>NC_060247.1:0-2594730 GCF_921293095.1 Ischnura elegans
CAGGACGCAGGACGATTGAGCTGCGTTTGTACGCATATGTCGCGATATTCAGCCGTAGCTGCTAATCGCGTGTAGGTCTTGATGTGAGTTCTTGACGGTTATTTTGGATAGGACGTATTGTGTTTAAGGTTTGGATTACGAATATTTCATTTATATATGCTCATTATGAACGACTGATGACCGCTAGCAGTACACCCATATAAACCCCAGGCATCCCCCTGAACCCCCTAAAAAATGTAAAATGTGATATTTACTCTCCTTTTTGGGACATTCTGGCCGACATTACGCCGCATTGCCCGTCCCCTCACAGCTCCAGATATGGAATATTTGCTAATAGCGGGCCACTGTAAACCATGCGGGAAAATAAACCTGAAAACACTCGATCACCTCCGGGACCTTCCAGAAAAATAAAATTTATAAGGTTCTCCTTTCCGGGTAGTTTTCGTCACCATTATGCCTTGTTCCTCAAACCTTCGAGTTATTAGAACCCACGATAACCCCTTGAAACTTCCCAAAAAGATTATTTTCTGAAAGCTCGCCTATTTCGGTATTTATCGTCAGAATTCCCCCACTGTTCCAGACCCCTACGACTTATCGGCACGGAATATATGAGAACGATTGGTGACCACTGGTTGATCACAATTATAAAACCCCCGGTATTCCGTTGAAACCCCCCATAAAAATTAAATTTGCCATTAGGTCTTCTTTTATGTGTACTTGTCGACGACATTACGCTGCATTGCCCTACCCTTTCCAATAATCACTATAGAATCAAATTGGACTACTGTACCTTATACTATTTTATGCATATTAAGTGCAGTATACCACTGCCAAGGAGTGCCACCGATCAGAGTCGCAGCGAGGTGGTTTTGGGGGATAACATCCCCCATCCCGGAGCTCACAGATCCCTCGGAAGGGCGTAAAAATCGCCAATTCGAACCATTTATCTCAATTTTTTCCGGCGGAGGAGGCCGGAAGGCCTACGCACCTCCCGCTAACCCTGCGGGTATGCAATACCACCAAGCCCCCCAGCATTAGCTGTGCCTGAAACCCCCCTAGCCTTAATTCCTAGCTACCCCTTGCCATAAATCATGCGATTAATAAATATGATGAATCTCGGCAAATGAAAGATTAGATCGAAAGATATGCTGAACAAGGAAAGATATGAATGCAACTATGTACTGTTTTCAACACATTCTCCTAATATATACTTCAGAGATCTTAGGGGAATTTTAATCATTCAATTAAAATAAAAGAGTTAAATAACACACTGAATTCAATGCAATGTGCACTTTATTGTTGTCCCGTCCCGAATAACTGTTTATTTATTTAACGTCTTACTTCATAGCAACAATGCAAAACTGCCAATCTGGAAAGCGTCAGCGGTGCTGAGAGGTACCTACCCTCCGTGCACTCACGCGTAGGAGTTAGGGACGAGTGTTTGGGGTACAGGAATTTCGAAGAGTGAACCGATTATCAATAAAGACACATGAAATGTAAGGAACTCTCCGTTGACGCTACCTCTACTCTCAGGCAAGCGCTCGATTTTTACCATGGAGTGGAAGTGAAAGCGGTTTTGAAGTAGCGATATAACTTTTCGAGGGGAGTTTAAATAACTTAATTCAAATTAAGTAGTTAAATAACACACTGATTTAAATGAAATGTGCACTCTATTGTTGTTCCAACCGGAATAACTGCGTATTTATTCCACGCATTACTACATAACAGAAAGTCCAAAGGACCAATTTGGACCACAATAATCCGCGTTACGGTGATGAAAATGGTTTTGAATTAAAATTGTTATTGTTAATGTTGTAGATAAAAAAGCCCAACTGGTTGTCGCACCCATACTGCTTTGCTTTCCTGGTACAATACCCCGCGCAGCAGTGGTGAATGTGGTTTTGAATGTAAATTTATGTGGAAAATGTTTATGAAAAAATCTTCAGTGAGTGGTTGCGGGTTTGGTCTAACTAACACTGCTCTTTCTTCTTGATGCCCTCTCTTGCGTAACAGTGATGTACATATATGTTTTGGAATTTAAATTTTTATGGATAATGATAGTGACAACAATGCCGAACAACCTAAGTGGACCACAATATTTGGAATTTCGGTTATGAAAATGGTTTTGAATTAAAATTTTTAAGGTTTAAATTTCTGTCTGGATTTTTCGCGTTCCTATTACCACCTCTCGCGTGAATATAGTCGAAGTAATTAACGATCAAAGTGTGCATTCCATAGATTCCTTCAGATTTATTTACATTGCGATTGCCAATTTAATTATAAATTGAACCCGTGTTTATTCAATTGGCACATCTGTCGGAATAATATGGATTCGTGGTAGTAATAGGTCCAAGTCGAAGTATATTTCTCGTTATTGTTTTCCGCAGTTCCCAGCTTTGCAGCTGTCTCCTGGGTGTTTCGTTTAGTAATGTTGCAGGCAGATTAGTTGATCACGTTTTACAGATTAAAAGAGTCATGGCATAATAATACTGGACAGGGAATTAGCGGATAGGGATATGGGAAGGGTTGAGGGCACATTTGGGGAGGCGGTGTTTGGTTTCAGCGGAGGTTCGTAGTCCCAAAGATTTTTTAACAGTGCATTATTTGTTTTATCAACTGTAAGGGAAAATTGTTCTAGAGCAGATTTTAGTTTCGCTAGAAAGTGGTAGTAATACATCTCCTTGGAACATGCCATTTATAATTTAGTGTGATAGAAAGATATTTCAAACGGCATAAACAATATTGACGTTTGTCAAGGGGACAGTAAGCGAAACACGATAATATTGAACATTTATTGGATGTTTATTTCTAAATTAAGTGTAAATCAGATAGAAAAGGAAATGGTACTGCAGGAATAAGAAAGTGCAATACTTTTTCTTTCAAATGACATGTGGCTTAGTTTAATGTGACCATTATCACTTAATTTAATATGCAAAAACAAATACGTTTGTAGGCATTTAAAATTTAATTTACATGTATTTCTTATGGAGTTGACTCATGGGACATTACCTGCGCGATATTTTTCTCTATTAGTGCGATGAAGTGTACGGTATTTATAGTAAATCCATCCTTAGCCAACACAAACAAACTGAATGGTTTACCATGTGATAAAACGTGTAACGTAAAATTGTGTATATGTGAAAAACAAAGTTTTCCAATATTTGGAACATGCCATTTATAATTTAGTGTGATATAAAGATGATGAAAACGGCATAAACAGTATTGATGGTCGTCAAGGGGACAGTAAGCAAAAAACGCTCAAATTGAACCTTGTTGGGATATTTATTTATAAATTCAGTGTAAATCAGGTATAAAACGAAATGGAACTGCAGGAATAAGAAAGTGCAATTCTTTTTCTTTCAAATGATACGTGGCTTGACTTAATGAGACCATTATCAGTAATCATAATACCGAAAAGCAAAGACGTCTGCAGGCAATAAACATTAAATTTACATTTATTTCTTATTTAAATGTCTCATGGCACATTCCAGGGATTCGTGAGCGCAAGAAGGTCAATGAGAAACCAATGAACACCTCTTTACTGGAAAACTTTCATTACTCCTAATCCTTGTGACGTAATATTAGGTGTAGGATAACGAAAATGATATTTATATAAGCTCATAACATGTTATACGAATAGAATTTAAGTTTCTTTCAACGTCCTTGATTACTCAGAAAAAGTTAAAATATGGAAAAAAAAGTGTGGACACTACTCATTTGTTTCCCGCGACTGTCTCACTTTTTACTGTATTACTCTCAAAATATGGATGTCAAAGGGGTGACCTCAGTTAGATATGATAGTAAATAAATGGGACCATATAATACCGTCATCTTCAAACCCGCTGAAACACCCTCAAAAATTAAATCATGCATATAAGTCTCCTTTTCGGGTACTTATCGTCACTATTCCGCAGCTTTTCCAACCCCTACCACTCATCGCCACGGAAATGATGTTCACGATTGGTGATCACTGGCAGTGGAAGCCTATTAATCCCAATACACCTTCAAAAAAATTGAATTTTGTATTTGGAAGTCTACTTTTTGGGTACTTTTTGTCACAATTCCACCGCTGATCCCTACCCCCATGACTCATCCCTACGGAATTCATGTGAACGACTAGTGACAACTAGCAGTTCACCCATATAAACCCCAGGCATCCCCCTGAAACCCCTCAAAAATGTAATATGCGACATTAACTCTCCATTTTGGGACTTTCTGGCCGATATAACGCCGTGCTGCCCGTCCCCTCACAGCCCTAGATATGGAATATTTGCTAATGGCGGGCCACCGTAAACCATACGGGATAAAACCTGAAAACCCCCGATCACATTCCGGGTAGTTTTCGTCACCATTCAGCCCGTGTTCCCCAACCCTATGAGTTATTAAAACCCCCGACAACCCCTTGAAACTTCCCAAAATATTATTTTCTGAAAGGTCACCTATTTGGGTATTTATCGTCAGAATTCCGCCACTGTTCCGGATCCTTACGACTATCGGCACGGAATTAATGAGATCAATTTGTGACCCCTGCTTGAAAACAAATATGACACCCACAGTATTTTTTTTAAACCTCCCCAATTCCACAAACCTAAAAATTGAAATTTGTCATTAGGTTTTCTTTTATGGGTACTGGTCGCCGCAATTACGTCGCATTGCCCTACCCTTTTCAATCACCACTACAGAATCAATGTGGATTATCGTTGACCTCATGAATCACACACATTAAAACCCCTGCATCCAACTGGAGCCCCCCTCGGAGGAGGAGACCCGTAATGGGGGCTAAGTGGAGCAGCAGCGGGGGGGGCTCCTCACCACCGAGGCGGCAAAGCCGCCCTTCAACTAACTGGCGAAGCTAGGGGGCGTAAGTAACCCTTTGGCGGCGATGCCGCCCTTAACTAGAAACGGTAAAGCCGACCCAAGGAACAAGCGGCGCAGCCGCTGGTGGCTTCCTCCACCCCCTTTTCAGTTCTGATCTATTCTGAACTGTCACTGCCCTCTAGGCGGTAAAGCCAACCCCTGTAGAGGAATGGCAAAGTCGATGCCTCTCCGAGGACTGAGGGGAGTACTCCTGGGGGGGCATACTCTTCCCCTTGGCGGCGAAGCCACCGCTTAACGAGGAACGGCAAAGCTATTCCGAGGAATGAGAGCGGCAGCCGCGGTAGGACTCCCTTAATCGTGGCGCGTGGCGCCCCCAACAAGGAATGACCACGCTGTGTTGAGGTCTGTGTATTGTAGCTCTAGGGGACTCCCTTGTCCCTGGGCGGCGAAGCTATCCCTGAAACGAGGATCGGCGAAGCCGCGGTACAACCGCGGGTAGCGACTCTCCCCTCCCACCGACCGCGGCAGGGAACGGCGAAGCGGCTCGGGGAGGCGACCGACCAAGCTGGCCGCGAAGTGCGTTCGAGCCCTTGAGTCCCCGGAGACTTAGTGGGCAGACGTTCGATGAACAGCAAAGCTGTTACGAGGAGTTAACCGGGAATGGCGGTCGTGACGCATCCAAGGGTCCGCTTCCCTCCCCTCTGTACAAGCACTTCGCGGTCAGATTACTCTTATAAAATTCTTCAAACACCCACAAAATTAGACGGCGACGGCCGTTACGAGGACTAACTGGCGTAGGCGCGGGGGCGTCAGTAACCCTCGGGCGGATGAGCCGCCCTTTACTATAAACTGTGAAGCCGCCCATTGAACTTTCAGGCTTCTAACACCCCTGGGCGGTGAAGCCGCACCTTACGAATAACGGCGAAACAGTTACGAGTTTGAAGCGGGGTACCCCCGGGGGGCACACTTAACCTGACCTTAACCTCGTTGAGAGGCGACAAAGCCGCCTCTCAACGAGGAACTACGACGCCGTCCCGGGGAATGAGCGTGGCACCCGCGGTAAGACTCCTTTATCTCCGGGCGGCGTGGTGCAGCCTACGAGGAACGGCGACGCCGTCCAGAGGTCTGAGCAGCGCAGCTTCGGGGGATTCCCTTGCCCATGGGCGGCGATTCTATCTCTGAAACGAGGATGGGCGTAGCCGCGGTTAGTGATTCTTCCCTCCGACCGTCCGCGGCAGGGAACGGCGAAGCGGTCGAGGGGGGCGGCGAACCAAGGTGGCCGCAAAGGGGCTTCTAGGGGTTCGATCCCTTTTGCCCCGGAGGGCTTTGTGGGCAGCGGTAGGAGGATTTGGCGATGACGTTCCGAAGACTTTGCCGACGATGCTGGTGGTGGAGCAGCCAAGGGTCCGCTTCTCTACCCCCTGGCCGGCAATGCCGGCCCATATCACTTTTTGGTCAGAATTTTCTAATAGAAATTCTTTGGACAACCACATTCTAAGACAGTGAAGCCGAATCAGGGCATTCTAAGTTAAAGATGGAAGCTGACCTTACGACCGATTTCTTATGAAGTTTGCATTTACAAAAAATTATGCATTCCATTTCGGAAAAGAGTGAACTTGGCCGCGGGGTCCTCCCATCCCCTCTGGTCACTGGAAATTTAAGAGCGGAGCTTCCAGGAACGGCGAAGCCGTTACGTGGAGTTCACTGGCGACGACGAACGTGGCGGGTGCTATCTTTCCCATTGGCCGCTGAAGCCGACACCTAGAACTATATGGACTGAGCTACGAGGAACATCAAACCGTTCCGAGGAATGTGCTGGAGAAGGTGAGTGCGGTGTGCGCTATCCTTCCTCACTAGACGGCGAAGACGGCCCCGAGGACTTTGTGCACAAAGCTTCGAGGAACGACAAAGCCGTTCCGAAGAATATGCCGGCGAAGCAGACCGTAGCGTAGAAGAGGGTTCGTTTTCCTCCCCTCCCCCCATTCCCGAACCCGGTAATTTTGGGAACGGAACTTCCAATGGGTGTTTCTGCGAAGTCAGCAGAAAATCCGTCTGTGAATACATTTTATGGAAAAATATAATACGTTTCATTGCCCTTGACGTAGTTTCGTGGGTTGAATAATGAAAATGATTACTATATATACTGTCAATGTCATCAACTGATTTCTGGCAACAGATTGTTTTCATCCCCTCCTGTTAAAGAGATAAATGTTAAACAATGCCAAAAATAACATAATTTCGATTTATAAAAGATTCACAAAACATATATAGTACTTTCGGCGAACGAGTCCTTACGAAATTGGCTACAACGGGTGCTACCATTTTCCCTGGACGGAAAATGGATGTTTAGGACTTAGTGCACAGAGCTTCGACGCATAACGAGGCCATTACGAAGATTGCGACGCCGAAGACGATCGTGGCGTAGCCGAGGGTTCGTTTTCGTTCACCATTTGCGGTCAGATGATTGGAATAAAAAATTCTCTAGACACAAAAAAATAGACGGCGAAGCCGGATCCGGGGGTTCTAAGGGGGCGGAGCCCCCTAGCGAGCAACAGCGAGTCCTATCTATATACAGCCGGCGTGGTGACTGACTGACTCATGGATACAAATTCCCAGCCAATTCCAGAAGTGCTGGAGAGCTGAAATTTGGCACGCGTGCGGGGATTCCGAAATGATCCGGAGGAAAAATCCGAAAACCGGAAGTTTCCGCCACGTGTCGTCGCTGGGACGACAAAATGGCCGAAATCGGGCTATTTTCGGGGACAGTCTTCCGGTTTTTAATTTACTGCGCGCGAATCGTGCGTGATACACGGATCGTTGCTGTACATTTAGAAAGCCAATAAAGGCTGCCACGTACTTGTGTATTTTTTAAAGTTATATTTTAAGTCTAACGCCGCAAAAATGGCGTCCAAAAAATGATTTTTCCGAAACATCTTCATACTTTCCGCTGCCATCGACCTAATTTTGAGTGTTGCACAACGAAAATGATTATTATATATGCTTACATGATTAGTCATTTAACCTAGGCAACAATTTGTTTTTGTCACCATTGGTTGCCGAGAAAAAAATTAAATAATGCCGAGAATCGCCAAAAAGTACAATTTCCAAAAGATTAACACAAGATTTCGTCCAGTTTAACACGACCGATTTCAATTAAACTTAGTATATACGTTTAAGTAAACATTTTGTGTTAGAAAATATAAACGTTTTTAAAATTTTGCCATTGATAAACCAGCAAAAAATTAAAAATGGCGGGTACTTCCCATTTTTTCCCGGGAGTCCGTTTACTAGTTATCGTTATACAGGCGAAACATTTCCGTCACACGGACCGTTGTTGTATATTATGAAAGCCAATAGATGTCGCCACTTACTTATGTAATTTTTAAATTTAATTTCTATGCTAAAATCTTTCAAAATGGCGTCCAAAAATTGATTTCTCGGAAAATATTTCATATTTCCCACTGCCGTCGGCCTAATTCTGTAAGTTTGACAACGAGAATGATTATTATATATGTTCACAACATTGTCTACGAAATGTAGGTAACAATTTTCTTTCATCGTGCTTGGATACTCAGAAAAAAATTAAAGTATTCCGAAAATCGCCGAAAATTACGATTTCCAAAAGATTAACACAAGGTTTTGTCAATTTTAACCCGACCGATTTCTTTCAAACTTTGTAGTTACATACAGCTATGCACTTTCTTTTAGAAAACATAAATATTTAATAAATGATGTAATCGATATAACCGCGAAAAAATAAAAATGGCGGGCTCCACTAATTTTTTCCGGGGAGAGATTTACTTTTTATTGTATTACTCTCGAAATGTCATGGATGTCATAGGACTATGGATGTCATAGAGCCTCTTCTTTTAGATATGACAGTAAATGAATGTGACCAAATAGTATCGTCATCTTCAAGCCCCCCGAAACCCAAAAAAAATTAAAATTTGCATATAAGTAACCTTTTCGGGTACTTTTCGTCACAATTCCGCCGCTTTTCCAATCCTTACCACTCATCGCTACGGAATTGATGTGGACGATTGATGACCGCTGGCAGTAAAAATCTATAAACCCCCGGTAAACCCACATACACCCCCCCAAAAAATAAAATTTTGCAAATAAGTCTATTTTTGGGTACTTTTCGTGCCTATTCCACCGCCCCCAACGACGCATCCCCACGAAATTTATGTGAATGGATGATGACCGCCAGGAGTACACACATTTAAACCCCCGGTATACCCCTGAAATCCCCCCAAATGTAAAATGTGTCATTTAGTCTCCTATTTGGGAACTTCTCGCAAACATTACGCCGCACTACCCGTCCCCTCTGGGCTCTAGATTCGGAATATTTGGTGAGGGCGAGCCACCGTAAACCATACGGGAAAAAATACCAGAACACCCCCGATTACCTCCTGGAAAATCGCCGAAAAAAAAATAAAACAAATTTAAATTCGCCTTTCCGAATAGTTTTCGACACAATTTAACCGGTGCCCCTACCACTTATTAAAACCCCCGATAACCCCGTGAAACCTCCCAAAAAATTTCAAATAAATAGCCTCTCCAGGTAAAAGAATCTTCAGACCACTCTTCCGGTCCCCTATGACTTATCGGCACGGATTTTATGAGAACGATTTGTGTCCACTGGTTTAACACAAGTATAAAACCCCCGGTATTCCGTAGGAACCCCCCGAAAAAAAATGAAAAACTTGCCATTAAGTCTTCTTTTATGGGTACTTGTCGCCACTATTAATCCGCATTGCACTACCTTTTACAATCGTCGCTACATGATCACTGTGGACTTTTGGTGACCGCATGCATAACACATTAAAATCCCCGTAACCCCCTGGGCACCCCTCTCGGTGGGGAAGACCATTTATGAGGACCAGGCGGAGCAGCCGCGGGGGGCTCCTCAACCCCAAGGCGGCGAAGCCGCCCCACAACGAGGAACTGGCGTAGGCGAGGGGGAGCTTCAGTAACCCCCGGGCGGCGAAGCCGCCCCGATGTTCAAGCGGCGCAACCGCTGTGGACTCCCCCCACCTCTGGGCGGCGAAGCCGCCCCTTAAACGAATGACGGTGAAACAGTTCCGAAATGCCCTCGCCCTCTGGCACACTAAACCCCCAGGCGGCGAAGCCGCCCTTCAGCGAGGAATGAGTGGGGCACCTCCCTACCCCCTGGCCGGCGAAGCCGGCCCCTAGCCGTGTTGAGATTATTCGAACTTCAAAAGTCTTCGAACGACCACAAATGTAGACGGCGAAGCCGGAACCGGGGTTTTAAGGGGCGGAGCCCCTTAACGAGCGCGCGGAGCGTGCGAGTCCTATCTATATACAGCCGGCGTGGTGACTGACTGACTCATGGATACAAATTCCCAGCCAATTCCAGAAGTGCTGGAGAGCTGAAATTTGGCACGCGTGCGGGGATTCCGAAATGATCCGGAGGAAAAATCCGAAAACCGGAAGTTTCCGCCACGTGTCGTCGCTGGGACGACAAAATGGCCGAAATCGGGCTATTTTCGGGGACAGTCTTCCGGTTTTTAATTTACTGCGCGCGAATCGTGCGTGATACACGGGTCGTTGCTGTACATTTAGAAAGCCAATAAAGGCTGCCACGTACTTGTGTATTTTTTAAAGTTATATTTTTTAAGTCTAACGCCGCAAAAATGGCGTCCAAAAAATGATTTTTCCGAAACATCTTCATACTTTCCGCTGCCATCGACCTAATTTTGAGTGTTGCACAACGAAAATGATTATTATATATGCTTACATGATTAGTCATTTAACCTAGGCAACAATTTGTTTTTGTCACCATTGGTTGCCGAGAAAAAAATTAAATAATGCCGAGAATCGCCAAAAAGTACAATTTCCAAAAGATTAACACAAGATTTCGTCCAGTTTAACACGACCGATTTCAATTAAACTTAGTATATACGTTTAAGTAATCATTTTGTTTTAGAAAATATAAACGTTTTTAAAATTTTGCCATTGATAAACCAGCAAAAAATTAAAAATGGCGGGTACTTCCCATTTTTTCCCGGGAGTCCGTTTACTAGTTATCGTTATACAGGCGAAACATTTCCGTCACACGGACCGTTGTTGTATATTATGAAAGCCAATAGATGTCGCCACTTACTTATGTAATTTTTAAATTTAATTTCTATGCTAAAATCTTTCAAAATGGCGTCCAAAAATTGATTTCTCGGAAAATATTTCATATTTCCCACTGCCGTCGGCCTAATTCTGTAAGTTTGACAACGAGAATGATTATTATATATGTTCACAACATTGTCTACGAAATGTAGGTAACAATTTTCTTTCATCGTGCTTGGATACTCAGAAAAAAATTAAAGTATTCCGAAAATCGCCGAAAATTACGATTTCCAAAAGATTAACACAAGGTTTTGTCAATTTTAACCCGACCGATTTCTTTCAAACTTTGTAGTTACATACAGCTATGCACTTTCTTTTAGAAAACATAAATATTTAATAAATGATGTAATCGATATAACCGCGAAAAAATAAAAAATGGCGGGCTCCACTAATTTTTTCCGGGGAGAGATTTACTTTTTATTGTATTACTCTCGAAATGTCATGGATGTCATAGGACTATGGATGTCATAGAGCCTCTTCTTTTAGATATGACAGTAAATGAATGTGACCAAATAGTATCGTCATCTTCAAGCCCCCCGAAACCCAAAAAAAATTAAAATTTGCATATAAGTAACCTTTTCGGGTACTTTTTCGTCACAATTCCGCCGCTTTTCCAATCCTTACCACTCATCGCTACGGAATTGATGTGGACGATTGATGACCGCTGGCAGTAAAAATCTATAAACCCCCCCGGTAAACCCACATACACCCCCCCAAAAAATAAAATTTTGCAAATAAGTCTATTTTTGGGTACTTTTCGTGCCTATTCCACCGCCCCCAACGACGCATCCCCACGAAATTTATGTGAATGGATGATGACCGCCAGGAGTACACACATTTAAACCCCCGGTATACCCCTGAAATCCCCCCAAATGTAAAATGTGTCATTTAGTCTCCTATTTGGGAACTTCTCGCAAACATTACGCCGCACTCACCCGTCCCCTCTGGGCTCTAGATTCGGAATATTTGGTGAGGGCGAGCCACCGTAAACCATACGGGAAAAAATACCAGAACACCCCCGATTACCTCCTGGAAAATCGCCGAAAAAAAAATAAAACAAATTTAAATTCGCCTTTCCGAATAGTTTTCGACACAATTTAACCGGTGCCCCTACCACTTATTAAAACCCCCGATAACCCCGTGAAACCTCCCAAAAAATTTCAAATAAATAGCCTCTCCAGGTAAAAGAATCTTCAGACCACTCTTCCGGTCCCCTATGACTTATCGGCACGGATTTTATGAGAACGATTTGTGTCCACTGGTTTAACACAAGTATAAAACCCCCGGTATTCCGTAGGAACCCCCCGAAAAAAAATGAAAAACTTGCCATTAAGTCTTCTTTTATGGGTACTTGTCGCCACTATTAATCCGCATTGCACTACCTTTTACAATCGTCGCTACATGATCACTGTGGACTTTTGGTGACCGCATGCATAACACATTAAAATCCCCGTAACCCCCTGGGCACCCCTCTCGGTGGGGAAGACCATTTATGAGGACCAGGCGGAGCAGCCGCGGGGGGCTCCTCAACCCCAAGGCGGCGAAGCCGCCCCACAACGAGGAACTGGCGTAGGCGAGGGGGAGCTTCAGTAACCCCCGGGCGGCGAAGCCGCCCCGATGTTCAAGCGGCGCAACCGCTGTGGACTCCCCCCACCTCTGGGCGGCGAAGCCGCCCCTTAAACGAATGACGGTGAAACAGTTCCGAAATGCCCTCGCCCTCTGGCACACTAAACCCCCAGGCGGCGAAGCCGCCCTTCAGCGAGGAATGAGTGGGGCACCTCCCTACCCCCTGGCCGGCGAAGCCGGCCCCTAGCCGTGTTGAGATTATTCGAACTTCAAAAGTCTTCGAACGACCACAAATGTAGACGGCGAAGCCGGAACCGGGGTTTTAAGGGGCGGAGCCCCTTAACGAGCGCACGGAGCGTGCGAGTCCTATCTATATACAGCCGGCGTGGTGACTGACTGACTCATGGATACAAATTCCCAGCCAATTCCAGAAGTGCTGGAGAGCTGAAATTTGGCACGCGTGCGGGGAACCCGAAATGATCCGGAGGAAAAATCCGAAAACCGGAAGTTTCCGCCACGTGTCGTCGCTAGGTCGACAAAATGGCCGAAATCGCGCCTTTTCCGGGGACCGTCTTTTGGTTTTTATTTTACTGCGCGTGGACTGTGCGTGCCACACGAATGATTAATGCATTTTTTTAAAGCTAATAAACGTGGCCATGTGACTGTGTAATGCTCTAAGTTTCATATTAAGAAAATTGCTGCCAAAATGGCGTCCAAAAAGTGGTTTTTCGAAAATATTTTCATACTTTCCTCTCCCCTCGACTTAATTTCAGGTGTAAGATAACGAAAATGATTATTATATATGCTCATAACATTGTTTACGAAGTGATGGTAACAATTCTTTTTCATCGTCCTTGGTTACTGAGAAAAAAATTAAAATATTCCGAAAATCACCGAAAATTACGATTTCCAAAAGATTAACACAAGATTTTGTCAATTGTTACCTGACCGATTTCTTTCAAAGTTGTTAGTTACATAGAGCGCAGCATTGTCTTTCAGAAAACATAAACATTTAGTAAATGATTTAATGGATTTAACCGCGAAAAAATAAAAATGGCGGGCACTACACACTTTTTTCAGGGACTTGTTTGCTTTTTATTGTATTACTCTCGAAATATGGATGTCATAGGGCACAATTCTTTTAGACATGACAGTAAATGAATGTCACCATATAGTATCGTCATCTTTAAACCCCCTGAAACCCCCTAAAAAATTAAAATTTCCAAATAAGTAGCCTTTTCGGGTACTTTCGTCCCAATTACGCCGCTTTTCCAATCCTTACCACTCATCGCTACGGAATTGATGTGGACGATTGATGACCGCTGGCATTAAAAACCTATAACCCCCCGGTAAACCCACATATCCCCCCCACCCCCAAAAAATAAAATTTTGCATATAAGTTTACTTCCTGGGTACTTTTCGTGACTATTCCACCGCCCCCAAACACTCATCCCCACGGAACTTATGTGAACGGATGGTGACCGCCAGGAGTACACACTTTAAAACCCCCGGTATCCCCCTGAAATCCCCCCAAATGTAAAATGTGTCATTTAGCCTCCTATTGGGGAACTTCTCGAAAACATTACGCCGCACTACCCGTCCCCTCTGAGCTCTAGATCGGGAATATTTGGTGAGGGCGAACCACCGTAAACCATACAGGAAAAAATACCAGAAAACCCCCGATTACCTCCTGAACATCGCCGAAATAAAAATAAAACAAATTTAAACCACTGTGTAATTAAGTAAATTTATTAGTTTCCATTTGAGAAAATTGCAGCCAAAATGGCGTCCAAAAATTGATTTTTCGAAATAAATTTCATACCTTCCCCTCCCCTCGACTTAATTTAAAGTTTTGGATAACGAAAATGATTATTAAATATGCTCATAACATCGTTTACGAAGTGATGGTAACAATTTTTTTTCATCGTCCTTGGTTACTGAGAAAAAAATTAAAATATTCCGAAAATCACGGAAAATTACGATTTTCAAAAGATTAACACAAGGTTTTGTCAATTTTAACTCAACCGATGTCTTTCAAACTTTGTAGTTACATACATCTATGCATTGTCTTTCAGAAAACATAAACATTTTATTATTTATTTAATGGGTTTAACAGCGAAAAAATAAAAATGGCGGGCACTGCTCACTTTTTTCAGGGACTGGTTTGCTTTTTATTGTATTACTTTCGAAATATGGATGTCATAGGGCACAATTCTTTTAGACATGACAGTAAATGAATGTGACCATATAGCACCGCCATCTTTTAACCCCCGGAAACCCCCTAAAAAATTAAAATTTGCATATAAGTAGCCTTTTCGGGTACTTTTCGTCACAATTCCGCCGCTTTTCCAATCCTTACCACTCATCGCTACGGAATTGATGTGGACGATTGATGACCGCTGGCAGTAAAAACCTATAAACCCCCGGTAAACCCACATACACCCCCCCCCCCAAAATAAAATTTTCAAATAAGTCTACTTTTTCGGTACTTTTCGTGACTATTCCACCCCCCCCCCCCACCCAACGACTCATCCCCCCGAAATTTATGTGAATGGATGGTGACCGCCAGGAGTACACACATTTAAACCCCCGGGATCCCCGTGAAATCCCCCGCAAATGATAAATGTTTCATTTAGTCTCCTATTTGGGTACTTCTCGCAAACATTACGCCGCACTACCCGTCCCCTCTGAGCTCAAGATCCGGAATATTTGGTGAGGGCGAGCCACCGTAAACCATACGGGAAAAAATACCAGAAAACCCCCGATTACCTCATGGAACATCGCCGAAAAAAAATAAAACAAATTTAAACTCGCCTTTTCGAATAGTTTTCGACACAATTTAACCAGTGCCCCTACCACTTATTAAAACCCCCGATAACCCCGTGAAACCTCCCAAAAGATTTCTAATAAATAGCCTCTCCAGGTAAAAGAATCATCAGACCACTCTTCCGGTCCCCTAGGACTTTTAGGCACGGAATTTATGAGAACGATTTGTGTCCACTGGTTTAACACAAGTATAAAACCCCCGGTATTCCGTAGGAACCCCCCGAAAAAAAATGAAAAACTTGCCATTAAGTCTTCTTATATGGGTACTTGTCGCCACTATTAATACAATCATCGCTACATGATCACTGTGGACTCAAGGCGGCGAAGCCGCCCCACAACGAGGAACTGGCGTAGGCGAGGGGGAGCTTCAGTAACCCCCGGGCGGCGAAGCCGCCCCGATGTTCAAGCGGCGCAGCCGCTGTGGACTCCCCCCACCTCCGGGCGGCGAAGCCGCCCCTTAAACGAATAACGGTGAAAGAGTTCCGAAATGCCCTCGCCCCCTGGCGCACTAAACCCCCGGGTGGCGAAGCCGCCCTTCAGCGAGGAACGGCGAAGCCGTTCCGAGGAATGAGTGGGGCGCCTCCCTACCCCCTGGCCGGCGAAGCCGGCCCCTAGTCGAGTTGAGATTATTCGAACTTCAAAAGTCTTCCAACGACCACGTATGTAGACGGCGAAGCCGGAACCGGGGTTTTAAGGGGCGGAGCCCCTTAACGAGCGCGCGCAGCGCAGCGAGTCCCTTATATATACAGCCGGATGTGTAACTGACTCATCTACTCATGGATACAAATTCACAGCCAAAACTGTGATAGATGTGGACATTTGACCTATTGGACGTAAAAGTAAAAAAAAATTCATCGGGAGGAAAAATCTGACAACTCGAAAAAGTCGATTAGTTTTCGAGATATATCGACTTGAATTAACATGGGAGCCTTATGGGACTAAAACATTTTCGGTTTTATTTCGTATTTTGAAACGTGGTAGGAACATGATATTCAATGGACATAAACTAGATTTTTTGATCGATTTTTTGGTACGGTTGTCATAACGGTGTATTTATATTTACTATTTTTTATCATTTTTTTTTAAATTTCCAATGCTTTTCTTACGGGACTAACTTTGGAATTTTTTTTGACAAACTTGCAATAATTGTAGGACAAATTCCTTGAAACGCAAGATACTAGATTTTTTGCTTGATTTTTTGGCTATCTTGGAATATTCACAAGTCGAAAGAATTCCGAGGAATAAACGATTTTCGATTTTCCATTGTCGAGGAGACGAATATTAAATTTCGGATTTCGGCTTTGAGACTTCGGCATATGAAAATTTGGAATCTCCGTGAAAACCCTTAGAGGGTACTTCGTACCCTCACGCCCTACCCTGTTTTTCCGATAACCCTCTTGGTTAATTCATAATAAAATTCCGAAAAATATCCTGCACGTGAGAAAATCATTGTCGCCATTATTTTGTGAAGCACACGACCGTTCAAGTTAGAGGAATGAAATTTTCAGGGTAATACTATTATCGAAAAGGACAACTTTTGAAATGATAACCATTCCACTCGATCGATTAATGTGTGAGTTATATCGATACCAATCTCCTTGGATACGCTTTCTTCGCTAATAACTATTTTGTTATTCAAGATATGAAATCGTAATTCAAATGCAATACCAAAGTTGACGTGCTCAATCTGGCAAAAGTTAAATCACGCGGATCGAATAATTAGAAGCGAAGTTATAATCGATCCAAGGGTGCATTCGATATATGTCTTTTTCAGACTTGTTTACATAGTTACGGGGATAAAATTTTTAATAATTTGCTTGGACAGCAACGTACTATACGTACATGTAAAATATTTTCATGAGTAGTGATTCATAATAAAGTTATATCGAAATGAAATTATATCGATAGGTCTAAATTTCTCCTTTGTTATTGACCGTAGATGTCCGAAATTTTTAGGATAGTACGTGATTGGTGATATAAGATTTCTGAGATATTTTGGTCTCCATGGCAACCATAGTTTCAACTTTATGCCGAAATATATTTTCAATGTAAAGTAAATGGGGATATATCAAAATCGTTTTATACAAATATCCTCACAAGCACACGATCTTGAATAACTTGGCAACCGTTCAAGTTAGACAAACGAAATTTTCAGGGTAATACTAATATCAAAAAGGACAACTTTTGCAATGATAACCAATTCTCTCGATAGATTAATGTGTGAGTTATATCGATACCAATCTCCTTGGATACGCTTTCTTCGCTAATAACTATTTTGTTATTCAAGATATGAAATCGTAATTCAAATGCAATACCAAAGATGACGTGCTCAATCTGGCAAAAGTTAAATCAGGCGGATCGAATAATTAGAAGCGAAGTTATAATCGATCCAAGGGTGCATTCGATACATGTCTTTTTCAGACTTGTTTACATAGTTACGGGGATAAAATTTTTAATTATTTGCTTAGACAGCAACGTACTACACGTACATGTAACATATTTTGATGAGTAATGATTCATAATGAAGATATATCGAAATGAAATAATATCGATATGCCTCATTTTCTCCTTTGTTATTGAATGTAGATGTCTGAAATTTTTAGGATAGTACGTGATTGGTGATATAAGATTTCTGTTATCTTTTGGTCTCCGTGGAAAACCATAGTTTTAACTTTATGGCGAAATATATTTTCAATGTTAAGTAAATGGGGATATATCGATATCATTTTATACAAGTTTCCTCTTTTGCGAGATTTATAAAAATATAAGGACATGATCCTTACCATAGAGGTCACATTTAGCAATGATGAACATCCCGCTCTACCCGTTTTCCAACAAGAAAAATCGAATCTAAAATGCTGGAATTCGATTTGTCGCTTACATATTTTTTTATTTAATTATGAAAGGGACTTAAACTCTTACCAGTAGATAAATTAAGGTACAAAACAAGATAAAAGTTTCAATAAACTAATGCAGTCGTTATAGTTGACGTTATGTTCGATAAAATTGTGTACTGTAGAGATTCCTTTTGCAGACCTTTTACTATAGTTGCTGGGATAAGACTTTTAACGGTATGCTAGAAGGTAACTTACGATTCATACATATAAAATATTTTGCAGAAGTACATCCCCCTTTCAAGATATGTCGATATGAAATTATATCGATAAGTGTCATTTTCTCCTAGCATATTAACCGTACCTACCCCATATTTTCGTCTTTTAGTACGGTATTTATATTAAGGCCATCTTCAGCCAACAGAAACAAAACTGCATGGTTTACTCACGCGATAAAAGATGTCACGTAAAATTGTTTCGTTGTAAAAAACACGGTTTTCCCATATTTAAGCCACGAACAGAGATACTTTGGTCTTATTTATTGTCATTGCGATTGCCAATCTAATTAGAAATTGAACCCGTATGTATTCATTTGGCACATCTGTCGGAATAATAGGGATTCGTGGCAGTAATACATCTCCTTGGAACATGCTATTTATATCTTAGTGTGATGGGAAAATATTTCAAACGGCATAAACAATATTGACGGTCGTCAAGGGAAAGGTAAGCGAAACACGCTAAACTTGAACCTTTTTTGGATGTTTATTTCTAAATTCAGTGTAAATCAGGTATAAAACGAAATGGATCTGCAGCATTAAGAAGGTGCAATTATTTTCCTTTCGAATGATATATGGCTTAACTTAATGTGACCATTTCCACTAATTTTAATGTGCAAATACAAATACGTCTGCAGGCATTAAAAATTTGATTTACATGTATTTCTTATGGAAATGACTCATGGCACATTCCAGGGACTCATGAGCCCAAGAAGCTCAATAAAAAAAACCAATCAACTCTTCTTAATCATAACTCCCGATCCCCGTTACGTAATATCAGGTGAAGGATAAAGAAAATGATATTTCCTCATAACATGTTCTACGAAATGAAGTTAACAGTTTCTTACAGCGTCGTTGATTACTCAGAAAAAATTAAAATATTCCGATACTCAGAAAATTACGATTTACAAAGGATTAACACAACATTTCGTGAAACTATTCCTGACCAAGCGTTCGATTTTTACCATCGAGCGGGAGTGAAAGTGACTTTGTATCAACGATATAACTCTTCGCGGGGAGTTTAATTAACTTAATTCAAATAAAGTAGTTAAATAACCCACTCATTTAAATGAAATGTGCACTCTATTGTCGTTCCGACCAGAATAACAGCCTATTTATGTCACCAAGTTATAGCCAACGTTTCGAATTATTTTTAATAATAATCAGGGCTATGAATAAGATTAATAGATACACAGCAGGTATTTCTCCCTTATATCTGTTTTATTTATTTAGGTTAGGGACTGAAACTCTAGTTGGTAGGTAAAAATAAGGTACAAAACGAGATAAAAGTTAAAGAAAAGTAATGCAGCAGTTACAGTTGAAGTTTTAATCGAAAAAATTGTGCGTTTTATACATCGCTTTTGCAGACCTGTTACTGTATTTGCTGCGATAAGGCTTTTAATGGTATGATTGAAGGCAAGGTAGTATTCATACAAATTAAGTATTTAGCAGAACTACATCCTGTTATCAAGATGTATCGATATGAAGTTATATCAGTCGGTGACATTTTCTCCTACCATATAAACCGTACCTGACCGAAATTTTTGTCTATTAGTGCGATGAAATGTACGATATTTATAGTAATTCAATCTCTAGCCAACACAAATAAACTGGATGTTATACCTCACACGATAAAACATGCCACGTAAAATTGTGTCTGCGTGAAAAACAAAGTTTTCCAATATCTAAGACACAAAGAGACATACTTTGGTCTTATTTATTGTCATTGCGATTGCAAATCTAATTAGAAATTGAACCCGTATGTATTCAATTGGCACATCTGTCGGAATAATAGGGATTCGTGGTAGTAATATATTTCCTTGGAACATGCCATTTATAATTTTGTGTGATAGAAAGATATTGCAAACGGCATAAACAATATTGACGGTCGTCAAGGGGACAGTAAGCGAAACACACTAAACTTGAACCTTTTTTGGATGTTTATTTCTAAATTCAGTGTAAATCAGGTATAAAACGAAATAATTCGGCAGCATTAAGAAGGTGCAATTCTTTTCCTTTCGAATGATATATGGCTTAACTTAATGTGACCATTTCCACTAATTTTAATGTGCAAACACAAAAACGTCTGCAGGCATTAAAAATTTAATTTACATGTATTTCTTATGGAAATGACTCATGGCACATTCCAGGGACTCATGAGCCCAAGAAGCTCAATAAGAAACCAATCAACTTTTCTTAATCATAACTCCCGATCCCCATTACGTAATATCAGGTGAAGGATAACGAAAATGATATTTCCTCATAACATGTTCTACGAAATGAAGTTAACAGTTTCTTTCAACGCCGTTGATTACTCAGAAAAAATTAAAATTTTCCGAAAATCACAGAAAATTACGATTTACAAAGGATTAACACAAGATTTCCTGAACTTATTCCTGGCTATATAGTTCAAACTCTTCAATAATATACAACTATGCATATGATTTTAGGAAAGGCAATCGTTTCAGAAATATTTCATTCGATATATCCGCGAAAAAATAAAAATAGTGGACACTACTCATTTGTTTCCCGGGAATGTCTTACTTTTTACTGTATTACTCTCAAAATATGAATGCCATAAGGGCATCCTCTCTTAAATATGATAGTAAATAAATGTGACCATATATCTTCGAACCCCGGAAACACCAACAAAAATTAAATCATGCATATATGTCTCCTTTTCGGGTACTTTTCGTTACAATTACCCCAATTTTCCAACCTCTACCATGTCACGGAAATTATGTGGACGATTGGTGACCCCGTTTCCCCAATACACCCCGAAAAAAGTTGAATTTTTCATTTTGAAGTCTACTTTTTGGGTACTTTTCGTCACAATTTCACCGCTGATCCCTACCCCCACGAATCATCCCTACGGAGGTCACGTGAAATACTGGTGACCGCAAGCAGTACACCCATATAAACCCCAGGTATCCCCCTGAAACTCTCAAAAATGTAAAATGTGACATTAACTCTCCTTTTTGGGACTTTCTGGCCGACATTACGCCGCACTGCCCGTCCCGTCACAGCTCTAGATATGGAATATTTGCCAATAAAGGGCCACCGTAAACCATACGGGAAAAAAACCTGAAAACCCTCGATGACCTCCTGGAACCCCCAAGGAAATTTTAATTTTTTAAGGTCGCCTTTACGGGTAGTTTTCCTCACCATTCATCAGTGTTCCCTAAACCTACGAGTTATTAAAACCCTCGACAACCCCGTTAAACTTCCCAAAAAATAATTTTAGTAAAGGTCGCCTATTTGGGTATTTATCTTCAGAATTCCGCCACTGTTCCGGATCCCTACGACTATCGGCACGGAATTTATGAGATCGATTTATTACCACTGGTTGACCACAAATATGAAACCCCCGGTATTTTGTTGAAACCTCCCCTTAAAAATTAAAATTTCCAAATAGGTTTTTCTTTGATGGGTACTTGTCGCCGCCACTACGCCACATTGCCCTACCCTTTCCAATCATCGCAACAGAATTAATGTGGATTTTTGTTATCCGCACGTATAACACACATTAAAACCCCTACATACCTCTGGAGCCCCTGTCGGAGGAGGAGACCCGTCTAACCACCGAGGAGGCGAAGCCGCCCCTCAACCATTACTAATAGATTTGACTTGACGAGGTCGGTCGTAGGGGACAGTCGCTACCCGCGGTTGCGCCGCGGCTTCGCCGAATCTCGATTCGAAATATGCAAAAGTAAAAACGTCTGCAGGTATTAAAAAGTAGCTTTATCTGCATTTCTTATGGAAACGACTCCGGACCCTTTCCAGGGCCTCATAGGCCCAAGAAGGTCAATGAGAAACCAGTGAACTCTTCTTTACTGGGTTCCATTTTGGCGAATCTAGGCAAAAGAAAGATAAGATCAAAAGCTATGCTGTACAGGGAAAGATATGAATGCAAATATGTACTGCTATGAATGCCAGTGGCGCAGCGAGGGGGAGAGGTTATGTGGGATAGGTTCAAGGCTCTAAGTAAGTTAAATATATTTTACTTACTTGGGTTAATATAACTTTCGGAATAGTGCTAGAATTAATAAAAAATATCCCTCACAAAGCCGTAAAAATCACCATTTTGAGCCTTTTACCTTAATTTTTTTTCCGGCGGAAGGCCTCCGCACCTCCCGCTTACCCTGGTGGTAATGCAATATACCTCCAAACCCCCCAGTAATAGTTGTGCCTGAAACCCCTCCTAGCCTTATTTCGTAGCTGCGCCCCTGCCACCAATCATGCGGTTAATGAATATGGCGAATCTCGGCAGATGAAAGATCAGATCGACAGCTATAATAAACAAGGAAAGATACGAATGCAAGCATGTACTATTTTCAATACATTCTCAAAATATATACTTAAGGGATCTTAGGGGAGTTTTAATAATTCTATTAAAATAAAAGAGTTGAATAACACACTGAATTCAATGCAATTTGCACTCTATTGTTGTTCCGTCCCGAATAACTGTTTATTTATTTTTATTTATTTATTTATTTATGCAACGCCTTACTTCATAGCAACAATGCAAAATGACCAATCTGGAAAGCGTAAGCGGTGGTGAAAGGTACCCTCCGTGCACTCATGCGTAGGAGTTAGGGAAGAGTGTTTGGGGTACAGGAATCCCGGAGACTGAACCGATTATCAATGGAGCCACAGGAAACGTATGGTGTTCTTTGTTGACGGTACCTCTACGCTCAGGCAAGCGATCGATTTCAACCATGGAGTGGAAGTGAAAGCGACTTTGATGTAGCGATGTAACTTTTCGAGGTGAGTTTAAATAACTTAATTCAACTAAAGTAGGTAAATAACACACTGATTTCAATGCAATATGCACTCTTTTGTTTCAACCAGAATAACTGCCTATTTATTTCACGCATTATTACATAACAGAAAGCCTAAGCGACCAATTTCGACCACAATATTTCGCGCTGCGGCGATGAAAATGGTTTGAATTTAAATTATAATTGTTAATATTGTAGAAAAATAACCCTCCTGGTTGTCGCACCCATGTACTTTGCTTTACCTTCCTGGCACAATCTCTCGCGTAGCAGTGATGAATGTTGTTTTGAATGTAAATTTATGCGGAAAATGTTTGTGAAAAATCTTTAGTTAGTGGTTATGGGTGTCATCTAACCCTGATTTTCCTTAATGTTGCCCTCTCTCGCGTAACAGTAATGAACATGTTTTGGAATTTAAATTTTTATGGATAATAATAGTGAAAATACTTTGCGCAACTGGTTGTTACTAAAGTCTAACGCTGATTTGCGTTCGTGAAGCCATGCATCCCGTAAGAAATAAAAACATATTTTAGAATACCTATTTTTATTTATAATGTTAATGAAAATAACTTACATGCCTGGTGATAGTTTTTTTGTCTCGATAAGTCGCGTTACTATTGCCATGTCTCGCATAACGTAGAAGAAAAAGTTTTAGAATTGCTAATTTTAAAGATGTTAGAAAACATTAAACTTACAGGTCTGGTGATATTTCTGTTTCACTTTATTCCGCGTTCCTATAGCCAAATAGTAGGCTGCATAATCAAATACATCTGTGGAAGTTAATCTGTCATGGAAATGGAATTGAAGTTATTACGGCCTATAAAATTATGCAATTAGACAGAATATTAATTTACATAGCATCATTCAAACGCAGAATTTGTACTTTTTACAATACTTTGTGCTCCCTTCCTCGTACTTGTGACAGTAAGACGAAGTAAAGTTATACCTTATGCATTCCTAAAATGTTCTCCACTTAACATGAATAACAATTTCTTTCCGTCAACCTTTGTTCCAGTGAAAAGAATTAAACCATCTTTGAATTTTACTATTTTCCGAAAATACGCATGCTATTAATTTCATACTCCCGACCTTGGGATACTATACGGGTGGTTACAGTTTACTAGGAAAGTTAATGAATGTTTTCAGGCTCTCTTCAATTTACTTTACTCGTTTTTTAAGTAAGTCATTTCGAAAAGCTTTCGAATCGTACACATAACGGGAGAAAATGCAGTATTTCTCTATATTGTCATGTTTTGTCGCATTTTTGAGGTAAAAGAACACCAACATTTTCGGAATCACTGTACAGCTTTCATTAAATGAATAACTCTTATCACCTTCTATTTACGTATATTTGTATTTGGAATCTTGCGTTAAACCCGCATTTTAAATACAAACACTTAAGCCATACTTTACGTTCCAAGAACGGCAATTCCGTGTATGTACACTATGATCATTGTTTGGATAAATTACAATTTAACGTAACGCAGTATAATACTATCCAGACATTATTATAATTCACGAAATATTTCATTTCACGCATTTTGTACCGCGTACTACTATACGTCATTTCGGAGTGTGCTGGCGAAGCTGGCTGCGGCGGGCGCTTTACTTTCCCCTGGCCGGTAAAATTGGTCCCTGGGACTTAGTGGATAGACGTACGAGGAACGGCGTTCCGAGGAGTTCACCGTCGATGGCGGTCGTGGCACATCCAAGGGTCCGCTTCCCTCCCCTCTGCACAAGCACTTTTCGGTCACATTACTCGTATGAAAGTTCTTCAAACACCCACAAAATTAGACGGCGACGGCCGTTACGAGGACTAACAGAGGTGGGCGCGGGGGGCGTCAGTAACCCCCGGGCGGCGAAGCCACCCTTTACTAGAAACTGCGAAGGCATCCGGAAGAAGAAGTGGCGCACCGGTGGGGGCTTCTACCCCCCCTGGGCGGCGAAGCCGCTTCTTAACGAATAACGGCGAAACAGTTACGATGACTAATCGGGGTACACCCGGGGGGGCACGCTCAACCCCCGGGTGTGGCGAAGCCCCCACTAAGCGAGGAACTGCATACCTGTCCAGGGGAATGAGCGCGGCAGCCCCGGTTAGACTGCTTTAATCTCCGGGCGGCGTGGTGCCCACAATGAGGAATGCCGAAGCCGTCTAGAGGTCTAGGCAGCGCAGCTTTGGGGGATTCCTTACGAAGCGCAGCCGCGGTTAACGACTCTTCCCTCCGACTGACCGTGGCAGGGAACGGTGAAGCCGTTCGGGGAGGCGGCCGACCAAGCTGGCCGCGAAGTGGGTTCTTCAGGTTCGAGCCCTATATCCCCCGAGGACTTTGTGGACAGCGGTAGGAGAATGAGCGATAACGTTCCGAAGACTTTGCCGACGATGCCTGTGGTGAAGCAGCCAAGGGTCCGCTTCCCTACCCCCTGGCCGGCGAAGACGGTGCCCTTTAATTTTTGGTCATATTATTCGAATAGAAATTCTTCGGACAACCACCAACTAAGACGGCGAAGCCGAACAAGGGGATTCTATATTAAAAATTGACGCCTATCGTACGACCGATCTCTTACAAAGCTTGCAGTTACATGAAAGTATGCATTACAGTTCGGAATAAGTCAACTTAGCCGCGCCCCTCCCCCTTCCGCTCTGATCAGCGGGGATTTGGGAGCGGAGGATCAGGAAACGGCGAAGCCGTTACTAGGAGTTCGCTGGCCACGACGGACGTGGCGGGTGCTAACCCTACCCAATGGCCGGCGGATCCGGTACCTAGAACTATATGGACAAGATACAATGAACGGCGATCCGTTCCAAGGAGTGTGCTGGAGGAGGTGGGTCGGTGTGCGCTATCCTTCCTCACTGGACGGCGAATACGGCCCCGAGGACTTTGTGCACAGAGATTCGAGGAATGACAAAGCCGTTCCGAAGAAATTGCCGGTGAAGCAGACCGTAGCGTTGTAGAGGGTGCGTTTTCCTTACCCACGCCCTTATTTAACCCGGTAATTTTGGGAACTGAGCTTCCAAGTGGTGTTTCTGCGAAGCCGGCAGATAATCCGTTTGTGAATACCTTTCACGGAAAAAAAGAATACGTTCCATTGCCCTCGACTTATTTTCGTGGGTTGAATAATGAAAATGATTACCATACATGCTGGCAATATCTTCAACCGGATGTTGGTACCAGATTGTTTTAATCTCCCTTTGCTACAGAGATGTAAGTAGAACAATTCCAAATATCACATAAATTTCGATAAATAAAAGATTCGGAAAACATATATCGTACTTTCGGCCGACCGAGTCCTTACGACGGCGGCTCAAGCGGGAGCTAACGTTCCCCCTGGACGGAAAAGGGGTTTTTGAACTAAATGGAAAGAACTTCGACGAATCAAGAGGCCGTTGCGAAGATTGCGACGCCGAAACCGGCAGTGGCATAGCCGAGGGTTGGCTCTCGTTCTTCATTCGCGGTGAGATTATTCGTAAAAAAAAATTCACCAAACACACACAAAATTAGACGGCGAAGCCGGATCCGGGGGTTCTAAGGGGGCGGAGCCCCCTAGCGAGCTACAGCGAGTCCCGTATATATACAGCGGGATGTGTGACATACTCACTGACTGATGGATACAAATTCACAGCGAAAACTGTGATAGTCGTGGGTATTTGGCTTATTGGACGTAAAAGTAAAAAAAAATTCATCGGGAGGAAAAATCTGAAAACTCGAAAAAGTCGATTAGTTTTCGAGATTTATCGACTTGAATTAACATGGGAGCCTTATGGGACTAAAACTTTTTCGCTTTTATTTCGTATTTTGAAACGTCGTAGGAACATGATATTCAATGGACGTAAACTAGATTTTTTGATTGATTTTTTGGTATGGTTGTCATAACGGTGTATTTATATTTACTATTTTTTATCATTTTTTAAAAAATTTCCAATGCTTTTCTTACGGGACTAACTTTGGAATTTTTTTTGACCAACTTGCAATAATCGTAGGACAAATTCCTTGAAACGCAAGATACTAGATTTTTTGCTTGATTTTTTTGCTATCTTGGAATATTCACAAGTCGAAAGAATTCCGAGGAATAAACGATTTTCGATTTTCCATTGTCGAGGAGACGAATATTAAATTTCGGATTTCGGCTTTGAGACTTCGGCATATGAAAATTTGGAATCTCCGTGAAAACCCTTAGAGGGTACTCCGTACCCTCACGCCCTACCCTGTTTTTCCGATAACCCTCTTGGTTAATTCATAATAAAATTCCGAAAAATATCCTGCACGTGAGAAAATCATTGTCGCTATTTTTTTGTGAAGCACACGATCTTGAATAACTTGGCAACCGTTCAAGTTAGAGGAATGAAATTTTCAGGGTTATACTATTATCAAAAAGGGCAACTTTTGACATGATAACCAATCCTCTGGATCGATTCATGTGTGAGTTATATCGATACCAATCTCCTTAGTTACGCTTTCTTCGCTAATAACTATTTTGTTATTCAAGGTATGAATACGAAATTCAAATATAATACTAAAATTGACGTGCTTAATCTGTCAAAAGTTAATTGAAGCGGATCGAATAATTAGAAGCGAAGTTATTATCGATCCAAGGGTGCATTCGATATATATCATTTTCAGACTTATTTACATAGTTACGGGGATAAAAATTTTAATAATTTGCTTGGACATCCACGTTCTATACTCACATGTGAAATATTTCGATAAGTAATGATTCATAATGAAGATATATCGAAATGAAATTATATCGATAGGTCTAAATTTCTCCTTTGTTATTGACCGTAGATGTCCGAAATTTTTAGGATAGTACGTAATTGGTGATATAAGAGTTCTGTTATATTTTGGTCTCCATGGCAACCATAGTTTCAACTTTATGCCGAAATATATTTTCAATGTAAAGTAATGGGGATATATCAAAATCGTTTTATACAAATATCCTCACAAGCACACGATCTTGAATAACTTGGCAACCGTTCAAGTTAGAGGAATGAAATTTTCAGGGTTATACTATTATCAAAAAGGGCAACTTTTGACATGATAACCAATCCTCTGGATCGATTCATGTGTGAGTTATATCGATACCAATCTCCTTAGTTACGCTTTCTTCGCTAATAACTATTTTGTTATTCAAGGTATGAATACGAAATTCAAATATAATACTAAAATTGACGTGCTTAATCTGTCAAAAGTTAATTGAAGCGGATCGAATAATTAGAAGCGAAGTTATTATCGATCCAAGGGTGCATTCGATATATATCATTTTCAGACTTATTTACATAGTTACGGGGATAAAAATTTTAATAATTTGCTTGGACATCCACGTTCTATACTCACATGTGAAATATTTCGATAAGTAATGATTCATAATGAAGATATATCGAAATGAAATTATATCGATAGGTCTAAATTTCTCCTTTGTTATTGACCGTAGATGTCCGAAATTTTTAGGATAGTACGTAATTGGTGATATAAGAGTTCTGTTATATTTTGGTCTCCATGGCAACCATAGTTTCAACTTTATGCCGAAATATATTTTCAATGTAAAGTAATGGGGATATATCAAAATCGTTTTATACAAATATCCTCACAAGCACACGATCTTGAATAACTTGGCAACCGTTCAAGTTAGAGGAATGAAATTTTCAGGGTTATACTATTATCAAAAAGGGCAACTTTTGACATGATAACCAATCCTCTCGATCGATTCATGTGTGAGTTATATCGATACCAATCTCCTTAGTTACGCTTTCTTCGCTAATAACTATTTTGTTATTCAAGGTATGAATACGAAATTCAAATACAATACAAAAATTGACGTGCCTAATCTGCTAAAAGTTAAATCAGGCGGATCGAATAATTAGAAGCGAAGTTATAATCGATTCAAGGGTGCATTCGATATATGTCTTTTTCAGATTTATTTGCATAGTTACGGGGATATTTTTTTTATTATTTGCTTGGAAAGCAACGTACTATACGTACATGTAAAATATTTTGATGAGTAATGATTCATAATGAAGATATATCGAAATGAAATAATATCGATATGTCTAATTTTCTCCTTTGTTATTGACCGTAGATGTCCGAAATTTTAAGGATAGTACGTGATTGGTGATTTATACAAGTTTCCTCACAAGGACACCATCTTGAATAACTTGGCAACCGTTTAAGTTAGATGAACGAAATTTTCAGGGTAATACTATTATCAAAAACGACAACTTCTTCAATGATAGCCATCCCACTCGATCGATTCATGTGAGAGTTACATCGATACCAATGTCCTTGGATACGCTTTCTTCGCTAATAACTATTTTGTTATTCAAGGTATGAATACGAAACTCAAATATAATACTAAAATTGCCGTGCTTAATCAGAGAAAAGTTAAATCAAACGGATCGAATAATTAGAAGCGAAGTTATAATCGATCCAATCTCGATCACCTCCGGGACCTTCCAGAAAAATAAAATTTATAAAGTTCTTCTTTCCGGGTAGTTTTCGTCACCATTCAGGCCGTGTTCCTCAAACCTTTGAGTTATTAGAACCCACGATAACCCCGTGAAACTTCCCAAAAAGATTATTTTCTGAAAGCTCGCCTATTTCGGTATTTATCGTCAGAATTCCCCCACTGTTCCAGATCCCTACGACCTATCGGCACGGAATATATGAGAACGATTGGTGACCACTGGTTGATCACAAATATAAAACCCCCGGTATTCCGTTGAAACCCCCCATAAAAATGAAATTTGCCATTAGGTCTTCTTTTATGTGTACTTGTCAACGACATTACGCTGCATAGCCCTACCCTTTCCAATAATCACTATAGAATAAATGTGGACTACTGTACCTAATACTATTTTATGCATATTAAGTGCAGTATACCACTGCCAAGGAGTGCCACCGATCAGAGGCGCAGCGAGGTGGTTTTGGGGGATAACATCCCCCACCCCGGAGCTCACAGAAATGTTAAAGTTTAATCTATTTTACTTAATTGGTTTAATATTGCTGATAGAATAATGTGACAAATAAGAAACTATCCCTCGGAAGGGCGTAAAAATCGCCAATTCGAACCATTTATCTTAATTTTTTCCGGCGGAGGCGGCCGGAAGGCCTGCGCACCTCCCGCTAACGCTGCGGGTATGCAATACCACCAAGCCCCCCAGCATAAGCTGTGCCTGAAACCCCCCCTAGCCTTAATTCCTAGCTACCCCCTGCCATAAATCATGCGATTAATAAATATGATGAATCTCGGCAAATGAAAGATTAGATCGAAAGATATGCTGAACAAGGAAAGATATGAATGCAACTATGTACTGTTTCCAATATATTCTCCTAATATATACTTCAGAGATCTTAGGGGTCTTTTAATCATTCAATTAAAATAAAAGAGTTAAATAACACACTGAATTCAATGCAATGTGCACTCTTTTGTTGTCCCGTCCCGAATAACTGTTTAATTATGTAACGCCTTACTTCATAGCAACAATGCAAAACTGCCAATCTGGAAAGCGTCAGCGGTGCTGAGAGGTACCCTCCGTGCACTCACGCGTAGGAGTTAGGGACGAGTGTTTGGGGTACAGGAATTTTGGAGAGTGAACCGATTATCAATGAAGACACATGAAATGTATGGAGCTCTCTGTTGACTCTACCTCTACTTTCAGGCAAGCGCTCAATTTTTACCATGGAGTGGAAGTGAAAGCGGTTTTGAAGTAGCGATATAACTTTTCGAGGGGAGTTTAAATAACTTCATTCAAATTAAGTAGTTAAATAACACACTGATTTCAATGCTATGTGCACTCTACTGTTGTTCCAACCGGAATAACTGCGTATTTATTCCACGCATTACTACATAACAGAAAGTCCAAACGACCAATTTGGACCACAATAATCCGCGTGACGGTGACGAAAATGATTTTGAATTAAAATTGTTATTGTTAATGTTGTAGATAAAAAAGCCCTCCTGGTTGTCGCACCCTTGTATATTGCTTTGCTTTCCTGGTACAATATCCCGCGCAGCAGTGGTGAATGTGGTTTTGAATGTAAATTTATTTGAAAAATGTTTATGAAAAAATCTTCAGTGAGTGGTTGCGGGTTTGGTCTAACTAACACTGCTCTTGCAGTGATGTATATGTTTTGGATTTTAAATTTTTATGGATAATGATAGAGACAACAATGCCGAACAACCAAAGTGGACCACAATATTTCAAATTACGGTTATGAAAATGGTTTTGAATTAAAATTTTTAAGGTTTAAATTTCTGTCTGGATTTTTCGCGTTCCTATTGCCACCTCTCGCCTGAATGTAGTCGAAGTAATTAACGATCAAAGTGTGCATTCCATAGATTCCTTCAGATTTATTAACATTGCGATTGCCAATTTAATCAGAAATTGAACCCGTGTTTATTCAATTGGCACATCTGTCGGAATAATATGGATTCGTGGAAGTAGTAGGTCCAAGTCCAAGTATTTTTCTCGTTATTGTTTTCCGCAGTTCCCAGCTTTGCAGCTGTCTCCTGGGCGTTTCGTTTAGTAATCTTGCAGGCAGATTAGTTGATCACGTTTTACAGATTAAAAGAGTCATGGCATAATAATACTGGACAGGGAATAAGGGGATAGGGATATGGGAAGGGTTGAGGGCACATTTGGGGAGGCGGTGTTTTGGTTTCAGCGGAGGTTCGTAGTCCCAAAGATTTTTTAACAGTGCATTATTTGTTTTATCAAATGTAAGGGAAAATTTTTCTAGAGCAGATTTTAGTTTCGCTAGAAAGTGGAAGTAATACATCTCCTTGGAACATGCCATTTATAATTTAGTGTGACAGAAAGATATTTCAAACGGCATAAACAATATTGACGGTCGTCAAGGGGACAGTAAGCGAAACACGATAAAATTGAACATTTATTGGATGTTTATTTCTAAATTAAGTGTAAATCAGATAGAAAACGAAATGGTACTGCTGGAATAAGAAAGTGCAATTCTTTTCCTTTCAAATGATACGTAGCTTAACTTAATGAGACCATTATCACTAAATTTAATATGCAAAAACAAATACGTTTGTAGGCATTAAAAATTTAATTTACATGTATTTCTTATGGAATTGACTCATGGGACATTACCTGCCCGGAATTTTTCTCTATTAGTGCGATGAAGTGTACGGTATTTATAGTAAATCCATCCTTAGCCAATACAAACAAACTGAATGGTTTACCATGTGATAAAACGTGTAACTTAAAATTGTGTATGTGTGAAAAACAAAGTTTTTCAATATTTGGAACATGCCATTTATAATTTAGTGTGATAGAAAGATATTTCAAACGGCATAAACAGTATTGATGGTCGTTAAGGGGATAGTAAGCAAAACACGCTCAAATTGAACCTTGTTTGGATATTTATTTATAAATTCAGTGTAAATCAGGTATAAAACGAAATGGAACTGCAGGAATAAGACAGTGCAATTCTTTTTTTTTCAAATGATACGTGGCTAAGCTTAATGAGACCATTATCAGTAATCATAATACCGAAACGCAGAGACGTCTGCAGGCAATAAACATTAAAGTTACATGTATTTCTAATTTAAATGACTCATGGCACATTCCAGGGACTCGTGAGCGCAAGAAGGTCAATGAGAAACCAATGAAAACCTCTTTACTGGAAAACTTTCATAACTCCTAATTCCCTTGACGTAATATCAGGTGTAGGATAACGAAAATGATATTTATTTATGCTCATAACATGTTATACGAATAGAAGTTAAGTTTCTTTCAACGTCCTTGATTACTCAGAAAAAGTTAAAATATGGAGAAAAAAAGTTTGGACACTTTTCATATTTTTCCCGCGAATGTCTTACTTTTCACTGTATTACTCTCAAAATATGGATGGCATAGGGGTGACCTCAGTTAGATATGATAGTAAATAAATGGGACCATATAATACCGTCATCTTCAAACCTGCTGAAACACCCTCAAAAGATTAAATTATGCATATAAGTCTCCTTTTCGGGTACTTATCGTCACTATTCCTCAACTTTTCCAACCCCTACCACTCATCGCCACGGAAATGATGTTCACGATTGGTGACCACTGGCAGTGGAAACATATTAATCCCAATACACCCCCAAAAAAATTGAATTTTGCATTTGGAAGTCTTCTTTTTGGGTACTTTTTGTCACAATTCCACCGCTGATCCCTACCCCCACGACTCATCCCTACGGAATTCATGTGAACGACTAGTGACAACTAGCAGTACACCCATATAAACCCCAGGCATCCCCCTGAAACCCCTCAAAAATGTAATATGTAACATTAAATCTCCATTTTGGGACTTTCTGGCCGATATAACGCCGCACTGCCCGTCTCCTCACAGCCCTAGATATGGAATATTTGCTAATGGCCGGCCACCGTAAACCATACGGGATAAAACCTGAAAACCCCCGATCACATTCTGGAACCTCCCAGAAAAATTAAATTTTTTAAGGTCGCCTTTCCGGGTAGTTTTCGTCACCATTCAGCCCGTGTTCCCCAACCCTATGAGTTATTAAAACCCCCGTCAACCCCTTGAAACTTCCCAAAATATTATTTTCTGAAAGGTCACCTATTTGGGTATTTATCGTCAGAATTCCGCCACTGTTCCGGATCCCTACGACTATCGGCACGGAATTAATGAGATCAATGTGTGACCCCTGGTTGAACACAAATATGACACCCACAGTATTTCTTTGAAACCTCCCCAATTACACAAACCTAAAAATTGAAATTTGTCATTAGGTTTTCTTTTATGGGTACTGGTCGCCGCAATTACGTCGCATTGCCCTACCCTTTTCAATCACCACTACAGAATCAATGTGGATTATCGTTGACCTCATGAATCACACACATTAAAACCCCTGCATCCCACTGGAGCCCCCCTCGGAGGAGGAGACCCGTAATGGGGGCTAAGTGGAGCAGCAGCGGGGGGGCCTCCTCACCACCGAGGCGGCGAAGCCGCCTTTCAACTAACTGGCGACGCTAGGGGGCGTAAGTAACCCTTTGGCGGCGATGCCGCCCTTTACTATAAACGGTAAAGCCGACCCAAGGAACAAGCGGCACAGCCGCTGGTGGCTTCCTCCACCCCCTTTACAGTTCTGAACTATTCTGAACTGTCACTGCCCTCTACGCGGCAAAGCCAACCCCTGTAGAGGAATGGCAAAGTCGATGCCTCTCCGAGGACTGAGCGGAGTACCCCTGGGGGGCATACTCTTCCCCTGGGCGGCGAAGCCACCTCTTAATTAACGAGGAACGGCAAAGCCATTCCAAGGAATGAGAGCGGCAGCCGCGGTAGGACTCCCTTAATCGTGGCGCGTGGCGCCCCCAACAAGGAATGACCACGCTGTGTTGAGGTCTGAGTATTGTAGCTCTAGGGGACTCCCTTGTCCCTGGGCGGCGAAGCTATCCCTGAAACGAGGATCGGCGAAGCCGTGGTACAACCGCGGGTAGCGACTTTCCCCTCCCACCGACCGCGGCAGGGAACGGCGAAGCGGCTCGGGGAGGCGACCGACCAAGCTGGCCGCGAAGTGGGTTCAAGCCCTAGAGTGCCCGAGGACTTAGTGGGCATACGTTCGATGAACAGCAAAGCTATTACGAAGAATTAACCGGGAATGGCAGTCGTGACGCATCCAAGGGTCCGCTTCCCTCCCCTCTGTACAAGCACTTCGCGGTCAGATTACTCTTATAAAATTCTTCAAACACCCACAAAATTAGACGGCGACGGCCGTTACGAGAACTAACTGGCGTAGGCACGGGGGCGTCAGTAACCCTCGGGCGGCAGAGTCGCCCTTTACTATAAACTGTGAAGCCGCCCATTCAACTTTGGGGCTTCTAACACCCCTGGGCGGTGAAGCCGCACCTTAACGAATAACGGCGAAACAGTTACGAGTTCGAAGCGGGGTACCCCCTGGGGGCACATTCAACCCCTGGGCGACTAAGCCGCCTCTCAGCGAGGAACTACGACGCCGTCCCGAGGAATGAGCGTGGCACCCGCGGTAAGACTCCTTTATCTCCGGGCGGCGTGGTGCAGCCTACGAGGAACGGCGAAGCCGTCCAGAGGTCTGAGCAGCGCAGCTTCGGGGGATTATCTTGCCCATGGGCGGCGATGCTATCTCTGAAACGAGGATGGGCGTAGCCGCGGTTAGTGACACTTCCCTCCGACCGTCCGCGGCAGGGAACGGCGAAGCGGTCGAGGGAGGCGGCGAACCAAGATGGCCGCAAAGGGGCTTCTAGGGGTTCGAGCCCTATTGCCCCGGAGGGCTTTGTGGACAGCGGTAGGAGGATGGGCGATGACATTCCGAAGACTTTGCCGACGATGCTGGTGGTGGAGCAGCTAAGGGTCCGCTTCTCTACCCCCTGGCCGGCAAAGCCGGCCCATATCACTTTTTGGTCAGAATTTTCTAATAGAAATTCTTTGGACAACCACATTCTAAGACAGCGAAGCCGAATCAGGGGATTCTAAGTTAAGGATGGAAGCTGACCTTACGACCGATTTCTTATGAAGTTTGCATTTACAAAAAATTATGCATTCCATTTCGGAAAAAAGTGAACTTGGCCGCGGGGTCCTCCCATTCCCTCTGGTCACTGGATATATAAGAGCGGAGCTTCTAGGAACGGCGAAGCCGTTACGTGGAGTTCACTGGCGACGAACGTGGCGGGTGCTACCCTTCCCATTGGCCGGCGAAGCCGACACCTAGAACTATAGGGACAAGCTACGAGAAACGGCAAACCGTTCGGAGGAATGTGCTGGAGAAGGTGGGTGCGGTGTGCGCTATCCTTCCTCACCAGACGGCGAAGACGGCCCCGAGCACTTTGTGCACAAAGATTCGAGGAACGACAAAGCCGTTCCGAAGAATATGCGGGCGAAGCACACCGTAGCGTAGAATAGGGTTCGTTTTCCTCCCCTCCCCCCCTTCACGAACCCGGTAATTTTGGGAACGGAGCTTCCAATGGGTGTTTCTGCGAAGCCAGCAGAAAATCCGTCTGTGAATACATTTTATGGAAAAATATAATACGTTTCATTGCCCTTGACGTAGTTTCGTGGGTTGAATAATGAAAATGATTACCATATATACTGTCAATATCATCAACTGATTTCTGGTAACAGATTGTTTTCATCCCTTCCTGTTGAAGAGATAAATGTTAAAAAATGCCAAAAATCACATAAATTTCGATTTATAAAAGATTCACAAAACATATATAGTACTTTCGGCGAACGAGTCCTTACGAAGGCGGCTACAACGGGTGCTACCATTCTCCCTGGACGGAAAAGGGATGTTTTGGACTCAGTGCACAGAGCTTCGACGCATAACGAGGCCATTACGAAGATTGCGACGCCGAAGCCGATCGTGGCGTAGCCGAGGGTTCGTTTTGGCTCACCATTTGCGGTCAGATGATTGGTATAAAAAATTCTCTAGAAACACAAAAATAGACGGCGAAGCCGGATCCGGGGGTTCTAAGGGGGCGGAGCCCCCTAGCGAGCTACAGCGAGTCCTATCTATATACAGCCGGCGTGGTGACTGACTGACTCATGGATACAAATTCCCAGCCAATTCCAGAAGTGCTGGAGAGCTGAAATTTGGCACGCGTGCGGGGAACCCGAAATGATCCGGAGGAAAAATCCGAAAACCGGAAGTTTCCGCCACGTGTCGTCGCTAGGTCGACAAAATGGCCGAAATCGCGCCTTTTCCGGGGACCGTCTTTTGGTTTTTATTTTACTGCGCGTGGACTGTGCGTGCCACACGAATGATTAATGCATTTTTTTAAAGCTAATAAACGTGGCCATGTGACTGTGTAATGCTCTAAGTTTCATATTAAGAAAATTGCTGCCAAAATGGCGTCCAAAAAGTGGTTTTTCGAAAATATTTTCATACTTTCCTCTCCCCTCGACTTAATTTCAGGTGTAAGATAACGAAAATGATTATTATATATGCTCATAACATTGTTTACGAAGTGATGGTAACAATTCTTTTTCATCGTCCTTGGTTACTGAGAAAAAAATTAAAATATTCCGAAAATCACCGAAAATTACGATTTCCAAAAGATTAACACAAGATTTTGTCAATTTTTACCTGACCGATTTCTTTCAAACTTGTTAGTTACATAGAGCGCAGCATTGTCTTTCAGAAAACATAAACATTTAGTAAATGATTTAATGGATTTAACCGCGAAAAAATAAAAATGGCGGGCACTACACACTTTTTTCAGGGACTTGTTTGCTTTTTATTGTATTACTCTCGAAATATGGATGTCATAGGGCACAATTCTTTTAGACATGACAGTAAATGAATGTCACCATATAGTATCGTCATCTTTAAACCCCCTGAAACCCCCTAAAAAATTAAAATTTCCAAATAAGGAGCCTTTTCGGGTACTTTCGTCCCAATTACGCCGCTTTTCCAATCCTTACCACTCATCGCTACGGAATTGATGTGGACGATTGATGACCGCTGGCATTAAAAAACCTATAACCCCCCGGTAAACCCACATATCCCCCCCACCCCCAAAAAATAAAATTTTGCATATAAGTTTACTTCCTGGGTACTTTTCGTGACTATTCCACCGCCCCCAAACACTCATCCCCACGGAACTTATGTGAACGGATGGTGACCGCCAGGAGTACACACTTTAAAACCCCCGGTATCCCCCTGAAATCCCCCCAAATGTAAAATGTGTCATTTAGCCTCCTATTGGGGAACTTCTCGAAAACATTACGCCGCACTACCCGTCCCCTCTGAGCTCTAGATCGGGAATATTTGGTGAGGGCGAACCACCGTAAACCATACAGGAAAAAATACCAGAAAACCCCCGATTACCTCCTGAACATCGCCGAAATAAAAATAAAACAAATTTAAACCACTGTGTAATTAAGTAAATTTATTAGTTTCCATTTGAGAAAATTGCAGCCAAAATGGCGTCCAAAAATTGATTTTTCGAAATAAATTTCATACCTTCCCCTCCCCTCGACTTAATTTAAAGTTTTGGATAACGAAAATGATTATTAAATATGCTCATAACATCGTTTACGAAGTGATGGTAACAATTTTTTTTCATCGTCCTTGGTTACTGAGAAAAAAATTAAAATATTCCGAAAATCACGGAAAATTACGATTTTCAAAAGATTAACACAAGGTTTTGTCAATTTTAACTCAACCGATGTCTTTCAAACTTTGTAGTTACATACATCTATGCATTGTCTTTCAGAAAACATAAACATTTTATTATTTATTTAATGGGTTTAACAGCGAAAAAATAAAAATGGCGGGCACTGCTCACTTTTTTCAGGGACTGGTTTGCTTTTTATTGTATTACTTTCGAAATATGGATGTCATAGGGCACAATTCTTTTAGACATGACAGTAAATGAATGTGACCATATAGCACCGCCATCTTTTAACCCCCGGAAACCCCCTAAAAAATTAAAATTTGCATATAAGTAGCCTTTTCGGGTACTTTTCGTCACAATTCCGCCGCTTTTCCAATCCTTACCACTCATCGCTACGGAATTGATGTGGACGATTGATGACCGCTGGCAGTAAAAACCTATAAACCCCCGGTAAACCCACATACACCCCCCCCCCCCCCAAAATAAAATTTTCAAATAAGTCTACTTTTTCGGTACTTTTCGTGACTATTCCACCCCCCCCCACCCAACGACTCATCCCCCCGAAATTTATGTGAATGGATGGTGACCGCCAGGAGTACACACATTTAAACCCCCGGGATCCCCGTGAAATCCCCCGCAAATGATAAATGTTTCATTTAGTCTCCTATTTGGGTACTTCTCGCAAACATTACGCCGCACTACCCGTCCCCTCTGAGCTCAAGATCCGGAATATTTGGTGAGGGCGAGCCACCGTAAACCATACGGGAAAAAATACCAGAAAACCCCCGATTACCTCATGGAACATCGCCGAAAAAAAATAAAACAAATTTAAACTCGCCTTTTCGAATAGTTTTCGACACAATTTAACCAGTGCCCCTACCACTTATTAAAACCCCCGATAACCCCGTGAAACCTCCCAAAAGATTTCTAATAAATAGCCTCTCCAGGTAAAAGAATCATCAGACCACTCTTCCGGTCCCCTAGGACTTATCGGCACGGAATTTATGAGAACGATTTGTGTCCACTGGTTTAACACAAGTATAAAACCCCCGGTATTCCGTAGGAACCCCCCGAAAAAAAATGAAAAACTTGCCATTAAGTCTTCTTATATGGGTACTTGTCGCCACTATTAATACAATCATCGCTACATGATCACTGTGGACTCAAGGCGGCGAAGCCGCCCCACAACGAGGAACTGGCGTAGGCGAGGGGGAGCTTCAGTAACCCCCGGGCGGCGAAGCCGCCCCGATGTTCAAGCGGCGCAGCCGCTGTGGACTCCCCCCACCTCCGGGCGGCGAAGCCGCCCCTTAAACGAATAACGGTGAAAGAGTTCCGAAATGCCCTCGCCCCCTGGCGCACTAAACCCCCGGGTGGCGAAGCCGCCCTTCAGCGAGGAACGGCGAAGCCGTTCCGAGGAATGAGTGGGGCGCCTCCCTACCCCCTGGCCGGCGAAGCCGGCCCCTAGTCGAGTTGAGATTATTCGAACTTCAAAAGTCTTCCAACGACCACGTATGTAGACGGCGAAGCCGGAACCGGGGTTTTAAGGGGCGGAGCCCCTTAACGAGCGCGCGCAGCGCAGCGAGTCTATATTATATACAACCCGATGTGTGACAGATAGCTCACTTATCACTCATTCACGTATACAAATTCCCGACCACTTCCGGACGTGCTTGGAAGACGAAATTTTTACAGGTCGTGGAGAAAAAATATTCATCGGGGGGAAAAGTCCGAAAACTCGAAAAAGTCTATCGGTTTTCGAGATATATCGATCCGAATTAACATTGGAGCCTTATGGGACTAAAACTTTTTTCATTCTTCGCCTACTTGTAAATGTCACGGGAACATGAAATGTCACTGACGGAAACTAGATTTTTTGGCCGATTTTTTGATGTGAAACATTTTGCCATATTATGTTTATAAGTATTTTTTATATTTTTTTTAAATTTCCAATGCTTTTCTTTTGGGCCTATCTTTGGATTTTTTTAAAACCAACTTATAATCGTTGTAGGAATAAGTCCTTAACTTATGAGATACTAGATTTTTCGTTTGATTTTTTGGTGTGGTTGCCTTTGCAATTTTTTGTTTAAAAGTATTTTTTTTAACAATTTAAAATTTCCAATGCTTTTCTTATGGGCTCACTTTGGGAATTTTTTTGACCAATTTGCAATAATCGTAGGACCAATTCAATACAATGCAAGATACTAGATTTTTTTCTTAATTTTTTGGCTATCCTTTGATATCCACATGTTAATCAAACTTCGAGTAATTAACGATTATGTATTTCCATTGAATTTGCGACTCCTACAACGTTTGGTAACTTACAACACATCCGCCGTGAAGTTTGCATTCCCTCAACACACGATTAAGAATTTTTCGGAATTTTTTTTTCCACTTCCCGACGTGGTACGGACACCAAATTCAGGTGATTGACGTCTTTCTCGTGCCCCTACGCGCCGCTACCAGGAGAACGCAGAATATTTAATTTTAACGGGTGACACCGTCGAAAAAGCTTGCTTACACTACAGCTACAGAGCCGAAATTTTTATCCAAGGTAAACGATGCCGCGTTTTACAGAACAAGCACTTTAAGTCCCCCGAAAACCCCCTGTGACCCCCCCAAAAAAATAAAAATTACTTAATAAGTCGTATATTTCGTGTACCATTCATCCCAGTTGTATCGTTTTTATTTATTCGGACTGGGAATTGTGTCGGCTATATTTACGCGTCATGTTAAATTATCCTGCCCCATTTACACACCCGCAATAAAACTTCAAATTTTTAATTGTACATTTCTTAACAAAATAGTAGAGGTAAAAAAGGGCTTCCAGGACAAGGACACCTAAAAGCGATTTTTTTAAACCACTTCCCCATAAAGTACGGCTACGAAATTCACACGAGTAATGCCTTATTACAGCGCCTATGCACCGCTATGTGGAGAACACAGAATTGGTAATATAAATGTGAGCACTACGGGAAAATTAATTGTTCCCCTAAAGCTAGATCGCTGGAATTTCTACTGTAGGTAAACAAAGACCTTTTATGCAAGAAAACCCCTCGAAATTTCAAGTGGCTTCCTATAAAACCGGGGAAAAATTCTTTTTTTTTCTGTAAATAGCATGTTCTTCGGTGTTTTCGCATATTTTAGCGGTAATTCCCTTCTCCTATGACTCATCGCTAAGGAATTTATTTTGGTGATTGTGACCGTTGCCATTAAACTCAAAAAAAACCTGTTAACCCCCGGACCGCCTTCAAAACATCGTCATAAGCTAATATGCCACAATCACGGCTAGCATGCGTCAAGATTCTGCCTCATTATCCCCCGGTAGCATTTGTAAACGATGGGGGATAGCTGGTAGTACGCATTGCTCTGTGAGGAGTGAAAACCCTGGCGGCGAAGCTGCCCCCTCCCCAGGAACGACGGAGCCATTCCGAGGAGTCAGAGGCGCGGAAAACCTCCGAGAACCCTCGGGCGGCAAATCCGCTCCAACACGTGGTGCAGCCGAATGGGTGTCTTACGAGGGGGGAGGGCGCCGAAAACCCTTGGGCGGCAAAGCCGCCCACAGGCGAGGAACGGCAAGGCCGTTCCGAGGAGTCGACGTCACGGGGGAACACATGTAAACCTTGGGCGGCGAAGCCGCCCAGAGGCAAGGAACGGCGAGGCCGTTCCGAGGAGTCGACGTCCCGGGGGGGGCACATGTAAAGCTTGGGCGGCGAAGCCGCCCCATCACCAGGAATCTTACGGGGGGAGGGCGCCGATATCCCTTGGGCGGCAAAGCCGCCCACAGACGAGGAACGGCGAAACCGTTCCGAGGAGTCGACGGCTCGGGGGGACACAGTAAACCTTGGGCGGCGAAGCCGCCCAGAGGCAAGGAACGGCGAAGCCGTTCCGAGGAGTCGACGTCCCGGGGGGACATATGTTAATGTGGGCGGCGAAGCCGCCCCATCACCAGAGAGCTTACGGGGGGAGGGCGCCGATAACCCTTGGGCGGCGAAGCCGCCCACAGACGAGGAACGGCGAAGCCGTTCCGAGAAATCGACGGCTCGGGGGGACCCAGGTAAACCTTGGGCGGCTAAGCCGCCCCAACACGAGGAAGGGCGATGCCGTTCCCAGGAGTCGACCCCTCGGGGGGACTCGGGTGACCCTTAGGCGGCGTAGCCGCCCTCCCACGATGAACGGCGAAGCCGTTCCGAGGAACTAGCGGGTCTCCGTCAGAGGGCTACCTCGATATCTGGGCTGCGAAGCCGACACTGGACGAGGAACGGCGAAGCCGTTCCGAGGAGTCGCGGGCGGGACGGCGAAGCCGTCCGGTGGGTGCAGCCGGCGAAGCCGGATGCGGGGGGGTTTTAGGGGGCGTAGCCCCCCAACGAGCGCGCGCAGCGCGGCGAGTGCGTCCCGTATATATACAGCGGGATGTGTGACATACTCACTGACTGATGGATACAAATTCACAGCCAAAACTGTGATAGATGTGGACATTTGACTTATTGGACGTAAAAGTAAAAAAAAATTCATCGGGAGGAAAAATCTGAAAACTCGAAAAAGTCGATTAGTTTTCGAGATATATCGACTTGAATTAACATGGGAGCCTTATGGGACTAAAACTTTTTCGGTTTTATTTCGTATTTTTAAACGTTGTAGGAACATGATATTCAATGGACGTAAACTAGATTTTTTGATTGATTTTTTGGTATGGCTGTCATTACGGTGTATTTATATTTACTATTTTTTATCATTTTTTAAAAAAATTCCAGTGCTTTTCTTACGGGACTAATTTTGGAATTTTTTTTGACCAACTTGCAATAATCGTAGGACAAATTCCTTGAAACGCAAGATACTAGATTTTTTGCTTGATTTTTTGGCTATCTTGGAATATTCACAAGTCGAAAGAATTCCGAGGAATAAACGATTTTCGATTTTCCATTGTCGAGGAGACGAATATTAAATTTCGGATTTCGGCTTTGAGACTTCGGCATATGAAAATTTGGAATCTCCGTGAAAACCCTTAGAGGGTACTCCGTACCCTCACGCCCTACCCTGTTTTTCCGATAACCCTCTTGGTTAATTCATAATAAAATTCCGAAAAATATCCTGCACGTGAGAAAATCATTGTCGCCATTATTTTGTGAAGCACACGATCTTGAATAACTTGGCAAACGTTCAAGTAAGAGGAATGAAATTTTCAGGGTAATACTATTATCAAAAAAGACAACTTTTGAAATGATAACCATTCCACTCGATCGATTCATGTGAGAGTTATATCGATACCAATCTCCTTGGATACGCCTTATTCGCTAATAACTTTCTCGTTATTCGAAGTATGAATACGAAATTCAAATGTAATACTAAATTTGACGTGCTTAATCTGTCGAAAGTTAAATCAAGCGGATCGAATAATAAGAAGCGAAGTTATAATCGATCCAAGGGTGCATTCGATATATGTCTTTTTCAGACTTGTTTACATAGTTACGGGGATAAAAATTTTAATACTTTGCTTGGACAGCAACGTACTATACGTAAATGTGAAATATTTCGATGAGTAGTGATTCATAATGAAGATATATCGAAATGAAATAATATCGATATGTCTAATTTTCTCCTTTGTTATTGACCGTAGATGTCCGAAATTTTTAGGATAGTACGTGATTGGTGATATAAGATTTCTGTTATATTTTGGTCTCCATGGCAACCATAGTTTCAACTTTATGCCGAAATATATTTTCAATGTAAAGTAAATGGGGATATATCTAAATCGTTTTATACAAATATCCTCACAAGCACACGATCATGAATAACTTGGCAACCGTTCAAGTTAGACAAACGAAATTTTCAGGGTAATACTAATATCAAAAAGGACAACTTTTGCAATGATAACCAATTCTCTCGATTGATTCATGTGAGAGTTATATCGATACCAATCTCCTTGGATACGCTTTCTTCGCTAATAACTATTTTGTTATTCAAGATATGAAATTGTAATTCAAATGCAATACCAAAGTTGACGTGCTCAATCTGGCAAAAGTTAAATCAGGCGGATCGAATAATTAGAAGCGATGTTATAATCGATCCAAGGGTGCATTCGATATATGTCTTTTTCAGATTTATTTGCATAGTAACGGGGATATTTTTTTTATTATTTGCTTGGAAAGCAACGTACTATACGTACATAAAAATATTTCGATGAGTAATGATTCATAATGAAGATATATCGAAATGAAATAATATCGATATGTCTACTTTTATCCTTTGTTATTGACCGTAGATGTCCGAAATGTTTAGGATAGTACGTGATTGGTGATATAAGATTTCTGTTATATTTTGGTCTCCGTGGCAACCATAGTTCTAACTTTATGCCGAAATATATTTTCAATGTAAAGTAATGGGGATATATCAAAATCGTTTTATACAAGTTTCCTCACAAGCACACGATCTTGAATAACTTGGTAACCGTTTAAGTTAGATGAACGAAATTTTCAGGGTAATACTATTATCAAAAAGTACAACTTTTTCAATGATAACCATTCCACTCGATCGATTCATATGAGAGTTATATCGATACCAATCTCCTTGGATACGATTTATTCGCTAATAACTTTTTCGTTATTCAAGGTATGATTACGAAATTCAAATTTAATACTAAAGTTGACGTGCTCAATCTGGCAAGAGTTAAATCAAGCGGATCGAATAATTAGAAGCGAAGATAAAATCGATCCAAGGGTGCATTCGATACATGTCTTTTTCAGAATTATTTACATAGTTACGAGGATAGAATTTTTAATGATTTGCTTATACAGCAACGTTCTTTACGTGCATGCAAATTATTTTGATGAGTAATGGTCCTTCATGAAGATATATCGAAATAAAATAATATCGATAGGTCTCATTTTCTCCTTTGTTATTGAGCGTGCCATTTTGAAATTTTTATGTTAGAACGTGAATTGTGATATAAGATTTCTGTTATCTTTTTCCAATATCTAAGCCACAAACAGACGTACTTTGGTCTTTTTTATTGACAGAGCGAATGCCAATCTAATTAGAAATTGAGCTCATACGTATTCAATTGGAACATCTGTCGGAATAATAGGGATTCGTGGTAGTAATATATCTCCTTGGAACTTCCAGGAACTCATGAGCCCAATAAGGTCAATAAGAAACCAATCAAGTCTTCTTTACTGGATAATTTCATAACTCGTTTTACCCGCGACGGAATATCAGGTTTAGGACGCAGGACGCAGGACGATTGAGCTGCGTTTGTACGCATATGTCGCGATATTCAGCCGTAGCTGCTAATCGCGTGTAGGTCTTGATGTGAGTTCTTGACGGTTATTTTGGATAGGACGTATTGTGTTTAAGGTTTGGATTACGAATATTTCATTTATATATGCTCATTATGAACGACTGATGACCGCTAGCAGTACACCCATATAAACCCCAGGCATCCCCCTGAACCCCCTAAAAAATGTAAAATGTGATATTTACTCTCCTTTTTGGGACATTCTGGCCGACATTACGCCGCATTGCCCGTCCCCTCACAGCTCCAGATATGGAATATTTGCTAATAGCGGGCCACTGTAAACCATGCGGGAAAATAAACCTGAAAACACTCGATCACCTCCGGGACCTTCCAGAAAAATAAAATTTATAAGGTTCTCCTTTCCGGGTAGTTTTCGTCACCATTATGCCTTGTTCCTCAAACCTTCGAGTTATTAGAACCCACGATAACCCCTTGAAACCTCCCAAAAAGATTATTTTCTGAAAGCTCGCCTATTTCGGTATTTATCGTCAGAATTCCCCCACTGTTCCAGACCCCTACGACTTATCGGCACGGAATATATGAGAACGATTGGTGACCACTGGTTGATCACAATTATAAAACCCCCGGTATTCCGTTGAAACCCCCCATAAAAATTAAATTTGCCATTAGGTCTTCTTTTATGTGTACTTGTCGACGACATTACGCTGCATTGCCCTACCCTTTCCAATAATCACTATAGAATCAAATTGGACTACTGTACCTTATACTATTTTATGCATATTAAGTGCAGTATACCACTGCCAAGGAGTGCCACCGATCAGAGTCGCAGCGAGGTGGTTTTGGGGGATAACATCCCCCATCCCGGAGCTCACAGATCCCTCGGAAGGGCGTAAAAATCGCCAATTCGAACCATTTATCTCAATTTTTTCCGGCGGAGGAGGCCGGAAGGCCTACGCACCTCCCGCTAACCCTGCGGGTATGCAATACCACCAAGCCCCCCAGCATTAGCTGTGCCTGAAACCCCCCTAGCCTTAATTCCTAGCTACCCCTTGCCATAAATCATGCGATTAATAAATATGATGAATCTCGGCAAATGAAAGATTAGATCGAAAGATATGCTGAACAAGGAAAGATATGAATGCAACTATGTACTGTTTTCAACACATTCTCCTAATATATACTTCAGAGATCTTAGGGGAATTTTAATCATTCAATTAAAATAAAAGAGTTAAATAACACACTGAATTCAATGCAATGTGCACTTTATTGTTGTCCCGTCCCGAATAACTGTTTATTTATTTAACGTCTTACTTCATAGCAACAATGCAAAACTGCCAATCTGGAAAGCGTCAGCGGTGCTGAGAGGTACCTACCCTCCGTGCACTCACGCGTAGGAGTTAGGGACGAGTGTTTGGGGTACAGGAATTTCGAAGAGTGAACCGATTATCAATAAAGACACATGAAATGTAAGGAACTCTCCGTTGACGCTACCTCTACTCTCAGGCAAGCGCTCGATTTTTACCATGGAGTGGAAGTGAAAGCGGTTTTGAAGTAGCGATATAACTTTTCGAGGGGAGTTTAAATAACTTAATTCAAATTAAGTAGTTAAATAACACACTGATTTAAATGAAATGTGCACTCTATTGTTGTTCCAACCGGAATAACTGCGTATTTATTCCACGCATTACTACATAACAGAAAGTCCAAAGGACCAATTTGGACCACAATAATCCGCGTTACGGTGATGAAAATGGTTTTGAATTAAAATTGTTATTGTTAATGTTGTAGATAAAAAAGCCCAACTGGTTGTCGCACCCATACTGCTTTGCTTTCCTGGTACAATACCCCGCGCAGCAGTGGTGAATGTGGTTTTGAATGTAAATTTATGTGGAAAATGTTTATGAAAAAATCTTCAGTGAGTGGTTGCGGGTTTGGTCTAACTAACACTGCTCTTTCTTCTTGATGCCCTCTCTTGCGTAACAGTGATGTACATATATGTTTTGGAATTTAAATTTTTATGGATAATGATAGTGACAACAATGCCGAACAACCTAAGTGGACCACAATATTTGGAATTTCGGTTATGAAAATGGTTTTGAATTAAAATTTTTAAGGTTTAAATTTCTGTCTGGATTTTTCGCGTTCCTATTACCACCTCTCGCGTGAATATAGTCGAAGTAATTAACGATCAAAGTGTGCATTCCATAGATTCCTTCAGATTTATTTACATTGCGATTGCCAATTTAATTATAAATTGAACCCGTGTTTATTCAATTGGCACATCTGTCGGAATAATATGGATTCGTGGTAGTAATAGGTCCAAGTCGAAGTATATTTCTCGTTATTGTTTTCCGCAGTTCCCAGCTTTGCAGCTGTCTCCTGGGTGTTTCGTTTAGTAATGTTGCAGGCAGATTAGTTGATCACGTTTTACAGATTAAAAGAGTCATGGCATAATAATACTGGACAGGGAATTAGCGGATAGGGATATGGGAAGGGTTGAGGGCACATTTGGGGAGGCGGTGTTTGGTTTCAGCGGAGGTTCGTAGTCCCAAAGATTTTTTAACAGTGCATTATTTGTTTTATCAACTGTAAGGGAAAATTGTTCTAGAGCAGATTTTAGTTTCGCTAGAAAGTGGTAGTAATACATCTCCTTGGAACATGCCATTTATAATTTAGTGTGATAGAAAGATATTTCAAACGGCATAAACAATATTGACGTTTGTCAAGGGGACAGTAAGCGAAACACGATAATATTGAACATTTATTGGATGTTTATTTCTAAATTAAGTGTAAATCAGATAGAAAAGGAAATGGTACTGCAGGAATAAGAAAGTGCAATACTTTTTCTTTCAAATGACATGTGGCTTAGTTTAATGTGACCATTATCACTTAATTTAATATGCAAAAACAAATACGTTTGTAGGCATTTAAAATTTAATTTACATGTATTTCTTATGGAGTTGACTCATGGGACATTACCTGCGCGATATTTTTCTCTATTAGTGCGATGAAGTGTACGGTATTTATAGTAAATCCATCCTTAGCCAACACAAACAAACTGAATGGTTTACCATGTGATAAAACGTGTAACGTAAAATTGTGTATATGTGAAAAACAAAGTTTTCCAATATTTGGAACATGCCATTTATAATTTAGTGTGATATAAAGATGATGAAAACGGCATAAACAGTATTGATGGTCGTCAAGGGGACAGTAAGCAAAAAACGCTCAAATTGAACCTTGTTGGGATATTTATTTATAAATTCAGTGTAAATCAGGTATAAAACGAAATGGAACTGCAGGAATAAGAAAGTGCAATTCTTTTTCTTTCAAATGATACGTGGCTTGACTTAATGAGACCATTATCAGTAATCATAATACCGAAAAGCAAAGACGTCTGCAGGCAATAAACATTAAATTTACATTTATTTCTTATTTAAATGTCTCATGGCACATTCCAGGGATTCGTGAGCGCAAGAAGGTCAATGAGAAACCAATGAACACCTCTTTACTGGAAAACTTTCATTACTCCTAATCCTTGTGACGTAATATTAGGTGTAGGATAACGAAAATGATATTTATATAAGCTCATAACATGTTATACGAATAGAATTTAAGTTTCTTTCAACGTCCTTGATTACTCAGAAAAAGTTAAAATATGGAAAAAAAAGTGTGGACACTACTCATTTGTTTCCCGCGACTGTCTCACTTTTTACTGTATTACTCTCAAAATATGGATGTCAAAGGGGTGACCTCAGTTAGATATGATAGTAAATAAATGGGACCATATAATACCGTCATCTTCAAACCCGCTGAAACACCCTCAAAAATTAAATCATGCATATAAGTCTCCTTTTCGGGTACTTATCGTCACTATTCCGCAGCTTTTCCAACCCCTACCACTCATCGCCACGGAAATGATGTTCACGATTGGTGATCACTGGCAGTGGAAGCCTATTAATCCCAATACACCTTCAAAAAAATTGAATTTTGTATTTGGAAGTCTACTTTTTGGGTACTTTTTGTCACAATTCCACCGCTGATCCCTACCCCCATGACTCATCCCTACGGAATTCATGTGAACGACTAGTGACAACTAGCAGTTCACCCATATAAACCCCAGGCATCCCCCTGAAACCCCTCAAAAATGTAATATGCGACATTAACTCTCCATTTTGGGACTTTCTGGCCGATATAACGCCGTGCTGCCCGTCCCCTCACAGCCCTAGATATGGAATATTTGCTAATGGCGGGCCACCGTAAACCATACGGGATAAAACCTGAAAACCCCCGATCACATTCTGGAACCTCCCAGAAAAATTAAATTTTTTTAAGTCGGCTTTCCGGGTAGTTTTCGTCACCATTCAGCCCGTGTTCCCCAACCCTATGAGTTATTAAAACCCCCGACAACCCCTTGAAACTTCCCAAAATATTATTTTCTGAAAGGTCACCTATTTGGGTATTTATCGTCAGAATTCCGCCACTGTTCCGGATCCTTACGACTATCGGCACGGAATTAATGAGATCAATTTGTGACCCCTGCTTGAAAACAAATATGACACCCACAGTATTTTTTTTAAACCTCCCCAATTACACAAACCTAAAAATTGAAATTTGTCATTAGGTTTTCTTTTATGGGTACTGGTCGCCGCAATTACGTCGCATTGCCCTACCCTTTTCAATCACCACTACAGAATCAATGTGGATTATCGTTGACCTCATGAATCACACACATTAAAACCCCTGCATCCAACTGGAGCCCCCCTCGGAGGAGGAGACCCGTAATGGGGGCTAAGTGGAGCAGCAGCGGGGGGGGCTCCTCACCACCGAGGCGGCAAAGCCGCCCTTCAACTAACTGGCGAAGCTAGGGGGCGTAAGTAACCCTTTGGCGGCGATGCCGCCCTTAACTAGAAACGGTAAAGCCGACCCAAGGAACAAGCGGCGCAGCCGCTGGTGGCTTCCTCCACCCCCTTTTCAGTTCTGATCTATTCTGAACTGTCACTGCCCTCTAGGCGGCAAAGCCAACCCCTGTAGAGGAATGGCAAAGTCGATGCCTCTCCGAGGACTGAGGGGAGTACTCCTGGGGGGGCATACTCTTCCCCTTGGCGGCGAAGCCACCGCTTAACGAGGAACGGCAAAGCTATTCCGAGGAATGAGAGCGGCAGCCGCGGTAGGACTCCCTTAATCGTGGCGCGTGGCGCCCCCAACAAGGAATGACCACGCTGTGTTGAGGTCTGTGTATTGTAGCTCTAGGGGACTCCCTTGTCCCTGGGCGGCGAAGCTATCCCTGAAACGAGGATCGGCGAAGCCGCGGTACAACCGCGGGTAGCGACTCTCCCCTCCCACCGACCGCGGCAGGGAACGGCGAAGCGGCTCGGGGAGGCGACCGACCAAGCTGGCCGCGAAGTGCGTTCGAGCCCTTGAGTCCCCGGAGACTTAGTGGGCAGACGTTCGATGAACAGCAAAGCTGTTACGAGGAGTTAACCGGGAATGGCGGTCGTGACGCATCCAAGGGTCCGCTTCCCTCCCCTCTGTACAAGCACTTCGCGGTCAGATTACTCTTATAAAATTCTTCAAACACCCACAAAATTAGACGGCGACGGCCGTTACGAGGACTAACTGGCGTAGGCGCGGGGGCGTCAGTAACCCTCGGGCGGATGAGCCGCCCTTTACTATAAACTGTGAAGCCGCCCATTGAACTTTCAGGCTTCTAACACCCCTGGGCGGTGAAGCCGCACCTTACGAATAACGGCGAAACAGTTACGAGTTTGAAGCGGGGTACCCCCGGGGGGCACACTTAACCTGACCTTAACCTCGTTGAGAGGCGACAAAGCCGCCTCTCAACGAGGAACTACGACGCCGTCCCGGGGAATGAGCGTGGCACCCGCGGTAAGACTCCTTTATCTCCGGGCGGCGTGGTGCAGCCTACGAGGAACGGCGACGCCGTCCAGAGGTCTGAGCAGCGCAGCTTCGGGGGATTCCCTTGCCCATGGGCGGCGATTCTATCTCTGAAACGAGGATGGGCGTAGCCGCGGTTAGTGATTCTTCCCTCCGACCGTCCGCGGCAGGGAACGGCGAAGCGGTCGAGGGGGGCGGCGAACCAAGGTGGCCGCAAAGGGGCTTCTAGGGGTTCGATCCCTTTTGCCCCGGAGGGCTTTGTGGGCAGCGGTAGGAGGATTTGGCGATGACGTTCCGAAGACTTTGCCGACGATGCTGGTGGTGGAGCAGCCAAGGGTCCGCTTCTCTACCCCCTGGCCGGCAAAGCCGGCCCATATCACTTTTTGGTCAGAATTTTCTAATAGAAATTCTTTGGACAACCACATTCTAAGACAGTGAAGCCGAATCAGGGCATTCTAAGTTAAAGATGGAAGCTGACCTTACGACCGATTTCTTATGAAGTTTGCATTTACAAAAAATTATGCATTCCATTTCGGAAAAGAGTGAACTTGGCCGCGGGGTCCTCCCATCCCCTCTGGTCACTGGAAATTTAACAGCGGAGCTTCCAGGAACGGCGAAGCCGTTACGTGGAGTTCACTGGCGACGACGAACGTGGCGGGTGCTATCTTTCCCATTGGCCGCTGAAGCCGACACCTAGAACTATATGGACTGAGCTACGAGGAACATCAAACCGTTCCGAGGAATGTGCTGGAGAAGGTGAGTGCGGTGTGCGCTATCCTTCCTCACTAGACGGCGAAGACGGCCCCGAGGACTTTGTGCACAAAGCTTCGAGGAACGACAAAGCCGTTCCGAAGAATATGCCGGCGAAGCAGACCGTAGCGTAGAAGAGGGTTCGTTTTCCTCCCCTCCCCCCATTCCCGAACCCGGTAATTTTGGGAACGGAACTTCCAATGGGTGTTTCTGCGAAGTCAGCAGAAAATCCGTCTGTGAATACATTTTATGGAAAAATATAATACGTTTCATTGCCCTTGACGTAGTTTCGTGGGTTGAATAATGAAAATGATTACTATATATACTGTCAATGTCATCAACTGATTTCTGGCAACAGATTGTTTTCATCCCCTCCTGTTAAAGAGATAAATGTTAAACAATGCCAAAAATAACATAATTTCGATTTATAAAAGATTCACAAAACATATATAGTACTTTCGGCGAACGAGTCCTTACGAAATTGGCTACAACGGGTGCTACCATTTTCCCTGGACGGAAAATGGATGTTTAGGACTTAGTGCACAGAGCTTCGACGCATAACGAGGCCATTACGAAGATTGCGACGCCGAAGACGATCGTGGCGTAGCCGAGGGTTCGTTTTCGTTCACCATTTGCGGTCAGATGATTGGAATAAAAAATTCTCTAGACACAAAAAAATAGACGGCGAAGCCGGATCCGGGGGTTCTAAGGGGGCGGAGCCCCCTAGCGAGCAACAGCGAGTCCCTATTATATACAGCCCTTGAGGTAACTGACTCACTCATGGATACAAATTCCCGACCACTTCTAGAAGTGCTGGAGAGCTGAAATTTGGCAGGCCTGCGGGGATTCCGAAATGATTCGGAGGAAAAATCCGAAAACCGGAAGTTTCCGCCACGTGTCGTCGCTAGGACGACAAAATGGCCGAAATCGGGCTTTTTCCGGTGACCGTCTTTCGGTTTTTATTTTACTGCGCGCGAACGTTACGTGCTATGTGAATGTTTTATGCACGCTTTGAAAGGTAATAAACGTGAGCACGTAATTATTAAATGTTATTAGTATCTTTTAAAGAATTTCACTGCCAAAATGGCGTCCACAAATTGGTTTTTCGAAAATAATTTCATTCCTTCCGCTCCCGTCCACTTATTTTAAGGTAAATGATAACAAAAATGATTATTATATATGCTTACATAATTTTCCATTTAACCTAGCCAACAATTTGTCTTTGTCACAATTTGGTTGGTGAGAAAAAAATTAAAATATGCCAAAAATCACCAAAAAGTACAATTTCCAAAGGATTAACACAAGATTTCGTCCAGTTTTTCACGACCGATTTCGTTAAGACTTACTATATACATAAAGCTATGCATTTTCTTTCAGAAAATGTAAACATTTTTACAATATTGCCATCAGTAAACCAGCAAAAAATTAAAAATTGCGGACACTTCCCATTTCTCCCGGGAGTTTGTTTACTATTTTTCGTTACACAGGCGAAACATTTCCGTCACACGGAACGTTGTCATATATATTGAAAGCTTATAAATGTCGCCACCTACTTATGTAATTTTTTAAGTAAATTTCTAAGTAAAACGCTTTCAAAGTGGCGTCCAAAAATCGATTTCTCGGAAAATATTTCATATTTTCCACTGCCGTTGGCCTTATTTTGTGAGTAGGACAACGAAAATGATTATTATATATGCTCATAACATTGTCTACGAAATGTAGGTAATAATTTTCTTTCATTGTCCTTGGTTACTCGGAAAAAAATTAAAATATTCCGAAAACCACCAAAAATTAATATTTCCAAAAGATTAACACAAGGTTTTGTCAATTTTAACAGGACCAATTTCTTTCAAACATTGTAGTTACATAGAACTATGCATTTTCTTTCAGAAAACATAAATATTTTATACATAATTTAATCGATATAACCGCGAAAAAATAAAAATGGCGGGAACTACTAATTTTTCCGTGGAGAGATTTACTTTTTATTGTATTACTCTCGAAATGTCATGGATGTCATAGGACGATGGATGTCATAGGGCCTACTTCTTTTAGATATGACAGTAAATGAATGTGACCATATAGTATCGTCATCTTTAAACCCCCCGAAACCCAAAAAAAATTAAAATTTGCATATAAGTAGCCTTTTCGGGTACTTTTCGTCACAATTCCGCTGCTTTTCCAATCCTTACCACTCATCGCTACGGAATTGATGTGGACGATTGATGACCGCTGGCAGTAAATCTATAAACCCCCGGTAAACCCACATACACCCCCCAAAAATAAAATTTTGCATATAAGTCTACTTTTTGGGTACTTTTCGTGCCTATTCCACCGCCCCCAACGACGCATCCCCACGGAATTTATGTGAATGGATGGTGACCGCCAGGAGTACTCACATTTAAACCCCCGGTATCCCCTTGAAATCCCCCCAAACGTAAAATGAGTCATTTAGTCTCCTATTTGGGAACTTCTCGCAAACATTATGCCGCACTACCCGTCCCCTCTGAGCTCTAGATCCGGAATATTTGGTGAGGGCGAGCCACCATAAACCATACGGGAAAAATACCAGAAAACCCCCGATCACCTCCTGGAACATCGCCGAAAAAAAAATAAAAATTTTAAAGTCGCCTTTCCGAATAGTTTTCGTCACACTTTAACCGGTACCCCTACCACTCATTAAAAACCCCGATAACCCCGTGAAACCTCCCAAAAAATTCTAATAAATCGCCTCTCCAGGTAAAAGAATGGTCAGACCACTGTTCCGGACCCCTAGGACTTATCGGCACGGAATTAATGAGAACGATTTGTGACCACTGGTTTAACACAAGTACAAAACCCCCGGTATTCCGTTGGAACCCCCCGCAAAAAAATGAAAAACTTACCATTAAGTCTTCTTTTATGGGTACTTGTCGGCACTATTGCTCCGCATTGCACTACCCTTTACAATCATCGCTACGTGATCACTGTGGACGATTGGTGACCGCATGCATAACACATTAAAACCCCCAAATCCCCCTGAGCACCTCTCTCGGTGGAGAAGAGCATTAATGAGGACTAGGTGGAGCAGCCGCGGGGGGCTCCTCGGCGAAGCCGTTCCGAGGAGTAACTGGCGAAGGCGAGGGGGAGCTTCACTAACCCTCGGGCGGCGCAGCCGCTGTAGACTCCCCCATCTCAACTCACACTCAACCCCTGGGCGGCGAAGCCGCCCTTCAGCGAGGAACGGCGAAGCCGTTTCGAGGAATGAGTGGGGCGCCTCCCTACCCCCTGGCCGGCGAAGCCGGCCCCTAGCTGAGGTGAGATTATTCAAACTTTAAAAGTGTTCGAGCGACCACAAATGTAGACGGCGAAGCCAGAACCGGGGTTTTTAAGGGGCGGAGCCCCTTAACGAGCGCGCGGAGCGTGCGAGTCCCTTATATATACAGCCGGATGTGTAACTGACTCATCTACTCATGGATACAAATTCACAGCCAAAACTGTGATAGGTGTGGACATTTGACTTATTGGACGTAAAAGTAAAAAAAAATTCATCGGGAGGAAAAATCTGAAAACTCGAAAAAGTCGATTAGTTTTCGAGATATATCGACTTGAATTAACATGGGAGCCTTATGGGACTAAAACTTTTTCGCTTTTATTTCGTATTTTGAAACGTTGTAGGAACATGATATTCAATGGACGTAAACTAGATTTTTTGATTGATTTTTTGGTATGGTTGCCATAACGGTGTATTTATATTTACTATTTTTTATCATTTTTTAAAAAATTTCCAATGCTTTTCTTACGGGACTAACTTTGGAATTTTTTTGACCAACTTGCAATAATCGTAGGACAAATTCCTTGAAACGCAAGATACTAGATTTTTTGCTTGATTTTTTGGCTATCTTGGAATATTCACAAGTCGAAAGAATTCCGAGGAATAAACGATTTTCGATTTTCCATTGTCGAGGAGACGAATATTAAATTTCAGATTTCGGCTTTGAGACTTCGGCATATGAAAATTTGGAATCTCCGTGAAAACCCTTAGAGGGTACTCCGTACCCTCACGCCCTACCCTGTTTTTCCGATAACCCTCTTGGTTAATTCACAATAAAATTCCGAAAAATATCCTGCACGTGAGAAAATCATTGTCGCCATTATTTAGTGAAGCACACGATCTTGAATAACTTGGCAACCGTTCAAGTTAGAGGAATGAAATTTTCAGGGTAATACTATTATCAAAAAAGACAACTTTTGAAATGATAACCATTCCACTCGATCGATTCATGTGAGAGTTATATCGATACCAATCTCCTTGGATACGCTTTATTCGCTAATAACTTTCTCGTTATTCAAAGTATGAATACGAAATTCAAATGTAATACTAAAGGTGACGTGCTCAATCTGGCAAAAGTTAAATCAGGCGGATCGAATAATTAGAAGCGAAGTTATAATCGATCCAAGGGTGCATTCGATATATGTCTTTTTCAGACTTGTTTACATAGTTACGGGGATAAAATTTTTAATTATTTGCTTGGACAGCAACGTACTATACGTACATGTAAAATATTTTGTTGAGTAATGATTCCTTTGGAAGATATATCGAAATGAAATAATTTCGATAGGTCTAATTTTCTCCTTTGTTATTGACCGTAGATGTCCGAAATATTTAGGATAGTACGTGATTGGTGATATAAGATTTCTGTTATATTTTGGTCTCCATGGCAACCATAGTTTCAACTTTATGCCGAAATATATTTTCAATGTAAAGTAAATGGGGATATATCTAAATCGTTTTATACAAGTTTCCTCACAAGCACACGATCTTGAATAACTTGGCAACCGTTCAAGTTAGATGAATGAAATTTTCAGGGTAATACTATAATCAAAAAGGACAACCTTTTCAATGATAACCATTCCACTCGATCGATTCATGTGAGAGTTATATCGATAACAATCTTCTTGGTTACGCTTTCTTCGCTAATAACTTTTTTGTTATTCATGGTATGAATATAAAATAAAAATACAATACTAAAATTGACGTTTTTAATCAGACAAAAGTTAAATCAAGCGGATCAAATAATTAGAGGCGAAGGTATTAGCTATCAAAGTGTGCATTCGATACATGTCTTTTTCAACTTATTTACATAGATACGGGGATAAAATTTTTAATTATTCGCTTATACAGCCACGTTCTATACTCACATGTGAAATATTTCGATGAGTAATGATTCATAATGAAGATATATCGAAATAAAATAATATCGATAGGTCTCATTTTATCCTTTGTTATTGGGCGTTCCATTTTGAAATTTTTATGATAGAACGTGAATTGTGATATAAGATTTCTGTTATCTTTTTCCAATATCTAAGCCACAAACAGACGTATTTTGGTCCTTTTTATTGACATAGCGAATGCCAATCTAATTAGAAATTGAACCCATATGTATTCAATTGGCACATCTGTCGGAATAATAGGGATTCGTGGTAGTAAAAAATCTCCTTGGAACTTCCAGGAAATCATGAGCCCAAGAAGGTCAATAAGAAACCAATCAAGTCTTCTTTACTGGAAAATTTCATATCTCCCTATCCCCGCGACGTAATATCAGGTTTAGGATAACGAATATTTGCATTTATATATGCTCATAATGAACGACTGATGACCGCTAGCAGTACACCCATATAAACCCCAGGCATCCCCCTGAAACCCCTAAAAAATGTTAAATGTGATATTTACTCTCCTTTTTAGGACATTCTGGCCGACATTACGCCGCATTGCCCGTCCCCTCACAGTTCTAGATATGGAATATTTGCTAATAGCGGGCCACTGTAAACCATGCGGGAAAAAAAACCTGAAAACACTCGATCACCTCCGGGACCTTCCAGAAAAATAAAATTTATTAAGTTCTCCTTTCCGGGTAGTTTTCGTCACCATTCAGGCCTTGTTCCTCAAACCTTCGAGTCATTAGAACCCACGATAACCCCGTGAAACTTCCCAAAAAGATTATTTTCTGAAAGCTCGCCTATTTCGGTATTTATCGTCAGAATTCCCCCACTGTTCCAGATCCCTACGACTTATCGGCACGGAATATATGAGAACGATTGGTGACCACTGGTTGATCACAAATATAAAACCCCCGGTATTCCGTTGAAACCCAACATAAAAATGAAATTTGCCATTAGGTCTTCTTTTATGTGTACTTGTCGACGACATTACGCTGCATTGCCCTAATAGATAACCACTATAGAATAAATGTGGACTACTGTACCTAATACTATTTTATGCATATTAAGTGCAGTATACCACTGCCAAGGAGTGCCACCGATCAGAGGCGCAGCGAGGTGGTTTTGGGGGATAACATCCCCCACCCCGGAGCTCACAGAAATGTTTAAATTTAATCTATTTTACTTAATTGGATTAATATTGCTGATAGAATAGTGTGACAAATAAGAAACTATCCCTCGGAAGGGCGTAAAAATCGCCAATTCGAACCATTTATCTTAATTTTTTCCGGCGGAGACGGCCGGAAGGCCTACGCACCTCCCGCTAACCCTGCGGGTATGCAATACCACCAAGCCCCCCAGCATAAACTGTGCCTGAAACCCCCCCTAGCCTTAATTCCTAGCTATCCCCTGCCATAAATCATGCGATTAATAAATATGATGAATCTCGGCAAATGAAAGATTAGATCGAAAGATATGCTGAACAAGGAAAGATATGAATGCATCTATGTACTGTTTTCAATATATTCTCCTAATATATACTTCAGAGATCTTAGGGGAGTTTTAATCATTCAATTAAAATAAAAGAGCTAAATAACACACTGAATTCAATGCAATGTGCACTCTATTGTTGTCCCGTCCCGAATAACTGTTTATTTATGTAACGCCTTACTTCATAGCAACAATGCAAAACTGCCAATCTGGAAAGCGTCAGCGGTGCTGAGAGGTACCCTCCGTGCACTCACGCGTAGGAGTTAGGGACGAGTGTTTGGGGTACAGGAATTTCGGAGAGTGAACCGATTATCAATGAAGACACATGAAATGTATGGAGCTCTCCGTTGACTCTACCTCTACTCTCAGGCAAGCGCTCGATTTTTACCATGGAGTGGAAGTGAAAGCGGTTTTGAAGTAGCGATATAACTTTTCGAGGGGAGTTTAAATGACTTAATTCAAATTAAGTAGTTAAATAACACACTGATTTCAATGCTATATGCATTCTATTTATTGTTCCAACCGGAATAACTGCGTATTTATTCCACGCATTACTACATAACAGAAAGTCCAAACGACCAATTTGGACCACAATAATCCGCGTGACGGTGATGAAAATGATTTTGAATTAAAATTGTTATTGTTAATGTTGTAGATAAAAAAGCCCTCCTGGTTGTCGCACCCATGTATATTGCTTTGCTTTCCTGGTACAATATCCCGCGCAGCAGTGGTGAATGTGGTTTTGAATGTAAATTTATGTGGAAAATGTTTATGAAAAAATCTTCAGTGAGTGGTTGCGGGTTTGGTCTAACTAACACTGCTCTTGCAGTGATGTATATGTTTTGGAATTTAAATTTTTATGGATAATGATAGAGACAACAATGCCGAACAACCAAAGTGGACCACAATATTTCAAATTACGGTTATGAAAATGGTTTTGAATTAAAATTTTTAAGGTTTAAATTTCTGTCTGGATTTTTCGCGTTCCGATTGCCACCTCTCGCCTGAATATAGTCGAAGTAATAAACGATCAAAGTGTGCATTCCATAGATTCCTTCAGATTTATTTACATTGCGATTGCCAATGTAATTAGAAATGGAACCCGTGTTTATTTAATTGGAACATCTGTCGGAATAATTTGGATTCGTGGTAGTAGTAGGTCCAAGTCCAAGTATTTTTCTCGTTATTGTTTTCCGCAGAGCCCAGCTTTGCAGCTGTCTCCTGGGCGTTTCGTTTAGTAATCTTGCAGGCAGATTAGTTGATCACGTTTAACATATTAAAAGAGTCATGGCATAATAATACTGGACAGGGAATAAGGGGATAGGGATATGGGAAGGGTTGAGGGCACATTTGGGGAGGCGGTGTTTTTGTTTCAGCGGAGGTTCGTAGTCCCAAAGATTTTTTAACAGTGCATTATTTGTTTTATCAAATGTAAGGGAAAATTTTCTAGAACAGATTTTAGTTTCGCTAGAAAGTGGTAGTAATACATCTCCTTGAAACATGCCATTTATAATTTAGTGTGATAGAAAGATATTTCAAACGGCATAAAAAATATTGACGGTCGTCAAGGGGACAGTAAGCGAAACACGATAAAATTGAACATTTAATGGATGTTTATTTCTAAATTAAGTGTAAATCAGATAGAAAACGAAATGGTACTGCAGGAATAAGAAAGTGCAATTCTTTTTCTTTCTAATGATACGTGGCTTAACTTAATGAGACCATTATCACTAAATTTAATATGCAAAAACAAATACGGTTGTAGGCATTGAAAATTTAATTTACATGTATTTCTTATGGAATTGACTCATGGGACATGACCTGCCCGAAATTTTTCTCTATTAGTGCGATGAAGTGTACGGTATTTATAGTAAATCCATCCTTAGCCAATACAAACAAACTGAATGGTTGACCATGTGATAAAACGTGTAACGTAAAATTGTGTATGTGTGAAAAACTAAGATTTTCAATATTTGGAACATGCCATTTATAATTTAGTGTGATAGAAAGATATTTCAAACGGCATAAACAGTATTGATGGTCGTCAAGGGGATAGTAAGCAAAACACGCTCAAATTGAACCTTTTTTGGATATTTATTTATAAATTCAGTGTAAATCAGGTATAAAACGAAATGGAACTGCAGGAATAAGAAAGTGCAATTCTTTTTCTTTCAAATGATACGTGGCTTAGCTTAATGAGACCATTATCAGTAATCATAATACCGAAAAGAAAAGACGTCTGCAGGCAATAAACATTAAATTTACATGTATTTCTTATTTAAATGACTCATGGCACATTCCAGGGACTCATGAGCCCAAGAAGGACTATGAGAAACCAATGAACACCTCTTTACTGGAAAACTTTCATAACTCCTAATCCCCGTGACGTAATATCAGGTGTAGGATAACGAAAATGATATTTATATATGCTCATAACATGTTATACGAATAGAAGTTAAGTTTCTTTCAACGTCCTTGATTACTCAGAAAAAGTTAAAATATGGAGAAAAAAAAGTGTGGACACTACTCATTTGTTTCCCGCGAATGTCTCACTTTTTACTGTGTTACTCTCAAAATATGGATGTCATAGGGGTGACCTCAGTTAGATATGATAGTAAATAAATGGGACCATATAATACCGTCATCTTCAAACCCGCTGAAACACCCTCAAAAGATTAAATTATGCATATAAGTCTCCTTTTCGGGTACTTATCGTCACTATTCCTCAACTTTTCCAACCCCTACCACTCATCGCCACGGAAATGATGTTCACGATTGGTGACCACTGGCAGTGGAAACCTATTAATCCCAATACACCCCCAAAAAAATTGAATTTTGCATTTGGAAGTCTACTTTTTGGGTACTTTTTGTCACAATTCCACCGCTGATCCCTACCCCCACGACTCATCCCTACGGAATTCATGTGAACGACTAGTGACAACTAGCAGTACACCCATATAAACCCCAGGCATCCCCCTGAAACCCCTCAAAAATGTAATATGTGACATTAAATCTCCATTTTGGGACTTTCTGGCCGATATTACGCCGCACTGCCCGTCCCCTCACAGCCCTAGATATGGAATATTTGCTAATGGCGGGCCACCGTAAACCATACGGGATAAAACCTGAAAACCCCCGATCGCATTCTGGAACCTCCCAGAAAAATTAAATATTTTAAGGTCGCCTTTCCGGGTAGTTTTCGTCACCATTCAGCCCGTGTTCCCCAACCCTATGAGTTATTAAAACCCCCGACAACCCCTTGAAACTTCCCAAAATATTATTTTCTGAAAGGTTTTTTATTTATCGTCAGAATTCCGCCACTGTTCCGGATCCCTACGACTATCGGCACGGAATTAATGAGATCAATTTGTGACCCCTGGTTTAACACAAATATGACACCCACAGTATTTTTTTGAAACCTCCCCAATTACACAAACCTAAAAATTGAAATTTGTCATTAGGTTTTCTTTTATGGGTACTTGTCGCCGCAATTACGTCGCATTGCCCTACCCTTTTCAGTCACCACTACAGAATCAATGTGGATTATCGTTGACCTCATGAATCACACACATTAAAACCCCTGCATCCCACTGGAGCCCCCCTCGGAGGAGGAGACCCGTAATGGGGGCTAAGTGGAGCAGCAGCGGGGGGGCCTCCTCACCACCGAGGCGGCGAAGCCGCCCTTCAACGAACTGGCGAAGCTAGGGGGCGTAAGTAACCCTTTGGCGGCGATGTCGCCCTTTACTAGAAACGGTAAAGCCGACCCAAGGAACAAGCGGCACAGCCGCTGGTGGCTTCCTCCACCCCCTTTTCAGTTCTGAAATATTCTGAACTGTCACTGCCCTCTAGGCGGCAAAGCCAACCCCTGTAGAGGAATGGCAAAGTCGATGCCTCTCCGAGGACTGAGCGGAGTACCCCTGGGGGGGCATACTCTTCCCCTGGGCGGCGAAGCCACCTCTTAACGAGGAACGGCAAAGCCATTCCGAGGAATGAGAGCGGCAGCCGCGGTAGGATTCCCTTAATCGCGGCGCGTGGCGCCCCCAACAAGGAATGACCACGCTGTGTTGAGGTCTGAGTATTGTAGCTCTAGGGGACTCCCTTGTCCCTGGGCGGCGAAGCTATCCCTGAAACGAGGATCGGCGAAGCCGCGGTACAACCGCGGGTAGCGACTCTCCCCTCCCACCGACCGCGGCAGGGAACGGCGAAGCGGCTCGGGGAGGCGACCGACCAAGCTGGCCGCGAAGTGGATTCGAGCCCTAGAGTACCCGAGGACTTAGTGGGCAGACGTTCGATGAACAGCAAAGCTGTTATGAGGACTTAACCGGGAATGGCGGTCGTGACGCATCCAAGGGTCCGCTTCCCTCCCCTCTGTACAAGCACTTCGCGGTCAGATTACTCTTATAAAATTCTTCAAACACCCAAAAAATTAGACGGCGACGGCCGTTACGAGAACTAACTGGCGTAGGCACGGGGGCGTCAGTAACCCTCGGGTGGCAGAGCCGCCCTTTACTATAAACTGTGAAGCCGCCCATTGAACTTTGGGGCTTCTAACACCCCAGGGCGGTGAAGCCGCACCTTAACGAATAACGGCGAAACAGTTACGAGTTTGAAGCGGGGTACCCCCGGGGGGCACACTTAACCTGACCTAAACCTCGTTGAGAGGCCACAAAGCCGCCTCTAAACAAGGAACTACGACGCCGTCCCTAAGAATGAGCGTGGCACCCGCGGTAAGACTCCTTTATCTCCGGGCGGCGTGGTGCATCCTACGAGGAACGGCGAAGCCGTCCAGAGGTCTGAGCAGCGCAGCTTCGGGGGATTCCCTTGCCCATGGGCGGCGATGCTATCTCGGAAACGAGGATGGGCGTAGCCGCGGTAAGTGACACTTCCCTCCGACCGTCCACGGCAGGGAACGGCGAAGCGGTCGAGGGAGGCGGCGAACCAAGATGGCCGCAAAGGGGCTTCTAGGGGTTCGAGCCCTATTGCCCCGGAGGGCTTTGTGGACAGCGGTAGGAGGATGGGCGATGACGTTCCGAAGACTTTGCCGACGATGCTGGTGGTGGAGCAGCCAATGGTCCGCTTCTCTACCCCCTGGCCGGCAAAGCCGGCCCATATCACTTTTTGGTCAGAATTTTCTAATAGAAATTCTTTGGACAACCACATTCTAAGACAGCGAAGCCGAATCAGGGGATTCTAAGTTAAAGATGGAAGCTGACCTTACGACCGATTTCTTATGAAGTTTGCATTTACAAAAAATTATGCATTCCATTTCGGAAAAAAGTGAACTTGGCCGCGGGGTCCTCCCATTCCCTCTGGTCACTGGATATATAAGAGCGGAGCTTCTAGGAACGGCGAAGCCGTTACGTGGAGTTCACTGGCGACGACGAACGTGGCGGGTGCTACCCTTCCCATTGGCCGCCGAAGCCGACACCTAGAACTATATGGACTGAGCTACGAGGAACGGCAAACCGTTCCGAGGAATGTGCTGGAGAAGATGGGTGCGGTGTGCGCTATCCTTCCTCACCAGACGGCGAAGACGGCCCCGAGGACTTTGTGCACAAAGCTTCGAGGAACGACAAAGCCGTTCCGAAGAATATGCCGGCGAAGCAGACCATAGCGTAGAATAGGGTTCGTTTTCCTCCCCTCCCCCCCTTCCCGAACCCGGTAATTTTGGGAACGGAGCTTCCAATGGGTGTTTCTGCGAAGCCAGCAGAAAATCCGTCTGTGAATACATTTTATGGAAAAATATAATACGTTTCATTGCCCTTGACGTAGTTTCGTGGGTTGAATAATGAAAATGATTACTATATATACTGTCCATATCATCAACTGATTTCTGGTAACAGATTGTTTTCATCCCCTCCTGTTAAAGAGATAAATGTTAAACAATGCCAAAAATCACATAAATTTCGATTTATAAAAGATTCATAAAACATATATAGTACTTTCGGCGAACGAGTCCTTACAATGGCGGCTACAATGGGTGCTACAATACTCCCTGGACGGAAAAGGGATGTTTTGGACTTAGTGCACAGAGCTTCGACGCATAACGAGGCCATTACGAAGATTGCGACGCCGAAGCAGATCGTGGCGTAGCCGAGGGTTCGTTTTGGCTCACCATTTGCGGTCAGATGATTGGTATAAAAAATTCTCTAGAAACACAAAAATAGACGGCGAAGCCGGATCCGGGGGTTCTAAGGGGGCGGAGCCCCCTAGCGAGCTACAGCGAGTCTTCTCCTTATATATAACATCGCATGTGTAACCACTCACTCACTCATGTATACTAATTCCCGACCACTTCCAGAAAAGCTGGAGAGCTGAAATTTGTTGCACAGGTGGAGAAAAAATATTCATCGGGAGGAAAATTTCGAAAACTCGAAAAAGTCGATTAGTTTTCGAGATATATCGACTTGAATTAACATGGGAGCCTTATGGGACTAAAACTTTTTCCCAATTATTCCGTATTTGTTAATGTTTCAGGAATATGAGATTCCTGTGACGAAAACTAGATTTTTTGTTCAATTTTTCGATGTGATTGCCATTGCGATATTTTGATAAAAAGTATTTTTTATGATTTTTTGAAAATTTCCTATGCTTTTCTTACGGGCCTATCTTTGGAATTTTTTTTGACCAACTTGCAATGATCGTAAGACAAATTCCTTGAAACGCAAGATACTAGATTTTTTCCTTGATTTTTTGGCTATCTTGGAATATTCACAAGTCGAAAGAATTCCGAGGAATAAACGATTTTCGATTTTCCATTGTCGAGGAGACGAATATTAAATTTCGGATTTCGGCTTTGAGACTTCGGCATATGAAAATTTGGAATCTCCGTGAAAACCCTTAGAGGGTACTCCGTACCCTCACGCCCTACCCTGTTTTTCCGATAACCCTCTTGGTTAATTCATAATAAAATTCCGAAAAATATCCTGCACGTGAGAAAATCATTGTCGCCATTGTTTTGCGAAGCACACGATCTTGAATAACTTAGCAACCGTTCAAGTTAGACAAACGAAATTTTCAGGGTAATACTAATATCAAAAAGGACAACTTTTGCAATGATAACCAATTCTCTCGATAGATTCATGTGGGAGTTATATCGATACCAATCTCCTTGGATACGCTTTATTCGCTAATAACTTTCTCGTTATTCGAAGTATGAATACGAAATTCAAATGTAATACTAAAGTTGACGTGCTTAATCTGCCAAAAGTTAAATCAAGCGGATCGAATTATTATAAGCGAAGTTATAATCGATCCAAGGGTGCATTCGATACATGTCTTTTTCAGACTTGTTTACATAGTTACGGGGATAAAATTTTTAATTATTTGCTTAGACAGCAACGTACTATACGTACATGTAACATATTTTGATGAGTAATGATTCATAATGAAGATATATCGAAATGAAATAATATCGATATGCCTCATTTTCTCCTTTGTTATTGAATGTAGATGTCTGAAATTTTTAGGATAGTACGTGATTGGTGATATAAGATTTCTGTTATCTTTTGGTCTCCATGGCAACCATAGTTTCAACTTTATGCCGAAATATATTTTCAAAGTAAAGTAAATGGGGATATATCAAAATCGTTTTATACAAATATCCTCACAAGCACACGATCTTGAATAACTTGGCAACCGTTCAAGTTAGACAAACGAAATTTTCAGGGTAATACTAATATCAAAAAGGACAACTTTTGCAATTATAACCAATTCTCTCGATAGATTAATGTGTGAGTTATATCGATACCAATCTCCTTGGATACGCTTTCTTCGCTAATACCTATTTTGTTATTCAAGATATGAAATCGTAATTCAAATGCAATACCAAAGTTGACGTGCTCAATCTGGCAAAAGTTAAATCAGGCGGATCGAATAATTGGAAGCTAAGTTATAATCGATCCAAGGGTGCATTCGATACATGTCTTTTTCAGACTTGTTTACATAGTTACGGGGATAAAATTTTTAATTATTTGCTTAGACAGCAACGTACTATACGTACATGTAACATATTTTGATGAGTAATGATTCATAATGAAGATATATCGAAATGAAATAATATCGATATGCCTCATTTTCTCCTTTGTTATTGAATGTAGATGTCTGAAATGTTTAGGATAGTACGTGATTGGTGATATAAGATTTCTGTTATCTTTTGGTCTCCGTGGAAAACCATAGTTTTAACTTTATGGCGAAATATATTTCCAATGTTAAGTAAATGGGGATATATCGATATCGTTTTATACAAGTTTCCTCTTTTGCGAGATTAATAAAAATATAGGGACATGATCCTTACCATATAGGTCACATTTAGCAATGATGAACATCCCGCTCTACCCGTTTTCCAACAAGAAAAATCGAATCTAAAATGCTGGAATTCGATTTGTCGCTTACATATTTTTTTATTTAATTATGAAAGGGACTTAAACTCTTACCGGTAGATAAAGAAAGGTACAAAACAAGATAAAAGTTTCAATAAACTAATGCAGTCGTTATAGTTGACGTTATGTTCGATAAAATTGTGTACTGTAGAGATTCCTTTTGCAGACCTTTTACTATAGTTGCTGGGATAAGACTTTTAACGGTATGCTAGAAGGTAACTTACGATTCATACATATAAAATATTTTGCAGAAGTACATCCCCTTTTCAAGATATGTCGATATGAAATTATATCGATAAGTGTCATTTTCTCCTACCATATTAACCGTACCTACCCCATATTTTCGTCTTTTAGTACGGTATTTATATTAAGGCCATCTTCAGCCAACAGAAACAAAACTGGATGGTTTACTCACGCGATAAAAGATGTCACGTAAAATTGTTTCGTTGTAAAAAACACGGTTTTCCCATATTTCAGCCACAAACAGACATACTTTGGTCTTATTTATTGTCATTGCGATTGCCAATCTAATTAGAAATTGAACCCGTATGTATTCATTTGGCACATCTGTCGGAATAATAGGGATTCGTGGCAGTAATACATCTCCTTGGAACATGCTATTTATATCTTAGTGTGATGGGAAAATATTTCAAACGGCATAAACAATATTGACGGTCGTCAAGGGAAAGGTAAGCGAAACACGCTAAACTTGAACCTTTTTTTGGATGTTTATTTCTAAATTCAGTGTAAATCAGGTATAAAACGAAATGGATCTGCAGCATAAGAAGGTGCAATTCTTTTCCTTTCGAATGATATGTGGCTCAACTTAATGTGACCATTTCCACTAATTTTAATGTGCAAACTTAAATACGTCTGCAGGCATTAAAAATTTGATTTACATGTATTTCTTATGGAAATGACTCATGGCACATTCCAGGGACTCATGAGCCCAAGAAGCTCAATAAGAAACCAATCAACTCTTCTTAATCATAACTCCCGATCCCCGTTACGTAATATCAGGTGAAGGATAACGAAAATGATATTTCCTCATAACATGTTCTACGAAATGAAGTTAACAGTTTCTTTCAACGTCGTTGATTACTCAGAAAAAATTAAAATATTCCGAAAATCACAGAAAATTACGATTTACAAAGGATTAACACAACATTTCGTAAAACTATTCCTGACCAAGCGTTCGATTTTTACCATCGAGCGGGAGTGAAAGTGACTTTGTATCAACGATATAACTCTTCGCGGGGAGTTTAATTAACTTAATTCAAATAAAGTAGTTAAATAACACACTCATTTAAATGAAATGTGCACTCTATTGTCGTTCCGACCAGAATAACAGCCTATTTATGTCACCAAGTTATAGCCAACGTTTCGAATTATTTTAAATAATAATCAGGGCTATGAATAAGATTAATAGATACACAGCAGGTATTTCTCCCTTATATCTGTTTTATTAATTTAGGTTAGGGACTGAAACTCTAATTGGTAGATAAAAATAAGGTACAAAACGAGATAAAAGTTAAAGAAAAGTAATGCAGCAGTTACAGTTGAACTTTTAATCGAAAAAATTGTGCGTTTTATACATCGCTTTTGCAGACCTGTAACTGTATTTGCTGCGATAAGGCTTTTAATGGTATGATTGAAGGCAAGGTAGTATTCATACAAATTAAGTATTTAGCAGAACTACATCCTGTTATCAAGATGTATCGATATGAAGTTATATCAGTCGGTGACATTTTCTCCTACCATATAAACCGTACCTGACCGAAATTTTTGTCTATTAGTGCGATGAAATGTACGATATTTATAGTAATTCAATCTCTAGCAAACACAAATAAACTGGATGTTATACCGCACGCGATAAAACATGCCACGTAAAATTGTGTCTGCGTGAAAAACAAAGTTTTCCAATATCTAAGCCACAAACAGACATACTTTGGTCTTATTTATTGTCATTGCGATTGCCAATCTAATTAGAAATTGAACCCGTATGTATTCAATTGGCACATCTGTCGGAATAATAGGGATTCGTGGTAGTAACATATTTCCTTGGAACATGCCATTTATAATTTTGTGTGATAGAAAGATATTTCAAACGGCATAAACAATATTGACGGTCGTCAAGGGAAAGGTAAGCGAAACACGCTAAACTTGAACCTTTTTTGGATGTTTATTTCTAAATTCAGTGTAAATCAGGTATAAAACGAAATGGATCTGCAGCATAAGAAGGTGCAATTCTTTTCCTTTCGAATGATATGTGGCTCAACTTAATGTGACCATTTCCACTAATTTTAATGTGCAAACAAAAAAACGTCTGCAGGCATTAAAAATTTAATTTACATGTATTTCTTATGGAAATGACTCATGACACATTCCAGGGACTCATGAGCCCAAGAAGTTCAATAAGAAACCAATCAACTCTTCTTAATCATAACTCCCGATCCCCATTACGTAATATCAGGTGAAGGATAACGAAAATGATATTTCCTCATAACATGTTCTACGAAATGAAGTTAACAGTTTCTTTCAACGTCGTTGATTACTCAGAAAAAATTAAAATATTCCGAAAATCACAGAAAATTACGATTTACAAAGGATTAACACAAGATTTCCTGAACTTATTCCTGGCTATATAGTTCAAACTTTTCAATAATATACAACTATGCATATGATTTTAGGAAAGGCAATCGTTTCAGAAATATTTCAATCGATATATCCGCGAAAAAATAAAAATGGTGGACACTACTCATTTGTTTCCCGGGAATGTCTTACTTTTTACTGTATTACTCTCAAAATATGAATGCCATATGGGCATCCTCTCTTACATATGATAGTAAATAAATGTGACCATATATCTTCGAACCCCGGAAACACCAACAAAAATTAAATCATGCATATATGTCTCCTTTTCGGGTACTTTTCGTTACAATTACCCCAATTTTCCAACCCCTACCATGTCACGGAAATTATGTGGACGATTGGTGACACCGTTTCCCCAATACACCCCGAAAAAAGTTGAATTTTTCATTTTGAAGTCTACTTTTTGGGTACTTTTCGTCACAATTTCGCCGCTGATCCCTACCCCCACGAATCATCCCTACGGAGGTCACGTGAAATACTGGTGACCGCAAGCAGTACACCCATATAAACCCCAGGTATCCCCCTGAAACTCTCAAAAATGTAAAATGTGACATTAACTCTCCTTTTTGGGACTTTCTGGCCGAAATTACGCCGCACTGCCCGTCCCGTCACAGCTCTAGATATGGAATATTTGCCAAAAAAGGGCCACCGTAAACCATACGGGGAAAAAACCTGAAAACCCTCGATGACCTCCTGGAACCCCCCAGGAAATTTTAATTTTTTAAGGTCGCCTTTACGGGTAGTTTTTCTCACCATTCATCAGTGTTCCCTAAACCTACGAGTTATTAAAACCACCGACAACCCCGTTAAACTTCCCAAAAAATAATTTTAGTAAAGGTCGCCTATTTGGGTATTTATCTCCAGAATTCCGCCACTTTTCCGGATCCCCACGACTATCGGCACGGAATTTATGAGATCGATTTATTACCACTGGTTGACCACAAATATGAAACCCCCGGTATTTTGTTGAAACCTCCCCTTAAAAATTAAAATTTCCAAATAGGTTTTTCTTTGATGGGTACTTGTCGCCGCCACTACGCCACATTGCCCTACCCTTTCCAATCATCGCAACAGAATTAATGTGGATTTTTGTTATCCGCACGTATAACACACATTAAAACCCCTACATTCCTCTGGAGCCCCTGTCGGAGGAGGAGACCCGTCTTACCACCGAGGAGGCGAAGCCGCCCCTCAACCATTACTAATAGATTTGACTTGACGAGGTCGATCGTAGGGGAGAGTCGCTACCCGCGGTTGCGCCGTGGCTTCGCCGAATCTCGTTTCGAAATATGCAAAAGTAAAAACGTCTGCAGGTATTAAAAAGTAGCTTTATCTGCATTTCTTATGGAAACGACTCCAGACCCTTTCCAGGGCCTCATAGGCCCAAGAAGGTCAATGAGAAACCAGTGAACTCTTCTTTACTGGGTTCCATTTTGACGAATCTAGGCAAAAGAAAGATAAGATCAAAAGCTATATTGTACAGGGAAAGATATGAATGCAAATATGTACTGCTATGAATGCCAGTGGCGCAGCGAGGGGGAGAGGTTATGTGGGATAGGTTCAAGGCTCTAAATAAGTTAAATATATTTTACTTACTTGGGTTAATATAACTTTCGGAATAGTGCTAGAATTAATAAAAATATCCCTCACAAAGCCGTAAAAATCACCATTTTGAGCCTTTTACCTTAATTTTTTTCCGGCGGAAGGCCTCCGCACCTCCCGCTTACCCTGGTGGTAATGCAATATACCTCCAAACCCCCCAGTATTAGTTGTGCCTGAAACCCCTCCTAGCCTTATTTCGTAGCTGCGCCCCTGCCACCAATTATACGGTTAATGAATATGGCGAATCTCGGCAGATGAAAGATCAGATCGACAGCTATAGTAAACAAGGAAAGATACGAATGCAAGCATGTACTATTTTCAATACATTCTCAAAATATATACTTAAGGGATCTTAGGGGAGTTTTAATAACTCAATTAAAATAAAAGAGTTGAATAACACACTGAATTATATGCAATTTGCACTCTATTGTTGTTCCGTCCCGAATAACTGTTTATTTATTTTTATTTATTTATGCAACGCCTTACTTCATAGCAACAATGCAAAATGACCAATCTGGAAAGCGTAAGCGGTGGTGAAAGGTACCCTCCGTGCACTCATGCGTAGGAGTTAGGGAAGAGTGTTTGGGGTACAGGAATCCCGGAGACTGAACCGATTATCAATGGAGCCACAGGAAACGTATGGTGTTCTTTGTTGACGGTACCTCTACGCTCAGGCAAGCGATCGATTTCAACATGGAGTGGAAGTGAAAGCGACTTTGATGTAGCGATGTAACTTTTCGAGGTGAGTTTAAATAACTTAATTCAACTAAAGTAGGTAAATAACACACTGATTTCAATGCAATATGCACTCTTTTGTTTCAACCAGAATAACTGCCTATTTATTTCACGCATTATTACATAACAGAAAGCCTAAGCGACCAATTTCGATCACAATATTTCACGCTGCGGCGATGAAAATGGTTTGAATTAAAATTATAATTGTTAATATTGTAGAAAAATAACCCTCCTGGTTGTCGCACCCATGTACTTTGCTTTACCTTCCTGGCACAATCTCTCGCGTAGCAGTGATGAATGTTGTTTTGAATGTAAATTTATGCGGAAAATGTTTGTGAAAAATCTTTAGTTAGTGGTTATGGGTGTCATCTAACCCTGATTTTCCTTAATGTTGCCCTCTCTCGCGTAACAGTAATGAACATGTTTTGGAATTTAAATTTTTATGGATAATAATAGTGAAAATACCTTGCGCAACTGGTTGTTACTAAAGTCTAACGCTGATTTGCGTTCGTGAAGCCATGCATCCCGTAAGAAATAAAAACATATTTTAGAATACCTATTTTTATTTATAATGTTAATGAAAATAACTTACATGCCTGGTGATAGTTTTTTTGTCTCGATAAGTCGCGTTCCTATTGCCATGTCTCGCATAACGTAGAAGAAAAAGTTTTAGAATTGCTAATTTTAAAGATGTTAGAAAACATTAAACTTACTGGTCTGGTGATATTTCTGTTTCACTTTATTCCGCGTTCCTATAGCCAAATAGTAGGCTGCATAATCAAATACATCTGTGGAAGTTAATCTGTCATGGAAATGGAATTGAAGTTATTACGGCCTATAAAATTATGCAATTAGACAGAAAATTAATTTACATAGCATCATTCAAACGCAGAATTTGTACTTTTTACAATACTTTGTGCTCCCTTCCTCGTACTTGTGACAGTAAGACGAAGTAAAGTAATACCTTATGCATTCCTAAAATGTTCTCCACTTAACATGAATAACGATTTCTTTCCGTCAACCTTTGTTCCAGTGAAAAGAATTAAACCATCTTTGAATTTTACTATTTTCCGAAAATACGCATGCTATTAATTTCATACTCCCGACCTTGGGATACTATACGGGTGGTTACAGTTTACTAGGAAAGTTAATGAATGTTTTCAGGCTCTCTTCAATTTACTTTACTCGTTTTTTAAGTAAGTCATTTCGAAAAGCTTTCGAATCGTACACATAACGGGAGAAAATGCAGTATTTCTCTATATTGTCATGTTTAGTCGCATTTTTGAGGTAAAAGAACACCAACATTTTCGGAATCACTGTACAGCTTTCATTAAATGAACACCTCTTTCATTAAATGAACACCACACAGCTCTTATCACCTTCTATTTACGTATATTTGTATTTGGAATCTTGCGTTAAACCCGCATTTTAAATACAAACACTTAAGCCATACTTTACGTTCCAAGAACGGCAATTCCGTGTATGTACACTATGATCATTGTTTGGATAACTTACAATTTAACGTAACGCAGTATAATACTATCCAGACATTATTATAATTCACGAAATATTTCATTTCACGCATTTTGTACCGCGTACTACTATACGTCATTTCGGAGTGTGCTGGCGAAGCTGGCTGCGGCGGGCGCTTTACTTTCCCCTGGCCGGTAAAATTGGTCCCTGGGACTTAGTGGATAGACATACGAGGAACGGCGTTCCGAGGAGTTCACCGTCGATGGCGGTCGTGGCACATCCAAGGGTCCGCTTCCCTCCCCTCTGCACAAGCACTTTTCGGTCACATTACTCGTATGAAAATTCTTCAAACACCCACAAAATTAGACGGCGACGGCCGTTACGAGGACTAACAGAGGTGGGCGCGGGGGGCGTCAGTAACCCCCGGGCGGCGAAGCCACCCTTTACTAGAAACTGCGAAGGCATCCGGAAGAAGAAGTGGCGCACCGGTGGGGGCCTACCCCCTCTGGGAGGCGAAGCCGCTTCTTAACGAATAACGGCGAAACAGTTACGATGACTAATCGGGGTACACCCGGGGGGGCACGCTCAACCCCCGGGTGTGGCGAAGCCCCCACTAAGCGAGGAACTGCGAACCCGTCCAGGGGAATGAGCGCGGCAGCCCCGGTTAGACTGCTTTAATCTCCGGGCGGCGTGGTGCCCACAATGAGGAATGCCGAAGCCGTCTAGAGGTCTAGGCAGCGCAGCTTTGGACTTTCCTTACGAAGCGCAGCCGCGGTTAACAACTCTTCCCTCCGACTGACCGTGGCAGGGAACGGTGAAGCCCCTCGGGGAGGCGGCCGACCAAGCTGGCCGCGAAGTGGGTTCTTCAGGTTCGAGCCCTATATCCCCCGAGGACTTTGTGGACAGTGGTAGGAGAATGAGCGATAACGTTCCGAAGACTTTGCCGACGATGCCTGTGGTGAAGCAGCCAAGGGTCCGCTTCCCTACCCCCTGGCCGGCGAAGACGGTGCCTCTCAATTTTTGGTCATATTATTCGAATAGAAATTCTTCGGACAACCACCAACTAAGACGGCGAAGCCGAACAAGGGGATTCTATATTAAAAATTGACGCCTATCGTACGACCGATCTCTTACAAAGCTTGCAGTTACATGAAAGTATGCATTACAGTTCGGAATAGGTCAACTTAGACGCGCCCCTCCCCCTTCCGCTCTGATCAGCGGGGATTTGGGAGCGGAGGATCAGGAAACGGCGAAGCCGTTACTAGGAGTTCGCTGGCGACGACGGACGTGGCGGGTGCTAACCCTACCCAATGGCCGGCGGATCCGGTACCTAAAACTATATGGACAAGATACAAGGAACGGCGATCCGTTCCAAGGAGTGTGCTGGAGAAGGTGGGTGCTATGTGCGCTATCCTTCCTCACCAGACGGCGAAGACGGCCCCGAGGACTTTGTGCACAAAGCTTCGAGGAACGACAAAGCCGTTCCGAAGAATATGCCGGCGAAGCAGACCGTAGCGTAGAATAGGGTTCGTTTTCCTCCCCTCCCCCCCTTCCCGAACCCGGTAATTTTGGGAACGGAACTTCCAATGGGTGTTTCTGCGAAGCCAGCAGAAAATCCGTCTGTGAATACATTTTATGGAAAAATATAATACGTTTCATTGCCCTTGACGTAGTTTCGTGGGTTGAATAATGAAAATGATTACTATATATACTGTCAATATCATCAACTGATTTCTGGCAGCAGATCGTTTTCATCCCCTCCTGTTAAAGAGATAAATGTTAAACAATGCCAAAAATCACATAATTTCGATTTATAAAAGATTCACAAAACATATATAGTACTTTCGGCGAACGAGTCCTTACGAAGGTGGCTACAACGGGTGCTACCATTTTCCCTGGACGGAAAATGGATGTTTAGGACTTAGTGCACAGAGCTTCGACGCATAACGAGGCCATTACGAAGATTGCGACGCCGAAGACGATCGTGGCGTAGCCGAGGGTTCGTTTTGGCTCACCATTTGCGGTCAGATGATTGGAATAAAAAATTCTCTAGACACAAAAAAGTAGACGGCGAAGCCGGATCCGGGGGTTCTAAGGGGGCGGAGCCCCCTAGCGAGCTACAGCGAGTCCCTTATATATACAGCCGGATGTGTAACTGACTCATCTACTCATGGATACAAATTCACAGCCAAAACTGCGATAGGTGTGGACATTTGACTTATTGGACGTAAAAGTAAAAAAAAATTCATCGGGAGGAAAAATCTGAAAACTCGAAAAAGTCGATTAGTTTTCGAGATATATCGACTTGAATTACATGGGAGCCTTATGGGACTAAAACTTTTTCGGTTTTATTTCGTATTTTTAAACGTCGTAGGAACATGATATTCAATAGACATAAACTAGATTTTTTTATTGATTTTTTGGTACGGTTGTCATAACGGTGTATTTATATTTACTATTTTTTATCATTTTTTTTAAAATTTCCAATGCTTTTCTTACGGGACTAACTTTGGAATTTTTTTTGACCAACTTGCAATAATCGTAGGACAAATTCCTTGAAACGCAAGATACTAGATTTTTTGCTTGCTTTTTTGGCTATCTTGGAATATTCACAAGTCGAAAGAATTCCGAGGAATAAACGATTTTCGATTTTCCATTGTCGAGGAGACGAATATTAAATTTCGGATTTCGGCTTTGAGACTTCGGCATATGAAAATTTGGAATCTCCGTGAAAACCCTTAGAGGGTACTCCGTACCCTCACGCCCTACCCTGTTTTTCCGATAACCCTCTTGGTTAATTCATAATAAAATTCCGAAAAATATCCTGCACGTGAGAAAATCATTGTCGCCATTATTTTGTGAAGCACACGATCTTAAATAACTTGGCAACCGTTCAAGTTAGATGGATGAAATTTTCAGGGTAATACTATTATCAAAAAGGACAACTTTTGAAATGATAACCATTCCACTCGATTGATTCATGTGAGAGTTATATCGATACCAATCTCCTTGGATACGCTTTATTCGCTAATAACTTTCTCGTTATTCGAAGTATGAATACGAAATTCAAATATAATACTAAAGTTGACGTGCTTAATCTGCCAAAAGTTAATTCAGGCGGATCGAATTATTAGAAGCGAAGTTATATTCGATCATAGGGTGCATTCGATATATGTCTTTTTCACACTTGTTTACATAGTTACGGGGATAAAAATTATAATTATATTCTAAGACAGCCACGTACTATACGTACATGTAAAATATTTTGTTGAGTAATGATTCCTTTGGAAGATATATCGAAATGAAATAATTTCGATAGGTCTAATTTTCTCCTTTGTTATTGACCGTAGATGTCCGACATTTTTAGGATAGTACGTGATTGGTGATATAAGATTTCTGTTATATTTTGGTCTCCATGGCAACCATAGTTTCAACTTTATGCCGAAATATATTTTCAATGTAAAGTAAATGGGGATATATCTAAATCGTTTTATACAAGTTTCCTCACAAGCACACGATCTTGAATAACTTGGCAACCGTTCAAGTTAGATGGATGAAATTTTCAGGGTAATACTATTATCAAAAAGGACAACTTTTTCAATGATAACCATTCCACTCGATCGATTCATGTGTGAGTTATATCGATACCAATCTCCTTGGATACGCTTCCTTCGCTAATAACTATTTTGTTATTCAAGATATGAAATCGTTATTCAAATGCAATACCAAAGTTGACGTGCTCAATCTGGCAAAAGTTAAATCAGGCGGATCGAATTATTAGAAGCGAAGTTATAATCGATCCAAGGGTGCATTCGATACATGTCTTTTTCAGACTTGTTTACATAGTTATGGGGATAAAATTTTTATTTATTTGCTTAGACAGCAACGTACTATACGTACATGTAACATATTTCGATGAGTTATGATTCATAATGAAGATATATCGAAATGAAATAATATCGATATGCCTCATTTTCTCCTTTGTTATTGAATGTAGATGTCTGAAATTTTTAGGATAGTACGTGATTGGTGATATAAGATTTCTGTTATCTTTTGGTCTCCGTGGAATACCATAGTTTTAACTTTATGGCGAAATATATTTTCAATGTTAAGTAAATGGGGATATATCGATATCGTTTTATACAAGTTTCCTCTTTTGCGAGATTAATAAAAATATAAGGACATGATCCTTACCATAGAGGTCACATTTAGCAATGATGAACATCCCGCTCTACCCGTTTTCCAACAAGAAAAATCGAATCTAAAATGCTGGAATTCGATTTGTCGCTTACATATTTTTTTATTTAATTATGAAAGGGACTTAAACTCTTACCGGTAGATAAAGAAAGGTACAAAACAAGATAAAAGTTTCAATAAACTAAAGCAGTCGTTATAGTTGACGCTGTGTTCGATAAAATTGTGTACTGTAGAGATTCCTTTTGCAGATCTTTTACTATAGTTGCTGGGATAAGACTTTTAACGGTATGCTAGAAGGTAACTTACGATTCATACCTATAAAATATTTTGCAGAAGTACATCCCCTTTTCAAGATATGTCGATATGAAATTATATCGATAAGTGTCATTTTCTCCTAGCATATCAACCGTACCTACCCCATATTTTTGTCTTTTAGTACGGTATTTATATTAAGGCCATCTTCAGCCAACAGAAACAAAACTGGATGGTTTACTCACGCGATAAAAGATGTCACGTAAAATTGTTTCGTTGTAAAAAACACGGTTTTCCCATATTTAAGCCACGAACAGAGATACTTTGATCTTATTTATTGTCATTGCGATTGCCAATCTAATCAGAAATTGAACCCGTATGTATTCATTTGGCACATCTGTCGGAATAATAGGGATTCGTGGCAGTAATACATCTCCTTGGAACATGCTATTTATATCTTAGTGTGATGGGAAAATATTTCAAACGGCATAAACAATATTGACGGTCGTCAAGGGAAAGGTAAGCGAAACACGCCAAACTTGAACCTTTTTTGGATGTTTATTTCTAAATTCAGATGTTTATTTCTAAATTCAGAAATTTACAAAGGATTAACACTACATTTCGTGAAACTATTCCTGACCAAGCGTTCGATTTTTACCATCGAGCGGGAGTGAAAGTGACTTTGTATCAACGATATAACTCTTCGCGGGGAGTTTAATTAACTTAATTCAAATAAAGTAGTTAAATAACACACTCATTTAAATGAAATGTGCACTCTATTGTCGTTCCGACCAGAATAACAGCCTATTTATGTCACCAAGTTATAGCCAACGTTTCGAATTATTTTAAATAATAATCAGGGCTATGAATAAGATTAATAGATACACAGCAGGTATTTCTCCCTTATATCTGTTTTATTTATTTAGGTTAGGGACTGAAACTCTAGTTGGTAGATAAAAATAAGGTACAAAACGAGATAAAAGTTAAAGAAAAGTAATGCAGCAGTTACAGTTGAAGTTTTAAACGAAAAAATTGTGCGTTTTATACATCGTTTTTGCAGACCTGTTACTGTATTTGCTGCGATAAGGCTTTTAATGGTATGATTGAAGGCAAGGTAGTATTCATACAAATTAAGTATTTAGCAGAACTACATCCTGTTATCAAGATGTATCGATATGAAGTTATATCAGTCGGTGACATTTTCTCCTACCATATAAACCGTACCTGACCGAAATTTTTGTCTATTAGTGCGATGAAATGTACGATATTTATAGTAATTCAATCTCTAGCCAACACAAATAAACTGGATGTTATACCGCACGCGATAAAACATGCCACGTAAAATTGTGTCTGCGTGAAAAACAAAGTTTTCCAATATCTAAGCCACAAACAGACATACTTTGGTCTTATTTATTGTCATTGCGATTGCCAATCTAATTAGAAATTGAACCCGTATGTATTCAATTGGCACATCTGTCGGAATAATAGGGATTCGTGGTAGTAATATATTTCCTTGGAACATGCCATTTATAATTTTGTGTGATAGAAAGATATTTCAAACGGCATAAACAATATTGACGGTCGTCAAGAGGACAGTAAGCGAATCACGCTAAATTTGAACCTTTTTTGGATGTTTATTTCTAAATACAGTGTAAATCAGGTATAAAACGAAATGGATCTGCAGCATTAAGAAGGTGCAATTCTTTTCCTTTCGAATGATATGTGGCTTAACTTAATGTGACCATTTCCACTAATTTTAATGTGCAAACACAAAAACGTCTGCAGGCATTAAAAATTTAATTTACATGTATTTCTTATGGAAATGACTCATGACACATTCCAGGGACTCATGAGCCCAAGAAGTTCAATAAGAAACCAATCAACTCTTCTTAATCATAACTCCCGATCCCCATTACGTAATATCAGGTGAAGGATAACGAAAATGATATTTCCTCATAACATGTTCTACGAAATGAAGTTAACAGTTTCTTTCAACGTCGTTGATTACTCAGAAAAAATTAAAATATTCCGAAAATCACAGAAAATTACGATTTACAAAGGATTAACACAAGATTTCCTGAACTTATTCCTGGCTATATAGTTAAAACTCTTCAATAATATACAACTATGCATATGATTTTAGGAAAGGCAATCGTTTCAGAAATATTTCATTCGATATATCCGCGAAAAAATAAAAATGGTGGACACTACTCATTTGTTTCCCGGGAATGTCTTACTTTTTACTGTATTACTCTCAAAATATGAATGCCATATGGGCATCCTCTCTTACATATGATAGTAAATAAATGTGACCATATATCTTCGAACCCCGGAAACACCAACACAAATTAAATCATGCATATATGTCTCCTTTTCGGGTACTTTTCGTTACAATTACCCCAATTTTCCAACCCCTACCATGTCACGGAAATTATGTGGACGATTGGTGACCCCGTTTCCCCAATACACCCCGAAAAAAGTTGAATTTTTCATTTTGAAGTCTACTTTTTGGGTACTTTTCGTCACAATTTCACCGCTGATCCCTACCCCCACGAATCATCCCTACGGAGGTCACGTGAAATACTGGTGACCGCAAGCAGTACACCCATATAAACCCCAGGTATCCCCCTGAAACTCTCAAAAATGTAAAATGTGACATTAACTCTCCTTTTTGGGACTTTCTGGCCGACATTACGCCGCACTGCCCGTCCCGTCACAGCTCTTGATATGGAATATTTGCCAATAAAGGGCCACCGTAAACCATACGGGGAAAAAACCTGAAAACCCTCGATGACCTCCTGGAACCCCCCAGGAAATTGTAATTTTTTAAGGTCGCCTTTACGGGTAGTTTTCCTCACCATTCATCAGTGTTCCCTAAACCTACGAGTTATTAAAACCCCCGACAACCCCGTTAAACTTCCCAATAAATAATTTTAGTAAAGGTCGCCTATTTGGGTATTTATCTCCAGAATTCCGCCACTGTTCCGGATCCCTACGACTATCGGCACGGAATTTATGAGATCGATTTATTACCACTGGTTGACCACAAATATGAAACCCCCGGTATTTTGTTGAAACCTCCCCTTAAAAATTAAAATTTCCAAATAGGTTTTTCTTTGATGGGTACTTGTCGCCGCCACTACGCCACATTGCCCTACCCTTTCCAATCATCGCAACAGAATTAATGTGGATTTCTGTTATCCGCACGTATAACACACATTAAAACCCCTACATTCCTCTGGAGCCCCTGTCGGAGGAGGAGACCCGTCTAACCACCGAGTAGGCGAAGCCGCCCCTCAACCATTACTAATAGATTTGACTTGACGAGGTCGGTCGTAGGGGAGAGTCGCTACCCGCGGTTGCGCCGCGGCTTCGCCGAATCTCGTTTCGAAATATGCAAAAGTAAAAACGTCTGCAGGTATTAAAAAGTAGCTTTATCTGCATTTCTTATGGAAACGACTCCTGACCCTTTCCAGGGCCTCATAGGCCCAAGAAGGTCAATGAGAAACCAGTGAACTCTTCTTTACTGGGTTCCATTTTGACGAATCTAGGCAAAAGAAAGATAAGGTCAAAAGCTAAACTGTACAGGGAAAGATATGAATGCAAATATGTACTGCTATGAATGCCAGTGGCGCAGCGAGGGGGAGAGGTTATGTGGGATAGGTTCAAGGCTCTAAATAAGTTAAATATATTTTACTTACTTGGGTTAATATAACTTTCGGAATAGTGCTAGAATTAATAAAAATATCCCTCACAAAGCCGTAAAAATCACCATTTTGAGCCTTTTACCTTAATTTTTTTTCCGGCGGAAGGCCTCCGCACCTCCCGCTTACCCTGGTGGTAATGCAATATACCTCCAAACCCCCCAGTATTAGTTGTGCCTGAAACCCCTCCTAGCCTTATTTCGTAGCTGCGCCCCTGCCACCAATCATGCGGTTAATGAATATGGCGAATCTCGGCAGATGAAAGATCAGATCGACAGCTATGGTAAACAAGGAAAGATACGAATGCAAGCATGTACTGTTTTCAATACATTCTCAAAATATATACTTAAGGGATCTTAGGGGAGTTTTAATAACTCAATGAAAATAAAAGAGTTGAATAACACACTGAATTCAATGCAATTTGCACTCTATTGTTGTTCCGTCCCGAGTAACTGTTTATTTATTTTTATTTATTTATTTATTTATGCAACGCCTTACTTCATAGCAACAATGCAAAATGACCAATCCGGAAAGCGTAAGCGGTGGTGAAAGGTACCCTCCGTGCACTCATGCGTAGGAGTTAGGGAAGAGTGTTTGGGGTACAGGAATCCCGGAGACTGAACCGATTATCAATGGAGCCACAGGAAACGTATGATGTTCTTTGTTGACGGTACCTCTACGCTCAGGCAAGCGATCGATTTCAACATGGAGTGGAAGTGAAAGCGACTTTGATGTAGCGATGTAACTTTTCGAGGTGAGTTTAAATAACTTAATTCAACTAAAGTAGGTAAATAACACACTGATTTCAATGCAATATGCACTCTTTTGTTTCAACCAGAATAACTGCCTATTTATTTCACGCATTATTACATAACAGAAAGCCTAAGCGACCAATTTCGACCACAATATTTCGCGCTGCGGCGATGAAAATGGTTTGAATTAAAATTATAATTGTTAATATTGTAGAAAAATAACCCTCCTGGTTGTCGCACCCATGTACTTTGCTTTACCTTCCTGGCACAATCTCTCGCGTAGCAGTGATGAATGTTGTTTTGAATGTAAATTTATGCGGAAAATGTTTGTGAAAAATCTTTAGTTAGTGGTTATGGGTGTCATCTAACCCTGATTTTCCTTAATGTTGCCCTCTCTCGCGTAACAGTAATAAACATGTTTTGGAATGAATTTAAATTTTTATGGATAATAATAGTGAAAATACCTTGCGCAACTGGTTGTTACTAAAGTCTAACGCTGATTTGCGTTCGTGAAGCCATTCATCCCGTAAGAAATAAAAACATATTTTAGAATACCTATTTTTATTTATAATGTTAATGAAAATAACTTACATGCCTGGTGATAGTTTTTTTGTCTCGATAAGTCGCGTTCCTATTGCCATGTCTCGCATAACGTAGAAGAAAAAGTTTTAGAATTGCTAATTTTAAAGATGTTAGAAAACATTAAACTTACAGGTCTGGTGATATTTCTGTTTCACTTTATTCCGCGTTCCTATAGCCAAATAGTAGGCTGCATAATCAAATACATCTGTGGAAGTTAATCAGTCATGGAAATGGAATTGAAGTTATTACGGCCTATAAAATTATGCAATTAGACAGAAAATTAATTTACATAGCATCATTCAAACGCAGAATTTGTACTTTTTACAATACTTTGTGCTCCCTTCCTCGTATTTGTGACAGTAAGACGAAGTAAAGTAATACCTTATGCATTCCTAAAATGTTCTCCACTTAACATGAATAACGATTTCTTTCCGTCAACCTTTGTTCCAGTGAAAAGAATTAAACCATCTTTGAATTTTACTATTTTCCGAAAATACGCATGCTATTAATTTCATACTCCCGACCTTGGGATACTATACGGGTGGTTACAGTTTACTAGGAAAGTTAATGAATGTTTTCAGGCTCTCTTCAATTTACTTTACTCGTTTTTTAAGTAAGTCATTTCGAAAAGCTTTCGAATCGTACACATAACGGGAGAAAATGCAGTATTTCTCTATATTGTCATGTTTAGTCGCATTTTTGAGGTAAAAGAACACCAACATTTTCGGAATCACTGTACAGCTTTCATTAAATGAATAACTCTTATCACCTTCTATTTACGTATATTTGTATTTGGAATCTTGCGTTAAACCCGCATTTTAAATACAAACACTTAAGCCATACTTTACGTTCCAAGAACGGCAATTCCGTGTATGTACACTATGATCATTGTTTGGATAACTTACAATTTAACGTAACGCAGTATAATACTATCCAGACATTATTATAATTCACGAAATATTTCATTTCACGCATTTTGTACCGCGTACTACTATACGTCATTTCGGAGTGTGCTGGCGAAGCTGGCTGCGGCGGGCGCTTTACTTTCCCCTGGCCGGTAAAATTGGTCCCTGGGACTTAGTGGATAGACGTACGAGGAACGGCATTCCGAGGAGTTCACCGTCGATGGCGGTCGTGGCACATCCAAGGGTCCGCTTCCCTCCCCTCTGCACAAGCACTTTTCGGTCACATTACTCGTATGAAAATTCTTCAAACACCCACAAAATTAGACGGCGACGGCCGTTACGAGGACTAACAGAGGTGGGCGCGGGGGGCGTCAGTAACCCCGGGCGGCGAAGCCACCCTTTACTAGAAACTGCGAAGGCATCCGGAAGAAGAAGTGGCGCACCGGTGGGGGCTTCTACCCCCCCTGGGCGGCGAAGCCGCTTCTTAACGAATAACGGCGAAACAGTTACGATGACTAATCGGGGTACACCCGGGGGGGGCACGCTCAACCCCCGGGTGTGGCGAAGCCCCCACTAAGTGAGGAACTGCGAACCTGTCCAGGGGAATGAGCGCGGCAGCCCCGGTTAGACTGCTTTAATCTCCGGGCGGCGTGGTGCCCACAATGAGGAATGCCGAAGCCGTCTAGAGGTCTAGGCAGCGCAGCTTTGGACTTTCCTTACGAAGCGCAGCCGCGGTTAACGACTCTTCCCTCCGACTGACCGTGGCAGGGAACGGTGAAGCCGTTCGGGGAGGCGGCCGACCAAGCTGGCCGCGAAGTGGGTTCTTCAGGTTCGAGCCCTATATCCCTCGAGGACTTTGTGGACAGCGGTAGGAGAATGAGCGATAACGTTCCGAAGACTTTGCCGACGATGCCTGTGGTGAAGCAGCGAAGGGTCCGCTTCCCTACCCCCTGGCCGGCGAAGACGGTGCCTCTCAATTTTTGGTCATATTATTCGAATAGAAATTCTTCGGACAACCACCAACTAAGACGGCGAAGCCGAACAAGGGGATTCTATATTAAAAATTGACGCCTATCGTACGACCGATCTCTTACAAAGCTTGCAGTTACATGAAAGTATGCATTACAGTTCGGAATAAGTCAACTTAGCCGCGCCCCTCCCCCTTCCGCTCTGATCAGCGGGGATTTGGGAGATGAGGATCAGGAAACGGCGAAGCCGTTACTAGGAGTTCGCTGGCGACGACGGACGTGGCGGGTGCTAACCCTACCCAATGGCCGGCGGATCCGGTACCTAGAACTATATGGGCAAGATACAAGGAACGGCGATCCGTTCCAAGGAGTGTGCTGGAGAAGGTGGGTCGGTGTGCGCTATCCTTCCTCACTGGACGGCGAATACGGCCCCGAGGACTTTGTGCACAGAGATTCGAGGAATGACAAAGCCGTTCCGAAGAAATTGCCGGTGAAGCAGACCGTAGCGTTGTAGAGGGTGCGTTTTCCTTACCCAGGCCCTTTTCTAACCCGGTAATTTTGGGAACTGAGCTTCCAAGTGGTGTTTCTGCGAAGCCGGCAGATAATCCGTTTGTGAATACCTTTTACGGAAAAAAAGAATACGTTCCATTGCCCTCGACTTATTTTCGTGATTTGAATAATGAAAATGATTACCATACATGCTGGCAATATCTTCAACCGGATGTTGGCAACAGATTGTTTTAATCTCCCTTTGCTACAGAGATGTAAGTAGAACAATTCCAAAAATCACATAAATTTCGATAAATAAAATATTCGGAAAACATATATCGTACTTTCGGCCGACCGAGTCCTTACGACGGCGGCTCAAGCGGGAGCTAACGTTCCCCCTGGACGGAAAAGGGGTTTTTGAACTAAATGGAAAGAACTTCGACGAATCAAGAGGCCGTTGCGAAGATTGCGACGCCGAAACCGGCAGTGGCGTAGCCGAGGGTTGGCTCTCGTTCTTCATTCGCGGTGAGATTATTCGCAAAAAAAAATTCACCAAACACACACAAAATTAGACGGCGAAGCCGGATCCGGGGGTTCTAAGGGGGCGGAGCCCCCTAGCGAGCTAAAGCGAGTCCTATCTATATACAGCCGGCGTGGTGACTGACTGACTCATGGATACAAATTCCCAGCCAATTCCAGAAGTGCTGGAGAGCTGAAATTTGGCACGCGTGCGGGGAACCCGAAATGATCCGGAGGAAAAATCCGAAAACCGGAAGTTTCCGCCACGTGTCGTCGCTAGGTCGACAAAATGGCCGAAATCGCGCCTTTTCCGGGGACCGTCTTTTGGTTTTTATTTTACTGCGCGTGGACTGTGCGTGCCACACGAATGATTAATGCATTTTTTTAAAGCTAATAAACGTGGCCATGTGACTGTGTAATGCTCTAAGTTTCATATTAAGAAAATTGCTGCCAAAATGGCGTCCAAAAAGTGGTTTTTCGAAAATATTTTCATACTTTCCTCTCCCCTCGACTTAATTTCAGGTGTAAGATAACGAAAATGATTATTATATATGCTCATAATATTGTTTATGAAGTGATGGTAACAATTCTTTTTCATCGTCCTTGGTTACTGAGAAAAAAATTAAAATATTCCGAAAATCACCGAAAATTACGATTTCCAAAAGATTAACACAAGATTTTGTCAATTTTTACCTGACCGATTTCTTTCAAACTTGTTAGTTACATAGAGCGCAGCATTGTCTTTCAGAAAACATAAACATTTAGTAAATGATTTAATGGATTTAACCGCGAAAAAATAAAAATGGCGGGCACTACACACTTTTTTCAGGGACTTGTTTGCTTTTTATTGTATTACTCTCGAAATATGGATGTCATAGGGCACAATTCTTTTAGACATGACAGTAAATGAATGTCACCATATAGTATCGTCATCTTTAAACCCCCTGAAACCCCCTAAAAAATTAAAATTTCCAAATAAGTAGCCTTTTCGGGTACTTTCGTCCCAATTACGCCGCTTTTCCAATCCTTACCACTCATCGCTACGGAATTGATGTGGACGATTGATGACCGCTGGCATTAACAACCTATAACCCCCCGGTAAACCCACATATCCCCCCCACCCCCAAAAAATAAAATTTTGCATATAAGTTTACTTCCTGGGTACTTTTCGTGACTATTCCACCGCCCCCAAACACTCATCCCCACGGAACTTATGTGAACGGATGGTGACCGCCAGGAGTACACACTTTAAAACCCCCGGTATCCCCCTGAAATCCCCCCAAATGTAAAATGTGTCATTTAGCCTCCTATTGGGGAACTTCTCGAAAACATTACGCCGCACTACCCGTCCCCTCTGAGCTCTAGATCGGGAATATTTGGTGAGGGCGAACCACCGTAAACCATACAGGAAAAAATACCAGAAAACCCCCGATTACCTCCTGAACATCGCCGAAATAAAAATAAAACAAATTTAAACCACTGTGTAATTAAGTAAATTTATTAGTTTCCATTTGAGAAAATTGCAGCCAAAATGGCGTCCAAAAATTGATTTTTCGAAATAAATTTCATACCTTCCCCTCCCCTCGACTTAATTTAAAGTTTTGGATAACGAAAATGATTATTAAATATGCTCATAACATCGTTTACGAAGTGATGGTAACAATTTTTTTTCATCGTCCTTGGTTACTGAGAAATAAATTAAAATATTCCGAAAATCACGGAAAATTACGATTTTCAAAAGATTAACACAAGGTTTTGTCAATTTTAACTCAACCGATGTCTTTCAAACTTTGTAGTTACATACATCTATGCATTGTCTTTCAGAAAACATAAACATTTTATTATTTATTTAATGGGTTTAACAGCGAAAAAATAAAAATGGCGGGCACTGCTCACTTTTTTCAGGGACTGGTTTGCTTTTTATTGTATTACTTTCGAAATATGGATGTCATAGGGCACAATTCTTTTAGACATGACAGTAAATGAATGTGACCATATAGCACCGCCATCTTTTAACCCCCGGAAACCCCCTAAAAAATTAAAATTTGCATATAAGTAGCCTTTTCGGGAACTTTTCGTCACAATTCCGCCGCTTTTCCAATCCTTACCACTCATCGCTACGGAATTGATGTGGACGATTGATGACCGCTGGCAGTAAAAACCTATAAACCCCCGGTAAACCCACATACACCCCCCCCCCAAAATAAAATTTTCAAATAAGTCTACTTTTTCGGTACTTTTCGTGACTATTCCACCCCCCCCCCCCACCCAACGACTCATCCCCCCGAAATTTATGTGAATGGATGGTGACCGCCAGGAGTACACACATTTAAACCCCCGGGATCCCCGTGAAATCCCCCGCAAATGATAAATGTTTCATTTAGTCTCCTATTTGGGTACTTCTCGCAAACATTACGCCGCACTACCCGTCCCCTCTGAGCTCAAGATCCGGAATATTTGGTGAGGGCGAGCCACCGTAAACCATACGGGAAAAAATACCAGAAAACCCCCGATTACCTCATGGAACATCGCCGAAAAAAAATAAAACAAATTTAAACTCGCCTTTTCGAATAGTTTTCGACACAATTTAACCAGTGCCCCTACCACTTATTAAAACCCCCGATAACCCCGTGAAACCTCCCAAAAGATTTCTAATAAATAGCCTCTCCAGGTAAAAGAATCATCAGACCACTCTTCCGGTCCCCTAGGACTTATCGGCACGGAATTTATGAGAACGATTTGTGTCCACTGGTTTAACACAAGTATAAAACCCCCGGTATTCCGTAGGAACCCCCCGAAAAAAAATGAAAAACTTGCCATTAAGTCTTCTTATATGGGTACTTGTCGCCACTATTAATACAATCATCGCTACATGATCACTGTGGACTCAAGGCGGCGAAGCCGCCCCACAACGAGGAACTGGCGTAGGCGAGGGGGAGCTTCAGTAACCCCCGGGCGGCGAAGCCGCCCCGATGTTCAAGCGGCGCAGCCGCTGTGGACTCCCCCCACCTCCGGGCGGCGAAGCCGCCCCTTAAACGAATAACGGTGAAAGAGTTCCGAAATGCCCTCGCCCCCTGGCGCACTAAACCCCCGGGTGGCGAAGCCGCCCTTCAGCGAGGAACGGCGAAGCCGTTCCGAGGAATGAGTGGGGCGCCTCCCTACCCCCTGGCCGGCGAAGCCGGCCCCTAGTCGAGTTGAGATTATTCGAACTTCAAAAGTCTTCCAACGACCACGTATGTAGACGGCGAAGCCGGAACCGGGGTTTTAAGGGGCGGAGCCCCTTAACGAGCGCGCGCAGCGCAGCGAGTCTTCTCCTTATATATAACATCACATGTGTAACCACTCACTCACTCATGTATACTAATTCCCGACCACTTCCAGAAAAGCTGGAGAGCTGAAATTTGTTGCACAGGTGGAGAAAAAATATTCATCGGGAGGAAAATTCCGAAAAGTCGAAAAAGTCGATTAGTTTTCGAGATATATCGACTTGAATTAACATGGGAGCCTTATGGGACTAAAACTTTTTCCCAATTATTCCGTATTTGTTAATGTTTCAGGAATATGAGATTCCTGTGACGAAAACTAGATTTTTTGTTCAATTTTTCGATGTGATTGCCATTGCGATATTTTGATAAAAAGTATTTTTTATGATTTTTTGAAAATTTCCTATGCTTTTCTTACGGGCCTATCTTTGGAATTTTGTTTGACCAACTTGCAATAATCGTAGGACAAATTCCTTGAAACGCAAGATACTAGATTTTTTGCTTGATTTTTTGGCTATCTTGGAATATTCACAAGTCGAAAGAATTCCGAGGAATAAACGATTTTCGATTTTCCATTGTCGAGGAGACGAATATTAAATTTCGGATTTCGGCTTTGAGACTTCGGCATATGAAAATTTGGAATCTCCGTGAAAAACCTTAGAGGGTACTCCGTACCCTCACGCCCTACCCTGTTTTTCCGATAACCCTCTTGGTTAATTCATAATAAAATTCCGAAAAATATCCTGCACGTGAGAAAATCATTGTCGCCATTATTTTGTGAAGCACACGATCTTGAATAACTTGGCAACCGTTCAAGTTAGAGGAATGAAATTTTCAGGGTAATACTATTATCAAAAAGGACAACTTTTGAAATGATAACCATTCCACTTGATCGATTCATGTGAGAGTTATATCGATACCAATCTCCTTGGATACGCTTTATTCGCTAATAACTTTCTCGTTATTCAAAGTATGAATACGAAATTCAAATGTAATACTAAAGTTGACGTGCTTAATCTGACAAAAGTTAAATCAAGCGGATCGAATAATTAGAAGCGAAGTTATAATCGATCCAAGGGTGCATTCGATATATGTCTTTTTCAGACTTGTTTACATAGTTACGGGGATAAAATTTTTAATTATTTGCTTAGACAGCAACGTACTATACGTACATGTAAAATATTTTCATGAGTAGTGATTCATAATGAAGGTATATCGAAATGAAATAATATCGATAGGTCTAATTTTCTCCTTTGTTATTGACCGTAGATGTCCGAAATTTTTAGGATAGTACGTGATTGGTTATATAAGATTTCTGTTATATTTTGGTCTCCATGGCAACCATAGTTTCAACTTTATGCCGAAATATATTTTCAATGTAAAGTAAATGGGGATATATCAAAATTGTTTTATACAAATATCCTCAGAAGCACACGATCTTGAATAACTTGGCAACCGTTCAAGTTAGACAAACGAAATTTTCAGGGTAATACTAATATGAAAAAGGACAACTTTTGCAATGATAACCAATTCTCTCAATAGATTAATGTGTGAGTTATATCGATACCAATCTCCTTGGATACGCTTTCTTCGCTAATAACTATTTTGTTATTCAAGATATGACATCGTAATTCAAATGCAATACCAAAGTTGACGTGGTCAATCTGGCAAAAGTTAAATCAGGCGGATCGAATAATTAGAAGCGAAGTTATAATCGATCCAAGGGTGCATTCGATACATGTCTTTTTCAGACTTGTTTACATAGTTACGGGGATAAAATGTTTAATTATTTGCTTAGACAGCAACGTACTATACGTACATGTAACATATTTTGATGAGTAAGGATTCCTTTGGAAGATATATCGAAATGAAATAATTTCGATAGGTCTAATTTTCTCCTTTGTTATTGACCGTAGATGTCCGACATTTTTAGGATAGTACGTGATTGGTGATATAAGATTTCTGTTATATTTTGGTCTCCATGGCAACCATAGTTTCAACTTTATGCCGAAATATATTTTCAATGTAAAGTAAATGGGGATATATCTAAATCGTTTTATACAAGTTTCCTCACAAGCACACGATCTTGAATAACTTGGCAACCGTTCAAGTTAGATGAATGAAATTTTCAGGGTAATACTATAATAAAAAAGGACACTTTTTTCAATGATAACCATTCCACTCGATCGATTCATGTGAGAGTTATATCGATAACAATCTTCTTGGTTACGCTTTCTTCGCTAATAACTTTTTTGTTATTCATGGTATGAATATAAAATAAAAATACAATACTAACTTTGACGTTTTTAATCAGACAAAAGTTAAATAAAGCGGATCAAATAATTAGAGGCGAAGATATTAACTATGAAAGTGTGCATTCGATACATGTCTTTTTCAACTTATTTACATAGATACGGGGATAAAATTTTTAATTATTTGCTTATACAGCCACGTTCTATACTCACATGTGAAATATTTCGATGAGTAATGATTCATAATGAAGATATATCGAAATAAAATAATATCGATAGGTCTCATTTTCTCCTTTGTTATTGGGCGTGCCATTTTGAAATTTTTATGATAGAACGTGAATTGTGATATAAGATTTCTGTTATCTTTTTCCAATATCTAAGCCACAAACAGACGTATTTTGGTCCTTTTTATTGACATAGCGAATGCCAATCTAATTAGAAATTGAACCCATATGTATTCAATTGGCACATCTGTCGGAATAATAGGGATTCGTGGTAGTAAAAAATCTCCTTGGAACTTCCAGGAAATCATGAGCCCAAGAAGGTCAATAAGAAACCAATCAAGTCTTCTTTACTGGAAAATTTCATATCTCCCTATCCCCGCGACGTAATATCAGGTTTAGGATAACGAATATTTGCATTTATATATGCTCATAATGAACGACTGATGACCGCTAGCAGTACACCCATATAAACCCCAGGCATCCCCCTGAAACCCCTAAAAAATGTTAAATGTGATATTTACTCTCCTTTTTAGGACATTCTGGCCGACATTACGCCGCATTGCCCGTCCCCTCACAGCTCTAGATATGGTATATTTGCTAACAGCGGGCTACTGTAAACCATGCGGGGAAAAAAAACTGAAAACACTCGATCACCTCCGGGACCTTCCAGAAAAATAAAATTTATTAAGTTCTCCTTTCCGGGTAGTTTTCGTCACCATTCAGGCCGTGTTCCTCAAACCTTCGAGTTATTAGAACCCACGATAACCCCGTGAAACTTCCCAAAAAGATTATTTTCTGAAAGCTCGCCTATTTCGGTATTTATCGTCAGAATTCCCCCACTGTTCCAGATCCCTACGACTTATCGGCACGGAATATATGAGAACGATTGGTGACCACTGGTTGATCACAAATATAAAACCCCCGGTATTCCGTTGAAACCCAACATAAAAATGAAATTTGCCATTAGGTCTTCTTTTATGTGTACCTACTTATCAACGACATTACGCTGCATAGCCCTACCCTTTCCAATAATCACTATAGAATAAATGTGGACTACTGTACCTAATACTATTTTATGCATATTAAGTGCAGTATACCACTGCCAAGGAGTGCCACCGATCAGAGGCGCAGCGAGGTGGTTTTGGGGGATAAGATCCCCCACCCCGGAGCTCACAGAAATGTTTAAGTTTAATCTATTTTACTTAATTGGATTAATATTGCTGATAGAATAGTGTGACAAATAAGAAACTATCCCTCGGAAGGGCGTAAAAATCGCCAATTCGAACCATTTATCTTAATTTTTTCCAGCGGAGGCGGCCAGAAGGCCTACGCACCTCCCGCTAACCCTGCGGGTATGCAATACCACCAAGCCCCCCAGCAATAACTGTGCCTGAAACCCCCCCCTAGCCTTAATTCCTAGCTATCCCCTGCCATAAATCATGCGATTAATAAATATGATGAATCTCGGCAAATGAAAGATTAGATCGAAAGATATGCTGAACAAGGAAAGATATGAATGCATCTATGTACTGTTTTCAATATATTCTCCTAATATATACTTCAGAGATCTTAGGGGAGTTTTAATCATTCAATTAAAATAAAAGAGCTAAATAACACACTGAATTCAATGCAATGTGCACTCTATTGTTGTCCCGTCCCGAATAACTGTTTATTTATGTAACGCCTTACTTCATAGCAACAATGCAAAACTGCCAATCTGGAAAGCGTCAGCGGTGCTGAGAGGTACCCTCCGTGCACTCACGCGTAGGAGTTAGGGACGAGTGTTTGGGGTACAGGAATTTCGGAGAGTGAACCGATTATCAATGAAGACACATGAAATGTATGGAGCTCTCCGTTGACTCTACCTCTACTCTCAGGCAAGCGCTCGATTTTTACCATGGAGTGGAAGTGAAAGCGGTTTTGAAGTAGCGATATAACTTTTCGAGGGGAGTTTAAATGACTTAATTCAAATTAAGTAGTTAAATAACACACTGATTTCAATGCTATATGCATTCTATTTATTGTTCCAACCGGAATAACTGCGTATTTATTGCACGCATTACTACATAACAGAAAGTCCAAACGACCAATTTGGACCACAATAATCCGCGTGACGGTGATGAAAATGATTTTGAATTAAAATTGTTATTGTTAATGTTGTAGATAAAAAAGCCCTCCTGGTTGTCGCACCCTTGTATATTGCTTTGCTTTCCTGGTACAATATCCCGCGCAGCAGTGGTGAATGTGGTTTTGAATGTAAATTTATTTGAAAAATGTTTATGAAAAAATCTTCAGTGAGTGGTTGCGGGCTTGGTCTAACTAACACTGCTCTTGCAGTGATGTATATGTTTTGGAATTTAAATTTTTATGGATAATGATAGAGACAACAATGCCGAACAACCAAAGTGGACCACAATATTTCAAATTACGGTTATGAAAATGGTTTTGAATTAAACTTTTAAAGGTTTAAATTTCTGTCTGGATTTTTCGCGTTCCTATTGCCACCTCTCACCTGAATATAGTCGAAGTAATTAACGATCAAAGTGTGCATTCCATAGATTCCTTCAGATTTATTTACATTGCGATTGACAATTTAGTTAGAAATTGAACCCGTGTTTATTCAATTGCCACATCTGTCGGAATAATATGGATTCGTGGTAGTAGTAGGTCCAAGTCCAAGTATTTTTCTCGTTATTGTTTTCCGCAGTTCCCAGCTTTGCAGCTGTCTCCTGGGCGCTTCGTTTAGTTATGTTGCAGGCAGATTAGTTGATCACGTTTTACAGATTAAAAGAGTCATGGCATAATTATACTGGACAGGGAATAAGGGTATAGGGATATGAGAAGGGTTGAGGGCACATTTGGGGAGGCGGTGTTTTGGTTTCAGCGGAGGTTCGTAGTCCCAAAGATTTTTTAACAGTGCATTATTTGTTTTATCAAATGTAAGGGAAAATTTTTCTAGAGCAGATTTTAGTTTCGCTAGAAAGTGGTAGTAATACATCTCCTTGGAACATGCCATTTATAATTTAGTGTGATAGAAAGATATTTCAAACGGCATAAACAATATTGACGGTCGTCAAGGGGACAGTAAGCGAAACACGATAAAATTGAACATTTGTTGGATGTTTATTTCTAAATTAAGTGTAAATCAGATAGAAAAGGAAATGGTACTGCAGGAATAAGAAAGTGCAATACTTTTTCTTTCAAATGACATGTGGCTTAGTTTAATGTGACCATTATCACTTAATTTAATATGCAAAAACAAATACGTTTGTAGGCATTTAAAATTTAATTTACATGTATTTCTTATGGAATTGACTCATGGGACATTACCTGCCCGAAATTTTTCTCTATTAGTGCGATGAAGTGTACGGTATTTATAGTAAATCCATCCTTAGCCAACACAAACAAACTGAATGGTTTACCATGTGATAAAACGTGTAACGTAAAATTGTGTGTATGTGAAAAACAAAGTTTTCCAATATTTGGAACATGCCATTTATAATTTAGTGTGATATAAAGATGATTAAAACGGCATAAACAGTATTGATGGTCGTCAAGGGGACAGTAAGCAAAAAACGCTAAAATTGAACCTTGTTTGGATATTTATTTATAAATTCAGTGTAAATAAGGTATAAAACGAAATGGAACTGCAGGAATAAGAAAGTGCAATTCTTTTTCTTTCAAATGATACGTGGCTTGACTTAATGAGACCATTATCAGTAATCATAATTCCGAAAAGCAAAGACGTCTGCAGGCAATAAACATTAAATTTACATGTATTTCTTATTTAAATGACTCATGGCACATTCCAGGGATTCGTGAGCGCAAGAAGGTCAATGAGAAACCAATGAACACCTCTTTACTTGAAAACTTTCATAACTCCTAATCCCCGTGACGTAATATCAGGTGTAGGATAACGAAAATGATATTTATATATGCTCATAACATGTTATACGAATAGAAGTTAAGTTTCTTTCAACGTCCTTGATTACTCAGAAAAAGTTAAAATATGGAAAAAAGTGTGGACACTACTCATTTGTTTCCCGCGACTGTCTCACTTTTTACTGTGTTACTCTCAAAATATGGATGTCATAGTGGTGCCCTCAGTTAGATATGATAGTAAATAAATGGGACCATATAATACCGTCATCTTCAAGCCCGCTGAAACACCCTCAAAAATTAAATCATGCATATAAGTCTCCTTTTCGGGTACTTATCGTCACTATTCCTCAACTTTTCCAACCCCTACCACTCATCGCCACGGAAATGATGTTCATGATTGGCAGTGGAAACCTATTAATCCCAATAAACCCCCAAAAAAATTGAATTTTGCATTTGGAAGTTTACTTTTTGGGTACTTTTTGTCACAATTCCACCGCTGATCCCTACCCCCACGACTCATCCCTACGGAATTCATGAGAACGACTAGTGACAACTAGCAGTACATCCATATAAACCCCAGGCATCCCCCTGAAACTCCTCAAAAATGTAATATGTGACATTAAATCTCCATTTTGGGACTTTCTGGCCGATATTACGCCGCACTGCCCGTCCCCTCACAGCCCTAGATATGGTATATTTGCTAATGGCGGGCCACCGTAAACCATACGGGATAAAACCTGAAAACCCCCGATCACATTCTGGAACCTCCCAGAAAAATTAAATTTTTTAAGGTCGCCTTTCCGGGTAGTTTTTATCACCAGTCAGCCCGTGTTCCCCAACCCTATGAGTTATTAAAACCCCCGACAACCCCTTGAAACTTCCCAAAATATTATTTTCTGAAAGGTCACCTATTTGGGTATTTATCGTCAGAATTCCGCCACTGTTCCGGATCCCTACGACTATCGGCACGGAATTAATGAGATCAATTTGTGACCCTTGGTTGAACACAAATATGACACCCACAGTATTTTTTTGAAACCTCCCCAATTACACAAACCTAAAAATTGAAATTTGTCATTAGGTTTTCTTGTATGGGTACTGGTCGCCGCAATTACGTCGCATTGCCCTACCCTTTTCAATCACCACTACAGAATCAATGTGGATTATCGTTGACCTCATGAATCACACACATTAAAACCCCTGCATCCCACTGGAGCCCCCCTCGGAGGAGGAGACCCGTAATGGGGGCTAAGTGGAGCAGCAGCGGGGGGGCCTCCTCACCACCGAGGCGGCGAAGCCGCCTTTCAACTAACTGGCGAAGCTAGGGGGCGTAAGTAACCCTTTGGCGGCGATGCCGCCCGTTACTAGAAGCGGTAAAGCCCACCCAAGGAACAAGCGGCACAGCCGCTGTTGGCTTCCTCCACCCCCTTTTCAGTTCTGAACTATTCTGAACTGTCACTGCCCTCTAGGCGGCAAAGCCAACCCCTGTAGAGGAATGGCAAAGTCGATGCCTCTCCGAGGACTGAGCGGAGTACCCCTGGGGGGCATACTCTTCCCCTGGGCGGCGAAGCCACCTCTTAACGAGGAAAGGCAAATCCATTCCAAGGAATGAGTGCGGCAGCCGCGGTAGGACTCCCTTAATCGTGACGCGTGGCGCCCCCAACAAGGAATGACCACGCTGTGTTAAGGTCTGAGTATTGTAGCTCTAGGGGACTCCCTTGTCCCTGGGCGGTGAAGCTATCCCTGAAACGAGGATCGGCGAAGCCGCGGTACGACCGCGGGTAGCGATTCTCCCCTCCCACCGACCGCGGCAGGGAACGGCGAAGCGGCTCGGGGAGGCGACCGACCAAGCTGGCCGCGAAGTGGGTTCGAGCCCTAGAGTACCCGATGACTTAGTGGGCAGACGTTCGATGAACAGCAAAGCTGTTACGAGGAGTTAACCGGGAATGGCGGTCGTGACGCATCCAAGGGTCCGCTTCCCTCGACTCTGTACAAGCACTTCGCGGTCAGATTACTCTTATTAAATTCTTCAAACACCCACAAAATTAGACGGCGACGGCCGTTACGAGAACTAACTGGCGTAGGCACGGGGGCGTCAGTAACCCTCGGGCGGCAGAGCCGCCCTTTACTATAAACTGTGAAGCCGCCCATTGAACTTTGGGGCTTCTAACACCCCTGGGCGGTGAAGCCGCACCTTAACGAATAACGGCGAAACAGTTACGAGTTCGAAGCGGGGTACCCCCGGGGGGCACACTCAACCCCTGGGCGACAAAGCCGCCTCTCAACGAGGAACTACGACGCTGTCCCGAGGAATGAGCGTGGCACCCGCGGTAAGACTCCTTTATCTCCGGGCGGCGTGGTGCAGCCTACGAGGAACGGCGACGCCGTCCAGAGGTCTGAGCAGCGCAGCTTCGGGGGATTCCCTTGCCCATGGGCGGCGATGCTATCTCTGAAACGAGGATGGGCATAGCCGCGGTTAGTGACACTTCCCTCCGACCGTCCGCGGCAGGGAACGGCGAAGCGGTCGAGGGAGGCGGCGAACCAAGATGGCCGCAAAGGGGCTTCTAGGGGTTCGAGCCCTATTGCCCCGGAGGGCTTTGTGGACAGCGGTAGGAGGATGGGCGATGACGTTCCGAAGACTTTGCCGATGATGCTGGTGGTGGAGCAGCCAAGGGTCCGCTTTTCTACCCCCTGGCCGGCAAAGTCGGCCCATATCACTTTTTGGTCAGAATTTTCTAATAGAAATTCTTTGGACAACCACATTCTAAGACAGCAAAGCCGAATCAGGGGATTCTAAGTTAAAGATGGAAGCTGACCTTACGACCGATTTCTTATGAAGTTTGCATTTACAAAAAATTTTGTATTCCATTTCGGAAAAAAGTGAACTTGGCCGCGGGGTCCTCCCATCCCCTCTGGCCACTGGAAATTTAAGAGCGGAGCTTCTAGGAACGGCGAAGCCGTTACGTGGAGTTCACTGGCGACGACGAACGTGGCGGGTGCTATCTTTCCCATTGGCCGATGAAGCCAACACCTAGAACTATATGGACTGAGCTACGAGGAACATCAAACCGTTCCGAGGAATGTGCTGGAGAAGGTGGCTGCGGTGTGCGCTATCCTTCCTCACCAGACGGCGAAGACGGCCCCGAGGACTTTGTGCACACAGCTTCGAGGAACGACAAAGCCGTTCCGAAGAATATGCCGGCGAAGCAGACCGTAGCGTAGAAAAGGGTTCGTTTTCCTCCCCTCCCCCCCTTCCCGAACCCGGTAATTTTGGGAACGGAGCCTCCAATGGGTGTTTCTGCGAAGCCAGCAGAAAATCCGTCTGTGAATACATTTTATGGAAAAATATAATACGTTTCATTGCCCTTGACGTAGTTTCGTGGGTTGAATAATGAAAATGATTAATATAGATACTGTCAATATCATCAACTGATTTCTGGTAACAGATTGTTTTCATCCCTTCCTGTTAAAGAGATAAATGTTAAAAAATGCCAAAAATCACATAAATTTCGATTCATAAAAGATTCACAAAACATATATAGTACTTTCGGCGAACGAGTCCTTACGAAGGCGGCTACAACGGGTGCTACCATTCTCCCTGGACGTAAAAGGGATGTTTTGGACTCAGTGCACAGAGCTTCGACGCATAACGAGGCCATTACGAAGATTGCGGCGCCGAAGCCGATCGTGGCGTAGCCGAGGGTTCGTTTTGGCTCACCATTTGCGGTCAGATGATTGGTATAAAAAATTCTCTAGAAACACAAAAATAGACGGCGAAGCCGGATCCGGGGGTTCTAAGGGGGCGGAGCCCCCTAGCGAGCAACAGCGAGTCCCGTATATATACAGCGGGATGTGTGACATACTCACTGACTGATGGATACAAATTCACAGCCAAAACTGTGATAGATGTGGACATTTGACTTATTGGACGTAAAAGTAAAAAAAAATTCATCGGGAGGAAAAATCTGAAAACTCGAAAAAGTCGATTAGTTTTCGAGATATATCGACTTGAATTAACATGGGAGCCTTATGGGACTAAAACTTTTTCGGTTTTATTTCGTATTTTTAAACGTTGTAGGAACATGATATTCAATGGACGTAAACTAGATTTTTTGATTGATGTTTTGGTATGGCTGTCATTACGGTGTATTTATATTTACTATTTTTTATCATTTTTTAAAAAAATTCCAATGCTTTTCTTACGGGACTAACTTTGGAATTTTTTTTGACCAACTTGCAATAATCGTAGGACAAATTCCTTGAAACGCAAGATACTAGATTTTTTGCTTGATTTTTTGGCTATCTTGGAATATTCACAAGTCGAAAGAATTCCGAGGAATAAACGATTTTCGATTTTCCATTGTCGAGGAGACGAATATTAAATTTCGGATTTCGGCTTTGAGACTTCGGCATATGAAAATTTGGAATCTCCGTGAAAACCCTTAGAGGGTACTCCGTACCCTCACGCCCTACCCTGTTTTTCCGATAACCCTCTTGGTTAATTCATAATAAAATTCCGAAAAATATCCTGCACGTGAGAAAATCATTGTCGCCATTATTTTGTGAAGCACACGATCTTGAATAACTTGGCAAACGTTCAAGTAAGAGGAATGAAATTTTCAGGGTAATACTATTATCAAAAAAGACAACTTTTGAAATGATAACCATTCCACTCGATCGATTCATGTGAGAGTTATATCGATACCAATCTCCTTGGATACGCCTTATTCGCTAATAACTTTCTCGTTATTCGAAGTATGAATACGAAATTCAAATGTAATACTAAATTTGACGTGCTTAATCTGTCGAAAGTTAAATCAAGCGGATCGAATAATAAGAAGCGAAGTTATAATCGATCCAAGGGTGCATTCGATATATGTCTTTTTCAGACTTGTTTACATAGTTACGGGGATAAAATTTTTAATACTTTGCTTGGACAGCAACGTACTATACGTAAATGTGAAATATTTCGATGAGTAGTGATTCATAATGAAGATATATCGAAATGAAATAATATCGATATGTCTAATTTTCTCCTTTGTTATTGACCGTAGATGTCCGAAATTTTTAGGATAGTACGTGATTGGTGATATAAGATTTCTGTTATATTTTGGTCTCCATGGCAACCATAGTTTCAACTTTATGCCGAAATATATTTTCAATGTAAAGTAAATGGGGATATATCTAAATCGTTTTATACAAATATCCTCACAAGCACACGATCATGAATAACTTGGCAACCGTTCAAGTTAGACAAACGAAATTTTCAGGGTAATACTAATATCAAAAAGGACAACTTTTGCAATGATAACCAATTCTCTCGATTGATTCATGTGAGAGTTATATCGATACCAATCTCCTTGGATACGCTTTCTTCGCTAATAACTATTTTGTTATTCAAGATATGAAATTGTAATTCAAATGCAATACCAAAGTTGACGTGCTCAATCTGGCAAAAGTTAAATCAGGCGGATCGAATAATTAGAAGCGATGTTATAATCGATCCAAGGGTGCATTCGATATATGTCTTTTTCAGATTTATTTGCATAGTTACGGGGATATTTTTTTTATTATTTGCTTGGAAAGCAACGTACTATACGTACATAAAAATATTTCGATGAGTAATGATTCATAATGAAGATATATCGAAATGAAATAATATCGATATGTCTACTTTTATCCTTTGTTATTGACCGTAGATGTCCGAAATGTTTAGGATAGTACGTGATTGGTGATATAAGATTTCTGTTATATTTTGGTCTCCGTGGCAACCATAGTTCTAACTTTATGCCGAAATATATTTTCAATGTAAAGTAAATGGGGGTATATCAAAATCGTTTTATACAAGTTTCCTCACAAGCACACGATCTTGAATAACTTGGTAACCGTTTAAGTTAGATGAACGAAATTTTCAGGGTAATACTATTATCAAAAAGTACAACTTTTTCAATGATAACCATTCCACTCGATCGATTCATATGAGAGTTATATCGATACCAATCTCCTTGGATACGATTTATTCGCTAATAACTTTTTCGTTATTCAAGGTATGATTACGAAATTCAAATTTAATACTAAAGTTGACGTGCTCAATCTGGCAAGAGTTAAATCAAGCGGATCGAATAATTAGAAGCGAAGATAAAATCGATCCAAGGGTGCATTCGATACATGTCTTTTTCAGACTTATTTACATAGTTACGAGGATAGAATTTTTAATGATTTGCTTATACAGCAACGTTCTTTACGTGCATGCAAATTATTTTGATGAGTAATGGTCCTTCATGAAGATATATCGAAATAAAATAATATCGATAGGTCTCATTTTCTCCTTTGTTATTGAGCGTGCCATTTTGAAATTTTTATGTTAGAACGTGAATTGTGATATAAGATTTCTGTTATCTTTTTCCAATATCTAAGCCACAAACAGACGTACTTTGGTCTTTTTTATTGACAGAGCGAATGCCAATCTAATTAGAAATTGAGCTCATACGTATTCAATTGGAACATCTGTCGGAATAATAGGGATTCGTGGTAGTAATATATCTCCTTGGAACTTCCAGGAACTCATGAGCCCAATAAGGTCAATAAGAAACCAATCAAGTCTTCTTTACTGGATAATTTCATAACTCGTTTTACCCGCGACGGAATATCAGGTTTAGGACGCAGGACGCAGGACGATTGAGCTGCGTTTGTACGCATATGTCGCGATATTCAGCCGTAGCTGCTAATCGCGTGTAGGTCTTGATGTGAGTTCTTGACGGTTATTTTGGATAGGACGTATTGTGTTTAAGGTTTGGATTACGAATATTTCATTTATATATGCTCATTATGAACGACTGATGACCGCTAGCAGTACACCCATATAAACCCCAGGCATCCCCCTGAACCCCCTAAAAAATGTAAAATGTGATATTTACTCTCCTTTTTGGGACATTCTGGCCGACATTACGCCGCATTGCCCGTCCCCTCACAGCTCCAGATATGGAATATTTGCTAATAGCGGGCCACTGTAAACCATGCGGGAAAATAAACCTGAAAACACTCGATCACCTCCGGGACCTTCCAGAAAAATAAAATTTATAAGGTTCTCCTTTCCGGGTAGTTTTCGTCACCATTATGCCTTGTTCCTCAAACCTTCGAGTTATTAGAACCCACGATAACCCCTTGAAACTTCCCAAAAAGATTATTTTCTGAAAGCTCGCCTATTTCGGTATTTATCGTCAGAATTCCCCCACTGTTCCAGACCCCTACGACTTATCGGCACGGAATATATGAGAACGATTGGTGACCACTGGTTGATCACAATTATAAAACCCCCGGTATTCCGTTGAAACCCCCCATAAAAATTAAATTTGCCATTAGGTCTTCTTTTATGTGTACTTGTCGACGACATTACGCTGCATTGCCCTACCCTTTCCAATAATCACTATAGAATCAAATTGGACTACTGTACCTTATACTATTTTATGCATATTAAGTGCAGTATACCACTGCCAAGGAGTGCCACCGATCAGAGTCGCAGCGAGGTGGTTTTGGGGGATAACATCCCCCATCCCGGAGCTCACAGATCCCTCGGAAGGGCGTAAAAATCGCCAATTCGAACCATTTATCTCAATTTTTTCCGGCGGAGGAGGCCGGAAGGCCTACGCACCTCCCGCTAACCCTGCGGGTATGCAATACCACCAAGCCCCCCAGCATTAGCTGTGCCTGAAACCCCCCTAGCCTTAATTCCTAGCTACCCCTTGCCATAAATCATGCGATTAATAAATATGATGAATCTCGGCAAATGAAAGATTAGATCGAAAGATATGCTGAACAAGGAAAGATATGAATGCAACTATGTACTGTTTTCAACACATTCTCCTAATATATACTTCAGAGATCTTAGGGGAATTTTAATCATTCAATTAAAATAAAAGAGTTAAATAACACACTGAATTCAATGCAATGTGCACTTTATTGTTGTCCCGTCCCGAATAACTGTTTATTTATTTAACGTCTTACTTCATAGCAACAATGCAAAACTGCCAATCTGGAAAGCGTCAGCGGTGCTGAGAGGTACCTACCCTCCGTGCACTCACGCGTAGGAGTTAGGGACGAGTGTTTGGGGTACAGGAATTTCGAAGAGTGAACCGATTATCAATAAAGACACATGAAATGTAAGGAACTCTCCGTTGACGCTACCTCTACTCTCAGGCAAGCGCTCGATTTTTACCATGGAGTGGAAGTGAAAGCGGTTTTGAAGTAGCGATATAACTTTTCGAGGGGAGTTTAAATAACTTAATTCAAATTAAGTAGTTAAATAACACACTGATTTAAATGAAATGTGCACTCTATTGTTGTTCCAACCGGAATAACTGCGTATTTATTCCACGCATTACTACATAACAGAAAGTCCAAAGGACCAATTTGGACCACAATAATCCGCGTTACGGTGATGAAAATGGTTTTGAATTAAAATTGTTATTGTTAATGTTGTAGATAAAAAAGCCCAACTGGTTGTCGCACCCATACTGCTTTGCTTTCCTGGTACAATACCCCGCGCAGCAGTGGTGAATGTGGTTTTGAATGTAAATTTATGTGGAAAATGTTTATGAAAAAATCTTCAGTGAGTGGTTGCGGGTTTGGTCTAACTAACACTGCTCTTTCTTCTTGATGCCCTCTCTTGCGTAACAGTGATGTACATATATGTTTTGGAATTTAAATTTTTATGGATAATGATAGTTACAACAATGCCGAACAACCTAAGTGGACCACAATATTTGGAATTTCGGTTATGAAAATGGTTTTGAATTAAAATTTTTAAGGTTTAAATTTCTGTCTGGATTTTTCGCGTTCCTATTACCACCTCTCGCGTGAATATAGTCGAAGTAATTAACGATCAAAGTGTGCATTCCATAGATTCCTTCAGATTTATTTACATTGCGATTGCCAATTTAATTATAAATTGAACCCGTGTTTATTCAATTGGCACATCTGTCGGAATAATATGGATTCGTGGTAGTAATAGGTCCAAGTCGAAGTATATTTCTCGTTATTGTTTTCCGCAGTTCCCAGCTTTGCAGCTGTCTCCTGGGTGTTTCGTTTAGTAATGTTGCAGGCAGATTAGTTGATCACGTTTTACAGATTAAAAGAGTCATGGCATAATAATACTGGACAGGGAATTAGCGGATAGGGATATGGGAAGGGTTGAGGGCACATTTGGGGAGGCGGTGTTTGGTTTCAGCGGAGGTTCGTAGTCCCAAAGATTTTTTAACAGTGCATTATTTGTTTTATCAACTGTAAGGGAAAATTGTTCTAGAGCAGATTTTAGTTTCGCTAGAAAGTGGTAGTAATACATCTCCTTGGAACATGCCATTTATAATTTAGTGTGATAGAAAGATATTTCAAACGGCATAAACAATATTGACGTTTGTCAAGGGGACAGTAAGCGAAACACGATAATATTGAACATTTATTGGATGTTTATTTCTAAATTAAGTGTAAATCAGATAGAAAAGGAAATGGTACTGCAGGAATAAGAAAGTGCAATACTTTTTCTTTCAAATGACATGTGGCTTAGTTTAATGTGACCATTATCACTTAATTTAATATGCAAAAACAAATACGTTTGTAGGCATTTAAAATTTAATTTACATGTATTTCTTATGAAGTTGACTCATGGGACATTACCTGCGCGATATTTTTCTCTATTAGTGCGATGAAGTGTACGGTATTTATAGTAAATCCATCCTTAGCCAACACAAACAAACTGAATGGTTTACCATGTGATAAAACGTGTAACGTAAAATTGTGTATATGTGAAAAACAAAGTTTTCCAATATTTGGAACATGCCATTTATAATTTAGTGTGATATAAAGATGATGAAAACGGCATAAACAGTATTGATGGTCGTCAAGGGGACAGTAAGCAAAAAACGCTCAAATTGAACCTTGTTGGGATATTTATTTATAAATTCAGTGTAAATCAGGTATAAAACGAAATGGAACTGCAGGAATAAGAAAGTGCAATTCTTTTTCTTTCAAATGATACGTGGCTTGACTTAATGAGACCATTATCAGTAATCATAATACCGAAAAGCAAAGACGTCTGCAGGCAATAAACATTAAATTTACATTTATTTCTTATTTAAATGACTCATGGCACATTCCAGGGATTCGTGAGCGCAAGAAGGTCAATGAGAAACCAATGAACACCTCTTTACTGGAAAACTTTCATTACTCCTAATCCTTGTGACGTAATATTAGGTGTAGGATAACGAAAATGATATTTATATAAGCTCATAACATGTTATACGAATAGAATTTAAGTTTCTTTCAACGTCCTTGATTACTCAGAAAAAGTTAAAATATGGAAAAAAAAGTGTGGACACTACTCATTTGTTTCCCGCGACTGTCTCACTTTTTACTGTATTACTCTCAAAATATGGATGTCAAAGGGGTGACCTCAGTTAGATATGATAGTAAATAAATGGGACCATATAATACCGTCATCTTCAAACCCGCTGAAACACCCTCAAAAATTAAATCATGCATATAAGTCTCCTTTTCGGGTACTTATCGTCACTATTCCGCAGCTTTTCCAACCCCTACCACTCATCGCCACGGAAATGATGTTCACGATTGGTGATCACTGGCAGTGGAAGCCTATTAATCCCAATACACCTTCAAAAAAATTGAATTTTGTATTTGGAAGTCTACTTTTTGGGTACTTTTTGTCACAATTCCACCGCTGATCCCTACCCCCATGACTCATCCCTACGGAATTCATGTGAACGACTAGTGACAACTAGCAGTTCACCCATATAAACCCCAGGCATCCCCCTGAAACCCCTCAAAAATGTAATATGCGACATTAACTCTCCATTTTGGGACTTTCTGGCCGATATAACGCCGTACTGCCCGTCCCCTCACAGCCCTAGATATGGAATATTTGCTAATGGCGGGCCACCGTAAACCATACGGGATAAAACCTGAAAACCCCCGATCACATTCTGGAACCTCCCAGAAAAATTAAATTTTTTAAAGTCGGCTTTCCGGGTAGTTTTCGTCACCATTCAGCCCGTGTTCCCCAACCCTATGAGTTATTAAAACCCCCGACAACCCCTTGAAACTTCCCAAAATATTATTTTCTGAAAGGTCACCTATTTGGGTATTTATCGTCAGAATTCCGCCACTGTTCCGGATCCTTACGACTATCGGCACGGAATTAATGAGATCAATTTGTGACCCCTGCTTGAAAACAAATATGACACCCACAGTATTTTTTTTAAACCTCCCCAATTACACAAACCTAAAAATTGAAATTTGTCATTAGGTTTTCTTTTATGGGTACTGGTCGCCGCAATTACGTCGCATTGCCCTACCCTTTTCAATCACCACTACAGAATCAATGTGGATTATCGTTGACCTCATGAATCACACACATTAAAACCCCTGCATCCAACTGGAGCCCCCCTCGGAGGAGGAGACCCATAATGGGGGCTAAGTGGAGCAGCAGCGGGGGGGGCTCCTCACCACCGAGGCGGCAAAGCCGCCCTTCAACTAACTGGCGAAGCTAGGGGGCATAAGTAACCCTTTGGCGGCGATGCCGCCCTTAACTAGAAACGGTAAAGCCGACCCAAGGAACAAGCGGCGCAGCCGCTGGTGGCTTCCTCCACCCCCTTTTCAGTTCTGATCTATTCTGAACTGTCACTGCCCTCTAGGCGGCAAAGCCAACCCCTGTAGAGGAATGGCAAAGTCGATGCCTCTCCGAGGACTGAGGGGAGTACCCCTGGGGGGGCATACTCTTCCCCTTGGCGGCGAAGCCACCGCTTAACGAGGAACGGCAAAGCTATTCCGAGGAATGAGAGCGGCAGCCGCGGTAGGACTCCCTTAATCGTGGCGCGTGGCGCCCCCAACAAGGAATGACCACGCTGTGTTGAGGTCTGTGTATTGTAGCTCTAGGGGACTCCCTTGTCCCTGGGCGGCGAAGCCATCCCTGAAACGAGGATCGGCGAAGCCGCGGTACAACCGCGGGTAGCGACTCTCCCCTCCCACCGACCGCGGCAGGGAACGGCGAAGCGGCTCGGGGAGGCGACCGACCAAGCTGGCCGCGAAGTGCGTTCGAGCCCTTGAGTCTCCGGAGACTTAGTGGGCAGACGTTCGATGAACAGCAAAGCTGTTACGAGGAGTTAACCGGGAATGGCGGTCGTGACGCATCCAAGGGTCCGCTTCCCTCCCCTCTGTACAAGCACTTCGCGGTCAGATTACTCTTATAAAATTCTTCAAACACCCACAAAATTAGACGGCGACGGCCGTTACGAGGACTAACTGGCGTAGGCGCGGGGGCGTCAGTAACCCTCGGGCGGATGAGCCGCCCTTTACTATAAACTGTGAAGCCGCCCATTGAACTTTCAGGCTTCTAACACCCCTGGGCGGTGAAGCCGCACCTTACGAATAACGGCGAAACAGTTACGAGTTTGAAGCGGGGTACCCCCGGGGGGCACACTTAACCTGACCTTAACCTCGTTGAGAGGCGACAAAGCCGCCTCTCAACGAGGAACTACGACGCCGTCCCGGGGAATGAGCGTGGCACCCGCGGTAAGACTCCTTTATCTCCGGGCGGCGTGGTGCAGCCTACGAGGAACGGCGACGCCGTCCAGAGGTCTGAGCAGCGCAGCTTCGGGGGATTCCCTTGCCCATGGGCGGCGATTCTATCTCTGAAACGAGGATGGGCGTAGCCGCGGTTAGTGATTCTTCCCTCCGACCGTCCGCGGCAGGGAACGGCGAAGCGGTCGAGGGGGGCGGCGAACCAAGGTGGCCGCAAAGGGGCTTCTAGGGGTTCGATCCCTTTTGCCCCGGAGGGCTTTGTGGGCAGCGGTAGGAGGATTTGGCGATGACGTTCCGAAGACTTTGCCGACGATGCTGGTGGTGGAGCAGCCAAGGGTCCGCTTCTCTACCCCCTGGCCGGCAAAGCCGGCCCATATCACTTTTTGGTCAGAATTTTCTAATAGAAATTCTTTGGACAACCACATTCTAAGACAGTGAAGCCGAATCAGGGCATTCTAAGTTAAAGATGGAAGCTGACCTTACGACCGATTTCTTATGAAGTTTGCATTTACAAAAAATTATGCATTCCATTTCGGAAAAGAGTGAACTTGGCCGCGGGGTCCTCCCATCCCCTCTGGTCACTGGAAATTTAAGAGCGGAGCTTCCAGGAACGGCGAAGCCGTTACGTGGAGTTCACTGGCGACGACGAACGTGGCGGGTGCTATCTTTCCCATTGGCCGCTGAAGCCGACACCTAGAACTATATGGACTGAGCTACGAGGAACATCAAACCGTTCCGAGGAATGTGCTGGAGAAGGTGAGTGCGGTGTGCGCTATCCTTCCTCACTAGACGGCGAAGACGGCCCCGAGGACTTTGTGCACAAAGCTTCGAGGAACGACAAAGCCGTTCCGAAGAATATGCCGGCGAAGCAGACCGTAGCGTAGAAGAGGGTTCGTTTTCCTCCCCTCCCCCCATTCCCGAACCCGGTAATTTTGGGAACGGAACTTCCAATGGGTGTTTCTGCGAAGTCAGCAGAAAATCCGTCTGTGAATACATTTTATGGAAAAATATAATACGTTTCATTGCCCTTGACGTAGTTTCGTGGGTTGAATAATGAAAATGATTACTATATATACTGTCAATGTCATCAACTGATTTCTGGCAACAGATTGTTTTCATCCCCTCCTGTTAAAGAGATAAATGTTAAACAATGCCAAAAATAACATAATTTCGATTTATAAAAGATTCACAAAACATATATAGTACTTTCGGCGAACGAGTCCTTACGAAATTGGCTACAACGGGTGCTACCATTTTCCCTGGACGGAAAATGGATGTTTAGGACTTAGTGCACAGAGCTTCGACGCATAACGAGGCCATTACGAAGATTGCGACGCCGAAGACGATCGTGGCGTAGCCGAGGGTTCGTTTTCGTTCACCATTTGCGGTCAGATGATTGGAATAAAAAATTCTCTAGACACAAAAAAATAGACGGCGAAGCCGGATCCGGGGGTTCTAAGGGGGCGGAGCCCCCTAGCGAGCTACAGCGAGTCCTATCTATATACAGCCGGCGTGGTGACTGACTGACTCATGGATACAAATTCCCAGCCAATTCCAGAAGTGCTGGAGAGCTGAAATTTGGCACGCGTGCGGGGATTCCGAAATGATCCGGAGGAAAAATCCGAAAACCGGAAGTTTCCGCCACGTGTCGTCGCTGGGACGACAAAATGGCCGAAATCGGGCTATTTTCGGGGACAGTCTTCCGGTTTTTAATTTACTGCGCGCGAATCGTGCGTGATACACGGGTCGTTGCTGTACATTTAGAAAGCCAATAAAGGCTGCCACGTACTTGTGTATTTTTTAAAGTTATATTTTAAGTCTAACGCCGCAAAAATGGCGTCCAAAAAATGATTTTTCCGAAACATCTTCATACTTTCCGCTGCCATCGACCTAATTTTGAGTGTTGCACAACGAAAATGATTATTGTATATGCTTACATGATTAGTCATTTAACCTAGGCAACAATTTGTTTTTGTCACCATTGGTTGCCGAGAAAAAAATTAAATAATGCCGAGAATCGCCAAAAAGTACAATTTCCAAAAGATTAACACAAGATTTCGTCCAGTTTAACACGACCGATTTCAATTAAACTTAGTATATACGTTTAAGTAAACATTTTGTTTTAGAAAATATAAACGTTTTTAAAATTTTGCCATTGATAAACCAGCAAAAAATTAAAAATGGCGGGTACTTCCCATTTTTTCCCGGGAGTCCGTTTACTAGTTATCGTTATACAGGCGAAACATTTCCGTCACACGGACCGTTGTTGTATATTATGAAAGCCAATAGATGTCGCCACTTACTTATGTAATTTTTAAATTTAATTTCTATGCTAAAATCTTTCAAAATGGCGTCCAAAAATTGATTTCTCGGAAAATATTTCATATTTCCCACTGCCGTCGGCCTAATTCTGTAAGTTTGACAACGAGAATGATTATTATATATGTTCACAACATTGTCTACGAAATGTAGGTAACAATTTTCTTTCATCGTGCTTGGATACTCAGAAAAAAATTAAAGTATTCCGAAAATCGCCGAAAATTACGATTTCCAAAAGATTAACACAAGGTTTTGTCAATTTTAACCCGACCGATTTCTTTCAAACTTTGTAGTTACATACAGCTATGCACTTTCTTTTAGAAAACATAAATATTTAATAAATGATGTAATCGATATAACCGCGAAAAAATAAAAATGGCGGGCTCCACTAATTTTTTCCGGGGAGAGATTTACTTTTTATTGTATTACTCTCGAAATGTCATGGATGTCATAGGACTATGGATGTCATAGAGCCTCTTCTTTTAGATATGACAGTAAATGAATGTGACCAAATAGTATCGTCATCTTCAAGCCCCCCGAAACCCAACAAAAATTAAAATTTGCATATAAGTAACCTTTTCGGGTACTTTTCGTCACAATTCCGCCGCTTTTCCAATCCTTACCACTCATCGCTACGGAATTGATGTGGACGATTGATGACCGCTGGCAGTAAAAATCTATAAACCCCCGGTAAACCCACATACACCCCCCCAAAAAATAAAATTTTGCAAATAAGTCTATTTTTGGGTACTTTTCGTGCCTATTCCACCGCCCCCAACGACGCATCCCCACGAAATTTATGTGAATGGATGATGACCGCCAGGAGTACACACATTTAAACCCCCGGTATACCCCTGAAATCCCCCCAAATGTAAAATGTGTCATTTAGTCTCCTATTTGGGAACTTCTCGCAAACATTACGCCGCACTACCCGTCCCCTCTGGGCTCTAGATTCGGAATATTTGGTGAGGGCGAGCCACCGTAAACCATACGGGAAAAAATACCAGAACACCCCCGATTACCTCCTGGAAAATCGCCGAAAAAAAAATAAAACAAATTTAAATTCGCCTTTCCGAATAGTTTTCGACACAATTTAACCGGTGCCCCTACCACTTATTAAAACCCCCGATAACCCCGTGAAACCTCCCAAAAAATTTCAAATAAATAGCCTCTCCAGGTAAAAGAATCTTCAGACCACTCTTCCGGTCCCCTATGACTTATCGGCACGGATTTTATGAGAACGATTTGTGTCCACTGGTTTAACACAAGTATAAAACCCCCGGTATTCCGTAGGAACCCCCCGAAAAAAAATGAAAAACTTGCCATTAAGTCTTCTTTTATGGGTACTTGTCGCCACTATTAATCCGCATTGCACTACCTTTTACAATCGTCGCTACATGATCACTGTGGACTTTTGGTGACCGCATGCATAACACATTAAAATCCCCGTAACCCCCTGGGCACCCCTCTCGGTGGGGAAGACCATTTATGAGGACCAGGCGGAGCAGCCGCGGGGGGCTCCTCAACCCCAAGGCGGCGAAGCCGCCCCACAACGAGGAACTGGCGTAGGCGAGGGGGAGCTTCAGTAACCCCCGGGCGGCGAAGCCGCCCCGATGTTCAAGCGGCGCAACCGCTGTGGACTCCCCCCACCTCTGGGCGGCGAAGCCGCCCCTTAAACGAATGACGGTGAAACAGTTCCGAAATGCCCTCGCCCTCTGGCACACTAAACCCCCAGGCGGCGAAGCCGCCCTTCAGCGAGGAATGAGTGGGGCACCTCCCTACCCCCTGGCCGGCGAAGCCGGCCCCTAGCCGTGTTGAGATTATTCGAACTTCAAAAGTCTTCGAACGACCACAAATGTAGACGGCGAAGCCGGAACCGGGGTTTTAAGGGGCGGAGCCCCTTAACGAGCGCACGGAGCGTGCGAGTCTATAATATATACAACCCGATGTGTGACAGATAGCACACTCACTGATTCACTCACTCATTCACGTATACAAATTCCCGACCACTTCCGGACGTGCTGGGAAGACGAAATTTTCGCCGTGGGTGGAGAAAAAATATTCATCGGGGGGAAAAGTCCGAAAACTCGAAAAAGTCGATCGGTTTTCGAGATATATCGATCCGAATTAACATTGGAGCCTTACGGGACTAAAACTTTTTCCATTCTTCGCCTATTTTCAAATGTCACGGGAACATGAAATTTTACTGACGGAAACTAGTTTTTTTGGCCGATTTTTTGATGTGAAACATTTTGCCATATTTTGATTTAAAGTATTTTTTATAATTTTTTAAAATTTCCAATGCTTTTCTTATGGGCCTATCTTTGGATTTTTTTTAAACCAACTTAAAATCGTTGTAGGAATAAGTCCTTAACGTATGAGATACAAGATTTTTTGGTTGATTTTCTAGTGCTGTTTTCTTTGCAATATTTTGATTTAAAGTATTTTTTTTAACTTTTTCAAATTTTCAATGCTTTTCTTATGGGCCGAATTTCGGAATTTTTTTCACCAATTTGCAATAATCGTAGGACAAATTCACTTAAATGCAAGATACTAGATTTTTTATTCAATTTTTCGGCTATCTTCATGTATCCAAAAGACGAAAGAATTTCGAGTTATTAACGATTATGTATTTCCATTGAAATTGCGACTCCTACAACGTTTGGTAACTTACAACACATCCGCCGTGAAGTTTGCATTCCCTCAACACACGATTTTAAATTTTTCCGAATTTTTTTTACCACTTCCCGACGTGGTACGGACACCAAATTCAGGTGATTGACGTCTTTCTCGTGCCCCTACGCGCCGCTACCAGGAGAACGCAGAATATTTAATTTTAACGGGGGACACCGTCGAAAAAGTATGCTTACACTACAGCTACAGAGCCGAAATTTTTATCCAAGGTAAACGATGCCGCGTTATACAGAACAAGCACTTTAGGTCCCCCGAAAACCCCCTGTGACCCCCCCAAAAAAATAATAATTACTTAATAAGTCGTATATTTCGTGTACCATTGATCCCAGTTGATCGTTTTTATTGATTCCGAATGGGAATTGTGTCGGCTATATTTACGCGTCATGTTCAATTATCCTGCCCCAATTACACACCCGCAATAAAACTGCAAATTTTTAAATGTACATTTCTTAACAAAATAGTAGAGTAATAAAAGGGGTTCCAGGACAAGGACACCTAAAACCGATTTTTTTTAACCACTTCCCCATAAGGTACGGCTACGAAATTCACATTAGTTACGCCTTATTACAGCGCCTATGCACCGCTATGTGGAGAACACAGAATTGGTAATCTAAATGTGAGTAATACGGGAAAATTCATTGTTCCCCTACAGTTAGATCGCTAGAATTTTTACTGTACGTAGACAAAGACCTTTTATGCAAGAAAACCCCTCGATATTTTACGTGGCTTCCAAGAAGACCAGGGAAAAAATTATTTTTTTTCTGTGAATAGCATGTTCTTCGGTGTTTTCGCATATTTTAGCAGTAATTCCCTTCTCCTACGACTCACTCTAAGGATTTTATTTGGATGATTGCGACCGTTGTCAGTATACTCATAAAAACACCTAAAAACCCCCCGGACCCCCTTCAAAACATCGTCATATGCTAAAATGACACAATCACGGCTAGCATGCGTCTACATTCAGCCACATTATACCCCGGCAGCCTTTGTAAACGATCGGGGAAAGCTGGTAGTACGCATTGCTCTGTGAGGAGTGAAAACCCTGGCGGCGAAGCTGCCCCCGCCCCAGGAACGACGGAGACATTCCAAGGAGTCAGAGGCGCGGAAAACCTCCGAGAACCCTCGGACGGCAAATCCGCTCCAACACGTGGAGCAGCCGAATGGGTGTCTTACGAGGGGGGAGGGCGCCGATAACCCTTGGGCGGCGAAGCCGCCCAAAGACGAGGAACGGCGAAGCCGTTCCGAGGAGTCGACGGTTCGGGGGGACACAAAAAACCTTGGGCGGCGAAGCCGCCCCATCACGCGGAATGGCGATGCCGTTCCCAGGAGTCGACGCCTCGGGGGGACACGGGTAAACCTTGGGCGGCGAAGGCGCCCCATCACCAGCAAGCTTACGGGGGCAGGGCGCCGATAACCCTTGGGCGGCGAGGCCGCCCACACGCGAGGAACGGCGCAGCCGTTCCGAGGAGGCGATGGCTCGGGGAAATAGATAAACCTTGGGAGGCGAAGCCGCCCCATTACGACGAGATAACCCTTGGGCGGTGAATCCGCCCACAGGCGAGGAACGGCGCAGCCGTTCCGAGTTGCCGAAGGCGCGGGGGAGCACCGGTAAACCTTGGGCGGCGAAGCCGCCCCGCCACGAGGAAGGGCGATGCCGTTCCCAGGAGTCCACTTGGGCGGCGAAGCCGCCCTAACACGATGAACGGCGAAGCCGTTCCGAGGCTCTAGCAGGTGTCTGTTGGAGGGCTGCCTCAACATATGGACGGCGAAGCCGACCCCCAACGAGGAACGGCGAAGCCGTACCGAGGAGTCCCGGGTGGGACGGCGAAGCCGTCCGGTGGGGGCGGCGAGGAACGGCGCAGCCGTTCCGAGTTGTCGCAGTCTCGGGGGAACATCGGTAAACCTTGGGCGACGAAGCCGCCCCGGCACGGGGAAGGGCGATGCCGTTCCCAGGAGTCAACGCCTAGGGAGGACTCGGGTAACCCTTGTGCGGCGAAGCCGCCCTCACACGATGAACGGCGAAGCCGTTCCGAGGAACCAGCTGCTGTTTGTAGGAGGGCTGCCTAAATATATGGGCGGCGAACACGACCCCTCGGCGAGGAACGGCGAAACCGTTCCGAGTAGTCGCGGGGTGGACGGCGAAGCCGTCCGGCGGGGGCAGCCGGCGAAGCCGGATGCGGGGGGTTTTCAGGGGGCGTAGCCCCCTAACGAGCGCGCGCAGCGCGGCGAGTCCTATCTATATACAGCCGGCGTGGTGACTGACTGACTCATGGATACAAATTCCCAGCCAATTCCAGAAGTGCTGGAGAGCTGAAATTTGGCACGCGTGCGGGGAACCCGAAATGATCCGGAGGAAAAATCCGAAAACCGGAAGTTTCCGCCACGTGTCGTCGCTAGGTCGACAAAATGGCCGAAATCGCGCCTTTTCCGGGGACCGTCTTTTGGTTTTTATTTTACTGCGCGTGGACTGTGCGTGCCACACGAATGATTAATGCATTTTTTTAAAGCTAATAAACGTGGCCATGTGACTGTGTAATGCTCTAAGTTTCATATTAAGAAAATTGCTGCCAAAATGGCGTCCAAAAAGTGGTTTTTCGAAAATATTTTCATACTTTCCTCTCCCCTCGACTTAATTTCAGGTGTAAGATAACGAAAATGATTATTATATATGCTCATAACATTGTTTACGAAGTGATGGTAACAATTCTTTTTCATCGTCCTTGGTTACTGAGAAAAAAATTAAAATATTCCGAAAATCACCGAAAATTACGATTTCCAAAAGATTAACACAAGATTTTGTCAATTGTTACCTGACCGATTTCTTTCAAACTTGTTAGTTACATAGAGCGCAGCATTGTCTTTCAGAAAACATAAACATTTAGTAAATGATTTAATGGATTTAACCGCGAAAAAATAAAAATGGCGGGCACTACACACTTTTTTCAGGGACTTGTTTGCTTTTTATTGTATTACTCTCGAAATATGGATGTCATAGGGCACAATTCTTTTAGACATGACAGTAAATGAATGTCACCATATAGTATCGTCATCTTTAAACCCCCTGAAACCCCCTAAAAAATTAAAATTTCCAAATAAGTAGCCTTTTCGGGTACTTTCGTCCCAATTACGCCGCTTTTCCAATCCTTACCACTCATCGCTACGGAATTGATGTGGACGATTGATGACCGCTGGCATTAAAAACCTATAACCCCCCGGTAAACCCACATATCCCCCCCACCCCCAAAAAATAAAATTTTGCATATAAGTTTACTTCCTGGGTACTTTTCGTGACTATTCCACCGCCCCCAAACACTCATCCCCACGGAACTTATGTGAACGGATGGTGACCGCCAGGAGTACACACTTTAAAACCCCCGGTATCCCCCTGAAATCCCCCCAAATGTAAAATGTGTCATTTAGCCTCCTATTGGGGAACTTCTCGAAAACATTACGCCGCACTACCCGTCCCCTCTGAGCTCTAGATCGGGAATATTTGGTGAGGGCGAACCACCGTAAACCATACAGGAAAAAATACCAGAAAACCCCCGATTACCTCCTGAACATCGCCGAAATAAAAATAAAACAAATTTAAACCACTGTGTAATTAAGTAAATTTATTAGTTTCCATTTGAGAAAATTGCAGCCAAAATGGCGTCCAAAAATTGATTTTTCGAAATAAATTTCATACCTTCCCCTCCCCTCGACTTAATTTAAAGTTTTGGATAACGAAAATGATTATTAAATATGCTCATAACATCGTTTACGAAGTGATGGTAACAATTTTTTTTCATCGTCCTTGGTTACTGAGAAAAAAATTAAAATATTCCGAAAATCACGGAAAATTACGATTTTCAAAAGATTAACACAAGGTTTTGTCAATTTTAACTCAACCGATGTCTTTCAAACTTTGTAGTTACATACATCTATGCATTGTCTTTCAGAAAACATAAACATTTTATTATTTATTTAATGGGTTTAACAGCGAAAAAATAAAAATGGCGGGCACTGCTCACTTTTTTCAGGGACTGGTTTGCTTTTTATTGTATTACTTTCGAAATATGGATGTCATAGGGCACAATTCTTTTAGACATGACAGTAAATGAATGTGACCATATAGCACCGCCATCTTTTAACCCCCGGAAACCCCCTAAAAAATTAAAATTTGCATATAAGTAGCCTTTTCGGGTACTTTTCGTCACAATTCCGCCGCTTTTCCAATCCTTACCACTCATCGCTACGGAATTGATGTGGACGATTGATGACCGCTGGCAGTAAAAACCTATAAACCCCCGGTAAACCCACATACACCCCCCCCCCAAAATAAAATTTTCAAATAAGTCTACTTTTTCGGTACTTTTCGTGACTATTCCACCCCCCCCCCCCCCCACCCAACGACTCATCCCCCCGAAATTTATGTGAATGGATGGTGACCGCCAGGAGTACACACATTTAAACCCCCGGGATCCCCGTGAAATCCCCCGCAAATGATAAATGTTTCATTTAGTCTCCTATTTGGGTACTTCTCGCAAACATTACGCCGCACTACCCGTCCCCTCTGAGCTCAAGATCCGGAATATTTGGTGAGGGCGAGCCACCGTAAACCATACGGGAAAAAATACCAGAAAACCCCCGATTACCTCATGGAACATCGCCGAAAAAAAATAAAACAAATTTAAACTCGCCTTTTCGAATAGTTTTCGACACAATTTAACCAGTGCCCCTACCACTTATTAAAACCCCCGATAACCCCGTGAAACCTCCCAAAAGATTTCTAATAAATAGCCTCTCCAGGTAAAAGAATCATCAGACCACTCTTCCGGTCCCCTAGGACTTTTAGGCACGGAATTTATGAGAACGATTTGTGTCCACTGGTTTAACACAAGTATAAAACCCCCGGTATTCCGTAGGAACCCCCCGAAAAAAAATGAAAAACTTGCCATTAAGTCTTCTTATATGGGTACTTGTCGCCACTATTAATACAATCATCGCTACATGATCACTGTGGACTCAAGGCGGCGAAGCCGCCCCACAACGAGGAACTGGCGTAGGCGAGGGGGAGCTTCAGTAACCCCCGGGCGGCGAAGCCGCCCCGATGTTCAAGCGGCGCAGCCGCTGTGGACTCCCCCCACCTCCGGGCGGCGAAGCCGCCCCTTAAACGAATAACGGTGAAAGAGTTCCGAAATGCCCTCGCCCCCTGGCGCACTAAACCCCCGGGTGGCGAAGCCGCCCTTCAGCGAGGAACGGCGAAGCCGTTCCGAGGAATGAGTGGGGCGCCTCCCTACCCCCTGGCCGGCGAAGCCGGCCCCTAGTCGAGTTGAGATTATTCGAACTTCAAAAGTCTTCCAACGACCACGTATGTAGACGGCGAAGCCGGAACCGGGGTTTTAAGGGGCGGAGCCCCTTAACGAGCGCGCGCAGCGCAGCGAGTCCCTTATATATACAGCCGGATGTGTAACTGACTCATCTACTCATGGATACAAATTCACAGCCAAAACTGTGATAGATGTGGACATTTGACCTATTGGACGTAAAAGTAAAAAAAAATTCATCGGGAGGAAAAATCTGACAACTCGAAAAAGTCGATTAGTTTTCGAGATATATCGACTTGAATTAACATGGGAGCCTTATGGGACTAAAACATTTTCGGTTTTATTTCGTATTTTGAAACGTGGTAGGAACATGATATTCAATGGACATAAACTAGATTTTTTGATCGATTTTTTGGTACGGTTGTCATAACGGTGTATTTATATTTACTATTTTTTATCATTTTTTTTTAAATTTCCAATGCTTTTCTTACGGGACTAACTTTGGAATTTTTTTTGACCAACTTGCAATAATTGTAGGACAAATTCCTTGAAACGCAAGATACTAGATTTTTTGCTTGATTTTTTGGCTATCTTGGAATATTCACAAGTCGAAAGAATTCCGAGGAATAAACGATTTTCGATTTTCCATTGTCGAGGAGACGAATATTAAATTTCGGATTTCGGCTTTGAGACTTCGGCATATGAAAATTTGGAATCTCCGTGAAAACCCTTAGAGGGTACTTCGTACCCTCACGCCCTACCCTGTTTTTCCGATAACCCTCTTGGTTAATTCATAATAAAATTCCGAAAAATATCCTGCACGTGAGAAAATCATTGTCGCCATTATTTTGTGAAGCACACGACCGTTCAAGTTAGAGGAATGAAATTTTCAGGGTAATACTATTATCGAAAAGGACAACTTTTGAAATGATAACCATTCCACTCGATCGATTAATGTGTGAGTTATATCGATACCAATCTCCTTGGATACGCTTTCTTCGCTAATAACTATTTTGTTATTCAAGATATGAAATCGTAATTCAAATGCAATACCAAAGTTGACGTGCTCAATCTGGCAAAAGTTAAATCACGCGGATCGAATAATTAGAAGCGAAGTTATAATCGATCCAAGGGTGCATTCGATATATGTCTTTTTCAGACTTGTTTACATAGTTACGGGGATAAAATTTTTAATAATTTGCTTGGACAGCAACGTACTATACGTACATGTAAAATATTTTCATGAGTAGTGATTCATAATAAAGTTATATCGAAATGAAATTATATCGATAGGTCTAAATTTCTCCTTTGTTATTGACCGTAGATGTCCGAAATTTTTAGGATAGTACGTGATTGGTGATATAAGATTTCTGAGATATTTTGGTCTCCATGGCAACCATAGTTTCAACTTTATGCCGAAATATATTTTCAATGTAAAGTAAATGGGGATATATCAAAATCGTTTTATACAAATATCCTCACAAGCACACGATCTTGAATAACTTGGCAACCGTTCAAGTTAGACAAACGAAATTTTCAGGGTAATACTAATATCAAAAAGGACAACTTTTGCAATGATAACCAATTCTCTCGATAGATTAATGTGTGAGTTATATCGATACCAATCTCCTTGGATACGCTTTCTTCGCTAATAACTATTTTGTTATTCAAGATATGAAATCGTAATTCAAATGCAATACCAAAGATGACGTGCTCAATCTGGCAAAAGTTAAATCAGGCGGATCGAATAATTAGAAGCGAAGTTATAATCGATCCAAGGGTGCATTCGATACATGTCTTTTTCAGACTTGTTTACATAGTTACGGGGATAAAATTTTTAATTATTTGCTTAGACAGCAACGTACTACACGTACATGTAACATATTTTGATGAGTAATGATTCATAATGAAGATATATCGAAATGAAATAATATCGATATGCCTCATTTTCTCCTTTGTTATTGAATGTAGATGTCTGAAATTTTTAGGATAGTACGTGATTGGTGATATAAGATTTCTGTTATCTTTTGGTCTCCGTGGAAAACCATAGTTTTAACTTTATGGCGAAATATATTTTCAATGTTAAGTAAATGGGGATATATCGATATCATTTTATACAAGTTTCCTCTTTTGCGAGATTTATAAAAATATAAGGACATGATCCTTACCATAGAGGTCACATTTAGCAATGATGAACATCCCGCTCTACCCGTTTTCCAACAAGAAAAATCGAATCTAAAATGCTGGAATTCGATTTGTCGCTTACATATTTTTTTATTTAATTATGAAAGGGACTTAAACTCTTACCAGTAGATAAATTAAGGTACAAAACAAGATAAAAGTTTCAATAAACTAATGCAGTCGTTATAGTTGACGTTATGTTCGATAAAATTGTGTACTGTAGAGATTCCTTTTGCAGACCTTTTACTATAGTTGCTGGGATAAGACTTTTAACGGTATGCTAGAAGGTAACTTACGATTCATACATATAAAATATTTTGCAGAAGTACATCCCCCTTTCAAGATATGTCGATATGAAATTATATCGATAAGTGTCATTTTCTCCTAGCATATTAACCGTACCTACCCCATATTTTCGTCTTTTAGTACGGTATTTATATTAAGGCCATCTTCAGCCAACAGAAACAAAACTGGATGGTTTACTCACGCGATAAAAGATGTCACGTAAAATTGTTTCGTTGTAAAAAACACGGTTTTCCCATATTTAAGCCACGAACAGAGATACTTTGGTCTTATTTATTGTCATTGCGATTGCCAATCTAATTAGAAATTGAACCCGTATGTATTCATTTGGCACATCTGTCGGAATAATAGGGATTCGTGGCAGTAATACATCTCCTTGGAACATGCTATTTATATCTTAGTGTGATGGGAAAATATTTCAAACGGCATAAACAATATTGACGGTCGTCAAGGGAAAGGTAAGCGAAACACGCTAAACTTGAACCTTTTTTGGATGTTTATTTCTAAATTCAGTGTAAATCAGGTATAAAACGAAATGGATCTGCAGCATTAAGAAGGTGCAATTATTTTCCTTTCGAATGATATATGGCTTAACTTAATGTGACCATTTCCACTAATTTTAATGTGCAAATACAAATACGTCTGCAGGCATTAAAAATTTGATTTACATGTATTTCTTATGGAAATGACTCATGGCACATTCCAGGGACTCATGAGCCCAAGAAGCTCAATAAGAAACCAATCAACTCTTCTTAATCATAACTCCCGATCCCCGTTACGTAATATCAGGTGAAGGATAAAGAAAATGATATTTCCTCATAACATGTTCTACGAAATGAAGTTAACAGTTTCTTACAGCGTCGTTGATTACTCAGAAAAAATTAAAATATTCCGATACTCAGAAAATTACGATTTACAAAGGATTAACACAACATTTCGTGAAACTATTCCTGACCAAGCGTTCGATTTTTACCATCGAGCGGGAGTGAAAGTGACTTTGTATCAACGATATAACTCTTCGCGGGGAGTTTAATTAACTTAATTCAAATAAAGTAGTTAAATAACCCACTCATTTAAATGAAATGTGCACTCTATTGTCGTTCCGACCAGAATAACAGCCTATTTATGTCACCAAGTTATAGCCAACGTTTCGAATTATTTTTAATAATAATCAGGGCTATGAATAAGATTAATAGATACACAGCAGGTATTTCTCCCTTATATCTGTTTTATTTATTTAGGTTAGGGACTGAAACTCTAGTTGGTAGGTAAAAATAAGGTACAAAACGAGATAAAAGTTAAAGAAAAGTAATGCAGCAGTTACAGTTGAAGTTTTAATCGAAAAAATTGTGCGTTTTATACATCGCTTTTGCAGACCTGTTACTGTATTTGCTGCGATAAGGCTTTTAATGGTATGATTGAAGGCAAGGTAGTATTCATACAAATTAAGTATTTAGCAGAACTACATCCTGTTATCAAGATGTATCGATATGAAGTTATATCAGTCGGTGACATTTTCTCCTACCATATAAACCGTACCTGACCGAAATTTTTGTCTATTAGTGCGATGAAATGTACGATATTTATAGTAATTCAATCTCTAGCCAACACAAATAAACTGGATGTTATACCTCACACGATAAAACATGCCACGTAAAATTGTGTCTGCGTGAAAAACAAAGTTTTCCAATATCTAAGACACAAAGAGACATACTTTGGTCTTATTTATTGTCATTGCGATTGCAAATCTAATTAGAAATTGAACCCGTATGTATTCAATTGGCACATCTGTCGGAATAATAGGGATTCGTGGTAGTAATATATTTCCTTGGAACATGCCATTTATAATTTTGTGTGATAGAAAGATATTGCAAACGGCATAAACAATATTGACGGTCGTCAAGGGGACAGTAAGCGAAACACACTAAACTTGAACCTTTTTTGGATGTTTATTTCTAAATTCAGTGTAAATCAGGTATAAAACGAAATAATTCGGCAGCATTAAGAAGGTGCAATTCTTTTCCTTTCGAATGATATATGGCTTAACTTAATGTGACCATTTCCACTAATTTTAATGTGCAAACACAAAAACGTCTGCAGGCATTAAAAATTTAATTTACATGTATTTCTTATGGAAATGACTCATGGCACATTCCAGGGACTCATGAGCCCAAGAAGCTCAATAAGAAACCAATCAACTTTTCTTAATCATAACTCCCGATCCCCATTACGTAATATCAGGTGAAGGATAACGAAAATGATATTTCCTCATAACATGTTCTACGAAATGAAGTTAACAGTTTCTTTCAACGCCGTTGATTACTCAGAAAAAATTAAAATTTTCCGAAAATCACAGAAAATTACGATTTACAAAGGATTAACACAAGATTTCCTGAACTTATTCCTGGCTATATAGTTCAAACTCTTCAATAATATACAACTATGCATATGATTTTAGGAAAGGCAATCGTTTCAGAAATATTTCATTCGATATATCCGCGAAAAAATAAAAATAGTGGACACTACTCATTTGTTTCCCGGGAATGTCTTACTTTTTACTGTATTACTCTCAAAATATGAATGCCATAAGGGCATCCTCTCTTAAATATGATAGTAAATAAATGTGACCATATATCTTCGAACCCCGGAAACACCAACAAAAATTAAATCATGCATATATGTCTCCTTTTCGGGTACTTTTCGTTACAATTACCCCAATTTTCCAACCTCTACCATGTCACGGAAATTATGTGGACGATTGGTGACCCCGTTTCCCCAATACACCCCGAAAAAAGTTGAATTTTTCATTTTGAAGTCTACTTTTTGGGTACTTTTCGTCACAATTTCACCGCTGATCCCTACCCCCACGAATCATCCCTACGGAGGTCACGTGAAATACTGGTGACCGCAAGCAGTACACCCATATAAACCCCAGGTATCCCCCTGAAACTCTCAAAAATGTAAAATGTGACATTAACTCTCCTTTTTGGGACTTTCTGGCCGACATTACGCCGCACTGCCCGTCCCGTCACAGCTCTAGATATGGAATATTTGCCAATAAAGGGCCACCGTAAACCATACGGGAAAAAAACCTGAAAACCCTCGATGACCTCCTGGAACCCCCAAGGAAATTTTAATTTTTTAAGGTCGCCTTTACGGGTAGTTTTCCTCACCATTCATCAGTGTTCCCTAAACCTACGAGTTATTAAAACCCTCGACAACCCCGTTAAACTTCCCAAAAAATAATTTTAGTAAAGGTCGCCTATTTGGGTATTTATCTTCAGAATTCCGCCACTGTTCCGGATCCCTACGACTATCGGCACGGAATTTATGAGATCGATTTATTACCACTGGTTGACCACAAATATGAAACCCCCGGTATTTTGTTGAAACCTCCCCTTAAAAATTAAAATTTCCAAATAGGTTTTTCTTTGATGGGTACTTGTCGCCGCCACTACGCCACATTGCCCTACCCTTTCCAATCATCGCAACAGAATTAATGTGGATTTTTGTTATCCGCACGTATAACACACATTAAAACCCCTACATACCTCTGGAGCCCCTGTCGGAGGAGGAGACCCGTCTAACCACCGAGGAGGCGAAGCCGCCCCTCAACCATTACTAATAGATTTGACTTGACGAGGTCGGTCGTAGGGGACAGTCGCTACCCGCGGTTGCGCCGCGGCTTCGCCGAATCTCGATTCGAAATATGCAAAAGTAAAAACGTCTGCAGGTATTAAAAAGTAGCTTTATCTGCATTTCTTATGGAAACGACTCCGGACCCTTTCCAGGGCCTCATAGGCCCAAGAAGGTCAATGAGAAACCAGTGAACTCTTCTTTACTGGGTTCCATTTTGGCGAATCTAGGCAAAAGAAAGATAAGATCAAAAGCTATGCTGTACAGGGAAAGATATGAATGCAAATATGTACTGCTATGAATGCCAGTGGCGCAGCGAGGGGGAGAGGTTATGTGGGATAGGTTCAAGGCTCTAAGTAAGTTAAATATATTTTACTTACTTGGGTTAATATAACTTTCGGAATAGTGCTAGAATTAATAAAAAATATCCCTCACAAAGCCGTAAAAATCACCATTTTGAGCCTTTTACCTTAATTTTTTTTCCGGCGGAAGGCCTCCGCACCTCCCGCTTACCCTGGTGGTAATGCAATATACCTCCAAACCCCCCAGTAATAGTTGTGCCTGAAACCCCTCCTAGCCTTATTTCGTAGCTGCGCCCCTGCCACCAATCATGCGGTTAATGAATATGGCGAATCTCGGCAGATGAAAGATCAGATCGACAGCTATAATAAACAAGGAAAGATACGAATGCAAGCATGTACTATTTTCAATACATTCTCAAAATATATACTTAAGGGATCTTAGGGGAGTTTTAATAATTCTATTAAAATAAAAGAGTTGAATAACACACTGAATTCAATGCAATTTGCACTCTATTGTTGTTCCGTCCCGAATAACTGTTTATTTATTTTTATTTATTTATTTATTTATGCAACGCCTTACTTCATAGCAACAATGCAAAATGACCAATCTGGAAAGCGTAAGCGGTGGTGAAAGGTACCCTCCGTGCACTCATGCGTAGGAGTTAGGGAAGAGTGTTTGGGGTACAGGAATCCCGGAGACTGAACCGATTATCAATGGAGCCACAGGAAACGTATGGTGTTCTTTGTTGACGGTACCTCTACGCTCAGGCAAGCGATCGATTTCAACCATGGAGTGGAAGTGAAAGCGACTTTGATGTAGCGATGTAACTTTTCGAGGTGAGTTTAAATAACTTAATTCAACTAAAGTAGGTAAATAACACACTGATTTCAATGCAATATGCACTCTTTTGTTTCAACCAGAATAACTGCCTATTTATTTCACGCATTATTACATAACAGAAAGCCTAAGCGACCAATTTCGACCACAATATTTCGCGCTGCGGCGATGAAAATGGTTTGAATTTAAATTATAATTGTTAATATTGTAGAAAAATAACCCTCCTGGTTGTCGCACCCATGTACTTTGCTTTACCTTCCTGGCACAATCTCTCGCGTAGCAGTGATGAATGTTGTTTTGAATGTAAATTTATGCGGAAAATGTTTGTGAAAAATCTTTAGTTAGTGGTTATGGGTGTCATCTAACCCTGATTTTCCTTAATGTTGCCCTCTCTCGCGTAACAGTAATGAACATGTTTTGGAATTTAAATTTTTATGGATAATAATAGTGAAAATACTTTGCGCAACTGGTTGTTACTAAAGTCTAACGCTGATTTGCGTTCGTGAAGCCATGCATCCCGTAAGAAATAAAAACATATTTTAGAATACCTATTTTTATTTATAATGTTAATGAAAATAACTTACATGCCTGGTGATAGTTTTTTTGTCTCGATAAGTCGCGTTACTATTGCCATGTCTCGCATAACGTAGAAGAAAAAGTTTTAGAATTGCTAATTTTAAAGATGTTAGAAAACATTAAACTTACAGGTCTGGTGATATTTCTGTTTCACTTTATTCCGCGTTCCTATAGCCAAATAGTAGGCTGCATAATCAAATACATCTGTGGAAGTTAATCTGTCATGGAAATGGAATTGAAGTTATTACGGCCTATAAAATTATGCAATTAGACAGAAAATTAATTTACATAGCATCATTCAAACGCAGAATTTGTACTTTTTACAATACTTTGTGCTCCCTTCCTCGTACTTGTGACAGTAAGACGAAGTAAAGTTATACCTTATGCATTCCTAAAATGTTCTCCACTTAACATGAATAACAATTTCTTTCCGTCAACCTTTGTTCCAGTGAAAAGAATTAAACCATCTTTGAATTTTACTATTTTCCGAAAATACGCATGCTATTAATTTCATACTCCCGACCTTGGGATACTATACGGGTGGTTACAGTTTACTAGGAAAGTTAATGAATGTTTTCAGGCTCTCTTCAATTTACTTTACTCGTTTTTTAAGTAAGTCATTTCGAAAAGCTTTCGAATCGTACACATAACGGGAGAAAATGCAGTATTTCTCTATATTGTCATGTTTTGTCGCATTTTTGAGGTAAAAGAACACCAACATTTTCGGAATCACTGTACAGCTTTCATTAAATGAATAACTCTTATCACCTTCTATTTACGTATATTTGTATTTGGAATCTTGCGTTAAACCCGCATTTTAAATACAAACACTTAAGCCATACTTTACGTTCCAAGAACGGCAATTCCGTGTATGTACACTATGATTATTGTTTGGATAAATTACAATTTAACGTAACGCAGTATAATACTATCCAGACATTATTATAATTCACGAAATATTTCATTTCACGCATTTTGTACCGCGTACTACTATACGTCATTTCGGAGTGTGCTGGCGAAGCTGGCTGCGGCGGGCGCTTTACTTTCCCCTGGCCGGTAAAATTGGTCCCTGGGACTTAGTGGATAGACGTACGAGGAACGGCGTTCCGAGGAGTTCACCGTCGATGGCGGTCGTGGCACATCCAAGGGTCCGCTTCCCTCCCCTCTGCACAAGCACTTTTCGGTCACATTACTCGTATGAAAGTTCTTCAAACACCCACAAAATTAGACGGCGACGGCCGTTACGAGGACTAACAGAGGTGGGCGCGGGGGGCGTCAGTAACCCCCGGGCGGCGAAGCCACCCTTTACTAGAAACTGCGAAGGCATCCGGAAGAAGAAGTGGCGCACCGGTGGGGGCTTCTACCCCCCCTGGGCGGCGAAGCCGCTTCTTAACGAATAACGGCGAAACAGTTACGATGACTAATCGGGGTACACCCGGGGGGGCACGCTCAACCCCCGGGTGTGGCGAAGCCCCCACTAAGCGAGGAACTGCATACCTGTCCAGGGGAATGAGCGCGGCAGCCCCGGTTAGACTGCTTTAATCTCCGGGCGGCGTGGTGCCCACAATGAGGAATGCCGAAGCCGTCTAGAGGTCTAGGCAGCGCAGCTTTGGGGGATTCCTTACGAAGCGCAGCCGCGGTTAACGACTCTTCCCTCCGACTGACCGTGGCAGGGAACGGTGAAGCCGTTCGGGGAGGCGGCCGACCAAGCTGGCCGCGAAGTGGGTTCTTCAGGTTCGAGCCCTATATCCCCCGAGGACTTTGTGGACAGCGGTAGGAGAATGAGCGATAACGTTCCGAAGACTTTGCCGACGATGCCTGTGGTGAAGCAGCCAAGGGTCCGCTTCCCTACCCCCTGGCCGGCGAAGACGGTGCCCTTTAATTTTTGGTCATATTATTCGAATAGAAATTCTTCGGACAACCACCAACTAAGACGGCGAAGCCGAACAAGGGGATTCTATATTAAAAATTGACGCCTATCGTACGACCGATCTCTTACAAAGCTTGCAGTTACATGAAAGTATGCATTACAGTTCGGAATAAGTCAACTTAGCCGCGCCCCTCCCCCTTCCGCTCTGATCAGCGGGGATTTGGGAGCGGAGGATCAGGAAACGGCGAAGCCGTTACTAGGAGTTCGCTGGCCACGACGGACGTGGCGGGTGCTAACCCTACCCAATGGCCGGCGGATCCGGTACCTAGAACTATATGGACAAGATACAATGAACGGCGATCCGTTCCAAGGAGTGTGCTGGAGGAGGTGGGTCGGTGTGCGCTATCCTTCCTCACTGGACGGCGAATACGGCCCCGAGGACTTTGTGCACAGAGATTCGAGGAATGACAAAGCCGTTCCGAAGAAATTGCCGGTGAAGCAGACCGTAGCGTTGTAGAGGGTGCGTTTTCCTTACCCACGCCCTTATTTAACCCGGTAATTTTGGGAACTGAGCTTCCAAGTGGTGTTTCTGCGAAGCCGGCAGATAATCCGTTTGTGAATACCTTTTACGGAAAAAAAGAATACGTTCCATTGCCCTCGACTTATTTTCGTGGGTTGAATAATGAAAATGATTACCATACATGCTGGCAATATCTTCAACCGGATGTTGGTACCAGATTGTTTTAATCTCCCTTTGCTACAGAGATGTAAGTAGAACAATTCCAAATATCACATAAATTTCGATAAATAAAAGATTCGGAAAACATATATCGTACTTTCGGCCGACCGAGTCCTTACGACGGCGGCTCAAGCGGGAGCTAACGTTCCCCCTGGACGGAAAAGGGGTTTTTGAACTAAATGGAAAGAACTTCGACGAATCAAGAGGCCGTTGCGAAGATTGCGACGCCGAAACCGGCAGTGGCATAGCCGAGGGTTGGCTCTCGTTCTTCATTCGCGGTGAGATTATTCGTAAAAAAAAATTCACCAAACACACACAAAATTAGACGGCGAAGCCGGATCCGGGGGTTCTAAGGGGGCGGAGCCCCCTAGCGAGCTACAGCGAGTCCCGTATATATACAGCGGGATGTGTGACATACTCACTGACTGATGGATACAAATTCACAGCGAAAACTGTGATAGTCGTGGGTATTTGGCTTATTGGACGTAAAAGTAAAAAAAAATTCATCGGGAGGAAAAATCTGAAAACTCGAAAAAGTCGATTAGTTTTCGAGATTTATCGACTTGAATTAACATGGGAGCCTTATGGGACTAAAACTTTTTCGCTTTTATTTCGTATTTTGAAACGTCGTAGGAACATGTAATTCAATGGACGTAAACTAGATTTTTTGATTGATTTTTTGGTATGGTTGTCATAACGGTGTATTTATATTTACTATTTTTTATCATTTTTTAAAAAATTTCCAATGCTTTTCTTACGGGACTAACTTTGGAATTTTTTTTGACCAACTTGCAATAATCGTAGGACAAATTCCTTGAAACGCAAGATACTAGATTTTTTGCTTGATTTTTTTGCTATCTTGGAATATTCACAAGTCGAAAGAATTCCGAGGAATAAACGATTTTCGATTTTCCATTGTCGAGGAGACGAATATTAAATTTCGGATTTCGGCTTTGAGACTTCGGCATATGAAAATTTGGAATCTCCGTGAAAACCCTTAGAGGGTACTCCGTACCCTCACGCCCTACCCTGTTTTTCCGATAACCCTCTTGGTTAATTCATAATAAAATTCCGAAAAATATCCTGCACGTGAGAAAATCATTGTCGCTATTTTTTTGTGAAGCACACGATCTTGAATAACTTGGCAACCGTTCAAGTTAGAGGAATGAAATTTTCAGGGTTATACTATTATCAAAAAGGGCAACTTTTGACATGATAACCAATCCTCTGGATCGATTCATGTGTGAGTTATATCGATACCAATCTCCTTAGTTACGCTTTCTTCGCTAATAACTATTTTGTTATTCAAGGTATGAATACGAAATTCAAATATAATACTAAAATTGACGTGCTTAATCTGTCAAAAGTTAATTGAAGCGGATCGAATAATTAGAAGCGAAGTTATTATCGATCCAAGGGTGCATTCGATATATATCATTTTCAGACTTATTTACATAGTTACGGGGATAAAAATTTTAATAATTTGCTTGGACATCCACGTTCTATACTCACATGTGAAATATTTCGATAAGTAATGATTCATAATGAAGATATATCGAAATGAAATTATATCGATAGGTCTAAATTTCTCCTTTGTTATTGACCGTAGATGTCCGAAATTTTTAGGATAGTACGTAATTGGTGATATAAGAGTTCTGTTATATTTTGGTCTCCATGGCAACCATAGTTTCAACTTTATGCCGAAATATATTTTCAATGTAAAGTAATGGGGATATATCAAAATCGTTTTATACAAATATCCTCACAAGCACACGATCTTGAATAACTTGGCAACCGTTCAAGTTAGAGGAATGAAATTTTCAGGGTTATACTATTATCAAAAAGGGCAACTTTTGACATGATAACCAATCCTCTGGATCGATTCATGTGTGAGTTATATCGATACCAATCTCCTTAGTTACGCTTTCTTCGCTAATAACTATTTTGTTATTCAAGGTATGAATACGAAATTCAAATATAATACTAAAATTGACGTGCTTAATCTGTCAAAAGTTAATTGAAGCGGATCGAATAATTAGAAGCGAAGTTATTATCGATCCAAGGGTGCATTCGATATATATCATTTTCAGACTTATTTACATAGTTACGGGGATAAAAATTTTAATAATTTGCTTGGACATCCACGTTCTATACTCACATGTGAAATATTTCGATGAGTAATGATTCATAATGAAGATATATCGAAATGAAATTATATCGATAGGTCTAAATTTCTCCTTTGTTATTGACCGTAGATGTCCGAAATTTTTAGGATAGTACGTAATTGGTGATATAAGAGTTCTGTTATATTTTGGTCTCCATGGCAACCATAGTTTCAACTTTATGCCGAAATATATTTTCAATGTAAAGTAATGGGGATATATCAAAATCGTTTTATACAAATATCCTCACAAGCACACGATCTTGAATAACTTGGCAACCGTTCAAGTTAGAGGAATGAAATTTTCAGGGTTATACTATTATCAAAAAGGGCAACTTTTGACATGATAACCAATCCTCTCGATCGATTCATGTGTGAGTTATATCGATACCAATCTCCTTAGTTACGCTTTCTTCGCTAATAACTATTTTGTTATCCAAGGTATGAATACGAAATTCAAATACAATACAAAAATTGACGTGCCTAATCTGCTAAAAGTTAAATCAGGCGGATCGAATAATTAGAAGCGAAGTTATAATCGATTCAAGGGTGCATTCGATATATGTCTTTTTCAGATTTATTTGCATAGTTACGGGGATATTTTTTTTATTATTTGCTTGGAAAGCAACGTACTATACGTACATGTAAAATATTTTGATGAGTAATGATTCATAATGAAGATATATCGAAATGAAATAATATCGATATGTCTAATTTTCTCCTTTGTTATTGACCGTAGATGTCCGAAATTTTAAGGATAGTACGTGATTGGTGATTTATACAAGTTTCCTCACAAGGACACCATCTTGAATAACTTGGCAACCGTTTAAGTTAGATGAACGAAATTTTCAGGGTAATACTATTATCAAAAACGAACTCTTCTTCAATGATAGCCATCCCACTCGATCGATTCATGTGAGAGTTACATCGATACCAATGTCCTTGGATACGCTTTCTTCGCTAATAACTATTTTGTTATTCAAGGTATGAATACGAAACTCAAATATAATACTAAAATTGCCGTGCTTAATCAGAGAAAAGTTAAATCAAACGGATCGAATAATTAGAAGCGAAGTTATAATCGATCCAATCTCGATCACCTCCGGGACCTTCCAGAAAAATAAAATTTATAAAGTTCTTCTTTCCGGGTAGTTTTCGTCACCATTCAGGCCGTGTTCCTCAAACCTTTGAGTTATTAGAACCCACGATAACCCCGTGAAACTTCCCAAAAAGATTATTTTCTGAAAGCTCGCCTATTTCGGTATTTATCGTCAGAATTCCCCCACTGTTCCAGATCCCTACGACCTATCGGCACGGAATATATGAGAACGATTGGTGACCACTGGTTGATCACAAATATAAAACCCCCGGTATTCCGTTGAAACCCCCCATAAAAATGAAATTTGCCATTAGGTCTTCTTTTATGTGTACTTGTCAACGACATTACGCTGCATAGCCCTACCCTTTCCAATAATCACTATAGAATAAATGTGGACTACTGTACCTAATACTATTTTATGCATATTAAGTGCAGTATACCACTGCCAAGGAGTGCCACCGATCAGAGTCGCAGCGAGGTGGTTTTGGGGGATAACATCCCCCACCCCGGAGCTCACAGAAATGTTAAAGTTTAATCTATTTTACTTAATTGGTTTAATATTGCTGATAGAATAATGTGACAAATAAGAAACTATCCCTCGGAAGGGCGTAAAAATCGCCAATTCGAACCATTTATCTTAATTTTTTCCGGCGGAGGCGGCCGGAAGGCCTGCGCACCTCCCGCTAACGCTGCGGGTATGCAATACCACCAAGCCCCCCAGCATAAGCTGTGCCTGAAACCCCCCCTAGCCTTAATTCCTAGCTACCCCCTGCCATAAATCATGCGATTAATAAATATGATGAATCTCGGCAAATGAAAGATTAGATCGAAAGATATGCTGAACAAGGAAAGATATGAATGCAACTATGTACTGTTTCCAATATATTCTCCTAATATATACTTCAGAGATCTTAGGGGTCTTTTAATCATTCAATTAAAATAAAAGAGTTAAATAACACACTGAATTCAATGCAATGTGCACTCTTTTGTTGTCCCGTCCCGAATAACTGTTTAATTATGTAACGCCTTACTTCATAGCAACAATGCAAAACTGCCAATCTGGAAAGCGTCAGCGGTGCTGAGAGGTACCCTCCGTGCACTCACGCGTAGGAGTTAGGGACGAGTGTTTGGGGTACAGGAATTTTGGAGAGTGAACCGATTATCAATGAAGACACATGAAATGTATGGAGCTCTCTGTTGACTCTACCTCTACTTTCAGGCAAGCGCTCAATTTTTACCATGGAGTGGAAGTGAAAGCGGTTTTGAAGTAGCGATATAACTTTTCGAGGGGAGTTTAAATAACTTCATTCAAATTAAGTAGTTAAATAACACACTGATTTCAATGCTATGTGCACTCTACTGTTGTTCCAACCGGAATAACTGCGTATTTATTCCACGCATTACTACATAACAGAAAGTCCAAACGACCAATTTGGACCACAATAATCCGCGTGACGGTGACGAAAATGATTTTGAATTAAAATTGTTATTGTTAATGTTGTAGATAAAAAAGCCCTCCTGGTTGTCGCACCCTTGTATATTGCTTTGCTTTCCTGGTACAATATCCCGCGCAGCAGTGGTGAATGTGGTTTTGAATGTAAATTTATTTGAAAAATGTTTATGAAAAAATCTTCAGTGAGTGGTTGCGGGTTTGGTCTAACTAACACTGCTCTTGCAGTGATGTATATGTTTTGGATTTTAAATTTTTATGGATAATGATAGAGACAACAATGCCGAACAACCAAAGTGGACCACAATATTTCAAATTACGGTTATGAAAATGGTTTTGAATTAAAATTTTTAAGGTTTAAATTTCTGTCTGGATTTTTCGCGTTCCTATTGCCACCTCTCGCCTGAATGTAGTCGAAGTAATTAACGATCAAAGTGTGCATTCCATAGATTCCTTCAGATTTATTAACATTGCGATTGCCAATTTAATCAGAAATTGAACCCGTGTTTATTCAATTGGCACATCTGTCGGAATAATATGGATTCGTGGAAGTAGTAGGTCCAAGTCCAAGTATTTTTCTCGTTAATGTTTTCCGCAGTTCCCAGCTTTGCAGCTGTCTCCTAGGCGTTTCGTTTAGTAATCTTGCAGGCAGATTAGTTGATCACGTTTTACAGATTAAAAGAGTCATGGCATAATAATACTGGACAGGGAATAAGGGGATAGGGATATGGGAAGGGTTAAGGGCACATTTGGGGAGGCGGTGTTTTGGTTTCAGCGGAGGTTCGTAGTCCCAAAGATTTTTTAACAGTGCATTATTTGTTTTATCAAATGTAAGGGAAAATTTTTCTAGAGCAGATTTTAGTTTCGCTAGAAAGTGGAAGTAATACATCTCCTTGGAACATGCCATTTATAATTTAGTGTGACAGAAAGATATTTCAAACGGCATAAACAATATTGACGGTCGTCAAGGGGACAGTAAGCGAAACACGATAAAATTGAACATTTATTGGATGTTTATTTCTAAATTAAGTGTAAATCAGATAGAAAACGAAATGGTACTGCTGGAATAAGAAAGTGCAATTCTTTTCCTTTCAAATGATACGTAGCTTAACTTAATGAGACCATTATCACTAAATTTAATATGCAAAAACAAATACGTTTGTAGGCATTAAAAATTTAATTTACATGTATTTCTTATGGAATTGACTCATGGGACATTACCTGCCCGGAATTTTTCTCTATTAGTGCGATGAAGTGTACGGTATTTATAGTAAATCCATCCTTAGCCAATACAAACAAACTGAATGGTTTACCATGTGATAAAACGTGTAACTTAAAATTGTGTATGTGTGAAAAACAAAGTTTTTCAATATTTGGAACATGCCATTTATAATTTAGTGTGATAGAAAGATATTTCAAACGGCATAAACAGTATTGATGGTCGTTAAGGGGATAGTAAGCAAAACACGCTCAAATTGAACCTTGTTTGGATATTTATTTATAAATTCAGTGTAAATCAGGTATAAAACGAAATGGAACTGCAGGAATAAGACAGTGCAATTCTTTTTTTTTCAAATGATACGTGGCTAAGCTTAATGAGACCATTATCAGTAATCATAATACCGAAACGCAGAGACGTCTGCAGGCAATAAACATTAAAGTTACATGTATTTCTAATTTAAATGACTCATGGCACATTCCAGGGACTCGTGAGCGCAAGAAGGTCAATGAGAAACCAATGAAAACCTCTTTACTGGAAAACTTTCATAACTCCTAATTCCCTTGACGTAATATCAGGTGTAGGATAACGAAAATGATATTTATTTATGCTCATAACATGTTATACGAATAGAAGTTAAGTTTCTTTCAACGTCCTTGATTACTCAGAAAAAGTTAAAATATGGAAAAAAGTGTGGACACTACTCATTTGTTTCCCGCGACTGTCTCACTTTTTACTGTATTACTCTCAAAATATGGATGTCATATGGGTGACCTCAGTTAGATATGATAGTAAGTAAATGGGACCATATAATACCGTCATCTTCAAACCTGCTGAAACACCCTCAAAAGATTAAATTATGCATATAAGTCTCCTTTTCGGGTACTTATCGTCACTATTCCTCAACTTTTCCAACCCCTACCACTCATCGCCACGGAAATGATGTTCACGATTGGTGACCACTGGCAGTGGAAACATATTAATCCCAATACACCCCCAAAAAAATTGAATTTTGCATTTGGAAGTCTTCTTTTTGGGTACTTTTTGTCACAATTCCACCGCTGATCCCTACCCCCACGACTCATCCCTACGGAATTCATGTGAACGACTAGTGACAACTAGCAGTACACCCATATAAACCCCAGGCATCCCCCTGAAACCCCTCAAAAATGTAATATGTAACATTAAATCTCCATTTTGGGACTTTCTGGCCGATATAACGCCGCACTGCCCGTCTCCTCACAGCCCTAGATATGGAATATTTGCTAATGGCCGGCCACCGTAAACCATACGGGATAAAACCTGAAAACCCCCGATCACATTCTGGAACCTCCCAGAAAAATTAAATTTTTTAAGGTCGCCTTTCCGGGTAGTTTTCGTCACCATTCAGCCCGTGTTCCCCAACCCTATGAGTTATTAAAACCCCCGTCAACCCCTTGAAACTTCCCAAAATATTATTTTCTGAAAGGTCACCTATTTGGGTATTTATCGTCAGAATTCCGCCACTGTTCCGGATCCCTACGACTATCGGCACGGAATTAATGAGATCAATGTGTGACCCCTGGTTGAACACAAATATGACACCCACAGTATTTCTTTGAAACCTCCCCAATTACACAAACCTAAAAATTGAAATTTGTCATTAGGTTTTCTTTTATGGGTACTGGTCGCCGCAATTACGTCGCATTGCCCTACCCTTTTCAATCACCACTACAGAATCAATGTGGATTATCGTTGACCTCATGAATCACACACATTAAAACCCCTGCATCCCACTGGAGCCCCCCTCGGAGGAGGAGACCCGTAATGGGGGCTAAGTGGAGCAGCAGCGGGGGGGCCTCCTCACCACCGAGGCGGCGAAGCCGCCTTTCAACTAACTGGCGAAGCTAGGGGGCGTAAGTAACCCTTTGGCGGCGATGCCGCCCTTTACTATAAACGGTAAAGCCGACCCAAGGAACAAGCGGCACAGCCGCTGGTGGCTTCCTCCACCCCCTTTACAGTTCTGAACTATTCTGAACTGTCACTGCCCTCTACGCGGCAAAGCCAACCCCTGTAGAGGAATGGCAAAGTCGATGCCTCTCCGAGGACTGAGCGGAGTACCCCTGGGGGGCATACTCTTCCCCTGGGCGGCGAAGCCACCTCTTAATTAACGAGGAACGGCAAAGCCATTCCAAGGAATGAGAGCGGCAGCCGCGGTAGGACTCCCTTAATCGTGGCGCGTGGCGCCCCCAACAAGGAATGACCACGCTGTGTTGAGGTCTGAGTATTGTAGCTCTAGGGGACTCCCTTGTCCCTGGGCGGCGAAGCTATCCCTGAAACGAGGATCGGCGAAGCCGTGGTACAACCGCGGGTAGCGACTCTCCCCTCCCACCGACCGCGGCAGGGAACGGCGAAGCGGCTCGGGGAGGCGACCGACCAAGCTGGCCGCGAAGTGGGTTCAAGCCCTAGAGTGCCCGAGGACTTAGTGGGCATACGTTCGATGAACAGCAAAGCTATTACGAAGAATTAACCGGGAATGGCAGTCGTGACGCATCCAAGGGTCCGCTTCCCTCCCCTCTGTACAAGCACTTCGCGGTCAGATTACTCTTATAAAATTCTTCAAACACCCACAAAATTAGACGGCGACGGCCGTTACGAGAACTAACTGGCGTAGGCACGGGGGCGTCAGTAACCCTCGGGCGGCAGAGTCGCCCTTTACTATAAACTGTGAAGCCGCCCATTCAACTTTGGGGCTTCTAACACCCCTGGGCGGTGAAGCCGCACCTTAACGAATAACGGCGAAACAGTTACGAGTTCGAAGCGGGGTACCCCCTGGGGGCACATTCAACCCCTGGGCGACTAAGCCGCCTCTCAGCGAGGAACTACGACGCCGTCCCGAGGAATGAGCGTGGCACCCGCGGTAAGACTCCTTTATCTCCGGGCGGCGTGGTGCAGCCTACGAGGAACGGCGAAGCCGTCCAGAGGTCTGAGCAGCGCAGCTTCGGGGGATTCCCTTACCCATGGGCGGCGATGCTATCTCTGAAACGAGGATGGGCGTAGCCGCGGTTAGTGACACTTCCCTCCGACCGTCCGCGGCAGGGAACGGCGAAGCGGTCGAGGGAGGCGGCGAACCAAGATGGCCGCAAAGGGGCTTCTAGGGGTTCGAGCCCTATTGCCCCGGAGGGCTTTGTGGACAGCGGTAGGAGGATGGGCGATGACATTCCGAAGACTTTGCCGACGATGCTGGTGGTGGAGCAGCTAAGGGTCCGCTTCTCTACCCCCTGGCCGGCAAAGCCGGCCCATATCACTTTTTGGTCAGAATTTTCTAATAGAAATTCTTTGGACAACCACATTCTAAGACAGCGAAGCCGAATCAGGGGATTCTAAGTTAAGGATGGAAGCTGACCTTACGACCGATTTCTTATGAAGTTTGCATTTACAAAAAATTATGCATTCCATTTCGGAAAAAAGTGAACTTGGCCGCGGGGTCCTCCCGTCCCCTCTGGTCACTGGATATATAAGACCGGAGCTTCTAGGAACGGCGAAGCCGTTACGTGGAGTTCACTGGCGACGAACGTGGCGGGTGCTACCCTTCCCATTGGCCGGCGAAGCCGACACCTAGAACTATAGGGACAAGCTACGAGAAACGGCAAACCGTTCGGAGGAATGTGCTGGAGAAGGTGGGTGCGGTGTGCGCTATCCTTCCTCACCAGACGGCGAAGACGGCCCCGAGCACTTTGTGCACAAAGATTCGAGGAACGACAAAGCCGTTCCGAAGAATATGCGGGCGAAGCACACCGTAGCGTAGAATAGGGTTCGTTTTCCTCCCCTCCCCCCCTTCACGAACCCGGTAATTTTGGGAACGGAGCTTCCAATGGGTGTTTCTGCGAAGCCAGCAGAAAATCCGTCTGTGAATACATTTTATGGAAAAATATAATACGTTTCATTGCCCTTGACGTAGTTTCGTGGGTTGAATAATGAAAATGATTACCATATATACTGTCAATATCATCAACTGATTTCTGGTAACAGATTGTTTTCATCCCTTCCTGTTGAAGAGATAAATGTTAAAAAATGCCAAAAATCACATAAATTTCGATTTATAAAAGATTCACAAAACATATATAGTACTTTCGGCGAACGAGTCCTTACGAAGGCGGCTACAACGGGTGCTACCATTCTCCCTGGACGGAAAAGGGATGTTTTGGACTCAGTGCACAGAGCTTCGACGCATAACGAGGCCATTACGAAGATTGCGACGCCGAAGCCGATCGTGGCGTAGCCGAGGGTTCGTTTTGGCTCACCATTTGCGGTCAGATGATTGGTATAAAAAATTCTCTAGAAACACAAAAATAGACGGCGAAGCCGGATCCGGGGGTTCTAAGGGGGCGGAGCCCCCTAGCGAGCTACAGCGAGTCTATATTATATACAACCCGATGTGTGACAGATAGCTCACTGCCTCACTGATTCACGTATACAAATTCCCGACCACTTCCGGACGTGCTGGGAAGACGAAATTTTTACAGGTCGTGGAGAAAAAATATTCATCGGGGGGAAAAGTCCGAAAACTCGAAAAACTCGATCGGTTTTCGAGATATATCGATCCGAATTAACATTGGAGCCTTATGGGACTAAAACATATTCCATTTTTTGCCTACTTACAAATGTCACGGGAACATGACATGTCACTGACGGAAACTAGATTTTTTGGCCGATTTTTTGATGCGAAACATTTTGCCATATTTTGTTTATAAGTATTTTTTATAATTTTTTTAATTTTCCAATGCTTTTCTTATGGGCCTATCTTTGGATTTTTTTAAAACCAACTTATAATCGTTTTAGGAATAAGTCCTTAACTTATGAGATACTAGATTTTTTGGTTGATTTTTTGGTGTGGTCGCCTTTGCAATTTTTTGTTTAAAAGTATTTTTTTTAACAATTTAAAATTTCCAATGCTTTTCTTATGGGGCTCACTTTGGGAATTTTTTTGACCAATTTGCAATAATCGTAGGACCAATTCAATTTAATGCAAGATACTAGATTTTTTTCTTAATTTTTTGGCTATCCTTTGATATCCACATGTTAATCAAACTTCGAGTAATTAACGATTATGTATTTTCATTGAATTTGCGACTCCTACAACGTTTGGTAACTTACAACACATCCGCCGTGAAGTTTGCATTCCCTCAACACACGATTTTAAATTTTTCCGAATTTTTTTTACCACTTCCCGACGTGGTACGGACACCAAATTCAGGTGATTGACGTCTTTCTAGTGCCCCTACGCGCCGCTACCAGGAGAACGCAGAATATTTAATTTTAAGGGGTGACACCGTCGAAAAAGCATGCTTACACTACAGCTACAGAGCCGAAATTTTTATCCAAGGTAAACGATGCCGCGTTATACAGAACAAGCACTTTAGGTCCCCCGAAAACCCCCTGTGACCCCCCCAAAAAAATAAAAATTACTTAATAAGTCGTATATTTCGTGTACCATTCATCCCAGTTGTATCGTTTTTATTGATTCCGAATGGGAATTGTGTCGGCTATATTTACCCGTCATGTTCAATTATCCTGCCCCAATTACACACCCGCAATAAAACTTCAAATTTTTAAATGTACATTTCTTAACAAAATAGTAGAGTAATAAAAGGGGTTCCAGGACAAGGACACCTAAATCCGATTTTTTTAACCACTTCCCCATAAGGTACGGCTACGAAATTCACATTAGTTATGCCTTATTACAGCGCCTATGCACCGCTATGTGGAGAACACAGAATTGGTAATCTAAATGTGAGTAATACGAGAAAATTCATTGTTCCCCTACAGTTAGATCGCTGGAATTTTTACTGTAGGTAGACAAAGACCTTTTATGCAAGAAAACCCCTCGATATTTCACGTGGCTTCCAAGAAGACCAGGGTAAAAATTATTTTTTTTCTGTGAATAGCATGTTCTTCGGTGTTTTCGCATATTTTAGCAGTAATTCCCTTCTCCTATGACTCATCGCTAAGGAATTTATTTGGATGATTGCGACCGTTGTCAGTATACTCATAAAAAACCCCTGGAAACCCCCCGGACCCCCTTCAAAACATCGTCATAAGCTAAAATGCCACAATCACGGCTAGCATGCGTCTACATTCAGCCACATTATCCCCCGGCAGCCTTTGTAAACGATCGGGGAAAGCTGGTAGTACGCATTGCTCTGTGAGGAGTGAAAACCCTGGCGGCGAAGCTGCCCCCGCCCCAGGAACGACGGGGACATTCCAAGGAGTCAGAGGCGCGGAAATCCCCCGAGAACCCTCGGGCGGCAAATCCGCTCCAACACGTGGAGCAGCCGAATGGGTGTCTTACGAGGGGGGAGGGCGCCGATAACCCTTGGGCGGCGAAGCCGCCCAAATACGAGGAACGGCGAAGCCGTTCCGAGAAGTCGACGCTTCGGGGGGACACAGTAAACCTTGGGCGGCGAAGGCGCCCCATCACCAGGAAGCTTACGGGGGGAGGGCGCCGATAACCCTTGGGCAGCGAAGCAGCCCACAGACGAGGAACGGCGAAGCCGTTCCGAGGAGTCTACGGCTCGGGGGGACACAGTAAACCTTGGGCGGCGAAGCCGCCCTATCACGTGGAAGGGCATTGGAGCCTTAAGGGACTAAAACATATTCCATTATTTGCTTACTTGCAAATGTCACGGGAACGTTAAATTTCACTGACGGAAACAAGATTTTTTGGCCGATTTTTTGGTGTGAAACATTTTGCCATATTTTGATTAAAAGTATTTTTTATAATTTTTTAAATTTCCAATGCTTTTCTTATGGGCCTATCTTTGGATTCTTTTAAACCAACTTTAAATCGTTGTAGGAATAAGTCCTTAACGTATGAGATACTGTATTTTTTGGTTGATTTTTTGGTGTGGTCGTCTTTGCAATATTTTGGTTTAAAGTATTTTTTTTTACTTTTTCAAAATTTCAATGCTTTTCTTATGGGCTCACTTTGGGAAATTTTTCGTCGACGTCTAGAGGGGACACTGGTAAGCCTTGGGCGACGAAGCCGCCCCATCACGAGGAAGCTTACGGGGGGAGGGCGCCGATAATTCTTGGGCGGCGAAGCCGCCCACAGGCGAGGAACGGCGAAGCCGTTCCGAGGAGTCGATGGCTCGGGGGGAAACACAGTAAAGTAAAGAGGAGTCGACTTCCCGGGGGGACACATGTAAACCTTGGGCGGCGAAGCCGCCCCATCACGAGGAGGCTTACGGGGGGAGGGCGCCGATACCCTTGGGCAGCGAAGCCGCCCATAGACGAGGAACGGCGAAGCCGTTCCGAGGAGTCGACGGCTCGGGGGGACACGGTAAACCTCGGGCGGCGAAGCCGCCCCATCACAAGGAAGGGCGATGCCGTTCCCAGGAGTCGACGCCTCGGGGGGACTCGGATGACCCTTGGGCGGCGAAGCCGCCCACAGACGAGGAACGGCGAAGCCGTTCCGAGGAGTCGAGGGCTCGGGGGGATACAGTAAATCTCGGGCGGCAAAGCCGCCCCATCACGAGGAGGGGCGATGCCGTTCCCAGGAGTCGACGCCTCGGGGTGACTCGGGTGACCCTTGGGCGGCGAAACCGCCCTTCCACGATGAACGGCGAAGCCGTTCCGAGGAACTAGCGGGTCTCCGTCACAGGGCTACCTCGATATCTGGGCGGCGAAGCCGACCCCTGACGAGGAACGGCGAAGCCGTTCCGAGGTGTCGAGGGTGGGACGGCGAAGCCGTCCGGTGGGGGCAGCCGGCGAAGCCGGATGCGGGGGGGTTTTAGGGGGCGTAGCCCCCTAACGAGCGCGCGCAGCGCGGCGAGTCCTATCTATATACAGCCGGCGTGGTGACTGACTGACTCATGGATACAAATTCCTGGCCAATTCCAGAAGTGCTGGAGAGCTGAAATTTGGCAGGCGTGCGGGGATCCCGAAATGATCCGGAGGAAAAATCCGAAAACCGGAAGTTTCCGCCACGTGTCGTCGCTAGGTCGACAAAATGGCCGAAATCGCGCCTTTTCCGGGGGCCGTCTTTCGGTTTTTATTTTACTGCGCGGGAACCGTGCGTGCCACCCGAATCAATAATGCATTTTTTAAAAGCTGATATACGTGGCCATGTGACTGTGTAATGCTCTTAGTTTCATTTTAAGAAAATTGCAGCCAAAATGGCGTCCAATAATTGATTTTTCGAATAAAATTTCATAACTTCCGCTCCATTCCACTTAATTTAAGGTGTAGAGTAACGAAAATGATTATTATATATGCCTATAACATTGTCTACGAAATGTAGACAACAATTTTCTTTCGTCGTCCTTGGTTACTCAGAAAAAAATAAAATATTTCGAAAATCACCGAAAATTACGATTTTTAAAAGATTAACACAAGATTTTGTCAACTTTAACCTGACCGATTTCTTTCAAACTTTGTAGTTACATACACCTTTGCATTGTCTTTCAGAGAACATGAACTTTTATTAAAGGATTCAACGCATTTAACCGCGAAAAAATAAAAATGGCGGGCGCTACTCACTTTTTTCGGGGAATGGTTTGCTTTTTATTGTATAACTCTCAAAATATGGATGTCATAGGGCTCACTTCTTTTAGATATGAATGTAAATGAATGTTACCATATAGTATCGTCATCTTTATACCCCCCGAAACCCCCTAAAAAATTAAAATTAGCACATAAGTAGCCTTTTCGGGTACTTTACGTCACGATTCCGCCGCTTTTCCAAGCCTTACCATTCATCGCTACGGAATTAATGCGGACGATTGATGACCCCTGGCAGTACAAAGCTATAAATCCCCGGTAAACCCACATACACCCCCAAAAAAATAAAATATTTCATAAAAGTCTCCTATTTGGGAACTTCTCGCAAACAATACGCCGCACTACCCGTACCCTCTGAGCTCTAGATCCGGAATATTTGATGAGGGCGGGCCACCGCAAACCATACGGGAAAATATACCAGAAAACCTCCGGAGGAAAAATTTAAAAACCAGAAGTTTCCGCCACGTGTCGTGGCTAGGACGACAAAATGGCCGAAATCGCGCCTTTTCCGGGGACGGTATTTCGGTTTTCATTTTACTGCGCGTGAAAGGTGTGTGCCACGCGGATAGTTTATGTACGTTTTGAAAGCTGATGAATGTAGTCACGTAATTATGTAATGGATTCAGATAATTTTAAAGTAAATTGCTGCACAAATGGCGTCCGAAAATGCTTTTTCTAAACAAATTTCATAACTCCCTCTCCCCTCGTCGTTAACCCTAAAAAATTAAACTTTGAATATAGGTAGCCTTTTTGGGTACTTTTCATCACAATTCCTCCGCTTTTCTAGCCTTACCACTCATCGCTACGGAATTGATGTGGACAATTGATGACGCCTGGTAGTAAAAACCTATAAATCCCCGGTAAACCCACATACACCCCCCAAAAAATAAAGTTTTGTATATAAGTCTACTTTTTCGGTACTTTTCGTGACTTTCCACCGCTGGTTCTTACCCCAACGACTCATCCCTACGGAATTCAAGTGAACAGATGTTTACCGCCAGGAGTACACACATATAAACCCCCGGTATCTCCCTGAAATCCCCCCAAATGTAAAATGTGCCATTAAGTCTCCTATTTGGGAACTTCTCGCAAACATTACGCCGCACTACCCGTCCCCTCTGAGCTCTAGATCCGGAATATTTGATGAGGGCGGGCCACCGTAAATAAAACGGGAAAATATACCAGAAAACCCCCAATCACCTCCTGGAAACTCGCCGAAAAAAAAATGTTTAATGCGCTTTTCCGAGTAGTTTTCGTCACAATTTACTCTACTACTGTCTGGTGCCTCTACTACTTATTAAAACCCCCGATAACCCCGTGAAACCTCCAAGAAAATTTTTCTAATAAATCGCCTATCCGGGTAAAACAATCGTCAGAATTCTGCCACTGTTCCAGACCCCTAGGACTTATCCGCACGGAATTTATGAGAACGATTTGTGACCACTGGTTTTCACACGTATAAAACCCCCGGTATTCCGTTGGAACCCCCCGCAAAAAATGAAAACTTGCCATTAAGTCTTCTTTTATGGGTAATTGTCGCCACTATTACGCCGCATTGCACTACCCTTTAAAATCATCGCCACATGATCACTGTGGACGATTGATGACCGCATGTATAACACATTAAAATCCCCGAATCCCCCTGGGCACCCCTCTCGGTGGGGAAGACCATTTATAAGGACTAGGCGGAGCAGCCGCGGGGGGGCTCCTCAACCCCAAGGCGGCGAAGCCGCCCCACAACGAGGAACTGGCGTAGGCGAGGGGGAGCTTCAGCAACCCCCGGGCGGCGTAGCCGCCCCGATGTTCAAGCGGCGCAACCGCTGTGGACTCCCCCCACCTCTGGGCGGCGAAGCCGCCCCTTAAACGAATAACGGTGAAAAAGTTCCGAAATGCCCTCGCCCTCTGGCACACTAAACCCCCAGGCGGCGAAGCCGCCCTTCAGCGAGGAAGGGCGAAGCCGTTCCGAGGAATGAGTGGGGCACCTCCCTACCCCCTGGCCGGCGAAGCCGGCCCCTAGCCGTGTTGAGATTATTCGAACTTCAAAAGTCTTCGAACGACCACAAATGTAGACGGCGAAGCCGGAACCGGGGTTTTAAGGGGCGGAGCCCCTTAACGAGCGCGCGGAGCGTGCGAGTCCTATCTATATACAGCCGGCGTGGTGACTGACTGACTCATGGATACAAATTCCCAGCCAATTCCAGAAGTGCTGGAGAGCTGAAATTTGGCACGCGTGCGGGGAACCCGAAATGATCCGGAGGAAAAATCCGAAAACCGGAAGTTTCCGCCACGTGTCGTCGCTAGGTCGACAAAATGGCCGAAATCGCGCCTTTTCCGGGGACCGTCTTTTGGTTTTTATTTTACTGCGCGTGGACTGTGCGTGCCACACGAATGATTAATGCATTTTTTTAAAGCTAATAAACGTGGCCATGTGACTGTGTAATGCTCTAAGTTTCATATTAAGAAAATTGCTGCCAAAATGGCGTCCAAAAAGTGGTTTTTCGAAAATATTTTCATACTTTCCTCTCCCCTCGACTTAATTTCAGGTGTAAGATAACGAAAATGATTATTATATATGCTCATAACATTGTTTATGAAGTGATGGTAACAATTCTTTTTCATCGTCCTTGGTTACTGAGAAAAAAATTAAAATATTCCGAAAATCACCGAAAATTACGATTTCCAAAAGATTAACACAAGATTTTGTCAATTTTTACCTGACCGATTTCTTTCAAACTTGTTAGTTACATAGAGCGCAGCATTGTCTTTCAGAAAACATAAACATTTAGTAAATGATTTAATGGATTTAACCGCGAAAAAATAAAAATGGCGGGCACTACACACTTTTTTCAGGGACTTGTTTGCTTTTTATTGTATTACTCTCGAAATATGGATGTCATAGGGCACAATTCTTTTAGACATGACAGTAAATGAATGTCACCATATAGTATCGTCATCTTTAAACCCCCTGAAACCCCCTAAAAAATTAAAATTTCCAAATAAGTAGCCTTTTCGGGTACTTTCGTCCCAATTACGCCGCTTTTCCAATCCTTACCACTCATCGCTACGGAATTGATGTGGACGATTGATGACCGCTGGCATTAAAAACCTATAACCCCCCGGTAAACCCACATATCCCCCCCACCCCCAAAAAATAAAATTTTGCATATAAGTTTACTTCCTGGGTACTTTTCGTGACTATTCCACCGCCCCCAAACACTCATCCCCACGGAACTTATGTGAACGGATGGTGACCGCCAGGAGTACACACTTTAAAACCCCCGGTATCCCCCTGAAATCCCCCCAAATGTAAAATGTGTCATTTAGCCTCCTATTGGGGAACTTCTCGAAAACATTACGCCGCACTACCCGTCCCCTCTGAGCTCTAGATCGGGAATATTTGGTGAGGGCGAACCACCGTAAACCATACAGGAAAAAATACCAGAAAACCCCCGATTACCTCCTGAACATCGCCGAAATAAAAATAAAACAAATTTAAACCACTGTGTAATTAAGTAAATTTATTAGTTTCCATTTGAGAAAATTGCAGCCAAAATGGCGTCCAAAAATTGATTTTTCGAAATAAATTTCATACCTTCCCCTCCCCTCGACTTAATTTAAAGTTTTGGATAACGAAAATGATTATTAAATATGCTCATAACATCGTTTACGAAGTGATGGTAACAATTTTTTTTCATCGTCCTTGGTTACTGAGAAAAAAATTAAAATATTCCGAAAATCACGGAAAATTACGATTTTCAAAAGATTAACACAAGGTTTTGTCAATTTTAACTCAACCGATGTCTTTCAAACTTTGTAGTTACATACATCTATGCATTGTCTTTCAGAAAACATAAACATTTTATTATTTATTTAATGGGTTTAACAGCGAAAAAATAAAAATGGCGGGCACTGCTCACTTTTTTCAGGGACTGGTTTGCTTTTTATTGTATTACTTTCGAAATATGGATGTCATAGGGCACAATTCTTTTAGACATGACAGTAAATGAATGTGACCATATAGCACCGCCATCTTTTAACCCCCGGAAACCCCCTAAAAAATTAAAATTTGCATATAAGTAGCCTTTTCGGGTACTTTTCGTCACAATTCCGCCGCTTTTCCAATCCTTACCACTCATCGCTACGGAATTGATGTGGACGATTGATGACCGCTGGCAGTAAAAACCTATAAACCCCCGGTAAACCCACATACACCCCCCCCCAAAATAAAATTTTGAAATAAGTCTACTTTTTCGGTACTTTTCGTGACTATTCCACCCCCCCCCCCCACCCAACGACTCATCCCCCCGAAATTTATGTGAATGGATGGTGACCGCCAGGAGTACACACATTTAAACCCCCGGGATCCCCGTGAAATCCCCCGCAAATGATAAATGTTTCATTTAGTCTCCTATTTGGGTACTTCTCGCAAACATTACGCCGCACTACCCGTCCCCTCTGAGCTCAAGATCCGGAATATTTGGTGAGGGCGAGCCACCGTAAACCATACGGGAAAAAATACCAGAAAACCCCCGATTACCTCATGGAACATCGCCGAAAAAAAATAAAACAAATTTAAACTCGCCTTTTCGAATAGTTTTCGACACAATTTAACCAGTGCCCCTACCACTTATTAAAACCCCCGATAACCCCGTGAAACCTCCCAAAAGATTTCTAATAAATAGCCTCTCCAGGTAAAAGAATCATCAGACCACTCTTCCGGTCCCCTAGGACTTATCGGCACGGAATTTATGAGAACGATTTGTGTCCACTGGTTTAACACAAGTATAAAACCCCCGGTATTCCGTAGGAACCCCCCGAAAAAAAATGAAAAACTTGCCATTAAGTCTTCTTATATGGGTACTTGTCGCCACTATTAATACAATCATCGCTACATGATCACTGTGGACTCAAGGCGGCGAAGCCGCCCCACAACGAGGAACTGGCGTAGGCGAGGGGGAGCTTCAGTAACCCCCGGGCGGCGAAGCCGCCCCGATGTTCAAGCGGCGCAGCCGCTGTGGACTCCCCCCACCTCCGGGCGGCGAAGCCGCCCCTTAAACGAATAACGGTGAAAGAGTTCCGAAATGCCCTCGCCCCCTGGCGCACTAAACCCCCGGGTGGCGAAGCCGCCCTTCAGCGAGGAACGGCGAAGCCGTTCCGAGGAATGAGTGGGGCGCCTCCCTACCCCCTGGCCGGCGAAGCCGGCCCCTAGTCGAGTTGAGATTATTCAAACTTCAAAAGTCTTCCAACGACCACGTATGTAGACGGCGAAGCCGGAACCGGGGTTTTAAGGGGCGGAGCCCCTTAACGAGCGCGCGCAGCGCAGCGAGTCCTATCTATATACAGCCGGCGTGGTGACTGACTGACTCATGGATACAAATTCCCAGCCAATTCCAGAAGTGCTGGAGAGCTGAAATTTGGCACGCGTGCGGGGAACCCGAAATGATCCGGAGGAAAAATCCGAAAACCGGAAGTTTCCGCCACGTGTCGTCGCTAGGTCGACAAAATGGCCGAAATCGCGCCTTTTCCGGGGACCGTCGTTTGGTTTTTATTTTACTGCGCGTGGACTGTGCGTGCCACACGAATGATTAATGCATTTTTTTAAAGCTAATAAACGTGGCCATGTGACTGTGTAATGCTCTAAGTTTCATATTAAGAAAATTGCTGCCAAAATGGCGTCCAAAAAGTGGTTTTTCGAAAATATTTTCATACTTTCCTCTCCCCTCGACTTAATTTCAGGTGTAAGATAACGAAAATGATTATTATATATGCTCATAACATTGTTAATGAAGTGATGGTAATAATTCTTTTTCATCGTCCTTGGTTACTGAGAAAAAAATTAAAATATTCCGAAAATCACCGAAAATTACGATTTCCAAAAGATTAACACAAGATTTTGTCAATTTTTACCTGACCGATTTCTTTCAAACTTGTTAGTTACATAGAGCGCAGCATTGTCTTTCAGAAAACATAAACATTTAGTAAATGATTTAATGGATTTAACCGCGAAAAAATAAAAATGGCGGGCACTACACACTTTTTTCAGGGACTTGTTTGCTTTTTATTGTATTACTCTCGAAATATGGATGTCATAGGGCACAATTCTTTTAGACATGACAGTAAATGAATGTCACCATATAGTATCGTCATCTTTAAACCCCCTGAAACCCCCTAAAAAATTAAAATTTCCAAATAAGTAGCCTTTTCGGGTACTTTCGTCCCAATTACGCCGCTTTTCCAATCCTTACCACTCATCGCTACGGAATTGATGTGGACGATTGATGACCGCTGGCATTAAAAACCTATAACCCCCCGGTAAACCCACATATCCCCCCCACCCCCAAAAAATAAAATTTTGCATATAAGTTTACTTCCTGGGTACTTTTCGTGACTATTCCACCGCCCCCAAACACTCATCCCCACGGAACTTATGTGAACGGATGGTGACCGCCAGGAGTACACACTTTAAAACCCCCGGTATCCCCCTGAAATCCCCCCAAATGTAAAATGTGTCATTTAGCCTCCTATTGGGGAACTTCTCGAAAACATTACGCCGCACTACCCGTCCCCTCTGAGCTCTAGATCGGGAATATTTGGTGAGGGCGAACCACCGTAAACCATACAGGAAAAAATACCAGAAAACCCCCGATTACCTCCTGAACATCGCCGAAATAAAAATAAAACAAATTTAAACCACTGTGTAATTAAGTAAATTTATTAGTTTCCATTTGAGAAAATTGCAGCCAAAATGGCGTCCAAAAATTGATTTTTCGAAATAAATTTCATACCTTCCCCTCCCCTCGACTTAATTTAAAGTTTTGGATAACGAAAATGATTATTAAATATGCTCATAACATCGTTTACGAAGTGATGGTAACAATTTTTTTTCATCGTCCTTGGTTACTGAGAAAAAAATTAAAATATTCCGAAAATCACGGAAAATTACGATTTTCAAAAGATTAACACAAGGTTTTGTCAATTTTAACTCAACCGATGTCTTTCAAACTTTGTAGTTACATACATCTATGCATTGTCTTTCAGAAAACATAAACATTTTATTATTTATTTAATGGGTTTAACAGCGAAAAAATAAAAATGGCGGGCACTGCTCACTTTTTTCAGGGACTGGTTTGCTTTTTATTGTATTACTTTCGAAATATGGATGTCATAGGGCACAATTCTTTTAAACAGGACAGTAAATGAATGTGACCATATAGTACCGTCATCTTTTAACCCCCCGAAACCCCCTAAAAAATTAAAATTAGCATATAAGTAGCCTTGTCGGGTACCTTTCGTCACAATTCCGCCGCTTTTCCAATCCTTACCACTCATCGCTACGGAATTGATGTGGACGATTGATGACCGCTGGCAGTAAAAACCTATAAACCCCCGGTAAACCCACATACACCCCCCCCCCCCAAAAAAATAAAATTTTCAAATAAGTCTACTTTTTCGGTACTTTTCGTGACTATTCCACCGCCCCCAACGACTCATCCCCCCGAAATTTATGTGAATGGATGGTGACCGCCAGGAGTACACACATTTAAACCCCCGGTATCCCCGTGAAATCCCCCCCAAATGTAAAATGTGTCATTTAGTCTCCTATTTCGGAACTTCTCGCAAACATTACGCCGCACTACCCGTCCCCTCTGAGCTCTAGATCCGGAATATTTGGTGACGGCGAGCCACCGTAAACCATACGGGAAAAAATACCAGAACACCCCCGATTACCTCCTGGAACATCGCCGAAAAAAAATAAAACAAATTTAAACTCGCCTTTCCGAATAGTTTTCGACACAATTTAACCGGTGCCCCTACCACTTATTAAAACCCCCGATAACCCCGTGAAACCTCCCAAAAAATTTCTAATAAATAGCCTCTCCAGGGAAAAGAATCGTAAGACCACTCTTCCGGTCCCCTAGGACTTATCGGCACGGAATTTATGAGAACGATTTGTGTCCACTGGTTTAACACAAGTATAAAACCCCCGGTATTCCGTAGGAACCCCCCGAAAAAAAATGAAAAACTTGCCATTAAGTCTTCTTATATGGGTACTTGTCGCCACTATTAATACAATCATCGCTACATGATCACTGTGGACTCAAGGCGGCGAAGCCGCCCCACAACGAGGAACTGGCGTAGGCGAGGGGGAGCTTCAGTAACCCCCGGGCGGCGAAGCCGCCCCGATGTTCAAGCGGCGCAGCCGCTGTGGACTCCCCCCACCTCCGGGCGGCGAAGCCGCCCCTTAAACGAATAACGGTGAAAGAGTTCCGAAATGCCCTCGCCCCCTGGCGCACTAAACCCCCGGGTGGCGAAGCCGCCCTTCAGCGAGGAACGGCGAAGCCGTTCCGAGGAATGAGTGGGGCGCCTCCCTACCCCCTGGCCGGCGAAGCCGGCCCCTAGTCGAGTTGAGATTATTCGAACTTCAAAAGTCTTCCAACGACCACGTATGTAGACGGCGAAGCCGGAACCGGGGTTTTAAGGGGCGTAGCCCCTTAACGAGCGCGCGCAGCGCAGCGAGTCTATATTATATACAACCCGATGTGTGACAGATAGCTCACTTATCACTCATTCACGTATACAAATTCCCGACCACTTCCGGACGTGCTTGGAAGACGAAATTTTTACAGATCGTGGAGAAAAAATATTCATCGGGGGGAAAAGTCCGAAAACTCGAAAAAGTCTATCGGTTTTCGAGATATATCGATCCGAATTAACATTGGAGCCTTATGGGACTAAAACTTTTTTCATTCTTCGCCTACTTGTAAATGTCACGGGAACATGAAATGTCACTGACGGAAACTAGATTTTTTGGCCGATTTTTTGATGTGAAACATTTTGCCATATTATGTTTATAAGTATTTTTTATATTTTTTTTAAATTTCCAATGCTTTTCTTTTGGGCCTATCTTTGGATTTTTTTAAAACCAACTTATAATCGTTGTAGGAATAAGTCCTTAACTTATGAGATACTAGATTTTTCGTTTGATTTTTTGGTGTGGTTGCCTTTGCAATTTTTTGTTTAAAAGTATTTTTTTTAACAATTTAAAATTTCCAATGCTTTTCTTATGGGGCTCACTTTGGGAATTTTTTTGACCAATTTGCAATAATCGTAGGACCAATTCAATACAATGCAAGATACTAGATTTTTTTCTTAATTTTTTGGCTATCCTTTGATATCCACATGTTAATCAAACTTCGAGTAATTAACGATTATGTATTTCCATTGAATTTGCGACTCCTACAACGTTTGGTAACTTACAACACATCCGCCGTGAAGTTTGCATTCCCTCAACACACGATTAAGAATTTTTCGGAATTTTTTTTTCCACTTCCCGACGTGGTACGGACACCAAATTCAGGTGATTGACGTCTTTCTCGTGCCCCTACGCGCCGCTACCAGGAGAACGCAGAATATTTAATTTTAACGGGTGACACCGTCGAAAAAGCTTGCTTACACTACAGCTACAGAGCCGAAATTTTTATCCAAGGTAAACGATGCCGCGTTTTACAGAACAAGCACTTTAAGTCCCCCGAAAACCCCCTGTGACCCCCCCAAAAAAATAAAAATTACTTAATAAGTCGTATATTTCGTGTACCATTCATCCCAGTTGTATCGTTTTTATTTATTCGGACTGGGAATTGTGTCGGCTATATTTACGCGTCATGTTAAATTATCCTGCCCCATTTACACACCCGCAATAAAACTTCAAATTTTTAATTGTACATTTCTTAACAAAATAGTAGAGGTAAAAAAGGGCTTCCAGGACAAGGACACCTAAAAGCGATTTTTTTAAACCACTTCCCCATAAAGTACGGCTACGAAATTCACACGAGTAATGCCTTATTACAGCGCCTATGCACCGCTATGTGGAGAACACAGAATTGGTAATATAAATGTGAGCACTACGGGAAAATTAATTGTTCCCCTAAAGCTAGATCGCTGGAATTTCTACTGTAGGTAAACAAAGACCTTTTATGCAAGAAAACCCCTCGAAATTTCAAGTGGCTTCCTATAAAACCGGGGAAAAATTCTTTTTTTTTCTGTAAATAGCATGTTCTTCGGTGTTTTCGCATATTTTAGCGGTAATTCCCTTCTCCTATGACTCATCGCTAAGGAATTTATTTTGGTGATTGTGACCGTTGCCATTAAACTCAAAAAAAACCTGTTAACCCCCGGACCGCCTTCAAAACATCGTCATAAGCTAATATGCCACAATCACGGCTAGCATGCGTCAAGATTCTGCCTCATTATCCCCCGGTAGCATTTGTAAACGATGGGGGATAGCTGGTAGTACGCATTGCTCTGTGAGGAGTGAAAACCCTGGCGGCGAAGCTGCCCCCTCCCCAGGAACGACGGAGCCATTCCGAGGAGTCAGAGGCGCAGAAAACCTCCGAGAACCCTCGGGCGGCAAATCCGCTCCAACACGTGGTGCAGCCGAATGGGTGTCTTACGAGGGGGGAGGGCGCCGAAAACCCTTGGGCGGCAAAGCCGCCCACAGGCGAGGAACGGCAAGGCCGTTCCGAGGAGTCGACGTCACGGGGGAACACATGTAAACCTTGGGCGGCGAAGCCGCCCAGAGGCAAGGAACGGCGAGGCCGTTCCGAGGAGTCGACGTCCCGGGGGGGGCACATGTAAAGCTTGGGCGGCGAAGCCGCCCCATCACCAGGAATCTTACGGGGGGAGGGCGCCGATATCCCTTGGGCGGCAAAGCCGCCCACAGACGAGGAACGGCGAAACCGTTCCGAGGAGTCGACGGCTCGGGGGGACACAGTAAACCTTGGGCGGCGAAGCCGCCCAGAGGCAAGGAACGGCTAAGCCGTTCCGAGGAGTCGACGTCCCGGGGGGACATATGTTAATGTGGGCGGCGAAGCCGCCCCATCACCAGAGAGCTTACGGGGGGAGGGCGCCGATAACCCTTGGGCGGCGAAGCCGCCCACAGACGAGGAACGGCGAAGCCGTTCCGAGAAATCGACGGCTCGGGGGGACCCAGGTAAACCTTGGGCGGCTAAGCCGCCCCAACACGAGGAAGGGCGATGCCGTTCCCAGGAGTCGACCCCTCGGGGGGACTCGGGTGACCCTTAGGCGGCGTAGCCGCCCTCCCACGATGAACGGCGAAGCCGTTCCGAGGAACTAGCGGGTCTCCGTCAGAGGGCTACCTCGATATCTGGGCTGCGAAGCCGACACTGGACGAGGAACGGCGAAGCCGTTCCGAGGAGTCGCGGGCGGGACGGCGAAGCCGTCCGGTGGGTGCAGCCGGCGAAGCCGGATGCGGGGGGGTTTTAGGGGGCGTAGCCCCCCAACGAGCGCGCGCAGCGCGGCGAGTGCGTCCCGTATATATACAGCGGGATGTGTGACATACTCACTGACTGATGGATACAAATTCACAGCCAAAACTGTGATAGATGTGGACATTTGACTTATTGGACGTAAAAGTAAAAAAAAATTCATCGGGAGGAAAAATCTGAAAACTCGAAAAAGTCGATTAGTTTTCGAGATATATCGACTTGAATTAACATGGGAGCCTTATGGGACTAAAACTTTTTCGGTTTTATTTCGTATTTTTAAACGTTGTAGGAACATGATATTCAATGGACGTAAACTAGATTTTTTGATTGATTTTTTGGTATGGCTGTCATTACGGTGTATTTATATTTACTATTTTTTATCATTTTTTAAAAAAATTCCAGTGCTTTTCTTACGGGACTAATTTTGGAATTTTTTTTGACCAACTTGCAATAATCGTAGGACAAATTCCTTGAAACGCAAGATACTAGATTTTTTGCTTGATTTTTTGGCTATCTTGGAATATTCACAAGTCGAAAGAATTCCGAGGAATAAACGATTTTCGATTTTCCATTGTCGAGGAGACGAATATTAAATTTCGGATTTCGGCTTTGAGACTTCGGCATATGAAAATTTGGAATCTCCGTGAAAACCCTTAGAGGGTACTCCGTACCCTCACGCCCTACCCTGTTTTTCCGATAACCCTCTTGGTTAATTCATAATAAAATTCCGAAAAATATCCTGCACGTGAGAAAATCATTGTCGCCATTATTTTGTGAAGCACACGATCTTGAATAACTTGGCAAACGTTCAAGTAAGAGGAATGAAATTTTCAGGGTAATACTATTATCAAAAAAGACAACTTTTGAAATGATAACCATTCCACTCGATCGATTCATGTGAGAGTTATATCGATACCAATCTCCTTGGATACGCCTTATTCGCTAATAACTTTCTCGTTATTCGAAGTATGAATACGAAATTCAAATGTAATACTAAATTTGACGTGCTTAATCTGTCGAAAGTTAAATCAAGCGGATCGAATAATAAGAAGCGAAGTTATAATCGATCCAAGGGTGCATTCGATATATGTCTTTTTCAGACTTGTTTACATAGTTACGGGGATAAAATTTTTAATACTTTGCTTGGACAGCAACGTACTATACGTAAATGTGAAATATTTCGATGAGTAGTGATTCATAATGAAGATATATCGAAATGAAATAATATCGATATGTCTAATTTTCTCCTTTGTTATTGACCGTAGATGTCCGAAATTTTTAGGATAGTACGTGATTGGTGATATAAGATTTCTGTTATATTTTGGTCTCCATGGCAACCATAGTTTCAACTTTATGCCGAAATATATTTTCAATGTAAAGTAAATGGGGATATATCTAAATCGTTTTATACAAATATCCTCACAAGCACACGATCATGAATAACTTGGCAACCGTTCAAGTTAGACAAACGAAATTTTCAGGGTAATACTAATATCAAAAAGGACAACTTTTGCAATGATAACCAATTCTCTCGATTGATTCATGTGAGAGTTATATCGATACCAATCTCCTTGGATACGCTTTCTTCGCTAATAACTATTTTGTTATTCAAGATATGAAATTGTAATTCAAATGCAATACCAAAGTTGACGTGCTCAATCTGGCAAAAGTTAAATCAGGCGGATCGAATAATTAGAAGCGATGTTATAATCGATCCAAGGGTGCATTCGATATATGTCTTTTTCAGATTTATTTGCATAGTTACGGGGATATTTTTTTTATTATTTGCTTGGAAAGCAACGTACTATACGTACATAAAAATATTTCGATGAGTAATGATTCATAATGAAGATATATCGAAATGAAATAATATCGATATGTCTACTTTTATCCTTTGTTATTGACCGTAGATGTCCGAAATGTTTAGGATAGTACGTGATTGGTGATATAAGATTTCTGTTATATTTTGGTCTCCGTGGCAACCATAGTTCTAACTTTATGCCGAAATATATTTTCAATGTAAAGTAATGGGGATATATCAAAATCGTTTTATACAAGTTTCCTCACAAGCACACGATCTTGAATAACTTGGTAACCGTTTAAGTTAGATGAACGAAATTTTCAGGGTAATACTATTATCAAAAAGTACAACTTTTTCAATGATAACCATTCCACTCGATCGATTCATATGAGAGTTATATCGATACCAATCTCCTTGGATACGATTTATTCGCTAATAACTTTTTCGTTATTCAAGGTATGATTACGAAATTCAAATTTAATACTAAAGTTGACGTGCTCAATCTGGCAAGAGTTAAATCAAGCGGATCGAATAATTAGAAGCGAAGATAAAATCGATCCAAGGGTGCATTCGATACATGTCTTTTTCAGACTTATTTACATAGTTACGAGGATAGAATTTTTAATGATTTGCTTATACAGCAACGTTCTTTACGTGCATGCAAATTATTTTGATGAGTAATGGTCCTTCATGAAGATATATCGAAATAAAATAATATCGATAGGTCTCATTTTCTCCTTTGTTATTGAGCGTGCCATTTTGAAATTTTTATGTTAGAACGTGAATTGTGATATAAGATTTCTGTTATCTTTTTCCAATATCTAAGCCACAAACAGACGTACTTTGGTCTTTTTTATTGACAGATCGAATGCCAATCTAATTAGAAATTGAGCTCATACGTATTCAATTGGAACATCTGTCGGAATAATAGGGATTCGTGGTAGTAATATATCTCCTTGGAACTTCCAGGAACTCATGAGCCCAATAAGGTCAATAAGAAACCAATCAAGTCTTCTTTACTGGATAATTTCATAACTCGTTTTACCCGCGACGGAATATCAGGTTTAGGACGCAGGACGCAGGACGATTGAGCTGCGTTTGTACGCATATGTCGCGATATTCAGCCGTAGCTGCTAATCGCGTGTAGGTCTTGATGTGAGTTCTTGACGGTTATTTTGGATAGGACGTATTGTGTTTAAGGTTTGGATTACGAATATTTCATTTATATATGCTCATTATGAACGACTGATGACCGCTAGCAGTACACCCATATAAACCCCAGGCATCCCCCTGAACCCCCTAAAAAATGTAAAATGTGATATTTACTCTCCTTTTTGGGACATTCTGGCCGACATTACGCCGCATTGCCCGTCCCCTCACAGCTCCAGATATGGAATATTTGCTAATAGCGGGCCACTGTAAACCATGCGGGAAAATAAACCTGAAAACACTCGATCACCTCCGGGACCTTCCAGAAAAATAAAATTTATAAGGTTCTCCTTTCCGGGTAGTTTTCGTCACCATTATGCCTTGTTCCTCAAACCTTCGAGTTATTAGAACCCACGATAACCCCTTGAAACTTCCCAAAAAGATTATTTTCTGAAAGCTCGCCTATTTCGGTATTTATCGTCAGAATTCCCCCACTGTTCCAGACCCCTACGACTTATCGGCACGGAATATATGAGAACGATTGGTGACCACTGGTTGATCACAATTATAAAACCCCCGGTATTCCGTTGAAACCCCCCATAAAAATTAAATTTGCCATTAGGTCTTCTTTTATGTGTACTTGTCGACGACATTACGCTGCATTGCCCTACCCTTTCCAATAATCACTATAGAATCAAATTGGACTACTGTACCTTATACTATTTTATGCATATTAAGTGCAGTATACCACTGCCAAGGAGTGCCACCGATCAGAGTCGCAGCGAGGTGGTTTTGGGGGATAACATCCCCCATCCCGGAGCTCACAGATCCCTCGGAAGGGCGTAAAAATCGCCAATTGGAACCATTTATCTCAATTTTTTCCGGCGGAGGAGGCCGGAAGGCCTACGCACCTCCCGCTAACCCTGCGGGTATGCAATACCACCAAGCCCCCCAGCATTAGCTGTGCCTGAAACCCCCCTAGCCTTAATTCCTAGCTACCCCTTGCCATAAATCATGCGATTAATAAATATGATGAATCTCGGCAAATGAAAGATTAGATCGAAAGATATGCTGAACAAGGAAAGATATGAATGCAACTATGTACTGTTTTCAACACATTCTCCTAATATATACTTCAGAGATCTTAGGGGAATTTTAATCATTCAATTAAAATAAAAGAGTTAAATAACACACTGAATTCAATGCAATGTGCACTTTATTGTTGTCCCGTCCCGAATAACTGTTTATTTATTTAACGTCTTACTTCATAGCAACAATGCAAAACTGCCAATCTGGAAAGCGTCAGCGGTGCTGAGAGGTACCTACCCTCCGTGCACTCACGCGTAGGAGTTAGGGACGAGTGTTTGGGGTACAGGAATTTCGAAGAGTGAACCGATTATCAATAAAGACACATGAAATGTAAGGAACTCTCCGTTGACGCTACCTCTACTCTCAGGCAAGCGCTCGATTTTTACCATGGAGTGGAAGTGAAAGCGGTTTTGAAGTAGCGATATAACTTTTCGAGGGGAGTTTAAATAACTTAATTCAAATTAAGTAGTTAAATAACACACTGATTTAAATGAAATGTGCACTCTATTGTTGTTCCAACCGGAATAACTGCGTATTTATTCCACGCATTACTACATAACAGAAAGTCCAAAGGACCAATTTGGACCACAATAATCCGCGTTACGGTGATGAAAATGGTTTTGAATTAAAATTGTTATTGTTAATGTTGTAGATAAAAAAGCCCAACTGGTTGTCGCACCCATACTGCTTTGCTTTCCTGGTACAATACCCCGCGCAGCAGTGGTGAATGTGGTTTTGAATGTAAATTTATGTGGAAAATGTTTATGAAAAAATCTTCAGTGAGTGGTTGCGGGTTTGGTCTAACTAACACTGCTCTTTCTTCTTGATGCCCTCTCTTGCGTAACAGTGATGTACATATATGTTTTGGAATTTAAATTTTTATGGATAATGATAGTTACAACAATGCCGAACAACCTAAGTGGACCACAATATTTGGAATTTCGGTTATGAAAATGGTTTTGAATTAAAATTTTTAAGGTTTAAATTTCTGTCTGGATTTTTCGCGTTCCTATTACCACCTCTCGCGTGAATATAGTCGAAGTAATTAACGATCAAAGTGTGCATTCCATAGATTCCTTCAGATTTATTTACATTGCGATTGCCAATTTAATTATAAATTGAACCCGTGTTTATTCAATTGGCACATCTGTCGGAATAATATGGATTCGTGGTAGTAATAGGTCCAAGTCGAAGTATATTTCTCGTTATTGTTTTCCGCAGTTCCCAGCTTTGCAGCTGTCTCCTGGGTGTTTCGTTTAGTAATGTTGCAGGCAGATTAGTTGATCACGTTTTACAGATTAAAAGAGTCATGGCATAATAATACTGGACAGGGAATTAGCGGATAGGGATATGGGAAGGGTTGAGGGCACATTTGGGGAGGCGGTGTTTGGTTTCAGCGGAGGTTCGTAGTCCCAAAGATTTTTTAACAGTGCATTATTTGTTTTATCAACTGTAAGGGAAAATTGTTCTAGAGCAGATTTTAGTTTCGCTAGAAAGTGGTAGTAATACATCTCCTTGGAACATGCCATTTATAATTTAGTGTGATAGAAAGATATTTCAAACGGCATAAACAATATTGACGTTTGTCAAGGGGACAGTAAGCGAAACACGATAATATTGAACATTTATTGGATGTTTATTTCTAAATTAAGTGTAAATCAGATAGAAAAGGAAATGGTACTGCAGGAATAAGAAAGTGCAATACTTTTTCTTTCAAATGACATGTGGCTTAGTTTAATGTGACCATTATCACTTAATTTAATATGCAAAAACAAATACGTTTGTAGGCATTTAAAATTTAATTTACATGTATTTCTTATGGAGTTGACTCATGGGACATTACCTGCGCGATATTTTTCTCTATTAGTGCGATGAAGTGTACGGTATTTATAGTAAATCCATCCTTAGCCAACACAAACAAACTGAATGGTTTACCATGTGATAAAACGTGTAACGTAAAATTGTGTATATGTGAAAAACAAAGTTTTCCAATATTTGGAACATGCCATTTATAATTTAGTGTGATATAAAGATGATGAAAACGGCATAAACAGTATTGATGGTCGTCAAGGGGACAGTAAGCAAAAAACGCTCAAATTGAACCTTGTTGGGATATTTATTTATAAATTCAGTGTAAATCAGGTATAAAACGAAATGGAACTGCAGGAATAAGAAAGTGCAATTCTTTTTCTTTCAAATGATACGTGGCTTGACTTAATGAGACCATTATCAGTAATCATAATACCGAAAAGCAAAGACGTCTGCAGGCAATAAACATTAAATTTACATTTATTTCTTATTTAAATGTCTCATGGCACATTCCAGGGATTCGTGAGCGCAAGAAGGTCAATGAGAAACCAATGAACACCTCTTTACTGGAAAACTTTCATTACTCCTAATCCTTGTGACGTAATATTAGGTGTAGGATAACGAAAATGATATTTATATAAGCTCATAACATGTTATACGAATAGAATTTAAGTTTCTTTCAACGTCCTTGATTACTCAGAAAAAGTTAAAATATGGAAAAAAAAGTGTGGACACTACTCATTTGTTTCCCGCGACTGTCTCACTTTTTACTGTATTACTCTCAAAATATGGATGTCAAAGGGGTGACCTCAGTTAGATATGATAGTAAATAAATGGGACCATATAATACCGTCATCTTCAAACCCGCTGAAACACCCTCAAAAATTAAATCATGCATATAAGTCTCCTTTTCGGGTACTTATCGTCACTATTCCGCAGCTTTTCCAACCCCTACCACTCATCGCCACGGAAATGATGTTCACGATTGGTGATCACTGGCAGTGGAAGCCTATTAATCCCAATACACCTTCAAAAAAATTGAATTTTGTATTTGGAAGTCTACTTTTTGGGTACTTTTTGTCACAATTCCACCGCTGATCCCTACCCCCATGACTCATCCCTACGGAATTCATGTGAACGACTAGTGACAACTAGCAGTTCACCCATATAAACCCCAGGCATCCCCCTGAAACCCCTCAAAAATGTAATATGCGACATTAACTCTCCATTTTGGGACTTTCTGGCCGATATAACGCCGTGCTGCCCGTCCCCTCACAGCCCTAGATATGGAATATTTGCTAATGGCGGGCCACCGTAAACCATACGGGATAAAACCTGAAAACCCCCGATCACATTCTGGAACCTCCCAGAAAAATTAAATTTTTTTAAGTCGGCTTTCCGGGTAGTTTTCGTCACCATTCAGCCCGTGTTCCCCAACCCTATGAGTTATTAAAACCCCCGACAACCCCTTGAAACTTCCCAAAATATTATTTTCTGAAAGGTCACCTATTTGGGTATTTATCGTCAGAATTCCGCCACTGTTCCGGATCCTTACGACTATCGGCACGGAATTAATGAGATCAATTTGTGACCCCTGCTTGAAAACAAATATGACACCCACAGTATTTTTTTTAAACCTCCCCAATTACACAAACCTAAAAATTGAAATTTGTCATTAGGTTTTCTTTTATGGGTACTGGTCGCCGCAATTACGTCGCATTGCCCTACCCTTTTCAATCACCACTACAGAATCAATGTGGATTATCGTTGACCTCATGAATCACACACATTAAAACCCCTGCATCCAACTGGAGCCCCCCTCGGAGGAGGAGACCCGTAATGGGGGCTAAGTGGAGCAGCAGCGGGGGGGGCTCCTCACCACCGAGGCGGCAAAGCCGCCCTTCAACTAACTGGCGAAGCTAGGGGGCGTAAGTAACCCTTTGGCGGCGATGCCGCCCTTAACTAGAAACGGTAAAGCCGACCCAAGGAACAAGCGGCGCAGCCGCTGGTGGCTTCCTCCACCCCCTTTTCAGTTCTGATCTATTCTGAACTGTCACTGCCCTCTAGGCGGCAAAGCCAACCCCTGTAGAGGAATGGCAAAGTCGATGCCTCTCCGAGGACTGAGGGGAGTACTCCTGGGGGGGCATACTCTTCCCCTTGGCGGCGAAGCCACCGCTTAACGAGGAACGGCAAAGCTATTCCGAGGAATGAGAGCGGCAGCCGCGGTAGGACTCCCTTAATCGTGGCGCGTGGCGCCCCCAACAAGGAATGACCACGCTGTGTTGAGGTCTGTGTATTGTAGCTCTAGGGGACTCCCTTGTCCCTGGGCGGCGAAGCTATCCCTGAAACGAGGATCGGCGAAGCCGCGGTACAACCGCGGGTAGCGACTCTCCCCTCCCACCGACCGCGGCAGGGAACGGCGAAGCGGCTCGGGGAGGCGACCGACCAAGCTGGCCGCGAAGTGCGTTCGAGCCCTTGAGTCCCCGGAGACTTAGTGGGCAGACGTTCGATGAACAGCAAAGCTGTTACGAGGAGTTAACCGGGAATGGCGGTCGTGACGCATCCAAGGGTCCGCTTCCCTCCCCTCTGTACAAGCACTTCGCGGTCAGATTACTCTTATAAAATTCTTCAAACACCCACAAAATTAGACGGCGACGGCCGTTACGAGGACTAACTGGCGTAGGCGCGGGGGCGTCAGTAACCCTCGGGCGGATGAGCCGCCCTTTACTATAAACTGTGAAGCCGCCCATTGAACTTTCAGGCTTCTAACACCCCTGGGCGGTGAAGCCGCACCTTACGAATAACGGCGAAACAGTTACGAGTTTGAAGCGGGGTACCCCCGGGGGGCACACTTAACCTGACCTTAACCTCGTTGAGAGGCGACAAAGCCGCCTCTCAACGAGGAACTACGACGCCGTCCCGGGGAATGAGCGTGGCACCCGCGGTAAGACTCCTTTATCTCCGGGCGGCGTGGTGCAGCCTACGAGGAACGGCGACGCCGTCCAGAGGTCTGAGCAGCGCAGCTTCGGGGGATTCCCTTGCCCATGGGCGGCGATTCTATCTCTGAAACGAGGATGGGCGTAGCCGCGGTTAGTGATTCTTCCCTCCGACCGTCCGCGGCAGGGAACGGCGAAGCGGTCGAGGGGGGCGGCGAACCAAGGTGGCCGCAAAGGGGCTTCTAGGGGTTCGATCCCTTTTGCCCCGGAGGGCTTTGTGGGCAGCGGTAGGAGGATTTGGCGATGACGTTCCGAAGACTTTGCCGACGATGCTGGTGGTGGAGCAGCCAAGGGTCCGCTTCTCTACCCCCTGGCCGGCCCATATCACTTTTTGGTCAGAATTTTCTAATAGAAATTCTTTGGACAACCACATTCTAAGACAGTGAAGCCGAATCAGGGCATTCTAAGTTAAAGATGGAAGCTGACCTTACGACCGATTTCTTATGAAGTTTGCATTTACAAAAAATTATGCATTCCATTTCGGAAAAGAGTGAACTTGGCCGCGGGGTCCTCCCATCCCCTCTGGTCACTGGAAATTTAAGAGCGGAGCTTCCAGGAACGGCGAAGCCGTTACGTGGAGTTCACTGGCGACGACGAACGTGGCGGGTGCTATCTTTCCCATTGGCCGCTGAAGCCGACACCTAGAACTATATGGACTGAGCTACGAGGAACATCAAACCGTTCCGAGGAATGTGCTGGAGAAGGTGAGTGCGGTGTGCGCTATCCTTCCTCACTAGACGGCGAAGACGGCCCCGAGGACTTTGTGCACAAAGCTTCGAGGAACGACAAAGCCGTTCCGAAGAATATGCCGGCGAAGCAGACCGTAGCGTAGAAGAGGGTTCGTTTTCCTCCCCTCCCCCCATTCCCGAACCCGGTAATTTTGGGAACGGAACTTCCAATGGGTGTTTCTGCGAAGTCAGCAGAAAATCCGTCTGTGAATACATTTTATGGAAAAATATAATACGTTTCATTGCCCTTGACGTAGTTTCGTGGGTTGAATAATGAAAATGATTACTATATATACTGTCAATGTCATCAACTGATTTCTGGCAACAGATTGTTTTCATCCCCTCCTGTTAAAGAGATAAATGTTAAACAATGCCAAAAATAACATAATTTCGATTTATAAAAGATTCACAAAACATATATAGTACTTTCGGCGAACGAGTCCTTACGAAATTGGCTACAACGGGTGCTACCATTTTCCCTGGACGGAAAATGGATGTTTAGGACTTAGTGCACAGAGCTTCGACGCATAACGAGGCCATTACGAAGATTGCGACGCCGAAGACGATCGTGGCGTAGCCGAGGGTTCGTTTTCGTTCACCATTTGCGGTCAGATGATTGGAATAAAAAATTCTCTAGACACAAAAAAATAGACGGCGAAGCCGGATCCGGGGGTTCTAAGGGGGCGGAGCCCCCTAGCGAGCAACAGCGAGTCCCTATTATATACAGCCCTTGAGGTAACTGACTCACTCATGGATACAAATTCCCGACCACTTCTAGAAGTGCTGGAGAGCTGAAATTTGGCAGGCCTGCGGGGATTCCGAAATGATTCGGAGGAAAAATCCGAAAACCGGAAGTTTCCGCCACGTGTCGTCGCTAGGACGACAAAATGGCCGAAATCGGGCTTTTTCCGGTGACCGTCTTTCGGTTTTTATTTTACTGCGCGCGAACGTTACGTGCTATGTGAATGTTTTATGCACGCTTTGAAAGGTAATAAACGTGAGCACGTAATTATTAAATGTTATTAGTATCTTTTAAAGAATTTCACTGCCAAAATGGCGTCCACAAATTGGTTTTTCGAAAATAATTTCATTCCTTCCGCTCCCGTCGACTTATTTTAAGGTAAATGATAACAAAAATGATTATTATATATGCTTACATAATTTTCCATTTAACCTAGCCAACAATTTGTCTTTGTCACAATTTGGTTGGTGAGAAAAAAATTAAAATATGCCAAAAATCACCAAAAAGTACAATTTCCAAAGGATTAACACAAGATTTCGTCCAGTTTTTCACGACCGATTTCGTTAAGACTTACTATATACATAAAGCTATGCATTTTCTTTCAGAAAATGTAAACATTTTTACAATATTGCCATCAGTAAACCAGCAAAAAATTAAAAATTGCGGACACTTCCCATTTCTCCCGGGAGTTTGTTTACTATTTTTCGTTACACAGGCGAAACATTTCCGTCACACGGAACGTTGTCATATATATTGAAAGCTTATAAATGTCGCCACCTACTTATGTAATTTTTTAAGTAAATTTCTAAGTAAAACGCTTTCAAAGTGGCGTCCAAAAATCGATTTCTCGGAAAATATTTCATATTTTCCACTGCCGTTGGCCTTATTTTGTGAGTAGGACAACGAAAATGATTATTATATATGCTCATAACATTGTCTACGAAATGTAGGTAATAATTTTCTTTCATTGTCCTTGGTTACTCGGAAAAAAATTAAAATATTCCGAAAACCACCAAAAATTAATATTTCCAAAAGATTAACACAAGGTTTTGTCAATTTTAACAGGACCAATTTCTTTCAAACATTGTAGTTACATAGAACTATGCATTTTCTTTCAGAAAACATAAATATTTTATACATAATTTAATCGATATAACCGCGAAAAAATAAAAATGGCGGGAACTACTAATTTTTCCGTGGAGAGATTTACTTTTTATTGTATTACTCTCGAAATGTCATGGATGTCATAGGACGATGGATGTCATAGGGCCTACTTCTTTTAGATATGACAGTAAATGAATGTGACCATATAGTATCGTCATCTTTAAACCCCCCGAAACCCAAAAAAAATTAAAATTTGCATATAAGTAGCCTTTTCGGGTACTTTTCGTCACAATTCCGCTGCTTTTCCAATCCTTACCACTCATCGCTACGGAATTGATGTGGACGATTGATGACCGCTGGCAGTAAATCTATAAACCCCCGGTAAACCCACATACACCCCCCAAAAATAAAATTTTGCATATAAGTCTACTTTTTGGGTACTTTTCGTGCCTATTCCACCGCCCCCAACGACGCATCCCCACGGAATTTATGTGAATGGATGGTGACCGCCAGGAGTACTCACATTTAAACCCCCGGTATCCCCTTGAAATCCCCCCAAACGTAAAATGAGTCATTTAGTCTCCTATTTGGGAACTTCTCGCAAACATTATGCCGCACTACCCGTCCCCTCTGAGCTCTAGATCCGGAATATTTGGTGAGGGCGAGCCACCATAAACCATACGGGAAAAATACCAGAAAACCCCCGATCACCTCCTGGAACATCGCCGAAAAAAAAATAAAAATTTTAAAGTCGCCTTTCCGAATAGTTTTCGTCACACTTTAACCGGTACCCCTACCACTCATTAAAAACCCCGATAACCCCGTGAAACCTCCCAAAAAATTCTAATAAATCGCCTCTCCAGGTAAAAGAATGGTCAGACCACTGTTCCGGACCCCTAGGACTTATCGGCACGGAATTAATGAGAACGATTTGTGACCACTGGTTTAACACAAGTACAAAACCCCCGGTATTCCGTTGGAACCCCCCGCAAAAAAATGAAAAACTTACCATTAAGTCTTCTTTTATGGGTACTTGTCGGCACTATTGCTCCGCATTGCACTACCCTTTACAATCATCGCTACGTGATCACTGTGGACGATTGGTGACCGCATGCATAACACATTAAAACCCCCAAATCCCCCTGAGCACCTCTCTCGGTGGAGAAGAGCATTAATGAGGACTAGGTGGAGCAGCCGCGGGGGGCTCCTCGGCGAAGCCGTTCCGAGGAGTAACTGGCGAAGGCGAGGGGGAGCTTCACTAACCCTCGGGCGGCGCAGCCGCTGTAGACTCCCCCATCTCAACTCACACTCAACCCCTGGGCGGCGAAGCCGCCCTTCAGCGAGGAACGGCGAAGCCGTTTCGAGGAATGAGTGGGGCGCCTCCCTACCCCCTGGCCGGCGAAGCCGGCCCCTAGCTGAGGTGAGATTATTCAAACTTTAAAAGTGTTCGAGCGACCACAAATGTAGACGGCGAAGCCAGAACCGGGGTTTTTAAGGGGCGGAGCCCCTTAACGAGCGCGCGGAGCGTGCGAGTCCCTTATATATACAGCCGGATGTGTAACTGACTCATCTACTCATGGATACAAATTCACAGCCAAAACTGTGATAGGTGTGGACATTTGACTTATTGGACGTAAAAGTAAAAAAAAATTCATCGGGAGGAAAAATCTGAAAACTCGAAAAAGTCGATTAGTTTTCGAGATATATCGACTTGAATTAACATGGGAGCCTTATGGGACTAAAACTTTTTCGCTTTTATTTCGTATTTTGAAACGTTGTAGGAACATGATATTCAATGGACGTAAACTAGATTTTTTGATTGATTTTTTGGTATGGTTGCCATAACGGTGTATTTATATTTACTATTTTTTATCATTTTTTAAAAAATTTCCAATGCTTTTCTTACGGGACTAACTTTGGAATTTTTTTTGACCAACTTGCAATAATCGTAGGACAAATTCCTTGAAACGCAAGATACTAGATTTTTTGCTTGATTTTTTGGCTATCTTGGAATATTCACAAGTCGAAAGAATTCCGAGGAATAAACGATTTTCGATTTTCCATTGTCGAGGAGACGAATATTAAATTTCGGATTTCGGCTTTGAGACTTCGGCATATGAAAATTTGGAATCTCCGTGAAAACCCTTAGAGGGTACTCCGTACCCTCACGCCCTACCCTGTTTTTCCGATAACCCTCTTGGTTAATTCACAATAAAATTCCGAAAAATATCCTGCACGTGAGAAAATCATTGTCGCCATTATTTAGTGAAGCACACGATCTTGAATAACTTGGCAACCGTTCAAGTTAGAGGAATGAAATTTTCAGGGTAATACTATTATCAAAAAAGACAACTTTTGAAATGATAACCATTCCACTCGATCGATTCATGTGAGAGTTATATCGATACCAATCTCCTTGGATACGCTTTATTCGCTAATAACTTTCTCGTTATTCAAAGTATGAATACGAAATTCAAATGTAATACTAAAGTTGACGTGCTCAATCTGGCAAAAGTTAAATCAGGCGGATCGAATAATTAGAAGCGAAGTTATAATCGATCCAAGGGTGCATTCGATATATGTCTTTTTCAGACTTGTTTACATAGTTACGGGGATAAAATTTTTAATTATTTGCTTGGACAGCAACGTACTATACGTACATGTAAAATATTTTGTTGAGTAATGATTCCTTTGGAAGATATATCGAAATGAAATAATTTCGATAGGTCTAATTTTCTCCTTTGTTATTGACCGTAGATGTCCGAAATATTTAGGATAGTACGTGATTGGTGATATAAGATTTCTGTTATATTTTGGTCTCCATGGCAACCATAGTTTCAACTTTATGCCGAAATATATTTTCAATGTAAAGTAAATGGGGATATATCTAAATCGTTTTATACAAGTTTCCTCACAAGCACACGATCTTGAATAACTTGGCAACCGTTCAAGTTAGATGAATGAAATTTTCAGGGTAATACTATAATCAAAAAGGACAACTTTTTCAATGATAACCATTCCACTCGATCGATTCATGTGAGAGTTATATCGATAACAATCTTCTTGGTTACGCTTTCTTCGCTAATAACTTTTTTGTTATTCATGGTATGAATATAAAATAAAAATACAATACTAAAATTGACGTTTTTAATCAGACAAAAGTTAAATCAAGCGGATCAAATAATTAGAGGCGAAGGTATTAGCTATCAAAGTGTGCATTCGATACATGTCTTTTTCAACTTATTTACATAGATACGGGGATAAAATTTTTAATTATTCGCTTATACAGCCACGTTCTATACTCACATGTGAAATATTTCGATGAGTAATGATTCATAATGAAGATATATCGAAATAAAATAATATCGATAGGTCTCATTTTATCCTTTGTTATTGGGCGTTCCATTTTGAAATTTTTATGATAGAACGTGAATTGTGATATAAGATTTCTGTTATCTTTTTCCAATATCTAAGCCACAAACAGACGTATTTTGGTCCTTTTTATTGACATAGCGAATGCCAATCTAATTAGAAATTGAACCCATATGTATTCAATTGGCACATCTGTCGGAATAATAGGGATTCGTGGTAGTAAAAAATCTCCTTGGAACTTCCAGGAACTCATGAGCCCAATAAGGTCAATAAGAAACCAATCAAGTCTTCTTTACTGGAAAATTTCATATCTCCCTATCCCCGCGACGTAATATCAGGTGTAGGATAAAGAATATTTGCATTTCTATATGCTCATAATGAACGACTGATGACCGCTAGCAGTACACCCATATAAACCCCAGGCATCCCCCTGAAACCCCTAAAAAATGTTAAATGTGATATTTACTCTCCTTTTTAGGACATTCTGGCCGACATTACGCCGCATTGCCCGTCCCCTCACAGTTCTAGATATGGAATATTTGCTAATAGCGGGCCACTGTAAACCATGCGGGAAAAAAAACCTGAAAACACTCGATCACCTCCGGGACCTTCCAGAAAAATAAAATTTATTAAGTTCTCCTTTCCGGGTAGTTTTCGTCACCATTCAGGCCTTGTTCCTCAAACCTTCGAGTCATTAGAACCCACGATAACCCCGTGAAACTTCCCAAAAAGATTATTTTCTGAAAGCTCGCCTATTTCGGTATTTATCGTCAGAATTCCCCCACTGTTCCAGATCCCTACGACTTATCGGCACGGAATATATGAGAACGATTGGTGACCACTGGTTGATCACAAATATAAAACCCCCGGTATTCCGTTGAAACCCAACATAAAAATGAAATTTGCCATTAGGTCTTCTTTTATGTGTACTTGTCGACGACATTACGCTGCATTGCCCTAATAGATAACCACTATAGAATAAATGTGGACTACTGTACCTAATACTATTTTATGCATATTAAGTGCAGTATACCACTGCCAAGGAGTGCCACCGATCAGAGGCGCAGCGAGGTGGTTTTGGGGGATAACATCCCCCACCCCGGAGCTCACAGAAATGTTTAAATTTAATCTATTTTACTTAATTGGATTAATATTGCTGATAGAATAGTGTGACAAATAAGAAACTATCCCTCGGAAGGGCGTAAAAATCGCCAATTCGAACCATTTATCTTAATTTTTTCCGGCGGAGACGGCCGGAAGGCCTACGCACCTCCCGCTAACCCTGCGGGTATGCAATACCACCAAGCCCCCCAGCATAAACTGTGCCTGAAACCCCCCCTAGCCTTAATTCCTAGCTATCCCCTGCCATAAATCATGCGATTAATAAATATGATGAATCTCGGCAAATGAAAGATTAGATCCAAAGATATGCTGAACAAGGAAAGATATGAATGCAACTATGTACTGTTTTCAATATATTCTCCTAATATATACTTCAGAGATCTTAGGGGAGTTTTAATCATTCAATTAAAATAAAAGAGCTAAATAACACACTGAATTCAATGCAATGTGCACTCTATTGTTGTCCCGTCCCGAATAACTGTTTATTTATTTAACGTCTTACTTCATAGCAACAATGCAAAACTGCCAATCTGGAAAGCGTCAGCGGTGCTGAGAGGTACCCTCCGTGCACTCACGCGTAGGAGTTAGGGACGAGTGTTTGGGGTACAGGAATTTCGGAGAGTGAACCGATTATCAATGAAGACACATGAAATGTATGGAGCTCTCCGTTGACTCTACCTCTACTCTCAGGCAAGCGCTCGATTTTTACCATGGAGTGGAAGTGAAAGCGGTTTTGAAGTAGCGATATAACTTTTCGAGGGGAGTTTAAATAACTTAATTCAAATTAAGTAGTTAAATAACACACTGATTTCAATGCTATGTGCACTCTATTGTTGTCCCAACCGGAATAACTGCGTATTTATTCCACGCATTACTACATAACAGAAAGTCCAAACGACCAATTTGGACCACAATAATCCGCGTTACGGTGATGAAAATGGTTTTGAATTAAAATTGTTATTGTTAATGTTGTAGATAAAAAAGCCCTCCTGGTTGTCGCACCCATGTATATTGCTTTGCTTTCCTGGTACAATATCCCGCGCAGCAGTGGTGAATGTGGTTTTGAATGTAAATTTATGTGGAAAATGTTTATGAAAAAATCTTCAGTGAGTGGTTGCGGGTTTGGTCTAACTAACACTGCTCTTGCAGTGATGTATATGTTTTGGAATTTAAATTTTTATGGATAATGATAGAGACAACAATGCCGAACAACCAAAGTGGACCACAATATTTCAAATTACGGTTATGAAAATGGTTTTGAATTAAAATTTTTAAGGTTTAAATTTCTGTCTGGATTTTTCGCGTTCCGATTGCCACCTCTCGCCTGAATATAGTCGAAGTAATAAACGATCAAAGTGTGCATTCCATAGATTCCTTCAGATTTATTTACATTGCGATTGCCAATGTAATTAGAAATGGAACCCGTGTTTATTTAATTGGAACATCTGTCGGAATAATTTGGATTCGTGGTAGTAGTAGGTCCAAGTCCAAGTATTTTTCTCGTTATTGTTTTCCGCAGAGCCCAGCTTTGCAGCTGTCTCCTGGGCGTTTCGTTTAGTAATCTTGCAGGCAGATTAGTTGATCACGTTTAACATATTAAAAGAGTCATGGCATAATAATACTGGACAGGGAATAAGGGGATAGGGATATGGGAAGGGTTGAGGGCACATTTGGGGAGGCGGTGTTTTTGTTTCAGCGGAGGTTCGTAGTCCCAAAGATTTTTTAACAGTGCATTATTTGTTTTATCAAATGTAAGGGAAAATTTTCTAGAACAGATTTTAGTTTCGCTAGAAAGTGGTAGTAATACATCTCCTTGAAACATGCCATTTATAATTTAGTGTGATAGAAAGATATTTCAAACGGCATAAAAAATATTGACGGTCGTCAAGGGGACAGTAAGCGAAACACGATAAAATTGAACATTTAATGGATGTTTATTTCTAAATTAAGTGTAAATCAGATAGAAAACGAAATGGTACTGCAGGAATAAGAAAGTGCAATTCTTTTTCTTTCTAATGATACGTGGCTTAACTTAATGAGACCATTATCACTAAATTTAATATGCAAAAACAAATACGGTTGTAGGCATTGAAAATTTAATTTACATGTATTTCTTATGGAATTGACTCATGGGACATGACCTGCCCGAAATTTTTCTCTATTAGTGCGATGAAGTGTACGGTATTTATAGTAAATCCATCCTTAGCCAATACAAACAAACTGAATGGTTGACCATGTGATAAAACGTGTAACGTAAAATTGTGTATGTGTGAAAAACTAAGATTTTCAATATTTGGAACATGCCATTTATAATTTAGTGTGATAGAAAGATATTTCAAACGGCATAAACAGTATTGATGGTCGTCAAGGGGATAGTAAGCAAAACACGCTCAAATTGAACCTTTTTTGGATATTTATTTATAAATTCAGTGTAAATCAGGTATAAAACGAAATGGAACTGCAGGAATAAGAAAGTGCAATTCTTTTTCTTTCAAATGATACGTGGCTTAGCTTAATGAGACCATTATCAGTAATCATAATACCGAAAAGAAAAGACGTCTGCAGGCAATAAACATTAAATTTACATGTATTTCTTATTTAAATGACTCATGGCACATTCCAGGGACTCATGAGCCCAAGAAGGACTATGAGAAACCAATGAACACCTCTTTACTGGAAAACTTTCATAACTCCTAATCCCCGTGACGTAATATCAGGTGTAGGATAACGAAAATGATATTTATATATGCTCATAACATGTTATACGAATAGAAGTTAAGTTTCTTTCAACGTCCTTGATTACTCAGAAAAAGTTAAAATATGGAGAAAAAAAAGTGTGGACACTACTCATTTGTTTCCCGCGAATGTCTCACTTTTTACTGTGTTACTCTCAAAATATGGATGTCATAGGGGTGACCTCAGTTAGATATGATAGTAAATAAATGGGACCATATAATACCGTCATCTTCAAACCCGCTGAAACACCCTCAAAAGATTAAATTATGCATATAAGTCTCCTTTTCGGGTACTTATCGTCACTATTCCTCAACTTTTCCAACCCCTACCACTCATCGCCACGGAAATGATGTTCACGATTGGTGACCACTGGCAGTGGAAACCTATTAATCCCAATACACCCCCAAAAAAATTGAATTTTGCATTTGGAAGTCTACTTTTTGGGTACTTTTTGTCACAATTCCACCGCTGATCCCTACCCCCACGACTCATCCCTACGGAATTCATGTGAACGACTAGTGACAACTAGCAGTACACCCATATAAACCCCAGGCATCCCCCTGAAACCCCTCAAAAATGTAATATGTGACATTAAATCTCCATTTTGGGACTTTCTGGCCGATATTACGCCGCACTGCCCGTCCCCTCACAGCCCTAGATATGGAATATTTGCTAATGGCGGGCCACCGTAAACCATACGGGATAAAACCTGAAAACCCCCGATCGCATTCTGGAACCTCCCAGAAAAATTAAATATTTTAAGGTCGCCTTTCCGGGTAGTTTTCGTCACCATTCAGCCCGTGTTCCCCAACCCTATGAGTTATTAAAACCCCCGACAACCCCTTGAAACTTCCCAAAATATTATTTTCTGAAAGGTTTTTTATTTATCGTCAGAATTCCGCCACTGTTCCGGATCCCTACGACTATCGGCACGGAATTAATGAGATCAATTTGTGACCCCTGGTTTAACACAAATATGACACCCACAGTATTTTTTTGAAACCTCCCCAATTACACAAACCTAAAAATTGAAATTTGTCATTAGGTTTTCTTTTATGGGTACTTGTCGCCGCAATTACGTCGCATTGCCCTACCCTTTTCAGTCACCACTACAGAATCAATGTGGATTATCGTTGACCTCATGAATCACACACATTAAAACCCCTGCATCCCACTGGAGCCCCCCTCGGAGGAGGAGACCCGTAATGGGGGCTAAGTGGAGCAGCAGCGGGGGGGCCTCCTCACCACCGAGGCGGCGAAGCCGCCCTTCAACGAACTGGCGAAGCTAGGGGGCGTAAGTAACCCTTTGGCGGCGATGTCGCCCTTTACTAGAAACGGTAAAGCCGACCCAAGGAACAAGCGGCACAGCCGCTGGTGGCTTCCTCCACCCCCTTTTCAGTTCTGAAATATTCTGAACTGTCACTGCCCTCTAGGCGGCAAAGCCAACCCCTGTAGAGGAATGGCAAAGTCGATGCCTCTCCGAGGACTGAGCGGAGTACCCCTGGGGGGGCATACTCTTCCCCTGGGCGGCGAAGCCACCTCTTAACGAGGAACGGCAAAGCCATTCCGAGGAATGAGAGCGGCAGCCGCGGTAGGATTCCCTTAATCGCGGCGCGTGGCGCCCCCAACAAGGAATGACCACGCTGTGTTGAGGTCTGAGTATTGTAGCTCTAGGGGACTCCCTTGTCCCTGGGCGGCGAAGCTATCCCTGAAACGAGGATCGGCGAAGCCGCGGTACAACCGCGGGTAGCGACTCTCCCCTCCCACCGACCGCGGCAGGGAACGGCGAAGCGGCTCGGGGAGGCGACCGACCAAGCTGGCCGCGAAGTGGATTCGAGCCCTAGAGTACCCGAGGACTTAGTGGGCAGACGTTCGATGAACAGCAAAGCTGTTACGAGGACTTAACCGGGAATGGCGGTCGTGACGCATCCAAGGGTCCGCTTCCCTCCCCTCTGTACAAGCACTTCGCGGTCAGATTACTCTTATAAAATTCTTCAAACACCCAAAAAATTAGACGGCGACGGCCGTTACGAGAACTAACTGGCGTAGGCACGGGGGCGTCAGTAACCCTCGGGTGGCAGAGCCGCCCTTTACTATAAACTGTGAAGCCGCCCATTGAACTTTGGGGCTTCTAACACCCCAGGGCGGTGAAGCCGCACCTTAACGAATAACGGCGAAACAGTTACGAGTTTGAAGCGGGGTACCCCCGGGGGGCACACTTAACCTGACCTAAACCTCGTTGAGAGGCCACAAAGCCGCCTCTCAACAAGGAACTACGACGCCGTCCCTAAGAATGAGCGTGGCACCCGCGGTAAGACTCCTTTATCTCCGGGCGGCGTGGTGCATCCTACGAGGAACGGCGAAGCCGTCCAGAGGTCTGAGCAGCGCAGCTTCGGGGGATTCCCTTGCCCATGGGCGGCGATGCTATCTCTGAAACGAGGATGGGCGTAGCCGCGGTAAGTGACACTTCCCTCCGACCGTCCACGGCAGGGAACGGCGAAGCGGTCGAGGGAGGCGGCGAACCAAGATGGCCGCAAAGGGGCTTCTAGGGGTTCGAGCCCTATTGCCCCGGAGGGCTTTGTGGACAGCGGTAGGAGGATGGGCGATGACGTTCCGAAGACTTTGCCGACGATGCTGGTGGTGGAGCAGCCAATGGTCCGCTTCTCTACCCCCTGGCCGGCAAAGCCGGCCCATATCACTTTTTGGTCAGAATTTTCTAATAGAAATTCTTTGGACAACCACATTCTAAGACAGCGAAGCCGAATCAGGGGATTCTAAGTTAAAGATGGAAGCTGACCTTACGACCGATTTCTTATGAAGTTTGCATTTACAAAAAATTATGCATTCCATTTCGGAAAAAAGTGAACTTGGCCGCGGGGTCCTCCCATTCCCTCTGGTCACTGGATATATAAGAGCGGAGCTTCTAGGAACGGCGAAGCCGTTACGTGGAGTTCACTGGCGACGACGAACGTGGCGGGTGCTACCCTTCCCATTGGCCGCCGAAGCCGACACCTAGAACTATATGGACTGAGCTACGAGGAACGGCAAACCGTTCCGAGGAATGTGCTGGAGAAGATGGGTGCGGTGTGCGCTATCCTTCCTCACCAGACGGCGAAGACGGCCCCGAGGACTTTGTGCACAAAGCTTCGAGGAACGACAAAGCCGTTCCGAAGAATATGCCGGCGAAGCAGACCATAGCGTAGAATAGGGTTCGTTTTCCTCCCCTCCCCCCCTTCCCGAACCCGGTAATTTTGGGAACGGAGCTTCCAATGGGTGTTTCTGCGAAGCCAGCAGAAAATCCGTCTGTGAATACATTTTATGGAAAAATATAATACGTTTCATTGCCCTTGACGTAGTTTCGTGGGTTGAATAATGAAAATGATTACTATATATACTGTCCATATCATCAACTGATTTCTGGTAACAGATTGTTTTCATCCCCTCCTGTTAAAGAGATAAATGTTAAACAATGCCAAAAATCACATAAATTTCGATTTATAAAAGATTCATAAAACATATATAGTACTTTCGGCGAACGAGTCCTTACAATGGCGGCTACAATGGGTGCTACAATACTCCCTGGACGGAAAAGGGATGTTTTGGACTTAGTGCACAGAGCTTCGACGCATAACGAGGCCATTACGAAGATTGCGACGCCGAAGCAGATCGTGGCGTAGCCGAGGGTTCGTTTTGGCTCACCATTTGCGGTCAGATGATTGGTATAAAAAATTCTCTAGAAACACAAAAATAGACGGCGAAGCCGGATCCGGGGGTTCTAAGGGGGCGGAGCCCCCTAGCGAGCTACAGCGAGTCCTATCTATATACAGCCGGCGTGGTGACTGACTGACTCATGGATACAAATTCCCAGCCAATTCCAGAAGTGCTGGAGAGCTGAAATTTGGCACGCGTGCGGGGAACCCGAAATGATCCGGAGGAAAAATCCGAAAACCGGAAGTTTCCGCCACGTGTCGTCGCTAGGTCGACAAAATGGCCGAAATCGCGCCTTTTCCGGGGACCGTCGTTTGGTTTTTATTTTACTGCGCGTGGACTGTGCGTGCCACACGAATGATTAATGCATTTTTTTAAAGCTAATAAACGTGGCCATGTGACTGTGTAATGCTCTAAGTTTCATATTAAGAAAATTGCTGCCAAAATGGCGTCCAAAAAGTGGTTTTTCGAAAATATTTTCATACTTTCCTCTCCCCTCGACTTAATTTCAGGTGTAAGATAACGAAAATGATTATTATATATGCTCATAACATTGTTTACGAAGTGATGGTAACAATTCTTTTTCATCGTCCTTGGTTACTGAGAAAAAAATTAAAATATTCCGAAAATCACCGAAAATTACGATTTCCAAAAGATTAACACAAGATTTTGTCAATTTTTACCTGACCGATTTCTTTCAAACATGTTAGTTACATAGAGCGCAGCATTGTCTTTCAGAAAACATAAACATTTAGTAAATGATTTAATGGATTTAACCGCGAAAAAATAAAAATGGCGGGCACTACACACTTTTTTCAGGGACTTGTTTGCTTTTTATTGTATTACTCTCGAAATATGGATGTCATAGGGCACAATTCTTTTAGACATGACAGTAAATGAATGTCACCATATAGTATCGTCATCTTTAAACCCCCTGAAACCCCCTAAAAAATTAAAATTTCCAAATAAGTAGCCTTTTCGGGTACTTTCGTCCCAATTACGCCGCTTTTCCAATCCTTACCACTCATCGCTACGGAATTGATGTGGACGATTGATGACCGCTGGCATTAAAAACCTATAACCCCCCGGTAAACCCACATATCCCCCCCACCCCCAAAAAATAAAATTTTGCATATAAGTTTACTTCCTGGGTACTTTTCGTGACTATTCCACCGCCCCCAAACACTCATCCCCACGGAACTTATGTGAACGGATGGTGACCGCCAGGAGTACACACTTTAAAACCCCCGGTATCCCCCTGAAATCCCCCCAAATGTAAAATGTGTCATTTAGCCTCCTATTGGGGAACTTCTCGAAAACATTACGCCGCACTACCCGTCCCCTCTGAGCTCTAGATCGGGAATATTTGGTGAGGGCGAACCACCGTAAACCATACAGGAAAAAATACCAGAAAACCCCCGATTACCTCCTGAACATCGCCGAAATAAAAATAAAACAAATTTAAACCACTGTGTAATTAAGTAAATTTATTAGTTTCCATTTGAGAAAATTGCAGCCAAAATGGCGTCCAAAAATTGATTTTTCGAAATAAATTTCATACCTTCCCCTCCCCTCGACTTAATTTAAAGTTTTGGATAACGAAAATGATTATTAAATATGCTCATAACATCGTTTACGAAGTGATGGTAACAATTTTTTTTCATCGTCCTTGGTTACTGAGAAAAAAATTAAAATATTCCGAAAATCACGGAAAATTACGATTTTCAAAAGATTAACACAAGGTTTTGTCAATTTTAACTCAACCGATGTCTTTCAAACTTTGTAGTTACATACATCTATGCATTGTCTTTCAGAAAACATAAACATTTTATTATTTATTTAATGGGTTTAACAGCGAAAAAATAAAAATGGCGGGCACTGCTCACTTTTTTCAGGGACTGGTTTGCTTTTTATTGTATTACTTTCGAAATATGGATGTCATAGGGCACAATTCTTTTAGACATGACAGTAAATGAATGTGACCATATAGCACCGCCATCTTTTAACCCCCGGAAACCCCCTAAAAAATTAAAATTTGCATATAAGTAGCCTTTTCGGGTACTTTTCGTCACAATTCCGCCGCTTTTCCAATCCTTACCACTCATCGCTACGGAATTGATGTGGACGATTGATGACCGCTGGCAGTAAAAACCTATAAACCCCCGGTAAACCCACATACACCCCCCCCCCCAAAAATAAAATTTTCAAATAAGTCTACTTTTTCGGTACTTTTCGTGACTATTCCACCCCCCCCCACCCAACGACTCATCCCCCCGAAATTTATGTGAATGGATGGTGACCGCCAGGAGTACACACATTTAAACCCCCGGGATCCCCGTGAAATCCCCCGCAAATGATAAATGTTTCATTTAGTCTCCTATTTGGGTACTTCTCGCAAACATTACGCCGCACTACCCGTCCCCTCTGAGCTCAAGATCCGGAATATTTGGTGAGGGCGAGCCACCGTAAACCATACGGGAAAAAATACCAGAAAACCCCCGATTACCTCATGGAACATCGCCGAAAAAAAATAAAACAAATTTAAACTCGCCTTTTCGAATAGTTTTCGACACAATTTAACCAGTGCCCCTACCACTTATTAAAACCCCCGATAACCCCGTGAAACCTCCCAAAAGATTTCTAATAAATAGCCTCTCCAGGTAAAAGAATCATCAGACCACTCTTCCGGTCCCCTAGGACTTATCGGCACGGAATTTATGAGAACGATTTGTGTCCACTGGTTTAACACAAGTATAAAACCCCCGGTATTCCGTAGGAACCCCCCGAAAAAAAATGAAAAACTTGCCATTAAGTCTTCTTTTATGGGTACTTGTCGCCACTATTAATACAATCATCGCTACATGATCACTGTGGACTCAAGGCGGCGAAGCCGCCCCACAACGAGGAACTGGCGTAGGCGAGGGGGAGCTTCAGTAACCCCCGGGCGGCGAAGCCGCCCCGATGTTCAAGCGGCGCAGCCGCTGTGGACTCCCCCCACCTCCGGGCGGCGAAGCCGCCCCTTAAACGAATAACGGTGAAAGAGTTCCGAAATGCCCTCGCCCCCTGGCGCACTAAACCCCCGGGTGGCGAAGCCGCCCTTCAGCGAGGAACGGCGAAGCCGTTCCGAGGAATGAGTGGGGCGCCTCCCTACCCCCTGGCCGGCGAAGCCGGCCCCTAGTCGAGTTGAGATTATTCGAACTTCAAAAGTCTTCCAACGACCACGTATGTAGACGGCGAAGCCGGAACCGGGGTTTTAAGGGGCGTAGCCCCTTAACGAGCGCGCGCAGCGCAGCGAGTCCCTTATATATACAGCCGGATGTGTAACTGACTCATCTACTCATGGATACAAATTCACAGCCAAAACTGCGATAGGTGTGGACATTTGAGTTATTGGACGTAAAAGTAAAAAAAAATTCATCGGGAGGAAAAATCTGAAAACTCGAAAAAGTCGATTAGTTTTCGAGATATATCGACTTGAATTACATGGGAGCCTTATGGGACTAAAACTTTTTCGGTTTTATTTCGTATTTTTAAACGTCGTAGGAACATGATATTCAATAGACATAAACTAGATTTTTTTATTGATTTTTTGGTACGGTTGTCATAACGGTGTATTTATATTTACTATTTTTTATCATTTTTTTAAAAATTTCCAATGCTTTTCTTACGGGACTAACTTTGGAATTTTTTTTGACCAACTTGCAATAATCGTAGGACAAATTCCTTGAAACGCAAGATACTAGATTTTTTGCTTGCTTTTTTGGCTATCTTGGAATATTCACAAGTCGAAAGAATTCCGAGGAATAAACGATTTTCGATTTTCCATTGTCGAGGAGACGAATATTAAATTTCGGATTTCGGCTTTGAGACTTCGGCATATGAAAATTTGGAATCTCCGTGAAAACCCTTAGAGGGTACTCCGTACCCTCACGCCCTACCCTGTTTTTCCGATAACCCTCTTGGTTAATTCATAATAAAATTCCGAAAAATATCCTGCACGTGAGAAAATCATTGTCGCCATTATTTTGTGAAGCACACGATCTTAAATAACTTGGCAACCGTTCAAGTTAGATGGATGAAATTTTCAGGGTAATACTATTATCAAAAAGGACAACTTTTGAAATGATAACCATTCCACTCGATTGATTCATGTGAGAGTTATATCGATACCAATCTCCTTGGATACGCTTTATTCGCTAATAACTTTCTCGTTATTCGAAGTATGAATACGAAATTCAAATATAATACTAAAGTTGACGTGCTTAATCTGCCAAAAGTTAATTCAGGCGGATCGAATTATTAGAAGCGAAGTTATAATCGATCATAGGGTGCATTCGATATATGTCTTTTTCACACTTGTTTACATAGTTACGGGGATAAAAATTATAATTATATTCTAAGACAGCCACGTACAATACGTACATGTAAAATATTTTGTTGAGTAATGATTCCTTTGGAAGATATATCGAAATGAAATAATTTCGATAGGTCTAATTTTCTCCTTTGTTATTGACCGTAGATGTCCGACATTTTTAGGATAGTACGTGATTGGTGATATAAGATTTCTGTTATATTTTGGTCTCCATGGCAACCATAGTTTCAACTTTATGCCGAAATATATTTTCAATGTAAAGTAAATGGGGATATATCTAAATCGTTTTATACAAGTTTCCTCACAAGCACACGATCTTGAATAACTTGGCAACCGTTCAAGTTAGATGAATGAAATTTTCAGGGTAATACTATAATCAAAAAGGACAACCTTTTCAATGATAACCATTCCACTCGATCGATTCATGTGAGAGTTATATCGATAACAATCTTCTTGGTTACGCTTTCTTCGCTAATAACTTTTTTGTTATTCATGGTATGAATATAAAATAAAAATACAATACTAAAATTGACGTTTTTAATCAGACAAAAGTTAAATCAAGCGGATCAAATAATTAGAGGCGAAGGTATTAGCTATCAAAGTGTGCATTCGATACATGTCTTTTTCAACTTATTTACATAGATACGGGGATAAAATTTTTAATTATTCGCTTATACAGCCACGTTCTATACTCACATGTGAAATATTTCGATGAGTAATGATTCATAATGAAGATATATCGAAATAAAATAATATCGATAGGTCTCATTTTATCCTTTGTTATTGGGCGTTCCATTTTGAAATTTTTATGATAGAACGTGAATTGTGATATAAGATTTCTGTTATCTTTTTCCAATATCTAAGCCACAAACAGACGTATTTTGGTCCTTTTTATTGACATAGCGAATGCCAATCTAATTAGAAATTGAACCCATATGTATTCAATTGGCACATCTGTCGGAATAATAGGGATTCGTGGTAGTAAAAAATCTCCTTGGAACTTCCAGGAAATCATGAGCCCAAGAAGGTCAATAAGAAACCAATCAAGTCTTCTTTACTGGAAAATTTCATATCTCCCTATCCCCGCGACGTAATATCAGGTTTAGGATAACGAATATTTGCATTTATATATGCTCATAATGAACGACTGATGACCGCTAGCAGTACACCCATATAAACCCCAGGCATCCCCCTGAAACCCCTAAAAAATGTTAAATGTGATATTTACTCTCCTTTTTAGGACATTCTGGCCGACATTACGCCGCATTGCCCGTCCCCTCACAGTTCTAGATATGGAATATTTGCTAATAGCGGGCCACTGTAAACCATGCGGGAAAAAAAACCTGAAAACACTCGATCACCTCCGGGACCTTCCAGAAAAATAAAATTTATTAAGTTCTCCTTTCCGGGTAGTTTTCGTCACCATTCAGGCCTTGTTCCTCAAACCTTCGAGTCATTAGAACCCACGATAACCCCGTGAAACTTCCCAAAAAGATTATTTTCTGAAAGCTCGCCTATTTCGGTATTTATCGTCAGAATTCCCCCACTGTTCCAGATCCCTACGACTTATCGGCACGGAATATATGAGAACGATTGGTGACCACTGGTTGATCACAAATATAAAACCCCCGGTATTCCGTTGAAACCCAACATAAAAATGAAATTTGCCATTAGGTCTTCTTTTATGTGTACTTGTCGACGACATTACGCTGCATTGCCCTAATAGATAACCACTATAGAATAAATGTGGACTACTGTACCTAATACTATTTTATGCATATTAAGTGCAGTATACCACTGCCAAGGAGTGCCACCGATCAGAGGCGCAGCGAGGTGGTTTTGGGGGATAACATCCCCCACCCCGGAGCTCACAGAAATGTTTAAATTTAATCTATTTTACTTAATTGGATTAATATTGCTGATAGAATAGTGTGACAAATAAGAAACTATCCCTCGGAAGGGCGTAAAAATCGCCAATTCGAACCATTTATCTTAATTTTTTCCGGCGGAGACGGCCGGAAGGCCTACGCACCTCCCGCTAACCCTGCGGGTATGCAATACCACCAAGCCCCCCAGCATAAACTGTGCCTGAAACTCCCCCTAGCCTTAATTCCTAGCTATCCCCTGCCATAAATCATGCGATTAATAAATATGATGAATCTCGGCAAATGAAAGATTAGATCGAAAGATATGCTGAACAAGGAAAGATATGAATGCATCTATGTACTGTTTTCAATATATTCTCCTAATATATACTTCAGAGATCTTAGGGGAGTTTTAATCATTCAATTAAAATAAAAGAGCTAAATAACACACTGAATTCAATGCAATGTGCACTCTATTGTTGTCCCGTCCCGAATAACTGTTTATTTATGTAACGCCTTACTTCATAGCAACAATGCAAAACTGCCAATCTGGAAAGCGTCAGCGGTGCTGAGAGGTACCCTCCGTGCACTCACGCGTAGGAGTTAGGGACGAGTGTTTGGGGTACAGGAATTTCGGAGAGTGAACCGATTATCAATGAAGACACATGAAATGTATGGAGCTCTCCGTTGACTCTACCTCTACTCTCAGGCAAGCGCTCGATTTTTACCATGGAGTGGAAGTGAAAGCGGTTTTGAAGTAGCGATATAACTTTTCGAGGGGAGTTTAAATGACTTAATTCAAATTAAGTAGTTAAATAACACACTGATTTCAATGCTATATGCATTCTATTTATTGTTCCAACCGGAATAACTGCGTATTTATTCCACGCATTACTACATAACAGAAAGTCCAAACGACCAATATGGACCACAATAATCCGCGTGACGGTGATGAAAATGATTTTGAATTAAAATTGTTATTGTTAATGTTGTAGATAAAAAAGCCCTCCTGGTTGTCGCACCCATGTATATTGCTTTGCTTTCCTGGTACAATATCCCGCGCAGCAGTGGTGAATGTGGTTTTGAATGTAAATTTATGTGGAAAATGTTTATGAAAAAATCTTCAGTGAGTGGTTGCGGGTTTGGTCTAACTAACACTGCTCTTGCAGTGATGTATATGTTTTGGAATTTAAATTTTTATGGATAATGATAGAGACAACAATGCCGAACAACCAAAGTGGACCACAATATTTCAAATTACGGTTATGAAAATGGTTTTGAATTAAAATTTTTAAGGTTTAAATTTCTGTCTGGATTTTTCGCGTTCCGATTGCCACCTCTCGCCTGAATATAGTCGAAGTAATAAACGATCAAAGTGTGCATTCCATAGATTCCTTCAGATTTATTTACATTGCGATTGCCAATGTAATTAGAAATGGAACCCGTGTTTATTTAATTGGAACATCTGTCGGAATAATTTGGATTCGTGGTAGTAGTAGGTCCAAGTCCAAGTATTTTTCTCGTTATTGTTTTCCGCAGAGCCCAGCTTTGCAGCTGTCTCCTGGGCGTTTCGTTTAGTAATCTTGCAGGCAGATTAGTTGATCACGTTTAACATATTAAAAGAGTCATGGCATAATAATACTGGACAGGGAATAAGGGGATAGGGATATGGGAAGGGTTGAGGGCACATTTGGGGAGGCGGTGTTTTTGTTTCAGCGGAGGTTCGTAGTCCCAAAGATTTTTTAACAGTGCATTATTTGTTTTATCAAATGTAAGGGAAAATTTTCTAGAACAGATTTTAGTTTCGCTAGAAAGTGGTAGTAATACATCTCCTTGAAACATGCCATTTATAATTTAGTGTGATAGAAAGATATTTCAAACGGCATAAAAAATATTGACGGTCGTCAAGGGGACAGTAAGCGAAACACGATAAAATTGAACATTTAATGGATGTTTATTTCTAAATTAAGTGTAAATCAGATAGAAAACGAAATGGTACTGCAGGAATAAGAAAGTGCAATTCTTTTTCTTTCTAATGATACGTGGCTTAACTTAATGAGACCATTATCACTAAATTTAATATGCAAAAACAAATACGGTTGTAGGCATTGAAAATTTAATTTACATGTATTTCTTATGGAATTGACTCATGGGACATGACCTGCCCGAAATTTTTCTCTATTAGTGCGATGAAGTGTACGGTATTTATAGTAAATCCATCCTTAGCCAATACAAACAAACTGAATGGTTGACCATGTGATAAAACGTGTAACGTAAAATTGTGTATGTGTGAAAAACTAAGATTTTCAATATTTGGAACATGCCATTTATAATTTAGTGTGATAGAAAGATATTTCAAACGGCATAAACAGTATTGATGGTCGTCAAGGGGATAGTAAGCAAAACACGCTCAAATTGAACCTTTTTTGGATATTTATTTATAAATTCAGTGTAAATCAGGTATAAAACGAAATGGAACTGCAGGAATAAGAAAGTGCAATTCTTTTTCTTTCAAATGATACGTGGCTTAGCTTAATGAGACCATTATCAGTAATCATAATACCGAAAAGAAAAGACGTCTGCAGGCAATAAACATTAAATTTACATGTATTTCTTATTTAAATGACTCATGGCACATTCCAGGGACTCATGAGCCCAAGAAGGACTATGAGAAACCAATGAACACCTCTTTACTGGAAAACTTTCATAACTCCTAATCCCCGTGACGTAATATCAGGTGTAGGATAACGAAAATGATATTTATATATGCTCATAACATGTTATACGAATAGAAGTTAAGTTTCTTTCAACGTCCTTGATTACTCAGAAAAAGTTAAAATATGGAGAAAAAAAAGTGTGGACACTACTCATTTGTTTCCCGCGAATGTCTCACTTTTTACTGTGTTACTCTCAAAATATGGATGTCATAGGGGTGACCTCAGTTAGATATGATAGTAAATAAATGGGACCATATAATACCGTCATCTTCAAACCCGCTGAAACACCCTCAAAAGATTAAATTATGCATATAAGTCTCCTTTTCGGGTACTTATCGTCACTATTCCTCAACTTTTCCAACCCCTACCACTCATCGCCACGGAAATGATGTTCACGATTGGTGACCACTGGCAGTGGAAACCTATTAATCCCAATACACCCCCAAAAAAATTGAATTTTGCATTTGGAAGTCTACTTTTTGGGTACTTTTTGTCACAATTCCACCGCTGATCCCTACCCCCACGACTCATCCCTACGGAATTCATGTGAACGACTAGTGACAACTAGCAGTACACCCATATAAACCCCAGGCATCCCCCTGAAACCCCTCAAAAATGTAATATGTGACATTAAATCTCCATTTTGGGACTTTCTGGCCGATATTACGCCGCACTGCCCGTCCCCTCACAGCCCTAGATATGGAATATTTGCTAATGGCGGGCCACCGTAAACCATACGGGATAAAACCTGAAAACCCCCGATCGCATTCTGGAACCTCCCAGAAAAATTAAATATTTTAAGGTCGCCTTTCCGGGTAGTTTTCGTCACCATTCAGCCCGTGTTCCCCAACCCTATGAGTTATTAAAACCCCCGACAACCCCTTGAAACTTCCCAAAATATTATTTTCTGAAAGGTTTTTTATTTATCGTCAGAATTCCGCCACTGTTCCGGATCCCTACGACTATCGGCACGGAATTAATGAGATCAATTTGTGACCCCTGGTTGAACACAAATATGACACCCACAGTATTTTTTTGAAACCTCCCCAATTACACAAACCTAAAAATTGAAATTTGTCATTAGGTTTTCTTTTATGGGTACTTGTCGCCGCAATTACGTCGCATTGCCCTACCCTTTTCAGTCACCACTACAGAATCAATGTGGATTATCGTTGACCTAATGAATCACACACATTAAAACCCCTGCATCCCACTGGAGCCCCCCTCGGAGGAGGAGACCCGTAATGGGGGCTAAGTGGAGCAGCAGCGGGGGGGCCTCCTCACCACCGAGGCGGCGAAGCCGCCCTTCAACGAACTGGCGAAGCTAGGGGGCGTAAGTAACCCTTTGGCGGCGATGTCGCCCTTTACTAGAAACGGTAAAGCCGACCCAAGGAACAAGCGGCACAGCCGCTGGTGGCTTCCTCCACCCCCTTTTCAGTTCTGAAATATTCTGAACTGTCACTGCCCTCTAGGCGGCAAAGCCAACCCCTGTAGAGGAATGGCAAAGTCGATGCCTCTCCGAGGACTGAGCGGAGTACCCCTGGGGGGGCATACTCTTCCCCTGGGCGGCGAAGCCACCTCTTAACGAGGAACGGCAAAGCCATTCCGAGGAATGAGAGCGGCAGCCGCGGTAGGATTCCCTTAATCGCGGCGCGTGGCGCCCCCAACAAGGAATGACCACGCTGTGTTGAGGTCTGAGTATTGTAGCTCTAGGGGACTCCCTTGTCCCTGGGCGGCGAAGCTATCCCTGAAACGAGGATCGGCGAAGCCGCGGTACAACCGCGGGTAGCGACTCTCCCCTCCCACCGACCGCGGCAGGGAACGGCGAAGCGGCTCGGGGAGGCGACCGACCAAGCTGGCCGCGAAGTGGATTCGAGCCCTAGAGTACCCGAGGACTTAGTGGGCAGACGTTCGATGAACAGCAAAGCTGTTACGAGGACTTAACCGGGAATGGCGGTCGTGACGCATCCAAGGGTCCGCTTCGATTCCCTACGAGTTTTCTAGATATATCGACTATTAGTTTTCGAGATATATCGACTTGAATTAACATGGGAGCCTTATGGGACTAAAACTTTTTCGGTTTTATTTCGTATTTTGAAACGTGGTAGGAACATGATATTCAATGGACATAAACTAGATTTTTTGATTGATTTTTTGGTATGGTTGTCATAACGGTGTATTTATATTTACTATTTTTTATCATTTTTTTAAAAATTTCCAATGCTTTTCTTACGGGACTAACTTTGGAATTTTTTTTGACCAATTTGCAATAATCGTAGGACAAATTCCTTGAAACGCAAGATACTAGATTTTTTGCTTGATTTTTTGGCTATCTTGGAATATTCACAAGTCGAAAGAATTCCGAGGAATAAACGATTTTCGATTTTCCATTGTCGAGGAGAAGAATATTAAATTTCGGATTTCGGCTTTGAGACTTCGGCATATGAAAATTTGGAATCTCCGTGAAAACCCTTAGAGGGTACTCCGTACCCTCACGCCCTACCCTGTTTTTCCGATAACCCTCTTGGTTAATTCATAATAAAATTCCGAAAAATATCCTGCACGTGAGAAAATCATTGTCGCCATTATTTTGTGAAGCACACGATCTTGAATAACTTGGCAACCGTTCAAGTTAGAGGATTGAAATTTTCAGGGTAATACTATTATCAAAAAAGACAACTTTTGAAATGATAACCATTCCACTCGATCGATTCATGTGAGAGTTATATCGATACCAATCTCCTTGGATACGCTTTATTCGCTAATAACTTTCTCGTTATTCAAAGTATGAATACGAAATTCAAATATAATACTAAAGTTGACGTGCTTAATCTGCCAAAAGTTAATTCAGGCGGATCGAATTATTAGAAGCGAAGTTATAATCGATCATAGGGTGCATTCGATATATGTCTTTTTCAGACTTGTTTACATAGTTACGGGGATAAAAATTATAAGTGTATTCTAAGACAGCCACGTACTATACGTAAATGTAAAATATTTTGTTGAGTAATGATTCCTTTGGAAGATATATCGAAATGAAATAATATCGATATGTCTAATTTTCTCCTTTGTAATTGACCGTAGATGTCCGAAATTTTTAGGATAGTACGTGATTGGTGAAATAAGATTTCTGTTATATTTTGGTCTCCATGGCAACCATAGTTTCAACTTTATGCCGAAATATATTTTCAATGTAAAGTAAATGGGGATATATCTAAATCGTTTTATACAAGTTTCCTCACAAGCACACGATCTTGAATAACTTGGCAACCGTTCAAGTTAGATGAATGAAATTTTCAGGGTAATACTATAATCAAAAAGGACAACTTTTTCAATGATAACCATTCCACTCGATCGATTCATGTGAGAGTTATATCGATAACAATCTTCTTGGTTACCCTTTTTCGCTAATAACTTTTTTGTTATTCAAGATATGAAATCGTAATTCAAATGCAATACCAAAGTTGACGTGCTCAATCTGGAAAAAGTTAAATCAGGCGGATCGAATAATTAGAAGCGAAGTTATAATCGATCCAAGGGTGCATTCGATACATGTCTTTTTCAGACTTGTTTACATAGTTACGGGGATAAAATTTTTAATTATTTGCTTAGACAGCAACGTACTATACGTACATGTAACATATTTTGATGAGTAATGATTCATTATGAAGATATATCGAAATGAAATAATATCGATATGCCTCATTTTCTCCTTTGTTATTGAATGTAGATGTCTGAAATTTTTAGGATAGTACGTGATTGGTGATATAAGATTTCTGTGATATTTTGGTCTCCATAGCAACCATAGTTTCAACTTTATGCCGAAATATATTTTCAATGTAAAGTAAATGGGGATATATCTAAATCGTTTTATACAAGTTTCCTCACAAGCACACGATCTTGAATAACTTGGCAACCGTTCAAGTTAGATGAATGAAATTTTTAGGGTAATACTAATATCAAAAAGGACAACTTTTGCAATGATAACCAATTCTCTCGGTAGATTAATGTGTGAGTTATATCGATACCAATCTCCTTGGATACGCTTTCTTCGCTAATAACTATTTTGTTATTCAAGATATGAAATCGTAATTCAAATGCAATACCAAAGTTGACGTGTTCAATCTGGCAAAAGTTAAATCAGGCGGATCGAATAATTAGAAGCGAAGTTATAATCGATCCAAGGGTGCATTCGATACATGTCTTTTTCAGACTTGTTTACATAGTTACGGGGATAAAATTTTTAATTATTTGCTTAGACAGCAACGTACTATACGTACATGTAACATATTTTGATGAGTAATGATTCATAATGAAGATATATCGAAATGAAATAATATCGATATGCCTCATTTTCTCCTTTGTTATTGAATGTAGATGTCTGAAATTTTTAGGATAGTACGTGATTGATGATATAAGATTTCTGTTATCTTTTGGTCTCCGTGGAAAACCATAGTTTTAACTTTATGGCGAAATATATTATCAATGTTAAGTAAATGGGGATATATCGATATCGTTTTATACAAGTTTCCTCTTTTGCGAGATTAATAAAAATATAAGGACATGATCCTTACCATAGAGGTCACATTTAGCAATGATGAACATCCTGCTCTACCCGTTTTCCAACATGAAAAATCGAATCTAAATTGCTGGAATTCGATTTGTCGCTTACATATTTTTTTATTTAATTATGAAAGGGACTTAAACTCTTACCGGTAGATAAAGAAAGGTACAAAACAAGATAAAGGTTTCAATAAACTAATGCAGTCGTTATAGTTGACGTTATGTTCGATAAAATTGTGTACTGTAGAGATTCCTTTTGCAGACCTTTTACTATAGTTGCTGGGATAAGACTTTTAACGGTATGCTAGAAGGTAACTTACGATTCATACATATAAAATATTTTGCAGAAGTACATCCCCTTCTCAAGATATGTCGATATGAAATTATATCGATAAGTGTCATTTTCTCCTAGCATATTAACCGTACCTACCCCATATTTTCGTCTTTTAGTACGGTATTTATATTAAGGCCCTCTTCAGCCAACAGAAACAAAACTGGATGGTTTACTCACGCGATAAAAGATGTCACGTAAAATTGTTTCGTTGTAAAAAACACGGTTTTCCCATATTTAAGCCACGAACAGAGATACTTTGGTCTTATTTATTGTCATTGCGATTGCCAATCTAATTAGAAATTGAACCCGTATGTATTCATTTGGCACATCTGTCGGAATAATAGGGATTCGTGGCAGTAATACATCTCCTTGGAACATGCTATTTATATCTTAGTGTGATGGGAAAATATTTCAAACGGCATAAACAATATTGACGGTCGTCAAGGGAAAGGTAAGCGAAACACGCTAAACTTGAACCTTTTTTGGATGTTTATTTCTAAATTCAGTGTAAATCAGGTATAAAACGAAATGGATCTGCAGCATTAAGAAGGTGCAATTCTTTTCCTTTCGAATGATATATGGCTTAACTTAATGTGACCATTTCCACTAATTTTAATGTGCAAATACAAATACGTCTGCAGGCATTAAAAATTTGATTTACATGTATTTCTTATGGAAATGACTCATGGCACATTCCAGGGACTCATGAGCCCAAGAAGCTCCATAAGAAACCAATCAACTCTTCTTAATCATAACTCCCGATCCCCGTTACGTAATATCAGGTGAAGGATAACGAAAATGATATTTCCTCATAACATGTTCTACGAAATGAAGTTAACAGTTTCTTACAGCGTCGTTGATTACTCAGAAAAAATTAAAATATTCCGATACTCAGAAAATTACGATTTACAAAGGATTAACACAACATTTCGTGAAACTATTCCTGACCAAGCGTTCGATTTTTACCATCGAGCGGGAGTGAAAGTGACTTTGTATCAACGATATAACTCTTCGCGGGGAGTTTAATTAACTTAATTCAAATAAAGTAGTTAAATAACACACTCATTTAAATGAAATGTGCACTCTATTGTCATTCCGACCAGAATAACAGCCTATTTATGTCACCAAGTTATAGCCAACGTTTCGAATTATTTTAAATAATAATCAGGGCTATGAATAAGATTAATAGATACACAGCAGGTATTTCTCCCTTATATCTGTTTTATTTATTTAGGTTAGGGTCTGAAAGGATAACGAAAATGATATTTCCTCATAACATGTTCTACGAAATGAAGTTAACAGTTTCTTTGAACGTCGTTGATTACTCAGAAAAAATTAAAATATTCCGAAAATCACAGAAAATTACGATTTAAAAAGGATTAACACAAGATTTCCTGAACTTATTCCTGGCTATATAGTAAAAACTCTTCAATAATATACAACTATGCATATGATTTTAGGAAAGGCAATCGTTTCAGAAATATTTCATTCGATATATCCGCGAAAAAATAAAAATGGTGGACACTACTCATTTGTTTCCCGGGAATGTCTTACTTTTTACTGTATTACTCTCAAAATATAAATGCCATATGGGCATCCTCTCTTACATATGATAGTAAATAAATGTGACCATATATCTTCGAACCCCGGAAACACCAACAAAAATTAAATCATGCAGATTAAATCATGAGCCCAAGAAGGTCAATAAGAAACCAATCAAGTCTCCTTTACTGGAAAATTTCATAACTCCCTATCCCCGCGACGTAATATCAGGTTTAGGATAAAGAATATTTGCATTTCTATATGCTCATAATGAACGACTGATGACCGCTAGCAGTACACCCATATAAACCCCAGGCATCCCCCTGAAACCCCTAAAAAATGTAAAATGTGATATTTTCTCTCCTTTTTAGGACATTCTGGCCGACATTACGCCGCATTGCCCGTCCCCTCACAACTCTAGATATGGTATATTTGCTAACAGCTGGCCACTGTAAACCATGCGGGGAAAAAAAACCTGAAAACACTCGATCACCTCCGGGACCTTTCAGAAAAATAAAATTTATTAAGTTCTTCTTTCCGGGTAGTTTTCGTCACCATTCAGGCCGTGTTCCTCAAACCTTTGAGTTATTAGAACCCACGATAACCCCGTGAAACTTCCCAAAAAGATTATTTTCTGAAAGCTCGCCTATTTCGGTATTTATCTTCAGAATTCCCCCCTCTGTTCCAGATCCCTACGACTTATCGGCACGGAATATATGAGAACGATTGGTGACCACTGGTTGATCACAATTATAAAACCCCCGGTATTCCGTTGAAACCCCCAATAAAAATGAAATTTGCCATTAGGTCTTCTTTTATGTGTACTTGTCAACGACATTACGCTGCAAAGCCCTACCCTTTCCAATAATCACTATAGAATAAATGTGGACTACTGTACCTAATACTATTTTATGCATATTAAGTGCAGCATACCACTGCCAAGGAGTGCCACCGATCAGAGGCGCAGCGAGGTGGTTTTGGGGGATAACATCCCCCACCCCGGAGCTCACAGAAATGTTTAAGTTTAATCTATTTTACTTAATTGGATTAATATTGCTGATAGAATAGTGTGACAAATAAGAAACTATCCCTCGGAAGGGCGTAAAAATCGCCAATTCGAACCATTTATCTTAATTTTTTCCGGCGGAGGCGGCCGGAAGGCCTACGCACCTCCCGCTAACTCTGCGGGTATGCAATACCACCAAGCCCCCCAGCATAAGCTATGCCTGAAACCCCCCCTAGCCTTAATTCCTAGCTACCCCCTGCCATAAATCATGCGATTAATAAATATGATGAATCTCGGCAAATGAAAGATTAGATCGAAAGATATGCTGAACAAGGAAAGATATGAATGCAACTATGTACTGTTTTCAATATATTCTCCTAATATATACTTCAGAGATCTTAGGGGACTTTTAATCATTCAATTAAAATAAAAGAGTTAAATAACACACTGAATTCAATGCAATGTGCACTCTTTTGTTGTCCCGCCCCGAATAACTGTTTATTTATGTAACGCCTTACTTCATAGCAACAATGCAAAACTGCCAATCTGGAAAGCGTCAGCGGTGCTGAGAGGTACCCTCCGTGCACTCACGCGTAGGAGTTAGGGACGAGTGTTTGGGGTACAGGAATTTCGGAGAGTGAACCGATTATCAATGAAGACACATGAAATGTATGGAGCTCTCCGTTGACTCTACCTCTACTTTCAGGCAAGCGCTCGATTTTTACCATGGAGTGGAAGTGAAATCGGTTTTGAAGTAGCGATATAACTTTTCGAGGGGAGTTTAAATAACTTAATTCAAATTAAGTAGTTAAATAACACACTGATTTCAATGCTATGTGCACTCTATTGTTGTTCCAACCGGAATAACTGCGTTTTATTCCACGCATTACTACATAACAGAAAGTCCAAACGACCAATTTGGACCACAATAATCCGCGTGACGGTGATGAAAATGATTTTGAATTAAAATTGTTATTGTTAATGTTGTAGATAAAAAAGCCCTCCTGGTTGTCGCACCCATGTATATTGCTTTGCTTTCCTGGTACAATATCCCGCGCAGCAGTGGTGAATGTGGTTTTGAATGTAAATTTATTTGAAAAATGTTTATGAAAAAATCTTCAGTGAGTGGTTGCGGGTTTGGTCTAACTAACACTGCTCTTGCAGTGATGTATATGTTTTGGAATTTAAATTTTTATGGATAATGATAGAGACAACAATGCCGAACAACCAAAGTGGACCACAATATTTCAAATTACGGTTATGAAAATGGTTTTGAATTAAAATTTTTAAGGTTTAAATTTCTGTCTGGATTTTTCGCGTTCCTATTGCCACCTCTCGCCTGAATATAGTCGAAGTAATTAACGATCAAAGTGTGCATTCCATAGATTCCTTCAGATTTATTTACATTGCGATTGCCAATTTAATCAGAAATTGAACCCGTGTTTATTCAATTGGCACATCTGTCGGAATAATATGGATTCGTGGAAGTAGTAGGTCCAAGCCCGAGTATTTTTCTCGTTATTGTTTTCCGCAGTTCCCAGCTTTGCAGCTGTCTCCTGGGCGTTTCGTTTAGTAATCTTGCAGGCAGATTAGTTGATCACGTTTTACAGATTAAAAGAGTCATGGCATAATAATACTGGACAGGGAATAAGGGGATAGGGATATGGTAAGGGTTGAGGGTACATTTGGGGAGGCGGTGTTTTGGTTTCAGCGGAGGTTCGTAGTCCCAAAGATTTTTTAACAGTGCATTATTTGTTTTATCAAATGTAAGGGAAAATTTTTCTAGAGCAGATTTTAGTTTCGCTAGATAGTGGTAGTAATACATCTCCTTGGAACATGCCATTTATAATTTAGTGTTATAGAAAGATATTTCAAACGGCATAAACAATATTGACGGTCGTCAAGGGGACAGTAAGCGAAACACGATAAAATTGAACATTTATTGGATGTTTATTTCTAAATTAAGTGTAAATCAGATAGAAAACGAAATGGTACTACTGGAATGAGAAAGTGCAATTCTTTTTCTTTCAAATGATACGTGGCTTAACTTAATGAGACCATTATCACTAAATTTAATATGCAAAAACAAATACGTTTGTAGGCATTAAAAATTTAATTTACATGTATTTCTTATGGAATTGACTCATGGGACATTACCTGCCCGAAATTTTTCTCTATTAGTGCGATGAAGTGTACAGTATTTATAGTAAATCCATCCTTAGCCAATACAAACAAACTGAATGTTTTACCATGTGATAAAACGTGTAACTTAAAATTGTGTATGTGTGAAAAACAAAGTTTTTCATTATTTGGAACATGCCATTTATAATTTAGTGTGATAGAAAGATATTTCAAACGGCATAAACAGTATTGATGGTCGTCAAGGGGATAGTAAGCAAAACACGCTCAAATTGAACCTTTTTGGGATATTTATTTATATTCAGTGTAAATCAGGTATAAAACGAAATGAAACTGCAGGAATAAGAAAGTGCAATTCTTTTTCTTTCAAATGATACGTGGCTTAGCTTAATGAGACCATTATCAGTAATCATAATACCGAAAAGAAAAGACGTCTGCAGGCAATAAACATTAAATTTACATGTATTTCTAATTTAAATGACTCATGGCACATTCCAGGGACTCGTGAGCGCAAGAAGGTCAATGAGAAACCAATGAACACCTCTTTACTGGAAAACTTTCATAACTCCTAATTCCCTTGACGTAATATCAGGTGTAGGATAACGAAAATGATATTTATTTATGCTCATAACATGTTATACGAATAGAAGTTAAGTTTCTTTCAACGTCCTTGATTACTCAGAAAAAGTTAAAATATGGAGAAAAAAAAGTGTGGACACTTTTCATTTGTTTCCCGCGAATGTCTTACTTTTTACTGTATTACTGTCAAAATATGGATGGCATAGGGGTGACCTCAGTTAGATATGATAGTAAATAAATGGGACCATATAATACCGTCATCTTCAAACCCGCTGAAACACCCTCAAAAGATTAAATTATGCATATAAGTCTCCTTTTCGGGTACTTATCGTCACTATTCCTCAACTTTTCCAACCCCTACCACTCATCGCCACGGAAATGATGTTCACGATTGGTGACCACTGGCAGTGGAAACCTATTAATCCCAATACACCCCCAAAAAAATTGAATTTTGCATTTGGAAGTCTACTTTTTGGGTACTTTTTGTCACAATTCCACCGCTGATCCCTACCCCCACGACTCATCCCTACGGAATTCATGTGAACGACTAGTGACAACTAGCAGTACACCCATATAAACCCCAGGCATCCCCCTGAAACCCCTCAAAAATGTAATATGTGACATTTAATCTCCATTTTGGGACTTTCTGACCGATATTACGCCGCACTGCCCGTCCCCTCACAGCCCTAGATATGGAATATTTGCTAATGGCGGGCCACCGTAAACCATACGGGATAAAACCTGAAAACCCCCGATCACATTCTGGAACCTCCCAGAAAAATTAAATTTTTTAAGGTCGCCTTTCCGGGTAGTTTTCGTCACCATTCAGCCCGTGTTCCCCAACCCTATGAGTTATTAAAACCCCCCACAACCCCTTGAAACTTCCCAAAATATTATTTTCTGAAAGGTCACCTATTTGGGTATTTATCTTCAGAATTCCGCCACTGTTCCGGATCCCTACGACTATCGGCACGGAATTAATGAGATCAATTTGTGACCCCTGGTTGAACACAAATATGACACCCGCAGTATTTTTTTGAAACCTCCCCAATTACACAAACCTAAAAATTGAAATTTGTCATTAGGTTTTCTTTTATGGGTACTGGTCGCCGCAATTACGTCGCATTGCCCCACCCTTTTCAATCACCACTACAGAATCAATGTGGATTATCGTTGACCTCATGAATCACACACATTAAAACCCCTGCATCCCACTGGAGCCCCCCTCGGAGGAGGAGACCCGTAATGGGGGCTAAGTGGAGCAGCAGCGGGGGGGCCTCCTCACCATCGAGGCGGCGAAGCCGCCTTTCAACTAACTGGCGAAGCTAGGGGGCGTAAGTAACCCTTTGGCGGCGATGCCGCCCTTTACTAGAAACGGTAAAGCCGACCCAAGGAACAAGCGGCACAGCCGCTGGTGGCTTCCTCCACCCCCTTTACAGTTCTGAACTATTCTGAACTGTCACTGCCCTCTAGGCGGCAAAGCCAACCCCTGTAGAGGAATGGCAAAGTCGATGCCTCTCCGAGGACTGAGCGGAGTACCCCTGGGGGACATACTCTTCCCCTGGGCGGCGAAGCCACCTCTTAATTAACGAGGAACGGCAAAGCCATTCCAAGGAATGAGAGCGGCAGCCGCGGCAGGACTCCCTTAATCGTGGCGCGTGGCGCCCCCAACAAGGAATGACCACGCTGTGTTGAGGTCTGAGTATTGTAGCTCTAGGGGACTCCCTTGTCCCTGGGCGGCGAAGCTATCCCTGAAACGAGGAGCGGCGAAGTCGTGGTACAACCGCGGGTAGCGACTCTCCCCTCCCACCAACCGCGGCAGGGAACGGCGAAGCGGCTCGGGGAGGCGACCGACCAAGCTGGCCGCGAAGTGGGTTCGAGCCCTAGAGCGGGGTACCCCCGGGGGGCACACTTAACCCCTGGGCGACAAAGCCGCCTCTCAACGAGGAACTACGACGCCGTCCCAAGGAATGAGCGTGGCACCCGCGGTAAGACTCCTTTATCTCCGGGCGGCGTGGTGCAGCCTACGAGGAACGGCGACGCCGTCCAGAGGTCTGAGCAGCGCAGCTTCGGGGGATTCCCTTGCCCATGGGCGGCGATGCTATCTCTGAAACGAGGATGGGCGTAGCCGTGGTTAGTGATTCTTCCCTCCGACCCTCCGCGGCAGGGAACGGCGAAGCGGTCGAGTGGGGCGGCGAACCAAGGTGGCCGCAAAGGGGCTTCTAGGGGTTCGAGCCCTTTTGCCCCGGAGGGCTTTGTGGACAGCGGTAGGAGGATGGGCGATGACGTTCCGAAGACTTTGCCGACGATGCTGGTGGTGGAGCAGCCAAGGGTCCGCTTCTCTACCCCCTGGCCAGCAAAGCCGGCCCATATCACTTTTTGGTCAGAATTTTCTAATAGAAATTCTTTGGACAACCACATTCTAAGACAGCGAAGCCGAATCAGGGGATTCTTAGTTAAAGATGGAAGCTGACCTTACGACCGATTTCTTATGAAGTTTGCATTTACAAAAAATTATGCATTCCATTTCGGAAAAAAGTGAACTTGGCCGCGGGGTCCTCCCATCCCCTCTGGTCACTGGAAATTTAAGAGCGGAGCTTCTAGGAACGGCGAAGCCGTTACGTGGAGTTCACTGGCGACGACGAACGTGGCGGGTGCTATCTTTCCCATTGGCTGCTGAAGCCGACACCTAGAACTGTATGGACTTAGCTACGAGGAACATCAAACCGTTCCGAGGAATGTGCTGGAGAAGGTGAGTGCGGTGTGCGCTATCCTTCCTCACTAAACGGCGAAGACGGCCCCGAGGACTTTGTGCACAAAGCTTCGAGGAACGACAAAGCCGTTCCGAAGAATATGCCGGCGAAGCAGACCGTAGCGTAGAATAGGGTTCGTTTTCCTCCCCTCCCCCAATTCCCGAACCCGGTAATTTTGGGAACGGAGCTTCCTATGGGTGTTTCTGCGAAGCCAGCAGAAAATCCGTCTGTGAATACATTTTATGGAAAAATATAATACGCTTCATTGCCCTTGACGTAGTTTCGTGGGTTGAATAATGAAAATGATTACTATATATACTGTCAATATCATCAACTGATTTCTGGCAACAGATTGTTTTCATCCCCTCCTGTTAAAGAGATAAATGTTAAACAATGCCAAAAATCACATAATTTCGATTTATAAAAGATTCACAAAACATATATAGTACTTTCGGCGAACGAGTCCTTACGAAGGTGGCTACAGCGGGTGCTACCGTTTTCCCTGGACGGAAAATGGATGTTTAGGACTTAGTGCACAGAGCTTCGACGCATAACGAGGCCATTACGAAGATTGCGACGCCGAAGACGATCGTGGCGTAGCCGAGGGTTCGTTGTCGTTCACCATTTGCGGTCAGATGATTGGAATAAAACATTCTCTAGACACAAAAAAGTAGACGGCGAAGCCGGATCCGGGGGTTCTAAGGGGGCGGAGCCCCCTAGCGAGCTACAGCGAGTCCCTTATATATACAGCCGGATGTGTAACTGACTCATCTACTCATGGATACAAATTCACAGCCAAAACTGTGATAGGTGTGGACATTTGACTTATTGGACGTAAAAGTAAAAAAAAATTCATCGGGAGGAAAAATCTGAAAACTCGAAAAAGTCGATTAGTTTTCGAGATATATCGACTTGAATTAACATGGGAGCCTTATGGGACTAAAACTTTTTCGGTTTTATTTCGTATTTTTAAACGTCGTAGGAACATGATATTCAATAGACATAAATAAGATTTTTTGATTGATTTTTTGGTGCGGTTGTCATAACGGTGTATTTATATTTACTATTTTTTATCATTTTTTTAAAAATTTCCAATGCTTTTCTTACGGGACTAAATTTGGAATTTTTTTTGACCAACTTGCAATAATCGTAGGACAAATTCCTTGAAACGCAAGATACTAGATTTTTTGCTTGATTTTTTGGCTATCTTGGAATATTCACAAGTCGAAAGAATTCCGAGGAATAAACGATTTTCGATTTTCCATTGTCGAGGAGACGAATATTAAATTTCGGATTTCGGCTTTGAGACTTCGGCCTATGAAAATTTGGAATCTCCGTGAAAACCCTTAGAGGGTACTCCGTACCCTCACGCCCTACCCTGTTTTTCCGATAACCCTCTTGGTTAATTCATAATAAAATTCCGAAAAATATCCTGCACGTGAGAAAATCATTGTCGCCATTATTTTGTGAAGCACACGATCTTGAATAACTTGGCAACCGTTCAAGTTAGAGGAATGAAATTTTCAGGGTAATACTATTACCAAAAAGGACAACTTTTGAAATGATAACCATTCCACTCGATCGATTCATGTGAGAGTTATATCGATACCAATCTCCTTGGATACGCTTTATTCGCTAATAACTTTCTCGTTATTCGAAGTATGAATACGAAATTCAAATATAATACTAAAGTTGACGTGCTTAATCTGCCAAAAGTTAATTCAGGCGGATCGAATTATTAGAAGCGAAGTTATAATCGATCATAGGGTGCATTCGATATATGTCTTTTTCAGACTTGTTTACATAGTTACGGGGATAAAAATTATAATTATATTCTAAGACAGCCACGTACTATACGTGCATGTAAAATATTTTGTTGAGTAATGATTCCTTTGGAAGATATATCGAAATGAAATAATTTCGATAGGTCTAATTTTCTCCTTTGTTATTGACCGTAGATGTCCGACATTTTTAGGATAGTACGTGATTGGTGATATAAGATTTCTGTTATATTTTGGTCTCCATGGCAACCATAGTTTCAACTTTATGCCGAAATATATTTTCAATGTAAAGTAAATGGGGATATATCTAAATCGTTTTATACAAGTTTCCTCACAAGCACACGATCTTGAATAACTTGGCAACCGTTCAAGTTAGATGAATTAAATTTTCAGGGTAACACTATTATCAAAAAGGACAACTTTTTCAATGATAACCATTCCACTCGATCGATTCATGTGTGAGTTATATCGATACCAATCTCCTTGGATACGCTTTCTTCGCTAATAACTATTTTGTTATTCAAGATATGAAATCGTTATTCAAATGCAATACCAAAGTTGACGTGTTCAATCTGGCAAAAGTTAAATCAGGCGGATCGAATTATTAGAAGCGAAGTTATAATCGATCCAAGGGTGCATTCGATACATGTCTTTTTCAGACTTGTTTACATAGTTACGGGGATAAAATTTTTAATTATTTGCTTAGACAGCAACGTACTATACGTACATGTAACATATTTCGATGAGTTATGATTCATAATGAAGATATATCGAAATGAAATAATATCGATATGCCTCATTTTCTCCTTTGTTATTGAATGTAGATGTCTGAAATTTTTAGGATAGTACGTGATTGGTGATATAAGATTTCTGTTATCTTTTGGTCTCCGTGGAATACCATAGTTTTAACTTTATGGCGAAATATATTTTCAATGTTAAGTAAATGGGGATATATCGATATCGTTTTATACAAGTTTCCTCTTTTGCGAGATTAATAAAAATATAAGGACATGATCCTTACCATAGAGGTCACATTTAGCAATGATGAACATCCCGCTCTACCCGTTTTCCAACAAGAAAAATCGAATCTAAAATGCTGGAATTCGATTTGTCGCTTACATATTTTTTTATTTAATTATGAAAGGGACTTAAACTCTTACCGGTAGATAAAGAAAGGTACAAAACAAGATAAAAGTTTCAATAAACTAAAGCAGTCGTTATAGTTGACGTTGTGTTCGATAAAATTGTGTACTGTAGAGATTCCTTTTGCAGATCTTTTACTATAGTTGTTGGGATAAGACTTTTAACGGTATGCTAGAAGGTAACTTACGATTCATACATATAAAATATTTTGCAGAAGTACATCCCCTTTTCAAGATATGTCGATATGAAATTATATCGATAAGTGTCATTTTCTCCTAGCATATTAACCGTACCTACCCCATATTTTTGTCTTTTAGTACGGTATTTATATTAAGGCCATCTTCAGCCAACAGAAACAAAACTGGATGGTTTACTCACGCGATAAAAGATGTCACGTAAAATTGTTTCGTTGTAAAAAACACGGTTTTCCCATATTTAAGCCACGAACAGAGATACTTTGATCTTATTTATTGTCATTGCGATTGCCAATCTAATCAGAAATTGAACCCGTATGTATTCAATTGGCACATCTGTCGGAATAATAGGGATTCGTGGCAGTAATACATCTCCTTGGAACATGCTATTTATATCTTAGTGTGATGGGAAAATATTTCAAACGGCATAAACAATATTGACGGTCGTCAAGGGAAAGGTAAGCGAAACACGCCAAACTTGAACCTTTTTTGGATGTTTATTTCTAAATTCAGATGTTTATTTCTAAATTCAGAAATTTACAAAGGATTAACACTACATTTCGTGAAACTATTCCTGACCAAGCGTTCGATTTTTACCATCGAGCGGGAGTGAAAGTGACTTTGTATCAACGATATAACTCTTCGCGGGGAGTTTAATTAACTTAATTCAAATAAAGTAGTTAAATAACACACTCATTTAAATGAAATGTGCACTCTATTGTCGTTCCGACCAGAATAACAGCCTATTTATGTCACCAAGTTATAGCCAACGTTTCGAATTATTTTAAATAATAATCAGGGCTGTGAATAAGATTAATAGATACACAGCAGGTATTTCTCCCTTATATCTGTTTTATTTATTTAGGTTAAGGACTGAAACTCTAGTTGGTAGATAAAAATAAGGTACAAAACGAGATAAAAGTTAAAGAAAAGTAATGCAGCAGTTACAGTTGAAGTTTTAATCGAAAAAATTGTGCGTTTTATACATCGCTTTTGCAGACCTGTTACTGTATTTGCTGCGATAAGGCTTTTAATGGTGTGATTGAAGGCAAGGTAGTATTCATACAAATTAAGTATTTAGCAGAACTACATCCTGTTATCAAGATGTATCGATATGAAGTTATATCAGTCGGTGACATTTTCTCCTACCATATAAACCGTACCTGACCGAAATTTTTGTCTATTAGTGCGATGAAATGTACGATATTTATAGTAATTCAATCTCTAGCCAACACAAATAAACTGGATGTTATACCGCACGCGATAAAACATGCCACGTAAAATTGTGTCTGCGTGAAAAACAAAGTTTTCCAATATCTAAGCCACAAACAGACATACTTTGGTCTTATTTATTGTCATTGCGATTGCCAATCTAATTAGAAATTGAACCCGTATGTATTCAATTGGCACATCTGTCGGAATAATAGGGATTCGTGGTAGTAATATATTTCCTTGGAACATGCCATTTATAATTTTGTGTGATAGAAAGATATTTCAAACGGCATAAACAATATTGACGGTCGTCAAGGGGACAGTAAGCGAAACACGCTAAACTTGAACCTTTTTTGGATGTTTATTTCTAAATTCAGTGTAAATCAGGTATAAAACGAAGTGGATCTGCAGCATTAAGAAAGTGCAATTCTTTTCCTTTCGAATGATATGTGGCTTAACTTAATGTGACCATTTCCACTAATTTTAATGTGCAAACACAAAAACGTCTGCAGGCATTAAAAATTTGATTTACATGTATTTCTTATGGAAATGACTCATGGCACATTCCAGGGACTCATGAGCCCAAGAAGCTCAATAAGAAACCAATCAACTCTTCTTAATCATAACTCCCGATCCCCGTTACGTAATATCAGGTGAAGGATAACGAAAATGATATTTCCTCATAACATGTTCTACGAAATGATGTTAACAGTTTCTTTCAACGTCGTTGATTACTCAGAAAAAATTAAAATATTCCGAAAATCACAGAAAATTTCGATTTACAAAGGATTAACACAAGATTTCCTGAACTTATTCCTGGCTATATAGTTAAAACTCTTCAATAATATACAACTATGCATATGATTTTAGGAAAGGCAATCGTTTCAGAAATATTTCAATCGATATATCCGCGAAAAAATAAAAATGGTGGACACTACTCATTTGTTTCCCGGGAATGTCTTACTTTTTACTGTATTACTCTCAAAATATGAATGCCATATGGGCATCCTCTCTTACATATGATAGTAAATAAATGTGACCATATATCTTCGAACCCCGGAAACACCAACAAAAATTAAATCATGCATATATGTCTCCTTTTCGGGTACTTTTCGTTACAATTACCCCAATTTTCCAACCCCTACCATGTCACGGAAATTATGTGGACGATTGGTGACCCCGTTTCCCCAATACACCCCGAAAAAAGTTGAATTTTTCATTTTGAAGTCTACTTTTTGGGTACTTTTCGTCACAATTTCACCGCTGATCCCTACCCCCACGAATCATCCCTACGGAGGTCACGTGAAATACTGGTGACCGCAAGCAGTACACCCATATAAACCCCAGGTATCCCCCTGAAATTCTCAAAAATGTAAAATGTGATGTTTACTCTCCTTTTTAGGACATTCTGGCCGACATTACGCCGCATTTCCCGTCCCGTCACAGCTCTAGATATGGTATATTTGCTAAAAGCGGGCCACTGTAAACCATGCGGGAAAAAAAAACTGAAAACACTCGATCACCTCCGGGACCTTCCAGAAAAATAAAATTTATTAAGTTCTTCTTTCCGGGTAGTATTCGTCACCATTCAGGCCGTGTTCCTCAAACCTTCGAGTTATTAGAACCCACGATAACCCCGTGAAACTTCCCAAAAAGATTATTTTCTGAAAGCTCGCCTATTTCGGTATTTATCGTCAGAATTCCCCCACTGTTACAGATCCCTACGACTTATCGGCACGGAATATATGAGAACGATTGGTGACCAGTGGTTGATCACAATTATAAAACCCCCGGTATTCCGTTGAAACCCAACATAAAAATGAAATTTGCCATTAGGTCTTCTTTTATGTGTACTTATCAACGACATTACGCTGCATAGCCCTACCCTTTCCAATAATCACTATAGAATAAATGTGGACTACTGTACCTAATACTATTTTATGCATATTAAGTGCAGTATACCACTGCCAAGGAGTGCCACCGATCAGAGGCGCAGCGAGGTGGTTTTGTGGGATAACATCCCCCACCCCGGAGCTCACAGAAATGTTTAAGTTTAATCTATTTTACTTAATTGGATTAATATTGCTGATAGAATAGTGTGACAAATAAGAAACTATCCCTCGGAAGGGCGTAAAAATCGCCAATTCGAACCATTTATCTTAATTTTTTCCGGCGGAGGCGGCCGGAAGGCCTAAGGCACCTCCCGCTAACCCTGCGGGTATGCAATACCACCAAGCCCCCCAGCAATAACTGTGCCTGAAACCCCCCCTAGCCTTAATTCCTAGCTATCCCCTGCCATAAATCATGCGATTAATAAATATGATGAATCTCGGCAAATGAAAGATTAGATCGAAAGATATGCTGAACAAGGAAAGATATGAATGCAACTATGTACTGTTTTCAATATATTCTCCTAATATATACTTCAGAGATCTTAGGGGAGTTTTAATCATTCAATTAAAATAAAAGAGCTAAATAACACACTGAATTCAATGCAATGTGCACTCTATTGTTGTCCCGTCCCGAATAACTGTTTATTTATGTAACGCCTTACTTCATAGCAACAATGCAAAACTGCCAATCTGGAAAGCGTCAGCGGTGCTGAGAGGTACCCTCCGTGCACTCACGCGTAGGAGTTAGGGACGAGTGTTTGGGGTACAGGAATTTCGGAGAGTGAACCGATTATCAATGAAGACACATGAAATGTATGGAGCTCTCCGTTGACTCTACCTCTACTCTCAGGCAAGCGCTCGTATTTTACCATGGAGTGGAAGTGAAAGCGGTTTTGAAGTAGCGATATAACTTTTCGAGGGGAGTTTAAATAACTTAATTCAAATTAAGTAGTTAAATAACACACTGATTTAAATGAAATGTGCACTCTATTGTTGTTCCAACCGGAATAACTGCGTATTTATTGCACGCATTACTACATAACAGAAAGTCCAAACGACCAATTTGGACCACAATAATCCGCGTTACGGTGATGAAAATGATTTTGAATTAAAATTGTTATTGTTAATGTTGTAGATAAAAAAGCCCTCCTGGTTGTCGCACCCTTGTATATTGCTTTGCTTTCCTGGTACAATATCCCGCGCAGCAGTGGTGAATGTGGTTTTGAATGTAAATTTATTTGAAAAATGTTTATGAAAAAATCTTCAGTGAGTGGTTGCGGGTTTGGTCTAACTAACACTGCTCTTTCAGATATGTATATGTTTTGGAATTTAAATTTTTATGGATAATGATAGAGACAACAATGCCGAACAACCAAAGTGAACCACAATATTTCAAATTACGGTTATGAAAATGGTTTTGAATTAAAATTTTTAAGGTTTAAATTTCTGTCTGCATTTTTCGCGTTCCTATTGCCACCTCTCACCTGAATATAGTCGAAGTAATTAACGATCAAAGTGTGCATTCCATAGATTCCTTCAGATTTATTTACATTGCGATTGCCAATTTAATCAGAAATTGAACCCGTGTTTATTCAATTGGCATATCTGTCGGAATAATATGGATTCGTGGTAGTAGTAGGTCCAAGTCCAAGTATTTTTCTCGTTATTGTTTTCCGCAGTTCCCAGCTTTGCAGCTGTCTCCTGGGCTTTCGATTAGTTATGTTGCAGGCAGATTAGTTGATCACGTTTTACAGATTAAAAGAGTCATGGCATAATTATACTGGACAGGGAATAAGGGGATAGGGATAGGTTCGTAGTCCCAAAGATTTTTTAACAGTGCATTATTTGTTTTATCAAATATAAGGGAAAATTTTTCTAGAGCAGATTTTAGTTTCGCTAGAAAGTGGTAGTAATACATCTCCTTGGAACATGCCATTTATAATTTAGTGTGATAGAAAGATATTTCAAACGGCATAAACAATATTGACGGTCGTCAAGGGGACAGTAAGCGAAACACGATAAAATTGAACATTTATTGGATGTTTATTCCTAAATTAAGTGTTAATCAGATAGAAAAGGAAATGGTACTGCAGGAATAAAGAAGTGCAATTCTTTTTCTTTCAAATGACATGTGGCTTAGTTTAATGTGACTATTAACACTAAATTTAATATGCAAAAACAAATACGTTTGTAGGCATTAAAAATTTAATTTACATGTATTTCTTATGGAATTGACTCATGGGACATTACCTGCCCGAAATTTTTCTCTATTAGTGCGATGAAGTGTACGGTATTTATAGTAAATCCATCCTTAGCCAACACAAACAAACTGAATGGTTTACCATGTGATAAAGCGTGTAACGTAAAATTGTGTGTATGTGAAAAACAAAGTTTTCCAATATTTGTAACATGCCATTTATAATTTAGTGTGATATAAAGATGATTAAAATGGCATAAACAGTATTGATGGTCGTCAAGGGGACAGTAAGCAAAAAACGCTGAAATTGAACCTTGTTTGGATATTTATTTATAAATTCAGTGTAAATAAGGTATAAAACGAAATGGAACTGCAGGAATAAGAAAGTGCAATTCTTTTTCTTTCAAATGATACGTGGCTTGACTTAATGAGACCATTATCAGTAATCATAATACCGAAAAGCAAAGACGTCTGCAGGCAATAAACATTTAAAATACATTTATTTCTTATTTAAATGACTCATGGCACATTCCAGGGATTCGTGAGCGCAAGAAGGTCAATGAGAAACCAATGAACACCTCTTTACTGGAAAACTTTCATAACTCCTAATCCCCGTGACGTAATATCAGGTGTAGGATAACGAAAATGATATTTATATATGCTCATAACATGTTATACGAATAGAAGTTAAGTTTCTTTCAACGTCCTTGATTACTCAGAAAAAGTTAAAATATGGAAAAAAGTGTGGACACTACTCATTTGTTTCCCGCGACTGTCTCACTTTTTACTGTATTACTCTCAAAATATGGATGTCATATGGGTGACCTCAGTTAGATATGATAGTAAGTAAATGGGACCATATAATACCGTCATCTTTAAGCCCGCTGAAACACCCTCAAATATTAAATCATGCATATAAGTCTCCTTTTCGGGTACTTATCGTCACTATTCCTCAACTTTTCCAACCCCTACCACTCATCGCCACGGAAATGATGTTCATGATTAGCAGTGGAAACCTATTAATCCCAATACACCCCCAAAAAAATTGAATTTTGCATTTGGAAGTCTACTTTTTGGGTACTTTTTGTCACAATTCCACCGCTGATCCCTACCCCCACGACTCATCCCTACGGAATTCATGTGAACGACTAGTGACAACTAGCAGTACACCCATATAAACCCCAGGCATCCCCCTGAAACTCCTCAAAAATGTAATATTTGACATTAAATCTCCATTTTGGGACTTTCTGGCCAATATTACGCCGCACTGCCCGTCCCCTCACAGCCCTAGATATGGAATATTTGCTAATGGCGGGCCACCGTAAACCATACGGGATAAAACTCATCCAGACTCATCCGCGAATCCATTGAGATAGCCCGGACGGACAATTTTAACAGAGACGACGGCTACCATATGGATGCCCATTGGAGGAGGCTCATTAGGCGGACCAATAGGAGAGCGGCAGCCACAACTGGCGGGACTGACCCCCTATATAGGGAGGACGAAAATCGTGGACCGGCATCATCTTCGACCTGAAGACGCTGGCAGCAGTGCCAGCGAAACTGTTGTCATCACCAACAAACCGACGCGGTTGCACCGGAAATATGGAGAAATTGGAACCTGAACACCGCGGAAATCTACGTAGTCACATACGTAGTCACATACGGGATAAAACCTGAAAACCCCCGTTCACCTTCTGGAACCTCCCAGAAAATTTAAATTTTTTAAGGTCGCCTTTCCGGGTAGTTTTTGTCACCATTCAGCCCGTGTTCCCCAACCCTATGAGTTATTAAAACCCCCGACAACCCCTTGAAACTTCCCAAAATATTATTTTCAGCAAAGCTTTTCGAAATGACTTACTTAAAAAACGAGTAAAATAAATTGAAGAGAGCCTGAAAACATTCATTAGATTTCCTAGTAAACTGTAACCACCCGTATAGTATCCCAAGGTCGGGAGTATGAAATTAATAGCATGCATATTTTCGGAAAATAGTAAAATTCAAAGATGGTTTATTTCTTTTCACTGCAACAAAGGTTGACGGAAAGAAATTGTTATTCATGTTAAGTGGAGAACATTTTAGGAATGCATAAGGTATTACTTTACTTCGTCTTACTGTCACAAGTACGAGGAAGGGAGCACAAAGTATTGTAAAAAGTACAAATTCTGCGTTTAAATGATGCTATCTATGTAAATTAATTTTCTGTAGAAATTATAATAACGCTGCTGCGTGCATCTGCATAAGGCATAATTTTATGGGTCGTAATAACTTCAATTCCATTCCCAAGACATTAACTTCAACAGATGTATTTGATTATGTAGCCTACTATTTGGCTATAGGAACGCTGAATAAAGTGAAACAGAAATATCACCAGACCTGTAAGTTTAATGTTCTCTAACATCTTTAAAATTAGCAATTCTAAAACCTTTTCTTCTACGTTAGGCGAGACATGGCAATAGGAACGCGACTTATCGAGACAAAAAAACTATCACCAGACATGTAAGTTATTTTCATTAACATTATACATGAAAATAGGTATTCTAAAATATGTTTTTAATTCTTACGGGATGCATGGCTTCACGAACGCAAATCAGCGTTAGACTTTAGTAACAACCAGTTGCGCAAGGTATTTTCACTATTATTATCCATAAAAATTTAAATTCCAAAACATGTTCATTACGGTTACGCGAGAGAGGGCATCATTAAGGAAAATCAGCGTTAGATGACACCCATAACCACTCACTAAAGATTTTTCACAAACATTTTCCGCATAAATTTACATTCAAAACAACATTCATCACTGCTACGCGACAGATTGTGCCAGGAAGGTAAAGCAAAGTACATGGGTGCGACAACCAGGAGGGTTATTTTTCTACAATATTAACAATATAAATTTTAATTCAAACCATTTTCATCACCGCAGCGTGAAGTATTGTGGTCCAAATTGGTCGTTTAGGCTTTCTGTTATGTAATAATGCGTGAAATAAATAGGCAGTTATTCTGGTTGGAACAAAAGAGTGCATATTGCATTGAAACCAGTGTGTTATTTACCTACTTTAGTTGAATTAAGTTATTTAAACTCACCTCGAAAAGTTACATCGCTACATCAAAGTCGCTTTCACTTCCACTCCATGGTAAAAATCGATCGCTTGCCTGAGCGTAGAGGTAGCGTCAACAAAGAACTCCATACGTTTCGTGTGGCTCCATTGATAATCGGTTCACTCTCCGGGATTCCTGCACCCCAAACACTCTTCCCTAACTCCTACGCGTGAGTGCACGGAGGGTACCTTTCAGCACCGCTTACGCTTTCCAGATTGGTCATTTTGCATTGTTGCTATGAAGTCAAGCGTTGTATAAATAAATAAACAGTTATTCGGGACAGAACAACAATAGAGTGCAAATTGCATTGAATTCAGTGTCTTATGTAACTCTTCTATTTTAATTGAGTGATTAAAACTCCCCTAAGATCCCTTAAGTATATATTAGGAGAATGTATTGCAAAAAGTAGATGTTCGCATTCATATCTTTCCTTGTACAGTATAACTTTCGATCTAATCTTTCATTTGCCGAGATTCGCCATACTCATTATCCGCATGATTCCGTAGCAATGAGTGTTAGGGGTTCGAAAAGCGGTGGAAGTGTGACGAAAAGTACCCGAAAAGGAGACTTTTATGCATAATTTAATTTATTAGAGGGTGTTTCAGGAAGTTCGAAGATGACGGTATTATATGGTCACATTTATTTACTATCATATCTAAGAGAGGTTACCCCTATGACATCCATATATTGAGAGTAATACAGTAAAAAGTAAGTCTTTCTCGGGAAACAAATGAGTAGTGTCCACCAATTTTATTTTTTCGCGGATATATCGATTGAAATATTTCTAAACAGTTAACCTTTTCTAAAGCCATATGCATAGTTGTATATTATTGAAGATTTTTAACTACATCGGCCAGGAATAATTTGACGAAATCTTGTGTTAATCCTTTGTAAATCGTCATTTTCTCTGAATTTCAAAATATTTTAATTTTTTCTTAGTAATCAAGGACGTTGAAAGAAACTGTTAACTTCATTTCGCAGAACATGTTATGAGCATATATAAATATCACTTTCGTTATCCTACACTTGATATTACGTCGCGGGGTGTGGGAGTTATGAAATCTTTCCAGTAAAGAAGAGTTGATTGGTTTCTTATTGACCTTCTTGGACTCATGAGTCCCTGGAATGTGCCATGAGTCATTTCCATAAGAAATACTTGTAAATTTAGTTTTCAATGCCTGCGGACGTTTTTGCTTTTGCATATTTAAATTAGTGATAATGGTCACATTAAGTTAAGCCACATATCATTCGAAAGAAAAATAATTGCAATATCTTATTCCTGCAGTTCCATTTCGTTTTATACCTGATTTATACTGAATTTAGAAATAAACAACCAAAAAAGGTTCAATTTTAGCGTATTTCGCTTACTGTCCCCTTGACGACCGTCAATATTGTTTATGCCGTTTGAAATATCTTTCTATCTCACTAAATTATAAAGGCATGTTCCAAGGAGATATATTACTACCACAAATCCCTATTATTCCGACAGATGTGCCAATTGAATACATACGGTTTCAATTTCTAATTACATTGGCAATCGCAATGACAATAAATAAGACTAAAGTATGTCCGTTTGTGGCTTACAATTAGATAATGGAAAATTTAGTTTTTCACACAGACACAATTTTGCGTGACAGGTTTTATCGCATGGTAAACCATTCAGTTTGTTTGTGTTGGCTGAGGATGGATTTACTATAAATATCGTACATTTCATCGCACTAATAGACAATAACCGGGAATGGCGGTAGTGACGCATCCAAGGGTCCGCTTCCCTCCCCTCTGTACAAGCACTTCGCGGTCAGATTACTCTTATTAAATCCTTCAAACACCCACAAAATTAGACGGCGACGGCCGTTACGAGAACTAACTGGCGTAGGCGCGGGGGCGTCAGTAACCCTCGGGCGGCAGAGCCGCCCTTTACTATAAACTGTGAAGCCGCCCATTGAACTTTGGGGCTTCTAACACCCCTGGGCGGTGAAGCCGCACCTTAACGAATAACGGCGAAACAGTTACGACTTCGAAGCGGGGTACCCCCGAGGGGCACACTCAACCCCTGGGCGACAAAGCCGCCTCTCAACGAGGAACTACGACGCCGTCCCGAGGAATGAGCGTGGCACCCGCGGTAAGACTCCTTTATCTCCGGGCGGCGTGGTGCAGCCTACGAGGAACGGCGAAGCCGTCCAGAGGTCTGAGCAGCGCAGCTTCGGGGGATTCCCTTGCCCATGGGCGGCGATGCTATCTCTGAAACGAGGATGGGCATAGCCGCGGTTAGTGACACTTCCCTCCGACCGTCCGCGGCAGGGAACGGCGAAGCGGTCGAGGGAGGCGGCGAACCAAGATGGCCGCAAAGGGGCTTCTAGGGGTTCGAGCCCTATTGCCCCGGAGGGCTTTGTGGACAGCGGTAGGAGGATGGGCGATGACGTTCCGAAGACTTTGCCGACGATGCTGGTGGTGGAGCAGCCAAGGGTCCGCTTCTCTACCCCCTGGCCGGCAAAGTCGGCCCATATCACTTTTTGGTCAGAATTTTCTAATAGAAATTCTTTGGACAACCACATTCTAAGACAGCGAAGCCGAATCAGGGGATTCTAAGTTAAAGATGGAAGCTGACCTTACGACCGATTTCTTATGAAGTTTGCATTTACAAAAAATTATGCATTCCATTTCGGAAAAAAGTGAACTTGGCCGCGCGGTCCTCCCATCCCCTCTGGTCACTGGATTAATAAGAGCGGAGCTTCTAGGAACGGCGAAGCCGTTACGTGGAGTTCACTGGCGACGACGAACGTGGCGGGTGCTACCCTTCCCATTGGCCGCCGAAGCCGACACCTAGAACTATATGGACTGAGCTACGAGGAACGGCAAACCGTTCCGAGGAATGTGCTGGAGAAGGTGGGTGCGGTGTGCGCTATCCTTCCTCACCAGACGGCGAAGACGGCCCCGAGGACTTTGTGCACAAAGCTTCGAGGAACGACAAAGCCGTTCCGAAGAATATGCCGGCGAAGCAGACCGTAGCGTAGAATAGGGTTCGTTTTCCTCCCCTCCCCCCCTTCCGGAACCCGGTAATTTTGGGAACGGAGCTTCCAATGGGTGTTATAAAAGATTCACAAAACATATATAGGACTTTCGACGAACGAGTCCTTACGAAGGCGGCTACAACGGGTGCTACCATTCTCCCTGGACGGAAAAGGGATGTTTTGGACTTAGTGCACATAGCTTCGCCGCATAACGAGGCCATTACGAAGATTGCGACGCCGAAGCCAATCGTGGCGTAGCCGGGGGTTCGTTTTGGCTCACCATTTGCGGTCAGATGATTGATATTAAAAATTCTCTAGAAACAGAAAAATAGACGGCAAAGCCGGATCCGGGGGTTCTAAGGGGGCGGAGCCCCCTAGCGAGCTACAGCGAGTCCTATCTATATACAGCCCTTGTGGTGACTGACTCACTCATGGATACAAATTCCCGACCACTTCTAGAAGTGCTGGAGAGCTGAAATTTGGCACGCGTGCGGGGAACCGGAAATGATTCGGAGGAAAAATCCGAAAACCGGAAGTTTCCGCCAACTGTCGTCGCTAGGACGACAAAATGGCCGAAATCGCGCTTTTTCCGGGGACCGTCTTCCGGTTTTTATTTTACTGCGCGCGAACCGTATGTGCCACACGGATCGTTAATACATTTTTTGAAAGCTGGTAAATGTAGTAACGTAATTATGATATGTTATAAGTCTCTTTTTAAGAAATTAGCTGCCAAAATGGCGTCCAAAAATTGGTTTTTCAAAGAAATATTTCATAACATCCGCTCCCCTAGTCGTAATTACAGGTGTAGGATATTGAAAATGATTATTATATATGCTCATAACATAGTCTACGAAATGTAGGTAACGTTTTTCTTTCATCGTCCTTGGTTTCTGAGAATAAAATTAAAATATTCCGAAAATCACCGAAAATTACGATTTTCAAAAGATTAACACAAGGTTTTGTCAATTTTAACTCAACCGATTTCTTTCAAACTTAGTAGTTACATACAACTATGCATTGTCTTTCAGAAAACATAAACATTTTAATAAATTTTTAATGGATTTAACCGCGAAAAAATAAAAATGGCGGGCACTGCTAACATTTTTCAGGGACTGGTTTGCTTTTTATTGTATTACTTTCGAAATATGGATGTCATAGGGCACAATTCTTTTAAACAGGACAGTAAATGAATGTGACCATATAGTACCGTCATCTTTTAACCCCCCGAAACCCCCTAAAAAATTAAAATTAGCATATAAGTAGCCTTGTCGGGTACCTTTCGTCACAATTCCGCCGCTTTTCCAATCCTTACCACTCATCGCTACGGAATTGATGTGGACGATTGATGACCGCTGGCAGTAAAAACCTATAAACCCCCGGTAAACCCACATACACCCCCCCCCCCCCAAAAAAATAAAATTTTCAAATAAGTCTACTTTTTCGGTACTTTTCGTGACTATTCCACCGCCCCCAACGACTCATCCCCCCGAAATTTATGTGAATGGATGGTGACCGCCAGGAGTACACACATTTAAACCCCCGGTATCCCCGTGAAATCCCCCCCAAATGTAAAATGTGTCATTTAGTCTCCTATTTCGGAACTTCTCGCAAACATTACGCCGCACTACCCGTCCCCTCTGAGCTCTAGATCCGGAATATTTGGTGACGGCGAGCCACCGTAAACCATACGGGAAAAAATACCAGAACACCCCCGATTACCTCCTGGAACATCGCCGAAAAAAAATAAAACAAATTTAAACTCGCCTTTCCGAATAGTTTTCGACACAATTTAACCGGTGCCCCTACCACTTATTAAAACCCCCGATAACCCCGTGAAACCTCCCAAAAAATTTCTAATAAATAGCCTCTCCAGGGAAAAGAATCGTAAGACCACTCTTCCGGTCCCCTAGGACTTATCGGCACGGAATTTATGAGAACTATTAGTGACCACTGGTTTAACACAAGTATAAAACCGCCGGTATTCCGTAGGAACCCCCCGAAAAAATATGAAAAACTTGCCATTAAGTTTTCTTTTATGGGTACTTGTCGCCACTATTAATCCGCATTGCACTACCTTTTACAATCATCGCTACATGATCACTGTGGACTTTTGGTGACCGCATGCATAACACATTAAAATCCCCGAATCCCCCTGGGCACCCCTCTCGGTGGGGAAGACCAATTATAAGGACTAGGCGGAGCAGCCGCGGGGGGGCTCCTCAACCCCAAGGCGGCGAAGCCGCCCCACAACGAGGAACTGGCGTAGTCGAGGGGGAGCTTCAGCAACCCCCGGGCGGCGTAGCCGCCCCGATGTTCAAGCGGCGCAACCGCTGTAGACTCCCCCCACCTCTGGGCGGCGAAGCCGCCCCTTAAACGAATAACGGTGAAACAGTTCCGAAATGCCCTCGCCCTCTGGCACACTAAACCCCCAGGCGGCGAAGCCGCCCTTCAGCGAGGAACGGCGAAGCCGTTCCGAGGAATGAGTGGGGCACCTCCCTACCCCCTGGCCGGCGAAGCCGGCCCCTAGCCGTGTTGAGATTATTCGAACTTCAAAAGTCTTCGAACGACCACAAATGTAGACGGCGAAGCCGGAACCGGGGTTTTAAGGGGCGGAGCCCCTTAACGAGCGCGCGGAGCGTGCGAGTCCCATCTATATACAGCCCTTGTGGTGACTGACTGATGGATACAAATTCCCGACCACTTCTAGAAGTGCTGGAGAGCTGACATTTGGCAGGCATGCGGAGATCCCGAAATGATCCGGAGGAAAAATCCGAAAACCGGAAGTTTCCGCCACGTGTCGTCGCTAGGTCGACAAAATGGCCGAAATCGCGCATTTCCCGGGAACAGTTTTTCGGTTTTTATTTTACTGCGGGCTAACCGTTTATGCCACACGGATTGTTAATGCATTGTTTGAAATCTAATGAATGTGGGCACGTAATAACGTAATTTTCTAATTTTCTTTTTAAGAAAATTGCTGCCAAAATGGCGTCCAAAAATTGATTTTTCGAAAAACATTTCATACATTCCCCTCCCCTCGACTTAATTTAAGGTGTTGAATAACGAAAATAATTATTATATATGCTCATAATATTGTCTACGAAACATAGGTAACAATTTTCTTTCGTCGTCCTTGGTTACTTAGAAAAAAATTAAAATATTCCGAAAATCACCGAAAATTACGATTTCCAAAAGATTAACACAAGATTTTGTCAATTTTAACCTGACCGATTTCTTTCAAACTTTGTAGTTACATGCTGCTATGCATTTTCTTTCAGAAAACATGAACTTTTAATAAATGATTCAATGGATTTAACCGCGAAAAAATAAAAATGGCGGACACTACTCACTTTTTTCGGGGACTGGTTTGCTTTGTATTGTATTACTCTCGAAATATGGATGCCATAGGGCACACTTCTGCTAGATATGAAAGTAAATGAATGTGACCATATAATTTCGTCATCTTTAAACCCCCCGAAACCCCCTAAAAAATAAAAATTTGCACATAAGTAGCTTTTTCGGGTACTTCACGTCACAATTCCGCCGCTTTTCCAAGCCTTACCACTCATCGCTACGGAATTGATGTGGACAATTGATGACGCCTAGTAGTGCAAACCTATAAACCCCCGGTAAACCCACATACACCCCCCAAAAAAATACAAAAATTTCATAAAAGTCTACTTTTTGGGTACTTTTCGTGACTAAACAACCGCCCCCAACGACTCATCCCCACGGAATTTATGTGAACGGTTGGTAACCGCCAGGAGTACACACATATAAACCCCCGGTATCCCCCTGAAATCCCTCCTAAGTGTAAAATGTACCATTATGTCTCCTATTTGGTAACTTCTCGCAAACAATACGCCGCACTACCCGTACCCTCTGAGATTTAGATCCGGAATATTTGATGAGGGCGGGCCACCGTAAACCATACGGGAAAATATACCAGGAAACCTCCGAAGGAAAAATCCGAAAACCGGAAGTTTCCGCCACGTGTCGTGGCTAGGACGACAAAATGGCCGAAATCGCGCCTTTCCCGGGGACGGTATTTCGGTTTTTATTTTACTGCGCGTGAACGGTGTGTGCCACGCGAATAGTTTATGTACGTTTTGAAAGCTGATTAATGTAGTCACGTAAATATGTAATGGCCTTAGATAATTTTAAAATAAATTGCCGCACAAATGGCGTCCGAAAATGTTTTTTTCGAAACAAATTTCATAAATCCCTCTCCCCTCGTCGTAATAGCTGTTGTAGGATACTGAAAATGAATATTATATATGCTTATAACATCGTCTACGATATGTAGGTAACAATTTTCTTTCGTCGTCCATGGTTTTCCAGAAAAAAATAAAAACGTTCCCAAAATCACCGAAAATTGCGATTTTCAAAAGATTGACACAAGATTTCTTCAATGTTTTCCCGACCGATGTCTTTTAAACTCCACAATTACATACATCTATGCATATGGTTTCCGAAAATGTAAGAATTTAATAAATGTTGCAGTCGATATAACAGCGACAAAATAAAAATGGCGGACACTACTATTTTTTTCCGGGGAGAAGTTTACTTTTTATTGTACTACTATCGAAATACGGATGTTATAGGGCACACTTCTCTTAGATATGATAGTAAATGCATGTGGCCATATGATAAGGTCATCCTTAAACCCCCTGAAACCCCCTAAAAATTAAAATTTGCATATAAGTAGCCTTTTCGGGTACTTTTCATCACAATTCCGCCGCTTTTCCAAGCCTTACCACTCATCGCTACGGAATTGATGTGGACAATTGATGACCCTTGGTAGTCATAAAACCTATAAACCCCCGGTAAACCCACATACACCCCCCAAAAAATAAAGTTTTGCCAATAAGTCTACTTTTTCGGTACTTTTCGTGACTATTCCACCGCTGGCTCTTACCCCAACGACTCATCCCTACGGAATTTAAGTGAACGGATGGTGACCGCCAACAGTACACACATATAAACCCCCGGTATCCCCCTGAAATCCCCCCCAAATGTTAAATGTGCCATTAAGTCTCCTGTTTGGGAACTTCTCGCAAGCATTACGCCGCACTACCCGTCCCCTCTGAGCTCTAGATCCGGAATATTTGTGGAGGTCGGGCTACCGTAAACCATACGGGAAAATATACCAGAAAACCCCCGATCAACTACTAAAACCTCGCCGAAAAAAAAATAAAAAAAAGTTTAAAGTCGCTTTTCCGAGTAGTTTTCGTCACCATTTAGCCGGTGCCTCTACTACTTATTAAAACACCCAATATCCCCGTGAAACCTCCCAGAAAAGTTTTGTAATAAATCGCCTCACCGGGTAAAAGAATCGTCAGAATTCCGCCACTGTTCGGGACCCCTAGGACTTATCGGCACGGAATTTATGAGAACGATTTGTGAACACTGGTTTTCACACGTATAAAACCCCCGGTATTCCGTTGGAACCCCTAGCAAAAAATGAAAACTTGCCATTAAGTCTTCTTTTATGGGTACTTGTCGCCACTATTAAGCCGCATTGCACTACCCTTTAAAATCATCGCCACATGATAATTGTGGACGATTGATGACCGCATGTATAACACATGAAAACCTCCTAATCCCCCTGGGCACCCCTCTCGGTGGAGGGGAAAATTTATGAGGACTAAGCGGAGCAGCCGCGGGGGGCTCATCATCCCCATTGCGGCGAAGCCGCCCCACAGTGAGGAACGGTGAAGCCGTTCCGAGGAGTAACTGGCGTAGACGAGGGGGAGCTTCAGTAACCCTTGGGCGGCGAAGCCGCCCCGACGTTAAAGCGGCGCAGCCGCTGTGGGCTCCCTACGCCCCTGGGCGGCGAAGCCGCCCCTTAAACGAAAAACGGTGAAATAGTTCCAAAATGCCCTTGCCCTCTGGGCGGCTATGCCGACCCCTGACGAGGAACGGCGAAGCCATTCCGAGTATTAAGCGGGGTAGCCCCGGGGGGGCACACTCAACCCCTGGGCGGCGAAGCCGCCTCTCAACGAGGAACGGCGTAGCCGTTCCGAGGAATGAGTGGGGCGCTTCCCTACCCCCTGGCCGGCGAAGCCGGCCCCTAGCTGAGGTGAGATTATTCGAAATAAAATTTTTCGAAGAACCACAAATGTAGACGGCGAAGCCAGACCCGGGGTTTTTAAGGGGCGGAGCCCCTTAACGAGCGCGCGGAGCGCAGCGAGTTTTCAGTATAAACACGTTAATCTAACCTTCATTCGTTAGATTTATTAAAAAACAATGTGTTATCATTTTTTTATAAAATAAATTACGTGATACTTGCGAGGACGTGAGATTGGGTAAGAATCGGCTTGACCCCATCGCCCATCCTAAACACCACATCTGACTAACCCTTTCGCTACTAACAAAGTAAATATTCGCCCGGACGGTTTTTGACGCGGAAGACGAAAGCAACAAATTTTCGTCTAACATTTTCCTACGCAGGCGAATGAATGCCGCAAATATCTCTTTCGTTGCCCTTTTATGCTGGTCGCAGCTATGCGAAGTCTTATCGGAACCCAACAAAGCGGGGACATAGGCCGTACCGTCGAAATCCGGGAGCAGGTACCCGGACACCTCGCCTTCTATTACCCTTTTTGTGGTAAGGGATAGCGATCATTTAGTCAGTTTTTGAAATCCTATTGAGTTCCTTTCTCAAAAAATATAAACTAATAATGGGGTAGTTTACTTAGTCAAAGAAAACGAAAGGCATTGATTGCGATTCGTTACCCACCATTAGTGTATTCATAATATATAAATTATTTCGTTTTAGAAATACCGGTTTAGACGAATGGCTATGGTCCATTTTTATCCTCATTTGAAAAGGGCCAGATTGGTACCCATGCGATGCCACTCCACGTGACATCACAGGGACCTAGTTTCTATAGGAGAAGATAGGAGTTATACATCATCTGAGGTTACCACTGCATGCATGAGGCGCAGAGCTCAGAGAAACATGCCTCAGTAATCACTTATTAAAACTGGCTTAGGTCGGAAAGTTTTCTTCGTTTGATAAGGTATTAATAATCCTTATTTAAGCCAAGCGCTACCAGCCAGCAGGGTACTCAGCTACCCGCTAGCAGCCTGCGTCGTATCAGCGCTAAGCCTCGCCTCAAGGTCACCTCACAGGGCGGCAGCGGGAACCTGAAATACGTCGTACGGAGAGATTTCCCGGCATTCATACTTACGCGTCGCGTTTTCGCGCGCTTGAAAATTTTCACTTTTCATTTCACCGCGAAAAACAGGTATCGTCATTTAAAAATCTAAAAGTGTGAAATACGTACCCCAGGAGTAATAATCTTTCGATTCAGGCAATAAAAAAATAATAGGAAACCACCCTATTGAGTTCTTTTTTGTCTTTTAAGGAGCGCTTACAATTTTTTAATGAAATTTTACCATAATCATTAACTTATATCTCGATTTTGATATAAACATCAACATAGAAATTGTTGGTGCATTAAATTCGTTAATTAGGACGGTATATCTCCGTTCAAAAGTTGACAATGTACAAAAAAACCGAGGAATTGAATTCGAAATCTGCAAAATACGGGTAAACAACAATTATCCATGTAGCTAATTTACAAAAACTAACAACGAGTTGACCCGGCACTAAATCCGCTGCTAGGGCTGTCAACCCGGAAAGGAGGAAGACCAATTATACTTTGAGTCCGAGATAATGCGGAGTCCCCGCTAGGAAAAGTCGAATAAGGTTGGCGCTGAGAGAGTGTGATTATCCGTGAGACCCTTCTTAACCAATGTCCTGCAAAAATGGTCCGTACAGAGGGGACGGAAGAGAGAAGGACCCTTGGGGCTCAGTCCAACAGTCATGGTAAGGAAACAACACCACGGTGTCGAAAGGGTTAATGGATACCCACAAAGATGTAATATTCGTAAGAATTAGCTTGTATGATACAAAGTAAATATATAGTTGACAGACGAAACTGGTACATTTTGCTTGAATGTTGAAAAAAATAAGAAAATAAAATCCTTTCAGGAAATAAGGAAGGTGGAGAAGTAAACCAACGAAGCATTATTTGACATTAACGTCCGAAAAGTATGACTCTGTTGTGCCTACAAGTCGAGGGGAAAGTGGAGGGTCTATAAATTTATTATGAGAGGAACTTTGAGAATAATATGATAATAATACTCGGTTCTCTTATTTTTCACCTGTGTATCGAGTACGGACACGTAAAAGATAAGCGTGAAAACTCCATCTGCGAAAAAATTATGAAATTGAAAGTATGAAATGATAAATATTGAATAAATACATCATAATTTTTCAAACGTTTCAACTTCAGTGGTGAAGTATATGATTAAAAAATAATTAAAGCACGGTCTTATCCTCTAACTTATGTCATAAATGATAAGACTCATTCACTGAATTGAATCACGTTCTAGCTTTCTGTACGTGAGAGACTATTTCTACACTTTATCGGCTGCTTTGCTTATTTGTGCTTCATGTGACATTTTTTCCGATGCCCTATGAAGGTTTAGTTAAATTATCGCCAACGAGAGTGAGACATGTATCCCTTTGTCAAATGCTAACTCAGCATAATATCCAGCTAGCATTATGCGAAAAATCCACGGAGAAAAAAATCATTCGCCAGGATTCGAACCCAGATACCCCCTAAAAAAATTTTTTCTCAGTGGATTTTAGCACAATTTGTGCATTGTGGGTGACTCTCGTAAAGTTACCACCGTGGCTAGTCCCGGTATACTTATAAAAAAAGAAACACTTATCCAGCCAGCAAACTGAAAAGGTGTTTGGCAGGGTTGGTTTATCACAAGCATGTAAGCTACCTTCCATAAATGTTTACGAAACATGATAGTAATGTAAGAGGAGTTTGGCCCGTGATTTCAAATGAAACTATCGTTGAAAATGTAATTTACTGCGTTCCTTGGGTCCTAACTTCCTTTCTTCGCATGATTTATCGCTCACGGACACTATAAAATTAATCTGAATTTATTCATTGGCGGCATACAAAGAACTCGAATCAATTTTGTCAATTTTTGGCAATTTTCCAACAAATATTCCAGTAATTTTCCTGGGCAATGGTTAGTACTTCCCGATTTCCTTTGAAATTATTACATTTTATTAAATTATGACGCATACCCCTGTCTGTCCATCCCGTATTTCATTTATAGTTAAAGGGTTCCTAGAGCCCGTCCATATTAAGATAGTATTACTTGCACTATACAAAGTCATCAACAATATATTCACTACAGCGTATCAGCATTCAACGCCCACTTAAACACCTTATAAAAACTGTAACAACTGTCATATAAAGCCTAAATAAGGTTTAAAAAAGGAGTGCTGATATCCGTATAAATAATCGGTTATAAACTAGGACTCAACAACAGCTGTCAGCTCCGAGTTCTCAACGCGACTCTAGTTAACAGAAGAATAACCAGCATCGAAAACATTTTGCAGTACAAGACTTCGGAGCCTCTGATGAGCTCAGTTACAACCCCACAACTTTTCCGCCACGACCACGCAAAGTAAAGATGTACTCGGCGACGGAGCCACGAAGTGGTAAGAGACAAACGTTGAGTCCAAATTTGAGTCTAAAGATAGGCAGAACCTCGCCAAGGAGCCTGAAAGAAAACACTGCGACAGCCCAACGTGAGTGTGGACGTGGGTTACCTCGGTACATTCCATCCGCTAATCTTAATTCTGATTGGGCTAATGCTAATGGAGTTTGACTCCAGATTCGGTGGCTAGGTCGCGTCCACCTCCGTCCTCGTCGGCTCTTGGTTGCTTACGAGTGAGGGATGCAGGTCGCTCTATGTGCCAACCTGTCAAGTTTTCACCGACCCAGCCCCATCAGTTTAAAGTAGGACTACTGGGTGTCCACATGTTTGGAAAACGATAGTACATACATTCTACGTATGAGGGGAGAATGGAAAAGTTTCGAAAAGTAATCGCGCGATAACCAAATGAATCCTAATGTAAACCACCTCTAACATTTTCTGTGCAATGTATAGTGCCATCTTACGATTATTCGCGAGTGTATTGGAAATTTTGTGGCTTGGCTACGTATATGACGGCGTTGATAGAAATTCCTATTATCAATAAAAACCGTAAATTACTCTCACTTTAGCGTTCATTTTATTAAAAATATATTAATATGTGTTGGTAGTCGTGGTATCTATATTTCGAAATTGAATTCAAAAGGGTGTAGCCTATCTACACACATGACGACGTTGATGTAAATACCTATTCTATTTAGCAATCGCTGATTGATAATAATCGTGAAATATTTCAAATTCGTGTCGTTATGGCGTGTTGTGAGACTTGGACGTTGACAGCAGCAAAGAAGTCAAGAGTGGAAGCATTCGAAATTCGGTGCTACCGGAGAATGATAAAGATAAAGTTGATGAAGCGAATAGGTGCTATAGACGAATGATGAATGTGAAATGGATCGACTAATGAGTATATGATATGATGTATGATATAAGTATGAGATATGAGTGATGTTATGAGTATGACTTAAGTATAATGAGGAAGTGCCAAGAAAAGTGGGAGAAAAGAGAAATATTCTAAAACCCTTAGAATAAGACGGGAAAATTGAGTTGGCAATAATATGAGCCATGATAATCTGATGAAAACGATCTTAGAAGGACAGGTGGAAGGAAAGAAGGGCAAGGAAAGTCCCCGAATGTGACATTTCGGATAACGGAATAATGTTTTTACATAAAGAATTATTTCCTCTGAAATAGAGAAAATTAAAATAACTTTATCGTTGAAAAAAATCATTTTTTTATAGCCTGTCATGGAACTTCGTTAAAAAAGGTGGATTTCTGAAAAACAGCTGCATTTCTAGAGATTGCATTTAATATTCTGTAAATAATTGTGGGCCCTTACGGATGAAGGCACAAGCATTCTTCTACTTGACAATTCGCAGTGTGAATGCCTCGTCCTCCGAAAAATCATTATCAGCCCGTTGCGTGTGAGAGGTGAGTATGTCGTGTGCGAATCTCCACGTCCGCCTTCAAAAATAATTCAGCGTGATACCTCTGGCTTTAAGCTAATCTATTTAATGTTAACAGAGTACTTTGTTGTGTTTCAACGGTAGAATTGTGTGTATTGGAGTGCTTGGAACGGCAGAGAAAAACGTGTCTCATCTCATTTGATGCCTCCACTATGCAGAGAATAACCCAACATGGAATAATTACCGTAAGTGTACCTCATCGGAATTTTTGGTTGGCAATCGAGTAAAACTCGTCGGCATTCTTGAAACGATTACTTTTGCAGTAATTTGTAGTAAATTGTAGCAATTACTTTTACGAAATGCAAGTTTTATTTTTAATTTACTACTTACGTTGGAAGAGGAATCGGCACTATCGATGTAATCGTTAATTTCTCCTAATCGACGCTAACATTATAGGTTTTACTGATTTGCCTAGGCCTACGTATAACTTCTAATCCTTGAGTGTCATAATTTCCTTGCTTAGGTTCAGCCACTCTTATGTTGTAGCCAACAACACAAATGGGTACAATAGTTATCATTGTATGCATCGCGAGTTAAAGTGCAACTTTAGCCATTTCTGATTCTAGTTTTCCATATTTTTACTCCAATATTCGACATTAATTGCCAAGTGGTCTTTAGAGTGGACAATTTAGAAGAAGTTAATATGATTTTACTGATTACTTTTAAAATCAGTAATTTATGCCCGTGAATGATTACCTTTTAAAAAGTAACTGCAATATAGCCGAGTTTCTTTTTCTCAGCACTTTTACCAACACTGCCCATTGGATAAATATACGATAACGGGCAAGTGGTGGAGGGTTAATTTCACTGGCATCCGAGAAGGTGATTGATTACCGAGGATCAATATGAAATATTTGACATCTGGTGAGACCTGCCTTCATTTTCCATTTCGCTGATTGTCATTTTGGTACCACTAGATTCGTGCAGCCGAGCTTCTTAACCAGGTGAGATTCTACAGCCTCGAATTAATATTGATAAGACTCCCTTCGTTCTGTGTAACGGAATTAATTACGTTCGACTGTTTTAGTTACTCCGGTAATCAAAGGTTCATTTCCGTGTCTGAAAACTTCGCGGTGCCCCTCCGCTTGATTAAACTGTGGTATTAACATTAAAGCAACGGACGAAGTGAAGTACCTGGGAGTTATGATAACTTACAACAATCGTGGGGAACACATATAAGGAATATTTCTGGCAGAGTCCTAAAGAAGTTAAGATTCGTGAAGCGTATTTTGGGAAGATTTTCGGATGAAAAACTGAAAGAGAGGTGCTATTTTACGCTCTTCATGTCCACACCTTGAATATGCAGCAAGCATATGGGATGCGGTGCAGAAAGACATAATCCGCGTGCTGAACAAAGTACAAATAAAAGCTGCACGATTCGTAATAGAACTCCTACGGGCGTACAGACAGCGTTACCCAGCGAAGTAGCTACCGAAGACTCGGTGGCTGCGCGATAGGCTAAGATTGTTTGAACAATTGAGAATAGATATCTTTAAGAGTGACATTGAGAACATAATAGTATTAGAGCCCCTCTATATTTCCAGGTCCGACAGAAGCAATAAATTAAAAGAGATATTTTGGCGAACGGATAGATGTGTGAATTCGTTTTTCCCCCGAACCATAAAGGACTTTAAAAAAATGCTAGCCGTTATTTCGTTAGAGCATTTTCTTTCTGGTGTAAACGGCTTTTGTCCTAACACCCCCTGCCGCACGCCTTTTTAGGCGGCTTGCAGGGTAGTATGTAGATGTAAACTAAAGGGCAGTGAGTGCAACGAGGTCCGGTGCTAAGATTGGCTACATTCAGTTCGTGTTCCGCTCCCGTCGGGTATGGATGAGTTCTCACTCCGTGTGGTTGACTCAACGCTATGCATCGCCGGTTGCGAGCCATTTAGTTTCCGGCTAACTGTGTGAAAATAGTTGCCTTCATTGAGTGGAAGCCTTATTTGTGTAAAGAAAAGTGTGCTAAATCGAGCTTACAGGAGTTATATTCGCCATGCCTACAACATCTTTCTGGCATTAGCTCGTGTGCAAAGTGTAACACATCTACACGGAATACAACTTCCATCATTAGCGATACCTGCCGTTAAACCTTCCATGGATTTTCTCTACAGGAGTCGCTGACATCGAAGGGATTGAATCAAGAGGACAATCCTTGAAATGTGTGTACTGCCAAAATTTACGAAAGACATCCCGTATGGACAGAAGTAAATCGGAAGGTAAATCCCTTCAGGAAATATTTTATTTGTTCATAGGGAATATAAAATAACTAAATGTAACGGATCAAAAAAACTAGGGAACACTATTCATAAGCCATACGATAAATTGGGAGACAGGTTGAAGTTAATTGAATCGCAGGGTAAAATATTAGAGAAATTTTTAGATCAAATATCCAAATTGCAAAGTGAAAATGTGGTGCTGAAGACGCAACTTTCTGACGCACTAAACCGTTCTGATGGCCTTGCGAAACGCATGTTAAGTATTAAGACGAAATTTCATGGCATCCCCAGCCAATGTGATGAAAATATGGAAGTAGTAGTGAATAAAGTTTGTGCTGCATTAGATGCAGAAATAAATAGTATCCTAATTGTCCACTACTACCCGGTTAAGACGAAATCTAGTTGGGAAACAGGAGGAATTAAACTCCGAATTCTGAATCAGCACGTAAATGATAAGCTGTTAGCTAAGTGCCAAGTAATTTTTTTTTCTATTCGACTCTTGACCTTGTAATCCTACCTCCTAATGATGTACAATCGTTTTCAATAATATCATACACATCCACGTGTCCCATTTTAGTGAGTTAAAATAATTTTCATACCCTAGGGCTATAAAATGATTTCAACTACGAATGTAGCTGGTTAGTTACCGAGTATTGCCGATACTATAAGTCGGGATTTTACTCAATGGATATTTGACAGTGATTAGCCGCAAGGAAATTAAGATACAACCACTGCCACCTCCCCGACTTATTTTACCTCAGTGATTTAATCTGTTTAGAAAGAAATATGTTAAGGTAGATAGAGGCATTATTTTTATAAATGTAGTATTGACTCTTGTATACTCTATTATTATATAAAATGTAAAAGAGAATAATTAATTCCATTTTAAACCCTCCCAAATTTCACCGCAACAACCGCACATGTAATATATAGAGCGCACATGCAAGCTATAGAGCCACAACTTCGTAAGTCAGAAACGGTGAGTCACGTATGAAAATGAAAAGAGGATATACCATGCCGCGAAGTCAACCTTTTTCCGGGGAGATATCGCGGAACAAAATATCGAATTGATGCAAAGATATCGTACTGCCCACTAATTTCATTCCACTCCTCACAGCACGTGTTTCGATTTCTATATAGTCATAATCGGGTACAAACAAATTACTATTTCGGACAGAAATACATATCTTCAAAAGTAGCAGTGGCGAAAACATATTACCCTTACGGGACCGCCCGCATCGCCTAATATTCGAGAACCTAAATTGTAACTTTCTTATACCATAAGATAGCATTGTCTTGTATATGTGCATATAATCATTTTGAATAAAACTATCTTAATCTTTGCATGTGACTTGATTATTCTTCATTACGATTAAAGTACAGGAGGCTCAAAATATCTTTTGCCCTCCCCCTTGAGTTTTTTCTGTATCCGTAACTGAAAAGTAGTGAGGGTGAAGGATCAGAAGGAAGTAGGCGGAGGGGTTGTAGGACGGTAAGTCAAGAAGAATTCATCATACAGACAACCTAAATTCCGGACTTGCGTCATGTCACGTGGTAAAAAAGGTTTTGGGGAAGGAAGTGGGGTTAGGTAGCAGTCAGGGGAGTACATATAAGATGGGGGAGTGACTAAAAAACCCATTTCCGTTCAGTAAGTCATATTTCTTCCTTTTCTTTTTCACCATTTCCCACTTTTCGGCCGCACCTAAAATAAGCCGTTTTTCTTGGAACTGAATAATTTAATATCGAAAATTTGATGCATGTTTGTGTGCCATTCGGCGCTTTGAAAAGTTGGGTCACGGTTCTCCAAGCACCTTTTGCGTTCGGACACACGAGTAAAGAAGTTCCTCCCAGTGTGGCCGATATACACCCCCTCAAGTGAGTCACATCATAGTTTGTACTTGCCGCTGAGCCCGAAAGAAAACACTCCGATGGCCCAACGTGTGCGTGAGTTTCCTCAGCGCATTGCAACCGCTAGGGTTTTTGCCCCGGGAGTTCGACTCCCATTTCGCTAGCCAGGCTGCATCCGCGTCCGACCTCGTCGGCGACGTAAAGGCAAAGGAAGCAGCTCGCATTGAGTGCCAACCCGTAAGTGGTCACCAACACGGCCCCATCAATGAAATGGGACTGGTAGGTGTCTGCACATTATTGAAAGCGATAATACTTGTTTGCATCAATGAGACCCTTTGTGCTGGTAGAAAGGTGGGGTGGCGCGGCATGATAAGCACTGTAAGCATCTATGGATTCGCGGAGGTAAAATTTATTTGAGAAAAGTAGAAAAGGAGCCAGCATTTGTAGTTAGCATCATGGATGATGTAAAACATCTTTGATCGTTGATTTTGTGATTCGTAATTCAATGATATAGAAGGTATACCTTGACTATAAGCCTATTTTATGGATATGAATAGTACTGTAAATGCCTTTAATGGAATGAATTCCCTATTGATCGTCCATCAAAATATCCGAAGTGTTAGACGCAACTTTAATTTACTACTTTCACATTTAAATAGCATTTCACAATAACCCGATATTATAGCTTTGAATGAAATAGGAATACAATCTGATTAAATTAATGTATATACAGTGAGTGGGTAGGTACTATTCTTATGGAAGTTGTAATACTTCTGAAAGAGCAAGAGGTGTGTTAGCGTTTATAAGACATGACATAACAACCGTACTGAGGCCTTGTCATATAAACCCTACTGATTGCTTGTTGATCAATGTTTCATGCAAGTTTTGTATATTTCATCTCTTTGTCGTCTACAGGGACAAAATTTCTATTGATCAATTTGTTTCCGATTTTGAACCCTAATCAAGGTGCATATATCAAAAATTAGTAATGGTCAGTGATATGAATGTTCAGTTACTAATGCCCAGCTGCGACTCCAAGCAGTTGACAAATGTCATGAGTTGATGTGGCTTGACTACCTTAATCAATGAAGCAACCAGAATGACTAGACAATGAGCCACCTGTTCAGATCATGTAATCACTCGGTGGTTTAACACACTTAATGTAGACCTCAAAGCCAAGTTTATGCATATAGGTATAACGCATCACTCTCGAGTCCAACCCAATTCCAATCTTTCTGCTCGCAAAGAAAACGAAAGTACACCATCTAATGTCACTGCCGTAAATCATTAAATGAAAATGTTCGACTGTATTCTTGGGAAGTATTGTATGAAGAACATGAAATTTCCTAAACTATTAATTCATTTTCAAAGATACTGTTAACATGTGTCAATGAGTCTTAAGTATGGTCAGGAATGAACGTGCCGTAAAATTAAAGCCCTGGATGACTGACTCCTCGATGTGCAAAGTTGCGCGTAAAAAAATCTTTTTCTAAAATTACGCCATCACCCGCACAATAACGGCTTGAGAAAAGAGTACGTAAAGATAAGAATAAACTGTGTATATGTGTCCGGAATGCGGCTAACTCCTATTACATGGAACAATTGGACAAAGTAAATCGAAATAAAAAGGAACAGTGCATGAACTAATACAAGGAAATCGGACCTTAAATGACCCAGTTATTATTGATATAGACTTCAAGAAGGAGTTCATAATCACATTTGAGTCTCCTAAATTGTATCCATTTGTAAAAAATAATTCAATGATGGATAATTTATCAAATAGTAAAAATCATCTAAGCCTAAACTCCTTTTTGGAACCAGTCACTACGCCTGATGTATTAAAAATTGCCAATAGCCAATCTTTAAAAAAGCTGCCCGTCCGGATCAAATAAATGCTGGATTGATAAAATTATCATATAGGACATTGCAGATGTACTCTGCCATTTCTTCAGTGAAAGCTTGCCAAATGTGAGATTCCCTGCATACTTGAAGCAAGAAATTATTGTTCCCGTTCACGAAAAATTCGTACTACGCGGTATTCACAATTACCGTCCGATTTCTTTGCTCTAAATTTATTCTAACGTACTTGAAAAACTTGTGAAAAGAACACTGGTAAATTTTCCGGAATAGGAAGTACTTGTGTGACAATCAATATAGTTCGAGGGTCGTTCAATAAGTCTTTAGAAAAAGGTATAAGAACAAATTGTATTGGACCAATTATTATATATGTTTGATTTTAGTTTCCTTTCAGCTCTATACTTTTTTGTAAGCAAAAGTTGTTCTCTACAATCGGTAACAACAAAGAAACTATGGGATGGATAAAGTTCAAACTTCAACTGTTGACGAGTCACAAGTGCTAATTTCTGACTTATATTAATTTTGGAAACTAAGAGAGCAATTATTCGGAAATTCTAAGGACTTATAGAACGAACCTCGTATTAGGATAGGTAAAAGTACTCAGGACGCTTGAAAAACTTAATCACTCCAATTTTTCAGTCCATTAAATGTAATAAATAGACCACTGCTGTATACATAGTTATAAAAAAGCCTTTGATACAATAAAATACAAGATGTTTTTGGATAAACAACATCTTGCAGAAATTTGTAGCATTTCTATAAAGTCATTTCGAAAGTTTCTTGACTGCTCGCTTAAAGTTTTTAAGGTACTACAATAGTCATAGAAGTTCCGAAAATATTTGTTCTGGAGTGGTTCAAGGATCAGCGTTAGGTCCAATATGATTTTTATTGTAAATCAATCATCTGTGTAATCTAAATTTCGGTGGTAAACTCACCGCCTTTGCGGATAACCTAGTCCTGTCTTACAAAAGTATGAACCGGATTGATTTACAGCAAAGCATACATAAAATGTGATATAAACGATATCAACCAATGGTTTGCATCGAAAAAACTTAAATTAAGCGAGAAAACCTAAATTATGTTAAAATTTATACAACAGCTTCCCCATTGACTAATGTTGTGTAACGTTCTTCCAAGCGTACTAAAATGACATGCTGACAGTTTCACACTGGTTCGAGTTGAGGAATACCATGGATTAGCAATTGATGAGCATCTAAAATGGAAGCATTATACAAATAACATTGCAAATAGTTTGAAAAATTGTAGAACGAAACACTACTTTATTCGTAATAAGTGTTCTTTAACTGTGATTTACAGTATTTATTATGCTATCGTATATTCTGGGGTAAATTATGGTATGTTGAGCTAGGCTAGTGCATTTAAAATTCGCTCAAACGTACACATACAGCTCTAAGAGCAATCACACTTGCTCCTGCAGCCGGAGCAGATGGCCTTTCACTCTCTTTTCCTATAATTTTTAAACTGCAGGTACTTACTACCCCTGAGACACTGATACATCTATTAGATGCTAAGGTTTTCTACCTTCGTGGTGGTGGAGGTAGTCCAAAAGTCTTGGATGAGCCCCAATAATACTATCTACGAACAAATACTTCATATGAATTGCCCAAACTCAATGTTATTTTATTAAAGGCAGCTTTATTTTCTTGGGACCAAAAATTTGCACTAGTTTGCGAAAAACAATCAATGAGAGTAACAACATGTATACGACTACGAGAGTAACAACATATATACCATCCTTAAGCAAGTGAACCTGGCTGTATACTAAAAAAATATTATAGGGGATATCTAATAGAACTATTTTCAAACCATATTCCTTTTTTATTGTTAATTCCATTTTTAGTTTATATTTACTGTGTGTTTATAATGTATCAAAAGTTCATCTGGAAGGCATTTCTTGTTTCGCAGCAATATGTACTTAAGAATTACGACTGTATTTCTGAAGGTGATCCCTCCAACAGACAATAGACTCTAGGTCAACAATAGCTCCAAAATTATTTATGTATGTATGATATTTAACTTTTTAAATTGTTTAAGGAGAAATACATGTAACTATTATGGAGGACTGATGATAAAAATAAAAGGTAGGCATTTCACCATTGCAAGTCAAAGCCAATGGTTAAAATCAACGGGAAACTTAAAAACGATAAACACGTTTTATTACGAGCTCGTACATTTGGGTTTTAGACGCTTGCATTAATATGGCGACAGGTATGAATAAAACCGTAGGAGAAAAAGATGACTGAATAATCGACTCACTATTGTACAATTGGCTTCATAAGTAAATGTCTAGTTGCGACAGGCCACAGATAGTAGGCATAATTCGCTTGACATTTTTCCAGTTTGGAAAACAGGCACGACAAGAAGAGGAAGACTCAGAGAAAATCATATTTGAACAACACTGTATTTCCAGTTCCCTCAGAAACGATAATAAGAGATATTTTTTCGAATGGATGAATAATTGAATTTGTTTTCCTCCCGCACGATAAAAGAATTTAATAAATTCTGGGTAGGACTTCGTCACAGCCTTTCCTTTTTATTCGTTGACGGCTGGTTTCCTAACACCCCCTGCCACACGCTTATTGACGCGGCTTCCTGCGTAGTATACATATGTAGAAGAGTAGGTACTGAGAAGAAGTAAAGGGGGGAAGCTTCGCCTAATATATTGTGCACGAAAGTCTGCTCGTAGTCTAGACCCTATGTGGGAGGTCAATGGAAAAAATTCGCAAAGTAACCGATCTACCACCACAAATGTTTTCACAGGAAAACTCCTGATTGGTTTCACGGGATCAAATCCAGGCCTCTAAGGTCTCCCCTGTCATCACACCACCAACCCTCACCTCACATTCCATACTACATCCCTTAAGTCTTCCCTTTCAAGATTTTGAAACGACATTCATTTGATATGTCTTTCAAAACTAAAGTTATGCTAGCATTTATTGAAAGAACGAAATTTGAGTTGCGGTTGGTTCGACATAGTTATAATTTCAGGCATTCGAGAGAAAAGAAAAGAAAATCACATTTTGTAACAAATGAAAATGACGAGTCATTATCATTAGTCAATGTTGACCTGTAATTGATTGAAACATGCTAATAATTGGTGGAAACTATTGTGCATCCTTGCATAGATGTGGAAGAAGTGTACTTGGTATTTTGTGACGTGTCCTAGATCAATGAATTTATATCAGTATCAAGAATTTCTTTTTCTTACAGATATCCTTATAGATTGCCTCCTATTCCCTTAGGCAGCAGAGATAAGAGGTCTTAAGCATTTTCACGCCTAATTTGGGGGAAAGGAACCCTACTCATGTGTATGATAACAAGGAATTTAGTTTTAGCCACGATGAGAAATACGAGAACAGGCCGGGTCGTTGTGCGCAAGTCAGTCGAAGTAAGCTAAAATCATGCATTGGGCAATTATAAATAAACGGCTCTTAAGACACTTATTTGACTTTTTGAAATTGAAATTGATTTTGAAATTGAAAAAATTATCACGAAGTGAAAGGAGAGCCTGGACTGCCCAACAGTGAACCAAGCACTAGAGACCCACGCCGCTAAGTATTTCGCTGCAGCCCTTAGAAGGCAAAATGTCACAATAGGGTCGATTACTCAGACAAGGAACCGCAATTCATTATTAGAATTCGGTTGATGAAGTGGGAAGATTACTTACGAGGAAAAATGATTTTCTTCACTCAGCCATTCTCTGTTTAAAATGAAAAGATACGAGAAGGTACCCCCACATATCATGAGTTGGTGATGCCATTACATCTCTGATAAATCAGAACCGATCAGAGAGGGAAAGCATTTCTAACTAGAGAACCGTCTAGTTGCTCTCTTATAATGAAAGCCTAACCTTGCGAGACTAATAATTGTTGTATTTATTTTGTAAGCAGTTATATTTTAATTGTACGCACAGTGGTGAATCTATGGGGGAGGGGCTAAGGGGACCATAGCCCCCCCCCCCCCCCCCCTTGGGTGTCCAATTCACTTTAGATAAATAGTTATTTTATTCGGACCCCCACTACTGCTGGTCGGCTAACCCCCACTTAGCCTCCCCCCTTTTCCCTATTCTGGATCCGCCACTGCTGATCCGCATCTTACTATATTTCTACTGTTTTCATTCATGTAATGAAAGTGTTATCGTCGGAAGAAATAATTAAAATAAGCGGCAATTAACTTCGCTTGTTACGCGAGAGATGCTTGGGAGTATCTAGGGGCGGTGACTCGCTCCGCATTAATTTGTGACGGTATTAAATTTTCTGCCAAAGTCTCGACACCTTCGATTTTTCACCGAGAATTGCTCGATAAGTGGACGACGGGTTGTAAACGGAAAAATTTGTCCGTGCCATTATCAAAATCGACGATAAAAGAAAGTCCTAAACTGGTCTATTGTGTCAAAAACAAGTGTGAGCTCAAATAAAGACGTATCACTCGAGCTGAGAAATAGATCGAATTAAGAATGGTGCATAGGAGGCAAAGGGGACAAGTAAGCTGGGCAAATCGCAGTGCGCAAGTCATTAAAATTAACCTATAATGATGATTATTCATGGTTATAGGTAAACCTATTTATCTGAATGAAGCTGAACAAAACTGTAAATCCTCGCAATGGATTAACATGACGACTATTAACTTATCACTGTGAAGCTGAAACATACGTTTCATTCGTTGATGATTGAAACATAATTCTAAAAAGGTTTCTTGAATGTTCTCGTGATACATGACCCTACCTAATGCCACCTCATTGCATAAATTTTTTTAGTATATTTTGGATATTTTTTCCTGGGAGTCTCCCTCACGGAGGAACAAAGCAGACAGAGGAATCTATGTCGAGAAAAAGTTTACAATGCCCGTGAATCACCAAATGAATGGTCACTACGTCGTTAAATAGTTCTACTTTGCGAGTGCATTGAGACAATGTGAAGTAAAAGCAAAATGTAAATGAAGCAAAGGCTAAAGGAAGCGAATGAACCACCAAGGATATATAAAATTAAAATGAACGAAAATTTGACTGACTTACCATATCTTAATCAGCACACCTCTCCCATGTGATCTTGTAAGGATTTCCCGCAAAATCTGATTTCACTTCACGCAATCGACAGCGACAACGGATTTGAATTGCTGTAAAGAAAGAAAAATAACAAATTAAATTTCGCCTCGACTTAGTGCTCGATTCAAACGATTACTATCCTTTGTAAACCTCTAGCCACACTATAGATATTATCACTAGAAAGAATTAAAATATGCGAGAATGTCTGAGTGAGCCATATTGATACATTTTTCAAGTAGAAATAAACGAAATTAAAGAAATTTATTGGAATTCGATCCCTACCGACTGAGAATTTAAAAAAAATTCGTGCCTAATAGTGAACCAAGCGCTACTAGTAGTCACCAGTAGTCACCCATGTATTTCGTGGCAGTGTTTAGGAGGCAAAATGCCACAGTAGGGTAGATTTTTAAGACCCGAACCGCAATTCATTATACGTATTCGGTAAATGGAAGTGGGGACATTGTATTAGTTAAGAGGAAAGTCCGAAGATTATTAAGTTACGAGGAATAATAATCTTCATAACTAAGCCATTCTCAGTTTAAAATGAAAAACATGCGAAGCTAACGCCCACATTTCACAATTTGATGACGTCATTACATCTCCGGTAAATTTAACCGTTCAGATGGAACCAATGATACAGGGAAAGAATTTCTAACTTCTTGTGGTCTAATTTCTAATTCTTATTTCCAACTCCCTCAGAATTATGGCCCAACCTTAGTTTCAAAGAAGCGTTCCACATTATGTATAAATGTATTCATTTCCTAGACCAATCCGTGGAATAAGTGGCAGCAAGGTGGAATATACCAATTAAGATTGACAAAATATATGATGTCACAGATTCTGATTAACATCACTACATAGTTATGGAATATACGAATACTTTGATTAACAATTTTTGACGCAACCAATATAATACACCGGTGAAAACTTGAAAAGACAACGTCAGTACCAACTGATTATGACGGTTTATAGCAATGCATAGTCCCGAGAATCGCCGATTCAAAAGCTTACATTGAAACCCCGGTCTAAAAATTTCTGGAGCACTTCCTACGACCTTGGTTCACGCTTGCCGAGAAATAGTGAATTTAAAATTTGAGAGGCGAGAGAAATTCACCACACACAAAAATAGATATTTCATACGTTGCAAGTATTTTGCAAGTCCCAAATCATGACCAAACGAGAACGGTTCAGGTAAACGAACGATGGAAACTTTCCTCCGAAAAATATATTCACGACCATCATATCGATAACGATTACATTACGTAGCCTCAAACATCGAATAATATATGAGAATTACTCTTGATAAGCTTGAAGACTATATGGGGTCACTGGTTCTCAGCACTTCGTTGAACACGATTTTCCGCAAAATTAATTTACTTCACGGGTTCCATAGTCAGTCGCTACAACAATTATTTCACATGCCTTAAGTCGAAATCACACACAATCAACAGTGAAGAAAACTTACAAAATCCAAGTTGTTAACTTTTTTGGGAACACTCCCGTACTCACCTCTAAACTCAATGCAAGTTGCCGCCAGACTGATGAAAGATTTTCAGGAGAAGCATTGTGGGCTAGGGCGGATCGCAAAAGTCGATTTTTTTCAAATCCATCTGGCCCAATGAAAAAAAGTTGTGGGACCGATCAAAAATAAGGCCTGAAAAATTTGAGACCTGTACGTGAACCCCTGACCCTCGCTCAAATAAAATTTTCGTGAATTTTGACGTATCTGCCACCGTTTAGCCACAAAATGCCTAATTTGAGTCCGCGTCCGCGAAGAAAATATTCCAACGCCCACGCAGCGTCACGGATACCAGTGCCGCAGGCCGATCCCTTCCCCTCCACGCTCGCTTCTCCCCCTCCCACGCCTCTAATACAGCAAAATTCATCCCGCGTATGCTGCTAGGAGGTCGTTTATCTTTGATAATATAAATCAGAAGATGGTAGAAGGTAAAAAGCGATGCGTAGTGAGACGACTTGTCCCTTATTTGGCGCCTCGTCGGCGTTAAACAAATCGATGTTACCAACTTGTAGAGAAGTTATGAAATAATTTTAGACCTGCGCACGCAGGAAAGGAGACTATGGTCTTGAAGACACCTCTCGAGTAGCTATGAAGGTTTGGGAACTTAGGTTATGCATTTCTATTCCGGTATTGTCCGACAGCTGTGAATAAATTGATGAATAAGGGTGAAGGCCGCCGGTGTTGCCTCTCTGCTCGAGTAAAGTGCCCATATACCAATACATACCATTCTACCTCCTAACCTTTAAGATCCCACCTCTTGTCCTTGCTTCGGCCTGCACTAACCAACCAGGACAAGAAATGAACTTCTCGGCCTAAACTAGGATCTTATCTTCGAATAACTCCTATATTTTAAGCTTTGGTTTTTCTTTTGTCTCTAGACAGGTTTGTTTTCCTTGCCTAACTTTTGCAAAGCAGCTATCGGTCTTCTACAACTCCTTACACACCTCTTAGAACTCATTTTCAGTGACGTCGCCTTGCCACAGCTCCGTTGCTTATCAGTTGCCAGCCCTAGTTAACAGCTTCGATTTATTATGCGAAAAAAATGTGCTCATACAAAAACTATCACGTAGTGCCCAACATCAGCGCTGATATTCAGTTTTAGTTTTTAAGAGGACGCATACCTCGAGCTCAGTCGGTCTTTTTTGTGACGGATTACTAGCTTAAAACTCATGTACCAACTTGGAATTTTCAGGGTGCATAAAAGAGATCTGCAAGCCAGCTGAGATGGGGAAACATCAGGCTGAGACCCTGCAAGGAGCCAAATCCGTGGATGCAGTCAGCAGGAAAAGAACGAGAGCTGAAGCATTGAAGGATTCAGTGAGGCATACTGATAAGTACCTACCTGAGACAGTGGTGAATTTGTGTAAAACGTGCAATTTTAAGCATAAAAAAGGAGAATGTCGAGCATTTGGTAAAATTTTCAATAATTGTGGAAAGCAAAATCATTTTGCAATTGCATGTAAATTTAGAAAATTGTATAATAATACTAAAGTAAAATCAGTTGACTTATCTGCCCCAGACGTAATTGTTGAACACGATCTTAATGATTTTGTAATTGAAAGTGTTGTGAACAGTTTAAGAATGAAAGATGATTCGAATGTCTGGTCTGAGACTATTAATGTTAATGGTGTAAACGTCAAATTTAACCTAGATATCGGTGCTCAAGTGAATGTTTTGCCTCACAGAATACTGACACATTGTAAAAGTGATAATTTGATGAAGGTGGAATTGAAACCCACGTCATAAATATTAGAATCATTTGATGGTCATAAAGTGAAGCCACTTGGAGTGGCAAGTCAAAACACTACGCAGAGGAATTTTCAAATGTTCTGGATTTCTGGATTCCGGATTTGAGGTCCTCAACTGTAATATGTTCATCAAGAATCGCTCTTTTTACTGAAAAGGATGGAAATTAACAGTAAAATCTACCTTTTTATCTAAATGAATTAATGAACCAGAGCTTAACAACATCACTAACTCATGAAAAATAAGTGGTAAATTTTGCATTTTTTCACTTAAAAGTTATGAGAAAATGACTGAATGAGAAATACCTTTTTTGTCATTACTTATCTTTTCCATCCACGAACAGAATTGCCTGGTAGAATAGTAAAGTTGGGTCTGACTGAAGGACCCCATAGGAAATGAACATGAGCTCTCGAACAGGAGCTGATTTTTTTCCCTTACCTTACACTCAATAGATGTTGGATGAAGAACATAATATTAGAATACCACTACATTTCCGGGTCCGACAGAAACGACAAATTGAGAGAGATATGAGAGAGAGATAGAGAAAAAATTGATTACTTCGGACTTGAACCCTCGCAAAATTTTCATTAAGTTACAGCGCACAGTATAGACCCACTCGGCTACGGAGCCATGTATTGTTCAAATTTCCCTCCCACTGGTGCAATAGAAAATACCGAAACTCGATTTCAAAACTGTGGCGAAAGTGGCGCCGCACCATTTGTTGCAATACTTTTGAATCCGACTGTACTTATTCACCAAATGTCATTGGTCCAACGGAAAAGCTATTGAAGTTATGCCAATTTACGTATTTGCTGTAATAATCAAATCGATTTTTCGATCTTACTGACATCTGTACTGTAAAATCCGCAATGCTATTGGTTTAACTTTCAGTCTATGGGTATCTACTATATAATACCTGGTCAACTATGCCCATGGATATAAAATCCTATATGTTATAGCAGTTCGATATATTTGAAGAAAAAGCATATTCGATATATATCGCACGTTAGACTACGTACAAAAAAATTTTCTGTTGGGCATTCTGAAGAATACCAAGATGTGCACATTCGCCAAATTTCATTGGTCCAACGGGTATACTTTTCAAGTTATACCAATTTGTGTATTTGCTATAATAACTGAATCAATTTTTCGATCATACTGACATCTGTACTGTAAAATCCGCTATGCTATTGGTTTAAAATCCAGTCTATGGGTATCTACTATTTAATCCCTAGTCAACCATGTCCTTGGATGTAAAATCCTACATGTTATAGCAATTCGATATATTTTAAGAAATAGTTGATTCGATATATATCGAACGTGAGACTGTATACAAAACATATTACCATTGACCATTGTGAGGAATACCAAGATGTTCCCGTTCACCAAGTTTCATTGGTCCAACGTATACACTAATCAAGTTATGCCAATTTGCGTATGTATTTGCTATACTAATCGAATCGTACTTTCGACTATACTGACATCTGTACTGTAAAATCCGCAATCCTATTGTATCCCTTCCATTCTATGGTCACTCTGTTATCCCTGCCTTCTCTACTATCCCAGCTTTCAAAATTTAGCCTATGTTCTTATATTGGTGACCTTGATAGACGCGATGCGAGTATTTCTTACGGGGGCCTATTACAAAAAGATTTAAATTCATATTGATATGTCTGCATTAGGAAACATTACTCATCTAAATAATTTATGTGTACGCATAATTCATTCCTTCCCTTACGTATTGTTAAAATTTTTATCCCCGTAACTATGTAAATAGGTCTGAAAAATGGCTCCATCGAATGCAACCTTGTATCGATCATAACTTCGACTCTAATCAATCGACCCGCTTGATTTAACTTTTGTCGGATGAATGACATTATCAGTTGCATTGTGTAAGACTTTCATGTTCAAAACTTGATTAACAAAAAGTTATTAGCGATTAAAGCGTATCCAAGGAGATTGGTATCGATATAACTCGCACATGAATCGATCGAGCGGAATTATCACCATTAAAAAAGTTGACTATTGTAATGATGCTATTGCCCTGAAAATTTCATTCATCTAGCTGAAATGATTTCTAAGATATTTAAGGTTGTATGCTCCACAAAAAATGGCGACAATGATTTTTCGCGAGCAGGATATTTTTCGGAATTTAAATATGAATTATCCAAGAGGGATACGGAGAAAGTAATCTGAAACGTTAGGGTTCAAAGAACCCTAAACGGTTTTTCTAGAAGATTCCAAATTTTCACATGGCACATGTCTCAAGGCCAAAATCCGAGTTTGAAAATTCGCCCATCACGACAATGTAAAATCGAAATCGTTTATTCCTCGGAATGGTTTCGACACATGAAAATTACAAGATAGCCAAAAAATCAACCAAAAAATCCTGCACCTTATATTTCAAGGAATTTGTCCTACGATTATTGCAAGTTGGTCAAAAAAATTCCTAAACTTTTTCCATAAGAAAAGCATAGAAAACGTTCAAAAAATTATAAAAAATACTAAATATGAATTCGTCGCTATGACAACCGTACCAAAAAATCGACCAAAAAATCTACTTTACGTCCATTGAATATCATGTTCCTCAGACTTGATAAAGTACAAAATAAGAGCGAAAATGTTTTAGTTCCATAAGGCTCCCATGTTATTTCAAGTCGATATATCTCGAAAACAAATCGACTTTTTCAAGTTTTCAGAATTTTTGTCCCGATGAATTTTTTTTACTTTTACGTTCATTAAGCCAAATACCCACGCCTATCATAGTTTGGGCTGCGAAATTGTATCAATGAGTCAGTCAGTCAATCGATTTGCCATCTTATATTAGCTTAAAGTCGAAAATCGCGTTGGTTAGAACACTTACAACTCGAGAACGGCTGCACCGATCTTAGTGATATTGGGCTCTTTGGGTTCGTCTCAGCGCCGGATAACATATAGACTATTAAAAATTGGAAAAATTCTCAAAAAAATTCATCTTTATCTTTGAGATATGTTTTTAGGAGTTGATTGTTAAGACGGTCAAAAAAATAAGATTTATTTTGTTTGTGATTTATTTTGTTTTTACTAATGTATTGACTGATCTTTTTGACAATATTTAAAAAAATTCAATGATCAAACATGTTAAATATATTAAAGTAATATTAAAATAATTTAATTAGAGGTAAGATCAGCTCAAATTGAGTTGCCAACAAAAACATAACTACCGTGTGTGTAAACAAATCTCCAAGCAATTGTTGATTATCAGTAATCTTGCAGTAGTCACAGTAGATTTCATAGTAGAAAACGTAATTCAATTGACTGACATCATCGATTACTGCACCGTGATGTCAGTTTATTTCGGAACGGTTTGGCAGTACTGCCAGTTAATTTCGGAACGCACCCTAGATTACCGGTCAGTTTTTTTGCTGCGTATTATAATGCCTCGACGCAGAAGATCTCATCTTTCCCAGCAAACCCTTACTGCAATGAGGCTCCGAAACATTATGAATGAATCCATCGCCGAAGAAAGAGAAAACGCACGCGAAGAAAGTCGCGTTATTAAGACCGGCTTCGATCTTTTCAAACAGAAGAGGAGCGAGAGGAGACCCGTGAAACGGCCCGGATGGCAATGAGAAATTGTCGAGCTCAACGTAGAGATCAACAGCGACATAATCTTCGGCAAGTTGCTTCAAGTGTTGATTTGAATCGAGCAGCGTTTCTTTACGATTGCACAATTGATTATCCTTTCGTTCGCATTGGTCAAATGGACGTTGCTTGCGAGCATTGTGGTGCTTTAAAGTTCGCTGGAGAAACGCATGGATTGTGCTGCCTTAATGGCAAAGTTAAACTCCCATTATTGACTTCGCCACCTGAGCCATTACGTTCATTGCTTTCCGGTGAAACACCATAATCACGGAGTTTTCCTGCGAACACCTAAAAATACAATGGCTGTTTTCAAATGACTTCATTTGGGGCTAACATTATCCAAGAACCAGGATTTGATCCGATATTCAAGGTAACTTAACCCATTATTCCCCAGACTGTGTGTAGCGGTTTTAACTTTAGTTTTTTCGTATTTTCTAGTTTATTTTGGCCTAATTAAGATATATATTCAATAAAATAAATTATTATCAACATATTAAATGATTTTCATAATGTTGCGTTTACGCAACGCTGGGAAAACTCCGGTAAAAATATTCAAAAAGGTTTTTAAAACTTAGGTTTTATATTTTATTTTTTACCGTGATTTGCATACTCAACATCTTCGCCGGGAGTTATCAGTATTCCTTTGATAAAATGCTTTATTCTGTCTTGACGAACATGCTGGGGTTTGTCCTTTGTCCGAGGGCGTCCCGCATATGCGCTCCGATTTTTATGCCAAACTTCATCAGTCTTTATTTTGGAAACTTCTTTCTGCTACAGTAAAATTCTTACGATCTCAGACCGGAAGTCTCTAGGGAATGGCTTTACCCGCGACTAATTTGTAAAATCGTTACGCAATCACCATTGCTCTATCTAGCTCATTTATGAATAGAGTCCACAACCATTGCCCCTAATCTGGATAAGGTAACATGCTACAGAGTTATACATGATTTTACACTTTCCCGGCGAACAACTTTAGAAAAATCTTCTCAGGATACCGCGCGGGTTAGATTATTTAAGAGCGCCGACGTTTCGGGTACCGACTCGCTACCCATTCTCACGGCTACTGAAAAAAATGCTACAGAGTTATCGTTTACCCCTACCATTCCCTAAATGTAATCGTTGATGACATTTGATTGCGGAATCAGATCACTCTTATTCAGCCTCCATTTGTACCTTTTCGTCCTTACTATGGGTTCAATATTCTCGTAAGTTGAAGCAAAGGCGTCTACAGAATTATTATACTATCGCACTAATAGAATATTTTTTGACTTGCCCAAGAAACAGTCAAAATCCTCAAGGTTTTTTGTCCAATCCCTCGGAGACTTGAGTGTGGAGTGTCCGGTTTCATTTTCTTTATCTGTTCCCATGGCAAAAACACCATTGCTACTTTGAGTGGCTATTAGACAAACTGGTGAAGAAATTATCAAAATGCACGGCATGGTGTTTCGGATATTTATAAAAATTCAAAAAGTTTAGAGCAATCCTTTCTCCAAGTGGTATTGAACTATCTCTTCCTGGCTCGGCGCCTCCATATGGCAAAAACTGATGGAGATAGTCTGTAGATGGGGCTAGGCACTACAATTTACAACCAAGTCTAATTTTTTCCCACGGATGAACATTTAAGCTGCGTGTCGCCCGAAATATGGAACCATTTGCTAATCAATGCACAATTTATTTTGAATAATTCCAAAGTGAATAAAATTTTGGTTTAGACTTTTGGGAAAAGGCCTGACTTTTGAAAATGTTTCCCTTTTGTCTAGTTGTCAAACATCGGAGAGGCGTAGATATTTTTTAATCTTATCAAACCTATCCTACGTCATACAAAGTCTCAGAATTGGAACATACATATCCTCTTTCTTTTGTCCAGTACATATTAGTGCGTGGTAATGTATTGTACTCCGACAATATTAGGATCCCAATGATTTTTATTAGATCTGCCATACTTGGAGTATACATTTGCTTATTTTTATCCTCAGCGTACTTATTAGAATAGTTCGAAACTAATTGAAGTAATCCTTTAGTGAGAAATAAGCGAAAGATCTCAATCTCAGCGCGTTTAAATTAATTTCAAAAGTCCCAGAAATGCCTGAAGGTAGCGGAATACCGCTCTCATTTATGACTATCTCCCCATCGCCGGTATTTCTTCGACGGTGAGGTCACGAACTTCAGAGGAGAGTATCAACGGTATCAACGCATCGACCTCATCACTTTCTGCGCTAAGTTATTCCACTGCATCCAGTATTTTTCGGCCGTGGTACACCTCCTGAAAACACCCAGATGTGAAATACTAACATAATGTAATTTTTATTGCAGTTCCCAAGTCTAGAAAACATTATAAACGACAAATTACTAAAGGTTTCGCGGTCCATGTTTGTAGATTTATGGTTTTTTGGGAATATCCCGCGTCAGGTTATTAAAATGGCCGACGTTTTTTCTCATAGGAGAAGAAACGTCGGCCATTTTAATAACCTGACGCGGGATATTCCCTAAAAACCATAAATTTACAATATAAACGACCTCTCTTGTAAATTATTATTCACTACACTTCCTCCAAAGTAAACTTCTGAGGCGTAGAAATAAGGCATAAATTTTTCCTCACTTTTTCAGCGGGATGAAACCCCTGGATCAAGTTTCTTACAACAAGCCGAGAAAATAATATTGCAGTATTATCGATATAATTACCAAAAGAGAGATAAAAAGGAATTTTGTAGGACTATTTCACTGATATCAACCCATTTGAAGCTAATTTCTTAGCCTTACACCACCTAAGCGCTAAAACAAAAGATAGCATGTAGGGGACTCCTGTCGTATAGCTCCGTATAGTATTTCGTATAGCTCCTGTGGGATTTGGTCTTTCGGCCCGGGCACAGCGTCATGACCGTGACCAAGATCCATCCAAGAGGGTGTCTACCAAGTGCCCTGCTCATGTGGGAAATCATATGCAGGAGAGACGTGTCGAGGGATGGCCACAAGGATGAAGGGACACGCCCGAGCCATGAGACAGAAGCAGTTCAACTTGTCGGCCATCGCAGAACACGCATGGAGTGAGCCGGGACATACCATTGAGTTCGACAAGGCAAGAATACTGGTAAAGGAGAGCCGTTACTACCCACGGCAAATAAGAGAAGCCCTGGAGATATACAAAACGAAGAACTTCAATAGAGACCACGGCTACCCAATCGACAAGACATGGAAGAGGGTCCTGGCCAATCAGCGCCCAGGGGCCTGCCTATATAACTCGGCGGAAAATTAAGCTTCTCCACTTCGACCTGAAGACGGGAGCAGGATGGCTCTCGAAACCGTCGTCACCCAAAACCGACGAACGCGGCTGGAGCGCCCGGAAACCCATACGCACCAATAGTTAATGGTGTTTTTATGGCTATGGAGATATTTTAATTTTTTTAAAATCAGCATTACAAGCTATTAGGAAAAATATTTGGAAATGAAATCCTGTAACTGAGGTGACATGTTCCGACCAGAAAATTCATGAAGCATATCCATAAACTATCACAGCAATTTCAAGAGGCATTAACGTGGTTTATCACTGATATTCTCTCCAAAATTGAAATTATAAAAAGTTATCACAATATTTACTCTTAAAAATATTAAGAAAGTCCACAGGCATAAGCAAAATTGCAGCAGTTGTAGCTACAACTCAAAAGAATGAATACTAATGTCCTCATAGTAGTACACCAACTTCTATGCACACTTTTTTTCCTTCAATCATAAATGCTAAATGCAAGACATATAATTGTATGATCATCTTTAGAAGACCATGAAAAAGTGCTGATAAATTCTAAGGAACATTACAAACCTGTTGGATGAATGTGATTTTACCAGTCATCATGAGTATTTTTTAAATATGTTTGACTTTTCTTTTAAGGAAGATGAAAACAGAATGCACAACAATTCGGCATGGTGTTTGAAAATACCTCTCAACATTACTATAACTTACACAGAAAATCAATCATTCAATAGTAATTGCTATTATATTCTGAAGAGAATAAGTTCCATGCATCCATGGCATTGGTATATTACACTAAATTAAAAGTGAAATGCTGATTTAAGGACCTCTAACATTTGTGATAGTTTCATCAATGGATAGTATGAAACAAGGTTACTTTCTAATTATGTAATGATAATTTTTTTATTAAGCACAGGAGCTATAGAAATCAAATGAATTCCAATTAGCTGAAAATCACTAAATACACCTTCAGCACTCTGTCCTCACAGGTTCTCTAACAACAGAATTATTGTAGCTGCTCCGTCAAACACTTATGAATTTATTACTATTGAAGATACTTCACATAAGTATATGATTGCCTGGATCTTAGCACTTGCCACTGCCCAAACAAAATACTTTATTATTGTGTAGCTGAGGCAATTACTGTTAGGACTAAATATTGTCACATTTCATGCCAATTGTAACGTGTTTTTCAGGTTAATCACTCTTTCATTATTTTATTATTCTCCATACTCTGCTATTGTAAACTTTATCGGTCAAAAAAGAATTTGAGACAACCCAAATTTAAATAATAAAGGAAGTTTTCCGTGTGTGTCCTCAATGCTTCTATCAAAGTTAAGTAATCCCTCAATTACACACAGCTATCACAAAATTCTGCTCCAGGAACATTCTAAAATACACTTTTTCAAGTTTACTCGAGATGACCCGGATAATTAATGTTCAATGTTCGTAAAATAAACGACAACTTTCATACCACAAAGTTTACACTCTGACTGAATTTTACTATTTGCCCTCCTTCATAGTAAAACTTACAGTCGATAAAGTGAACATAAAACACTGCGACTATCTCAAGGATATGTAATATCAATACAAATAGAAGATGAGTGATATCATAATCTTTAAAATCTAAAAATGATGGAATGCTAGCTAAATACTGCAACCTTGCCTTGCCCATACCTGATAACTGACGAAGTACAATAAAAAAATAACTCAATTCCACAGGATGAATTTACAATTCAGGACACAGATTACCCCTGTTTAACTCAAATTAATGGAAATTACATCCCTTCACGGACGACAAAGACGACAAATAACAGGCGATGCTCGTTGATACGTTCTTGCACACGTCGATTATCTTTTTTTCATAGCGCAGCAGATTCAAGTGTAATATTGCAAGTTACAAGAAGTTCTCACAGTATTTATTTCAAATTGTACGCCACACGCCTTCTATTATGACAAAACTCATTCAAAAGCAAAAAACTGCAATATAATGATAGTTAGAGATTTAATGAGCATGGTAAAAATCAGTTTCTCTTGCTAAATTCTACTCTTACCTCAGAAATCATCCAACCAGCTGATTAGTCGTCCGCCATTTTCAAGAGTTATGGAACTCATAACTATTTAACCCCGCTCATTCGGCCCGATAAGTTATGAAATGGTTTATGGGACTCATAAAGTTATTGAACGTTCCTGCAACGCAAATTGTTTGGTTGCTATGGCCTATGAGTCCCATAACTTTATTGAATACATATGTATCATTCCTGCAACCGGCCCTTAGACAAGTACCGCAGAAGCCAGAAAGCTTGCATAAAAATTGCCATTACAAATGCAATTTTTGGAAAATAAAATGGTGAATTTATATTTTCGGACCGCCAGTAAATGCAGTATAATCAGAAGACTATTCATATTAGTATTTTCATGAATATAAGGATACTTCGCACCTCAAACCAACCCAAAGAAAGGAATCAGCGTAATTCATGCGTATCTGGCAGCAAGCGATCCTGCGATGACCGCTCGCTTTATTACAGTAACTGCAATCGGATGCCCAAACAGAGTCGTTTTATGGCTGAACTTACGTTTTATGGCCTGCCAAACGTTGAAGAGTGGAAAGAGTCCTCTCTACATGGACCATCTGGAAATTTGGGCAATTTTCTCGGCTCTTTTATAGCGCATCTGTCAACTGGCAAGTTATAAAAAATTTACTCCACTAAATTCACGGATCCCTCATGTTTTACGGCGGGACGGGTCAAGTGACGGAGAGAACATTGAAGGGGCTCCTCGCGTCGTCAGTGGAAACACGGAAATTCAAACGCTTCTGAGGCGTGAAAAGACAGAAATAAAATGAGAATTGGGGAATCAATGGATCGGTCGCAGAGCAATGACCTCGTCTCATCCCTAACGTTTTCCAAATCTCGAAAAAGAGAAAATATTCAAATGAAGATTTACATTTTTTACAACTAAACATCCAAGAGTAACGGCACAGTACGTGTGAATGGTTATCTTCGTTATAGACCACACCATCAATCTTCAAATTGGTACAAACCAGAAGTGTGATGCGTCACAATCATAAATCAACAAAAATCCTATGGTTGGTTAGACGCAGCTCTCCATTCCTCGCTCCTATCCACTAGACTTTTCTTAGAGACGCATTTCTTCTCTTTTACATAATTTACAGCCTGTCCTGGGTGACTCATTCGGAGCCGTCCCTTGCCCTTCTTCCCTTTCACACGCCCTTCCATCATACGCAGTGAAAATTCAACGAGGACAGCGCACTCTAGACCAGAATGTTGGAAAGTGCGGCACGGTAAAATGTCGAAACCGTAGTAATGCATGTACAGGTTTTTGGGGTCCCTAATTACAAATTTAAACTCGGATTAAAAAAACTCAAAATTTTCGCGAATACTCCAAATCACTCCAAATGTTCAAGTTTTTGAGACAAAAGATCTTATTTTCAGCAAACTCGGCGACGGCGGCACGATAGGAACTAAAGACCGTTTTACACGGGACACGGAATTGCGCAGGTTTGAGCTGCATTAATTTCTAAAATGACGTGGAATTGCGCAAATGCATGAACGAACTTAGAACAGGGGCTATTCTGCCATCTCACGTCCACGCATTCTCACATGTGTTTCAGCAATTCACCGCTTTACACGACGCAATTTCGACTGCGCCTTCAAACACACGTCAGATTGTGCAGGTACGTGCCCCGTGTAAATCGGCCTTAATAATCAGTCCCGTCCACTTAAGTTAATATTAAGTTGAACTTGGCCACAGCACTCGCCGAGGATTGAGGGTAGGTACTTAGGTTCGACCTCAAGCGAGGCAAACGATCTTTCCTCAGTACAAATGTAGTATTCCGTAGAGGTATATCGCCGTCCGAATCACCCGGTCTATCGCTCCTGGTATTCGTTTGCTAACTTCATGATATTTTATGCATAAACAGATGAAAAAAATGACGGAGTATTATTGTAATCTGCAGCTATACCCACGCACTTGTTTAATTATCTCAATTAAGACGTCACTTTATTATTGCTTCATAAATGTCCTCATTTGGGCCAAGGACCCTGTCCCTCCTTACATTCACCCTTGCACGGCATTAATAATTCACATCTTTCTCTTCGTTAATAGATTGACAGCATGTATTTATTTATTCCTGTACCACTTAAAATAGCACCATTGGCCTTTAATATCTGGGTTTTTTACTTAATTTACATGAACATAGGCATATGGCAGAGGTGCGCGAAAGCCAGAAATGCATGGTGCGATAGCGAATTCCTCTCCGTGGCACTTGCAGGATTTTTTCTTAAGTGTGCGAGCGTCTCAGCCGTTATTAGACCTCGGGACCCTTTGGTCTGTACCTAACCCATCGCACCACCCACTAGGCCAACGCACTTCTCATGGAGGATCATACGTCCGATATTCGCGATGCTAAAACTTCATTTGCGATATTCGCGAGAAGATCAATCAATGAGACATAAATCATTATCAGTCAGAATTTTGGCAAGGGACGAGCAATCGTTCCCCGCCTTATGGCCACTGAAGTTCCAAAGCGGGCTCTGCTCCGCCCTTAATTTAGCCCTCTGGCTGTGCCACGGCCTTCCAAGATCAATAGCGCCGAAGATCGGGGCCGGCCAACCAAAAGGGATCGTCTCCACGAAGGAAGGAAGGAAGACTTCTTCGACAACGGCGAACATTGCAGCGGAGGACAGACGCACATGCCCAGAATAGCTGACGCCCCCAACGGCCTCGCTTGCTCTCTTCCCGTATCTGACATCACCCGCGGATATCAATGTCATTTAATATCCCGGCCCGGATATCTATTATCCAGCCCCATCGTGTGTACATTTCACGGATGACGTCACAAAAGGGAGGAGAGACGACGCCTGTGAGGAACAATGCCGGTCACGTGGTCCGCAAACGACGAAACAAAAGAAGGGTGGGAGGGCGTGATCAAATTCCCTATTTTGGGCGACGGGACACCTCAAGCCGAGAAAGGCAAACACACGGGAATAGAGAGCAGTGAGAGCAGATCGGCTGAGAGAATCGCGGCAAGAGAGCCGCCGCCATAACACGAGAGCGGCATCCATTGGGCCGGCGCGGCGCGGCGTTCACGACGCCATAGTTGTCGGTGGCGGCCAGGCGGTCCAGAATACTTCATAATACTAATTGGCCTAATTTCACAAACAACTTGGTATTTCTACACTATAAGGCTTGTCATAAGGGTCCAGTTATTCAACACAGTGGCATATGGCAAGCATAACATTTATATTACATCCTATATTCAAACAGCAATACAAATTCAACAGCAAAAACGGGATACTAAAATTTTTATAGAACTTAAATACAAAAATAGGGGAATTTGATGTAATTTATTAATGTCAGGTTAGTTGAAGGTGTTACCAGTTCACAGCTACGCTAATTCACCATTTTACCTGACAGGTACCTTCCTAGTATACCTAAAGTAATCTAAGAGGCCTATTACGAACGGCTCACCGCATGCGGTGAGATACCGCCCCGAAGCGCGTTTACCGCCCCTTAGCGATTACGAGTGGCCACCGGTCGGTATCATACCACGGCTTAGGGGTCGGTATGATACCACGGCCAGCTACCCCGGTGGTGAGATACCGACCCCCTAATGGCGGACGTCTGTTTACATTTTTCGGGTCGAGCTGGCGTTTTTAAAACAAAATATCCGACGATAGAAACTCGGAAGCTATCATATTTTGTGTTATTTACAATATTAATGTCTGAGTAAGCGTATAAAATATAAAACTGGAGCCGACTGGAGCAGTTGAACAAAAAATTTATAATACCCATACAACAACGTTTTAGCCGTCTGAGCCACGGCCGTAGGAGATGGATACGTTGATTGTAAGTTGACCCTCTTTCATTTATTTAATTGGAACAATTTGGATGTTTTTTAATGTCCGCTATGTTTTTATATGCAAAAACTTCTTCCATTTCTTGATAGGTGCCGGAAAATTCGTCGTTAAGGACTGCCTGCGCTCGTATTGTATGGTGAATACAGCTGTTGCTCGCCGCTTGGAGATTTCTACGAACATCTTTTGTGGCAAAATATTATTTTTTCAATGTGACAACTTCTTGTATTGCAAGGTGAATACTACTTTTGCTCGCTGCTTGGAGATTTCTACGAACATCTTCTGTGCCAAAGTAGTGTTATTTTCAACGTTATAACTGCTTGAATTGTGAGTTGAATCAGAGTTGAATGTAACTTTTTCTCGCTGCTTGGAGATTTCTACGAACATCTTTTGTTTCAAAATAGTGTTATTTTCAATTTGACAACTACCGTTAATCACAGTGCCAGTGGTTGTAATGCACAAAGTTTGACGAGGTTGACAAACATCTGCCAAGAGCTGTAGTTATCACTGTTCCATTGTGGTTGGTTTTTAAACAGTGGTTTACGCTATCGAGAAGTGTCTCATAGTAATGTAAAGATTTTCAGTGGCGTTTATACCTTCGTCATTCACCGCAGAGATAACATTTCACGATCAAGCTATCAAGTTCAAAGCCGTGTGTGAAATTTGTTTATACTAGTATATCAATTTCGTACCAAGGAGTTGTAGTGAGAAAAGTCACCTGTGCCACTTGCGTAGGATAATGTGAGGCTTAAAATCAGTGATTAAATAGTTGTTTTCATCATAGCGAGCTCTTGATTGTAATGTTTACGTGATGAATATAAGAATGGTAGTGACTTCCAGTTTTTGATGATCGTATTTGCCTATTTACCATTATTTATAATGGTGTGAGCTTGTATCGATTGTGGATTTTACCTGAAATATTGAAATAAGTTGTAGCCTGTGTGTGTGATTGCCGCGGAACCGATTCGCTATCTCACATGTTTATTGTGGGCAGACTGTTTTGCTGTGGTTGTGTACCCGTGATTAAACCAAAGAAATGGTGAAACTCTGTCACATTATATTGAAATAAAATTTTATTGTAACCAGAAGTGAATATCTTGTGTTTTTTAATTCTCCATTGCTTTTCATAGATAACAGCCAAAAAGTTATTTTTCATTATTTTCAAAAGTGCCTTTCTTGTTCTCTGAATTTGCATTAGGTTTCCAAACCCCGTTACTAACACGAAATGAATGCAGAGCAACAGCCCACACAGTACACTCAAAATTTATACCGTATAAAAGTTGCATAAATAGATATGTATAATATGCAAATAATATTCCGTCGATTATGCACATAATATGCGAATAATATGCACATACCCAGACGGCACAGGAAGTTTTCGTACCTGAATACGAGGGTGGACCATCAAGATACAAAAATCGCGCTTAGGAAGTTACTAAAAAGGTTTTGTTTCTTTATTTCCTTTAATGACGAAAAAAGATGCAAGAGGACTGGCAAATTCATATGCATCGATAAAATTGTATCTCATCGATAAAACTGTATTCGGTCTGGGACTATTTTCTTTCGCGGGTGGTGCCATCTGGTGCCATCGTGCCATATCCTCCTAGAAAGATCACATGCCTTCACAAGCCGTTGGAGATGGCATGGCTTACGTCACGTCCCACCACATTTCAGGGATTTTTGTGGTTAAGTTTGTGAAAAATAGAGTGTCTGGCAATGGTGAAGTTTCCCTTATTCTTAAATTTCATTCACTGGGCTTCAGAAACGTGTTTGTGAGATATTTTTGTTAAAAATGCCTTTCGTGTGTGTATTGTCGGGATGTAATGGGAACTCCGGGACATGTTTCAACTTTTTAGCTCTCCAAAAGATCCTGAGTTGAAGAAGAAGTGCATTTGGGCGATAAGAAGAAAACATTTCACCCCTACGAAAAACTGTGAGGTATGTACTCTTTCTCGCTGTAATTATTTAGATGTAATTTTAAGTCAGAAGTGTCTTCGGGATGTTGATGCATCAACATCCCGAACTATTCAGTACTGAAGTACTATAGTACTATTCAGTACTAAAAATGGTGATTCAAAATATTGTAGCAGCATTTCTTTTGAAAATTCTTGCATTTTAGTTGTCTTTTTGTATTAATTCATTCGGTAAACGTGTGGTTAAAGGAGAAACTAGGAATAAGCTGCCAAGTTTATAGGATCGAATATTGCTTCTTAGCTTGCCCTATGGTGTATTACACGTCGGCTTTCATCATTTCAAATTATCTTATGCTATAGTTTAAAACAATAAAAATATCAGGCATACAAATATTTACTATATTTACGAGCCTAGTAATTTGATTTCTCATGCAGAAATACCAAAAATTGGAAATGATTTGACCTAATAAGTTACATGGTATTTTATTATTTATTAATTTTAGGTGTGTGAGCTTCACATCGCACCTTGTGATATCAGATAATAATCTGTGGCCTTGGACGAGAAGACGAGGAGAAAATTCTTGCTGAATTGAAGGTGCCCAGATTCGAGGAAGGTACCATTGCTTCACTGTTACCTGTCGCCAAGAAGACAGACATTGTGGCAGAAGTGACATATTTGTGGATGTGGATTTGATTTGTGCAAGTTGATGCTGTGATAGTGGACGTTCATCGGAGAAAGTATTGAAGATAGTTTTTATGTATCGACCAGTCCTCTTTTAAATAATTTTCTATTCGAAAGAGAATAAGAGTAATTGTTTCGCTAAATTAGATGTGGGATAGAAGAGAAAATTGGAAATATTATTGTGGTTGACAATAGAAAATACATAATATATGTATTGTATTTCTGTGGGTTTTTTCTTTCCTGCCTCGTTAAATTTTCTTGTGGTGGTGACTTCATGCAAAGCAAGTATAAAATCGGAGGTGTGATCTAAGAGGTGACATGTTTTATTTTACAAGTGTTTATGCTGGTGATTTGGCAGGACTTTCATATTTTTAATAGGTTGATACATTTACTGCAGTGACCTAGAGACTTTTACTCATCCCAAATAATTTTTCAAATACTTGAGCGCCTGATATGGGTAAGTTTAGTAGCTGAGACTGAACTATACGTTAATTTTTGCTTGCATTTTGATGAATTCGATCGTACTAATAGCAGATGTGTCAGCAATCCTGTTTCATCGGCAATTTTTATTTAAAAATTTTATTTCGTCAGGCTTTAGGGTAAGCATTTTAATGCTCGTGGGCTATGTGATGTCTTATTTAGTGTCAAAATTAATAAGAATTTACTCTTATTAACATCTCAAGGTTTCCAAGTAAGTACGAGCCACTTAACAGTGCTAGATGCGTGAATTAGCCTTGAGAATCTCATTTTTCGCAGTTATTTAAGTGGCCGAATAAGTTTTGTAAGTTCTCAATAGGTAAATAATACTGTATCATGAATTCTAAATACCATGATATAGTATTATTTACCTGTTGAGAACTTACAATTCATAATGATTCGTATTAAGGTTCTCGCTACGGTCGGTAGCTATCGATTGTGTTGCATTCGACACATTTTTCGATCGTGCGAGTTACTATATATATCTAATTTTCGACCTAATCGATTGAGATTAGCCTGAGTGCTGTGTTCCTGCGCGCTTCGTATCCTATCGTACGTACTTCGTAGCGGACATTCACATGCTGCGTACGCGCTTTGTCAACAGGCCGCGAATGGAAATTATCCATTGACGAAAAGCGACGGAGCGGCACAGTATCCCCATAGTCAATGGATACTATGTACATACGAATTAGATACGGAGGGTTCTGTGCCGTCTGGGTAATATTTAAATATTATGCCGCCGTAAACTATTAATATAATATTGAAATAATATGTATATTATTACATTGTTAGTAACATTTCATCGTTCGTTATGATTCATATAAGAATCATAAATCAGCGGCCACCCAGCAAACTCAAAAATCCTATTCAGTATAAAAGTTGCATAAATGGATACGCATAAAATGCAAATAATATTCCGTCGATTATGCACATAATATGCGAATAATATGCACATTATATATAAATATTATGCCGCCGTAAACTATTAATAATATTGACATAGCATGTATATTATTTCGTTGTTAGTAAAATTTCATCATTAATTATGATTCTTATAAGAATCATTAATTAACAGCCACCCAGCAAACTCAAAATCTATTCAGTATAAAAGTAGCATAAATGGATACGCATAAAATGCAAATAATATTCCGTCGATTATGCACATAATATGCGAATAATATGCACATTATATTTAAATATTATGCCGTCGTAAACTGTGATTGTATCCGTAAAAATCGATGATCATACATCCTCTGTATAAAAAAATGTGAAAAATTATGTTTTAATATATCATTAACAATTTTGTATCGTTCGATGAATACTTCACAATCATTATTATTATTTTTTTTATTTTCCACACCGGCATACTCCGGTCTCGCGAGGTAGGCAGCTTGGTAGCCATATTGCCGTTGCGTCACGTTGCATTGTTGTTAGCATTGTTAGCAGTTGTTAGTCATTGTTAGTTGTTGCCGTAGCCTTATTGCCGTAGTTGGGTGAATTGAACGTATATTGAAAAATCTAAGATTAATGAGGAAAAGATGGGTTTACGGAGCTATTTTATGTCACAGTACTATTCTGGTAACGCATATACGATAAGGAATAATAAACTTCATGGTATGAAGAACAGGACTTTATTTAAAATCAAAGTAAGTACACGTGAGTCGTTGTCGTTTGTCATAGGGTTTGCAAGCAAATCTGAAATTATTACGCTCGTAATTTTGAGTTATTCCCAGTTTTTAATTATTTTCTAATTACCTAAATGTATATATTATGACGGTACTTTTTCAGTCAGAGTCCCAGCTTGAATAGTGAAGGAAGGCTATTCCAAGGAAAGACGAAGTTTTGGCACTAAGGTACTGATCCAGGTTGTGAGCTGCATTTTCGCCCTGAAGATATCACATACTTGATCATATATGCATATAATTATTTTAATTTGTGATTATTAATGACAATATTATCTTTATTGTTTCGGAGTGCATTTTCAAGAACGGCTTGCTTACATCGTTTGCGTGATTGCGCGCCAGAACTCTATGACTAAAACAGAGATAATTATGCGATTAGAAGACCTTTTTGTGGCTTGGAATCACATTTTGGACCATTTATAATACATTCGTTAAGAAAAGACCGTAGATGTTCAACCATGCGGATGTCATGGAAGGAATCATCGCGAGTGTTGTGATTGTGCATTCGTGTGACTTACTTTGTGCTTTCTAATCGCAATTTCATGAGTAACGATTATGGAAGGGTGAATGTTTGTCTTCAGATGTAATTCACATGATATTTCAACAAAATTTGCGATGATATAGGACTCCTAACTGAATATTTGTAAATTTGTGATACAACGCTGAAGGTAGGAGGATTGTGCCCTGTTTTAGTGCAATGTACCTATGCTGTCTCTAGATGAATGATTCATTAAATTTCTCCTCGTTTCCAGAAATCACTTTTTATTTATGTAATTTTCGAATAGATAAAGGTACGTAGATATGGTATATATGTGCATAATATGCAACTATATGGCAGCCCACATCGATGGTATAAAATGTGCATAATATGTACTTAAAAGGTGCATATAAATGGTATATATGGGTATAATATGTGCGTATATATAGCCACATCAATTGTATAAATCGTGCATTAAATGTACATAAAAGGAGCATATAAATGGTATAATATGCGCATATATTTTAGGCCACAACCATGGTATAAATTGTGCATAATATGTACATAAAAGGTGCATATAAGGGTATAATATGTGCATATTAATAGCCACATCAATGGTATAAATCGTGCATAATATGTACATAAAAGGAGCATATAAATGGTATAATGTCCTCATAAATTGCGATATATGCGCATAATATGCGGAATATATGCACTGATGGAATGGCATAATGTTTGCATATATACGGAATATATGAGGACATTATACCATTTATATGCTCTAAGTGAATAATATAAATGGTATAATATCCTCATATATTCCGTATATATGCAAACATTATACCATTCCATCAGTGCATATATTCCGCATATTATGCGCATATATCGCAATTTATGAGGACATTATACCATTTATATGCACATATTATGTACATATTATGCACCATTTATACCATTGTGGTGGCATAATATTCGCATAAAATTTGAATATTATGTGCATATTATTCACTTTGTGCTGTGTGGGAGATATTTTGTCATTTCACAGATGTTGAGTGTTATATTGTCTGTGATTAAGGGTCTCCAGCTAAGTATTCGTGGTGGATTTTCATATATTTTTTAAGAATCGACATTTCGGTCAAAGCTCTAATGGAATTGGTGGTTCACCTTGCCCGTTGGCCCTAAAAGTACTTATATCGTAATTTTTCGATGGTCTGCCATGCAATTTGTCATTACCTGCGTCTGCTCATACGTGATTTTTTGATGATATCTTCCGCAAGTCACTGCTAATTATTGTTTTATTCAACTTTTTATCCTATAAGTAAGAATTGAGGAGCAAAATTCGTTCATTTGTCAAACTTTTAAGGTGAATCAACGAAGAACACATCCTTATTAATCCATAAATACCACTGATTGTCTTTATCCACTGCCAACAACTCTTGCCGAAATATTCGTCTGCTAGGAACAGTTGCTGCGGTATTGGAACACCGCACGCCCTTGCCATTGGCTACACCATTTTCGGGCTGAAGGAGCTCAGAATTATTCATACAAACGTCACTTCCGCCGCATCGCTCCTTACCGACCCCCTGACACGTACTCTCCGCCCAGCGGTGACTTTCCGACCGTCCCATTCGTAATCGCAAGGGACGGTATGATACCGTATACCGAACGAAAACTCCGCCCGGCGGTAGCGTACCGACCGCTCGTTCGTAATAGGCCCTTAAGAGGTTCATTGTTGCAAAACAAAATTGCGAGTAAAAAAATTCGAAACTGTGTCAGGCTATTTTCTTGATCTTGTCACCCGGAAAGTTCACCTTTTTTTTAATATTTGTTCAATTTATTCTCATGTCTTAAAGAAATTAAGCTTAATACTAATTAAATAAGCTTAATATAATATAAATTAATTGAATCAAGCACGATAGTAATGATTTCCTGAAAGACACATCCGATATGTACGATAAACAACTTTATTCAAAGTTTATAATAATGGATATTCGAACGGTGCTACTTAAGCAGGTGTGGATACGGTTAAAGGTTGCGGGTGAAGGTATCATTTTTCTTTTCCAACATAAATGCCTATCTGTACGGTGTCGGAAATGCATTTAAAGGTGAAATCAAAGAAGGTGACCTGCAACAGCCACTTTGGAATGAAAGATGCAATAAAATCCTGAGTTTCGATTGCGTGGTGCCTCTATTCCACTCCAGGTATTACACGTTCCACACAGTCTTAAAAGGTAATTAAAGTACGGAAAGTGCCCATTGTTCAACGATTTTCTGTGCCTGAAATTTGAAAATTTTCCAGTCTTTTTGTAAATTACTTATTTGATACACAAGACGGCCACACAGAATAAGAAATTCAGGCTATCAGCAGTGGCCAGGCATGCCTGAAGCGAATCTGGACACGAAATAAAATGTTGCGAAGCCAGAATCATCACCAAGGAAAGAAGATATTATCCCAGATTGATAATAGAGTCAATTGAAATCACAAAAACGCCAAGAAATATAGAAGGAAAGACGGATTCCATCTGACAAATGCTTGGAAGAGAGCGTAGCAGAAACTTTGAAGAGTGCGTTGCACAGCACAGCAGCGAGGGACGATGGTTTTGAAAAAGCGGTGGAAATGCCAACATTGGCTCTTCCAGCTGAAGACGCCCGGAGGAATCCCGGCGAAACGTTTGTAAACCTCTGACAACCAACGTGAAGAAAACCCGGAAGACGGAGATATCCACGAATCAATAACGTCACGGAAGACTATGTGACAACATAGTATGCATAGAAATATCCAGTCTTTATCTCAAACCTTATTTTTTTAACACGGAAACGAACTTAGGAGGTACCAGTTCCAAAGTAATAGTGATAGATAATATAGTAACAGGGAAGGATCCAGGATTTTTTATGGGGGCACAAGGGGCCTGACAGGTCCTCATGTATTTGTGATAAAAAACGAAGTACAACAACTACTCTATGATATATTTTTATTTTTATATAAAAGTTATTAATATTAAACTAAATGATTGAGGCTCCGTACTAAGCAACATAAAACGATCGTCATGGAAACCGTATTAAAATCTTATCTAATTAATCCTGGAGGGAAGACACGGGGGCACGTCCCATGGATGCAAACACGATAGTTCAACAGGTAACTAAGGACTTGCGATTGACAGAGCAATATTTTGATAGGGTACTCGAAAAATATTCGTGAGTCTTCATGGCACATCCCATGGTCCTTCCCACCTCATCCGAAGCCGCCATCTGATAATCGCTATCTCATCCCTCCAAATTGCCACCCATGTAGGATTTAATGTCTCCACTGTCCAATCCGAGAGGTTTAGGGTGTCCGCGATTACAAAGCCGCGTCGCCGTTAATTCGCGGCATCATCTTTGGCACGTCCGGGAGACATCGTGTCGCAACGCAATCGGCTGTACCTCACACGACCAATGGCCGAAGGAAGGGAGGCGTGAGAAAAATCCTTAAAGGCAGACGCGCCGAGTCGGGACCCAAATTCTTCGAGTTCCTCACGTGCTTGAAAGTGAAACGAAAAGGGTAGGCAATGGGAGAAATACGGCATGAATATGAATCGTCATAATACTACATTCTGGATCATTTTCAGCCAAAGAATATAGGCAAGATACAATTGAAGTCGTAATTTTGCCTTCACTTGTTTCATAGACCACTCAAAGGGAATTTTTTACCCATTTTTATCATAGAGAATTTTTATAGTGGATTAACGAGACTATTAGTCGATTAGAAACTGTCATCCCTGATTATATCTAGGATACTTATTGCATATTAATGCATCGCAGAAGGATATTCGGGGTTTCCACCGGGTCTGGTTCTCCATCACGGCCTATGTTCCGATAAACGAGTCGTCCCTCCTCATCAACGCATGTCAATTAATGCATTCATTTGCTTTGATCGTTAAACAAGCCATACGCTTCATCATTGATTAGTTAATTCATGGTTCTCACACTAACTGAAATAAAAAATTCACGGTTTTTTCCAGGTTTTCACGGTCTAGATGTCGTCAAATTCACGGTTTTAAGATAAACTATTTTAGGCAGATATATCGATCGCGTAACGATCATCGACCGCATGTTTACTAAAAATTTTACAAACGCGACAGACGCTGTGAATGCAAACGCAGCAATGGAAGTGCTTTGTCGTTGCTAACAAAATCATCTCCGGGTAAAGTTTGTGAGCGGGAAAATGGAGGGACCAGGGTGCCAGGAGAATTCAGAAGTGTCTGAATTTTCGACAGGGTTTTTGGTTACTATTATTCAGGCTTTGGTACAGGCTTAAGGTCAATGCGTAACCATGGCACACGGACCAACAACTGCGCTTAGAATATATTTTTGCAGATAAATGTGTGGACAGTGCCTGCGCATGACTGACCTTGAAACATGATCCACATTTTTGATTCTTCTTTTGCTCTTTCAATCGTATTTCTGAAATGAAGTTTGAGAAATTTTTAAGATCATATGACGAAATTCACGGCTTTTTCCAGGTATTTTCAAGGTAAAAGAAATTCACGGCTTATTCACGGTTTTAAGGTTTTCACGGTTGAGTGGGAACCCTGTTAATTGGAATTCCAGTGATCGACACGAAGCACGTATTTGTGTGTGAACGACGTTTCGATGAACGACTCGTTCATCGAAACGTCGGCCCTCATGGAGAACCTGACCCGGAGGATGTCATCAATGAACAGCACTACAAAAACAAATGTCCATGCTTTGCATAAAGGTAACTTCCACAAGCGGGACTCTAACCCGCGACCTTCAGATTAGGTCTTTACCCTCCATCGAGGCCGTCACATTGAAGTGACCTTTATCATGTAAAATAAGCACACTCTAACAATGAAATATTTTATGAAAGGGCAGCATCACATTTACGAAATAATTCAATAAGTAAATTCGTAATTAATGACACATCGAATAAAAATTGGCTGTGGAGTGATTATTCAATACGAGAGATTTTTGGAGGGCACTTATAACAGCGCTCCGTCGAATGAGTCATTCACACTGTGTGGTCCTCTCGGTCGGTGCCTTTCGTTACGAGCAGGCTTAGGCCGATGCCGAGTTTCTACTCATTCTCTATTCCGCCATTACCCTTACGCACGGCGCAAATAACCTGAGCTGTCGGTCCACTCATCATAACAGTAAATGAATATCCAGGAGGTTTTTACACAAGTACGAGTATTCCGATAACTATTCACATAGAGCTACGCAATCGAAGAGTCATTTTGAAAATGCAGATACTCTTTTAATGTAGGAAGCCTAAGAGCTTCTATATAAGCACATTATTCACAGTCAAAACTTAGCTTGACAGTAAGCCATTAAAGGAAATAAAAAGTTAGACATCACTAGAATACATTAGCGCCACGACTCGAAATATTATGTTAATTTATTTCCGAGAACAAACAAAACTGTAAACGAGGAGAATTTCGCAAATGGCTACCAGTTAGTTAAGTCATTTCCAAGATTCTAAGAAAAGGACATTTTATATACATAAATTCCCGATTAAAAACTACAATGGAATTGTCTTGTAGACTGATATTTTGAAAACTTGATTAAAAAAGAGCTATTATCTCCAACGTTTACCATTCTCAGATCGGATGAGCCCCTTTCTCCCTGCATTCATTCCTTCTCACTCTTATCACATTCCTGACCTCTGAGCACATCTCAGGGTAACAGCTCGACTCGATTTACGACCTGGTTCGACTATCATAGCGGGATCTTATATAAGCACGTAATTACGGATTTAATCTTTTATGAGCGACCCTTAGCATTCCCTCGGCCTTGGCAGGCGGATGGATGGTGCTCCTGCTCTTTTAGCTCTTTTGTCTCCGCGGGATTTTCCGTCGTAAATCTCAGGACATTTACACATGCAGCGATGCAGCATATACCGCGATAACTTTGTTTGGGACTCGTTTATATATTGGAAGTATAAATTATGAAACGGAATTGACAATGCTGCATTGTTGATTCATGGCGAAGGAGTCGAGATAAGCCTAGAAAGGCCTCATCCGAGACGGTAGAGATTACCCTGAGAAATAAACTGCGCCGGTAACTTGCTGCAAGTGAATTGTAATATAATTTGCCGGTGTAAATGTCTTTTATGGTCTGAGTTTATGAAGCCAATTACATTGACAATTTATATCACAGTTCATCGACAGCAAGTTATCACTTCAATATAAATGCCAGGGTAGACCTCCACTAGAAGCAAGTCAAACGTTTGTTTGTTTCCCTGCTTTGAAGTTGATGTTTTCTATCAAAGAAAGCGTAATAAATTACTTTCTGTATTCGTGCTAATAAAAAATGTGCTCTTCATCAGCAGCTCAATAATTCCTTGCTTGAAATCCGACAGTTCTCCTCACTTTCTCCACAGAGTAAAACTCACTCCACTCCACAGGAATCGTGCATCTTCCTTTAGCACGCGTCGACCCAAAGGACGCACCTTCATTCTATCTTTTTCTTCATTTATTGAATCAAATAAATACTCTGCAGCCTACATTACTGGAATAGTGGAAAGTATGTAATCCATAGAGAGGAAAAGAGACGAGGATTAGGAAATCCTGAGTTATTGGAGTATGGTGATGAAGCTAAGAGATATTTTAAATAGAAGATTGAAAGAGAAAGGGTCTTATTGTGAACTGAAGAGGGAAGTTCAATGAGAGATGTGGGGTAAGAGGAAGAGAATCGTTAAATGCTTTAAGGAAACGTAGCTTAACTGACGGAATATTTTAATTACAAAAGATTCGATTTATCAACATATCAAGAGAAAGTAATGTAAGGGGAAAAAATAGCTTATCATGAAAAAAATAATGTCCGACATTACAGAGCTTTTGATTAGATGACACTTCTGTGGAGAGCTAAGAAAAACCAATCACAGGGTTGCTAAGCGATGCATGTAAGAGAAAAGCGACACATTTTCGGGAAGAAGTAGATGGTTCCAGAGTCCTTTATTCTTGCCGACTTAGAACGCTAAATAAAACACTCCAAAGGACTATAGAAAAAAAAACTAATAATCAGCTACTTTATTTCCCGACGGTCAGTTACGCAACCCCAATCTACTACATTTGCATATACTTGCCACTCATTAGTAGAAAGTGCAGCCGAGTACAGTAGCTTATTCCTTATTGGGCGGGCAAAGGGTAATGTCAAGGTGTGGCACAACGGTCAGTCTCGACACTTTAAAAGAAAATCCACGAGCATATTTTATTCGCTATCCCCGACGCGTTATATAATTATTTCCTCGGGACATTCCGGCTCCTAACGTTCCATAAAGACTCCCGATCGTCAATTACAATATGTCAAGTTTTCCAGTCACGCAAACCACTCGCTACCAGGTCTCCGAAACACTAGGTCCAAATAAATAACAATGTGGGCTCAAAAAACAGGGCAAATTATGTGAATATCCTTCTCTGACGGAGAAAAGGCAATTTATGGCTGGAGAGATTTCCCAACTGCTGGACACCTCCCCCTTTTAAAAGAGCGGCGAATGACACGGTCACCTTGCTTAGCGATGTTGTCCTGATATCTGAATTTTGTTAACCCACTTGAAAACGCCTCTCCTCATACAAATATTCAGAAAAAAACTACAGAAAAACTCACTTATAACAAATTTCAGGGGACCGTCTTTCTATTTTGTTATAAATGGGATTTCGGTACATCGAAGATAAAGGATTTTGCTGTATCCATAACTGTATTGCCGGCTAATATTCCGTAAATTGTCCTTATTTAAGCAAAAAATTCGTAAAAATAAACCAATGTCCCACACTTACCATCAAATGGTTGTATATAGAAGGATTTCAAGATTAACGGAAAACTATGTGGTGATGGCCACACGTGAGAAAAACTGATAATAAGGTAAGTAATGGTTAAGTAACGAAGATGGCTTTTATTTCTTTATAAACGAGGAAATAAATCCTCAAGAACAAAGAATAGTTCGTAATAGGTGGGAATTCGTATCATCCGAAGTCGTTTTTTGGCGATAATAGGAAAGCCAAATGGACCGTGAACTCACCTCTTTATAGGTGGGATTTCGATACGTGCATGATCGTGTTTTATTGTATTAACTCGAAAAAAGAACATTCTTTTGCAGGATAGAGGTTACCAGCTATTTCAAACGGGCGTTTATTCCAATCATCATTAGTAGTTGCTAACTCAAGGTAATAATAGCATTGACGACAATAGAAATAATGATTGCTATTCTCACTCTGACCAACTAATGTCAACGGTAGCAAGTCTTTAGAGATGAAAAAGAACAGAATGGACAGTGTTAGGAGGAGGAATTTACTTCAGATTAAAATTAAACCCTTTCAATTTTTCATCACTTTATTTGATAAATTACTGCAACCTGTTTCCCTGTTATTAAAACATTTTTGGATAATTCTTTCCAACTAAAAGTAAGGGATGATCAACTTGTGTCCTTTAAGTGTATAATAATAACTCATATAGGTTAATAAATATGTATAAGGGATAGCGAAGAAAATTCCAGGGAAAGAAATAACACTTGACGTTTTGTATATAGAGGTCTTAAGAGAGGAGTCATCTCAATAAAAGAGCTTTTCTTCCTTTGGAAACAATAATAAATGCTCGCAATATGAAATACATTCATAAATCTGAACCGGAAACGGGCAACAGCTAAAATCAGGAAACGCCACCGTGTGGTGATCGGTCTTATTCCTGGGTGGTACTCTCGTTCGGAATCGAAGCAATTTTACGGCAACTAAGTGCTCCTAGCATTACCACCTTGAAAGAGAGTAAATGAGCACTCGAAGGCGGGTGAATGGGTTTTCTGACTGAGGCTTAATGCAAGATTGATGACTCCCATGTTCAATGGTGTAAGCTAGATTAACGACCTTCCCGCCGCAATAACCTAACCGACCACTCAATGGCGATCAGGTGATGTCACGCGATGCCTTTATTATCCTCGAAGTATCAAGGTATTGTTACGGTATCCGCTATCACGGAACTTGTAAATCACGCCAAGAGCGATTTCATTTCTCCACGGGACGGTTCCACTTTTTTATGTGAGAAGGCGTTCGGATATGCTTGAAAGACACAGTGCAGAGGTAGGATAACCTTCTCAGACCTGAAAGTGTATTTTCCGCAGAAAATTTTCGTTTTCCTCATTTTTCTACAGAAATAGAACCGAAAAATATTAATCCACTTCAGAAATTGTTATGTTCAAAATGATTTTTACTATATTAAAATCTTTTAGAAAAAATCACTAAGCAATAATGAACGTATCAATTACAGTACGTAAACATAATGAGGTAATCACAAGAAGTGTTTTTTGCATGAAAGAATAAATTGCATAGTATTGATGTTACATAAGGTCATATTATTGAAATTAAGTAAAATAGTACCAATAAATGGTGCGCACCTCTCTTAACGCCACTCATTGTAGAATAACCCCAAAACTAGAAACTCTCGTGATGAACCACGCTTGGGTTTCATGAGAGAGATGGAAAACAGTTGAACACGTTCAAGCGAACAACGCGTAGAATACGATACCAGCGGCAATGATCACTTGGAGACATTCTTAGATCAGGGTATGATTTTTTTAAATCAGATGTATCATATATGATGCACTGGGTCTTAAGAGGATATAACTCCAAACAATGAACTCCAAAGAAGCAAGCGAATAGCACTGCGTATTTAATTACGATAACAGGGAGCAGGAGAAATTTGCGAATTACCACAGCCATTGTTTTTAAATCAATTTGTCGGCACTACAGCATGTCAATATGGATTTTAAATGCATTTAATGAATCTGTGATGACAATGTAGTCTTTACATGCCACCCATACAAATCGCTAGCAAACATACCTGTACACGACGCCACAGAGGGGAGGGAGGAAAAGAATAAGGGATAAGGTATCTCTTTTTCAGTTGTCAGTGGATAAGGCGCAGCTTTCCATTCTCCGCAGAAACATTAATGAGAAGTACTGTTTCCAAGAAGTTAATATAGAACGACCAAATTTACTCATCAGAAGCAAACTCCCCGTTAAAAATTGCAATGTAGGAATAACAAATAACTAAATGGAGCTATAAAGATACAAGGAAGGGAATACCAATGTAAAGGGAGATCTTGATAAACAGAAGAGAGTTATTGATAGAATTGCAGGTTAAAATTGAAAAGAATAGGCTGGAAAAGATTATAGCGTGGAACGTGGACGCTGATGAAGGAGCTGATTGCGTTAGAGATTAACATCTTGTACGAATTAATAATGACCTAATTTTAGAAAATTGAGAAAAATTAATTTTTAATATTTTTCAGCAAAATACCTAAAATGAGCAAAACAAATTATCTGGCGATTCTTTTGCCACGATGAAAACATCTTGCGACGCAAATGGACAGATTTTAGTTTTATTTCGTTAATATATTTACCTCCGAACACTATTATTGACTTCTTTCTCAAATTTATAGCACTGCAACCTTCCGAGGAAGCACTTCGCCTACTGAAGGAATGCTGAAAAGAGCTATTCCAGTGAATACAGTGCATTTATCCATGTTTTTTTCAGACGTAGTACAAACCTTAGTTTGGCGATCGTTTCGTCCATTGCATTAGCAGATGCCTCGTCCAATGGCGCCTCGGTGGCCGAGGGCAATTTGGCGGGTCGCACGTGCTCCATGACGTGCAGGTTGCTGGACGGCTCCCCGATGCTCAGGTTCCTCCGAGCGGGAGGCTCGAGCTCCACCGACTGCGGATGGTGCACCTCCGCAGGCGAGGCATCCGTCGTGTTCACCACGAGCAGTCCGATGCCCATCGGAGGAAAGAGTGTGGACACTGAAAGAGAGAAAGAGAAACACATCAGTGAATGCTCGGGGAGAGCTCGTCCTGAGCAAAGCCAAAGGTGCATGGAAATCACAGAGTTAGGGAAGAAATGGGGAAATCCAGATCCCTGGGCAATCTATCACTTTTTTGTTTAATTTATTCATTGCCACACCCCCGAGAACAACGCTATTTGGTAATGAAGAATCTGAGATTTTCCCGGTGAATAGCGTGGATGAAAGCTTCTCGGGTTTCCAACCGGGTCAGGGTCTGCATGGTGTAGGCCGACGTTGCTAAACACAATATTCGTAGCATTCACCTTCCTCCTGGCAAACTCCGGGATCAGTTAGTCCGAGCTAAGGACCCTATTGGTCTGAAGACAGCCGGCATTTACCGCATTCCATGCGAATGTGGTAAAGTGTGTATTGGAGAGACGGAGAGGACCATTGAGACGAGGGTGAAGGAGCATCGACGCCACCTCCGGCTCGGACAGTTTGAAAAATCGGCCATTGCTGAACACTGTGTTCAGAAAAATCACAATATCCACTGGGAAGTAACTGCCCAACAGAATGAAACGACTTTAGCCCGCAGCCACCGAGGCCTGCATAAACTTCACATAAAGTCACTCATTTAGGGATTAAACCCAAGGGTTGGATCGGGAAGATGGGGGTAGAGCTCACCCCGGGAATATATTTAAGAATACACATTTTTTCGGTGTCCAACGTTCAAAAATGTTTCTCAAACAATGCATCAGGTTAGGCTTTCCATACCTGCCGAAGTTTCGGAAAATGACTAGATATCATCGCGTGATATCTCAGGACAGCAAAAATGGAAGAAATAGGTACGTGAAATATTTTTACAAGTAAAATATTTCTTTCAACATTTATATAAAAATTTAACCTACACCCATACGTTATCATAGGTGCAGAAGTCACCAAGTTTTTTAAGGGACTGTAATTATCCGCTGAGCTGAAAGCCACCAAATGCCTCCACCAGTTTCGGATGGTGAGTCGACCTCTAGATATAGAGCTAAACTGCGCTATTAGCGAGTTTACTCAAATAATAAGCATTCGTGGACAAAAATCGATGGCATTCAGAAGTGGTATGGGTCCATCCCAGGGTAAATTTGGCCATCTTAATGTTACAATAAACCTGTGAAAATTCCGTGACTTGGCAATGAGAGGGCACCAACAATAACGCCTCACATCACCCGGGGGTGAGGGCAGCAGCTCTTCTTCACATGAGTGGAGAAGACCACAGTGGTTAGTCCTAGGACACTAATTTCACTGTGGACGCGGTAACATTTACTTTAACGGCTGTAGTGCTGCGATGTGGAAGGTAATGGGAAACCGCCGCATAATTACCCCGGAGAGTCGCAGCCACTCCAATTAAAAAAAATCAGATATGTTATGACTGCCTTAGGTAATGGGTAATGTTGAGAATATTTTTTAATGTGCGCAGTTACGTAACTTTTAGTCCTAGCACTTGCCGCTAGAGAAGCTGTCTTCTGCGAAACTTGTTAGCGCACCTGCAAAGGCGTTATTGTTGGTGCCCTCTCATTGCCAAGTCACGGAATTTTCACAGGTTTATTGTAACATTAAGATGGCCAAATTTACCCTGGGATGGACCCATACCACTTCTGAATGCCATCGATTTTTGTCCACGAATGCTTATTATTTGAGTAAACTCGCTAATAGCGCAGTTTAGCTCTATATCTAGAGGTCGACTCACCATCCGAAACTGGTGGAGGCATTTGGTGGCTTTCAGCTCAGCGGATAATTACAGTCCCTTAAAAAACTTGGTGACTTCTGCACCTATGATAACGTATGGGTGTAGGTTCGAGCTTTCGTTCGCTCTCTCTCGTTCTGTCCTCCGACTAGAGCACATCAACTCCTGCGACATTCCAGTCCGCTTGGCCTATTTTTCCTGTCGGATTAAATTTACTTTAAAGGAGCTCACATGCCTTTATCTTATACATTAAAACGAGAAGGTATTTCTCTGTCATTCCGTTTATGCTCCCTTATACTGCGCCAACAGTGCAATAAAAATAAGTTACAGACACAAATAATACAGATAAATTATACATCGCTTTTTTATGAGATTTTAGATTGTCTTTTTTCATTAACGGTAATTCAACTTTCAATCCCCGAATGAACTGTCGTCACTGATGTCTGAGTCCTCTTCTTCAACATCATCCAAAATCTAGCAGTCTTAAATCTTTAGCTAGGTCAGCTACTTTAGCTTGAGATACGGTATCTTCTAAGCTCAATGCCTTCTCTCCGTCTTCTCTTTGTTTGTCGTCACCTCGAGCCCCAAGTGTGTTTGGTCCGCCTCATTAATCCTTAGCGTCCTAAGCGAAGGGGCCATGTGCTTCGCTCTGCATTTATTTTTTTTATTTTTTCTGGACAGTAATCAACGAATATATGATTCCATATATACAGTCAGCGTATAGCAGGACTCCTTCGAGATATTTTCTCGTCTCTTGAGGAGCCTTATAAACCACGAGCTTCAGTCCACTAGAGTCATTCATGCTATGTGGTGTTATTTCAGGCAGTGTGTTGAAATTCTCATCGGGTGTACTTCAAGTGTGTGGTATTTTTTATAATTGGGGATCCTACGAAAAGGCAATAGTATTGAAAGGCAAAAAAGAGACTCGGAAGTCTGTTTGTGTGTTAGGTTATAGTAAATTCATTGGTGGGGTGAATTTCAAGGCAAAGACGTACGTCAACTTGCAGTTTTATTTTGGAATCGGTGAAGAAAGGCCGTGTTTGTTGCCCTAGTGACGTGTCGTGCTCTTGTGTAATTCTTAAATTCATCTTGCCTAGTGATTTCGTTCGACCTTTATTGAATTATCACTAATAATTACTATCTTTTCTCGGAGTTGGACGGAACTGTGATTCTTCAGCTTGAAAATGTTTAAGGTAAGTTGTACCAATTTCCATACCAAATATAGGTGTGTTTGCCTACTTCTTAAACAATGTGTTATATCACTTTTAGATTATCATCATGGCAATTATCATTTTGATTTGTTTTCAAGGGTGGTAATGGATTCATATCAAATAAATCGTTCTGTGTTGCATAATGAAATATTAGAAATAAAGTGTAAAACATCAGGCGAGAAAAAAATACTCTTACTGGATTTTTTGTCGCGGAGACTAAATGTCCAGAGCTATGAGGAAGCTGTTGATGGTCTCCGAGAATTTCTCAGGTTGGAATTTTGGCTATATTACGAAAAATTATGGAACAAATGTTACCGTAATAATAAACGATTTTTATTGCGATGTAAGGAATGGCTCGCGGAGCCAATAATTATCCTTGAAGCTGTCCGGCAATACTTTCCTGGTTCCTCAAAGGCAACAGGTATGTATTATATTTACGTATGTTTTGAACGTTTTTAGTAAATTTAACCTTTTCCCTACCGTGCACGTATATATACGTGTGGACGTTTCCTGACCCGGGAGACCACGGACGTATATATACGTGTGAGAGCTTCCCGGTCAAGAAAACGAAACCCGTATAAATACGTTTTCTAGCTCTCCCCTTTTCAGGACGGTCGTGGGTTTGGGTCGCCTTTGTCTCGGGACCCAACGCTTCGGGGTTTAGGATTAACCCTCCGAATCCGGGAGCAGGTACCCGGACCCTTCGTCTTTTATAACCCCTCTCAGCGGTAAGGGACAGCGGTCATACAATTGTTTATAGAGTCAATTTTCGAAATAAATATTTGTTCATTTCTCAAGAAATATAAACTAAGAATTGAATTGTTTGTCTTTTGAGCCACGTTTAGAATTTTTAAACGAAATTCTACGACAAATATTAACTTATATCTCGAGTTATGCATAAACATCAACATGGAAATTGTTGCTGCGTTAAATGCTTTGATAATGGCCTTAGAACTTCGTTTAAAATTTGACAATGCTCAGATAAAAATGAGGAATTATATTCTATGTCTGTAATTTACGTGCAAGCAACAATTATTCATTTGCTAAATACATATAAGCAATACATAAGTTGACCGCGAACCAATGCCGCAGGTATGGTCGTAAACCCGGAAAGGAGGGAGCACAACTACTCTCGGAGTCCGAGATAATGCGGAGTCCCACCGTGGAGGGGTCGAAAAAGGTTCAGCGAGACCCTTCTTAACGAATGCCCTCCAAAAATGCTCCGTACCACGAGAAAGAAGAGTCTCTTGGGGCTCGGTACAGCAGTCAAGCTGAGACGAAAACTCCGCGGTCTCGAAAGGGTTAATTTCTGAATATCTAAACTTATTCCATATGCAATGCATTCTATATACCACTCTATATCCTACTATTATTGCTTTGTTAGGTTCATTAGGGCGGCCCGAGAAAGACTTTACTTCTTCGTGTTACAGATCCAAGAGAAGAAAAGTTCAGAACATAAAAAGTACTTCTTCGGTAGCTGAGCTGGCATTAGCCATCACCCTTGGTTTAAGGGAGGAAGGAAATACTGCAGCCGCGGATTTCATAACGGAAGTTACTACAACAACTCCAACAAGAGCTAAGAAAGTTCTAAGTAAGTAGAGAAAAGTGATGAGGCGCAAAAACAAATGTCTCCATTATCTCTTTTCATCACCATTGGGCTGACCAAAAGTCAATATAATGCGTTAAAATTCTCCGCTCGCACTCACAAACATTTTTTGTACCCCAGCTACACACGGGTGTTGACAGCAAAAATAGCTGCATACCCACAAGATATACGCATAACAGAGAACGAGTGCGAAGTTAGCCTACAATCCTTGCTAAACCACACAGTATCGAGGATATTGGAGTGCGAATCAACTGTTCCTGCGTCCAGCAAGGTGAACTGCACGTTGATATGCAAATATGGATTTGATGGGAGTTCGGGCCATTCCCAATACAAACAGGGTTGGGTAAAGGCGGATACTTCGGATGAATATTTATTCATGAGCTCCGTGGTGTCACTTCGTTTGGTAAATGACGAAAATGGTATGAGTTTAAGGCGTTTTAAATTCCATATCTTGCTTATTAATGTTAAATAAGACTGTAATAAAATTGATAACTCTATTCCAACTCTGCTCTTTTAGATGAAATAATATGGAAAAATCCTCGCCCATCGTCAACAAGATTTTGCCGGCCTATCCGCCTCCGGTGGTTGAAGGAAACTACGGAAGTTGCTGTTGAGGAAAGCAAATATATACAAAGGCAGATTGACGGCCTGAAAAATTGGAGCAATAGAAATTACTCGGTCAACTTCAGCTTGTTGCTAACAGTGATAAATGGAAAGGTAAGAAAAATTCATGCTTATATCGTGATAGACTGGAATATTTTAAAGTTTATGGATTAAAATTAATGAATGACGATTATTTTAGGTATGCAATGCATTGACTGGCAACCCGAGTATGAGGTGCTACATCTGCGGAGCAACAGCTGCGGAGATGAATAATTTGATGGATTTAAGGAATCGACCTGTAGATGTGACCAAATATTCCTTCGGAATATTGACCTTGCATTGCTATATCCGGTTTTTTGAATGTTTGCTACACATATCGTACAGGCTGGAGTTCAGAAAGTGGCAGGTAAGAAAGAATACAAACAAGCTTGAATATAGTTCAATGGTGAAAATGCCATTAAATTACGAGAAAAAAACTCTTTACAGGCTCGAGGTAATCTCAAAACGCTACTTACGAAGAGGAAAATAAGAATTCAGAAGGTTTTCAAGGAAAGGATGGGGATAATCGTTGATGTTCCCAGACCTGGATCTGGTAACACAAATGACGGTAATTCGGCCAGGCGCTTCTTCGATTCCCCAGAATTGGCCGCTGATTTGACAGGTAATTGAGTGAACGTGCTCTGTATTAGGAAAACATATGTAATAGCATAACTTCACGCATATGTTTGCATATAAAAATGGGAAAGTATAATGTGACATTAGCAGTAAATTAATTATCTTGTTTTAATTACAGGTATCAATGTTGATCCTTTCCCTTGGGCTACAACCTTGTCACGGTGGAAAGGCTTGTGCGTTCCTATGACCCTAAGAGCTGCACTGGCGGGATTAATTCGAAATTAGTCCCTGTAGGGCCACCCAAGCCAGAGAGGTCGAAGGGTAGGAGCCAGACGAAAGGTAGTCCACGTGATGGTGTCACGTGAAAAACACTGCTGGAATGGAAGTGGGAAACCCTACCAACTATCTATTCCCTGAAAACATGGAGTTTGATCAAACTAGCCCCGGATGGTCTAATCGCGAGACCCAGCCCTTAAGGGCGGGTGTCGTAGGTGGCAACGAGATTGGCAAGGTCCTCGGGGTCCGTATCATGCGAAATCCTTGCAGAAATATATCATCATCATCTTTTTCAGCATCAGTAGTAGCATTCCAGGAGCAGGACAAGAAGACTAAGTGGATGGGGAAGAAGAAGGCATCGATGAATATAGGGACATGGAATGTGAGGACTATGATGAGGGCGGGGAAGTTAGAAAATATCAAAAGGGAAATGGATAAAGGGAGGATAGATATCTTAGGATTATGCGAGGTGAGGTGGAGGGATGGCGAGGACTATTGGAGTGATGGGTATAGGGTTATATATAGTGGAGGGGAAGAAAGCCAGCGGGGGGTAGCTTTAGTACTAAACGGGAAGATGGGTAAGCGTGTGGTAGGTATAGATCAGGTAAGCGATAGGATTCTGGTGGTAGAAATTGAGGCGCGGCCCACCAACCTTGTGGTGGTCCAAGTTTACATGCCCACTAGCAATCATGGGGAGGAAGAAGTAGATGAGGTGTATGAACAGCTCGAGGAAATAATTAGAGACACACCGGGTAAGAAAAATCTGGTAGTAATGGGGGACTGGAACGCCTCAGTCGGGGAAGGCAGGGATGGAAACGAAATAGGAGATTTTGGTCTAGGAAAACGGAACGACAGGGGAGAGAAAGCAGCAGAATTTTGTAGGAGAAACAAATTATTCATCACAAACACGTGGTTCAATCATCATAAAGGGCGAAGGTACACGTGGAAAAGTCCAGGGGATGCGGGGAGATATCAAATAGACTACATTATGGTAAGACAGAGGTTTAGGAATAGTGTGAAAAACTCGCGCAGCTTCCCTGCAGCGGATGCGGATTCGGACCACAATCTAGTGCTCATGAAATGCAACGTAAGATTCAAAAGACTTATAAGAGTTAGGAAGACGAAGAAATGGAACGTAGAAGCCCAGAAAAGGAGCATGAGGAGAGAATATCATGAACTAGTGGACATTAGTATGCGGGACATTGACAACACCAAGACTGTTGAGGTAAGATGGGATAATATAAAAACGGGAATAGTCAAAGCGGCGGAGAAGTCAATTGGCTACGTGAACAGTAGAAGGATAAAGAAGCCGTGGATAACGGAGAAGATGATAAGGGAAATGGAGGAGAGGAGGAAGTGGAAGAACGTGGACACAGAACAGGGAAAAAGAATGTACAGGGAACTGAATAATCGATTACGACGTGAAACTAAGAGGGCAAGGGAGGCTTGGTGGAAAGGACAGTGCGAGGAAATGGAAAAGTTCCAGAAGGATGGAGAAGTAGACGCGTTGTACGCCAAAGTTAAGTTGCTGTTGGGCGGCAAAAGAGGACAAGGCATGTCTAAAATTAAGGCTAAAGATGGGAGGATGCTAACCGAGCGAGAAGAGGTAAAGAGTAGATGGAAGGAATACGTGGAGGACCTGTATGACGGAGCGAACAGACCAGAGAGATTGACTCTAGAGGAGGAAAGTGCAGTGGAGGATGATAATCTTGGACCGGAGATATTAGATTCAGAAATAGAGAGAGCACTTCGTGATATGAAGGCTAGGAAAGCAGTAGGCGTGGACAATATTCCGTGTGAGCTTCTGAAGAATCTAGGGAAGGAAGGTAAGAAAAGGTTTTTCGAACTAGTGCGCAGGATCTACGAGGAGGGATGTTGGCCGGAAGATTTCGTGAAGACGGTTTTAATTCCGCTTCCGAAAAAGAAGAAAGCTGTGGAATGCGGAGATTATAGGACTATCAGCCTAATATTGCATGCGGCGAAAGTGGTACTGAGGATATTGAACAGACGAATGGAGGCGAGGGCAAATGAGTATTTGGGCGAAGATCAATTTGGTTTCAGAAAAGGGAAGTCAACTAGAGATGCGATAGCAATAATGAGGTCCCTCGTCGAGAGGAACCTAGAATACGACCAGGACGTATATGCGTGTTTCGTAGATTTTGAGAAAGCGTTTGATAGGGTGAACTGGGCAAAGTTGATGGATATTCTGAAGAGAATAGGTGTAGATTAGAGGGATAGACGACTGATTCGTAATCTTTATATGGCCCAGACGGCGCAAGTGAGGGTAGCGGACGGAGAATCTGGGTGGGCAAGCATCGGCCGAGGTGTGAGGCAAGGCTGTCCTCTATCGCCGCTGCTCTTTAACGTGTACGCTGAGGAGATGGTAAGGGAAGCGTGGGATGAGTTAGAAGCTGGGATAAAAGTGGGAGGAATGATGTTCAAATCAGTGAGATTCGCGGATGACCAGGCGTTGACCAGCCAGTCAGCGAGGGGGCTTCAGGCTCTAGTGGATGCGTTATACGAACGTTGCGAGGAGTATGGGATGAGGATTAATCACAAGAAAACTAAGGTTATGCGGTTTTGTAAAGCATCTCGAGCGAGGAATGTGAGACTCAAGATAAAGGTGGGTGGTGAAAAACTTGAGCAGGTTGAACAATTCAACTATTTAGGCAGTACGTTAGAGGAAAACGGATACAGTAGTAAGGACATCAGGAAGAGAATAGCATTAGCAAAGGAGGCGTTCATGAACAGGAAGGAGCTTCTGAGAGGATCGTTGTGTAAGAGTTTAAAGAAAAGGTTAGTGAAGAGTTTGATTTGGAGCGTAGCTCTCTACGGTGCGGAAACGTGGACACTGAGGAAAGAAGACGAGAGAAGATTGGAGACATTCGAGATGTGGGTGTGGAGAAGAATGGAGAGGGTGAAATGGACGGAGAGGAAAAGGAACGACGAAGTGCTGGATATGGTTGGCGAGGAGAGGCAGCTTTTAGATGAGATACGCAGGAGACAGAAGGTATGGATGGAGTTAGTGCTTAGCGGTGAGGGGATGTTGAAAATGGTATTAGAGGGTAGAATGTTAGGTAAACGAGGGAGGGGAAGGAAAAGAATAGAATTTTTAGATAGATTGAAGGAGAGTAGGCCTTACAGTGAATTAAAGAAGGCAGTGCTGGAAGGAAAGAGAGATACTCCATGAAAACCTACCTTAATCGGTAGAATACTATAATAATAATAATAATGTTGATCTAATAAAAAACTTCCATCATTCTGAGGGCAGTATCAAGTGGCATAACACTAAATTATATAGCTTTCTCGGACTATTGCCAGAGAACTGCAGAGCTATATGTTTACCTGTATCCGTGGTATTATATGCCAACCACGGTGCATAAGGTACTGCTGCATGGAAGCGAAATTTCAAAAGAAGCGATTCTTTCCTTGGGGCAACTTTCAGAAGAGGCACTGGAAGCTCGGAATAAGAACACACGTACATTCCGCATGAGATTTCGTAGGAAGCACTCCAGAGAGGCCACAAACGACGACCTATTCAAAAGACTGCTGTTAACGTCTGATCCGTTTCTTTCCTCTACACTGACATCAACTCGGAGAAGACCAAAAGAAATGCCAAAAGATTTAAGATATCTGCTGATTTTGGATGATGTTGAAGAAGAGGACTCAGACATCAGTGACGACAGTTCATTCGGGGATTGAAAGTTGAATTACCGTTAATGAAAAAAGTAGAGATGGGTCGAATAGCAGATTTCTCGAATTCGATTATCGAATTCGAATATTAAATCATAGCTCGAATATTCGAATACCTCGAATTTCGAATACCTCGAATACTAAATGATGAATGCTGGAATGTTTGACTCGGTTGCCTATGCAGCAGGCAACACAAGATTTTGGGGAGTAATTTTGATTTCCTTAAAATGATTCGAACAGGAATTTAGCTGATTAATGAATAATTTAATTTTATGGAAACAATTGGGCATATAATTAATTCAACTAACATCGCTTTACCCCCACTCCTGCTGCCAAGTGCTAGCTGACAATCTGAGGCATTTTGCAAAATACAAGCTCTTTTCCACCGGATTTTCTTCAATTATTTTCAGTCCATCTTTGGGAGTTCTCACGAGATAAGAAGATGAATTGGAATTGCTATCAGGGAAAAACCAAATATTCTGAGAAAGTATCCTTTTGTCTGTGACTGTAACAATAAAGATTTATAGCACCACTCATAAATTGTAACTTGATATATGTTTTTGGAAAAAAATACCGCATCAACTTCCGAGAAGCTCTGCTGCTCATATCGAGTTTCGCCAGAATGCTAAGTCTCCGTCGTGTTTTGACATTTATTTCTTTGCGTAAAATGCTTAAATAAACTCAGAAATACGTCGTGTTTGGTCTTATTCTTTTTGAAATTACGCGCACATTACTAATATTTCAATTCAATAAAGGTGTAACATCAATTGACGAAAGTCATTCTTAGACACCCTTTGTGCTAATAGATGACTCATGCAGCGGTTGACCTCCACAGAAATGGGGAACTTCGAAGCTGGTAGGAAAAAAAAGGTCAGTGGGGGAGGAGAGGGAGGGCCCGAAACACGTTTCTATTGTTCTCGCGTATTTTTTCGAAGCTAAGGTCTTCGTAATATGATCCCTGCGCGAGCTGTGACCTTTTTTTTATTTTGAAGAAGAGGAAAGCCTCAGAGGGGGGCTAGTGCTGAATGGAGAGGGATACCGGACGTTGGGAAATGCGCTAATGTAAGTATCCCACGGTACTCACACAGCGGTTGACCTCCAGAAATGGGGAACTTCGAAGCAGGTAGCCAGAAAAAGGTCAGTGGGTGAGAAAAGGGGGGAGGGCGTGAAACACGTTTTTATTGTTCTCGTAACTCGATATTTTTTTCGAAGCAGGGGTCTTCGTAATGCGATCCCTGCGCGAGCTGGGACCTTATGTTTGATTTCGGAGAAGAGGAAAGCGTCAGAGTGGTTGAGGCGAGTGCTGAATGGAGGGGGATAGAGGATCGTGGGAAATGCCCTAAGGTTGCTATCCCACGGCACTGAGTTTCTCCTGGTGGGGGGAATGGGGGATTTTCGGATTTTTTCACCCGACTATTTTCGGTTCCCCTCGTCGAACACTTTTCACCGCTAAAATCCACGAATTTGATGCAATTCGTCAACTTGCGTAAAACGGCGCTGCGAGCACTAAATGACTACAGTTCTCTACATTTTTCCGAGTCACTACCAACGACGTGCGTGCGACAGTGTATGACGCGAAATTCAAAGTATTCGAGGTATTCGAGGCGGTACTTTTCGCATAACTATTCGAAATCTCGAATATCGAATACTTTCTAGTATTCGAGGTATTCGAGTATTCGCGGATACTATTCGCACATCTCTAGAAAAAAGACAATCTAAAACCTCATTAAAAAAGTGATGTAAAAGATGAATTCCGAAGTACGTATTCTCTTTATATTCTTGTTTATAACTCCACATTAAATTAATTCGTAAGATTTAGAGCTAATGATTGGTAATCCGCTAATTCTACATTCTTTTATTATTGAAATATTCCACTACGAATTTAAAAAACAGTTTCCAAACTTCATTAACGCAAATGTTTGATTTCATAATGATTTTTGCATTTATCAAACGTGTTTCTTGTATGCTGCATAACGATGGATGAAAAGTTAAATTTGAGAAAATCAATTTAACTCTTTATTTACCATATTAATATAATATTTAATTATGAATTCAAGGATAAAAGTTATCTTTTCTTTCTCCCTCAAACATTCTCCTATTGTATGGTGACATCAAAAAGGAAAAACCCGTGTAGAAGGACCCTTTACATACCTTTGCCTTTAAAGGCCTTGCGTGGTCATTAAACGCCACTATCCGCGCGACCCTCCTCTGCGAGGGTTGAAAAGGGAGGGTAGCTAGTGGTAGGGACAAAGAATATAGGTCGTTGCCTTCCCCAGAAGCTGTTTACTTCTCTCTTTATTTCGCATGCCAACTGAATCTCTTAACAATACTTCAATATCCGAAGCATACTTCGTGAACGTAGAATGGTACGGACAAAAATCTAATCCTTACCATCTTCACTAGAGTAATGCGTTAACCGGTTAATCTATTGATCCATTATCTTGGTAATAGTGTTTAAAGTCAATGCTTACTATGTGTCATGCTTCAAATGGTGATTTTTAAGAAGCAATTCTGAAAAAAAAACTGATAAATCGCCCGCAGTTACCGAGCCTCTGAGTCCCGCGTGGCGTAGCTCTCACTTGACGCGCGATCGAAAAATCGCTCTCATTTTCGTGGTCGCAAACATTTTTCCAAGATTTCTTCGCAGTATTCTTAATAAATGTCTACTTCACACTGTGATGTAAATTTCCCGATTACCATATTTCGTAAACGGAAGATAATATCTACTATATTTGAAATTTCACGCGAAAAATGGGTACGCCATTTTGTGTTGTAAAACCATGTAAATGTAAACCAAAATCTTCAAAAATCATGAACAATATGGCCAAAGCATTTGCTCAAAGGAATTTAGTGTTTTTTATTCCATAAATATCATACAACTGCAACACCACCTGCATAAGTTCAAAGATTTTCGGAGAAAAGCGAGTTCGCCCGAGTTTTTGGAAATTGGTCATGTTTGAGCTGCTGCATCTCAACAACGGATCAAAATTATGAAAAATGGCATACAAGTCCATAATTAACCATCATTTGTGAGTATTTGTGCCAAGTTTTAGGTCCCTATCTCAATAAAAGCCATTTGGGACTTTTGTCCGGCTTTTTCCGATTTCAGACCACTGTACGGCGCACAGTGGGCCAAAACCGAAAAAAACTGGCCAAAAGTCGAAAAATGAAGTTAGCGCAAATCAACCAAAAACAGTTGATATTTATTATTAAGCATTTACTCTTTAAGATAGGGTGCCATACAGAGCATAGAATGTGATAATATAATTTTTACAGCTGGTCAAAGTAGAGCATGTCAGAGAGACTTTAGTGACCTGATTTTTTCCGTTGAAAATAGCTAAATTTGTGGCTTCATTACAGAGTCGTTGTTAAGAATATTGGTTTCAAAGTATTTTTATCCATAACATTGATCTTTATTAAATGAATGGAGAGAGTTTTTGTTTGATTTTACTTGTTAATTAATATTTTTATAATTTTTCAAAAACTGTGTTGATTTTCCATGAAATTTTATGTTTAACGGTAATTATCGTTTATATGTACATCAGGCTACACAGAGTTATTTATACTGTGAGATAGAAAAAAGCATGTAGAACAATTTACAGAATGCAGTTTTTGCGATAACTTGCGATCCTAATTTTAACAACCATATTTATGTGAATCCACCCCGGCCACTCGGACCACTGTGGCGGCCACGAAACGGCGGCGGGACTAAGCGAGGAAAGGATATGATATCCGTGCATAAAGACGACGGAATGCCTGTTCAATGACATAAGTCACTTGAATACATATTTTATGAATACTAATAACCTTGATTTTTGCATATTATACTATAAATGGCTAAATTCAACGTACATCTTGGCGCAGATAACAGTTTCTTGCTAAATTGGTGACTGGCAATTCTACGATTAGGAGGTAATTGGGAGGTTTCTCAGCAGAGTTATGGGCTAAAATCTTTGAAAAGATTTTTCCAGAATTTCGGATTTCCCTCAAGCATCATGAGCAGGCTGTGGTCGAGGGGTTTAGGGAAGGTCATGCACATGCAGCGGCAGGCGCCCGCGCCGGCTGGTTGAGGATTTGCGACCCTCCGTACTTACTGGCCCGGCAATGCTGGTTTTACAACCTTGCTGGTAATGACTCTTTTCTACTTCCCCTAATTCTATGGTAGCTATCCCAAGTTATGCTTTTTACACGTTTTCGCCTCTTGCCGACCCTTTCCGCCACTTGTTCCGACAAATGGAATTCTCAGTTAGTGTCCCTAGGGGTTTTCCGGTTGTTTTTGCCCACCACATGCATCAGTTGTCCTAGAGAGTGTCGAGTGAACATCCACTGTAAGTGACTGTGCTGTGTGATAACACTGGATTGATCTGTCAACGTTAGAAGCACTTCAAAGGAGGATATAGTTGTACCTGGGAAGCAAAGCCTCCTTGCACCCGCCTCCGTTTCGTTGTGACTACAATAAGTGTACTCCTCATCCATCGAAAACGATTTTACTCTCCATTGTGGTGAGAAGAGTGCTAATGGTAAGCAAAATGTTCATTTTTAAAATGGATTCCTCGTTAGAGTCCGCATTTTTTTTTTGCTACCCATGTATGACTGATGATAGTTGGGTTGTCGATGGAACTGATTACCTGATATTTTTTTATTTCATATAGTAGTGTTTGATACTAAATTTGATATAAACCATGGAGAGTAGAGAAGTGACGCGGTTACAGCTTCATGACAAAATTGTGGAGAGATAAAAAGTACCACGGCACGTGAGATAAAAAATGTTGTGATAGATTTTTTGATTGAAAAATATCGATTGAATGCTAATTTAAAAGGTATTTTGACGAAGTGCCTACAAGCATACTTTTTCGCAAGATATTTTGAGAAATGGAAGAAGGCGCAGCGAAGGGAAAGCTACTTTAGAGCTAATAATAGCAAATGGCTAGAGGAAGAAATCAAATTCCCTGAAGTAGTGTACAAATATCTTCCTGCTACTACGGTGCGTTCATTAAAATGTTTAATAAATAGTTTTTTTTAGATAGAATCACTTTTCTATGTCACTAATTCGTATTTTTACAGATTCACCGCAGGACACCGTGTTTGGTAGACCTGCATTACACTTTGAAGTTTCTAGTGAAAGATCAAAACTAAGGAAAACGGAGCAGCTAAGAGCTGTTACATCAGTAAAGGAGTTATCATTCGCCGCGTCCATGAAATTCCGCGAGCGAGGAGAGGAATCAACTGCCAAAGTAATTAGAGAAGTGACAATGACGACTCCCACAAGAGCTACTAGAATTCTTTCCAAATGGAGGAAAAAGGACCATTCTCAGAGGGAAATGACACCAGAAACGGCACTTTCCCTTTTTATTTCAGTGAATATGGCAAAATTCCAGAACAACCTCATCCGGCATGTGTCAAAAAATCACGGGCATAAGTTGTTTCCCAGCTACAATCAGGTGTTTTCCGCAAAAAAATCAACTTATCCAAATGGAATACATATCAGCGAGGAAACGTGTGAGGTGGGCACATAAGAGTTACTTAACCATACGGCACAATGGATCATTGAATCCATGACAAATGATTCTATGGAACATATCGCCATTCCACATGAATGCACGTTGATCTGCAAGTACGGCTTCGACGGCAGTGCGGGGCATTCTCAATATAAGCAAAAATGGACGAGGGATGAACTGAATGATGAATATTTATTTGCAAGTTCATTGGTTCCTCTCCATTTGAAAAGCAATATTTCTGGTAAGAGAAATTATTTCTTTAAATAATGTAGTCTGCTCTATCGGATAAACCTCCTTCATGAAAGACTTTATTCCAGGAAATTTTTTGTGGTCCAATCCCTGCCCTTCATCGGTAAGATATTGCCGACCGATTCGTCTTCAGTGGGCTAATGAAAGTAAAAAGCTTTCAATTGAGGAAGAAAAGTATATAGAAAGGCAAATAAAGACGCTTAAGAATCTAGAGATTGAAAAATGTTCAGTAAAATTTTGTATGGTACTCACAATGATAGACGGAAAGGTTAGTACGAGTAATAGACCTCTATCATTGACATCATTTTGTTTTTCTCTTGTGGCCTGGTTTGAGTGTACTACAGGAGCTCATGATTATCTATTTTAGGTGTGCAATGCTCTTACTAATGCCAGTTCAATGAAGTGTTATATTTGTGGGGCAAGGATATCCGAAATGAACAATCTGGAGAACTTGAGGACTACAATCAGTACCTTAAGATTTTCATTTGGCTTATCCCCTCTCCATTGCTATATTCGGTGCTTGGAGTGTCTTTAACGCATATCCTATCGCTTGGACATAAAGCAGTGGAAAGTGAGTGTATTTTAAACCTACGTGAAGCTTTTATTGCTTGTAATACATTAGTAATGTGTCTGTCCGTGTATTTTAATTCTGATTTCATTTTGAAACTTCATATTTAAGGCAAAGGTTAGTGATGGGAGTAAACAGAAAATGCAGGCTAGGAGAGAAAGGATTCAGAGGTTATTTAAAAAAAATGGGCCTGATAATACATGTACCAAAACCAGGATACGGCACCACAAACGATGGTAACACAGCTAGACGCTTCTTTTCGAACCCAAAATTATCAGCAAAAATTACCGGTAAGAGAGTCTGACGACAGCTACAAAATTTGAAAATCTTCGGTGCTGAAATTAAGAGAGATGTTTTAGTCAATTAAATATTTTTCAGGACTACATGAACAACTGATTTCAAGGCTTTCAAATATTTTGAAAGCAATCTCAAGCTGTCGAGCACTCAAACACAGTGAGTTCAGAAAATACTGTCTAGCGACAGCAAAATTGTATGTGAAAAAATACCCTTGGTATTATATGCCGCCAACGGTGTACAAGCTTTAATTTCATGGTGCAGGTATATCCAAGGAAGCTATTCTACCCATCGGGCAGCTTTCAGAAGATGCCTTGGAATCGAGAAATAAAGATATTAGGAAATTCCGGCAACACAATACGCGGAAGATATCAAGAGAGGCGACTAATGAAGATTTATTTCGGAGGTTGCTGCTCACCTCTGATCCCTTGATATCTTCGATTTCATTTCGCAATAGTAAATTGAAGGAAGATTTAGATCCAGAAGTGAAAAAACTTATTGACAACGGGAATGATGAATATGAAGATGAGAGTGATGACGAGTCATCAGAGGATGAGTGACCACTTTTATTTTATGTATTAATTGATTAAAAATATTGATTCAAGTTTTTGACAATGAAATTATTGGCTAATATTTATTCAATATTCAAATTATAAATTATCATGGTCTCTGTCACTGGTTAAAATTTATGTTGCATTGCACTCAACTACTAATTATATGCGGTGCCTTTATGGTATGTACCCTTTCATGACGGTTTTACCCTTGAGCCTTCGCGCGGAGGCCGCGTGCAAACGGTAAGAAACCTAACGGTTCGCGCGCTCCCCAAGCCCTTTTCACTCGTCGGCTGCCCATTTGTGCACCCAAATTTGTTCTTTTACTTTGAAAACGTGCAAATATTTCCAGTAGAGAAATTTAGTTTTCCCGAAATAAGCCGCCTATGCGATTGGCTCGCTCATTTCTAGCCGAGTCAGTCTCCTTTCAGTATTCCTAGTCGAATTGCCGAATGACGTTCACAGAGTAGTTGCTCAGTTATGGATACAACGAAAGTGACTAGTCAAGATTTACATAATGTGGTCTTGGCAAATAGAGAGGGGACTATTCACAAAGTTTTAATACATGGAGCGGGAATTGTGAAACATTACATTCTTCCTATAGGACAGCTTTCCGAGGAGACATTGGGAGCCCGACACGAGGAAGTTAGAAGACCATAACATATCGGGAAAAACATACCAGAAAAGTTTGTTTTTGGACTCAAAATTTACCTTATGCACAACTATTTGACAGCTTCAATGGCAGAAAAATTCTGTTTTTCCCTTGATATTTCCATAGCAGAAGGTAGGCATGCCCCTGTAGAGTTTGCTTCCCGTATCACATTCGCCTATTTTAATTGTTATCGCCCTTCTAAACAATATTGTGGCCTAAATAATCCTAAATAAGTTGTATTTTTACAATACACAATTTGTAAAAAGTTTCGTTAATTTTCCAATTCTTTGGACTCTAGCGACTTTTGGCCAGCTTTTTTTGATTCTAGCCCACTGTGCGGAGTCTGTGATCCGTCGGCGGAGAAAGCAAGAGATGTCTGTGGAGCTGGAAGACAAGGCGTTGCACTCGGGGCCAAGATTTCCGGGAGAAAGGGTGGAGAAAAGGGGGGGGGATTGGAAGGCACTCGACTTGTCGCCATGGACGACCTTGAGGAGCGCACAATAGTAGCTGCCGCACACCCCCCCGAGTCCACCATAGGGAGCAGATGCTTCGCGCAACGAACTCCAGACCAAGGGTCATAAACACGCTGCCCGGCGGATAAATATTTGCGGCCCTTAAGAGTTAAAGAAAATATTATGTAGTCACACAGAATATAAAATGTATATCGACACACTCGTCAAAAATTAAAAAATGCCAAAAATCGACAAATTCATTGATTAAAATTTTTAACCAATAATTAATATTGCACGTTGAAATTGCACGTTTTTATTTATTTCAATGATGTTAATTGGATTAATATGGCCCTCCATACGCTGTGAAATCGATTTTTTACCCTTGAATTAAAAAAGGTTGACGATCACTGCCCTAGACGAAGATTACATGAGGCTTCATCCTCGGCGTTTGTGTTTCTTGGCCTCGCACTGCCCGTTATAAAAGCTTTAAGATGCCCACTGCCGGCGCCATGTAAAGCCGATTAGTTTTTAAGTTTAATTTTAGAACTATAAAACCTTAGGGAAATTCATCATCAGGTAATTAATTTTTATTCTTCCTAATTTTAAGAGTGCAATGCACACGCTCACTAGAAGACTTTCTTTCCTTTTCTCCTTCACTTACACTGGAAAGGTAAATACTGGTCCCTTACACGCTTGAAAAGTCATGTCCCGTATGTCGAGATTTATTCTCCAATGCAAATTAAAGACTAATTCTCCAATGCTAATTAAGTGCCAAGGGCACGCTCCAAAATGCTGAAAATGTGGTCTGAAGACGCACAAAGGCAGCAAGCTAAATGCAAGGGCCAAAAGCCCAGTCAATGAGGGAACGAACGAACGCATTAAAATATATAACGGGGAATGTTTACCATGCAAAATTCAATAAAATTTTGCATGGTAAACAATATTTGCATAATCATTAGGTGTATATATTGATATTACGACTTGCACTAGTCTCTTTCAGGGAAGAGGGATTATTATTATTATCTACCAGCTTCAAAAATAAACAAAAACAGTAGCAGTTTTTCTTCAAGAGCCTTAAATGCTCAGAATGGTAGGGTGAAATGGGTAAAGAGAACGCAACATACCCGCAAAACTGCTAGTATTTGGTGAGTTTTGACCTATCAATAGTTTGAAACTTGAATATCATGAGGCAATTTTCAGGAATGTATAACCAGTAACTGCCTGTTCTTAATATTTATCCTGAGTACGGAAATTTAACATCGAAAAAAATTTAGCAGCTTACGAGGAAGAAATTTTTCCATCGTTTCAACAGCGATCATACAGCGTCAAACCATATCAGGTATTTAATTACTGCAATTTTTTTTATTTTTATTTCCACGAACTAGGGTCGGTGCCAATTTGATTTTGTTGTAGGCACGTGACTCTTAAAATAGGAAATTACAGTTTCTCCACCTTAGTGCCTTTGAGGGAATAAATATCAGCTCATCATCAGTAAAAGCAAGGAAAATTGCCGCACAACCATGGAGACACAGTGATCATAATACCCACACGAAAATGTTATTAATTGTTTTAAAAAAAAGTCGGTAAGTTTTTAATGACACCCCAGATTAAAGCCTTGCCACTCCAGTAAAAACAAAACACACAAGAATAAGTTTTTCGGTGGCACCTCCAATTCGACGGAGTCCACTTGCTTAACAACGTGAAGACTACCGACCTCAGAGCGTCCACCACGCGCCTCCTTGCCGAAAGCAATCTTGTCGTAAGTCTAGCAAGTTAAGTAAGCGAAACTGTGAGGAAGAAGGAAATGGGTCCAGTTCAAAGGCGACGCGTGACTGAAATGCGGAAAGATATCACGATTGCAATTGCCACGATGAGCTTATCGCGAAAGGAATGGAGACCGATCACCATGGTCAACTGATTACACGAATTTCGTTCTCTTTTTTATCATTTATCCGCCTTACCATCGAAAACCGCACTAATTTGGCTCTTAAAATCGGGGTTTTTGAATGAGTTGACAGTTAAACATGCACGAATATCCACGTCCTGTGTAAGAGCAACCCATGTCGGCGGTAGGCGAACCCGCGACCTCCTCTGTGACAGGCGAGGACTTCATCAAGGCCAGCAAATATTAAAATTTTAGAATTAATTTTTCTAATAAATAATTTCTCATCTAATATCATAAAAAATTACGTAAAAATAAGTAAGGTTAATAGAGGTGAACTTGTGCCCTATTCAACTGAAGAGTATGGTTTATCACATACCAAGAACTACATTGCGTTTCTTTCCGCAGACTACGAAAATCGGATTTGCTAGTTGATACACACTTATCATATTTTAGCCTTTGAACGCCCCAAAATTAAAAATAAATGCGATGCAACGCGATCTAGAGGAAGGAACAGATTTCCCTGAAAAGAATTCGTGAAATTCACTAGCCTTGCAGCTTATTGATCTGTGTTGAGTTCTACGCTCACCTATCGAAACTAACTTCCGTTTCGCAACAGTGCTGAGAGATAGTTTATTGCCAAAATGCTCACATTTTAACTTATTCCGGCAGATCTTGCCATAAAAAATTCGCTATGAGCTGAAAAGGAATAAATGTTACCATTAATATAGTTTATGGAGAATATATCCCTCCAATCTGAGAAACCATGCAGTCATTTTAATCGTGCTGAGACCCTTACTAATTAGTGGTTTCCCTTTCCCTCAACCGTCACCCACTCCCACCCCCGCCTATGCTCACAAACGTGGGAAATTTTGTACTCGGTTAATGTCCTTTGTATCCTTACCTCTCTCCCCTACCTCTTGATTACCCCCCACCCACTACTCTGGTTTATATATAGGAAGAATCTTCATTGTACTCATCGCCGGATGATGACGCAGTGCGTCGAAACCATGGTCGCGTGTTAATAAATATGTGGAAAAACAAAGTAAAAAATTTTTCATTCATCATGAGCAACTTCCATAAAGTAACGCCTCAGACTATCAACTTGATATAGAGGTTAACTGCGAGATGAGCAAGTTCTCTCGTCGAAAAAGCTGTCACGGACAAAAAGCTGCGGTGTTCTGAGTGGGTATTCGGCTACCTTTGGGGGCTTATTACGTAAGTCATAACTCCGGAGCTATGGAGCTATAAGAGTTATGATGGCTGCCATAGCTCAATTTGCGATTACAGTAGTCAAAATAACTCCGATAGGAGTTGCGAACTGGAGCTATCTCGGGGCTGGAATAACGCAGGCTTCTGACCCGTCCTTATGATAACTCCAGCCCGATTTCCTTCGGTTCTCAACTGTCATTTGTTTATTTCTGCCGTCGGAAGGTCGGAATCTGAAGGATTTGGCAATGCATGGACCAATAAACATATATTTGGCGAAGGATGACGAGGGTGTTTGCGGAGTATACATATATATGTAAGAAGAATGAGGCATCTGACATTAGAAATGAGACGAATAAGGGGTTCCCACAATCCGATCGAATTAGATGAAGACCATATTCGAATGTTTTTCAGAGTGTCGAAAAACACTTTTCAATATCTCTGCCGGTCTCTGGGACCCACACTAAGGAAACGCAGAATATCACTAAGCGTGGAAAAAAAAGATAAATATTATTGAAGAGTTTTCATTATATCACTATGGGCGTGTGTAATGTTGAATCTTCTTATTCTGCGTTTCCTTAGTGTGGGTCCCAGAGACCGGCAGAGATATTGAAAAATGTGTTTCGACACTCTGAAAAACATTCGAAAATGGTCTTCATCTAATTCGATCGGATTGTGGGAAACCCTTATTCGTCTCATTTCTAATGTCAGATGCATCCTTCTTACATACTCCGCAAACACCCTCATCATCCTTCCCCAATATATGTTTATTGGTCGATCCATTGCCTTATCGGCCTTATCCTTCAGATTCCGACAGCAGACATCAACAAATGACAGCTGAGAAGCGAAGGAAATCGGGCTGGAGTTTTCATAAGGCATTTTTATTTTCATTATTGGTATAAAAAAAATATGTCGGTGTGTGTGCAAATATCTGTCAATCTCAGTAGCATATTTTTGTTAATTGTCGATGAAATATTAAGGTTTGTCACCCCACATTTTATTTATTGTTGCCTCCCCGTTTATTCCTTGGAATACGCCAAGGGCAAAGCTTCTGTGGTCACTCATAAAATTAGTGAGCACCACACACTGCTTCCTGCTCATTTTCTCCGACCTTTGCCGGTATCTAAAATTGTATTCATTGCCATAATTGCAACATGGGCAGAGAATAGGTTTGGATTCGACGATAAATGAATGACTGTACACAATGGATGACATATAACTGTATATGAATAAGCTTTAAAGTATAAACATTTCAACAATGTAGTTTATATCAATTATTTCACGTTAACTTACGAAATACAAGTTTGGGACTCCATTCCGAAATTCACGTTAAACCCGTCTGCTCAGAAACATTTAATATCGGATACCTAAGCTCCTATTGGTTGACTCATTTCTGGAGATTTGCTTTCCGAATTTTTCATAGCCACTGTAGCTCCGCATTCTTTCGGAGACTTCTCGTAACTCCTGCCGGTACGTAATAGGGTTGGAGCTACAAATCAAAACAAATCCGGGCGGAGTTACAGATAGCTCTAGCTCCGAGTAAAAGTTACGTAATAGGCCCCTTGGGTAAGGTAGACCATTTAAATGATACCGAAACCTGTTAAGATACCGTTACTTGGCGACTGGGAGCCGCCAACAATTATGCCTCTCATCACCCGGGGGAGAGGGCAGCAGCTCTTCTTCACATGTGCGAAGGTGGAGACCATACTGGTCGGTACAGCGACACACATTTCACTACGGGCGTGGTAACATTTACTTTAACGGCTATAGTACTGCCATGTGGAAGGCAAGGGGAAACCACCACATTATCATCCCGAGGAGTCGCAGCTACTCCAACTCAATTTATATAATGACACGATGGAATTCTCTCGGGTTAAATCGGAGGTAAACTAGTCCCCCATTCGGATCTCCGAGCGGGGACTACTCGAGAGGGTACATCGGTCAAAGGTGATAGAATAGTATGGATAGGAACATGGAACGTCAGATCACTTCGTACCTGCGGTAGGCTAGAGAACTAAAGGGTGGAGATGCGAAGAATGAACCTCAACGCATTAGGCATCAGCGAAATTTTGGAGTGGAAGCTACATAATGATACACGCATGATCACTAAATAGTAATGTTGGAGTAGGGATAATGCTTAGAAAAATTGCCGATGTGCGTGTTAAAAGCTACCTGCAGTTTAATGAAAGGATAGTAATGATGAAGATAGATACTAAACCCGTAGCTACTGTAGTCGTGCAGGTTTACAAGCCTATATCAGAATATGAACTAGTACTCCACTCTACTTATACAGCTACTCCACTCAATTTATATAATGACACGATGGTATTCTCTCGGGTTAAATATTCCGGAGGTAAACTAGTCCCCCATTCGGATCTCCGGGCGGAGAATACTCGAGAGGGTACATCGGTCAAACGAGATAGAAAGTTACGGATAGGAACATGGAACGTCAGATCACTTCGTACCTGCGGTAAGCTAGAGAACTTGAAGGTGGAGATGCAAAGAATGAACCTCGATGTATTAGGCATCAGCGAAATGAAATGGCCCCAGGAAGGAGACTTTTGGAGCGGAAGCTACAGAATTATACACACAGGATCGCTAAATGGTAATTCTAGAGTAGGCATAATGCTTAGAAAGAGTGCCGGGATGCGTGTTAAAAGCTACCTGCAGTTTAATGAAAGGATAGTAATGATGAAGATAGATACTAAACACGTAGCTACTGTAGTCGTGCAGGTTTACAAGCCTACATCAGAATATGAAGATGAAGAAGTATAAGATGTCTACCAAGATATAGCGGAAGTTAACAAGCGGGTAAGAGGGGGAGAAAATCTAATTATTTTAGGTGACAGGAACGCCGTCGTCGGCGAAGGTCAAGACCGAATAATAACTGGGAAATATGGGTTAGCTAACCGAAATGAAAGAGGAGAAAGGCTACTGGAATTCTTCACGGAGCACAGGCTAGTCGTTGCCAACACTTTATTCGAAAATCCGCTGCTAATAAATATTACGGTCTAGACGATTCTGTTACTCGTAACGCCGTAAGGTTATATTTTCCCACGCCATATCCGAAGAATTTCGAGACGTATTCATAAACGCGGCATTATAAACACCTTTCTTAATATACCTAATATGCAGGGGAACAAAATAAAAAAATGCGAAAACCTGCCCCGGTCTCCCCTACCTACTAAGCAGAGAGTTTAAACTAATTTTAACATTTTATGCAAAAAAAACTCCATTTGCCAAAGAAATATGTGGTAAATTCACGATTTTTCAAATTTTCATTTTCTTTTATGACGGATAATAATTTTGTTCTTATATTTTGGGGGGCTCCGGACCCCCCGGACCTCCCCTGGCTACGCCACTGCCCCGCGTTACCTGATGTCTGCTCCGTGTGAATTCGTTTAGTGTAGTTTACGAAATCTCACCCGGGGAAATTCGGGGGAACTGTAACGTGTAAAATGGCTAAGAGTAAGAATGCTAATAGCAGCGTCGGAAAAAATAAAACTTCCAGGGCAGGGCATATTCCAATGGAATATGCCCTGGATCCAAATCAGACACATATGAATAAAATTTTGTATTATTGGCAACCACACTTTATTTATTTTTTTAAATTGTATTCCCAAACCACCGAATACAGCTCACCTAGGCCATGTTATATCAGGGTATTCGACAAATCTAACAATTAAACGTACACGAACAACCATGCCCTGAATAGGGGAAACTTACACACGCGGGACTCGAACGTAAGACCTTATGTTCGGCAGTCGTGGACAATACCCGGCCGCCACCGATGCCGGCACTTCAGGAGTCCATTTATTTTTCAATGAAAATGGCAATTGCACCGAGTATTATCACACTTATCTGTATCAAAAAATTTTTTCCTTAACTTTCTCTAACACCATTAATGATAAAATACTGCTCAGAGTATAGATCAAATGTATACGATGCAATAAGGCATTTATCTAACGTTTCAGTTTATTTAAAAATATCATCAGGGCTCAGAACTGTTCAATCACTTCGATTCCCAATTGGGGATACAGCAGCCCACTGAAAGGGCGTAGCGTCGACGTAGCCAACATAAGAAGAAACTAAATGCCGGGCACCGGCACACTTGATGGAAAATTCCTTCCTCGTAACAATTTTCTAACCACATTGTCTTGCGACGGTACACATTAATAATAAGAAAATACATAATATAACCAATCCAACTAATATAACCAGCTAATTTAGGAATATCAAGTTCCCGAAGGCGAGGAATTTTCTTAATTGCTAAATTCGAGCGTGAAAGCGTGTGATATGGCGTCAGTCGCACAGTTGATGCTTGTCTATTTTCACGCCGAGGTACGGTAAGACCTCTACAGGAGTTGAAACGAATTTGATTATGATTTTCTGCTGTTTAGGCTGATGCCCACGTCATCAACCAGGAATTTCACTATATCAAACACTAAGGTCCTTGGAGTATGCTGGTCGCAGGTGAAGACAATTAACCAGTCGTCTAAGTAAGGTACGAGGACAGTCTGGAACCAGGAATATACTTCGTGGCCACCGCTCGCGCCCACCGCTGCATGGTAGCAAAAGCAAGACAGTGGCCCATAGGAAGCCTTGTAAAACCGAAGTATTTATCATTGCACGCATTTCCATAAAACCGCCAGTGGCCTGCACGAACAGAGCGCTGGTAAAATGCGTCTTAGAGGTCGAGCTCGCAGACAAAGGCGTTTAACTGAATTATGCTGACCGCCTGGGTGGCGTATTTCAGGCGGGATTTTGGCCTATAATAAAATTCGGTCCATGGACTCAAGTCGTGAATTGAACGGCAACCACCAGAGGACTTAGGGATTAAATTCGCTTTAAACCCACACTTCGGTATTTCACGTATCAAAATTCTGCGGGACACCATTGATTCTAGAACTGAAATTAACTCTTCTCTGGGCGTTGATCTTAAGAAAACAAAGAGTATTTGTGGGTTTTGGGATGTTTGCACCGGACAATACCAAATCAAGCACTGATTCATCGCCATTTGGGTATATCTTCACCCTGGGTAAATTTCGAATTCAACACTCACCGCCAGCTGTTGTTACGGAGGGCGAGCCAGTAGCTCCTCCAGCGGAAGGGTGTCTGGTCCGTCGACAGGAGCTACGTATCCGAATCCGGGTCCCCGGAAACGGTGTCCTCCGGGGCGTCAACGTGATAAGGGTCCACGGGTGATCCACTGCGCTGAGTTGAGAATGAAGCAGTGTCCTCGTCGTCACTGTTGTATATGAGAAATCACGAATTAGAGACGGATTATATTTAGAGTTAGCATTTTTTAAGTCAGTGGTCGTAGGCCTGTTCTCATTCTACACAGATTGACTGTTACACAATAATGTTTCATAATTTCTTTGCTACCTTATTATGTTCCTAGATATATTTTTAAGCCATAACTATGTATACATGCTTAAAACGTGTACAAAATCAATTTCATACTCGTAATATAATATATTAAAATATCCCCCCTAATTACTGGACATAAGGAACAATTACTGTCTAATTTTCGCAAAAATTCCAAGTTCTCGGAAAAATATAAGTTTTCTTTATATTTCAATATTATGTACGGAATATGTGACGTCGAAAACTGTTATACTCCAAAATTCAAACAAATTACATGAAATTTAATAATTAACATCACCTTTGAAGCATTTGGCCCCAACGTGTGGTGGTCCTGTGGCACAACTTGGGATTCAGGGATGGGAATGAGACCAGAGGAGTGGTCTCCGATATCAGCTCATGTTGTGTCAGAGGAATGCCGTGGCTGGACCTGGGGCCAGGGTCTGGAACTACGGTTGCAGCGCTGGCAGCGGCTAGATGTCTCTGACCATCCCCAGGGCCCTGGACTCAGTAATGGGATCAAGGGGGATAGGGAGCATGGAGGGTGGCTCTTCCGACGTAGGCGGCTGGACTCGCGTGTTGAGCAGGCTGGATGGAAAGGAGGACATGTGAGATCCCGATGGGGATGTCTTGGGGACAAAGGTCGGAGAAGGCGACTCTTTTCATGGTGAGCGAGAGCGGCTTCGTCAAATCCTGTGCTACCTTTATGACCCATGGTGGCTGAGAGTGTATTAGCCGCAAGTGCTGAAGACGCGAGCGTATGGTCAGTGTGAAATGACGTCCCCTCCCGTGCTAGCTTTCTGGACCATTGTGGCTGCGAGCGTATTACCCGCTAGTGGTAAAGGCGCGAGCTTGCTGCGAGCGTATCAGCCGCTAGTGCTGAAGACGCGAGCGTGTGGTCAGTGTGAAATGACGTCCCCTCCCGTGCTATCTTTCTGGACCATTGTAGCTGCGAGCGTATTACCCGCTAGTGGTAAAGACGCGAGCTTGCTGCAAGCGTATCAGCCGCTAGTGCTGAAGACGCGAGCGTATGGTCAGTGAGAAATGACGTCCCCTCCCGTGCTAGCTTTCTGGACCATTGTGGCTGCGAGCGTATTACCCGCTAGTGCTGAAGACGCGAGCGTGTGGTCAGTGTGAAATGACGTCCCCTCCCGTGCTAGCTTTCTGGACCATTGTGGCTGCGAGCGTATTACCCGCTAGTGGTAAGGACGCGAGCTTGCTGCGAGCGTATCAGCCGCTAGTGCTGAAGACGCGAGCGTGTGGTCAGTGTGAAATGACGTCCCCTCCCGTGCTATCTTTCTGGACCATTGTGGCTGCGAGCGTATTACCCGCTAGTGGTAAAGACGCGAGCGTGCTGCGAGCGTATCATCCGCTAGTGCTGAAGACGCGAGCGTGTGGTCAGTGTGAAATAACGTCCCCTCCCGTGCTAGCTTTATGGACCATTGTGGCTTCGAGCGTATTACCCGCTAGTGGTAAAGACGCGAGCTTGCTGCGAGCGTATCAGCCGCTAGTGCTGAAGACGCGAGCGTATGGTCAGTGTGAAATGACGTCCCCTCCCGTGCTAGCTTTCTGGACCATTGTGGCTGCGAGCGTATTACCCGCTAGTGGTAAAGACGCGAGCTTGCTGAGAGCGTATCAGCCGCTAGTGCTGAAGACGCGAGCGTGTGGTCAGTGTGAAATGACGTCCCCTCCCGTGCTAGCTTTCTGGACCATTGTGGCTGCGAGCGTATTACCCGCTAGTGGTAAAGACGCGAGCTTGCTGCGAGCGTATCAGCCGCTAGTGCTGAAGACGCGAGCGTATTGTCAGTGTGAAATGACGTCCCCTCCCGTGCTAGCTTTCTGGACCATTGTGGCTGCGAGCGTATTACCCGCTAGTGGTAAAGACGCGAGCTTGCTGCGAGCGTATCGGCCGCTAGTGCTGAAGACGCGAGCGTATGGTCAGTGTGAAATGACATCCCCTCCCGTGCTAGCTTTCTGGACCATTGTGGCTGCGAGCGTATTACCCGCTAGTGGTAAAGACGCGAGCTTGCTGCGAGCGTATCAGCCGCTAGTGCTGAAGACGCGAACGTATGGTCAGTGTGAAATGACGTCCCCTCCCGTGCTACCTTTCTGGACCATTGTGGCTGCGAGCGTATTACGCGCTAGTGGTAATGACGCGAGCTTGCTGCGAGCGTATCAGCCGCTAGTGCTGAAGACGCGAGCGTGTGGTCAGTGTGAAATGACGTCCCCTCCCGTGCTAGCTTTCTGGACCGTTGTGGCTGCGAGCGTATTACCCGCTAGTGGTAAAGACGCGAGCTTGCTGCTAGCGTATCAGCCGCTAGTGCTGAAGACGCGAGCGTATGGTCAGTGTGAAATGACGTCCCCTCCCGTGCTAGCTTTCTGGACCATTGTGGCTGCGAGCGTATTACCCGCTAGTGGTAAGGACGCGAGCTTGCTGCGAGCGTATCAGCCGCTAGTGCTGAAGACGCGAGCGTGTGGTCAGTGTGAAATGACGTTACTCCCGTGCTATCTTTCAGGACCATTGTGGCTGCGAGCGTATTACCCGCTAGTGGTAAAGACGCGAGCGTGCTGCGAGCGTATCAGCCGCTAGTGCTGAAGACGCGAGCGTGTGGTCAGTGTGAAATGACGTCCCCTCCCGTGCTAGCTTTCTGGACCATTGTGGCTGCGAGCGTATTACCCGCTAGTGGTAAAGACGCGAGCTTGCTGCGAGCGTATTAGCCGCTAGTGCTGAAGACGCGAGGGTATTGTCAGTGTGAAATTGCGTCCCCTCCCGTGCCAGCTCTCTGAACCATAGTGGCTGCGAGCGTATTACCCGCTAGTGCTAAACGAAGGGGAAGGATATTAGGATTTTTGGATAGAATGAAAGGTAGTTGGTCTTATTGTGCATGAAGAGGGATGCGCATGATGTACGGGGAGGATCCATGATTCCTTCTTAATCACTCCATGGAAACCTACATAAATCGGTAGAATATTTTAATAATAGTGAAAGTTAGTTAACACAGAATACAGTCTTCCGGCAGGATTTTTTACAGGTATCAAATATCATTTTCAGGCAGTGTTTACAAGTATCAATTCTTCTTTGAAACATTAACATACAAGTTCCTATTCTACCCACATGCAGCATAATAGTTTTGACTCTGTCTAAGACTTAGATATTTATGAGGTAGAACACGAGATTTGGTGATCTTTGGTTATGATTTGGAGTATTCTCAATTTAGATGCGTAAAGCACTGATAATACTTACCGCTCGCGGTCTAGAGGCAAATCTTTTTTTAGTACCCTCGTTGAAGATATCTTGATTGTAGTCACTATGAATATTAAGCCACCTGTATCAAGAGAAAATTATGATATAGTAATAATATTCACATTCTTGTTTCCGTTTTCTAAATTGCAGAATGCATATTGCGTACGTTAAATTAGCAAAAAGGCGAAAAAGATTGAAAAGGACAATAAAGTTTTTTCCTATATTTTTATTGCCTTAATGGAAAGATTCCTTTCCCTTGGGCTACAACCTTATCGCGGTGGAAAGGCTCCAAGAACCAAAAAATACCCTTATCCCCCTCACTTAGGGTATTTACTTGCTCTTCATCATCCGAGTCTTCGTCGGATCGATCAATATTTCTGATTACCTCCTCCTCTAGAATATCCTCGAGAGGGCACGTTGGCGTATAAAGCGCGCCAATCTTCGAAAACCAAGGATTTCAGTATTGTGCGTACATTCTTGTCTGGAATGGCCTCGTGTATTCTTACAATGTAGTTTTGACTGTCGATAGTGCGAGTTTTCAAAGGTCTAGGTAATGAAGCTAATTTAAATATAGATCGGCAAGAGGAACTACGTCAACGTCAAGACGTACAAAGTATGCTGCGCGACCGTGTATATCATCCTTTGCTATTCTTGAATGGCCTCGCTTATTCTTACAATGTCATTTTTTCTGTCAAAAGCGCGAGTTTTTAAAGCAAAAAGTATTGCAGCAATTGTTTTTAGATTGGCAAGGAAACCCGACCCCCGGGGCGTATACATTACGCCGCACAACCAGCCTCGTATCAACAGTGTGCCTTTAAATTTTTATTACCTATAAATGCACGAGCTTGAACTAATTTCTACAAATAAAGATAAATTTCAACAAAAATCAAGTATTATCGTATAAATGCATACATCGTGGACAGAGTACGCCACGCTCCCGGTCGTGTAAAAATATCAGGCATGCCCGCTCGAGGGTTAAATGCCTTTAGTAAGAAATTGACAACATGGACGAAATACAATATAAAATAAAATTGTAATGTCACGATAAATTGAAAAGAAGTTAGATACTGTGCTCACTAGAATAAAGAGAACAGGGACGTAATGTAATATAAAATAAAACGGTAATGTCACGAATTGGTAATGGCAAATTGAAAAAAAGCTACAAATAGTGCTCACCATAATATGCCTTGAAGGAACGGAATAAAATGTAATTTTCGAAAACTATTCTCACCAACACGAAGGCACAAGTGGTACTATGGAACTGGCGTCGGAAGAGAATGAACACAATAAAACCCTATTGTAGGGGAAGGCGACGAAACGGAATCGTTACGGGACGCGAATGCGCGTCCATAGGCTTCCTGGCAAAACACTCCGGACGCGTATTCGCGTCCGCCGGCTTGAATGTGTTAAAAGACCAACGCCCGTTAAAATGACAGGTGAGGCGTTTCTATTTCACTTGTAATGGTAACGCGAGCTTTTTATCAAGAAATCACTGCATTGCTTTACGTCTTGCCATTTTGATGTTGCAATATGATGACTTTCTTAGACAAACGTAACTTCCTCCATGACTGTCAGCACGAATTCCAAAAGGTAGATCATGCGAACCACAGATAGCGTTCTTCCTTCGCGACGTTATAAAATCTGGCGACGTTTTTTTCTATATTTTAAGAAAGCTCTCGAGACTGTACCTCACATAAACTTTCATACAAATTACAGCCATTCGGATTAAACGAAACAGTTTTAAACTGGATAGGATACTTTCTCAGTGATCGTAAAAAGAAGTAGTTCTTGACGGTATTACCTCTGACGTTGTATATGTTACATTTGATGTTCCACGAGAAAGCGTAAAAGGGCCCCTGTTGTTCATTACATACATTAATGATCTCGTTCCCGTATTAGATTTAAAATACGTTTATTTGCTGACGACGCGGTCATTTATCGCGAAATTAGTGATCACTCTGACAATGAAATTCTATTATCTGACCTAAACTACGTTCAATTATGGAGCCCGGAGTGGGGATTGGAACTTAATATGAACAAATGCATGGCGGTACATTTCTTCCGGAATTTTCCCAACTCTAACCATGTTTATGCAGTGGATGGTATTAAAATAAAGGCAACAGACGAAGTGAAATACCTGAGAGTTACGATAACCTCGAACCTCACATGGGGAACGCATAAAAAGAATATTTGCGGCATAGCCCTGAAGAAATTAGGATTCGTCAAGCGTATTGTGGGAATATTTTCGCATGAAAAAGCAAAAGAAAGTTGCGATTTCGTACTCGTCCGACTGCATCTTGAATATGCAGCGAGCGTATGGGATCAGAATGGATTGAATCAGGATGCAGAAAGACTTAATCCGCGAACTGAATAAAATACAAAGGAAGACTGTACGTATCGTCAAAAACTGTAAGGGGCGTACAGACAGTGTTACCCAAATTTTATGCGAATGAGGCTGGGAGCCGCTGGAGACTCGGAGGCTGCGCGATAGCCTTAGATAGCTTGAACAATTGCGAATGGATATCTTTAAGGGCGACATGGGGAACATAATATTAGAGCCACACTATATTTCCAGGTGCGACAGAAGCGATAAATTAAGCGAAATGTTTTGCTGGACGGATAGATATGGTAATTCGAGTTTCCCCCGAACCATGAAGGACTTTAATAAACGCTAGTCCAAACTTTTTTAGAGTTCTTCATTTTTTGCAGCTGTAAAAAACTGGTGTCCTAACACCCCCTGCCACACGCCTTTTAGGCGGCTTACGGGGTATTATGTAGATGTAGTTGTAGATGAAGTATTGCGGGTTCGAACAAAAATTACCATTGTATCACTGCATCCAGGTAACCATTACCCTGACCATTCCAGTGTTAAGAAATCTGTCACGGTCTCCGCCGCGATTTCTGTGCATGCCCACCAGCTGAGGGAAAATTTTAGTTACAGGGACTCTTCGCGATCCGACTTGCGTCCGAAAAAACAGGCTCTGGCGTCCCGCAGACCTCTGACCCCCTACTCCCCCTCCTCGCCTCCCCTCCCGGGAGCCCTCCCAACCCGGCGACGTGCGCAGTCTGAACAACCAAGGGGGCGACAGAACTGTAATATATCGTTTATAAAACCTCTTGTTTTGATTTTCTGGAGCCCCAGTGGTCCAACGGCCTATCCAACATAGAGGCGCTGGTGTAGCCTGTTTTTCTGGGCAGTCTGCTGGGCAGTAATAAACTGGGGGCTGCCATATTGAATCTCGTTGTAAACAAAGGTGGTATTGAGGCTTATTGATAGATATTAGTGTTAACTGCAGACTTTTTATTGCTGACATTGTCCCTTACGATTTTTGAAGTTGCTTGAAGAAGGCTACGAGACTCAATGATCTTGACTATTGCTAAATTGCGTGGGTATGAAATGTATTTGGAGATGAAAATGTGAGTAATTCTGTTTCCTCCATTATTCCATTTTGATTTCAACCTGTGATTAGCTAACTTTTTCTCATGTTTTCAAAATTTCATGGTGTCTTGTATTCCTTATATTTCAATGTATTTTTCATTGTACTTGCAGTACTTGTAGTGTTCAAACTACTCATTTATCGCTACTGCTTCGCTTTGGTTTGTTTAACCTTACCATTTTGTTGGTTATGTATGTAATTTGCTATTTCAACTCTGTCCTTCCAACTGTTTAATTGTCATTAATTGAGCATTATTCATTAAGTGTTCTACGATATTTACATTTCTTAAAACTTTAATGTCTTTTATTTTGAAGTAAGAACCTATATACTACATTGTTGTAAAATATTCTTCGCTTTTCTCGTTTTCCACATTTGGAATGCTTTCTTTCGTATAAGTGATGGTTATTAACTTATAAGAACCTTTCATTTTAAGACTACTCTGCCAAGATATGTTGTATACCTTAATGGGTACTCATCATGAACAACTTTATACGAAATAATGTCCTTTCATAATTAAATAATTATCTTCCATGAAATGATATCCAAACTTGCATACTTATTTCTAGTGAAGTGTTGTTATGGTCTATGGTTTCAGAATTAGCATTATATTCCCTGTACCAGAGCTATTGCGAGATACATCTACCTCAAAGAAAATTGAGTCACCCTCATTGTCTATAACTATCGTGTGTTTACTTAAGTAATGGAATCTTACTCCTATTACGCAAAGACTGCTCATATCTCATTGCAACGTACTGCTGTCATTGATATTTGTTGCTTGTGAATCTCATGTGCTTGTAAAATTGTTAACTTCCACAGATTTCATCTATAGAATGCCATATTTAAATTGTTATTGTTGTATTTCTTTTACCAGTTATTGTATCAATAAATACCAACGTCCAATGAACTAAGTTTCCATGATCATTATTCTTACCAACCACCAGATCGTCAGTTGACCTTGTACATTAATCTTATATTATTGTTACTAGTTAAGTAAACTGGGGAAGTTCATCGGGATGATTTTCCTACATTCATTTCTTTTAAGTTTCTCGCAATTGCAGTAGCATTATTAAACCTGAACAGCATGCCCTATCGTGACGCGTAAAAAAAGTTTGAAACGCGCTGAGATGGGCATTCAAACTTCGCGGCAGCCTTGGACCACTGGCATAGATGGCACTGATGTATCAAAACCTATACACATTATCCTTAGGGGTTTGTCGCCCCCTTGGTTTGAACAGACACGCTCCGACGCAGTCCTCTCCGCCATGCCTCCCACTTCGCCCGCATCGGGTCCCATTTTAGTGCAGCCAGCTGTTTCTCTCTCGATGGCGTACATCGCCATATGGCTGCAGAGTGGATTTTGTCTTCCTCTCCCAAGTTTATGGGTGAAAGCAGCAGAATATTTATTTTGAAATGACAGGAGTTATATTTTTGTTTTGTTTTATTTTATCTTACAAAGTGTGGTAAGATGAAGAGTAAATGTTTTCGCGGAGTGTGACCTGAGTGAGCGTGTTTTAACTTTGAGGAAACTTCATGATTGGAGGCATAATTGTGAATTGGGGAAACTCCTTACTATTCCCAGAATGTTGGTGAATTTATATTAAATCCTGGTGAAAATAAAACTTGTATCTGTTATACTTCATCTCGTCATAAAAGGTGGTGACTTATCTTCCTTGGTGGTGCATCTAATGCATGCACCTGGCGCTCTATTAATAAAAATATAAATATAAATTGTCTACCTCTCAACCAAGGTTTTGGGGAACCGCCCCATCTCTACCTACGTTCACCAGGTCTGGGCTATGCCTAGGTAACATACAAGTTCAATTCAGTAACTCGCATAACTTGTCATTGTGGGATTTTGCGTCGCAAATACTCATCTATACGCATTTTAATTTAGAGTATTAAGCTATTTTATAGAATACTTTTAAGGGGACATCGCTTGAGTTAAACGAGCGATACGCCGCACAGTGGTCTGAGATGCCCTTTTCGGCGGACAAAAGTCGATTTTTCGATTGCGTTCAAACCATCCAAAAATGCTAAATATGTGAAGCTAAAACATCATTCCATTGTAAATAGATCTTTATATCTTCCTTTACTGCCCATTTTTCGAATTACAGGAGTGATTTTTAGCGAAAGTTGTTTGAGTGTAATTTCTCAAATTTTTGACGGCTTTTTAACTTGATAAATACCATAACCAATTGCCATTTTTTTGTTTTCTTTTGAGTTTATTTCAGCAAACTCACCTTTTAATGATCCATAAACCTAATTATTAATGTTATGAAAGCGTCCGGGGTGTCAGGATAGCGCGCTATAATATCATATGCAAATATTTTTTTTAATTATGCACAGTTAGAGATATAAAAAAAACCACGCTCTACCACTGTGTTCTCATGTAATAGGATGCAAAGAAAATACTATCCTTGAAGCAATTTAGAAAGAATTATCTACCTTTAGTTGCCTTTTTTAAATTTATAAGCCGAAATGTGTTACAGAGACGCCTGGCTATCCTAACGCCATGGCGCGCTATCTCTCGGCCAGTCGCTTTCGCTGATAAAATCGTCCGTTTTGAGTCTCTCTATCAGACGCAATTGGTTCATTTATTAGCATTATCAGCACCAATTTTATCCATGCCTAAACACTACATGATTCACTGACCATATCAGGAACAATATAGCCCATTTGACACGGCTTAAACTAACAATTCGGCTGCCACTAGGCTTCTTCCAGTGTGCGACAACTCCAGCTATTGTTAAGATTCCTCTAATTGTTCAGTGAAAATTGAATACTTATTTTCTATGAACCAGTCTTCGGATATGGCACTCGTGAAGGAATATTTTTTTCAATTTACGAGAGATGTGGGCCGAGAAGGACAGCGTTCGTTACAAGCATCTATATGAGTACATTTTAAGGTAGGTGAAAGTGATTTAATTCCGAGGTGCAACATACTAAGGTGATTCATTAACCCATAGTTGGCGTATCATATTTATGTCTTTGGCCACAAGGAAGGTCGAACGTGAAAGATGACAGGAAGCTAAGAATTCAAAACTGGCTGTTTTCTTTCATTACTCGGGCGACACTGAGATGGTAAAAGAGCCGTAGAACAATAAACGTGTTTTTGCAGAACAAAAATATGTGGGTTAATTCAGATATTGATTTTTTTGGCGGGAAAAAATCAAGCCCCAGATAACGAGCTCGGAAACTTCTCAACCCTCTACCTCGGGTAAGTTCAATGTTATCGATGGCATATATTATAGCATTTACGTAAATGAGAGTATTACCTATCAAATGATTGATTTTATTTAGGTGTGTAGTCCATTCAGTCGTCCGTGTAAGAATTTTGAAACGTTGTGCGAGCGATCAAAGCGGAGGAGAACCACGGAATTGCTCGACACTTAGACCATATAAGAACTAGACCCGCCATTCCCCACCCCTACCCATATCTCGCCGTGTGGCCAACATCTCCCCTCCGCTCCCTTCCTTCCCCACCCACTTTTAAAGCGACGTGACGTCACGGTTGGGACGCTCATCGTCGTAGCGCATTGCTACGAATCGGGATTCACTGTATCACTGCGGTATTCTGACAATTTTCTTCGCGATTTTTCAATTAGAAGTACTAATATTTATTGCGTTATGTACAAGAAGTATTCTCTCAGCCATGGTTGGATTGGTGTACTTACAATTAATGAACAGTGGCATTTTTCGGCATTGGCAGCGACGAAAAAATATTGTGGCAGTAAAATGAAGACAAAGCCCTTTGTAAACTTCCGCAGATTTTTTTCTTATCTCGTTAGCGATCTAGCATCATTCGGAACATCGTTATAAAAACATGAAATCTTGCACAAAAATTGTAAACGGGTGGAATTTTATATAGGAAAAGGGTCATGGTGTAAAGAATTTGCCGGTCGTCCACGAAGTAACGCGGCAACGCCTTCGCATATAGTAATTTTTAAACGGTCAATTATGCGATGCAAATTGAACTGCGCGCTAGTGCTATTAAAAAGGGATGTCAACAAATCAGCATTCATATTATTTAGGTAAGTAATTTAGTTATTTCATAAATGCATAATTTTTTACTTAGCAGACAGCTCTCGTGTTATTTATATTTTGTGATGGTGGAAAAAGGTCCAGCGCCGGCTTTGCAAGTGACAACTACGATTTACGTACGATACGGAAAATTCTGGGAACAAATAATGCCTATCAACATATTTATAATTAGAAAGAAAGAGAGGATTGAATTAAAATAATTTTAAAAATAAATTTGCTTTATAACAATCAATTATATTTAATATATTGAATAACTTATTAAATATTTTCATCTAATGTTGTACGTGTGTACTTACACTGTACATACTTCAATTAAATTTTTTTTTAACAATTTACGACATAATTTAATTTTTTATATTCTTGTCACAATACGTAAGAAAAGAGGATGCGGATTCAAAGATGATCTAAGAAGTGAATCTCATTTTAATAAAAAATCCAGAAGCGATTACCGACTCTGTGAAATGTGTGAAATGTAATGGATAATTTTCTATTTTTCACGGCAGTATGATATTTCGAAGCACTTGGAGACGCAAGAGCATAATAGATATTTAAATACTGCTGCATCTTCCTCCAAAATCCGGAATTTTTAGTAAAAACAATTTATGGAGACGAAGAAATAAACTAGCATTAGCAGTAGGATGTCTTTCCATGCTATTTTTCATAGTCATTCCTTCATATCTAAGGCCTGTACATCACAAGTTATCAAATCGGTTTTGCAGCGCACATGATACATAACGCCGTTCAAACAGCTGCTGTTTTGTTGCCCGCAGATGTGGAAAATATTGTCATTAAAATATATTTTTATTTCTACATTACACTGTGCGTCTTGAAATGCTGAAATAACTTTGTGAAACTGCGGAAGTCGCATGTTTAAGAAAATACTTGGTTACTGTAAAACGCGCTAGTTACCTCTTTATTCGTCAGCTGTAGATAGAATTTTTAAATTATACCACTCTATGTATTCCTACTTTCTATATCAGGTTTAATGTCCTAAAATTGTAGAAGAGAGTTTTAAAAAAGATTCCTCAAATTTAGCTGGAGTTTAAAAACAATCAATCACCTCTTTTTCAAAATGCTATTAAAGTTATTGAAGGTGATAAAATTTTTGGTAATCGAAGTAGCGAATGAAGTTAAAAATATCTGAATCAAAAGCGGTCAGAAAGTAATTTTCTTCCATTAACCATCTGTAAGAGTTTAAGCGAGCTCGAAGTGGGTGCAATAAATCATGCAGATATCATGAATCACGTTAAAAATTTCTAAAGTAACTGCAAAGATTATTTAGAAGAGTGGACGCTATATTAAAATTATATTGAACATTTTCATTGGATTACATTAAAAGATGAACTTAATTGGAATGATGTTCTAAAATCATTCGATCATTGTGCATAAAATTTTCCATATAATAATATTTCCAAAAACGAACTTTTTAATGACATATCATTATTTTAAAAAATATATTGGTTAGAAAAGGGTAAAATCTTGGGCTTCTGCACAAATCTTGATAGAGTACAAATGGTTATTAATATTTAAGCATTTGAAACAAGGCATATTCCATACAATATTGCCCTAAAATTAAGGAATATTCTTTGCCCTTACCACAAGCAATTGCTGCGACTGAACGCGTTTTTTCTACTGTAAATGAAGTACGTGCATCAGAAAAGCAATTCAATGTGTGAAATATAACTAAACAAATTCGTGTGAAAAATTTCACGACCTTTTCCGCAAAAGAAATGAAGAAAAAAATCACTCAAATATAAGAAATATGCCAAAGAAAAAATTATACTAGACTTAATTTTTCATGCATCATATTTGCTATTCTTTTTGCCACCCTTATGACCTTGACGGTGACCTTACTGGGTCAACGGTTGAATTTTCGTAGATGAAAGTGTTATTTTCGGGTTTCTCGGTTCCGAAAACCTAAGAATTGACATCTTGGTCAATGAAATGTAGACCTTTTTCTATCTCGATTTTTTTTACATTAAAACCACATAAGGCAAATTAAAATGTTTGGTTTGGACATTGTGAGGTCAAAAGGTCAAAATTGTAAAATTTCGCTTTCACTCAACAAAACTTAGGACCTTTCCCCATAAGTGTGCCAATTTTCATGAATATTGCTCGATGCAAAGTTACTAAAATTACAAGTCAAAAATGACACACGACCCTTGGGACAGTCTGTATATTCATTTTCTAGGAATGTCACCGTTAGGTTAATCTACTTGTAAATAAGTAATATTTCTGAAATAATTTTGCTTTTTATGGATCACTCCCTTCACCCTTTGTGAGATATCGTGCGATTTTGCTCCACGCCTTCTTTCTAATCTCACTAAAGATTTTTCAAAATGCGTATTTTCAGTGTAAATGCGTTAATCTAGGCTTCATTGTGTTGGATTTATAAATAAAATGATTTGTTTAATTATCTTTATTAAAGATTACCGAGATCGCAATAAACTGGTTTTTGTGGAAAAAATTACGTGATACTTGCCAGACCCCTTCCTTTTAGGGGGGAAGCCATGGTCTAGGGGGAGGAAAGCCATGGTCTAGGGGGGAAGCCATGATCTAGGAGGGGGGGGCAAGCCAAGTTGTGACATTTTAGCATGGAAAAGATGAATTAAACCAACATTATAAGAACATTATAACAGCGCTTTTTTAGTTTATGAGATTATTTCATTGAAAAAATAGTTTTATTTCAGTTACTTAACTTATAATAATACATATCATTTTTCGTTCATGGTTTGAAGAAAATTTGTTGAATACTTTCGTTTCAATTGAGTACTGATTTTGCTTAAACACTTTTGCGATTTTTGCTTCCAGGGGGTCAGCTGCTCCCCCTGCCCCTCGCTGGGTACGCCCATGTTTACATATGACATTCTTAATCAATTTATTTTACACGATCGCTTCTCGGTTTATCTTGATTTATTTAGCTTTTTGCGCAGAGTCAAGGCTATAAAATGCCTTAGTTCATCGTAAAAATATATTTATTAAGTGTATAATCATTTTACGTGCCCAATATCGTCACTTTTCAGCGACTTTGCAGCGTATGAGCGTTAAAATATCTCAAGCGCGCATACGGAATATCGTCTGCAGTCCCAACCGTGACGTCACGCTCCCTCATCCCACTCACTTCTCCGCCGTGCGATGTTGGCCACAGCGTTCCACCCGAATGGCAGGTCTACTTACTTAAATGGTCTAAGCAGCCCCCTCCAACTCGGCTGTTACGCTGCTGGTTGGCTGGTCCCAAAATCCTCCCACGTTATTCAATTTTTTTAGTTCATTACAGAGTGGCGCTGCGACCCTGTCGCGCGCCCAGTATCGCGTTGCTGTTACATTCATTTCAATGGTGAACCAGCGAAGCTCATCACTTGGAAGATGTGTTATATTGCTGAAAAGCTATTAAATTTGAAGATGGTTCGTGCATCGCGCTTTTGATATGTGCCTAATAATTCTACAAGATACAGGAAAACCAGGAAGGAATGCTGAGCTGAAAATAAAAGTTTTTTCAAAGCAGTGGTAAGTACTCAAAATGCGGTGGGTTACCGATGTTAGTTTTATGGCTCTGTTATCATTAATTTGGTAATTTTTTCGTGGTTTTAGATCTAAGTGACCTCGTTTTTTAGTTGAAAATATGTGTTATTCGCTAAGAATAAATTAGCGGTGCAAATAGATAGCGGAAATACTGCGGTATCTGCAATGGCGGCTTTGTTTACTCTTCTATGCATGTCCTTTCTCTTGTTTTTAAAGAGGATATGGCAAAGCATCCGATATTTATTTACGGAAATTTTTATTTTTATCTTCGCGGGAAATCATTGGTTCATGTTTTTCACATAATACCGAAATAATATCATGCCATGTTGCCGTGGAGGCATAGTTCAATCAGTTTTTACTAATTGTGTTATTGTACTTAATTACAATTGTATAACCTAGGTGGTTTCGTAGCTCGCTCTGCAATTAATTGATGGCTTTAGATATTTAGTGAAGAATTTTGTGTCAGTACAGAAAGAGGAGGAAAAATATCGCTCCACCACGAATTGAAAACTTGTATTATTTCATTCCTATTAGATACAGTTGTGCAGTGAATTTATGTTTTTATGATCATGGTGAAAGTGTTAATGTGCATCCTACTCTAGTTTTAGGACTTAATGACAGTGAAATTATAATGGTAGCTTCTGTTATTTGGTGGGATAAGATTTATGGCGCCCTAGCGATAGTTATACTTGCATCCATGCTCATGTTATGCAAGTATTGATGTTGTTTAGCGGACAATAATATACACGGACTAACGGTGATCCGCCTACGGATGTTGAGATATAAATAATTTCATATTTTTTTTACTTCTGTGGATTTGCTGCCATTGCAGTTTAGAAATTGTTGTAGTTGTAAACAAAGTGCAACAACAGTAATGTGGTCAGGATATTTTTTGCTGAGAAGGGGCAGGGGTTACTATCTGTAATAAAAAAGGAAGTCATGAGAATAGAGTAAATGGTGGTTATATTAAGAATTGAAAGGATGAATTTAGCTCTTGATATTTGCAATCGAAAATTTGGCCCCACCCTTTCATTATGATATTTTTCTCGTGCCTCAAAGCCTCACATTTTTGGTGTGACATAACCTCTTGTAACACCATTATTAGCTAACTGTGGAGATTTTTCGTGGTAAAAGTACTGTCATTCCACATTTATAACTGATACGACCTAGGATTTCTACTCATTTTTTAAATATATTTTTTTAAATTTTGCCTAATTTTGAAAAATTTCTATTTCTAGGCGGTCATTCATCTCCAGATCTTTTGGTGGAAGTGATACTGCTACAACCGTGGAAAACCCTCAAATCTTCATGAACTTCGAGATTTATTTACATTTTTCACACTTCCAACCTTTGCCCTTATCCTTTAAGCTCGCCTGTACAGTGTTAATGATAGTGCTTGTGCTTTCATGAATAAATGCATTTTAAATTTAACAACAATCACTTCCTTCAACTACCGTTCCCAGACGTCCCCTTTTCCTTTACATTGGTTGCTGTTTCGGTTGATCTTGTGATGTGTATTTCTGTGACTTTCTTGGGTTAAGAATTTAGCAAGGTGTTTTTGTTGTCTTAATTAGGGTTCCCAAACGTACATTTTCCATTTCAGAATAACCATTAAGTCTTAATCTAATCTTAATATGAGTCGTTATGTGAAGCTTTCAGTAATTAATTTTGGGCCAGTTTTTCTCATTGCGGATCTTGTAATTTCTGAATCGGAGATAACCGTATCCTCGTAGCTACCAGTTTAGGATTGCCTGTTTAAGGTGACCTAATGAGAGTTTAAAGGAGATTTCTGCAGCCAAAACTTATTTCCCCATTCAGCATAATTGCGCTGGAGTTCCTTGGAGGAGGAAACGCCGACTCGACTGTCTGTATCGCCAATTTTTTTTTGGGGGACCGATACCTTGATAATTATATGTCAGGCAGTATGCCGTTAGCGATAAATATATGATGATCAGGACGCAAATAACTTCTTTTTTACGAAGTAGAGCTAATAAAATACGACTGCTAGCAGACGACAACATCTCATTTTCAATTTCTTGTAAAGGCAATGTTTTTTGTACATGGACTTTCTAACTGGCTGTCAATGAAATTAAAAGGCTATTAAATTGCTTCTTAGTGTTCAATTCAGTTAAAGGCATTTTAAATTCGTTGTTCCAGCGATCAAGTATTGTATTTGGTTCAATTTCGTAATGCTGGACGCGCAAACACCCACTAGCACCATCTATCGGAGATTCCCTCGCACGGAGCTTTTGGGGCCACCTAGCGGCCGGGAGTTGGAGGGGGCTGGGTCTAAGGCTCGACACAAAAACAACTGAAGAGCTGGTTTATGCGTCGAACGGAAGTCTTCGGGCAAACAAACAAAGCGATGCAGCTCATATGGTAGATGAGGCAATTCATATAAGCCCCAGTAGAGCCAGAAATATAAGGCAAGCTTGTTATATCCATAGATCTGACACCAAGGTACATAGTTCTTCCCTACAATGCAGACGAGGCATTAGGCTTAGTGATTGAGGCAAAGTTGACTAAACATCAGTATACTATGTCCATCAGGAAAGGGGCCAGATCTCTAATGGCAGCAAGTCTTTAACCTCCTTAAGAAGAAATTCTTTCTGTAAAAAAAACTGTGCTATCCTTTTGGTGCTACGACTGCTTTCATCCCCAAACGTAGAATCGGCACCCGCGTACAAAGACAGTGAAGAAACTAATGATGAGGAGTAATTGTTTTACTTCCTCATATCTATTTGCTTCCTATAATTATTGATTCATTAATTAATTATTCCACGAAATACTTTCATTAAAGATATCTCCCCCCAAAGCATAATGGTCATGTAATTATCTCTAAGTGAGAAAACATCCATTCATTCGTGTAAAACTGGATTTGGCGACTTATAAATGCGTAAGTGTTTTTCAGACCACCATTGCATCACACGTCGTTGTAGTATAATTATTCAGAAAAAAAGCGAATGCGTATTTATTTTTTGAGAAAGTCATTATACATGCATTAGAAGATATATTAAAGTTGTGTAACACCATCATATACCTCTACAAATGGGACAGTCGACTTTTGTCCGGAAAAAAGCGCTCCCCAGACCACTGTGCGCCGGGATAACAAATAAACCACGTCAGACTGAGCAGAGTCCTCTGGATGGCAGTTTTCTGCACTACTCCCTCATAGGGTCCCTCAACTTTGTAGTGTGTTATCAACAATCCAGAGAGCTCTGAGACTGAGAGGCACCGACTTAACTGGGAGCCTCTTAACTGAGTTCCAAAACTATCTTAAAAACGAACTTCGTCACTTAGCTGAATGAAACTCATTACTCTCACAGCACTATTCAAATTATACTTTGAACGGTTTGAGAAAGAAACTTTCAGTACAAATCGGAAGCAAAATCTTGGAAAAATTCTTTGGGTGAATCAGTAACAAACTTTTAAAAATGTTATCCAGCTCACATAAAAACACCTTGCCAAACTAATAATTTCCTGTATTTTCTGAGGCACCTGCAGCTCGATTCTGTAAATGTGATATCTGCGTTTATATGTCTGATAGTGCAAGCACATGCCACTATTCACGATTTATACTGGTGAAAATGTTTCTGGCGCGAATACGAGTTGATTATTAACAGTTTCTGTTAGAGGACGAGATGTTTACGTGTCTTAGTATTTCTATTGTGTCAACAGAAAAAAGTATCACGTTGGCCTTATTACTGAACGGCAGCAAGAATGCATGGAAGATATGGAATAGATGATTATTTTTTACCTTAACGTACTGAAGCATGCCCCGGCAAGCCATCTAAACGTCTAAGAATTAATCGTGGTGTGAGCTCAGTGACAATATTCATCGCCAATCCTCGAGATACGTGGGACAAACACTTCTTAAATGCTCTTCCCGCATCTCGAAGGGATTGTTGATATCGCGTTACTGCCGCCGAAGTATGTGCATCTGTTGCCTCCATCGACATCGATGCTCATGCAAAAGTAGCGGAGTTATGTGAAGAGCCTCCATTCTCCTTAATAAAAACAAATCGAAGGCTTGAACTTACGAAACCAATATTAAATACATCTGTTAGCATTCAATACCGTACAATACTTTTACAATTGGTTCTACTCCAAATTATTATGAACATTATAAGTTGTGAGTATTTGACTTGTACATTCTAGCAGATGCACAAATATAAGATAATTGTCAAACCCTCAGCGCAGGGTTTAACTTCTCACCAACTTCAATTGCAATAAAGGCCAACCAATTAAAATAGTAGGCGTATGTAAATTTAACTTAACGATTTTCTTTTATTTGTTTTTAATACATATTATACATGGGAAGTGACAATATAAAATAGCCACCATCGTAATGAATGAATAATGTGCTATTAATTATCAATCACAGCGAAAATTCATGAGGAAAAATTAGCCGCGACGAAGCTACCACAGGCTCTCTCGGGCGTGAATACTTTCACGGACGCGAAAGTGATAGTGATGTCACTAAAAAGTTTCCGATTCGCTCCAGCGTCAAAGCCGTGTATACATTGACGAAATCCGCTTGTGACGGTCATATCAAATTTACAGAATCGAGCTGCAGGTCTTTGAGAAAATAACTGTACATCACAATGAACTGTTTCAGAAACGATTCATGAATAAAATAAAAGAAAGAAAATAGTAATCCTAACAAACGAATTCTGCGCGGGCCGGCGACAGTATGTAGACAGAGCAGTGTAGCAATATCGTCAACAAAAGGGAAAGATCAAACTGTGATGTAACAGAAACCATTTCACATTACACGTAATAAAGAAAATAAACGTCCGCCAGTGTTTTAACAGAGAATGTACTCAATCAGCCATTAATTGACATGAATCACAAATAAATTATAATTAAAATGCATTAAAAGTTATAAAAAATTACTATAAGATTCTGGTATTCTACCGATGAAGTTAGGTTTCCATGGAGTGTTCAAGAAGTGATCTGGAAGCCTCCCTTTCCTTCCAGCACTGCCTTCTTTAATTCACTGTAACGCCTACTCTCTTTCAATCTATCTAAAAATCCTATTCTTTCCCTTCCCCTCCCTCGTTTACCCAACATTCTACCTTCTAACACCATTTTCAACATTCTCTCATACCTTCTGTCTCCTCCGTATGTAATCTAAAAGCTGCCTCTCCTCACCCACCATGTCCAGTACTTCGTCGTTCCTTTTCCTCTCCATCCATTTCACCCTCCCCATCCTTCTCAATTCCCACATCTCGAATGCCTCCAATCTGCTCTCGTCTTCTTTCCTCAGTGTCCACGTTACCGCACTGTAGAGAGCTACACTCAAAATCAAACTCTTAAATAACGATCCTGTCAGAAGCTCCTTCCTGTTCATCTGTTCATGAACGCCTCCTTTGCTAGTGCAATTCGCTTCCTGATGTCCTTGTAACTGTGTCCGTTTTCCTCTAATGTGCTGCCCAAATAGTTAAACTGTTCTACCTGTTCAAGTTTTTCCCCACCTACTTTTATCTTGAGTCTCACAACCATCGCTCGCGATACTTTAAATAACCGCATTACCTTCGTCTTCTTGTGATTAATCCTCATCCCATACTCCTCGCACCGCTCGTATAACGCACCCACTAGAGCCTGTAGTCCCCTCGCTGACTGGCTTATCAGCGCTTAATCATCCGCGAACCTTACCGATATATACATCATTCCTCCCACCTTCACTCCAGCTTCCAAATCGTCCCACGCTTCTCTTACCATCTCCTCAGCGTATACGTTAAAAAAAGCGGCAATACAGGACAGCCTTGCCTTACACCTCGGCCAATGCCTGCCCACCCATATTCTCCGTCCGCTACCCTCACTTGCGCAGTCTGGGCCAAATAAAGATTACGAATAAGTCGTAAAACGTATCATATGGCAACTAACTATGCGGACGATTTATTAATTTTGCCCCAAAGTAAAACTGAATTTTTTTATTTCCTGTTGACATTGTGTTGACGATGGGCGATGTGGTCGATTTGGTTAGACGCGGGAAAATGAGAGGAAATTCGGCACGCCCGACGCTATTTTCGAGATGTAGGTGAGGGACCATGGGGCAGGAAGATAAGATTTGAGGACGAGAGGGAAAGGACACGTAAGGAAGTATCATGATCGCCTCAATCCCTCGACTCGATACCTGCGCGACAAGCGAAGTGTCGTCCGTGGATGGGAAATCGATTTGGAGTCTTGTCTCTCGTGAAGGCAGCCTCCACATCCCTTTCCCTTCTATCGAACATGTCTTCCAAGAATGAATGCCGAAGAGGATGAAAGACGGACGTCTTATCCCAGGAATGCCAACCAACTCCTGCCCCACAGTCTCCTTCTCTGTATCCTGACAAAGTCCATCGAGTCAACCAACCCCGGGATGGCAGGATGGGTATTGGAAAGAGTGCTAAATATGCTGATGTAGGCGCACAGTGACTACCGTCATTGAAAAGAAAGCAAAACTCCCGAGTTTTTAGGATCTCTATCGTCTTAAACCGGGCAGTCAATTTCAATTCAGCAAAAAGCATACGAAAGAGAATTTATTTCTACGTCGAATCATTTACTAAAAAAATCTTTGGCTCCATATTCTTTCCTGTACAATATTTTTTCTCAAAAAAAAAGCACTCGTTTTTATGCGCAAAATCTAGTTGTTGGAATTTCACCGCTGGGTTTCCCCGTGGTTTCCGTTCCAATAACTTCTATTTTAGATATAATGAAGACAAATACGGTTTTGACAGTAAGTGTAAATCAAGTTGTTTACACCACTAAAATGGATGGACTTCATGCAAGCAACGCAAACATCTACTAACTTCTGAGCCAATGGGCCAATTGAATTTTCATTGGCACTGTTGTATGCCGCAATATTAATGTAATGCTAGTACTTATAATATTTACATTAAATATCACTATTAACTTCAATATATAGACATTCCACTTTACAACAAATCATTTACCGTTACAGCACGTAGGGAATGTAATAATCTTAAAGTTTCAATTAGAAACTCATCATCATTGGCATCCTTTAAGAGGAGGTTACACAAAGCACTTTTCACTTAAACAACTAGCTGGTAAATATACATGACACTGAGCAGCGCCTACGACAAAGTGATATGTAGTAGTTTTTCACGCCCCCCTTCTTGTGTGGGCGTATTCCTGCAGTGGATGTTTTCGCTGAAGGATACTACACCCTTATTTTTATGTTTTCCCACAAAAAATTTCACACGTACTTGTTAACCTTTTTTATCATTTCACCAACAGTGTATGTTGTACTGTAGGCTGCATCTTCCGGGTTTCACCGCGTCGTGGTTGTGTTGGTGACAACAGTTTCTCCTGCATTCCAGCAGGCGTCTTCAGGTCGAAGTGATTATGCCGTGTTTTGGCTGCCGTTATATAGGCACCCCAGTGGTGTAGGTTCGCCCTGATTGGTCGCCTTGCGGCCAATAGCGTGGGGGTATGGGGCGAAGAGTCTCTTCCATGTGCTGTGGAGTGCGTAGCTATCCTCTCGATTGAAATTATGAGGATGTTTGGATATTTTAATCGCCTCTCGGATGATCCTCGGAAAATATCGGGATTCTCTGGCGATAACTTTTGTTTCTTCCCAGTTGATGTCGTGTCCAGGTTCACTGAGAGTGTGCTCGGCCACAGCCGACAAATGGAATTGTTTGTTTTTCACCGCTCTTCTATGTTCTTGAATGCGGCACTTCACGGCTCTCCCGGTCTGTCCGATGTATGACATACCGCAACTGCATTCAATTTCATAAACTCCTTCGTAGGCGTGAGGAGAGATACGGTCCTTAGGAGTCGGAAGAAGTTCTCCAGTCTTCTTAACACAGTTGAAGCGTGTTGTTACGTCGAATTTTTTGAGGAGTCTCGCGATTTTATCACTGGTGCCAGCCACATAGGGGATTGTCGCATAACCCGCTGCCTTGGGTTTCTCCGTTTTTGGACTTGGTGTCTTATTCTTGAGTTTTCTTTCCATCTTTGCGGTCCTTTTAAGGACCATGTCACTGTGATATCCATTGCTGGCCAGGGCCGTCACCAAATGTTGTTTTTCGGCGGGAAGTGAGAGTTGGTCAGAGATGGAGTATGCTCTGTGCACTAATGTCGAGATTAGAGCTGCCTTCTGAGTAGGGTGGTGGTGTGAGGAGGCGTGCAGATATCGGTCCGTATGTGTCGCCTTACGGTAGACTCCATGGCCGAGTTTTCCATTGGGTTTCTTCGTCACCAGTACGTCAAGAAAGGGTAGGCAGCCGTCCTTTTCCACTTCCATGGTGAACTTGATTGAATCATGTTGGTTGTTAAGGTGTCGTAGAAAATTCTCCAATTCTTGCTCTCCATGTGGCCAGATGACAAATGTGTCGTCCACGTATCGGATCCAGAGGGTAGGTTTCTTTTTGTAAGAAGTCAGCACTAATTCTCAAATTCCTCCATAAACAGGTTGGCGATCACAGGGGACAATGGAGATCCCATAGCAGCGCCATCACTCTGTTCGTAGTAACGGTCATTCCATAAAAAGAATGAATTTCGAAGACAATGCTCCACAAGCCTGGGAGAATCTTTGGGTAATCCGTTATCGATGAGCTTTTCCACGATCTTGATGGAGTCGTTAATGGGTACGTTGGTAAAAAGAGACACGATGTCAAAGCTTACTAGCAGATCTCCATTCTTCACAGTAGTTTCCTGAAGTCGTTCAATGAAGTGCGTTGAATTCTTCACGAAGGACGACGAGTTTCCGGTGAAGGGTTGAAGTGCTTCAGCCAGGTATTGAGCCAAGAGGTAGGTGGGTGCGCCGATATTGCTGACGATAGGCCTGAGTGGAATGCCTTCTTTATGGACTTTAGGGAGTCCATAGAGTCTAGGTGGCTTGGACGCTGATGGCAGGAGTTTCCTTTGTACTTCTGCAGGTATGGAGGAAGTTTTGATGATACTCCTAGTAGATCGTTCTAATTTGGCTGTCGGATCGGATTTTAACTCTTTGTAGGTGGCACTACTCAGCAAAGTAGTGATCTTGTCATTATAGTCTGATCTCTTCATGATCACAGTAGCGTTGCCCTTGTCCGCGGGGATAATGAGGAGGTCCTCGTTATTCTTTAGCTCCTGTAATGCCTTCCTCTCCGCTGCTGTGGTGTTTGGTTTAGGTGGCCGTGTTTTCCTCAGGATCCGCGACACGTCCTCTCGAATCTCATCAGCAAAATTCTTGGGGAGACCGCGAATGGCAGCCTCTACTCCAGTCACGATCTTTTCCTTGGGAATTATGCTTGGAGCAATGGCAAAGTTTCTCTCCTCCTTGGCGTTTCTTCAAAGATGCCGTGATTCTGACACTCTGCCACCCTGTGTCACAGTGAAACATCATCTAAAGACACCAGCAGCAATGAGAATTCTTCGCCGAACCAGCGAAGCGATATTGAGAGAGAGAATCCACAACAACCGCCGCTCCATTCACCACTGTTCAGAAGAATTATACAGACTACACCTAGAATTGAGCTCCTCGCTGACAGCATCTGACTGGGATACTCTGGACCGAATTACGTCTGAATCATCCCGCAAGAAGTTTTCTTCAATCCAGGAGAAACAAATTAAGAAGTACTACAAACTCAAGAGCAGACAGCATCCCTTAGATGAGGTCCAAGGCCCTAAAAAGGACCATCGTACTATCGTGAACCTAACAGACGAACGGCTGAGCGATGCTGCAAAGTCAATTCTATCCAAGGGCTTGTCCCTGCCCTTTCTTTTTACTCAAAATCCTTACCTTAATCACAGTTTTCAGCATTTCAAGCTTGATATTCACTTCATCTACATCATTTATATTTAATTTATCTCCTGTAATAATTCCCTCACCTCACTTTCTACTTCCTTTTCCTCTGTCAATATTATCTATACATTCCTGTATACCTCTATTCTTATCCTCCTTCTGGGTCAGAAATACGAGTTCCATAGCAAATCTTACTCCATATATCTTAAAGAGACTCTATTTGCACTTTGGTGCTGTGATGTTCCCTTTAATTCTCCTCTTTTTATTTATTCCAAGGATTATCTCTGTCTCATCTGTCTTGCTCCGATCTGCATCACTAGAGATATATTTTAACATGCATAGCTGCAACGTATGTAATGAGAAACAGTCTATGAGAATGTTCATGTCACAAAGGCAAATTTCTTAATAGATTTATGAAAGTGGAGTGGATGTAAGGGAAATTGCTTTAATAATCACTTCATAAATAGAACATGGTACGATAAAATTATGTGAGGAAGTCATATTATTGCGTTTATGATAATGGAAGCACATACGTTAATTATAAGTGAGTGATGTCAGTGAGGTGCATTCAGAGATTACTTGGTACAGCATTCAAAAGGATTACCCCAGAAGTAGGTTGTAAAAAAATTACTTACAGTGACAGCATGTAACAACATAATTACATTGAAAACCCATATCCCAAAAAGACAGTTGCAATAAAGGAGTCATCATGATGGAATCCTTATGCTTTGCAATTGATACAAATAAATTCTTTAAATGCTCTATAAATAACTGTATCTTTGTACAGTGATGTATCCATGGGGGGGGGGGGGGCTAAGGAGGGTATCCAATTTACTAACCTTGGATATCCAATTTACACTAGATAGAATGGTGGTATATTTCCGGCCCCCACTACAGCTGGAATTTGAACCTCACCTAGCCCACCCCCTTGTCCCTATCCTGGATCCACTACTGTCTTTGTATAATTTAGTACTCTGCTAAATATTTAAAACATGTTCAATGAAAGCTTCATATTTAATGGGCTGAGAATAAAAGAAAATACCTATCTCATGTATAGTAAGGAATTCATAAACACCACTGAGAGTCGAAATTTCATGCTTTCATTCTGATTAGATATGTTTTTCAACAGATTCTTTACAAATTGAACCCAGCAACTTTATTATCTTTACACCCATTTCATTTCCTTAAATCTTAAATACAATACAAGCCTTGCTGTTGATTAGATATGAAGTTAGTTACATTAGCACTTAAAACTTATTCTCACACAAGGTTTGCAAAAATAGTATTTACATAAAGAATAGATCCCCCATCATAAGCTATGAGCCAAAAAGAGTTGCAATATTTTGTTACAGATGCATACTGTCATAACAACATGCAGCCTACTTGTAAAGTACGTAAGGTTTGCTGCAAACTGTACATTTATTTAATAATTGGATGGCAAGAGCCCTTGAAGTAACTGTGGTAGGGTTATGCACAAGTTATTCAAGCTTTATTCATTCTTCTCTAATTTAAATTTTCGACTGTGAAGCTATGTACATGATCAGTGATTTCTGAACATCCATTCAATTTTATGAAGGCAATGAATACATTTTCGATGGCATTATCATAAAGACTCACAGTCATCCCTATTACAGTATCAACTACACTATTGACAGCCAGTATCAAAATATGTTTCACTTTATACTTCAAAGGTAAGGGCTACTTGTTGTCATCCAATAGGTGTTGATCTCTCAAATGAAGAAATTTAAACTTAGTTGTGTCCCTTATTGAAAATTTATTTGCCAGAGATTATGGATTTCATGAAACATATTGCTTCTCAACAGTATATAGTCATATATAAGATGTCGTCATAAATAAGATGAGATAATTTAAAGTTATGAAATATCTGCTGCTAGCTGACAATTATATGGCTCAATGCTTTTCGAGTCTGTTACACGAGTGGCACATGACTGAATTTACCTCCTTATTGTGAACATTTTAATAAAACTAAAAATGATTCTATAAAAACACAAAAAGCATCAAAGGAATTACCATAAATTAATTGATCATAACAATGACATCATAGTGATAGAAGCCTGTTATCGTTTTAATGAACACTGATGAATTTTTCTATTAGACGGTGGTTGGTTATAAATTCTGTTATTTAAATTATGGCCATGGTGAGTACTTTGAAAACGGGAAAGGCTTTGATTATTCACAACTTGCAAGTTGTTCCTAATTCCGTAGGGAACGCAGAGATGATGATAAATTAGCTAGGGGGGCATACTAACGCTAAGAAGATATATCTTATTGCAAAAGTATGATTAAAATTTATCGTCATTATGATTACATAGTAGCCTCAAAATGTTCCTAAAATCTCTGGTGGCCTACTAAATAGAAAACCATTTCGATTGGTTTCACAATACAAATGTGAATCTTCGTTCTCGTGTAATAAGCACAAACAAGGTTAATTTACCACTATTTCTTTCAAAGGGACTCGACCTTGATTCAATCCATTCACAAATAGTCATTATCTCCGTGTAATTTATGGTTTACACGTATATCAGCACTCATACAATTAACGCTTGTACTTGCCAAATATTCACAATTCGAGGCGAGTATTTTTATTTTAACGACACACCGATGATTGACCATTAGATCGTCAATGATTAAAACCGAAAATATTGGCTCATCTTCGTTTTCAAAGCTAACCATCACTTCAAAACAAACGTAAACAATTCTTTCACCATACTCCAACTCGATTTTTTAAATTTTGACTTTCGTCTGTTTCACTTTTCGCGATCAATTGTTGGTATGAGAATTACAGTAGCTGTGCTTTCCTCTCGTTAAAGTTCCCATCAGCCAACCGGCGGTAGGATTTGCTTTATAAAACACAACCTCTCGTTAAACTCCACGTTACCGTAATCTTCACGTTAGTTAACGTGAGGTTTAACCAGACATTATAAAACCGGCCCATAGTGTACGGAAAGGAGAGGGAAATCTTTCAAAAATGTATGCAACTACTTAAATAATGAACGAGGAATGAAGGAATTTTTTTCATTCATCAAGAGTTTTGAAGTTTTTTCAAGTACTTCGAAGAGGACTTTTTTATACCGAAAAAATAACTCTGTACAAGCCCATAAAAATAGCAGCACAAAAGAAGCGATGAGATAGTTATTGTCATGGCTGCAGGCGGATACAGGAGATAGGCGACGCGGATTAAAGAATGGCGCTAATTTCTTATCTTGACAGTGCCATAGAAAAAATGAACAATACAATAATTTCTCATTTAAATTTCATTGGCGTTGTACTTTAAATAGATCATTATAGCGTTAATCTTACTTGTCAATGAGAATATCGAGAGAATTAACAGTTGGGCGCAGACTAATCAATTGAATTTGAATGTAGGGACAACAAAGTCAATAATTATGGGAATTACAGAACAAGGCTGCACGATCCAGGTGAGGAAGGCTTCTGTCTTTACAGGAGAAATGCGTTTATCAGGTGTGAGTATTTCTTTAGCTTTGATGAGTCGATGTAGAGATCTTAAGAAACAAAGGCCTCGCATAATGGGTTTGAGGCGTACATCTAAGGTTCACTGAAACATTACACAGAGATTTTTTACAGTTTTCTTTTGTGGTAAATCGATACCTTCACTGCATAAACGCTAAACAAACAGCAACCGAATCAAATCCGCTCATATAGTACGTAGACCTTGTAATACTAGATGAGCGGATTTGATTCTGTGGGTGATTGTTGAGCTTTGGTGCCGTGGAGGTATTCATGTATACGCCCTCGGCTCACCGTGTTGTGGCAAATAAATAAAAGGGACTCGTGAATATAAGAGCAAGACATTCAAGGGGAATAAAGAATCCTTCTGGACAGCAACAATGAAGAGGGTCGTGGGAAATAATATCTGGGGACGTACAAACGAGGGTAGGTGGCGTGAAGACCGCCATAATTTTTACGACCCTCGGGACTTGGGTCTAAGTGGGATTCCATTCAGAAACAACGGTCCAATAACGTCACTCCAACCGGAGTTTATCGTTTGAACTATCGCCCACTGTGTCTCCTCAGGGGCCCACACTTGGACCACAGTTTGTCAAAGCTTATCCGAAGCTACCCATTCGGATAGTGTAAAATCCCAAGATCAAAGCCTGATGGAGTGGAATTGTTCCATATTGAAATAAACACAATTTCCGCAATTATGAAATTTATTCCGACCTAGAATTCGTTGTTACTACCAGTGGCGCAGCAAGGGAGGGGGTTTTTGGGGGATAAATACCCCCCAGAACTCAGTGAAATTTTAAAATTTAATCCGTTTTAATTAATTCGATAAATATTACTTTAGGAATAGTGTAAGGATTGATAAAATGTCCCTCAGAAAGCCGTAAAACTCACCATTTTGAACCAATTATCCTAAAACATTTCTTGCGGAAGGCGGCCGCACCTCCCGTATTCCATACCCCCAAGTATTAGTTGCTCCGTTCCCCCCCCCCTATCCTTAATTCCTAGCTGCGCGCATGGTAAGTACATCATCTTCAAGATAAAAATGTTTTGTACCTTTCAACCATTTTGTACCTTGAAGATGATGTAGTAATATTGAAACCTTGGTTGGCATATATTTTACAATCGTGAAAAATTGCAAGTGTTTATTTAAACTATTCTGGTGGCTCAAGACAAATCAAACATCACCATTTCGTAGGTAAAAAGTAAACTGATAGTGAAACCGCTTTCTTCAGGCCATTTTCAAGAGCCAAGTTATCGTCGCGGCATTAAGAATGACCTGTTAACTAGTGTTCCTTATTGTGCGTGCGACATTCAATGTCCGCGATGTGCAATGATGCGAGATCCCTATCCCCTATCCTAAACAACCTTTGCGTTGATTCGCTGAGTTAATGAGCGAGGAAACGGAATAATACTGCATTTTTATGAATCCATAAATCGACCTCAAAATGAAAAAAAGAAGATATTTGGCAGTGAAGAATAGTCTCGCGTTTAAAAACGGGTAAGATTTCCCAAAAATCCTTCCAACTTTTCGATGAGCCTTCCATCGCACTCACGGATTCAGAGGTGCAATGCAATCCAATGAAAATCTATTCGATCAACGAAGCGTCGGAGGGAGATTTGGGAAATCTTACCAGAGAATTCTACACTTCGCCATTATTCGCAAGGAAAAAACCGGACATATCAGACATTCTTCTTAAGGGTGCGGTACAAATTATCCCAATGATTTTGCGGCGATCGTCATATAGCGATGTATTTATTCTAGGGATGGTCAGATCGGATACCGCGGATCCAAATATCCGCGGATATTGCCCTTCATCAGATACATCGGATCAAAAGTTGCGGAAGACATCGGATGTGGATCATAAAGATTTTAAATAATAGCTTTATTGAATGCATAAGGGTGGAAAGAGTTCCGATTCTATCTTCGAATGCGCCGTCCTACTCATGAACCGTTTTGTTTGAAAGCTCTTGCAGAGATTGTCATTACACTTTTTTCTTAATATTCGTCTCAAACCGGCCAAATTTTGAGATACGTAATGTAAAAACGTAGCCATCGATATTGAGGATTAATATGCAACAATCGCCAGAGAGCGGTCATTTTTTAAAACCCGTTGATAAGGGAGCCGAGGGTAAGCACAGATAGAGCTTACCAGTGACGCACTACGTCTACATAATAACCTGCGAGCCACCTCTAGGGTGTGTGGAAGGGGGTGATCAATCTCTAGCATGCAGTATGCAAGAGGATTCCCAGATTCACACCACACGGTCATAAAAACGTTGCGCCTCGATCTAATTATGCATCCACATTCATGCAAAAGACAACATTTGCCGACCTCACATCAAGTCAAAATTTCTATAAAGCTAAAAATGCGAAACATGCTGTTAGGAATACTGGGAAAATTGAAAGACATGCATTTAGTTATGCGTAGGTTAGTAGGGCCACCTTTATGCATTGGCAATATAGGCTCTCTACGATTTTTATCCGGGATTAGGGATTATTTAGGATAAACGCCGAGGACAAAACTCTAAAAAGTTCGTATCCATGCTTCTGGGTTTCACCACATGGATTTTCTTAGCGACGACAGTTTCTTTGTGACGACGGGTCGACCTGGAGACGCCGGTTTGAATACCGGAGAAACAGTCGTCGAATAGAAAATCCGTGGTGACACCCAGAAGCATGAGACACCATGTAGACAACGCCACGGAAAACTACGCATCAACTCTAAAAAGATATAACTCCGTGGGAGAGAGTTCATAAACGCCCGCAGGAGACGTGGCGTATCCGTGACGGTCAACAAAACCACATATCGCTTACCGCACGGAACGTCTCCAAGAATGCAGGCCGCGTCGGAATATACGCTACGCGCGCTGTGAATCTCGATCGAGCAGTCATTTGACGTCCACCGCTGCCGGTCACAAGCATGACGCGTCCGCCCATGACATCCGACCCCACTCCGAGTACGCCTGTTGACATTAGAGGACAGAGAAACCAAAAAGAGCGCTCAAGTGTCAAGTGGAAAATTGGGAAACGCGCAATTTCAGTTCCATAGTGATAAACGGGAATGGATACCAAATTAAGCATTTCCTACTTAATTAATAATAAATACCCAGAGTAGCCCCCCAATGCTGCCTGCTCCGTAGTCAGGTCTGGCTCATTGGGCATAGCCAGTATTGCAGCATTACAACCAAATGACATTGAGAACAGGTCCACAGAGCAGGGCGGTGCCACCCAAATGTCATTGAAGGACAATTTTTCCGTGCTTTGGTGTTTCACTACATTAATATGCAATGTATTTTCACTCACATCTGTCCCACGTTTTTTGTTTTTCCGTGTTTACGGCCACGACTCCATGAAATGTAAACGATTTTTCTCAAGCAGCTAGCTCTCACGGAGAGCTATATAGTTAGCTATTTTCAACGGTATTTATACAAAAAACATCTAAGCCGATGATAATTTTATTGCGAAAAAAATCATATTTTACGTCGATTTTTATTCAAAAAAAACATACATATCGACATATTTTCACCTCGTAGCCACGAAAAATGAATTATTCTCATCGTTTGTACAGTTCTCAAGGTGAAACATGATTTGGCGACTTCTACCGAAAACCAGGGTACACCTCTAGGAAAGTCTTTTGAATTTCGCGGTTTTCCCATTACCTCGGTGTTAGGACCAACTTAGGTCCCCGGGTGGTTTTTTTCAGCATTTGTCATCAGATTAACATGAATTTAAAATGATGGTTTTCAAGAATACGTATCGCGAAATAAACGAATTCTCATAAACGGAAACCGATTTACCCGATAAGGCACCCATGCCTGACCGAAATAAGGCTCTCCTAACTCCCACGGCACTGCTAGAGAGCAACTTAAAAGAAAGAATGCGAAATATGTACAGATGGACACCACTGCAAACTTCATACCTATTCATTTCCACGATTGTACTTTAATTTACGTTGCACTGAAATAATAAAATTTTAAAATCGCAAAAATACATGAAAAGAAACGCTCTCGTCATACTTTATCAACTATGCGATTGGTGATTTTTCCGTTTCAATCCCCGTTTCATGCAAAAAAGTCAAAAATCGCTCGTTTCTCTTTAATTTCAGCAGTCTGTAAAGAGACGACCAACACAGAAAATCCATTTGAAGCGACAAATGCATAGTGGCATTGAAAAAAAGTAGCATATGAAATTAGAAAAGAAAGGGCATTGACAACAAAATGCCGTAGAAAGTCAAACTGAATAAAATGCGCTCTATTAAAAAATCGAGATATTCTGGGCCACAAGTCCAAATTGGACGCAAGGAAAATTAAAATTCTAGTTACATCTTCACATGTACAGTGGCGGAAAAAATTAACGCAAAGCTCGTTGGCGTCTGAGAGCGGCCAGTTCAGGAACTACTTGTCTACCAAAATTTTGCCCTCGTAATGCTCTCATACAACCGGGAGTTTTAAAAGCAATATATCCCTTATACCGGGGAAATAATCATACCCGTCGCATTATCACAAGGCGCAAAAGATCCAGCTACGAATTCTTCGCCATATTCTCCGAAGTATGCTTCGCCCTCGACTCACCTACAATGGAATCCACTCTCGTCGGGACATAGTGGACACAGCCGACATATTGGGCATTGAGACTGCCCTAACACCCAATCGTTCGGGTGGTGTAGTGGGTAAAGGCTTCATGCTTCGAATCAGGGGTTCCACGGATCAAGTCCCAGTGACGGATGACTTGATGCTGCTCACAAACACACTGTAAATATTTTTCTGATCTTAAAACTTCGCAATATCTATCAATAGGTCCATAGGACGTTGCATGGCTATTGAATTCTTACGCGCTTATTTATTTGTTGAAATTCAACCACCATATTGCATAACCATTTGGGCAGTTGACTGTGGAGTGAATTTTGACTACCATTTCCGCGTCGTCCAGCACCGCTTCAAGGCCCCTAACCATTTGCTGCATGTGTGATGTGTCACGGCCTGCTACTCCTCCCCTTCAAGGGAAAACTCCTATAGAGTTCCTCAAAACAGAATGAAAGCACTTTTTTGAGCCACCTCCGAGAAATCAGTTGTTTGTTTTCAGTTCAGTATTGCAATGCTTTGCTCAATATTCTACGCCCAATAAGTTTCCCGAGGATTATATTGGAACAACTTGTAACGTACTGCAATTGAAAAGAAATGCGAAGCCGAATTGATTTAGGTAACGCAATATGTTATGGCCATTTTAAGGTTCAATAATTTCTTTCATGTAGTTATCCAAAGAAATTGATTAATTTGGTCAGTAAACGATTTCTTTCATAGTGAAATGAGAGGAGTAAATAGAGCTTTTTGAACTTCATAATGTCTTTAAAACTTGATTTTTAATCTCAATGATGATCCATATGAACGCGTATTTGATTAACAACATCAACTAAAAATTAGATCTTTATTAAAATAGATGTATCTGAACTAAGCGTTATATGTTTTTAAATTTTATTAACTGACATAAAATGAGAATCAGAAAAGTATTATAATTTTCACTTATTGAAAAGTTATTTACGAAACTGGAGATAATACTGAAATTTGAATGGTTGGAAAGGAACGTAAAGGAATTTAATTGTATTTAGTTAATAGAAGGGAATGAATTTTATCTAGAATTTGTTTCCGTGGTAATCGAATTATGATTAATATTTCCTTGCTACAAGTTGATACATTTCATGGACTGATATATTTTTCCTTGTGAATTTCTCGTTCAGGCATAATCAATCAATTGATTCTCGAATTTATTTCTTCTAAATCCAGTGAATATTACTTTTGTTCAAATCTGATCTTTGATGCTAGTTTTCTTTATCAATTCCTGCATAATTCCCCTCTTCTCTGAAACACAAATGCTTTACCTTGCAGTCATTTACCGGTCTACTCCGTTTTTGTGTCCGAATCCTTTTCCGCAAAATATTTAATGTCCACAATTAAACTCATTTACTTTACTTTTGCTACGTAGACTGTTTCAGAAGTCCATCTTTGATGCACATTTCAATTATGCAACAATCATGGGAGTAAATCCTTCGTAAGAAAGTGAAAAGAAAACGCCTGCTGTATATGAGGTAAATTTTTTGTAATCATTATGTGGCTTATTGGAAATATATTTTTTGCTAAGACAATGGGAAAATTCGACCACACACTATAATTCACGGGATGGTCAAAAAAACTCTAAGGCTCCTCTTCAATGAATAGAGAATACTGGAAATTCGGCCATAAAATGAAGATGTAACAATGAATGGTAATTCATGTGATTACAAGAATAAAATTTTTTCATTGATAGGTAAAGGTAATGAAAAATCATTTTTCTTTTTAAAAAGTTAGTTTGTAAATTAACATAAATGTCTTACAACCGCCTTTCTGACGCGAAATTACCTCGAATAATTCATTGTGAGATTTACTCTATTCCTTAACCTATGTTGAGAGCTAAAAGTAATCACAAGTTCGAAGTAGGGAATAAATAAATAGCGTAAAACGGGGACAGTCCAATATTTCTATGATTTCGAAATAACATTAGTTCCATAATAATGATAAAATATTTTTTTAATGTATGCGTAATGCTCATTTTGTTGAAAAATTTAAGGGTAAGTCTAACCTCTGTTAACTTAACCATTTGCTCAATGTTTCTGATGAAATACATGCGCAGACGCCAAAAATTACCCGATTGAGAACTACTGAGTTTGGGCGGCTTGATGTTCTTCCTTCGCTCAGCTCTGCAGAACTTCCGAGGAATTTTCCCTTGAAATGAGGGAGGAGTAGCAGGCCGTGACACATCACACATGCAGCAAATGGTTAGGGGCCTTGAAGCGGTGCTGGACGACGCGGAAATGGTAGTCAAAATTCACTCCACAGTCAACTGCCCAAATGGTTATGCAATATGGTGGTTGAATTTCAACAAATAAATAAGCGCGTAAGAATTCAATAGCCATGCAACGTCCTATGGACCTATTGATAGATATTGCGAAGTTTTAAGATCAGAAAAATATTTACAGTGTGTTTGTGAGCAGCATCAAGTCATCCGTCACTGGGACTCGATCCGTGGAACCCCTGATTCGAAGCATGAAGCCTTTACCCACTACACCACCCGAACGATTGGGTGTTAGGGCAGTCTCAATGCCCAATATGTCGGCTGTGTCCACTATGTCCCGACGAGAGTGGATTCCATTGTAGGTGAGTCGAGGGCGAAGCATACTTCGGAGAATATGGCGAAGAATTCGTAGCTGGATCTTTTGCGCCTTGTGATAATGCGACGGGTATGATTATTTCCCCGGTATAAGGGATATATTGCTTTTAAAACTCCCGGTTGTATGAGAGCATTACGAGGGCAAAATTTTGGTAGACAAGTAGTTCCTGAACTGGCCGCTCTCAGACGCCAACGAGCTTTGCGTTAATTTTTTCCGCCACTGTACTAGAATATTTATGATTCACACGAATGATGCTTGGTACTGCATTTACATTGGTGAGTCTTCTACAGCAAGCGTTAGACAGGGTAGGCTATGCCAACTGAACTGTTCCTGATTGACTTTCATGAGTCATGATAAGTTTTGACCTTGCTTAATCATTTATAATACGAAGAAAACAATTGTTTTTGTACAAATATAGAGCATACAATAGAGCGAAAAGAAAATCGGTAATTAAGTGCAAGCCTTCTTACTGCTTTAATTTCCGTGACGGAGGTCCGCAATACCCTCACATTTCAAAGCACTGATTGCTTTTCATATTTTAGCAGATGAGATAAATTAGCGGTATGATAACTTTTTTGCGAATTTAATCTAAGTTTTCTACCAGTTAAGGTGGAGTGTTTTGCAGAAACCTGTCTTCCCCCTGTCTTCCCTCCCAACTTTGACTTTCTTCTTCCATTCGGGGTAAGACCCATTCATTTTTTCCATTTTCCAAGTTCCCATTCTGTCTCTCGCTTACCCCACAATCTCACCCCGAACACGGTTTTTAACTTCCCCTCTCCGTTCAGTATTCCCCTGCCATGAAACTTACGTTACAGCTATCATCATTTTACATTAAATTCGAGTGAACATATCCGTTAATATTTCTTGTACAAATTCATTATTCATCTCTAAAGTATTATGTAATTACTGCGTACTGGACATTCAAACAATTCGAGAAGAGAGCTTGGTGATCCTAACCATCGTTCTGGCCATCTCTCAACAAGTGAGATGAATAACTTTCAACAAAAATACTTAGTATAGGAGTGGGTGAGAAGCCAAGGGGAACAAATGATTTCTTTTTTAAACAGAGTTATGTGCAGATATCACGCAAAGAAAACAAACGAGTTGAACTATATATTTAGTAGTGTATTTGATTTTCTACTCGATGCCAGCCCAGAATATACACTCACTCGAATCCCTTGGCATCCAAGTTTTACTGCATTTCTTTTAACAATTAACTTTACCAAACTTCGCCAAGAAATAAATCACTTGTACCCCTTGGCTTCGCACCCCCTCATATAAAAATACTGTCAGCACATGGTTTCAGGGAAAATTATAACGGTTAATTTAAATCCATATGCATGGATTATTGAGAGTACGTACTTAAACAAGGCGGACTGTACAAATCCCGCTCCAGATGTACTTATTTTACCAAATCCGGTCCAATATTTGAGTAAATAATACGACCAATATAAAAAATAATAAAAAATAACCAATTAAAATTCTTTTGGCATCCGACCCCCAAGGTAATACCTTAGTAACAGTTTGTTACAAAAAATGTTGCTGATATACTATTTTTCAATCTCCTCTCTTTTTCTTTCACCAGTTTCATTTAAAAACAGCTCTCGAGAATGATGCGTAAGCATTGAAACCGGTCGTGTAAGATTAAAAAAGTGAGGAAAGTTACCACAGCCGCCTCAATTATTATTAGCCATGGAATTCTACACATTCAACTTGTCGACAGTCTGTCTGATTCGTTTAAAAACGTTGATCCAGAGAACGAGGTTATCTCTTACAAAATTACAAATATCTACACTCAGTAAGAACTTTTAAAGCGCTTCAAGAAACTAAATACAGACGAATAAATGGAATAACATGATTACTTAAACGACAAAATGAAAATAAATGTGACTTACCAGAGTAACGGAGTTGACAGACTATACAAAATGTCCCGAACCACTTGGAGATGATGTATGTCGAAATGTAGGACTGCTTCAGGCCGGAGGGAGGGCTGGAAATTCAAAGACGAGACGAGATATATAAGGTTGTGACAGCACTTGGTGAATCAACTGCTTCATCATTTCAATCACTTGCACAGATCTCTGCAATTGGTGTTCATTTCGTCCATTGTCACTTTAAGGGATAAATTCCTAACTTTGCCTGCTAAGTCACTAATCGCAGCACAGGAGTATATGTCGTTAAACAAAAGCTTAAATCACGACGATTTTAGGCCAAAATCACAGTTTTCTGTAGCTCTACTTAACTTTTTCACCGGCTCGTAAAAAATAAAATAAAGGTTCGCAGTCGCAGCTGGAGTGTCGTGGCTTCAAAAGACCCTGGCTGCAGTCCCCAGCGCCCTCCACTACAAGGCCCGCGACTTGCCGCAGTAGGTTAAAACACACGCCGGTAACATTAGCGAGGAAGAATGTTGAATGGCATTCCTTGCCTTACTAGGATGTCTTTGAAAACCACAATACTACCGAATTCCGTCTCACACGATTGTCTGCGAGACATAGAGAAGTTGGCACAACACCCAAAGACACAAATATTAATATGAGTCATTCACCACGGGAAATATTCTAACGCACATACTTCGAGATGACAGCTGTCATAAACTCTCCCCACTAAGTCGATATCAGTCCTATTTTTCCAGATCCACTCTTCATTCCAGTTTAGGGGAAAATGGGAAGCTTAGGTGCAAAGTGACGTAGTATGGAAGGAGACACTTTGACGAGACAGTAACACAGAGTAGTGGTTGTCTCGCAATATTTAGTGCACGAGGCGATAGATAAGAGTGACGGTCAGAAGAAAGGAGCTGGCAGTGCTGCATAGAGATGCCACGGTCACTGTTGGCCGACAACAATACGCGAAGCGGCGAAAACTCACAGTGCGGTAATCATAAAAAAAACCACGTCCCGGAGAAGTCAAATGGGAGGGAAAACACTCTACGTAGCAGAGTCACTGACTCGAGAGGATAAGTCAAAAATAATGCGGCAGCGGCAGAGGAATCGGTTTTCAAGCGGGCGCGTCCGACGCCCGGCCGGCGAGTGGCATCAGGTACTACGGCGGCGGAGGGTCGCTCGTCATCGGCGAATGCGTCTCCCTCGGCGGGGGATCGGGAGACACGTCCGAGTTCGACTTCAGAGGGTTGGTGGGAGGAGTGGAGTGAGTAGTAACGCGCGGCGGGAGCCGGTCGAGTGAACTGCCGAACTGCGAGGGAAATAGTGGTGAAGATAGGAGGGGGAGGGGAGTGGGGTGAGGGGGTTGCGACTGTCTACTCCCGGCGATGCGCGGCGCGGTGCGGGGAAGCGGTTCCCGGCCGCATGAGGGCCCAGCGCTCCCGTGGGGACGCCGCGCCGTGGGGCCCTCAGCCGAGGCCCAAAAGCACGCCGGAAGACTGTCACGGTATCTAAAGATTTGATCCTTGGATTTTTCTTCCTCATAGAATAATCCTCCAAGGCCGTTAGAACATTAATTGCGTAAGCTTGGTTTCGCTGATGGTAGGACCCGGCCGCCTATGTGACGGTGCGGGATTCCTCGTCCCTTCCCTTCCTTCCCTATCCCCTCCCAGGAGGCGTCGCCGGGCTCCTATCGCGGCGGCTCCTCCTTCCTTGTTCCTTCTAGTACTTGCCCTCCTGCGGGAAGAGGAAAAAAGCCCGCGCTTACAGTCCCTGCCGCAGAAGTGCAACCCACGAGCCCCCCCTGGGTGTCTCGTTTCCACTGTCACGTGATACGAGAGGATAGAGCGTCGTTGGAACGCAATGGGGGGCCAAGAAATCGAATCGCTAGTGTAATCGCATAAGGAGGATGGGCTGCGGTGAGCAAGTTACGCAATCAAGCATTTGCCGATCCTACGTGCTCCAACTTCGTTATGTCGCGGGCGCCAACAGTTTTATCTCATTACATGTAATTGCGCCCTGCGGGTCAATGATAGTAACCACTGGCTGCTCCATTGAAGCACAACTCAATGACAAGAAGAGAAGTGTTGTCAACACAAAAGCGGCACGGGGCATCGTGTTGTAGTAATAGGCGAACATGTAACACACATACGTCTACTGTTATAAGGTCCACATATGATTCCACTACCCTTGAGATATGATTCCGATCCAGTACCAAGACACAATACAATATAGTTTTCCATACTTGGTTTAATTCTCACGTATGATCTACATAAATGAGCAAAATTGCAAGCCGATCACTAACTGAGTCTGAAATCTGAAGATGTATACATTGCTGCAGAAATAAAACAAATATACTTTCATTACTGTTGATTCACTTGAGTGGAACAAATTTACAGCACAGATTGGTTTGTAAATATTTAAACGAGCACAAATCACCGAAAATCATAGACTCCAGAGCTTCATAATTATATTGTGGAATGAAATTTTTTTACCGGCTGAATTCTTTGCGTTATAATTTTGCTGAAATAGAGTCAGAGTCGTTTGAAACTGATTTAGAAATATTCCTAAAGTGCAGCCGTAGCTTACCGCAAGGTAAAATTGGGCTCATAAAAGTTATGAATAATGTATGTAATATTAAATGAGCGAAAGTAATTTTAAATTTTAAAATTTTCCATTTAAAAATATTTATGGCATACTCTAGGAATTGTATTTATTTTGGGATGTAAAATTGAAAAAAATACTACATGTTCAAACAAGGCTGCCTTTATGTGAACACATGTGTTACTGATCATTGGCACACATCCTTGTGTACAGATTCTTCCGAAAATGTTCTTATTTCAGTCCTTTTGTCACAATTAACACGAAAAGATTTATATCATCTCATTTCTTAATTAATGTTTACATTTTAAGGATATCGAATGCGATGATAGAAACTGATGTATGACACTCAAGTTGGAAAGAGATTAAACTCAATTTCCCTAAAGAAAACCTAGGGTCGGGATAACTTAGAACTTGTGAAATACGCTTCTGATTAAACTCAAATTCTTAAGATTCCTTTGCACGCTAAAATTAAATGTTTCCGTCCAATACGACCTGACTGTCATGGTTTAGATTGACCGATAGTAGCATTAGGCGGGTTGGGAGGATCGGAATTCCAACTGCCAGCTGATCCACACCATGTGGCTACGGGGAAGGAATATTCGTCGGTAAAGAAAGATGGGAAGGGAAACAACGGAAGAGTGCGGCCAGCTAATAATGATTTTGCGGAGGCACATAATCTTGTGAAGAAGTTCGAAAGGGGGCCAAGCATAGATTTCAAACTTCGTTATACATTCAGATATCAAAACTTAACTGCCTTGTAGGAAGAAAAAAAAACACTGAAATATGATTTGGAATGAAATTATACAGTTTCATAGAACCTAAAATACTCCTTTTATTAAACAAATGAACCTATAAATTAATAATTAAAAAATAAATCGTTCACTAATTGCATCCAGATGTCACACCGATGCAGAAAACCACCGGTTTATAAATGCCCTCGCCCGAGACCTTGACCTTCCTGACACAGCATCTGAATTACTTATCTTTCGGTAAAATTATAGGAATATATTAGAACATGGAACAGATATTGCTTTTTATCTTACAGGAGAAAATTATTTGCTTCCCTACTGTTCTCAAGAGTCTTCCACTCTGTGAGTTATGAAAGTGATGTGAGTGAGTGAGTGAGTGATGTTAAGAAAATCCCGAAGAAAATGAAATTTCCCGAGTGCATTTCCGATAATGGCAATCTATTCATTTACAGTTCTAAGCCGAGTTTGCAATGAGTCGTGATTAATACTGTCTACAAGTTTTCTCAGTTTTATTTTCACATCAACAAAAATGAAAGGAGAATACGTACCATTGCTGTGGCAGTGAAGAATTATCAAAAACATCGACGGATAACTTCTGTGGATTCAAATTGCAAATCTTTCTCTTTCGACTACTAAGAGCCGTACAAAATGTCCTAATTTATGACGTGCTTGGGATAGCAAGGACAGAGATAGCCTCTGGTCGAGAAAAGAGTGGCATGAGAAATAAAGCATTTTGTGGTAGAGAAACCATACTAAGCAATTATCTGGTTAAACCGCAAAAAATAACTTTGCCTCCACTGCTCAAGAAAGAAGTCCTTTAGGAGCAGCTGTTGAAGGCTCTGGATAAATATGGGAAAATGCCACAAATTAGTTCTGAGAAACTTAATACTGGGATTTTTGATGGCCCACAAATTTGACAGCTAGATAGAGTTCGTGAAGTTAATGAATGAGGCTGAGAAAAATGCTTGAAGATCGTCTGATGATACTGTACACAATTTTATGTTACAGAGGCAATTATTACATAAGGTTTGTACGCGTGATGATAAAAAATATTGGAAGCCTGACAGGCAATATGAGTATTAAGATTCACTATTAGCATAGCTTCATGAACTGCATTTTACAGAATTTTGCAAATACGAGTGAAGAATAAAGTGATAAATTTAATTAGGATATAAAAACTATGCAAGACTGCTACAAATGGCTATGAAGTACGCAAATGATGGCAGATTATTGTTCCAACCTCCCGAGATATAATTATGCCGAAGTCCTTCTTCAAAATATCGGGAACGAGGCTTCAGAAGTGGCTACTTACTCTTTTACAGGATGCTATTTTTTACAAGTGCAGTTGTAAATACGCGCTCCCGACATCTTAATGGAAAATGTATTTCTTCCATTCTACTGGAAAATATAAAAAATAATAAACTCATTGTAGATTTGTTTTGTATCTTATAGGCGCCCTTAACTCTGGTAACGTAAAACGCCGATTTTTTTGTCTCAAAAACTAAAGCTATCACGGAAAAACTAATTTTACATTTAAATTAAGGAGATCATTTATACAAAAAATAGACGTAAAAAAGTCCGGCACTAATCTCAGTTTACACGAGTGTTGTCTTTTACAAAAAACCTCTCTTTTCCAATTGTGGCTGCAACTGTGTTGCACTTAACAATCAGGTGGAACAATGTATTACTTGGTCAGACTGAATAAACTAACGTATGACTTACATTCCTCTGTGAATTTATTGATTCACCAATAGGGCCTTATCAGCTCTGTGAAGTTATTCATAAAATAATCACCTTCTCCTTTCAGTCGAGCAATCCTTTGTTCAATAGGGTGGTTTCCTATTATTTTTTATTGCCTAAATCGAAAGATTATTACTCCTGGAGTACGTATTTCACGCTTTCAATTTTTTGCTATTAAATGAAAAGTGAAAATTTCCAAGCGCACGAAAACGCGACGGGTAAGTATGAATGCTGGGAAAAGCTCCACGCGACGTCGTTCTGCTTCTCGCTGCCGCAAGTGAGGTGACCTTGGGGCGAGGCTCGTGAGTGCTGATACGACGCAGGATGATAGCAGGTAGCTGAGTACCATGCTACCAGGTTACTGAGTACCATGCTAGCTGGTAGCGCTTGGCTTAACCCTTTCGCTGCTGTTCAATCTCCGAAAACCTACTCCTCACATGCGGCGAAAATGTTAAAATGCGTTTCGTGGGCCCATGGAGCAGGTACTTCCAGGATGGGTGTGTACACCCTCCGAAGGGTCGCTAATCCGCGACCCAATCCTCGACCAGCTCACCCACGCAGGACCGTCTGCGTGGGTGCGGACAACGGGAAAATGGCTATTTTAGCAAAGTTAACAAAATCGATATTTTTCATTGCAGAAACACGGTTCAAAGACGTGATTGATTGCTTGATTGGCAGAAGTGCGATGAAAACAATCATTTTTTGATGATCGGATTAATCGATTGATTTTCAAATTGCAGTCAGAGCGGTCACTTTTCGGGAGGGAGGCCCCCCGCTGGTAGGGTCGAGGAGACGGTTTTACGTGAGTGAGCTGGTCGAGGATTCCGGGTCCCGGATTAGCAACCCTTCGGAGTGCTTCGGCGAGAGTGCTGACCGCATGGCAGGGACGAAGAAAAAGTACGTCCACAGCAGTCTGCCGTGCGGACGTACTAGGTACGTCCAGAGCAGTGAAAGGGTTAAATAAGGATTATTAATATCCTATCAAACGAAGAAACTTTCCGACCAGCCAGTTTTTATAGGAGATTATTAAGACATGTTTTCCTGAGCTCTGTGCCTCATGCATGCATTGGTAACTCCAGACGACGTAAAACTCCTATCCTCTCGTGTACAAATAAGGTCCCTGTGACGTCACATGGAGTGGCATCGCATGGGCGCCAATCTGGCCTTTTTCAAATGAGGATTAAATTGACCATTGCTATTTGTCTAAACCGGTATTTCTAAAACCAAATAATTTGTTTTTTATGAATACACTAATGGGGAGTAAGACCGCACGTCACCGGTTAAGGCTTAAGTTGATTCAGTACAACCAGTGCGAGGATGGTATTGATATGAAATAAATATGTATGGTTAGAAAAATGGAACTGTTCATGTATCCAACCTTTTTCCCTACGCGTTGGTACATTACGCCAAACAGACGATGTAATACGGTCAGAGGTGAGTTCTTCCGATGAAAAGCATTTATTTTTTATCATCTGGAGACTAAGTTGTGAAAACACCATATTTGTGGAGAGTGGGAAAAATCATGAGTCGTTACGCCAACAGTTGCGCTCAAATTTTATGACAGAAGAACATCATTAGATTGCGTCAGTGGCTGAGTATTCATTAACACAGTAATTAGCAACGAAAAAACATTATTGGAGCAATGACAATCTTATATCAGTGTTTCACGGGCAATAAATTCAACATTCGGAAACGGTCATCGAAATAAACATTATACGGTTGATATGCTTATTGCTGTGCATTTTAATGAAATTGTGAAAAATGTACCTCATCAATTTCATGGCTCTGTCTTAAGAATAAATATTTCTGGAAATCCTTGTGAAATGTCAGTGAATAAAAATATTTAGCAATCTAACAGAAACAAACAATTATAAGGTATGATCCCTAATTCGCCAATTACGAGCACTAAAATATATTGATGATAAAAAATGACATAAAAGATGCGCACACTTGAGGTTTTCAGGGATTGATGCGAAAATACATTGCCAACTTTTTTTACACGACAACCGATCAATCAAACATGAACGAATATTAGCATTGGAAAGGCAGCGCAACAAGAGCAACAGCCAAGGTATGATGCAGAGTGTTAGAATGGCGTGAGGGATAGAATGTTCTAATACCAAGCGAATGAGATTGATACCCTAAACGATTCGCTATTTTGTTTATTTTATTCAAATCCACTGTGTCTCGAGTACAATCTACCGATTTGATCGATAGATTTTTCTTCCTTATAGGAAAATCTACTAAAATTGGTAGCATATTAATTGCGTATTGCTTGGTTTCGTTCGTGGTAGGACCTGCCCGCCTTTGTGACGGTGCAGGATTCCTCGTCCCTTCCTTCCTTCCCCGTCCTTTCCTTGGAGGCGTCGTCGGGCTCCTATCGCGGCGGCGCCTCCTTTTCTTGTTCCCTCTCGTCCTTCCCCTTCTGGGGGCAGAGGAAAAAAGCTAATCGCTTATAGTCCTCGCCTCAGGAGTGTATCCCGCGAACCCGGCCCTAGGGTTTAGTTACCATTGTGTCTCGAGTACAATCTAACGATTTGATCGTTGGATTATTCTTCCTCATAGAATAATCCCCCAAGGTCGTTAGAACATTAATAGCTTATGCTTGGTTTCGCTGATGGTAGGACCCGCCCGCCTTGTGACGGTGCGGGATTCCTCGTCCCCTCCCTTCCTTTCCTATCCCCTCCCAGGAGGCGTCGTCGGGCTCCTATTGCGGCGGCGCACAGTGGTCGGAAATCGAAAAACGCCGGACTAAAGTCCGAAATGGCTTTTTTTGAGGTAGACAATTGAAATTTGGCGCAAATACGGGGAAATAGTTGCTGACTTTGAAATAGAAAGTCATTTTTATTCAGTCTCAGCCGTTATGGAGTTACGGAGGCTTAAACATGACGAAATTTCGAAAAACTTGCCATTTATCATTTTTCTTCGAAAATGTAAAAAGTGACGCAGATGGTAGAGCAGTGGATGGATTTTCATGAAATTTTAAACATGTTCATCTGTCATTATAGTTTCTTGCCAGTACTTTGCATAAGTTTCAGACATTTTTGTTGATATTTGTGTGCTGTAATGTATCAAAATGGCGGAAGCTTTTTTCAAGCAAAATTTCACTTAAAGCAGTCATTATCTTTTTTATAAGAAATATGTATGTCGAGATATTTCGCAATAATACTAAGAAAACATATTTAAACGTTTGTCTGCAAAAGGTTTGGGGAAAAGTTTGCGGCCCTGAGAGAAAATTCGAATTTTCGACCGCGCGTCGCGGTCCGGCTCCACGCGGCGGACCCCGGTAATATCGATTGCGTGTGATGGTTGAAGTTGTTTGCACCTAAATTCCTCAAATTTGCCTTTTTCAAGCAAAAAACACTTTTGTGGATTCCCTAAGGTTCTATATCGAAGATATTTTGAAAGCAGTATTGGTCATTAGGTCATAAAATGGCGGACATTTTGTTAGGCAAAAGTTAACATAAAGGAGTCATTATCTCTGGTTTTAGAAAAATGTATATCATGATTTTTTGTCAGGGTATTAAGTAAAAATAATTATAAAGTATTCTGCAAAAATCTGTGGAAAAAGTTTGCGACCCTGAGAAAAAATTCCAATTTTCGATCGCGTTTCGCGGCCCGGCTCGGCTCAGCGCGACCTCGAAACTCCGACTCCCCGCACCGACGAATTTCTGAGGACCTTAATGTCCTGTATTCGCCTTACTCAAGACATCCATGCTTTCAATGATAACCAAATGTCATATATTTATTATCATAGAGGGATACTATATCCAGCGCATGTGTTTGTAGACTGTGATGCCTAACTGTGATGAATATGCCTTTCTTCGGTTACTCCACGGAATTTTCCGAGTAATTATGAACTCCTTCAATTCCTGAGTGCACATGAGGGTGTTTTGTTCCTCATACACTCTTTTGTGGAAGGGTGTGGGGTCTTGTTTACTTGTATTTTCCATTACGCTCCGCTTCACATGGTTTTCATTTCGTTCAGCAATATCTGGTTCGCTTCTCTAAAGCTTTCCTCCTTAAAAGAAGTATTTAATGCTACCGCCTGCACTTCAAAATTTTACAGCTAAATATCTATACGGTCAAATGAGAATATAATTGGCATATTTAAACAATGTTAGGTCCACTCATCTGAAGTAATATGACTGTATCAACGAATCATTTTTTCATTAATTAGGGAGGTAGATAAATAAACTCGATTTCTTCGACTACTAGCAACTGCTCAAACATTCATTGAAATAAATTTGATTTCCATAGCCCTTTTCACACAATATATTCACCCTTAGAAAAAAAATGTTTGAATAACGATGTAATCGATAAAAATTTATTCACAAGAGACAGAATTGACAAATAAGGTGTTTCCTCCTGATAACATAGATTCCTACAAGTTGTGAACGCCGGAGTAGGACAATTTGACAAATGTGAAACATGTAGATTGACTAAAATATACCTACGTAGCTCGGTGATCCTGGGTTTGAAGTAATAACGTGAAGTATAGATATATTTCTTCATTAAATAGGTATTTCAAAAAACATTCGCCTTTGAATCCCAACATATTATTAAAATGGAAATGCATGACAAGATACCAGGGGCTGGTGAGCAAAAATATTCCATTCAGAAAATTCCTACTGTTAGATATTTTAAAATAAGAGCACAATGGTATGCACTAACGGTAAGCCATGAAAGCTAGAAACTGTCTGATATGAATTCTATATTCATGATGAAGTTAATGCATCAGATATTTGGACATTTTAAAATTAACTTATCTGACTCGAAATCATCAATTTTCCCCTTAACTTTCTGAATATACACATTTTATATAATACTAAGTTAAGTAACAGGTTTTGGTCGGGAGGTAAATGAAAGTAAAATATTTTTTAAGCAAACAATTCCAATTAGCTGAATTTTTCCCGTGTTATTCAGTGCAAACAAACGCGTAGGAGAAGTCTTAATTGGCGTATCCTTTATACGTCGGCATACATTTTTCAAAGGGGATGAAGTCTCCATTTACAACGTCCAGTCAAGTTGCTAATGTAAGGGCCGAGAGCTTTTAAAAGGATAAAAGGAATAAAAAAATACTATTTCCCCAAATAGACTGCCTTCTTCATTATTCATTACACGTGGGTCAACCCAAAAGGGCATGGTAAGATACCTCAAGGAAATAGAGGCAAAAAAAGAAACAGTTTTTCCTGTAGTTCTTTTGCTTGATAGCTCCCAGCTGTTTACGGTTGCACAGTTTTAAAGAATGAAATCAACTCCTACACTCTTGTTCACTAGGATATGCAAGTGGAGCATTTAAATAGCATTCATTGTTCCTATTCACTGGTGACTGAACATATGGAGCGAAATACAAGTTGAATCATGTTAAATTACCACTTGTTGATCGTTTAGAAAACTACATTATTTTTCTAATTACACAGCACACGACTCATCGGGAGAAGAGCTCTTTCGAACTCATGAGGCCATTAACGATCCTGCATAATTCATATTAGTTGACGCTTACACGCTACATTTCGAACCATCAACAATTAAATACTCCAGTAAATTAAATGCAAACTTGGAGGTTGCACGTGGTGGAAGGGCTCCATATTATGCATAAAACACACTTTGTTACTTCCACGATATATTTTTTTTTAATTTCGACCGATTTTGGCTGTTACGCTATTAAAAAGTACATAAAACATTTTCTGTACTTGGTAATGGTGTAACAGCCGAAACCGGTAAAAAAATAGATTAAAATAAATATACTGTGGAAGTAACAGTGTCTTTTATTTATAATAATAGCACTAAATATTGACGTTATATAAAGATACTTAAGTGCGCACTATACAAGGAATTGCTTTCATTATGTGGTACGGACATTTTTCAATCAACAAATTCTTTATTACCAGCATGGTAATGTAGGAGCGTGGTCGAGACATTGAAACCGATGATACTTCAATAACATTTCTTCGGTCAAACTGTGCTCAGAGGAAATTCTTCAGATTGCGACAAAACATACTGTAGCAAACAAATGTGGTTTCTGTCTTAAACATCACCATCATTTGCGACAAACACAATTACAAACAAACATTGTACAAGTACTGGTATCAGCACAAAAAAAAAACGTTGGAATCATTTTTAAATCGGTAAACCGAATGAATTGCAAGAATTTCGGAACAGCAGTGGAATGAAATTAGTATTTAATTTCTAACCTTAGAAAACAAATGATAGACCAGAAAAATTACTGATCGCGGGAAACTGTGGTAACTACACCATCAACTTCGTTGAACGGAAGATAAGAAGATTTTAATGGAACAAATATGAGCGGAGTCAGAGGGGTATAACTGTGAATTCGATCGGATATGTAAAGAGCCCATTAACTACACATATGTTAAAAAGGAAAATATTTGCTGAACCCAATCCTTCTCCTAATCCAGAAATGGAGTTCCTAGACATCATAGAATGTTTGACATTAAATTTATAACAAAAAAATTAGATGTAAGGAATGTTAGCGTACTTTCTTACTTTTGAGAGATCACTTACAAAAACGAATGAGTACTATGGAGAAAATTTGAAAGGGGGTTTTAGTAATTCTAAATTACCGCTATTTTTTCCATGAGAGATTTTTCTCCAACTTTAAAATTGTAAGAACATGAAACGATATTCCAAAAGTGGTGAAGGAAAATATAGTTACGATACGCTTACGTTAAAAAATATAATTTAATCACGAAATCTCAGTTATTTTATTCATCATCATTCAGTCTGATTCGTCGCGAAACAAATTTAATGCCTTTTAGTCATACAGTATCTCCATAGCCTAAAAGAAACCGCCCAAATTAGGACAGTGGAATCGTTCCATCAGATTTGAATTCTCACTTCATTAAAAGAATTAGGTTTACGAAATGGAAAGATAGATTACAACCGAAAAACTATTATTTATAGCTCCGCTATTCTATCATAATGGGGTTAACTCATTGTCAAACCCAATTTCGCAATTCATGAAGATAATTTCATTAGAGGGCTGGGAAAGATATGTCATAACGGGAAAAAAAAGTCTTCCTCATCCATCAGCCATTTTATCATACAGTTCTTGGGGAATGATATCCTTGGGCCCGGGGAGGAAGTCTCTTATCTTGGTCACACAGTTGTATCTGGTGACCACGTCATGCTTTTTTAATATTCTGGCGATCCTCTCTGACGTTCCAGCAATGAAAGGGATAGTGTGAGGATAGCTTCCTTGACGACCAAGAACTGTATGAGGGGGTATACAAGGTTCCCTGCTCTTGCGGAAAATCCTACATAGGGGAAACTTGCCGCTCCATGCATGTGAGGATTAAAGAACATCAAAGGGCGACCAATAACAAGCAGTTTCAGCTCTCTGCCATCGCCGAACATGTATGGTCGGAACCTGGCCACGACACAAAATTTGAGGAGAAGAAACTTTTAGTTAAGGAGTGCCGCTACTTCCCTAGACAAATCAGGGAAGCGATAGAAATTCAAAAAACACCTTTGAATTTCAATAGAGAAGACGGATACTTCCTTCACAGCGCATGGAAAACAGTCATCAAAGAGACAGCCAATCAGAGAGAAGCACCCAGTCAGACAGCCAATCACAGTGCAGCTCCCATCCAGCCTACAGTATATAAGCGAGGCAGAAACCAACAGCCGACACATTCGACCTGAAGACGCTGGCAGGACAGCCAGCGAAACTGTTGTCAATCAACCAACAACCTGACGCGGAAGAAAACCCTGGAGAGATGCAGAGATCAGACCATCGCCGCGGAAACCTACGCTCTAACATACCAACACATTATTCATACATCTGTTTTCTTCGCAAAGAATCAAATACGAAGACAAAATACGGCGACAAAGGGAATCGAGGCGGGATGGGAGTGGTCCGAGTAAACTCAAGCAAGCAATCCCATCCAGAATGATTAGTGATTAATCTATACATAGGCGAGTCGCCATCAGAGGCGTCACCTCCGTTCTCCCTTCAAGGCGATTTCAATTCTCCGAGGAATGACATCGGATACGTTCTGAGAAAAGATTTATCGGTCTGCCTCCGAAATAGAAAAAGGCCAAATGCCATACATCCCTCTGCATTTTTCAGTTTAAAACCTTCCCCATGTATGCCCTTATCCATCTATCACTAAAAGAATTAAAGGACAGTTTGCTTTAAATAATAGGGTAGTTTCCTCCATCAAAGAAAACGAAAGGTATTTATTGCGATTCGTTACCCACCATGTCCATTAATGTATTCATAAAATCCACATTATTTGGTTTTAGAAATCCCAGTTTAGACGAATGATATCGGTCAATTTCATTCTCATTCAAAAAAGGCCAGATTGGCGCCCATGCGATGCCTTTCCACGTGACGTCACAGGGACTTAGTTTCTATACGAGTAGATAGGAGTTTTACATGGTCTGAGATAACCAATGCATGCATGAGGCACAGAGTTCAGGGAAACATCTCTTAATATTCACTCATTAAAAATACCCAAGTTCGGAAAGTTTCCTTCCTTTGATAGGGGAATAATGATCCTTATTTAAGCCAAGCGTTACCTGCTAGCAGGGTACTCAGCTACCTGCTAGAAGTCTGCATCGGAGCGAAGCACACACCCTCGCTCCAAGGTCACCTCACACGGCGGCAGAGGGAACCAGAATGACGTCACACGGGCTTTATCCCAGCATTCATACTAAGCCGTCACGTGTTCGCGCGCTTGAATATTTTTTCGGTTTATTTCATCGCGAAAAATAGATATTGCAATTTAAAAATCTAAATGCGTGATATAAGTACTCCAGGAGTAATAGTCTTTTGATTAAGGCAATGAAAAAATAATAGAAACCACCCTATTACCAGATTGTTAATTACAAAAATCTGCGAGGAAGATTAACAAATCATAAACTGGGACTTAAAAAATGATGCTACCTAATTTTATGAAACTAAATTTAAGTTTTATGAGTCAATTCGGGGAGTATGAAAAAGATGCAGTAATCCGGTAATTTCGTAGTTAGTAAAGTTTAATGAAAAGAAAAAAGTTTTATTTTCAAATTACTTAAGACAACTGTTCTAGTTTCAAGTTAACAACTGTTCAATCTGTTCACGCAATCTGAAAGAGGAGTGGTAAACAAAACCTCATGCCACTAAAAAGGGTAGAACTCGAAGGCGTAATATTTTGCGTCATATACTGTGCGCCGTGCGAAATTTTTATTCTTTCTTCTGCTCTGTTGATAATTTTGCGTCCTAATATTTTTGATGTTGTTAGAAAATGGACCACAATTGTAAAGCATATAGTTTTGCAAGCTTTCAAGAATGAAGAAGGATACTCACAAATAGATAAGGACCTGGGATTGCTAATAGTTATCGTTTTTACAAGTACAAAATGAAAATATTTCACAACTTTGGAGTAAACTAGACGGGCGTCTAATTTTCAACAGTATAATGGGGAGGAATTAATTCAAAATAACACTGCGGGTTATTCGATTTGATGAAGCGACAGAAATGAGGAAAAACAGAGGCAAAGATAAGTTTCAGACTATTAGAGAGATATTTGATGTGCGGAACTCCTATCTACTCGTAAGGATACTAGGTCCCAGTGACGTCACGTAGATTGGAATCGCCTCAATCGCGGTTAATCGCCAATCTGGCCTTTTTCAAATGAGGTTAAAATTTACCGTTGCCATTCGTCTAAACTGGGATTTCTAAAACCAAATAATTTGTATATTATGAATACACTAATGGTGGATACCGATTCGCAATCAATGCCTTTCGTTTTCTTTGATAAAGGAAACTACCCTCTTCCCCTCATAGTTTGCTGAATTGGTGCAGTTAATGAAAGCATATAATCAAACACACTAGGCGTGACTACGCGAAATAATCTTGTTTCATGGCGATTTTCGGTTCATTTTCAACAAACGTTTTTTCTACCGTACAACCAGTATCACCGCATAGCGCCACCATTAGGCTCCTAATTGATAATCACTAGATGCTCATGAGCTAGACTGAGAGACCGAATCACAACACATAAATAAAGAAGAAATAACGTTCCATAATTTTCAATCCAACCACGGATCCGCCTTCATGTTGAACTACGGTAGAAAAATTATATTTTGTACCATGTAATAATATAATTTTCATAATTAATAGTCACGGGCGTAACTTGTTGGAAATCCATAATCGCAGGAATAGAAGGATCAACAACTTTGCTGTTTCCATTAGGTGGAACATATCAAGGTGGATGATTTTACAGAGTTGATAATGTTACTCTGTGACCAAAGCATGGTCGGTCTCAATAAATTACTATGAGGAAATTGCAAAGTTGCTGATCTTTCTATTCCTGCAATATAATTTTTACTATTTTTACTGCTTGAGGAGATATCAATATACAGTTGCCGATGTTGGAAAGCCAATTAAATGTTTAAAAAAGTAAAATATGCCATAAATATATCTGGCGTGAAGTGGTGAGGTAAAAATAAAATTAACGATCAATCAGAGAACCTTCTTCGCTTGGCTTGACTTATTTTAAGGGTTTCATGAGAGAAAAAAGCGACTCACCTATTCCTTCACCAGATCGATGCAATCATTGGGCCGACCTGAAATAAAATTACATTTAAAATTAGAAAATAAAATATAATAGCCCTCTTCTTGTAAACGTAAAATTATTGTTTTACGGAAGAGCCAATAACTAGAAATGAGGTATTTAGTTAAAAGATTGAAGTGTGTATGATAATTTTAATCCCATCACTCAGTGCTTTACGCCTATAACTTCATCATTTATCAAACTTCCCACTTCGTAAGAAAACAAAAAATAGCCTCTTTCAACCATGTACTCGGGCTACTGGTTGTCTGATCGCGTAGGTTACAGATGAAAACCCAGATTAAAGCTTCACTGGTTTTATTGCTTCATTTATACACATATCCCCCAAAACATCATAATAAGTCCTTCACATCGGGATAGTTGGCAACTTATAACAATGGACGATCACATACTCGTATGACGTGGAAAACTGGCAATTTACGCAGCCAAGATTCGGACCTTTGTCCTTAGATTTGACACGTGAGAATTTTACTCCAATGCCCCCGAGGTCGACAAAAAAAATTGTTCAGATTGCAGGTCGTTCTTGGTTACTGAGAGTTGTGCAGCGTAACTTTCTTAAGCTTCAGGTTCCTTCAATTTATTACGTGTCGTAATGGACTTTCTGTACAAGTTTTATAGTTTTCTCTGTTTCCTAAGTTCCCTTCTCACGTCGTTGTTGTACCAGCGAGGTTCCTTATTATCACATTTCAATTTTTGCGGAATATGTTCGTTGATTCCTTGGCGCAGAATTTCTAAGAAGTGTTTCCATGTTACGTCTGTGCTTTGGTCCTTCGATGTTACTACAAATTTTTTGCAGGAGTCATTAAGAATCTCGCCAAATTTTGTTAAGTTGCATTTATCAAATAAATAAATATTGCGTCCAGGTTATACGGCTGACGCTACACCAATTTTTAACGTTGCAAATATCACTCTGTGATCGCTTATACCGTCAATAATATCGAGTTGTTTTATCAACTTAGGATGGCTTACTGCTATAAGGTCTAATATCTTATTTCGTCTCGTAGGCTTGTCAACTACTTGGGCGGGAGATTGATTTGCAAGTATGTTGAGTAATACCTCGCTGATTTCACTATTCCTTGAATTCGGTTTTACAGTGTAAGTATCCCAGTTTATGGATGGAAGATTAAAATCTCCCCCGATTACTATTACACTTTTACTATCTCCCTGAGTAAATGCGGATATTTGATTTTCTAGAAGGTACATAATATCGACTTCGGAGTTCGGCGGTCTATAAAAAGAGCAAATATGAAAACTCCTTTTGTTTCGTTGTTTAATTGTACACCATACGCTTTCTATTTCGTTGTCAATTATTTCGTGGGTGGCGCTCTGTAAATGTAATTTAACTGCTATAAAAACTCCGCTACCTGTTCTATTGCGTAGATCGCATCTGTAAATTTTATACTCTGGAGGAAAAACTTCGCTTTCGCTAATATCTTCCGTAAGCCAACTGTCTGTCCCCATGACCACGTCAGCGTCCTGAAAAATATGCTCGATTTCGGACCTATGTTTTTAGAACCGAAATGAACGTCATATGCGAGGAAACGGGAGAAGTCTATATTAAGCAGGCGAATAGGAGAGAAAAAGAATTTTAGGTGCAGGACATAAAAGCCAAGCTAAAAAATACGACATCAAAAAGAAGACATAAGGGATGTTCCAGGTATGTGTGGGTCTAATAATCTACCAGGAGCTTCACCCTGCAACAAATGCAATTCATCTAATGCAACAAAAATCCCGTGGATTTTAACTCAACAAATTAAGAAAAAAAAATCTCCTAAGATTAAAATTCACAAGCATTCCCTGCTGGTTATTGTATTAATATTTTAACGGTGAAAACCTTGTAGGACTGGACGGAAACGAAAAATTATTCCGGGGAAAATAGGGAGAAAATTATTATGTTTTCTGCATTTCCCACAAGAAATGTACCACACGTAGGTCCCCTTTGCAACGCTTAGAATGAGGAAAATAAGATGAGCAGCCATAAATATATCACTTCTTGTCTTCGATAAAAATCTATGATACACCTACGAAGAGTAAAAAAATCACCCATAACCGCTACGAACGACCAAATGTGCGTGAAAACGAAACGTAATTACCCACAATTAATTCCATCGCCACTTAATTACGCCATTTGTACCTCAAGCTTCACCCGAGAACAAAGGCAACGACTTCATTAGATCATATCGCGGAGTTCTTGGAGGTCTAAGACAGATTGAAAGCGTAAGAGGATTGGCTCAATGGGAGGCTATTTCTCGGACAAGGCGACCTTATCTGTGCCGTTCAATAAGCCACGAATATACGTCTACATGTTCCAGCAAAAGAAAGAGAGTTAAATCGTTTCATCACGATAAATCGCTCAAGCACACACATAACGCAATTGCTTTTTCTACCGTCCTTACAGCGGATGCTTAAAATGCCCTATAGATTCTCATCGCAGGCATTGACCTACACAAACGGAAGATAAGAAAATAATCTGCGATGTAAATTTAGATTTTTCTGGAAGAAAGGGGAATGGGGTTTATTTCGCTGGCAGTGAGGTAAATGTGGAAGCCGTGATATTGAACAGGAATAAAAGGCAGAGTGTGGGTGGGAAGCAGCATATGGTGGGGTAAGTCGTAAGCGAAGGTATAATTAAAAAGACGACTGAATTGGATTGGGTGTTTCTGATGAAATACATGCGCAGACGCCAAAAATTACCCGATTGAGAACTATTGAGTTTGGGCGGCTTGATGTTCTTCCTTCGCTCAGCTCTGCAGAACTTCCGAGGAATTTTCCCTTGAAATGAGGGAGGAGTAGCAAGCCGTGACACATTGCACATGCAGCAAATGGTTAGGAGCCTTGAAGCGGTGCTGGACGACGCGGAAATGGTAGTCAAAATTCACTCGACAGTCAACTGCCCAAATGGTTATGCAATATGGTGGTTGAATTTCAACAAATAAATAAGCGCGTAAGAATTCAATAGCCATGCAACGTCCTATGGACCTATTTATAGATATTGCGAAGTTTTAAGATCAGAAAAATATTTACAGTGTGTTTGTGAGCAGCATCAAGTCATCCGTCACTGGGACTTGATCCGTGGAACCCCTGATTCGAAGCATGAAGCCTTTACCCACTACACCACCCGAACGATTGGGTGTTAGGGCAGTCTCAATGCCCAATATGTCGGCTGTGTCCACTATGTCCCGACGAGAGTGGATTCCATTGTAGGTGAGTCGAGGGCGAAGCATACTTCGGAGAATATGGCGAAGAATTCGTAGCTGGATCTTTTGCGCCTTGTGATAATGCGACGGGTATGATTATTTCCCCGGTATAAGGGATATATTGCTTTTAAAACTCCCGGTTGTATGAGAGCATTACGAGGGCAAAATTTTGGTAGACAAGTAGTTCCTGAACTGGCCGCTCTCAGACGCCAACGAGCTTTGCGTTAATTTTTTCCGCCACTGTACTAGAATATTTATGATTCACACGAATGATGCTTGGTACTGCATTTACATTGGTGAGTCTTCTACAGCAAGCGTTAGACAGGGTAGGCTATGCCAACTGAACTGTTCCTGATTGACTTTCATGAGTCATGATAAGTTTTGACCTTGCTTAATCATTTATAATACGAAGAAAACAATTGTTTTTGTACAAATATAGAGCATACAATAGAGCGAAAAGAAAATCGGTAATTAAGTGCAAGCCTTCTTACTGCTTTAATTTCCGTGACGGAGGTCCGCAATACCCTCACATTTCAAAGCACTGATTGCTTTTCATATTTTAGCAGATGAGATAAATTAGCGGTATGATAACTTTTTTGCGAATTTAATCTAAGTTTTCTACCAGTTAAGGTGGAGTGTTTTGCAGAAACCTGTCTTCCCCCTGTCTTCCCTCCCAACTTTGACTTTCTTCTTCCATTCGGGGTAAGACCCATTCATTTTTTCCATTTTCCAAGTTCCCATTCTGTCTCTCGCTTACCCCACAATCTCACCCCGAACACGGTTTTTAACTTCCCCTCTCCGTTCAGTATTCCCCTGCCATGAAACTTACGTTACAGCTATCATCATTTTACATTAAATTCGAGTGAACATATCCGTTAATATTTCTTGTACAAATTCATTATTCATCTCTAAAGTATTATGTAATTACTGCGTACTGGACATTCAAACAATTCGAGAAGAGAGCTTGGTGATCCTAACCATCGTTCTGGCCATCTCTCAACAAGTGAGATGAATAACTTTCAACAAAAATACTTAGTATAGGAGTGGGTGAGAAGCCAAGGGGAACAAATGATTTCTTTTTTAAACAGAGTTATGTGCAGATATCACGCAAAGAAAACAAACGAGTTGAACTATATATTTAGTAGTGTATTTGATTTTCTACTCGATGCCAGCCCAGAATATACACTCACTCGAATCCCTTGGCATCCAAGTTTTACTGCATTTCTTTTAACAATTAACTTTACCAAACTTCGCCAAGAAATAAATCACTTGTACCCCTTGGCTTCGCACCCCGTCATATAAAAATACTGTCAGCACATGGTTTCAGGGAAAATTATAACGGTTAATTTAAATCCATATGCATGGATTATTGAGAGTACGTACTTAAACAAGGCGGACTGTACAAATCCCGCTCCAGATGTACTTATTTTACCAAATCCGGTCCAATATTTGAGTAAATAATACGACCAATATAAAAAATAATAAAAAATAACCAATTAAAATTCTTTTGGCATCCGACCCCCAAGGTAATACCTTAGTAACAGTTTGTTACAAAAAATGTTGCTGATATACTATTTTTCAATCTCCTCTCTTTGTCTTTCACCAGTTTCATTTAAAAACAGCTCTCGAGAATGATGCGTAAGCATTGAAACCGGTCGTGTAAGATTAAAAAAGTGAGGAAAGTTACCACAGCCGCCTCAATTATTATTAGCCATGGAATTCTACACATTCAACTTGTCGACAGTCTGTCTGATTCGTTTAAAAACGTTGATCCAGAGAACGAGGTTATCTCTTACAAAATTACAAATATCTACACTCAGTAAGAACTTTTAAAGCACTTCAAGAAACTAAATACAGACGAATAAATGGAATAACATGATTACTTAAACGACAAAATGAAAATAAATGTGACTTACCAGAGTAACGGAGTTGACAGACTATACAAAATGTCCCGAACCACTTGGAGATGATGTATGTCGAAATGTAGGACTGCTTCAGGCCGGAGGGAGGGCTGGAAATTCAAAGACGAGACGAGATATATAAGGTTGTGACAGCACTTGGTGAATCAACTGCTTCATCATTTCAATCACTTGCACAGATCTCTGCAATTGGTGTTCATTTCGTCCATTGTCACTTTAAGGGATAAATTCCTAACTTTGCCTGCTAAGTCACTAATCGCAGCACAGGAGTATATGTCGTTAAACAAAAGCTCAAATCACGACGATTTTAGGCCAAAATCGCAGTTTTCTGTAGCTCTACTTAACTTTTTCACCGGCTCGTAAAAAATAAAATAAAGGTTCGCAGTCGCAGCTGGAGTGTCGTGGCTTCAAAAGACCCTGGCTGCAGTCCCCAGCGCCCTCCACTACAAGGCCCGCGACTTGCTGCAGTAGGTTAAAACACACGCCGGTAACATTAGCGAGGAAGAATGTTGAATGGCATTCCTTGCCTTACTAGGATGTCTTTGAAAACCACAATACTACCGAATTCCGTCTCACACGATTGTCTGCGAGACATAGAGAAGTTGGCACAACACCCAAAGACACAAATATTAATATGAGTCATTCACCACGGGAAATATTCTAACGCACATACTTCGAGATGACAGCTGTCATAAACTCTCCCCACTAAGTCGATATCAGTCCTATTTTTCCAGATCCACTCTTCATTCCAGTTTAGGGGAAAATGGGAAGCTTAGGTGCAAAGTGACGTAGTATGGAAGGAGACACTTTGACGAGACAGTAACACAGAGTAGTGGTTGTCTCGCAATATTTAGTGTACGAGGCGATAGATAAGAGTGACGGTCAGAAGAAAGGAGCTGGCAGTGCTGCATAGAGATGCCACGGTCACTGTTGGCCGACAACAATACGCGAAGCGGCGAAAACTCACAGTGCGGTAATCTTAAAAAAAAACCACGTTCCGGAGAAGTCAGACGGCGGGGAAAACACTCTACGTAGCAGAGTCAGTGACTCGAGAGGATAAGTCAAAAATAATGCGGCAGCGGCAGAGGAATCGGTTATCATGCGGGCGCGTCCAACGGCCGGCCGGCGAGTGGCTTCAGGTATTACGGCGGCGGAGGGTCGCTCGTCATCGCGAATGCATCTCCCTCGGCGGGGAATCGGGAGACACGTGTGAGTCCCACTTCAGAGGGTTGGGGAAGGGGGGGGAGCGAGTGTTAACGCACGGCCGGAGCCGGTCGAGTGAACAGCCGAACGGCGAGAGAAATAGTGGTGATGATGGGAGAGAAAGGAGGTGAGGGGTTGCGATGTGAGGGGCGGGGGAGGAGGGGAAGAGAGGGGTGAAGGGCGGATAAGTGGGGAATGAGACGCAAACGCTTAAAAAATGCACCCCTAAGTAACTCGGCATATTCCCAGGCAGGAGACACGCGTTCACAGGAGAAGTCAAACCCACTTCACCCGTTATTTTTTGCAAAGAGTTCGCAAATTACACGTTTAAAACCTAATGCTTTCGTCTTTAAATTTTCCGGATACCTCGCTAATGTTGACCCAGGTCAGTTTAAATTTTACTCTTCATTTTCTCGTGCGTTAAGCAGGCATAAAAAACTGCATTCATAGACATAAAAATTTCAGTGTTGAAATAACCTAAGAAATTTCTACAAGGAATGAGTGAAAGACATGTGTTTATGTAGGACCTGAGTCAGAAAAACTGTTCGGGATTCTCTTTAAGGCATTTCGGGAGAGGTGGATACATTTTTTTTGAGAGATCAGATTCTATCAGTATCTTCTGATTTTGGGGAAGAAGGTTTCAGCCCCACACCCATTTGGTCTTCGGTCTCCAGGTCCGACAGAAGCGATAAATTGAGAGAGATCCTTTGCCGAACGGATGGAAATGGGAACGGATAGAAAATTCAATATGAGCAGCGGAGCTTCGATTAATTCAGTTTCGTGCTGAGAGTAAAGTTTCGTCCCGGGTCGAAACTAAACCCCTTGGTGATTTTAATTCCGTGCGTGAACGAGACTAAACTTAGGTCTCGTATATTCGTTCGAAACGAGACATTTCCGTTTCGTTTCACTTACTATCCTTGTTCAAAATATTTATTAACTGTCCAATATTTTTATAGTATTTTTTAGAGGAAGCAAAACTAGTATTAACCTGGGTCTTAAAGTTTAAAGTATACCGGGACTAGCCACGGTGATAACTTATACGGGAGTCACCCGCAATGCACAATCGTGCGAAAGATCCACAGAGAAAAAATCATCCCGGTCAAGGCGAATGATTTTTTCTCTGTGGATCTTTCGCACTGGGTCTTAAAGTTTGGGTAGAAAGAGGACAGAGGTCAAATGATAAAAGTGTAGGATGACGCATCCGCGGATGTTCACGATATTTCAAAATGTGTGCGAGCCATCTAACGGATGGGAAAAGAACGGAAAGGGATGAAAACGTATGAGTAGTTCTGCTCATACATTTTCATCCTATGAAGTAGAATTGCTCTTACTTTGATAGTTCATTATGACCGAGTTAAATTCCTATGCCGGAATTATTGAGGAAGTTAGAATGTTACGAGGAAAATTTTCTCAGAATTATTCCCATCCTACACTGATTGCATAACATTCTAACTCATGTGGCTTATGATGCCTTGATTAATAATGTAACCCATTTTTATCCATGCACCATTTGTAAGCGCGCTGGTCACCACAGAAAAGACGGCTCTTAACCTCAAATCAACCTTGATTTTCACTAGCTTTGAATGAATTGAATATCATCACACACAACCGAGCGGCTAGGAACAAATATTTACGGACGCAAGAGTCAAATTCATCTTTTATAAATCAATTTTTAGAAATAAAAATACTATGAGTAACTTCAACATAATATTTGAAAAATCTTCTAGGGATACCGCGCGAGTAAGATTATATGAGAGCGCCGAAGTTTCCGGATTGCAGTAGCTGCGAGAATGGGTAGCGAGTCGGAACCCGAAACGTCAGCGCTCTCATATAATCTTACCCGCGCGGTGTCCCGAGAAGATTTTTCAATAGTTATTCGCCGGGAAAGAGTTAAATCATACATTCAACGTAGTAGTTTCCAAAGCGATAACGGATCTTTGCAGGCGAGAGAATTCATGTCAAAGAATTGGGCAGGAGACGGTTATTTCGAAGTATAAATTGAGGGGAATAAAACACTCGTCAACCTCAGTAGAGGGACTCCAAAGTGAGACAATGATTAAAATATTGAGGGGGGAAGATGACGCGTTTGGTTTTGACGAGGAAAGAGTGATTGGAGGTGGGCCAGGGCGGGAGCCTGGGGTCAAATATTTTTCGGGCCATCCATTTGGGGTGAAAGGGGTTGAGGGGGGGTGGAAATGAGGGCCGTAATTGGGGGGGTAGGATGTATGGGTGTGGGGGAGGGTGGACGAAACTGCCCGTTTGTGTGGTCTGGGGAGAACGCGGATGTTTGCAGGGAGAGGCCGTTTGAAGTTTGACGCATTCACCCCAAGAAAAGTGAGCAAGGGGTCACCTGGTTCCTACGTCACAGTTTCTCCAATGATTGCATACCACAAGTTCCACCTTTGAAGAGTTTCGATGATACAGTGACAGACAGCTAATAGTAAAACATCAACCAATTAAATCATTAGCAACTGTTAACCCTCCATCTGGTGCGCTGGCGTATAAAGTACTCCAATCTTCGAAATCAAAGGATTTCAACACTTTTTTTTCATTCAGGATTCAAAGGATATCATTCTGGTTTAGAACGGCCACGTGTATTCTTATAATGTACTCTGACTGTTCATAGTACGATTCTAGCGATTAAGGTCTTCCTCATAGAATTATCCTTTAAAATCGCTGGCACAGAAATGGTTTCCTTGATTCGCTGACGGTAGGACCCGCCCGCTTTTGCAGTGCGGGATTCCTCGTCCCATCCCTTCCTTCCCTATCCCGAATATTTTTACACGACCGGGCGCGTGGCGTACTTATTACATTCCGGTAGGCTATAAAAAAATTGGTTACCAGTAAAAGCGCAGGGAAATGATTATCTTACACTCTTAAAATTTCATTTTCAACTGAGCCGGTTGTAAAACGTAACCGTGGTGGTTGATAATAAATTTTCCTTGGGAAAAGTTGTTTGAGAAATAATTTCACGAAGTCTATCGACGAAGAAAGAAAAAAACGTTTACATTGCGCGTGACATAGTTTATTTTACCTGTTTTGACAAGTTATGACCCAAAATTTCACCAAATATTAAGCATTATGTGGTTGTCAATGTTTTGGTCAAAGTAGGCGTGGCTTATCCTACCCAAGCACCCCCATTTCGGCCATACTTCGCTCCACGCTCGAAACCAGTGGTCCCCCCTCCAGATATTTTAAACACCCTTGCTTAATGACCATATAGAGACTGTACTGCAATCAAAATACTTTTCCCTCTGAGAGAGCTTTTAATACAATCAAAATGAGATTTCCATTCGAAGTACAAAACATGAATTTACGAAAAGGTGTCTGCTGCGTGGTAACGATAAATTATACTCAATTCTTCCGGGTATTCACCGACTTCTCACGAGTCGATTACATACTTACTTAATTAGAGATATAGCCCATTCACTCGCTCACGGTGAAATTTTATCGAATGAAGGAACCACTCACAAGACAAAAAACAAAAAACGCTGGGCTTGCATACAAAATACCAAGAAGTAGAACAGATACGGTTGCTCCTTCGTCGGGAGTCGGTGACGACATCAACTTACCTGCGAAAGGGTTAGAAAAATCCATAATTCCCCGTGAATGTTTCGAGAAGTAAGCGATGAATCGAAAATTGTAAAAATGCGGGACTTTCAAAACCTGCGACCATCGGCAAAAACAAGAACTCGGTGAACAAGCCCAATCACTATTCACGGATAAAGTTTTTTATTCTTACAAAGTACCTAAATTATTTCTCTTCGTCAAATACACTGGAAATTTTTAGATAAGCATAGCATTATTTTTAATGAGAGACGCTCGATTCTTCGCCAGCTGAAGATGCAAACACTACTAAGCAATTGGGGAATGAAACACTCAAATGGCCGTAACAGGGGTAATACCGGTTTCGGAATTCAAGATTTCCATCTCAACTCAACTGAGGTTTTAGGCTTCACTTCAACAAAGTTGAGTGATAAAAAAACAATAGACACCGCTGAAATATATAGCTAGAGAGGGAGGGTGAATGGTTGTGGAGTTGATGGTGGAAGAGGAGAGGGGGGGAATTGTGGTTGGGCGTAAGGACGTAAGACGAGCCCCCTGTTACGGCCATTGGAGCATTTCTTTCCCCAGTTGACCTTGAGGCCGTAGAGCTCCCCTTTTTATCTACTACAAAGCTCCTGTTGAATCACTTAAATGGCTTCTGTCGACAAAACCAGATCGCCACCTGCAATGAATCTCAGTTTTCTAAAATTTACATCCAAATGTTGTCCAACGCAAATGACAAGTATATGCAATGCCATATTTTGCCAAGTACACCGCGTTCGCGGCGTTGTAATTGACCTTAAAACGCAGTGGAAAACAATTCCCCTCAAGAAGGGATCGAACCACAGACGTCTGTCTTTCCAGGCCACTGCATACACCAATCAGTGACGATGTGGTGGTTCCCAAAACGTGTTAGTATTAACTGATGACTTCAGCCTTAGCTGTGTGAAACCTTTCCATTAGTAATGGATAATGAAAGAAGAAACTTCGTGTCACACGTATAATGGGGAACATGCATGAAATTTGTTCATCATAGTAGTAAGTCTCACTGAATAGACAATTGTCTCACGAGCTCAAATGTATAAGCCAAGACTAACCTAGTACTCCACTAACGTCATTAAATGCTAATTGAAAGTGCTCGAACATCGCTTGAAGTCACGTAACCTGAAACGCCTTTGACGTCATAGGACGGTACACGGGTTCGCCAAGAGAGTAGAGCGGTAAAGCCTTGAATGCAAGTTGTCGAATAAAAATTGCAATTATTTTCGCCAAATTTGCGTTTAATTCTCAGCATAGACCGATTTTCTATCCACTTCCTTAGTGGGCCTTCACAGTTCGGCGTTGCGTTGACGCCGCGGCTAGCAAGCCAATCAGAGCCCGTCTTTGAGAATTGATGACGTCACGTCTCCAGCTCGCTCCGTCGTCGCAGAAAAGCTGAACCTGTCAGATTTTCTCTGCGTCAAGGCGGCAGTACGCCGACGATTTCGAATTGGTGTTTGTTACTGGGTATACAAATATGCAAGATTAGCTCTAATGGGAGAGGCAAATGCTATTTATTTCATTATTTACTATTATTTTGAAGTGTTCAGCGTAGATATTTCGTATCTTTCCTAAACATAAGACAAATGTTAACCCTAAATTAGATTACAATCACTGAGCAGCATAGATTAGCGTAACTCATACCCGTAAATGGTATCAAAAGCTAAATACAGCGTGAGAGGTGCTTTTTGGAAGCTGAGGTAGTTAAAATTCAATTTTATATCCAATAATTGTGCCCTCATGATCTACTCAGTTAGAGCTATTTAGATAACATGACTAGGACAATCTGTTTGAACAATAGATATCATAAATAAATATTCCTGATAACATTCCACGTTACTCATGTTCATTGAAAGTATGTAATTAGCTATTTTTCGAATAGTCCGAGTTAGGAAGTAAAATTCAAAGGTCATAATAATACATATAGGCAAGGGCCATCACTACATGCATTACTATCGACTTTATGGTCGCCATATTAACTTCAAATGCTATTTATAGTTAAGAAGAACATTTTAAGAAATGAAATTGGGTAAACATGCAGAAATAAGGTCGTTAAAATTCCACTTTATATCCAATAATTGTGCCCTCATGATCTACTCAGAGCTATTTAGATAACATGACTAGGACAATCTTTTTGAACAATAGATATCATAAATAAATATTCCTGATAACATTCCACGTTACTCATGTTCATTGAGTGCATGTAATTAGCTATCTTTCGAATATTCCGAGTTAGGAAATAAAATTTAAAGGTCATTATAATACATAGGCAAGGGCCATCACTACATGCATTATTATCGACTTTATGGTCGCCATATTAACTTCAACTGCTATTTATAGTTAAGAAGAATATTTTAAGAAATGAAACTGTGTTAACATGCAGAAAACAACGTATGTATTGTGCGTTTAGTTCGAAATCATAAGATGATATGCTCACAGGCTGATTTTTTAGGAGCCGACGCTTTTTGCCTTTCATTTGTTTTCGCAACGCAGAGCTGTGAAGGGCTCCAACTTGCTGCAATGAGTTAGCTCCGCCCCCAAGTACGCAACGCCGAGCTATGAAGGCACCCTTACTGTTTTCAGTAGATACCGTACCGTGACGTCACGCTCCGATGACGTCGTGTTTTCCAGCAGCCGATGACGATTTATTTTTAAAGACTCATAACTCACAAGGGGAATACAAGACCTTCGCGTCACTGATCGAGCTCAAAATTTTGCGATTCGGTAGTTTATGGGTAGAAATGTAATATGCCAAAGCGAGACGACGCACTTCTCGTAAAATTCCGAGAAAAAAGCAATTAAAAATCGTAAAAAATGAAAGTACGCAATATGACCTGTTTTGAACACCTATGTTTACCGAGTGGGCGACAGCCCAGTGGATACGGTATCCGACTGTGGAGGAGAAGTAGCGAATTCGATGCTCACTCAAGGACCTTTTTTTGTGTTAATTGTTCAGAATTTTACCGTTTAAATTTTTAAAGTTCGTTTTCTTATCTTCGTTACTACTATGGAATACATTTTTAAAAGAGTTTTTTTAAATATTTAAATCAGGAATGGATCAGCTTGGGATTAGGAACTGAGGATGAAGGGTGGATAGAAATTCGGCGTCGGAATTAGCCTGCTCTAAACGAAAGGCGCCAAGGGGACCACGGCTTAACGTCCCATCCGACGGACGGTGTACTGCACAACTAGAATAATCCACATTACACGCAGGGATTGAATTTAGCAATGCGCCTTAATTCTTTACCAAGATTTGGATGTGGAAGGCCAGTACACTGCCTCACCACTCCAGTTAATCCTTTATTTGCAATTTTCAGGATGTACTCAAGCCATGCAAAGCAAAGTGATTTGCGGCACCACGAACAAGCAGAAAAGGCGTTTTTTCCACAACCGCAACGACTCTCCATAATTTTTAAGGAAAACACACGTCATTTACAATTACGAAAAATTGTCTCGTGCCAGCGAGCTTCAAATCAACCATGTATGTTCAATAATTTTCCCGGAAATATACAATGTTATGTGGGTACTTGATTAACTTTTAATAGAAGAATCGAATATTTGGTGAAAGTGTTGGAAATTTGTTCCCTTTTTCGCGGTCGACGGGCATGAGCGGAAAGGGGTGATGTATGTGTATTAATGACCGGAATCATTTTTGTATGTGTTTGGTTTGTTTTCTGTTTTTGAGTATATTTGTTGTGTTTTATTTGTCTGTGACCATGTTTGTTTTTGTTTTGATTTCTTTTTGCTGATTTGATGCTATGGTGATGAGAGATAAATAGTATATCGTTAGGCAGAGAGCGGCCTTGGAGTGAATGTACATAAGATACAGTGTGTCAAGTGATATTTTCCTTTTGTTTAATCGCTTTGATACGATAGGGGTATACACTTCTTTTGAACAAGGAGACTCTATCCTTGGATATTCCTACGGATGAGTTAACGTGTGCGTGGCACTATTCTGGGAGCTGCTCATCGATAAAGTTATATTACCTGCGAACCACGCGTTCAACATTCCGATAGATCAGACGCTATTGGAAATGAAATATTTCGCAGAATAATGGAGATTCTGGAAGAGTATCAATTGGTTGAAGAGGATGAACTGGTAGTTCGGGACATTGGTGATGACAATGAATTGTATTCGAGTGTTTCTGAAGTGGAGTCCGGGACTGAAGACGGAGAAGACTCGGATTCCTTTGATACCGAGGGAGAGGAAGCCTCTCCAGTCCAAAATATTTCTCTTGAATATGAGAAGAAAGTGGTGGCCCTCGCAAAGCTGTATCCATCATGCAGTTTAACAACTCTGCAGAAGAAGGGGGCATCCCGTCTCAAACGGAAGGGTGATATAAGAAAATGGGAGGAAGACATAAGAAAAGGTGGAACGAGGCACGACAAGTTCGCTGCCATCAATGCATGGACACATGAGAGGTTTTAGGAGGCTAGGGACAATTACGAGCCAGTGACGACGAGAACTTTAATGCAGTGGGCCATCGTAGCAGCATCGCCACTTCAATCTGAAAATTTTCGTTTAACTGCCAGTATTTCTTGGGCAGCAAAGTTTAAATCAAAATTTAACATACGGCAAAGGAAGATAACAAAATTCATCAGCGCAAGAGACGCACCAACACTTGAGGAAACTCTGCAAAGTGCAGAGACGTTCAGGACGCAGATGAGATCCCTAATACCCCGTTTCGATGTTGACCTGGTTATTAATACTGACCAAACGGGCTGCCAGTATCAGTCTTCATTTGATAGGTCTTTCGACCTGAAGGGAGTTAAAACGGTTCTGCTGAAGAAGAAAAGCTTGAATAAGTTAACTCAGTCGTACACAGCCCAGTATGGCATGATTCTGTCAGGAAAGCTATTACCCAAGGTGTTTTTGTGCCTTGAAGAACCTGGTGGAAAATTTGGACCAATAGTGAAAAGAAATGTCGATCATTTGACCAAAAGATTTACCTATTTAGAAAACCTTTTCATAAAATGTGATGAAACCACATGTTAACGGAGAGAAGTTTCTACTTTTAATAGATTCGTGGGGAGGGCAGAAGAACCCCGCAATTTACGATAACATTTTTGCGGATGACAAGGGAGAGGCATCGTGCACTCTAAAAGTGATACCTCCAAAATGTACCCCATTATGCCAGCCATGCGACGTGTATTTTTTCAGGCAAGTGAAAATATTTATAAAACATTTACAGAATTCCTCGATTCTATTAGAGGGAAACCGGGATATGGCGTAAAGAGAAGACGCAATAAAAATACATGCATTAATTCATAACCAATTAAGTGCTCCGATTTTCCAAAACATGTTAAACTATGCATGGTTTGCTTCGAAGCTCGCTTGCACGAGACAATTTTTCGTAATTGTAAATGACGTGTGTTTTCCTTCAAAAATTATGGAGAGTCGTTGCGGTTGTGGAAAAAAAGCCTTTTCTGCTTGTTCGTGGTGCCGCAAATCACTTTGCTTTGCATGGCTTGAGTTCCATCCTGAAAATTGCAAATAAAGGATTAACTGGAGTGGTGAGGCAGTGTACTGGCCTTCCACATCCATATCTTGGTAAAGAATTAAGGCGCATTGCTAAATTCAATCCCTGCGTGTAATGTGGATTATTCTAGTTGTACAGTACTCCGTCCGTCGGGTGGGACGTTAAGTCGTGGTCCCCTTGGCGCCTTTCGTTTAGAGCAGGCTAATTCCGTCGCCGGGTTTCTGTCCACCCTTCATCCTCAGTTCCTAATCCCAAGCTGATCCATTCCTGATTTAAATATTAAGAAAACTCTTTTAAAAATATATTCCATAGTAGTAAAGAAGATAAGAAAACGACCTTTAAAATTTTAAACAGTAAAATTCTTAAAAATTAACGCAAAAAAAGTTCCCTGAGTGAGCATCGAATTCGCTACTTTCTCCTCTACAGTCGGATACCGTATCCACTGGGCTGTTTTTTTATATATTTATTGTCAGTCATAAAAGAAATACATTTAAAATTTAGATCTTGAAAAATATACCATTTTTTTTAACAAAAATTAAAGAACATACTACAACATAAATTTTTTTAACCATTTTTGTCCTTTAAATTATATTTTCATTCCTTCAAAAAAAATCTTGGAGGCCTGAGGACTCGAACGTCCGGCCAAACACTGCAGCCTCTCCACTCACTAGCCGGACGTCGATCCACCAGGCCACACTGCACTTGCACTCGACATATGAAAATAGACAAATGTAACTTCAAAAATTCACATTTTATCTGGTTACAAATTATTTTTCTTTTTCTCCCTAAATGAAACAAATTGAATATTACTTTTTAAATTCAAATTAAGACATTTGTATCATTAAATTTTAAATATTTCTCCTTATTCAATTCTGCAATTACCATTTTCTAACAGAAAAAATACATATGGGAGCCTGGGGACTCGAACACCCGGACAACAATATCATCTTCTCCTTACTGGCCGAGCGCCGATCCACCAGGCCACCGTAACTTTCTGAACACACAATCAAAATATACGCTCTAAGAGCTTTTCATCTGACACTTGGTTTATTCTATCGTCGCCGTTTGGGCTCGCGCCCTTCTCTTGGCCGAACCGGCTCGGGGGCTGCCCCTCCGCGTGTTGCCGCTGCCGGAGCCCTCGCCTCGAGTCGGCCGGTGTGCTGCTTGGCCCGCGCCGCCGGCTGGCCCTCCGCCGCGAGGGTCGACCGCATGAAACGGCCGGTGGGGGGATGGAGCCGGCGACTGTTGATCTTCATACTTCCCTGGTGACGGGGACGGGGAATAGGTGGAGTTATCTTTTTTCCTGTGAGGGATTCTGGGAGAAGGGGGTTCGGGGGAACTGAGGACTTCTGTAGGGGCAATGGACGAGGAAGAGCTAACGCTAATTGTTCTCCCCTCGTCACTGGAGACATCAACTTCAACTTTTTTATTTCTATTCTTTTCTATCCATTTTTTCCAACTTCTATATTCATTACCTTTCCGCCATACTCGGTACTTTCTTATTACCTGTGTCTTGAAGCGGTTTTTAATCTCATCGTCGGTATCATTTTCTGTATCCGTGTAGGGAGGATCACCCCTGACTCTATGTCCCCTATAAAATCTGTAATGTCCAAAAATAAAGGAATTTACGTTCTCTCTCTCTAGTTTAATATCATCATCATATGAATTTTCATATTTGGGGAAGTCTAGACAAAGTGTCGCAGAGTAGTCCCTATCCCCCCAAAGGGTTTCCATTCCTCTAGCTTCCATTATTCGTCTTTTTGTATTTAGTATGTCTTCCCCATCACTCCCCAGACCGTACGGGGCTAGCTTTCGCCGAAGAGGCGGGGTCGGGCGAGGGGGGGGTGATTTATGCGTCTCAACTCCCATAGCCTCTAATTCTATGTCGGCCGTCCTCTGTTTTTTCGTCTTCTCTGGCTGATTTGACAGGGAAGAGGATTCGGAGTCATTGGGGCGTCTTTTTTGAGTGGGGGAAATACCTACTTCCATCTCTGTTTCGATATCTGCCAGCTGCTGGGCGATCCCTGCTGCGACGTCCTCATCCTGCTTAGGCGTGGGGAGGGGGGGAGCTGCCACATCCGCGAAACGCCTGCCAGTGGTATTGCGCGGGCAGTCCCGTCGAACGTGCCCCTCCTCGCTGCATCGGGCACACGTCTTCCTTTGTCCCTCGTACAGGATGAGGCCTTGGTGACCCCTAAAGGTCATGTACGAGGGGATGTTTTTCTTTATCACCATTCTTGCCATGAAGGTGCCCGTCTTCGTGCCAGCGAGGAGGTCTCTCCCCCTCCACACCGCCTCCCAGCACGAACGCACTTCCCCAAAGCGTCTCAGCTCGTCAATAATCACCGCTATAGGCATCTCAAATGGAAGGCACATTACTTTAACCAGTTTAGGGGCGTCTTCTGTGGAAGACAGTGTTGCCGTCATTATCTTCTCGTCCTTTGTAGGGAAGGGAAGGGGGGACACATTATTTTCTAGTAACTGATTCTTCGTTTCCGCGGATTTCAATTTCAAAAAAATTTGACGCCGATTGTAGCCAATTTTCACGCCCTCTATATCCTCCGCCGCGAGGCCCAACGTTGTTCGAATGAACAGGTGGACCTCAAGCGGCGCAGCGAAGCGAAAACTCTCTTCCGTATTAATTATGATCGTGTTCGTACGTAGGACCACCATGGTGGGGCCACGGACGTACGAATAACTGCACAAACAACACAAGAGGGACACAAGGAGAGGGGCACAAAAATGCCCCCAGCCCACGAAGGGCACACACCCGCTACCCTACACTTCACAACACAAGATTAATTAAACACAATTCAATGACACAAAGGAGGACACAATTATCACTGTTTGCTCTTAACTAAAAAAGCTCGGCAAATTGCCCACTGAATCTAATGAAACACGTCACATTTCGCGATCTTGCTACGTTAGGCGATCGGAAAAAGACAAATGGCGATCGCCGGGACGGGCGATCGTCGCCTCGCTCGGGCGGCCGAGGCAGGCCTCCCTGCCGGGAGTCCTCACTCGGGTCGGACTCTCGGAGCTCTCTCTAAACACGTCCGTCCGGTATGGCTGTCGCCCACTTGGTAAACATTGGCGTTCAAAACAGGTCTTATATTCCAGACCTTCATTTTTTACGATTTTTAATTGCTTTTTTCTCGGAATTTTACGAGAAGTCCGTAATATTAATGTTTTAATGTGCTAAAACTAAAGCTAGACCGAGCTGCCGGTAAAAATATAAAGAATGTAGGATTCATTATGGGAAACTGTCCAAAGTTTAACAATATTCATGCGGTAAAGACAGTAGATATGTCGCTTTGCTACGTTCCAAATTGGAATATATCAACTGGTCATATTATTACAATATCGACTCAATCCGGCTTAAACGTGTCCAAAATAAATTTCTCAAATTAAATAATTACGATATAGGGATCTCACTGTCTGATTACAACACTTCATATCTTCAATCCCTTGTTAATGTGAAAACTCTTGCACGACATACGATCATTCTACAACGCCTTATTCCTCTATACAATTATCAATGCCAATTTAGATTGTTCTTATCTCCTTTATCAGTAAATTTGAATGGATCCCGTCATAACTACACAAATCCTCACCTGCTCGTTTTAAATTACCATGAAGCAAATTATGTCTTCAACTCCCAGCTATTAAGAATGATGATATATAACTAACTATAAGTAGTCATAACAGTCCGTGAAGCCTATAAGAATCTAGATTCTTCGGGAGAATACGTCAAAAAATTTAAGAATATTCACGCATTAAAGACAGTACACATTGCTCTTAGTATTTAACAACAAAAGGCTAAGATTTCGTCTTCATTCGGCACATGTATTGATTTCTCCATGTCTTCGTCTAAATGTTATAGATATATGTGGCGAATTTTATCGTGAAACCCTGTATACATCGATTTCAATCGGTTAATATTTTGAGTATGTTTGTTATTTTACACCATCTGTGAAGTATAATGTAAGGGTAAATGGTTATGGGTTAACCTGTAAATAAAGAAATACATAAAACTGGTATAGTATAGAATATCCGATATCATTTGCTAAATAGAACAGCAGAAAAAACTTTCCCACACGTCCTTCCATTACCTGCTCAATAATGCCTTCAATCGTTGCCATATATCTTGATATATTAGAGTTAATTATGAAATATCAATTATTGTATCAAGATTGCAACGGCTCGAAAGAATCGTATATGCTTCGATCTTCATTTCCTAACTTTTTTTCTTGGCACACTAGCGCTAACCATCGTAAGTTCGGCAGTGTTAGGTACTAAGGCCTACGATGGTAACTCTGCGCGTTTACACGACGTTTTGAGGTTACGATCGTACGGATCAACGTCACGACGATCGATGTGTAAACGGGGCATAAGCTGACCTTGGGTCCTCTCCCTCCCCTCTTTCCCATCCAAAAACAGTCGACACCGTCGACACCTCTGTCCGACGGGAGACGAAATCAGATCGGGCTGTGTGTGGGAGAGAGCTGTTGGGACAAAAGAAGCGTGGATAGGAGGGATTTTTTTATCGCCAGGCGAGCTGCGTCTTCCACGAATCCTTCCCTCTTCTCTCTGCTCTCCCGTTACTACTGAAAACAATTTTACAACATGCAGCTGTGAATAACTGTTGAAAAAGTCTCATACCGTTCAAAGAATGTGGACCGAAGGCAAGAGAGAAAAAATTTTCATGGCACCGGGACCCCCAATTTGATGGTTACAAGTGAAAAATGAAGCATCCTTCATTATTGAAAACTCAAAATTATGTAATCTAACCTTAAATTAATCATCGCTTCCGCAAAAATATTATCCATCTGTCCGAAAGAACAAATTCTTAAATTCTGAATGCTTCTCCATTCCGGGTCATATTCCTCCAGGGAATTTTGTTCTATATTGATAAACTAAACGAATACGCTATCCGTGAGAAAACTTCAGGGAAGTATCCACTCGACCTCCAATGATTTTGATGAAATTTTGGGACAAGATATGCACAAATATCGAATGGACGTTCAGAGGATTTCAATATAAGACAAGGTCTCAGGCGTTATTTTATGGAATTGCTTCATGTTAAATGAAATAAAACATAGTTATTTTATTTCATTTAACAGAGGATTTTATATTCAGCAATGTGAGACTCAATGAGTCCTTAGACGAAGTTCTGCAGCCTTCCGCAATACGGTACTGGCACAAAGGCAAATTTGAAAGATAATAACGTCTATAGTATTTTGTCGGAAGAGGTAAGCCACTTTGTGAAACTTATTGGGTTCCATTAACCCTTAGGTGCACGCTAAGCGCGGATTTTGCTGCATTTTTCAAAAATTCGAAATAGCGCGTTTATTGCGCATGGATCACTGGTGGTACATTTTGGTATTCTATTTCTGTGCTTTTCCCTCTAACAAGAACATATGTTTGCGTCAGTGTGACGACCAACTATTGCGTTAGAATGTTACAAAGTGAGAACGACGACAACTTCGGGTGATTTGCCGCTAGATGGCGTTCACACGATACTAAGGAAATTATGATTATCTGTCGCTACCGTGGAAACTTGGAAGCATAATTCTTTTTTCAATAATATGTTAATATGTTGTTTCGTATTTATTATATTTTTTGTAAACATTTGCAGTATTATTTTGCTGTTATTATTATTTATATAACATATCTCAACCTCAAACCACATGTCGCAATTTAAAAATTTCATCTTCATACTCAAATATGAATTACATTTGTGTAAAAATGCGTTATTTACACCTTACTAGTGACCGAAAAATAAGTTATGCACGTTATTTATAATGTATTATGCATTGGATTTTGAAAGCAAAGAGTCGGCACTTGGTGTATCTACCTGCGGGAAAAGAACATAATGCTGCAAAGGCATTATAAAAAGATTTAGGAATCGTAAACTCCTTATGGGCGTAAATTGTATTATGATTTTATTGAATTCTGAACAAATTGAGTCGGTGGTGACTAATGTAGAGTATATGATATTCTGAAGTTAGAACGTATTTATTACCCTGATGAGTTCAAACGAGTGCTTCAAAAGATTGATAATGAAGATGGGAGGGAAGGGCAGGTCAACCACGATATGGAGAATATTTTTTTGATTTCTCACATGAAAGTAAAGGGGAGGAAGAATTTTCTTGAATATGCATTACATTTCAGCGATAGTTAGCAGTCTTATGATAATAATATTGTTAGCAACCCACATAATTTCAACGTCTATCTAGTTCAACGGAAACGGTTAAACGTTTTGGCTGAACTCTTAGATACAATTTGCTAACACCAAAACAAAAGCTAAAGACATTTTTCGTGTTTCACCAGGGCCAACATCATTTCCTAAGAATGCCGCAACTGAACCCGAATTGTTGCCGAAAATGATTTCACTGAACGTGATTGACAAAAGTGTCGAGAATACCAAATTGTATGTTGAAGGAAAACTGGTATCTCATGTGTACTCGAGAATCAGATATTGCATCACTACTGCCCGTGTAGAAATAATATCTTTATTTGGAATTAACACTCTCTCTATAAATAAAAGTTGCTAGACAGATGCTAGAGAAGAGCCTGTAAAACAGATGGAACAGGCCCAATGATTTGCAGAACAGCGTTCGGGTTAGCTACGGGAATACAGGAATTCGAATGGGAAAATAACAGCAAAACATTACTATTCAAGCCTTGATTTAGCTATATATTTGCTATAAAATGGTCTACCTTTCTTAGGTACCGTGGAAAAAAAACTTAAATCCGCAGAGAGTTTCTACCCTGCAAAGTTCTATAGGCTGGAACTTCATTTCTTGGTTTCCAGGATACCTGCACTTGTTTCGTACTTCACTAAACCAAACAAATGTGAAATTCTGCTTTCTATGTTGCACTGCAATGTGGACATCGATCTAGAAACTGCGAAACCTGAAATGATCCTGAGCTACAACTCAACCAAGGGAGGTGTCGATTCCGTGGACCAGAAGTGTGTAAATTACTCCCCTTCAAGACGAACACGAAGGTGGACTCTATCACAATTTCTCCGGTTATTTTATATGGCTACTCTTAGCGACCACGTGATTTTTGTAGCTAATAATATTGAAAAAATCCATCGAAGATCAAGAATGGAGTTCAAGGAAGCTCTCGCGTTAAGCTCTGTAGATGACCGTCTGAAGTCCAGGGTAAAAAGGTAATCTTCCAGCAGACATAAAGGCTTTTCTAGCAATGAGACTTGGGAAAATTCCTGAAGTATCTGCTTCTACAGGTGAAACTCAATGTAGGGCGGGTGATTGTTTTAAACGTGGAAAATATAAAGTTTATAAAACAGCAAATATGCGAATGTTTTCGATTTATATGCAATAATCATTTCACCTGCGTCAAAAAATGCCATGAATGTCATTACAGAGACAGTGATGGTCAATAAGGTTGAAAAAATTAATTTTTTTATAAAGTTTGTTATTTTTATAATTTTAATAATTGCATTAACGATTTGGCATATCAATTTCCTTTTTTTGTGTGTTTTTTGACTTGATAGTGTCTAGATTATCGTGTGCAATTCCTTTAAAAAATTATTGTGAGTATTTATCAAGAAATTTTCATATAATTATGCCATACTTTTGTTTATAAATGAATGGAAAAAATATTTGAAGTGCTTTGATTTATTAAAAGTTACCCAAATACGTTAAAACACCCTCAAATTTGAATGTATAATTAGAAAAATCAAAAATGTAAAAGTGCGGCAAAAAAGCCGCTAGCGTGCACTGGCGCTATACTTGCAGGTGCATGCACCTAAGGGTTAAATGAGGCAATTAAATATTACCCGCTGATAAGTTGACGCAAAAGTGGAGACACATTTATGAAAGTAGGAATCTTTCGTTCGGAGTTTCTTATTTCAGGAATGAGGAGCATATAAAACGTAAACGTTGGCGCACAACAACATGCGAAAAGAATGACACAAAACAGTTCTCCATCTCAATCCGTTTGATTAACTCAAACATTCTCCTGCGAACAGATGTTTTTTATATACGCTGAAAATAGGGTATTTTCGGACAAATTCTAAAATAAACGATCACACACACTCTTACAAAATGTTTTTCCTCTATTAGAAGTTTTTTTTAACGTCTGAAAACATTTTACTAGTTTTCAATAAAGTCCCTAACAATGGAGGAAATTGAGGGCTTTCCTTCGGGAAAATTATTTACAGATAATGGCCCCCTTTTCTCCAATGTATTCATGAGTGACCTACTCCCGAATTTGCAGTGAAATACGTTCAATCGCTGACGACGCTGTCACCTATTTCGAAATTTTACAATCGGATTAAAACAACGTTCATATGATTAGCTATAACTGGGGACTGGAACTTACTATGAGCGAATAATCAGAGGTACATGTCCTCCGCAGGACGTTGAACAAACTCCATTTATAAGCTGTCGTGGGTGTCAAAAATAAAGCCATGGATTGCGAAAAATACCTCGCAATACATCTACATGATACCCTGCGAACCACCTATAGGGTGTTTGGCAGGGGGTGACCAATCACCAACATGCAGCATGCAAGAGGACCGCCACATGCACACCACACGGTCATAGAAATATTACGCACACTAGAAAAATATACATGCTTATTCATACCAAAAAATCTAATGGTTAGTAATTCCCAGAGCAAATACATGCAAAGTTAAAACTACGAAAAAAAACATGCAATGAGTGATCCTAGCGAGCGTTGCCATTAATCCTTTTAATTGAGACAACGTTGCTATCCTTAATAGTACGAGGGAAGAATGACATTTTAAATCTCTTTGTTTTGCAGTCTATTTCTTTTATTTTTTTCTCATGATCGCGTCTACTATAGTACGATGGTAAACGAAGGATATGATTCACGTCGTATGAGAAAATATCTTCTTCGAGTTTCCTAAGTAGGTTAAGCCTATGCTTACTCATCACAAATCTGGCCGCCCTGCGCTGTACTCGATTGATTTCACCTATTATTCCTACCTCGTAAGGGTCCCACACGCTAGCAGCATATTCCAAGTGAGGCCTCACCGGAGTCAGGTAGCTTATTTTTTTCACCTTTTTTGGGCATTTACCGAGAATTCTTTTAACAAATCCAAGTTAACGGTTACCTTTACCGCATACTTTACGTTTGTGCTAAACTCCTACCTACTCGTATTGAATAAAAACTGGGTCCTTGTGACGTCACGTGGAGTGGCATCGCATGGGGGCCAATCTGGCCTTTTTCAAATGAGGATAAAATTGATTGCAATTCGTTACCCACCATGTATTCATATTATACAAATTAGATGTGTTCTAGGAATACCGGTTTAGACCAATGGCAATGGTCAATTTTTATCGTCATTTGAAAAAGGCCAGATTGGCACCAATGCGATGCCACTCCACGTGACGTCACAGGGACCCAGTTTTGATTCAATACGAGTAGGTAGGAGTTTCACATCGTAAAAGATTACCAATGCATGCATGAGGCACAGAGCTCAGGGAAACATCTCTTAATAATCATCCATTATAAATGATTAAGGTCTGAATGTTTTTTTTCTTTTAATAAGGTATTAATTATCCTTATTTAAGATAAGCGCTACCAGCTAGCAGGGCACTCTGCTACCTGCTAGCATCCTGTGTCGCATCAGCGCTCAAAGCCTTGCCCCAAGGTCACCTCACCTGCGGCTGCGGGAACCATAACCACATACTATACGACGAATTCTCGAAGGAGACATCGATTCTTACGGCCGTTTTACACGGGGCACTGAATAGTGTAGTTTTCTTCATAAAAGAAAACGAAAGGCATTGATTGCGATTCTTTACCCACCATTCCTGCATACATATTATACAAATTGTTTGGTTTCAGAATTCCCAGTTTAGACGAATGACTCATTTGAAAAAGTCCAGATTGGCGCCCATGTGATGCCACTCCACGAGACGTCACAGGGACCTAGTTTTTATACGAGTAGTCAGGATTTTTACAGTCTGGGGTTACCAATGCATGCATGATGCTCAGAGATCAGGGAAAAATCTATTAATAAACACCTATTAAAATTGAATATGGTCGGAAATTTTTTTTTGTTTGATAGGGTGTTAATAATCCTTATTTAAGCCAAGCGCTACCTGCTGGCAGGGTACTCTACGCTACCGCCATGCTCGGCACAAGCAGCCTGCATTGTAGCAGCGTTCATAGCCTCGCACCTGCGGTAAGCTACAGAACTTGAAGGTGGAGATGCGAAGAATGAACCTCGATGTATTAGGCATTAGCGGAATGAAGTGGCCCCAGGAAAGAGACCTTAGGAGTGGAAGCTAAAGAACGATACACACAGGATCGCTAAATGATAATGCTGGAGTATGTATAATGCTTAGATGGAGCGTCGGGATGCGTGATAAAAGCTACCTACAGTTTAATGAAAGGATAATAATGGTGAAAACCCGTAGCTACTGTAGTGGTACAGATTTAAATTCCTACGACAAATACTGAAGATGAAGAAGTAGAAGATGTCCACCAAATAATAGCGGAGGTTATCAAGAAGGTAAGAGGGGAAGCATATCTTATTATTTTAGGCGACTGAAACGCCGTCGTCGGCGAAGGTCAAGACGGAATAATAACTGGGAAATATGGGTTAGGTAACCGAAATTAAAGAGGAGAAAGGCTACTTGAATTCTGCACGGAGCACATGCTAGTGGTTGCCAACACTTCATTCAAAAATCCCCTGCAAAGAAAATACACGTGGAAGATGCCAGGAGACCTTGGAAGATTCCAAATCGACTGCATTCTAGTGAAACAAAGATTCAGGAACAAGGTAGAGGACTGCAAAAGTTATCCAGGGGTAGATATCGATAGTGATCATAACTTAGTTTTGATGAAATGCTACCTTAAATTTAAAAGTTGAAGAAAGCCGTGAGAAACATATGGCAGATTGAAAAATTGAGGGAGGTTCAGCATCAACTGGCTTTAAAAGTGGTTGTATAAAATAAAATAGGGGATGATACGACCAACAAACCAATGGAAGAGAGTTGGAAAATCATTACAAGTGGTCGGCAGGCAGCAGCTGAGGAAGTTCTTGGTAAAAAAAAGAGTCGTTATGAAAAAACCATGGAACACGTAGGAAGTATTAGACCTCATTGAAAAAAGAAGAAATTACAAGGCTGCGAAAACAGAGGAAGGACAGAATCGTTACAAGAAAATAAGAAACGAAATATGTCGTAAAGCGCGGAAGGCTAGAGAAACGTGGATGAAAAGTATTTGTGAAGACGTGCAAAACAATCTTAAGCATAGAAAAGTAAAGGCCGCAAATAGGATAGTGTGGAACCACTTTAAGGAAAGGGGCGTAAGATGTAATACCCTTAGGGACAAAAACGGAGAAATAATGATTGAAAACGAAGAAAAGGGAGGATATGGAAGGAATATCTGGAATATTTGTACAAAGGAAGCAGCCACAGAACAAATGCTATCGAAAACGAGAGGGAAGTGGATGCCGATGACATGGGAGCACCAATTTTAAGATCCGAATTTGATGCGGCGGTAAGAGACCTCAGGATAAATAAAGCGTCTGGCATTGATGACATTCCTGCAGAAGTAATTAAATATTTAGGAGAGAAGACGTTGAACCAGCTATACAAAATCATTATTGAAATGTATACGACAGGTGAGATACCAAAGGATTTTGAGAGGAACATTATAATCCCTATTCCTAAGATGAAAAGAGCGGAGAAGTGCGAAGATTTTAGCAGCATTAGCCTTACTACACAGGCGTCAAAGATACTGCCAAGGATCATCTATAAAAGAATAGAACGAAAAGCGGAAGAGTTCTTGGATGAGGACCAGTTTGGATTCAGAAAAAACAAAGGCACAAGGGAAGCAATATTGGCCCTAAGACCCCATAGAGAAGAGAATTGAAAAGGACAAGCCAACGTTCGTTGCGTTTGTGGACTTAGAGAAAGCTTTTGACAGCGTGGATTGGAGCAAAATGCTTGGAATCCTAAAGGAAATTGGGGTTCTTTATAATGACAGAAGAATCATCCACAGTTTATACAAAAACCAAGTAGCCGTGATAAAATCAGGGCCCAGTTGTGAAGAGGCAAGAATAAGGAAAGGAGTGCGACAAGGCTGTTCATTGTCACCCGTAATTTTCAATATTTACATTGAGAAAGCCATTAATGGAATCAAAGAAAAGGCATTGGGAGTGAATATCCATGGAGAAAAAATTAGCATGCTAAGATTTGCCGATGACATAGCCGTTATAGCAGAAACAGAGACGGATTTGAAAAATATTCTGGTTAATATGGGTAGGGTAATGGGTAGATATCAACTGAAAATAAGCAAGAAGAAAACCAAGATCTTAGTATGCAGCAGAAGAGAAGAAGTCAAGACTAACATTAAAATAGGGAGGCAAAAACTGATAGAGGTGGATGAATTCTGTTATTTGGGAAGCAAGATTACTAGTGACGGTAGAAGTAAGAAAGAAATTGTCAGCAGAATAGCCCAGGAGAAGAAAGCATTCCACCAAAAGAGAGACCTGATTACAGCGGGAAACTTAAATATGGAAGTAAAGAAACAATTCATAAGAACCTATTATCTGGAGTATGCTCCTATACGTAAGTGAGGCATGGACAATGACCGCAGCGGAGGAAGAAAGGATAAACGCCTTCGAAATGTGGTGCGACAGAAGAATGATGAAAATCAAATGGATCGACCGAGTTAGTAACGAGGAAGTCCTGAGAAGAGTAGGAGAGAAGAGAAGCCTCATGAAAACCTTAATAAGAAGACGGAACAACCTTATAGGCCACATCTTGAGACATGATGGCATGATGAAGACAATCGTCGAAGGACAAGTGGAAGGCAAGAATGGAAAAGGAAGACCCCGAACAAAATATGTAGAACAAGTAAAGAGAGATGTGAAAGAGAAGATATACGTAGGTGTGCAATGATTACCTGATAGGAGAATAGAGTGGAGACCTGCGTCAAACCAATCCTAGGATTGTTGACCAATGATGCCGATGAACCTGCCTTAATTTACATGGCCAAAAAACTTTGCGGAAACCTTTATCTTCGAAAATGTGTAACAAAGTTACGTAAGGGTGACTTCTTCATCGAATTATAGCAAAAAAATCTTCAGAACGAATAATTTAAAGACACAAAATTAATGCAAGGGATAAACTTATACAAGGGTAAAAACTTTGGACATAACTTTCCTCCTTCCATTTTTGTGCCCAAATACTTTCATTTTCGAACTTTTCGAATTTTTTAACCCTTTAACATCGATAAAGGGTTAAAAAAAATTTTATGTATAAATGACTTATCCTCAGAAGTTTTAAAGGGTAGAGAAATAAATATTTTCTGTAAGCCAAGGAATAGATGCAATTTCGTAATCTTTAATTCTCGTTCGACAAATACGTCGTTCAATAAGTCCTTAGAACTTCTTAGAGAATGCACTCTACAGATAAAAAAATATTGTTTTTTTCAGAAAGCAGCACTTTTATAGTCAGCTGTCACTGTTTCAGCTGTATCCATGCGATAATTTTATTGTTGCTGCCGATTGTTGTGAACAGCTTTCGTTCGTTAAGAAAAATGGAGAAAAGCTAGTTTTGTGAGGTGATCAAACAGTTGTTTTAAAAGAGGTTGATGACAAAAAGGATTAAATTCTGAGTATTATAAAGTTCACGCCACATCTGCTCTTGTGCATGAAATTATTATACAAGAGGGTGCTTTGCTATTATTTTTTTCACTGCCTAAATCGAAGGATTTCTTCGGGAATACTTATTTCTTTCTTTTAAATACTTACATGACGTTATCTATTTTTCTCCATTTAAGGAAAAGTGAACATTTTCAAGTGTACGATAACGTGACGGCTAAGTATGAATGCTGGCAAAAGCCTGTGTGACGTCATTTTGGTTCCCGGCATCGCCATGTGAGGTGACCATGGGGCGAGGATATGTGCGCCGCTTTGATGCAGGCTGCTAGGAGGTGGAAGAGTACCCTGCTAGCACGTAGCGCTTGGATTAAATAAGTATTGTTAATACCCTATCAAACGAAGGAAACTTTCCGACCTTAGGCAGTTTTAATAGGGGCTTATTTAGAGATGTTTCCATGAGCTCTGTGCCTCATGCATGCATTGGTAACCTCAGACGATGTAAAAATCCTATCTACTCGTATAGAAACTATGTCCCGTTTCTACGAAACGTGGAATGGCATCGCATGGGCGTCAATCTAGCCTTTTTCAAATGAGGTTAAAAATTCACCATTAACAGTCGTCTAAACTGGGATTTCTAAAACAAAATAATTTGCATTTTATGAATACACTAATGCTGGGTAAAGAATCGCAATCAAGGTCTTCAGTTTTCATTGATGGAATGAAGCTACCCTATTAATAAAATTAATTACGTCACTCGCTACGACGTAGTTTTTTTTTACCATTGTCAAAACCTTGCATAGATATAATTTAGAATTCCTCCGTTGGCAAGTTTTGCGATTTCGTGAAAGTGAACGTATTTTTTAGTTGTTAAGGCTAGCTTTTTTATTACCATGTGGTGTGCAAGAGGTGGTTATTTGCATCCTGCATATTGGTATTGATCACTCCCTGCCAAGCACCCTAGAGGTGGCTCGCAGGATTTAATGAGGATGAAAACAATTCCACTATTTACCACATGAAAATTAAATGCAATCAAATTAGTCATGCCTTCTTTGCGGCTGAATGGCTTTAATTGTCATTAAAATGTTTTGGCGAAAATAATTTATGGTATTTAACTACCACATAGTTTCCAAGTGATAAAACCTGTTACCCGTTTACCTGTTAAAAAATTTGGTCGGCAGTTTATCCTTTCACAATTTCTCGCATCCTTTGCGAATATAAAAATGTTTAAATTGGAAAGTTACCAGGATTAAATATGCAAAAATTAAAAAGGAATTGGGATAGGTTATATCCAAAAGTATTTATTCTGGAGAACTTTATCTCTTGCATAAAATCTTCGCCTTTCCATTTATTCATCGGAAGTTATTCTCAGACTGTCCTGTTTCGTACGTCATTCCAAAAGGACTCAATTCAATTATACAATTTTCATCCACACATTAATGTAAGTACATAGGTAATCTTCCTGTTTTACTGATAAAGAGAAATGATTATACAATTAATCCTAATCAACTCAAATTAAAGTAAATGGTGATACATATGTTAATATTATCGTCAAGGAAGTCATGTTTAGTTTATTTCAGAGCAAAATTGCGATTTTTCCGTTACAATATTTAGGGGAAACAAATACATTGATGTACACATCTATCTTTTTTTTTCAGACATTTTTTTTTTTCAGATTTTTCGGATTTTCAGACAAACCTTAGGGGGTAAAACCGAATAACAACTGATTTTGGGGACAGAACGACCCCACAGGACATAATCAAATACTTGTGTTGAAACAGAGAAGGTAAAAAAGCTGCTTCAGCGTTAAACTTGGACTTGTAAAAGTAATGCTTGATATTTTCTTCTATTTTTCTAACAAAAATGATTAAAAAATGGAAGTTCTGACACCCAAAAATTACCATCATTAAATAAGAAATGGTGGTAGGTAATGTTCCAAGTTTTCAACCCGGAAAAAATACATCCTTTGCATTATATATTTATTCTTTGAATCATTCGAACGTATTCTATTTTCTAAAGCTGATAATCTCATATTTTCTGCATCTTCTTTCAAAGTGACCCACTGTATATTTTTAAGCCTTCGATTGTGCGAAAAATCTACAGAGGAAAAATCATTCGCCTTGACCGGGATACGAACCCGGTTTCCTCGATTTCCGGCCGAAAGCTTTAGCCAGTTAAGCTACCGAGGCGTCATTATTCCCTGTGGAAATTTGTGGACTATACCGCACATGGTGATTGATTATTCCACTGTGGATTTCTCGCACAATTTGTGCAATGCGGGTAACTCCGTAAAAGTTATCACCGTGGCTAGTCCCGGTATACTTCAATAAAATTAATCCTCCTTTTTATGTAAGGGACTTGAACGAATGGGATTGATTTCAATGGAAATTTAAGATATTTTATCCATAATGTTGACTTTAATAAAAACATAACACTGATCTACACATCCCATTAGGAAGGATATGATGTCGCACACACTAATATTAACCGGGTATCAAGGAATTCACATTTCGCTGGTATTAAAGTAAATTTGAGACTTAGTCTGCTAATATGGTGATACTAAGGGAAAATAATGTTTTGATATGCCGTTAGTTTGACTTTATGACATAACTTCAACGGTATAATCTGAACACGAATGCATAAAAATGGACCAATGACCCTGTACGACTTGAAAAAAAGTTGTGAATCAATGTTAAAGATAAATGAAGCTCATCTATTAGTTGTTTTCCAAAGAAAATATATCTTCCCTTAAACAGTTGGAAGAAGAACTCACTTTGCATATATTTCCTACACTTTATAGACGATACAAAGTTGAAAAATGAAAGTTTTTGGAAGTGAAAAGTACCTTAAGTGAAAATAATGAAAGAAGAAACTTAGAGGAATTGATCACTCATGCTTACAAGTCCGCAATTCCGAAAGCAACGGGACAAGAAAAAAAGGTCAGGTGGTGGAACGAAGACCTTGACAGCGAGAGAAGAAGACTGCGAAAAAAATGGAAGCTGGTAGGAAACTTAAAAAATCAGGAGAAACTGCCATGGTCCGAAAACAAAAACTAGAATTCGCCACTCTACGGAACATTTACAATAAAATTATTAAAATAGCGAAAGAAAAATATGGATCGAGACAATCGACGATTGCAAAGATGATCCCTGGGACAGGGCTTATCAAATAATTGCATATAAACAAAAAGCTACCATACCAGCCACTCTAAGGTTGCCTTATGGTGAGTTTACAACAAGTCTCAAAGAAGAGGCTAACTTACTTCTTAATACACTACTACCCGACGATTGTATAACCTATGAAATGGATTTACACGGTGAAATCAGAGATAGAATTTAAAATTCAACGACGCCGACAGAAATAAATTATGCAACCGAAGCTGAACTGGATGCTGTCGTTCACAATCTTAAAAATAGAAAAGCGCCGGGACATGATGGAGTTAAATCGTAGATGGTATAAAGGGCTTATTCCAGAATAAAGAATAAGCTATTGAATAAAATAAACGAACTTCTAGAAACGAGCCTAATACCAAAGGAATGGAAAAGAGGAATAGTAAAAGTATTTCCAAAAACAGGGAAGGATCTTTGTAATCCCAAGCCGTATCAGCCAATAACTCTACTACCGGTCCTTGGTTATATCTCAGAAAAGATTATTTGTGACTGAATAACCTTACACTTGGAGGCAAATAATCTACTTAATAAACACCAATACGGTTTCGTAAAAGGCAAAGGCACTACAAACGCCTTAATAAATTTAAACCAAAAGATACTTGAATGGAAAGATAAATCCGTACTTGGATTATATCTGGACATTGCCGCTGCATTTGACAATGCATGGTGGCCCGGCATATTATTAACACTCCCAACTTTCCCAACTACCTCTTCAACTAAAGTAAAGACTACTTCAAAGATAGAATTGTCTCCTTGGATATGGAAGGAGTAACAGCAATAAAAAGAGCAACTATGGGTTGCCCCCAGGGTTCAATACTTGGTCTTACCTAATGGAACATTTTGTTCAACAAGTTCCTTGAAATAGACTACGGGGAAAACACCTCCACGGCCGCATATGCGGACGATGGTATAATACTCATCACAGGAAATAGCCGAAAAGAACTTAAAACGCAAAATGGTGAAAACGCAATACGAAAACTATTAAAATGGGGCCAAGAAATGAAACTTACCTTCTCCGAAAATAAAACAACTATAATGCTTATGAAGGGAAAACTAAAGCGTAAACCAACCATCAGAATGAATAATCGCAATGTTAAATACCTCGTATAACTGCTTCTAAACTGCTAAAAAACCTATAACTGCTTCTCATGATTATAATCCTTATTCAAGCCAAGCACTACCTGCTAGCAGGGTCCTCAACGCTACCACCATGGTCGGTATCAAGCAGCCTGCATCGCAGCGGCATTAATAGCTTCGCCCCCAGTTGGCCTCACACAACATTAGCCAGACGTCACACGGCCTTTTCCCAGCATTCTTACATAGCCGTCGCGTTTTCGCGCGCTTGAAATTTTTCACTTTTCATTTAACCGCTAAAAATAGATGTCGTAATTTAAAAATCTAAAACCGTGAAATACGTACTCCGGGAGTAATAACCTTTCCATATAAGCAACAGGGTGGTTTCCTATTATTTTTTAATTGCTTAAATCGAAAGGTTATTATACTCCTGGAGTATGTATTCCACTACGAATTTCACGCTCTTAGATTTTCGAATGACGACATCTATTTTTCGCGATTAAATTAAAATTGAAAATTTAAAAGGGCACGAAAACGCGGTGGCCAAGTAGGAATGATGGGAAAAGTCCGTGTGACGTATTTCTGGTTCCCGCTACCTTGAGGCGAGGCTTTGAGAGCTATGGGCGCCAATTTGGTCTTTCTCAAATGCGGTTAAAAATTCACCATGAACATTCGTCTAAACTGGGATTTTTAAAACCAAATAATTTGCATATTATGAGTACATTAATGGTGGGTAACGAAACGCAATCAAAGGCTTTCGATTTCTTTGATAAAGGACACTACCCTATTAAATAGAAATAGGAAACCACCCTATAGACATCGCCGTTATAGAGTTCCCCCTCGGTTTCGATATGGCGTCCACCGAGCCGTTGTTTCAATCGGGAGACGAGGAAGTAGTCGCTAGGTGCAGGATAAAGACTGTACGGTGTGTGGTCAAACATTTCCCAACGAAAATCTTAGATTCTCTTTTAAGTTTTGACAGCAGTCTGAGCTTGTGGCTGAATCCAATTGCAGAAAATAGAATCGAAGGCGACGCTGAAAGGTATACGGGTATCAACCCTGTTTCGCAAAGTCGAGAAAAAGTTGGAACCGATGTGTCAGCATCTACGAAGAGTACTTCAAAGGTGCCCCACGTTTGTTACACAAAAAACAAAAATTGAAGAACCCTTTCTACAATAAAAAGAACCTTCCAACAGTTGAGAATAGAATCATAGAAGTAAGGAAACAGTTAATCAGATGATACTAATCGATGGCTACGTTCTAACAACACGAATCTCAAATTCGGCCGGTTAGCGGTAGGTATATTAAACGAAGTGAAATAACATTTAAAAAATTAAAATACAACAAAAAAACAACCCTTGGGTAGCAAATGAATGCTTGTTTTTCAGTTTTATGAACTTTTGGTTTTAAATTTGAGAGTACAATTAAATGAAATTAATTGCCTTTTTTGCTCTCCTAAAAAGTTGCCATTTTTGAGATACGTGTCGTTAAACTTAGCCATGGATATGGAGCATGTTTCTCAATGGAAGCGAGGCTTGGACGTTGACAGTAGGAGAGAAGTCAAGAGTGGAAGCATTCGAAATGTGGTGCTATACATAAGAATGATGGAGATAAAACAGATCGACCGTGGAGTAAGTAATGAGGAAGTGCTAAGAAGAATTGGGGAGAAAAAAGAAGTCTTTTAAAGAACCTTACGCAGAAGACGGGACAACTTAGTTGGCCACATTATGAGACATGATGGCCTGATGGAGATAATCGTAGAAGGACAGGTGGAAGGGAAGAAGGGCAAGGGACGGCCTTGAATAATTTACATAGGACAAGGCATGAATGAATAAGGTATGATGAAATGAATGAGGTGCATTGGTTACCAAGTTGTAAACGGTGAAATAGAAAAGAGATATGTCGCTATGAAAAGACTAGCGGATAGGAGAGAGAATAGAGAGCTACGTCACATAAATCTTAATATCGCTGACTTATGAATATGATGATTTTTTTTAAATTGGGTGGGGTTATTTTTGGGATACTCTTTAGGATATCGTGATACAGATGTAAATTGTATCCTCATTCTTTGTAAAGAAAATCAATTTCGTCGATTTCAAATGATAATAGAATATTGGTTAACATGGTGATTTTAATGGAGAAATATGGATAGTGAGATAGATAGAAAAATATTTACTGTTCAGGAAACATTTATTTTAGTACTATAAACTTTCAAAAACGACAAAATTTGACAAAATACCAAGAGTTATTAAGTAATTTAAAAATAATCTGGTATGTCCCCAAGCCAGTGCCAACCGCTCAAAAAACCGCGCCAGCAGTTAAGGGTTAAATAAAGGATTTAATTAGGTTGATCTATTCCTTGCCTTCGATACTACAATAATAAAGATATTAAATTGCAATGGATTTTTGTCATGATATATACCTATTCCTTGATTTCCAGAGAATATTTCTCGTCTCTTTATAAGTTTGGTGCAGAAGTTATCTTCGATAAGAGGTAAGAAAGTTATTGCATAACTTTCTTACCTCTTATCGAAGATAAAGATTTCCACAATGAAAGTGATTTGGGCATAGAAATTGAGGAATGTTATGTAAAAAGTTTTTACCCTGGAATAACTTTATCCGTAGCAAAAGTTATTTGATTTCTTGCAACTATCACTTTTTACGAAATGAAATTTTTATTAGTATTTTACTCCTTACGTTGGAAGAAGAATAGTTAATTTCGATGTAACCGTTACTTTCTTTGTAATTTATAAGTCTTTTCTCAAGCTATCCTAGAGATAGACTATACCAGCAGGGCTATTCAGTACCTGTTTACGCGGTCGCGAAGACGAAAGATTTCGTGACGGGATCGCGAAAATCACATTGTTGCTATTCTGTAAGCCATTTCGAACATTCCGCCACGTAAGTTTCGTGCTTCAGTTTACGCGACGAGAGTTGTCAACGAAAACTCAGTTTCCGCCGCGTAAACAGCAGGCCGCGGTAGACGACGGGGCCACATGCTGTTAATATATGTCAAGTATTTGCTTGGGCATGTAAACAGCGGTGTTCATTGTAGTTGTGGACGTAATTTCATTTCGTGCAAGTAATATTTTTGCATATTTAACTGTTAATTTCATGAATTTTAAATTATTCTTGTCTTGTATATGCTTCTCATATTCTCTTTTCGGAATACATACCTATTGGAGTTGGAGGTGTTGTTATCTGTTATTGAGGAAATGTTTTATATTTTTCATATTTATCGTCATCGCCCGCTTAATTGCATATCTCAATGGTACTCTATTTATTTTCAACCGTTTATCAAAGTGAATACTTAAGTTGAAAATGTGTCGTCGCATCTTGTTTTTAAGCCGCGTTTACAAGACATTTTCCCGTCGTCTGTTTCACTATGAGTGTAGATGATGTATGAGCGTAGATATTTTAAATGCTTTGTTCTACTTTTCCCCGGGACGGTTACAAAGTTAGGAAGATATTTGTTGGTTAAGAGGAAACGTATGTGTTCCATTCATGAATTTGCTGCTGCGAGTCATCTTTGTGGCGTTAGTCAGTGCTTTCCCACTTCGGAATGCAGTGTTACTCTATGAATACTAGTGTATATGCAAAAGGAGTATGTAGCGGGATTCAAGAACTTAGGATAAAGTACAAATGCTACTTTTAATAACCACTAAGAAGGTAAACAACTCGTAGTATGATCATAAGATTATTTTGTTTCTTCTGGTTTGAAAGGGCTCATGTTCAACATCAATGCTAAAATAACGTGAATGAATACTGCGCTCTACAGTCTGCATATACAGTTGTATAAGACATTTTTGGATGATGAAGTTGGAGGGACATAACTAGCAGAAAGACAGCTCCTCTGCTGATCAATGTTTTTACTCAGGCTGGCGATGTGTAAATATTCACAATTATTGCCGTATAGTGGATGTATATTTTTTCTCTACGTTGTGATGGCTATTGTTTTAACTAATCAAATACAAGATATTGGCACTGAAAGGATATAACTGATAGGTGAATCGATTTTGTGTGTTTACATTAGGTCCTCTTCGCAAATGAAATGTGCAGCTGCTGTGGCTGGATCCATGTCTAAACTGTGGATAGGTAGATGCTTTTATGACAGATAGACGTTTGTAGGCATGTTATTTATGTACATAGCATAGTGGGAACAACTTAAATTATTTTACCAAGTAGTCATCATTGAGTACACTACTGTTTTCAGCGTCATCTGTCTTGCGACAAAAGATGACTGTAAGTATTTCTTGGCATAAGAGATTTGTTTTGTTCAAAATGGTTAGTATATACACTGGGGACAAGTGTCGTTTTTGTGATATCTATCATACAGGATGTTTCCTTTCGATTAAGCCTATGAGTCCATCGCATGACTACTATTATTATGGAAGAGAGAGCAAGAGTATTTATTCAATGGCCATTAGTGTGATGGTCCCTATTAACCCTTGAACGGCTAGCGTGCCCATATGGGCACAGCTGCAGTGGTCTAAATAATTTCGTATAAATTCCGACCCAAACATTATAGAGCATGCTGTTTTCTCCAAAAATGATTACAATGTATCACTTTATTCGGTTCGTGAGCTTACGGCCAGCATTTGTACCAGCAGTTGACTGTGGCATGATGGGTATTCTTACTCACTCTGTTCGAGGTGGAAAAAGAGGAAAAATGGCGAAGTGTCTTCAGTAAATGCGATTTTTTTCCTTTTTATTTTTTATATTCGGCTAAGTATTTAATCTTATCCTCATAATGAATGATGTCAACTTCGGTTTCTATTGCCAGTATTGTGATATCTTTCGTATGAAACAAGGAATTTGAATTTATTTTTGGGTGATTCCATATGGGCACGCTAGCCGGTAGCCGGGGGTGTCTTTTTTGGCTGGTGTCCTTCGCTACAAACGTCATTATTGGGTCTGTTATCAAATAATTTCGATGTAAAACGCTAATTTTTTGTCAATCTTTCATTTTTTCTTATATCACTCGATTTTAACGACTTCAATATTTTTTTCTGTATTTTTTTATAATATTTCCATTAATTTTTAGTACAAAAATACATTTTATACTATTCAGCACTTTTATTCATGGTATTGCGTTATACTTTGCTCAACTATCCAGTATGAAGAATGATAGGGCTATTTTCTACCACTGGTATACATACCCAACAATCAAGTGCATGGTGGAAGGGTTAAGGATGAGAAAGCTAAAACATGATGAATCCATGATAAAATATTTTGGCAATCATGGCTACAAACAGTTCATACGGGGTGAAACTATAAGTTTCGGCTTTAAAATATAGTGCTTGAATGCTCCTCAAGATTACTTGGTGGACTTCAGCATATAGCAGGGACTGAGTGCTGAAGAAAAAAATAACTACCATAAATTCGTAGGTAAATGCTCTTCGTATTTGCTTATCATGTTTGACAATTTACTAGAGCAAGCGATAAATCTTTTCCATTTATTTTGACAAAAGGTTTACTAGCTTTCCTCTTATAAATCAGTTAAAATCTCAAGGATGTGAGGCTACTGGAACAGTTGTGAGAAAAAGGATACTCAAAGGTCGAAAAAACAGCTAGCTAAGCGGCCCCGCTCCTCCCATGCTTTCGCACGGGAGAAAAAAGGGAATATTGTTGTTGTTAGATAGAATGATTTTTCGGTAGTGACTGTCAAGTCACCTTGCCAATGTGTACACCCACTCACAAATGTCACGAGATTCCCGCGTGTTACCTCTAAAATGGTACAAGTTAGGCAGCCAGCAGTGGCAGAGCAGCTCTATATACAATATTTAGATAGGCGGAACTGATCTCACGGATCAAAATATCAACAGGTACAGGAATGCTATCAGAGGAAAAAATGGTGATGGTCCACATGAAGCTATTTCCTTGATGCTGTCATTGTAAATGCCTGGATCAATATGGAAAATTCTGGTTCAAATATACCGCAGTAAACCTTTAGGCGAGAGATTGCACAAGTGTTTTTGTAACGAAAATGTACCTTTTCCAGAGCTGGTGGTCGTATTTAATATTCCCTATCAAGTGCAACTAATCATAGCCAGTCTGATGACATAAGGTATGATGGCAGGGATAACCAATTTGTCCCGTTTCATAGACGCCGATGTTCTTATGAAGAATATTCTTCCCGCGCGCGCTCAGACTGTGCTACGTGCCCTGGTGTTTGCCTTCAATGAAATTCTAACTATAATACTCGGCAATTGAAAACCCAATATATAGTATTCAAAAACTCTACCAGCAATAAAGGACTAATTTTGTTAATAAACTCATCGATAACGTGATTTTTTATTCAATAACTGTTTTCAAATCTGTGTTATATACTGTTAAGATCTTTGGACAGCCAAAAAAATGTTTAAACCGAAAAAAATATAGTATAATGACTTGAAATTACTTCAAATTGCCAAATAAAAGAAGTACTATAGGTAAATGCGAAAATATATGGCGTATCACGCAGTAAAAATAAGAATTATGATGGTTCGAGCGATTCTTCTGCAGAATGCAGACCGGTGGCCGGAACGGCTAGCGTGCCCATATGGGCACACCCCCTCTAGCAAGAACGAATCAACAGAATTTTAAAATTAAGTGTTTTTCTGAATCCTTAGGAGGTAATCAATCAGTTTTTAACGGAAAAACATAATAAAACTCCGAAAAAAAAACTCCGCTGTTTAAGGGTTAAAGAATTGAGGCAAGTCAATCATCTTACTTGTATTGATTGTGGATAGTGGTGAGAGGATATTGTCTGAGAGCCAGATACCTGTTTGTGCCTGCTGCAGTACCATGATTGTATAAAGGAATTGACTCCCACATTCTAGCCACTCAGAACCCTAGCTAAGGGATTTATGCTTTTATGTGAAATGACTCATTGTAAATCTATGAAATAAGACAGCCAATTACTTCTTAATGTTCTATAGATATATATTGTTCCATATAACATTTTGAGACCATTTATTGTTTCGGTGATTACAATTTTAATGTTCTCATAAGGTGAGGTGAAGCTAACCTATTTTCATTTGAATGTGTATCGTTAATTTATGTAGCGATCGAATCTGATTGAAAATTATTGGTGTGAGAGCCCTAGAAATACTTAGGAGGAGGAGAGAGATGAAAGAGTCAGTCTTGTGTGAGGGAACTAATGAATGTAATGACCCTTTTGTATTAACATAAGAAGTATTTCAGGGAAAATATTGGATAAAGATTGAGCTTGGAAGCTAATAAATATTTTATGTCCCCACATGATTCCAGCTCAAAGAGCTCTTGTAGTACGAATGCATTTGAAGGTATATTACTAAACCACATCAACCACTATCCCTATGTAAGTTAGTGAAAATTGTACATGGAATACCTACCTAAATCTAGATATATTGTGCACTGCAATTTTATGGGCGTGGCAGCTACTGGTAGTGACAATAATTTGGGACTTGGCCATCCCTCTGTCAGCAGAGAAGTTGAAGAGGTTACAGAAGCATAGAATTCTCCTCCCATATTGACCAAAGATATATAATTCCCATCAATAGAAAATGAGCAGAGTAGAGTAATATAAAATTAAGCATGAATTGCTGCTGATGTAGATGCCCATGAATTTTTGGAACAAATTGTGATGAGCCCATTACTGTCTACATAGCATTTTCCAACAAATTTATACTGTTGGAGAATAATCAAACCAACATTGTAATTTATTTTAATAATTTATCATGGATTAGACCTTGACTCCGAAAATTATTCTCTTGAGTGTTTCTAAATCATCATTACCTTACATGCCAGTCCTTCTCAAATTAATTGGTGATAGTCGAGGTATTCCTACAAATAGGCCTAACACAGTTAATAGGTATTTATGCATTCACAATAAAGGATCCAGTTCCTTTCGTTAAATTTCCTGCATTATAATATGGCATGATGTAAGTAACCGATTAATGGAGATGTTGCTCTGGATGTTCATCAACTTTACCTAGGCTGTTTCCATTAGTATGGGATCAGAAATGTAGCATTGAAAAGAATTTGGTGATAATGCCACACTTCTATTCATATTACAAACTTTTACCAAATTACAGCTCACCACCCCCTGTAATTTAATGATTCATATTCACTATATCATGAAACCCATTCTACATCCACAGCTTATGTCTCTTGTAACTACTCTCATTCCATATGCTATGAAAACCCACTCAGAAGCATATTAATAACATGCTTGTGAAACAGGCTCTTAAACAATTTGAAACGTGGTGGTAACTGATACCACCTCCAGAACAACGGTTGCATTTCGCTATTCTTTATAGTTACTAAATAATTACAGGTAAGCTCAAAGGAAATAAAGTAAGAGAGTATCATTTCTAAGTCATTCCTATTTTATTTAACAGTAATTTGCAAGCATCAATTTTTCCAGATTATCAGTTATGTCGATACATATATGGAATCAATCAGCCATGCATTGGGAAATGAAATGTACTTGGGAGAGTGGATATCAGTGTTCGTTGTTTGGTATAAATTTAGAAAAATAATCATCTGGTACATAATTTAGCATACATTATATGATATTAATAATATATTGGAAGTAATGACCTTGATTTTTTAAAAGTAAACTCCTTGCATCGAAAAGAAAGAATAATTTTATATCATATCTGTATCCTTGAGCACCGAATATATTAAAAACAGTGTAATGAATGATAGGTGGCTTAGGTAACCCACACCACCACTGGCCCCAGACTGGAATACTATGTGGCAGGCCAAGTAGGTACCCCTGAAACTTATTAAACTGAAGCCCATAAGCAAATTATGAAGTCTATTGAGAGGTGCATGGGGGTTCTTAACTCTAGGTTCATATAATTGCTGAGGCATTGAGTGCTGGAGTGTACACCAATAAAATCAGGATTGATAGTTAATTCTTGTGTTGTACTTCATAATATGTGTGTAGGGGCTGGTTTTCCCTTCCCAGACGAGGCTGATTATTATGGAGATTCCAGCTCTTGCAGAGTCCCTAATTCTTGGAAGAGGCATATTAAACAAGTCCAGAACTATTAGACAAGCGATTATTAACAGGTTACCTAATGCATTGGTAAATTACCAATTGATACACTACCATTGCTTTTGTTGGTGGTCAAACTACGGTTTTCCACCTTAAAATTAATCATGGGATCCCTCGTAGAAGGGATACCCTGTAGTTGCCACCAACCTCATCAGAATGGACTAAAATGAGAAAAGAAATATTACGAATGGGTCATGTTTCATCCATTATTTTTTCATGCATTTTTCTGTTACTTGCATAAGACATATAATTTCTTTCACTAGGTAGAAATTTCCCTTAACAATTATCTCTGCTTGGGTCTCTTAACCTTCTTGATTGTGAGGTACTTCAGGATAAAAGTATAACAGTCATCACTATAGCTCAGTTCATATCGATTGCCACCCATTCAGGCTGTGCTTCCTTTTTCTTAGGAACGGTAGTAAGAAAGTGATATTTTTAGGTGTGCTGATGACTTTAGATGCTGCAAATTTGCTACCTATATAATATTATAGCGTGATTGATTTTTAAGAAGATCCAAAATTATGAGGTAGAAACTCCTTCACTTGACTTTGTACATAATTTAAAAATTCCCAAGGTAACTCTTAAATTGAAACTACTACAAAATGAAGAAGATTTGAATTTATTCAATAAAAATATGAACTTAATGTTACTTCTATTCTAAAAAGTTAGGTGTACTTATATACGTTAGCGACAAATGTTGAGGTGCATTTCGTCAGTACCATAACTCTTAAATATTAATGCCAGGATACAAATTGTGAACATTGAAGTCAGGGTTGCAACGTAATGATAGGCAGTCCGTTGTAAATAGATTCTTATTTTTATCTATTTTGAGGGGTTTTGTTCACCTTATTTTCCGTCTTCTTAGCACCCTGTTACCAGCTCTTATCCCGTAAAATTATCCTTTCTTATCTACAGTCTTCCAATAATTAAGTAATCTTAGGACATCGCTTGCGGTTGATAATAATTTTCAAAACATTTTACCACACTCATGAGGACTGTTTACATTACCATTTTCATTGCCTGTAACTAATTATCCGGCCAATTCTGCGATAAACGATATGACGAAACTGACTACTTCAATTCAAATACTTGTATTATCATGAAAATGGGTCCATCAAAGCAAAGGCATAACCAAATCTGGCATAAGCAAATGCATAATAACGCCAAATTCCTCTCATTTACAAGTTTTTATCCCAATTACTCACTGTAATCTTAGGTGTCTAATCGCATACATATTTCCAACGCACTCACCTTCAATATTAATATACACGTTGAGCTCTCACTTGTATTTAAAAGTGTACAACATACTTTTAATTAATCAACGTTATAATTCAATAGCATTGCACTTACCAGCTGAATCTCGCTCTATTTTTGTTTGTCGAGGACAATATTTTATAGTTAACCAGGGTCAAGACCGTTGAAGATTCACTAAACGAATTTTTACAAAAATATCTGTTGGTTAACTACAACAATTCCAAATATTGTAATTAATATATCACGGTAAATGGCATACATAGAAAAGTAATTAATATTCATGATATTAAATAATAAAGCTAATAAAAAAATTAATAATAGCTAGCCATTTTCTAATAAGGATAAAATTGACAATTACAATTTCTCTAAACTGGGATTTCTAAAACAAAATAGTTTGTATAATATGAATACACTAATGGTAGGTAACGAATCTCAATCAATGCCTTCCGTTTTATTTGATTAAGGAAACTATCCTATTGCTTTATTCCGTAATGACCAAAACTCAAGGACTTTAACGATTAACATTGCACACAAAAACTGTCCTCGGAAAGCTTCATTAGAATTTAATATTAAAGACATGACTCAGAATATTTTTTAAATTCACTTTTGTACACCACTGTCGTTGGCTCTGAAACTTAACCCATCAGCTATATACTCAGAGCATTTGAATTGAACAATCTTCCAAAGTCTCCTAAGGGGAGAGAAAAAAATTCATCAGATGATTCACATGAAATATGTTTCTCTATGGAAGCGAAGCTTGGACGTCGACAGCAGCACAGAGAAGTCAAGAGTGGAAGAATTCGAAATGTGTGCCACCGAACAATGATGAAGATAAAATGTATTGACAGAGTAAGTAATGAGGAACTAATGTTTGAAAGTTCGGCAGGATGTCGACCACAATAAGACTCAGGTCTAATCTAAAGACTAAGGCATGGAGCAAAATAGAGCAGGCTAGGAAAAATGTTACTTTAGGAAAAATATATGCTTCAAGAGGTGAAAGAGTTTTTTTTTACCTACGCATAGTAAACGTCTAATCAGTAGCATTACTATGGGGGGGATGAGGGGACGTATTCCCCCCCCCCCCCAAAGCCACAGAGAAATCAAAAAATGATTTAAAAATCTTGTCCGATTTAGTATATAATAACAGCATCTGCTAAAATTTAAATTTTAAGTCCCGAAATGATGTAAATTGTATTTTCAGGCATGTTATTTTTCACAAATTTTCCTGAGACTCCTGAGGGGGTAGCCTCCACTCATCCCCCTCTTCCCCCCACCTCTAAAGTCCCGCCAAAGTCTATTCCTAGTTACGCCGCAGACAAGGAGACTTTGCCCAACTGATGTCTAGAACAGAGAAGCAACCTATTTTGTTTGAAAGTAGACACGTAGGTAAAGATACTGCTGAACGGTTTTGTTACTATACGACGGGGTCTGAGAGAAAAAAGCATTTAAAATTTTAAAAATACGGTCACATTAAATTTAATTTAAATTTTCACCCATTGTTTTAAGGCCGATTGGGCCTAGTAGTACCGCATCGCATTTTCGTTTTGAAAAGCCAGGGTTCGAGCCAAACCAGCACTTAACTTAAGGATTTAAAACTTCCTGAATCGGTATTACTATTTTTCGTTGTTCCTAGGTATCAAATTCTTTTTGCGACCTATAAAAATCTTCCTAGACATTTTCTACTTCATTTTTTTGCAGTTGATCCGCAATTCATCTTATTAGAAAAATGTTATTGTCACAACAATATACTCGATACGTCGCACAGTGGGGCCAAATCCATAAAAGGTGGCCATAATTAGAAAAATAAAAGTTTGGGGTTATGATTTCTTTATACATGGTTGGGAAGACACTTATTTGAGCTGCTGAGAAATAAGTTCATGAAGCAGATAAGTGCGCACCTCTTCGTAAAAATCACTTTCAAAGTGACATGTGCGATGCTGGGATACATCGCCTCCCTCTCGCTTCGAAATACCCTCATCTTCTAGACTCCTTCTCAGCTACCCAATTGGCTAAATTTAAAAAATAGAATCAACGCAGCAATGTGCAAAGATAAAAAATGTTGGTTTACCATAACATTGAAACAATATTAAAATTATTATTAACATAAATTAACATAACATTAACATTAGCGGAAGTTATCAAGCAGATAAGAGGGGAAGACAATCTTATTATTTTAGGTGACTGGAACGCTGTCATCGGCGAAGGTCAAGACGGAATAATAACTGGGAAATATGGGTTGGGTAACCGAAATGAAAGAGGAGAAAGGCTACTTGAATTCTGCACGGAGCACAGCCTAGTGTTTGCCAACACTTTATTCAAAAATCCCCTGCGAAGAAGATACACCTGGAAGATGCCAGGAGACCGTAGAGGATTCCAAATTGACTACATTCTAGTGAAACAAAGATTCAGGAACCAGGTGAAGGACTGCAAAAGCTATCCAGGGCAGATATCGATAGTGACCATAACCTAGTTATGATGAAATGCAACCTTAAATTTAAAAAGTTGAAGAAAGCCGTGAAAAACATATGGCAGGTTGAAAAATTGAGAGAGGTTCAGCATCAACTGACTTTTAAATAGGCCGTAGAAAATAAATAGGGGAGGATCCGACAAACAAACCAATGGAAGAGAGTTGGAAAACCATTAGAAGTGGTCTGCAGGCGGCAGCTGAGGAAGTTCTTGGTAAAAGAAGAGTCGTTATGAAAAAACCATGTATCACGCAGGAAGTATTAGATCTCACTGAAGAAAGAAGAAAATACAAGGCTGCGAAAACAGAGGAAGGACAGAATCGTTACAAGAGGATAAGGAACGAAATATGTCGTAAAGCGCGGAAGGCTAGAGAAACGTGGATGAAAAGCATTTGCGAAGACGTGCAAAACAATCTTAAGCATAGAAAAGTAAAGGCCGCCAATAGGATAGTGAGGAACCACTTTAAGGAAAGGGGCGTAAGATGTAATACCCTTATGGATAAAAACGGAGAACTATTGATGAAAACGAAGAAAAAGGGAAGAGATGGAAGGAATATCTGGAAGATTTGTACAAAGGAAGTCGCCTCATAACGAATGCTATCGAAAACGAGAGGGAAGTGGATGCCGATGACATGGGAGCCCCAATTTTAAGATGGGAATTTGATGCGGCTGTAAGAGACCTCAGGATAAATATAGCGTCTGGCATTGATGACATTCCTGCAGAAATAATCAAAAATTCAGGAGAGAAGACGTTGAGCCAGCTATACAAAATCATTAGTGAAATGTATACGACAGGTGAGATACCTAAGGATTTTGAGAGGAACATTATAATCCCTATTCCTAAGAAGAAACGAGCGGAGAAGTGCGAAGATTTTAGGACCATAAGCCTTACTACACATGCATCAAAGATACTGACAAGGATCATCTATAGAAGAATAGAACGAAAAGCGGAAGAGTACTTGGATGAGGACCAATTTGGATTCAGGAAAAACAAAGGCACAAGGGAAGCAATATTGGCCCTAAGACTGCTCATAGAAAAGAGAATGGAAAAGAACAAGCCAACATTCGTTGCGTTTGTGGACTTAGAGAAAGCATTTGATAACGTGGATTGGAGCACAATGCTTGGAATCCTAAAGGAAATTGGGGTTCTTTATAATGACAGAAGAATCATCCACAGTTTATACAAAAACCAAGTAGCCGTGATAAAATCAGGGCCTAGCTGTGAAGAAGCAAGAATTAAGAAAGGAGTGCGACAAGGCTGTATATTGTCACACGTAATTTTCAATATTTACATTGAAAAAGCCATTAATGGAATCAAAGAAAAGGCATTGGGAGTGAATATCCATGGAGAAAAAATAAGCATGCTAAGATTTGCCGATGACATAGCCGTTATAGCAGAAACAGAGACGGATTTGAAAAATATTCTGGTTAATATGGGTAGGGTAATGGGTAGATATCAACTGAAAATAAGCAAGAAGAAAACCAAGATCTTAGCATGCAGCAGAAGAGAAGAAGTCAAGACTAACATTAAAATAGGGAGGCAAAAACTGATAGAGGTGGATTAATTCTGTTATTTGGGAAGCAAGATTACTAGTGACGGTAGAAGTAAGAAAGAAATAGTCAGCAGAATAGCCCAAGCGAAGAAAGCATTCCACCAAAAGAGAGACCTGCTTACAGCGGGAAACTTATATATGGATGTAAAGAAACAATTTATAAGAACCTACAGCTGGAGTATGCTCCTATACGGAAGTGAGGCATGGACAATGACCGCAGCGGAGAAAGCAAGGATAGAGGCCTTTGAAATGTGGTGCTACAGAAGAATGATGAAAATCAAATGGATCGACCGAGTTAGTAACGAGGAAGTCCTAAGAAGAGTAGGAGAGAAGAGAAGCCTCATGAAAACCTTAATAAGATGACGGAACAACCTTATAGGCCACATCTTGAGACATGATGGCCTGATGAAGACAATCGTCGAAGGACAGGTGGAAGGCAAGAATGGAAAAGGAAGACCTCGAACAAAATATATGGAACAAGTAAAGAGAGATGTGAAAGAGAAGAAATACGGAGGAGTGAAAAGATTAGCTGATAGGAGAACTGAGTGGAGAGCTGCGTCAAACCAATCCTAGGATTGTTGACCAGTGATGATGATGATTAACATAAATATTAACCAATAAATTGCACAAATTTTATTCAAAAATAAAAATACGAACATCATTAAGTTATATAGCAGTGCTCTGTAGTGCTCTTATATAGTTATATTATTGTAGCCACAACTCTCGGCTATCAAAACAAAAAAAATTAACCGCCCCAACCCGCCCCTTCGTGAATTAATGAAGAAATACGTAAGTAACCTCCAACCGTATGGACGCCGAAGCGCGCAGCTCGTTGACACGTTGCATGCAAGAGGGAGCACTTAATTTATAATCGGCGTAACAAAATCAGTTCTTTTGCAATAAATTGCCGCAACAAAGACTCAAGACAAAGTATGTACAAAGTTAATGCTATAATATCTCGTCCAGTAAAGAATGATATGCCTAATGTAGTTGTACCACGTTGCATGCATGGATTCGTAATTTCGATTGCTGCTTGCAAGTGGCTTTCAGAATGTAAGTTAAAACCTGGCAGATCTGCAATACAAACGCCAAAAAATGGGTGGAGGAGCCGAAGAAGGAGAAGGACTTAAACAGGAGCTTAGTTTTAACCGGCCAAAGCAGGTGTATGGTATTAATAACGACGAGAAAAAACTCGAGAACTCTAAAATTTCCGCCAATATACCAAGCCTCAATTTGGAGCTTATCCAGACATTTAATACTGTTTAACAAGCTGTATTCTGGCTATAGAATAAATTATTATGTAATATAGATATCTGCGAAGTGTATTCTATCTAAACAGCACGGCTATTGTTGAATTATATCACTGGTTTTGCATGCCAACAATGTTTACCCTAAATACTGTTGCACGAAAGGAATGTCATTCAAAATTTATTGTTACCAATCGGAAAAATGTCAGAGGAAGCGCAGGAAGCGTACAACAAATTGTTGAGGAAATTCAGGGAAGATTTTACCCGAAAGAGCTCGAGGAAAAAAATGTAGTGGACTTGGTCGTGAGATTGATGTTACATTCCGACTCGATTATTGTAAGTCAGATTGTGATGCGGTCCAAGTCATCGACAGTTTTATGTTCCGGAGCCATGAATATTTTGTATGAATCCTACCCGATAGAATCAGGATCTTCATCGGAATCGGTAGACAATTCTTTGGATAGAACGAAGTCTGATTGAAATTTGTGTTTACGTTTATAAGCCTGTGTGCGCAGCTCTTTTCATATTCAACGTAGAAAACCTACTATATAATAATGTGTGATGTAAATGTGTTTGTTAACTTGTTATATATTCTTAAAAAGACATTTAAGTTATTAGTTTTCATTTAATATTTAAAATAATAAGTGGGTTTATTCAATAATGCAGTTTTGGGCTTATATAATTATTCATGGGACGAATTAGAGACGGATTATATTTAGTGTTTGCATTTTTTTAAGTGAGTGGTCGCGGGCCTATTCATATTCTACGCAGACTGACTGTTATATAATAATGTTTTATAATTTCTTTGCTACCTTATTATGTTCCAGGATGTATTTTTAAGCCATAAGTATGCATACATGCTTATAAAGTGTACAAACAATAAGATACATGTAACAGTATCCGAAATTAATTCGTTTAGAATGTTTGAAAATTAAAAATAGCCATAAAATGATATTCATTTAAAATAATTCGTAAAATTATTTATCGGTTGCCTTTAAGCTTTGAAATGTATTTCATATAATTTTCAAAATCAGTTTCATATTCGTAATATAATATAATAAAAAATATTCCCCCTTTTTACTGGACATATTGAACAATTACTGTCTTATTTTAGCAAAAATTCCAATATTTTGGCAAAATATAAATTTTCTTTATATTTCAATATCTTATTCGGAATTAGCGACCTCGAAAACTGTTATATTCCAAATTTCAAGCAAATTACATGATATTTAATAATTATGACCAACTTTTAAGCATTTGGCCCCACTGTGACGCGTCGGCCAAATTGGAAAATTACACGAGCGCCGCCATAAGTGATTCGAGTCTCAAATAGACAGACGTTTCGGAAGACGATTTGTCTTCCATTTTCAAGGCGTGTTACTCAATGAAAGTCCCAATTTCACACAGAACCGAATCGACCGCTTAGCGAGCAAGACAATAAGATTCAAGCGTCGTCCGATTGGCTGAAGGTTTTTTGAAATTCTTTAAATTCCTGATAAATATAATAATTACATTACACTGAAGGCACAAATACGGGAGGTAGTTTTTACATCCGATATCATTATTTGTAAAGTAATGGGAATTTTCAGAGCATTAGGAAGTAAGAGTCTATTCTATCCGTTACTAATAATAAATATAATATGTTATTTAATTGCGATATCTCAAGCGATAATGCATGGTCTTTTCGCAAGGCAGGACAAGAAAACAGCTGACTGCGGAAAAACGAAAAGGGGCAAACATACCCCCCGTAAAAATATGTGAAATTCAGTTCTTCCATCGTTATGTCTAGCCTCAACTACCCTTTCCCCTAAAAAGAAAACCTCCATTTCCTCCATCCAGGGGAACACCTGTAGCATCCTCCCAGCTCTCTCCCGCAGCCCCACCGTGCGAAGAGTGAGTAGCCGCATTTTTAAACCTAGTGACTATAAATACCATAATCATGAGACATTGCTAGTATCTATTTAAGTATAGTTTGATTGCCCGTTTGCCTGTTTTATTGTACACACTATTTCTTTCTTGTTTCCTCCGTCGCTGGTTCATCGGCCATTAAAGTAGCAAAATTTCTTCACTAATTCAAGCCAATGTTTTCTTAGTTTAATGTTTGTCCCAGTCCGCTATTTTTATCATTATTTTTTCGATGAAATTAACCTCTTCGCTGCTATGTCGTCCAACCGAAGGTCCTCCCGAACAAGGCGCGCACTACCCCCCCCCCCCCGGCAAGCCACACACCTCAGCCCATCCCCCTCGCCCTTCCCCGCATAATATATCTGCCGTCGCCATCATCTTCCCTCCTCGCAGAATCGGGCGTGATTTCATTGGTGGGCTGAGCCCGAGGGGTCGTCGGGAGATTTTGTGGGGGAGAGAGGAAAGGAAATAGTGTAACGCGGCGAACGGAGCGCGATGGCCTCGACATCACGTTCTCCTGTTTAAGGAGACGATGAGAGGGGTTGGGGTGAAAGGTCCAAGGGGTGCACACAGTGGGCGGAATCCAGGATCTAGGCGGAAAAAAGTCCAAAAACCGACTTTACAGTTGGGACAATTTTTGCCGTTAGCCTTATCCTGGGATAGTTGGAGCACCCTTTTTCACCACTAAGGTCACAACCCTCGGCACATAGCGCCGCTATGGCCATTTAGAGGCACACTTTCTACGGAGACGTATTTCCGACCAGGCTCAGATGTGTTTTGACAGTGAAGTGAAGAGCTTGCCGTAAGGTGACCAGTGCACAAGGCATTTATATAGAATTTGGATTATCATTTTTTATGGTATATTTTACCGTTTTTCATGATATATAGTGTTACATTTATCATTTCAAATTTTTCACTTTTTTTTAAATAAACATTGCAAAAATACTTGATTTTTTGTGATACCAAATGTTTGGTTTGATTTATAAAAAATGTTCTAGTGATGTCAAGCTCATTAAAGTAAAAATGTCAAGTGAATGTATTTAAAAATGAGGCCATAAAGGGATTTGGTGCGGAAAAGTACGAAAATATAGTTTTGGGTTTTTTTCAGGCGACATGGAGAGCGCTGTCGTGACGCACGGAGAGCTATGTAGCCTACTTCACGACAACATCGAGACATAAGATTCATTACCAGATTATTTAATGAAGAAATTTGAGTTGAGTGACAGTGTATAAGTGTAGATATTAGGAATTTTTTAAATAATTACGCCAGGCGTTTAAAAAAAAGTGGAAGAAAATATGAATATTTTCTTACAAAACATAACACGTGGCTTCAAAACCCATTGCTCCTGCCCAAATAAGTGACCGAAAAACGTCTCAGAATTAACTTTAGTGCCGAAGCTGAGTCATCAACCTCCAAGGGAAGACCCAGAAAAGTGTTCGAACACTGCACGAATAGAGCGAAACGGACTAGAGTGCAGCCGTTGATTAAGTTGCACGCAGAGGATGAAATCGTGTTCGCGGCCCAGTATACTCTCCATTCTTCTGGGAACCGAGACGCTGCAGCTATGGTGAGAGAAGTTACCCAAAATACTAAGTAGGGCTAATACAATAAAGAAAGCCTACAAATCGCCCCCATAACCCACAATACCTAGGGAGGAGGCACTAGCGCTTCTGATTGACACTGGATTGACAAAGGCGCAGTACACGAGAATCAGGACAGGAGCAAAGGACAGATTAAGCAACATTTACCCGTCTTATGATGTGTTAAAATTGTCAATTGCAGTGCTATCCTCCTAAGGTAACTTTAAAAGTAACAGAAAGGTGTGCAGAAATAAAATTACAAGCTCTTTTGGACCACACAATCGAACGCATTGCAATAGAGCAAAAGAATGTTCTCATGAAGTGCACTATTGAGAGAGAACTGCATTTAATATTGAAATGGGGGTGTGATGGTAGCAGTGGTCAAAGCGTATATAAACAGCGCTATCAAAGTTATGAGGATGTTCAGAATGATTCATCTGTGTTTGCCATCTCTATCGTACCTCTAGAATTATACGAAATGCAGGGACTAGGGAGGAATTAAACGATACTGTGGAAAAATCCACAACCGTCGTCCACTAAATTCTGCCGGCCAGTAAAAGTAATACATGATGCTTCCATAATAGAATCAGCCATTCTTCCTATTGGACAGTTGTCAGAAGAGGCACAGGAGCCAAGAGACAAGGATTTTTAAAAATTAGGAGTGGGCATTCTTGGAAGATTTTTCTTTCCGCAAATATTGAGGATGTCTTCATTAGGTTGCTAATTTCTTCAGATCCTCTGATTTCATCCAAACGTCAACAAAGTACAAAGAAAAGTAATGGTATTTCTGTTGAAGTTTTGTAATTATTACAAGAGCCATGTGAGTTCATACCAGGAGAAAGTGAGGTTGATGATAGCAGTGAAATCGAAACGTCAGACAGTGACAAATAATATGATAACATTATTGTGAATATTATCATTCTGCCGCAGAGAAAATTACATGCATAGCAAAATTTTGACTCGTATATTAATATTACCTGTATGACGGAATGAACAGTTTAACAGACTAACGAAGAAAGACGCACTTGGTGTGAATTTTGGTGCATCTGGGGCGTTCGGAGGGTACGCCGGCGGCCTTCAACCTTATTCATCCATTTAGTCACAGCTGTCGCACAATAACGGAATAGAAGTGCATAACCTAAGTTCCCAAACCTTCATAGCCACTCGAGAGGCGTCTTCATAGATCGTAGTCTCCTTTCCTGCGTGCGCAGATCTAAAAATATTTCATCACTTCTCTAAAAGTTGGTAACATCGATTTGTTTAACGCCGACGAGGCGCCAAATAAGGGACAAGTCGTCTCACTACGCATCGTTTTTTACCTTCTACCATCTTCTTATTTATATTATCAAAGATAAAAGACCTCCTAGCAGCATGCGCGGGATGAATTTTGCTGTATTAGAGGCGTGGGAGGGGGAGAAGCGAGCGTGGAGGGGAAGGGATCGGCCTGCGGCTCTGGTATCCGCGACGCTGCGTGGGCGTTGGAATATTTTCTTCGCGGACGCGGACTCAAATTAGGCATTTTGTGGCTAAACGGTAGCAGATACGTCAAAATGCACGAAATTTTGCCCTACAAGAGCAGTAACTCGGTAAAATCTTTAGGGAATGACCATAAAATATTATATTTTTCGAATTTTGACCTTCCCCCCCTAAATTGCATTTGAGCGAGGGTCAGGGGTTCATGTACAGGTCTAAAATTTTTCAGGCCTTATTTTTGATCGGTCCCACAACTTTTTTCATTGGGCCAGATGGATTTCAAAAAAATCGATTTTTGCGATCCGCCCTACTGCGCAAGTGAGGATAGCGGACGGAGAATCCGGGTGGGCAAGCATTGGCCGAGGTGTGAGGCAAGGCTGTCCTCTATCGCCGCTGCTCTTTAACGTGTACGCTGAAGAGATGGTAAGGGAAGCGTGGGATGAGTTAGAAGCTGGGATAAAAGTGGGAGGAATGATTTTCAAATCAGTGAGATTCGCGGATGACCAAGCGTTGATCAGCCAGTCAGCGAGGGGGCTTCAGGCTCTAGTGGATGCGTTATACAAACGTTGCGAGGAGTATGGGATGAGGTTTAATCACAAGAAAACTAAGGTTATGCGGTTCTGTAAAGCATCACGAGCGAGGAATGTGAGACTCAAGATAAAGGTGGGTGGTGAAAAACTTGAGCAGGTTGAGCAATTCAACTATTTAGGCAGTACGTTAGAGGAAAACGGATACAGTAGTAAGGACATCAGGAAGAGAATAGCATTAGCGAAGGAGGCGTTCATGAACAGGAAGGAGCTTCTGAGAGGATCGTTGTGTAAGAGTTTAAAGAAAAGGCTGGTGAAGAGTTTGATTTGGAGTGTAGCTCTCTACGGTGCGGAAACGTGGACACTGAGGAAAGAAGACGAGAGAAGATTGGAGGCATTCGAGATGTGGGTATGGAGAAGAATGGAGAGGGTGAAATGGACGGAGAGGAAAAGGAACGACGAAGTGCTGGATATGGTTGGCGAGGAGAGGCAGCTTTTAGATGAGATACGCAGGAGACAGAAGGTATGGATGGAGTTAGTGCTTAGTGGTGAGGGGATGCTGAAAATGGTGTTGGAGGGTAGAATGTTAGGTAAACGAGGGAGGGGAAGGAAAAGAATAGGTTTTTTAGATAGATTGAAAGAGAGTAGGCCTTACAGTGAATTAAAGAAGGCAGTGCTGGAAGGAAAGGGAGGCTCCCAGATCGCTTCTCGAATACTCCATGGAAACCTACCTTAATCGGTAGAATACTATAATATATATTAATATAAATTAAACTTTTAGCCACCTTTACCACTTGTTAAAAACTATTATTTTGCTCTTCTTCGCTTATACTGAGTGAATTTTTTTAGCCTTGCTCTGCTCATATTTGTTTTTGTTTTTTCTTTGGGGAATGCTTTGAATACCTGATCGTATGCAATAAAAGCATTTACATCTCTTTTCTATATTTTACTCCTGCCTCAGTCAAAATCAACAAAATTTGGGCGGAATCGAATTTGTGGAGGCGGGTGATCACGGTAAGTTTCTTTGTTAGCCGCACGTAGGCTGTAGCATTTACTGCCATAAACTGCCTCCCCCCGCAAACAAAAGTGCCATTATTTTCTACGATTTGGAATATATATTTGGAGACGATCAAAATTCCTGGGCAAGTAAAAGGAAATACCATTATCGGATGTGCATGCAAGGTTGCCATTGTCAAACCGCTAGTTTAGGTCTAGTCCCTAAATACCGTTAAATGGTATTGAATGGCTAAAATTGAGTTTAAAGCGAATTTATATATGAAAATATTATTGGCTAATAATTTTCACTAAAAAATTAACAAAAACATGAAGATAGTTCATATTTTGTCCAAATTTAGAAAAAAATATTTTTTTCCGCCTAGATTGGGTATTCCGCCCACTGAGGGGTGGGGTGAAAGTTATCGGCATTGCGGTTGCGCAGGTGAAGGCGGCGGCCGATGCGTGCCTGGCTGGGAATCGTCATTGCAGTTTTTGCTGCGGAAAACGCGATCGAGATGTTCTGACTAGTATGGGTGAGAAATCTGGTGGACATTTTTTTTATGAATGACTTGGATTAAAGCTAGAGTTTCCGGAATAATTATGTGCCAATCTATGATGTTTAACGCAGTGAAAGCACTTGTCTATTTCCGGACTTGAACCACTCTCAAGGGAAAAATGACATCATGTACCCAAACCTGGGTCGGTAGTATTAAAGAAGTGTTTAAATAGACAAGTGCTCTCGTTACTTTAAATTACATGAATTACCTGTTTTATTGAAGTAATTGTGAAACTGGTGTACGGTACAATCTTGATTCTAAAGTTAGCGCATTCGAGGTGGATTTTGCAAAAATGTCATTTTCTTCTCCTCCATGCCCGGAAAAAGTGGGATCCGTTTTATTAGGTATGCAAGTCGTGTTTCTCTCAGAAGATAAATAGTTTCAGAATCCAGCTAACATTTTCATTTATCTCTCATATGAATCATTCTTCTGTTCTAATCAATCTATTTGGAGTGACTATTTTCAACTTGCTCTGTTCCATGAGTGTAGGAAGAAACAATTCACGCTCCATTTTGCTGAGCACCGACCGAGTGCGTTCGTGTTCCGATATAACTTCACTTTTTCCCCTTACTTACTTTAATTTGGTCCTTTTTCCTGGAAAATCTTTCCGAAAGTTAGCTAATGTCGCTATAAGACAATCGTCTGAGCATATATACGGCCACTTAATCCTTTCAGATGCTTAAGATTACCCCAGAGAATGTCGGTTCTACTGCTCCCACAGTGTGACTGAGGTTAGGATGGTCGAGAGAGTCCATTCCCGCGTGGAAATGACCGAGAAGGGGAGAGAAAAGAAAATTGGCCATTTCCCCTTCGTTTTTTCCTCCTCCTCCTTCAACACCTACTACTTCCTGTCCCCGAAGGAGTCTCGGTGCCGCCGACGCCTTCCAGCCGGAGGCGCCGCGGCCAGCGGAATGTCTCTGGTTATTTCACACCGACTTGCTTCCCGCCGCGAAAAAACTTCCGCCACGATATTATTCCCTCATTGGCACCCGAAGTGCGGATATATGCAAGTGCCCCCACGACGATGATGATGATGACGACGATGTGGTGGTGGACGGCGGACCGCATTGCCGTCGCTCCATCGGGAGGAAAGGGGGTGTCGTGTTCAAAGAATAATTCTGCAATTAATCTTAAAAAAAGCGTGCCAACGGGGAGAGGACTAACCAAGCAGGGATAGGGTGGGAGAGAGCAAGGCATACCGGAATGGAGAAAGAAATAAAACGAGGGAAATTGTATGTTGGTGGTGATCAATAAAGGATGAAGAGTCGCATCACACGTAAATTTAACTTGCTGCTGGGTAAATTGTACTTGTAATTATAAGCAACGGTCCTAAAACATTAATATGTGACTCCAGGTGGAGCAAACGATACCGTTTTTTCAAGGTTGTGAAGGGAATGAACGTGTGGAAGGTGAAAGAGACTAAGGTGAACCAGAGAGCGAAGAAATAGGAAGAGGAAAACAGTAAGCCAGACTGGCTTTCCTCGGTGGCTCACTGGAGGAGGTGAGGCCGGGTAGGAGCAAGAAGGGGATGGAAGATAAATATTTAATTGTTGGACGACTCACCCTTCCCATGAGACTAGAGGCCTCGTCCTTCCCACGCCCCTTCGCCCCCTCAAACCACCAAGCTCGCACACAAACCTTAGCGTTGGTCAGTGGAATACGGCTTGAGAGGCCACACTCATATCACTCGGGATTCTGGGGCGGTCACAATGGAAGAGGACGACACATTCGAGTGGCATGTTAGACATGGACGGGGTGGGGGAAAGACCAGCTGAAAGAGAGCTAACGTGGCAGCTTTCAAGTCGAACGCATATGTTAAAATGAACATTTTTCCGAGAAAATAACTTAAGAGATGCATTAACACACTCAATGCTGAGAAAATTTATCGTAACGCACCGCCACGCGGAAAAAATATTTCGCAATAATATCAGATATTATGTCTTCCTTAATCGTATACAATCATACATAGTTCAAAATTATTAAAATTTGCACTATTAATAAATAAAATATTAAATATTATTATAAAATTATAATAATTATATTATTATAAAAATAAACCAAAAAATCTGCTGCAAGCAAACGTCTTGTATCCAGTCACAGGAGAAAACACATTGAGACGCTGGGCACAATTGCAGGGTCTAGTAGAAGACGCGGAGGCAGATGGCGGGCCGAGAAACCTAATGGGACCGATGCCTTGTATTCAAGGCATCCGCGTCCTAGGCTAGCGCGGGATGCCTTGAATTCAAGGCATCCGCATTGAGTGTGTTAATATCGGTCATTGTAAAAAAATAAGATGTGCAGATTTAAAAAGCACAGCGGTTTTCCATTTCAATCACCTGCGTATGCACGTCGATTATGTTTTTTCCAATGGATTAGAAAAAATAAAAGCACAACCATAGCAGCAAATCACTAATATAACAAAAACAGTGCCATATCATTTCCGCCTGCTCCGCAAAATCTGGTATGAGAGCATGGATCGGCAGAATTCCAATTCTACATCAGAAATAGTTCATTGAACGCTTTAAAAATGATAGTTTAAAGGGTGGTGTAACACCCACCTGAATGGTTTCATTTGTTTTTATTCACTTCTCTAAATTCAGCTGCTTGTATTTTATGAGCATGGTTTTACAATCTCTAAAAATAGGTGGTGTGCCTTCCCTTATTTTCTTGTTTGAAGTACGACTTTAAAGAAAACTTAAATAGTTTAATCCATAATTTTCGTTTGCTTAATTTTTTTAACCGAGAATGTGTACGAGATGAATGAAGGAGGATGACTATGAAACGCAGGGCGGAGACGGGATACGGGTGTCCTTCCCTCCCGAGTCGAGAAGGAAAGTGAGCGTGCGTGGATGGGCGGGAGGGGAGGAGAGAGTAAAGAGGTAGAAGGGAATTAGAGGGAGCCAATATCTCCGAGGAAACGTCTGCACGGACGGTTAAAGCTCGGTTAGAGAAGGAAGGGAGGGCTGCGACGAGGGTTGTTGGGGGAGGGGGGAGGTTTTGATTCGAGGGAAAAGGGTTGGACGATGGAGGGGAAGAGGAGCACATTTATACGTAAAAAGAGGAGTGATGCAGCAAAGAAACACAATCGAAAAGGAAATCCGAGTGAGGAATTCTGATGGTTAATGGAACAAAAGAGGAAAGATTTCGAGGAGGGAATAAAACGGAGTAAACGTCACGGCGCACAGTGGGCTAGAATCGAAAAAAGCTGGCCAAAAGTCGCTAGAGTCTAAAGAATTGGTAAATTGACGAAATTTTTTACAAATTGTGTATTGTAAAAATACAATTGAACTTATTTAGGATTATATAGGCCACAATATTGTTTAGAAGGGCGATAACAATTAAAATAGGCAAATGTGATGCGGGAAGCAAACTCTACAGGGGCATTCTGCTCAGGAAATATCAAGGGAAAAATAGAATTTTTCTGCCGTGAGCTAGCGTTGAAGCTGTCAAATAGTTGTGCATAAGGTAAATTTTGAGTCCATAAGGTTAAATATTCAGTTGAAACTTTTCTGGTATGTTTTTCCCGATATGTTCTGATCTTCTAACTTCCTCGTGTCGGGCTCCCAATGTCTCCTCGGAAAGCTGTCCAATAGGAAGAATGTCATGTTTCACAATTCCCACTTCATGTATTAAAACTTTGTGAATAGTCCCCTCTCTATTTGCCAAGACCACATTATGTAAATCTTGACTAGTCACTTTCGTTGTATCCATAACTGAGCAACTACTCTGTGAACGTCATTCGGCAATTCGACTAGGAATACTGAAAGGAGACTGACTCGGCTAGAAATGAGCGAGCCAATCGCATAGACGGCTTATTTCGGGAAAACTAAATTTCTATATTGGAAATATTTTCACGTGTTCAAAGTAAAAGAACAAATTTGGGTACACAAATGGGCAGCCGACGAGTGAAAAGGGCTTGGGGAGCGCGCGAACCGTTAGGTTTATTACCGTCTGCACGCGGCCTCCGCGCGAAGGCTCAAGGGTAAAACCGTCATCAAAGGGTACATACCATAAAGGCACCGCATATAATTAGTAGTTGAGTGCAATGCAACATAAATTTAAACCAGTGACAGAGACCATGATAATTTATAATTTCAATATTGAAGAAATATTAGCCAATAATTTCATTGTCAAAAACTTGAATCAATATTTTTAATCAATTAATACATAAAATAAAAGTGGTCACTCATCCTTTGATGACTCGTAATCACTCTCATCTTCATATTCATCATTCCCGTAGTCAATAAGTTTTTTCACTTCTGGATCTAAATCTTCCTTCAATTTACTATTGCGAAATGAAATCGAAGATATCAAGGGATCAGAGGTGAGCAGCAACCTCCGAAATAAATCTCCATTAGTCGCCTCTCTTGATATCTTCCGCGTATTGAGTTGCCGGAATTTCCTAATATCTTTATTTCTCGATTCCAAGGCATCTTCTGAAAGCTGCCCGATGGGTGGAATAGCTTCCTTGGATATATCTGCACCATGAATTAAAAGCTTGTGCACCGTTGGCGGCATATAATACCAAGGGTATTTTTTCACATACAATTTTGTCATGAAGCTGTAACCGCGTCACTTCTCTACTCTCCATGGTTTCTAACAAATTTATTATCAAACACTACTATATGAAATAAAAAAATATCAGGTAATCAGTTCCATCGACAGCCCAACTATCATCAGTCATACATGGGTAGCAAAAAAAAATTGCGCACTCCAACTAGGAATCCATTTTAAAAATGAAAATTTTGCTTACCATTAGCACTGCTTCTCACCACAATGGAGAGTAAAATCGTTTTCGATGAATGAGGAGTACACTTATTGTAGTCACAACGAAACGGAGGCGGGTGCAAGGAGGCTTTGCTTCCCAGGTACAACTATATCCTCCTTTGAAGTGCTTCTAACGTTGACAGATCAATCCAGTGTTATAACACAGCACAGTCACTTACAGTGGATGTTCACTCGACACTCTCTCTAGGACAACTGATGCATGTGGTAGGCAAAAACAACCGGAAAACCCCTAGGGACACTAACTGAGAATTCCATTTGTCGGAACAAGTGGCGGAAAGGGTCGGCAAGAGGCAAAAACGTGTAAAAAGCATAACTTGGGATAGCTACCGATGAATTAGGGGAAGTAGAAAAGAGTCATTACCGGCAAGGTTGTAAAACCAGCATTGTCGGGCCAGTAAGTACGGAGGGTCGCAAATCCTCAACCAGCCGGCGCGGGCGCCTGCCGCCGCACGTGCATGACCTTCCCTAAACCCCTCGACCGCAGCCTGCCCATGATGCTTGAGGGAAATCCGAAATTCTGGAAAAATCTTTTCAAACTTTGTAACTCTGCCCATAACTCTGCTGAGGAACCTTCCAATGACCTAATCGTATAATTGCCAGTCACCAATTTAGCAAGAAACTGTTATCTGCGCCAAGATGTACGTTGAATTTAGCCATTTATAGTATAATATGCAAAAATCAAGGTGATTATTATTCATAAAATATGTATTCAAGTGACTAATGTCATTGAACAGGCATTCCGTCGTCTTTATGCACGGATATCATATCCTTTCCTCGCTTAGTCCCGCCGCCGTTTCGTGGCCGCCACAGTGGTCCGAGTGGCCGGGGTGGATTCACATAAATATGGTTGTTAAAATTAGGATCGCAAGTTATCGCAAAAACTGCATTCTGGACATTGTTCTATATGCTTTTGTCTATCTCACAGTATAAATAACTCCGTGTATTTCGATGTACATATAAACGATAATTACCGTTAAACATAAAATTTCATGGAAAATCAACACAGTTTTTGAAAAATTATAAAATATTAATTAACAAGTAAAATCAAACAAAAACTGTCTCTATTCATTCAATGAAGATCAATTTTATGGATAAAAATACTTTGAAACCAATATTCTTAACAACGACTCTGTAATGAAGCCACAAATTTAGCTATTTTCAACGGAAAAAATCAGGTCACTAAAATCTCTCTGACATGCTCTACTTTGACCAGCTGTAAAAATTATATTAACGCATTCTATGCTCTGTATGGCACCCTATCTTAAAGAGTACATGCTTAATAATAAATATCAACTGTTTTTGGTTGATTTGCGCTAACTTCATTTTTCGACTTTTGGCCAGCTTTTTTCGGTTTTGGCCCACTGTGCGGCGGTGGATATTGAAGGATACGTGCGGTCAAAAGCGATTGAGCGTGACCACCGCTTCGTATGGAAAGAAAGAGGGAAAGTAACTACACATCAACGAACTATGGACGGAACAACAACTTCGTGAAATTAGATAAGTGGAATGGGTATTCAATCAACTTTTGTAAACCTCACTGTTAAAATATTTATGAAAAACAACACTGGTTTTATAACCTAGTGAGTAAGATAGCTTTCTCTGAGGCCAAGCAATAAATTCAACTCAATGGTACCTTGCTTGAACAAATTGACATCTCTCACTATTTCTGAATTAGGACACATTGGAAAAAGTTTGTACCGAAAAATTTCCATGCTTGTAACAGTGTAATACACACAGACTGAATTACTAATATAAAAAGTTTAGAAAGCAAATATACCAGAAATCACCGTGAAAAAACATAAATTACTATTTAATCAGGAAGAATCCTCGAAATGTAGGTTTTAATTTAAATTAATAAAGGCAAAGGTTATTTCACCATCTTCTGATCGAGCCACTAATTTGCGAATGGAACAGTATGGCTTGTATGAGTATTTTCCACTAGCTTGCACCAAAAACCTGGGTGAAATGGCAATGCCTTTGAACCTATTCATGTCAAAAAGCCAGAATATAAATATCGAAACAAATTTTGAAGAATTAAAGTTTCTCATGAGGCTACTCAAATGGTGAAAGATTCCATCCCATCAATCCATCACCTCCGACAAATCGCTGGTATGTATAGCATTTCTGGGCTGGAAATAAAACGATTACAGGCAAGAGAAGTAAATACCAAAAGATATTGATACTCGACTACATGGGCCTATTTCTTTGGGATCATATTTCGAAGAGGGAGGGGTCACTAGAAAAATAGACCCGAACGGCGTTCTCTTAAGGGGGCGCCCTAGCACGGTCGCGGAAGGCGATGCAGACCCTTTGTATTAACCAGTTTGTACTTCGCTCGTTATAGGTACATAGCGGTTTCTTGACTCAGAATATTTATAAAGCTTAAATCTGTGCCTTGAGACAAAGACGGGTCTTTTACCAGGTTTCCTAAAGGAGATACTTGGCGCTTAATTTCACGAATTTCGATTTCTTTCAATGATTATCACCACGGCGCAAAATCGCGTAAAGAAAATCCAACCAGCCAAATCATAATATAATCCTTCAACTACAAGCAAAGACTGCAGGTATGCCACACGTCGTAAATCAAGCCTATAATTTGGGAAATTGTGAGACCTTGCAGCCAGTTTTTCGAAAACGCGCAGTCGTTTTGAGTCATCCTAAACACCTTTCCTCCTTCCGCGAGTCATCCTTCACTTCTTTGCCTCCCCTCCTGGCCCTCCCTTCCGAGGCGCGCAGGCCCTCCCCTCAACAGCAACACCGGCAGTCGGCTGGTCCTACGTTTTCTTAGCTGCTTGATTTTGCGGTCGCATCGTCCCTCTTTCGTTTTGCGTATTTCTTTTTGAGGTGCAATGGAAGTGTCTAGCAAGCCCCAAGGGAAACGACGCCGTCGAAAAGAATGGAAGCCTTGGAAAAGGAAGAAGTGCAACAAACAGAGACTTCTGTCAAGTTAACATAAAATGATCTCAATAATGTTTTCTTATCTTTTGATAAAATTGTCTGAAGTATATGTCTGCAGTTGCGTTTTGTTTTAATATGAGTAATTGTTAAGGATGCCATAGCAAGAATGAATATGGTTAGATTCCGTTGTAGTGAACATTTCTTTTCCATTGATAGTTTCTATTATTTTTATGAAACGATGAAAATGTTTTATTTTTCACGTCTTAATAACATGGTGAGAGAAAAACTTCATGTTTATTCACATTGCTACGCATAAGATCTTACACCGCATGACAAAAAAATTATCAACTTTGATTCTCAAAAGAGAAATCTTGCACCAACCTGCCACCCCACCTCTCCTATCAAGTTATGTGCCTGAGTGTCCAACCACCCGAGGCGATGATTAGATGCGGAAATTTGTTCTGCATTAGTTATAGTTGAGGATATGTCGCTAAAGATGAGACGAAATTACAGTTTTCTACACTTGCATACATTATAAATTCCATATACGTATTATTTTTTTATTTTTTAATGTGCAAATTACGATTTTATTCATGAGATATATATTACGGACTCAACGATTGCGCTGGCAAGTCAGACGCTCGTCTCGGAAAGGGCGCGGCTGCAAGGAAATAGTTTCTTATTCTTGGAGAACCCATATCTTAAAGCAATGCACCCGCATTTTGCTAACCACATTCTCCTAGGTCTTTCATAGCTCCCATCAGCTCAAACATTGGAAAGGGCTCAAGAGTGGCGGCGGGCTCACCGCGGTAACCCCTATTGTGACCGTAAACCTTACTTCAGTCTTACGATTTTTATGTAGCGTTTAAAAAGTTTTCTACTAAAAGCATAGCTGTGCGTTTGTAGAAATGCCGCTAACTGCTTTATTGCCTCGTTATATGAAGGGTTTTTTCCATTTTGAGGATCGCTTATCTTCGATACAGGTGATTTTTACGAGTTGGCTAGCACGGAGTTTTCCACAAATGCATATTCCCAATTGATTGAAAAATTTTCCTTTCACGATTTTACCGAGCAAATCAGTCAACTTTTACTAGTAAGTGTCAAAGGATATCAGTGCTTGTGCTACGGAAGCGAGGAACCAAGGTCTATTTTCCCTAGAGCGTGAGATTTCAGCATTGAGGACGAACTACCACTACTGGAGGGTATCTTGCAACGATAAAAAGGTTCCTATGTTTTCCAAGATTAATATCTCACTGATTTCGTGTGTCGTATTATCCAGGGTATTATATTCTAATTTCGATTTTCATCTTTGATGATTCAGATTGCTGATATTTCGGATAAGAAAAATTGAGCGAGTGAAAGTAACACGAAAAGAAATACATGACTTTATTGTTAATGGAAGTGGAAATTCGTTGTCCTCAAAACGTAAATTTGCCGTTCAATATCTTCTCAATAAGTTTAACTGGGAGCAGGAAGTGAATACGAAGGAAGTAATGCAGAATGTCATGAACAAATTCTTTTTCCAAATGTATTTCCAGAAATGGGACGAATGCAAGAGAACCAGCGACAGGTTTGAAATAAAACGTCGATGTTGGTTAGAGAAGGGTATACCCACCTGACATGTATAATAATCTCCTTGAAACTCCTTGCACACTTTGTAACCTATTATTGTTTAACGTATACGTATTTGCTTTACTTTCCTCCTTGGCGATTTTATGTCATTATTGCTAGTAACACGAAAAGAAATACATGACTTTATTGTTAATGGAAGTGGAAATTCGTTGTCCTCAAAACGTAAATTTGCCGTTCAATATCTTCTCAATAAGTTTAACTGGGAGCAGGAAGTGAATACGAAGGAAGTAATGCAGAATGTCATGAACAAATTCTTTTTCCAAATGTATTTCCAGAAATGGGACGAATGCAAGAGAACCAGCGACAGGTTTGAAATAAAACGTCGATGTTGGTTAGAGAAGGGTATACCCACCTGACATGTATAATAATCTCCTTGAAACTCCTTGCACACTTTGTAACCTATTATTGTTTAACGTATTCGTATTTGCTTTACTTTCCTCCTTGGCGATTTTATGTCATTATTGCTACCTATCTAATTCCTGGTTTTTCTGGGTAAAGTAGCAAAGAAAGGCCTAAGAAAGACTTTGAGAGGTATAGTTATAGGTCTAACAATAAGAGCAGAAAAGTGACTGGTTTGAAAAAGCAACAGCAGCTGAGCTATTGCTAGCCACATCTGTGACACTGCGCTCGCAAGGGAATGATGCGGCAGCGAAGAAAATCACGGAAATGACTACGACCACCCGAGAGAAATGGATATTACAGAAATGGAGGAAAATACCTACGAAATACCTACAATTCAAAATGAACTGACGCCAGAAGAAACTATTTCGCTGATTGTTGATGGCAATTTAACAAAATTTCTATCCAAAATTATTCGTAGGACTGCCAAGATCCGTGGGTATCAGCTTTATCCTAGTTATGCAAGGGCTAGACGAAAAAAAATCTTCATAACCAGAGGGGACATCAGTGGAAGAAAAAAATTCAAAGTGGACCTTCAAGGGCTTATGAATCACACAACCTCGCGCATCATAGAATCAATGCCAAAATTCAGTGATGATCACGGGGTCAACTTTTCCCTTGAATGCAAATGAAAACTAGTTGAGGAGCCGGTGAACTTATTATTGATGTTTTCTTATGATTTAAATACTTTTATTAATTTATAATGGTTCATATATAATTTCATGTTTTCCATTGCATTTTCAAAAAATGAAATGTTTGCGAGGTGATTTCTGATGAGTGCTATATCAGAGAAAATTATGACACAAAGTTCAACAATTAATGAAGTACTACTTTTGTCTTGAAATGCAGGTTTCGGCTCTCCCACGGAGTTTTTTTCATCATGTTCTGTTTTATTTCTTCTTTTCATCGGTGTTAATAAAAAAATATTTCTAGCTGTAACTTAAGTAACCATTGCTTTTCGCATCCAAGTGTGATTTTCAAGCAAGTTAGCTGACATATATTGTTACATTTTATTAATAATTAATTATGTTAGTTGAATATATTTCACGTAAGGATATATCAAATGAGAAACCTCTCCACTTTTCGTTTGCCACCCTTTTTTCCCTTCCGTTTCGAAAACTGCGAGCGATGATGTCTTCATTACGTAAAATGACTCTACATTCCGTTAAAGAACATCATAAACCACAATTCAATGGTGAAATTTTATTTTTTTAATTTTGTTTTATTCCAAAACCACCGAATACAGCTCAAATTGAGCCATTTTGCATTGAGTATTCAAAAAGTTTAACAATTATTTACACGAACAACCAAGCCCTGGATATGGGAATCCTACCCAGGTGGGACTCGATCCCGCGATTTCGTGTTTGGCAGGCGAGGACATTACCCAGCCGACATCGAGGTCGGCGGTGTTATGTTGACGACATGCCTGTTTACGTAATGAAGATATCATTACCAACAATTTCGGAAAAGGTGTTACCTCAAAAGGATCTTCGCATTCACAGGTCTATTTTTTCAGCGCATGAGAGAGGAACCAGAAGTTGGCTTCTTATATTTTTAATTGGCTCGCCGCCACTTAGGTGTCACATATCAACTCCGACTGCGAACCCTGTTCCAACGACCCGTATCAAGTTTATCCTGAGTATCAAATTTCTCCTAGGAGTCGTCGCGGGTGAAGATGGGAAGGGAGTTGCCTTCCCCCCCCCCCCTTTCTCTCCCTGGATGCGCTTCAGCTTCCGTCTCCATATCCCGGCGCTGCGGCTAGAGGCCTTCGTGAGCCGTTAAATTGGGATATTCAAACGCTAGGGCGCCCCCTTAAGGGGGCGCCCTAGCACGGTCGCGGAAGACGATGCAGACCCTTTCTATTAACCAGTTTGTGCTTCGCTCATTGTAGGTACATAGCGGTTTCTTGACTCAGAATATTTTAAAGCTTAAATCTGTGCCTTGAGACAAAGAAGGGTCTTTCACCAGGTTTCCTGCAGGAGATACTTGACGCTTAATTTCATGAATTTCGATTTTTTTCAATGACTATCACCACGGCGCAAAATCACGTAAAGAAAATCCAACCACCCAAAGCATAATATAATCCTTCAACTACAAGCAAAGGCTGCACGTATGCCACACGTCGTAAATCAAAGCTACAATTTGGGAAATTGTGAGACCTTGTAGCCAGTTTTTCGATAACGCGCAGTCGTTTCGAGTCATCCTGAACACCTTTCCTCCTTCCGCGAGTCATCCTTCACTTCTTTGCCTCCCCTCCTGGCCCTCCCTTCCGAGGCGCGCAGGCCCTCCCCTCAACAGCAACACCGGCCGGCCGGTGATACGTTTTCTTAGCTGCTTGATTTCGGGGTCGCATCGTCGTTCTTTCGTTTTGCGTATTTCTTTTTGTTGTGCGATGGAAGTGTCTACCAAGCCCCAAGGGAAACGACGCCGTCGAAAAGAATGGAAGCCTTGGAGAAGGAAGACGTGCAACAAACAGAGACTTTGTCAAATTAACATAAAATGATCTCAATAATGTTTTCTTATCTTTTGATAAAATTGTCAGAAGTATATGCCTACAGTTGCGTTTTGTTTTAAAATGAGTAATTTTTAAGGATGCCATAGCAAGAATGAATATGGTTACATTCCGTCGTAGTGAAAATTTCTTTTCTATTGATAGTTTCTATTATTTTTATGAAACGATGAAGATGTTTTATTTTTCACGTCTTGATAACATGGTGAGAGAAAAACTTCATGTTTATTCACATTGCTACGCATAAGATCTTACACCGCATAACAAAAAAATTATCAACTTTGATTCTCAAAAGAGAAATCTTGCACCAACCTGCCACCCCACCTCTCCTATCAAGTTATGTGCCTGAGTGTCCAACCACCCGACGCGATGATTAAATGCGAAATTAGTTCAGCATCAGTTATAGTTGAGGATATTTCGCTAAAGATGAGGCGACATTACAGTTTTCTACACTTGCATACATTATAAATTCCATATGTGTCATTTTTTGATTTTTTAATGAACAAATTACGATTGTATTCATGAGATATATGTTACGGACTCGACGATTGCGCTGGCAAGTCAGAAGCTTGTCTCGGAAAGCGCGCGGCTGCAAGGAAATAGTTTCTTATTCTTGGAGAACCCATATCTTACCGCAATGCACCCGCATTTTGCTAACTACATTCTCCTAGGTCTTTCATAGCTCCCATCAGCTCAAACATTGGAAAGGGCTCAAGAGTGGCGGCGGGCCCACCGCGGTAACCCCTATTGTGACCGTAAGCCCTACCTCAGTCTTACGAATTTTATCTAGCGTTTAAAAAGTTTTCTACTAAAAGAATAGCTGTCCGTTTGTAGAAATGCCGCTAACTGCTTTATTGCCTCGTTATATGAAGGGTTTTTGCCATTTTTAAGATCGCTTATCTTCGATACAGGTGATTTCTACGAGGTGGCTAGCACGGAGTTTTCCACAAATGCTTCTTTCCAATTGATTGAAAAGCATTCCTTTCACGATTTTACCGAGCAAATTAGTCAACTTTTACTAGTAAGTGTCAGTGCTTGTGCTACGGAAGCGAGGAACCAAGGTCTATTTTCCCTAGAGCGTGAGATTTCAGCATTGAGGACGAACTACCACTACTGGAGGATATCTCGCAAGGATAAAAAGGTTCTTATGTTTTCCAAGATAAATATCTCACCGATTTCGTGTGTTGTATTAAGCAGGGTATTATATTCTAATATTGATTTTCATCTTTGATGATTCAGATTGTTGATATTTCGGATAAGAAGAATTGAGCGAATGAAAGTAACACGAAAAGAAATACATGACGTTATTGTTAATGGAAGTGGAAATTCGTTGTCCTCAACGGGTATACCCACCTGACATGAACAATAATCTCCTTGAAACTCCTTGCACAGATTGTAACCTATTATTCTTTAACGTATTCGTATTGGCTTTACTTTCCTCCTAGGCGATTTTATGTCACTATTGCTATCTAATTCCTGGTTTTTCTGGGTAAAGCAGCAAAGAAAGGCCTAAGAAAGACTTGAAGAGGTCTAGTGATAGGTCTAACAATAAGAGCAGAAAAGTGACTGGTTTGAGAAAGCAACAGCAGCTGAGCTATCGCTAGCCACATATGTGACACTGCGTTCGCAAGGGAATTATGCGGCATCGAAGATAATCACGGAAATGACCACGACCACCCCCACCCGAGGGAAACGGATATTACAGAAATGGAGGAAAATACCGGCAATTCAAAATGAACTGACGCCAGAAGAAGCTATTTCGCTGATTGCTGATGGCAATTTAACAAAAATTTTATCCAAAATTATTCGTAAGACTGCCAAGATCCGTGGGTATCAGCTTTATCGTGGTTATGAAAGGGCTAGACGAAAAAAATCTTCATACCCAGAGGGGGGCATCAGTGGAAGAAAAAATTTAAAGTGGACCTTCAAGGGCTTCTGAACCACACAGCCTCGCGCATCATAGCATAGCATCAATGCCAAAATTCAGTGAAGATCACGGGGTCAACTTTTCCCTTGAATGCAAATGAAAACTAGTTGTGGAGCTGGTGAATTTATTCTTGATGTTTTCTTATGACTTAAATACTTTTGTTAATTTACAATGGCTCATATATAATTTCATGTTTTCCAAATATATGCTAACTTTTTATATTTTGCATTTTCAAAATACAAAAAGTTTGCGAGGTGATTTCTGATGAGTGCTGTATCAGAAAAAATGATGACTCAAAGTTCAACTATTAATTAAGTACTACTTTTGTCTTGAAATGCAGGTTTCGGCTCTCCCTCGGAGTTTTTTTCATCATGTTCTGTTTTATTGCTTCTTTTCATCGGTGTTAATAAAAAAATATTTCTAGCTCTAACTTAAGTAACCATTGCTTTTCGCATCCAAGTGTGATTTTCAAGCAAGCTAGCTGACATATATTGTTACATTTTATTAATAATTAATTATGTTAGTTGAATATATTTCACGTAAGTATATATCAAATGAGAAACCTCTCCACTTTTCGTTTGCCACCCGTTTTTCCCTTCCGTTTCGAAAACTGCGTGCGATGATGTCTTCATTACGTAAAATGACTCTACATTCCGTAAAAATAACATTATAAATCACAATTCAATGCTGAAATTCAATTTTTTAAATTTTGTTTTATTCCTAAACCACCGAATACAGCTCAAATTGAGCCATTTTGTATCGAGTATTCAAAAAGTTTAACAATTATTTACACGAACAAACAAGCCCTGGATAGGGGAAACCTACCCAGGCGGGACTCGAACCCGTGACTTTTGTTAATTTACAATGGCTCATATATAATTTCATGTTTTCCAAATATATGCTAACTTTTTATATTTTGCATTTTCAAAATATAAAAAGTTTGCGAGGTGATTTCTGATGAGTGCTGTATCAGAAAAAATGATGACTCAAAGTTCAACTATCAATTAAGTACTACTTTTGTCTTGAAATGCAGGTTTCGGCTCTCCCACGGAGTTTTTTTCATCATGTTTGGCAGGCGAGGACTTTACCCAGCCGACACCGAGGTCGGCGGTGTTATGTTGACGACATGCCTGTTTACGTAATGAAGATATCATCGCCAACAATTTCGAAAAAGGTGTTAGCTCAAAGGACCTTCGCATTCACAGGCCTATTTTTTCAGCGCATGAGAGAGGAACCAGAAGTTGGCTTCTAATATTTTTAATTGGTTGGCCGCCACTTAGGTGTCACATATCAACTCCGACTGCGAACCCTGTTCCAATGACCCGTATCAAGTTTATCCTGAGTATCAAATTTCTCCTCGGAGTCGTCGCGGGTGAAGTTGGGAGGGTAGTTGCCTTCCCCCCCCCCTTTCTCTCCCTCGAGGCGCTTCGGCTTCCGTCTGCAAATCCCGGCGCTGCGGCTAGAGGCCTTCGTGAGCCGTTAAATTGGGAAATTCAAACGCTAGGGCGCTCGAACCTGAAGGTGTGTGTGGGGATGGGGAACCTGATTGTCTTTTTACAAGTTGATTGCGCCACAGATGAAAACCAAAGGATGCCCCGAAAAGCAGAGGGTCGCTGGAAAAGGACAAAGGAAAAGGTGAAGGGTGAAAAGAAGCAACGGAGGCGAGTGTCTCGGAAAGGGTTATGCGGGCGGGGGGAGGTCGGGTAGGGGGGAAAAAGAGAGAGAGAAAAAGAGAAGATGAGAAGGAAGGCAGACCAGAGGTCTGAGTAGCAGCGTGAAGAAAACCTCGAGAACCCGCTGAATTGAAAGTTGGAAGGGCTACGTCGCACACAAAGGGGAGTAAGTTCGGTGACAGACATAAAGCCAAGCGCATGAGTCCCACGCTAGAAAGCGCAAAGGACGACACACGATCGAAGAGTCCAAGCCACGAAACTCGGCATTTTATTCTCTCGTATAGCAACTCGTTTCAATGAGGACTATACCGGAAGTCTCAAACAGCAGCGAAGATGCCCATGCGCCTTATTGTCAACCACGCTTATCAAGGTGTGCTCACGGATGCCTATTTAACCAAGAATAACGACAGGTAACACGACAAGAAAGCATTGAAGAAAGTGTCACACAATTCCCAATGGATTGGGGAAAGTGAAGACCAATAGCATCCGCACTAATAGGGAGAAAAATATTGCAGATTAAGATTAGTAAAGAAAACAAGACTTAAATAATTGTCTCCTTCTGGAACTCAGAGATGTAAGTGGATTATCTATCCCAAGGAATTTATGAAAAAACAACAAGACTAAAACAGAAGCATTGCAATGCACAAAAATCCGAATTACACCTGACAATATTGACAAGAGGGAAATAAAGTTAGGACATTAATGGATATAATTCAAGAATAGGATTTATTTAAAAACCCTGAACGTGGATGAAGCGATAATAATAGACCAAAGATAGGAGGAGAGAAATTGAATTTGATAAAGAGAAGGCCAAGAAGTCGGTCTCTGCAAATAAAACGACCGGGCCCCGGCGGAATGCGGTGGATATTCAAACGAGGATGGGAGAGGGAACCAATAAGTGAGTGGCCAAACGGAAAAAAAGAGAAAATTACTCAAAGAGAGATACAGGCAAAAATGTGATCCAGAAAAAAAATCTTTTGGCTCAAATGGCAAGAGAGGAAAGTGGCGATTAAGAAGCATTTGGGAGCTGTGGGGGTCGAGGGGAAAGACGAATGAGAGGCTATAGCGGAGGAGAGTGAGAGATGAACCCCTATTACAAACCCTTCAGTATCTTCACCCTCTCCCCCCCTCCCCCAAAACACAGCAGAGAGAGGAGAGTATTATTACTGTGGGGAGGGAGGAGGAGAAGGAGGGTGGGGAAAGCAGAGAGGGAGAAATCCTGCGAGAAATCTACTGCGGGGTGTGGTTCAGTTACAAGGCAAGTGAAGCGAGTTCTAAGTAAAAATGTTATTTATCTATTCCATTAATTACCCGTGCACAGTGTTACTTCAAAAAATATACAGGGTAAAATAGGTTTACATCGATAACAATGCACATGATTACCTATAATCACCACCCGTATCCGTCCTCATATGGCCATTCTTTTCCCCAGTTCCGCATAAGGTGTGTTACGCTCCACCCACAAACCATAGAAAGAGGGTTATAATTGTATCTCATTATCCCACGACTGTGAAATAAAGCAAATGTTGGCCCAAGCAATGAGTAAAAATTGATTTGCTTGATGCCGGTGTAATGAAGAGGACATTATAGTTCGACAAAGTATTTTAATAAGCCGCATAATCAATTTCAAAACATATTATCAGAAAAAGTAGCTTCCATTCAGGAAAAAGACGGGAGAATGATAGCAAATCAGAAAGATTTTTTTCTTTGACGGGTAAAAGTAGATAATGGTAATACCTTCATTTAATAAAAGGTTACTACCAAATCCTGATCCGCAAAAGTCCAAGCTGGTCTATTTACAAGCCCGGGAGAATGGGATTTCAGGCCCTAGCTCTTCTGCAAACATCGCTTAAGACACAAATCTCGGTTCTCGGCGATCGATACTGGCAGTTGTTGACACTAAAATATATGAAATGAGGCCTCAATAACTTCCCTCCACGAAGGGGTAACACTCCTCATTCAATCGAGGTCACCCATTTATGCCAGATTAACTGATGTGATATGCAAAAGAAATCGGCAATGTGTGAATATCCCAGACAGTAATAACCACCTCACGGTCACTCGGTGCGCAAACCTACCACCCACCCACGGAGGAAATACTCATTTCTCACGGAGTAGGAAGACAATGGGGATCTGTTGACCAAAGTTATACCCCTTAAATCGATAGATATTGGCGCATCACATGGTTGCACACACAAACGTCAAACACAAAAACAAAGCCACTGCCAAATGACCCTCTCTCCCAGCTGAGCTTTACGCGCGTTCACCTGATCCTCCTTATCACATACCCCACTTTCGATTCTCGCCGCTCCCACCGAGACAATGGTTCGCAGGGCGGAGTGAAGGCAGCCGGCGGGAGATTGGCAGGGGAGGGTTATATTACTGTTCTCTCGGTTAGGGATTACGTCCGTCTGGGATGATCGATCATCGCTCACGCGGACCCCGTTGCCCAAGTATGGGGATAAAAAAATATCTACCGAGAGAACTGCTGGCTTTGGAGTGAAAACTGAGAAATTCGTCCATTCTAGGCACGTCAAGGACTTTTAAGGCGACACAAAAGGGACAAGAGGTCCCGGCTGTCAGACCGATTTGCTCCCGGAAGTGCTAGATTGTACGCTAGTAATTCTTTCGGCAAGCGGTAAAAATACCGAAAAGGATAAATACCGTAGCGTCAAAGCGTAGAAGACAGCGCCGAGGGCATTATATTTCTTCCTATTACGCAACCAAAGTGGCGTAATAATCCGTGGACTGAGCTATTCAAATCAAGCAAATATTATTTTCTTTCGTAAAAGTACTTATCAGGTGTTTAACCTCTTCAGTCCGGAGGTCCACATTTGAGGACCTCATTTCACTATTTTTTCTTCCGAGCATTGTGCTACAAAGTAACAATTTTGACGCGTGTTCCGCTTCGACCAACCTTTTTCCTCAATGTAATAGAGACCGGAGTGCCATTCAGCTCACCGTTTTCAAAGTACAACGTGTTCTCTCAGTCTTGTCCTGGTCAACGTGCAAAATGGCTTCATCTTCCGGACTTCGTCGTGGTAAGTGCTTATTATTCAGCAAAGTAATTCAGTCTTGGTGCTTATGATTTTTATAATTAAAAACTGAATCATGTTCAATAAATATTCACCGCTTATTTATAGTTTAAATTATTTTCACGATCATACCAGCTGTTTAAAGAATGGTCCTCATGTGTGGACCTCGGGTCTCAACTGAGATATCCTTAATTTTTGAAGTGGATTTGTTTCAGGTCGAAAGTTACAAACTGACAAAGAAATACGTGCATTTTAGGACGACAGTGATGCTGATCTGTCAAGTGGCGATGAGATGGAATCTAATAGCATAAATAACAGTACCAGTGGGGAAGAAAATGGAGACGAAGACAATTTTTTAGGACATGAGGAAGTCCAAATTGAGATACCTTCATTACCTCCTGGGCGTAAGAGACCACTTTTATGGAAAAGAGCAAGGTGAGTGAGATTTTGAAATAACCACCGTGAAGATCTAAACACATTTTCACTTATTGGAGATGATTTTCAACTATTATTTACAGCAACAAATTTGTCCGTCAATTTTGAAATTTGAGAACAAGTCGCAGTTATGATATCAATGATATGCAATAATTTGGTTGGATTTCAATATCTGATAATTTTATATCGATTTTGATTAGATATTATTTTCACTTGGGGTGCGGTAATCCAAGTAACAATGGAACATTAATCTTCCTCTCCCTTTTACTCCTCCTTCATTTTCTTTGCTCCAATGTCCTCCTCTCCACCCTTACTTTGGTTACGGATTCATGACCTCTCCTTTGACAGACTTATTTTCCAATATTAATCCCAGGAGTTGTATTTGACAACTACTTTGTTTGTACAAAAACTGTTCTATGGGAATGATTGCCAGTTGAAATCAAATTTGATTAACGCTCTGGCTTCATTTTGAGTTATTAATTGAGTAATGGATGTACGAATTAACTAAATATGTTTTCCCTATATTCTCTCAACTTATTCCACCGATCAATACTCCTTCGCTTATTGCAAAATTTTCTTTATTCCCAGAATGCAAATGAAAGTGCCTCCCGGGGACGAAAGTCTTCTCACAGAACATGATGAAAAGAAAGGAGTATTTTCGTCTTTTCTGGAGTATTTGCCGTTAGAGTTTTGGGAAGATGCAGCAAAAAATACGTGTCTCTATTCTGTGCAGGAAAGAGAACTAAGATCTGTGAAGACTACCGCAGAGGAGTTGATGCATTTTGTTGGGATACATTTAATAATGGGGTGTCTTGGATATCCTCAGGTAAAAATGTATTGGCAGCGGGGCACCGAAGTTCCAGTGATATCTAATTGTATGTCAAGAGACCGGTTTTTTGAATTGAGACATTATTTGCATTTTGTGGACAGTCAAGGTGAGCACGACCACAATGATAGAATGTGGAAAGTGCGTCCATTTTTTGATTTTGTAAAAATTAAATGTGTAGCTTTACCCAGGCCAGCTCACATGTGATTGGATGAACAAATGGTACCATTTTCTGGCAGATGTTTGTTTCGACAGTATGTCCCTTCTAAACCGAATCCACTCGGATTGAAGTGTTTTGTACTTGCAGCCTCAGATGGGTTGGTGTTGGATTTCCATATGTATACTGAAATGACTTGAAAGAAATGGGTCTGGGATCTTCCATGGTAAAGCTACTTACCCAAAGTGTACCGCAAGATGGAAGGCACTGCGTTACACCGATAGATTTTTTACCAGCATTAAATCCATCAAATACCTCAGGAAAAATAATATCTTTCAAGTAGAAACAGTAATGAGGAACAGAATCGGACCAGTGATAAACAAGTGAAACTGAAAAAAAACTCAAAAGAGGAGAATGGGACGAATTAGTAGAGGAGATGGATAGCACTTGCCTCGTGAAGTGGAAAGATAATTAATGTGTTTTAATGCTGTCATCCTGTGCTGGTAGTCAACCACTCTCTACTTGTAAAAGGTGGAGTAAGGAGGAGAAGAAAAAGATTGAGGTACCCCAGCCATACGTTGTAAAAATTTACAATGAAAAAATGGGAGGTGTAGATTTATGCGATAGGTACATGTCGTACTATAGATGCAATGTGCGCACTAGAAAGTGGCCCGTGAGACTTTTCAACCATTTTGTTGATTTGGTGACTGTAAACTGTTGGATCATGAACCAAAGGCACTACAAAAAGGAAGACACTCCAAAATAGGAAACAACATCGTTATTAGATTACAAAATGCATTTAGGAAGAGCACTGACCCTGTATGACAGAACTGAAGACACCCAGCAAAGTCGAGGACGACCACGATCACACTCGCCATCACCCAATGTGGAGGCTACCGGCGAAATAGAAGAGCCAATGGCTGAGCTACCGAGAAAGATTGTCTCGCATGCCATTCCAGACGTTCGGATGGACAATATTGGGCATATACCCACTTATATAGAAGCGAAAAATGCCTCCAAATGTAAAATGCCAGGCTGTACTTCTAAAACCAGGACGATGTGCAAAAAATGTCATTTGTATTTGTGTATAGTTAAAAATAATTGTTTTGAAAAATATCACAAAAAATAAATTGTTATCTAACGCCAGTTTAAAAAATAGTAATTATTTGAAAAACCCTCACAATGAACCATAAAGAAGTGACGCAAAAAATAAAATGGATGATTTTGCTTTGACCATTCTTTGTGTTATTAGAGCCCTGAGGTCCACAAATGAGGACCTACCATTATGCCGAAATAGGCTGGTGAAAAACATTTTTTTGTAAATTTGGTTTTCAGTACTCCTTGCATGGCCATATTTCAGTAAATAATATTTTTTTAGGCGATACTTTGATCTCAGGTCTGAAGAGGTTAAGCGCGCACTGCAAATACGATTGCACAGTTTTGACTAAAAATTAAATTAGCCTACATTTCCGAGAGCAGAGAGCTCAATACTTAAAATCTTCATTCTTTTTCGCATTGCCATCAATATCCTTCTCTTATAAATCAGAGAATTATTTTACATTTCACAACTCTCTCCGACAGAGACCACATTCGGCCAACTATATACGGCTGTTCTACTTTCTTTGAGACTTCTACAATGAAGCGACTCGCACAGCAATTACTTCCTAACTTCACTATTATTCGACCAAAAAATACAGAACACTTTTTTTCATGACCTCTTGGAAATACCAACACGACGTTCTTGCAAGCGCGTGATGTACACCGTAACTTTGTAATATAATACTGAAGAAAACCTCATCAAAAATCAATATCATTCAAATCGAACAGGAAAGAAGATATAAAATAATTTTTAATATAATATTTTTAATCACGCAATTGTAACGGAATGTCCTCTAAGAATAGAGGTCAGTAAATGCTGAAAATATTTAAGGGCGAAAAAAAAATGTGAGACGGGATGTGCGGTCGTATTCAAGAAACTGCAGAAGACGGGGAGAGGAAATAGGAAGACACAAGGTCAATGGCGGTCAAGTGGAGAGGGGCGGGATGACGATAAAGTGAAAACATGAAGGGAAAAAAGCGCGCGGCGCTCGCATCAAACGCGAGAGGATGGAAGAGATCGGAATTGAATCAAAAGATGCCGTCGCCGCCGCGGTAATACGAAACCGTAAAATTGCGGACTTTACGGATTAGTCCGGATGTACCCTAAATGTAAAACACTCGCTGAGGCGGCAGAGTCGTTTAGAAGGGTTCTACTTTATCTCTCCTCCCTCTCTTCCCACCTAAATACGCATATGATTCCCAAAATAAAAAAAAGAGAAAAAGCGGAAAGAAATGTGGGCGGTAAAGATTCCGCCGAGGCGGGTGCAGACAGCGTGATTGGCGGCAATCCCTTCGACGCTCCCGGGAGAAAAGTGTTGATCCGGGGAAGGGAATGAGAGAGAGAAGGGTTGGAAGAAGATCATCATTTACCATAATCACTGTGGGCGGGGCTGCAACACAGGAACGCACTTATTCAGCGATATCGGAAAAAGGAAACACTGCATCGATTGAGTTCTCGAGATGGCTGCTTCCCTCCATGCGCCCCCACACTCTCCAGAGATTTCCTCCTTTTTATGCACATATCGTGGAGTACCAAGATGAAAATTTGAAACAATCAACAAAACGAAACATTTTTGCTCAATTTAATGCGTCAGTTCGTCATTTTACTCCGAAAAGTCGAAATAGGTTTCAAAGAGAGAGAAATAAAACAAAATCCAAATAAAAAACTTAAAAGTATAATGACTGGATTCCGGGAAATCCGTCAACGAATGACACGGCAGATTCTTGACGCTCAAGTGTCCTCCTCGTCGTCCATTCACCGAGCGCACCCCCTCCCTCCCCTCCGCTACCCACTCAAACTCCCGATAAGATGGCCGCCCGCGCATTCATCCTCGAAGAGCGAACATTTCTCAGCACCCCGTCGTCCTTCGCCTCCCTCACCCCCCTCCCAAACCCTGTTTTCGCGCTAACGGCTCGCGCATCCGCCTCCAGGGAAAGAGAAAGAGTGGCCCCATCCTCCGAATAAAAGCAAAAGAATCATTCTTGCCGTCATCTTGAGCCCTTTACCCAGCGTCCCCCCTTCGCTCCTCGCCTGCCAGCCGTATCCCCCTCCGACCACCACTCAGCACTAGAGGCAGCACCATCCACGAAACCAGCTTCCTTCAACGAGCCCAAAAAAACAAATTCCTCTCGGAGTCGGAGGATCAGCTTAAGTTATAAAATTTGCGATTAACGATTCCTTTCCGAGTGAAAAGTATACACACAAAATTAAAAAGGATTTTATTATGATGGAACCAAGCGAATACCGCCCAAAAAGGAGGCATCATCCCTTTGATATAAGCATAATTCCAACATCCCTTGCTGTGTGAGTAAACTCTTCTCGGGATTCCCACCGGGTTAATTTTTCCATAATGGCCAACTTTTCAAGCTCCGACTCGTTACTCATCCTCAGGGATAAATTACGTTGAATCTCGAGAAGAGTTTACCCACATCATTCGCTAGGAAAGCACCAAATCGCATTTCATCCCTTACAGTGGTCTATTTGCTAATTGCACTACGTTGGATTAGATTTGCGACATGAACATTGGGAGGGTAATCTAGGGTGCGTTCCGAATCACGCATCATGCGCATCAAAGCATGACCTTGATGCAGCCGTTCCGAAATTGCATCAAGGCATTGATGCGCTGATGCTGATGCGTGATTCGGAACGGCTTGATGCGATATGAGCGGGAAGTATTCCGCCGTTCAAAATACCCGCAGGCACCAGTGCTGGAAGATAGTTCGGGTTAAGCGATAACACAATGATTGATATGCCGAAATTTAATATGCATAGTACATATGATGATGAAAAACGTTTATTGATGCGTATATTAATACTTTATTATGTTCATTACGGTCGTTCGCAAGTTCCAAGCCGTAACTTGCAACTCATTTTTACTTAAAATAGTGATAGACTGAGCGAATTGACGGGAATTCGTGCAGCTAACTCGAAAAACGGTCAATAAGGAAGCGTAGTGTATAGTATATCTCAGCCATCAGTGAGTTTTACGGGTTAAATTGTTTTGAAGAGACGATTTTTACGATCAATAGTACGTAGATTTAGCTGCTAGACATCAATTTATGGCTTTCCGATAAGATATACGACTTGAAAACAAATTTTTTCATAAAAACCGGGAACAAATACTTAAAAGCTCGGTAAAATTTTCACAAACGCTTTTTCATACTGCATATATAATGCTTAAAAATAAACTCCAAGACATTTCTATTTTAGTATTTTTGGTATTAAGGTAGGTTTGCATGGAGCATTCCAAAAGTCCCCCCTGCCCTCATGGACTTCCCTCCGGAATTAACAGCTTCACCCTTTTCATGCTATCTAAAAATCCTATCCTCTCCTTTGTTTACCCAACATTCTATTCTCTAATAGTGTTTTCAACATCCACTCCCAGCTCAGTACTCGCCTAATCCATACCTCCTGTCTCCTTTGAATTCTATCCAGTGCCTCTCTTCACTCAACATGTCTCGCACTTTGACCTTCTTTCTTCTCTCAGTCCACTTCACTTTCTCCTTACCAACATCTCAAACACCTCCAGTCTCTCCCATCCTCCTCCCTAAGTGCCCATGTTCCCACACTGTAAAGTGCTATACTTCAAATCAAAATGTTACAAATTTATCAACCGATGTACTGTCTGTAAGCAAGCTAGTTAAAAAGACACAGCTGTCTTGTTTAATGAATCTGGGTACAGCTTATTTGATGCCAGATCTTTGGAAGTAAAAGGAGTGATCTAGTCACTAGTTTTGAAGAAAATGGCATATGTTGTCAAGATTTGAAACAATTCAGAAAGTAAAGGTAATGCAACTTGTTACGTAGGATTGACTGTCAAAGTAGCAGAGGAATGTTTACTAAGTCTGTGGCACAAGAGTAGCAGACTTGTTACAGAGTAACATGCAGGTTATAATGTGGTTCTCAGTGGTGTGGATTGTCCCCCTAATAATAAATTTCAGCCTTGTGTAGCATATGTTGATGGCAAGTTAGCAAAGAAATGATTCGAGATAAGTGCTAGAATGGAAGCTGTATGTAATAAATTAAGGCTGACCCTCTCATAATTGTGTGGTCTGATGGTATTATAGGTGAAAATATATGTCTACTATTTATGTAAAATATATGCTCACCTTCACCGATTACTGCACAAGAAAGGTTTTTGTTTTCTTTATTAAAAGTAAGGAGTCTCATTTAGTCCTACAATGCTATACAATTTTTAAGACAAGCATGGAGAATGAGACAGGGAACAATATGAAATGCCTGCATACAGATTATGGGGGTGAATATATGGGTCAGGCATAACAGGGAAGGTTAAGGGCATGAGCGATAAAAGATTAAACTATAAAATCTTATAATATTCAAGCAGAAATGATTAGCTGAGCAAATAGAAAGCTAGGTACAAACTCTCTGGCACCAATTTACTAAAATATTATTGGGTTGAAGCTTGTTGAGCAGCTGTATATCTCAAAACAGTACCATCCAAAGCAGGAGGGAATGCATTACCTGAGGAGAGATGGTCTGAACGAAAATTTAATCGAAGACATCTAAAAGTATTTGGATGTATTTTCTATGCTTATGTGGCTAAAGAGCAATGAAAGATGCTGGATGCCAAATCCAAAGAGTATTGGCAATTGTGAGGAGTGGTATCTTTTGGCTGACCCTGATATATCGGGAAGATTCATCGTAGCATGTGATGTAGTATTCTTTGTAAATATGTTTAGGGACCTCAAACTCTTGGTAACTCTTTTATTCTACCTAGGCTCTTAGGGGGATAAGGGATAATTAGGTACTAGCCTCAACCTGACAGTGGAGAGAATGGCAGTGCTGAACTCACAAAGGTGCCCAAGTAGTGAGGAGAATATCAGAATATCAAGTAATGAAGACTCCATCCCTGAATCAAGTTGTGAGGATAATGACAAAGTTCCAACTAATGTAGACACTAGTTTTGAGAGTAATCAAGAAAATGAGTTAGTGTTTGGAAGCGAGGGAGAAGAAGCAGAAGAGATGTTTTCTTTAAAAAAATGGAGTGGCTCGAAAATTACCAGATCACATAATCTCCTTGTCATCTACTAACTTGACCTGCAATCAACCTTTGTCTCATAGAAGCAGGTATTAATGTAGCTCCTGGTGACCCAAAAACATTTCCTGATGTTCCATTTCTAGTTTTGATTGGTTGTCTTACGTATGCAATGATTTGTACAAGACCAGATCTTGTCTTTGCAGTGTCAAAGTTAAGAAGTTTATTGATGATTTAACAATGCAATACTGGGCATATGCAAAGAGTATATTAAGATATTTGAATTCAATTGAATCCCTTAAGGGAACTATAAAGTATCTTATTTCTTATTCTTAATCAAGAAAGTTTTTGGAGGGATACACAAATGCTGACTTTGCCATCGACAAAATAGATTGAGTGTCCTGTACTGGATATACGACAAGTTAGTTCATGGAGCAGTAGCTTGGGAAAACAAAAAGTAGTGCTGAGCAGTGGCCATGTATACAATAGAAGGCGAGTATGTTAGTTAGGCAGCTGGAGCAAAAAATGGTACTGTAATCTCCAGAGAATTATAAAAGAAATCATTGGAAAGAACTGCATTTAAAAACTTGGTACTGATGAGGTGCATGTATGCAATGATGACCAGTCTGCAGTAAAAAATACAAAGTGGAGATGGAAGGTCAAAGAACAGAGGTTAGACATCATTTTGTTAAAAACTCTGTTGCCAAAGGAAAAAATATTTTCTGATTACATGCCAAAATATACGGTAGCAAATTTGCTTTTAATTTTTATAATAATTAAAATTTAAATGTGCTTCCAAATGGGCTTAACAATGGTAAGCATTTGAACTGCATTAATGAATAGAATTTTGTAGCTGATGGAAGCAACTAGTTGAAGGGAGGTTGTAGTGCTTGTAACCTAATGGCAAAGTTAAGGAATAAATAGCTACATGTTAAAATAATTCTTGGAGTGTAGGTCAATGTCTCATTTTTCAACATAGGTACATATTTAACTGTTCCGAGTCCATAAACAAGCCTAAATCACAATAAAATTAAGTACATTTTGTGGATTGGATAGTTGGGCACTGGCCATTTACGGAGTGGCATTCATCAAATAGAATTTAGCATTTCCTTCTGATCTTACAAAATTTTATATGGTGTAATTATGACTGAAAATTGAACGTAAACATTGAAAACCGGTAATCACTATATTTAGTTATGGCGATTTCCGATTTTCAATAATTTTGTTTACTTTCCAATGCTTGATGATGCAGCTTCTTAAGACAAATACCCAAGTTCAAGCGAGAACCATTTTGAAAACCCATTACTTTTGATATCATTGATAGAAGTGTGCCTTTAGTTGGATAGCATTTAGGAGGACACTGAAAATAAGTTGGCCGCGTCATCAATGCGTCGATTAAAGAGTATTTGGAGCCAATTTATAAACTAACTGCAGTACGTATTTATGCGGGCTTACCAAATCACACGCTATAAAAAAATAATTGCACTGAATACTCAATCAACTCGATGGGATTCTTCAAGCACACATCACTGTAAATCAAGCACACATCCATGATCCTAGCACAAATGCGTAAATAAATTAATTGATGATGTTAAATTTATCACGGCATCACTACCCTGAGTGTCCCTTTACTTGTGGTACCATAACGTGAACTAATCTCTTTAGCAGGGGAAAATAATTTTAGTACCTACCGAGCAAATTCACTTGCAATGAATGTATAGTTTCGCTTATTAAATAGCTAATAAACGTTTGGCAAAATAGCAATAATTTGCAACATATATGCCTTCAAATGATAGACCAGTGAGATTCTGCAAAGCGTAAGCAATTCTAATATTCCGACGAACAAAGTCTTATATAGCTATTTTGAAGATACTATAATACTATAAACCACAGTCTCTGTGCTATAAACACTCCCTGATGTAGCTTTTCAACTAATCTTCTCACAATATAACGTTAAAGTGTCGAAAATTTCCACAAGTTAGGGTACAGAAGCAAAATTACGGTTAAAACTACCACGCCTGCATATCAATGTGTGAAATTATAGATCGTATTTTGCATTTTTTACCACCAATTAAATTAATAACGGTTGTAAACAAGTTAAATACACGCAGACTTCAACGCATCGGATATAGGTTTCACCATTTTCCATTTTATATGGACATATTATTTCAAAAACTAATAACTATAACTCCTTCAACTCTTTCCTATGATCGTAGAAGCACAATAGAGTCGTGTAAACACCCTATACAAACACAAAACAACAGTCACAATTTTAAAAGTTGCGCCCATTTTCGCCTTCGCATCAACTGCATCAAGAATTTCTGATGCGAGCCGATGCGAGTTGATGCTTCCGAAACCTCGAAATATGCTCGATGCAGGGCCGCATCGATGCGCATCAATGCTTAATTCGGAACGGCCTGATGCGCATCGATGCACATGATGCGTGATTCGGAACGCACCCCTAGGGACCCAATTTGCGTTGCTGCAAGGATGCGCTCGGCGACCAATCCGAGATTTTTTTAATTGCTGTATTTTAATATCGACTTCAAGGACTACCCGCTGATGATATATTAGGGAGACACTCCGGTTCCTTCGGCTATATCTGAGCTTAGTGCTGTGGAAATTAAAAATCTATTGATGAACGCTCAAATTTGAATTTGAATATTCCTTTTATTACACATGCGGACAAGAGATTCGCGAAAGAATTTACCAAAACTTTGTTGACAGCAGCGAAAGACGAGGAATGACGCTGACATAAGAAATACAGACTGGAAAGTAGATAATTGAGTAATTCTTTCGTGATTGTTCCTCACCGGACGATGCTAAAACATCAAATAGTAGTAAGACTAACGAAGAAAGACGCATTTGGTGTGCATTTTGGTGCTCCTGGGGAGTTTGAGAGGGGAGGGGGCAGGGGACGCCGGCGGCCTTCACCCAAAATCCATTTCGTCAAAGCTGTTGGACAATACCGGAATAGAAGTGCATATCCTAAGTTCCCACACCTTCATAGCCGCTCGAGAGGCGTCTTCATAGACCGTAGGCTTCTTTCCTGCGCTCGCAGATCTAAAAATATTTCATCAATTCTCTAAAAGCCGTTTTACACGGGACACGTACTTGCACAATCTGACATGCGTACGGAGGCGCAGTCGAAATTGCGTCGTGTAAAGCGGTGAATCGCCAGAACACATGCGACAATGCGTGGATGTGAGACGGCATAATAGCCCCTGTTCTAATTTAGGGGCATAACTTTTAATGCCGTTTTACACGGTACACGGAATTGCGCAGGTTAGAGCTGCATGAATTTGTAAAATGGCGTGGAATTGCGCGAATACATGAACGAAATTAGAACAGGGGCTATTTTGCCGTCTCGCATCCACGCATTCTCGCATGTGTTCTAGCAATTCACCGCTTTACACGACGCAATTTTGATTGCGCCTTCATACGTAAGTCAGACTGCGCAATTCCGTGTACCGTGTAAAACGGCCTTTTAAGGCCATCTCATCCACTCGCGCCGGTGGCAGTTTTTATCTCCTAGAAAACAGTGCGGATACATTTTCATTTTGCCTGATACATTCGCCTCGCTCCGGGGGATATTCAATGGGGAATTTATCATTGAAGATAACTGCCTCCTTTTCTCTCCCTCGATATAAAATCTTTCCCTTCTCTCCTTCCGACCAAGCGCGTCGCGTCGACCTCCGCCGTAAGTCCCACTAAGTCTTCCAACCAAATGCCCCTCTTATTCTGCCCTAGCCCCGAGCACGAGAAAACGATAATTCATTCTGTAAGGCTACGTGGGTTTAATTTCGCCAATGCCTCCAAGATTTCAATTTCATTTCAGTTCATCTGAATAAGGTGGAAAAATAGATGTTGCCGTACTAATTTAACTAATGACTTTTGTAACCATCGATTTGGAAGATCAGAGCTCTTAATTGACACGAACCAATCATGACAGTGACGATACAACAGCGCGTGGGTGCATGTAGCCTTATGACGGACAAATCTTCCAAATATATTCAGACATAACTTTATTTAAAAGTAGGAGACACCTGAGAGCAATATAAGTTTTATATCGAGGAGAGTGTCTTGAAAATTTCAATGATAGAAATGGGCGGAATGGCTGGAAATCAATTTCATATTTTTGCACTATTGTACTGTTAACACCTTCAAAATGGTAAAAACTACACTTACGTAGCCAAATCCATTTAGGTCCCACACACTTAATATCAATCCATACCACGAATGACAAATTAAAGCTGGAGATATAGACCAAACAATCCTTCAGAAGTGAAGTAGAGCAATTCCGAAGTACTGTGACCGAAATTACCAAGCTTTTACCCCCCTGTCATCTTACTTTCGCCAGTACATTTATTTACTAAACTTTTTCTTCCTCATTCCAGGCAAATCTTCCAAAGCTTTCCCTCTAAACATGGCTGGGTGGCAGCGTTTCCTCCACGCGTCCCCTTGAGACAATCCCTCTTCCGTCGCGGCGGAATCACAAACAAACACGCAGGATAGAACACTCGGAATGAGTGTCTCTATGGATTCCAAAAGTTACCCTCAAAAGGATTCAGCAAACTTTATCCACCAATTAGCCCACTACCTCAAGCACTTCAACAAATATTGCACTTATCTTGAGACCCATCTCCCTAACTTACCCTGCCGAGGCAGTTTTGAGGACGTTGAAGATCTCCCTTGCTCTACGGGACTGACTGAAGAGCAGTGAGTGATAGGAGAAATCACTATCGTGGCATGAAATTCCCTGAATAAAAAATCAAAGAGAGCTAAGCCTAAGACCCGAAAAAGAATAGTTATCTTAAATCGGGTAACATGATTAAAACAAGGTTAGCGGGTAAAGATGGGTAAACGAGGGAGAAGAAGAAAGATAATAGAATTTTTAATAAAAAATAAAAGGGAAATACACGATATTGAAAGTTCGCCATGAAAAAATTTGACTTAGCCGGGATACGAACCCGGAACTCCCGTATTGCCATCCAGTTACCCCATGAAGCCATTTTCTCGGGGTTAGCTTCGCGTGACTGCGTACAAAGTCACTTTTTCCTGCAGTGCTTTGAGAATAGAAGGGGTGTTAGGTCTTACTATGAATTGATGTGGGAAGTTCAGGATTGAAGGTGGGACTGCCATTGTGCTTCTTAGATACTCCATGAAAACCTATCTTAATCGGTAGAACACTCAAATAATAATAATACTTTTATGACATGACTGAAATAAACTATGATAATGCCATCAACTAGATTATAGCGTCTCACAATGGTAAAAGTACGTATGCGGTTCCCATTTGTTAGACATGTATTGATTTGGGGGTCCAGTACACATCAAACGCACCTGTAGTACTTTGTATCGACAAATAATGGTGCAAGAGGAAATTCTTTAAAAGTAAGATGTGATAATGCGCGCGTGAATTCACGTTGATCACCTTAATCAGAAGAACGGCACTCAGAAAAAAATCAAAACCCATTGCCATACTTCCTTGTTTTTAAGATTGAGAGCTCTAAACTACACGATTTTCTCATTCAAAACACACTGACTAAATGCAAAGAAGCTGTAAAAAAAAGCCGGTGAAGGCCACCACGATTAAATGAAACACGAGGATTTATTTTAACGCGTTTTGTTCCATAAAGCCGCTGGAACCCAATTTGTTCGGCGCGGCCTGGCTTTCACGATTCCGGGGACTTCTCCCCCTTCCCCCACCCCTAATGACCTGCAGAAACCAGTTCGGACTTCAATTCAACCCCTCGCTCCCGTAACGGACACAAACCGAGGCGACCCTTGGCGTATGCACTTGACAAATGACTCGCGCTGACAATAATTACGGACGTGGCCATTACGAGGTGCATGGTATCTCTTGCTCCCGCGATTACGACATCGAACCTAATGGAACACAGAGGGAGTTTTTAATATGATGGACAGGCTAGAATGCCGATCACAATCTAATGCTAATTTCCAGCCGGCTCGAAATAAACGGTAGACCAGTGATGGAAGCGCTATGAATATAGACAAATCGAAGATCGTGAGATCACAAATAATCTTCAATTGTTGTGAAAAACTTACGATCACCAGCAAACCCTTGTGATATTCAACCTAGGCTGTGGGCATAATTTCCCATCATTACTCACCCGAAAAGAAAAAAAAACATTAGGTCCAAGGTTAAAAATGTTCAAAACACAGAATTTCATACCAAATTCGAATTATTAACGATGTTAACATATCAACCTAATAATTTAAATTGACAATACGTGCGTTGAAATAATAATTCAATGCCAAAAAATGTCTTTTAAAAATGACCTTATAATTCATAATTACGAATGCAACTGCAAGATAACAGATTGAAAAAAGAGAATTGCATTACATACAATACTATGACTTGGCTATGAAGGATATTGAAGTGTATTAAGTTTCGCAGATTCATAAAATGAAAAACATCGTAAATTATTTTCAAAAGGGAGATAAGGATAAAATGGAAATGAAAATATATGGAAATACGGCAACCAGGTTGAAGATGAAAGATTTAGTGCTTCACCGTCGTAATAACTAGGATTAATTCTCTCAGGTTTTTACCGGGGGATGCTACTATAATTTCCGAAGTCTTAAGGTCCAAACCTATCCTCGTCCTCTGGGTGCTTGTTACCCGATTTGCAAAACCAAGAGAAATACATTAAGTTTTACATTTTGATTAAAACATCAATGATTTCGTTCAAATCAGATTCTTTTCCTTACCTACTTGACAAACATATCTGTCTAGCATTTCGCTGTCCCCTCACAATGACACTCTCTTCCTCACCATCTCCGCCAACCACGCCGAGAACTTTCTCATTCGTCCTCCTTCATCTCACCTTCTCCGTTCGTTCCCCTTGGGGGTGAATAGGATACTAAAAAGGGTCCAGGAGAGCCGCGGAGGATGGTGGGGGAGAGAGAGAGAGGAAGAGAATTGGAATGCCAAGGCAACTGGGGACGGAGGTTCCCAACTTCCCGTGAAGTCGAGGGGCGGGCGGGGGCAACGGACGAGGCAGTGGCTGTGGGGGTGGAGAGGCGGGGGAGAGGAGATCAACCAACCCCCAGGGCCGGCGCTGCACCTGGCTCCTCGCCATGCTAATGCTAATTGTACCTTTAATTTGGACGTTAACGTCATCACCAACAAATCGCCTTGCCATGTTATTCGCCCATTCAACCGTAACGGCCAATTTTTATGTTAACTGCGCCGACGATTGGCCGGCAAAACCGGAACGCATAATAAGGTATTTAGAGGCAATAAAATTAGCCTTTACGAATATTAGGCCCAATTAAAAAAATATACGGCAGCAAGGCATTAATTATAGCACTGCTCGATAACTAACAAGTAGATGATGGTGCCATTCCTCGAATAAAGAGTCTAAAATAATACTATCAGATGAGAAATTCATCCTTAAAATCAGAATTGCACAGGCACTTGGTATGTCAAAATTATACGGACAAAAGGTTCAATTACTGAACACGTACTCGTACAATACACGTGGATTACTAATTCCTCCTTCGTTTTGCACTAAGATTTTCAAATGCTTACAGGTTTACATTGTAATAACATCACTAGAGATCTCTTTTTGTATATTTTATAATTGTACCTTTGATAATACATTCTATTTTGTTATTCTATTCTGCGATGAAGTTTGTTATTTTTATGGACGATATAGTTTAACAATCCGCTACATAATTTAATTATCCTAAAGCCTTTGCTTTGTTTCACTTACGGGCCTTACTTCCTTGTTTATTTTTCAAAATATTACTTGAATTTAGCATGATTTTCTTGCTTCTACTCCACCAGCCGAAATGTAAGCAAGTGTACGGCAGGGCATTTTGGTGGAAAAAACATACCCCGCTAAGTCCGTCAAAGCCTCCGCTCCGCGGTGTCATAAAACGACCGTTTTCGCAGTAGGATCCTGGGGGTCAGAGAACGGAGAGTGAAGAAGGTATAAGGGTACCAGCTGGTGTCTTTATGGGAGGTCTTTTTGTATGAGTCCCAGGGAAACAACTCACTTTTTCGAGGTTTGAATGCTTTTAATAGAAGCATGGTCTTCGATCTTATCGAAAGAAAACTAAATGAACTTCAATGAAACGTGCGCTTACTTTGGCTGATAATTCTCCACTGTCTTCACCATAGACTAATTGAGAATCGATGTCTTGAAGCAAAGCTTAAAAACGGTGAATACTGAGCGTTAAAACCCATAAGTACACTTTTAAAAATCTTACCGCGTCGCGCCTATTCCAACTCCAGACGCGCGGAGACAAACCCGGCCGCGTGATCGAAAAATCAATGTAATTTCCGGCGACGCAAACTGAATTCAAAGATAACAGCTTAAAAACCTCAAGAAATCTTCCAAGAATGCTCTCGTATAAGTTACTTTGCGTGACTTTGCCGAAAACCCATTTGAAACCCTACCTAAAAGTAATATTTTGTCTTAAAACAGTGTTCGCCATTTTGTAACAGCATGGTAAGAATTTATCGATGATATTCTTTAAGATTACGCAAAATTGAAGAAAAAACACCATGCCAACAGATTGTGCAGTTTTTTGTTCCGCAAGAATACAACTATAACTTCATCATCTACTTACTTTGGAAGATTTTCAGAGAAAATGGAACACTGGCGTTTTAATAGAAATTTGTTCATGTTTGAACCTCTGTATCTCAGTAACGGGTAAAAACTATGTCAAACGAAGTACATATCTATAAAGTTCAATTATGTTCTAGTATACATGCTAAGTTTAAAGTTTATAATTCCAAATAAGACATTTTGTAATTTTAACCGGCTTTTTCCGATTTCCGCCCACTGTGGCGATGGAAGGAAATATGAAACATAAAAATGAACGCTTCCTTCCCCGCAATCTTTTTCGCCCGATTCTAAACCCTTACTTTCTTGACCCTCTTTAAACAAATGTTGTTCCTAATCAACATCAATAATGTTTAAATTTCAGCTCTATTTAGGACATATCTAAACTAAATATTATTTTGTACTTACCGTGAACTCTAATGACTGACTCTAATTCAGCTGCCAAGATAATTATCATTGAGAGTAAAATTTTCAAGTTTTCAAAATGAAAAATCTTGAAATTTGATTTCTCCCAGAAACAGCTCTGGGTTAGAAAGCGTTAAGTTGATATCATCTCATCACCTTAAAAAAACCTAGCTTTTTAAACTTGAAGATCAGACTAAAAAAAGCTGAAATTTATACGATAAGGTCTCTAGTAATAGCTTTTGAGAAAGATATATCATGCAGCAGACAGCGTTAACGTTAGTCTCCACTGCAATTCGTCCTTTCGAACAAATTTCAAATAAAGAACATGATGTATTGGTTATTAATACCAGAAATTACTAATTATGGATACAGGCGGAGATGTCAATCACAGCGTTACTCTCTCTATCACTTCAAGCAATGGAGGTAGAGATAAAAACGATGCCCAGCTTACGGTTTCAGAGTCCAGAAATCATATATATTCATCGTTTTTTCAACTTTTGACTTACGAGAGGTAGAAATATGATGGAAGGCGAAAACGAAGCCTTCTCTGATTTAAACGCCTACGGAACATGCTCGAAAAGAATAGTCAATTTCTTAGCGCTTGACTTCTGTCTCCAATACTTCGCATTAGAAAGGGCACCGGATTAAACCGGGTTCGTTCCCATAAATCTCTCTCCAATATTCATAGGCGATGAAATATAATCGGCTGTTTTCCCGGCGTAGGTGTGGGATGAAAAGTTCTCGGAGAAGGATTTTATTACCCGGTGGAAAGCCCGAGAACTATTCATCTATTCATAGGCGATGATTACGGCGAAAGTGAAATGAGGGATTAATAATTAATTTTCCTCAATCCCAACCGATTGCAATGAAGTAGCCATTTCTTATCCTATGAACTATGGAAAGCTCACAAATATGAGCATCTTGACTGCTGGCGGTCGAAAAACTGACTATAGAACATTGCCAATCAGGATTGTGTTGAAACAGACACAAATGAAGGGGTCTACGAACTCGGCGGAAACCATACCAAAGACCATCACAATAGCAATTCTCTTAGATTTACGCTGGTGAAAGGGCAACTTCAATTTAAGAAAAGTTCTTCAAAAGTTCTCTACTGACGGCGCACAGTGGTCCCAAATCGAAAAAAGCTGGCCAAAATTAATTACGCCGTTGTTATTATGTATATATTTGACCTAAAGGTCTATTCTTATTGTTTTTGACCCGCTTATTCTGAATTTATAACTATTTTTTATGTATTTGCAATAATTTTATTGCTATTTCACATTTTGTTTAAACAATAAATTTTTTTAACATTGGAATTTGAGATTATACTGGTGATAGCAAATTAAAATTATACATATCATAAAACTGAATTAGGTATTTAAAACATACATAAATGCATATAAAATGACTGCATTGTTTATTTTTGGACAAATTTTGAACAACTTATTTTGAATGAACCAAGAGAACATTTTCTACTTTCTCATTTGTTTGATCGTATTTTATACGAAAAATAAGTTAATATTAATTGGAAATTTATATTATAAGTATATTATTAATATTATTGTACTGCATTAATTGTTTAAAAATTATAATATCTAATTCTAATTAAGTAGACAATTTTATAGTTCCTTGTAACGTGCCAATGGATTTGGAAGCAATTTTAAACGGGGTTCCGTATTTCACAAGTTTCAACGGAGGCATTATTACAATCATTAAAATGTTATAAAACAATATTTCATAACTCCTATAACTCAAGTTAAACGCCAATTTTATTGATACGCTTGCAATAAGCTCTTTACGAAGTGAGGCATCAATTTAACGAGCAAATGATTTGGTACGAAAAATTAAATGAGATTTTCCATTAATTTGGGCTTTTTTAATTATCAAAAAAATAAGTTAATATTTCTCCTTATCTTTCTCAGTCATTGTTACGAAAAAAATTTAAATACATTCATGATCACTATCCGACAAATCCTCATCACAGTCGTCATCCACTCAATTCTTCCAGGATTAATAAACTCTTTACCTCGACTGGTAATTGAAGTAATTTACTTCTTTGAGCCTTAGAAATACTTGATATCATTGCATCTGAAGTTAGGAGTAATCTTTTAAACAGGTCTTCATTCGTTGCTATCCAGGAAAATTTCCTTGCATGATGCTCCCTGAATCTTCTTATGTCCTTATTCCTCGCCTCCATTGCCTCCTCAGACAAGTGGACAATAGGAAGGGCAGCTTCTTTAGATGTCCGTCGGAGGAGCAAGTACTGATGTTTCGTGAAATTACCAGAAACGATCATGGAAAGGGCTTCTTCGTGGGAGATTTTACTTTGCCTCACATCCTTGGCTCTCCATTTTGATAACACTCGCCGCGCTCTTGAGAGAGTGGTTGTTGTCACCTCATTTATTATTTTCGCCACGAACTCATCACCTTTGCTTCGATAACTCATGGATGCTCTACTGACGATGTGCTAGCTCTAAGATCCTCCGTTTTCCATCTCTAGGCCCTTTCACTGGACTTCTCAAATTGTTTAAATAAAGGCGGAGGAAATTTCAACTTCTCATTTAGGCAGTCAGCGAACTTTCTTCTAAAAAACCTGTCATTTCTTTTTCTTTCCTTCCACCGGCGAAGATAATTTGAGAGAAAAAACACTTCTCCGCAATTTTTTTAGGATAACTTTTGAATTAACGTCCTCATCTAACTCTATCTTGTTGCTCCAGCAATCCAATAAGTATTGGTTTTTAAACGATACGGACCCTTTTCCACTTTCAAGAAATTTTTCATGCATCTCAAGACGCGTGAAAATTTTCAGAGTTATCGAACTAAAACACTATGGGCACTCTTCTTTAACCCCACAAGTCTTCTTTAAAAAGTTCGAGGATACTCGAATTTTTCTAGACTCGATCTTCACGCTTGAGGAAATTAACATTCACGTCTTTCGTTTGGCAAAATCTGAGTAAAACTGAGTTTTGGCGAGAAAATTTCGGGCAAGCGATGTCTAGAAGTAATTTGGGGGTTCCACAGTGTGAGGTTCGCGATGCTATAACCTATATTTTCTAGTAAATATCACATTTGAAAGGTGAAAAGGCTTACTCCGTTCATCCCCGGTGGCCAAAGTGCAATTCATAACAAGTGTATAGAGAGCGGTGGTTGTGTTTTCCCGATGGGCGCAATCAATAGCCTAGGCCTTTTCGGCCGTCGTTTGCCCTGCATGTGGTTGAGGGGGCCGCTAAGGAGGCGACAGAGGGACAATGTGCCGCGTGAGGGCGAAAACTAACCCGTCTAACGGAAGGAAAGGGTGGAGTAGCATTTGAGGGACTTTTTTGTTTTGAATGCATTCATGTTTTTGAGGATTACTATAAGTACAGCTGCGAACTTTCGTTCCATAAATATATCCTTCCGCTCGAGTCGTTAAGCAATTTTTATCAGAGCATGGGCACGCGTAAATAAAAGGTAAGGTCAAATGGAAACTATTAATGATAAAACGTTCTACGTATGACAAGAGATGTTTATTCATAGGGTAAATATTTTTTGTAGAAATAAAATATCCAACAATGTTGAATAACACCCATAAATACTGGATTTCCTCGAGCCCTACCACGCGCCAGCCAGGCCGCCGCCCGCGTCAGCGCATTGCATCATTATAGTTAAATCAATGCTGAGGTCGGAGTAGCAACTGGTAGCAAAAATTTTCTTCACTACTGCGTTGCATATACTTTTCCCTTTGTATTGGTGCAAAAGACACCGTGCATTCACGTGCCTTTCTAAACGATATTGTACATTTTATTTGAAAATTCGGGTAAAAAACACTAAAAGTTACAAAATATATATAAAATAGTAAACATAGTAAAATCCGAATAAAATTTATGTCCCACTATGTAATAATGTTTATGTTTGTAGATAAAAATGTTTTTGGCCAAATATATCGCATAAAGGTTGCCCTGCATGACGCTGAACTTCCTCAAAATCGACCGATTTCACGCAACTGTGATTTTTACGGTGAATACTCCATGTTTGACGGATCACTGCAGCCGCTCTGATGAACAAAAATACTAACTTAGTAGTGTATTTTGTAGACCATATCCTGTAGAATCCGAAAATAAGGTTCAATCATTCCTTGAAAATTTTCGAAAAAACGACTTTTGGCCAGCTTTTTTCGATTTGGGACCACTGTGCGGCGTCAGATAGATGTGCCGTTTTACTTTACATATTTATAAATGGGCTTGTACGCTAAAATTAATTATGGGTCATTCTAAAGATAATTTTTTCTTAGTCCTTTTTTATTTTTTATGAAAATTTCAAAAATGTGGACACACCAGTGAAATAAATGACTCCACGCACCGTAAACTTAGTCGCTTTGTCAACTTCATGAAGTTTGCAACTCAACCTAGGGAATACTAATACGTCTACAGCATTCATCTTGCACAATAAGAGGTAGAAATTATTTTATTTTATTTTTATAACGTATGTTTTGTTGCCAATTTAAGAAAACGTTTAAACGTTATCTAGTCCTACAGTTACCCCGAAAGAAAAATAAAACTAAGAGAGACAATTTTTTATTTATTTGCAATTTTTCAATGAGCCATAATGAGCATATAAAAGTAACGATTTGAGTGGATGTTAATAAACTCTATCAACAGGGAAGCTCACTAATTAATTCATTGCCGAATTTGAAAGTTTAGCCTAAAAAAGAAACATAAGTATAGTCACTTTTATTTCCTGCATCTGGGGTAAGCGATGCGTTTTGAAAGTCGGAAAAGACATATTCTTCTTTATTTTAAGACAAATCAAGGTTGATTACATTATTTTTGATACATTTTAAAATTAATATCAGTCTCGATTGTTTACATTCGCTCAGCGCCGAATAGCTGGTAATAGTTTTGAGGTATCGTTAAAACTTATGCTACAGTTGCTCGATAACTGCAAATGTAAAAAATGACGGCTCACACTGCCTCAGAAATAGCATATAAATGTCCTTATCTTCTGGCTTTGATCTATAGCGAACCGGGAAGTGGTTTAATTTAAGCTCAAAGATAAAAAACGCAAGACGAAACAAGCATGCAAGAGACTGACCTAATCAAAACGTGGGAAAAAAATAGAAACTGAAGAAGAATCGGGTGGACACAAGGAAAACGAAAGCCTTTAGTGTTGAATATCAAGCCAAGGGCCAACGACCAAGAGGTTAACAGACAGGAGGGTGCGAAAGGTCATGAAGCGGTGAGATTTCATTAAAAGCTATCGCCAAATGACTAAAGACAGACAGTACGCAATTTCACATTGCTTTAAGAAATTCAACTCGGCTCCATGGGCAAAATGGATAAAAGCAGCAACGTCGACATTGTAAAAATGATAGCAGCGGCACAAAGGTTGGTGAATTTACAAAATGCATTTTATGGCCTTTAACTTCGTCTCTGAGGCATCTGCTTCTTTTACCTATGCAACAGTTGCAGGTGAAATAGTGGAAAATTTATTGTTTAGAATGTGGAATAAATGAAAAATCATAAATCTAGTGACCATCAAACAAGACTTGACGAAATAATAATACGGTAATGAGGATTGTGATATTGCTAGGGAACTGAAGATGACCATAATAATAATTAATTATGCTCTCACCGGTTTCCTGGCTGAAGTTTTCCAAGTATCTAATGGCTGGCCAACAACCAAAGCATCGTCCATGCACTCCAGCGGTATGCAGACTTCCGGCAAGAAGCACAATGCATTAACTCTCACGTGGATAAGTTAAGCACGTAGATAGCCGCAATATGGTTCACAGTGGAATCATCATCAAAGGATATAAGTAAATCCGAATTGCGATGCTGGTTGAAGGGTAGCCTCGCTAAACCGAGTAACACTATCCGGAAACATTCACTATCCTGGTAATTTCACGTTTAAATTTAATTATAAGCGACAGTACCACCAAAATAGTATCATGCTGCAACCAAATGAATGGCCGGGAACGAGAATACAAAATGTTGAACTTGAAAAGTAGCCCATCACTGCACGCGAACAAATGAACGGATAGAAGATCATAAGCGAGCATCTCTACATAGCGATACATGCAAAGCATTTTTTTCCACGCAAAAAAAGAAATATCCACAAAAAACAAGGTCCAGGTAAGTTGAAGGTATTCTTCTCAGGTTATCCATCGCGTCAGGATATCCGTGACCCACGTTTAGATACACGAGTCGAGCAACAAAAACTAAGAGCTAAGAAAAACCTGACCCGGAGGAGAACCAGAAGAGAATTCATCGGACGAGATCGTCGGGAAAGCTTTTCATCGTAGGTATATTTAAGTGAACACTATTTCCTTAACGGCTTTAAAAGTACTCGCTGTCCGTTCCACTATTCTCCCGTTGTTGAAGCGCAAAGAACACGTATCGCTTATTGTGAACCGTGCAAAATTTGGCACAAATAGCACGGCTGTGCACGAGATACCAAAGCACCGGATTGAAATTCCTACGGAGGCGATCGCGGTGGGTGAGTCTTGTCTCCGTGACAGCGAATCCAACACTGGCGGTCGGTGGAGTCGACTCCCGGGATACGCGTGGCCCATTGAACTCCAAGGCCCCACCCCCCAACGACCTGCAGCAGTAAGCAAAACCAGCGAGAGCCGTGGGCTTCCTGCCTTCATGAATCCACAATGGAGGAGTGACGATGACTTCTTTGGGATCACTAGGTACTTGTCGGATTGCTCCGGATTTTGATAAGTTAGCTGGAACCCCCTCGATCAGCAGCCAAGCCATCTACCCTTTAGACTACCACACTCAAGTGGCGTAGACATGAATTTCGTTGGGGGTTCCAAAACCAGGGGGGAATTTTTTGAAAAACAGGGTACCAAGAAATGGGTAAAATAATTTTTAGCGCCTTTCATAATCGAAAAAACCTCATTTGTTAAAGAAATATTTTGTAAATTCATGGTTTTTCAATATTTTGATTTCTTTTACGAAGGAAAATACTTTATTCAGGGGGGGTCCAAACACCCCCACCCCCGCTACGCTTCTGCCTCATTTCCCTCACTAGAACTACCTATCCTATTTTTTACGACATTCCTTCGAAAGAAATTAATATCCTTGTGTCTATTTCTTTATTTCATCTTTTTCTTATGAGCCTACACCGACAGTCAGTGTTTCACACCCAATGGGAACTCTGATAATTGAGGGTAGGGCTCAACCTGGAGTAATCCAGAGGCGTGCGATTCTCTGTTATCCAGAGAAGGCAGTTTACTTCCTTAAGTCGCCTCTAACCGAGTGGATTTTCGTTTGGTTTGTCCAAAGGTTATATCAGGGATTTAAACTATCAGACAGTCTTCCGACAACAAAACGATCTGCCCGTAGTGTAAATACGCCAACCAAATCTTCTGCGTCAAATATTCCACATGATATTCCTGCATGACCAACATTATAAAAGAAATTAAAAGAAATTATTTTTGTACTCTTTAAACAACTCTTAAACCTTGAGAGATAGGCTAGTGCATAGTAAAGCTTTAAAATTGAAGTCATAATCTCAAAGTGAAAAAGTTTCCCCAGCACACGATGAGTGGAGCTAAATTTAATTTCGAGTCTTCCATTTTGCAAGAGTTGGCACAAAGACGCAATGAACGAGCCGTCATGTCAGGATAGTCAGACAGACGTCTGCTTCTGCGTTCGCCGTTTGTAATCTCTTGCAGCGATTAACGGGCAGGAATTAACTGTACGAAAGGTTTTCCTTTCCCGGAATCGGCAACAAGAGCCATCGCATGATCATTTAAAAGTCATTGAAGAGAAAGAGTAGGGCTCTGCGTGTGGCGTGCCTCTGATCCCATGGCTAGCACGGCACGCGAACGCATCCACGGAGGTCAAGGAGGGCTTGAAACGTGAATCCCTCTCTTCAGATTTTGGATTCAATACTATGAATTATCTTCTGACAGGCAAAGCTCTATATACCTTACAGTTATTTTGTAGTTCGAATCATTTAAGCACTTCAAGAGCACTTCGAGTGCGTTGGAAGTTGAATGAATAACACAACGCTGAATGAAATTTTAAATTGAGGAATGCAATGGAGGAGAAAAATTCCATCAAGGTCCTGAAAGAAGAGGATTTCCTTTTTCGGAAGATATGAACATAAAAATTAAATTCACGCAATTATCGCTGAGGCAATGTGGAAGATTACCATCACTCAAAGAATTAGGTGTGTAACTACGTTTCTACCATTTTTACATTGCCTTCGAATTCAGCCGGGCGGCCAGAGAGGTCATAATATCCTTTCAGTAATTCGCATAGCAATCTCGAGCCTTTCTTTCAGCTACAGCACCCACTCCATACATAGAAAATATGTTTCAAAAAGCTTCTGTGGCCTTTTATTTTTGATTGAAATCAAAAAGAATGTGTCAAAAATGCTCATTTTTCTGAACTTGACAATCCATTTTATCGATTTGAAAAGTAAAGGAAATTTATCTTCAAAAATCTTAGCCTACATTCCGGGAAAATTTTTCCTTTCAAATTACTTAATATATTGAGCTAAAATTATTTAATGACACGCGGAATGTTACAATTAAAAAAAGGCGGGAATTCAGTTGACAAACTAATAGTAACCTTTCTTTTGTTTTTATCGCATTAAAATTTGGATAAAAGTATATATTTGCTTTCGCAAGCATATCTTGTTTTCGGAGGAGTATGTTTGAGTCCATTCATTTCGTATGTTTAAAGATGTCAGTGAATCTTATCCCGTGGAGTAGAACAGATTAATAACATCAAGATCTAGTCTTCTGCGGTAGGAAGGTATGTCACCGCAAAACCTGCAGATCCACGTTCTGATCCGTGGCTTACAACTCTCAGCCAAATATTACTTTTCCGTCCTCGGCGGCGGCAGGGTGAAGTCCTAGCCTGCTAATTCGAAGGACAAGGGCTCGAGTCCCACCTTACCTCTATCCTGGACATTGGAGTTTGAAATCGTCTTACAATCGTAGCTGTAATGACCATAAGTGCGCTTTTTCGCGGCTGTGAAAATATGTGAATCAATAAAATAATTGAAGTATGCAATTATTCCACTATTTTTTCTGGAATTTTGTATTTACCTATTACATCCCACCTTCCTTTAACATAACATGGTTCTCAGTTATATTAGGGAAACGCCGAAACGAATAAAAGAGGAGGAAACCACTTCGTCAGCCAAAACCTAATGTCGCAGATTATTCCCGGCTTTGAAGGCTAAAATTCTTAAAACGTGCATACAGGCAGTTGAATTTAATAGTGTATCATTATATTTTAACAATGATATCGATATTGGCGTAATAAGTTTATAACTAGTAGAGAAACTGTTTCTGAAGCATAATGAAGTAGTACTCGAAGGAAATGTACGTAAGGGAATACACGATAAAAGAACACGAACAGTATGTTCCACGCTTTATAATTCCAAAACTCAACAACCGACCATGGTTTCAACACATTGTGTCATTTCCAAGTACAAGTACAATGTGTTCAAACCACGGTCGGTTGTTGAGTTTTGACATTAAAAAGTGTGGAATATACTGTTAGTGTTCTTTTATCGACTTCCACCCAATCAAGCCAGAAAGATTTTATGCGTAGAGGACTACCATGAGAAAATAAATCCGGCAATGTAAGTAGGATTTGGGTAAAGAGAACTGTAAGGAAGTATTATGGGAGTGGCACGCTATTTGAGGAAATGGAGTGAACCAGTACTGGGATTGAAGTAGCGGTTACATCTATAGCATTGCTTCCCTTGCGAGAGACGCTAAGTAGTGCACTTGGTTTTGAAGTGAGTGGAGTTGAACTTAAGGGTTGGGTGTAGAAAAAAACGACCGATTAAAAAATTATTTGGATCGAAGGGATGAACACGAGATTAAATCCGCGAGTGATCTCCCGACGGCCAGAACACCAGACGATTATGGCAATGATCACGGCTTGAATTCACATTTTTCTGGCCTCGTTTTCAGTAGGTTAACGTCCTCGCCCGACAAAACAACGATCGCGGGTTCACATCCCATTTGAGCGCTAATTAAGCTTGAATTCGCCAAACTTTTCCATTAGTTAATTTAAACAATAGGTAGGTAAAGCATTCTAATTTCAACAGTCACAATGGCGTTACTATATGTGTTCATGTGTGGCGAGAGTGGGTGTGTCTCCGCCGCTGTGGGGGAAGGGAAGATGCGGCGGGCGGAATGCGAGGAATGTTCCGCCCCTCTTTCCCCACCCACGCCCTCCCCGTCCCGTCGACGACGCCAGCAGATCGATACGAAGGTGCGGTGCGCGTGGATCTGGGGAGTTCCACGCCCCGCGGTCGGTTGGAGGCAGCGGAGCGATCGCAGGTGGAACACGGCGCCTTTCCATGCGCAAGGCTCCTGCGTGCGAGAGCCGATCTGACGAACATGCTTCAGCGGAGAGAAAGACAGTGTTTGCTTTCAAAACAAAAAATATCACGCCTGTCACTGCTGGCCCTAATAAAGAATTTGGAATCATTCTACCGGCGTTGCCTGATACGCCTATACATATTTATGTACTAAAAGTGGGAGAACTGCTCTGAGGTGGGAAATCCATCTCGCATGCAGCCCGATTATCTCATCTGCGTATTTGCATCTACTTAAAATCAAAAGATCTGGTAATTTCAATAAACAATAATTGGGTCGAGGCCAGGAGAATGGTCACCAAAACTGAAAAAAATTATTCTCAACAATGTCCCCCCGGAGGTAGGCGATGATGATTTGGTAGAGATATTAGATAAAAGATGAAGGCACATTAACTCATGGTAGAGGATGACTTACGTCGTCAAACGCGATGGTGTTATCCTTGCAGACTCATTCCAGGTCGAGATTGGAGATAACCCGTATCGCATATTCATCGAGTCTAATGATGAAAAATGTACCTTATGCAAGAGACGAGGCCACACCTCGACAGACTGCACTCGCTCCCTTTCTTCTTGGGAGATTTACTCCCTCAATCAACTCAACAAGATCGAGATCACGAGACGATCTACCCTGGACCGCTACTACCTCCTCCTCCTCCACCACCACCCCCTCCCATCCCAGCATCCTCTGCACTGATTTCGATGCCTCTGCCTAACCCTAATACTGAGCATCAACCCCTTTCCTCTTCACAGCCCATCCAAGCAACAACGATGGATGATACAAAAGGGTAGTTTCCTATTATTTTTTATTGCCTAAATCGAAAGATTATTACTCCTGGAGTATGTATTTCACGCTTTTAGATTTTTAAATGACGATATCTATTTTTCGCGATTAAATGAAAAGTGAAAATGTTCAAGCGCGCGAAAACGCGACGGGTAAGTATGAATGCCGGGAAATCTTTCCGTGTGACGTCTTTCTGGTTCCCGCAGCCACCCTGTGAGGTGACCTTGAGGCGATTCTTAGCGCTGATACGACGCAGGCTGCTAGCGGGTAGCTGAGTACCCTGCTGGCTGGTAGCGCTTGGCTTAAATAAGGATTATTAATACCTAATCAAACGAAGAAAACTTTCTTTTTTCTTTCGTTTTCTTTGATGAAGGAAACTACCCTATTCCACCGCTTAACCCATCGCAAAAACCTTGACTTCTTACGACCTTATCCCCGACTCCCTCAATGAATCATTAGATGGTGACTCTGAGATTCAATCCCTTACCTTTGACATATTACACACCAACAATGACGACATCTATGATAATATTATAGCCGGGCCATCGACACTGGATAGGCAAGGCAACAGTGGCGCCGACTCCATAGGGCCTGAGGGGGCCAGAGCCCCCCTCAAAAATTCGTTATGGGTTTGAGAAAAAATGTGTCAGGTTTGTCGACTTTCCCCGGAGTGTCCAGATATCGAGATTCGAGTTATCAGGGTTCTGATGTTCATCATATGACTCTTCTTAAATTCTTAAAAACTCAATACTTAAAAAATTTACCAAGGCAAGACCCCTGATTTGGGCCCCCCAATATTTTTTGCAAGTTGGCACCCCTGCAAGGCAAACGAAAGATCTCCGAAGATGAGCACCACCACTACACAGCTCAGTCACCAGAAAGAAAGAGGGGGACAAAACTTAGATCTTCCGATTTGGACGGGTTACGCCAAACCGATGACTTTCATGCTGAAAAGCCAGATTGTAGCTCGATACCCTTCGCAGTGCTAAAATCCTACTCATAAGATGTTAGATGGACCCACATAGAAAGGCGAAAGAGCTTCTAATATATTTGCATATGCTCATTGAAACCCTTTGTGAGTTACATGACAGAAAAGGTTTTAAAATACGGGCTCTGGGAATCAGGTTACAGAGGCTGATGAATGCCCTCCACAAACGGAGAACAGACTCTTCTGACAAAGACTGATTTTAAATATTTTGTAAATAATTATTTTAAGTTCTTCCTCTTTCGTCAAAGTGTTGAGCATTTTCTACACGTGTTTTATGGCGAGATTGCCGTCTGACATTTTGAGAATAAGGCTGCATGGGTTTGTGATCTCTTATACAATTATCACATTCATCAGCGAAGGGTTTTATACAATTAACTTTATTATTAATTGCGTTTTTAGCGTCATCTCACGCATATCTTATTGAAGAATTTGGATTTTTAAATCATTTATAGATTATTTTATTGGTTAGCTTATAATAAATTAATTTATTTATTTATAGTTATGAGTGATGTACGGGTGATGACAATAAATGCTTGATCGGTACGTAGCGAGTTGAAATGGGCTCAGATGTCCTTGTTTCTCAGGCGATACGAACCTGAAATCGCTTTTACTCGGGAAACAAATACTGACTCACCTACTATGCGATCCCTACCAATGCATGATTTTTATTTCACCACTCCACACGTTCCACATGGAGGGACCGCTATAGCAGTGAATAAGAGTGTTCGTGTCTTCTCTGTGCCACGTCAGATAATCACACCGGGCTATGCATTAGCACTTTAAGAGTTTCAACTAATTACCCTGACCGACAAAATTTCCTTGTTATCAACATATATGGCCTTCAAATACAGGATAATGCAGTTGAATTAATGCATTTAGTTAACTTGTACATTAAAAACATCATTTCAACTCAGGGAATTCAAAACAAATAGGTAATTGTTGGTGGTGATTTCAATTGCACTCTTGTTCCCGGAGCTGACAGACGAATGGAGTTGAAAGATACCCAAGGTATGCAGACGTTTTAAGACATCTTGTTAATCAACATCGTCTCGTTGATGTTTGGAGACGCTTGGGATCCAATTATCCTGGCTACACCCACCTGAAGCGCATAGGAATAGCCACTGCTTCGCGTTTGGAGCGCTTTTATATCTCCGAGGAGAAAATTGAGCGTGTCCGATTGGTTGAAACATTGCCTTCATTTTCTACTCATTACGCCATCATGATGTGGCTGGCTGTATCACACGCCACTCGTAAGTCACCTTACTGGCGTTTTGACAACACACTTTTTGAAAATGAAGAATATTGGAAACACGTAAAACTATTACTTTCACCCGTGCTAACATTGCGATCTTGTTGTGACCCTATTTCTTTTTGGGAGGTGATAAAGTCCGAAATTAAAGAACATGCGATTATTTATAGAAGACGTATCAAGATGAATGCTCAACATGATGAGGGCTACTATGCACGAGAGGGCAAAGCTCTGGTGGCCACGGTGGGCTGGGAAGGCATCTTGGCAAATGATGCACCAGCTACCGCTCACTTGTCACAGTGGGCATCAAAGTAAATACCGAAAACCATTACCAGACTTAAAATTTGCGGGAGGTGGGAAAGTGATCCTTCAAAACTTGCGTCTGAGGCTCGCCGACATTTTGCAGATGCTTTTACTCCACCAACACCTTCAAACTGTGAGTAAAAATAAATCCTCGGTTAGATGGCCTGAATCCTGAATTTTACCTCAGATTTAGGGATGTTTTGAAAAAGCCCTTCCTAAAAATGGCTCATACCAGCCTTGAAAGAGGAACGCTCCCTCAAACATCATCTCCACCGGCAATACCGCTAATGACAAAAACGGATGTGGTGGAGACAGTTGACTCGGTTAGACATTTATCAATTACTAACGCTGACTACAAAATTTTAGCTAAGGGCCTATCAAATGGACTATCGAAATTTATACCTTCTGTGGTGCCTGAGGAGAAATCCTATTGTATTCCCGGAAGAACAATATATGACTCTAATGCATGCACTCGAGATCGTATTAATCTTCATTAAAATGGCCAAGAACCTTTGGCTGTTATATCCTTAGATCAAAAGAAGGCCTTTGACAATGTAAGCCATTCCTTTTTATTTGCAGTTTTGAACAAAATGGGTTTTGGTGCGATGGTTAGTGGTAGTTTTGTGGGGCCAAGATATGGTCAGGTACGATGGTCGAAAGGGCGACCCTTTTTCGAACCCTTTCTCGGAGTCTCAGGGATAATCCGGGTGCTCGGGAGACGAGCGTCACAGTATGAGGTAACCGCTGTCGATATGACCTTTCGTAGTACATTTTTTACTTTACTAAAGCCAGTACTTGGAGGTAAACAATTACACCTATCATACTCATTGCCGTTGGGCGATTAAATGCGTCCTTTGATCGAGGTTCTACGATGAGAAATAAGGACTTTACGAAAAGTGATCAAATTTACGCCCATTGCGTCCGCTAAATTGGCAACGCCGAAATTTTGTGAGTGGATGGGGGAACGCGAAAAGCTCCTTTTTCTCCCCCCACCCCAATTTTTAGCTTGTCCACGTGTTTCAGGAATTCTGGTGACGAGGTTCCTCAAAGGTGTTTGGCAGGGTGTGCGCTTTCGCTGACCTTCAGTACTTCATTTATTCTTCTACATCTGCATAACTCCATGCGAGTAGCCTCTCGGGTATTTGGCAGGGGGTGACCACTAGGGTGGTGCGAAAAACTCAAGTTACAAATTCAGAGTCGTAATAGTGCGGAAAAGTTGCGATACGTTAGTACAAGAAAAATAAAAAAAGAATTATTAAAATCGGACGTCATATTCCGATCCCGCAAAGCACCTGAAAAATGACAAAAATGAAAAAAATTGTTTTTTTTTTTGTTGTAAAAAAAATTAAATAAACTTTATATTTTTAACGCTATAGCTAAAAATGATTACAAATAGGGTAGATTATTAGTAATATATACATATAACTGGCTTTAAACAATTATATCTGATCGCGCAAGATCATTAAAAATGTATAAAAATTGCAAATTAGCCGATTTTTCAGAGTTATGTAATAATTACTTATGACAAATTTTAGTGAAGTTTTAGTTAATCCAGTAGATCGAAAAGAGACAATATAGCTGACCACTAGACTTGAAAGGCAAAATTGTGCTTTAAAAAGGCAGCATTTTAACCCTGTTGAAATCGAGAGTGAAGATGTTGAGGTTTTTAATGACGCCACGCAAAATTTAACAATCAAGGAGCAATTTGATACTTTGAAGATTAAATGTCTAGTACATCCAAGAAAAATTTGTCACCCCGGCAAATGAGGGTAAAATTACTAACTACAGCTTTGCATTGTGATTGTGACCGTGCAGCTGCTGTTATAGAATCAAGTGCACTTGAAGACATTGGTGTTATAACTGAAGGAGATACTTCAAGTTCATCGAATGATGTGATATTAGAAGGGAAAGGAGAAATACTATAAGCGATTTACAGTAAATCAAGAGGGGTAAAATTACAAACTACAGCTTTGCATTGTAATTGCAAATTGATTTAGGTGAACTACACGGGTAATACTTGGAGGGAAGGATAGACGATACCCTAGTAATAGAAATTATTGATTCGAAGGAGTACCGCTGGACAGTTAAAGAGGAACACCATTCCCAAATAAAAGAACCGTTCTCTGTGTATCTAAGTCATGTTTATCCAAGCTCCGGGTCTGCTAAAGACATTTGGCCTTCATATTATCTCATTTCTCTGATCAAGGAGTATCGTTGAAGTACTTAGATTTAGTTTTCTGTGATGGCACAACACCAACATTGGATAGAAAGGTGGCACTATGAGAGAGATCGAAGAACACATTGGACATCCGCTGCAGTGGGCAGTTTGTTTACTTCATTTCATTGAATTACTTTTCCGCCATCTTTTTCAGTATTTGGATGGTGAATTAACTGGCCAAAAATATTTAAGTGGGAATTCTAAAACTGAATGATTATGGAAAGCTTCCAATACTGCATTTCCAAACAATTGAATATGAAATTCTACAAGTGGATGGATAAATTTTGAGCAAGGGCCAAAGATACCTTATAAACATAAGTCAAGCAATTATTTGTGGTGGCTTTCCAAATGACTTAGCAAACCGTGATCCAGGACCATTTTCACATGCTAGATGGCTTACCTATCCAAATCGAGTTCTCCGACTTTATGTAAGTACCGAAAACCCCTCAGATGCTTTTAAAGACGTAGTTACTTTTATTTTAAATCTTACATGCCTGTTCGTGTGTACAGAGCAATAGAAACCTCTTGATTCTTGACTTAAGATTAAAATAAAGTAGTTTTCCCGGTTATTGAACGGAACTCTTACTTTGCTCACCCAGAGAACGTATTGATGGCGATGTTTTTTTTATTATAGAAGGCACATTAGAGAGCAAGGGCTAAAAAGAGTATTAAAAGCCACAGACTTAACCAAAAGGCAAACCCATTGGAAACTTAATTACTCCTACCATGGAATTCAAAGCAACTGAATATATAGAATTGATTGACCGGAATATAGTAAAACTATCTACTCCACCTCTTCTTCGGAGAATGACCAATGAAGAAATAGCTTCCTTCATTGAATCAGGCGATAAAACAGATTGGGATATTAAATCTTCCCATGTCACACGCAAGCAGTGGAGCCGTGAGTGAAATCGGTAACAGAGGCATCCCTTAAGCTTTGTGGTTATCTATCCAGAGATGGATTTATTCGGGCTATATTCAAATCAAGGTCCATTGTGTCAGACTTCACCACCAAATCGTAGTATAAAGTAGCGTTCAAAAACTAAAAGCTAAAAGTAGGACAAAAAATGTAAATATTGTAAGTAGCACTAACCCTCATTGGTTGGATTGAGGGAAGGGAAAGGGTTGAACCCGAAGTAAGGCCACCTCCCCCCGGAGAGTTCTGGGATGTTTAAATATTATTAAATCATATCATAAAGGAAGAGCTGCATAATCAAACATGTATATTAGACTAAAATATTACCTCAAGTAAGTATTACACAACACTGAAAAATCGGCTAATTTGCAATTTTTATACATTTTTAATGATTTTTCGCGATCGGATATAATTGTTTAAAGCCATGAATATGTATTTATTACTAATAACCTATACTATTTTTAATCATTTTTAGCTATAGCGTTAAAAAATATAACGTTTATTTAATTTTTTGTACAACCAAAAAAAATTTTTTTTTCATTTTTGTCATATTTCCAGGTGCTTTGCGGGATCGGAAGATGACGTCCGATTTTAATAATTCTTTTTTTATTTTACTTGTACTAACGTATCGCAACTTTTCCGCGCTATTAGGACACTGAATTTGCAACTTGACTTTTTTCGCACCACCCTAGTGACCACCCACCAGCATGCAGCATGTAAAAGAATCTTCACTAGCGCGCTCTCCAATGGAGCAATGGATAAATGAAAGCATCCAATCTGCATCATTTTTATATGGGCACATTCATTCGTAGTAAAAGTAGATTTATACCATTGACGCTATTATCGAGGCTCTTCTATGGCCTAGGGAGACAACAGAATGAAGCCAATATCTACTGCTACATATTACTCTGCAGGCGTACTACAGAGGTGTTTGGCAGGGGGTGATCAATCACACGCATCCAGTAAGCAAGAGGCTACCTTCTGGCTACTTTCGTCGGAAAATAAACTGCCCTTGGATTAACATATTAGGTTTAATCTAGTTTCCAGTCAAGGGTCAGACAGAGATTCCTCTCGAGTTGTTCTAAGAACCTGGCAGGTTCTTAGAACAAATCGTGGTTAGTTACACTAAGAACCTGGCAGCTCTTCTCTCTACGCGTTATAACTCCTATGCTTAAAGCCTATTGTATAAGGATGACAACATTGGTAGTTATTCATCCCCCACTGCCAAACAGCCTAGTGGTGGCTCGCAGGGTATCAATTACATTAAGATGTATTCCGAATGGGATCTAACTAAGCGCATAAGTGGCTTATTTCTCTCACTTAGTCGTCACACTCTCCTAGTATCCCTTTAAAAAACCCAATATACGATTATCTTGACCTGCCATTTCCCGAATATGTTTACTCCACTATAGATCATTATTGAGTCTAACTCCTTATGTCATCTTTTGAAGGGGTACAGATAATACAATAACTGTTTGAAATTGATTCATGTCGCAATACTTTAACATGAAGAGTATTTTTATTCCCCAAATATATGCCTAATTTTATTAAAATATTCAATTTGCAACACAATGTATCCCACTACCTATTATAAGCTAATACGGCAAAAAACATAGTCGTAACTGTTCATCTCAAATACCGCGGTCCAAATGATGATAGAATAATATTTATTGCGTTAGAAAGAATCAAAGCGGCTTGCACAGCGATTAAATAAAAATATAAAAGCTAAGCTCTTCATCGCAGAAACGTCTACGACATGAGTTTGTGTGTGTAATTTTTTCAACTGCATAATGCTTATGTATTTAATATTATGTTAGGGCATCAGTTTTTTCCAACTTCACGCCTAAAAGGAATGAAATGACACACGGGTGCATAGTCAATGTAATACCTAAAAGCAATATTAACTTATTCGATAAATGCCACTTCATTAAATTTGGCGAGATGCCGAACGACTCCTACACAAAAATTCGTAGCTTAAACAGAGGACAGAAGTTGAGATGTATGATGGGAACACTTCTCAGAAGTTCTGCGCCAAGGAATTAACGACTATTTTCCGCAAAAACTGAAATGTGATAATATATAACCTCGCTGGTAAACAACGATGTAAGGAAGAACCTTAGGAAACAGAGAAAACTGTACAACTTGTACAAAAAGTCCATCGCACTAGATAAAATATCGAAGGAACTGGAAGCATAGGAAATTTATGATGCACAACGCTCAATTACCAAGAAATTAATGCAAAACGTACTGAGAAATTTCAAGAAAAATGTACTCGGCGAATTACTCCAAGAAAACCCGAAATATTTTTGGCCATATGCGAGAGGGCTTCAGGGAAAATCTTCAACGGTAGATTCGTTATTTGATAAAGATGGTAGCCTTGACACCAAAAATATCGACGAAGCTAACACGTTAAATTCCCACTTCGAATGTGAATTCACTACGGACGTTACTATACAGACGTAACGAACGATTAGACATCCCATTCACTGAGGAACCGATGAGAGAAATCTCTCTTAAACGCGATGAGCAGCTACAATCAATAAAGAATAGTTAATCTCCAGGTCCGGAAAGTATACCCGCGTATGTCCTCAAGGTGTTGTCACCACAGATCGCACCGTTCTCAGAGAAAATACCCAAGAAGCCACTGTCTGAATGAAAGTTACCGCTAGACTGGAAAATTTTTAGCGTTACACCGATATTCAAAAAGAGAAACGGAGATGACCCAGACAACCATTGAAAACATACATTTGATTTGACTATGTACAAAATTAGAAAAGATGGTTCGATAACTGTACTCAAGGTAGGCATGGGAACTAATTTGCATTGGCCTTAGAGCAGGATGCTCGATTAATTAATATTCCGAGAGAGGATGCGAGTGGAATGCCTTTGTTCCAATCGATGGAATCAAAATGTTTCATTAAAAGAGGTTTCCTGCCCCGCTATTGGATTCCCGAGTCCTTCCCCCTCCATTCCCCACGCTCCCCGTGTCTCCGCCAGACCAATTTGCCATAGAATACGTAAAAAAAAGGGGAGTAGAGGTGGCGAAGGAAAAAATACAGCGAGGGAATGAGATAAAAGACGCATCGTACTTCCTCTTTACTCTAAAAAGTTCGAGGAAGTAAGTTGAGCAGCAGGAATGAATACGGGTGACGCGGGGTGAATACATTCGAAGTCATCTAAGTTCCGCTACCCCGAAGCGTTGAGGGAGCTTCCGGTGGACGTAAGGGTAAAAAAAAAGAACTTTAATAACGCCTTTAGCTACCGTTGATTTACCAGTCTCCCGTAAGTCACGGAGAAGTAACATACACCAACGCTACCGAAACGGATAAGTAACCAAGAATGTATATTGGAGCTTCAGGAACGCTTGAAGGTTATTTCAGGTTTATACGAATATATATGCATCTGAAAATTATGCCGATTTAAAAGAATATTATTCACGCAAAACACGATGCATATGAACTCACTTTATTCATAAATTGACATTATGTAACCAGGTCTTTTACCGAGTTTAAACTTCCCTCGTCGACTTATAGAATGAAGCTTCTCCGGGACGGACTGGGGCCTCCTATCCATGGTAACCCAAGAGAATATGGGCTTCCAAGAAACAAATAACGAAAGGTGAACACCATTCTAGCGTTAACACTGTACTTGGTGGTAAATACGGTTCATTTCAAGCCTACCGCAAGAACGGCGGTGAAATTCACACAAATTGCCGTGATTATGAAGAAACTACGTGCGACACTACAATTTTAAGCTACGTGGTAAAATTTTCAAATTTGAGATAAAGAAAATGTTGGAAATGGTCTAATGTATGTTCCATTATAAATTCAAGATATTTTAAGATTCAAAATTTAGATTCAAGATATATTAAGTCCTAAGCGAGTCATATGTCACAAACAAATACCAAAACCATCGGAAGATTATCATCCCCTTAAAATCTATGAAACCGTACCGCCATTATTTCCGAGGTGATGAGCGCCCAGGGAGAACAGGACAGAGTCTAAAGACGTGTACTCCTGAGCAGATGCACAAGGATAGAGTGACTCCTGACGCGAGTAGAGCGACGACTCCGGGCGGGGCAATTTCTTACCAATCTATGCAAATTGTCTTCGGCAGATGCCCCGACCCGCCCCACGGTATCTCCTTTCCTCTCCTGCTCCACACATTACCCGTAAAGCCTTAGCTATCCGCGACTATCTTTCCCACTATTCTCCTCACTCGAGTGCACGAATGCCATCACCCTAATACCACCTTTCCACGGGGGCAGAAGGTAGCCTGGTTCAAGCGATGAATACCACCCCACCCCTCCCCCGATTTCTCTTTCAATTTCCCCAATCGTTACGTTTTGGCTGTTCCCAATTTAAAAAAAATTCTCCTTTTTTTCCTTAAGCCTTCGGAATTTTCGTTCGGCCCATTCATTTATACCCCCACCTCCTTCCTCCTCATACCCCCAAACCCACCACCCCCAATGCTATATCCTCTCCTTACTCAACGTCATTCAATTCTTCTCTTTATCTTGTCTCCTTGTTCCCATCCCAATAGATATCTACACACTCATTCCATCCTCACACACCCCATAGCTCTCCCTTGCAATTCACTTTTCCATTTTTAACTTCAGTTCAGGTAAGTCCCGGCCCCTTGACCTCTGACCACACACTTGTCCACCCTTCCCAATACCCATGGCGACCAAAGGAAATTGTTCCTCCTCTTGGAGCATATTAGAAGAGTGAACTCACGCAAAAATACTGCGTATAAGGTTACAAGAATCACCCAAGATGATATTAAAATCCTCAATAAATGATAAGGAAGCACAGAATGGTACTTACGAAAAAATATCTAAAACGTAGGATCTATAATGGATACTAGATTGATTTAATAAATTTATTTTATACAGAATATCTATTTGACTAAAACAAGGCATACAAATTCATTATTTAATTATTTTCGTGAGTAAGGGAAAAAATTTGAGATACAACTGATCGTGAGCCTATCATTGAGAAATTACGGATCTTAATTTATCGATAGAAAAACAAAAACATGCCATTTTAAATACTTTATAATTCACAATCAGCGAGGAAGATTACCAGCTTGAGGGGAAAAATAGAATAAAGAACCCTAGGACACGGGGCACAAACAATTGGAATAGGTGGAGATTGAGGACATGGTTCCCCCAGCGACACCCCTTAAGGCCGTATCACACTAGCGACTGCGGCCGGCGCTGCGGCTGCGACCGCGACTGCGACTGGCCCGTCGACCAATCGGAGCGAGGCAGTCGACGCTGCGACTGCGACTCCGAAGAATAGCCGACCGGCTATTCTTCTGAGTCGCAGTCGCAGTCGCAGCCAATCAGAGAGCTCCATTTCAATCTCGCGCGCTTGCGGCAGACGTGTTTGTTTGTTTTGGTTACCGTAGCGAGGGAAGTTCAAGAAGGTTATAAGATAACGCTGAGATAATTTCGGATTTTTAAAGTGAAGATGGAAGCCCAGTATATTGGATATTGCACCCGAGTACACAGGTGAATGAAAATGAAGTACGTTTTAACATATTTTAGGAACATTTTCAACAATTGCTGCTCTCTATCTATTCTTTGGGCTTTCGTAAACAAACAAGCCACCAGCAGAAACGTTCATACGTGCTCATGCGCGATCGTGGCGTCGGCCGCAATGTGTGATGGGGTGTAGTCGCAGCCGCAGCCGCAGTCGCGGTCGCAGCGGCGGTCGCAGTCGCTAGTGTGATACGGCCTTTACACAACGCGCCAACCAACAGAGGCGGCTGCCCAGCTGACCCCTTCCCCACGTCGGAAGATAATCTTACCACTAACACACGCGCACTGGTCCACCCAAACCCCTTGAACCCCCTTTCAATTCTTTCGGGAGTATCGATTTTGGTTTTGACGCTGTCCGATTTCGCCCCTTGGCCTCCGCTCCTCCTCCATCAGCAGCAATCCCATTAGCCCCTTCCGGTCCAATCTCCAGAGCACAGGCCACATTCGACTACACCGCCTCTGCCGTCCTCCCCCGCCGCCCAATTCAACTCCCCAACCCACCACTCCCCACTACAGCGGCCCCTCCTCATAGCTCCATTAAGCGAGGCACAAAGGGCAATGAGAAGCCAGGTGCAAGGAAAACTCCGGCGAGGCACCCAGTGGCCTCCATCAACCATAGAAGCTGGTCGCTCAAGACAGGTAAATGTGATTCACTGGCGGCGGAGAGTGTGACGCAGTGCTTCTAACACGGCAGGGAGTAAAAGAAAATGTTCTGAGTAACTGGCTAATGTAAAATGTTCACTGCAGCCGTAGTTTTCGAGACTTAGCGAACTTTAATAAAAGCTACATAGTGTGCATTCTAGATGACGCCGTTCAGTGGTAAAATAGAGTGACGGAGCATGAAGAACTCACCTGTCAATCAGATATGTTGGTAAATATTTAAAATACTGTAAATACTTCTGCCCTTCTGATAATTAGACAAACGGCGTACTCCAAGCAGAAACACCGCGATAAATGAGTTTTAACATTTGCTGCAAAGTAGTTAGTAGGAAGAAAAAATATTTTCAAGCCTTGATATAGCCTTTCAAGCCTTGATATATGATATAGATTTCAAGCAAAGATAAGATAAATAAAACAAAACGCGTAATTTACAAAAGAGAATCCTTAAATTCCTTTACTATGCCTAATAGAAATAAGTTGAATAAAATAATGACATTTCCAGTACGGAATTGGTAAGCAGGCTAAATTCTCAATCGAGACCACGGAAGTCTCAAACTTAACAATACCGCACTTAGTACATGACGAATAACTAAGGCGTATTCAATGTGTCCGAGGATATTGAGAACATAGTTTCATTATTTGCACCAACGAAAAAATGCTATAAACAATTCCCAACGACGCAGACGATGAACGAAGCAGAGTCGAGAGAGAACTCATAGTAAAATATATGCCAGTATTCAAGCGTATGTGAACGACAAATCAACCACGAACCGTGGAAATATAAATTATAGCTTGGAGATTTGTATTCGATTACACGCGCCGAGCGCTACAATATCTCTTGACCATATCCTCCATTTACACTTATCCGAGTCATTTCCACTCCGTGCACCCGATGGATTCACTCGCGGACGAAGCTTACAATTAGCGAAATTCCAAGTCAGAGCCAGTGAGGCGCAACGAGGATCCACTGCCTTGCGGGGATGGGCGCACGAGCGAATAAAAAATATGCACGTTACGATTCCGTTTTACGCACCAAAAACTCAGTTTTCCTTCAAATTAATTTTTCATCGTATAAAAAAATTTATTCCACAAGTATTCAAGCATTCCTGCACGTCACTTTATACATCTGCTCTCGATACAGGAATAGAATCAAGGCTCATATTCTAAATGTTATTCTACTCGATGGAACAGAATATTCAGAGGGAAATATATTTCTGAAAGCCACAGGATTTTTTTATTCCTCAGTGTAAAATAAGAGTGATACAACAAGATAGGCCCGGGAACAACTACGCGGGCCCCATAAATGCACGGCGTATTTAAAAAACCGGCACAAATTGGAAAAAAACAAAAGAAGGAAAACGCCGATATCGTTGATTCATTCGTAAGAAACATATATCTGGCAAGAAATCAAGTCTATGGCACGAACTATATAAATTGCGAAGGTAAAGACCTTACCAAACCGATAGAAGGCTGCTAAATCAAGCCCAAGGTGAATGAGCAATGCGTAATTTGGCCACGAACTTTATTCTGTAGCGCAATATAACACAGTATTCTTGATTACAGGTAAAGATAGGAAAACGAGGAAGATATGAAACAGTTAAAAGGTAGAGACAACTACGCAGAATTAGAAATCTACCGAAATACCATCGGTATGGAATCCAAAGATAAACAGAGAGACTTTAAAATCTCAATAATTTTCCTGAGAAATTCGATATCAAAAGTCGGCATCGAAAAATGGAATCCATGGTTATCGATCAACGGCAGTCGTCTACTGGCGATGGAATATAATAGAAATGTTTGCAATGAATTTTCCACCATTGATACTCTCTACAGTGTACATTCAGTCGGTAAGAAGAATTGAACTATCATGGACTTAATAAGCTATGAGACCCCTGAATTGGTCATCGCATAGTTAAACCGTCGGAAATCAATCAATAAATGAAATCGTAGGACAACTATATATTTGACAATAGATACAATGCTGAACGTCGCGCCGAATGTAAGAATACGATCGCCGTTCAGCTAGAGGATGTCGCTATCGAATACTTACATCGATCGAAACGTATCTCACTCCTGACGACGGAAGGACCTTCGAGACAGGGGCAGGGGGAAGGCGAAAGAAGCCATGAGGTGTCCGTAGGCAGAAGGCCTCCGCAACGGCCAAAATAAGTCGATATCAAACCGTATTAGCCGGATTCCTACTCGACCGCTTTCAATGAGGTTTCTTGTAGGAAATTGCCGAAAAAAATAACATCGGCGTAAGGGAGGGATGAAAATAGGGGGGGAAGAGACGAAGTAAGAGGACAGGGGATAAAAATTATCCTTTTTTCGGGAGATGAGGATAACACGTGCATAGATATGGGGTGGGGATGGGAACCGTTTGAAATGAGAGCGCGAATTGGAGGGGAGAGAGAAGAGGTGAAATTTGCAGGACGATATGTGTGGCGTGGGGCGGGGGGGAGTGGAAGGGGGAACACTGACGAGGGGAGAGGGAGGACACACAAGAGAGGATTCGGAAGTTATTTCGCGGAGCAGAAGGAATATATTTTCATTTGGCTGGCTCGAAAATCGAGTTTAAAATAAAATAAAAAAAACGATGGAAAAAGGCAATTCATTTATTCTTTGCTCAGTGTTGAATTATGTTACTTAGTGAACGAGCTTCTCTTTCATTATAAAAATTAATTATAAGTACTACTCATTCTCCGACCCAGCCGCGGCCCCGCTCTTACCTTCCTCCTCCACTACGCCCAATATATATATTTCCTCTTCCAGCCACTAGCTTTTCTCCACCACTTCCTTCCCCCAACCTTACGACACACATAGAGATACCACAGCACGCAATAAAGTACTCACCTCGTCAAGAAACCTGCTCGTGAAAAGTAAAGCCAAAGACACAAACTTTCAAGATACGGTCATATCGGTGTCCAATGCGTACCTTCAAGTTTCGAATGAAATAAGGTAGTGATTTTTTCATACTGTTTTACTGCCCTTCACCGATATCGACGCAACACCGTTATTTTCAAGAGATAAGATATTTATCATAGCTTCGAAAAGGCAACTTTATGATAACCTCGAAAGGTTATCTTAACTTTTGAAAACATTTCACTCCAAACAATTGAAGTATTCCAAAAAGTAAGCCTGTCCACAATTAAAATTATACGTATCCACAGCTCGTCATTCCTCCCGATAGTAGCTAGTGATTACAACACATGCGTCAAAATATATAAAAACAATATTCATTCACTTATTAAAGTTTAATTTTCGCAGAAACTTGGACCAATTATATACATTTTTCAGCTAGAGCTTCGATACCTCTTCAATTTTACAGCTGACATAGAAGTCAGAGCAACGAAGAACTAAACTGAGACGGTAACCATGTAGCGATAAATGGATTCTTGTAATGGAGGAAATCTCAGCGGTTTTCAGCCATTTTTCTAGGCCCTTACCAAGGGTACGCCGATGTAAGGCAAGGAAAAACCGATAACAGGGAATTGAGAAAGAAAAAAATATTACATGTTCCTTTTTAAATCAAAAGTTGTGATTTCACCAAAGGTAACTACGGATAGGAAAAACGAAGAGGTCAAAACATACATAGGGAAGAATTCTTCGCCTATTATTGGCGTAAGGTAATTAGACAATCAATATTTCGAATGTTGGACCTGCAATCTTAATTGAGGGTGGTGAGAAGCCGATAGGTACAAGTGATTTCTTATTGTAAAGTCATTTCTTATCATAATCAGAGTTAGGTACAAATATTAGGTAAAGAAAACGATTTTTAATATGTAGTGATTTTGAGTTTTCACTCTATGTCAGCACAGAACAGAGACTCACTAACATCTGACTACCAAGATTTGTCCATTTATTTTATCAATTTCTGTACCTAATTCTGCTCGGAAAGAAAATGACTTGGCTTCTCACCCCATCAATTGAGACTGACAGCAACAATAAAAAAGGAATCATACTGGAACTAAGAAAATTGAGCTTCCAGAATACATTTCGACTACGTAGGAGACCATGAAACATACACAAAAAGATCCCTACAGAGATAAATCCTCAGATTCTTCACATGGAAACAAATTATTGTTAACGCTCCAATGGTCTACTAACTATGCAACACTTCCTTCCTTGACGGCCCGTCGCCACTTTCATCTGACCCTAACAACAACTTTAGTTCTATCATCGCAACCGCTAACCCCGCCTTATTTCGACACAACACTTGGACGATCAACTGGATTCTCGACCGCCCAATTCCGTCAGCTAGAGAAAATTGTGGCATACGAGCTGATGGCACGGCTGGCACGCACCACCGAAGCTGAACCAGCCCAGACCGGTACAGACCATCTGCCGGTTAGTTTAGCGGACGCGCAAGGCCTGGGGCCCGAATCAAACGCACGGCCGGACTCCGGCAGCGGCACACATTTCTTTCCGCCTCTCTTTTTTTCATTTAATTTGACCACCGAACCTTTGTTGAGCGACAGATCGGTCCTTTTATTTCTGTTTTTATTTAACGATCCCGAAATGGCTGGGGTTAATCCGGCACCCGAGTCCGCTGTGAATTTCAATTGCTTTCAATTAAGTCACACGAGCAGAAAAGGATTTGTCACGTTTGCGATGAACTTATACAGAACTGCAAGCGGGCCGGAGCACGCTCCGTGCATCCGAATAAATTTTTATGAACCTCATAAGTTTTCAAAAGACTCCATCCGATAGAATTAACTTTATAAATACATGCGGCAGAGCAATGCTGAAATTTTGAACGCAACACAATGATGATGAGCTGACTTTCCGTAAAGTCTGTGCGAAATAATTGACCTTGATTTCGACGAATTACCATCCTAAAGATGGATATTTTTATTGCATCAAAGTTATACATATAAATTTCGTTCCGTTATTGTCATCCAGCGCATTAAAAATTTAAAAAACACGCGGCGAATTGGAGGAAATAATGATATTTTTTGCCTCTTCCTTTAGCCGCTCATCTTCGGTCGTAGGTTTCTCTTATAAGTATTGGGAAACTATGGGGAAACCTAATTTTATAATGAATTCAGAAGGCTTGCAGTTACGGAAAATATAAAAAAGGAGTTGGAAAAGCAATGTGCGCGTAACTATTTAAAACGCAACCTCAAGCAGACGAGAAAAAATGGTAGTCAAGGAGAAGATGGGTAGTACTTCGCGGGAATGCAAGTATTACCCACAACGGCTAGCCTGGCTACTTCTAAAGAATACCAAGATTGCCCAAACCTCTGCCAACTGTCTCGGAGCAACATACCTACTTCACCAAGTGTTTCCCGTTGGACCTGTCGACGACAAAGACGCAACATCTCACGGATATCATCCATCAGGGAACACGAACGGATGGGACAAGCATTACAAATAGCAGAATGACTACTATTTATAACATATCCGAGGAGATTCAGAGATGAAAAAAAATCGCGAAATTAAATTCATCACGAACGCTATGGAGGGATCTGAATTACATGTTATACATTCGCGCGAATCTATGGCCACTGTTAAACCATCAGGAGGGTGAGGAATGGAGAGAGAGAGAGATGAAGGTGGCATTACGGAGGACTCGTTAATGAGCCAAAGGGGTGGCAATGTGTGCGCTGGGCGGGATTAGGGGTATGCAGTGGTGGTGGTGGTGGCGATATAGTAAGCGTAGGGGAGGGGTGGTGAAATAGAGCCGAGGGAGGGGGTATTAAGTTGGTACACGCAAACGCACATGCCGCAGCACACGCCGCCGTTGGAGAGAAGGATGCAGGGAGCACACGGTGGCATTCGGTGGTTTCTCAATGGTGGTGGTCTCAATGTCAGGCGAGTGATTTAGTAGACACAAAAATGACCACGAAATTTGAGAAAAAAGTCGAGATCAGCCATCAGCTACCATACCTGATGATAGCATAAGATGCAGAAACCCGAGTTGTACTATTGAAAATAAAGTGTGGAATAGAACAAAGTATTTTTATTTTATTTTCAGATCAAACTTTCTCCTCGAACTGACAGTTGAATAGCAAATTTTTCTAATCTCATGCATAGTTCCCTTGTGTCCTTACCATACATTCAGAGTTAAATATTTTTTTTAACTTTAGTCAATATTCTGCAAAAGTGTGGAGGAGGGACTAGAAGGGTAGGGCGTGAGACGTGAGAGCAAAAAGGGAAGGAGTTGGAAGAGGCTATCTCCGACGACAGAGGCGAATGGAAATGAAGCACAAATGAATGCGATGAGTGAAAAAATGTGAGGGAGAGGAATGGAATGGCGAGAAATGAAAGAATATCAATTTTCGGGGAGCGGGAAAGACGCGAAATCGGCAGAACACACGTTGGAACCATCACCTTCTAACACACGTGCGACTCGACGGCCGATCCAAGGTGACTTCGCAGAAGAGGCCCAATTCCATCCCATACAAGGACTATTTCTGTCGCCAGTTCGGTCTACTTTTAATCGGCTAGCAAAACTTTACGGAGCGCGGTGATGAGAGCAATGCGACCCAATTTTTCTACATTTTCCAGAAAAATTTTTGTAATTGCGGGATATAGCCTTAAAGTGTTATTAATTTTATAAATAACATCATCATGAGAGTAAATTTCGGTTGACACGATATGCCTTATTTCCCCGTGAAACTCGGATCAATTTGTGAGTCAGCGACGCCAGTGGCGATTTCTGCATAACCATTTGAATGTGCTTAGGGCGACAACACATTATCAGGCCGACTTGAGGATCCTCCATAAGTAGTAATATTCGCGGGCCGATCTCTTAGCGCCTGCTCCCTCGTGGAAAAACGTATCAAACGTAATGTTTTTAAAAAGGGCGGATATGCCTTTTCACGGGAGGAATAGAGTGTTTGCATGGGTGAGGAATAAGCATGAAACCCTTTCCATTTAGTGCATACATGTTTGAAGTTCTCATATGTTTAATGAAAATTCCATGTGTTTTGTTATTAATTTATTATTTAAGTTTTAATAACCTTTGTTTTAGCATCGAAATTCTGGAGGGTAAAACGACCTGTAATTGGCTATTCGTTACGTGACGTCATCTCCCATATTATAGTTGCAAGCAGACGGGAGCATTGACGAATAACTTATATTTCACGTATTTTACGCGATATTTCTTCATTTTTCTGCAAGTAAATTTGCAAAATGGAACCTGGTTTCGTTAAGGCTTCTTCAAATAACCTCACAGACGTTGACTCCTTCGTGATCGGTGTATACCTAGGGCCTATCTTCGTTTTTGTAAGGTCAGTAACTTCATTTTCTCCCGAGTTGGGAGAAAATAGACTCGTGAAGCGTTTCATCCAACAATTAAGTCTCTAACTCGATTGCATATGGACGATGAAGTAAAGAGTGAAGTGAGTTGTGAATGTAACATCTTCGAGGAATTTATTTCTTCCATGCTGGTTCAACCAACCGTATGCATTTCGATCATAGGTATCTGACTATTGCGAAGGGGATATGTTTCATATTTGGACTAGTTGTGCTTTAGGGATACATCGAACGCGTATTAATTTGCATACGTTTGTTCGCTTCTAAGTTCTGTTTGATTTTATTACGTATTAACCTATTGCCAATTCATTTTGAGATTTAGTTATTGTTTACATTTCACGCATATTCGTTGCGCTTTTGTTCGTTATTGTTTTGGTCATGGAGAATACATTATAATGTGTAATGTATACAGTGTAATGTATTAATCATGGTTTTGGTCATATTTTGGTTACGGTAGGAGTGATAGTGAAATTCTAAGTTTTTTGATGTTACAATAACTGGTTTAGTAGGTAATTTGTTTCAGACTATTCATTTAATTGTCTTCGCAATGTTAACGTGAAATAACGTAAACTGATTCTAAGTTGTTAGTGATGTGTGGGAAGTGAGATGTGAAGAATCCTTACGAATTTTAAGGAGTGCAAATTCTTTTAGTGTGGTGTGCAGAGTGATTGGAAAACCGATAATTATGCTTTATTAGTGTTACATAATAGTGTTTTATATTTATTGTGAGCCAAGTTCTTCATTGAAACAGTTGATTCGGCATATACTCATTATAAGTATTAAAAAGACAGCTCGTGAAATGTGTGCAAGGTAGTGCTATTTGTGATATGATGAGCAATAAATAAGTACAAGTAAGGGTAATTTTGCATAGTTTTTTATTCATTAACACCTCTAGTAAACTATTTTTCCCTATGTTTCCGCACTTTTATGCTGTCAATATTTGAAAATTTAAATGTAGGGAGGCAGGTTGTTGTGTTTCCTCAACTATAACATTTTAGGGGTAAACATATGTTACTAATTGCTCGCATGTAGGTATTTGCAATGCATCAAATTTGTACCATTTATACATTTACCGTAACGTTATTTTCTTTACTGCATTGTAAATTCTTTTAATTTTCCTTTTCCACTCCAACATTGTTTATATCTGCTTTTCGAGTATAAGTGCTTAAAATACTGACGTTACCAATTATGTTTTTCCATAGTCATCAAGCATACATAATGAAAGTAAGCATCCGAAGTGAAAAAATATGCAATGTATATCATCAATGAATACACGGCCGTTTGTATACAAGAATAACTGGATCTCAAACATACATATGCTTCAGTATTACGCATTAGTCTCTCCTTTCTGAATGGAATAATAAACTCTTTTGTGTGTAATAATGGCATCGACTTAAGATCCCTCCGGGCTGCCAATAACCATTTCCGTCGTAGTTCAGGCTTATCGGGAACATCCACAAAAATTTTGTTCGGTGTAGAAACACGGGTGCTCCCACGTATCGGAACAAAACAATATTCATTCCGGAATTTTGTCCCACAAGCCATTAATCTATCTTCGCTCATGGCTACGAACTTAAAGAATTATTGTACGAAATATACCACTAATTTATAGTAGGACAGATGGTTTATTCCGTCAGCTTCACCTCAGTGTTCGTAAACAACAATAAACAAGGTTTCCATCAATCGCAGATGATCGGAGGAACTGCAGTCAGTTGAGTACGGGGATTGACGTCACAAGCCGTCTGGCATGGCGGCGGAGTGTTTTAAGCGCAACATTGATTTTGGAATGTTTATTTGTTAATAACAAATTCGCCCATGGTCGTACGACTGTAGGAGTTGGAATTTTGCTTAATTAAACCAAACTGATATTTTTAACAGGCCTCACCAAAAACGTGCAAATACTCTATTGTGCACGAGTCGCCTTCCGCTGCTGTCACGGAGTGAGGGACGCGGGTGGTGAGAGAGTGTGGGGATGGGGGAGGAGGGGAAACACCTCAGCCAATGAGGATATTGCTCGTTTCGCGAATCTACTGCGGCCACGCCTCGTCTCATTGGCGCACTCTAGATGGGATGGAATCAAAAGAAACCCCAGCGATCATACAATAGCATCCTTCATCCGAGTCCTCCGAGCGTTGACGACAGAATACTGATGAATCCTCAATAGGCATTCTATCTGCTTCTATTACGTCAAGGACTTATCGTTTCCCATTTCCGTGCACGGTTTTAAAGCATTTATCTTTCGTTTTACTTCAGACATTATGTGCTACTTTGATTACACATGCACTACTTTAGTTATACTAATATGCAATAGAAACCACGCGGAAAAATAAGCTATCGAATGTTTAACACTTGGTGAAATAATAAGTTACTAAGCATTTCAAACACAATTAGAGATCAGCTAGAAAAGAACTCCACTCGAAAAATTAATTTTTAGAATAATAATCTTAACACCACCTGAACTTAATACAAACACGTACAAAATCACATCATTTTCAGCCATTCTCATTAAGAATAATTTAGATTGACATCTATCGCTAAGTTCAACAAAAAAACGTTCTCCTCGGTCTCATATTTGATTTGGTAGATTTCTTAATGCCATGATTATTTCCCATAACATACGTTCACATTGTTTTCCGACCATACTTAAACTTCGAGACGTATCAGAACTCTGCAAGGAAATATGACAGAAAAGACTGAGCCCTGGCCCTGAACTCTTAAGAAGCTGGCGGCATCATCAAGAGAACTTAATATTTGTTCCATTACTCTGGAAGAATCGGGAAAATAAGTAGTTTCCTGCACTCTGATTTTAAGAATAAGCCGTGATTTATTACGACTCGAGACGAATGGGCATCGAGAACTTCTGTGGCCACGTCCCACCGATGCAAAATTACTCATGGAAGCCCTTCTTCGAAGGAATCAGCGCCCCACCGACTCTGTGACATTTCTCCGCCCGCCCATCTGCCAATCCGCGCGCCGCGGAAGGGACGGTGACTTCGTGCTCGTGGGGCGTGCAAACCCGTGCTTTATTGCAAAGATTACTTCGCACAAGGGGAGGTGGGAGGATGTTGCTAGCGGTGGAGACAGAGGGAAAGAAGACCTGCGGTGGAAGGGGCCGAAGCAAGGAACTTGTGGAGGGCACGCGGTCGTAAGGCAATTGTTTCGCTGTTCCTTGAGTCGCGAATTAAGGGAGGTTGGGGCAAGGAAAAAAGATTACGGGAAGGCGGAGGATTACAATGAGGAATTGAAGCTATTAAGGCCGTGTCCCAATCCACGGTTATGCACCCTTCGTGCCCTTGGTGACGTCACGCTCAGGAAGTGACGTCAGGGAAGGGTCGTCCCAATACGCGTAGTGCAAGGGTTTGAAGGGCGTGAGGAGTGTAGGGCACGAAGGGCACGAGAAAGGTACCTACGTGCCCTTCGGCGGTCGACGATACAAAAGGATCGGAGATCACCACCCCGGCAGAATGTTTTAAACACCTAAAATTATTCATGCCTGTTTAAGTGAATGTTGTTGAATCAAATTTACGGAAGTTTTCATAATAATTATAAGGAATAAAGTTCAATAGTAGGACAAACGTCCGCTCCGTGATGGCTGGCGTAATGGCAATGGTGTGTATATTCGTGTCATCTTAAAAAGTTAATCCTGTTGAGTAATTTAAAGTTTTTTCTAATATATCGCATTTGCTGCACAAATAATAAATGAAGATACTATTTTTGAATTGCGTCTTCTGTGCCATGTGCTATTACTCTCATACTGTGAAGTTGGCTCGTTGTTTTATGGCTTACAGGCATATATTACAAGCCACTTTACATGAGTAAAGTATTTTGCAAAAAGTGATAAATATTTAACAACTTGATGTGAATGAATGTGGGACCTAAACATTATATTCACCGTAATTTACATTCCCATCTCCGAATCATGTGCTTCCATAGTGGAAATGTTCACCCAATTATGAGTTCATCAAACTCGGAATTTTCGTTGGTTTTATTGTAAAAACGTTGTAAATGAAGGTACTTTTAGTGCTTCCGTTCATGAGCATCCATTTGGTGAACAGGAAGGGGATTAAGTGTCAAATTTAGGTTTATTGTCGAATTTAGTCAAAAAATTCGTTGTTATCAGAAGCAATATAAATTCCAAAAGCTAGAGATTTAAGAAGGTTATTTTTTATTATCCCAAATCATGTATCTCTTCATTCAGTTGAACGTAAGTTCGTATGAAGCCAAGTATTTATCTTAATTGAATGGAATACTGAGTGAAGGCTGTAATCGTGAATTAGAAGTATGTTTTAACTAGCTTTTCATTAATGTAAATGGATCATGCATGTAATTCTTCGGTAGCGTGTATTCTCATTTTGTTCCACTGAACTTCAGTTTATGTCGATGCGGATTATGTGGTACGAGGTTATGTAGCACTTGAGTAAACCTACTTAACGATCAAGGTTACTATTTGTCATCAACTTTTAACAATATATCAATCAAGTGGAGTGGTTTCTGGGGTAGTGGTACTGGATGGTGAAATGTTATATCACTGCATATATTACCCTTTACGCCGTATTTAAACTTAACGTCTTTACTGATAAACCTCACCATAGTCTATAAAATTAGTCGGATGTTACATTTCATGGCATTTTAGCAAGCCTTTTATTACACCAAAGAATTCTTTTCATGTGATAGGCATAAGTAAATATTTTATATTTATAACTTATTCTTATTAATACTTAAACAGCACATGCATGCTCCATGATATGTTGTATTTAATCGTTATCTTCCTACTGTAATAAGGACGATTTAGAAACGATTTTTACAGTAAAAAACATTTATTATGGTTGATTTTGCACAAAATCAGCATTTGTGGAAACCGTACCTCATTTGTTTATGATTCACACAGTAGCCAGTTTCTTCCTTGGCGCTAGCGTCGGTTGAAAGAGCACGAAGTGCGGAAAATTTCCCAAGGGCGGATAGGGCACAGGGCGCAGGGTACACCCTTCTGGATTGGGACACGGCCTAAGAATAAGATTCTAAACAGGCGTCACGTAAATAATTTGGTTACAAAAATTAGTAGACATTTTTTTCGCAAGCCGTATAAGGCTCCTTCCTCGTCGCAAAGCCATGAAATGTATATATAAAACGATGAAAATACTTATGATTACTTCTAAGTCAACACAAAGTGACGCGTTGCTTTCGTATATAATTGAATTCTATAATGCTTCTAGTCTTTAAGTGGTAAGCCAGGTAGCACTAAAAATTAGAAAGTCCTAGAACAGAACCGTTTGACGAATTCATGCCAGTTAACCATGAACTAGCAGGTACGTACACTGCAGGAATCTAATAATGAAAAGTCATCATGATTTCCACCACTAGTTTTTGAGTGGTGGAACAGTGATCCCATATCAGATTATAAACACCCTCCATAACGGAGTACTCACGGCAGGTAATTCAGCCAGATCTTTGAATTACGGATATCCGGATTTAATAGATTTTCTACCCCTAACCTGCCTCAAATCTAAAAAAAATACATAAGTACTACTCTATTTCAACAATTACGAAATACTCCTCCGTACTGAAGTCGACATCAACAGCTATACCTACACCTCTTTCCAAATGCAACCAGTCTTTTACTACTCCCCGCGGTAGTGCATGAGGTTATGTGGGCAAGCCACAAAAAAAAAAGACATGACAAGAGACAAGGAGAAGAAGCACCTGACAAAGCGACCGGCACGTGGTTGTGTCGGGAGGAAAGGAACACCTCCGAGGCAAAGAGAGCGAGGCAATAAACAATTCACGGGGCAGAAAAATGCGTCTCCGCGACGCTCCGACCGCGACGGATTCCAGGTACGGCGGCTCCGGAATGGCTTTATCAAATGCGCGCGCCGGGGCGAAGGGATCAAGTTACCCTTTTCGCACTCTGGCCGCATTCCTCATCGCATCGCGGGGTCAATTGGAGGGGGAAGGAAGAGAGGAGGGTATAACGCCGCCCGCCACGAAACCTATGAAATGCCATCTCAAAGGCGAGGCTCACTGAAACAATTACGCGAGCGAAAAAAAAAATTGATGTGATGCCACCGCCGGCAGACAACTCGGTTTGCCGTCATCGCATCAGGTGAATGCATATTCAGATGAGCGGCTAATGCATTCCGCGCCACATTTAATGACTATATATAAGTTGCCTCATGACCTGAAAGCGTTTTATGACGTAATTAGCAATTTTATAACGTGTTTACTTTCGCGACTCTGTGCGCGCTCGCCTGCGGAGCAGATATTTGACCCAGAATTGGGGATTACGCGTCAACTCATTGTGACGAGGAAGAAAATAGAGTCACACACCTATTAAGGGGATGAATTAAGCCAATTAACAAAATCACTTCTATGACAAGGCCGATCATCAGCCCGGAGTTGATTTGAAAAATTTACGACAACAAAATTTCATAGACTTAGTTACAAAGGGTGATTTTCTGACAAAATTGGCATGGAGTCCTGTTTGTTGATGAAAAGCTAGGTCCGCTGCATTAGGCACAGGAACAAAGAAAAATGAGACTGTAAGCATGATGACTAAGTCTATGAAATTTTGTTGTCATAAATTTTTCAAATCAACTCCGGGCTCATGATCGGCCTTGTCAAACGTATATAACGTGTATAATATATAAATAACATTTATTAATTCATTCATTTGTTTTCCTTTTTACTTTTCGGGGGAATCCTTGCACGGCTGGAAGGACAGGCGCGGCTGAAATTATGTCTCCCGTCCCCTCCTTGATGTATCCATAACGAAAAAGGGGGTGACGAAGACCGAGACCTGGGCTGGAGTGGGGTTGGTCAAACGAAATGCGAGTCCCGACGAATATCGACACGGGATTTACATTTCGAAGGGGGAAGTCCCGTACAAAGTGGTCGCCTGGTGACAACGGCGGCGGTGAAAGCAGCGTGAAAGATAGGCATTGATTTACAGGAACAGTAGATTTGCTAGGAGGAGGGGATGGGGTGGGGGGTCTGCGACGAAAAAAAAATGCATAGCCAAACTCGAAAATGACGTCGGCAAGGGAATGTCCCGTTCCCGAAAACGAGTGTTTTCCCAGGACATCCATCCTTGCACGTCATTTTGACGCGAACAAATGGAGTTTGAAATACGATTCTGAGGGAGGAAAGCAAAGAAAAAGTTGGTGCAGCGTTACGAACCAAACAGCGAGAACACACTAAAGTAGGGGCAAAAATTGCCAAAAAAAACTCTGTCTATAAAACATGTTATCGTTTTATTGAGAAAGTAACGCCTTATTTTCACTGACTTATAGCCTTTCCTTCATAATTTTAGATATCTCCCTGTGTATTTTCCCCTAAGTCCTTCACAAACTCTTAAAGAAATAATTAATGTAATAGTCTCTCCGTTGTTTTCGAGAATAAAAATGGGGCAAGGTTCCATTTTCGGCTCTGTTCGTATGCTCTGCAATGATAAAGAGCCTCACCTCTTCTTCTTTGCTATCGAATTGTTATTTAATTCACCATGTCTTTAGTTATTCTACATGTAAATTCAATTTATACTTCCTCAATAGCCACATAAGAAAATTCTCTCAAGAGAAAATACTTAAGTAGGGTATTCAGGGCACTTAGAAGCCCCGAATTTAATGCAATATCGATCGTGATAATACAACTTAAACAAGGGCCGTTGTGAGATTCTTCCTTTTTAGGAAATTTCCGAATTATCCGCTGACCAATGTTAACTGGTTTCGCGAGGCAAAGCTTCTTGGCTACAAAACGGAACGGAGGAAAAACCAACTTTAAGAAACACGATTTATAATTGTATTCACCCGTCGAAGGATCATTTTATCCCAGACAGTTGAAGTGTAAGACCAGTGTTTTTTCTAGTAATAGGTGATTTTAAATAAACGTTTGATGGATATAAATAAAAAATACCGGCGATGAGAACCGAAATATTTCGCATATACTCTCCTCTTCTAATATTATTTTAGTACAAAAAGACAGTACAAAAATAAATATAGCAAGTAAATTTAAACAAAGGGAGGGGTAAATGAGTTTGGAGGGAAAAGCGGGAGAAAAAAAGATACTAAATCACCTACCGTCATCAAAGTTACATAGGTGTCGCGCCGAAAAAAGTATTTTAACCCCGAGGAAAATATTCATTAAAACATTTTCGCCAGTTTCCTCGTTTTTCAGGCGGAGTGTCGACTCCCTTTTTAACAGAAAAAAGGCCGGATTTTTTTATATTATTTTCCTTCGAAAGTCCCTGCCCTTAATGCCAACCCAATCCAGAGCCAAAGGTGGCGCCTGTACACCTCCCCCACAACCTATCTCTTACTTCCCCACCTTCCTCCGACTCTCGCTCCCGGATATATTACATCCTTTCATCACCTGACCTGAAACGCTCCCAAGGTATGGGAGCAAACGAGAGAAAAATACGAAGCAAGAAATAGATAAATATCCCCGATAATATTGCAAAAGTTCATTTGCGTCCCTCCGCCAGTCGCTACGTACATTAATTCTAAATCACCTACCACTGCACACACGTTCAAGGCATGTATCCGTGCCCAAATAGGGAAGGCAATAAAATCGATTCCGAAAACTTTTTCGTACGTTTCAAAACATAAATCATGAGATACAAGGTTGGAGACAGGGTCCCACAAATGCTCTCTTTCCTATTTCATTCTTCCAGGGACAAAACGACTACGAGGAGATTAGTGGGACAGCAGGAAATTAACTTAAAACGCGCGATTTTATCATATTAGCAATATATACTTCAACATATGAGGGATAATTTTACTGGTACACCTTCAATAAATACCACTAAACGACAAAATATTAGGAAAAGATGACAAAACCTTCAATTTATATTTGCTTGGAATTTTAATAAAAAATAGCAACACTCCACTAAGGTGAAAATAAAATACAATACTGTCTTTCCAGAAGGAAAAATAACAATATAAGTAATTATTGGACTAATTCTATCTCACATTATTAAGGTTTCTTTTCAAGACGTTTTCCACGATAAAATAAAAAAGAATTGTTTCGGAGCGTTATTTAGAAAATTAAAGATAGTATGTTTCAAAACAGGATAAAGAGTATAGCCAAACTTATGAGAAATGAATGGAAATAATATGCAAGATATATCACCAAGATAATCGACCAAATGTTTTCGTCATTTTCAACATGCAACAGTAGCATTTATTTGCCAATTATAAAATAATATTTCACTGACCGCCTTACCTACCAAATATTCATTAAAGGAATTTCATCCTAACGCCCGTTAATGAAATTCGAGGGCCAAAAAAAATAAAAATAAAAATCTCTCGCAATATAAAACAAAACAGACTGAAATGAGTACTGAAGTTCTCTCAAACTTTCTCTTTAAAATAAAACCATCAGTAGGTATAATATTCTTCTCGCTGATAAAGGTACAAGATAAAGAAGACCTTGCAAGAGGCACAGAAAACCGCAACGTATTGAAGACACTCCATACGATCTCAGCGCTAGCAGTACGGCGGAGACAATACCAATATACGTGGTGTGATTGTCGAGTGATAACTTTTGCTGCCCGGCTTATTCGCGAAACGCGATCGCTAAGTGGAAAGGCAATGTGTGTGACCACATGTCGACTCGCCGTTAACTGAAAGCTTCCTTTTCCGTCTGCTTGCAAAAATGTAATATAATATAATGAATTTATTCCAACCATAATTTTAGACAATTACAAAGTATTACAGGTATTTGATTGGAATATAGGTGCCCCATTGGTAAAAAGAACCGAATTGGGGTCACCAAGTCCGAGCCACCTTCTCAAAAATAGAGTTCAGTTGCACAGGAGAATCCCATTTGCTGTTTTCATCGATATGAATACCCATACATTTTATATGGCTTACTGACCGAAGCTCACGCAAGTAATGTGATACAGGGAGATGAAATCGATTTTCCCGCAGCATTCGGGATAAAGCGATAGCGGGGATAGGTATGCGGGAAAGAGCGACCGCTATCGGAATGGCTAGATGAATCTCCGTGTTTCAGAGATCGGGTCTCGCTCTCGCGGGCGATAAAAATCTCCGTGAGTGCCGCGGCACTCCGAGAGCTACACACACACGCCGCTTGGTATAATATGATGCCACTCGCGGAAACTCCACTTTGCAATCAATGGTCTCGTGCGCGTCATAACATAAAATCTGACAGTGAATCACCTCTTTATGAGTGTTCGCTCACTATAAACTTCATTCGGCAGGAAGGATACATGGGGTGAGATTGCAAATGATACACTGGAAGACAAAATTACAGCTATCAATCGAAAATTAATATAAGGATGAACAGTCACGAGCAATGAATGTTTCTTCCCTCGAGAAGAAAATATACGCTGCGATACTGCAAACGTCTCACGATGAGAGCACACTCACCATAAAATAATTTTTCTTTTAAAATATAATTCAGGAGGAATTTTTATGTACCTTCAGCCACATACGTTTTGGCCTGAAATACGTTACAACCAGTAATGCCCAATATTTGGAGGCGCCACGCTAATTATTCAAACTGGGAACCCGCATCACAGACCACTTGTCTCTGCAGTCATTTGAAAAATAAACTGCGTCCCAATTCATACGGACAAAATGTCTCCAAAAATATTCCTTGGACGAGTAGTAATTAAGTTTCAGAGAGAGATCAACTGGATCCTATATCGGAAAAAACGTATATTTCATCAGCCTATTTCCACATGCAATTTAATTGACCAAGAGGGAGAATTTCTTCCCAAGACCGAGGAAGGAAAATACACACCGGAATGACCTGACATTACTTGCACCCCCTGACGCTGTCTGGGCGACGTAAAATTCTGAACGACCGCTTTCTAAATTATCACAACCAGCGACAACTGTGTTATCTCAGGTACCGGAAAACGTTTCGAGCCGCAAGAGACCGCTAGTGGCAGTTTTAAACTTCAAGAGGAAAGTAGAGCACTCGGTATGAAAAAAATTTAAAAAACGAAGGATTAAAAATTAAATTAGGGAAATCTTATGAAAAAAACTTTAAATTGAGAAGATATAAGATATGCAATCGCCTCAAACAATTCGAAGAAACTAGTTAACTCAATGGGTGCTTTTTAAGATCTCCAAACGCTTGTTTCCTCGCTCTGCTCAGACCATTAGCCAGAGCTAACATGAGGTGGCAATGAAGGGCACGAGAACCCGGTTTTTCAAGAGGGGAATCCACGAACGCACCTTCCGGTAATTATTCAACTGCATTTCGTCTTCAGCACTGATTATGACCGAGCCGACAATATTGCGACCTAGACGACGATTAAAGGTGAAAAATTACCCCCTTAACAGACATTATACTGGGGAATAGCGTACACACAGTGAAGGTAGAACTACATCTTTTAGCATTTTTTAGCATAAACATTAGAATCAACTGAGTTTCTCTCAAAGTGAGTTTAATCTAGGCCGGGTGACTATAGATTTCTCAAGGAATACAATCGCACAAATAAGTTGATGCTTAGTCAAATATAGAGAGATACATAGAATTTCAATGGAAATTGAATAATAGATTGAGAAAAAGTACATATCACTCGATATGATTTGCATCGGCAAAATAAAAATTAAAATAGATGGAACTAAAAGAGAGTATGAAGAGTAGTAAGGGGAGTTCAAATTAATCGCTTAACGAGCAACTACTAATTACCTCTCCTTTATGGAAAACTTGACATCTTTTAAACGAAGAGCGTCCTTTCGACTACTATACCCATCCATCGGTCTCATATAAAAATAAAATATCCGTGGTGTAGGCTAGAAATATTCAGCGAGCTGAATGTAAATTTAATCAACATCTTTACATTTACATATTAGTCAAACTGCTAGCAATTAAAGAAAACCTCTGCTGAGAGTAACACGATTAAATGATTTGTGAATTTATTGCAACTTTACCGACCTAACCTAATGGATATCCAACAATGGCAGTCGACTGTAAAAAACAAGCAATCTGTCACTCGGACTTAAAAGTACTCAATACGACCATGCGTGCCTTGTACGGAATTCTATCGATATTGATACATCTATAAAAGAAATCGGTAAAATGGCACGGGGAGTGGGGGAGGGGAGACAAAAAAAGGGAGGTGAGATTAGAGAAACAACACATGACGAACGCACCTCGATCTCCAATCCGACGCCCGGCCCCTCCTCCACTGACACGCCCATCGCACTCCCCTCCCCCCCCCCCCCCCCCAAGCGTTCCATCCGCGATTGACCTCGAGCTGCTGCCCCCCACGCAAGCGGCCGTCGACGCCCCCCCCCCCCCACATCTTTCTCTGCCGTTCCATTTTTCCGTGGTAGAGACGAGAGTAGAAGAGTAAGCATCGAGTTCCATTCGAGTGACGTCCTACAAATATAGTAATATATCTTCCGAGGGATACTTGACTTGAACAACCTTGCATACATTCACTACACACCAAACTCATTTCGCTGACTCGTGAAAGATGGAGAATATTCATCAGAAAGGAATGGTTTAAACAATTTGAAGAATTAAAATGGAAAATATGCAGTGCATTTTAAATAAATGCAATAATTTCGCATCCCTTGACTCACAACAAAGGTATAGCTCGTTTCATGAATTTTACTGCATCTATCGAGTACTCACTTCATAGACATATCAAACAAAAAAAGGCAACTCTATGGGTCCTCCCTAGGTGGCAAAAGCATTTGTAGACCATTCATTCCAATCATAGGCGCAAACAGGGGGATTTTGGGGTTGCAACCCCTCTTCCCTGAAACCTGGCTGAAACCTTCAATACCCACTAATGCCTTTGACATCCCAGGATATAGCCTTTATCGCAATGATCGTGTTAATAAAGGCGGCGGAGGCGTAGGAGTGTTCGTGAGAAATGATCTGAAATGCAAGGTAATTTGCAAAAGTGATCCTATTTATGCTAAAAGACCAGAATATATTTTCTTAGAAGTTAAAATTAATACAACTAAAATTCTTATTGGTTCAGTCTATAGACCACCAAAAAATGGGCATTTATCAGATTTGGATAATGTATTATCAAATTACACAACCGTATTCGAACATATAATACTGACAGGTGACTTCAATTCTAATTTTAATGCAAACTCCCGTGATAAAAATTATCTCCAAGCAATGTTCTATGGCTACAATCTTAAAATACTACCATTAAATGCAACTAATACGACGAAAACTTCTTCAACTTGGATTGATTTGGCAGTAACTGCAAACAAAGAAAAAATTCTCACTCACGGTCAGTTTCCTGTCCCTGGTATCTCTTCCCATGATCTAATATTTCTTGCTTACTCTATTAAAATGCCGAAAGCAAAGCAGACTATAATTCCTCATCGCAACTTAAAAAAGATAAATAACGATGATTTGCTTAGTGCAGCATGTACACTACCATGGTCCTCTATTGAATTCGTTGAAAAGGTTGAGGACAAAGTTGAAATTTTAAATAATCTTCTAACGTATCTTTTGGATAAATTTGCCCCGGAGAAATTGGTACGTATCTCTAAACCAAATGCACCTTGGTTGAATGCGGAAATTAAACAATCAATGTCAGCCCGAGACTTAGCCTTTAGAATTTTTAAGAGAACAAATGATATCAATGCATTCAACAGGTACAAAGGTCTCGGAAATAAAACGAAGCAGCTAGTAACGAATGCAAAAATTAAATTTTTTCAAACTGCTACTAAATCTAAAAATTCACCAACCATTCTCTGGAAGCAACTTAACTCAATCGGCATAGGTAAAAGCAAGAACATTCCCAGCCCAACGAATGTATCCCTTGATAGATTAAATCAAACATTTTCACAGCCACCAAATGAAATTCCAAATGAGGACAAGGAGCGAGTCATACAAACATACTCCATCAAATCAGCCGCGACACATAACCATACTAAGAAGCTTACTTGGAAACCTGTGACTCAAATGCAAGTACACTCTGCGTTTAAGTGCATCAAGTCTAAAGCTCAAGGCTCAGATGGTATTCCCCTTGAATTCATTAAATCATTACTCCCATTAATTCTACCATACCTCACCAACATTTTCAACTCGTCACTATCACAAGATCATTTTCCCATTCAATGGAAATCTGCACTAATTAAACCCATACCAAAAAAAGGAAACACTCAAGATCAATTAACTTTTCGCCCAATTTCTTTTCTTTCAATCATTTCTGAGGCTCTAGAAAAACTTGTTCACGAACAAATCACTACCTTTCTTAAGCAAAATAAAATACTCAATGATTATCAATCTGGCTTTCGGCACGGACATAGTACCACCACTGCTTTAGTTAAAATAACGGATGATATGCGACGCTCCATGGACAAGAAAGAGATCACAGCACTCGTACTGCTAGACTTTAGTAAAGCCTTTGACTCGTTAGACAAAGACATTCTTGCAGCTAAAATCCATTGCATGGGTTTTTCTCCTTCTGTTGTTAAATGGATTACTTCTTATCTCTCTGATCGGAAACAGAAAGTAATTGCTAATAATTTGGAATCCTCTTGGATCCACCTTACTAGAGGAGCCCCACAAGGCTCCATCCTCGGTCCACTTCTATTCTCACTTTACATCAATGATTGCTCATCAGGACTAAATTGCAAGTATCACCTCTATGCAGACGATCTACAAATCTATTTGCATTCCACAGTCAATAATTTAAGCAATAGCTTGATGTCTATCAATGATGACTTAGCATACCTCCAAGAATGGTGCAATAATAACTTCCTATGCATAAATCCTAATAAATCTCAAGAAATACTAATTGGTTACCCAAGAATTTTAGCGAGTGTGCAGAGGGATAAACTGCCAAATTTACGTATCGCCGATTCCCCAATTTCTTTTTGCGATGAAGTCAGAAACTTAGGATTAATTATTGATCAAAATCTCTCTTGGGCATCACATGTAAATAAAATCACTAAATCTGTTAATCAATCACTTTATCCCCTATTAAAATTTAAATATGTCATCCCTACATCTCTTAAAGCGCAATTAGTATCTAATTTTATATTACCTTTATTTGACTATTCTGACATTGCCTACCAGGACCTTTCTCAAGAACTTAGTCTTAAGCTTCAACGTTCCATGAACAGATGCATTAGATTCATATTTAACTTACAATTATCGGACCATATAACCGATTATATTAATAAACTGTCATGGCTGAAACTTGACTCTCGACGCCGGCTGCATACTCTTTCTCTCCTATATCAAATTCTAAACACAAAAACACCTCCTTACCTATCATGCGAATTCAGGAGTCTTGACACTGTCCATATGACTAACACAAGAGGGAATCACAATCTTTTTATACCTCATTACCGAACTGTCATTTACAACAAATCATTTACCGTTACTGCATGTAGGGAATGGAATAATCTTAACCTTTCAATTAGGAACTCATCATCATTGGCATCTTTTAAGAGGAGGCTACACAAAGCACTTTTCACCTCACAACAAGTAGGTATACATGACACTGAGCAGCACCTGCGACAAAGTGATATGCATCACTGAATGCTTGTATATATATACATGTTATATTTTATATCTTAATTGCTTGTGTAATATTTGTGTATCCTATGTATCTCATGAACTATGTTGTATTTTGCATGTAACATGACATTAGCTTTCACTCAGTAGGTTTTCGCAGGTTTTTCACGCCCCCCTTCTTGTGTGGGCGTTTTCCTGCAGTGGGTTTTTTCGCTGAAGGATATTACACCCCTATCCTCATTTTTTTCCCACCAACTTAAATCTTTTTTACACAAAAATTTCACATATAGTTGTTTATATTTTTTGACATTTCACAAACAGTGTATATTCTTGGTACTGTAAACGTTTGTCTAATATTTTATAATATGCTTGCATTGACGTTATCGAGGGGTTAGGTGGAAGAGGGGACTTTCCAGTCTCAACCTCGCCCGAATAAAGGCATTTTATTATTATTATTATTCCCCACCTCCAAATTCACAAAATAGCAAAAAAAAACATAGAAAAAGTTTTAGAACACCTTAGAACCATATTTTAAGATGTACTATCGTTTTCCAAAGTATGTAGACACCCACGAGCCCCACTTAACTGATGTTGTAGGGTCGGTAAAAACTTGGAAGGTTGGCACATGAGGTAGCCTGCACCTCTCGTCAGTACGCCGACAAGAGCCGACGAGGACGGACGCGGGGGCGATCGGGATAGCGAGGCAGGAGTCAAACTACAGGTGCAATAGCCTAAGCGAAAAGTAGCGAATGTAGCAGTAAAAGGTAATGTGGAGCGCGCCAAGCGGGTCGGAATGTTGGTGTTCCCGGAAAGGGGAATGACGGAGAGGAGAGCGGAGAGGTCGGGTTGGGTAGCGAGAGAGAAGCAGCACATTGATGGGCGAACGATTACTTAATTGGGAACGAGTATGGAAAACTGAATGACTAACAATGCCGGGTTGAGGGTTCAATGAGGAATTTTTTAAAAGAAAAGTTACAGAAAAATGCGAACCTTCCAGTAGGCTAAATAGGTAGGTATTATATGTAGGATATGAAGTAAAGATACTGTGCACTTTTTCTTAAAATATCTATTTTAAAATGAGTCAACGTCTTTCAATGCACTTCAGCATGAATCCTGATGATTCTGTAGCACAGCGAAACCTACAAACTAATTTTTAATGATTTATGTGGAAAAGTTAAAAGTATATTTACTGCACGTCCTACAATGGACTTCCACAAAGTTCCAGCCTCAACCATTCATTCCATGAATATTTTTTGCCAGTTGGCGGGAGTGACAAAAAAACTACAAAAAAGTGACTAAAAAGATGTTCATAAATATATGTAGAAAATAAAAGTAAAAAAGAGAGCACACTCACCATAAAATAAGGCACCACGATTCGTGAGCCATGTGCTGGAATTATTTTTTCTAATGAAGGCAGCGCGTTTATAGAAACATGAAAGAAGTAATCACTCACTCGCACCGATTTAATATTTCAAGAATGGACTCGATTAACAACGGGTAAAAATGAAAAAACGCTGGCATGAAGCTGGAATTTAACTTTTATCAATCGATCCAAAAGTAGCGCATCATTGTTCTAGAACACCTAGAAGCTCATTCACAGCTATCGATCTTAATTTATGTCCATCATGAGTATTGAATGAAAAAATTCAGAAAATGACGGCAAATTTTCACCCTAAAATTTGAGTTTTTAGCAAAAAATACCAGAGTTACTTCCCTTGGTGAGCGGATAAAACAAAAAAACTGTCATTTTTTTAAATATAAGTATTACGATGAAATACATCAAATGCATACTATTAAAGTATTCTTCATGGAAAATATTACATTTATCGATAATTTTCTTTTTATCTATGAGCTGCCATGCTTCAATTTATGTAGTTAATCGTGATAACACATAAACTTACAAGACTGAAAGGTTTTTAGATGACCCTTAGGGTGCATGAGACCCGCATACTTACCTTTATTTTTTTCGCATATATGCCTTATATCACCCTAAATAAGTATTTTGTATATTTAAGTCCCAATTTGCGTCAAGGCTTGCAATTATTACTAGAACATAGGGCAATAGAGGTTTGGGCCAGTTTTTTTTTTAGATATTCACCCACTATGCGACGGGACGCATGTCTTGACTACAGCGGCGATGTCAGGGCTCAGTCCGGACTTAGCATTACGAGGTTAACTCTAAAAAAATATGGCTCGGGAGGTAGTACCTTTCTTTGCACTATCTGAAAAATTATCAAAGCCCTTAATTTTTCATCACACATATTAAGTGTACCGCAAAATATTTTAAAGCAGTTAAATATCCAATACCTATCAAGGAAATTAATAGAATTTAGAACTATGTCCATGGTTGAATTCTCGTCGATATCCGAGAAACCAGGAAGACCATTAATATTCATTTACACATAAAACCCCATAAGAGCCCCTATTATCTAACTGAAATCTTTTTTTTTGTAGCTTATACCGCCTTCTTGCTACCATTTTGCCACTTGGCAGCACAGCGGATCCATTAAACGCTAATTATAAAACACGCACTGTAATTAACGCATAAAAACCAAGAATTCGCATAAGATGGAAAATATTCTGCTTAAATTCTCAGCCCTACGCACGATCTACCACGCGTTTATTTCCTTGGGTCACATGCGAATATTAATTTCGTCATCCGTTTTTTTTATTGACGTCGTAAACTTGATAGCGGACATAGGACAAAACACTATAATACGGGAATGAATGTAGTCGGCTAGGCGAGTCTTTCCAATGCCGGCGAAATGTCCCCACGTACCGTCATCGTACCGAGCATCGCATTCTGTTGGAAAATCAGTTCTCCGCGCACTTAATAGGGCTTTTTTCGGGAAAAATAGCAAAGAATCTGCATTGAAGAAGAAATAAAATAGGCAGCAGAAGAAGTTTTTGGAGTATATTCAAGATGCAATAAAACGGATACCATTCAGTAGTTGAAACAGATTTTTGAATAAAAATTTTAATTCGACGTTTAATGGATTTTTACAACAGAATGTTAGTACACTGCCATTTCCATAACACTTCCCAAATTCTGAGAAGGTTCATCATTTCTTGAACCGAAAAGCATTTATGATGATGTCTTGAGCGATAAAGCAGAGAGAATTTTTCATACGTTCAATTAAAAAACATATTTACAACACAATAAAAACCACACACAATACGAAAAAGGGTTGATGAACTTGAAAACACACGACATACATATCCTAGGAGAATATGTCAAGTGTGTTTCTGTTGTCAACAGCTCTTTGTAAAAAATGAGCTATTGTCAATAAAGCGTAGAATAATATGAACCATTGTTTTCGATAAATGTTTAAAATCAATTATACGAACTCAAATTATTTTTCCGAAACTAAATCTTCTTCCATTAATGTGAGCATTATGACTACGTATTATGTGTTGCGCTGCAAAAAATTATTTCAAATTTCCTTACAAACATGTTCAATGCAGTGAAATAAACAACAGAAGAATACATTCAATCACATGTGACACCTGTTAAGCATCCCTTCTACGGTATATTACTTCATGGGTATTTTTAATTTATGAAAAGTAGGATGTGTGGCGATTGTCGAAAGGCAAATAGATATCGGATGAATAGTTTCTTTCTCCCGATTCCCTCTCTTCTCCGTTAACAATCCTACCGCGCCCTCAGTAAAACTCTTCTTTTCTCTCCACTTATGAGGTATGCCCCTCTCAAAACTGTAGAAAGCATCAATGATTGACGAAAGATCACTTTCAAAACGCATTACTCGCGGGGCAAATAAACAAAAAAACGCCCTCTCGCGAAAGCGGCTTCGATTAAGGGAACGTCTTGTCTCTCCCCTCAAGAAGGTCTCCGAGGCATGATCACTTGAAAGATAAAACAACCGGGTGTACCAGAAGGGGTTTCTGGCGAGTGACGGAGAGTGAGAATTGAAAGAAAAAAAAACACAGTCGAGCAGAAAGAATTTAGATCGGAAGCGTTTAGAAAATATCCACCCACGATTATCTTGCATTGTGTTAGAGAAGAAATCTATTGATAATAACCGACCTTCCTATTACACTGGTGCAATCTGATTTATTTGTATAAAAATAGGTACAAAAATAGGCAAGTCATGCTATTATTTACTCTTTAATAAAATTAATTGAAAAAAACATTTTGTTATGGTTTAAGAAAGAGGACGTAGGTTTCAAATGTCAAAATACGCCACCTAATGATTACGGCACTTACCACTAGTGATGGGCAAAGTCGATCATTTTAGTGATTCAATCATTTTGACTCGAGTCACATAAGTGATTCAATCAATTGATTCAATCACTATGATCGAAAAGACTCAAATGAATCAAGATCGAAAAGACTCAAATGAATCAAGATCGAAAAGACTCAAATGAATGAAATCACAAAAACATGTGGATTTCTTTTCAAACAACTAACATAAATCAACCACCTTTTTTACTCAATTCAGCCAAGTAGCGCTCGAGCGCTACAGATAAAATTACTCTCAGTACAAGAGATTTCGACATATCTTGAGATACCACCCAAGATGATTATTGGATCACCTAGAGTTACAGATCAAGAGATAAAGATAACGCAGAGAAAATTATTTAAGGATTAGTGGCAACAGAACCGTTGCTCCAATAGGGAAGAACGTAAGTTGAATAAAACTAGATTTTGTGGATAATTGCGCTCCCAATTTATTGGAGCAGAGGAGAATCGATTAGTGGAGAGACTAGTGGAGATCAGTCATCGAGAAGAGAGCTGAAAGAGGTGGAAAGGTTATAAATGGCAACTCATTTTCAACGAGTTCGAGGAACAAGTCCAAAATTTGGATAAAACAGGTAGTCCGGCAGTTCCACGAGTTTTCTCCACTTGAAAGGGTCCACCAACATTTAATACCACGGTCACCTGTTATTTTCCACCGCATGGAGCTTGCTAGGACATTCAACGCCAGTCATTTGTGTGAACCACCCTCGATCCTCAAGTAAATACGGTACGGAGGTCATAGAATTTATTAGAACTTAGAAGGAAGCATGCTTTTAAGTAACAACATATATTTGAAGTGTCAACTCACTACCTCTTAAAACTATCAAAATCGCTTTTTTAGTCATAGGGGTCTCCTGAAAGCTATGGAACCTGCCATAAGGAAATTTAATGAATGAGCAAACAATGAAATAGGATAAAAGGTAAGATGTTATAAGTTTATTCTCTACTGCCTAAAAGGCTTCATCTTCTACCTAATAGGAACTTCATCACAATACAATAAATAACGGCATAAGATGACAATAGATGTGAACTTCCGGAGTAATAATCGAGAAAAAGCGGGAAATAATTTCACTTGCAATAAAACCACGCAACTAAGGCGACATAAAATAAACGTTTCTAGAAATTAAAAATATTAATTTAGCTCGAAATTTCGTAAATTAACGGGCAGTTGAAAATTTTACCCATCAAAATCTACGTATAACGCACTCTGTAATTTTTATTTAAATTCGCATTTCTTTAAGCTGCTATCGTACTCCATTTGTTGCGACCCTTTCATTAGATTCGGACGTTACTCAATCACCCGGCCCAAATGGGAATTTCCCAACTCCAAAAACGTCCGCAGAGTCAACTTCAGATCCGTCATCCATGAAGAACCCCAAAAAGAGAAGAAACTCACCGGAATAGCATCAAGTGGGCCAAACGACGGGGCTGACAGTGTCCAACTACCTCTTCAACTATCTCTTCCCCGTCGTTTCGACTGCAATCTTCCATCTGTTGGTCTAGGAGGAAAATCACAGTAATGACAGCACGAGAAAACCACTCGTCCCGCGATACTCCGTCCGCTCAGGCTAGTGGGGGGTCCTTGTCGCTGAATCACAAAGTAACACTAGAAACACTTAGTAGTGGTGCTCTCCTGCCACGTGGCACAGTAGCCTCTAACACTTCCGCGCCCAACACGGGGACCCAACGAAAAAAAAGAACCACGCCGCGAGAACAAAAATAACAACAATACGTCGGCGCGTGACGTTCGCGGACGCCGAATGCTTGCTCTTGCTGGAAGCCGCCGGCACAGACTGAGGCGCTAGTGGGAGTGCGAAGCCGTCCCCGGTGAGTTCCTCCCCTTCCATACGCAGTCAAAGCCACCTCCTCCGAGAACCTCTTGGTCCGCCCTCCACTCCCGCGCTTATCCGCCCCCCACCGCCCTTCCCCTCCGAGTCCTCCGCCTACCACCCTCTACCTCCCTGCCACCAGCATAACCCCGCAGCGCAAAACCTTCCCCTCTCCGCCGTTTGCCCAACTTTACGTGCTTCCATATCTCCTCAACCTCCATATTCCTTTACCTCGGGTGTAGCAGATATGCATGGTTCCTTACGGGAAATTCGTCGAAGGACACTCAATATTTTCCCTACTGACAGCCGGGAAAAGCCGTTCCCACCTATGAGCGAAAATTATTTGTTGAATATAAAACCGGAAAATGCATTTTTTGGATGAAATAGATGATTAATCACGGTGCGGCAAATTAAAAATACGACTCACGTCAAGCAACTTTGCGACGACTGCAACTAATTTTCGGCTGTAGGCTGAAAATAACTGATGAATTCGTGTGGAACACATAGTATATAACTTCTGATATTCACAGTAAATTTTTTAAACCAAATTCAATTATAAGAGTAAATAAAAAAAGGATAAATGGACGAGAGAAGATAGGGAGGATACTGAATGCTACGATAATTATCACGTTTAGCTATTGCTTGCATTGCAAGATTTTATTAAGCTAATCAACATCATCACTGGTCAACAATCCTTGGATTGGTTTGACGCAGCTATCCACTCAGTTTTCCTATCAGCTGATCATTTCACACCTACGTATTTCTTCTCTTTCACATCTCTCTTTACTTGTTCCATATATTTTGTTCGAGGTCTTCCTTATCCATTCTTGCCTTCCACTTGTCCTTCGACGATTGTCTTCATCAGGCCATCATGTCTCAAGATGTGGCCTATAAGGTTGTTCCGTCTTCTTATTAAGGTTTTCATGAGGCTTCTCTTCTCTCCTACTCTTCTTAGGACTTCCTCGTTACTAAAGAGCGTTCCACATTTAGTTCACAGTACGGGCCTTATGGATAACAGTGTTGCCAAGCTTCCGCTCCGCCGGCAAATATTCTGATAGCGTATCTACATCTACATAATACCCTGCGAGCCACCTCTAGGGTGATTGGCAGGGGGTGATCAATCGCCAGCATGCAGCATGCAATTGGACTCCCACATGCACACCAACATTACAAAAAAGTCACGCATACTAACAAATTATCCTACTATATGCAGTTTGAAATAATAATAAATTTGAGAAACATGCATTAAGTTTTAAATAGGTTAGTTGGCTACACCACAAGTCATGCAATCTATTTATGAGTTCTATCTCTGCCGTTATAATCTCTTATTGTTCGTGGAAAAAATGACATTCTGAATCTATCTGTTCTACAATCTATCTCACTTATTTTATTCATATGATCTGATCTTCCGTAGTATGTTGGCGTCCGCAAGATATGGTCAACTTCCTCAGAAAAGACACTGCTTTTGAATTTATCTAAAAGGTTTAGTCTATATTTCAATCTACGGTCCGACAGAGATACCCATCCGAGTTTATATAAGAGGTCAGTTACACTAACAAGACTATCGTAACGACCTTTCACATACCTGGCAGCTCTTCTTTGCACGCGTTCTAACTCTGTTATTAAGCCTTTTTCATGAGGGTCCCAAACACTGGCAGCGTATTCCAAATGTGGTCTAACGAGGGAAAAGTAGCTAATTTCTCTCACATTGTCGCCGCACTTTCCCAATATTCTTTTAACAAAACCCATTTTACGATTAGCTAGACCGGTTATCTCTCGAATATGTTTATTCCACGATAGATCATTACTGAGTTGAACTCTAAGATATTTCTTGGATTTAACAGTCTCTAATTGGGTACCCCGAATTATATAGCTACGTTGTAGGGAGTTATTCTTCTTCCAGAAATTCATTACGACGCACTTTTTCAAATTAAATTCTAACTTCCATGCATCGCACCACTGTGTACTACTGTGTACTACTTCGCCAATGTCGTTCATGTTTGATGCTCATTCTTGTTAGCAAAATGACCAATTCTTTGGCATATTTTCGCGATGCAGAGTGAATTAGGCCTCAGAGGAAATGTAACCTACTGTCAACCATACTTCTGGTACTAATACAATTTCAGTTGAACCAAAGAATTATGACACTTATTGCGATTTAGGCGACCTACGAAGCCCATGCTTATATCGAAGAGTAGCATCGAAATGGAATAGAGAAGTTGCTAAAACTGTTCTATATGTATTCTAAATTATTATTGTACCCGCAAATAAATATCCCCGGAGTGCAGAAAAAGAAAATAGAGTGAAAAGCTGACGTCAATGTGAGGTTTTGATTGAGAACCAGTCATTGGTCAAAATGATCCATAGCCGTCGATCCTGGTATAGCATCTATTACAAGACTTACCATTAGGAATTATGATATTTTCTTTCCACACTAGTATCGTATGAGTAAGTTCACACAAATTTACTTATGAGTAAGTTCACTAAATTTCTCAGGAATAGGATAGAAAAGGATGAGTTAAATTTGATATTAAACATGGCATACCGTTCAAAAAGAGCCATTCCATTCCCCTCAATTAAATTATCTCATCCCCATGACGTAGCCCTGTTTTCATTAATCCCTCCCTCTTCTGTGGCTTCAAGTGCACATGGCCAAGTCAATACAATGTTGCTGCTGATTTACATCTCATATAAAAATCTTTTCTAAAGGCCATACATAAAGGCCATTTAAGGCATTATCCTTCCTCCAGTTGTCGCATCGCGTTTGACCTTTATCACTAGCCCTTGACGTCTTACACCGTAGCCTGTAATCGGGCACGAATAATTATAATTTCAGCAAAAGGATCCGTATAAATGACGAGCACCTAAAATTCTTGCAACAGGAAAGACGATTCAAACGCGTCCGATGAATGGCGAGTCGATACTCAGAAAATCAATGAATGAAAAAATATTGTTATACGTTACTAAACGGTGTGAAGCGATACTTTCTTCGACTGCGGACGCGATGATACAAGTATTACGATAAAATGGCTATCTAATGATAAGGATTTAGCGTAGGAGGTGGTTGCATGATGGTGAGATTACCATGCTGTCGAGAGGAACCCCTGAAGAGAAGTGACCGAAGTGGCACAGACTCTTTCAGGGCTGTTATGCCAGTGGGTAAGGTAAGTTTAGGTATATTAAAGGAAATCGTTTGTCACCGAGCAATAAAAGATTTGAACGTACTCTGGATGGTACTCAATAGTAACATTTCCAAAACGTACCTTCATTGCCTTTATTTGTAAGCGGATGGTCTCCTAACGCCCCCCGCTAAATGCCTGTAAAACCGGCTCAATATAGGGTATTTGGTATATATACATTTAAACTGACTTTATTACCCAAAGGGTTGTGGGTAAAGGGTTTATCTATATCCATGGTTATATTTAAATCCCGAATTCGCGAAGTTATCCCACGATATTCACCCCATTATCAGTAATTTGAAACTCTATGTCCACACAGTCGATGACCGATGGCCACCATGCCGGTAAGCACGATCCCCCTCCCCCACTCTCCTAAACTTGTCAACCGGGACTCAACGTCACAATGGGAGCGTAAACGCGAGGTGGGAGGCGCCACGCGAAGATTATTAGCAGAGACATCCGTTCCATTTTGCCGCACGGCCTCATTAGAGCAAGGTTAGGCGCTTCCATTTCGATCCATCCGACCACTCGCCGTCGGGAATATGATACGCGAGCGCCAAAACAAACATGAGCCAACGAACGATACACACGACATGAAGGAGGGCGGCAACTGCCACGCCCATTTCCACCTGGATGAGGACATGGTGCGGGGAAACAGGAGGGTGGCTCGATAGGGGGGGTGCACATTAATTAATTCAGCCGTTTTTAGGGCGGGGAGGGGGGGAAGAGGATCGTAAGAATCTTATGTGGGGGATAATGGTCGCGGCGAATGACATACCTTTTTTTATAAATGGTAAAATTGCGAGAAACAGTTAAGCATATTATTAAACTCGATCTTCACAACTTGACACCAGAATACGTTCTCAATACTGTTAAATACTAGTCGTAACTAATTTAAACAAAAATAATTATAGAAAAAACCCATCATTGATTAACGCATTAATACTTAAAATGCACATTTTGAGCAAACTTCACAACTTCCATACCATCTTAGTATTTGCCGCGGGAATTACACATGGAAAGTGACACAAGAATGCGAGAGAGACAAAATAATTGCGCGGGATTTACCAAGTTTATTGCAACTATTTAACCATGAACTCGACTTTCCACAAAGATGATTCGCGAACCATTGCAGAGGGACTGCTATTAGAGAATTTCACTCCACTAGACGCAATAATGGCAACATTTTCCAGCAAAAGCAAAAAAAGATACAAAAATGGAATGAGAATAAGCAATCACAAAAAAATTGAAACCTTCAGTTTGAAATGATGGAAGACAAAATAAACAACATACCATGCCTTATGACCTCAAACATAATGATTCCTAGAGACCATACATAAATCAGTATTACTTAAGATGTGAAAGATAAAAATATGAACCGATCGATATTACCTGTGATGCACATTGATATCGAATTTGGAACAAACGAATAAGCGCTTTTGTTTCCCTTGAGTGAAACTCGCCTCTTTGAGAAAAACATCGAAGTTTAAGAGACACATTTCGCGAGACTTGTAGGACACAAAAATAGGCTAATTTCCTATTATTATTATTTAAAAAAGCACACATGTCACTATGCGAGCTACCAATTCATACTGAAAATAAGTTTCCACAAAAACACAAAGCAAACGTACCTTCGTCTTGCACTAAAAAATGCATCATCTCAACTAAAACGGATTCTCGAGACTCCTTTTTTTGTCTCCGAGCATTACTTACTTCCCGATAGGATTTTCGGCGCTCCTGTGAATGAATTCCGGGAGCGGCAGACACAATGACACGACAAAAAATCAATCAGACACATAAAAGAAAATTCCAAGAGCCTCATAGCATTCGTTCACCACCATGCACAAAATAGCATTCCTCCATATTTCTTATCAATAGGCTCTTTCAACAATTATTATTATTTTTTAATCGTATTAATGTATTAAGTCGATTATGTTAATTATTTTTTATTGTGATAGTTACAAAAATAAAGACAACCCGCACTTTTCTTATCTTCGGAATCCATCGCCTATTTCTCGAGTCACTCGCGACGAAATATTGACGGAGTTATCCTTCTTACGAGGATAAGTTGATGACTTTACCGACACTGCATCTCATCTACCTTATTTCCACTTCGTAGTTAGTTAGTAGTTTGTCGTTGTTCACAATTTCTTAAGCGTTTCTTCTCTTCAATGAGCGGTTCTCTATGAAGATATTAATTAACAGAAACTACTAACGAAACCCAAATAATGAGAGGTAGGCGGAAAAAAAATTCGTTTATCATTTTAAAATTACGGGAGAATGGATCAGTAGAGAATGTATTTTTTTCGTTACTTTGCATAATTATTTTTGCATTTGCATAATTATTTTCATGAATCACAATTTCGTGTCGTAGTGAAAAAACGGACCATAGCGACTACTTTCCATGCCACTGAGCATGACACGAATTAGACGCATTTCGCCGTCAAAGCACAGTTAAAGACTCAAGACTCATGAATAACCTTTCTTAATAGGCGCGAGGTCGTAATCTGCCATCATATCCGCGTAGTGGCGGGCGCGAGGCGTATCGTGTATTGTCAACGACGAGTGATGGGGGGCGCTAAGTGAAGTTTCTCATCATTCCATTCTCACCGTCGGGCAATAGAAGGGAGCCTCAATGAATTATGGTCCATAAAGCGACACGTCCGGAGAGCTGTAAGTAGCCACGGATGAAGGCGATGTACCTGGATGAGGCTAAGTTATGTACGGCGACAAAAGCACGTGCCTCCTCGATGGCGCTTTGAAGATCGTTCAAAACAGAACCCATGTGTGAATATTACAATAAATTTCAAACATATTTTAAAAACCAATTTTTTTATTCGAACTAAAAAGAAGAAAATAAACCAACCTTGCCTTGGCCCAAGGTCCCACTTTGAAAGATGGTGGATAAAAGGCTATTTATACAAATAAGACATGGGGATTCACTTTGCACTAGTCGTTGGAGCGATATAAATTCAACATAATATATTTCAGATTTTGATTGAACACTTAAAGAGAAAGAATATTATTTAAGACGTTGAATCAATGTGCACCACGTTCTCGGTTTCGAACAGTTTTATATCCGTACAATTCAAACATGGGACCTTGAGTCAAGGGAGATTTATTTTCCTATTTGCAGGTCAAACAAAAAAAAAGGTTTTGAGATTGATTTTTAATATACCTACTGTAATATTATCCCTATAATGTCATTTTATTAAATAGAGGTCCGTGACGGCATCACAGTGCAAAATATATAATCTTAACTCCATTGAAGATGGGTAAAGACAATTTGTAAAAAAAAAACCTTTGAAAATATACGTAAACTTCACCAACCCTGCCGGGATTGTTACCTGGATTCGTCTCTTCCGTAAGCATACGCGATATCTGCTGCGCAAGAGGGCAACTTCTTCCATAACGTAGAATTAAATCGTTAAAACTTATTCTGCAGCTGAGACAAATGCTAACAGTGGAAAAAGGTGGCTCATACTGCCTGTGCAGACCCAGAAATAGTTTAAGAATGCATTGTCATTTGGTGGTGATCTGTACTGAAAACATAACACATCATCAATTGTAACAAGTAACAAGTGGATTCAATCTGGGTTGCAAAATTTCGTTCGAAAGGACAAAAAAAGGCTAGATAGTCATTTTATAAATACGAAGTATAAAGGCATAGATTGTGCCAACTTTTCTTCAGGAAGTAATCCCTCACTCACGACCTGTCGTCTTTTTTGGAGACGGATTGCTCTCTTGAGACCTACGCCATCATTTCCAAATTTTTGCAGCACGAAGAGGGCTTCAACTGCTGAGGTAGTGACTAAAATTCAGAGTAAGGGCAGAAGACAAAATGAAGCTCACCGTCCAGTATTTCATGAATTGAATTAAGGACGTAGTCTTTTAAAAAGTCTTTTTTCCTAAAATATACCTCATCATCAACATCATTAGTCAACAATCCTAGGATTGGTTTGACGCAGCTCTCCATTTCTCTCTCCTATCCGCTAGCCTTTTCATAGCTACATATTTCTTTTCTTTTACATCCTTTATAACTTGTCCTATGTAACTCATTCGGGGCCGTCCCTTGCCCTTTTTCCCGAACCGCCATGCTGTGAGTTCGCGCACAAGCGGGTATCCAAGGAGTAAGGCGTGAGATATTCTGGGGATGAAATAACATTAAACAATTCCTCGTGCCATGCTCTACTCGCCGCAGACATTCCTCGTCGGTCGAGTGAAATAGTTCCCCAAGGCCGAACTCCTTAGTGAGCGCGCGCGTAAATTGTCTAGCTTCGTTTTTGTATTTTACCGTGCGATTGTGGTCACTGTCATGAGAGAAATCTTTTGCAAACCTGTCTGACATACACGCAGAAATTCGTTCTGCGGCGCAGACCTCTTGCAAAACCAAGTCAACGAGGATGCCCTAAAATATGTCTTTCACATAAAGTAAATGCGATTGAAAACGAGGAAAGTGCTGCAGACGACGAGCAGACCCCTACGCGATATTTCATTCAAAAATGACACACGAGAATTGCGAGGCCGAAGTAATTAGAGAGTTCTTCTTTACTGCATACTTATACGGCAATGAAACGGTGGGGGTTGTCTGGGTGACCTCACAATGGGAGGTCGATAGAGGCATGAGTCAGGTGTCGCGAGTGAAATGGATGGAGTGAGGGATATCAGCCACTCCATAAAGCAGTGGGGTGAACATCCCGCGCACGAAATCCTCTACGCCTTTGAGGGAATGGACACTGTAGACAACGACCTGCAGAAAATATTTATCAAGAATCTTCTTAAAAGACGCCGAGGTATCCGACCATTGAGGAAGTAAGGAGAACAGCGAAGAGCAATGGAGCCGACGACGTGAAAGCGAGCGCGCCCGTGCTCTTCGGACGTGACGCAAAAGAAAAGTAGAAATGTGGAAGGACCTCCCAAGAAAAACGACGGAAGAACCCCGACGAAGACGTAAACAACGCAACGTTGAGCAGCCGAAAGGAGCAGGCTCCAAGGACAGAATGGCCGAAACACCACCCCCAAGGAATACGAGAAAGACTGGAGAAGAATAAAATTCGCTGACGAAGCAAATCAAGGGCTTGAGAACATGCATGTCTCCAGCTCAACAAGTTTTTTTTCGCGATGGATTATCAGTCTAAAACTTTATCTATCATTCTGAAACTACTGACATTTTCAGAGACATGACCAAAGTCAACATTTTCAGGTACCTCAAAATGGAAGATTTCCTTAGGTTGTTTCTCAGATGCGTAAAAGTTTCTAAACTGAGATGTGCGAAAATGTTGAAAAAGATTGATTGTGCATTGATACCACGAGAGTAGGCATGCCTCCCTATCGATCACCCATTTTGTTAATGAATGATTGCTGACTTTAAACTTAGGCTAATATCTAAAAATTTTCGGAGCATATAAAGTGAACCCTTTTCACATTTTTGTGCATCACAAATTTGTAAATTGTGCTCCTGAATTTTTTCAAAATAAATTATAGTAAGCCCAAGGTTCTTGCCCTTACTACAAATGTCTCATTCTATGTATCGCTGTAAACGGCGTCAAGTAGACTCCAAAACTCCACCAATTTAGCGAATGATCACATTTTTATGTTGTCACAGTATAGGCCCATTACAACTACCCCATAAAAAGCCATTTTCATTGACGCATTATTGAAAAAAATGAGTATGCACGACGTGAGAACCAACCAATGAACCACTGGTATATAATGGGGTGGTTTCCTATTATTTTTTTATTGCTTTAATCGAAAGATTATTACTCCTGGAGTACGTATTTCACGCTTTTAGATTTTTAAATGACAACATCTATTTTTCGCGGTTAAATGAAAAGTGAAAATTTTCAAGCGCGCGAAAACGCGACGCTCAAGTATGAATGCCGGGAAATATCTCCGTACGTCGTATTTCTGGTTCCCCCTCCCACCCGGTGTGGTGACCTTGAGGCGAGACTTAGCGCTGATACGTCGCAGGATGCTAGCGGATAGCCGAGTACCTTGCTGGATGGTAGCGCTTGGCTTAAAAAAGGTTTATTAATACCTTATCAAACGAGGAAAACTTTCCGACCTTAGCCAGTTTCAATAAGTGTTTATTAAGACATGTTTCCCTGAGCTCTGTGCCTCATGCATGCATTGGTAACCTCAGACGATGTATAACTCCTATCCTCTCGTGTAGAAACTAGGTCCCTGTGACGTCATGCGGAGTGGAATCGTATGGGCGCCAATCTGGCCTTTTTCAAATGAGGATAAAATTTGACCCTTGCCATTCGTCTAAACCGGTATTTCAAAAACCAAACAATTTGTGTATTATGAATACACTAATGGTGGGTAACGAATCGCAATCAATGCCTTTGGTTTTCTTTGATGAACGAAACTACCCTATTCAATGTGCGATAAATTTTCTCGAGAATAATTCTCTGCCTTATGTAGTTTCAATTCACATTACGTCTCTTCAGAACGCATTTCCTACGTCAGAAAAAGGGAACGAATGAGTACGGAATAGCAAAGGTTAATCGGCGCCGGAAAGAAAAACTAACCTCCCAAGGAAGGCACGCCACAGTGCGCCAGAAGGATCGCTGTTGAAGGATAACTTTTGATCCCTTTCACATGAATGCACGCGGAATGTATCTCGGATAAGTGAGTATATAAGAAAGCAACCGCGAAAGAAAAAAAGAGTTATTTTACACGCCATGACAAATTAAGGCCACTTTATAGTAAAAAAAAATTGAAAAATATGCCGTAGAGAACGAGTTCATTAGCGTGTGGTTAAGTTGATTTTGAAATAGCGGGAATGTTTCGGAACGAGCAGTGTCTGAGTCCTATCAGTATCCCACGCTCATACTATTTAGTGTTTTGTTAACTTAAACAGTGAATCAAGGTAAAAGACATCTCTGAAGACAAATCGCATGTAGATAATATGAAGAGGAACATTAAACTCCGACAAAGTCATTTCAACAGTTTGTGCAGCAGTTTGCCATTAGCACTTCAGAAGAATGATAAATTGCGACCAGTCCGCGATAATCCAGATTTCCAACGGACCAGAGATAATAAAATAATTTTTCGTGAAGTTCTTCGTTTAATTTTTTGCCATTTTTTCTGTAAACTACCTTTAGGCCAAACTGTGGTGGTTGTCGCGTCATAATTGTATTTTTTTTAATAACCCACCGCCAAACCAGAATTCGACTTTCTTGAGGAGTCTTCGTCAGTGACGTAACTAGGAATATGATTAGGGGGAACGCGGGGACCTTGGGGCGACCCCCCCACCCAGGGAACGGGGGCAGGGGTCACCTCACTTCAAACATTTTGAGTCAACGGTCGGTATTCAGTGACTAGTTTCATTGTCATGATGTTAATAAATGATCTTTGACTTTAAGCATACCTATGCAGTTATTATAAGTCAAAACTATTTTAAATAATTGTTTTTATTTCTCTGAGGCTTTTGGGGGGATCGATCCTTCTAATCCCCCCATAGTTATACGTCACTGTTCTTTGTCAGGTTGAGAGTCAGGTTGATAAGAAAAAACTCGAGAGATACGACGACGAAAAATTCGCGAGCACCTGTAACCGAAGCACTGAACGCCGCTACGGTTTTTCGGGCCACTGCGCAGATATCTATACAACAACCATCTGAAGGAGGAGAAGCAGGGCGCTCTCTAATGGCTCCGTTAATGCCCGCTAGTCGGCGAAGACTCACTGCATTCAGAGAGAGAGAGGCGCACTGTGGCCCGTGTTGCCTTTTGGGGCATGTTCCCTTCACTGCAGAGAGGTAAGCGGCGAGTGGCCACGCGTTCGTTTGGATTCGGTGGGCGGTTGAAGCGGGCAGCACGAAGGCGGAGCCGAGTGCTCGAAAGGAAGTTCATTGCATCGCCGTCGTAACGGAATCACCGATGACCGCATCCAAAGGAATAGCCATCGCATGTTGACCGACCGGAGTCCAATTCCCACAAGCGATTTATATGGAAAAGGAGATAATTGCCAAGAGAGGGCCCCGCAGTGGCGTAGCCAGGGGAGGGGGGGTCCGGACCCCCCCCCCCCCCCCCCGAAATATAAAAGCACAATTATTTTCCATAATAAAAGGAAAGGATACTTCCCGAACAATTATTGAAAAATCATGAATTTACAAAGTATTCTATTAACAAATGATGTTTTTCGATTGTGAAAAGTGTTAAAATTAGTTTAAAACCCATTAATTACTAATAAGTATCCTGTTTTTAAAAAAATTTCCCCCCTGGTTTTGGACCCCCCCCGGAACGAAATTCCTGGCTACATCACAGCCACACCGCATTCTGTCAGATTGAAACTTGTTTAATTAATGGACGAAGGCAAAAGGCATTGTGGATATTACAACCATTTCATCTGCCCACCCTAATGAATTCGTAGTCATATGGTCGGAGTATTGTAATATATTTTTACTGCAATTGATTCGAGCGAACATGTTGTTGCAAGAATATTTAGCAATTCCTCGTCTTTATTAATATTTTTCTGGGACAATTAGATACTGCACAGCATAACTGGTAATGATAAAATCTATCTGTGGTCATATTTGAAAACCAATTAATAACCTGGGGGCCGTGGCAGAGTTAATTAAGTTTATTGGACCATTAAAAATGGTAAACGAAAAGAATTTTGCACATTTCAAACATATTTGCATGCCTTCTCTCCGATCAAATTCAAGGGGGCTGAAAATGACGTCTATTTATGAAAAGTAATTGAAGAATATACAAAACTGTGTGAAATGTACAAATTTTGTTTCATAAGCCATTATTTATGTTCCTATAAACTTGATTGACTTTGCCGATGCGCTCAGGAGAGGGTTTGTCTTATCCATATGTTTCAAAAAGAGTACCTAATTGTTTCCAAGAGAAAAAGCACTTAAAATGTACGAATTGGAGAGAATGCTTCTTATGGATATTACATGTTCATTAATACCCATGATTTTACACTGAAGTCCCTTGAAATTGCGATCACTGTCTCATCAGAATTACAAGAGGTAACTTTTGCCAATCCATTTAAACGCCCGACGGGTAACAAGGTATAGTAATTAAATAATGCTTCACTAGAATAAGAGAATTATGATGATAAAGTAACAATGTACTAGGTAAAATAATAATATATCAATTAAGAAGCTGGTATCTAACCCTCGAGCGGGCGCGCCTGATATTTTTACACGATCGGGCACGTGGCGCACTTTGTCCACGATACATGCATTTATATGATAACACTCGATTTTTGTTGAAATTTATCTTTATTTGTAGAAATTAGTCCAAGCTTGAACATTTATAGGTTATGCAGTTATAAAAGTATCCAGGCGGTACTTGGCTGGTCGCGCGGCGTAATTTGTAAACCACGGGTGTCGGGTTCCTCTTGCCGATCTAAAAAAATTGCCACAGTACCTCATGCTTTAAAAAATCACACTATAGACATTGAAAATATGACAATGTAAGAATACACGAGGCCATTCAAGAAAAGCGAAGCACGAGGTACACGGCCGGTCGCGCGCCTTACTTTGTAAGCCACCGGCGTTCCACGTGCCGATCTAAAAATAAATTAGCTACAATACTTTGAGCTTTGAAAACACGCACAATAGATATTCGAAGTACATTTTAAGAATACATGAGGCAATTGTGGACAAGAATGTGCGTTAAATGTCAAAATCCTTGGGTTTCGAAGACTGGCGTACTTTATACGCCAGCGCGCCCGCTCGAGGGGTAAAGCAAATATAGGTAACCTCGGGCAAAATAAAACAGTGTTGCTCCAAACTTGACGCATTGTTATGGATTACTCGAATAGTTTCCTGCTAGAGACAACCAGCTGAGAATGTCTGATAGATCGAGACAATGATAATAATTCTAGAATTGTCTTATTATGTTCAGAAGTAATATTCTTGATATAATTTTCCCTCACCACTTGACAGAGCCGCTACTATCGCAGCAGAGGGGAAGTGCTAGACGTGGGTGAGGAGGCTTGAAACATGATCAAGAGATGAAACAATGCGGAGGACCAAACGTGGTTCACAGCCACTAATGAGGTAGCTCAAAACAGAATGTTAGGATTATATGGTCATGCATTGCTCTTTCTGTAGTATAAGAGAGGATACAGTAGAAAGGACATTCATGAAATGAATTGCAATGTGATAGGAGACAGTCATGAACATGAAGGAGATGATGAGACGATAATTAATAGTGAATTTTTAGATAAGGCTCTCGAGTTTCATTTAGAGTGAAGCACTTAACGACGCGAAAAACATGGATGTTGAGAAAGAGGACGAGAAAAGACTAGAAGTGATGAAGAAGCAGGAGCATTTTCCACAAATTTTAAACTTTTTAAATATTTAAAATTAAAAATAAGATTTTAAAAAATTTAAATTTAAAATTGTGGAAATTGCTCCTGCTACTTCGTTGTGTACCGTTTCCACTCCATCTCGCCTGAAACCTCAGAATATAGACTATGAGAGTTTGAAATGCGTGATTGGATGAGAACTGGGGAGTGGACGAAGAGGTGGAGGTACGACGAAGTGCTGAAAATGGTGGGTGAGAAGAGGCAGCTTCTAAATGAGAGACGGAGGAGACATAAGGTATGTATAGTACTGTATGTAGTAGGTAAGTACTGAGCAGGGAGGGGATGCTAAAAACAGTGCAATAGGGTAGAATGCTTTGTAAACGAGGGAGAGGAAGGTGGAGACTAGAATTTTTGGATAGGATGAAAGGGAATAGGTATCATTGTTAACTGAACAGGGATCTCAATGATGGGAATGGTGACGCCCGGAAAAATTAGCGAACGCTCTATGCAAACATACTTTAATCGGAATAAAACCATTATAAAAATTATTCGTTCAAAACTCCGCTATCAACTTAAAACTTTTACTGCTTAGAGATAACACCGTTTTCAAAATTTGCTTGCAATTTAAATGCAAAAAACATTAACTGAGGCAATGTGGAGACAAGATTTTTCAGTTTGAGATAGAAAAAAACAGCATGCTATACTGCCTAAGAATATATAGTTACCGCATTTAATTTAAAAATGAAAAAAAAAACTCGAAATACACGTCTAAATTATTCTGTGAAAATTCAGAATTCACAAGCACCTAAAAGACGTATATTTGATATAACTCTCCGAGCGTAAGGCTAAGGTGGTGATCTTCCTCAGAAGGAATCGTCACTCCGTCTCAGTCGGTCTTTTTCGGTGACTGATCACCAACGACAAGCTTACGCTATCACCTTGAAAATTTCGCAAGTCGACTCGCGTGCGGCGAATCGGCTTTGAGGGACTTTGATCCCGGGGCTCTACGCTGATTCAGTGCATTGAATGTAGTCCTTTCATCAAATAGATTCAATAAGTGAAAATTTTCAATTTTATTCACCGCCGTATGCCCTAAGCAACATTTGGCGTTTAAGTTTTAAATTAAATAATTTGGAAAGTATGAATGATATTAATCAGACAAATGTTAGAGGAATACTCAGAGGACGCAAAAGGCAGTTATTCAGGATGAACGGGGAAAGAAATTAAAGAATGTCGTATGACGAATAAGACTTGGTAGAGGCAAAAAATTCATCGCTGAACAGCTATCGACCACAACATTTGGACATATTTTTATATTTTACAACTATACAATTTCCGAAATATAGATGATTTTTATCAGGGAAATATTACAGGAATACTAAGTAGTTGATGGTTTGAGGCGTTACTGAGTGGAACTTACTCACGTTGAAAAAAAAATTTAAACTTGGTTTTTCCACAGAATATTAGAACATATTCTGTGGAAAAACAAAGTTTAAATTTTTTTATTCTTCATACTAAGTAGTCCCAAAAGGCATTTAATCTTGCGTAGAAGGGTAAAAGAAATTAATTGTCGAATGGTGACTCAGAATGAGGAGAGGCAATCGATAAATCGCTGGACAGCTAGGTATCGATCACAAAATTGGAAAGGAAAACTCAACTGACACCGCGCAGGGCTATCGTTTCACCCGACTGATGCAACAACGACGACGGCCTCTTCATTTCCAATCCGAGAGATGCGGATTGCAGCGCCAACTATCGAGTGGGATATTGCACAGATTCCCCTGGAAGCCGCGAGCTAATCCCCATCTCCTAATTGCCACGATGCTGCCGCTTCGGCTGCTTCTGCTTTTTTACGGACCGACGTAATCTCTTCCTGCTCGTCGGCCATTGTCCACCCATCGCGCTTGAATGCTTTTCCTGATTCCAGTAATCCAACAATGCACCGCGCTCCAAGCGCAATGGTGGGGGCAACGAGCAAGAGGTTAACAGACAGGAGGGTGCGTAAGGTCATGAAGCGGTGAGATCTCATTAAAAGCTATCGCCAAATGACTAAAGACCGACTGTAATCAATTTCACATTGCTTTAAGAAATTCAACTCGGCTCCATGGATGGGAAAACGGATAAAATGGGCAACGTCGACATTGTAAAAATGATAGCAGCGGCAAAAAGATTCGTGAAACGAGATCAATTTATAAAACGCATTTTATGGCCTTCAACTTCGTCTCTGAAGCGTCTGCTTCTTTCGCCGATGCAACAGTTGCAGGTGAAATAGTGGAAAATTTATTCTTTAAAATGTGGAATAAATGAAAAATCATAAATCTAGTGACCAACAAACAAGATTTGACGAAATAAAAATACGGTAATGAGGCATGTGATATTGCTAGGGAACTGAAGATGACCATAATAATAATAATAAATTATGCTCTCACCGGTTTCCTGGCTGAAGTTTTCCAAGTGTCTAATGGCTGGTCAACAATTACAGCATCGTCCATGCAATCCAGCGGTATGCAGACTTCCGGCAAGAAGCAAAATGCATTAACTCTCACGTGGATAAGTTAAGCACGTAGATAGCCGCAATATGGTTCACAGTGGAATCACCATCAAACGATATAAGTAAATCCGAATTGCGATGCTGGTTGAAGGGTAACCTCGCTAAACCGAGTAACACTATCCGGAAACATTCACTGGCCTGGTAATTTCACGTTTAATTTAAATTATAAGCAACACTACCACCAAAATAGTATCATACTGCAACTAAATCAATGGCCGACAACGAAAATACAAAATGTTGAACTTGAAAAGTAGCCCATCACTGCACGCGAACAGATACAAGATCTTAAGCGAGCATATCTGCATAGCGACACATGGAAAGCATTTTGTTCCACGCAAAAAATAAATATCCACAAAAAACAATGTCCAGGTTAGTTGCAGGTATTCTTCTCAGGTTCTCCATCGCGTCACAATATCCGTGACCCACGTTTAGATACACGAGGCGAGCACTGAAAGCTAAGAGGTAAGAAAAACCTGACCCGGAGGAGAACCAGAAGAGAATTCATGGGACGAGATCGTCGGGGAAGCTTTTTATCTTACATCTAAGTGAATACTATTTTATTAACGGCTTTAAAAGTAAACGCTGTCCGTTCCACTATTCTCCCGTTGTTGGACCGCAAAGAACGCGTATCGCTTATTGTGAACCGTGCAAAACTTGGCACAAATAGTACGGCTGTGCACGAGATACCAAAGCACCGGATTGAAATTGCTACGGAGGCGACCGCGGTGCGAGAGTCTTGTCTCCGTGACAGCGAATCCAATACTGGCGGTCGGTGGAGTAAACTCCCGGGAAACGCGTGGCCCATTGAACTCCAAGGCCCTCCCCCCCAAACGACCTGCAGCATAAACAAAACCAGCGGGAGCCGTGGGCTTCCTGGCTTCACGAGTCCACAATGGAGGAGTGACGATGACTCCCTTGGGTTTGATTAGGTAGTTGTCGGAGGGCTCCGGATTTTGAAAAGTTAGCTGGAACCCCCTCGATCAGCAGCCAAGCCATCTACCCTTTAGACTACCACACTCAAGTGGCGTAGACATGAATTTCGTTGGGGGTTCCAAAACCAGGGGAGAATTGTTTGAAAAACAGGGTACCAAGAAATGGGTTTTAAACTAATTTTATCACCTTTCATCAACGAAAAACTTCATCTGTTAAAGAAATATTTTGTAAATTCATGATTTTTCAATAATTTGTTTTCTTTTGAGAAAGAAAATAACTTTATTTCAGGGGGGATCCAAACCACCCCCCCCCCCCCGCCTACGCTACTGCCTCATTTCCCTCAATAATACTACCTATCCTATTATTTTACGACATTCATCGGAAAGAAATTAATTTCCTTGGGTCTATTTATTATTTCATCCTTTTTTTAATGAGCCAACACCCACAGTGAAATGGTTCACTCCACTTGTGAATTCTGATATCTGATAGTTGAGGATAGGGCTCAACCTGGAGTAAGCCTGAGGCGTGCGATTCTATGGTATCCAGAGAAGGCAGTTTACTTCTTTAAGTCGCTTCTAACCGAGAGGATTTTCGTTTGATTTGTCCAAAAATTATATCATGGATTTAAACTATCAGACATTCTTCCGACAACAAAACGATCTGCCCGTAGTGTAAATACGCCAACCAAATCTTCTGCGTCAAATATTCCACATGATATTCCTGTATGACCAACATTATAAAAGAAATTAAAAGAAATTATTTTTGTACTCTTTAAACAACTCTTAAACCTTTAGAGATAGGTAAGTGCGTAGTAAAGCTTTTAAATTGAAGTCATAATCTCAAAATGAAAAAGTTTCACCAGCACACGATGATTGGAGCTAAATTTAATTTCGAGTCTTCCATTTTGCAAGAGTTGGCACAAAGACGCAATGAACCAGCCGCCATGTCAGGAAAGTTAGACAGACGTCTGCTTCTGCGTTCGCCGTTTGTAATCTCTTGCAGCAATTAACGGGCAGGAATTAACGGCACGAAAAATTTTCCTTTCCCAGAATCTGCAACATGAGCCATCGCATGTTCATTCAAAAGTCATTGAAGAGAAAGAGTTTGTCTCTGCGTGTGGCGTGCCTCTGATCCCATGGCTAGCACGGCACGCGAACGCATCCACGGAGGTCAAGGAGAGGTTGAAACGTGAATCCCTCTCTTCCGATTTTGACTTCAATGCTATGAATTACCTTTTCACAGGCAAAGCTATTTATATTTTACAGGTATATTGTTGTTCGAGTCATTTAAGCACTTCAAGAGCACCTCGAGTGCGTTGGAAGTTGAATTAATAACACAACGCTGGATGAAATTTTCAATTTAGGAATACAATGGAGGAGAAAAATCCCATCAAGGTCCTGAAAGACGACGGTTTCCTTTTTCGGAAGATATGAACATAAGCCATTTTCAGTTCAGTCGGTTAACTGCGCTTTAAAAAAAATTAAATTCACGCAATTATCGTTCAAGCAAAATGGAAGATTACCATCACGACCATATTTGCAATAACTACTGCCATTATCAAGTTCAATTACATACCCGTATAACATATTTTATGTCTAAATTCTATTATATGTATATTCTTGATAACTGCGCGTGAAAAAAATCCCCTGGACCGGGAATCGAAACGTCCGTGGTTCGATCGCCAATCCAGGATATTTTTTATCACGGAAATTCACGAATAATTCACTGTTGTTCACGCAGAAGGCTAGAAATTTTTATCTCTTATTTATTTTCCAACTTCCCCGTGAACAGCGCATTGAGGCCTTTGCTGCGGAGGACTAAAAACGCACGGCAATAACATTCATGCCCTGGATAGGGACCACCTACCCAGGCGGGATTCGAACCCGCGACTAACGGTTAATATTACACGATCACAGGCCATGGTTGGAAAAAAACAGAATGTGGCATGTAGGAGAGATAGATTAATTTTCCTCAAGTATAAGGATTACGCACATTTTTTAGAATTCCCAGAGAGGATATATGCCCTCAAAACAGGCTATTCAATCTGCACTTTCAACATCGAACACTGCAGGTACATTTTCCATGAGAAGAGTCGCCGAGGAAATTGGCCATTTAAGTGAAGCACTGGAAACCACGGTGACAACCCTTGCAAACTGGACTCGCGCGCAAAAAGGCGAAGTGAAGGGCCGCGGGGCGTTCGTAGGGCACGATGCACGACGGCCGCCGTGTTAGAGAGTAGCAATGTCCGTCGTGTGATGGTCCCGTTACGGGAGAGGGCAGACCGCGAGGGTGTAAGCGACCGTGTAACGTCATGGTGCATCCCTGGTGGCGGTGTTCCTCAGGTGACGCAGGCGGTTGGTGCGGCGGTACGGGGCACGAAGTGCTCCAGACTGCGGGTCGTGGCTCATGTCGGCGTCAATGATGCCACCTTCCGTGGATCTGAGGAAATTCTAGATTCCCTCCGGGATCTGAATTCCGAAGTGAAGCGGGTGGGTGGGACCATTGGAGTCGGCATTGAGCTTTCGATTTGTAGTCTTGTCCCGAGGATCGATCGTGGTTCTCTGGTTTGGAGCCGAGTGGAAGGCATAAACCAGAGGCTGCGTCGTTTCTGCACGGACATCGGAGCCTCCTTCGTGGACCTTAGGCCGGCAATCCGATCGTGTCGGATCCCTCTGAACCGTTCGGGAGTCCATTACACGGCCGAATCGGCTAGTCGTGTAGCGAGTAGCATATTTGAGCACTGTAGGTCTTTTTTAGAGTAGAGAGTAGGGCAGAGTGTAGATATATTAGTGGGTTGAAAAATAAAGGGGTAAGTTCAAAACTTTTCACAGACAAAGATTCTTCCAGAAATGAGAATAGAGAAGTAGAGAGAAAAATCAGCGTTTCAGGTATTACATTTAAGCACGAGAAGCGTCAGTCGAGCAACACGTTCAAAGGCAGTCAAGGCTCAAGTCATTTTGATAGTGTGTCAATAAGACATGCATTTCCATTTATCAGCGGTATAGAGCCTGTGAATAGTCTATTCGACAAAAGCAAATCAGAATTATTCCCGAATCGCAATATTACTACTTCCGAAGTTTTAATCGTGGCTGTGGTTAATTGCCGTAGTTTAAGAAATAAGATTCCCGAATTCCACCATTTAATTCATAGTACGAAGTGTAACGTAATTTTTGGAACAGAAAGTTGGCTAACAGATGATGATTCAGACAATGAGATCTTCCCAAAATCGTTCACTGTTTATCGGAAAGATAGAATTAATCGAGTTGGGGGCGGAGTTTTTATTGCTGTAAAGAATTCAATCGTCAGCCAAGCGATAACCGTAACTGAGACCAGCGTTGAATCTGTGTGGTGTTTTATTAAATGTCCAAAATTCAAAACTATTTTATTATGTTCGTATTACAGACCACTTAACTCAGATATAACGTCAATGTTGGATTTTCAAAATCAAATAAACAGCGCAGCATCCAAGTATCCTGAAAGAAACTTGATTGTGGGTGGAGATTTCAACGTACCTTCTATAGATTGGGAGACTTATAGCTTCATTCCTGGTGGGAGGGATAAAGTGATCTGCGAGGCTTTATTACACACTTTCACATCTAATTCATTGTTTCAAATAGCATCCGCACCAAACAGAGGAGAAAATATTCTTGATTTATTAGCGACAAATATACCACATCAGGTAATAAACGTTGGCACTGTCGAAGGAATAAGTGACCATAGGGTAGTAACTGCAAAGTTTTCTCTAAATACCGCTGTAAACTTTAAAAAAGAGCGTAAAGTTTTCATTTTTAAAAGAGCTAATTTTGATGGGTTTAAGAGTCATATGAAAAATGCTTTCCCCGAGTTTCAAGAATCAGTATTAAAGTTAAATGTAGAGAATACTTGGAAAGCTTTTCTTTCGCTCGTAACTTCGGGAATAAATAGCTACATCCCTAGTAAAATAGTAAAAGAAGGCAGCGAACCGAGATGGTACGACGCGGAAGTGAGAAAATCATTGAGGCGACAGAGAGCGTGTCATGCTAAAATCAAAAAAGTCAGCACGGATTTATCCGCTAATGAACGCGAGCTAATAATTAAAAAATATAGGATGACTAAAGCCGCCACGAAGGAAGCGTTCAGGAATGCGTTCACGAATTTTAAAAGAAAAACACTAGTAGAGCAGTTACAGGATAACCCAAAAGCATTTTGGTCATATGTTAGGGAAGTTCAAGGTAAACGATCTACCGTATGTTCGCTGAGAAACGACAATGGAGATGCGTTGACAAGCAGTTACGATAAAGCCAATTTATTAAATTCCTACTTTAAGAGCGTGTTCACGGAGCCTTCCGAAAACTCACCCGAGACCGATGACAATCCCTGTCTACATAAGATGCCAGCTATTGACATTAGTACGCTCGGAATAGAAAATATATTGAAATCGCTTAGTCCAAATAAATCACCTGGTCCAGACGAAATCCCTTCTCGCGTATATAAAGAACTAGCCTCAGAACTTGCCCCCTACTTGCAGTTAATACTCAGTAAATCCATCAAGCAACACGAAGTACCTAATGACTGGAAAATCGCTAATGTAACGCCTATATTTAAAAGTGGAGACAAGGAACAGCCATCTAATTACAGGCCGATATCTTTAACGTCCATCTCTTGCAAAGTCCTTGAACACATCGTAGTCAGCTCGGTAATGAAACATCTAGACGCGCAAAACTTATTAATGGGAAATCAACATGGATTCAGGAAAAGCAGATCGTGCGAAACTCAGTTAGCGCTTTTCGCCCACGATATTTTAGTCTCCGGGGAAGACAACATTCCTGTAGACGCGATTTTTCTTGATTTCAAAAAGGCATTTGATAAAGTACCCCACGGAAAGTTAATAATAAAACTGAAATCTTATAGTCTGGACGAAGATGTAATATCCTGGATTAGAGAATTTCTGAGCGACCGCGTCCAAAGAGTAGTATTAGACGGTGCAGTCTCCGATGAGGTTAGAGTCACTTCTGGCGTTCCTCAGGGTAGTGTCATTGGCCCACTCCTATTCCTTCTTTATATAAACGACATTGGCGAAGTAGTGCAGAGTAAGTTACGATTATTTGCAGACGACGCTGTAGTTTACAGAGAAATTCGTTCCAGCAAAGATATAGATGAACTAACGAATGACCTTGCTGCTATCCAAGCTTGGTGCGATGCTTGGCAGTTAGAATTAAATTTGGAAAAATGCGTCGTAATGAATTTCTGGAAGAAGAATAACTCCCTACAGCGTAACTATGTCATTCGGGGCACGCAGTTAAAGGCAGTTGAATCTGTGAAATATCTAGGGGTTAGACTCAATAATGATCTATCGTGGAATAAACATATTCGAGAAATAACCGGTCAAGCTAATCGTAAAATGGGTTTTGTTAAAAGAATATTAGGAAAGTGCGACGACAAAGTGAGAGAAATTAGCTACTTTTCCCTCGTTAGACCACATTTGGAATACGCTGCCAGTGTTTGGGACCCTCATGAAAAAGGCTTAATAACAGAGTTAGAACGCGTGCAAAGAAGAGCTGCCAGGTATGTGAAAGGTCGTTACGATAGTCTTGTTAGTGTAACTGACCTCTTACATAAACTCGGATGGGAATCTCTGTCGGACCGTAGATTGAAAAATAGACTAAACCTTTTAGATAAATTCAAGAGCAGTGTCTTTTCTGACGAAGTTAACCATATCTTGCGGACGCCAACGTACTACGGAAGATCAGATCATATAAATAAAATAAGAGAGATAGATTGCAGAACAGACAGATTCCGAATGTCATTTTTTCCACGATCAATAAGAGATTATAACGGCAGCAATAGAACGCGTAAATAGATTGCATGACTTGTAGTGTAGCCTACTAACCTATGTAAAACTGAAAGCATGTTTATGAATTTCTATTCTATATTCTATTTCTAACAGCATATAGTAGTATAGTTTGTTATTATACGGGACGTTTCTTGGACGGTGTGGTGTGCATGTGGGAGTCCAAATGCATGCTGCATGCTGGTGATTGATCACCCCCTGCCAAACACCCTAGAGGTGGCTCGCAGGGTAATTTGTAGATGTAGATGTAGACGCCGCCCGCTTTGGGGCGTAGTCCAGTACAAGCTACCAGTGCTCCGAAGCGCTGGGAGCGAGTCTTTGCGTGGTCCAGTAGAAGCTACAAAAGCTCCCGTAGCATTCTCGTACGTCACGGGTGGCGTCACTATTTTCGCTTCTCTCTCACTACAAACGCTCCTGCGAAATACGTGGGTGAGCTGGAGCGAACCGGTTTTCAGCGCGAATTTTAACGGGAAGGAAGGCAATAGAAAATGATGTCCATAACAATTGTGGACCTGGCCAGAAATAATATGACCATTTGGAGTTGACGGAAGAAGTCGCTAAGAGAGCCAGGATGGTAAATGCTAAAAACAAATGCTTAAAGAACTATTCGGGGGATAAATGGCTGTAACTCAATGGTTTTACAATTCAGAGTCAATATTCGCCACGGGCCAGATCGAGGAAGAAATTGAGCGGCAAGTCCAAGGTATCTTATAAACTTTGTTGTTGTGATAATTAATTATAAATAATATTATTTAATTATTAGTGGTTTAAGCTTGAGCTAGCGATAAGTGGAGATAGAAAATGACTATTCGAAATTAATAAGGCATGTGGTGAGTGAACTTTCCGGTCGAAGCATTCCGTCTGTTACTTTTGTTAATAAGTAAATTACTTCTGTTAATTTTGTTAGTTATTTTGATTTATTTGTTATTTAGATCAATGATTAGTTATTTGAACTTGGTATTGCGTGAAATTGAGATAGAATATGACTTCTTAGGCCAGGGTACGTGAACTTCCCGTCAAAGTATTCCGTTTGTTGCTTTGCGGCGGCCAACCTTTCTCCATGAAGATTGTATTCTCTGTTAAATGATGATATCTTCCTCTAATCTTCAACTTAAGTTTAATCAATTATTGATGTTCGGTTGTATTTTACCTGTGTAAATTTCTTAAGGTCAGGTTGGCACGCATTGCATTGATGCTTAAGGCTTGTTGTTGACGAGATGGGTCCATGGCTAGGACTGCTTTTGAGACTATCATTCAATGTCATGAGTGCATAATAAATCGGAAAAAGGACACTCCACTTAAGGCCTTTTTACACCTACATAAACCCGTACGAGTCTAAATGTATGAACGCGAGAATGAACACGAAATACGTACCGTACGGTTGCGTTGTTGCACGTTATGTGGTTACACGTGTAACCACTCAACTTGTGCAACGCATGATCGAAAAATTGAACCTATATTAGCTTGGTTCAAACATTCGTACATGTTCCGTTTCGGTCCACAAAAATCATTCACGCAAACAGGCATTAACTTGTACGTGTATCGTTTAAACGCAGGCTTTTAGGTGAGTTAAGTTATTTAGGCTTATTTTTGGTTTCATTGAAATTCCTCTAATAAGGAATTTAATCAGTGTTATCTTCTTTTATATGTATCATGATCTGCTCTTAGTTTAAGTTTATCACCTTGGTGTTAGAGGATTTGCAAACCAGTGGGTAAAATCTTCAGGACAAGCATCGGTCTGTTGTGGTGTCCGATCATGGTATCCAATGAAGATCTAATATTAATTAGGTTTCTTGTGGTGTACCCCATGGTCATATTCTTTTTGTCATTTATATTACTGACCTCTCTAACAAGCTAAGTAAAGTACAAGAGGCTATAACAATCCCTAATTCAGGCGATCTAATATCCGAGCAGACGATACTAGTAAAACAAACGACTAACAAATGCTACAATCCCTCCAGCCGTGATCCAGTAGGGTAGCACTGGGAGCGATAGAAGCGAAAGTGGACCACGAATCTGTAGCGTCTGAAGCAGGAGCACTCGGGAGCATTGGGAGCGTGTACTGGACTACGCTCTAGGTCATAAGAACGAACAATAGTGCGTGGGGACGCAGACCGCACTTCGGTCGCCCGGCAACGCCCGAGTTACAGAGGGAAATTTATGGAGTGGCGGTTATCCACGACTCATGGGACCAGCCCGGAGCGCAAAGCGAAGAGTTAAGACTGCGGTATCCACCCCCCTGCACGCGTAATTGTGCTTGCGGAGGGAGACCGTACGACGAGGGAAATCTCTGAAAACGACCGACAAATGCAAGAGAGAGAGACGTGTAAACGCTGAAGGAGGAAGAGGAAGTGTCCCGGAGTAGTATATGGAGGATGCATGGTAGATGGGGGGAAGTGTTTTGAAGTGGGGCAAAGAGAGAAAAAAAATGAGTACACAAATCCATGAATAAACAAAGAGGAAAAGAGAGAGTGGCCAAGAGTTAATTAAAGCCTCAGTAATGCACACAATCGTAGAAGACAAAGATGTCCATTCACAGAAACACTTAAATGTGCTGTGTAATGCTTCATAAATTTACAACTAGTGCTAAAACATAACAACAGTAACTAATACTAATATATGCTTGTTTCACACAGCAATTTCACAAAAAATAGCGAAACTAAGCAGCCGTTATTTTTATCAATAGAAGCACTCTTAACCCTTATTATCCTTGACTTTTTTATATTTCAGCGCAGAGAATCGACTGTAGTATTAGTGATGATTAGTAGATACTTAGCGCAAATTTAATCTGCAAAGATAATTATGTTTTCAACCACGTATGAGGTGAGTAAGTCTTTGAAATAAACCTTAATTTGTGCTGCTGGATTTAGAAATATTATCTGAAATACTCATTACATTTGGAGAGAGTACAAGGAAAACAAAAAACGCTTGTTAATTACACAAACAAGAACAGCAGCTAAATATCAATCCCCGAAGTACTGGTTGGAGGAGGGATAGCGAAATGTCAAGAATCCCTTTCCGTCACTTTCATACTTTGACCAACTTATTGACTAACAGACTTTAACCATAATTACTGCAAAACAAGGTGAGAACCAATTTTTTGTTTTTACTTATATTATGGCGTATGCTATCGCCACAGGGCTGCTAAAAATATTCACTTCCATTGGGACGAGTCAGAGTAGAGATTTTTACGAGGTTTGCGTGAAAAAAAATCATTACGAGGTTTACGTGCACTTAAATGTCCAAAAAGACAGTTTCCGCTACATGTTCGTAAAGTGTTTTTGAAGTAGGGCAAGGAGGAAAATATGATAATAAAAAAATAAGTATATCAATCCATTAATGAAAAAAGAAGGAGAAAAGAGAGAGGTAGTAAAGAGAGAAAAAAGGCAAGCTCGGGGCGTTTAATTAAATCCCCAGACCTACGCAATTCCCTGAGTGTGCTGTAATGGAGTAGTTCTCATTCCTCCCCTCTCTTTTTCTCTGCTTCTCCATCCCTGACGTCGGAATGAAAAAAAGCGTGGGGGGAGTTTCTCTTTCGTTACAGCGACGGGAAGGGAAGATTATGCGTCGTGACGTTTTCGTCGGATTAAGCCCGCGAATGGGTCTGAAGTCGTTGGAAATATTTCCGAGATATACCTCCACACGGTTGAAAAAATTATAATCTCACCATCACGCAAACATTTTTATCATTGCTATTTTTTTAATTCCTACATCCGACTTACGAGAGAGAGATGGGAGCAAGACATATAAGTCCGAGGGGACAATGATGATTGCTCAAATCCGTCGATTGACCTGATTTGACATTACTTGAGCGAAAAAGCTCTAACGTTGCCGTCCCGCATTACGGGTTACATATTTCTTAACGTTAATTGAGCGCGGTAGAGCAGATTTACAAGTGAATAAGAACAAAAAGTTATTACGAACATGAACTCAGGACATGTTGGAAAGATTCCCCACTGTGATTTTTGAGAACACAGAAATAATACGATGCACCATTATTCGCAACTTCCTCAGCGTATTTTAAAGAGCAACGTACAATTATCTCTCAAGGGGTTTTAATATTTACCATGCAGACAACACCATAGCGCCCAAACACAAAATAACGAAGTCTCTACTTCGAATAATACTTTTTGAGTTAAACGTTAGGTTAAAAGGCACTGTGTAGTGAATGGTGGTCACCATCAGGAATCATATCCATCAATGGAATGAAACATTTCTTTAAGCGGTTTCTATTGCTGGTAAATTGAAACCAAGATTGCAAGAAGACAGTGATGGTATAACGATGAGACACATAGGCAGTGAAATTATTAATAGGAAGTTTGATCTAGCATACCTAGTTTATATATGGCTTCAGGAGATTTAACGACTGTTTTTCACTCATTTTTCACTCCGTGACATCGTCCCAAGATAATTGTTATCGATCATAATTTATTTGGCGAAGGAAGCATTGCGCGGTAATATGTGGTGGTAGATATTTATAACATCAAGAAGTAATTGCAAATTGTTCACATTGAACTGGAAGGTGTACGTTCGTATGAATTAAATTATTGAAGAAAGTGCTACCACCTTTCACTTCAATATGTCGCACTTCCTCTATAAAACGCCTGAATCAATTGAAATTATCCAAATTCTCCATTATTCGGTTACAGCAACGTCGGTTGCTGTGCGGTAAAAGACATATTTACAACAGACACGATGGATACCACGGAAACCCTGGTTGGCGGAGGCTATTGAAATGGACAAATAGGACTGCAGCAACAAGAACTGGTGAGAAAGCATGTATCAACAACGGAGGCTTAGATCAAGGACCAGCCAGTGGCGTATCTAGGGGGGGAGAGGTGCGGGGGGTCCGGATCCCCCGAAATATAAAAACACATTATTATCCTCCTTCATAAAAGAAAAAATATTGAAAAATCATGAACTTACAAAACATTTAATATATCTTTAACAAATGAAGATTTTTCGGTTATGAAAAGAGTTTAAATTAGTTTAAAACCCTTTACCTAGTAAAACCCTTTTTTTTTTCAAAAAATTTTCCCCCTGGTTTTGGAACCCCCCACAACGGATTTCCAGGCTACGCCACTGGGACCATCATCCTCTCCTGAAGTCGCTGACGGTACTGCCTGTGAAACTGTTGTCGTCACACAGCAACCGACGTGAAAGAATGCGAGAAATTGAGAACTTTGGAATCGCATTACCGCTCAAGTAGAGATGGGTCAAAAAGAACCGAACTGCCAAAACGAACTGTTCACTGAAATGAACCGGTTCGAAAATGAACCGTTCTCTAAAACACCCTTTTCACTGTTCATGAAGGAACTGCACAATTGCGGCGTACTCGGTACAGTAGGTATGATCATCAAGAGGCATTTTGAACTGCAGCTTACTCGAGCAAGTGCGTTGTGAGTACAACAGACGGCGGTTTCGAACCGTTCGAAACAACTAATATTTGAACTGATATTTAAAATATCAGTTCATTCGAACCGTTCGAAATATTAGATCAAATATTAGTTTCCTCGGGGCGTTCAGTTGGGATATCGCGTTCATTTTGATTTCGTATTTTGAACATTTGTGGATTTGTGGATACATCTCCAAAAATATTGTTTAAAACGCGATTCATGAACTTAAGAAACAATTAGTCTTTGGACTTAGTTTTTTCAGGTGCATCATCTAACTTGGAGTTAAATCGTTTCTTAAGTTCATGAATCGCGTTTTAAACAATATTTTTGGAGATGCATCCACATTTCACATCACATCGCACTTTAAAAAATCATCGTAGGCGCCAAAAACTAAGTCTATAGCTAAAAAAGAGTATATGATAACAATACAAAATGTGTACATTGTATCCACTATTTATATTTTTCTTAGGTTGGTCGTACAGATATTTACTTTTAACTGGTTTAATCTATATTTTACCCTGCGTCGCTTAAGAGTTCTCAACTGTGGATAGTGGGAATGGCATGGAACGCCAGCTGATGGCTCGTGCCTAGAAGGAGAGTTTGTTTTTCAACAAAGGAGCACGTTTCCTCCCCTCCGCAATACTTTGTAGCAAAGGATAGTAACTGCACTGAGGCGGCGTGTCAGAAAGTATGTACTCAAAATATTTATATAGAATCGCTAGCTGTGCAAAAGTCAAAGTTTCTTATAAAAGGAGAATTTTAAAACTTGAATAACATCATTTTAAAACGTGAATAACATCTGGCACTGACTTGATATGTAAATATTAAGTCTGGCCTATTCTAAAGTGGACAGCACATATTTTCTTGCGCGTGGATGACCAAGTAAAGGATCGGGGCAGAACTTGCTCGCAATTACCATAACACTCTCCACAAACCTTACGATACCACACTAAGCTTTCATGTTCTCTAAACGCATGATAAACAATATTTTCTATCGAATGACCCTACCTGTTCACTATGAACCGATATTTTGAACTGTTATTTTTACTGAACAGGATCAAAGTGAACGGTTCATATAAATGAACAGTTTAACCCACCTCTACGCTCAAGGCTTCGTCCTCACATCAAGAATAAATTTTTCAACTGCAGATTTTTAGGAACACGTTCAAATGCTAGCCCCATTTAATGGTCATTTCATTCATAGTGTTCGGGCCTTCGAAGTATATTCATTAATATGGCTAATGTGTTCAAAGCTAATGAGAGAGAATGTTCATGAGTTACACAAGGTAGTCTAGTATGATTTCTCATGCACGCAAACTTTCACAAAGAATCGGTACTGAGACTTATTATTATGCTATAAAGACTTATAAAAATTAGTCTATTCAAAAGAAGTTTTGAGCAAAAAAGTGGACATTTCAAAGTGGAAATGCATTAAAAACACAATTCTGACATAGCAGAAGTAAAACTTCACAGAATGCAAAATTCCGAGCGCCATTCACTTTATATGGAATCAGAAATTCAAAGAAATTACAAAGTGCAAATTAACTAGATACGACTGAGCCATAAAAAAATAGAAGCAGTACTAGGGTCATTAGGTTCATAAAAAAGATGAATTATCTTTCTAGGATAAATTGAATTTTATTTCAGCTTAGTCATCAAGCATTAGAAGCGACTGCCATAAAACATCAGCTTAAGATCACGCAAACGTATCATTTGGAATGGATAAATTTCACATTCACCGTGTTATGTTAGCTGTAATCGATGGCTGGAAAGGTCGCAAAATGCAAACTGATTTCTTCGGTATATATTCATTTCCGCTATAAGGTTACCAAAACGTTTACAAAAGCATTATCAAATAGAACAGATATTTCATCTACACGCTCCATGAATACAAAAACTAACTTCTTTACGCATAATCGATAACTTTGCTTGTTCTCAAAGAAACTTTTGCTCAACAATATTTGTGACGCGGGGTATTGCTCTATTTATCCAGCATAAAATCACCACATTCTCACAGAAAATTGTCAATGCTCGCAATGCGAAATAATCTGTATTCATTCCCGTAGTTTTACCCCCCTAGCTGCTACAATTTAGTCCCAAAGGGCTCTTGGGTAGATATTCTCCGCGCAATCCTACTTAATTCTTTCTCACAATTCACTTACACTACACTATCTTTCGAGAGACTATGTTTCGGAACAACACCTGGGTCACTTAAAAACCGACTTTGCGTCCGACGGTTATTCTTCAAACATTTTGTCGCTTATTAACTCTTAGTCCAACCTACTTTATCACAGCTTTTCTTCAGCGCGTTAAGCGGCGTTAACCTCCGTCCCAGCAGAAATAAGCAATTAATCGTTCTACAGCCGTTTTTCACAAATTTTTAATTCCTCGCTTTCATTTATCCCCGCATATTTCCGACAATTTTTTTCCCGAACCTGAATTACCTATGAAGTGTTTGCTATTTGAAAGATAATCCAAGTAAAAAGTTTTTTCTTGATATTAAACGTTCTTATTTGGCTTGGCATAACCTTGGCTTCCGCATCCATCCCATTTACCAGGAACTACACCTGCCATACATATATAAATAATAATCATCAGTACCTAAAGATGTAACTATGTTACGAAACTCGGAACTCGTTCAATTAACATAAATAGTGAACCTTATGAAATCTAATTCCTTGATTTACCATAGAGGAAAGGTTTCGCAGAGGAAAAGCCTTGTTATCAAAATAATCCAGCTTCTTTTACGACTTTAAAATCATCATTTTTATCATCTCAGTGCAACCTACAACAATTTCCTTCAGCAACAATGACCTTAACCCTTTGACAACAATCGACAATTGCCATTATTGCCAAGTGAAACGTGGACAGGTGAGCAGAGAAAAGAAAAATGACAAAAAAGTCCCAAAATTAATGGAAAGTAAGATGCCTTTCTTCACTACAGAACGATTGCCGAAGTTTCCATATAAATAAATTTGAAATAATGAAGATGGGAAATCTGTAATTAGTCCAATACAAAATGTTTGGTAAAATATTTTGCATTGGAGTAATTGTGGTGGTAAAATATAGCAAGAAATAATGCTAACAACAAGATGATTTCTTTCCTCAGGGAAAAATTGTGATCATTCGATCAATATTGATTCATTCACCTACAAAAATAAATTAGTGAATGTCCTCAGATGCAATATCTATAACCACGCACTCCTAATAAACCTCTGAAAATTTAAATCGATAAACAAAAGCCATTAGCGCAGGAAAACTCAGGTGTCATTCAAGCGATATGGCACTCGCATTGAATTTACAATTTTATCTTGTTAGTGATGGAAAATAAATTCGATTATAGCGTGAAATAAAAAACCCAACATTTTTATCATGATGACCTCGCAAAAAATATAAGCATTTGGGTCTACGAATTGCCGTGTATCCATCTATATATTTAAAAATTTGAAGGCAGCAGTGCAAATTTGAAGTAGATAGAAGGTAAAAACGAGTGTTAAAAATAAAGAATGATTAACATAGATTAAATATAGTCAAAATGAGCTTCCAATGGAAACAATATTTAGTAATCACTCATTCCATCAACTCGCGTTGGAAATAATACGATACGATAGCTGTAGCAATCAAAATGAGATTGCATTTTAAATGTAAATAGTACCACATAGGGAAGAATTCATAATTAATGATCTTCATTAATGTATTCCGATAAGTACTTCTATATTATTGCCCCATTAATTATGCAGTAAAAACAATGTCTTTTTCTTTCACGCAACTTATAAAAACTTTCTTCCCGCAAATTAAATTAGGTCTAGCGTAATTATTTCTTCCCTAGGAATACTCAAATGTTTATGTTAGGTTGCCATGCTCCAATAGATGAGTGAACATGAGGAAGTGGCGAAGCCTGGTAACTTCTCTCAAGAAAGTTGGCAGCGTAGTAGGACAAAGTAAAACCGTTCCACCCTTTGCAAAAAAATACTTGGATACAAGTGGGATAGGCATGGCTGCACACAAATTTGAGATACAGATGTGGAGAATAACGGAGAATATAACGCAGGAACGGAGAGGAAAATGTGGAAATACTATCATACCAATAAAAAAATCGGAAAGTACTGACAACGGCTATTGGCATGACTGGTTAGGAGTCTGACATAAGCGCTGATAATGTGAGCGAGTACATCTGTGAAAAAGGGAAGAATACGACAGATAACACAAATACATTCAATAAATATAAATTAATGATTACTAAAATTACGAAATGCCATGAATGCCAAAACCAAATGCCATATTCATTGGATGGCCTCGTCCATATTGACTTTCGATAAGAATTATTTGCGACTGTGTTGCCATATCAATGAAGTATAGCATATGAGAAACCGCGATATTTTCTCAATTATTTTTATAAACAGGAGTGTCATGGTCTCCACTAAAAAAGATGTTTCTAGTCGTTGCATAAATTTGCTTTAGAAGGAAGGCATAAACTACGACAAACAATTTTCAGATATTTTCACCACCGAGCGGGCAGGACCCTAAAATTCAATTCCAAGAGGATTCCAATGGCACAAACCTAAGGCACAAACAAACACAAACTAAGAACCACCTATAAAAATATTATCTTCCCATTAATGCCCAGACGTATCTTTAGATACGTCACACTTTAAAAACTCCTAAATACTCTTTTGTTTGTTGTTTATTTATATTTTATTAATATGCAATTTCTTTACGTAATATGACAGAAGAAAATCTTCTAATGGTGTACAAGTGATTTAGATTATTTAAGCCTATATTTGCAATTCTTATGCTTACTTACATACGGCTGGTCATGAACTACTCAGAAACCGCTACGATACGGCCATGTGAAAATTAAATTTTCATATAAAGCATTGAGTTTATGAATCCAGATTTTACCTGTTTTATTTTAAATGTATAAGGAATATTGGCTTTTTGAAGACATTCATTTTTCTTTCAAGCTCATGACAATACTAACCAGTAAAATTTTGACGTATTTAAAGATACGTCTGAGCACTTGTGGCACTAAATATTCCAGTTTTGACTTATAGGTATGTGTTCATTCTGTTTATTGATTAAATAAATAAATAAATAATTATTTTACAAACCTAATTATGTGATGCATCGAAGACAATTTTATATTTCTGCAATTTCATAATGCATAGCATTTAACAATTAGGTAAATACAGCAAAAACAGGAATTTTCTCATAAATGTGGTGTATCCTCTTTTCAATTGCGATAAAGTACCTTGGTTGTGATGAAGTAATTCGAAGCATGAAATGAATTGGTATTGGATTTCCGGAAGCGCAAATACTCGCGATATCAAGTTGCCTATCCTGGCACAGTAGCGGATATGGAAAAAATTCAAGAGGGGCACAAAAGATATCTTGAGCTACCTTTGCATGTATCTTAATGAAAAATAATCAAGTCACATGCAAAGTTTAGGAAATTTCTATGTGAAATGATTATACATACATTCACGCCGGCCTCGGTGGCGGCGGGGTAACGCTCTCGCCCGCCAAACAAGAGGTCGCGGGTTCGAGCCTGGGTAGGTTTCCCCGGTCCAGGACATGGTCGTTTGTGTACGTTTACTAGTTACACTTGTTGAACACCCCGGTGTAAAATGGCCAATATGAGCTGTATCCGGTGGTTTGAGAATAAAATTTAGAAAAATAAAATATACAAGGCAATGCCATCTTATGATATGAAAGAGTTACAATTGTAGTTCTGCAATGTTAGGTAATACGGGTGGCCACGTAAGAGAAAAGAGACCGCGCTCGCCCCCTTCGCCCCCCATATGCATCCGCCAGTGTCTTGGCATTATTTGTATCCTGTATGCCCGACGGTGGAATAAATTGATTACTTCGTTTCTCGTTAAACTTTCTGCTGGCAATGATATCCAGATTGCAAACCGGAAATCAGTGTAGGAAATAAGTAACTTTGGTGAACATTGGCAATGAAACTATGTACTACGCTACGTCACCCAAAACTTTGTACATACTTTGTATTCAAGTTTTAGCCTCCGAAGGACACACCTGACATTAGGAGGAACTGACGCTTTAAAAACTTCTCAACCGTCTCTTTAGTAAATAATTTTTTGTTACTTTTGTTGCACACTCCTTGCTATATATGCTTCCCATTTACCGCTGAGAAGAGAAGACGTACCTTAGTAACGGAGCAGAGGTGAAACAAATCTGAAATACTTTTACCATCAACGCTGTCAGCAGAAAAATTCAAGACCAATTTTCTGAACAATTGTAAAAAATGTTAGTACGTTATTCGTACGTACAAATCGAAGAGATTTTTCAAGTGTTTGGAATATTGCTACTCTCAGTTTATCACCGTCTACCTAATAGATGGCTTTATCGGAGGTCATCTCCAGACTATACCATCGAAATAGTTTCTAAGTCAATGCGAAGGGACAGGTTTGAATAAATTTAAAGGTTTCTGCATCTGGCAGATAATTATTATAATGGGAAGAGTGATGGCAAAGATAGGCTATATAATGCTCAACCTTTGTTTGAGATTTGAAACTTGACTTTCAAAATTGTAAGCGCTGGATGATACTGTTTGGTGGATGAATCAATCAACCCCTATTATGGTAGATATGGCTCCGAGTAATGTATTACAGAGAAAGGAGTAAGAGATGGGTTAAAATTATGGTTTATTTCGGAATATAGTCAACCTTTATCATGCTGTGGCCAACCTTCAGAGAACAGATCTTAGTCAAGGAGGATATGTGGTTTTAGGACTCGTTGATGAGTGTGAATTACCACCAGTTACAAACATATTTGTTGGCAATTCGTTCACATCAGAAAAGCGGCTCAGAAATGTTAACTGGAAGGAGCTTGTGTGGCACTGGAACATTTCATGAAAATAGAATCAATAGTGTATATAACCTTCCTGAAAAAGCTGCATTTCAAAAATCAAAGGGGGAATGCTCTAGTTTAATCGAATAATTTATAACAATGATAAATACAGAGATACCATGATTACTAATAGCATACATAATAAAATGAAAACTCCTGTTTGTTATCCTGTTTCCGAAAAGAAAAAATGGATGTATCAGTTGTACAGGGATGGATACTAGGGTGGTGCGAAAAAACTCAAGTTACAAATTTCGTGTCATAATAGTGCGGAAAAGTTGCGATACGTTAGTACAAGAAAAACAAAAAAAGAATTATTAAAATCGGACGTCATCTTCCGATCCCGCAAAGCACCTGAAAAAATGACAAAAATGAAAGAAATTCTTTTTTTTTCGTTGTAAAAAAATGGAATAAAATTAATATCTTTTAACGCAACAGCAAAAAATGGTTACAAATATCATAGTTTATTATTAATATATGCATATTTATGGTTTTAAACTGTTATTACCGATCACACCAGATCATTAAAAATGTATAAATTTTGCAATTTTGCCGGTTTTTCAGAGTTTTGTAATAATTACTTGAGGATAATTTTTGCGAAGTTTTAAATAGTCCTTCAGATCAAAATGACAATAAAACTGGCCACTAGAATTGAAAGGCAAAATTGCACCTTAAAAAGGCAGCATGTTATCCCTATTGAAACCGAAAGTGAAGATGTTGAGGTTTTAAATGACGCAACGCAAAGTTCAACAATCAAGGAGAAATTTGTTGACCAGGAAGATCACATGCCTAGTACACCCTAAAAAATATAAATCACCATGGCAAATTGGGGTAAATTTATAAACTACAGCTTTTCATTGTGACCTCACCGTACAGCTGCTGCAATAGCATCAAGGGTATTTGTAGACAATGGTGTTATAACTGAAGAATATACTTTTAAGTTCATTGACTGATGTAGAATTAGAAGGGAAAAGAGAAATATTATTAGCGATATACTTAGAAAATCCATCTTGATCTAGGTGAAGTACACGGGCTATACTTTGAGGGAAGGATATACAATACCATAGTAATAGAAATGATTGAATTGAAAGAGTACTGCCGGACAGTTAAAGCGGATCACCAGTCTCTAATAAAAGAACCGGATTTTGTGTATTTGAGTCATGTTTCTCCAAGCTCCGGGTCTGCTAAAGATATAGTGGTCTCCATATTATCTTATCTCTCTGATCAAGGAGTATCATTAGAGCACTTAGGGTTAGTATGCTGTGATGGCACGAACATCAACATTAGATGGAAAGGTGCACTATTAGAGAGCTCGTAGGAAACATTGGACCTTCACTGCAGTGGGCAGTTGGTTTACTTCATTTCATTGAATTACTTTTGTTATATTTTTCAGTATTTAGATGGTGAAACAAGTGGCCAAAAATCATTTAGTGGGCCAATTGGACTAATCTGAATGGTAATGGAAAGCTTCCAATTCTGCATTTCCAAGCAATTCAATGTGAAATTCTACAAGTTGATAGATAAATTTTGAGCAAGGACAAAAGATACCTTATTGACATTAGACAAGCAATCACAAGTGCTGAATTTCCAAATGACTTACCAAACCAGAGCAATGGAAACCTCTCGATACATACCTGAATATTAAAAGAAAGTAGTTTTCCCTGTTATTGAATGGAACTCTAAATTTGACCACGCAGAGAACGTATTGATGGCGATGGTTTTTGATTACAGAAGGCACATTAGAGAGCTAGGGCTAAAAAGAGTATTTAAGGCCAAACAGACTTAACTAAAAGCAAACCTATCGTAAACTTCATTACTCCTGCCATGAACTTCGAAATAAATGACTGAATAGAATTGATTGCCTGGAATAGGTGCTTTCCATTCATTGACACAAGTCGACTTGGGTCGCGGTTTTCGTGTTCCATTCTGTGTGTGTCGCCGACTGTTGTGACACAAGTCAACAAACGGTAACGCACAGGAATAGGAGAGTTATAAACAGTTTCCGTGAGTCGACACAAGTCGACTCGTGAGTCACATGAATGGAAAGCACCCAATGTAGTCAAACTATCTACTCCACTTCTTCTTATGAGAATAATTGCTAATGAAGAAATAGCTTCCTTCATTGAATCTGGTGATAAACAAGATTGGGATATTTTAACTTCCTACATCACAGGCAAGCAATGGAGCCGTGTGTGAAATTGGTAACAGAGGCATCCCTTAAGCTTTGTGGCTATCGATCCAGAGATGGATTTATTAGGGCTATATTCAAATCAAGGTCCATTATGCCCGACTTCACCACAAAATCGCAATACAAAGTAGTTTTCACAAGCTAAAATTTAAAAGAAGGACAAAAAAATTTAATATTATAAATAGCAGTAACCCTCATTAGTTGGATGGATGGAGGGTGTGGGTAGAACTCAAAGTGCAGCACCTCTCCGCGGTGAGTTCTGGATTGTTCAAATATAATTAAATCATATATAAACAAAGGAAGAGCTGCATAATCAAACATGTATTTTAGCCTAAAATATTACCTTAAGTGATTATTACACAACTCTGAAAAACCGGCAAAATTTATACATTTTTAATGATCTGGTGCGATCGGTAATAAGAGTTTAAAACCATAAATATGCATATATTAATAATAACCTAAGCTATTTGTAACCATTTTTTGCTGTGGCGTTAAAAGATATTAATTTTATTTCATTTTTTTACAACGAAAAAAAAATTTTTTTTTCATTCTCGTCATTTTTTCAAGTGCTTTGTGGGATCGGAAGATGACGTCCGATTTGAATAATTCTTTTTTTGTTTTTCTTGTACTAACGTATCGCTACTTTTCCGCGCTATTACGACACGAAATTGGGAACTTGAGTTTTTTCGCACCAACCTAATGGATACGGTATAAAAAAGTGGGATACAGGGTCACGCTGCTGTAAAATGTCAAAATCAAATTTAAATTGTTCATGTAAAAATGCTATAATAATACTCAACATTATATTATTACTATTAAATTACTGATGAAGGCATGAGTAATTAATTATATATCAAAAACGCGCATCAACACCGTTAAATGATTATGTACATTTTTGACCCCGTAAGTGCCCAGATGTATCTTAAGATACGTATAGGATTAAGTACTATGCAAATGTTAGGGATTTTTAAAACATTTTTTTCCGCATCAGATATGATGTCTAATCATAATTTATGCAAAAAAAAGTGAAATGTTTTCAAAAAAATCTTCTGGGCATTAATGGGTTAATGAGGCGTTTTCAAAATTCCTTTCCTTAAACTCACACATTGCTCAGGTGCACCGGTCGGAGAGTCGAAATGGGAACTGAGCCTGCAAGAGAGTGTAACCTGAGCTGAACGATGGGGGGATCGCTCGTACGGAGCCGAAGTCACAATTCATTCCAATAATACGGTACATGGTAAGGATAAATAAATTAAGACGTATTATAACCTTCGCCATTCAGCCATTCCTTTTTAAGTTTACTACAATAACAAAAATCGGAACTTCTAATGCATTTTCGACGACATTAGAGTTCTGGTTCATTGATTCGCATAGAAAAAACTGTTCAACGAGGGATTTTAGAGATGTTGAGGGAGTGGTAACCTGAAGAGTTTCGTCCACTAGAGCCATTAGCGTCAATTTCAGGAATTTTTAATAGTGAGTGCATATCCAGAGGGAATCTTAAGAAAAATATTAGCTAAATCACATAGACATTATAAATAAGGAATTGAATTACATGCATTACGAACGAGATAATTAGTTTTTTTTGTATTTTGTAATGTTTACCCGAGGATGACTACTACTTTAATTATAATGACTTCGTATTCTATTCACTTGAGGCCAATGATTTTTTGAACTCTAACACAGATTGTGAGAATAATGACTATTTACCTCCAAGTTCTGAACACTCCGCCTCCTCTCGCATTTTCAATTTAAAATCAGAATGTTTACGTTAATAACATTCATAGTCCAGAGGTAGTTTTTATGAATTCCGCCTGAAGGCGCTGCTAAAGTAGCTTTTGTAGGTCATCTCTCTCTAACAACGGCTCATCACTGAGGTAACGAATCTTCCTCATGAGGGTAAACGACATCGAGCCACGAGAGTTCGGTTCACGCGGCCGATGATTTACATATATGCGAACCGCTATGCAAAAGTTAGTTACGTCATCAACTGATCGGCAAAAGGGCAGTGGCAGTTAGTATTTCGCCAGAAATAGCTTTTAAGAAGACGACGGATCGAAAAATAGATAAATAGAAGTCTTCTCATGTTTCGCACTCTATCAATCACAGCGGGCAATTTTAAAAATATGTGAAAGAGCCAATTCTTAGAAAAGAGCGACCCTTTTCACGGAGGCCGATTCCTTTTATTGGCCGAAAAAAACACCCGTCCACAGGGAGGTCACAGCCCTTTCAACATCACAAGGCACTGACGGGATTGATGGCTAATTAGCGCTTAATTAATTTCTGGAAATCATTTCCACTCAATGCGTCAAAATGCCTGTGTTTTCTCTCGATTCCCACCGTTGATTTATCAAATAGCTGACTCTTCGCCATTCAGTTGCTCTTATTCCCTCTCCCCCATCTTCGCGAGATCTCTGTTTGCATTATATAGGTCGACGATTTCTAGGAAAGGGGTTTGCCTCTGCCGTCCTCGTGATTGATGAAGTTTTTAAGGAGAATTTATATTTTTTTCCTCTAATACCGCGCCTCCGCGCCTTCCAATTTCTTCCGAGCTGTCTTCCGGCGATCAAAAAGCGTGCAACACATTACGGCCGACGTAATAGTCCCAGTTGATTAATGTCCTTCAAGGGTTCCAGAGGTGAAAGCGAGAAGCGGACGAAAGTTAGTCACTATACACAAAAAGGGGCTATACACAAAAAATAATAAACATTTCCTGCCTATTTGTTCTCGTTTGAAGAAAATGTACCACCGGAAGATAAGAACCCAAGTCTGAGATGTACACGGACACAATAAGCTTCCTTTCTGGAACTCATCCCGTAAGTACTTATCATACTTCACAAATTATGGTAACTTGAATCCCCTTTTCAGCCGGACTTCAAAAATAGCTAAATACTTCATCGTCCTCCTCAAAGTACCGAATTTCAGTTAACTAGCGCGCATAATTACTTATCTCAATTATCACAACACCCTTCGGCTACCAACAGATTTCTCAGGACTTTCCAGTATTCCTTTTTTAAAACGTCCAGCCGCTATGACTTGGAAAAATAGGTGTAATTCAACACATTGGAATTTATTATCTTCATGCGTAACTCTGATTTGAAAACGAAATCCATACCATGAATTCAATAAATGGCTTGAAAAACAAGAGTTAATGCGAATGCATTTGTTCTGAATTTGACCACTACCACCTCGATCAAAAAATTCACACATTAACCCAATGATACCTGCTTTTTTATCTTGTTTCTCGTCGTTTGGATGAGCGGACAAGGAGGAAAATGTATTATGCCTCAGAGTAGGGACATAATAATGTCCTCAAAGTAAAAGTAGAGGCCGACGTAGTCTCTCTAACTAGAATGTAAGTATGGGAATATCTAGGACGAAATGAAAAGAAATAGCATGCAAGCAAGCGCTTTATTTCCATATCTCATTGTCCTACAAATGTTGGGGTTATAATGATGGCCTCAGCCTTTTGGCTACTACCTACGAAAACTATCTTCGCAGCTTGCCAATCAGACCTATCACTTGATCTCGGATTTTGCCCCTTTCAACCTTTCTCCCATGCGCAGTACCTACCCTTAAATCGTTCATGTATATGCATATATTTGCCCTGAGGATCATGCTGAGAGAAGAGAAGAATTCGGGACGGCTAGGAATCGTTAAGAGGGGTCATCAGCCTCCCTTGATCTCCCGAATGGTTCGTCAAATTACGACGGGATGTATATAAAAGAGTTGAGAAGGAGGAAAACGGAAAAACGTCTAAAAAGAGAGTTGGCTGTATAACTTAATAACTCGTATACTTTAATAACTTTATAAGTCGTAAATTAATTGAAATACTCAAAATACCCATCCTCCCCACGACCCCAATGCCGACCCGAGGGTAAAAGGAAGCGCGTGAATAAAAAAAGCAAGTCAAGTATGGTCTCTCTAGGTGGGGAAGTAGAGAGGACAACGGGGTTTTTGCGACAAGTTGAACCTTTTTAAAAATCGCAACCCGCCTTGCTTTCACCTGCGTGAGCACCACTGACTGGTGTCGGCGAGGATTTCGAGGAGCCGGAGGGTGCCGGAAAATCCTTTGAAAGCCACCGATACGGGAGCGGGAAAAATTGCACGCGCCCAAGAGGGGTGGGGAGGTGGCGCTTTATGCCGCACCCGGCTATGTGTGACCCGTCGCACAGTGGTCCCAAATCGAAAAAAGCTGGCCAAAATTAATTACGCCGTTGTTATTATGTATATATTTGACCTAAAGGTCTATTCTTATTGTTTTTGACCCGCTTATTCTGAATTTATAACTATTTTTTATGTATTTGCAATAATTTTATTGCTATTTCACATTTTGTTTAAACAATTAATTTTTTTAACATTGGAATTTGAGATTATACTGGTGATAGTAAATTAAAATTATACATATCATAAAACTGAATTAGTTATTTAAAACATACATAAATGCATATAAAATGACTGCATTGTTTATTTTTGGACAAATTTTGAACAACTTATTTTGAATGAACCAAGAGAACATTTTCTACTTTCTCATTTGTTTGATCGTATTTTATACGAAAAATAAGTTAATATTAATTGGAAATTTATATTATAAGTATATTATTAATATTATTGTACTGCATTAATTGTTTAAAAATTATAATATCTAATTCTAATTAAGTAGACAATTTTATAGTTCCTTGTAACGTGCCAATGGATTTGGAAGCAATTTTAAACGGGGTTCCGTATTTCACAAGTTTCAACGGAGGCATTATTACAATCATTAAAATGTTATAAAACAATATTTCATAACTCCTATAACTCAAGTTAAACGCCAAATTTATTGATACGCTTGCAATAAGCTCTTTACGAAAAGAGGCATCAATTTAACGAGCACATGATTTGGTACGAAAAATTAAATGAGATTTTCCATTAATTTGGGCTTTTTTAATTATCAAAAAAAATAAGTTAATATTTCTCCTTATCTTTCTCAGTCATTGTTACGAAAAAAATTTAAATACATTCATGATCACTATCCGACAAATCCTCATCACAGTCGTCATCCACTCAATTCTTCCAGGATTAATAAACTCTTTACCTCGACTGGTAATTGAAGTAATTTCCTTCTTTGAGCCTTAGAAATACTTGATATCATTGCATCTGAAGTTAGGAGTAATCTTTTAAACAGGTCTTCATTCGTTGCTATCCAGGAAAATTTCCTTGCATGATGCTCCCTGAATCTTCTTATGTCCTTATTCCTCGCCTCCATTGCCTCCTCAGACAAGTGGACAATAGGAAGGGCAGCTTCTTTAGATGTCCGTCGGAGGAGCAAGTACTGATGTTTCGTGAAATTACCAGAAACGATCATGGAAAGGGCTTCTTCGTGGGAGATTTTACTTTGCCTCACATCCTTGGCTCTCCATTTTGATAACACTCGCCGCGCTCTTGAGAGAGTGGTTGTTGTCACCTCATTTATTATTTTCGCCACGAACTCATCACCTTTGCTTCGATAACTCATGGATGCTCTACTGACGATGTGCTAGCTCTAAGATCCTCCGTTTTCCATCTCTAGGCCCTTTCACTGGACTTCTCAAATTGTTTAAATAAAGGCGGAGGAAATTTCAACTTCTCATTTAGGCAGTCAGCGAACTTTCTTCTAAAAAACCTGTCATTTCTTTTTCTTTCCTTCCACCGGCGAAGATAATTTGAGAGAAAAAACACTTCTCCGCAATTTTTTTAGGATAACTTTTGAATCAACGTCCTCATCTAACTCTATCTTGTTGCTCCAGCAATCCAATAAGTATTGGTTTTTAAACGATACGGACCCTTTTCCACTTTCAAGAAATTTTTCATGCATCTCAAGACGCGTGAAAATTTTCAGAGTTATCGAACTAAAACACTATGGGCACTCTTCTTTAACCCCACAAGTCTTCTTTAAAAAGTTCGAGGATACTCGAATTTTTCAAGACTCGATCTTCACGCTTGAGGAAACTAACTTTCACGTCTTTCGTTTGGCAAAATCTGAGTAAAACTGAGTTTTGGCGAGAAAATTTCGGGCAAGCGATGTCTAGAAGTAATTTGGGGGTTCCACAGTGTGAGGTTCGCGATGCTATTATCTATATTTTCTACTAAATATCACATTTGAAAGGTGAAAAGGCTTACTCCGCTCATCCCCGGTGGCCAAAGTGCAATTCATAACAAGTGTACAGAGAGCGGTGGTTGTGTTTTCCCGATGGGCGCAATCAATAGCCTAGGCCTTTTCGGCCGTCGTTTGCCCTGCATGCGGTTGAGGAGGCCGCTAAGGAGGCGACAGAGGGACAATGTGCCGCGTGAGGGCGAAAACTAACCCGTCTAACGGAAGGAAAGGGTGGAGTAGCATTTGAGGGATTCTTTTTTGTTTTGAATGCATTCATGTTTTACTTACTATACTATAAGCATATCTGCGAACTTTCGTTCCATAAATATATCCTTCCGCTCGAGTCCTTAAGCAATTTTTATGAGAGCATGGGCACGCGTAAATAAAAGGTAAGGTCAAATGGAAACTATTAATGATAAAACGTTCTACGTATGACAAGAGATGTTTATTCATAGGGTAAATATTTTTTGTAGAAATAAAATATCCAACAATGTTGAATAACACCCATAAATACTGGATTTCCTCGAGCCCTACCACGCGCCAGCCAGGCCCCCGCAATGTGGGCGGAAATCGGAAAAAGCCGGACAAAATTACAAAATGGCTTTTTTTGAGTTATAAACTTGAAACTTCGCAGGTATACTCAAATATGATTGAAGTTTATTGATATGTACTTCATTTGACATAGATCCTACCCGTTACTGAGATACAGAGGCTCAAAAGTGAGCAAATTTCCATAAAAACGCCCGTCTTCAATTTTCTCTGAAAATCTTCCAAAGTAAGTGAATGGTGAAGTTATGGGTGGATTCTTGCCGAATAAAAAACCACATAATCTGTTAGCATGGTGTATTTTCTTTAATTTTCCGTAATCTTAAAGAAAACAGCCCATAAATTCTTACCGTGCAGTAACAAAATGGCGGATACTGTTTTTCGACGAAGTTTTACATTTAGGTAGAGTTTCAAATAGGTTTTCGGCAAGGTCGCGCAGAGTAACTTATATGAGAGCGTCGTTTGAAGATTTCTTGAGGTCTTTATGCAGTTTTCTTTGAAATAAGTTTGCGTCGCCGGAAATTACATTGATTTTTCGATCGCGCGGCAGGGTTCTTCTCCGCGCGTCGGGAGTTGGATTAGCCGCGCCGCGGTAAGGTTATTGAAGCTGTACGGGTTTTAACACTCAACATTCACCGTTTTTATGTTTTGCTTCAAGACACCGATTCTCAAATGGTCTATGGTGAAGACAGTGGAGGTTTTTCATGCGATGTACTTGCACGTTTCATCGAAGTTCATTTCGTTATCTTTGGATACGATCGAAGACCATGCTTCTATTAAAAGCGTTCAAACCTCGACAAAGTGAGTTGTTTTCCTGGGACTCATACAAAAAGACCTACCAGAAAGATACCAGCTGAAACCCTATACCTTCTTCAATCACCGATCTCTGACCCTCAGGATTCTAATTTCGAAAACGGTCGTTTTATGACACCCTGGAGCGGAGCCCTTCACCGTTTTAACGGAGGTATTTCCATGGGAACTTCTAGCTTTTTTAGATGTGCATCATACCCTCAGCTCTACTTTGACATACAGATTTTCATATCTTTACACGTTTACCATGTGTTCCTCCCCGTGTACGCATTAGGGCATTGGATAACCATAGGCTCGACAAATTTATTATTTCTAAATTTTACATAGGCTCCATCCGCCATTCCATAGAAAATGCCACCTCACATTATTACATGACTTGATATCTACAAAATAATATTGGAATTGGTAAAAAAATCATTCACTCGGTAAAAAATATTTGCTCCATTATTTATCGCGGAGGCTGAATTTAAGACAAGGCCCTGATGCTCTGAAATTTCTCAATGACTTCCTGACAAAACGCATTCTATGGCCATACCTTAAGAAATGGGTAGAGAGTTCTCGATCTAATGAATGATTTTTGTGTCGATACAAAAGTTGGCTCGCTGACTCTATAACATTTCCAGAATTTGCTATGCATCACTTTCCCGGTACTTCAACGACAGCCGGTTGAGTATTGTATTATTGTAAAAATCTATTCCTCTCAAATTGATTGACTAAATAAAATTCCCCCTGTAGCTTCATGCTAAAAAATTCATATTATATTTGCCAGGCATTCCAGGGCGGCCAAAAAAATGTCGCACCTAATGTGTTAGATCACGCAGAAGAAAATTCAAACTTTAAAAACTACTGCCACTACTGCTGAGCTTGCTCTCGCGGCATCTGTGAGTTTGAGAGAGAGGGGAGACACTGCAGCAGCTCACCTAATTGCAGAAATAACAACTACGACCCCTACTCGGGCTAAGAGAGTTCTTTCAAAGTGGAGGACGAGTTAAAAGGTCCACCCTGAGATGACAGTGGAAGAGGCACTGTCATTGATGTTTGCCTCTGATTTGACCAAGCGTCAACATCGGTCGTTTTGTCCGGCTTTTTCCGATTTCCGCCCACTGTGCGCCGCCCGCGTCAGCGCATTGCATCATTACAGTTAAATCAATGCTGAGGTCGGAGTAGCAACTAGTAGCAAAAATTTTCTTCACTACTGCGTTGCATATACTTTTCCCTTTGTATTGGTGCAAAAGACACCGTGCATTCACTTGCCTTTCTAAACGATATTGTACATTTTATTTGAAAATTCGGGTAAAAAACACTAAAAGTTACAAAATATATATAAAATAGTAAACATAGTAAAATCCGAATAAAATTTATGTCTCACTTTGTAATAATGTTTATATTTGTAGTTAAAAATGTTTTGGCCAAATATATCGCGTAAAGGTTGTCCTGCATGACGCTGAACTTCCTCAAAATCGACCGATTTCACGCAACTGTGATTTTTACGGTGAATGCTCCATGTTTGACGGATCACTGCAGCCGCTCTGATGAACAAAAATACTAACTTAGTAGTGTATTTTGTAGACCATATCCTTTAGAATCCGAAAATAAGGTTCAAAAATTCCTTGAAAATTTTCGAAAAAACGACTTTTGGCCAGCTTTTTTCGATTTGGGACCACTGTGCGTCGCCCTTGGGCGCAGTTCAGTGCAGCATGAATCATCAGTCACCCGGCTAAAGTACGTATTGAGATAATTTCAGGTTTTTTCCACGTTTTACTTCCTTACATATGCTTGTGAAGAATGTTGTTTTTCGAACATTTGCAAACAAAAGAGTCCATCAAACATATTAGTATCGCTAGTAATTTAAAAAAATATAAATATTTATTCGTTGAGAAAAAAATTCGAATATGTGCATGTGGAAAAATTAAGCATAAGTGCAAAAATTTAGAGTGAAAAAATTTGCGACACAAATTCGCTCGTATTACGCGTTCCAATGCACGCACACATCGTGCAGAGAAAAGGGAAAGCAATGGGATATTGCCCGAAAGCAAATAACTAATTTATGACATGTTAAAAGCTGTCATCGTAAACTTAAAAATACTTTTGCGCCATTCCAGCACGAAAGGCCCTGGAAAATTGAATAAATAGCGTCATTTAACTTTAATGAATGTAATTTTGAGTGGACTGAAGCTGCTATGAGTCTCCTAAATTCCATGTGTGTTGCATTCAGCGTGCAATACTAGCACCACAGAATAGAAACCTAGCGGAATCAGAATGGTCACTCCAGGGAATTCATGTGGCATTTTTTTTCTGCGCATGCGTGGAGTCAGCCAAGTCAGCCATATTGTGAGAGAGTTACAAGCAGTCGCAAGCAGTGAACGTGAAGGCTCCGGAGGAGATTTACTTCGTTTTTGTACGAATTGAAGTGGATTGCGAAACGGCTTTTCTATTTCCGTTAATTGAAAACCCTTTTGGCATCCGAATTGTTGAGGGGAAAAGTGAAAATGCGGCATGGCGCCGGTAATTGGTGTTCTGCCATAAATTGCAGCAATGCCTCCAAGAAAACTGATGGCATCAGTTTCTTTCGTTTCCCGAAGGATGAGAGCAGGTAATAAATTTGGCATTAATTTCCTGGGTGATAATTCAGATTTAAAGTACCTCATTAACCTTGAAGTCTTACGGAATCTATTTTATTTCTAGGGCAAAGAAATGGGTTATCGCTACACGTAGGCAGGATTTGTTGGACAAATCTGCTATGTATCTATACAATAACTGCCGAATTTGCAGTAAACATTTTGAGGACATAATGTTTCTCAATGATTTGAAAAACCGCCTTCACAGCCATGCTGTGCCAACGATATTTGATGTCCCGAATCCACCACCGATGTTCTCCAGCAAGAGGAAAAGACCTTCACTCCGGGAGCAACCGAAGGTTAAAAAACATCAGTATGAAACAGGTGGGATAGTTTTTCTTTTAAATCACTGATACCATTATATCAATATTACGTCATCTTTCGGTCCATACGGACGCCATACATTTTGCTAACGTATGATATGGGGAGAGGCTGCTTATTCAACTTGTAATTCTATGGAATTCACGAATATAAGACCATAGAATTGTGATAAGTAAGATATTTCAAATAAAGTATGATATTTAAGACTTCGCAATAAATAAAGAATGCTTGCATAATTCCTTCATTTGCTTGAATACACGTATTAACTTATTACAAATTTGTTTCCTGCTTGTCTATCGCCGCAATGGTGCTTTTGAAGTATTTTTATACTAAAGTAATTCCATTATTTTCCAGGAAATGACACTCGTCCTGAAAGCGTGGATATTGTTGTGGAAGCTTCGGCAGAGGAACCTCCCGTGAATGCAAACGTGATTGCTGATGGTGAGTAACACCTGTGATTTTATAAAGATAACGGTGATCAGAGAAGTGTTCCTGCTGTAAACGATTGTTTCTAAAGTTAACTTTCCATCGGGATCGGTGAAATTTATTTCTCTGTAGACTCGTTTCATATTAAGCTATCATCCGGTACCCATTCTTTTGGTATTTTTTATTATCACTTACTGATAACGCGATAGCCCGCTAATCATATTCTTACATATAACTTCATAGATGAAAGACTATAGGAAAAAAGTAAACATACAATAAATTCATTAAAAATCTTTACAAGATTGCACATAGATGAAAGACAAGAGGAAAAAATAAATGTGCAATAAAAATTAAAAATCTTTACAAGATTGCACATCAATGTATAAAATTTGTAGGTAGGTACAATAAGATAAACTTTAATATATAAACATGCTCTTGTGGTAGAATTTCTGAATTGAGCTCAGCTTTGCCATAAGTAGCTTTGAAATTGAGATAAAGACTTAAAGAAATCAATGTTTGGCCAAGGTTATTAAAATTCCACATCATTATGGATATCGTGTTCTTTAAGGCATAATTTTTAAAATGGTAATCAGCAACAAATGGGTAAAGAATGGGTGAATTAGAGCTATGGTGAATTGCATGAAAATTTATTAAGGAGAGAAGAAATGAACAATAGATATAGGAATTAATAGCTTTGTACAGAAATAGGGCATATATGTAAGAATGTCTGTCAGATAAGGGTTTTAATAAAAGGGGGATCAAATATGAAGTACTGTAATTATACTGTGTAATTTCTAATAAATAAATGTGAGAAATTTAATTTAGACACTTTCACACTGGATTGATTCATTATAATTAGGTGACCAATTGGCAACAGAGTATTAAGTTTTGAGCATACAGAGCTATATTAATAGTCCTTAAAGAAAGAGTATAGATAATTTTTGACAGTTTCTCTTTATGAATCCTAGATACTCTAATTCCAATGAGTTCTGACTTTTCTCTTTTCTATCTTGAGTAATGTATCTATTGCTATAATGTTACTTCCATTCAAGGTGGTGTCATTTGCATATGTCATTCTCTGTTGTAAACTGTTTCATAACGTCTTAATTTGTTGGCTATTGAGAGGCATTTCCAATGAAGAAATCCCAATGTCATGAAAGATGAATCTGCTGCCATGTATGCCCATAAAAATTTATCTTTTTCTTATAACGAAGACATTGCATGATACCTCTTTGGAGGATGAGACTTCCATTGTACAATCATCTACCCATTTCCATGAAATCCATGAATGCAATGCCTTACTATAAAACCAAAAGCTCTTCTATGAGAAAACGTCTTGTATAGTTGCAATGAGATTACCTATGGCAGATCCTTTTAAGTTAACCAATTTTAATGGATCACTGATAAATAATATTTGTAGAGCAGTGCAATGGTTACTTTTTTGTGGTGCTGTCCATTTATGTGTTCTCAATTACTTTAATTACTTCCTGACATGCCATATATAGTGTGCAAACGTTGTGCCTTGATACACTCGGCCAATGATGTACATTGAAAAAATGTGTTAACAATGGTGTCTTCATGTCTACTTAATTGATTTGTTATGAGCTTCAATATTCAACTACCTATTACTTATTTTTAACTTACAATTAGTGAAGGATTCAAAGCCTATATTTCAAGTACACAGATTAGGATTTAAAGATAGATGTCTCGGACTTCTTTATTTGAACTTATATTTTTTTCTCTTCATTTCAGACGTTTTTCTTGTTGATGTGCATGAGAAGCAACTTCAAGACAACATTGTTGAACCAGTCCAGGAAGATTTAGATGTGAGCTCACCAGCATTGGTGGAGACGATGGCCTCATCAGTTGAGACTCAAACTCCACCCAGCCTCTCATTCTCATCTCCTCGAAAAGCTGTGCTGAGGAGGAAAGTGAAAGCACTACAGGCATCAGCTGCCAGATTGAAGAAGAAACTGGACTTAGAGGAGAGGAGTACAAAAGTTGATCTTAACTCATTTCCATTAATGTGTGATTTACTTTTGCCTCCTGAAATTGCCTCCTTTGTGAAAATCCAGGCTGATCTTTATAAGAGGAAAAAACAAGGGTACAGGTATTCAAATGCTGTAAAGCAGCTTGCCCTTCAGGTGTATTTCTCCAGTACATCAGCATATACTGTTCTGCAACAGACCTTTATGTTGCCATCATTGAGGTCTTTGCGACGCTACACTGAGGGTTTTAATTATAGGCCAGGACTTAATGATTCTTTATTTGCTGCATTGAAGTGTAAATCTGATACTTTGTCTCACCTCTCCAAGTTTTGTGCCCTAAGCATTGATGAGATGTCTCTGAAAAGTAACCTCTTCTATGACATTAACAATGATGATATTATTGGTTTTGAAGATGACGGAGAGAACAAAGCACTGTCTCCTGCAAAAAATGCCCTAGTGGTAATGGCAAGAGGGATTTATAGTCCTTGGAAGCAGCCTATTGCTTATTTTTTTGTTGGTTCATCTTTCAAAGCCAAAGCCCTTTATGAAATACTTATGAAGTGCATTGAGGCTTTATTTAACATAGGATTAAATGTGGTGAGCATCACCTCAGACATGGGCTCCAATTTTGTTCAGCTAAGTAAAATTCTAGGAATTACTCGTGAGAAGCCCTTTTTTTCTTTTAATGGAAGTGACATAGTGTATATTTTTGACCCTCCCCATCTGTTGAAATCACTGCGAAATAATCTGATCAAGTATGATTTCCATTTTTATGACAAAGTAGCTTCTTGGTCTGACATCAGGGCTTTGTACAACCAAGACAAGAATGTGAATCTAAGGCTGATACCTAAAATCTCTGATGCTCACATTCAACCAAATAACTTTCAGAAAATGAAAGTCAAATTTGCTAGTCAGGTACTAAGCTTCACAGTAGCTAGTGCTATTGATACCTACATAGCCCTGGGGAGGTTACCCAAAAAAGCTTGTGGTACGTCATCCTTTTTGTCAGACATCGACAAAATGTTTGATATTTTAAACTCCTCTAGGAGAGTACATGCGAAAATTTATAACAGGGCATGGATGGGAGCTCCTTTCCAGTTACAATTTATAGAGCGCATGAGGACAAATTTTGACAACATGAAAGTTTTCAATGTTGATGGGCATGAAATTTCTAGAACATTGAAGTTCATTAAAGGTTTCCAGATCACCATCTCGTCACTTCTCCATCTCTGGAGACAGTTAAAAATATCTGGTTTCTCCTTCCTGTTGACAAGAAGGCTGAATCAGGACTGCCTTGAGAATTATTTTGGGTCTGTGAGGCGAGTTGGAGGAAATTCCATTAATCCTACTCCAGTACAGTTCAAAAGAGCATTCAAGAAATTGTTTGTCCTCCGATACCTGCACAGTCGTGGCACAGGAAACTGTGAAGCAGTTCCGGAAAAAGTGTTTACATTGCTGAATGAAAGAGTGGCTAATGTCAATGTAGCAGAGGGTAAAAAGGAGGTTCTAGTTGCGGAACCTCTCCTTATTGAAAATGAAATGCATAAGGTGGATCTGCCATTCACCAATGCAGTCAAATATGTCAGCGGCTATCTGGCTAAGTGCTGCTTAGGTAGGCACTCCTGCAGTAACTGCAGAAGTTACTTAAATAGGAATGGTCAAAATGTTGACATGGCATCAATATTTTGCCGAAATAAGGCATATAAATCCGACGGAAGAACCATCTATGGTGGACTCCTTATGCCTGACAATGGATTTGTGAAATTCGTTGAGAATATGGAGAAGGTATTTGCAAAAAGATTAGAGCAGCTAGCATTAAGGAACAACATAGGGCATATGATGGTGAAGAGTATAATTAAAAATATTCCATTTCACCCACCTTGTGACAAATTTGATAAAGTGTTTTTAGTAAAGCTGTTTGTGAGGATGAGGCTGTACCATGCTATAAAATTTTTTAACAGAGATCTCTCTTCGGGATCTTTCAGTAAGAGAAGAAAATTTACAATTATAAGAAATTTGTAAAATGGTAATAAATGTTTCTGTTTTTAAAAGGTGCTGTTTCCATTCAAGTGTTCACCGTTCCTACCCCAGTTAAATAATTTTCCCTTCAAATAATATGTATTGTGTTGGCCTACAGTGCATTCCATCGAAGCTCGGTGAAGATGATTTTACTAGCATACTTTCAGATGGCTGACTGCTGGTTGGAATATGTATCATATTTCAGGGGCTTTTTTAGATCAAGATTTATGTGAAGTGGATAATACTTCTACTGTTGTGTCATCAGCGTATATAGTAGGGGTAATGTTGTCAATAGGCACAAGGTAAGGTATGCAGTAAATCATTTATGTATATATATATTATTAGAATAAGGAGGTAAAGCTACATGCCTAACACCATCAACAGTTAATGTTACAACCTGAGTTCTGTCATTAAGATATGATATCATCCACTGAAGAGCAATGTCTCTGTTACCAATTTTTTCAAGCTTAGAAAAAAAGGTGATTGTGATTTACGAGGCCAAAAACTTTAGTAAAATTCAAAAGTAAAGCAAGTGTATCTTTTTTGTCATTATATAATTATATTATCTTTGCTGGGATTCCATCTACACCTGCACTTGAACTGCTTCAGCTGAGTTTGGATATGACTGACTTTATTTCCATGTCATCACAAAAAAATGCATTGGATTAGCCATTGCAGTGTAAGTGGAGTGAGGAACTGAGGAGTTCGGTACTAAACCAAAAGAATCATTGAATACTAAAGCAAAGTTGGGTTAGAAATTCATAGTTGCAACACAGAAGTCCCATCATTAAAAGTCCTTTTTGCTTTCTTAAGAAGTGATCTGTACTGATTTTTTATATCCTTTTAATTCTCTTTACTTTCAGTAGTTTCACTTCATGTACTACATTTTTGAGGAATGATGAATTCAACCAATTTCTTCGGTGATCCAGGATTTTTTGCATTTTGAACTTCTCTGATTTCAAAAGGGAAGCTACATTAAAATGTTGGAAGAAAAATGAATAAAAACCTTGGAAACTATCCTCCAAGGATTCAGCATTAAAAATTCCTGCCCAGTCTTAAGAGATGAGAACTGTCCTGAAGTATGACATGTTTTACCTGAGAAATTTGTAGTGGAGTATGTTTTAATTTTAGGTGACAAGAAAAAACTTAAATGTTGATACGATAGGCATCTGATCTGATATTTCCTCATCAAGAACCCTTGAGCTAACATCATTATGGTGCATATTAGTAAGAGTATTTTCAAAGTTTGAGTGGAATGAGCTAGGTTGGCATAAAATTAGTTACATCAATGTTAAAAGCTGCGATGGTACTGAGGAAGTCAATTTTTTTCACTAGTCTCAAGTAGGTGGGTATTGAAATCACCAGTAATAATTATTTTAGAAAACCTCTTAGCATTGATCTCTTCATTCAATCACTAGAATTTATTCAAAAACACCTGAGATCAGTTAGAGGTGACCGATATACCGACCCAATGTCGTGTACATCACCTTTTGTTATTTCTGTGACACAGTATTCGAAAAGCCTGTCTTCTGCTCATATGTGTTTATGTTCATAAACAAGTACTTCCGTTGCAGCACAGTTTGTTTCGCAAGCATAGTGTATTGAGGTGTAACACAACTTCGCTGAACTAACCCGTTGGGGACTTCTAGATTGCCTTCCGAAAAAAATACCTGTTTACCGATATATATTCAGGCCATACACACTGACTAAGAATATAATGAGTTTCGGCGATGACAGAAACCCGGAAGGAGGCTTACTTATCATTAAATTCTTCACCTATTTAATATCCCAAATGCGTGAAAAACGCTGCCTTATAATCCCCGTATATCAAGTGGTTATATCGTCGGATTATGTTGATGAATTAAAAATCACCCGACTGAAAACAAGGGCAGCATTCTAGTGCGTCATTAGGTACGGACGTACGTATGAAGTAAAATGACTGAAGAATAATTCGTCGTAATTTTCGTCATAAAATAATTAATTCATCAAGGTACCTGGTTTCTCATCACAACCACGAACAATACGTAATTATACATTGTCATTAGAAAATTGTGAGAACATTAAAGGTACAGTGTGCTAACGCGTATTAACAACAGTATACTTGAACAGTAACGATCGAAAAAATAGTTTTTTTTTTGCTTTCAAGTGCGCCTTCCAACCCGTATCCTTGGCCAGTACATCGCAGTGAACCATCTGGGAAGATGGCGGCGTTATTTCTTTAGGTTTCCGCTAGAGGGACTGATGGCCACAGAAACATCAAAGGTACCGCCAGGAGTGACCATTCTGATTCCGCTAGGTTTCTATTCTGTGCTAGCACTATACGCACACAGATATCATTGTCTTGTGGTCGGACTATTACCACCGAATACCCTAAGAAAAAACAAAGCGCCCCCTTATCGGTTGGAGTTATGTGTGTTTGCTTATCCACAGCCGCGCCCACATACTGTCCACACGCGCGTAATTTTCCCGCGAAGGCGGCGTCTCGCGGCGTGGGCCACTCGGCGCCCCTGGTCCTCTCTCTCACCTGGCTGCCCCAAAGGACGCCCCGAAATAACAAGCCATTTCCCCACTCTTCTCCGGGTCATGGGGGGCAAGCAAAGGTGTCGAAATGAATGATTTACAAATTAGAAGCAAGTGCATAAGTTCGCTTCTACGGAGATAGAAAATAAAACTAGCCTACCTGTGGAAAGCGAACTCAGATAAATGGTAGTTTGGAATTCAAAACAAAAACGAAACGACTTTGCAATTCTACCATACCCGAAATTTGCATCTGAACGCCAGAACATTCTTTAAATTCAGGAAACTATTTCCTTCATTGATTTTTCAACTCCTTTCTTATAAGGAGGTAATCCTCCATTCTTTACTTTACTTATAAAATTATTTGCCAAAGCCTTTCCTTTCCATTCATTTCTATGGGCCATAAGTTACAAACCGAACCTTACTGTTTTTACCGCAAAAATTTCTCCCTCTTTAATAACTACCGAATATACCTATAGCGGCTAAAAGATCCCTTTAATATTCTTCTCTGTATCTCTTTCATTCTTACTTTCCGTCGATTGTTTAGCCAGTGGACCACAACTGTCACACTCTCAGATGTTGTTCCTCCATTTCCCCTCGGCTTTCAATATCACTCAACCACTCTTTAGGCTTCTTTAGTCGTTATCACTTTTTACCGAGAAGACATATCTTCAAACAACCCACTATGTGGATCCATGGTAAATATACCTTCTTTGAAAATATGATTGAAAAGAATCCAAGAAAAACGTTAGTAGAAAATTCTGTCTGGAATAAAGGAATGGTGGAAAAGTATTTGATTCGTCAGAACTAAGAGGCTTCCATCATTATGAAACCGGTATTTTATTATTTGTATCACAACCTGTAAACATTAACAACCGTTAATTAAATCTGGTAATTTATTTCACAAAATATATTTTTTAAACTTTCAAAAAATTTGTAAATGAAAGAGTAAGTCGCTTCAAATTTCGTTCCGGAAAATAACTGTGGCTGCGTAATGGATTCAAAAGACAGACTCAACAACATGAAAGCGATAAAGATGAATTACCAAAGTTATTGTGCTATAATTTGATATTTTTTTTTAAAGTTTTATGGTTTAAGTTTAGATAAGTTAAAAAAATTTAATAAGTATAATTTAAAGTATTGTTTCCACAGCACATATAGCTCAATGAAAACCTATCCTTTCTTAACACTATATACGCTACTCGTAGAACTTTAACTACAAAAACAGAAGCAAATAATGCCAATAAAAACATGTACTTTTTCCATAATTTAGAGAGCCTCTGCCAACATTAATTCATAAAATATATTACAGTTTTAAATCCTATGTACATAGTGTATGTAAAATACATCAATTACATGCTGTAAAAAGTGCAGAAAACTATGCAAGTAATTGGTAATCGGCAGCTATCACATAAGAGAATAAAAATATTTCAAGTCTCATGTAAACATCTCTGAATGCAAACGTAGTATTATATCATGAATCTTATAATCAGATTGCAATGTACAACGTCGAATAGAAATTAGGTTGTTTTTATGCACCAAATATTAAACCAGAATTTCAGACAGTTCCTCTCTGGCTAAAAAGGACCCCTATCATCCGGGCGGAATCCAAGCGCGCCTCTCCAATGGAACTGATTCCAATATTATTATTATGGTATTCTACCGATTAAGGTAGGTTTCCATGGAGAACTGATGAAGTGATCTGGGAGCCTCCCTTTCCTTCCAGAACTGACTTCTTTAATTCACTGTAAGGCCTACTCTCTTTCAATCTATCTAAAAATCCATTTCTTTTCCTTCCCCTCCCTCGTTTCCCTAGCATTCTACCCTCTAACACCTTTTTCAACATCCCCTCCCCGATAAGCACTAACTCCATCCATACTTTCTGTCTCCCCCGTATCTCATCTAAAAGCTGTCTCTCCTCGCCAACCATATCCAGCACTTCGTCGTTCCTTTTCCTCTCCGTCCATTTCACCCTCTCCATTCTTCTCCATACCCACATCTCGAATGCCTCTAATCTTATCTCGTCTTCTTTCCTCAGTGTCCACGTCTCCGCAACGTCGAGAGCTACACTCCAAATCAAATTCTTCGCTAACCTTTTCTTTAAACTCTTACATAACGATCCTCTAAGAAGCTCCTTCCTGTTCATGAACGCCTCCTTTGCTAATGCAATTCTCTTCCTGATGTCCTTACTACTGTATCCGTTTTCCTCTAACGTACTGCCTAAATAGTTGAATTGCTTAACCTGCTCAAGTTTTTCACCACCCACCTTTATCTTGAGTCTCACATTCCTCGCTCGTGATGCTTTACAAAACCGCATAACCTTAAATACCGCCGGATAAAATCAAAGCATCCCTAGGAGCCATAAATTAGACACGCTTGCATAAAATTTATTGCCAAATATCACCTCAACGGGTGTGCGATAAGTAAATAAGCGGGAAACATCTTCGCAAAAACACGCATTATTCATATCAACTTGACATAATTATTCCACCGAATTTCCACGAAACTCTGAGCTCATTATTCATTTTCAGTATGTTTGCACTTCATTAATCTCTTTTTTGTTTAGGTACCGCATTCCCGAATGAGACCTTGAACAAGCTATTACTCATCCATGAACCCTCCGAATTTACAGGGAACACCAGGGTAAACAGGGCCAGTTCCTAGCCATTCAAGCGACTTGATTATTCGTTCGTCGAAACTTGAAAAACATTCTGCTATAAATGAATATAGTTAAGTCTATTTTCATTCTTTTATATTGATCATCAGAATGTGAAATGTGTAAAGCATAAATTGATGTAATTGTGTGAATAAATATACAGTAGAAATACGCTGATAACAAAGGTGCAGTAAAAATGAATTTCTAATGTTCTAGAAAAAAGTTCTAATGACCTAAAATCCAATTAGCCAGCCAATTAACCTAAAATCATACTAGAAATCATGAAATATCGTAAATCAAAAACATTGTAAATCTCGAGCTAACATCTTCATAAATAATATCCCCTAGTGAATTTTAAGGGTCACAAAATGTGAAGTATTTCCTTCCCGGCGAGTTAGTTTGCGTTCAGTATTCTAAACCTAAACCGGGGCCGTTCTAGCGCGTATGCCAACTGTGCGTATGTTCTTTATACCCAATGTACTCGATAGACACAGCGTAGATGCGATGCAAAAGCCAATTAGATTACGGAGACGCCAAAGTTTGAAATTGACAGATCCATTAGGCCTAACGATCCCTGGCGTCTACCAGGTTTCCTGCGAATGTGGCCAAATCTACCCAGGAGAGGACGTTACCAACCGGCCCCAAGGACTATGGGAGGCATTTTAGGCTAGGGCAGCCCAATAAGACTGCACTGACTGCATACCATCAATAGGGACTAAAAGATAAGTCGGAATCAATCTGCCCTTCCAACAACTTCTGTTACAAGCTTTTTTTGGAAGACATTGAGATCATACGCAATAGTTTACATTGAGACACGGGGAATACACTTAGCATTGCGTGGAATTCCACTTTATAGAAAATAAAAAATGGTATAACTCCTGCTTTTGATCCGAAATACCCAGATCTTTCCGGCCGATCAGGTTTAACCTTCTTTGTAGCAGACGTATATCGTTACGTACCAACGTCTTATGCTCAATCAAATTTGTCAATTCACCCTGATAACGATGGATGACTCGTTCGATGAAACGTTGGAGATACGCAGCTGATTAAACGGGTGGAAATCCCGAGAAGTCTCCAAACATTTACAATCACATAGTTCATCTGAAGTGTAATCCTCTTTTTCACGCGCGACGGAGGATCACTTTGACTGAATAGATGCACTCACACGCTAGTATGCAAATATGCACATTTGTGCACGGGTTGTTATTTGTCTTTCTCTCTCATTTATTGGTGGCTGGTAGAGTATAATGCTTGTATATATCGCAGTTTAATGCGATGATTAAATGAAATCTAAATAAAAATCAATTAACCTTCTTTCCCTCGAAGGAATACTATTTGACACGAATTTGCTACGACAGACAGAATGACGTCCTCAAGGTTAAGCTTTTTCGCAACCCCCGATTAACATCCTCGAAGTTCGAGTTAATGCAGGGGAAAGGAGCTGGACCCTCTCAATCCTTGATGTGTGAAACATTAAGGGAAACAAGTTGATGCGTAGTTTTCCGCGGCGTTGTCTAGATGATGTCTCCATGTTCCTGGGTTTCACCGCGTAGATTTTCTTTGTGAGGACAGTTTCGCCGGTATTCCAACCGGCGCGGCGTCTTCAGGTCGAAAACCTGTCGTCACAAAGAAAATCCACGCGGTGAAACCCAGGAACATGGAGACATTATTAAGGGAAACATACTTGATGTGTGGATCCAGCTCCTGTGTTCAAACACCTGCGGCTAACAACTCTGGGGTGAGCTCTACCCTAACATATACAAATTTACTTTCGGGCTGAATCACTGACAATGAGTGTATTATATAGAGGATTTTCAGATAGAATCAGCAATAATTCATGAGGCGGTAGGGGAGACAATCGTGAGAATTATTTGTCCGTAAACAAGGGACAGCAACTCCTTAGTTACTTACCCATGGCAACGCAAAAAATGTTTGGATGCACTTCGCAGTTACCATGGAAACCCTGGCTACGGCCACCCAAATTTTTTTATATGCACTTTGCAGCTACCATGGAAACCCTGGATTTTTATGGGCATTAAATAATTAAGGTTGGACGAAAATGTGCATTGTAATTGTCTGAAGCTATTAATCTCAAAATGGGTGAGGTGAGACTGTGCAATATTCTTGTTGATACAAATGGAACGAAACCCTTAGGGCGGGCTCGCGGGTTACACTCCTACTCCTGCCGTGTAGGGCAGGGTCTATAAGCGCGAGCTTTTTACCTCTGCACCCAGAAGGGGGAGGACAGAAAGGAAAAAGGATTGGAGGCATCGCCGCGATGAGAGCCCGACGATACCTCCAGGGAAAGGACGGGGGAGGAAGGGAGGGGACGAGGAGTCCCGCACCGTCACAAAGGCGGACGGGCCCTACTATTAGCGAAACCAAGCATACGCAATTAATATTCTACCAATCCTATTATCTGTTCATTTTATCTCTGCGGGTCATCTTTCGTGAGATCCCGGACACTATCGGAGGGCCTCGCTAAAGGGGTAGGGGCCTCGCTGAAGGGGAAGGGGTAGTATCGAGAGAGAGAGAGCAGGAGCGACCTTAACGTTGCCAAATGTACATAGCCGCCCTTGTGTCTCACCGAAAAGGTGTGACTCACACGTGGCCACAGATATTTTGGGCCCGGCGGCGAAACAATGCAGACAATGTATTGAGGATAATCCCATCTCAGAAGCCAGGATATTGTCCGCTAAATGCGAGACCGCTGGTGAGAGGCATACATAGGCGTAACATTCTTATAAACGGGGAGTGCAAGGGAAAAGGATTTGGCAACACAGCTAGCAGATTCACGAAGTTGACACGACGGAGGTCTGAGAGCGACTGACGTTCCGAAGTGCTAGACCACGCCTACTGTCTGCTGATTGGCAGAGGGAAAGTCACGTGTAGATAAACTTTCCCTCCTCTCACCCCAACTCGGTTAAGCCACACCAGCTCACCCGCAAAGATAAAGTGAACAGACTTTAGTAGATTTTCCTACGAGGAAGAAAAATCTATCGATCGAATCGGTAGATAGTCTTGTTGATACACACTCCAAAATTTCGATCAATTATGCTCAAAGATTGTTTCAGACAATTACAATCGCAATTTTTCGCCCAAACTGAATTATGAAATGCCCTAAAAAATCCAGTGTATAAAATAATGTTGAAAAGGCTGAATACCCAAGAAAAACAGTTTCCATGGTTACTGAAAAGTGTATCCAAAGAAATATTTGCGTTGCCATGGCTCAGTAACTAAGGAATTGCGACCCAATATTTATAAACAAAAAATGTTCGAGAATCTCTCCCCTATCACCATCGGAAGCATCGCACATTCCTCCAGAAAAAAAAAACCTGTCTTACTGAGTGCCGGGGACCATCCCTTACCAAAATTTATATGCGGCTTCAGAGTGATGTGATTGTTTTTTTAACAATGCAGTGTTACATATTCCAATGCGAGTGTTAGGGCCCAATCAGTGCACAATGGCTTGATAGATTATAAATCAATACGAGCCAGCGGACGAATCAATCAGGCCGAGTCTCTTCCAAGTCAGGCGAGCTCTCTTCGCTTCTCCCATTCTACCTGCCGCGCCTCGCCTCTTTCTCACCGAATCCTTTCTCTTTCACACACACACCCCTTGAGTCCTCACCCAATGACAGAGTCCCAATCGTTCCAATCCAAAGCATCTGTCTCAACCCGTGTTCCCGGAAATGACGGAACTTCCCGTACTGCCAAACCCCACCTCCCATCCCCCAAATGCCTACTTTTCCTTTCTCATCAGACGAAACCTCTCCCCCAACCATAGCAACACCTCAGAAAATTCTGCTTTCTCCGACAAAGGGAGGATAAAAGAAATGCAAGCGGGAAAGGTTTGTTGATATAACTGCGAGAAGGGTACACTTATTGGTTATTACTTTCACAATCCGTACTGTTCAGCGATCTTTTAAGTAAATTTATTTATCGATGTTCTTATTTATATTATTTATCTTCATCGCCCCGAAAACAGCGCATTTAAGGCCTATACAGCGTGGAATTGTAGCAAATAACAACCGATGACGATCATAAACAAAAACAGTGTTCGATCTGCCCAGGCCGGATTCGTACTCGAAAACTTCGCTGTCAGCCTAGTACTTCTCCCAACGCCAAAGAGACCGACGAGAGGCCGAAACACTTATGATGAGTACTAGGTATAAGTGCACAGAAGTACTCAGCTTAGACCCACGTCCGAGTTTAAAAGTAATAATAATAATAGTCAGTAATAATTGTTTATTACTCCAAAAAATAAAAGCACAGAATAGAATTAATTACATAAATGGAGTAACTTTAGTTAGCCATTAAGGACAACCTGTTTTTTCGCTAATAAAATATCTAACAATTATTCAATCTCCGCTGCTAGAGACTTTCTTATAGTAACGATGATTTTTTATTATATTAATTTATATCATTATTATATTATATTATAATACAATACAAAGCTGTGTTATAATTCTATAAAAATCTGTACACCAGCGATAAAAAAATCAACATTACTCTTAGGAATTCTCCAACACCAGAGACGAAAATGCTGGAAAATATTCAAAAGGTGTTGCGGGTCCACCTAAAATGACAAATAGGCATTCTTATCTTTTTTTAGGCTAGAGGACTTCTTGGTATGATGGTCATTAGTCATGCTTTGGTTATGAATATTTCAAAAGTAACGATATCAGTAAATCATGATAATTTAACAGTTGCAACTGAATCCTAATTACTGAAACGTAGCTCACTAAAAATGCATTTGTTCGTTCAGCCAATTGAAGTTTACAAAAGAGTTTTGCCTGTTGAGAAGCACGGTTCGTATACTACAGTATAATGTGCAACTCATGGAAAACATTGTACCAAAGTTATCTAATCGGGATGTATTTTCTTGCATATTTACCCTACTGAAATTGATGCAATGCCATTTAATATATATCTTTACAATAGCTCTCAACACAGTTAATTTCATTCATATTTAAATGTGTAATTTAAACAATACTTAGCAAAGGTTTAAGAGAAGACAGAACTAAGCAGAAGAATAATTCAAATTAACGCGAAAGTGAACGAAAATCAAATCGTCCGAGCGAGTTCGGAAATTTATATCACGAATTCCACAACTTTCACGGTCCACTACAGCCCAATGAAATAATGCAATCTCAAACATCTATTCCACAATGTATTTTACTTACTCTATCAATGCTAAATACATGTATTTGGGATGTTCTGAGCCCTTCATTGCCAAATTTAAATTATCGTTAAATTGCAACCACCTCATCTCCCTTACGGGTGTCGGCCTCATTTTTTTATAGCCAAAGTTCTTATCTCTTGGCCTTCCTCGGAGAAGTTCTCCTTTATTTTTTCCATTCATTGCATTTTCCAATTCCTGTGTCTGATTACATTGCCAATTCACAGTGTTCTTTTCATGCGCATTTTTCTCCACACATGAAAACGTTAGAGCAGGTGGTTGAGTGACATATTTCGATGCAATTACTGTATAATTCTCAGACAAACGAAAACCTGCAGATTCACTGGCGCATGATGTCGATACATTTCTGTCACTTTACAGCCGCGTCGAGATGCCAATTGTTGCCAAATAATGCAACGCGGACACGAGCAGCTCGAGCAACAGTGGGTATCCTGACCGCGCTGCAAACACGACAGAAATAAATCGATAAACCGAATGTAGTTCAAGAATTATTCAGCAATGAAGTTGGTATCACTGGAGAAAAATGAATGCAAATACGTGACTGTATCCATAAATTTAGCGCTTTACTAACTTTTACTTACAGTTACCACAAAGTGCTCACTAAAAGACGCAAACTCAGACACGCAGGGAATTTCTTGTGAATCACACTCACCTGGAAAAAGAAAGAGAACATGTTAGTAACTCAAGTACTCGCAGGTAGATAAAAAATATATATTATCGATTCTTAAATTACTTTTAAATACCATGTTCATTGCACAGAGCCTGATGGCAATCCTTCCTCACGTATATGTTTTTAGGGAAACCATATCCTGAATAACGTGAATAATTGTAGTCCTGAGAAGAATCGTGTTGGTGTGGTGGCTAGAGAGTTGGCTTCTCATCCCGTGGGCTCGGGTTCAATTTTCAGACACTGCCTGATCTCTGCTTTAATGTTTTGTGGAAAATATTTCAAGCGCAACGCTCCGTCTGTCGGATGAGAAGTTATCCCGCATTACTACGAGGCATTACTGCAACGTACGAAAATACATGCTTTCTGGCATCAACGCAGACTGATTACTCAGGAATTTACCGCAACCCGGGAAAGAATGGAAGTAAATTAATAAATTTACAGAAAGAAAATCTCCGCTTTATGAAGCCACACTGAATTATGCTACGGGTAGAAAGTAATTATAAAGGAATACATAAACCCCCAATTAGCTAACATATTCGACCGTAATGTCTCTATGACGGAAATATGATATAATTAGAGTGTTAAATGTCACATAATAAACTGGGCATCGGTCTTAAGATTCGATTTCCAAGTGGTTAAGGCATTTTAGTCATAGTTCTTATATGTTTTTGAGTGTTTGACATTCACGCAAGAACTTTGGAAATCAAAGGAAATTAAAAAATAATAATAAACTTGGAGGGAATATTTTTTCACAAAATCACTTTCGAGGGAATAGACGGCTCGAACCACGGAAGTAAAAAAGGGACAGTTCCAACAGTATTTTGTCAGATGGAAATTAATCGGAGAAGAGGAGGATAAAAAAACCGTTTTTTCAAGGCTTATAGATGGCGATTGTCGAAGAAATTGGTGTTTTGCAGTACGCAGATATTAAGACGCCACGGAATGTCGATGAAAGCCGCTATCTGTTCACTCTTAGCGCAGAACCTTACCTTCAAAGTTCCAACTTCACCATTTAACCAGCTCCGGATGGTCACTACCAATTCCATGAAAACTTGAAAGGAACAAGGAAAAAATAACATGTTTCCCTCATAGCTCCCACTTGCTTATGGCTGCTCCTAACCACAACACCTCACTCACACCCCTCACTGCGAAGCAAGTCGACTGAGCCCACGCCATTATTCCTTCATTTTTCCCTCTCTCAGTCTTTAATATTTTTCTCCTTTTTTGCATTTTCCTGGTGGAAGATGTAAAAATCTCTCCCAGCTTGGTTTTTTTACCACCAATACTTATATGAGCGCTTCTTCCAGCCTCTTTTAATTCCCCCCCCCCCACTAGTTCCCTCTCCCTCCAACATTAATGCACTGCTGTTCTATATCTATAACACACGAGCCTTTTCACCCGCCCAGCTCCACAACCTGCCTACCTAGCTCCTTAAGGAGGAGCTTGTTCCACTTTCCCAGCGTAGCTTCGGATCCGTTACCTCGGGTAGTGCAATACGAAATGAATAGATTGAATAAAGCAGCGGGAGAGTAAGGGAAGCCAGACCGAGGCTCCTCCTTTTGTGGCTGATTATATTAAAATAACTTATCCCTTCCGCCGAACACAATAAAGATAACATACAAGCAGAAGCGAGCAACATGGAAAGTGGAATGAATGAATGTGGATTCTTTCGACGCGAAGGAGGGATGGCTGTAAATTGTACACGAGACCACAGCATACTGAAAAGACAGGAGAATGCATCAATTTAAAGATTGCTTCGCTGCATCGCTGCAGTCCGTGTATGAAGGCTGATGCTTCCTCCTTATATCGCGTATCCTTCCTTATTTTACATCTCACATAATTATTCATTACATCCTCGGTCTTCGCGAGTGATCATTCTACGCCTTCCCTTTACTTCTGTTGCTGCTTTCAAGATAACTATGTGCAGCAGAACGCTGTAACAATGCCCTCTTTCTCTCATGCCTCACATGATTAAAAAAATAATTTTAATTCATTCTTTCCCATGACTTTTTAGAATCATCGCCTCGCCACCCTCATTCTCCACAAAATTTGAAAATTATGCTAATTTATTCCAATAGAAAATCTGTGTTTTGATTTGAGCTCTTCAATTCCTTAAGTACAAAGGCAACGTCATAGGAAAAAAATTAGTTTCATGCGTTCCCTTCCCCAACAATAGTTGTTTTATGTCAGTTAAGCAAAGCAAAAGTAAATAAATTGACTAGAATTAAAAATTAAATGAAGATGATGTTTGAAATCAATGGGCGGCACCCATAAACCTGGGTGCCGCCCAAATAGGGAATCAGAAAACCTGTTTTATGATATGTCTTGTGGTGTTGCTTTGCAGTACGAAAGGAGGTGATCCACGTGGGAATATAATGTGCCCTCATACTGACAGAATAAATACATAAAAGACTACATACGACAAAATGCAACCAACCATGTTGACAAACTAAAAGAAGGGGAAAAACAATAGGAATACTTAAAATGATAGGACTGGGAGCTCATAAAATATTACACGAGGTAAAAGTTACACTATTTAAAAAGGGCCTATAATATGGTTTCCAATTTATTTAATTAACTATCATGACATTGACATTATAACTATCATTGACATTATAACCACAACTTTAAACCAAACATTTAAAAAAAACTTGGTCAAACCGTAAATTACTGTTAAAACTGAAGTAAAATCTGATGCTTTCCCGGCGAATATGTTCAAAAAAGGCTATTCGGGCTAAACTACTGTACTGTTAAAACTCTTTGTTGAGCATTACTGCCGACATTCATGTTGTAACTGCTCTTAATTTGCTAATTCTTTGTTTAAAGCTCTCCAATTCCATAAGGACAAAGGCACGTAAATTAGATTCCTATACATTCCTGCAAAGGAATTAGATTCCTGCATTCTCTTGTCCTTCTTAGCTTTGGATGGTAGTCTAAATTTTATGTGTAGGTAATACTATTACTATGATCGAGTGAGAATAGTTGCACAATGAATGAATAGTAAATTTAATGTGAAATGCAGGGAGGGGTCATTTCAGTCAGGGACGTGAAATAAGGCTTTTATCGTGCGCTGAGTTTCACGAATCGTTGCCTTTGACCGATCGCATCCCAAAGCGATTCACACTACGCCTTAATGCGATTAAACATCGTTAATTTTCCCCAAGAAATTGCACTAAAACAAGAAGAAGCTCATTGTCAGTGCCATGAGACAGTAGCTGCGTTGCACATTTCCCAAAATTCGCTACCCCCTCCCATCCAGCTACCCCCTTCTCTCATCCCCACATCCCCTCTTCAAAACCACCCACTAGACCACAGACGCACCAGATCGTTGCTCGCGCGGGTTTCATATTACGAAGACCGAAAATAATTAGCTACGAAGGAAAATATCATGTTACACCAGAATAGTGGTGAAGCGTTTCACCCCTCCCCCTTTTCTCGCCCGCCGACCTTTTTCAGTCTACAGGCTTCGAAACCCTGTTTCAGGTGGCCAACTGCTACATGAGTCTTATTGGACCCATAAGTATCAAAAATAACTTTCAGCAAATGATATTGAGCCTTTATTGGATTGAAATATTAGTGTCATTCATGTAATTCGAAAAAAGAATGTGACCAGTCGATTCACTCGCGACACTGTTAAATAACGTTAATTAAAGGAAATGGCTTACCTCATGAAAAATCATAAATTGAAGCAGAATGTGGAAGTGGAAGGGAAAAAACTCGGAGCTACGCAGTTCGCTGAAGTCGAGCAAAAGTTTCAAGTTACCAGAGCACTATTTGAAGTGGTATCTTTAGAAGAGTCTCTCTATCCCCATTTCTGGAGGCCAACTGCTACATGAGACACCTATTGGCCCCATAGGCGTCAAACTTAACTTTCGGCAACTGGTTTAGTGCCTTTATTGGATCGAAATATTAGTAATATGCATGTATTTAAAGAGAATGAGACCAAGCACGATGCATTCCTGACATTATTAATTCCTTCCATTGTCACCAGTAGAAATTTTCACGTTGCTCGACTTTCTCCTCCCCGATACACGCAATATGCATGTACGTTATGCAACGAATAAGGAAAAATTGCGACACGAAAATAAATGTTCCCTGTTAGACATTCTCAATGAAGTTCAAAAGATGAAAACGCAAAATTTTCCGCCCAGTTTTCATGTAATTGGGAACGCATTTAGAGCTGTGGTTGATTTACTAATTCAGAGGAGAACAGCCTCTTGATGGAAGGAAGTGCTCAAAAGAGAGCAATGAACCAAACGATACCTACGCACAAGGCTGAGAAGCGGTGACCCTATAGGAATGATTTTGTGACATAATCAACTAATCTTCGAAATGCGTGGGGCTGTTGCTGAATTTGCTCAAGAAGTAGATGTCGCGATGGTCCGGAAAAAGGAAAATACTGGAAAATTCATTTTCTAAGGTTCTATAAAAATCGATATTGTGGGGTTATGGTGTTCTATTATATTTGCTAATTAGCAGTAGTGTCTCTTAGCAGCTGATCGATAGGTCCTAGGTTCAAATGGCAGGTGAATCCCTCGTTCGCCCAAAATAAATGTTCAAAGTTACCCCCGCAAAGGAACCAGTCACCCCACCCTGAATGTGTAAATTTCACACACCTTCAGTTCAGGGTCAGCTCCACCCTCACCAATCCAAAACATCCTTACGGTTGAACCACAGAGTGGGTAAGCAATTAAAATCGAGATTAAAATAAAGTTTGTTTGAGGGCTTCCACGTTATTGCGTAGTGATTGAAATGACCCTCTTCGTGCCAATCTTTCAAATCGTCCACCGCACACGAAATTGTTTCTCCCGCCGCTTGTCCCCAGCAAACTAGTCGCAATTTCCCGCAGCGGACTCCTCAGCGACGGAGCGAATGCACGAGCATAAAATGTTTAAAAGCCGTGCGCGGAGTGGAGTGGCTCTACTCGAAACGAATGGTGAAGAGGCTGCTAAGCTGCCAGCCACCGCTGCTCTCGTGTGCTCGTAGAAACAAATATACGGCCGCACATATATCCGGGAGGCCTCGTCGACGGCTTACGACGAGGGATTTAGTCATTAACCTGCGGCGGGAGTACCTTCCTACTCCTCGAGGCTCAAAGGTCATCGGTCAAACAGAGTCGCGGCGGCGCGGGCGCCCGGACGAGGGCACGTGTCCGCTTGTGTTTTGCGGTCGCCAAATAGGGCCATCTCTTGGGGTCAAGACAGACAGTGAACAAAATATCGACGATAAAAAAATCCATGTCATGAATGGGCCATTAAACGTTACACAGTCCAGCTCGAGGGAAGTCGCTTTAATCGGACCTGTAAGCTCAAGTATGCTTAGCCAAGAGGATTTTGGAATTTTCCATCCGTGTTTAAGGGATATTCCTCCCATATTAACAATAAATAAAACAATCACCGTACGAGCTCTGTTAATTGCCATATCTCCGTCCAATGAGTCTACACTGAGAAAGCCCAAGTCCTTTCCGTTGATGTCTGTTGCCACTCTAAAATATTTCAATTGGTTTAGAAAAATGTCCTCAGCGCGGCGTTGACTACACAGCGATCACTTCACTCCCGTATTAACGTAAATTAGTCCCATGGAGTATAACAAGAAGGCGGAACAACCTTATTGGCCACATCTTGAGACATGATGGCCTGATGAAGACAATCGTCCTCTGGAGAAACCATGGACAAATCACACCTGGTCACTTCAAAGCACCTCCACACAAAATCTTGTTGGAAGGACTCGTAAAAAGAAGAAAACTTAGGGGAATGACCATAGAATTCCACGTTCAATGTTTTGAGTATCTTGGTGTAACATTCTGTATTTAAGAGTTTTCTAAATAAAAATTATTGTTTCCATTGTTTTATTGAGGTTTCCGCTGGATGTAACTCCGTTGGCAAAGTTGCCCCAGATCCAGAGAATCTTTGCCAACTATATTTTCAATTTTTCTAACGTATAAACTTTTACTTAAGTTGTCATTTTTTCACAAATTTTGAAAGTAGAGACCAAGAGTAATGGCTTAAAATGGTTTTAAATTATTTCCATACATGAACTTACAAGAATGTGGTTGAAAAAGAAAAATAAGTGGCAAAATGTTCCCGGTTTACGGTAGCTTAATTCACTGAATGACATCAATTAGCTAAATGCAATGAATAATCTACTTTATGTTCCCGATTGAATAGTTCACCCACAGAGTAATTATATATATGTTATATTATGTGTACAGAGAGCAATGCAAGAATTTAAATGGCTAAATTTTTCATTATAGCAAAGAACAAGCCGTAAAGAATGATCGTAGGCTTTCCCGGCGTATTGAATTGTGGAAGGCTACACGGGATATCCACCGGGTCAGGTTCTCCAACTCCATCTCGGCCGACGTTTCGATGGGCGAGTTGTCCATCGTCTTCAGGGCATGTAGATAAGGAGGACGATTTTCAAGACTCGACATGCCCTGAAGACGATGGACAACTCGCCCATCGAAACGTCGGCCGAGATGGAGTTGGAGAACCTGACCCGGTGGAAATCCCGTGTAGCCTTCCACATCAAGCCGTAACGTTGCCCTGAATTACGTTTCAGAAAAAATTAATAATCTATGTTCTCCCACATTGTCTTTAAAATAGTACCCTCCTAATACTAAACTAAAATCATTACTATTAGGTGAAGGCACACATCTCGCATTTTAGAACGAAGGCATGAGTCAAAAGAGCGTGGGAAATCAATAAAGCTGATCAAAAGGATATATAGGAAAGGATATATACAGCTAAATCTACAGAATAGCTCTAATTAGTTCAAAATATTTAACATTGTCTTTCCGGAGTACCTGAGGAATGAGCCACCATAACTAGCGGCAGTGTACTCCCCGCAATTCAGAGAGAAAGCATCAGCCAACTCATCCGTGGATCTGCGCACTATTAAAGGAAGAAAAAAATCTACTGATTCGTATGAATTACTTTATTACACCAAATCTTCACTTTCTTGGTAATCCAAATTATTATTTCCTAACAGAGTTCATTATCGAAGCATTAATTACCCTTTTTTATTAATTCATGAGTGTTGGGATCCAGGTGCCGGCCGAGAGAGTCAACTGAGGCGGCTGACTAACGGAGGCGGCGGAGCCGGTGCGTCATCACCTGCCGTTGGCATAAAAGGCCGTGGCCCGGCATGACGGGGGCAGTACAACTCGACGTCAAGCCTCGATGTAACGGAGTGACAATAAATTGTTGAACCCGGAGTTGGTGTTTTATAATTAAAAGAACCCTACAATGAGCATTGAGAATGATGAATAAATCCAAATGTACTAATATTTGAATGAATAGGTAATGTTTACATCTCTTAAGGGTGGAGAACGCGGCTCTATGTCGATAAATAGCATTTCTGTGAAAATTTTAAGAGTAATGTGTCTTCCCACAGCAAGTTTGAAGTGTCAAGGGTCGAGCATAAGTTAAAATTAAGTCTTCATTAAAAGTAAAAAAAATAGCAAAGTAGAACGGCATCAGTCAACATAGCTTGAGAAATTAACATAGTATACAAAATTAGATGGCTAACTACACTGAATCATTTTTATACTTTGTATTCTAATAATTAATGAGTGCAGGTGCTATATTTTGTCCGCTAACGAGCTCAGGTTTAAAGTTATATAGACCAGCATATTATGTTCGCGGAGCATAATGGATAGCCTCAATTGTCAAAAAAAAAGTTTACGAAGAACAAGCAGTGCTTTAAAAAAATCCATTGAAATGTAAATGCAGTTTGTTCTACCGAAGGAGGTAAACATCACGAACTTCGAAATTTATGTCAAGCGTACCATTATACCAAGTCAGTAATTTCTATAAAACACCTATGCCAAACAGATGTCACCTAAATTTACATGATTATTCTAGTTAGTTCCTATGTTGATGATATTAGAATAAAGGCTGAATTTCATCGTAGCATTCAAACACTGAAAATTCTTGATGTCACATGGCGTAGGCACTACAAAGTGGTTGGCAAGGAAATGAGCATAACATATACATACTAGGGGATGAAATTCGCTAAAAATATTTTGACACATGCCACATACCTAACTACCTCAGTGCCTACCACTCAAGAAGGATTACAACATGGTATTGAGAAGTTTCTTTAATATTTGGTTTATATTGCTACATTAATGAGGTTACCGACGGCAAGTTGATTTTTTATGATTCAATAAACACTCAAATAACACCAACATCACAACAAACATTTTGTTATTTGCTGTTAAACAAAGTTACTTACCAAACAGTATGTAGTACGACATGTGACGTCAAGAACTAAGTATTGACCTTTGAATGCTACTAGCATTTTAATTTCTTAAATTCATCGTTAGTTCTGAAATCATCAACTAGGGAGTAGTAACAACAAACGCAAGGATATTTTTGATGAGGCATGAAGAGAAATTAGCATTGGAATGACGCAAATATTTTTCATATTTTTAATTTTGTGGACGAAAAAGTGGCGAAAATGCAACGGAAAAGAAAAAAAAAACTGTGAGAGAAACCCACGTAATCGCTTTAGCTCAGAGTGACTTTCATGAAATAAAATGTATTAATTGCAATCGAATCAAAACTTACCAGCGATGCCACACCGCTTAGTTTCGCCTACGACTACGACATCTCATTAAAATCAGTTCATTGATAAAAAATTCACCTAGAAGGTCATTACTACGGGAGAAAGTTTAACTCATCGTATTGGAATGTTCAGGAAAATAAATTTCAATCCACGATTGATAACATATTCTGAAACACTTAGCTAGAAAAATATTACCTTGACTTTTTTATTTGATGCAGTTAGAGATTACCACGGCTTGCAGTAATGTTACTTTGAATAGAATTGAAATCTTATCAACACGTAATCACGGAAAAAAGGGTACCATTCTCACTCGAACGGGGTCCAATTTCTCTCCAAATAGGCACATAAGTGACACGTGCTAGTAATTTATAAATCGAAATTAATTTCTTCGTCGGGTGAAAACAATCGAGAAGAGGGTTAAATAGCACCCGATTGAGACATTTGAAAATCTGAGCTAGAAGGCTACGGCTATATTTAAAAAACAGGTATTTAACATTACAATGCGTTTTTGAAAAATGTAATGAGTTGAGCTATAAATGGACACGTGGCCTGATTGATGAATGGTCGAGACAAGACTTTAAGAATCAGTGTTTTCAAAATACACAAAACACGAGAGGCCCAGAAAAAAACCAATGAATGAAAACGAACTGCGACGCTACCTTGAGATAAGTAACCGAATCTGTTAAGTTTGCTTCTTGCACCCGCGCAATATTGACAACATTAAAAAGAATATTATAGTATTCAGTGGTCTTCGGTGATTGCGAAGCAAGTAATAATTACTAATGGAGTCAATTGTTTTCTTTTACGCAAAGAAAATATTTATTTGAAGTGTACAGTATTATTTTAAAATTTATTAATGCGGAAATTTAATACGTTGTTTTATGGCGCAGAAAACAGTCGTGTAAAATGCGATGACTACTACTATATAAGAAGGATAAATGAGAAGACCAGTCCTGGCAGATTACGCTTGCTCACTTTTTATTCCTCCGTCTCTGACTAGAGTAAGGCTTCTATGCTCATTTTATTCGGGTGAATTATTACTGACATTAAGGACCAGTCCCTCAGCACTTAAAAAATTAACCCATACTTAATGGTCCAAACGGTAAATTAGGTGATTTAATTTTACATTTCAAGTTTGCTTCTATTTTCGTAATATTTTAAAATTAACCCTTGAACGGCTAGCGTGCCCATATGGGCACAGCTGCAGTGGTCTAAAGAATTTCGTATAAATTCCGACCCAAATATTATAGAGCATGCTGTTTTCGCCAAAAATGATTACAAAAATGATCACTTTATTCGGTTCGTGTGCTTACGGCCAGCATTTGTACCTGCAGTTGCCTGTGGCATGATAGATATTCTTACTCACTCTGTTGGAGGAGGCAAAAGAGAAAATATGGCGAAGTGTCTTCAGTAAATGCGATTTTTTTCCTTTTTATTTTTTATACTCGGCTAAGTATTTAATCTTATCCTCAAAATGAATGTTGTCAACTTCGGTTTCTTTTTCCAGAATCGTGTTATCTTTCGTATGAGACAAGGAATTTGAATTTATTTTTGAGTGAGCCCATATGGGCACGCTAGCCGGTAGCCAAGGGTGTCTTTTTGGGGGGGTGTCCTTCGCTACAAACGTCGTTATTGGGTCTGTTATCAAATAATGTCGATGTAAAACGCTAATTTTTTGTCAATCTTTCTTTTTTTTCTTATGTAACTCGATTTTAACAACTTCAGTATTTTTTGCTGTATATTTTTGTGTAATATTTCCATTAATTTTTAGTACAAAAATGCATTTTATACTATTCAACACTTTTATTCATGGTGCTTGCGTTATAATTTGCTCATCTACCTAGTATGATGAATGATAGGGCTATTTTCTACCAGTGGTATACATACCCAACAATCTAGGGCATGGTGGAAGAGCAAAGGATGTTTGATAAATACAATGATAAAGCTCATGGGGAAGCGCTTTGTATATAAAACTTTGAAACAATAAAAAGGAGATTGAACCTTGATCACATCGACCACATTGAACACGTTATCAACTTTTCCAACTAAGTCCAATCCCTGGTTGTAAGTCGCAAGGAGACAATCAAGGCGAAAGTTAACAAGCAACCATTGAGCCGCCCCGCTGCTCCCATGCTTTCCCATGGGAGAAAAAAGGGAATATTGTTGTTGTTAGATATAATGACTATTCGGTAGTGACTGTCAAGTCACCTTGCCAATGTGTACACCCACTCACAAAGGTCACGAGATTCCCAAGTGTTACCTCAAAAATGGTACAAGTTAGGCAGCCAGCAGTGGCCTCTAGCTACAATATTTAGATGGGCGGAACTGATCTCACGCATCAAAATATCAACAGGTACAGGAATGTTATCAGAGGAAAAAATGGTGATGGTCCGCATGAAGCTATCTCCTTGATGCTGTCATTGTAAATGCCTGGATCTGTACGGAAAGTTATGGTTCAAATATACCGCAGTAAGCCTTTAGGCGAGAGATTGCATAAGTAATTGCAAGAGCATTTTTGTAACGAAGATGTACCTTTCCCAGACCTGTCGGTTGTATTTAACATTCCCTATCAAGTGCAACCAATCATAGAAAGTCTGATGACATAATAGGTATGATGGCAGTGATAACCAATTTGTCCCGTTTCATAAACGCCGCTGTTCTTATGAAGAATATTCTTCTTGCGCGCGCTCAGAATATGCTAAGTGCACGGGTCTTCGTCTTCAATGAAATTCTATCATACTCGGCAATTGAAAATCCAATTTATAGCACTCAAAGACTCTACCAGCAATATAGGACTAATTTTGATAATAAACTCATTGATAACGTGTTTTTTTCATTCAATAACTGTTTTCAAGTCTGAGTTTTATACTGTTAAGTTCTTTGGACAGCCAAAAAAAAAATGTTTAAACCGAAAAAATGCAGTATAATGATTATAAATCACTTCAAATTTCCAAATATAAGAGGTATTATAAGTAAATGCAACAATGTATGGCGTATTACGCAATAAAAATAGGAACTATGATGGTTCGAGCGATTTTTCGACAGAATGCAGACCGGTGGCCGGAGCGGCTAGCGTGCCCATATGGGCACACCCCCTCTAGCAAGAACGACTCAACAGAATTTTTTTAAATATTGTGTTTATGTGAATGCTTGGGCAGTAATTAAGCAGTTCTAAACGGAAAAACAAAATAAAACTCCGAAAAAAAACTCCGCTGTTAAAGGGTTAAATTCCCCGCCCCGAAAACAGCGTATCTACGGCCTTTACAGCGGGGGAACCAGTGACCCTCGCTTTCAAAAGACCCTTTGACGCCTGTCGTCAACGATGAATGATTTAAAATTAGAATATCTAGAAATATACTCTATATGCAGGACATAAAGCAGAGAGATTAACATTAGGGTACTGATAGTGGTAAACGTACCTCACTCTGCTCAAATATCGAAATAAAATTCAATTTCCATTATCAAGAGATTAGAAGTTGCTCCCCATATGAAATATAATGCGAGCTACAAGGAGTACATATCGGAACTTAATGCTGCCTAACGTCCAAGGATACAACATCCACCGTTCAGTACGAGAATGGTCATGCAATGGGACAAAAAGTTTTACTCCTTTTAGGAGAAGGAAATAAAAGAATATAATAAAATACAAGGAAAAGCCAGGGAAACCTCAAGGTCATGAGAAAGGTACGTAAGACGCTCATTGAAAGAGTTCTCGTTCTGTATATTGGTTTGAAACAGCTCTCATCCATTGTGATGGTTTGACGCGGAGTGCCAGTTGACAGAGGAAGAACCACGACCGACCACGCCAGCAAAACAACTGCCCCTATTGACTCTGGGAGCCAAGGTTTGGGTGATAAACCGTCGGAAGCATGGAACGGCATTCTATGAGTCCCCCCTGTCCTATCTAATTGAGAGTGGTAGCAAAGGCATCAGGAGGAATCGGTTGGCGCTGACCTTAGCATAACGCCAGCCGATTACTATCGTTTTTGATAGCATGTCGGAACCAGCAAGTCCCACTTATCTGATGAGGCCAGCTCGGTGAAAAATTGACGGTAGGCACATGACGCAACCTGGATCCTTTACTACCGAACGCGAATGAGCTACGACGAAGCTGGCGTCAAATTCCTGGAGCAAAGGCACAATCAGATTCATGATTAGCGGACGGAATTCCCTGAGGAAACTCGCGTCCACGCACACGTTGGGCCGTCGGAGTGTTTTTTTTCATACACCGTGGCGAGTTTTTTCCTCTATTTAGACTTAAACTTGGACTCGACGTTTCTGTAATGCATAGACGTGGCTTCGTAGCCGAGTAGGTCTATTATATGCGCGGTAATTGCAGTGAAGTTCTGGGAGGGTTTGTGCCGAAAGTAATTATACTTTTTTCCATTTTTTAAAAGAGGCATTCTTAATATAAAAAAGTAGATACAGTTGACACAAGGAAAATGTATGCTGGTTTTATTTTAAATACTATTTTTTTTAAATAATGACATCATTGAAAACAGTAGTGCATCGGAAGTTTACGAGTGAATCAATGTTCACAATCCTCGAGACCACATCCAAGAGTGACAACGCAAAAGAGACTGCGTTAATCAACATGAGATGCAGGTGAATCGTGCATCCCTCAAGGAAATATATTTGTTTTTTTTAGTCCTGTTTACCTTTTTGTGTCTTGTTTGAAATTCTTCAGGAGGTTCGCGCGGAGGCCAAGTTAACTGCCACGCCGGAAAAGCAGTGACACACAGGCAAGGACGCGGATTAGGCGATGAGCAACTTTGATCGGTTATAAAAATGCCACGTCTTAATGCAATGAGAGTAGTTTTTGCAACGAACACCAAATAAATAAAGTCGCATAGGCTTGTCGCGAGAGAACCAAAAACAGTCGCTGCAAATTATTTCGAGGCAAACCACATCCATGATAACAGCAAGAATTCTCATACTTCAACGGAGGTAAGAAGATGTCGTCATTCAGTACTAGTCCGTATTTTTATTCATGCCTTCGACCTTTATTTCAAAGCTTTGATGCCCGCCGAGTCCAGCTATTCACAAAACTTAAGCCTACAATATTCGTCCATTGGGTCTCGAATGAATGGTCGACCACTAAATCACCTTGGGTAAGGCCCACGTAAGAAGATAAATAAAAAGGTCAGCTGCGATACAAGCGGTTATACCTACTCGTGTGACAACACTGATTTGTTCTCTAATCCATATTTACTAGTGAGATCGAACTGCAATAACAATCAAGACCTATTCCTCAATGGCAAAGCTAAGGATTAGAATGAATCAATTGATGACAATTTCAAAAAAGTTATTAATGAAATTTAAAGCTAAAGTTTAAGTTCACCAAAATATTCTGATCTTAGGGTCGTATATACTTCAGTTTTCTCTTACTTCTTGCAAATAAATATTCCTGTTTCCGTCAGTATCCTACGATTACTATAAAAATAAAACCCTTACTGGTCGTGGAAAAATTTTGAAGCCTTAATTTCTCATTTATTTAAAATAAAATGCTTAAGGGTACTTATCATAGCTATTCACGAAAAATTAACATGACGTTGAACTGAAGAATGATCTTTTGAGAACTACTTAATGTCTCATTAACACAAAGTCACGGAAAGTCACGTTTAAAGCACGATGCTGGAGGTCGTGACAGTGAATCTATTCGAGTGTCATTATTGCTGTGCATACCATCATAGAGAAGGAGGATTATATCGAGGGGGAGTGCGAACCCTAATTACGAAGGCACCCTTAGCAGGAGATGATTAGAAGGGCAGAGGCAAGCAGGTCGAGAAATGAAGAAAGAGGAGGATGGGAGGAGTAAGAATGTCTTCAGACGATGGATATATGTACTATTCTCGTGAGGGAGAAATGGAGAATGATTCGGAATTCTTGGGAAATAATGAGGAAATGGAGACACGCTTTTGAAAGAATAAAAATTGGACCACTTCCTAATCGATACGTCATCCATTCGTCCATCTCATTTCTACAGAATCAAATATCCACACGAGTAAGTACACAAGGCAGCAGTAAATCACGTAAAAAAGATCATATACACATTCAAATTCCACGAAACTCCGCACGGAATTCAGGCCACAGATAAATTTCGAGCTAATCTTTTCATGTGTTTTTCAGTACCTTCAAAAGCGTATTTTAGAAAACACAAGAATAATGTAAAATATTTTCCGAAGGTATAGATCGAATGTGGTACGTATGGTTGAAATAATTAAATATAGTAACATAGGGTTTTGGATCAGATAACATAAAATATAATAATGAGAGAGAAAGGTAGCTGAACTGATGGATTTAGAACCACATTTTTCCATGATTGATAAGAGACTACGACGGCAGTGCGAGGAGTAAGAAACCGGTTGGATGAATTTTAGAGTAGCCAGTTAAGTGATGCATTCCTTTATGCATGTTTCTGAATTTTCCCAGTACATCTAACAGGAAATTTTGCTTTTTCTAACTTAATTGGTAAATAGTCTTTACAAGTAGTTGGTCATATCCAGAATGTATTTTTTTCACTATCGATAGGAGACTATAAGGGCAGCGATAGGATTTGATAGTCGGTTAGCTGACGTGTAGTCGAGCCTATTGACAAATGTATTCTTCAATGCATGTTTTTGAAATTCCCTAATGCTTCAAGCAGCATTTTTTCCAGGTTCTAGCTTTATAGGCAGATATACCTAAGGAGTAGTTGAAAAGATTGGCCTTTGCATGAGTGTGGAAGTATAGTTTTAGAATGCGAGATATTTTTATGGCGTGTGGCGCACGCGTGGAAATCCTCTTGCATGCTGGTGATTTCTCACCCTTGCCAAACACCCTTTAGGAGGCTCGCAGGTAATTACGCAGATTTAGACATGGATTACAATTGGAAGCGCTGGCTATGTTAGCCTCGCTCAATTCTCAATTCGAGTCCAGCAGTATTTCATACATAAAATGTACCTACTCGGGGTACCCAATTGGAGACTGCTGAATACGTGAAATATCTTGGAGTTAGACTCAACAATGATCTTTCGTGGAATAAACATATTCGAGAAATAACCGGTCAAGCTAATCGTAAAATGGGTTTTGTTGAAAGAATACTAGGAAAGTGCGACGACAAAGTGAGAGAAATTAGCTACTATTCCCTCGTTAGACGACATTTGGAATACGCTGCCAGTGTTTGGGACCCTCATGAAAAAGGCTTAATAACAGAGTTAGAACGCGTGCAGAGAAGAGCTGCCAGGTATGTGAAAGGCCGTTACGATAATCTTGTTAGTGTAACTGTCCTCTTAGATAAACTCGGATGGGAATCTCTGTCGGACCGTAGATTGAAAAATAGACTAGACCTTTTAGATAAATTCAATAGCAGTGTTTTTTCTAACGAAGTTAACCATATCTTACGGATGCCAACATACTACTAAAGACCATATAAATAAAATAAGAGAGATAGATCGCAGAACAGACCGATTCCGAATGTAATTTTTTCCACGATCAAAAAGAGATTATAACGGCAGCGATAGAACTCGAAAATAGATTGCATGACTTGTAATGTAGACTACTAGCCTATGTAAGAATTAATGCATAATTCAATTATTATTTCTAACAGCATAAGTAGTATAATTTGCTACCATACGGGACGTTTTTTGGACGGTGTGGTGTGCATGTGGGAGTCCAAATGCATCCTGCATGCTGGTGATTGATCACCCCCTGCCAAACACCCTAGAAGTGGCTCGCAGGGTATAATGCAGATGTACTACGTAATTCATATTCTAAAATATCATTGTATGTGATTGAATTAGTAAATCAGGATGGTATAAGTTATAAAATATACGTATTTAATATACGTAGTTATAAAATATATTCAAGCGTAATGGCCAAAGGTTAAGACCGACTTCTATTCGCTATGGACGTCGGGGTAAATACTTGTCGCGCCACACATCTTCATACGGGCCGTGAAGTAAAAATGTTCACCACGACGAGCGAAGAGGAGTATGTTGGGAAGGCATTAACGCCACGTCACGTCAAGTGCCCTCGACTTCTTTCACTTAAAAGGGGAATACACGACCTTCGCATCGCCGATCGAGCTCAAATTTTGCGATTCGGTAGTTTATGGGTACAAATGTAATATGCCGAAGCGAGACGACGCACTTCTCGTAAAATTCCAAGAAAAAAGCAATTAAAAATCGTAAAAAATGAAGGTACGCTATATAAGCTGTTTTGAACACCTTCGTTAAACAAGTGGGCGACATCCCAGTGGATACGGTGTCCGACTTTAGAGGTGAAGGTAGCGAGATTGATACTCGCTCAGGGAACATTTTTTGTTTTAATTTTTAAGAATTTTATTGTTTAAATTTTTTAAGTTCGTTTTCTTATATTCGTTGCTACTATGGAATATATTTTTAAAAGAGTTTTTTTTTATATTTAAATCAGGAATGGATCAGCTTGGGATTAGGAACTGAGGATGAAGGGTGGATAGAAACCCGGCGTCGGCATTAGCCTGCTCTTAACGAAAGACGCCAAGGGGACCACGGCTTAACGTCCCATCCGACGGACGGTGTACTGCACAACTAGTGTAATCCACATTACATGCAGGAATTGAATTTAGGAATGCCCCTTAATTCTTTTCCGAGATTTGGGTGTGGAAGGCCAGTACACTGCCTCACCACTCCAATTAATCCTTTATTTGCAATTTTCAGGATGGAACTCATCATAAAGACATGCAAAGCAAAGTGATTTGCGGCACCACGAACAAGCCGAAAAGGCGTTTTTTCCACAACTGCAACGATTGTCTATAATTTTTGAAGGAAAACACACCACAAAACCACCCACTTTACGGTTAATAAAATGCCAGATTGTGTCTTGATGACGGACGGAGGTGGACTCATACCACAGAAACGTTTTCAGTCGTAAACTCATTAAACCGATGTGAACCCCGAGGAAGATTCATTGACACGATGCAGAAAAAATGAAAAAGATGAAAAATCATACGTCGCATTTACTCTGCTACCCATCTAATCATATCATTATCTGATAACGATTTCTATCGTAGAAATTTGATGCAATAAATTTTATGATAAACCTTGCAATCTCCTACAGTATCCTTATTATTTGATCATACCGTAAAGCGGCGGAGTGCGTCAGCCAAATAAAAAGAATAGGATTGTGTTCTGCAGATCATCATGCCTCGTGATTCAACCGATCATATTCTCCCGCCTCCTACTTTGGGTTTTTAGAAGACTTCTCTCGTTCTCGTTGCTGCATTACCGCCTTAAAAACCACGAAAATCGTTGGTCAGTTTCAAATGGAGCGACTTTCTGATTCCACGCCAAAGATATGCAGAGTGCAAACTTCTTTCAGGACTAAACAAAAAAACACACATCCATCAAAATTGAGAGGCTATAAGGTTTATATTGGTGAACAATATCCAATTTAACTAACTATTTATGAGTAAAAATTTAGCAAAGTGTTTATCAAGAAGCTCATAGTCTTCATTATATTTAAATGGTATTTATCTATTTTTTCTGTCTGCTTTACTTCTCGAGTTCAGTGAAGCTCACTGTTCATCATGTGCTAACTCAAATCAATCAACAGGTATTTATTTCGTTCAATGGTATTAGGCTCAACTACGTGACAGATTTTATTCGAAAATGAAAAGGAGACTTCGTTGACTTCCACTGTTTTATTTCGTCCGTACGGCCTGTTTCAAACCATAGAGGTCATTATCAAGTACCTTGATAGGGTACTTGATAATGACCACTATGGTTCGAAACATCTCGTTCGGACGAAATAAATCAGTGGATGTCAACGCAGTCTCCTTTTCATTTTAGGTATTTATTTGTTCACTGTGCTTAGAGAACATTTCAGAAGAAAGGAGGAGTGGACGTTCAGACTTCGTCGTGTTGTAGGACTATTTCCGAATGATAAGGTGCTGCTTCGCACTCATCCGACCGCCCCTTCGATATGCAGCGAACGTATGGCATCCGGAGTAGAGACACCTAATCCGTGAACTTAAAAAATTACGAAGGCAAGCTGCGTGATACATCCAAATATACTTCAGACGTAAAGAAAGTACTTCACAGCTGTTAAATGAATTATGCTGGGAGCCACTGGGGACTCGGGAGGCTCCGCGATTGGCTTAGATTGCTTGAGAAATTGACAATAGATATCTTTCATTGCGACACATATAAAATCATGATAGATCCCCACTACTTCCACGTCCGAGGGAACCGATTAACTGAGAGAGATATTTTACCGAAGGGGTTTGGGAATTCGCTTTTCCCCAAAATAATAGTGAACTTAAACAAATGCTAGAACGAAGCTTCATTAGGGGGGATCTATTAATTATGTTACATGATCCGGGCGATTTTTGGGCCCGCCTCCCCCTTCATGAGATATCGTGAGATTTGGCAAGTCCCTCCCTCTTATAATAATAATAATATTTATTGACGGATATTAATAACCCATTTCAATCGTTACAAACATATTTAATATGAGAAATATAAGAAAAAACTTGAAAGTAATTTCACAGAAATATCATACAACATACAATGAAAAGTGATCTCAAAGACATTAATGAAAAGAATAATTACAATTACATTCAGCATATTAAAAATAAATAAATTTCACTCGAGAAACTGAAAACAATTATAATTACACCAAAGTACATTACTCACGTCACTCACTTATCTCACGTTAGAATTTTCAAAATGCGTATTTTCATTTGTAAATACGTTAATCTATGTTCTTCACCGTGTTGGATTTATTAAAAAATTAATTGTTTTTATTTAAGATTAGTTAAGGTCTGTATTGAAGTCTAGAGTCATATTTTAAACTGCTTCTTGTGGAAAAAATTAGGGAATAATTGCCGACACTCCCCCTACCTCACGTGGGATCCGTCACGTATTCTTCAAATACGATGTTCGTATAATTAATCAAATTTAATTTTAGTAAAAGTTTTGGATGAATTTTAATCTTACCAATCATAATGGTTTCAAACACAGTTGAGAATTTGTAGGCGTTAAAATTTTAAAACTATTCTTGATTCCATCACCTGAAACATTTTGTAACTTAATTCCTGGCTCGCCCTTGCCTTGTTATCCTTCAACGGCAAAAACTCTGTGAGGCAAGTGAGGAAATAATTCACAGGATTTTGATACACTTAGAGGAAAATTTGAAAAAAAAAGCTGGTCATCACAAATTTTTGAGCAACAATCCTTTCTCTTTAATGGCTACGATATGAAAAACATGTGTTAATGACCGCTGAAGTTGTAATGAGGACCGCATACGATTCATTTTAAAAACATTCTGAGAACTCTTGGTAGTGTGCGCGGCACATATCGGGATATTCTCTTGAAATAACCTGTAAAATCGTGATAATATTTCTGGAATGAATATCTAATGCATCAGCACTCCGAAATTGATTGAAACCTACAATTACTTCCAATTTATTAGAAATTTTCGCGTGATCATATTCTACTGCTCTCAAATAACTTAAATGATGCAATTTTATAAGTTTTTAAATTTATGATTGCATGCTCACACACTCGTAACCACTCCATGAAAATTCCACTAATATTAAGCCAATTTGAATTATAACTGAAATAATTTTGACCTTTGGAAAACATCAGTGATATCGACCCTCAATATTTCTTACATTTAATACACTTAATAGCGTTGGCTAATAACGAAAAGTCAATTAGTCGAATAAACCTTGAGTAAATGGAATAATACTTATAGATAATTAATCATGGTAGTTTCATTTTTTCTCGATAAAAACTTTTTTTTAACTATTTAGCATTATCGTCAGCTGTTAATAATGGTTTTTACTTCAAGCATTTACAACAATTGCATTGATAATAAAAATACATTGTACTGGAAAAGCATGGAGATTTGAACAATATTCCTGTAGACGTCCTCAACAATATAATAATTTTTATATCAACCAACATATTAACTGTTGCGAGAAAAATTCACTTGATTCAACTTAACACGTTTAATATGCCGCTATTTAAATATTTCTACTTTCAATGAACCACTTCAAACGAGAGCACGACTACAGTAAGTTATCCAGCTAAAAAGCAATTTAGATTTCATCATTCCGTTGAGTTGAGAAATAGGAATTCATTCAATACCATCCACATTCAAGTTGAATTGAGTAGAACTTATGTTGCAAAGAAATCTGTACTTCCTCACTGCCCCGCAAGTCATCTCAACAGGAGTGTGACGGAAGACGTGAGCAAAAAAATGAGATGCGCGTGTTAGGTTCCATCCAGCATTTATTGAAGTCCATTTTGCTGATAAATAATGCCTATACCTATCCGTTGGGCAATATATCACTTAATTAGTCATTTAAGTGGGAAATAGAAGCATAGGAAAATTCTAAAATGATTGTAGGATTTCTTTTCAGGGACTCCACCGAGTCTGGTTATCAATGCTCGACGCCTTGATGCTCGACTCGCACATACTTACGGTGGAGAACCCGATCAGAATTCTCATTATCAGTGGACCGCGAAAGCCTACGATCATATCTCTAAAAAGATTATACTCTCCGTGTCGCTCATAGAATTGTTATTCTCTCTAGGGTGGTTTCCTATTATTTTTTATTGCCAAAATCGAAAGATTATTATTCCTGGAGTACGCATTTCATGCCCTTAGATTTATGAATTAAGATATCTATTTTTCGCGACTAAACGAAAAGTGAAAATTTTCAAGTGCGCGAAAACCAGACGGCTAAGTAGGAATGATGGAAAAGTCCGTGTGACGTATTTCTGGTTCCCAATGCCGCCCTGTGAGGTGACCTGGAGGAGAGGCTTGAGCGCTGATACGACGCAGGCTGCTAGCAGGTAGCAGAGTACCCAGCTAGCAGGTAGCGCTTGGCTTAAATAAGCATTATTAATACCCTATCAAAAGGCCGTTTTACACGGTACACGGAATTGCGCAATCTGACGTACGTACGTAGGCGCAATCAAAATTGCGTCGTGTAAAGGCCGTTTTATAGGGTACACGGAATTGCGCAGGTTAGAGCTGCATTAATTTCTAAGATGGCGTAGAATTGCGCGAATGCATGAACGAAATTAGAAAAGGGGCTATTTTTCCGTCTCGCATCCACGCATTCTCGCATTATTATTATAGTATTCTACCGATTAAGGTAGGTTTCCATGGAGTACGCAAGAAGTGATCTGGGAGCCTCCCTTTCCTTCCAGCACTGCCTTCTTTAACTCACAGTAAGGCCTACTCTCTTTCAATCTATCTAAAAATCCTATTCTTTTCCTTCCCCTCCCTCGTTTCCCTAACATTCTGCCCTCTAACCATTCTCGCATGTCTTCTAGCAATTCACCGCTTTACAATGACAATTGCCAGCGAGAAGAAGCACCTGACATCAGCCTTACTAAGAAATGGATACAGCGCCAAGATGGTCCTGAAAAGGGCCGAGAAGGAAGAAAACAGAGGACAAGTGCCCGCGACGCCTGACCCAGAAGATGCCACCAGGCCGGATCCGAAGGCTTATGTCACCATCCCCTTCATCGCAGGGACGTCTGAGAAAATCGCGAGAGTATTGAGGAAGCATGATGTAGTGACCAGGTTCAACTGCGTCACTAAGATAGCTGACATTCTACCCGCGCCCAAGGACAGAATTTCACCACTACTCTCCGAAGGCGTGTACCAAGTGCCATGCTCTTGCGGTAAATGGTACATTGGTGAAACATGCAGAGCGCTGAACACCCGTATGAGCGAACACCGAAGAGCGACCAGAAACAAACAGTTCAAAGCCTCTGCCATCGCGGAGCACGCCTGGAGTGAATCCGGACATTCAATTTTATTTGACGACGCCAAAATAATTGCGAGAGAAGACAAGTACTTCCCGAGAATAATAAGAGAGACCATTGAGATAGTCAAAAGACCAGCGAACTTTAACAGGGAGGGTGGCTATCCTTTGCACAGCGCGTGGAAAAGGTATATTCGACGCAAATACGAGGACGTTCCCTGATTGATCGAAAGAAATCCACCGCATTGGCGCCAAAAATCGACTATATAAGAGACGACTATAAGCTTCACTTAGTGATGGGCAAAGTCGATCATTTTAGTGATTCAATCATTTTGATTCGAGTCACATAAATGATTCAATCAATTGATTCAATCATTATGATCGAAAAGACTCAAATGAATCAAGATCGAAAAGACTCAAAGGAATCAAGATCGAAAAGACTCAAAGGAGTCATGATTGAAAAGACTCAAAAGGAATCATGATCGAAAAGACTCAAAAGGAATCAAGATCGAAAAGACTCAATCAATGGATGTAATAAATCACTTTGAATAATCGAATAAATACTGCCTCATCTGCGAAGAGCATTGGTAACGCTGATTGCTATCCATATTATCATTTCATATACTATTTTAATTGTGAATTCCTAGATGAGTAAATTAGATTGAAAAAATGAAGGAAGCAGTGTCATGAAAATATTTGGGAAGGCGAAACTGCCACAGTTTCTTAACACTAATAAAATAATTTCTAACTATAGTTGATCAAAATATAACACAAAATACACCACACAATGCATGAATCTGATCTGCAGGATAATTTTATGAACGGCACAATAAAATATAACCAGCTTTAACTTCTACTTCTTAACGTTCTCCTACAGGAGTCATCTTAATATTTTCCTTTTACGTGTATTGGTGTTAATAATACTGATAACTGCTGGAAAACATTTAAGAAAAAGATTACACAAGTATTCAGTTCTTCATAACATAGTATTTAATTTTCTCACAACTATTTCTGCCCTGAGGAAAAGAGATCAAGCATCGATCGTTCCAAATTTTGAAACAAACCGGAAACCGAGATGATTGATATGAAACCGGAAGTCGGAGTGATTGATGATCGACTTGTTTAACGAAATGAATCACGAGTCATTTGATTCACCTAGTGATTCAATCTTATTGATCGAATCGTTCATGATCGACCCATCACTAGCTTCACTTCATCCTTCACCTGAGGACGCTGGCAGGAGAGCTGGCGAAACTGTTGTGGTTCTTCGACAACGGACGCGGATGCAGCCCGAAAGAATGCTGAACTCAAGTAATCACCGCGGATACCTGCGTACGTATATTATGCATTTTTCAGGATATAAGGAGCTTCGAGGTAACTGGGGCATGGGTAGATTATTTGCGTATTCATGCTAATTTTTAGTTATCCGGTTGGCACACCTACTTGTTCTTTTGATCCTTGAAAAAATTCCTTACCTCATTTGCAGCTATTTTGTGATTTTTGGGTGCTGTGGAATTTTAGTGTGGAGATTTTTCATAGCATATTCCTATTAATAGCCTTAGAAAACCTTTTTCATAGAAACATTTATAATTTAAAATAGCTTTAAAGATAGTAGGCATGCATTCAAAGACTTTTGTTCACGTAAAAAAAATTCGTACGAGCTTTAGGAATTCCTTCCTGTGTTTGGGTGGGCTAACCTCTGCAATCTCAGGGGTTCATAACGCATTGCCGGCAGTTGACCAATTTTTAAACCAACCTAGAAACAATTGCTGCCTCATCTAGGCCCCTTTTTCGCTCATCCAAATACCAGGCTATTGCTAATTTGAATACCATTTCATTGCTCGCGGAGTTTGTGAATGTAAAATTAGAGCTGGCTTTAATTTGAAGTCCCATTAGTCATTAGCAACTACGTGAAATAGTCTTTAAATGCCTTGAAATCTGACACAGTTTTCCTTCCCTGAAAATGAATGAACGAGATTGCATTCTTTTCCGAAACAATATCGTCTCGTCAGCACTAAAAACTAGTTGAGGAAGAAAGGAGCCACTTTTAATCACAGCTTGGAGTTCATCAGAAAATGTTGCGGCGACTCCGCAATCAACACTTGCAAATTCACCTGATATCGCCGCACTGAAAATACCTGCTTGCCGTGTAAAACCCTGAAACCAACCGGAGTTTTCACTAAATGTCTCGGAGAAATTACCAACCTTGCCTTTTCGTACTAATTCAAAATGAACTTTCCGTATGTGCTGAACGCTTGGGTAAAGTGGGTGCGGCTGAGGTCACTAATGTTTTAACTTCGTCTTTATTCAGAGTAAGACATCGCGAGTTTAACCTTCCGCGCAATATCGCTTTCACGCTCTCCATTTTCAAAGCAATTTACCTCTTTCAATTTATCTTCTAGGTTTATGGTTTTCCTTGATATCTTCTTGATTTTTCCACCCGAATTCCATTTTTTTCCATTGCTCTCTTGGTTTTTAGTCTGTATGGCTCTATCAAAATCACCTTCCATATCTGCACTGTATTCCTGAGACGCAGAGGGCCTACGACCGCTGGAAGGGAATGAAGCCATTGCGTTTGAGACTCACTAGCGGACCCCTCTATGTTTTGATACTATTCACACGGAACGAGGGCACCGCTCCATTTCTCCCACGTGAATACCGATGACCTTGAAGGCTTTAGCGTAGACCCTCTACCTGGGAGTCAATCGCCCGATAACCTATGACGGAAAAAATTGCGTTTCAAACCGTATTACTTTCTAAAAACTCATTTCCACTAGCTTCACGCTTAATTGATGATCTAAATTAACTATTGTCATTCTGTTAAGGAGACGAGATAAATTAGTTCGGTAGGCCGGCTAGGAGTAAAAAAGAAAAATTTTAAATGCCATCGAAACTTCAATCGTAGAACATGGTCAATAAGAATTTTTGAAACTAGAACCAGTAGCAGGATTAAAGTGACAATTTTATCCTATTTTCCCCCAGTTCAATCTATTGTTTAACTTATCCATTTATCTTATATTGTATGAATTTTTCAACATTGATTATAATTAAAATCACGATGTGTTAAAAAATACATTATTTTTAAGTTTGGTGATAATACCTGATGGTGAATAGTGAGGTCTAATTGATAGTATTTGCTTATGTTTCCTATGAATGTTACAACTGAAATTCTGTGGGAAAATGAAATAAATGATTCAAATTTGCCGTACGTGCGTAGTAAAATTATCCTTTCCGATTTTTTCAGGCCTATGTTGAAGTACACCTTTGGAATCTTAAACCAATTAAAAACTAATTCAAGTTCCATCTTCGAGAGTACTTTCATTGTTACGAGTGAAATGTTGCTAATTTGTTCTTTTTGTATACGACAAATTCATTAAATTCGACCATGAATTGAATCCGCTATACGTGAGATTAATAGAACCTTTGGGGTACCATGCTCTAGAAAAAACCAGCTTCATTTTCCAAATAATCCATTTTCTTATAATAAAATAAGACGCATCATCAAATGCGGATGAGATCCTCAGGGAATGAGGCTCTTATTTTTCAAAATATATTTCTATTTCCAGCTGAATAAATTTCGTTCTCTTATGTATATGATGCGTTAGCCTTGGCCAAAGGGTTGCGGAGCCGTGGGAAGAAATGTTTAACTATTCCAAAGAATAAGTTAGTAAAAGGACTAAGAACCAATGCCTCACGAAGAAAGCACTTCGGTTCACAGCCACCCCGGAATTCCTTTGGCTTGTAGATCTACTACCATTGTTACAATGAGAAAAGCGAATGCTTGTAATTCTCGCCAATTATTTTATATCGAAATACAAATGCTAAGAGAGAAAATCTGACGTTAGTGACGAGATCAGAGAGAGAGAGACGAGATCACATCATCATCAGACTACAGACCAAGTATCAGGAGCAAAAATAACAGTGGTACAAGTTTCTATGATTAATGGATTGTAAGTTCAAGTTTCGTGTTTTTTTCTACGTAAGTTAAGGAACAAACAGCTCTTACAAGTGGTTACGTTGGAGCATAATTCCAGAATATCTGACGAAAATCGTCTAACACCCAAACCTGTAGAGTGGTAGATAAAACTGTAGATGCGCCGTATGGAATTACTACATAATCAGACCATGTTACTGACGCTGACATATAAATAAAATGAATCACTAATGTTTTTTTTAAGATCGACGTGTTAAATGTGATCTCGTATCTCATTAATTTTTAAATTGATATTCACCAAATTTGCTTTTCACTCAAAACACGTGAGTATTATGCGTAGGTACTTGTACAAAATGGACATGAATTACCCAATAAACCTCAAAACCATTGCATAAAATAAAATAAATATTTTGTACCAATCTAGGGGAACCCCTTCCACGCACCCACATTTTTTCCCACGTCCTCCCGCTCTGCCTCCTTCCAACGAAGGAAAAATAGATTTGAGATCCCGAGTCACTCCTCCTCTGCCACCTTCCCTCTCTTTTTGGTTTTATTGTTTTATTCAATCGTCCTGCCTTCTTTTCGTCTGGGAAGCGCTCATATTTCACGTTCCCACGAATATAGCGTTTGTTTTTCGACGCATATGACCTACGGAAACCTCGGGCTCTTGAGTCTCTCCTCTACTGCCCCATCCCTCTGCTCTTTGACTTTCATTTATTTTTTCAATCGTCCTGCCTTCCCTTAGTCTGCGAACCGCTCATATTTCACGCTCCCACGAATATAGCGTTGCTTTTTCAATGCATACGACATACGGGAACCTCAAAATCATGAGTCACTCCTCCCCTGCCCCTTCCTTTGCTCTTTGACTTTCATTTATTTTTTCAAGCTTCCTGCCTCCCTTTCGTCTGAGAATCGCTCTTATTTTGCGTTCCCACGAATATAGCGTCAGCTTTTCGATTCATGAGACATGCGGGGACCTTCAGATCTTAAGTCTCTCCTCCCCTTCCTCCTCCCTCTGCTATTAGGCCTTCTTTTATTTTATTGTAATCAAGATAATATGCGAGTGGTTATATGATTAAGAACATAGGTATCCAATTATACTTTTGGGGGATAGTAAAATCAGTCGAATTCATTATTTCCCTTTATTTTTTGCGCAATATATTAATACTGAAAAGACGGTTTTCCTGATACACTAATCCTTATTTATTTTACTCAAATCCCCCAAAATAATTATTTTTGTGCCAATTAAAATACCGTGATAGCAGTAATGTTGTTATTGAAGTTACCAGAGCGCAAGTCCTTTTAACTGACTTTGGACTAAGTAAAAACTGGAGCGGTAGCGCGGGATGACGCGCACTCGGCTGCCGCGCAGTCCGCCGAGGGATCAAAACTCCTCGAAGGCGCTTGGGCAAGATAAATTCATAGCAGAACCAGGCAGAGCGGTGTTGCCAAGCAGTGGACGCCACTTGCTGCTAAGACTGTACGGAGATATTCGGGGGCTCGGTATTCACCGCGGTCAGCGCCGCTCTGCCCGGAATTATGCCGAACTAATAATGTACGAAATTTGCACATATTGCTAACAAATTGGCGTCCATACTAATTTTCGGAAATAGTGTCTACATGATGTAATTAGTCGATTCCAGCGATTTTTACACGTTTGTAATCCGGCGTCCGGTATACGGCCACCAAATTACACTCGGACGCCAGATTGAATGCAACTTGCTCATTAACGGGTGCCAAAATTTTTAACATTCTAAAAACACATCACCAGTTTTTACTCGTTGGGACGTAAGTCCCCAACAATGGAGGAAAATGAGGATTACACCTCGGGAAAATCATTGATAGATGACATTTCAGCCACTCGGAGGAAGTATTTCCGGAAAGGCTCGTCAACAGGTCGGTTGCAGTTCGAAGTTTAGACTTAAAACTTTATGCTGCATTATCTCTGCATTCTCTTCGGGTTTTCACCGCGTCCGTTGCCTTTTGGCGAGAACAGTTTCGACAGAAGCCAACGGACGCGGTGGAAACCCGAAGAGAATGCAGAGATAATCTGATCAACGCCGCGAAAATCTTCGAACCTACTTTATGTTGCATGATTGAAACAAATCCTGTATTAGTGTTGAAAATCAGTATTTAAATGAATAACTTGTTATCAAAGGCAAAAAAATAGGTTTTGGACTGTTCAATTGTGTACGAAAAGCAATCAATATCTACTACACATAGAATCAAATATTTTACAACAATTAATGAATGGATAACTCAAGATTCTCACTCGATAACATATTTTAGCCTACGGATTAGGATTCCCCATGAGACCTACGAAGCAAATTTTGTTTTCAGTTTCGATTCACAAAACTGCATACATAATAGGAGGTTTAATTCCGAAAAAGGGGAGGGCGGATAGTTTTGAATTGCCATATTTTTCTAGTGCTGCAACAACTTACAATCGGAATATGCTAAAAATACTCCATTTGATAATGCTATATAAATGCTAACCGAGTAAAATGTATCTTTGGATATTTCGTTTTTCGGCCCCTGGGAGAAGGGAATCATTCATATGATGAGGCAAGAATTTAAGCTTTGAGTGAACCCGGGCCCTATTGCAGCCGCTATTTGCTTTACTTTTAAGAACCTCAACTGAATGCTTACGCTAAAAACAAAACTTTCCTCAAACGACAATGCGTCTTGTTATTGACGAGACGACGATTACCACAACTATGATCAGAATACGGTCTCAAGGAAAGGCAAAAGCATACATTAGATGATCCCGGCCCCTTACGTAAGACCCGAAGTAGAAACCTGGTACAGCCGAAAGAAACCTTTTCATTTTCGACGTGGAAACAGAATGGGCCATTACTCATCCCGCAATCAAGCAAACAAATCAAGGTCACCGACCACCTCTATTCCCAAAAATGCTACTGCTGATGCATACCTCTTTGTGTTCGTTTACAGCTGCGCGCTCATTCGCGCGCGCTCAAGAATTCATTAACAAATACTTTTAAGCTTTAGTTACCAACTGTGGTGAAGAGGCTATGACCGTTAGCGCAAGGCAAGCAGTGCATTGTTTTTCAGTGTAGAGATCCAATCTCGCATTCCTATTTTATTGTAATATTCCGGCTCTTGGTGTTGTTAATAACATTTACACCCCACCAAAAAGAGGTATTTCCGAACTGAAGTTCTGAAGCACACTACGCGAAATGTATTTCATTTGATACATTGATTTGATACATTTCATTTGATCGTTCAACGAAGCGATGAACATCGATAAGATTTATATTGTCTCTTGAAGCGAAAAAATCTTCCCTCACGGAAAATCTCTTTCTCGTCAAAACAACAGCTCACCTCGCCAACCTATCTGATGGCAATACGATCTCCTTGGGAGGCGGGAGCTTTCAACGTAAACCCAGGCCAGTAAGGAAAGCCTGACGAGGTGCGTTCATTAAAAACTCATAACTCCCCATGTAATCGAGACGAAGTTACAATTCTTTCACCAAAAATAAATTTATAGTTTTGTCCAAATTTCATACTCAGCATATATGGACCTATATCGTAAGATACGAAAGTTAGCAGGCGATTGATTTTTACCCTGCAAAATTCCAGATTTTTCGACCGAAAGATATATAAACACACATAACAACGTTGAAACTGAGTTATGAACAAATTACAGTTTACCAATACGGCAAAAAATCTGCTATAAACATTTCCTGCAAGTTTCAACTTTATACTAAGAACAGTCTGCCGGAAAATGGATTAGGAATATAAACTCGGAAACTCGGAAAAAAACTAGTCGAAATTCGAGAAAATATTTTGATAACAATTGTTATAAACAAAATCGAATAATTAATGTCTTCACTAAACGTAGCAACCCTTTCTGCTTCAGAATATGTTTTTAGACATGTGGAACGAGCTAATTAAAAAAATTGCCAAAATTGTTCATAGCCATCTGGTTAATTGTTCTAGAACTACACCAAAAACGTATACGATTTTTGTACGTGTGGTGAGCTCTCTATATATACTTACTCTATGCTTCTATCTACTCGTATAGAAGCTGGGTCCCTATGACGTCACTTGGAGTGGCATCGCATGGCCGCCAATCTGGAATTTTTCAAATGCGGTTGAAATTGAACATTGCCATTCGTCTAAACAGGTATTTCTAAACCCAAACAATTTGTATTTTATTAATACACTAATGGTGGGTAAGTAATCGCCATCATTGCATTTCCTTTTCTTTGATGAAGGAAACTACCCCAAAGCTCCATCAATCCACGGCTACCATCTCGTCTTCGAGTCTCCAGCGGCTTGGCTACCTCGAGAAAAACCGCAGCTATTTTCATAGCACAAGAGCATAGATTCCATGATGACAGATACTCGACTGTGGAATGTCGATGTCATTCGTCAATGTGCATGGGCGAGCAAAGGCACACGGGTCAGCAACCGCAAGAGGGGAAAACCCTCGCCACGTGTGTTTGTGCCTGTTTATTCCTTTTGACGGTCCCTCACCCCCCCCCCCCGCAGCGCTCCCCTTGTATCTCTCTCCCTGCCCTCCCATTCCATTCGGCAGACATCCTCTCTGTAACCACCCGAGGAGAGAACTCGACCAGTGTACACTCGGCTTCCTCATCCATTTCATCTCCCTCCCCTCCTCTCTCGGCAGCTTCATCTCCGACTCCTCCCCCTCCCTATTTCACTTGCTTCACTCCCGACGCTTACCAACAATGGGCTGCGCGACTACGACTAGTACAGTGGTTCCCAAAGTGGGCGCTATCGCCCCTTCGGGGGCGTTGCTGTAGTCTATGGGGGCGAAAAGTGCCAAGGGGGCGGCGGAGGGTCCTGACAATGTGACAAATTTGAAGGTTCCGTAACCTTCCTTTTGTCTTCTTTTACAAGCCTCGTTTCGAAAGTTTACATTGTTTCCTTTATCTGGAAGTAATTTAAATAATGTGTCTTCTTACATTTTAAAGTAAGAACAATTGAAAAATTTCCCAAGCCTTTCTTGCACCATGGAAACGTTTGAAGGGGTGTAGTCTCATGTGTTCTATCGTTGGTACAACTTCACGTCACAGACAACTTCGGCAGTAAAGTTCAGTGCGTATAAAGCGGCTGTGAATGCAGAGAGGAATCAGGTCATCTGATAACTAGATTCGGTAGTTTTACACCAAGTATTTACCAGAGTAATCTTTTTCCAAATAAGTCGGTTCCAGCGATATTATCGAGGCTATTTTGGCAAGTGATTTTTCATTATTCAGATCATATCGTTATAGCACTATTATATAAAATATTGTATAATTTTATGATGGCGAAGTATATTCCAAAAATAAACGGCTAGTATATTGCTTACGTTTTTCATGAAATGGTTAATAAATTATACAACACGAGGACCTTTTCTCTCATACTTCGTATTTATAACATTAAATTTCCCATTTGCTGGATGGACATCAATAAATTCCCGGTTTTCTGGTCTAATTCACCAGATCGCGATTTTACTGATATTGTGCATTTCCTTGTAGCATAGCTTTTTCAAACAATAGGTAACATTCACAATAATTCTTTGAATGAAAAGAACACATTGGAAATAATTCAAGACATCGAACTCGTCGACAAAAGGAATACTGCCTTGATCAGCTTAGGATAAAGTAAAGCCACTAAAGAATATAAATTCGAAGTACGAGCGCCTACGGCGCACAGTGGTCCCAAATCGAAAAAAGCTGGCCAAAAGTCATTTTTTCGACTTTTTACGAGGAAGCTTTGAATTATGTATTCGGATTCTACAGGCTATAGCCTATTATATTTCGTACCTGATAGGCCTATGTGATTATTATGTTGATCTGTGTAACCCGTCAAACATGGGCATGTTCAGCCTAAAACGCCCGAGGCATAGAAATACTCGACTTTAGGGTAATTCAACTTAATAAATGACTATTTTAATTTCATAGGATTCATCTGTCAATTTTAATACGGTAATTTTGCATATTTGTTCACAATATTATAGTATTTTTTGTTCGTTTCAGAATTTATTATAACAATATTTCATTATTTATAATGTTAGCTATTTTGGGGCCTATTTTTAGTCAAATGTGTCGATATAGTTTTGTGCCCCTCCGTGCCCCTCGAAGATTCCTATGCTGAATCCTTAGGAAGAGTATGTACAACAAGATGGAGAAAGAAAATCTTGCCTATACTTGCCTATCCGACATATAGAGGGTTTTAAGTTGAGCGGTGCACCGCTCCGCTGAGGGCGGCTGGCCGGCGGGGGACAGTGGCATTGTCGCTCAAATATTCCTGTATCGGTGGTCAAACTTGCATGGTGTATACTTAGCATAATTCTACATCCTGTACGATTACATTAATCAAGTGCTTCACGCCTATCGTATGCACACTTCTCGTTTGTACACTCACCTTCAAATATTCATGAAACCAATGAGGGCCGGTTTTCATGCTCTTAATGAGAAACATTATTAGTGATCAAAACCGACTACTTAAGTCCTTATGCGAGAACCTTATAGTAACCACAAGATGCTTTTTTCTGCAAAACTTTCCTCATATTTTTATAGAGAAGAGATCCCTTACATGCTGTACAGCGTTGTCAGCACGTTATTCCGAAATAAGGTATTGGAGCTAAGAGAAATAAATGCTCCCTAATGCCAAGATTTGTTCACAGAATCATTTCAACAGCCCATAGACGTAGATAGGATTGAATTCGGGGGGAAAAATTCGTCTAAACCCACCAATGGAGCGTGAATCTTGCAAGTGAATTTTTTTAATAATAATGGAATGAGGATGACGGCCTCCCTCACCATAGCCATTGCATGGATGTGGTGAATATTTCCCACTCAGTTTTACTCAATGATTTTCTTAGTGAAAAAGTGCTGTGCTCCGAACTATGTTAACACGGCTAACTCGAGAAACCTCTCCTTTCCAGATAATTAAAGCACTTGCTTTGGCGATGTTTTGCATTCAAATTTCAGGATACGTCGGAAATTCAGAGGCAAGTCTATATAAGCTTGTATATCTTTTATTCAATGTCAACTCATAATTTCCGGTTTATTATTGGATAAAAAAAGACAACTTTTAGAAATCACATTCATCGTTTCAGCCGTAAATACTCCTGTTAAATTTGAGTTATGGGTGCCGCAAATGCTTTCGTACCTTGCGGTGTACAATAAAAATACAGAGAGAAAAGAATATTAATAAGCGAAGAAGAAGGAATACGTCGTGGAATATTTGAAAACAAGATTTCGACTGAATGAAATCAAGCATGCAAAAAATATTCTGACGCGATTTGTGCGAAGAATGTTTTCTCGAAATACCTGAGAAAGTGGAATCAAAGCTCGAGGACAGATGAGCATTTCAAAGAGATGTTCAAAAGCTGGTTGCAGAAGAAAATGAAATTCCCTCCAGAAGCATATCAATATCTCCCTCTCGCATCTATTGAGTGCAAATGATTACAGTGTATGCACAGTCGGTGAATATATGCAGTGTATAAAAATAATCACTCATTAATCTCAATCATCATATTTTTAAAAGTGAAGTTTCAGACAAGATGAAATTAAGTGTAAATATTAAATTGTAATCAATAAGTAAGAAATATTGGACCCGTTTCCATAATTTTGAAGAATCTACGAATAAATGCTTTATGTGTATGAAATGTAATTATTAATGTGATTTGTAATTTTCCTGGCAGGTATCGATGAAAGACTTATTCATAGGCTTTCAGTGATATTAAAATCTCTGTCCTGCGGCTATGAGATAAATAATGAAGCCTTCAGCCAGTATTGCATTGAAATAGCTGAGCTGTGCATCGATTATGGTTGGTATTATATCCTGCTCATGGTACATAAAGTGCTGATACATGGAACAGCAATTTCCAAAGAATCCTTTCTTACAATTGAAGTTTAAATGGAGGAAGCATTGGAGGCCAGGAACATAGACATGAGGAAATTCCGAGAGCATTGTACAAGAAAATACCCAATAATGTTAAATTATGAAGATGCCTTTCGAAGACTCCTTTAAATATCTGAATCATACATTTTAATTACATCAGGAGTCACAAAAAAACGAGGTCAGTCTATCAGGTGAGGTGAAAATTAGCTAACTTTAAGTGATTCGCAGAGCGACAATGAGTCCGATGGGGTGACATCGGACGACGATTAACTTAAAAAATTTTTCTTTGTGATACATGAAAGCGATTTTATTGCAATTCGAACATTATTTTCCTCAATGTTTTTTATATCAGTCATTTTATTTCAACTTATGTGACTTATCAAATATATGGGAGCCAAAAATGAGTGAAAGTATTTTTTTCCGAATTTGGTATCTCACCAACTACGCTGATGGTCGCGGGTTCGAATCTCACCAATTTCATGTCGTAAATTCTATAATGGGTTTCGACAACAATTTATACATCTTTTACCTTAAAATTATACTAATTTAAACTCTCCATGAACACCAAGTTATCGCCAATCGCAATGACATCTATATCGAGATTTTCTAAAAATTGTTTAAATAATAACAGCTCAAATAATGATAAAATGAAGAGACATCGTAAAAATAATGCCAAAATCAGATTCAGACGATCAAAATCAGTAAGAGACATCCACTTTTGTTGCTGTTTTAGCTAAAATTACGACGTTATTAATTTTGGCCAACTTTTTTCGATTTGGGACCACTGTGCGGCGTTAATTAGCCATTATAACAGAATTCTTACAGCAAATCCAATTTCTAAAAACCGAAGTGATACGATAAAAATTAATCTCCCTTACAATACTTCAGTTCAATGGCGAATAGATGAAATGGCTGAAAATGTGGAAGATATATCTACATCTGCATCTAATTAATACCCTGCGAGCCACCTATAGGGTGTTTGGCAGGGGGTGATCAATCACCAGCATGAAGCATGCATTTGGACACCCACATGCAACCACACGGTCCAAAAAGCGTCACGTATACTAACAAATTATACTACTACATGATGTTGGAAATAATAATAAAATTGAGAAACATGCATTAAGTTTTACATAGGTTAGTTGGCTACACTACAAGCCATCTAATCTATTTACGAGTTTCCTCGCCGCCGTTATAATCTCTTATTGATCGTGGAAAAAATGACATTAGGAATCTGTCTGCTCTACAATCTATCTCTCTTATTTTATTTATATGATCTGATCCTCCGTAGTATGTTGGCGTCCGTAAGATATGGTTAACTTCGTCAGAAAAGACACTGCTCTTGAACTTATCTTAAAGGTTTAGCAAACTTTTCAATCTACGGTCCGACAGAGATTCCCATCCGAGTTTACCTAAGAGGTCAGTTACACTTACAAGACTATCGTAACGACCTTTCACATACCTGGCAGCTCCTCTTTGCACGCGTTCTAACTCTGTTATTAAGCCTTTTTCGTGAGGGCCCAACACTGGCAGCGTATTCCAAATATGGTCTAACGAGGGAAAAGAAGCTAATTTCTCTCACTTTGTCGTCGCACTATCCTAATATTCTTTTAACAAAACCAAAATATATTGTGCACCATACTGAGAACATAAGAATTGGCATCACAGTTGGACGAGTACACTTTGTCAGGTAATGAAACTTCTGGCTTATGTACGCTTTATTAAAGATGAAAATCCATCTCAGGAGTTGTTGTTTGTAAGGCAATTAGAATCTTCCCACGATATTTTAGTCTCTGGAGAAGACAATATTCCAGTTGACGCGATTTTTCTTGATGTCAAAAAGGCATTTGATAAAGTACCCCACGGAAAGTTAATAATAAAATTGAAATCTTATGGTCTAGATGAAGATGTGATTTCCTGGATAAGAGAACTTTTCAGCGACCGTGTCCAAAGAGTAGTATTAGACGGTGCAGTCTCCAATGAGGTTAGAGTCACTTCTGACATTCCTCAGGGTAGTGTCATAGGCCCACTCTATTCCATCTTTACATAAACGACATTGGTGAAGTAGTACACAGAAAGTTACGATTATTTGCAGACGACGCTGTAGTTTACAGAGAAATCCGTTCCAGCTAAGATATAGATGAACTAACGAATGACCTTGCTGCCATCCAAGCTTGGTGCGATGCTTAGCAGTTAGAATTTAACTTGAAAAAATGCGTCGTAATGAATTTCTGGAAGAAGAATTACTTCCTACAACGTAGCTGAATAATTCGGGGTACCCAATTAGAGACTGTTGAATCCGTGAAATATCCAGGAGTTAGACTCAATAAATATCGGGGAATAAACATATTTGAGAAATAACTGGTCAAGGTATTCGTAGAATGGGTTTTGTTGAAAGAATATTAGGAAAGTGCGACGACAAAGTGAGAGAAATTAGCTACTTTTCCCTCGTTAGACCACATTTAGAATACGCTGCCAGTGTTTGGGACCCTCATGAAAAAGGCATAATAACTGAGTTAGAACGCGGACAAAGAAGTGCTGCCAGGTATGTGAAAGGTCGTTACGATAGTCTTGTTAGTGCAACTGACCTCTTAGATAAACTCGGATGGGAATCTCTTCCGGACGTAGATTGAAAAATGGACTAAACCTTTTAGATAAATTCAAGAGCAGTGTCTTTTCTGACGAAGTTAACCATATCTTACGGACTCCAACATACTACGGAAGATCAGATTATGTAAATAATATAAGAGAGATATTTTGTAGAACAGGCAGATTCAGAATGTCTTTTTTTCCACGATCAATAAGATATTATGACGGCAGCGATAGAACTCATTAATAGATTATATGAGTTGTAGGGTACCCTACTAATATATGTAAAAATTTATGCATATTTCTTAATTTTATTATTATTTCTAACAGCATAAAGTATTATAATTTGTTAGTATAAGGAATGTTTTTGTACGGTGTGGTGTGCATGTGGGAGTCCAATTGCATGCTGCATGTTGGTGATTGATCACCCCCTGCCAAACACCCTAGAGGTGGCTCGCAGGGTATTATGTAGATGTAGGCTGAAATTTAAAAAAATATAAACCTATATTTCTCTTCGTTTAATAATTCTCTGAGCGATAGCATCATAAAGGTTTTTAATTTACAAATTAAAAATGGAAATGAGAAATTTATTTGAATCTTTCAGATCTTTTCGGGGAATTTCTGGTTCTAACGCCACATGGAATAATGTTTTCTATTACGTGACTCCCGTGGTTTGACAGGTAAAAACTTGATTAAAAGCAAGATAAACAGCATCGTACCCAATTCTCCTTTTACGACGAAAGTGCGCAAAATGGTAATATCGCAAGACGACTTCGCGCTCGCGTTCGGGGAAGCTAAGAATTTCGTTTCTATAAAATATGAATCGTGCCGTAAGCGAAGCCTGGTGCACGTTGGACCAAACTATGAAGCAATTTTGTTGGTAAATAGCATTAGATTATGAGGGAATCATTCAATAGCCACTGCTATTTCCACTTAGTTACGTCATGACTTGTGGAAGGGTTGGAGCCAAAGCGGTGATCATGAATATTTTTACGATGTGTGTATTTTTTTCGTGCACAAAAAATGGAAGGTATCTTTTTAAGATATGAAATTCAAAGATTTACGAACGAATGAAAATTATATTCTCTTTAACTATTTAATGCCTTACTTTAGGAAAGCTATACGCAAAAAAATCTGATTCGACGGAAGAAACTGAAAACTATCATTGGAATCAACCCTGAAAATCAATGTAAGATAATAATTATTAGAAACAAAAGTTACACTTCCATCGTATCCTTGTAAAATGAATTACGGTCGTAATGTGTTCATGGCTGAAACGTACAAGAAACACCGACCACCCCAAGACTCTTCCAGGCTTGCATTTAGACACGCGACGTGAAGATTTGGTCTTTCCTTTGCCTTCGTCTCTTGTATCGAGTTGCGTGTTTAAAAAAATGCCCTAAGACGATAGAGGAAGGTGTGAAGGGAGGGCGGAGGCAAGCCACAGCAGAGTGCGTGAGAGGGAGTACAGAGACGGAAAGAGAGGGAGCCGTTGCCAAGAGAACAACGGCAACAGGGCAAGAATATTCCCCTTGAAAATTGACTAAGACCGTGCTGCGGGTCGAAGGCCCTATCGAGGTTGTTATACAATTATCGATTTCGGGGTTTTCTTCATTGTAAATATGATAGATGCGCAATGAAGGTTATTAAAATAATTATTCAGTTTTTGACGTCTTTGATGCGGGAATGTGGGAAGAAAATCAGTTTCTTTTTCAGTCTCGACGAGACTGACAATATTTAAACTAAATTAGAGGTTTACGAGATTTCTGATGAATTCACTTCCCTCACTCATTTGTCCTATAATGACCTGTCAAAGCTGAAGACTATAGGCTAGGCAGTGAACTCACAATTGGCTACGCCGACTTGGTATGTAAACGCAGCTTTTTACAGGTGCACAGAACTGCTGTACGCAGTATCAATGAAATGTATTTAACAACAGCTTAAAATATAGGGGAAGTAATTTTTCACCTCAGGACTAGAAGTATCGCGGAAGAGTACACATCGGTATAATGATTTAAAAATTCAGCGAGAGATACAAATGACTCATGGAAGAGCAGGGGAAGCAGCTGACAAATGAGGGCAAGGGAGCGAATAAAGTTCGCGTGTGAACCATTATAGCTATGGACCTGTGACCTCTGAGTAATAGTGGACGTTAAAAAAGGCAAGGGACGGCCCCGAATGAGCTAAGCGGGCCAATTTATCATGGATCCTCGTCATCGCCATTGTTAAAAAATCCTAAGATCACCTGGACGCAGCTCCCCATTCCTCTCTTCCACCCTATAGCCTTTTCATAGCGATGTATTTCTTCCGCATCCATGATAAAAACAAAAATAGTAATTTCCACACTATTTAATTTAACACTCAACGGCTGACCACGGTTTCAACACATTGCGTCGTTTTGAAGGGAAATTGTCACCTTGAAAATGACACCAAGTGTTGAAACCATGGTCTGTCTTTGAGTGTTCCGTTAAATAGTGTGGAAAGTACCATTTGTGTTTCTATCATGGATATAGCAAACGTCCACAAAATCGAGACTGCGTATTTACTTTATACGCATTTCTTCTGTTTTACATACTCCATAACCTCTTCTATGCAACTTACTCGGAGTCGTCTCTTGCCGACCTTTCCTTTCACTTGTCCTTCTACGATTGTTTTCATCGGTCCATCGCTGCTCTTAAAGAGGTCAACTAAGTATTCCCGTCCACTCTTTACCTAAGGTTTTTTTTAAAGAATGTCACAGAGAAAAAACACGTCAACACGAGAAGGCTAAGAGAGAGTGGATAGTGGCCAGCTGCGTCAAACCCTTGATAGGATCAGTACGGAGTCTTTCGCGGTTATTCAATGACCGAATTCTCATTCATTCTGTGGGGACAAAATGAAGTAACGTGAACAAGCTCTGAAGAACGTACGGTCATCCCTAGGATTGCTGACTGATGGTGATAAATATGGTGCTGACGTCAATGCAGAGAGCGATTGAGAAACAAGTAGTAAGGTAGAATAACATGGGTGCACGAAAGGGATGACAATATTTTACTCCCTTTGGGGGCCAGGTCGCAGAACACTCACAGTGTAAGAGATTCATTACAAAAAATGAAACCTAAAGATGGCATGAATCTGCGCTTACAGTTATTTGAAGCCTGTCATTAGGGTGGTTTCCTATGGCAAAGAAAACGAAAGCCATTGCTGGCGATTCGTTACCCACCATTAGTGTATTCATAAAATACAAATTATTTATTTGGTTTTAGAAATCCCAGTTTAGACGCATGTTAATGGTCAATTTTAACCTCATTTGAAAAAGGTCAGATTGGCGCCCATTCAATGCCAGTCCACGAGACGTCACATGTACCAAAATTCTATACGAGTAGATAGGAGTTTTTTCATAGTCTGAGATTACAAAATCATGCATGAGGCACAGAGCTCATGGAAACATCTCTTAATAATCACCTTTTAAAATTGACTATGTCGGAAAGTTTCCTTCATTTGATAGGATATTAAATCCTTATTTAAGGCAAGCGCTACCTGCTTGCAGCCTCCATTGTAGCGGCGCTCATAGCCTCAAAATAAGGTGGCCTCACACGGCGGCAGCCGGAACCAGAATGACGTCACACGGGCTTTTCCCAGCATTTATACTTGGACGTGGCGTTTTCTCGCGCTTGAAAATTTTCACTTTTCATTAAATCGCGAAAAATAGACATTGTGATTTAAAAATCTAAAAGCGTGAAATGAGTACTCTAGGAGTAATAATCATTCTACTGAAGCAATATAAAAATAAAAGGAAACCAACCTATTGGGCATAGAACATATAACACTAAACTCTCAAAGGTGATAGCGCAGACCGTCATGAAGACAAACCATCAAAGGTCACTGGTTAAAATGTAAAAATAAGAGATATTGGCGCGAAAAAAGTTCTAAGTCACAAAAAAAACGAAGTGGAAATTAAATTTTTTGCCCAGACCTGCAAGCCGTAACACAGAAACACCAGCGCGTAAATAATTTTTCACATCAAACCAGGTTAACATATTTCAAAGATGTGGTGAAAAGGAGGAGTGGATACTAACGCGAATAGCAAAGAATTAGCGAAAAAATATCAGCCTATTTTCATTCTTACATAGCCATTTCAAGGTGAAACGTAGCCGTCATACTATCTTAGAGAAGCATACAAATATAGGCTTTTCGGAGATATCTGTCGTGGAATACACATATTCGGGAAGTAACAGGTCAAGCCAATCGTAAATTGGGTTCTGTTAAAGGAATACTAGGAAAGTGCGACGACAAAGAGAGAGAAATTATCTACTTTTCCCTTGTTAGACCACATTTGGAATACGCTGCCAGTGTTTGGGACCCTCATGAAATAGGCTTAAATAAGAATGAGAGTGCGTGCAAAGAAGAGCTGCCAGGTACGTGAAAAATCGTTACGATAGCCTTGTTATTGTAATTTACCTGTTAGACAAACTCGGATGGGAATCTCAGTCAGACGGTAGATTGAAAAATAGACCAAACCTTTTAGATAAATACATGAGCAGTGTCTTCTCTGACAAAGTTAACAATATCTTACGAACGCCAACATACTACGGTAGATCAGATCATGTATATAAAATAAGAGAGATTATTATTATTATGAAGGTATTCTACCGATTACGGTAGGTTTCAGACTAGCAAAAACATACTCAGAATGTCTTTATTCCACGATCAAAAAGAGATTATAACGGCAGCGTTAGAACTCACAAATAGATTACACGATTTTGTAGAGTAACCTACTAAATTATGCATACTTTAATGCATGTTTCGGAATTTTATTATTATTTCTAACAGCATAGGGTAGTATAATTTTTAAGTATGCGTAACGTTTACTGGATCGTGTGGTGTGTATGTGGGAATACAATTGCATGCGGGAATATTGATCACCCTCTGCCAAACACCCTAGAGTTGGCTCGCAGGCATTATGTAGATGTATATGTCATTTCTGATTATTTCCACTAGCTACGAATGTAGTGACAGCCAGGGGTGGTCTGGGGTGATTGGGGGCCCTCGGCTGACGCTCATGATGGAGCTCCTCTCAGCGAAGGATTCACCCGCCCCCCCTCCCTCCAGAATTTTTTAGAATTTGCATGCCCGGTAATGGATATTAACGCAATTCTGGCTCTAAAAACAAGATAAAATATTCTAAGAAAAATATAATGAAAAGTAGGAACTTCACAGCTAAATATAAAATTCAATTATGTTTAATGGTTTTATTATCTATTTACTGAATTAGCTCATTTAAAATGCCCTGAAATTTAAGAACCTTTAAAATAACCTTTTCGAATAACTCTTTTAAAGATCAAAAGTAAAAATGTAAAATATTACGAAAAACATTAATACAACCAAATTATACACACTTAAGGAAAGAAATAAAAAATAAGCCGTTATGGTCAACTGTACACAATTGAAATTCTTTAAATATTGCTAATATTTGACGCTAAGCCGAACTTGAACTCAACAGTCTACCCGAAAACCTCCTTCGAGAGGCAGATGAGCTGGGATTTTAAATTTTAACACGGAGAACGCATACGTCAAATAAACAGAAGCAACGCGCCCGCAGAAAAGCCAGAAAAATAGTTCAGGTGACCGGGGAGGAGCGGGGCAGTATGCAGATGTAGATGACCACCATAAAACATTTACTAACAAAACGGCATACTACATGTGCACGGTGGTGTCTTTATTTATCAAATAATTTGCCAAAACAACCGCTTTTTGAGTCTTAAAAACCCCAAATAAGCAGGGGAGAATTCCCCAGACCCCCGGTCCCCCGCCCTTTGCTCCAAAGTTTAATACACGTTTTGCATCAGGCGTATCACTGTAGAAATAGTAGATAGTTTCTTTCCTACGTTTGCGTTCGGCGCTAAACGTTTATTGAAAATAGAAAAAAACACACAAAAAATTAAAATACGCGTACAAAACGAACTAAGAAAACAAACGCAATGATGGAGATAAGAAAGAACCGCACAAAAAGTTCACTCGAAGCGCGTCACAAGACGGTATTCTTTAAACTGTTAACATGAAAATACGAATATTCAAACGTACCTGAATCTGCACTTAAACTCTCATTTTGTAGTACACCGATACAGGAACCACTGTTCTTGTTCAGCCAAGCATTGAAGTTTTTTGAGTTATTATTATGAAAAAAGTTTTTTTTTCTTCTCATTTCTTTTCTGCGCACCGCTTCTGTATACACGTTAAATATTAACACTTCAAAGAGGAAGAAACTCTCTCACTAACCAAACCAGCATTCACTGAACTACTAAGGTGCACTACGGATTTCGCGATCTATATGAGGAAAATAGAGAATATTTGTGTGCGCGCGCAGCTTCCCCCTCCAACAACGCTTCCTTCCCAAGTTTCAGTCCTGTGAGAACTACCTGGCGCTGATTCCCACGGTACTCTCTGTCAAAAAACAACACACAAGAGAGATGCGTAATTATACTGCGACATTGTAATCTGATATTTTTCTCGATGAATTAATTGGGTTCTTCGCTACTCAGAAACACCTGCGGGGATATCTGGTTTCGCTACAGGAATGGAGGCTTTGGGAAGTGCAGACAAGACTCGTTGCTATGAGATTGCGGGGAGCAATGGATTTGGGATTTGGGGTAGGTGGCGGTGCGTCGCCACACCAGGAGAAGTGAGAGAGGGAGGGGATTGAGGAGGGGCGGGGAGGGAGGAGGGGAGGGGTTTGTAAAGGCCTGGTTACACGATGCATTAACCCTGTCTAAATGTATGAACGCGAGAATGAACGGAAAAATTCACCGTGTAAAAACCCCAAAATGTACAAATGCATGAACGCGTGAACGGAAAATAGAACCTGTTCTAATTACGTTCATGCATTCGCACAAGTTGATAACAGAGCCACCTGGTGGGAAACAAAGGAAACGACACAATCAGTAGTCATCTGCAGGGCTATTCAGTATGATTCAGTAACTCTTTTCGCGTATTTGTACTGTATCGTACGTACTTGAATCCTACCACAAACTCACCATTTGCATCTACACTAATATTCACACAGAATATCCCTGTATGTATGCCGGACATACCAAGATTATGTCTATGGTAACTCATTGGTAGTATTATGCCGGAACAAAACAATCGATGAGGTTATAACAGAGTTTTCAACACGACATTTGTGAAATACAACGGCTATCATACGACTAATAGAACACATTTAAACATAATTTATATCAAACGAATAAACGACAATTCTACCTTTTATACGTCCGGGGTGGGAATGCACTGGACCACCACAAAAAGACGACTTACATTAGCAAATTCATCAATCGACCAGATCTCTAAACCAACATCTTTTCCATCAACAAGAAATATCTTCTTAACTTTATAACCGTCCCGGACAAAAGTAGAACAAAGTATTAAAAATATCTATTCTCATACACCATCTACACTCAGTGAAACAGATGACAGAAAAATATCTTGTAAACACGGCTTAAAAACAAGATGCGTCTACAAATTTTCAGCCTAAGCATTAACTTTGATAACGGTTTGAAATAAATAGAGTACTATTGAGATATAGCATTAAGCGAGCGATAACGATAAATATTAAATATAAATAAATATTACTGGCACGAAATGAAACAACTTCGGCAACTACAATGAACACCACTGTTTACACGGCAGCGCAAATATATTACCAGTATGTGAAGTTTCCTGGTCCTACAGGAAACAACGAAAAGAGAATTATTTTCTGGTAGGTATCGTCTGATTCCTACCTAATGATACTGTTTACACATTTAAATTTTGCGCACTGTAAAGGGAATAAACAAAAAGTAAACGCCTCGCGATACGAGAAAATGTGTGAAAACTTGTGCGAACGCGCGTACCGTGTAACCGCTCATTCATGCTTCTTGTTCACGCAAACGTCCATGAATTCAGACATGCAAACAGAAACGCATTCATACATTAACCCGTACGGGTTAATGCACCGTGTAACCAGGCCTTAAGATATTTCTTTTATTTTATAGATGGCTATGATGATGATGACATTAAGGTATAGGAGGCGGTGGAGGGGAGGGGGAGACGGTATCAGCTGAGAGAGGGGAGAGAGGGATGATGGACGGCCCAGGTTCCTCGAAAGAATAAAAAAAAACTTGAAAAGCGAGCGAGCGCTGAAGTGAAGCCAGTTTGTGCCGCTCCAAGGTACCGCTATACACGGCGAATGATTTCGGCGAATCTTCTGCGCAGAAATGATGCGCACTGGTGCGACTATCTATAGTGTATCTTGATTCTAACGATTTTTCCGACCGCTTCCGACCACATTACTTGTTTTGGGAGCCGCAGACGACGGAATGCTTCGTTTACATGTGCGCTTCGATATGCTTTTTTATTACTTTTACTTTCCGTGGGGTATGACGTACTAATTAATGAGAAGAATTAGAACGGTACGAAGTGATAGCGGAAAAGCACGTTATTAGATCATGCGTTTTGTGATCCCATAACGAAGTACATAATAAGTTGTTTTCGCTGCAGAGCAACGATGATATGCTTCAAGATAGAGCGCTGTTGAACATGATCATAAGGAAACTTACTCTTCAAATGGCTACCCGAGGTCTTTTCCCTTCCGATTCAGTAAATAATAAAGTATATAAAATAATAGGGTAGCTTCCTTCATGAAAGAAAACGAAAGGCATTGATTGCGATTCGTTACCCACCATTAGTGTATTCATAATACACAAATTATTTGGTTTTGGAAATACCGGTTTAGACGAATGGCAAGGGTCAAATTTTATCCTCATTTGAAAAAGGCCAGATTGTCGCCCATGCGATTCCACTCCACGTGACGTCACAGTGACCTAGTTTCTACACGAGAGGAGAGGAGTTATACATCGTCTGAGGTTCATCTACATCTACATAATACCCCGCAAGCCGCCTAAAAGGCGTGTGGCAGGGGGTGTTAGGACACCAGCCGTTTACAGCTAAAAAAAATTAAGTGCTCAAACGAAGTTGGGACTAGCGTTTATTAAAGTCCTTTATGGTTCGGGGGAAAAACGAATTCGCATATCTATCCGTTCGGCAAAACTTCTCTTTTAATTTATCACTTCTATCGGACCTGGAAATATAGTGTGGCTCTAATATTATGTTCTCTCTGTCGCTCTTAAAGATATCCATTCTCAATTGTTCAAGCAATCTAAGCCTAGCGCGCAGCCTCCGAGTCTCCAACGGCTCCCAGCCTAATTCGCTTAACATCTGGGTAACACTGTCTGTACGCCCGTAGCAGTTTTTGACGAAACACGCACCCTTCCTTTGAATTTTATTCAGTTCGCGGATTAAGTCATTCTGCACCGGATCCCATATGCTCGCAGCATATTCAAGGTGCGGTCGGACGAGAGCAAAATAGCACCTTTCCTTTACTTTCTCATCCGAAAATCTTCCCACAATACGCTTGACGAATCCTAATTTCTTCAGGGCTGTGCCGCAAATATTCTTTATATGTGTTCCCCACGTGAGGTTCGAGGTTATCGTAACTCCCAGGTACTTCATTTCGTCTGTTGCCTTTACATTAATGCCATCCACTGCATAAAAATGGTTAGAGTTGGACGAATTCCGCATGAAATGTACCGCCATGCATTTGCTTAGATTAAGTTTGAGTCCCCACTCTTGGCTCCACAAATGAACGTTGTTTAAGTCAGATGATAGAATTTCATAGTCAGAGTGATCACTAATTTCGCGATAGATGACAGCGTCGTCAGCAAATAAACGTATTTTACTGCTAATGCGGGAGCAGAGATCATGAATGTATATACTAGTATATACTACTACTATTAATGTATAGGTTACCAATGCATGCATGAGGCACAGAGCTCAGGGAAACATGTCTTAATAATCACCTATTAAAACTGGCTAAGGTCGGAAAGTTTTCTTCGTTTGATAAGGTATTAATAAACCTTTTTAAGCAAAGCGCAACCAGCCAGCAAGGTACTCAGCTACCCGCTAGCATCCTGCGTCCTATCAGCGCTCGGAGCCTCGATCAATGTCACCTCACAAGGCGGGAGGGGGAACCAGAAATGTTTCGCACGGACTTTTCCCCATTATTCCTACTTACGCGTTGCGTTTTCGCGCGCTTGAAAATTTTCACCTTTCATTTAATCGCGAAAAATAAATATCGTCATTTAAAAATCTAAAAGCGTTAAATACGTACTCTAGGAGTAATAACATTTCGATTTAGGCAATAAAAAAATAATGGGAATCCACCCTATTGGGGGGAAAAACTTCAAAGGAAAACAAGTTGCTTGGCTCGTTTTGAAAATCGGTTTTAGAGGAGTTAAAAAAATTTAAACGCCATTAATACTCCGTTTGTCGATCGATCCTCTATCAGACGCGATAAGTTGATTGAAATAGGGTGGTTTCCTATTATTTTTATTGCCTAAATCGAAAGATTATTACTCCTGGAGTACGTTTTTCACGATTTTAGATTTTTTAATGACGATATCTATTTTTGCGATTCAATGAAAAGTGAAAATTTTAAAGCGCGGGAAAACGCGACGGGTAAGTATGAATGCCGGTAAAACTCCCGTGTGACGACTTTCTGGTTTCCGCTGCCGCAATTGAGGTGACCTTGGGGCGAGGCTCTGAGCGCTGATACGACGCACGAGGCTTGCAGGTAGCAGAGTACTATGCTGGCTGGTAGCGCTTGGCTTGAATAAGGATTATTAATACGTAATCAAACGAAGAACACTTTCCGACCTTAGCCAGTTATGATAGGTGATTATTAAGACATGTTTCCCTGAGGTCTGTGCCTCACGCATGCACTGTATGATGCATAAGTCCTATCTACTCGTATAGAAACTAGGTCCCTGTGACATCACGTGGAGTGGCATCGTATGGGCGCCAATCTGGCCTTTTTTAAATTAGGATAAAATTGACCCTTGCCATTCGTCCAAACCTATATTTCAAAAACCAAATAATTTGTGTATTATGAATACACTAATGGTGGGTAACGAATCGCAATCAATGCCTTTCGTTTTCATTGATGAAGGAAACTACCCTATTCACAGATGAGTTGATGATGTTTCCTATCCACTAATCCTCGCCCCCAGGATGAACCTCACTCAACTGGTCCATTGTAGTCAGCTCTAGTGAGTGGGTTTTCCTTTCCTTCAAGAGTATTCTTTCCTGAATGAGTTCAAGGGCTCCGACGACGTCACAAATTCAAGAAAACTTGGCTGAAATTAACGCGTTTATTTATTTTGAAATCGTCAGAAAAATGTCATTCTTTATTACGCTGGGAAAGATGAAATGATGAGGAGAGTGATGGAATGGGGGGGATGTGTTTCGAGTGCTCCTGTCTTCCCGCTTCTCCTCGGCCGTGCGCATCGCCCAATTGTGGGTAGCAGCTCACGTCATTCCAGGCAGCGATTCTTCTTCTCAATCTGCTGATTTTCCTGAATGAGCTAAAAAATCAGAGCTTTAAAGATGACTCCAATTTGAGAAAATCAGAGCTCTCATAATTTCGTCGGCTAATGGATCACTGCTTTAGTACTCCATGCAAACCTACCCTAATCGGTAGAATACTCTAGTAATAATAATAAATGAAGGGTATTTATGTACTTTCCGGGCACCCGTCTTTTTGCGACTTTTTTTCGTCCAATACATTCATAACAGTGTCCTGATTACGAAAATGATAATTTTTTGTGGCGGAAAAGCCGGCAAATTACCTAAAAAGCGAAAAAATTGGGTCACAAAAATTCCATAAAAAGTGGTGATTTGGGTACTCAAAATGTTTGTAATATTATGGCAAACACAGTCATGCAAATATTTTTTAAATCAAATGTAAAATAAGCTCTTTATTACGAATGACAAGCTGGAACTACTTTCTGGTACAGCACCGCGCGCAGCGATTCCTCGCGTACACCGTGAAATGCAAATATGCCGAGGTGGGTTTGGGTTGGGTCAGGGCAAGGTTTTCACATAGAAATCACCGTATTTCGGACTTGTGTGTAGATTCTTGACATTTCGACCCGTCCAAATAATTTCGCTAATGCCACCATTAACCCGTCTGTCGGAGTCAGTCTACACATAAATAAGAAAGAAGCCGCGCCGTAGGCGTATTCCGCCGTGCGCTACCCAACCCACCCCCATGGTCCGTTGACCGCACACCGTGATTTAGCCAGGAATCGCTACGCGCGGTGCAGTACCAGAAAGTAGTTCCAGTTTGTAATGCGTGATAATGAGCTTATTTTACATTTGATTTTAAAAAATATTTGCATGACTGTGTTTGCCATAATATTGCAAACATTTTGAGTACCCAAATGACCACTTTTCGTGGAATTTTTGTGACCCGATTATTTTGTCACGTGATCACAAACCCCTAAACACTTCTATATAGAGGTTTCACAAATCTTGGATATTAGGTACTAACTAGGTTGGAAGGCGTGATCGTAAATATTTTCTTCCATTCTTCACGCGAAACAGAATGAGATTCATTCGAGAAGGAGTGCGCATACCCGCCTTTGGAACAGCTTATTACGATTACGGCTACTTGCTCAAAATTAACGAATTTATCTTGGAATATCCAGGATGCACAAAGTAGAGAGCAATTTTCAGGTATCAAATTTTAATATTTTTACCCTTAGTTCTTTTCCCATGGGTATTTTTCATGATTGAGATACGGGGAAATATAAAGAGGGTCACCCTACTTCTGAAATTTTTTCTAAGTAATAACATAGTTATACGCGATAGATCTATCGCCAATAGAACCTGAAAATAATTTCCAATGCCCTAATTGAAAAGTTGTGCATTTATTTTTCTCAGACTAAAATGTTGTATTATTCTAAAAGAGCCAAATATTGGAGATCCTCTTCTTTGAGTACTTAATATATTTCAAAATGATAACAGTCGATATCGAAACACGCGTTCTTTGTACAAAATAATGATACTTGCTGCGTAACAAAGCATTGTATTTTAGATCATGGCTACAAATATTTCTTTTACAGGAAAAGAAATGAAGAAAAACATTGATAACCGACCATGATAATAAGCGATACGTGGCTGTTTGCTCTATTCTATTGTTTCCATTGTAGACTTGCATAAGTGGTTATGTTCCGATTGCAATTTTATTTTCAATAAATTTAGTAATCAAACTTGAAAAAATACCACGGTTTACTTTTTAAACCGTTCGAGGCAGCGAGATTTTACGTTTTTAAGACTTAAAAAAATGAAAATAAGGTTTTCTTGGGCTCACTACCGGGTTTAATTCGCTAGTGCTGCTGTCGTTTCGCTGCGATACCCGAGCGTTTGTAAAATTAAATACATTACTAAAATACTTAATTTCTGAAATGATAAGTTCAAAAAAGATAACATACCCACCGATAGTAAAAATGGTATTAAGCAGCTTATTAGTCACTGAATATAATTTTATGCCTCATATAAACCATATTAAGTAATTTTACACATAGTTATTAATTGTCTTGTTATTCAAGAGTGAAAGGAGTCTAAAAATCTGCAAGCACTGCAATAATTTGGGTAACACAGGAAATTTCCCTCGTCACCAAGTGATCTATCACTAACCACTGCTTTCGATACAGTGCATCAGTGCCTAAAATTTAATCCGATAAACACTGCATACATTGGTCACAAATAATATGCAGCAGGGTGTTTAAACACAAAACTGTAAGGATAGCCCTGAAGGTGTTTCTCCTGGGAGATAAAAAACATTCTCAAACTGATAAAAAAATATCCCCGAGATTATCCCCATGCATTCCATAAAACAAGGATAATTATTTTTCAAGCATTTCACGAGTTATAAATTGGCAGTGGAATTTAAAAGAGGAGAAATTTTGACATCGCCAAGACCAGCAGCATTTTGTGAAGTGCGTACCAATTAGCAGAGTGGACATCATCCAAATAACATGACCTTATAAGTGCATATTTCACCAAGAAAGTTTTAAAGATAGGCTGATACACATTCTCGGAAGAAAGTCGTGGGAAAGAAACACTTTGGCACGGGAATCGATTGAATTAATTGAAAAGTACACATGTCACGCTGCCGCAAGTATTTACTAGATGAGTGCAGCCAAATATTATTATTCCTCACAGCTACTTTTGGCAGCCAAAATTACATTTTTCATTAAAAATAGGACCTAAAACACGAAAACAAGTTTCCAATATTTCTACAGGTTCAGTGACCAAGCATATACCTACATAATGCTTTCAAAAACATATGAAGACATCAACAAAAAACTCAAATTTTAATAATGTTGAATACTGCGCGGAATGGTTTCAACTAACAGCTAGACATAATCCATATCACCCTGAAAGTGAATTAAAATAGAAATTAGCAAGCTTTCTCAACAAAATACCTTGTCCGGAGATGAAGAATGACGTGAACAGGAGACAGGATATCGCCGATGCAGCCACCGAGGTCGGGGGACTCAGGGCGGTGGCCATCCCCAACGTGGTCCCCGCGGATCTCATCCTGATCCCAGCCCCTATTGAGGAACCCGCTCTTCTTTGGCGGCGATCGGCGAACAGAACAACCCCTCAATGAGAGCACTCACTCACCAATCACACACTCACTGCAAGTCTACACACATGGTCTCAACTTCACGCGAAGGAGGAACTATCATCGATAAATATTGGGGAAGCTTCCAGATTCAGGCGCTTGGATTGAAGCGAGGTTAATCCATTTCTTCATCCAGGACATAGCTCACCAATCCTTTCCGTAAGATGTAGGTTCCAGTGATGTACTAGTCGGTTTTCTTGGCAAACAAATAACACTGTTCAACGCTGTGAAAGGACGGGCTAAAACCACCACCACTGATTTGCAATGCGTACTTCACGGACGGAGTTTGTTTGCGCTATCAATAATTCGGGGTTAAAGAGGCCGCTCCGATCCCACGGATTTCTTCGGGAGACTTCTAAAAGAAGAAGAGCACGTCGCAGTAGCCAGGGGTGGATTCTCGAGACGAAACTTCCGAAGTCAGCCACCGCCGGAAAAAGCGAATGGGTCAGAGAGCAGGCGATGAACTTGAGTGGCCGCTTCACGTCGTGCGGGGACTGCAAAAACAAAGGGCCTCCATAAGATGACTTCAAAACTCAGATACTATTCAGAAATTGTCTATAGTATAGTTTTAAAGATGCTATAGACGCAGAGCATTGGCTGTTTTGAGAGATTCCGAAACTCAGGAATCTGCTGGAAGTAATACAAAATTATACTTTCAAGCCACAATACACTTCTCGTACAGCTACAGAAAGATATTAACAGCAGCGCAACTTAAAGAGGGATTACTAGAGCGTAAAGGCTAAAAAGATAAGGCAAGGGAGAGGTCAATCTAAGTTCAACTGTCAACGATGCACACACTGACCAAAACCGTTAGAGCGAGTCCAGTTATTTGGTCAATATTTTGGGGAATTTATTGCTAAGTCACTGAAGGATAGGTTCGCTGTCCTTCGGGTACGTTTCCAAGCACAGAAACGTGTACGTTCGTGAGAGAAGAGTGTGGAGAAGAACAAAAATTTACAGCGTCACATGAAAAGACGGGAGATCACTCACAACAACTGCGAAAATCGCGGCGCCAACAATGCGTTGCACGGCGAAAGAGCCACGGGAGCGGGCGAAACGTGAGTTGGCGGCGGAGATGAGTACACCGTCGGCGAACTAGGGATGGGCAAAAATAAACGGTTTTAATTATAACCGGTTTTTTTAGAAGGTTAACCGAGTAAAAACCGGTTATTTTTCGACGCCGGTTAACCTGAATACTCGGGTTTTTTTTTGGCATAACCGAAAAATAACCCGAGGAAAATAATTTGACTCCTGATTCCCGCACTCTCTCGCGAACCGTTGGAACTACCAGCACTTTTGCCGCTGCTACACGGCTGCCACTGGCTGAGGTTTTCCTGCACCTCTACCGGCCACAGAGAACATTAAAACCGGTTATTTTTGATGCAATAGAAAAACCTAGTGGACGGTTAAAACCTAAGCGACGAGTACTCGTTGGCATAACCGATGGCAGGCGGGAGAGAAATAACCGGATGAGGGAGTACTCGTTGGGAAAACCTATCGCTGTGGGAAGGTTTTTATCAATGGAAAAACCTAGTGGCCGGTTAAAACCTGAGCGACGAGTACTCGTTGGCATAACTAATGGCAGGCGGTTATGGCAGGTTACAGGTACCTATAGGTTTTTTCAATGCATCTCAGCTAGTAAAAACTGTAACGAGTATTTGGTTATTCTCCGGTTATTGCAAAATAACCTGAGGAAAATAAGCAAGGCGTTGGAGTAGCTGTTGCGGAAGTTAAATGGATATAAAGTACATGAAATATTATATTAGTTTGCGAAAGCATGCCTGCCATGTGACCAAATTCAATAACACAAATATGAATATTGAAAATTCGGGGGGGAGCCGGTACCCTCTTGGCTGTTTATACAATCAGGATCGAAAGGGTCGTAGTTCCCCATAAAATTTCCGGGGGGGGGGATAATGGACCCCCTAGCTTTTAATAAACTTATTTATATTCAAGCACAGTCATGGTTAGGGGGTTCTGTCCCCCCCCGGGAGGACCGTAGTCTCGTTAGAAAATCTGGGGGGTTAGACCCCCTTAGATCTCTGTTATAAATTTATTTATGTAAAAGCATGTCTGCGACATCTTAGTAGCTAGGGAGTCTCAGGGGACCCGGCCGCCTATAAAAATTCAGGGGGGGGGTATGATGACCCCCCTAATTTTTTATGTAGATTTAGTTACTTTCAAGCACGGCTGTATCTGGAGGCGTCCTGGACCCACAGAAGGGGTCATAGTCTCCCAAAACATTTCGGGGGGGGGGTTATGGCCCCCCAAAAATTTTTTTTTTTAGACTCAGCTACATTCAAGCACTGTCATAGTTAGGAGGTCCGGCCCCCCTCTGGAGGACCGTAGTACCGTTAGAAAATCTGGGGGGCGGGACCCCCTTAGCTCTCTGTTATAATTTTAGTTATGCTAAAGCATGTCTGCGACATCGGAGTAGCTAGGGAGTCTCAGGGGACCCGGCCGCCTATACAAATTCTGGGGGGGGGGGTGTCCCGCCCCCCCATATTTTCTAGCGGGACTACGGTCTTACAGGGGGAGCCGGACCTCCTAACTATGACAGTGCTTGAATGTAACTGATTGTGAGTCATAAACGAAAACTTTAGGGGGGCCACAACCCCCCCGCCCCCCGAAATTTTATGAGGGACTACGACCCCTTCTGTGGGTCCAGGACGCCTTCAGATACAGCCGTGCTTGAAAGTAACAAAATCTTCATAAAAAATTAGGGGGGTCATCATACACCCCCCAGAATTATTATGGCGGCCGGGTCCCCTGAGACTCCCTAGCTACTACGATGTCGCAGACATGCTTTAACATAACTAAATTTATAACAGAGATCTAAGGGGGTCCAACCCCCCAGATTTTCTAACGAGACTACGGTCCTCCCGGGGGTGACAGAACCCCCTAACCATGACAGTGCTTGAATATAAATAAGTTTAATAAAAGCTAGGGGGTCCATAATACCCCCCCCCCCCCCCCCGAATGTTATGGGGAACTACGACCCTTTCGATCCTGATTGTATAAACAGCCAAGAGGGTACCGGCTCCCCCCCGAATTTTCAATATTCATATTTGTGTTATTGAATTTGGTCACATGGCAGGCATGCTTTCGCAAACTAATATAATATTTCATGTACTTCATATCCATTTAACTTCCGCAATAGCTACTCCAACGCCTTGCTTATTTTCCTCAGGTTATTTTGCAATAACCGGAGAATAACCAAATACTCGTTACAGTTTTTACTAGCTGAGATGCATTGAAAAAACCTATAGGTACCTGTAACCTGCCATAACCGCCTGCCATTAGTTATGCCAACGAGTACTCGTCGCTCAGGTTTTAACCGGCCACTAGGTTTTTCCATTGATAAAAACCTTCCCACAGCGATAGGTTTTCCCAACGAGTACTCCCTCATCCGGTTATTTCTCTCCCGCCTGCCATCGGTTATGCCAACGAGTACTCGTCGCTTAGGTTTTAAGCGGCCACTAGGTTTTTCTATTGCATCATAAATAACAAAAAAAAAAAATCAATTTTTCGGTTATGCCAAAAATAATTTAACTGTCAGGTAAATGGCAGAAAAACAACCGGTTTTTAATAGGCTTATCAAAGAAAAAACAAGGAAGACTCTACGCTAAACTTCAGCACGAAGAAAGAAGACGAAATTAAAAAATGCGGTAGGTTTTTTAAGAATCGAAGATATGCAACACGCAATGCTTTAGGTTATTTAACCTGAATAAAACCGGTTTTTTTCATCCGGTTATAATACTCAGGTACTGATATCACTCAAAATAACCGGTTAACCTAACACCGGTTTTTTTCTCATAACCGCCCATCCCTACGGCGAACACGACCCAACTAAACACAACTTCGTCTCTGGCCAGGGAATCTCTCCGGAGGGGTGGCAAATAAAGGGGGGGGGCAAAGGGAGCGGAGGCGAATAGGGTGGGGGCAAAGGGAGGGGCAAAGGGAGGGGCAAAGGGAGGGGCGGGGAAACGGTACACACGCCAACGAGGAGGGACTGAGGTTGGCGGGTGTGGTGAGGGGGGGAGGAAGAAGGGGCGATTTCGAACAAAACCCACCTTCTCTCCACCACCATGTCGCTCATGAATGAGTCTTTCACGATGAACGATTCATCTGAACGGAGAGAGTGAATGTAGTCGCAGATTGCAATAGGCTTGTTCACCATTAGCATCCCATTGTCTTTTGTTGATAAGAGTGAAAAATAAGGATCTGTCTTTATTAATTTTTTTAATGGGACCCTTATTTCTTTATCTATTCGCCTTGAAATATTTTGGCAGGTGAATTAATGACGCCGCGAACTCACATCCTCGCCCATGCGAATATCTGCATTTACTCACAGAGACAGTAATAGTGTAATAGTAATCGGGGGCGATTTTAATCTTCCATCCATAAACTGGGATACTTACACCGTAAAAACGAATTCAAGGAATAGAGAAATCAGCGAGGTATTACTCAACATACTTGCAAATCACTCTCTAGCACAAGTAGTTGACAAACCTACGAGAGGAAATAAGATATTAGACCTTTTAGCAGTAAGCCATCCTATGTTGATAAAACAATTCGATATTATTGACGGTATAAGCGATCATCGAGTAATCTTTGCAACGTTAAACATTGATGTAGTGTCAGCCGTAAAACCTAAACGCAAAATTTACTTATTTGATAAATGCAACTTCACTAAATTTGGCGAGATGCTTAATGACTACTACAAAAAATTCGTAGTTACATCAAAGGACCAAAGCACAGATGCGACATGGAAACACTTCCTAGAAATTCTGCGCCAAGAAATCAACGAACATATTCCGCAAAAACTGAAGTGTGATAATAAAGAACCTCGCTGGTACAATAACGATGTCAGAAGGGAACTTAGGAAACAGAGAAAACTATACAACTTGTACAGAAAATCCATCACGTCACGTAGTAAATCGAAGGAACTTGAAGCTAAAGAAAGTTACGCTGCACAACGCTCAATGACCAAGAAATCAATGCGAACGGCAATGTGAAAGTTTAAGAAAAAAGTACTCGGTGAATTACTCGAAGAAAATCCGAAATCCTTTTGGTCGTACGCGAGAGAGCTCCAGGGAAAACATTCAACCGTAGATTCTTTATTTGATAAAGATGGTAAACTAGTCACCGAAAATATTGACAAAGCTAACACTTTAAATTTCCACTTCGAAAGTGTATACACTACTGACGATACTCAGTTCAATTTAGACATCCCATATACTGAGGATTCGATGGAAGAAATATCTATACAACGTGATGGGATAACTAAACAACTACAATCGATTAAGAATAGTAAATCTCCGGGTCCGGAGGGAATACCCGCGCGTGTCCTCAGGGAGTTAGCTCCACAGATCGCACCTTATTTAGAGATCATATTCAAGAAGTCACTCTCCGAAGGGAAGTAACCGCCAGACTGGAAAATTGCAAGCGTTACACCCATATTCAAAAAGGGAAACAGACATGACCCAGGCAACTACCGTCCGATTTCATTAACATCGATTATAGGCAAGATACTTGAGCATATCGTCGTTAGCAATATCATAACTTTCTTGGACAGACGTAACTTCTTCCATGACTGTCAGCACGGATTCCGAAAAGGTAGATCATGCGAAACACAGCTCGCGCTCTTTCTTCACGACGCTATAAAATCTGGTGAATCGAAAAGACAAGTTGACGCACTGTTTCTAGATTTTAAGAAAGCGTTCGACACTGTACCTCACAAAAAACTTTTATACAAATTACAGTCATGCGGATTAAACGAGACAGTTGTAAACTGGATCCGCGACTTTCTCAGAGATCGTAAACAAAAAGTAGTTCTCGACGGTATTAGCTCTGATGTTGTAAAAGTTACATCAGGTGTTCCACAAGGAAGCGTAATCGGCCCCCTGTTGTTCATTATATACATTAATGATCTCTGCTCCCGCATTAGCAGTAAAATACATTTATTTGCTGACGACGGTGTCATCTATCGCGAAATTAGTGATCAATCTGACTATGAAATTCTATCATCTGACTTAAACAACGTTCATTTGTGGAGCCAAGAGTGGGGACTCAAACTTTATCTGAGCAAATGCATGGCGGTACATTTCTTGCGGAATTCGTCCATCTCTAACCACGTTTATGCAGTGGATGGCATTAATGTAAAGGCAACAGACGAAGTGAAGTACCTGGGAGTTACGATAACCTCGAACCTCACGTGGGGAACACATATAAAGTATATTTGCGGCACAGCCCTGAAGAAATTAGGATTCGTCAAGCGTATTGTGGGAAGATTTTCGGATGAGAAAGTAAAGGAAAGGTGCTATTTCGCTCTCGTCCGACCGCACCTGGAATATGCAGCGAGCATATGGGATCCGGTGCAGATAGACTTAATCCGCGAACTGAATAAAATTCAAAGGAAGTCTGCGCGTTTCATCAAAAACTGCTACGGGCGTACAGACAGTGTTACCCAGATGTTAAGCGAGTTAGGCTGGGAGCCGTTGGAGACTCGGAGGCTGCGCGCTAGGCTTAGATTGCTTGAACAATTGAGAATGGATATCTTTAAGAGCGACACAGTGAACATAATATTGGAGCCACCCTATATTTCCAGGTTCGATAGAAGTGATAAATTAAGAGAGATGTTTTGCCGAACGGATAGATATGCGAATTCGTTTTTCCCCTGAACCATAAAGGACTTTAATAAACGCTAGTCCCAACTTCGTTTGAGCACTTAATTTTTTTTTTTAGCTGTGAACGGCTGGTGTCCTAACACCCCCTGCCACACGCCTTTTAGGCGGCTTGCGGGGTATTATGCAGATGTAGATGTAGATGCGTGTCACGTGGTTCCAAACTGTTCCCTCTCCAGTGAGCGATTCTCTCTTTACCCGATCAAAAATAAATGAACCGAGTCCGAGAAATCAAAAATTCATCAAAATGAACGCTTTATGGCGGATTGACCTGTCTCGCTGGCATCCGAAACTCACTGTTCCCATAGTATATAAATACCACGCCACACGTTGACTCAACGACGAGAAACCTTGGAGCGTTCGGCACAAAATCTGCATCTGTCATGTGCTAGTATACCAAGTGCCCGATCACACAAATTCCTCGGCGTCTATCTGGACAATAAGCGAACTTTCCTCCCCCACTTGAAATACAGTTCCAAATAAGCCATCAAAGCACGGTAAGCTGTTTATTCACTTTGTTCCCCTTCCTCCCCGCACTCCCCTTGAATCCGACTGTATATTGCAATAGTTCGTTTTCACTTCTCTACGGCTGCGAAATTTTCGCAAATAACAAATCCATCGGAAACAAATTAGAATCCTTCCAAAATAAATCCATTCGCCTTCTCCTTAACCTCTCCCGACTCACCAAAATGAAAGACGCACGCTGCGCTCACGGTGTTCCGTGCAATAATGAATTCATCAATAAACTTGTGAAAAGTCCAGGCTCAGGGGAACAAACAACAATTTACTTACAGACATTTGGAATTATGATTCTACTATCCCAACAACATACAGACTGCCTCAACAAGCTACTCTTCTATGAGTCTTTCCTATGTCTTTCCTTCTCTTAGATTTAAGTATTTCAATGTCTTTTACTTTTTGCCAATTGTCCACAAAAAAAAGAGAGAAAAAAACAAAACCCAATAAAAAAATTATAAAATATGAATAAAGTTATTGCTTTCAATATGAATAAAAACAGAGATAAGAAATGCCATAAACAACAAAAAAAGATATTTAAAAAAAAATAAAAAAAATAAAAATAAAAAATAAAACATATAAAAAAATGGAAATATAAGCAATAACAACAAATAAAAAAAATGGAAATATAAGCAATAACAACAAATAAAAAAAGAGAGACTATCATGCAAACGTGGACAAAATTTTGATCTTTTTTCTTCATCATCAACATCAGTCAACAATCCTAAGATTGGTTTAACGCAGCTCTCCATTTCTCTCTCCTAACCACTAATCTCTTCATAGCTACATATTTATTCTCTTTTAAATCCTTTATAACCTGTCCTATATAACTCATTCGGGGCCGTCCCTTGCCCTTTTTCCCTTCCACTTGTCCTTCAACGATTGTCTTCATCATACCATCGTGCCTCAAAATGTGGCCAACTAAGTTGTCCCTTCTTCTGCTTAATGTTTCTAGGAGGCTTCTCTTTTCTCCTACTCTCCTTATCACTTCATGGTTACTCACACGGTCAATCCATTTTATCTACATCATTCTTCGGTAGCACCACATTTAGAATGCTTCCACTCTTGACTTCTCTGCTGCTGTCAACGTCCAAGCCTCGCTTCCATAGAGAAACATACTCCATAGGTAGCATCTGATGAATTGTTTCCTTACTTATATGCTGGTATTTTCAGCTGTAAGAAGATTCTTCTTTTTGTAGGAAGCCCTCTTCGCCTGCGCTATTCTACTGTGTATTTCTTGCTTGCTCCGTCCATCGCTGGTAATTCGGTTTCCCAGGTAAGAGAACTCGTTCACCTCTTCAAGCTTATGCTGTCCTAGGTTGATGTTTGTTTTAGCCTCCTCTCTTTTACTGTAAACTAATAGCTTAGTCTTCTTTTTGTTGATTTTCAGCTGATATCTGGCCATTACTGAGGAAGGACAGGCTTGCTACAAGAGAATAATCAACGAGATTTGCCGCCAAGCGAGGAAAGCCAGAGAATCGTGGATGAGAAACATATGTGAGGACGTACAAGATAACCTCGTAAAAGAGAAAGTGGAAGCGGCCTATAGAATAGTGAGGAACCATTTCAAGGAACGAACACACAAAATGTAATACCATAAGGGATAGGAATGGAAGCTTTCTGCTTGATTTCGTTGATGGCTTTCTCTATGTAAACATTAAAAATTAAGGGGAAAAGCGCACAACCTTGTCTCACCCCTTTTCTTATTCTTGCTTCTGCACCGTTTGGTCCACATTTGATCACAGCTACTTGGTTTTTATACAAACTATGAATAATTCTACGACCATTGTAGAGTACGCCGATTTCTTTCAGAATTCTAAGCATTGAATTCCATTCCACGTTATCAAATGCCCTCTCTAAATCGACAAATGCTATGAAAGTCGGTTTGTTTTTCTCCATTCTCTTCTCTATGATCATCCTAAGAGCCAAAATTGCTTCCCTTGTGCCCCTGCTTTTCCTAAATCCGAATTGGTCCTCATCCAGGAATTCTTCTGCTCTTCGTTCAATTCTCCTGTAAATTATTCTTGTCAGAATCTTCGACGCATGTGTCGTCAGGCTTATGGTCCTAAATTCTTCGCAATTCTCAGCTCTCTTCTTTTTCGGTATGGGATGATGATGTTCTTCTCGAAGTCACTAGGTAAATCTCTTGTTGAGTACATATCGCAGATAGTTTTATACAGTTGAGTTAAGACCTTTTCTCCTGCATTTTTATTAACTCTGCTTGAATGTCATCTATTCCTGGGGCCTTATTCTTTCGCAGGTCTCTTACTGCATCGTCAAATTCCGATCTCAAGATGCTTGCTCCAATGTCATCCTTTTCAACTTCACTTTCCTCTTCGAGAACTTTTGAGCTAAGTTTGCTCCCGTTGTATAATTTCTCCAGGTATTCCTTCCATCTCTCGGCTTTGTCTTCGTTTTCAATTAGAATGTTTCCATTCCTGTCCCTTATGCTATTACATTTTGTGTTTCGTTCCTTGAAATGGTTCCTCACTATTCTATAGGCCGCTTCCACTTTCCCTTTTACGAGGTTATTTTGTACGTCCTCACATATGTTCCTCATCCACGCTTCTCTGGCTTTCCTCGCATGGCGGCAAATCTCGTTCCTTATTCTCTTGTAGCAAGCCTGTCCTTCCTCAGTATTCGTATTCTTATACTTTCTCCTTTCTTCAATGAGGTCTAGGATTTCATCCGTGATACATGGCTTTTTCTTAACACATTTTCTTATCCCTAGAACTTCTCTAGTGGCCTCCTGAAATCCACTTCTTAAGGTAGTCCAGTTATTCTCAACTGAGTTTTCAGACTGATCTAGTCCTATCTTGCGCTCCACTACTTCTTGAAAGGCCTGTTGATTTTTTGGCTTCTTAAGTTTCTCTAATTGCAAGGTGTTCTTTGCTGATTCCTTCAATTTCTTGAATTTCAGATGGTATTTCATCATCACTAGATTATGATTACTGTCAATATCTGCCCCCGGGTAGCTTTTACAGGCCTTTATGTGGTTTCTAAACCTCTGCTTCACTAAAATATAGTCTAGTTGAAATCTTCTTTTGTCTCCTGGCATTTTCCATGTGTATCTTCTTCGCACGTGATTCTTAAATGGAGTGTTCGCAACCACTAATTTGTGTTCTGTGCAGAACTCTAACAGCCTTTCTCCTCTTCCATTTCTATTTCCTAATCCATATTTTCCGGTTATTCTTCAATCCTGGCCTTCGCCGACGACAGCGTTCCAATCACCTAAAACAATTAGGTTTTCTTCACCCCTTACCTTTTTGATTACTTCCTTTATATCATCGTAGACGTCTTCAACTTCTTCATCCTCGTAGTCTATCGTGGGCATGTAGACTTGTACCACTACGGTATCTACTGGCTTACTCTCTATCTTCACCATAACTATCCTTTCATTGTACTGTAGGAGGCTTTTCAGACGCATTCCGGCGCTCTTTCTGAGCATTATCCCAACCCCAGCATTACCGTTCAGGGATCCTGTGTGTATAATCCTATAGCTTCCACTCCAAAAGTCTCCCTCCTCAGGCCATTTCATTTCGCTGATTCCTAGCACGTCGATATTCAATCTTTCCATTTCCACTTTAAGGTTTTCTAGCTTACCGCAAGTCCTGAGTGATCTCACGTTCCATGTACCTATCCTCGTAACTTTATCACAATTGACCGATATACCCTCTCGGGTAGTCCCCGCCCGGAGATCCGAATGGGGGACTAGTTTACCTCCGGAATTTTTTACCTGAGAGAATTCCATCATGTCAGACAATTTAAAGTTGGAGTAGCTGCGCCTCCTCGGGATAATAATGTGGTGGTTTCCCCTTGCCTTCCACATCGCAGTACTACAACCGTTTAAGTAAATGTTACCACGCCTGAAGTGCAATGAGTGTCGCTGTACTGACCATCGTGATCTCCACCTTCACTCATATGAAGAAGAGCTGCTGCCCTCTCCTCCGGGTGATGTGAGGCATAATTGTTGGCGGCCTCTCATCGCCAAGTCACGGTATCTTCACAGGTTTAGTGTATCATTTAGATGGCCTATCTCACCCAGGGATATACCCATACCACCTCGGATAACCGCCGCTTTTTGTCCACGACTCATTCGCGACTCGGGCTCCCATTGGCTTGACGTCACTGTAGACCCAACTTTCAGCGCCATTTCAAATTCTAACCTTTCCGCGGGCGTAACTGCTTACCGCAGCGAGTTCTTGAAGTTACCCTCTATCGAACACTACAAGCCGAATTTAAATTGAATGCCGATTTATGAAAATAATGATTGATTTGTAAATGAAAAACTTTGCTGTTTCTACAATTTTGAACTTTATTTTCCTGACTAGTTTCGATACACTGTATCATATTCATAGGACTAGCAGTACAAGTAGCGTTGCCGTGGGTTATATACCAAAAAAGGGGGGGACAAAGAGTGGAAGGGGAGGGGAGGGGAAAGGGGTGGAGAGGAGATGTCTGTGGAGCGCTACATTGTTGCACTTCGCGTAGGAGGGGGGGGGGGAGGAAAGGGAACGTACTTAGGGAAGGCGGCGTGGGTTAGCGTCATGGGGATTATTTTTCGGGTGCAAAATTGGGATGTTCAGGAGGGGGGAGTGGAATGGGAAAAGGTGGTCATTGGTGATGGGCTCTTTCTTTTTAACTATTCTTAAAATTTCCAGTTGCTCTCTGATGTCCATTTGTGACCCTTTCTTCACGCGGTGCAGCAACTCCGGGGTGAAATCCGCCTGATGTCCTTCTTCAAGGAGGTGGGAGGCAAAAAAAATGATGTTTAGATTTAAAAAAATATAAATCTGTGTATTCAGATGCTTTCATTTCCTGATGAAGTGATGAAATGGGAAGGTGTGCGAGTTAATTCCGTGTCCACACTTCCTTCCAGTAACTCTCAAAACACTGTTTTCCTTGCTACTTCTGCAATATAATTTAAACCTAGATTAATATGACTGGGAAGAGAATGCGCCAAAAACGAATTAGTTGCTTCAAAATATTACAGTTCCGCCACTTTTTAAGTAGAAATTGTGCTCGTTTTCATTCCTCGCCGGGCTTTGATAATATATAAAATAAAGAAAATTATGCAAGAGGACATTGAAATCCTTTACTTCAATGGGAAGAAAAAAATAAGCATATAGAATGAAAAGAGTGGTAAATTTACCGTTATTACCAATTTCAAATCATTCGAAATAGGAATTCAAAGTGATCACACGTTAAGCAAAAAATCATACATATGAAACGGAATTAACTTCAATATTATGCTGAGAGAAATAAGGATTCCCCGCTAAAATAATTTCTAGAAATGGAAAATGAACCACCAACAATTGCCGTTATCAAAACAGCACCATAGTTGCCCGCTTTAGTGGAGAACAGCCTTCGAATCAGAGGACTCTTCTCTATCTTACATCCCACAGAAAGTTTCCACTGTAACCTTTGGTCAAAAATTCTAAAAGAAAAATGTTTCATGGCACCAAAAAGCACTGCAGGAAACAAATTCGATAATTTTCAGTGACAATTGCTGAAACAAAAACTTAGACTAATGCATATCAGCTATTTGGTCGATCATGAGTCTGTTGTAGAAATTTAGCTCCACCGTCAAGGTTCATTTTGAAGAGGGTATAAATAATAAGACTCAAGAATTTATGTAAAAGGATTTACTGAACAATTTTTAAAATCTTTTTAGTGGTACCACCAAAGTTGATCTTCCTTGTTGCATTTTTTTGTTCAAACATTTTATTCTTGTGAAGACCCTCTGCTTGGCGTAACATTTAATAATTGCTTTGACCAAGTTGGAGAGAGAGCTCAGAACATTGGTAATTTGTCGAATTAGTCCTAATAAGAGGGTGGAGTCTACTTCATTACAGTTTGCAAGTAAATATAAACGCGAAAGAGTACATAAAAATATTATATGGTTTGACTCAATCAATATTTATAAGTTTATAAAGGCTTATTCTTAACCAATTTACTAGTTCGAGAGAAAATATTATGATTGAAATTAACGTAATTTTCTTTTATGTGAACTACGACTTAACACTTGATTCCTGATAAATATTTTTATACACGCTACAACTTTTCTGTCCCTAAATTAATAAACAATTTTGCGCATCCGTGGCCTCGAAAATATCTCAATAGCTCTCAAAGTCATACGAAAGGACTCAAATTTACAGAATTAGTACTAGAAATTTGTTTACCTGAAATCTTACCATTGGCACACGATGCACAGTGGGCTAGAATCGAAAAAAGCTGGCCAAAACCTCAAAATCGATTTTTTTGAGCTAGGAAGTTGAAACTTCGCATACACATTCTCAAATAAATTGTGCATAACTACCCTGATTATTTTGGTCCTGTGTTTTCACTTTAACAATATATGTGAGGTCAAAGTTGAGCAAATTTAGCGAAAAACGACCACCCTCGATTTTTTCTGAAAATCGCCGACTTTATCCTCGTGCAGTGGTTTTATAAATTCTTTTATCGACAAAAATGTTATACCATCTTAATTGACACTTCTTATTCTTTCATTTGAAAGGTTTTTAAAGATTTTGTTTCATCAATAACCATAGATACATAACAAAATGGCGGAGCCTGTTTTCAACCCATTTTTTTACATAAACGTAGAAAAAAAGTAGACATTGTCACCGGCTTACACTAAGTAACTTATATCATGTCGTTATTTGAAGCTTCTACATTGTGAATCTAAAGTCAAACCTTGCACCAATTTGCAACCCCGAATTTTAAATCGTTTTTTCGAACGCACGGATGACTCCGGTTCTGGCCGGCGGCGGCGGAGAGTACGGCGACGCGGCAAGCGGGTGGATGCAATATGGTCTCATTCACTTTTATGTGTGGATAACAGATATATTATTGACAGAAAATAATCACCAGAAAGTAAAATTTATAAATATTGCTACGAATGACTCTCATTATGCAATCGTTGGGCACTACAAGAGGTGCACTGGAAGGTTTCTTTCTTTGAGTGCATTCCATGGAGAATGGACTTAAATCGCGTTCTTAAAGTGGGGAAACGGACTCTTTTACTAACTAATAAACTTTTAAAAAATAACAGTTAATATATTCCTTAAACGTGATGGAAAATGGCTCAATACAGTACTTGATTTTGCCGAATTTTGCCAAATCAAGTACTGTCTTGGTGCTTGAAGAGTTCATTATTCTTATTTAGTTTATATTCTTGATTTAAAGCAATTAATAACTATTCCTTATGCAGCACAATTCACATGTTGCTCTAGTTTAGCCAGTGCAGATGGACGTCAATTCATGTTTTCAGGGTTGTATCAAAAGAACAAATAGGAGGAAAACGAATGCAAAAGGAAGATACAGTGACCATCCTCGGAGGCAAGAAGAACTCTTGCCAGGTGGATAAAATGCAACCCCGAATATTATGTTATGTCAGATTAAGAGGCCCTCTCAATAAGTAATTGTGTCCATGCAGCTCACCAAATTTCGGTGCAAGAATCTTCGAAAATCTGAAATGCCAGGGATATAATATTAACCCCAGCGATGAGATAGTGACGCGAGCATATGATTTCACTTACCCGAGTGAAATTATTGTAGCAGAGGTTATATAAGAAGTTTCCAAAAATGGTTCTGTTCTCTTACTGCGACTCGAATCTTAACGTGCATTTCCACAGATCCTAGTTTCGGGTCGCATATAAAGTGCACTTTAATTTGCAAACACGGCTTTGATAGCAGTGAGGACATGCGAAATATAATTGCACGTGGGAACGAGGGCCTATGTCTCATGAATTATTGCTCGTGAGCACCTTTGTGCCTTCTTGTTTAGGTAAAAAATGCTGTTCGTTAGGCGAAGCATGAAACAGGCACGAGTATTCAAAAGTCATCACAATTATTCTAGATTTCCTCTCCAAATAATTTAATTTTCTCTCTCTCTCTCACTGACGCTTTTAATACAATTATGGTATGCCACCAACCGTGCATAAGGTCTTCATTCAAGGAGCTGACATTGCAACAGAGTCCATTCTTAATTGCGACAACTGACAGGGGAAGCAATATAGGCACGATATAAGGACGTGAGAAAGTTCCGCGAACGGTTGACTAGAAAAATGGCACGAGAGGCCACAAATAGGGATTTATTTCGAAGACAACTCCTAATGTCATAACTGATAATGACAAAAATTATGCCAATTAAACTGGAGGAAACACACAGCTTACCGAACAATGCAATGGATCTGTTTTTGAAAAAGGAAAACAATGCTTTAGCTCAGACAGTGAAAGTGATAAAAACTCGTCAGATAGTGAATGAAAAACAGTAACCTTTTATTGCTGACAGTGCTAATTGCAGAATGTTAGTTGGGAAAAGCGTAAATTGTGTTGCTTTTGTTTATGTTATGTTTGTATGGTAAAATATTCCTGAAAAATAACCATTTTGTCAGCAGCGCAGTTCATTAAGAATAATGACGTTGATATATAGGTAAGAGATTTAAATCAATACTTTATATTGAGCATAAGACATAGATTAAAATGAACTGTTATTCTTAGAAAGAATACATTATTCGATGAGAGTAATATGTCTTCCGAAGCTTATGAAGCTAAAAGGAGTTCAAACCAAAAACAAGTTCGAAGGACTCGGCACTACAACAATACTATAAAACGACCGTTATCCGAAGGCCTTTAAATATGTATGACAGGTTAGGAAGTGGAGGCCATGGATCATCGAGGGCTCTTGCCTAGAAAAAGAGCTTGTTAGTTAATAAAAGAGTCCGTTTCCCCACTTTAAGAACGCGATTTAAGTCCATTCTCCATGGAATGCACTCAAAGAAAGAAACCTTCCAGTGCACCTCTTGTAGTGCCCAACGATTGCATAATGAGAGTCATTCGTAGCAATATTTATAAATTTTACTTTCTGGTGATTATTTTCTGTCAATAATATATCTGTTATCCACACATAAAAGTGAATGAGACCATATTGCATCCACCCGCTTGCCGCGTCGCCGTACTCTCCGCCGCCGCCGGCCAGAACCGGAGTCATCCGTGCGTTCGAAAAAACGATTTAAAATTCGGGGTTGCAAATTGGTGCAAGGTTTGACTTTAGATTCACAATGTAGAAGCTTCAAATAACGACATGATATAAGTTACTTAGTGTAAGCCGGTGACAATGTCTACTTTTTTTCTACGTTTATGTAAAAAAATGGGTTGAAAACAGGCTCCGCCATTTTGTTATGTATCTATGGTTATTGATGAAACAAAATCTTTAAAAACCTTTCAAATGAAAGAATAAGAAGTGTCAATTAAGATGGTATAACATTTTTGTCGATAAAAGAATTTATAAAACCACTGCACGAGGATAAATTCGGCAATTTTCAGAAAAAATCGAGGGTGGTCGTTTTTCGCTAAATTTGCTCAACTTTGACCTCACATATATTGTTAAAGTGAAAACACAGGACCAAAATAATCAGGGTAGTTATGAACAATTTATTTGAGAATGTGTATGCGAAGTTTCAACTTCCTAGCTCAAAAAAATCGATTTTGAGGTTTTGGCCAGCTTTTTTCGATTCTAGCCCACTGTGAGACTCATAGCCTACGAGGCAAACGATGAATTTGCAAAATAGTCCCTGCCTGAATGAAAGCGCAAAATATTAAGTTCGATTTGTATTCAAAAGGAAGAATTCCTGATTTTCCAATGCAATAGGGGCATCTAAGTTCTTGATTACGAAATCTTTAGCATATCCACTTTGTCTGACTGATTCACTTTCACCACTTTTTTCACATGTGTGGGGGGCAAGACACGGTCAATTATTCGCTTAGTTAATATATACAATAAAATGATTTTTCAATTTAAGCATTCGCCTGTGATATGAGACATTACGCCCAGCTTTCTTCGTTTTCGACAATCTGTTGGAGCACGTTGCCACAGTACAACGTGAGCCTGGCATATCCGACGATTAAAGGCGCTCTTCACCCACAAAAAGTTCGTATTATGAGTAGTGGATCACAAAGACGATTTCCAGTGAAATTGCAGGAAATGTGTTCAGATTCGCGTTAAACACAAGGCGGCGCAAGGTCTCAGGAACTTATTATCTCTCAATTTCTAGCGTGCAAACAATGAAATGGCTAGGATCAGCTGGGATACAGGGTCTACAGTGACGTAACGGGACTTTGCTGGCGCATGCGCAGTTACGAATGAGGCAACCTTACAGTCTAAGAACCTTGGACCCATACCACCTCGGATAACCGCCGCTTTTTGTCCACGACTGCTTATTCGACAAGTAAACTAGCTTATATCGCAGCTAACCTCTATATCTAGAAGTTGACCCACCATCCGCAACCCGGTGGACGCACTCGGTGGCTTAAAGCTCAGCCGCGAGCGTTTAGGAATACTGTCTGAAAAAAATTGCGCAGAGAAACCTGCATAGTTTTCCTGAGAATAAGTCAGTTTTGAAACTAACGGAATAATTCAGTTCAACGAAACATATCTGAATTCTTCATCCCAATCCATAAACTACCTTTATGGCTTCTCTGACGAACTTTTCTTCTTCTCTTAGTGCCGACCACCTTAAAATCTTCAATCCAGAAAGAATAAGTATTCCAATGGTTACGGATCGTTGGATATACACCAACGATCCAATATATTCCAATATAGTAATATATAATTCCAATAGTATAATATTCCAATGGATACGGATCATACACGATGCTTTCCCATCATCCCACATAATTTCCTCGTCATCCTGCCCATCAAACACTGTTGCTTCACAGTGTGTAAGACCAATAAATACTGTCTGAGGATAGTAATTATAATTCCTTAAATACACCCGCGGAATTATACTCGTTCTTATACACTGCAACGTAGTTCTGGCAACAGAGATATCGCACTTATCAAAATTATTAGCACAATTATATCTATATGCAGCATATGTTCAACGCCCATTCACGAGATGGCAAACCGGAAAAACTCTCCCTCTCTCACACACGCACAAACACAGGAATTTCCGGCCCATAATGCATCATTTCTGCCCCGTGTCTGACATCCTGCTCCCCTCGTCTTAGCGTGGACCTTCTTTACATCTTCCCTCCGGAGGGAGCGAGCGGCATAAGAAATCCCACCCTCACCCCGCATCGCATCGCATTTGTGGTAACTGTGTGAGCAGTCAATATCACGACCTTCAGCTAAAGCTGTGTGTTCAGCTAATACGGTGTTCGGCATGTTTTTTGTGTTCGGCGGTTCTGTATTTAGATGGTCATTTAGTGTTTTATTGTGTGGGTTGTGTAAGGGCTCTTCTAGATCGGTGGTACTTAAAGTGTGGGTTGTCTTGGTATGTCCTGATTGGTGTGAGAAGTTCGTTTTGTGTTCTATGTAGGGAGTCTTCGAAGGCTGTGGCAATGTCGAGTAGGAAGTCAGGTATAGTTTTGATTTGTAAGTTGTTGTGAATGTAAGTGTTGCGGACGAACCATGGTGCGCCTGTGATTGTTCTCAGAGCCCGGTTCTGAAGGACTTCGAGCCTGTTTAGGTGGGTCTTGGCGATGGAGCCCCAGGCGGGGTATCCGTAGGTAATGATCGGTCTGATCATGGCTGTGTAGAGGATTTTCTTCGTTTCCTCGCCCTGTAATGGAATACCCATTAAAGCCAAGAGTCTCCCCAGCGATGAAGCACCCCCAAACCCATTCCACCGGCAGCCGTCGCGAAACACGTGCGCCCCGCCCCACCGCCATCTTCCCGCGAAACGAAGAACCTTAGCATGCGAGCCGACGGGAACTGGGAATTTTATGAATCCGCGGAGCGGAAGAATTCGGAATGTGACACTAAGGAGGAGACTAAAACGTTCTAAGCTCCAACAAGTCCGCGGAGTGAAAATATTGTAAACTTTTCGAAAGAGTTTTAATTGAAATTTAATTTGTTGCATGGAGTAATAAAACTTATTAACATTAAATTTATAATTAATTCGATATCAGAGAGGGATTCCATGTCAGACAGAATGAAAGCACGTGTTGGAGAAGTACTTGGAGAGAGCATTTCTAATTTCTCCCAGCCCTTTTCATTCGCCCAATTACCGCCCCAAACCTTTGTCCGCATTCAAGTTCACACGTATTTTTTTATTTGCCATGCTAACTACACTTTTAAAAAGCAGTGATTGAAGGTAAAAGAAGGTATACTTTTTCGGAAATAGACTACTCCAGTTCCAAAATCGTCCACTGAGCAATGCTGTGTGCTTTGAAGGGAATGTACTCATGCCTGCATTATACGGATCTACGACAAAAGAAGAAGAAATTCAATAGCTCCTCAATCAGTTATCGGCATTTTAACGATAGCTTGCTTTTAAATTTCTTTTATTGATATTTTTCACATACTTCAACTGACATTCAGTCTTGTTACGCGATTTCTACCAAGAAAATTTCCCATACGTGGAAAATTTAATGATTGCTCGCGTCGAAAGTGTAGGAGATTGGTTAAAGAGCAGAACCATAACATCCACGGCACTAGCACCTTCGCACACTTCCCACACTCCCCATTCTCTCGCTCTCAATCCATCCAGATAACACAACGCAAATTTAACCTCACAACAACACCCGTTTCACCCCATTTTCAATCCATTTTCAGGGCATTGATCCCATAACCCACCTACCATATGGCCTGCACTCAGGTTAACATGGATTTTTATCATTTACCATATAAACACGTTTGCTAAAATTAAACTCTACGTATTGATGAAAGAATAAAAGAAAACATTTGCCGATGCCCTCATCTTCTTTACTTGGAGAATGCTCTGAAAAACAGAGGAAGAGTTGGGCGAGGACGGTTAAAATCGGACTGGAAGTAGGTTGAAAGGATTATTTCAGGAGAGTGGATCTGTCGATAGTTAGATGTTAATTATTCCCTCTCCTGCGCACACCCCTCTATGGCGAACCAACAACTTCCATGGAAATAATTATCCTTGTCAAGTCCCGATTCATGTGATTCGCTTTTTGTATTTATCTCGCATTTGCCGTACTTCCGTCCATCATTTCAGCAGACATGAATGCATTCTATTTATTCGGAGCTAGGTCGTTGCTCGTTAGAATTATGAATCAATAAACAACAAGTGGCTCCGCAGGTCCCAAAGTAGTATACATAAATGCATAATCCTTTTACGATAGGTGAAAATGGATGAATGAACTGCTGCTGAATGCAATTAATCCTAAGTAATCTTAAGTCTCAACCTAACATAGTATTTTCATTACTAGCACATAACAGAAAGAAGTTCATAAAAGATCCAAGCCAGTATCTTTTTTATGATTTTTCACTGATATTAAGTGAACTAATTATATCAGCGGTATTTCGAAACAATGCTACCCTTCAGCGTTAGAATACCACGTTGAAAAGTTATAAGGCAGGCACGGAGTTTATCCGGACAACTTTTCCAATATTAAAATAACAGGTGTAATGGCGAATATCGCAATAATATACGCAATTATAACTTTGCCCTTTTAAACTCACTAATGTATTTCAAATCGATTTCTCCTGAAAGATAATACGAACCTTATTGACCAAAATAATCAAATAGTATCTTGATAATTCATCATGTTCTTTTCGCTCGCGGTAAAATTAAATTCCGATGGGAACTGGCAGGATGTTGGCAACCTGTGTAAATAGTAAGCAACATTTTTTAATCATATATAGTCAGCAACAATTGACAACCTGTGTAAGCAAGTAAACTGAGTAGAGCCCATCCTCTTTAAACTCAGAAATACCGCATTACCATCTACTCAAATCTATATTATATCGAAGCCCCCCCTTTTCCCTCGACTCCAAAAAAATAAATTCCCTACTACAACTAGTTACGTTCACTTTTCCCCGTTTTTACTTCTCCCCGTCCATTCAACCTCTTGTTTCTGTCTTCGATACAGTCATTCCCTCATTGTATCCGCAACGGTACGGAAAGTGCATGAACTTAAGGTGTACGATACGCCTTCATTCTATTCACTGGTTTATGTGGAACTGCTCACGACTTCGTAATTAATGACCTTGCACGATTTCCGTTACTATTATAAGGGATACTTACAGAAATTTCACCAAGTAAAGGAGTTAAAATTCAGAATGTCACTAAATACGTTGTTGGTACGTTATTATATTTCCTTAGGAAAATAATTAATTCCAGGATCTCTCAAGGTATTCTAGAATTGCGTTCTGGAGAGCGTCAAAAAACCTGAGCTAAATTTATGCTGTAATACCTAAGATTCATTAAGAGTGCTTAAATTTGATCACCAACGTGAAAAAAATCATTTTTGGTAGATATAAGATTAAATACTGTTTGTTTCTTGAAATATATCCGGAAAAATAAATGCATACGTAATTCAATAATTTGGAGTATTATGATAGATCATATCCATGAAGGAAAAAAACCCGACTTTTCCCCAACTTTATATCAAATACTTTTTGGGAGTTATATTAGGGTTTGAATGCATCAAATGCCATAAAAACGTCCAAAATTGGATTTTACCTACGCAGAGAAAGATTAACTACAATTAAAAAAGCAACCAGACCGGCATTCTAGATCAAATTACTGTCATCCCTTTCCCAATTCTCGGTTTGTACAAAGTATTCGGGATGAGCTCTAGCCTCTCTTTTCCCCTGCGAAGGCTTAAGTCACCTCCATTCAACCCCACAGAAGGCTCCAATCTGCACCCTCCCCAGAACAGGGATGGGCCAATTTCCCGTCTTATCGCCCTGGGATATGAAATCCTTATTCAGACTCTCCCATCATCCCAAATCCAGCACTTCTCATTAAAGACACGCCTTTCCTCCCACACGGATATCGGGCCTCCACATTCACTTTTATCACCAGCACTTTTGCCCTATCCTGCTACACAGTACTAGCTTACTTAATGTACCTACCCACTCATTTGAACAGTGTATGGACAAGTACCTAAGATAGGCATAAAAGAAAACTGTGGCACATAATTGTATGCAAACTAGTGTACCACTAAATCTTAAAGATCCAAACTACTTTGTCTACGGCATTATAACTATGAATCACCCTATTCAAAGTGGTCAGCACCTGAAACGGTTTATATCAGTGGTTAAAACTTTCTGAAATTGGTAAATAACGTCAATACCATAATAACAATTTAACCATTACTTAATATGAATATTGCCATATTTTTTTTAAAAGATGGTAGAAAGCTGCTTTTTTAATATGAATATACATGAAAAAATGGGCATCTACTTCTTCCTTCCTCGGAGGGGGTTGGACTGATCGAATGGGAACAATGTACATTAATTCAGTAAGTTTTGGGGTTACACTTGCGAGAAATACCTAAGGTATGTTAATACATTAAAACATCTTCGAGAAAAAATTTCTTTTATGCCACTTATTTTGGCATATTAACATGCAGTTTTTAATATTTTACTCTTATTACATTAATTAAACACAATAATAAATCCCGATTTTTTAGTCAAGTTTTTGGTTGCCGCATAATTATTAATTTCAATAACTAATTACCTCAAGGCCGATATTTCGGCTCATAGCACTTTTCGGCTGAGAATCAAAAGCCGATACATCGGCCCGCGGCACTAAGAGGATTAAATCACTAAAAAGTTTATAATATTTCGATAATAATGAAGCTTGCCTTATCCAGTTTTACTAAAATAATGTAGCATGAAAATGACGTCACTACGAATTATTGGCATTATAAAACCAACAATGTGTTAAAACCATAGATTTATCATTCAAGGAATCAAAGAATGTACCAACTTACCCGCCCCTACAGTAAATTCTGGCTGAACACATGACGATTACGGATGTGTCCAACGACCTTCAACCGCCTCGCCTTTCCCAGCTTCACACAATTTCTCCTTCGCCCCTTTCACACGGCACATTCGTTCGAAACTCAATTTTCCTCGACACCGAGGAAAACCGCGTATGACCAAATGCCCACACACACCCCTTACTCCGGCTGATACGCAATTTCCACCCCACTCCCTGTTCCTCCTTTTTATCCCACAACTAAACTGCTCCGTGCTTGCATTCTACTTCAGTGAACTACGAGAAACTTACAGATTGTTGTTGCATTAAATGTAAGGTAATAAAAAAAATGAAAATATATCCTATATTTATTGTTATTATGCAAACCCATTATAGAGCATTAATTTGCGGCGAAACACGACAGACAATAAGTAAAATTAGGGCAGGTCCTTTTGGTGAATGGTTTGGCGAATAATATTATGTCCGTCTCAATTAAAAATAATACAGAAAGGGAAGTATGCAAACAGCGGGAGGAACAACTTCCTCCGATAGGAAATAATTTCAATGAAAGTCATACCCATTTGTGACAAATTCTGATAATTTTAGAGATTCTACTCGTATCTATTGCACATCCTCGATTTGACTATTTCTTCGTGATCTTCAGTTGAAAAATTGTTATTATATTGAAGACATTTAAATAAAATACAAAGGACGTAGTGATAGCGAATCATCTATATCACTCTTCAAGTCTTCCCTAAAATGAAGTGTATCATAGAATCCACAGAGTCAAAGTAAACTTTAACCTTTAGCAGTACTAGAACCACATTCCGTATAAAGCAAAGCCAGTATCGTTTTCATCAATCTTAAACTCATAGTCACATTAACTGTGACATAGGTTTTAACTCAGAGTGGATGATTCTGGAATCTTTTTGAATAGAAAGTAGTTGAAAATTACAGATGGTAGTAAACTTTTATTTCGTAAGTGATTTATAGATGGCTGAAATTTTAACTAGGGCTCAATGATTCAGAATAATTGAAATGAAATAAGGATAAATGCTCATATGACATAGTTTAGGTATAATTTCGAATATCCATAAAAATATTTTCTAGGGATTGACAATTTTTCAACTGAAGAGGACAAAATAAATCGCCAACGCGCTTCCGAAAGAATCAAAACGTACCACAAGAGTTGGCTAATAACAACCAAATCTAACAAGGGGAGACCACGAAACTTGCTCCTCCTTTTGCAATGCCGTATTTTTTATGGCCTTCGGAATGGTGAACACATCCCTGAACTAGTAGTGGTTCCGTTGAATGGGCCTTAGTTTGGCTGTAATTAATTAATTTTCATGCGGTACTTTTCACAATCCGCGTATAGTTTCATAATGTCGCACTACTTGGCGGGCGGGTCAGTTGGGGTAGTGGTTAGCGTTTACGGCTACCTCTCAGGGGACCAGGGTTCGGGGCTCCGTGATGGCTGAATATTTTGTTGTCTTCATTGTGATCATACGGCGTCCACTTTTTCATTAATTTTAATTGCGACAAACATAGACATGAGACTTTTTTTTATCATCATAATGGCGTTTAGGTATTTAAGCAGTGTCATTTCAAACACGGAGATACGACGACTACACTAGCAAGGGTTGGTGTGCGCCAAAATGTTAATTTTTTCATTGCTTATACTGAAGATGGCTCTTGGAACAAACGGCGGGGGTTTATAAGCATCTTCAGAGTAGTAACACCCAGGGACGCCGACTTGCAAAAAATATTGGGGGGGCCTAAACCGGGGACTTGCCCCGGGAAATTTTCTAAGCAGTGATTTTTAAGTTTTTTAAGCATTTTAGAAGAGTCTTATGATCAACATTAGAACCCTTATAACTCGAATCTCGATATCTGGACACTCCGGGGAAAATTGACAAGCCTGGCACATTTTTTCCTCACACCCATAACGGATTTTTGAGGGGGCTCGGGACCCCTCATGCCCCATGGAGTCGGCGCCTATGGTAACACCTAAGTGTTACCATAGAGTGCAAGGCATGTGGAGTTACAACAATAACGAAAAGGTTTACAGGGTAGGTAGTGAGAAACATTATTGACAGCGATTGAATTTTCTATTTTCGGCATTACAAATACAGCATTTTAGGTACAAATTCAAGTAGGTGCACCTGTCTCCTTTAAAATTTAAGGTACTTAAAGAATTCTTACTCATTTATATGTCCTCCAATGTTCTTTAACCAACATTCAGCAATGTATTTGATGCTGCGTAACTGAGTAAATCGCATGCAAGGTTTTTCATTATATGACAGACATGACGATTATATTACAACGACAATAATATTTCCAACGATAGTTAGCCCTGATAAATAACATTTCATTATTTCCAGAACTAACTAAAATATTAATTTAAAAATATTACTAGGAAGTTATCTTTTCGCTTAAGAGATAATTGCGCAATTAATAGAGCGGGAAAATTAACAAAAAATCACAAAGGAAAACAAAAAATTTAATGCGGAGCAAAATAAAATATCTGAGGCGAGATCAATGCTGGACTTACAAAGCAGATAAATAAACCAAATGCGATAACAATCAAAAGTACCTATCAAATGCATGAGAGAGCTTTGGGTTACATACGTAAGAGAAAACAGGAGTAGCGCATACTGGGAGGGTAATTAAAATGCTCATTATACGTCTATTACAAAGAGTTGATGAGAGTTCGGATAATGTCGCGAGCAAGGAAATGGTAGGTAATAAAATTCCTTTTAGCGCACGAAATGACTAGACAACACACAGAGGTTTTCATCAAATCGTACCTCACCACAAATCTCCAATTTTCTTCCCTTTTAAAACTTCGAAAACTTCTTTTCAATATTAACCACCGCGGAAACTCATTTCTCGTCATACACACTCCCAAAAGCTAATTTATTTCATTTCTTTCTACGCTCCAGGGAGCCAAGTCGTTATCAATATTTCCTTTCTTTCGAGATGCTTTGCAAAGCTCATCCAGCCAAGCAGAATATTCGGTGGAGAATATTCAGTGATCAGACCCCCCTTATCTCTATTTCACTTGCAATTCACTCCTGCTCTCATTCCATTCAACTTCCCATCCACTTCCGACACGCCAATCCTTAGCGTATCGCAAGAAATCGTTGGCCTAAAACCATCTTTTGACGATACTTTTCGAAGAAAATGATTCAATATAAGATACATTGACATCAGCAACGATGCATTGCCATATTCGTTGAAGCATCTTACGATTGGTTTGAAAAAACATTCCACTCAAGGTGATCGTATTGTTGTGGTGTCTTGGAGAGTTGACCTCCCACCTCGAGGGTTCAGGTTCAAATTCAGGATGGCAGATATTATTCAGAGTTTGCCGATGCCTACTACAATGATTTTAAGTTCAGCACATTGTTGCCAGACCGTGGACGTTAGGCCGTGATCCTCCATTGCTATGGATAATTTGAAACCAACACCTTTCCCGCAATTGGTTTAATGCATCTAATGTGAATACTTTCTTTACTGTTACATTTTCCTTCGATTCCTTGTCTTCATCAGACTATCTGATTTATTGTCTCTGTATTTTGTTGATGGAATATTAAAAATTTCCGTTTTATTTTTTTGTTATTATAGAAGTATTTACTATTTTCTTCAACATTACTTTGAAACCGCGAATACTCGATGACTTGCTTCCTCGATGTATTTTATGAACTTATCACTACAGTGATAAGAATGATTACGATACTGGCTATTACAATATAAACGTTATAATCCGATAAGAAGACCTAATACATCTATCTAAGATCATTACTGCGGAAAAATTAATTGCAAAGGATTACATTTACAATAGAACTCAAGCTGTCTCTTCTCCTCACTTTTGAAAGCATCATCAATAATATCTCGGATACAAATGGAAAGTTTGGATCATATATGAAGTTCATAGTCAATGCATTACGACGGACTTATTTTAATGCGGAATGCATTTTGACGTCGTTCTATTAAGAACTATTTACAATATACATTCCGCGCCAGGATGAGTTCCCGCTCTCCTGTGTGATTCCCGCTTGGAGGATTAAAAACTTATGGAGAATTTCATTCGTGATAGATTATTGTCCAAAATTGTCCCGAAATAAAGATTATCATTGAAATAAACCTATAATTATTTACGGATTTAAATAAAAATCTATAATCATTTACGGGTCTACAATCATTTACGGATATGCTTTCTGGATCGAAAAATCGTCAGAAAAATATAAACGTTTGGACGTTTACCTCGCACCTCCCATTATTTTCGTGAACCACGTGTAATGTCATACGCTATCTAAGCCCCTATCCTGAAACTTACCGCTTCTAACTGCCTCTTCTCCCTCCACCACTAACAAAATAGTCCACCTCTGGTTGAATTAATCATTGCCCATCATACATTCCCGACCCGCTTCTGCCCTTGATTCAAAGTTCGATGACTCACATTCATCATTCTCGTGTCGCGCGGTGAAGAAGAGGGGACACAACAAGTTTACTTTCTCCTACTGTAACTCTTTCCACCACACATCTCTTTGTCCCCATATCCCTAGTCGCTTCCTCCTCAATGTCTCCCAATTTCTTAACTATGTCAACGTATCATTGACAGCTCACCAGACAAGGTCTTTTGTGCCGAAACTGAAATGGCTCAGTTCACGACCGTGCGATTGAAATAATACCTACAAGTCTGATGGACTGACAACGTTTACAGCTTTTGCTTTCGCGATGCTTATTTCATTCTGAAATTATATTTCCTCCAAATTTTGATATCCACGTACAAGAATATTAATCGAGATTTTTTAATGATACTAATAACATAATCTACTCATTGGCGAACTTTTTATATTCCCAATTGTAATACGGAAGTTGGGGGTTCACAGTTTGCCTCGGATTTAGGACATCATACACGACCTTTTTTTATATTTCCTTTGAGGTTTGTAACTAATTGCGTTTTAAATAATTCAAACATATGTACTATCATTTATGAAAGTTTTGTGGGCATACTTTCCATTCACTGATTCAATAAATGGAGAATTCACATCACCGATAGTCAATCACGACGGTATGCGACGGCGTTCGAATACCTGACGTCAAAAAGTGTATTAGTGCCTTAGAAGAAAGAAGAATGCAATGGAAGAGGCAAAAACTGGTGTGCACGCTCAAAGCGATCCGAATTCAAACTCTTGCGATTGCAGACCCAACACACGGCTCTCCCTCCGTAGATTCTCACTCTCTCGCCATTGTCTCCATGGCACTGCGCTGGCACTGGCAAAGCCTCTTGCGACATTGACATTCGTGAAAATTTGAGAGAGGGAGAGAAAAAAAGAGCTGGATATTAGAAAAGCTTCGCTTATGCCACGTTTCAGTTACGCGATCATAGTCAATGGAATCTAGACGCTAGTTGCATTTTGTGTTGGAAATTGTAGTCGGCGCTGCTGGTGGCTACAATTGTAAACAGGAGTTGACGAGAGTTATGTACTAAGTTATTTTTTTCTATTTCTACTTGTAATAAAGTGATGCTTTCAGCCAAATATTAATGTATAATCGTCAGGCATAAGAAATAAGACAACTGGGTGAAATATACGTTTAAGGAGACCCATCACACCCGCTCGATAGATTTCTGTCTTTTTTCACTGCGTACGCTCCTATGAAAATCATGCTAAACCATTGAAATTTTTAAGGTGTCAAAACCATCCACGTAAAAATTACTTAATCTTTGGAAAACAAAAACATTCATTCGAGAAAATATTGGGGTGAACATTATAATGATAAATACGGTAGCCTGGAGAAACAACATGAAGAGATGAAGGTTATTTAGCCTTAAAGTTGAAGAGGGATGGGGTGTAGTGGCATTTAAAATTATTTCTGAATTTCAGAACAATAAGCCCGCCATCATCCGGGCGAAACGTCAGATGAACTCTTCGCGGAATAGCCCTCTTGCGTGCAAGAAGAAAAAGAACCAGGGTTCGGGTGCGAAGTTTTTTGAGCATGACACGGGCGTCTGGCATCCCGAAATGAGAATAGGGTAGTTTCCTTCATCAAAGAAACCGAAAGGCATTGATTGCGATTTGTTACCCACCATTAGTGTATTCATAATGTACAAATTATTTCGTTTTAGAAATACCGCTTCAGACAAATGGCACTGGTCCATTTTTATCCTCATTTGAAAAGGGCCAGATTAGCGCCCATGCGATGCCACTCCACGTGACGTCACAGGGACCTAGTTTCTATAGGAGAAGATAGGAGTTATACATCGTCTGAGGTTACCAATGCATGCATGAGACACAGAGCTCAGGGAAACATGTCTTAATAATCACCTATTAAAACTGGCTAAGGTCGGAAAGTTTTCTTCGTTTGATAAGGTATTCATCATCACTGGTCAACAATCCTAGGATTGGTTTGACGCAGCTCTCCACTCAGTTCTCCTATCAGCTAATCTTTTCACTCCTACGTATTTCTTCTCTTTCACATCTCTCTTTACTTGTTCCATATATTTTGTTCGAGGTCTTCCTTTTCCATTCTTGCCTTCCACCTGTCCTTCGACGATTGTCTTCATCACGCCATCATGTCTCAAGATTTGGCCTATTAGGTTGTTCCGTCTTCTTATTAAGGTTTTCATGAGGCTTCTCTTCTCTCCTACCCTTCTTAGGACTACCTCGTTACTAACTCGGTAGATCCATTTGATTTTCATCATTCTTCTGTAGCACCACATTTCAAAGGCCTCTATCCTTGCTTTCTCCGCTGCGGTCATTGTCCATGCCTCACTTCCGTATAGGAGCATACTCCAGATGTAGGTTCTTATAAATTGTTTCTTTACTTCCATATTTAAGTTTCCCGCTGTAAGCAGGTCTCTCTTTTGGTGGAATGCTCTCTTCGCCTGGGCTATTCTGCTGATAATTTCGTTCTTGCTTCTCCCGTCACTAGTTATCTTGCTTCCCAAATAACAGAATTCATCCACTTGTATCAGTTTTTGCCTCCCTATTTTAATGTTGGTCTTGACTTCTTCTCTTCTGCTGCATACTAAGATCTTGGTTCTCTTCGTGCTTATTTTCAGTTGATATCTACTCATTACCCTACCCATATTAACCAGAATATTTTTCAAATCCTTCTCTGTTTCTGCTATAACGGCTATGTCATCGGCAAATCTTAGCATGCTTATTTTTTCTCCATGGATATTCACTCCCAATGCCTTTTCTTTGATTTCCTTAATGGCTTTTTCAATGTAAACGTTGAAAATTACGGGTGACAATGTACAGCCTTGTCGCACTCCTTTCTTAATTCTTGCTTCTTCACAGCTGGGCCCTGATTTTATCACGGCTATTTGGTTTTTATATAAACTGTGGATGATTCTTCTGTCATTATAAAGAAACCCAATTTCCTTTAGGATTCCAAGCATTGTGCTCCAATCCACGTTATCAAATGCTTTCTCTAAGTCCACAAACGCAACGAATGTTGGCTTGTTCTTTTCCATTCTCTTTTCTATGAGCAGTCTTAGGGCCAATATTGCTTCCCTTGTGCCTTTGCTTTTCCTGAATCCAAATTGGTCCTCATCCAAGTACTCTTCTGCTTTTCGTTCTATTCTTCTATAGATGATCCTTGTCAGTATCTTTGATGCATGTGTAGTAAGGCTTATGGTCCTAAAATCTTCGCACTTTTCCGCTCGTGATAAGGTATTAATAAACCTTTTTTAAGCCAAGCGCTACCAGACAGCAAGGTACTCAGCTACCCTCTAGCATCCTGCGTCCTATCAGCGCTCAGAGGCTCGATCAAGGTCACCTCACAAGGCGGGAGGGGAACCAGAAATACGTCACACGGAGAGATTTCCTTACCCGTCGCGTTTTCGCGCGCTTGAAAATTTTCACTTTTCATTTAATCGCGAAAAATAGATATCGTCATTTAAAAATCTAAAAGCGTGAAATACGTACTCCAGGAGTAATAATCTTCCGATATAGGCAATAAAAAAATAATAGGAAACCACCCTATTTCTCCCCACGGCCACTCACTCACCTTCCTTATCGCTCTCTCTCTCTGTGACCCACTCCGAACACCCTAGAGCTGCGACCCGCATGAGTAAATCGTTCACGACGAACGACTCATTTCGATGAACTGAATGGACTATGTCTCGTTATTCGTCTGATACTCCTAAGAGTTATAAACAAGAATGCTGAGTTCTTAGAAACCGAATACTCATTTGTATATTTTATATGAGATTTGTACGACCTTGGAGATTTCTGGACTGAATGATACAAACCGCATGAATCGAATCGTTGGAATGAAGTTGGCCTACCCTCCTTCTGTACGTCTTCAACCCCTCCCCCATCCACACCACTTCTCATACCCCCCCCCCCCCCCCGCTCAAGTGCCGCATTTATCTCTTTCAGAGCTTCCTCCATATGGGGGTGAGGTTTCGGGAGATGAGGGCACTTCTTTCTGAGCGAGCGAGAATCGTAGCGAGGCGAGAGTTATGTGGGACGACTCGTTGCGAGGCGATAAAGCTCCAAGGGTGGATGTCAAGAAGAGCTTGCACGTTTGGTGATTTTTGAAGCTGACGCAGTGAGAAGGGCATGCATTCCTGTGTTTTTTCGACGCATCGATCCGAAATACCTTCAGTTATAATTTAACGCAAAAGATGGTTTGGTTAGGTGAGGGTAGAGCTCGACAATAGCATATACCTTTGGGCCACCTCACACATCGACCGGGATTTGAACAGGCTGGATTAAACTAGTGAAAATTTTAAATATTAAAAAATTAAAATTAAAATGGGAGTTTGATATAATTGAGTATACCAAAAATATAAGCAAAGTAGCGTTTTATGCAACCAAAAGTTATTTCCGAATTTTAGTAAAGATATTCTCATCACACTAACAGAAGCAGATAGCTTCATACCTGTGATAGATCCCAATAAAGGTTGGCCAGGTATTTCGGTGAAGACGCAAATCAGAACTCAAGAAAATGTCTCTTATTTACTTAATCATGTCTTCTTCTTTCATCATTTATTTTACGCTCCAACCCATATTTAGGCGCCTTTAAGGTGATGCCTAACTCTACCTCGACAGGTGGATTTTGGCCATTTATTCGTCTCACAACTTGATTCCAACTCCCATAAGCTATTTGAATTTGCCAGATTATATGGAACAGACATTTTTAACACTTTGCGTGCTATGGGCGTGATATTACGTCCTGCTAATTTTTCTGGAGATTGCCATTGACGTAATGTTACGTCTTTCTATTTTATCGACGTTGTTTGCGTGAAGCTGTAATATTTCGCCCATATTACTTTTCCAGTTTACTGCTTAGTGGTACTGTTATTTCAAAAATCAACTGCTCGATGGAAAAAGAGTTATTTCAATGTCTTGAGGACGAAAAGTCCTCCGTACCTTCCGGCACCCTTTACTCAGCCTACTTTGTGTGAAAATTCTTTGGAGGAAAGAACCGTTCGTTGAGGGTGCAGTGACCCTTTTTGTCATCCGGGATATAGAATGATTTGCTTGGAACAATGCTTTTGTATGATTTCCATGGTTTAAATAATTCAAATTGAGCGTATTAAAAAAATTATGCATTTTATGGCGGTAAATCATTTGTTGCAACTTTTTATTTTTCAAAATCAGTAGGTTTTCATTATTAAAATATGTATTTAAAAGTTAGCAATAAATGTCATTCAGCTCATTCATAAAGAAGAGCGAAGTCCATTTTTATTAAAATACACATCGATATAAACATATTATTGATGCTACATATTTCCCCTTCTACAAAATGTGAAAATCTCACACATTAGAAAATACCGTGGTAAAATTTTATAGCTTAAGAAACAATCATGGTGATCAAAATCAGTTGCGTGTGCCATGAAAATTTCAAGATGAGAGCAAAAGTTTTCAATAAATGTGCAATAAGTCAAGAAAAAAGACCGTCGGAGCAGAATTGATGTCTCCTCGTGCCAATGTAAACTCGAAAAACGTTTTCGAAAATTATTAATTTAGTCGTCAGTGGAGCAAACGATCGAATCGAAGCACGTAGACTCGAACCCAAAAATACTCCATCCCCCACTGCAGCACGTGCGGCCTGAATTTTAGATCAGTCCACCGGCACCCTCGTGCGGCAAAATTCGGAGAGTGGGCTGCCGCACCCAATGAAATATAAGCCGGTGCGCGGCGCGGAGCATGTGCAGGAAATTTCAGCGTGCCGAGGATTACCCGTGTTGGTTGCGATAAGACGGCGAGGAGTAACAGAGAGGAAGAGACATAGAGAGGGACGGGAGTGCTGTGTGTGTGTGTGTGTGTGTGCGGTTCGGCCGAGGAGTTCGATGTTAAACTCGGCCTAATTCGCACAGAGAGAGAGAGGGAGATAGAGGCATAATTCTGCAGCGTAAGTGCAGCGGAAGAGAAGTGGAGTGGGTTTGTGTTCCGTCGGATAAGACGACCGGTTAAGGCAACCAACTACCTTTCACGGAAATCTCGACGCTCTAAAAGTAATAACCACGATTGTTTGCCTGCTTTTGTACGAAAATTCATGGCAACGTAGCATTTACACACATGATTGATTAGCGATAGATTAGCATTAGCGACCATAGCGATAGATTAGAATTAGAAAAGGACCTCGTTGCCGTAAATGACTGGTGCAGTACTTGGGAGTTAGAATTAAATCTTGAAAAGTGCATGGTGATGAATTTTTGGGAAAAGGATATTTATTTATTTATGTCACACCAAAAACAGCACTAAGGCCTTTACATTGGGCTTATAAACAAAATGAATTATATAAATATAATAATGAACATGTAAAAAATTAATATCATAAGTAACAATCATTTTCAGCTTATACAACAGATACAAAAGGTCAGTGTCAGAAAGATAAGACTTTTCACTTGGTTATTAAAATTAGAGCGGGAGGCGAAGATGTCAAGAGAGGAAGAAGTATTGGAGACTGAATTGAAAATAGAAGGTAGGCGGGAAAAGAGGGATCGTTGAGATATTGCCAGACGGAAGTTGGGCTGGTGTAGAAGTTCAGTATTGCGGGTTTTGCGAGCAGGAATGCGTAGTGATAAGAAGGATAGGAGATCACTGGATCTGAAGGACCCATTTAAGATGCGGTAAAGAAATTTGATGTCTAATGTCAATCTGCGGTGGTTGGGGTGCAATAATCCAAGTGAAAGAAGTATTTCGACACGTGAAGAGAATCTGAGGTGAGGTATGCGGTGTCGAACTATTGCTAAGAAGAAATTGAGTGGACGGTTGATTAATTTTAGTGTGGTGGGAGAAGCAGTTGACCAAATGGGGGAGCAATATTCAAGGATGGGTTGCACACATCCAATGAAGACGGATTTTAAGGCACTCGGTTCGGATATCTCGCTCAGACGATATAGGGCCCCAACCACTGCCATAGCCTTGTTAACAACGATTTTTATATGTTCGTAAAAGGTTAACTTTTGGTCAAAAGTGACGCCTAAATCGGAGGGGGAGAAGACAGAGGGAATGGGTTGATTATTTAGTGTTTAAGTGGAGGTGATAGTGCTCTTCTTCGGCGAGAAAGACATCGCAGTAGATTTTCCAGGATTCACACACAACTGCCATTTATTGCACCATTTCTCTAGCGATTGAAGAGCAGTTTGTAAAACCAGGGAATCAGCCGCGGTGTTAACCCTTTTAAATATTATACAATCGTCGGCATAGAGGAGAACACCACAACTAGAGGGAAGAATGTCATCAACAATGTCGTCAACGTAAAGAGCAAACAGAAGTGGGCCTAATACACTGCCTTGAGGCACGCCAGAAGAAACGGGTAAGTAATTCGACGAAAAACCTTCTATTAGAACTCTTTGGCTGCGGGAACTCAGGAAATTAGAGATTAAACATAAGAGAGTGCCATGGATATTAAAACGCGACTGGAGTTTGTGGATGAGGAGGGTATGATTAACAGAATCAAAAGCTTTAGAAAAGTCAATGTAACAGACATCCAGCTGGGACCTGTTTTCGAAAGCAGAAATTATATGATGGTGCAGTATAGAGAGATTGGTCAGGCAGGACCCCCCAGGAAGAAAGCCATGCTGCGAAGGCGATATGTAAGGGAGAGTGAAATGAAGTATGCGGTTATGGATAATGCGTTCAAAGATAATAGATAAAATTGGTAATATTGAAATGGGTCGATAGTTCTCAACTATGTCCCTAGGGCCAGATTTCAAAATGGGGGTTACATTTGATTTTTTCCATTGAGTAGGAAAAATTCCAGATGAAAAGAGATATATCTTCAGGAAGAAATATATCTTCAGGAAGGAGCTACACCGCTGACGGGATTCCACTACCAAATACCGAATTCGTTAAATACTTGGGGGTCGCCATTGCCCGGGATCTTTGGTGGGGTAAGCACATACGTGAAGTATGCGGGAAAGCTAACCGTAAACTTGGATTTGTAAAAAGAATTCTCGGTAAATGCCCAAAAAAGGTGAAAGAAATAAGCTACCTGACTCTAGTGAGGCCTCACTTGGAATATGCTGCTAGCGTGTGAGACCCTTACGAGGTGGGACCAGGGATGTGATCCGATACGAAAAAGCACTTTAAAGCACGAAATTTCAATAGTTTCGGACCGCTGCCACTTTAAGGCACTAAACCGAAAAGGCACGAAACCGAAAAGGCACTAAACCGAAATTGCACGAAACCTCCTCAAGCCCTTAATGGCACTTTACGGAAAAAAGTGCCGATCCGAAAAGGCACCATAGTTTCGTGCCATATAGTGCAATATAGTTTCGGATCTTACATCTCACTCACTCAAAGGCGGAGAGGGGCTGGAGAGGGAGAACATTTATCTATAAAAATTTTAGGAAAGAGAAGGAAAGGTCATTGGCCACTCAAATGAGGTGGCAATCTGGGGAATTCGGGAGAAAAAGGGACGGGGCGGGAGAACGTCCGTTTTCGGGACACTATTGAGGGATTATACGGCATATGCTGGGGTTGTCCACTCATGAAGAAAGGTTCAAGAAGTTGTTATAGAAGGTTTGGCATTTTTGGCATTTTTTTGCATTTTGAATTGTTTGAGAAGGTTTGGGCATCGGGTGAAGACATAGTTAAAGAGGTAATTGAAGTGGTCAGGGTTCTGTGGCGTCTGGGGATAATGAGACAGAATATATTAGGGGTTAAAGGAGAGACGAGAAGCGCAAGGGAAGGATAAAATAAGGTGGAAGGGGGTTGGGGGTTGGGGTTTCCAACGCGAGAAGTGAGCGGCTACAGATGGGAGAAGGCGAAAAATAAACCAAGAATGAGAATTGATGTTGGACACTGTTACGGAAGGTAATGGTCTGGGGAAATATTATATTTATTTGAGAATGGAATGCTGAGAAGACGTGGATGGTTTTCAAAAAGTTGACTATTTAATAAATTAATTTCATGAGACTGTACAATGCAATATTCCTCTAGAACGTCCAATCTTTTTTTTCCTTTCTATCTAGATGAATTACCTCTAATGCTTATTGTGGATATCATTTTCTGCATTTTCTAAGGCAGGGATAAAAAAAAGTGCGATCTTTTCGGGGATTCCTTCATTTTTGTATTGGCATATATGAAAAATTAAATAAAAATTAACCGCTTTTCTCTAGAATTACACCAAACATACATGTGATTTCGGCCCCAAAATAGAAATATCACTTAATAGCTGCAGTTATTCGTTCATTATCGTCGAATGTAAACAATGTCCATTATTTCATTTATGATTGAAAGGCTGCATCACATCAAATGCTTAAGCTCATTTCGAAATTTTTCAATGATGAGAGACAAAACTCAAAATATGCGTACAAATTTAGCAGATTGTGCACTTCGCATCGTGCATCATCTACATCTACATAATACCCAGCGAGCCACCACTAGGGTGTTTGGCAGGGAATGACAAATCACAAACATACAGCATGCAAGAGGACCGCCACACTCTTGTGCCTTTGTTTTTTCTGAATCCAAATTGGTCCTCATCCAAGTACTCTTCTGCTTTTCGTTCTATTCTTCTATAGATGATCCTTGTCAGTATCTTTGATGCATGTGTAGTAAGGCTTATGGTCCTAAAATCTTCGCAGTTCTCCGCTCTTTTCTTCTTAGGGATAGGGATTATAATGTTCCTCTCAAAGTCCTCTGGTATCTCACCTGTCGAATACATTTCACTAATGATTTTGTATAGCTGGTTCAACGTCTTCTCTCCTGAATTTTTAATTAGTTCTGCAGGAATGTCATCAATGCCAGACGCTTTACTTAGCTTTCAAACTTTTCAAACTTAGTCAAACTTTTTTTTACTTTTTAAAAGAGACATCCTGAAAATCAGCATAAGCTATGCAGATGACTCAAGAAAGATTTCGTACTAAATTTTTTTAACGACTAAAGTTATTAAAATGATGACTTTATCTACCTTAACACATATCTAGACCAATTCATTTACGGAGAAGAAATAATTGGGGAGGGGGTGAGAGTACTTGCATCTTCGAGTCTTTTCGGCTAATTACTGTCAAATATGCGTGTAATTCCGACATTCCACAGTAACTTACATTCTCAAAAAATAATAAGATGCACTCGTATTTGAAATCTATTTGATGACCCTAGATTTAAAAAAATAATTGTAATCTGATCGACAGTAATATTTTTTAAATTTCTTGTTCTTGGTCACAAAAAATGTGGAAAATGACGTGATTAAAAGCGCCAACGCTTTCCTTTCAGTGGGTGAGCGAACAACAATTAGTGTAAGGACCAAGTGGAAATAAATTGGTTTATTTCATTTAACCTTTGGCAACTTAAGAAAAACACCAAAGTCGGTTCACTCACCCCACCTAAATACATCACAGCAAACTCTGGGGTGAGTGCGATTAATAAGTTTGAAAATATGGGTGATAACTTGCGTTCATAAGTGTAAAATTATTAATAGTATTTCATCATAATTTTAATACATAAACATCTACATACTACCTTGCAAGCCGCCTCAATAGGTGTTTGGCGGAGGTGTTAGGACTCCTGCCGTTCACACAAAAAGAAATGCTCTTACAAAATTACCCTGATAATTTAATAAGATCCTTAGTTGTGCGAGTGAAAAACGAATTCCCATACATATCCGTTCGACAAAATATCTCACGTATACATGGTATCGGATCTGGAAACGTAGTGAGGCCCTAATATGATGTTCTCCGCGTCGCTCATAATTATATCCATTCTCAAGCCTAGCGCGTAGCCTCCGAGTCTCTTGTGGCTCCCAACCAAATTTGTTTAACATCTGTGTAACGCTTTCTGTCCGCCCGGAGCAGTATTTGAGTGCGAAATAACGCCTATCTTTTACTTTCTCATCCGACAATTTTCTCACATTGCGCTTGAGTAATTCTAACTTCTTCAGAACTTTATCTTTACTTAATCTGTCGCTTTTATGTTGAAACTATCCAATGCACATACATGGGGATAGTCATACGACCTTCGCAAGAAATGTAGCGCCATGGATATTTATGTATATAATGAACGAATCATGTCTAGTCCGGTAATAATGAATATAAATGACCTTTTGAGTACGTTTTACAGTTTTCTCTGTTTCTTAGGGACCCTCCTAACATCCTTGTTGTACCACTGAAGTTTTTTTATATCAATTACAGTTTTTACGGATTATATTAGTTGACGTAGAATTTCAAAGAAGCATTTGCATAATGCGTCGGTGATATTATTATCTTCTTTAGCTACGAAATCCGTGTACGATTTATCAAACTTCTTGCCAAATTTAATGAAGTTGTAAGTATGAAATAAATAAACATTTCGTTTTGGTTTTACAAATGAGTCCGATTTTTAAGGTAGCAAAAATTACTCTGTGGTCACTTAAACCGTCAATAACATTGTTTTGTTTTATCAGCTTATGGTGGCTTAATCCTAAAGAGACTAATATTTTATTTCCTCTCATACACTTGTCTAGTAGTAGTGTGAGTGAATTTCTTGTGCGTTGTAACATCATGCTAATTTATTTACCTATTATTTGAATTCGATTTGCAGGGTAAGAATCCCAATTTACGGATGGGAGATTAAAATTTCCCCTAATAATTATTACACCTTAGCTGCCTCTCAAAATAAACGAAGATATTTGATTATCTAATTGGTAAATAATATCAATTTCGGAGTTTGGAGGTCTATAAGAAGGGCTAATATGTAATATGCTTTATGCTTGATGTTTGCGCTCTTGTTTTTGATGCTACGACAATTAACTACGGCAAACTTGATGTCATATTTTGTAGATTGACTTTCGGTATATTCTTTTCCACGCTTGTAGTCTAAGTGGGCGAATTACGCTGGAAATCCTTATTGCATTGATTTAATTGTTTTCCTGGATACGCGTTTTGGAATTTTCGTTTTTTCAGCATTACCGCCATTAGTTAATTTGACTGTAAAGGTTTCGTAGAGCGGATTGCTTCGGAGGCTACTTTTAGTTACATAAATCCAGTCGTTTACAAAAAAAATCAGTGATACCTTTTTCTTGAGTCATCTGCATAGATTATGTTGATGTTCAGAATGTCTCTTTTAAAAAGTAAAAAAAAGTTTGACTTCGGATTCGAATACTTCCAGAACTTGACCGAAATTATCGCGCACAATATAGACCTACTCGGCCACGGAGCGACATATTGGTGAGAGGTAAACGGTTAGTCCGAATTTGAATCTAAGTATAGGAAAAACCTCACCACGGAGCCCGAAAGAAAACACTCCCACGGCATAAGGTTAGCGTAGAAGTGAGTTACCTCAGTGATTCCGTCGTCTAATCTTATTTCCAATTGGACTTATGCTCCTGGAGTTTGACTCCAGCTTCGGTGGCTAGGTCGCGTCCACCTCCGTCCTCGTCGGCTCTTGGTGGCATACGAGAGAGGGATGCAGGTCACTTTATGTGCCAACCTCACAAGTATTCACCGACACGGCTCCATCAGTTAAGTGGGACTCCTGTAGGGGCTTTCTCTAACTCGATAGCAAGTCTTATCGACGTTGCTACGTCGTTAGCTTATCGAAAATCTTAACTAACGACAATTGGTTTTCTCTACGATTGCTTAACGATATTTTCTCGGTAGCACTAACGAAAATTGTCGATACCTTATCCGGGTGCTTGAGAGCACGTCTTAAGCTTATCGACGCCCGCTATAATGTTTTTCGGTATCGGTTTTAAAGTTTTAATTCTGCTACAACAAAGCGATAAAGGTATATTCACTTGAAAAATTGTAGGAACACTTTTGCGAAGGAGATGGAAAGCTTTAAAACGTTTTGCTGTAATCAATTAGTATAAATAGTGGCAACAGAGACATTAGTTTTTGCGGGGGCGTAAACGTGCTGTTTGAAGTAGATTTGAGAAAGTTTGTAAAACCTTGTAAAAATTGGTGTGAAAATAATATTTACACATCCCAATTTTGGTGCTTAGATTATTTTTAGTCGGTAGTTTCTTTCGGCTCGATTGATGGGACTTCACTTTTTAGGTAGGGAGCTAATCACTCTTGAGGATAGAGCAAATATAATCAAGCATCTAGTGCAGAGAGAACGACTTAGGAATACTCAGAATCCTAATTTTCGAAGGACTTTTAATTCGGAACAACCGTTTGAATAACCCCCGATATGGCCCTAACACTGACAGATCTTTGATACCTTTTTTGGCTGGCTAAAGCCACCGTTCGCAAAAAAAATAACGGTTTCCCTCTTTTACTCAGAACTCATTAGTCGTCACTTTTAACTTTTGCAATGCTGTTAAACTAAGCCCCAACGAATAATATGCCTGTGTTTTGATGGGTACATGCTTACACTTATTTTAATATCATTTGCAGTTGCTGATTGCAGTGATTTTCTATGCCTAATTGTGGCTACCAACGATTAACTTATGCTACGTTTTGCTTTTGTGTGAGTTTAATTAGTAATTCGATGCCTCAACATGGTGAGTGACTATGAAAATATTATATTACTTCCTTAAATGCACATTTTTTTCTATGTTTACTTTATTGTGTTTATCTTCGCTTTGCGTAGAATATAATTATAAGTAACAACAACACCAACAACATTAACACTTCCGTAATCTTTAATCAAGAAATTGACACTAAAAAACGTTAAGTTTGTGACACGAGTTCACAATCACAACACTCGCGATGATTCCTTCCATGACATCCGCGTAATCTCAGTATTTTTTATCAACGAATTGATTTCAAACATCCCAAAATATGATGAACGCGTCAATAAGTTTTTCTGATTGAATAACTACCACTGTGGAAGTTGTGGACTTATAGCGGAAATAAGGCAAACGATGTAAACAAGCCGTGGCTGAAGATGCACTCCGAAATTTACATCGTTATAATACTAATAAAAATAATTTTGTCACTACTATAACCACGAGAGTAAAATTATTATAGGCGTAGGTGAACGAGTAAGTAGCAGACAAAGTCCTCTTCAAGATAATTATACTTGAAAATTACGATACATAATGCACCAAAAGTTGCCGATATTCTTCCATCGACGACTGTTGAATACTTGAATATACACGCTTACTTACACTAATTTCCCCCTTACTTTATTTTGTTCTTCATGGAAATATATTACGACACATTATAAAAACAGTAAATGAATCCACTACTAAAATGATACTCATCAGTTTTCTCCATCATTTATTATTCTTTTCCAAATCGACCGGTGCGTTCTTTAGCAGCTTCTTGTTTATTTATGGTGACTATTTATCGTTTATTAGTTACCGTAGTTAGGCACTGCTTCTTAATGCTACCGAACGAATAAATCTAGGCATGTGATTGGTTGAAAATTCTAGCCTCACTCGCAGGCGCCGACGGTGTATTGTTTGCTATCGACGAGCCGTGGTCTTGTTTTGCAACGACGAGCTGTCGTTAAGGTGAGATACAGAAATACACTTTCGATAAGAGGGTGTCGTTGCAAGAGAGGACTTTCGTTAACAACCCGTTAACAACAAAACGTTAACGAGTTAGAGAAAGCCCCTACTGGGTGTCTACATACTTTTGAAAACGATAGTACGTCATTCACCAAACAGGCCTTCTCATCACCCACGCAGCGAGCGGGAGCGATACGACAAGTGAAGAAAAAGAGCCAAGGAAATGAGCGTATAAGATAAAGCCAAGCGTTGATGTCGTCGCATTGTAGGAGTTACTCTAGGTAAGTAAGAGGCCCTGTAGTCTTCCACCCTTATTTACGGTACAAAGAAGGGTTTCAAAATTTCCAAATACCGTTATTATACCGCAAAAGTAAAAAGATATCCACATACTCAGACTGGATGCAGTAGAAAATACTCAATAGTAAAATGTAGTAAAAATAAAAAAATGAAATCCTATCAAGATTTCAAGCGTGTCATTAATTGAATAGCAATCCCTACTTAAGAACTTGGAGCGACATGCCGTTATTTTGCCCACAAAAGAAGGCTTTAGCCTAAATCTCCGGATGTAGCTGAAACACGTCCCTATCTCTCAATATCGCCTACAGTTACGCTCTCAGAGTAAGGATGGGGGAGAGTGCGCTTTGGCTACTGCGCATGTAGTCAAGATCCCGCATATACAGCATATACATCCCACACTTCCCACAATTCTTCCCACAGGGGATTCCCGCACTACTTCCCACGATCACGTGGTAACCATGTTGACTACAAGAATCTGCTACTGCGCAGCCTGAAAGCGCCCTCTACCCCAATCCTTACTCCGAGGTTACGCTTGCCTCTTTCATTCAAGATCGTCGTCGAGTATGCCCGCTCCTCAATCGAATAGTCCCAAATTTGGTTGGCAACCTGTCCATATTGCTACGAGAGCAATATAAGGAGCTAATGTAAAATAGCGCAATGTATTTTTTGCACTCTCAATTAAAGCCTGGGGATAAATCTTCGTTTTCAAGTGAAAATGACATCCGATTCAGAGAGCTTTTGGACCTTCAAATTAATAGCTCATGTAGTCATTCAATGTTTGTGGCAACAAAGATGACGCGATGGAAACGGACCGGTCCCAAAGGAATCGGCTTTTAACTGATCCAATGCTCGCGCACCTTAGGAAGTTTGCAAGGCAAGATAAAGAAATGTGACGCGTATTTCGCATGGTGTGGCAGTAACGAACAGTAGAAAAACCCCTTATTTATCAGAAATATCATAGCATAAATTATTCTATGACCGTCAGGTATAATCCGTAATTGTCATAATGATATAATCGTAAAAAAATTGTGAGTGCATTATTCGAATGATGTTTAAAGAAAAAAAATTCCACTCGTCGTGAGCTCTCAAATTTTACTCAGGATCTTCAGCAAGGCATAACAAATGAATGTAATGGACATTAGATAGACCACAATATTTTTGGTTTTCAGAGCTAATCAACAAAACATCCAAGAACTTTTAAGGCTATATTTTCTCATCGTGAAGGCAGGAATCAACTCTGGAGTTGTTAAAGATCTATTTATATATAATCTTAGCCCTTGAATCAATAATAACGCCTAAAACATATCTCAGCATTATCCACTCAAAGTGTTGAATGAATTCGAACAGCAGTTACTTGTGATATCTGTGGGGAAGCACCAGACAAGATCATGGAACAAAGATTGCATTCACCAGCCCTTCGCTTGAAATAAATGTTAGCATGGAACAAAGAGCAGACCGATTAATTTCCTCTAAAAGCTTCAGCGTGCATTGAACGATGACAAGATTATGCGTGGGAGCAAAACATATTTTACTTGATATTAAAAACCATCATGGCTAAATTAGCAAATGTCTCCACACCATGCAATTATTACTGTCACTAGAGCAGCTATCAGTCTGCCAGAACTTCTTTTTACGGCGAGGCGTCGTCATTAAAGCCCTTCGTAAGGCTAAATGCATTTTAGATCTCGTAAAAAACTCATGCCTTGTGTTACACATTACCCGGGAGTAATTTTGGAGAAAAAAATCAAAGAAATGTGTAGGGAGCGTGAAAGTATGAATAAAATCTTCGCACGAGTGCTCCGCTAATGCAAGATGTACAATTTAATGGAAACGGAACCCTTAATCAAGAAAGGAGATGCCTTGATTGTCCAGCTCTTTAGCGGACGTAGTCCTACGATATGCTGAAATCAACTGAATTGCCATCTCGAGATCCTGGTTTCTTTTATTGTTTAATTCAAACAGACAGCGTGTTCTTCATTGAATCTTGAAGTTTGATCGTTTATTCCATAAAAAACTTTTTGATTCATTTGAAAATGGATACTACTCTACCTGTGAATTAAATTCCTTGTAAAACGTTCCCAATTCTTTAATCTTACGAGTGTTTCCAATTTTAAAATTTTCTCTATGTGATACTTTGCTATAAAAGATCCCTCAGCTCATCATGCTTTAATTCAATCAAATGTTATCAAATACTTTATTAGTAAATTTACTTATTTCTTGCCTACACCATGCTACCAACAAAAGTCATGCACAAGCATCAAGTGGCAATCAATTTCTTCAAACCACGGGTTAATGCTCTACGTCGTTGACAGAAAAATTGAAAACCTGGGGAGTTGAAAGCATAGTTTTGCGCTTGAAGTAGTTTGAAGCTTGGCGCGATTGTAAAATAATCACATACTGTAAGGAAACAGGTTTATTATCGCAAACGAAATTTTACCTTAACACGAAAATAAGTAAATAGGAATGCAAAATACGAGATGGCAACTCAGAGCAAATATTTTAGAAAGCTGAAAAAATGTTTCAAATGTTAAAGAAATAAATTCTAGCGTTAAAAATAGTTATAAATTAGAGGGATGCTGAAATACACATGATCACACTAGATAGCATTAAAGCAGATGATTCGACGGAGCGGATATCAGTTGCTAAAGGAATGTCAAATAAATGAAGGTATCATTTTTGTAATGTAAAATGGTCGTGAAAAAACCATTAGAAAATAGGAAAAGTATTGGGGGTTGGGAGTGGAGAATCGCTCGGTGCCATTATGAGGAAATCTGGTTTCATTCATTAATTTTATTATGAAATGAATAATTGCGTGAATATTTTTCATTATTTCAACGAATGAAGTACCTTTATTAGAGTGGTCCAACTTTGATAGCTTGTACTAAAAAAACAAAACTCAGCTAATGTCATAAGCGCATGTTTGCCATACATGCCCAAAGTTTCTAGGAAGATTATTATGGAGGCTTCCGCGGTGATTAAATTGATGATTAGTTTCCGGGTTAATACCGCGTCGACTCATTTTTATCGCCAAAAATTATTCGACGCGGCATTAACCCGGAAACTAATCAAGAATTTCTAGGAAGATCTTTGTAATTCGAGGTGGCATTGGGAAAGAAACTCCCCCTTCCCCTTGTCCCTTAGTTCGTGGAATTCGCTGTCCTGTGGCTTACACTGGGTTCATTCTCCACCCTAACTCACTGAAACCATCTTTTGGCTCGAATCACTAAAGAGAGTAAATTTACCTTGCAAATCTCCTTCGATTGAAATGAAGCTCTTTTAAATGGACAGCCTGAAATTTGCTCGAATCTGAGTGCTAAATCCTTGAAGACTTCATTATCATTGGGGAGGCTTCAGTTCTTCACGGACAATTTTCAGTTATGTCCTCAATGAGGGCGGGTTTTCATCGGTTTTTCAAAAATGCCCGCAGGGCGGCGATGAATGCTGATCGATCCATTTATTCTCAATATTTGAACTTCTCCTCGCGAGGAATTGGGTTAAAAAGTAACGAATTCAACGGATCGCATTATCACGAACACTAATTCCGGCTAGCAGCCCCGAATACTACTTGCATTATTTCTTCGGCTTAAATTCGGATAGCTCTGCCGCCCAATGAAAAGGCCGCTGTCTCCGCCGTGAGTCCGCTGTCTCATTCGTCACGGAGGGAGGTGGTTGGAAAGGTCGCCATTAGAGGGGGGTGGGAGTTTGCTCGTGTAGTCGCTGAGAGCACGGCCGTGTGTTGTCGTCACGCGAGGGGTCGGACAGGTGGGGAGTGCAGTGGACGTGGGGGCGTGAAGAATGCACGGGCGTGATTGTCGTTGCGGTCGGAGACGCGCACGCACGGGGGAAAAAGGTCGCTCGTCCGAAAAAAATCGTGTCGCGTGATAGCGATGGATCAAAAAGAATCAAAACCTAATGCAAAAGACTGCGGAAGTGATTTTTTAACCATTAGAGTATTTATATATTATACCTAAAAGTTTCTTCTTTAATGCAGTGTTTACCTAAGGTTTTTGGTTGACTATTGCTATAAACCTTCCAATGATAGATACAATTATGTTCAAAATACTTATTTTTTTGTAGTTACATTGAAGGCAGTGGCGTAACTATTGTGGCGTAACTATTGAAGGCAGTGGCGGGGTATAACGGGAGAGACCCCCCCGGAGCCTCAGAGAAATAAAAAATATTTAAAACTATTGTCTAGTTTTGACGCATAATAACTGCATCTGCTTAGGGGTGTATTATACCTCCGCGAAAAACGGCTTTGCAGACTTCAGTTTGCTCGCCATTTGCTCGCTTATTATAAACTCTGGAGAGAACATGCTTTGGATATGGTTAGCTGCTATGATTATGGTTATGAAGCTAAGATTATTGTTCTCGGCAAGCGAATAAAAGTTATTTGAAAAGCATTTGTTAATTAGTTATTGGCGCTCAAAAAAACATTAAACGCCTGTTTTCTCGATGTAGTTCTACCATATAGAAAACGCGATTTGAATTTTTTTTCGGTAGATGAGAACATTCATCCTTCTCGGAAATAAGATACGTTTCATGAATGTCATCTTTGTAATAACGACGCTCTAGCTCAAATTCCCGAGAGTGTTTTCTCAACGTCAAGCGCTTACGATTTTTCTTCCATGGCGCTGCTGTGTGATCCCCCACTCTCGGTGAAAGATCTTCCCACCCCACAACAGTTTCCCTCACTACCTCCCCTCCAACGTCTCTTGAGTCCCCTCCGTGTTTTTTCCCCACTATGCTTTCGTCGAAATAAGAAGACCTTCTGACCAAAGGTCGGTCCCCAGCAGGTCAACAGTTTTTTTCGTTATTAACCGAAGCCCTGAGTTCTTTTGTTGCGAGCGGCATGATTGAAATGGGGCTAGTGCGAGTTTTCAAGTTTTCTGTTCTTACGCATGGAAAGTGAAAGGAAATATAAGAGGAAGCATATCTTTTGTGGGAAGGCGGAAAAAAAGTACTTGGAATAATGGTGAATATATAAATCCTTTTTAAGTGTGCTACATTACTAAAAGTTTGTATATCTTCAGACGCGTATTTTCATCCACGTAAAATCTGTAAAAACGTGATACAGCTAACAAATAGACTATCAAATTATTTTAACTATTTAGTAATTCCAAACCTGCAACAAGAGATATTATGTACACTGTAGAAGGAGAAACTGCTTTTAAGTAAGTACCTCTCGATAATGTATTGGCTATGACTATAATAAATTTAGTTTTTGTAACCAAGCATTGAAAATAATATTAATATTGAGAATATACTGCACACTATCAGTTAGGTTATAGGTTACACCATTGCCTTTTAAGTTCTTGCTGACGCTAACCAAGAATAAATATTAATAAGTAATATAATGTGTATATATCTTCATTTCGTGTCTAAATATTTTCAAAAGTAACCGTTATGTCATCAAAACGCGACATGAAAAGTATCACGTTGGTTTATTTTTCTCGCATTTACGACATATATGTTTCTCGATAATTTGCAACCGAGGGAGAAAACTACGATACGTTATTTTCTTATAAAAATATTCTTATTATTAAAATTACTATGATTAATTATTACGTGAGTCACCCTAAAGAAAGAATTTAAATTTGAACCACCGTACCACTAAGCAAGGGTTGATGTTAATTCGATGTAATATAGCGATGACGTCTAGATGACCAAATTTAATCTTTAACTATCTCCCATTTGCGTAAATATGCTTGTTGTACGCAAAAAATAGATACACGAGATCGAATAAACCTGCGAACCAGTTCTACAAGTATAAGACAAGAATTTTACTTATGTAGCATCAGTGACGAGAAAACAAACGATACACACGGATCAAACTCGAATGCGGGATATTTATTTCGCTCGAGTGAAGTTATGAAAACTAACTTAGCGTTATATCTCTCACTAACAACCTGTTTCACGCGCTGCTTACACTCTTCTTCAATGAATGGTTCTCACTACAGGTCGTAATGAACCGAAACTCATATGATGAATGCAACTTTTCTCGGAAGTGGGCGGCAACTTCCGCGATTTTTCAATTCTAATTTTTGTAAGAATGACTGAACGAGGTAGTTAGTTTATTTTACCCATCCATCGACAGAATTATGCGAGACTTCATGTAAAATACTAGTGCGAAGGATCATGTAGACTCATTATATTTAACTGTTGATATTCTTCGGCATAATAATACGCCTAGAAATTTATGACAACTTAATGTAATTTCATGAAAATTTCTTTTAGTTTAGAATGATACTAACATCACCGCAGCGCGGTTGTGGTCATTGGGAAGAAACTAAAATTTCTCAGGAACATCACCCGATCAATTTTCCTCTACCCCTCACTACACTGTATGACCCTCCCGTGATGGCACCCTGCACTGAAGTTACGTCTTGTACTTGGTATGTTTCCCATTTTTTTATTAATTTCGAAAGGAATTATATATTTTATAGTCCACTCTCACTTAACATGAATGAGAATACTGTATATACCAAGACCGTTATTTGCCACGAGAAAAAACATTTCGCTTATGCTAGCAGCGATTCAAACCCAGATCCTCCCGATTTCCGGTCAGCTACATTACCAAGTAATTTTTTTCTAGGCGAATCTTAGACACAAGTAAAAGGAGAATTTCATATTCAAGGAAAAAGGTTTCTTCGAGGTATAATTGGTAGCATATTTGACCGGCCATCGGGGATATCCGGGTTCGAATCCCAGGTTAGTCAAATGATTTTTTCATGTCGATTATCATGCTTATTTAACTATGTACAAGTGTATTTAATTATGCACTCGGGCGCGTGACTGGGCATGAAGTTGCTTGTTCGATGCAGTACTTTGTATGAGTGAGAGCACAAAACCTTTTGCATGCGACGCTGGAATATCCTCTTTCACAAATAACTCTAACCTATGTACGGTAGATAATAATTAGTTGCCGTTCCATGCTTAACAAACATTATTTGGTAGAATGATTATTGATTTTCAAACGCCCTATATAAAAGCATATACTTTATTCCATTTACAAATAAAATCGAATATTCAAACGCGATGGAGCGGAATTTTTCTATATTGAAAGAAACATTTGCAAATTTCCACGATTATAAGAAAAGTTATAGTGACCTAGATTTCAATGCTATAACAACATCTTCAACGCACAAATGGTGTGTAATTCATTCAATGTATCTTCTTGCGACTAAGCTATGTCTGATTACGAACTAATGGATTCAACTTTGCCAACATTTGGCCCGCTTTAATTTCGTAGGGGATAAATTATTTCTAATACCCTTACTAAATTACCTTGAACAACTGCGAGAAATCTTCCTCCTTCAGTTAATTATGTAAAAGATAAGGAGCATACGATCGAAATTCAGGGAAAAGGTTCCGCCCTTAATAAAAGGAAAATTATGGTAAAGCTAGAGACTAAGCCGGTAGATACCGTAGGGGTACAGGTTTACATACCTAAGACGGACTACTAGGATGAAGAAGTAAACGGCGTCTACGAAGATATCATATCTAATCAAACATGTTAGAGGTGAAGAAAGCCTTATAATTTTAGGTGATTGGAATCCAGGAGATGGCTTTGGGTGTCAATATAAAAAGAGAAAAATTAGTATTCAACTATTTGCTGACGGCATAGCAGTCATAGCCGAGACAGAGAAGAATTTTAAGAAGAATTTGAAAAATATAGAAAGGAATATTGCCAGATATCATATGAAAATCAACAAAAGGAAGACTAAGATATTAGTATGCTGTAAAAGAGACGAGGCTAATACAAACATTAAGCTAAGAAATCAAAAGCTGGAAGACGTGAATGCATTTTCTTACTTGGGAAGCCGAATTACCAACGATGGACGAAGCAACAAAGAAATAGTCAGTAGAATAGCGCTGACGAAGAGGGCTTACTACAGAAAGATGAATCGCCTTACATCTGAGAATACGAGCATAGAAGTAAGGAAAAAATTCATCATTTGCTACATATGGAGTATGATTCTTTAAGGAAGTGAGGTTTGGATGTTGATAGCAGCAGAGAAGTCTAAGAGTGGAAGCATTCGAATTGTGGCGCTACCGAAGAATGATGAAGATAAAATGGATTGACCGTTTGAGTAACAAGGAAGTGCTAAGGAGAGTGGGAGAAAAGAGAAGCCTCCTAAAAACCTTGAGCAGAAGACTTGACAACATACTTGTACACATTATGAGACCTAATGGCCTGATGAACACAATCATAGAAGGACAGGTGGAAGGGAAGAAGGGCAATAGGACGTTCCCGAATGAGTTACATTGGACTGGTTATAAAGGATGCAAAAGGGAAGAAACATGTCGCTATGAAGAGGCTAGCGGATAGGAGAGAAGAATGGAGAGCTGCGTCAAACCTACATTCTACATTTAAAAAGTAAGGGTACAAGACTGGATGTTTTTGAGCAATTCGAAATTGTACAAAGTGATTTGAATACGCTTATGAATGAGCAAGTGTTTTTCACCCACTCCCCTCTCCTAAAGATACCCTTCACCAAAACAAATGGTGAAATTCTTTCCTCACCCACGCCTTAAGTGCCCCAACATCCACGGGGTGTTTCCCGTCCGCCCATCCTCTCTACGCATTTGACCATTTTCTATTGCTGGCAATTTCCACCCCCTTGTACCCCCGCTAACTTTCACTCCTTCTCAGCTAACCCAAAGGGACTCCTCACCCCGCCTTTTTTTCCTGCGTCGCTACTTACTCCTCTCACTTTCAAAAGACACGCGGCCTCTTTTTACCCTAAGCCCCCCCTTTGTTCACTCTTCTCAACACCCCCTCCTCCTGTTTTGCTGTGGTCTTCCGCACGTGTCGTCATTTTACAGTTATGACCAGAACCCTCCCTCCAACGTGGGTTCTCCACATCCCGTAGTTGTATCTTTCCCCATTGTCTATACTCTGTACACCCGTTCCCACCCCCCCCCCCCCAATCCTCAAAGAGGTCAAATCCTCTCCTTCTCCAATACTCTCCTCTCTCAAGGGTATAAAAGGGATCTTCACATGTGTTCAAGCGTCTTGTACCAGATGATGGCTCAGTGAGCCGAAACGCGTTGTACGAATAAAAAAGTCTTGTGGAAAAGTGCTACGACCTTTCATTTACTTAAATATGTCTAACTTCCACCAATTGAAGCCTGAATCTGTTGAACTTATTCCCTCAAATTATTACAGTATCGGCCGAAGAACGAAAATGTGTCCCTTTCCGTGGTATTGTCTCCCTTTTATGACGCAAAGCGACTGATAACCTTCCCGTATTATGTTTGATTTCTTTGCGATTTCCCTCCATCTCTTGCAGTAGTTGCACAATAAAGGATTAATGCAGTCTAACTACTGGGCAGTTGATACCTTAGGGCAGTACTTCAATCAATTTCTTCGTAACGCTGCTGTCGCCAACACCTACGAATGAAATGACAGTATTATAGTATCTTCCAGAACAATAGCCCTGAATTATTCCGTGCCTTTTATTATCATACCAATTATCCAATGATATTTTAATTCGCGCATCTTTATACCTGTTTTGAACCCTTCGACTAATATATCAGCTTCCATTGCTGTCGAGGATTTGCTCCAAGTTTTGTAGCATAGCTCTTTCACCTCCGATTTTGTATCTCTACTTCTCGCACAAATACTGCATTATCTGTTCCTCACTTCAATAAACAAGACCTTTTGAGTTCGAAAGCCGACAATACAGGCCTGTGAAATGAAAGAGGGTTAGTGGTAGTTTTCTGGGGCCAAGAAATGGTCAGGTATACTGGACGGAAGGGCGAACCTTTTTCGAACCCTTTCTCGGGCTTTCAGCTATAATCCGGGTCCTCGCGGTCCTCGCCGTCACAGTATGAGGTAACCGCTGCCGATATGACCTTTCGTAGTACATTTTTTACTTTACTAATGCCAGTACTTGGAGGTAAACAATTACACCTATCATACTCATTGCCGTTGAGCGATTCAATGCGTCTTTTGATCGAGGTTCTACGATGAGAAATAAGGATTTTACGAAAAGTGATCAAATTGACGCCCATTGCCTCCCCTGACTTGGCAACGCCGAAATTTTGTGAGTGGAGGGGGGAACGCGAAAAGCTCCTTTTTCTCCCCCACCCCAATTTTTAGCTTGTCCACGTGTTTCAAGAATTCTGTTGACGAGGTTCCTCAAAGGTGTTTGGCAGGGTGTGAGCTTTCGCTGACCTTCACTTCTTCATTTAATCTTCTGTATCTACATAACTCCATGCGAGTCAAGGGTGTCTGGCACGGGGTGTCCAATCACCAAGATCACCACAAGCGCATGGAAAAAGAAAAGCCTGTAATCGCCATCTACATAATACCTCTAGGGTGTTTGGCAGAAGGTGACAAATCACCAACATGCAGCATGCAACAGGACCGCCACATGCACACCGCACGGTCATAGAAATATTAGTGTTTGGCAGGGTGTGAGTTTTCACCGACCTGCACTACTTTATTTATTCTTCTACATCTGCATAACTCCATGCGAGCAGCCTCTCGGGTCTTTGGCAGGGGGTGTCCAACCACCAGCATGCAGCAAGTAAAAGAATCCCCACCAGCGCGCTCCCCAATGGAGCAATGGATAAATGAAAGCATATAATCTACATCATTTTTATACGTGCACATTCATTCGTAGTTAAAGTAGATTTATATCATTGAAGCTATTATCGAGGCTCTTCTATGGCCTAGGGAGACAACAGAATGAAGCCAATATCTACCGCTACATATTACTCTGCAGGCCTCCTACAGAGGTGTTTGGCAGGGGATGATCAATCACCAGCATCCAGTAAGCAAGAGTCTACCTTCTGGCTACCTTCGTCGGAAAATAAACTGCCCTTGGATTAACATATCAGGTTTAATCTAGTTGCCAGTCAACGGTCAGACAAAGATTCCTTTCGAGTTGTTCTAAGAGGTTAGTTACACTAAGGACCTGGCAGCTCCTCTCTCTACGCGTTCTAACTTCTATGCTTAAAGCCTATTTCATGAGGATGACAACATTGGTCGTTATTGATCACCCCCTGCCAAACAGCCTAGTGGTGACTCGCGGGGTATCAAATACATGAAGATGTATTCCGAATGGGGTCTAACTAAAGTATAAACTAACTAAAAATGGGGGACTACGATTAGTTACGATTATCTTGACCTGTCATTTCCCGAATATGTTTACTCCACCATACATCATTATTGAGTCTAACTCCTTCATCTTTTGGAGTCTACAGTCTCAAATTTTGTACCTTGAATGAAATATCTTCGTTGCGGGTACGTTATTTTCAAGAATTCACCATTGCGCAATTTTTCAATTTTAACTTTAACTAGCACGCATCGTAACATGCTTGGACTGCTGTCAGTTTGTTCGTTAATTCACCCCTATCTTCAGTGCAACGGATTTCCGTGACTTTTACTCGACAGATTGATTTTATACTTTGCTTTTATATGAAAAACTAAATTAAAATTCATAAAAAGTGAACTGTTGCCATCTATTCTCCTGCGAAAAAATGAAATTTGTGGAAACTTCCCGTTTTTTCCGGACAGACCTTTAATATTTACTCCACTCCTCCAGAATTATGGATGCCATCTGGATCATTTCTCTTACTTATGAAGTACGGTTTTAGTTATGACTTACGGTCATAGAAATATTAGTGTGGCAGGGTGTGAGTTTTCACCGACATGCACTACTTTATTTACTTACGTAATATTTATCTTGCGGACGCCAACATACTACGGAAGATCAGTTCATATAAATAAAATAAGAGAGATAGATTGTAGAACAGACAGATTCCGAATGTCATATTTTCCACGATCAATTAGAGATTATAACGGCAGCAATAGAACTCGTAGATAGATTGCATGACTTGTAGTGTAGCCTACTAACCTATGTAAAACTTAATGCATGTTTCTTAATTCAATTATTTTTTCTAACAGCATATAGTAGTATAGTTTGTTATTATACGGGACGTTTTTTGGACGGTGCGGTGTGCATGTGGGAGTCCAAATGCATGCTGCATGCTGGCTATTGATCACCCCCTGCCAAACACCCTAGAGGTGGCTCGCAGGGTATTATGTAGATGTAGATTTATTCTTCTACATCTGCATAACTCCATGCGAGCAGCCTCTCGGGTGTTTGGCAGTGGGTGACCAACCACCAGTACATTTTTAGTTTATTATTAAGTCGCGATCATTAGGGGATAAATCCGTGACTCTTTATAGGGACTCTTTTTATTTTTGTATTGCATACTCTCTGTCGCCTCAATGAATTTCTCCTTTCCGCGTAATACCATCCCGGTTCGCTACCTTCTTTTTTGTTTTACTAGGGATGTAGCTATATATTCCCAAAGTTACGAGCGATATAAAAGCTAAAGTTTCGGTTGGCGAAAAACGCGCGCTATTTTCGCGTTAAGTGGAACCAAGCCACACAAGTGAGGAATTTTTCCGATTAACATGCTTATTTCTGCTCCCGAGGAAACACTGCATACAGTTAACGGCGACGTATACACATCGCACTGTTACGATGCCACGAAAGTTTCTAGCAGAAAACGAAAAGTGTTTACGGGAAAAAAAGTGTAGCGTGTAAGCGAACTTGTCGCATTGACCAAGAGTAGGATGAGGGCGCCGAAAACATGAGTTACAGGATTATTGCGAATACACCTTGAGACGCTAAGGTTGACAACACGTATTGGCAGCAGAGAACCAGCACATGGTGAAACCACCCGAGTTTGACCATCGGGTATGAAAGAGACTTGAAGAGGGTCTACCGTTGCCTAATTAGCGGAGGACCGACGTCTTATAATAGCTTGACTGCAGTCCCATGAAGGGGGAGGCGCAGAGAAGCGAAGTTGAGGAGACAAAATTACCTCACCAACCGATAATCGCGAATTTTGAACGGAGAGACGAGTAGAAAGGGAAGAGTTTTGAATTGATAAACACGTAAATAAATATTGAGGAATAAGTTTTGATGGAATAGTGCTAAAAGGCCGGAACTTGACAAAATTGTAATGTCAATGCACCTAATATTTAGCGGAAATAATGGCTCCGCCTATTTAAATCCAGAGAACCGAGGGTGAGATGGAGGGGGGTATTAGTAGTCAGTAATATTACGTCAGGTAGTAGTGACTTTAAAGATGATAAAAAATTCCTCGAATGAGCCATTTTAATACATTGTTATACTTGTAATCGATATTTTCCCATTTTTCAATATTATGACACACTAATGTAACACAAAATTATTTACGTTAGCCATTACCGTCTCAAAGATACTCGTAAATCTCTAACAGAAAATAGCAATGCAGAAATTATAGTAGCTTCTCGCTAAGAAGAATTATACTACCGCCACTAATCGTGGATTTCATACATTCCCCCCTTATGAATTCAAATCGTGGTGGTGCGAAATCAAACATCTCCATAGTGGTGCGATATTTACTCGTTCGCATTCCTAGCGTTTCAATCCATTGCGTACGATTTTCCATGGCGAAGTGCACTACGTATTATCCTCAGTTGTTTCACGCTGCTTGGGAGAGACATGCGAATTCCGAGCGGTAGAGCGAAACAATAATCTTTTCTCACTACTGCGACGAGACGAAACCTTACCCTACCCCTCCCGTGTTTGCAAATCATTTGCAAGGCTGGTAGGTCTTGGTCACTAATGAATGATCACTCGTCATACGGCGATGCCCCTCAGTTTTATTTCCCCCACTATCGTGTTTTGGTACGCCCTCCCCCTTCCTCTGGAAAATGGACAATGGGACACGTCTCACTTGACGCTCGCTCGCTGGTCGGAAAATATCCATCTATGACACACAAAGATCACCATTTACTGCAAAGAATAGAAGCCAATCAGAGACTTACCCCTTTGCGGAGAAGTAACGTGAGGTTAGCATTCTGTCGTTTCTTTTCTTCCAATCAGTGTTTCTCATAAATCTTCGTTTCTGATGTTCATTCACTCCCGCAAGTCCTGAGTTTAAAATTTATGTGCCTTAATTTCAGATTCTGATAGTCGACCGTTATCGCAGGGATAATGACAACTTGGATATGGCGATTTAATAGCCCCAGCTAAAAATGAGGTACATTGGTTAACGCCCGGTATGGCAGGCAGGGAATTTCCATTTGGCTTCTGGTCACAGGATCACGAAGGGCTTACGATTCCAACTATTACGGAGGATATCAACTGTGCGGCGGAAACAGAAATTGTCAGCACTGCTCCATGAGCTGAGGCATTTTTCTCGGAATGAGTGCCGGCAGCCTAGCTAGTCTTCTACCCTCTGAGCTTTCAGAATCATTTCCCAGTAATAACTGTGTGAGTGTAGTCTCTGTAATAATTGTGCTAGGAATATTACGTGTGATGCTCTCGGTGACAATGCCGAAATAAATCAAAATTTCTCGGATACGTTTGAGTGCGATAAAACCAGACTCCTGGATTACCCTGAATGTAGATGTGTGCGTAACATGTGATAAATTCCTGAGCCCAATATTACGAAAAATAATTTTGAATTACAGAATTATTTTCATAGAAAGAAGCAAGTAATCCCTTAACTAAGTTCTCCTATGCAATAATTCCTGTAAATCTGGTCTCCGTCTGGAATTTGGTACCAATAAATGACGATATGAAATGGCAATCCTCTATTCTACGGGCAGATCGGGAGGGCCGCGACAGTAACTTCACCTTATACGAGTGCGAAGAGGCATCTTTTCATCCCCTCCCCGCTTCTTCTCTTTCTCTCCCTCTTTACCCCTTCCTGGGGAAAACAGGAAGAGCCCAGTACTGAAAAAACCTTCAGCAGTAATCCCATAGCCATGGAAACACCTAGAGGTTCCTTCCGGATGCCTGGGAGAGGTGAAGTGCAAGGATCACCCCGTCGTCGGCGTTCACGACCATATTCGCTCCGGCCACCCCACAGCCGACGTTACACCCGTCCATCTTACGAGCCGCCCAACATGCCGGAGATTGAAGAGGTGGAACAACCCGCGTGTGAGCCCATGCTGCCGCTGACTCGAAAACATCAACACCTCGGGATACTTGAATGTGGTTATAAAGTGAATTACAGCGATACAAAGCGAGTGACAATCGGCCTTGATTTGAAAAACAAGTGCAACCCCTTCATAGCGCTGAGCAAAGTCGGACGCTGCTCTGTCGTGTTGGACTATTTGGGCTGGTGTGAGTTAATGAAAACTGAGAAACTGATAAATTCATATTTTCATAGCGATGTGGTACCGCATAGTGTCCCTATAGGGAATTGTGTTTTAAAATTTAAACGCATATACGACACAAAATCCCTCATCTTGGAGGACAAGAAAGACAATAATGAACAAACCAGTGTTTACCTAGCAAAGTCCTCATGGGATGGATTGATGGCCTATGCTGATTGTATTAAAATACGATGGGAAGAGCGGAACGCATGGTCTTCCTACACTCTAAGACTTCTAAGTGCATACGTTGATGCTGTTTTCAATGCATATCACAGTGAGAGCGATAGCAAGCACGAGAGAGCTTTTTGTGAATACGTTGACTGTGTGAAAATCAACGTGTCAGAGATTGGAAATCCACCAAATTCCTTAAACGCTGAAGCCCTTTCATGGGAAATTCGTGCCGTCTTAGCGACTCGCGAAGGAAATGATTTCCTCTCTGATTATGTCGCTGTGTGTTCCACAGGCTCTGATTAATGAATTAAGAGGCCCACGTTCGAGACCTCTACGAGCCAAAAGTTTTTTCAGCCTCTTAATTAATTCTAATATTGCATGCGACAACATGGGAAGGCGGTGACGTCGCGGGGCATAAAGGGAAACTGAGCTGCGTGTGGCATTTACCTAATTAACACCATCAGTGTGACGTAGGGGATGGCAATGATGACGTAAGGACCGCCAAAAATAAGTGAAAGGATGTCCAAGTGAACTATTGGACCCAACTGCCCCAATGCCTTCGATCATTCATCTGGGGAGGGGGAGGGGACCCAAACTGTCGCAAGGTCAATGACCCGAGGGAAAGGGGAGGGGGGAGAGAGGGGAGGGGGAGGGGAAGTTGGACCGGACTGCCCCGACTAATAATTGCACTGAAAGGTTTCTTTCTTTGAGTGCATTCCATGGAGAATGGACTTAAATCGCGTTCTTAAAGTGGGGAAACGGACTCTTTTACTAACTAATAAACTTTTTAACAATAACAGTTAATATATTCCTTAAACGTGATGGAAAATGGCTCAATACAGTACTTGATTTTGCCGAATTTTGCCAAATCAAGTACTGTCTTGGTGCTTGAAGAGTTCATTATTCTTATTTAGTTTATATTCTTGATTTAAAGCAATTAATAACTATTCCTTATGCAGCACATTTTACATGTTGCTCTAGTTTAGCCGGTGCAGATGGACGTCAATTCATGTTTTCAGGGTTGTATCGAAAGAACGAATAGGAGGAAAACGAATGCAAAAGGAAGATACAGTGACCATCCTCGGAGGCAAGAAGAACTCTTGCCAAGTGGATAAAATGCAACCCCGAATATTATGTTATGTCAGATTAAGAGGCCCTCTCAATAAGTAATTGTGTCCATGCAGCTCACCAAATTTCGGTGCAAGAATCTTCGAAAATCTGAAATGCCAGGGATATAATATTAACCCCAGCGATGAGAGAGTGACGCGAGCATATGATTTCAGTTACCCGAGTGAAATTATTATAGCAGAGATTATATAAGAAGTTTCCAAAAATGGTTCTGTTCTGTTACTGCGACTCGAATCTTAACGTGCATTTCCACAGATCCTAGTTTCGCGTCGCATATAAAGTGCACTTTAATTTGCAAACACGGCTTTGATAACAGTGAGGACATGTGAAATATAATTGCACGTGGGAACGAGGGCCTATGTCTCATGAATTATTGCTCGTGAGCACCTTTGTGCCTTCTTGTTTAGGTAAAAAATGCTGTTCGTTAGGCGAAGCATGAAACAGGCACGAGTATTCAAAAGTCATCACAATTATTCTAGATTTCCTCTCCAAATAATTTAATTTTCTCTCTCTCAAACTGACGCTTTAAATACAATTATGGTATGCCACCAACCGTGCATAAGGTCTTCATTCAAGGAGCTGACATTGCAACAGAGTCCATTCTTAATTGCGACAACTGACAGGGGAAGCAATATAGGCACGATATAAGGACGTGAGAAAGTTCCGTGAACGGTTGACTAGAAAAATGGCACGAGTGGCCACAAATAGGGATTTATTTCGAAGACAACTCCAAATGTCATGACTGATAATGACAAAAATTATGCCAATTAAACTGGAGGTAACACACAGCTTACCGAACAATGTAATGGATCTGTTTTTGAAAAAGGAAAACAATGCTTTAGCTCAGACAGTGAAAGTGATAAAAACTCGTCAGATAGTGAATGAAAAACAGTAACCTTTTTTTGCTGACAGTGCTAATTGCAGTATGTTAGTTGGGAAAAGCGTAAATTGTGTTGCTTTTGTTTATGTTATGTTTGTATGGTAAAATATTCCTGAAAAATAACCATTTTGTCAGCAGCGCAGTTCATTAAGAATAATGACGTTGATATATAGGTAAGAGATTTAAATCAATACTTTATATTGAGCATAAGACATAGATTAAAATGAACTGTTATTCTTAGAAAGAATACATTATTCGATGTGAGTAATATGCCTTCCGAAGCTTTTAAAGCTAAAAGGAGTTCAAATCAAAAACAAGTTCGAAGGACTCGGCACTACAACAATACTATAAAACGACCGTTGTCCGAAGGCCTTTAAATATGTATGGCAGGTTAGGAAGTGGAGGCCATGGATCATCGAGGGCTCTTGCCTAGAAATAGAGCTTGTTAGTTAATAAAAGAGTCCGTTTCCCCAGTTTAAGCACGCGATATAAGTCCATTCTCCATGGAATGCACTCAAAGAAAGAAACCTTTCAGTGCACCTCTTGCAGTGCCCAGCGATTGCATAATGAGAGTCATTCGTAGCAATATTTATAAAATTTACTTTCTGGTGATTATTTTCTGTCACTAATATATCTGTTATCCACAAATAAAAGTGAATGAGACCATATTGCATCCACCCGCTTGCCGCGTCGCCGTACTCTCCGCCGCGGCCGGCCAGAACCGGAGTCGTCCGTGCGTTCGAAAAAACGATTTAAAATTCGGGGTTGCAAATTGGTGCAAGGTTTGACTTTAGATTCACAATGTAGAAGCTTCAAAGAACGACATGATATAAGTTACTTAGTGTAAGCCGGTGACAATGTCTACTTTTTTTCTACGTTTATGTAAAAAAAATGGGTTGAAAACAGGCTCCGCCATTTTGTTATGTATCTATGGTTATTGATGAAACTAAATCTTTAAAAACCTTTCAAATGAAAGAATAAGAAGTGTCAATTAAGATGGTATAACAGTTTTGTCGATATAACTATATATAAAACCACTGCACGAGGATAAAGTCGGCAATTTTCAGAAAAAATCGAGGGTGGTCGTTTTTCGCTACATTTGCTCAACTTTGACCTCACATATATTCTTAAAGTGAAAACACAGGACCAAAATAATCTGGGTAGTTATGCACAATTTATTTGAAAATGTGTGTGCGAAGTTTCAACTTCCTAGCTCAAAAAAATCGATTTTGAGGTTTTGGCCAGCTTTTTTCGATTCTAGCCCACTGTGCGCCGGGCCGGATTGAAATGGGCGCCGTGGTGACCACGGCGGCCGTCAACGGCACCGTGCGTCAACTGCGCGATTTGATTCGTTTTAAGACATCCATAGACACGTAAGGTTATTTGAAAGCACGAAGCGCTAGCAGTTGGGAGAAGGTAAGGAAGGAACAGAAAGGATAAGAGGATAGAGGATTCTCCTTATTTGCAGACGGATCGTCGAATATTCAGCTCTCCACTGAGCTACAATGCAAAAAAATCATTTGGACATTGGCCAAATCTAATACCTAATTCTTCAGGTGAGAAAGCATCTCATTCTAGATGCTTCAGGATTGATAAATGGGAAATAATTTCTCAAGTTTCTTTGAATCCGATTATGTTTTGTTATGTGCGCTTCTTTCCCTGCCTTTCCTGACCGATTGGCAACATCTGTAATCAAAACTAAGCGACTTTGTTGTATCTAGCTGCTGTCCCACCTTCCCTCAGCACCTGGGTGAGGGGTATCGAAAGGGAACCCACGACATGAAACATTTCAGACAATTTGTAAGTTATACGGTACTGCAGCTACCCAGCACTCAGTTTGAAAACACCACCGTGACAGGTTGTGTTTTGGGGTTAGACTGTTTTTTTATCGTAGTTCTAGCTTTAAATATTGAACGAAGGATAGGAATTTTAAAATGCCAAAAGCTAGTGATACTCTTCACACCTTCTCGACTAAATTCACTGACCCTGCAGGGTTGAGAAGGATTTTATGTGAAAGACAGAGTATTACTGCGCAAAGTTTGCGATAAAACGATTTTAATTCAAAAGATGTGACACTTTGTTAAAGCACATCAGTAGCGATACGCATAAACGTGCGAAAGAAAGGGGACCCACAAAACGACAGCTGTCATTTGAACATACAGTCACTCAGTCAAAGAAAGGAAAGGAGGAGCTTGTTGTTGCTACTACAAAAGCATTTTTAAAGGCTTTATTTAGTGTAGAGAAACTTGACAATGCAAAAATCCCGGAATGGCTCTCGAAGTATACACATATAAGGTAGTGGGGATTTTGCCGTTTGCTGATCGTATTAGCCAAGACTACATACTTGAACCATTCATATACCTTGAACCAATATAAATTGAACCACTTCTTTCATGTTGTTTTATCAGAAATTTTGTGCTATCGAAATTGTGTTAAATGTTAAGTAAAATGCTTAATAAAAGTATAGGTATTAATGAAACGTGTACCATAAAATAATAAAACGCCTATATACCGGGAAAAATGTAACATTATAATAACACCGCCAAAATTTTCTATAACACCGAAATCATATGGTTTTAAAACGAATTTTAGCAAAAAATAAAACCACTTTCACGGACCTCGACCAATAACTCCACTCACCCGTTTTGAAAATCATCTTCACTACGCTGAAGCTTATTCCCGATTCATATTCGCTCTCAACGTCTCAAAATGATCACATTGTTCTCATCCGCATACTTCATTTCCAGTTTTGGCGAGCAACGCGATCGCAGGTAAGAGCTTAAGATAACCAGAGTCCTCTGGATGGCAGTTCTCTACACTACTACCTCATAGGGTCTTTGTAGTGTATTATCAACAATCCAGAGGACTCTGAAGATAACCAACGCACGTGTTCAAGACGGACGACGCGCGGTACGGACCAAGGTCGCGAGTGAGCTTATGTGAACGGGGTGTCATGCTTTATTTTAGTTTTTCACACCCCAGCGCGCTTCTTTCAATATGGGCTCCATCGGCTATTTCATTTCATTGCCAATTAGAATTATAGAGTTCGAAAATACGTGAACCTGGATTTTTCGTTTCCCTATTCTTCGATTAGTTTTCGAGATATTCGCCACGAAAATTCGATGCCTAAAACCCTTCCAAAATAAGTTTGCAACGCGATGAACTCTGAAAGCGAGATGGTCGCCACTTCACAAACCCACGGCCTTGAGCACAGACCTCCGGAGGTTCGTTGTTGTTTATTCTAGTTTGTGGCGTTCTCAAATAAATTAGACAGACGGAAGGGGAGAATATGCTAGATGAGGACGTTCGTGTGTTTTTACAACTATTTTCATAAACATTATTTTTTCATTCTATCTAAACAAATTACGAAGTCATTCAATATAAAAAATTATTAAATTGCACACAAAAATCATAACATTCTAAACAAGCTTCTATACACAAAAAGAAAATCAGAGACCCCTAAAACTCTGAGAGGACGAATATTCAAACGTACCTGAATCTATATACTCTCATTGTGTAGTAAACCGATACAGGAACCACTGTTCTTGTTCAGCCAAGCACTGAAGTTTTTGAGACATTATTAAGATAAAAGAGTTTTTTCTTCTTCTCATTTATTTTCTGCGCACCGCTTCTGCATACACGTTTACTATTAACACTTCATGGAGGATGAAACTCACTCACTAACCAAACCAGCATTCACTGAACTAGTAAGGTTTTTAGGAGAGATGACCTACGTATTTCGCTAGTTTCAAAATCACAAGCTAGATATGCATTCTAAAATTTATGATAAAACCTTTCAATAAGGAATTTAACAGGTATTAAACAACATACCCATTATGAGCAGCTACCACCACTATCCTTTAATTGAACACAAGCTGATAACTTTGATTGCTAACGCAAAATATTCACAATTTCATAACAGAGCATCAGAATTTCGGTGCACTTCAATGGAATTTGAACCGATTGGAGAATGAAACGTGTGGCGCCAATTCCACGGGGCTTGAGGGGGGCCGAACTCCCTCAAAAATTCGTATTGCTTGTGAAGAAAAAATGTGTCAGGCTTGTCGATTTTCCCCGGAGTGTCTAAATATCAAGATTCGAGTTGTCAGGGTTCTAATGTTGATCCTATGGCCCTTCTAAAATGCTTAATAAACTTAAGTCACTACTTATAATATTTGCCGGGGAAGATCCCCGGTTTGGGCCCCCCAATATTTTTTGCAAGTCGGCGTCCCTGAATGAAACTAACAGCAATAAGTATTCAGAGGGGTCGCGGACAATACGCAGCATTTCAGCAGGTTAAACATTCTGAAAATATCACGTGTTGCTACGACTGCATTACATTCGCGTTCATCAACGGTTGCTACTTTATATTTAAGCATATTTTTTTAAGAGGACGGAATAAAATAAGCGATTGAAACTAAACTCCCTAATCTCTGGATGAAAGTAAGAAAATGCAAATTAGTGATATGAAAGGGTGAAATATCAGCATGTAATGGGAACAATAATAATTTTTATTTATCGATCAAGGATCGTATATTACTGTGAGCCACAGAACAGAGACATTGAACACGCCTAGGAAGATAAATGATTCATAACAATGTATCGAAAGAACGATAATATATGCAGAATAAAATATCAATCATAAGACAAACGCTTGAGGAAGCACAAACAAACACTAAGTTCATGCGAGGATATCGTTTGCAAAAATGGGCATGAAAATTCCGTAAATATTCACATAAAACAAGTATTTTCCTTACCTTTCCACAGCTTTCGGAAAGCGAAACAACCTCCAATCCGAAATATGGGTATCACACCCGGAAACACAGCATTAGTACCTCATGTTCAAAATCACACACACGCGGATTACAATGACGTCTGACTTGCTGCTATAACAGTTGAAATGTGTGCAGTCACCGGCGTGGGCAGGTAGGACCACATGAGTTCCACGAAAACCCTCGCCTACTTCCTCCTCCCTCGCCGTCACCTCCCCTACCGCTTGTAGTAATACTCCCAGATGGCGTGAGTGTCCAAGCTACCCGGAAGCCCCAGCCTTCCTAAAGGCTGTCTAAGGTGCACAACGGATAAACAATCTATATGACGAAAATAGAGAAAATTTGTGTGCGCGCGCAGCTTCCCCCTCCAACAACGCTTCCTTCCCAACTTCCAGTCCTGAGAGAACTACTTGGCACTGATTCCCACGGTACCCTATGTGAAAAAAACAAACAAGAGAGGTGCGTAATTATACTCCGACATTGTAATATGATATTTTTTCCCGACGAACGAATTGGGTTCTCGACTACTCAGGAACACCTGCGGGGATATCTGGTTTCGCTACGGAAATGGAGGCTTTGGGAAGAGCCGACTAGACTCCTTGCTTTGAGATTGTGGGGAGCAATGGATTTGGGCTTTTGGGTCGGTCGCGGTGCGTCGTGGTGCGTCGCCACAACAGGGAAAGTGAGCGAGGGAGGGGAGTGAGTAGGGGGGAGGGGGGGAAGGCGGAGGAGGGGAGGGGGAGACGGTATCAGCGGAGAGAAGGCAGGGAGGGATGATGGACGGCCGAGGTTCCTCCAAAGAATAAAAAAAACTTGAAAAGCAAGCGAGGGCTGACGCGAATGATGATTCGAAAGATCATCCCTACACGGTGAATGATCATTCGAAAGATCATTCGAATGTTCATTCGCAAGAAATTCATACGCCGGTACCGCTATACACGGTGAATGATTTCAGCGAATTTTCTGCGCAGAAATGATGCGCACTGGTGCGACTATCGATAGTGTATCTCGATTCTAATGATAATTCCGACCGTTTCTGACAACGACCAAATTTGTTTTGGAAGTTGCAGACGACGGAATGCTTTGTTTACATGTGCGCTTCAATATAATTTTGTATTGCTTTTACTTTCCGTGGTGTATGACGTTCTAAGTAATGAGAGGAATTATAACGGTAGACATTGATAGCGGAAAACCACTTTATTAAGGGCGCGTTTCGTAATTCACTGGCAGTACTGCTACTGCTGCTGCAAAACGGAATGGAAAACAGTACTGCCACTGTAAGCAAATTAGTGATTTTGGAACGGTCAACAGTAGCTGCTGTTGATAATTTCGCGGGAAATAGTGGACATAGCAACCCCTTTGAAAGAGATTAATTCTAGATATAATTGGGATTTTATGGATTTCAAAATACGGGTTTAATACAGATTTAATACTTTCTGTGTTTGTAGGGAATGAATCGTGCAAATACCATTTTCAAAATAAATTGAATATATATACGTAGTAAGCATGAAAGTTCGAAATTGATCGATTGCAGCCTAAATAAATATTTTTAAAAACATCCATTGCAATTGAGGATAGACATGTAAAACTTTCAAAATTAAAAGTACTTCAATCTCAGGTTGACAAATGCCTTCAAACAGTGCGTAAACATAATCAAGAACAATTTACAAGGCACCAATACAGGAATTAATTAGGTGTACCTCTATATTCATGTTTGAAGAAAATTTAAACGTAATACACGCTATACACTTCACATATTCGTACTTCAAGCAATGGCACAAAACAATTAGGTCAGTATCCTGAAGCTTAAGCAGACGATAACATACGTACAGTTAATATGGTAGAATAATGTAGTATAGAGAGACGAATTTCCAACGTGTAATTAAAATTGCTTTTGCCATTACTTATGTTATTATTACGCTCACACATTAAACGGTACGGTGGAACAAGAAAGTATACGTAGATATTGCATTGCATTGATAAAAGAAATCAACAAAGTTTATGCATGCATTTATGTAACACACGATACCGATACATACATTGAGAACGTAATTTTAATAATGATACTTTCTTGCATTGAAGTTTTCAGGAATTTCTTGTACCACTGGAATTTACGAGACACTATCGGTAAATCACACGAAGTTAGCAAAACAAATATTTCATATAGGTAAGTAATCAAATCACTCATTCGCGCACAACTTGCCATTATCAATATCAACAATATATATTTATAATTTAAAATTGGAGTTCTTATTCTCAGTTTACGTGAATATATTATGAATTATGTACGCCATACTTCATTTACTTGCGTACCATATGTTATTAAGCAAAGCGGTTGCTGTGTTCCAAATACAGGTGAACATCGCCTTTCGTCTGCTTACTGCCGCAACTGCTGCTCTCGGCTTGCAGCAGCCACAGTAGAGTTCACAGTAGGGAACGTCATCAAATGACTGACGTCATCGGTTACTGTACCGTACTGCCAGTTGATTTTGGAACGGTTTGGCAGCACTGTCAGTACTGCCAGTGAATTTAGGAATGCGTCCTAAATCGTGCGTTTTGTGATACCGTAACGAAGTACATAATAAGTTGTTTTCGCCGCAGAGCAACGATGATATGCTTCAAGATAGTACACTCTTGAACATGATCATGAGGAAACTTACGCTTCAAATGGCTACCCGAGGTCTTTTCCCTTCCAATTCAGTAAATTATTAAATACGTGAAAAAATAATTATGGGCAAAACTGCACGTTGTTTCTCGCTCAGAAAAATCCTACCTTATGGAGACGAGTCCCGTTTTGACGCCGCAGCGCCCAGCTCTAATAAAAAATACACAGTAAGCTTAAAGCAAAAGCTCCACTAGGGTGAAGGCCGGTCGACAAGGAGTTTTTATGTTTGGGGTCCCTTCGGGTACACAGCCTTCACAATGCAGTCGAGCAAAGGTCATCTCTGCGCGAGAGAAGAAAGGTAACGGGAAGATGAAAAAATGAAGGGACCTGCTCTATTTTCCAAGGAGTGCGCTTCAGCATCCTCATACTTTCTACTATGAAGTTGGCTCTGTGTTATCTCATTCTTTGCTACTCCCCCATTACCGTAAAACTACGAATGCTCTCAAGATATCTTGTACGTAATTTGCGAAATTGCAATTGCGCGAAATTACAATTAAAGGCTATATGAGTAAGTACCTCAATTATTCACCACAGAGAAATCACTATATTTTAAATATCGATACTAGGGAAGAATGTGGACTGTGACATTCATGGACTAGTTTATGGGGCTTGCTCCTTGACTTATAATTTGGAGTCTAGCCCCAAACTTAAGCGTTCAAATCTTTAATAATGTTTAATAATTGTAAATTAAACAAAATATAGACGTAATCGAAGAGAAAAACGACGTTTTTATTCATTAAATATCAGAAATGTTATTTCCGTATTACCCTATTTAGAAGAATGATGTTAAGAAACTTTTTTACTGCGGTTAACGCGTTTCGGCTCACTGATCCATCATCTGGTACAAGACATCGTTAATTCAACCTAAGATTTTAGGTTGAACTAACGATTGTATAGTTAAAATGGAGGGAAATTTTTATATATTCGGATTACATGAAAATTATCTGGGATAAAAATAGTATCACCGGGCGAAAAAAGATCCAAATAGATCTTAAATCAAAGACTAGTCTAAAATTCAGGTTGAAGTATTCTTTGCAGTTAATTTTTCATATATATTTCCTCATGATTACCTATAACCCCTCAGCTCTCGAAAAATAATTTTACAAGGAAAAGAAATGAGATAACCTTACAGACACGCCACAACACCATTTCGTACTCCACGAGTTGGCGTTACTACGAACCTGCAAAGAAATAGAAAATATTTTATAATAAAGAAAACAGGAAATTACATTCTATACCCAAACCTGAAAATTATCGGCCATATTTCGGGACAAAATTAGTGGCTTTAAATTATCATAAATTCTTGAGTTCACATTCAGAAAAATCATCGCTGGTTATTTAAATAAAGTATTATATTCAAAATTACAATAGATTCTACTGCTTGAAATGAGTTTGAATTATAAAATGACCCAAGTGATTCAATGAAAATCATTTGGTGAAATTAGAAGATTTTATTTATATCAACCATCCAAAAAGTTCACTAAATCACCTCTCAAAACGTACCATTTATTAAAGACTATAAAATAAAATGCCGCTATAACTATAAGAAATTAACTTTATTACAAAATACGTAGGCTTTCCTGAAGAATTATATTTGTAAAATTTCTCCCTTCGTCACCAGGGTAGACACCAAGAGTCTATGTGTCTTAGAACTTCAGAAGTCTTGATCCTGACTCAAAATCGACTTGACTAACTTTAGTATAAAGAGATCTCAATTGAGCCCTGAAGTTCATTCCGACTTCTCTACAGCGGAGAAGTTGAGTCTAAGCTGTTGAGTGGCCAATTTCCAAGATGTCCGCCGCCGTCGCCTTAAGTTTTTAAAATGAAATATCTCTCGTAAAACAATTTCACGAGTGATATTGTGCTCCATTAATGTGAGTTATTGATCAGCGGGATGCCATGAGTGACAATAGATTAGGTTATTTCATATTATTTAAAATGTTGCTGAACTCTAAAAAAAATTACAATTTTTAACTGAACTCCACCATAATTACACTAGAACAAGTTATCTGGACGGAAGTGAATTTCTAAAATACAAGATTTTCCCTGCTTTGATTGAACACAGCTTTTAAGACGTCCGGTAGGTAATTGATCATGAAATCGGAAATACTGACACTATTTTTGAAAATTGAATATCCAGGGACACAGGCATTTAGTACAAAACCTCAGAATGGAGGGCTCAGAAATAAAAATATGCACCATATTCCGTGGGCGCGCCCACCTCCATAATAGAACAAGAGGGAGAATATTTATTCCAGCCCACCTCCTTAATCAAACAGATTTCAAAAATTAATTTCTCAAATATCACGTATACTACTAAAGCACACTCTGTTTTGACATTATAGCCGTACTATGCTGAGGAAGTATCTCGCTTTAGATATTCACACTGAGAAGGAAGACTGTGATTATGACATTTACGAAATTGAAATGAATTTAATATGAAAGGATAGATTCAATTTTCCCCCTATAATGCAAGATGCGAATGTAACAGAAATGGCTGAAGGTGAGGATATCGTGTGGCGGGGGAAAATAGTACGTGAGAAAGGGAAAAAAGGAATATTACAGTAGATTTTATTAATATTTATGACGCTGTTATAATGGCATCCTAAAATGGCAAAATAGGCTCTGGGAGTTAAAGTCATCTTTGGGATGGAGAAACAAGACGGGAGCCCCCCTGCTGAAAACCCTCCTCTCCCCTAGCTATATGCGTACATGCGTGAACATCCCCGCCACTTCTACTAGAATACTGCCATAATTTTATGGCTCCCACGAAAGAATGGCCCCAGGAATGGGTGAGCCATATTAATATTCGCTACAACATCTAGTAGAAGGAAGGGCTCGCGACCAGAACAAATCATTAGACCAGTTAATGGAAAAAAATATCAAGCAAAACGACTTGAACATTCATTCGAGTGCTATGGTTACAAAAAAAAATACTAGCGGGGACTATCTCATAGCTTCCGTCAGGACACTATCACTTGGACATTCCTGACGAAACAGCGGCCTGTGGCTGTGGTAAACGTAGATTAGCGGTTGAAGGGGAGGGATGGGTAAAAAGAGGGATGAATTCATACGGCCACATTATATAAATAAGATTATATGACCCAAGTTCATAAATGGAGCAATCTTTTTAAAATTCCGGCCTCGATTGCCTGCCTGCTATAAAAGGATAAGCAATTTATCGCTCCAATTTCCCTCCACGACCCCTGAACTCTTTCTCGGGCAATCGAGCATCTTCCCTTCCCACAATTCCTGGCTCGTAAACACCACCAGAGCTTCCCATAACATTCAGAGCACGCGCCCCGCATTTTACAACAAAAGGCACGCCAGGGAGCGACCAGGCACGGCCTTGGAGCACGCGCGTCTTGAGAACCAGTATGTTAGGCTGCGCACGGAGATCGGTAGAGAGGTTCCTCACGGAGGTAATGTTGCTCACAAATTTAGAGGTACTCACAATTCGCGTGGGTTAAAAAAAATATTGGACGTGTTGAAGCAATAAACTCATCACGCAAAAACTGCAACTTGCAACATGCAACTTTTACAAGCACACTATGATAACCAAAAGCAACAAGTGATACCGATCTCATTGCTTCCGTCAGAAAAATGTCACTGCCTGACTGTAGTCAACTATTACGCTAGACCAGCGGTTCCCAAACTTTTTCTTTCTGCGACCCATTTTAGCCCATACATTTTAGCCGCGACCCCCTAAAAATGGTTGTCTAAGTTTAAGTACATAGTTCACTTTATTATTCGCACATCTCGCGACCCCTTTCCGAACGGCCCGCGACCCCCAGTTTGGGAACCGCTGCGCTAGACAAACACAAGTAAACATCTACTGTGAAGAGATCAAGAATCGATAGGTAACGTTCTCGATCCTGATCCGATTTTGGCGAAGTTGGAAGAATCAAAGGCTCTGCATCGCGAGCGGGACAAGTTGATTTCATAAAAAAAGCACAGAGTATAGCAACCGCTCGCATTTTTCAACATATAAATTATTACGTATCAATGGCAAGTAAAAATTTAACTTATTTTCTCAGCATGGATATGAACATAAGCCATAGCCATTTATTTATTTTTCTCCTCCCGCCATCAAAAAGCGAAGAGACACTCAAGAACACTTCTGTTCACAGAATAACGGCGAGATAACGCTCTTGACTCTCTAATATCATTGCAGCGTGCCTCGACGAGCACACCAACGACATAATGACTGCTATGTGATCATGGCGCAGCGCAACATTATATATGGCTAACACGGTGGCACCAGCGTTTGGCTTCACATGTGACTACACCGGCTACACTGGTTAACTTGTGGTAACACATGATAAACAAAATGATTCAGAAATTAACCAAGAAAATTTTTGGCTCAGGACGAGAAGTTCAGTGTAAGAAAAAATAAATAGTTTCTTCGCATATATATTCGAGAATTTAAAGGAACTAAAACATAACAAAATGGTGTATTCATCATCATAATTAGTCAGCAATCCCAAGATTGCTTTGACGCAGCTCTCCATTCCTCTCTCCTATCCGCTAGCCGTATCATAGCGACGTATTTCTTCTCTTCAACATTCTTTATAACCCTTTGTCCTATGTAACTCATTCGGGGCCGTCCCTTGCCCTTTTTCCCTTCCACTTGTCCTTCAAAGATTGTCTTCATCACACCATCATGCCTCAAAATGTGGCCCACTAAGCTGTCCCGTCCTCTGCTTAAGTTTTTTAGGAGGTTTCTCTCGCTCTTCTTAGCACTTCTTCGTTACCTACACGGTCAATCCATTTTATCTTCATCATTCTTCGGTAGCACCACATTTCGAATGCTTCCACTCTTTGACTTCTCTGCTGCTGTCAAGCCTCGCTTCCATAGAGAAACATACTCCATATCTAGCACCTGATGAATTGTTTCCTTACTTATATGCGGGTACAGTCAGCTGTAAGAGGATTCTTCTTTTCGCAGAAAGCCCTCTTGGCCTATGCTATTCTACTACATATTTATTTTTATCGTTAGTAATAATAATAATAATACGTCTTTCTTTGGCGAGATTGGGACTAGGAAGTGCCATCATCCACCTAACCCCTCGTCAAACATGAAATATATGCAGTTAAATACATCGTCAAGTTGCTCATGAAATTACATGCAGAGAAATTACATAAAAATAAATAGAAGTTCCATTTCCAATCAACAAATAAAATTATAAGTTAACAAAGTTACTATTGACCAAGTGTAAAAAGATGTTAGTGAACGTGGGAAAAACCTGAGGATATTGACTGTCGTCCTTATTAGAAAAAAAAACCCACGGCAGGAAAACGCCCACACAAGAAGGGGGCTTCCCAGGTGAGGGTTTATTACTTCGATGAAAATATTTCAGCCAAGCACCGAATAGCAAAAGAACCAAGAGAACGCAGTCTCTCGTCAATCGTCGCGGGGATGTCAAAAAAATGGCCGGCGCACTTCTATGGTCGCCTAAATAAAACCTTTAAGACTTACGCATGATACTTGGAGCGCAGAGAGAGAAACTATTTGCCATACCTGAGTCCGGTATTTACATAAAAGGATAGGAGAGAAGGATATTGCCTCTGCATCTGTATTGATGAGCATCGCAGCATTCAATCAACTGGTGCCGTAATCATTCTAGGAAGCATGGAAGGAATCTCTGTGCAACACTAGGAGTGTAACACTCGCATGCACTAACATTCCAGTCGAATACGCAATCTCATCTGCATAAATCTACTCAAGGACAAAACGCATGAACAGGCACGTTTGCCGTGCCTCCATGGGAGTGAATACTCAAATGGGTGAGAAGTTGGGAAAAATAACAACTTCACGGGAAATGCACTTAATATTTAACTTTGCCGGCCCCTGTGGCGGCGGTATGAGGTCCTCGATTGCAAACCCGAAGGTCGCGGATTCGTGACCCGCCTAAGATAAGTTGCCTCTACCCAGGGCATGCGAATTTGTACTCATAGAGTTGAAACTTTGGGACCCTCTAAGTAAAGACCACCACGAGCTATTTTCGGGGTATACGGAAATAAAAAAAGGAAACATTAATTAACATACAGAATGGTAGACTTCTCTCAACAATCATGCATATGACTTTCTTTGATATAAATGGCCTCTTTCAGGCAATAGCAATACAAAAGGACGCATTTCATGCTAAATAAACGTACTCTCATCCATTATATCCATCAAAGGAATGGAGTAATTGGATAAAAGGACAATTTTCACACAAATATTCACCGTGAAGGAAAACAACTAAGAAATAATCTTACCCGCGCGGTATCCCGAGAAGATTTTTTAAAAGTTGTTCGCCGGGAAAGTGTAAAATCATATATAACTAAGAAATATGTTAAAAGAAAGCGGCGAGTTACGTTCTGAATAAACACAAAGAGAGGAACGAAAGCATAACGGAGATTATGGCAGTTTTAGGATTGGAGAGTCTACAGAGCGGGTGGAAAAGAAGTATAATTGGGGGGTCTTATGGAGGAACAATTAAGAATGATAGAGTATGGGGAGGCTTCGAAAAGAACCGGAAGTGCCGCCCTCCATCGGGAAAAAATTACCGAACGTACATTCAAAGTAAAACGCAGATGCTCTAGAATTAATTTTTTTTAAATTTCCATTCCTCAACAGGTTAATTATTGAATGGAATCACTCACTTGGAGATTTGCCAAAACCATAACCTCGCATTACTCATTCATTTAAAAAAACGAGACTAATTCATTCAGGGCCATTTATGAGCACCATTTATCAATTAATATCGGATGTATTAAACATTTTGTACGCTATTGTTTCATGCTTGGTCCCATGTTTATGTATAATGATGCATAATTTTGCTTCCTACGTTCTTCGTTTCATAAAATATAAACAACTAAGCGCACTTGAGTAACCTTACTGTGTCATCTGACCATTGTCAATTCACACTCACTATGAGTAAGTAAATAAATGTTACTCATTCACTACTGTGAAGCAAAATAAGGTTTACTGTACGCAGTACGAAAAATAAATATTATCAAGAATACAGAAAGTATAAGTTAAAAATTAAATGAAAATACGGCTTGCTTGCATTTCTTCACGTTTAATCAGCACTAGTCACCTCTCTTCAGCGTGAGGCAAATCTAGGGTTTATACAATGACTTACGGAAGCAATCTATGCAGTATGATCAGGGCGAGTGGGCGAGAGTCCCAAGTGGAATCTTGGGCCCAGCGAGGGCCCGGGCCCTGTATCTGTACGGCGATTTGGAGCTGGCCGTCCATGCAACCGAGTATATTGCGAAGGGTTAATCGATAAATTCAAAAGATTAGATCCTGAGTTGTGTTACTCTTCGTCGCCATTACATTTGAGAATTTTCCACGGGACAGGCGTTGACAGGCTGTCAGATCTCAACCTCTCAAGCGCGATGGACATTTAATTTTATCCCATCTTAGAGACCGGATGATATTTAAATGGTTTCACCTTTTGGACATGCTCTCATTTAATATTTTTTCATGATATTCAATCAGTAGTCTGAGTAAAATAGTGCTTTACTGTATTTTCATTTTTCCTGATTACATGCTAATTAGTTTTAATTTAAAATGTAACGTCTGACGGAGAAAGAGTTTTAGATAGGTACAGAAGTTCAGGAAGCGTTTTGTGTACGCATGATGACGTTGAGGTCGACAGGACCGTGGGGATATTACCTCCAGGATATTGGATTTTCTTGAACTGGAGTGTACCAGCATGGTCGATTAAATAAGTACGGAATTTCAGCTTGGACTAGAGATTGAAGAGTAAATATCGATGGACATTTGTTTTTTGGGAGAGCGTAGCCAACAATTTAATTCTGGAACACAAAACAGTGAAATAAAATTGACATAGGAGTCCATTTGCTTTTTGCGTTGTTTTCTGACCCTCGTGCTCCACACGGACGCTCCAGAGAAGGAGAGGGGATGGCGGAGGGGGGGAGGGAGGGGTAATGGAGGGGAGGGACATCGCGGGCACGTCGTTTCATTTTTTATTCACGCCGGCGAACGCGATAACTCGCTTTCCGAAGTCACCCCGTCAGGGAGACAATTTCAACGCTCCTTCTCGACCCTTTTTCACGTTTATGATTCCCGCGCGAAATACATTTGCAGCCAAAAAGTCGGATAAAACCTCGCATCGCATCGCATTTTTGGTCAACTAATAGTTAATTTCTCGATATTCAGCATCAGCTGGTAATCGGCGTGTTGGTTGTTATTGTATTATGGCTTTTTTGTGTTTGGTGGTTAATTATTCAATTTTGTTCAGCGGTTTGGGTGTGTAATGGCTCTTTTGGGTCTGTTGTATTTAAAGTGTGGGTTTTCTTCGTAGTTCCAAATTGGTGTGAGTAGCGTGTTGTTTGTTCTTTACCTCACTTCGGTATATGCTATTTATTCGCTGGGAATCGCACGTGCACTGGCTGGTGGTCCGAATGTTACGCATTGGACAGTGGAGTGGGAGAATGTTTTTTTTATTAGTGGAACGGGTGTAGAGCAGAGTGTGACAAATAGATGGCTCTGTCGTCCATTCCATGTCAAAACTAAGTTCATCTGAAAATGCAATTGCAACAATCAACCGTGTGAAAGCACATTGGGGAGACAATTTTTCATCGTATTTTTTCTCGTTTTAAACCCATTCTGAATCCTGAAAGGTCGGAAACCAGTTCATTTCATATTTATCCTCAAAGAGCGATCAGTAAGTTTAAGGGCAGACGCATACTAGCATGCCGAACACGGTGATTACAAAATTGAAGTACTCACCATCATAATGTTCTCAGGCGATTGACACCAGTTTTTCGTCTTGTCGCACTCGCAGTTTTCTGAGCGTATTGACCCTTGCATCCAGTGATTTTCGGTCCGGGACAGGGTCTGACTAAAGGGACTAAATTGAAGCGATTACAAATATCCCGTCGAAAAATAGGCCTCAATAGCAAACACGCGCTCCTCATTACGAGCTCCTTGTATTCAAACACAAGATGGCGACGGACCTTTATTGGAACAATACTATATTATCACGCCTCAGGAACGAGATCACCAACAAACTCGACATTAACCGACGAAATGGCGCACAGTTAAACAAATAAGGAATCATGTTTCAATTTTATTTTCGATCCCATCTATGAATTAGCGTAAACGCTTGCGTAATTCACGAAAAACGTAAAATAAAGTCGCACATAGAGGGAGAAACTCACCCCGCCCTCACCCCCTATGAGTGAGGCACTTAAGTGGGTTGTTCTTGAGACTCGGCTCGCCATTTTTACGAATTATTAAATTGAGGGATGAAAGAAAAGAATATCAAAGAAAATTGACCCCATCCTAAAACACCCCAAGGCTTCGTGAGATGAAATGAAAATTCTTACAATAATCATGAAATGCAATGGATTATCTCGAGGCTCGTTCGAGAATTAAAGGGAGTCTGAGAGGAGGAGGGGGTGGAAGAGGGTTAGGAAAGGGGGTGGGCGCGAGAAGTATGGGTGGTGGGTCGAAGGTGAGTGAGGGGAATTCTCTGATTAGAGGGCAACTATCTTCTAACGTACTGTAACAAGAGTTTTTATGTTGTGTTTTTCTACTTCGTATTATCATGCCCCACGTCGTGGATAAACATTAACACGAAAAACTATTGATTATTTTACCTGAGAAGAAACTACGATTGCGATATCTTTTCTTAACTTATATTTTTATTCCTTCGCCCCGGCTTGCTCGTCGGAAAAGATTGCAATTTACTTGACAAAATGAAATATTCCAATTTACAGACAATTAAAATATTCAAAATAATTCATATACCCTTAGGTCATGACCAACTGTATGTACTAATTTAGACAGCAATTTGGTATATGAATGATTATTCCTTCTTTTAACTATATCGTCTAATTATTTGCCACACTTCACCACTTAAACTTTCCACAAAATCCCATTACTTGATACAAAAGGATACCAGTCAAAAACTTAATTCTTTGCCAATTAAAACCTCTTGCCTCATGGCTTTTCGCATCGTATATGAAAATAAAAGTTTATAGTAACAACACAGTTCTTCGACGACACAGGTTGGTTTGTCCCTCTGTGGTCTGGAAAATCCTATAAGCCTGCGTGGTGTTCGTCCTTGGCGAGCCCTCAGCTTGGTCCCGTCCTGTTGTAAAATCTCCCGTTCCCCTCCTTAATTCCAGCTCCTTTATCAATTCTCCTTTTCTACGTGGGCCATGTCTCGCACGATACCACACAATGGAACTTCCCTCTACCAAAAAAAAACTCGCGTGCTCTCTCTTTGCACTCCGACAGTTTGATCTACAATTCCCTTTGTTGCCAACGCCTCCACTCCTTAGGTCTATTGTTTATTCTCTAATTTCACTTTATGGTGGATCTCTTATTGTTATTTTAAACCATTAGGTGGTAAGAGAAAAAATGGCGAGGCCAGCGTTACATTACAGTGTGTTGAGATGGTATCGCCTTCGAAGGCTACCCACAGCCGCGGGTAGACGGAAGCAGAGAAAAATCATAAAAAAGGAGAATTGTGCGCCAGTGCAAAGGAGGGGTGAGGGAGGAATCCTTCCACTTGCACGGACATGAGACACACGGAAATGAGAAAAGGGGAGGGATTCCCTTAGAACACTTGTTGCTAGTGTCGATAATTCATTCGTTGTAAGTGTCACCCTTTCATCACCGAGAGTCGGAATATAGTAGTGAAGGAATTTATTGAGAAGGGCTGTGAAGGAAGGAGGTGAAGCCAGTATGACTTCAGGAAGTGCAAAGAGAGGAAAAGAAACGAAAATAACGGAACGACTAACTTACATACCACCGATTTGGAGAGGCAAATACTTCCGGCCAAGTTGCTAGACGACCTCTCACGATGATCACTCCGCCTGGAACGACCCCTCGTCCGACGCGTCCCCTTGGCAGGACGACTCATCGCCCGCACAAGTCTGCGACAGCGGCGACCTCCCCTGTCGCCCAGCTAATTAACCCCTTGCGCCGTAATGGCGAGACTAGCTCGTCATGAACTTTCGACGCCAAATCGCGCGACGACGAGTGTATCTCGTCGTCGGATTTTCATAATTTAAGCACTATTTAGAGGAACAATACACTTATTTTGAAAGCTTAAAAATGATAAAACATGCTTAGTAAACATAAATAATTCATATTTCATGAAACATAATGCATTGAAAGGATTAAAATGATTTTATTCGAGTAGCGATAGCTGTGTTCTCCACGCTTAGTAATCACATTTTATTTCACGGTTGTACGTTGATTAAAAGTTACAAAATATCATTTCATCACCTTCCATTTAAAAGAGAACAATAGGAAAAAAATACATAGCTAATAGAAGCACGGTATTCGGAAAATTAATCGAAGGCCTTAAAAAAAACCTATTCAGCGGATGCACGTGACCCGTCACAGTGTGTCGAAGACTAAAATTTTTGCCCCTCTGACGAAATAAAAGAAGATGCGGTAACTTTGTGATTCCACATGCATTTATTTATAGATTCATTTGCTTCCATCGCCCCGAAAACAGCACTGTTTTTCCTTAAAATCGGAGGGTTTTCAACAATTAAAATAGGACAATCACAAACAACCACGCCCTAGTTAGGAGTAACCTCTCCAGGCGGGCCTCGAACCCGCGACCTTCAGTGTGGCAGGCGAAGACCGCACCCCGCCGCCATCGAGGCCGGCAAAATTACTCAAATTACCTGGGTTACGAAGAGGAATTCCATCACAATAAGAAACAAAGTATACCAGTGCGTCTTATCGGAATACGTGTAATTGATAAAAGCTTACTACTTCAAATTCGAGATCCTCTGAATAAATTGACATGCAATTGGAGGGTCATTGCTTTTTACTCAATGCGATTATCAAAATTTACGAATTCAATTCTGGGACAAACGGAAAGTAGCAAATGTTCCTGCCAATTTCAGCATCCATAGTTGCAATGTAATAAGGGAAGGGATGAAAGGGAAGGGCTTTCGCAATTAATGGCCCCAACAGGTTTTGCTGCCATGCGTGAAATTAGTACCAGGGCTTCACCCATCGCCTGATTCGATCTGCGTGCAAAAGCGTCCGCGGCTAATAACGTGATGACCCTGCGGATAAAGCTTTGTGCTACTGACCGAATGGGCTGAGGCACCCATTCCGTACGAAACATTTGGACAACAACAAATAAATTATTCCGAGAGCGAGATGGCTCAGGAAAAAGAAACTTGACCCCCTATCCTTAATAATTCAACTTCGCACGCGTGCAGCTTATTGTTGGATGGCATTTACCCTCACATATCCCTTCCAATTTGCAAAATCAGCAACATTTCTGAATTGACAACTGTGATAGTGACTGATGAGTAAAATATGAAATAATTCTTCTCTGGCGAATCAATTACGTTAATTCTTCTCGAGATTTCGACCGTTTTAATTCGTTTTGTATTACCAACGTTTCAATTTACGACTCGCTCATCGTCATCAGGGTTCTCAATTCTAGCCATTAGCTACAGCTCAGATGGATAATTAATAATCCAGTCATCCTTAAAGGTAGTAACATCAAACCAAATGATCCGTCAAAAAATGTGCATTTTCCTCTTTCATACAGACAATCTGAACTAATTGCCATTTTATGCTGCAAAATGAAATTTTCTTCATAATGCTGCCACTTTAGTTATGATTAGGAATAAGAAATAGTTATCTTTTAAACAACAAGTATTTAAGTCTTATTTTTCCCAGATATTACGCTTAGTTAGAAGGTGTTAACAACAGCAAAACCTTCCGTATTCTTGTCAAGTCAAAACTCGTTATTGCTTATGGCGACCATTTATTGCATTTAAAGTTAGTGGGTTATCCTTCGATTGGTCTCATAGGCAGAAGGCGTAAAGCGGATATGAATTGTGACTTTATCTCTCCCTTCTCATTTTGAAAAATCGCAGAGAATCCCGCATACCTTCCCCTCAAAGAAGGACGCCACAGGGGCATGGTTCCAAGTCCAATTCGACCGACGAAGAAGTGCAATCTAATTTATTCTTCGGAGTACGGGCCTCTGAAAAATCCTCCGAAAATTTTTTACCTTCAACCTAGTCCAGACAGATTCAGCTAAGAGTTTGAGGGTGGAATGGACTTCACTATTAAAATATAGCAAACGCCCTAAAAATCGACACATGTTTTCGGATGATTTGCTCCTTTTATTATCAACACCTCTTATTGTACTATACACAAAGTTCTTATTAAGTACAAATTTATTATTTGTACGTCTTTGAAAACATTTTTTGCATCTTAAATATCCGTTGTAATATTGATGAACATTTACTAGCTTTATCGATCTCGTATCCATAACACATGTTAATGAGGGAAAAGTGTTCCATTTGCCTCTAATTCCAGCTCCGAAAATCCTAAAAAAAAATAGAAGTTAAATAGCTATTTTGCGAAAAAACAGTTTTATCGAGCTGTATTATGCTAGCTCTGTAATAGTCCTGATGCACAACTGAAATGACAAATAAAAAAAAAAACAGAGGAAACTAACTTTTAGTTCAACAAACCCCCAAAAGGATTGTGACAAAATGAATTTTATTTGTTCACCCATTATAAGCCAACGTTGCTTCTAAGTAACATCAAAAATATACATATTATCAGCTCTATTCAGGAAAGATTTCAACTGCGTGTTACTTTGTGCTGTAAAAATCAATGGCGAAATATGTAACTGCCACAATAACCCTTTCGCGCCGGACCTTCGTTGAGGGAAATTCTTCCTCAATACGAGTCTCTTGAAAGTTTTCTTTACTCCTCTGTACGAAGCCTTTCCGCGTCGACTAAAGGCAGTGGGTCCCTCCCGAAACATTTTTGGACCCAACTCGGTGGGGCGCCGATCCTTTTCCTCGGCCTCTGTCCCAGACCCTAGAGGGATTAAAAGCCCCTTCCTGGGAAGAGTCCGCGGTCAACTAGCTAAAATATTAACGCAGAATATATGCAAATACTTGTTGTTCGTATCGATTTTTTTTATTAAAAATGAATTTCGTGTTTTTTTCTGAGCGTGCAGAAATTTTAAACGAAGTTCTAACGTTTATATAGACGGATCTAGTATATTTACTAGTTGTTCTATAACTCTGTTGATATTAACGTTAGAATTTCATTTGAAATTTCCATGTGGTCAGCAAAAAATGATGAATTCATTTCTAGCATTCGATTTCAAAAGTAAGCAACAAATATAGTTTTGGAAAACACACTGCAAATAACAGTAGTTGACCGCGTGGAGAGGATAGGAAAGGGTCGACCTGAGCGGCCGAAGAAGGGACTGGGCTCGCGCTAAGTCGGATCATGAGGGGCGACCGCGTCCGTGGGTCTATTGTGTCCGCCACGGTCACCTTTTTCGACCTGTGCCGCACAGGCATTCGTTGGTTAGGGTAAGAACATTCAGGACGCACTGGTGTGGCATTCGTAGTTGAGGAAAAAAAATCCTCGCCGCACAGGTGCGGGATTCGGCGCGAAAGGGATAATTGTGATTGAGTAGAAAATGTTCACATTTTTATAATGAAAAGCATTGAAATTTAATATCTCTCAGAAGCAACAATGGGTTAGAAAGGGTTATTTCTTCTATCCACGTCGTTACCAATTATTACCCATAAAATCTCTTTTAAGAAACTAGAGGAATTCTTTAAAACAAATCAAGACGGAGAAATACTTTGAAAGAGAAAGGAAAAATACATTGAAGGTAAATGAAAGCAAACATATTGTGCGATATCATAAGAAAGAACCACTCGCTTCGGAGTCAAAGGACAGAGACGGGTAGGAGAGGAAGGACTGTCCGACTCAAAAACATCTTCTCGTGGGAATATGGACCGGAGGAGGGGAAGCGGTGGAACCCAAGGGAGAGACAGCTCTTCTCATGTCCGGAAGAAATCCACTCGTGAAGAAATTCGAAACGACGATCCGACGCTATGTGAAAGAACGGGCAGACGGGGAGAGAGGGAGAAACAAGAGATAAAATCGAAGAGGGAATGCTCACTCGAGTCGTCGTTGTTTGAGTGACCTATGGAGTGGTGGTGGATATGATCGGAGGTACGGGAACAGAGGATGTGCCCAGGGGAAATTAGTGCTCGGAGCCGCCAGACTTGACAGAGCAGACCTCGGTGTGGCTAATAGAAGTGCTTTCAAAGGCTTTCCACGATAATGAAACAATTACGCAGTGCTACTCTAAAAGTTTCTTCAAAGAATTTCCTCTCGATTCGGGTGAGGTAATTAGTAATAGCGTTGAAAATTAAGCATGGTCAAATGTGAAATTATTCGGTCACGTAATAGCAACATAATAACTCGACAATGAAAAGGAAAAGACAGGCTTTTCAAAGGTTTTTGAACAAAAAATTAGATTTAGTGTGTTTTCAAATTTCCGCGACAATCTTTGAATAGCCTTCTTTCGAATTACGTCATTCATTCTCCCTAAAGTGGTGAACCAGATTCTTCAGATTTGTATAGAAATAATGCATTAACACAAAGGTTATTCGTGAATTACGCAACAAATAGCATTATAAATTCGTGGATGATTACTCGGGAATTCCACCGGGTCAGATTCTCCAATGCGTGTCGAATCTTGGAAATGGTCCGCCTTATATACACGGATGACGGCGGCGACAAACGGGGCAAGAGTTACGTGATACCGCCGTCATCTGTATGCAAGGAAGTCATTTCCCAAGATTCCCTGACATGCCCTGATCAAGATGAACAACTCGTACAACGTCGGCTGAGATGGAGAGCCTGACCCGGTAGAATGCCCGAGTAACCTTCCTCGATTCTACACTCCGGGAAAGCCAGCGATCATTCTTCAGCATCATAAACCATTGTTAATTCATAATAATTTAGAATAGGGTAGGAAGCGCTGCTTCATTTTGATGACTCTAAGATAGTTCACAATGAACCGATATCGCAGAACAGACTCTGAAAGAAATTGTTGTCACTCTACGCAATAGGAAATAAATTGATCAAAGCGGTGAAATCAGTTGACAAAGGAGTATGGCATAGAGTACCGTAGCATACCGTAGCACGTTATATTTTATTGCTTACTTATATAAGTTTTGTGTAATGATAATTTTACTCTTTATTGCTGTTTATAATCCTACATTTTATAAATGCTTAATCATATTTCCATTTTTAATTTTTTATAATGACTACAGGTACAAAATTTTTGCATTGCTTCTCATTGCCATCTAGTTAACATAATTATGTTTGGTCGCGAAATTCCTATTATTTCACTACAATTAATCATAGAGCAAATGAGAAGGATTTAAGGCATTATTTTTATTCAATATATAAGCGAATTGCACTAGCAAAGGAGGCTTTCATGAACAGGAAGGAGCTTCTTAGAGGATCGTTATGTAAGAGTTTAAAGAAAAGGTTAGTGAAGAGTTTGATTTGGAGTGTAGCTCTCTATGGTGCCGAAACATGGACACTGAGGAAAGAAGACGAGAGAAGATTGGAGGCATTCGAGATGTGGGTATGGAGAAGAATGGAGAGGGTGAAATGGACGGAGAGGATAAGGAACGACGAAGTGCTGGATATGGTGGGTGAGGAGAGGCAGCTTTTGGATGAGATACGGAGGAGACAGAAGGTATGGATGGAGCGAGTACTTAGCGGGGAGGGGATGTTGAAAATGGTGTTAGAGGGTAGAATGTTAGGGAAACGAGGGAGGGGAAGGAAAAGAGTAGGATTTTTGGATAGATTGAAGGGGAGTAGGCCTTATAGTGAATTGAAGAAGGCGGTAATGGAAGGAAAGGAAGGCTCCCAGATCACTTCTTTAGTACTCCATGCAAACCTACCTTAATCGGTAGAATACATTAATAATAATTAGAATTACTTTTATGTTTTCTTAGCCCTATTTACGTTTTTGTGCAATATCTGAACGAAAATATGGTATGTGTATGCTATACTTAATGAAGAATATATTTCACCATATATCTTGTGATCCCCATAATTTAATATTTTTCTTGTTTAGGAAAAGTAATCGTGATAGGCTAATCTTTTTTTCTCTAAAAGATCAAATAAAAATCCATAGATAAATCAATTTATGACCAAATAATAAAAACCTTTTCTGGCACAATTCTCTAGGCAATTAAAATTAAAAATATAACATCGAAGTATAACTATAAAATTAAAAAATGGGAGCATACAGCATTAAGAAGGGAGAGGAGAAAAATCATATAAAATTTTACAGATAATTTTATTAATAACAAAGCATCAAAATTAATTTAATTTATTTACAATTTCTGCGAATTCGTTCGACAACTGTAGTTTCATTCATGTTTACGCTCGCACAACGCTTCCTGATTTTTTAGTACATGGTAAGTTTCGGGGCACTAATGAAGAGAACTGCCTGAAGGCGATTGATGAGGGTTTGCTCAAGATTTGGGAAAGAGAAGTGGAGAGAGAGAAAAATGCGCGAAGAAGTGCAGGACATGGGGAGAGAGGAGAGGAAATTAGCAGATGAGATACGCAGGAGTCGGTAGGCTTGGATGGATTGAACGAGTGTTGATTGGGGAGGGAGTGATGAAAACAGTGTTACAAGGGTAAACGAGGGTGAGGATGGGGGAGCCATATTTACGTTGAGACGCATTGCTGGGGATTCTGTCCACCGTGTGTTAACTTCATACGGTATCGTCTATCGTCTATTAACGACTACCTCATGCCTGCCGATTCTCAGACTTTAATTCTATTCCTGCGGAGTCTCGTTTGCTAGCCACTTTGTGTTAGGTGCATTCTTCATCCTCGAATGAATAGACCTTTTGATACATTATGGTGGCTAGTGTAAGATAAGAGGACGAAAGTAGAGCAGGTTAAGTATAAAGAAGAGATTATGAGTTTATTAACTTACAAATAAGGATAGAAAAAATTCTGAAGCGAATACTTGGCGGTGAAAGGATGTCGAAAAACGTTTTAGGGAGAAGAATGTTCGGTAAACGAAGAAGAAAAAGAAAAGATTTTTAGATAAGTGAAAGGGAGTAGACTTTACGCTGAAGAAGAGAGATCACAATGCCGACTCACTCGAGGAAATCAAAGGAGAATGATGATTTGAACCATTATTTTATTCTCCTGCACGTTGCCATGAAAAGTGATTCCACATCAAAAATAAGTGTAGTCTTATATACTTAATGGCTTCCATTTCCATATACTAGTTTTATATTTGCGAAATGTTACTTTTGAAATGATTTAAATGGAAAAACACCAAACAAAGGCCTCAAATGGGAAACCAGTTTCATTCATGTCATATCAGAACCCCGCTATATTTTCAATTCCATTAGAAGCGATACATTAAATTTTCCGAGCCGATAGGTATGGGAATTCGTTTTTCCCCTAACAATAAAGGACTTGGAAACAATAAATGCTAGGTGGAAATTCGTTACAGAATTTCCTTCATATTTTTTACCGTCTGATATCCTAACACCTCCCGCCACTCGCCCATTGAGGCGGATTTCAGGGTATTGTGTGCATGTAGATGTACAGACTTCATGTAAATCAGGTGGGCAATTATAATTACGTGTATGTAGGTGTGCGGTGACGCCAAAAACAATGTTTTTTGAGTCAACACTGCAACCCGTCCTCAAGATTTAGGATGATGTAAGGAAGGATAAAATTGGCGAAGTCATCACGCGGATTGTAGTTGATAAGAATGATCAAATAAAGTTTTTCATAAAAAAATTATCATTTCTACTGTTTACATTTATAATGCTGTGTAATGTGATAAGCTACTGTCTTGGTGGGTAGGCCCTCATCCTCTGCTGGTAATGACTTAAAAAAAAGAAAGTTGAAACAATAAACAGAGAAAATTTGAAAATGAAAGCAAAAATAATAAAGTGAAGGCACAACAATAACAAAACTGATCAAGAAAATATTTTAAAACTCAAAAAAGTTGTATTAACCGCAAAAACCGAGAAAAAATGAAAATAATGCTTTGAATTTACTGTTTTTTTTAATCCATTCTGACTCCTTCCGATGCCATTTGTTGGTTAGGCATAGTTCTTATATTCAGTATGCATTGCTTGCGCTCTAAAGTAGGTCAATTTTCTCGTTCCCTCACATTGGAAAGGTAGCACTGTTCCATTTACACTTGCTTTTACATGAGAGTAATTTGGTGGCAAATAGATGCATTCATGAAGAAAGATCTGAGGTTTTCCCGGCGTATGATGCTGTTGAAGTTTATTCGGGATTGCCACCGGATAAGGTTCTCCATCTCTGCCGACGTTTCGATGGCTGAGTCGTCCATCGTCATCAGGGCTTGATGACGATGACGATGGACGACTCGGCCATCGAAACGTCGGCAGAGATGGAGAACCTTATCCGGTGGCAATCCCGAATAAACTTCAACAGATGCATTCATCTTACACTACTATTGGTAAGTTAGTTAACGATGCTACACAAGCCTATCTTTGAACGCTCACGCGAGTGACTGCATTAGATTTCCATCGTCGCAAAAAGACATATGAATAATATTCCGCAAGGGATGCAGGTGAATTTTCTATGCTGGAGCCAATAAGGTGGTTTCCTATTATTTTTTTGTTGCATAAATAGTAAGATTATTACTCCTGGAGTTCGCATTTCACGATTTCAGATTTCTAAATGACGATATCTATTTTTCGCGACTAAATGGAAAGAGACAATTTTCAAGCGCGCGAAAATGCGACGGCTAAGTGTAAATGCTGGGAAAACCCTGTGTGACGTCATTCTGGTTCCCGCTGTCGCCGTGTGAGGTGAGCTTGGGGCGAGGGTATGTGCGCTACTGCGATGCCGGCTGCTAGCAGGTAGCGCTTGGCTTAAATAAGGATTATCAGGGTTCCCACTCTACCTGAATAATGAAATTCACGGCTTTTTCCAGGTTTTCACGGTTATTTTTCACGTTTTCATGGTTTTTTTAGGTTTTCACGGTCACAATTTCGCAAAATTCACGGTCCGTTAATAAGCCAACAGTAAGAAAATCACTGGCCGTATATCAACAGAAAATTAACGTACGCGGCAAACGCTGTGAATGTTAACGCCGCAATGAAAAGTGATATCTGTTATGACGTGAACTGTCGTTTGCAAAATTCAGGGCCGGCTAAAGGACCAGCCCAACCGCGCTCCTGCCTGGACGCCAAATACCTTTCGGACCTCCTTCCGTCCGGACACCCGAGGTCCTTTTTTAATTCCTCGCCGAGAGATTGTTTTTTGCGCACGTTGTTATTACTGTACAGTAACCGAATTTCCCCACCCCAATCATTCTTATTTAACGGAAAATATTTTATTTAAATTGTTTATAGAATATAATAAATTGATTCTCTCTTATTTAACGGGAAATATTTTATGAAAATTGTCTAAAGAACATAATAAATCGAAAAATAATTTCATACACCGTATTAGCACAATTCTAAGACGAACACGATTCTAAGACTACCCTCCTTTTTTGGAACTCCACTAGGGGAAATTTTTTTCTTCCTAATAGCGATACGATTATAAAATGAATGCGGAAAAACGATCACTGCTTTATTTTTTGCTAGGTTGCCTATGTCCCAGGAAACGCAGGATTTTGGCGAGTAATTAAGATATTCATTAAAGGTTTCAAACAATATTTTTAGATAATAACAGGAATAGTAGTACTTTATCAAGACATATAGGTCATATTGTTGATTCGACCCATATCCCTTTCAAAATTCTGAAGGAAAACGCCACCTCACTAAAAAAATGTTTGCTGTCCACTCGGCATTTACACTGCTATTATGGATTTCAGTCTGATGTAAAAATTCTTATCCATCAAACACCATTTCCAGTACACGTATTCACTAAAGCAATGTGCATGTTGTGCCAAAAACAACCGCATTCGCCGGCACAGTGACTGGTTGTGAGATGGATGACGAACGCCAAAAATAGTCTATTACTTGAATTGTTCCTGTCTATTGAATATATTTTTAATATAATTGAGGTTGTGTGTAAAGCGTGAACAATGTTGCCTTAACCGTCAGTGGCACGCTCATCTGGATCTTCGCCTTCATATCTCTACTTGTTTTCTCCAACTCTACCCCCACCCCTACCGTCATATGCTAGCGGACAACCCAAGGCGCTCTGCAATATTCACGCGCATCTAGCCCGGATTCTTTTCTTCGTGTTCAATTATTTTCAGTCCATCTCTTTAAGTTCTCAATAGTTTCTTCGGAGGGGCCGAGGTCCGAAGACGAGTAAAATTAAATTAGTGAAAATGAAACCTGACTTTATTAAACCCACATGGAAAACACTCGGTGGTTCGAAGTCCAGCCACCCTGGAAAGTAGGGAACCACTCGTACGAGGTGAAGTTCGGAACTGATGCTATCGCGTACGGGGGTACGCAGAGCATACTGCAGAGGGCGAAGCGTGACCATATGACTGCGCCATCAAATTTTTTACCCTAAAGATACCCATTCTTTTCTATCGTAGCGCCAGATGAGCAGATGTATTCGGATGGTTAGTAGAGAGAAACAAAAACCCTGAGAAGATATTCCTTCGTCAGTAACTCTGACAAGTGAGACTTATAGTATAGCTCGTAAATTTATAACTGATAACAACCTGATATCATGTTTCCGGGACAAAATGTCAAATTAACTGCCGAGAAGCTCAGCTACGACGATATCGCGTTTCGCCAAAAATCACCATCGTATTTTTCCATCTATTTCCTTGCTTAAAATACGTCGCGTTAGGTCTCTTTTTTTTTAAATGCGTGCAAATTACTAACATTTCAATCTAATAAAAGCATAATAGCAATTACTGAATATCATTGTTAGATACCTTTTGGGCTAATACGTGACTCATGCAGCAGTTGACCTCCAGGAAATAGGAACTTTGAAGGAGTTATAGAGCGTTCCACATTTAGTTGACAGTATGGGCTCTTATGGGGAATCGTTTCCCATGTTAATTTCCATAAGGCCAGGAGCGCGGTGTTGTCAATAACAGCACGAAAATTAATGTTGCGTAATGCACTGATTAAAAAATTGCATTCTTATGTAGAAAGAGATGCTGCATTCATTGGTGCCAATAGTTTTTCGATAAAAATTATGACTAAAGCTATAAAAAACATTTCCTTAAATTTCCGTCAGAAACGTGTATTTTTTACTTTATCTTCTTCTCGCAATTTCTGCCTAACCGTTGTCTGTATTGAATTGAATCTTCAACAGAAAATTCTTCACACTATTTTCTCTTTGAAGGTCTTCACCAATTGTACAAATATTGAGTTAAAATGTTGTTATGCCGACGTAACACCCTTTAGGACAAGAAAATTTTGATTTTTGCAAGGTGAAAAGTAGTCGCTTACTAACTTACGTTTCTTACGTCGTAGGTCCCTATATGCTGCATACCAAATGTGATGAAAATTACAAAGTTATTTTTGGTGAAAAAATAATTAACTTAAATCAATTCTGAAGCGAGTTACAAGGTTTTGATCTTAAGAAAAAATATTACGGCGCCGCTGGGCCGGGCTTCTTGCTTTTCCTTGCGCGCAGAGGGAAAATTCTCGGGCGGGAAAGGAGTTTTTTGTCAATGCATACTATGAAATGTATTAATCTATTCGTTTGATATCCCAAACAGAGAATACTCATACGTCGTAACAGCAGTGTTTTTATCGGAATACATTGATACACGAAAGTAAGCAAGCGACTTGGAAATAAGACGCTTTCGCCTTGGGTGTTTCGGTCCCATCGCGGAAACCAAGAAAGAGAATATCTCATAATCTGTGCGATACACTACCACATCCAGTGCACGCCTTTTAAAAAAGGGGGCTTGGGTTTTTTCTGAGTTCCTTTCATAGGGTACCATAAAACCTGCACCAGAATCGACCCAAGCCGAAGGGGTCGTGGGAAGAATTTACGAAGGCGTTCAGTTTGTCGTTGCATTTTTTGGAGTGAACAAGTGTTGTGTGGTCTGCTGAATTTAAGAATTGTGAAGTGTGTTTTACACTTATCTCTGCTGTAACACACCCAATCAATATGTCAGATACAAAGAAGAGGAGAAAAGGTGAGAAGCTTATAAGCCGCGAAAGACAGTTGGTGCTCAGTCTTATCGTACTCCAGGAAATCTCTCAGCATTTGTGAGGCCTGCCGAGAAACTTCGAAGGCTACTGGATGCTCGGAGTCTACTGTTTACAGAGTGAGAAAGGAAAGCTCCCGTGGTCCATTGGTAACTCCTTCAAAAACTAAAGAAATTAGACAGCCTTACAAAAATTCGAGAGCAGTGATTTTCGACGATTTTGTCCGATCGGGAATTAGAAGGAAGGTACATGAATCCTTCGTGAAAATATTCCTCCGACTTTAAAATCCATCTTAAACTCGGTATATATGGATAGTATTCTCCCAGATTACAAAAGGACAACACTATCTCGTCTTCTTTTGGACATCGGCTTCGTGTACGAACGCAGGGGGAAAAGAATCATCCTCATCGAAAGGGATGATATTATTCGTTGGTGGCACATTAATTATTATTTAAGGCAGCTATAAAAATGTCGTCGCGAACGCAGGACGAGTGTATTCACATGCGAAAGTTGGAATAATGTTGGACAAATAGTGAACATTAGTTTGCGAAACAAACAATTAGAAAATCCGCGTCAAGCTTTCCTTGCTGGACTAAATACTGGGCTTGGCCCCCACTTCCCGAGGAGGATGATTTGCAATTATACACGCAGGAACGGAAAATGGGTTCATAAAAGGAGCATCGCATGTGTTTCTGTACAAAAAGAACTCAATGGATGAGTATGAAGAAGCGGGTGGCGAGTGTTACCAGAGATGGTTTGAGCACTCACTTCTTGCAAACTTACCCGAAGGATCAATTATAGTGGTAGATAATGCCTCTTATTACTCAAGGAAATTGGAATCCTTGCCTACTACAAGGTGGAGGAAAGAGAATATTAAGGAAATTAGCTTTGAAGATGTCAGCTTGAAAAGAGATATTTAATTTACAATAAACCAAAATTTTGAAAAATTAAAGATTGATGATGTCTTATACAACATCGCCTTTCATGTAATACTAGCCAGAGCCAAAAAATATTGCATAATAAGGAAGGAATATAAATTTTGTCTCATTCAGGAGTGGCAATAATTTTAATTATCCTTCAATTTATTGCTATTTTTTACATTACAGATTATTCATTATTCAGCTTGCGCATTGAATAAGTACGTACATGAAATAACAAAAGACTTTTCCTTTTATATTGGAGCAAAGGTATTTTAGTTACGGTAAAAAATTCCTTAATTTACGTCGTCTTTCGTGCGATCCCTAACTCCTTTTTGAACTAAACCATTTTGGCGCTCTATTATGTGTGGTTGCATACGCTGTTAGGATGCCTGCCGGCGGAGCGGAAGCTTGGCAACACTGTTATCCATAAGGCCCGTACTGTCAACTAAATGTGGAACGCTCTATAGGCTGAAAAAGGTCAGTGGGCGAGAAGAGGGGGCAGCGCGAAACACGTTTCTATTGTTCTCGTGTAACTCGATATTTTTTTCGAAGCTAAGGTCTTCGTAATACAATCCCTGCGCGAGCTGGGGCCTTATTTTACTTTGAAGAAGAGGAAAGCTTCAGAAGGGGAGAGGCGAATGCTGAATGGAAGGGGATAACGAATCTTGGGAAATGCGCTAATGTTACTTTCCCACGGCACTGAGCTTCTCCCAATGGTAGTTCCATCTCTTGGGGAAGATTCCAACTATGGGCTATTCGTTATTAGTCATAAATGACACATTGTATTTATTTCGTCTCCTTCTCGTCTAACGATGGATGCGGGAAAATTAAGCGTCGGAACCGCGATCTTCAAACGATCAATGCGAGAAACGATACTTCGTGGAACGATAGATGCGGGAAAAAATTACATTGTCTATAAGGAACTTTATTTGGGACCAGAAACGGCGAACGATCAATGCGGGAACGATAGATTGAGGTTCCACCGTATAACTTTTCTTTTGAAAGCGGCAGTGTAAGGACTTCTTTTCTCTGCTATCGTAATACTCTGAAACCAAAACTGAATCGATCACTCTAATCAGAGGAAAATCATGTTCCCTTCATACTATTGCTCTGGGAAAAATGGAACGACTTTGTAGCAGTTTATATCGCGACGGCATTGAGGCTTTAACGTAACAATCCTAGGCGGATATAGGGAGGGGCACGGGAGCACATACCCCCCAGACACTTAAAAAATATGCAAGATTTTGAATATGGTCACATTATCATTGCGCTCGTTTTGTATCATGAGGTATCCTTGTGCCCCCCCCAGAACAAAATCCTGGATACGGCTTTGCTTGTGCTCCCCACTCCCCAGAAAGAAACCCTGGATCCGCCTCTGGTTAAAATTTAGGTAAATTGTAATCAATCACACAAAAATTTTGTAAGTTGATCAAGCTCTAACTTGAATGGAGCCGAACCCAGGGTAAAGCAGGCGATCTCGCGGACACGGCAGAAGTGCACCCGGCGATTGATTGGCACGCACGCTTTACCTGCTGCCTAAAATGGCAATAGTTTTTCACTTTAATACAAAATTAAATAAGCTAAATTACTGTTCAGGTATTTTTGCCGTCGAGTTTTCGTTGTATGGCTATATATATATTAGGTGACAACCTCAGGTATCCATAATTTTTTCCGACGAAAATTATGCAACCCAATTGACGTCGAGAATTTTGCATTCGATTGTAAGACGAACCCTCTTTTCTGCAGGAGTTAGGAGGAAAAAAAAACCTTGTCTTCGATAGGTGCAAATAAGTACATTATAATTCACATGGTTTGAAATACATATATAAAGACATAATAAATACCTGCTGAAACATGTTATTTTCACATTCACTTTACTTTATCACCCGTCAAATATTTCCACACAAACTTTCCGATTGCGACGTAAAACTGGCAAGTCCCAGGTCGACGCATGCGGAAATCGTGTAATGCAGTATTGCCATAAGCGGAAATCTTCTCTCGTTTTCAGGCCGCAACGCGCGAGAATTAGTAACGTCGCGCCGAAAGCTCGCTGTCGCCCGGTTCAAACGCATTGAGCGTAGTGTCCACAGCGCATAGCAAGTTGTCCAGGTTAGCGGTCTTCCAATCACAGGTTTGAGGGTGTTGAATAAACGTTCAAATTTTTCGACACAAATGCCATCTAGATTTAGTTTCGAAAGTGGTCGCTGCAGCCATTGGGACGCCTAATTGGGTGGAAGGGGGACTAACAAGCAGTGACCGAGGGAGGGGAAACCAAGACAGTCGAGGAAAATAAACAAGCTGATGAGAATTGGTGTCATATTTCAGGTGGGGGGAGAGAAAAGGCCTGCGCTGGGAAAATATTTTTTTTCTTCAGGCAACATTCGTTCCCACGCTTTTCTGACACATGCGACGATGCTCGCTACAATGAATAGAAGTGCCCTCGCTACGAACGAAGTTGAAAATTTCTGGGAAGGTATTATTATCAAGATTGAGAGATTTTTAAGGTTTTAGGACGAAATTCACGGCTTTTTCCAGGTTTTTTCACGGTAGACGAAATTCACGGCTAATTCACGGTTTTAAGGTTTTCACGGTTGAGTGGGAACCCTGATTATTATTCCCCTATTTAAAGAAGGAAACTTTCCGAACTTAGGTCATTTCAATGGGTGATTATTAAGACATGTTTCCCTGAGCTCTGACCCTCATATATGCATTGGTTATGTCAGACTATGTAAAACTCCTATCTACTCATACAGAATCTAGGCTCCTGTGACGTCAATAGGAGTGGAATCGCATGTGCGCCAATATGGCCTTTCTCAAATGAGGTTAAAAATGACCATTTCCATTCGTCTAAACTGGGATTTCTAAAACCAAATAATTTGTCTATTATGAATACACTAATTGTGGGTAAGGAATCGCAATCAATGCATTTCGTTTTCTTTGATGAAGTAAACTACCCTATTGTGGGGCAGCTTTATTTATTGGAAAACTTGTTTGACCGATGTCACGTGGCATGGGATGATGGGGAGAATTCATAGGGTGGTGGGATGGAGAGAGGGGTGGTGTGGTGAGGGTGGGATAATTGCTTCGGAGGGAGAGGGTGAAGAGGAAAAAGCCCTTTCACTCGACGGAGGACAGATGAGGGCGGGTGGCAGGGGGTGCAACTCAGGGGGTGCGCTGTCCTGGTATTTCAACCATGACGTAAACAGAGGGGGTAAGTTGGAAACGACTCGGGATTATAACGCCATAATTGCACCACAAAAAGGCTTGTTTAAAAATAATCATGGCCTCATTCCAGGATGGAAAAAAAGCCACCGACGTAATATTATTAACAATGAGCGCCATAAAAAAGTTGAAGTTGCTCAGTTTTCATCCCCATTCTTAATTAAGCTCAAGACAGGTCAGGAGAGCGTGGAGGGTGGGTGGGGGGGAGGATTAGGGGAGGGGGTTGATTTCATTGGAGGGAATGTAGGTGTGGGCAAAAATGGCGGCTGTGAAAAAGAGTTGCCTTCGTGTCTCGTGCTCGTCAACAACACTGAAGTCGAGAAAATCCCCCGCACAGGGAAGAATACATCATTTAATCAGCAACGTGACACAGAGATTAGAAGAAGACGAGGGCGGCTTAGTCCTCGTCAAAAAAGACATCGCGACATCTTATCGTTCAAAGCAGAGGCGACGGCTGATTCATTCGTAAGTAAAATACCATGTCGACCAGTGAGGACGAGGTGTGTTGAGAAAATTGTGGGAGTTTTAGTTTTTTCTTCCTACATTTACTTATTCGTCTACATCAATGCTGTCGCCCTCAAAATATTCCCCATTAGATATTATGCACTTGTGCCAGCTCCTCTTGCTTATACAATCATACATACTCAATTTCGAGGTATGTACACTTTAGCTCTGTAAAATTTCCTTGTCAGCTATGCTTATAATATGACAACCCTTAAAGGTTCTCTTTACTTTTAGAAGCAGAAAAAGTCACATTGAGCCATGTCTGGTAAGTCGGAGTTGTGAACATGGAGTCTGATGAATCGTTTACATTATTTTTCTTTACCAAAAATTCACAAACAAGCAATGAAGTGTGACCTGAAAATCGTCGAGCTCATGAAAATACGTCTATTCTCTGAGGCAGCCACAGACAAAGTAAACAATGAATACAGCTGATAGTTTATAATACTTCTGAGGCATGAAAACCAGCATAAGGAAAAACATTTATAATCGTACTCTCCAAACTTGTGAACAATTTAGCGCTTTTAATATCTACCGCCTGCCGCTTGTATTTTCGTTGTACTTCCGATCCCTGCCATAGGACTATCGAATTTTCTTACATTAGCTACATATATGTGTCAGCATGTTAATAACCCTACTTTTAGCCTATTCGCATTTTCCGTAAGTTTTAGTACTTCCTGTGGTACCGCTAAATCCATTTAGTCACACACATAATGGAAGAGAAGCGCGTCACCATAGTTCCACACCTTCATACTCACTCGATAGGCTTCTTCATAGACCGTAGTCTCCTTTCCTGTGTGCGCAGGTATAAAAATATATCATCACTTCTCTAAAAGTTGGTAACATCGATTTATTTAACGCCGACGAGGCGCCAAATAAGGGACAAGTCGTCTCACTACGCATCGTTTTTTACCTTCTACCATCTTCTGATTTATATTATCAAAGATAAACGACCTCCTAGCAGCATGCGCGGGATGAATTTTGCTGTGTCAGAGGCGTGGGAGGGGGAGAAGCGAGCGTGGAGGGGAAGGGATCGGCCTGCGGCTCTGCAGGGTTATTCCACTAATCGTATGGCCGGGCCATAAGTCGAAATCGACCATAACTACGGCCTCGCGACATACGTATGGCTTCGAGCGATTCTACTCTGAGCGAAAGGCCATAAGTCGGGCGGTAGCTATGGCCTAAAGGCCGTAATATTATGGCCTGCCTAGGAGGCGGTCATAACACGGGCCAAACGAAATAACATTGCTCGCCTAAGGTGTTATAAAAGAAACTTACGAAGTGTCATCGATTACATAGCGATTGTTTCAAGAAATATATGAATATTGTGGGTGAGCACATACGGATTCAACGGGCATTGGCTAGATATATTTAAAAAAGACGTCGTTTTCATAAGGAGGATACGGGATACGTGTAGGTAATCCGTTCGCATACGATGATGATATTTTCTCTGATAGTATCATATTGATGTTTTAACTTTATACAGCTACCGAAACATAAGCCTCTGATAATAAAATTAATGAAACTTAAAGTTTCAATTTCATCTTTAAATTTCGTGTATTGGCTGGATTTATAAGGCTTTTGGGGGCAAATGATTGCAGCCATTAGACAATAGTTACACCATTGGAAGGAGAGGAAGGGGGTTAGAACTACAATAGGATGTCATGTTCTAACTCTATCCATTACATGCACAATTCACGAATATTATAATACTGCACGGTACAAATTTCTTCTGCTTCTTCTCGCCGGTGATTTGCGTTCTTCACTTGTTTTAAAGATCTTCAGCGTCTGCCGCTAGATTAGTGTTTAAAGAAAATCCAAATTTATCCTTTAATAAGAGTCCATTTCGGTTAAGGAACATATAATTAATTTTTTATTCACGTTGGAACAAACTTCCTTCTCAAAAAAATGACTGGTGTATAAAAAAGTGAACCAAACTTATAGTACCAATTATAATTCTCATACTCGCCTGCAGAAAGGGCGTTAAGACTTTTGGCCGGGCCATACGATATGGCCCCTCGAGAGTGGAATCGGTTTAGGCCGTAATTTCGGGTCAGACCATAAGAAACTTACGGCCGGCCATACGTATGGCCCCGTTTAGTAGAATAGCCCTGCTGGTATCCGCGACGCTGCGTGGGCGTTGGAATATTTTCTTCGCGGACGCAGACTCAAATTAGGCATTTTGTGGCTAAACGGTGGCAGATACGTCAAAATGCACGAAATACTTGCCCCAAAGGACAGTAACTCGGCAAAATCTATAGGGAATGACCATAAAATATTATATTTTCGAATTTTGATCCTCCCCCCCCCCTAAATTGCATTTGAGCGAGGGTCAGGGGTTCACGTACAGGTCTCAAATTTTTCAGGCCTTATTTTTGATCGGTCCCACAACTTTTTTTCATTGGGCCAGATGGATTTGAAAAAAATCGATTTTTGCGATCCGCCCTATTGTGTATGCCTCTCTACAGACAAACATCGAGCCATAATCTCACTAAAATTTAAGGTGGAATGAAAAAGCACGAATTTGTTAACGAAATTCCAACTTGAGATAATACAGTCCATAAAATTCGTACTCACAGAAATTTTGTATCACCTGAAGGGACCAAGAGCCAAGGTACCACCTTCTTACATGGCTTACCTGGAACGAGAAAGAAAGAACGATTTAGAAAATAATCTATATTCATCTTCATAGCCCAAAATATATGCTTAGAAGTTAGTTCTACCTTGAATTTCTGTTTTCAATTTTAACTTACAAATTTTGAAATCAATAAAAGGCATCACAATTAATGTGAGTTGCTTTAAATACTTCGAGGGAAAAATTTGCCTCAACAGGACTCCCTTCACTAATTTTTAAATGCATGGAAATTGCTATGAAGTAACAAGAAATCACAGAGAAATTATTAAGAAATACCAAATATAGAGAGTGAGGCATTAATCATGGTGAATGGAATTTTCATAAAATGTTAACGAATTCATAACGCCGGGTATAAATTACCGTCCATCATACAACTTCGGTATCATCAATGAAGACATAATTTCAACGTATGCGCAACAAAGAAGTCAAAATGAACGAAATTCATTACCTCACGCAGTGTTCACGAAATAGCCTTGTTGTCGTACAGGATGTCGTATAAAGTCGCCTTGGTTATCATCAAATACGGGCTGGACAATAAGTGAAATATATACATATTTTGAATGAAGGAAGAAATCCTTCCTTTCCTTCCTCTTGTATCCTTTTTTTCTTCTTAATTTGGAACGATGCTCTGTTATAATTCCAGTTTTAAAAGGATTTAAGACTAAACATTTCTCGGGTTACAACGCGTGCATTATTGCCGTAGACAACAGCTTCCGGCGAAAGCAACATCCTCTTTGTGTCTTTAGGACGAGGGTCCCCAGAGAGAGGCGGCATTGCGTTTGCCGCAGATCGAGGTAAGTATATCATTGTTCTCAGCTGTTTGGGAGTAATTGTAGATGTTGCCTGTCAATTGTGATACGAATGGAAGCAATTATTCATATCAGTGAGAAGGGAGAAGTGTTTGCACTGGTGATGTTTTGTACCCATCGATGGGAGGGTGTGTTTTACAAAGCAAGCAAGTCCCTTCCCACCTTCCCATATTTCCCCAACCACCTCCCACACCCATTATCAACCCCCGCAAGAGACGAATGACGCGTCATGCTCATTCGTGTGACGTTTACATTTCCTGCCAGCGCATCTCTGTTTCAGGGGGAAGGGGAGGAAACACACTCTCCATGAATGTTTATTTCGGGGCACACTCACATCTCAAAATTGCTTCTCCGTACGCAATAGTAATCCCATTCCGAAAAAAATGAAGAGAACCGTAGAAAGCGACGTCAAGGGAGGCATATGGCGGTGGGAACGAGTGAATATTGAGGGAGTGTTGCTACGGAGAGCGACTCTTTTCGGGAAAATAAAAGGGTAAGGGATGAATAAAGCAGTTATTTTTTACGCCGCACTCTAGAATGATGTAAAAATATCTGACCAAAAATGATTTTTTTACTATTTTGCGTTTCTATGAGAAATATATTAAATTGAAAGAAAATAATGCCCCTATAATGCAAAAGTATGCCTTGTTTTCAATACTCAATTATCTGTCAAAAAAGGCGCATTTCATTTTTTCGGCAAAATTTCATTTAATCCATGCTTGGATGTCTAAGCTATAAGAGTTGCCTTCACTCAATGGCAGAGCCGAAGGCGCGGACGTAGAAGCTGTACAGGTGAGCCAATATCACCTTAACCTGTCAGATAGCCAAATTATAAAAACTAATGACTCGCGCATATGTTCTGCTGTTGTCTGTAGTGTTGTATGCGATAAAATGAAACTTAAAAACTAAATGGTTCATGGGATTTTGAATACAAACAGATGGGAACATTGATTATTATTCTTTTAAATTCAATTATTTATTGATAACTATTGTTTATTATTATTATGCTTTTCATTTTGAATTTTGAGAGTTTTTCTCTTAACAATTAAGTATGTTTTATTCTTTTTTGTGACAAATTTGCAGCAGCGAATTTAACCTTTAAACAATGAAATGCAGATAAAAGATCCATAGACCTGTGATTTGAAGGAGGTAGAGACAGAGGAATGACTCATAGGCGATTAATTAGGTGAGACAGTATGTATGTAGTTGGGATACTTGAGTTGCAGTCCCATATGTCTGTAAGTAGTTAATTACCTGTGCCCTTCAGCCTGGACTTGGAGTTATTTATTAGGTGAGAAATTAATTCGTTAATAGAGAAATTTTTCGTATTTTTACCTATAAGAATATGGAAGATGCAATTTGTGACAGGTCCTGATAGGGGACTATTTGACCTACCGAATATTTTATTCGAGAGAATTTAACCTCCACATCGCAGTACTACAGCCGTAAGGTCACCACGCACATAGCGTCATATATGTCGCCGTACCGACCTAGATGGTTTCCACCTCCACATATTAGAAATAGAGCTGCTGCCAAGGGGGCGACAGAACTGCGATATATCGTATAGAAAACCTCTTTTGTCTTGATTTTTCCGGAGCCCCAGTGGTCCAACGGCCTACTCAACATAGAGGCGCTGGCGTAGCCTGTTTTTCTGTGCAGTCTGCTGGGCAGTAATAAACTGGGGGCTGCCATATTGAATCTCGTTGTAAACAAAGGTGATATTGAGGCTTATTGATAAGTAGTTATTATTGTTAACTGCAGACTTTTTTATTGCTTACAGTGTCCCTTACGATTTTGGAATGTGCTCGATGAAGGATACGAGTCTCACAAATGAAAAAACGACTTCGTTTTCTTCCACTAATTTATTTTCACGGTACGACATGTTTCGACCTTGAGCGGTCATTTACGAGTACAAAGATTTGTTAAAAGTCGGGTAAATTTATACCAGGAAGGGACTTGGGAAGGTTAGAGGGGGAAGAGGGTGTTAGGAGGGGGAGTAATGGGTGGCGGTTATTGTGAGGGATGGGAAAACCACTGCGAGGACCCTCCCTCACAATATCCGCCCATTCCCATCCCTCACAATAACCGCCACCCATTACTCCCCCTCCTAACACCCTCTTCCCCCTCCAACCTCCCCAAGTCCCTTCCTGGTATTAATTTACCCGACTTTTAACAAATCTTTGTACTCGTAAATGACCGCTCAAGGCCGAAACATGTCGTACCGTGAAAATAAATTAGTGGAAGAAAACGAAGTCGTTTTTTCATTTGTGAACTTTAACTTCCACAAAGTTGAGCCTGATACCATTGAACGTATACGAGTCTCAATGATCTTGGTTATAGCTAAATTGCATGGGTATGAAATGCATTTGGTGATGAAACTGTGAGTAATTCTGTTTCCTTCATTATTCCATTTTGATTTCAACCTGTGATTAGCTAACCTTTCCTCATGTTTTCAAATTTTCATGGTGTCTTGTATTCCTTATATTTCAAAATGTTTTTCATTGTACTTGCAGTTTTTCTAGTGTTCAAACTACTCATTAATCGCTACCGCTATGCTTTGGTTTGTTTAATGCTAATCATTTTGTTGGTTGTGTATGTAATTTGCTATTTCAACTCTGTCCTTTCGACTGTTTTGTTGTCATCAATTGAGCATAATTCATTAAGTGTTCTACGATGTTTACATTTCTTAAAACTTTAATCTCTTTCATTATGAAGTAAGAACTTAATTTCCACTACATTGGTATAAAAATATTCTTCACTTTTCTCGTTATCTACTTTTGGGATACTTTCTTTCGTGTAAGTGAAGGATATTAACTTCTAAGAACCTTTCATTTTAAGACTCCTCTGCCAAGATATGTTGTATATCTGAATGGGTACTCATCATGAACAACTTCCTACGAAATAATGTCCTCTTTTCATAATTAAATAATTATTATCCATGAAATGGTATCCAAACTTGCATGCTTATTTCTAGTGAGGTGTTGTTATGGTCTATGGTTTCAGGATTAGCATTATTTTCCCTGTACCAGAGATATTGCAAGATACATCAACGTCAAGGAAAATTGGGTCACTCTCTTTGTCTATAACTGTGGAGTGTTTACTTAAGTAATGGAATCTTTCTCCTATTACGCAAAGGCTGCTCATCTCTCATTGCAATGTACTGCTGTCATTGATATTTGTTGCTTGTGCATCTCATGTGCTTGTAGAATTGATAACTTCCACAGATTTCATCTCTAGTATGTCATATTTAAATTGTTATTGTTGTATTTCTTTTACTAGTTATTGTATCAATAAACACAAATGTCCACTGAAGTGAGTTTCCGAGATCATTATTCTTACCAACCACCAAATCGTCAGTTGACTTTGTTCATTAATGTTGTATTATGGTTACTAGTTTAGTAACCTGGGGAAGTTCATCGGGAAAATTTTCCTACGTTCATTGCTTTTAAGTTTCTCGCAATTGCAGTAGCATTATTAAGCCTGAATAGCACGCCCTATCGTGACGCGTAAAAAAAGTTTGAAACACGCGCCGAGATGTGCATTCAAACTTCGCGGCAGCATTGGACCACTGGCATCGATGGCACTGATGTATCAAAACCTATACGCATTATCCTTATGGGTATGTCGCCCCCTTGCTGCTGCTATCTACTCCGGGACAGGTGAGGCATAATGGTTGGCGGCCTCCAGTCACGCCATCTTCAAAAGTTTCGGCGTCATTGAAATAGCCTACATTACGCAAGGATACCCCAATATGCCCTGACAGCGCCGTTGCTTTTTCCACGGCTGTTAATTGGGCGTTCGACCTTGCTTACCTCGCATCTAAACTCTATATCTAGGGGTACACACGGCATCCGCAACCCGGTGGACGCACTCGGTGACTAAGCTAAGCCGAGAGAAACACATTTTCATTCATCAACAAAAAGAGACCGGTTGAGAAGAAGTTAAGCTTTCTATTAAGGAAATTTAATGTTAGTTAATCCTACGCAGCTTCAAGAAATAGAGTTGAGGAAGGAATCTTTGATAGGTTTTAACTTTTACTCCAAACTGTTCAAGGTTATGATGACGAGTAAGGTATCGAAATAACAATCTTATAAATTTCATGGAATGATGCCTACCTTAAAATTGGCAATTTTTCTAAGACGGTATTCATTTAAGTTAATTAGTAATAATACCTAGCAAATGTATCTTTTAAATTCTGTTGCAAAAATTAAAATTCATGTCGAAAGTTCAAGCACGCTACTTAGAGAGTAGATGTCGAGCACGTATGCCGGGAAATTCTCGACGAATGCAAAATATTACTATACTAGTTATGTTTTTCTTAAAATTTCCTTTATGAGTAATCATTCGATCGAAACCGATCCATTATCATTATCTCTGAAAACTAGAATGGTTTGCATTGAAAATTCAATATTACATTACTATAATTATAATACCAATATTAGGCTGTATTGATATCAAATATCGGGACATTTATGCCGGAGCAGACAAAAACATTAAACCCAATGCAAAAATAATACCCGATTAAAATTCGGCTCACATTTTTATTGGGCTCCGTATATATTTTCGGATGACACGTTGTGATACTTTATAAGGAGGCGATTTTTACCCTAGATACATCGTCGGAAGGTGATTTTTTATCCGGCGCGCTGTTTAAATCAGTTGATGCACACTGATATTATATCGGGAGGCGAATTCACCGAATCGGACCGATAAAAATATCGTGACTGAATAATATCGGATAATCATATAGGCCAACAGTCAACATCGGATTCGGAATACATCATAATATAATGATGTTTAACAATGCATCGCCATATCTCCAAGGCGAACTGAAACCCCATTCACCAACACGACCCCTTCTCCAGGTTACTCGAATTACGCGAAACTGACTTCCTCGCATCCGCGACTGAGCGTTTATGTATTGCTCTCTCGTCGCTCTGTGTCAACAATCAAACTTAAGAGGGAGAGTGTGAGAGTACATACTCAAACTAATCAACACTTGAGACACTCCCCGTTGTCTCCTTTTGCGATCCCCTTCTCTGCAAGCTTCTTATCTCCTCACTGATGCCTTTCGAACTCGCCATAATGGGAACACTGATTCCAAGGATCATACACCACGAGTTAGAGCAAATTTCAGAGAGTGAAAGCAAACATCTTGAGCTACAAATATGAGATAGAGGAAATTAAGCCGGAAAATATAATGGTAGATACTTCCTGAAATTCATAAACATCCAGAAGATCGCCATAAAAGAGAGAAAAAGATGGCTAGGTTAACGCATATTTCATTTAAGTCATAAAAATAGATGTAAATGAGTCTCTTTCAATGCTAGAGAAAGAGCTTCTTCATTTCGTTTCCATTATCCAACACATCAGGCAAAGCAATTACATTTGAAGGCCCAAGCCCTGAGAATAATGCTTTATAAATTATTATTTACCGATTTAGCTGGCGGAGAGGGCAATCTCCTATAAATACCAACAATATAACGAATATAATGCTAAACTAATGCGAAGTTTGATAGTCCTAGCCCGACCTAGGGTGGTTATTTGGTTAACACTGCCGCCACTGAACTACTTCAGCATCGGTGACAGACCAGCGCTTTTCTCCAAACAACGTTTCCTGCAAAAATTAGGAAATTTATGTAACTATTCCCTAAAGAGTCCTAATGTTAACTTCAAATTTCCAGCGAAAATAGAATTTTACACATTTCCTATTATTTTTATTGCCCAAATCGAAAGACTCTTACTCCTGGAGTACGTATTTCACGCTTTTAGATTTTTAGATGACGACATCTATTATTCGCGATTAAATGAAAAGTGAAAATTTTCAATCGCGCGAAAACACGACGGCTAAGTAAGAATGCTTTGAGAACCCCGTGTGACATCATTCTGGTTCCCGCTGCCGCCATGTGAGGAGACCTTTGGGTGAGGCTCTGAGTGCTTTTACGACGCAGGATGCTAGCAGGTAGCAGAGTACCATGCTAGCTGGTAGCGCTTGCCTTAAATAAGGATTATTTATACCTTATCAAGCGAAGAAAACTTTCCGACCTTAGCCAGTTTTAACAGGTGATTATTAAGACATGTTTCCCTGAGCTCTGTGCCTCATACATGCATTGGTAACCTCAGACGATGTGAAACTCCTATCCTCTCGTGTAGAAACTAGGTCCCTGTGACGTCACGTGGAGTAGCATCGCTTGGGCGCCAATCTAGCATTTTTCAAATGCGGTTAAAATTGACCATTGCCATTCGTCTAAACTGGGATTTCTAAAACAAATTATTTGTACATCATGAATACACTAATGGTGGGTAACGCATCGTAATCAATGACTTTCGTTTTCTTTGATGAAGGAAACAACCCTATAGCTTACAAACTTGCACATAAATGGGAGTCAATAATGACTCGAAGACTACGAGTGATGCATAGTGCACATACATGTTTCTAGATCCGAAGGAAACGATGAGTTAAGAGAGATATCATGCCAAACAGATAGGTGTACGAAATAGTTCTTTTCCGGACGGAAGAGGACTAGCGGTTAATAAATGCTAGGTGGGACTCAATACTAATTCACCCCATTGTTCACCTTCAGGTCAATTTTTTTTATAATTGACTTCGTAACATTTCTCGCTGCACACCTAATGAGCCGGTTTTGCGAAGTTTAATATAGACGCCTATGGTCAAAAGTGATATTAGTCGTCATGGAAACTGGTATGGCGTTCTAACCGCAGCATTTCAATCAATCAAACAAAGCGACTGTATAGAGAACGCTACATAATGTGCCAAATAAGGTTGCCACTTGGGGTTTAATATAAACGGATTTCAAACCTGTCCGCATCGCGGCGATGATGTTAAAACGATCCTATTAGTCATATTCTATAATAATTAAAATCAAGAAAAATAGAATTTAACATTTTACGAATTTGATCGATCACACCATCACGAACATGAATTCCGGTTAAAAGTCCTAATTATAGCTTACTCTGCATGGAATTTGGATCGCTTTGTCCGTCAGCGCCGCGGGTGGTAACATAGGTGTACCTACCTACTTAAATTAGTGGTGGGTGGATACATCTTCAGAGTCCGATTGGAGAATCCTCCATTAAAATATTCCTGCAACCGAACTTCAGTCGATGCTCTATTTTCGCCCGTTGAGGAATGCCAAGGCAAGGAGGGCGGAGTGGGGCAACGCGAATGACGCAACGCAACGTCAAAGAGAGAGGGGGGGTGGAAGTTGCAGCGAGCGTGGAGATGAGCGCATTGGTTGTTTGTACAAGGCGCACGGGACACGAAGCGTCGCGACACCAAAGCAGCCGAAGTCTCCTGCCTCGCCTCACCCAGCCAAGGAAAATACGCGAGGAGGAACAGCGAGGGATTAGTTGAATGCGTGGTTGTGCATTGGAGGGAGAGGGGATGTTTTCTTAGGCCATGTCTCGTGGTACGTGGGGCGCGAGGTGGGTCCAGAAAGATGTGAGATGGATGTGATATGATGATTAGCTTCAGGAAGGAAAGGAAAGGGGAACTATGGACCGATGTGTATTATTTCTAATGATATTTATAATAATAAAAAATATAACAACAACAGTAGCAACAATTATATTTAAGTTGTCCTTATATGTTTCCTAGTCCTCCCTTATATTTAAATTGGTGTATGTGCACATGCATCAAAGTCATTGGAGGTCATTCTGAATTTCCGAATCCGTACACAAATTTGGATGATTACATATAATTAGCTAAAAAAGAGCGAGGGTTTTTGAAATTTCAATAAGTGACAGCTTACGGCACGCGAGTAATAGTTAAATTAAAAGGCTAGCTTCCACGCAAGTTGCTCGTTTACATTGGGTCATCGATACAGCCTCGGGCGATGAATAACTCACTGAAGTATTCATTTTACGATCACACAGCTCACCGAATGTGGTCATTTTTATTTGGAAATCGCGAATAGCCCATCCGTGATAATGACAAAGCCAACCAGCCTGAATAAGATCTCGCAACCTCTAGTTCAGTAAGCACGGACTATGCCCCTCAGCTTTGAGGACCAGAAATGGACCACGAAAAATAGATTAATTATATCAACGACAAATACTAGAATCCCCTCCAGACTCATTCCTTACTTAAGAGTGTTCAAGATAAATTTTTTTACTATCTCCTTTTTTTGGCCAATATCAGGAAAACTTTCTTCATTCTATCGTGCTTAGACTTAACAACACAATTTCTATTTACTCCATGGAAAATTCGCGTGGACAGTGAACGGAGGAGAGACAGAATAGCGACGGGATAACTGAATGCGTAATTTGGGAGTGGAAGGAAAGTGGGTGTGTTATTTCAGGCCATGTTTCGTGGACTGAGGGGTGCTGGAGATTCTTCGCCGAACGAGAACAGCAGGAAGAACAAGGATATAGCCTGAATGCTACATGAGAAGCTTCGAGAGTAGGATGTCTGCCTTGCTCCTCATTTGCGTCTATTTCGTACAACCAACATCATGGATAGGCATGCATGGATAGTGGATGGATAGCTTCTGCAGCATTTCACTAGGTTACTAAAACCTGATTTCTCTAAAACTGAATCAGCATTTTGTCTTCTCAAGTCCCTCCAAGGCGTATCTTCTACTCTTGTGACGCCGGAAAAGAGTATTGGCAACTACAAGTTGAAGTCTCAGCCATAATTGGTTCACACAAGTCGCCATTCGCGTCGGTGGCAGCAGAAATATCCGAACTTCACGAGAAAATAAGCTGGACTCTTAACCGAAATTTATATTTTAAATGATGTCATTTTAAAAAAATCATAAATTGATACTGCTGTTCCTCGCGAGTGGAGATTCTTGTCACAATTCGAAGCAAATGGATCGCTTTGTGCTCAACGCCGCGCTGCGGACATTTTATAAAACTGATCACAAAGCGAGCGTAGTGGCTGTATAAATCAAACATCAAGTGGACGGTTATATTAATAACAGTTTTTACATTTATTTTGGAATGTGGATGATAAGAAATCAACTGAACGGTTACATTGATAGCAGTTGTTAAATTGATTATGGGATAAGGATGATAAGAGAAGGTGAAGTTTATTCGGGATTGCCACCGGATAAGGTTCTCCATCTCTGCCGACGTTTCGATGGCCGAGTCGTCCATCGTCATCAGGGCTCGGCCATCGAAACGTCGGCAGAGATGGAGAACCTTATCCGGTGGCAATCCCGAATAAACTTCACCAACATCATACGCCGGGAAAACCTCAGATCTTTCTTCATGGTAAGAGAAGGTTTTTATTCAAAATGACGAGTGCCCTCGAAAGTTTTATAAAAGTTTTTGAAATAGTACGCAGAATCTATTGGGAAGGGCATTTGCCAGAGGATTGCGCGAAAAAAGTTCTAATTCCACAGATGAACAAGCAGAAATGTAAAGAATGTGGAGACGATAGGACAATAAGCATAATATTGCACGCGGAAAAAGTGCTACTGATGATTTTTAAACAGACGAATGGAGGCGAGGGCAAACAAGTATTTGGGCGAATATTTTGGTTTCAGAAAAAGATGAGGAGAAACTAGGGTTATTGTGTCCGGAGAGTGCATATACTATTCTGCTAATATTTCAATGATATGATAGTGAAAAATTAGGAATAAATGCACCGCGCAGAACACATATCGACGCTGCATTAATTCTAGAAACTCGATTAAAAAGGGACGGAGTAATCAAGGTTCTAAGTGAAGCGATGGGGCCTCCTCTATCATGTAGTTAATCCCCTTGTCCACGAAATTTCGAAGCGATGCGTGGCTTTTCCGCCGAATGTTCACGGCACATGGCGAAGAGGGGGGCGTTCCCCCCCTGATTGAATGCCCAGTTCGCTCAGAGGGGAGACACGCGTGTCCGCATTAGCCGAGCGTGAGGGAGAACGCGAGAGACTCGAACGCCACACACGGCGAAAAAAAGAACATGCGCTAATGAGGCAGCGGACCACCGGGGGGGGGGGGGGCGAGATCCCTCCCCTGTCGAGACGCGCCCTCTATCAGCAGTCGCGAGGAAAGCGGGTGAAGGAGGGAAAACGATCAATTAGCGACCGCGGGTGTCTGTCTGACTGCGACAAGTGAATGGAAGGGGAGGGAGGCCACCCAAGAAGACCTCAATCCCCCTCTGCAGTTAGAGCACAGACAGACACAGTCAGATTGGGAGAGATTAGGGGAAGGAAGAATTAGCGCTTTAGATTTAAAGGGAGACCGTCGCGCCCTGAACAGTTCACTTCAAAGACAAAAGAAAATTGTCATTCAAAGGTTGGTAGGTGAAACTCAATGAACAGAAATCGCTCTAATCGTTAGTGAGAATGTATTCCATATGAAATACAATGCTGGGTCAAAAATATTTATCAGAAAATAAAGGCCTAACCGTTCCTCTATTTCATTAATGCATGTTAGCTTTATAGTGCGGAAACAAAGACGCTTAACGAGGGAATAATAGGCAGGTTTGAGATGTGGGTGTGAAGAAGAATTTAGAAGGTGAATTGGAGGAAGAGGAACGACGAAGAGCTGGACATGGTGGGTGAGGAGAGACAGCTTCTAGATGAGATAGGGAGGCGATAGAAAGAGGGTGTGGATGGAGCGAGTGCTGAGCGGAGAGGGGATGTTGAAGAGCGATTTAGAGGAGGAGGAAGAGAATAGCACATATAGATAGAATGAAAGGGAGTAGGCCTTACTGTGGATTGAAGAGGGAAATCTAAATTGAAAGGGGAGGCAGGTTGGGCTAACTCGCAAAGCGCTCCATATAAATCCACCTTGACCGGTAAAATTCTTCAAAGATAAGAGTATATATTCTTATGGACGACGGCTTTCGTGAGAGACATGCGCCTTGTTTTTTGAGGTGGTATAAGTGAATAATAATTTATGAAAAAGTTTTTGTAGATAACGCGTATTATTTAAAGGAAAAACGACATCGTGTTTTATAGCGTGTTTAGGCACCATCCGTTGACAAATAAAAAGGAGATGCTCCAACGAAATTCCACCTTGCTTTAATTTCAGTCCTTCACAGCTCGGGAAAAACGAATTCCCTAACCTATGCGTTCGGCAAAACATTTCTCTCATTTCATCGTACATGTTCGACCTGACAATGGAGTGAGAGTCTAATATCGTGTTCTCCCTGTCGGTCCGAAAGATATCTATTCTCATTTCCTTTAGCAAAGGAAGCCCATCGCGCAGCCTTGAATTTTATAGTGGCCCCAGCGTAATTCTAATAGCTTATGTGTAACGCTATCTGTACGCCCGAAGCAGTTTTTGACGAGTCGCGCGGCTTTCCATAATATTTAATTAAGATCACGGATCTAGTCTCTCTGCGCCGGATTCCATTCGCTCGCTGCATGCTTCAACGTGTGGACAAACGAGTGCGTAATATACCCCTCTTCTTTCACTTTTCCGTCCGAAAATCTTTCCGCAACACGCTTGACGAATCATGCGTAGAGATACGTGAAAATCGTACTTTCATTTTTATTTTATCGCACTTCTTATCCGCGCCCACTTGCAGTTCGCGAGCCCCAACCAATTAGCAGCTGGCCAGTCGCTTACATGCTTTAAGCGGCGAGTGTCGGCGGAGCATGCGCACAAACTGTACGAATTTTACCGTCGATAAGGTTAATTTGCGTAAAAATATCATAAAATTCCAGTCATCGCATCTATGCCGCATTTGTTTGCGCACATCGCATCTGTATCGCATTTATCGCATTTCCGATTTTCACGCATCTCTAATCATGGGTTTCTTTATGTTCTCTCAGAAAAGAGAGTAAAGAAAATGTTCCGTACGTATTTTTACGTGCTCCCCAACAAAGGTGAAGGGGAAAAAATAAGGAAATCTTCATGAAATGATCGGGGAGGAATCAGAAATCGCGGGTTGCCGAGGAATGCTGAGTGAGGCCTCTAAGTGAATGTAATGTAGAGTGTAGCTGGGGCGGGGTAAGAGGGGAGGGAAGCGGTCGAGAGGGGGGATGCATGAGGTAACGGGAGGGGAGGCCTCACATGAATACTAACCCCACTCCCCCTCTTTCGGTGACGTGAAAGCGCGCAGACAAGCAAGGCAGACAGCTGGGGACCAAAGAAAGGCGACGAAGGCAGAATTAGCGCATACGAAATTCTAGTGAGGAGGCTATCACGCAAACCGCTATACGTCAGAGGCTCCTCAAACGATGACGAAAAGGGTGGACCAAAATGTGTGACTTGATGAGCTTAAGGGGACGCCCCCTCGACCGACGGCATCTTTAATTTTTTGGTGACGTAATCCTCATTGAACACTCGCATCTTGAACTTTTCAAGGTATAGTAAGATAACGTTAGGAAAAAGTATCCATTTTGCTGACGGGCCCCGTCTGATAAGCTTGCGAGACTCATTTGATTGAACTCCATGCTATCAGGGAATAGATGGTAAGGTTTCTTACTCCCATTCCATTAGTGTTTATTACTAGAGCGCGGAAAAAAAGTCTTTCGACTTTTTGTAAAAGTGGGACTTTTGTGGTTTTAAATACAAATCTTCACCAATCTCACAAAATAAAACCGTTTTTAATGACTTAATTAGAGACTTTTTGGGACGTTTTTGCTGTGGCGGGACTTTTTCGATTATAAGCGACTTTTCTGGGACTTTTAATGGAAAATACCTGCCTAAGTTAATATTTGGCTGTTGTGATCACACTTGTTCAACTTTGTGTCGGACAAATCTTGTTTTTTTATGCGGTGAATACACGGAGTAGATATTTACCCTAAAATGTAAGCTACTAACAATTGCTAATGCGGAATTTTATTAATATCTTCGGAAACTGCAATGAATTCTTTCGATTACTCCACCGTTCATGAAGAAAAAGTGCAGTGCTTCGACTCGAAGGTGGTTTGGATATATGAGGGCTCACCACGTACTTATCCAATTGCATGTTAAATTCACATAGTTTCTTTCCCTGGGCCACCTCACCCTTTTTTTGCTAAGGGTGTCCAAAGACTTCACAAAGGGACATTATGAACCAACTTATTTGAACCCGAGTGGTCTGCTGACAAGGGGACCCCGCTACACCTTATGCTAGCACTCTGCTTTTTTGCAGGAGATTAGTGGAAAAAAGATACAAATATATGAAAGGTTATCTAGAATTTCCGACGAAGTGACTGTCTCACGTTGAGTGTAGATGGTTACGAAATGAGCCTACATTGTAGAGAGGCAAACAATTCGCTCTTGGCACTCGGTCGAAGAGGAAAAATGAAGGCTCAACAAGGACTGGTGAATGCATACACATTGCATGAACACAATTCTATATATTCGAGTAAGCCGCGTAAGTTTCAGTCATTTTCTGTGGTCCCCAAGCGTCGCAAGACCATCGTCCGCTCGTTTGTGCTGCTCAGCCCAAGAAAATTTACAAGGTGAAAGGACAGGCGTCTTCAGAAGCCAAGCTGACTGCGTATGCTTCACTATGCAAGTACCTGCAAGTACTGAGCAACAGTATTTACTGCAATGCTTGTGAAAAAACCGTGAGTATCAATACAACTTTTGTATCTGACGACTTTAATAATTATAATTATTATCTTAAGAATTTTTTGGCATTCCCGAATAAGTCAAAATTGTGAGATAAACCTTTAACTGTACATTTTGTGTGTTTTTAATTAGGTGTAATTCTTTATAAAAATACAAAGACCTTTTTTGAGCTATGCTGAATAATTAACTTTAAAAGTAATTCTTATGATAATTTATCTTTCTCATTATTTTTCAAGATATCATCGGACAAAAAGTCACATGAGAAACAGCATATTGACAGCTTATTGCATCTATCTCAAGTGAAATTAAAGGAGACCGTGAGCTTACAGAGTTCACGACAGAGCCAGCTATCATTTGCAGCCACCGGCGATGAGTTTGCTTTGGACTTGTGCGAGATATTTTTGGCATTGAACATTCCTACTCACAAATCAAAACACCCTCTATTCACATCGTTTATGGGTAAATATTTAAGAAGGACATTGCAGGCTCTTCACAGAGTATGCGAAGAAATTCGCAGAAGATTTCCCACTGCAAATAAGCGGGTATCTACCATTAAGAAGGTAGGTACTTGCCGTTAATAAAACTAAAAATAAATTTTCCAATATATTACTGCAGAACTAATATTTAATATTTTCCTAGGTATTTTTGAAAGCACCATCGCGCATGGAAATATACAAAACATTTTTCTGTGATCTGCCATTGCCTCCGGATCCAGTCCTCACAAAATTTGGAACATGGCCGGAAGCTTGCGTGTTCAATGCACAACATTTCGAGAAAATTAAGAATGTAAGTAATTATTTGCAGATATGATTTTAACTGATGAATCAATTTCATTATATGAAATAGAATTCCTGCAATTTTGCAAAGTTAAAAATAACTATAACTGCACGTTCTAAATTAAAGAGGAAAACTGTATTTTAATTTTTTACTTCAGGTTATACAGAATATTGACCCTGAAGACGATGCAGAATATATAGAAAATGCTCGAGAACTCTTAGAAGATAGCACACTCCCACTGGAAATTATATGCATTTCAGCATCCTTCGGGTTTTTGGTAGAAAAAATAAAAAAATTTTGAATCTTCCATCCTGAGCCTCAGTGATTCGGTGTGACAATAATGGATGTGAAGAAGAAACTTGAATGTGTAAAGTGCAAACAAGCCGTAAGTGTTAATGGCAAATCGTGCAAAGTTTTGGATAAAAACGAAGGCTTCAAGTTAATGACTGGTAGGTATAGCTCAGATTCTCAACAGAGAGGTCAAGGGGCAGACATCTAATGTTTTACAAAAACTCACCTTAAGTGAAGCGGCTACGCTGCGATATGCTCCTATTACAACATGTGAAGTTGAGCGATCGTTTTCGACGTATAAACTTATTTTCACCGAACGTCGCACAACATTTACCATGGAAAACATAGAAAAATACCTTATCTGTCACTACTTAAATAATGTTTTGGCAATACAACTCAAAGTGAATGAAAATACGTTTTTTTTTCCTTTATTTTATATCATGCAATTATTAAATAAATTCTGTTATACATAGCCTGTAATTTGACTTTTAATTTCCCTATTTTAAAATAAAGATAGATATTGATCAGCTAAAATAATTACAGGGGTCAACTATATTCTTAAACAGTTGCTGATCATCAAAGAAAGCGTAATTCAGAATTTAAAAAAATATTTTGTAAATTATGGTGATCTCCTGTCTTAAAAGTCCATAAAATAACACGCAAACCCACGAATCCGCCTCTCTACCCTCTTTTCTCCATCAATTAAGTTAAATTCAGTCACTTTCTCTTGGAAAAAACTCAGACTTTTAAAGAGACTTTTTTCTAAAATATTGACGACTTTTTAGGCGACTTTTTTCGAAAAATTGGAGACTTTTTTTCCGCACTCTATTTATTACGTAACACCATCACGTGGAACTCCCTTCGTCTAGCTCTTACCCTTCGACCCATCTGGCATGGGTAGCCCTACCGGAAATAATTCAGAATTATAATTTAGAAATATTTAGAATCATTTAGAAATAAAAACTAAACTGGCATATTATTTTATGGACCCTTTTACTCAAGAAGGAAGATGACTCAACACACTTTCTGATGAGACTGAGGTACCTATTAAGTAAATTATTATAATGTATATATCAATTTGGTCTTACAATACCTTCAAATGATCTTCAAAACTGAATATCATCGATAGGTAAGAGTCAGGAGCAGCCTTGAACCATTTATTCCGTATGCCTTGTGCATAAGGCACGGGAATGAATATCTTCTCCTGGCTTTTGTTTCGACGTCGAGATGAAATTTGGAACAAAAATCATTTATTGTTCTATTTTGAAATCATGTTTTCCGTACTAGCCGACATTTTTAGGAAGCAAACTCCACAGATTCCCGGAAACTCTCGCCGCGCTAGAGGCGACGGAATACAGCGATACTCCACTGGTGACTACTGTCTTGTGACGTCACATCTCAATCAAGATGGAAGCACTTTGTTTCAGCGCAACATGAAATTTTCCGACTTTCAAAACGTTTTAAAGTGCATACCCCAGATGCAGGAAATAAAAGTGCCTATACTAATGTTTCTTTTTTAGGCTAAACTTTCAAATTCAGCAATAAAAAAAATTAGTGCACTTCCCTATTGACAGTAAGGCCTATTCCCATTCTTTCTATTTATAAAAAAAACTTTTCTCCTCCGCTCACCCAGCATCTCTCAATCGTGGTACCCTTCCCACCCCGTATTGGACCCAACCAAACCCTGTCTCCTCATCTCCAAGGTAGGTTTACAGACAAACGCACCATTCCCACAATTCCTGATACTCCTCACAGAATTTGAACCTTCCTTCTGAAGTTAGAACTAATGCTTTCCCGGCGAATATGGTCAAAAAAGGGCTTCCATTCGGGTTATCTCTTTCACCATGCCGCCACGACGCGACGCTTCGGAACCCGAGTCGCGTTCCATCAGACGAGGTAAGCCCTGATGATGGATCGCGACTCGGGTTCCGAAACGTCGCCGACGAAACCGACGCGTCGGTCGAATGGAGACTGATAACCCGGCTAGAGGCCCGAATAGCCTTTTTTTACCTCCTACTGTTAGTTATTCCGGCATACCCTCCATCCAACCTCCACGCCCTCGACAGTTTGGTATTGTATTTGGAGGAGACGACCGACAGCTTAGGTCATTTGGGCCATGAGGGATGGGTAGGTAAGGAAGGGTGGAGAGAAACCCGGCGTCGGCATCAGCCTACTCTTAAAGAAAGGCACCAAGGGGACCACGGCTTTACGACCCATCCGACGGACGGAGTGTTGCGCTTTACCCTCTTCATCTTTTTTCCAAATGTTTCCTTTCCTTTCCCATCACTTCCAGTACCTTTGTAATTGCCACCTTCCCGCTCACGTTTTGTCTCCAAAACTCAACCTAACACCTCCATCTTCCCCAATCGAAAGCGAAACATTTCCAATTAAACGGTAGGACTCGTGAAAATGTTCATTTCGCGAAAATAAAAGTACATGTAAACGTAGCAGGAGTGATTCTCCGGAAATCCTTTACCGTGGGAGCGTTTGGAATAATTTCAAAATAGCTTTTTCACAACGGTCTGCATTAAGATATTGCAATTATTTATATTCATCAGCCCGCGAACAGCACTAATTGGCCTTCATGTCGGAGGGCTAGAATGAATAACGGCGGACGGCCGAAAATTTCCACGTCCTGGTAATAGGGAACCTACCACGGTGGGACACGAGCCAGAACTTATCGTCATTTTGACAGACGAGGACAGTACCCTGCCGCCTATGTAGAAAAAACAACGTTTCAATTATTTTAAAAGCTCCAGCGTCAGAATTTTCACGCCAGTGGTTGGTTTTAAACTGCAAGTTTCCGTTTATTTTTTTAATCTCTTATTCGGCAATCTTGTAATTTATGTTTTGTAGCTATACTTTAAACTTCTCTTTTATACCCTTTGTTAACATGTAACATTTTCACTATAAATTGACATAAATGCTGTATGTGATCAACTTACATAAATAAATACCTTTCTAAAGGACAAATGAAATAATATTGACATAAAATGGCGGAGAAGAGTCTCTTCACGCTTGAATAATTTCTTCATAGAATGAACAACGCAAAAACATCCAGGGGGAGAGGACGCCGCTGTCATATCAATAAAATATAATTCTCCCACATCAAGCTTAAATCCATTAGCGCTTATCGATCGAATGACAGAGCGCTTGCTCGGTTTAACTCGCCCAACTAGGGCTTCCTTTTTCATTCCGTAAACAGCCGCAAGGTGAAAAGGTGGCACTTAATTAAATTTACTTAGAGGCTTATGGCCAGATAGAATTCATACTTGTTATTGTTGGTCTTGTTATTCTACTAGGTATTGTTGGAATGTTTCCATTTTTATTCCAGTTGGCCTGGAATCGCAAAATCTCTATCCTACTAGTAATGAACAATAAGAGACTAAATTAAATGAAACCTCGGGAGTTGTAAAGTAGGGTATCGACAGGGATAGAGAAGAAAATGTCGTTAGTACGTACAGACATGTAAAGCTCTGGCGAACGTTACATATGGTTGATATCCAGTGTGTTCAAGGCAAGTTCCATACAGCACAAATATAATCAATACTTACTAATCGTATAAGGCCAGAAAAACTATATCCTTTACAGAAATGCCAACACTGGAGCTCGACTATTGAAACGCCAGCGATGAAAACTGCACCAATACAAATGTTATAGCCAAAAGGCCCTCAGTAAATTCCCAGATAAACTATTTCATACATACGCAGTTATTTCCATATTAACCGAGGGAACAGATTTGTTATTGAGTTGCAATAAACAAAGCTGTCATCTCACCACAACAGTACCTATCGACTCCCTTGAAATGAGGAGGGGCAAATAATTCATGCATCATTCTAGCCTGAGTAGACTCGTAACGAATAAAATGTAAGTCGTGCGTCACAAGTAATGTTTTGACAACTTATTGCAAAGAAATCACATGCATATTTAAAAACAAGCAGGGAAACAAATATCTTATTGAATTCAAGGAATTAAAACGATTCAAACGAAAAAATTACACCTTAAATACGAATTGATCTTTTCTCATCGCCATTCCGCGAATAATACATTCAGATACAAGAAGCAGGATGCGGTAAGCAACGCCAGCGGCGAGGGCGAAAGGATATCCCCGCGGACCCGCACCGGTGACGTCCGCTGGGATTACAAACGGATGCTTAAAATATACATAGTTCTTTCTAAAGCTTCCACATTCTTCTATCGACAGCCTACTTGGAAACCGCACTTACCGATCAAATAAAAGCAAAGTCTACATTGACCTGCTACTAAATAACTCTATACTCACCTGCCACACTTTCCTTCATACACATACTACTTAACTTCCGTATCCAACAATCAAATAAATGAGTAATCTATAACGGCATGTTTCATTATGAAAAAGCCAAATAAATACCCGCCATTTTGATAAGCCTTGCCATTTGGCGTATGATGATTGCCATTAACACGGAAAATGGACAAACTATGATGGAAAAACTAAACGAAACGATCGAAATTAATTTAATTCGTTCAATCCAGAAAAAGGTAATAATAGGAATCGTATTCCATGCTTGCATCACTGATTTATTTGCCTTAAACCAGGGTTTATATTGTAATGGTACTTACTCAGCGCTTTAAATTTTCCTTGCGAACAAATCTTGAAAGCAATATTTTGTTTCAAATAACTTTTCTCAGTACTATACTTTTTGTCGGCCACGGTGGCGGCGGGGTTAAGTACTTGCCTGCCAGATCGAATGTCGCGGGTTCGAGTTCCGCCTTGGTAGATTGCCCCTACCCATGGAATGAACCCAGTGTGTGTAAATCGTCGTTTCATTTTATTTCCTCCGATGGAAAAGGCCTTAAATGAGCTGTTTTCGGGGCGATGAAAATAAATAAATATACCAATATCTCTTTTCCACTCTGAACATAAAATTTAAGAACATTCGACATTCCTCTGCTGATGACAAGAAAAATGAAAAAAACCTATTTCGTCATTCAATTGCCAAATTGGTCAATAATGATGCCATTAATGTTGGTTTACAGAGCACCAATATCTTTATTCAAATATTTTTTTAACGTTTAAAGTTAATCTTACTAACTCTTTGAGTTAACAAAACGAATACGGAAGTAACAAAACGCAAGGTACAATCACAATAGTTCACTAATTGTAAGTCAATTTTTTGGGCATTTCAGCTATAAAATATCAAGGAAAAAAACCACAACATAAGTGATCCAAGGACACTTTTCTTTGATCATGCATATTCGGCAACTGAGCATCCAGTGACTCGTACAACAAATTAAAGGTTCAATACAGTGGCGTAACTATGGGGGGCAATGAGGACATAGATCCCCCACCCCCCAAAAGCCTCAGTGAAATAAAAAAAAATAATTGAATACATTTTCCAGTTATGACACGTAATAAATGCATCTGCTTAAAGGAAATCTTTAGCGCCAAAATTATGTAAAATTTCATTTACAGGCATGTCATTTCTCAAAAATTTGCCGTTACCCCATCCTCACCCCACCTCCCGTCGCTAATACTGGCCATCCAATCCCCCCCCCCTTCAAGGATTCCTTGTTACGCCACTGGTACAAAATTTGCATAAATTAAAAAATTTATCCATAATTAAGATGCTTACTTGGATAAATCATCATTCAACAAAGAAAACAGCTGATGATGGGTTAAACACTCTGAAAAACTGAAAAATTAATCGCCAAGTCCCTTATAAAACATCGTTATTTTAATACTGCTTAAATACAGAATTATGCACTAAATTAATAAACACTACAGTACGAGATTGCTACATAACACGATAATGGCAATTCCAAGAGTATATCTCCTCGGAAGGATGGGAAGACAGGAAAGGGTGTTCCGCAAAACCCTCCACGCTACCTTCGCCGAGAGAACACCTTAAATAATAATCTCCCATTTGTCATCTCCGCAATTTTATTGACCGACTCTCGCCACCCAGCTAAATATGCAGATGGCCTTGTCTGTCTCCGCACGCATCTCAACTCACTCTCTCTCTCTCTCTTTCTCTCCCTCTCCTCATTGCGCATGCGCAATAGGTCTGGTTCAAAAACCGGCGAGCCAAGTGGCGCAAGCAGAAGAGGGAGGAGAAGAGGGAGCGTGCGACCACGCCCCCCGGGGGCGGCGTCGCACGGTGGTCCGGATCGCGAAAAGTTAGATAAAAATCAGATTTTCGTTGGATGTCTTTAAAAATGCAGGTTTTTTGGCAAGCTATTTTCATTTCTGCTGTTATTTTTACGAAAAAACTATTATTTTATGCGATATCGTGGAACTTAAACTTATCAACTGGCTAATTGTAGATAGATAAACGGTTATCATGATAAATTTATGTAAAAAAAATGATAATTAGTTTCATAGAATGAGTTAATGATCTTTCAAATTAGTCAATAAACAAAGAAACGGCTAATAGTAGGATTTTTGGGTGCATTGACTTACGTTAAAGAGGTGCGATTTCCAGGTTTCGTGAGATTCTTCTCTATTGACTAAAAAGTAATTATTAAATAAGTGTCAAAATAGTATTTAAGTGACTCTTTTATTCTCATAAAATCATGGTTAATTCCTCATAAATTTACAATAATGTATTTTAGTTGTTGAGCATCAGATTCTTCTGAATCCCACCCATCCTCCTCTTCGCATTCACTCGAAGAATTTTGCGACTCTTGCAAGACCAAGAGATCACGTACCTCCTGCGGAAGATCTTTAAGACCCCGGCATTTGTTTAGTTCAGTTCCTAATGTGCTAATAAAAGGATCCGATGTTAGGATCAGTCTCCGGAAAATATCCTCATTAGTGTGAAGTCGAGATATTTTTCTCATGTTATGCTCTTGATATATTCTAATGTCTTTACTACGAGATTCCTGGGCTTTCTCCGACAGATCTTCAATAGGAAGAAGAGCCGACTTAATGGCATCTGCACCATGTATTAACACTCTGTGCACTGTGGGTGGCATGTAAAACCAACCATAATGTCTCACAATATTCTCCGCTGTATCCATACAGAACTTATTAAATTTTACTGGATAAATCAAAACTCCGCAAGACAAAGACATTAAAACTGTTGAGAATTGAAAGATGAACTCTTCCTCTACTCCTGAAAATTAATTAACTATGTCATTTCATCTGAAAAGTGCTGCATAAAGCAGTAATAAAAAGATGTTTTATTGCAACAATGAAAAGAAAGCAATCAAAAACATTGATCCTCACCAGTTATTTCAGCCGATAGGCGAGAATTTTTGAAGAAAGGCTGTGTTTCCATCACTGAATATACCATATTTTGGCTTCGGGGCATCAACTAAAAGGCCCATTCTCTTTTTTAATTCGTAGGTACCGATTAAAAAATAATAATACTAGAACAATATCCCAGGGGACCCCATATCACCATTAGAATACAAGGAAAATACGAACCAGAGGTGCTTTGAAGGTTGCGAAATTCAACATCAAGGAAATCAACAATTTTGTCCAAACAAGTGCAATAAGGTGGTTTCCTATTATTTTTTTATTACCTAAATCGAAAGATTATTACTCCTGGAGTACGTATTTCACGCTTTAAGATTTTTAAATGACGATATCTATTTTTCGCGATTAAATGAAAAGTGACAAATTTCAAAAAGTAGGAAAGTCCGTGCGACGCATTTCTGGTTCCCCCTCCCGCCTTGTGAGATGACCCTGATCGAGGCTCTGAGCGCTGATAGGACGCAGGATGCTAGGGAGTCCAAATGCATGCTGCATGCTGGTGATTGATCACCCCCTGCCAAACACCCTAGAGGTGGCTCGCAGGGTATTGAGTAAATGTAGATGATGCTAGAGGGTAGCTGAGTACTTTGCTGGCTGGTAGCGCTTGGCTTAAAAAAGTTTATTAATACCTTATCAAACGAAGAAAACTTTCCGACCTTAGCCAGTTTTAATAGGTGATTATTAAGACATGTTTCCCTGAGCTCTGTGCCTCATGCATGCATTGGTAACCTCAGACGATGTATACCTCCTATCCTCTCGTGTAGAATATAGGTCCCTGTGACGTCACGTGGAGTGGAATCGCATGGGCGCCAATCTGGCCTTTTTCAAATGAGGATAAAATTTGACCCTTGCCATTCGTCTAAACCGGTATTTCAAAAACCAAATAATTTGTGTATTATGAATACACTAATAGTGGGTAACGAATCGCAATCAATGCCTTTCGTTTTCTTTGATGCAGGAAACTACCCTATTCCTCTTCAAAAAAGAAGAGTTTGATCGCGAACTAGCTCGCCATCTTCTCTCGTAGGAATAAAAAAATTTCATGTTTAAAAAATTATTAACCCTTTAACAGCGGAGTTTTTTTTCGGAGTTTTATTTTGTTTTTCGGTAAAAAACTGTTTATTTACTGCCCAAGCATTCACATAAACACTTTGTTTTAAAATTCTGTTGAGTCGTTCTTGCTAGAGGGGGTGTGCCCATATGGGCACGCTAGCCGTTCCGGCCACCGGTCTGCATTCTGCCGAAAAATCTCTCGAACCATCATACTTCTCATTTTTATTGCGCAATACGCCATATATTGTTGCATATACCTATAATACCTCTTTTATTTGGCAATTTGAAGTAATTTCAAATCATTATAATATATTTTTTCGGTTTAAAGATTTTTTTTTGGCTGTCCAAAGAACTTAACAGTAAAAAACTCAGATTTGAAAACAGTTATTGAATAAAAAAACACGTTATCAATGAGTTTATTAACAAAATTATTCCTATATTGCTGGTAGAGTCTTTGAATGCTATAAATTGGATTTTCAATAGCCAAGTATGATAAAATTTCATTGACGGCGAAGACCTCTGCACTTAGCATATTCTGAGCGCGCGCAGGAAGAATATTCTTCATAAGAACATCGGCGTTAATGAAACGGGACAAATTGGTTATCACTGCCATCATACCTTATGTCATCAGACTTTCTATGATTGGTTGCACTTGATCGGGAATGTTAAATACGACCGCCAGGTCTGGGAAAGGTACATCTTCGTTACAAAAATGCTCTTGCAATTACTTGTGCAATCTCTCGCCTAAAGGCTTACTGCGGTATATTTGAACCATTACTTTCCGTACAGATCCAGGCATTTACAATGACAGCATCAAGGAGATAGCTTCATGTGGACCATCACCATTTTTTCCTCTGATAACATTCCTGTACCTGTTGATATTTTGATCCGTGAGATCAGTTCCGCCCATCTAAATATTGTAGCTAGAGACCACTGCCGGCTGCCTAACTTGTACCATTTTTGAGGTAACGCTTGGGAATCTCGTCATCTTTGTGAGCAGGTGTACACATTGGCAAGGTGACGTGACTGTCACTACCAAATAGTCATTCTAGGTACCTAACAACAACAATATTCCCTTTTTTCTTCCGTGCGAAAGCATGGGAGCAGCGGGGCGGTTCAATGGTTGCTTGTTAACTTTCGTCTTGATTGTCTCCTTGCGACTTACAACCAGGGATTGGACTTAATTGGAAAAGTTGATAACGAGTTCAATGTGGTCGATGTGATCAAGGTTCAATCTCCTTTTTATTGTTTCAAAGTTTTATACGCGATACAAAGCGCGTCACCATGAGCTTCATCATTTTATTTATCAAGCATCCTTTCCCCTTCCACCATGCCCTAGATTTTAGGGTATGTATACGAGTGGTAGAAAATAGCCCTATCATTCTTCATACTAGGTAGTTGAGCAAAGTATAACGCAAGCACCATGGATAAAAGTGTTGAATAGCATAAAATGAATTTTTTGTGCTAAAAATTAATGGAAATATTACAAAAAAAATACAGCAAAAAATACTGAAGTCGTTAAAATCGAGGGACATAAGAAAAAATGAATTATTGACAAAAACTTAGCGTTTTACATCGAAATTATTTGATAGCAGACCCAATAACGACGTTTGTAGCGAAGGACACCCGCCAAAAAAGACACCCCCGGCTACCGGCTAGCGTGCCCATATGGGATCACTCAAAAATATATTCAAATTCCTTGTCTCATACGAAAGATATCACAATTCTGGCAAAAGAAACCGAAGTTGACAACATTCATTATGAGGATAAGATTAAATACTTAGCCGAGTATAAAAAATAAAAAGGAAAAAAATTGCATTTACTGAAGACACTTCGCTATATTTTCTCTTTTGCCTCCTCGAACAGAGTGAGTAAGAATATCTATCATTCCACAGTCAACTGCAGGTACAAATGTTGGCCGTAAGCACACGAACCGAATAAATTAATACATTGTAATCATTCTTGGCGAAAACAGCATGCTCTATAATGTTTGGGTCGGAATTTATACGAAATTCTTTAGACCACTGCAGCTGTGCCCATATGGGCACGCTAGCCGTTCAAGGGTTAAGCTCAAGTTTTGCCTCCTCATCTCCGTGTATTCTGAAACAACTCTCTAGATATGCATTCAAATTCCTTTTTCGAGAATCCATGGTTTTCTCATTTTTCTCCAGCATTTTTTCGTGCAGTTTACGCCGCGTAAATGCCCATGACATTGCGAGATGCCCATGCGAGATCACTGTAAATCACAATAACTGTAGCCAAAATAGTACTTCGCAATTAGTGATGGGTATGTGTTCACATCGACAGAAAAGTTGAAACTGAAGGGGACCAAAATGTTACGACCGGAATTTGGATGGGCTTTAAAAGAGGAGTAATATTTACCCATGGAAATTTGGGTATTCCCCTGGATAACCTGTTGGGGTAGGGTTGGAATCCGTAAAGAAAATGTGAAATGTTTGGATTTTGAGCGAAAATGCATACTAGCGGCATGCGGCTAGCGGCGGACCTGCAATAAAATCCGTCCAAAAGGAAGCGGGTGAAGGGTAAAGACCTCATCTATTAACACGTGCAGCTTCACTTGCAAGCCAGACAGCCCCTAGAAAAGCAATAAACTCAAGTTGGGTGGAGCGTCATGTGGCAAAATAGCAAAATGACAAAAGATGGCAAAATGTCCCGACTAAAGACCCCTTCCCACTTCCCTGAGGTCCCACACGTGTTCGGGTAACGGGTCTCTTGCCCCTCCGGATTGAAAGAAAGAGAAGGCGGTTGTGGGTTTCCCTGGTAGCAGTGCATGTAGCCTGTCGTATTTACTTCAAAATATGTATTACCAAATGCTATTGAAGTCGTTCTGAGAAGCGATCGACGAAAATATTTTATCTCCTCTCCCAGCGTCCCAACTTAACCTAATTCAAATTGTTCCGAAATTATTCTACTCGTCCACACACAGGTAAAATTTGGAGGATTACAAAGTATAAAATAGGTTTTAAAAATTCTCAAATTCTTATTTTTGTGATTCTGACCCATGAAGCATTGGGAGACGCAATTTACCATGTGCCTACTCTGCGCTGATGCTAGCGTGTCGAAGCTCACGTCTACTGCGGCTAGGAACATAAATCGCTGTTATTCGCTGACTCGCACAGATTTGCAGCTGATTTCTTTACTAATATAATTATAATACTGTATTTTATTGTCACAGTTAGGCACGTATAATTGAAAATTAGACGCGCCGGAAGGAAAATGAGCCACAAAACATCCTTATAAAATACAATCAATACAACCACCTAAAAATCACACTCAAGTAATTAGTTCAGGCTTATATTCGTCGGAGTGTGCGGTATTCATAATTAAAATAACTTTATTTCAGTCCATAAAAATTCCATAGAATCACCTAATACGGTTAAAAGGTGAAATGAATATGACGAATGCGGGTTTTTAGTTGATTATCACGTCCCTTTCATGCTCTTAGGATACATCTGCCACAAGTACAGGTCAGTGGGTCTAGAACAAATAGTCATTATATAAAGCATGCGGCCAGTTGACCATTTGAAATTGTTCTAAAAAAATTAAGTTTATCACCCATTTCATTAAAATGAAAAATTTCAAAATCAAAATCACTAAAATATTTAAAATTAAAGACATTTTCAACGAACTAATAACTACCTCCTCCGCCCACATAAAAGTTTCTGTGCTCTTTGCTTTCGTATTTAAATTTTCTTCCCGTTAGACCAATATACACCACACTACCATCATTGCAAAAAATACTTTGTACTCGCAATTTTTATCCTCATCCACATTCTGTGATTATAATAAATTTTTTTGGACAAAAACCAAGTAAATTTAATACGATATCCTAACGCCACGTCGATGGGAAAGCCATTTAGATGCTCGTAGTAATTTACGGTTTTCAAATGAAACCTCAAGAGCCACACAATCAGTCACTCCGCCTCCTAGACGACGAATATCTTTTCGATAGAAGGGTGGAATTTACATTCCCGCCTGGGCCCATGTACATCCGAAATTACCTCCCCAAGATTCCTCGGAAATTTTTGGACCAGCACAGTTCCCACTCCCCATGCGACGCAGTTCTTAATCATAATAATATACTTACTCTACGCCAGGATGTACGGTATAAGCACTAAAACTTTCAATAAGATAGCGCAAGAATTATGCGACCAATACGCCACGATAATGCAAACACGACCAGTTGAAGGGGAGGGAAACGTCTTCTAAACACAATCCGGCTTGCTGATTAACACCACTCGAGGAAGTGGACCAGTTCTCGCTGTCAAAGGATATTTCATTTCTGAGGACGAATGTTCGCGCACGTGCTTAAGACACGAATGCACTCGCAGCTAATCTGGCGCCTATGAGCGCTCTGACAGCGCACTCTTTGGCCGGGCTCCAATATCTCTCCCGCAAGAAATGAGAAGACGGTGAACGCACGTGATCAGCAATTTAAAGCGAGGCGTCTCGAGGAGCGCCCAACTAACTTCACGGTCACCTACCCAAAGGGAGCCAGCCACTGCCCCACATTCGCCCGACAAATGAAAACTTTTCCAAAACCCTCTTGTTTGACGGTCAATTCTTTCCTCGATGAAATATACAGGCTTCTCCCCATGCCAGGAGAGTTTCTCCTACGCCTTCTGAAGTGCCATATCAAAACAGCGAGCATTTTGGAGAATATTTGACGATGCATTCAGCATTGGCGGCCTCGGATCCAGCCGACTTATTTCCTAGCCTTTTTCGCAGAACGAGGGTTCGAGCCCCAAGAGGGAAACATTTTTATACTTTGGGTATAGGCATTCATTGGCAAGGCTCAAATATACTGTTTTCGGGTGCAGGTAGACATTGAAAATTAATTAAGGGAAAAAGTTTCAATTACGTCGATATAGAGATAAGAAAAGAAAATTTAGCACACAAAAAAATGGCTTTTTTTCGAAATATAACAAACAGAACATTAGCAACCGGAGCACGTCAAACCAATAGTTTCATCCTCTATAATTGTACTCGCGAGGGATAGGTGCTAATAACGAGATGCAATTAAATATATTTTCAAATCGTATTACATATTTGCTATTTGGTCGGTCTGAGAAGGACGCTAATTTGACAGTCACACCTTTATCATAAGGTAGATCCGCATAGATTCATACTTCTACATTTTCCGTGGTAACGAAGGTCCAAAGACAATCAGTACTGCAACATTTAGTACAAGCATTTAAGAATAAACAGAGGCCTTAAAATTCTATTGCCAATCATTGATAAAATATGTCAATTTATTCTATTAAAAACAATCATTGAAACAAAAAAATAACAAAAGTTTTAAGTCACTATTTGTTTCTATAAATTGCCAGACCAATTTCGTGAAATGAGTTGATTGTAATAGCGTCTATTGCGGCACTATGAATAGGCAATTACAGTTTAGTGAACGCATTCACGTGTTATGCATATGTTCCTTTTTTAGATCATTCCAACCAAATTCCGCCAAGCCTTGGACAAAATTGACTCTTATGGTTAACAATATCAAGAAAATTTGGAAAAGCGTCTTAATTTCATTATAAAATGAAAAATACATAGATGAATAGATTACAATCAACTATTTTCCTAAAAGCTTTTAATAGATTTTCTTTTTTCTCTTATCTTAACCTTTTTTAATTAATAATCAAAAATTCCTGTAGTATAGGTCATATATCATTAAATCATAAAAACAACAAATAGATATTTTTTTACCATTGACCAAAGTTATGAAGAAATCAGTAAGAAATACAGAGCAAAACTTGTCCTCATCTTAATGCTATTATGAGATAAGACACAAAAATCCGTGAATGAATGATCATGCGAGTAAGTCAGGGTCACAGACATAAAAAAGTGAACTTGATGACGACGCCTATGATCTTCCCGTAGAGTAAATGATATTTTCAAGTCGATTGGAATACTCGACGAAGCCAAAGTCTCCAAAGCCGTCCCTGCAAAGGAGTATGTACAGCCAAGCGCGTTATTGGATTAGGAGGGAGTTTTTCCATTCACCCCTTCAATTCAAGAGCGAATGTAATGGAGGAGAAAGCGACCCGAACGAAGCTCGTTTCGGAACACAGTAAAGCCTTTAGCGGCGCCGAGTCAGATAGGGCGGCAAACCGTTTGCAAATTTCTATCTCGTTACACTTTCTAAGCATCCAATCCCTTCTAAAAACATATCCATTCCACACCAACCAACTTGGAACCCAAACTTTTTTAACACGCGCTAAAGAATATGTCACTGTAGCAACATGTCGATCAACTCAAATGTGTCACATATTAGGCAATCACATAGTTACTATTGACAAGTTGGTAGCAATGTGTTGGTAATCCACCATGAAAATTTTTCGTACAATTTAAGTGAAAGCAATCCGTTTCATTTAAGTACATAAAATAATTTTGTTACAATAAAATACCTTTCATTCACCTTAGTTCTATTAAAATAAAAACGGAAAAGAGTAGTCATCTGTACCTATCGTTCTCTTTCATAGGTAATCGGAAGAGCAGAAAGTACTTACATTGAGGACGAATCGTTTTCAACTATTTTTTCCCATACAGTCATTGGTCCGTCTTTGTGGGACTTGCTTTTTTGCCACTGGTAGATGTCCTTTGAATCCTCATCAGCCAATTAGTGACAAGTAGAAAAGGGAGGATAAAATTTTAGTGCAAATTCCAATGCACGCTCTCCTTATTTATTAAAAACTGAACTCCATAATATCGGGTGTTCACAACCGAATTTCTACGAAAATATAGCAAATACTGGAAAATTTCTTTGAATACTCCCCCATGCAAGCAGAGAATTTTAATTCAAACATTAAATTAATGTCGTTAAACAAAGGAATGCATGTTAAAATATTCATGATTAAAAAAGATAAGACTCTCAGCTCAACCTCTTCCTTTTCAGTGAAACATAACTTAGGAAGCAGTTGCAGAAAAATATTTATCCAAACAAAAACGGAGCAAAATATCGAAGATTGAAGAATTTCGTATGATGTTAGAAAAATGTCATTCTTTTACCTTTTCATCTTTACACTACCCCGCCTCAATACGCATATTGCGGGAGGTGCTAGGAGACGAGCCATTAGCCAGTTAATGTAACAGCAAATCAAGTCGTAGTTAAGGTGATTAGACTGACTTCTAACTTTTGCTCAAGTGTTTCTTTTATTTTTCCACGGGAAAACGAATTCCAATAATATACCTTAGGGAAAGTGTTGAGGGAAATGAATGAGCCTTTTCATATTACGATGTACCAATTTCGTATGCGTAGATAAAAAAATCTTACTTTTAACAAACTAGTAGTAAGTGGAAATATAACTCAAAGTAGATCGATGCTAGGAGAAAATAGTTCACGTAGGGCTCGAGAAGGAGAGTTCTACTATCTAGTCGTGCTAGCTCACCAATGACCAGGTAACGATCAGAGTAATTACGATCTGAAATGGCCACGAGGGTGGCTTGGTCGCCTTGACTCCACATGCAGATGTTCACGAAAGCGATGGCGAATGGGGGGCGGTGGATGAGAAATCCTCGAAATGGTCACCGCTGAGGGCGATGAGATAGACAACGAATGAGCCCACGAGGCGGAAGGAGTGAGCAGGACTTGAAAAAACAGTAAAAATGGAAAAAATGTTGCGTTAAAGGCAATGGTAATCGGTGCTCAGTCATTTATACAGATTAAAGATAAATAAAAAAAGTCACGGGTTGTACTTTGAGTTGGTGAACTCAACGACCGAATGAAAAATACATGAAGAAGACTCGAAAAGGGGTGAAAGGAATCCAAGCGACAAAAACATAAACTTCTTGCAGAAGCAGCTAGACGAAGTGAAAAAATAACGGGACTAAATCACAAAGAAAATAGAGAAAAATTTCATTGCAGGATTGATCAACTTCAATAATGCTCTCATATTTAGGCGATAATGAGAAAACCTTCGACTACGGTTCACGAAAAAGTATAAACATAGTAATTGATATCTACATCTACATCTACAAATTACCCTGCGAGCCACCTCTAGGGTGTTTGGCAGGGGGTGATCAATCACCAGCATGCAGCATGCATTTGGACTCCCACATGCACACCACACCGTCCAAGAAACGTCCCGTATAATAACAAATTATACTACTATATGCTGTTAGAAATAGAATATAGAATAGAAATTCAGAAACATGCAGTAAGTTTTACATAGGTTAGTAGGCTACACTACAAGTCATGCAATCTATTTACGCGCTCCATTGCTGCCGTTATAATCTCTTATTGATCGTGGAAAAAATGACATTCGGAATCTGTCTGTTCTGCAATCTATCTCTCTTATTTTATTTATATGATCTGATCTTCCGTAGTACGTTGGCGTCCGCAAGATATGGTTAACTTCGTCAGAAAAGACACTGCTCTTGAATTTATCTAAAAGGTTTAGTCTATTTTTCAATCTACGGTCCGACAGAGATTCCCATCCGAGTTTATGTAAGAGGTCAGTTACACTAACAAGACTATCGTAACGACCTTTCACATACCTGGCAGCTCTTCTTTGCACGCGTTCTAACTCTGTTATTAAGCCTTTTTCATGAGGGTCCCAAACACTGGCAGCGTATTCCAAATGTGGTCTAACGAGGGAAAAGTAGCTAATTTCTCTCACTTTGTCGTCGCACTTTCCTAATATTCTTTTAACAAAACCCATTTTACGATTAGCTTGACCGGTTATTTCTCGAATATGTTTATTCCACGATAGATCATTATTGAGTCTAACCCCTAGATATTTCACAGATTCAACTGCCTTTAACTGCGCGCCCCGAATGACATAGTTACGCTGTAGGGAGTTATTCTTCTTCCAGAAATTCATTACGACGCATTTTTCCAAATTTAATTCTAACTGCCAAGCATCGCACCAAGCTTGGATAGCAGCAAGGTCATTCGTTAGTTCATCTATATCTTTGCTGGAACGAATTTCTCTGTAAACTACAGCGTCGTCTGCAAATAATCGTAACTTACTCTGCACTACTTCGCCAATGTCGTTTATATAAAGAAGGAATAGGAGTGGGCCAATGACACTACCCTGAGGAACGCCAGAAGTCACTCTAACCTCATTGGAGACTGCACCGTCTAATACTACTCTTTGGACGCGGTCGCTCAAAAATTCTCTAATCCAGGAAATGACATCTTCGTCTAGACCATAAGATTTCAGTTTTAATATTAACTTTCCGTGGGGTACTTTATCAAATGCCTTTTTGAAATCAAGAAAAATCGCGTCTACTGGAATGTTGTCTTCCCCGGAGACTAAAATATCGTGGGCGAAAAGCGCTAACTGAGTTTCGCACGATCTGCTTTTCCTGAATCCATGTTGATTTCCCATTAATAAGTTTTGCGCGTCTAGATGTTTCATTACCGAGCTGACTACGATGTGTTCAAGGACTTTGCAAGAGATGGACGTTAAAGATATCGGTCTGTAATTAGATGGCTGTTCCTTGTCTCCACTTTTAAATATAGGCGTTACATTAGCGATTTTCCAGTCATTAGGTACTTCGTGTTGCTTGATGGATTTACTGAATATTAACTGCAAGTAGGGGGCAAGTTCTGAGGCTAGTTCTTTATATACGCGAGAAGGGATTTCGTCTGGACCAGGTGATTTATTTGGACTAAGCGATTTCAATATATTTTCTATTCCGAGCGTACTAATGTCAATAGCTGGCATCTTATGAATACAGGGATTGTCATCGGTCTCGGGTGAGTTTTCGGAAGGCTCCGTGAACACGCTCTTAAAGTAGGAATTTAATAAATTGGCTTTATCGTAACTGCTTGTCAACACATCTCCATTGTCGTTTCTCAGCGAACATACGGTAGATCGTTTACCTTGAACTTCCCTAACATATGACCAAAATGCTTTTGGGTTATCCTGTAACTGCTCTACTAGTGTTTTTCTTTTAAAGTTCGTGAACGCATTCCTGAACGCTTCCTTCGTGGCGGCTTTAGTCATCCTATATTTTTTAATTATTAGCTCGCGTTCATTAGCGGATAAATCCGTGCTGACTTTTTTCATTTTAGCATGACACGCTCTCTGTCGCCTCAATGATTTTCTCACTTCCGCGTCGTACCATCTCGGTTCGCTGCCTTCTTTTACTATTTTACTAGGGATGTAGCTATTTATTCCCGAAGTTACGAGCGAAAGAAAAGCTTTCCAAGTATTCTCTACATTTAACTTTAAAACTGATTCTTGAAACTCGGGGAAAGCATTTTTCATATGACTCTTAAACCCATCAAAATTAGCTCTTTTAAAAATGAAAACTTTACGCTCTTTTTTAAAGTTTACAGCGGTATTTAGAGAAAACTTTGCAGTTACTACCCTATGGTCACTTATTCCTTCGACAGTGCCAACGTTTATTACCTGATGTGGTATATTTGTCGCTAATAAATCAAGAATATTTTCTCCTCTGTTCGGTGCGGATGCTATTTGAAACAATGAATTAGATGTGAAAGTGTGTAATAAAGCCTCGCAGATCACTTTATCCCTCCCACCAGGAATGAAGCTATAAGTCTCCCAATCTATAGAAGGTACGTTGAAATCTCCACCCACAATCAAGTTTCTTTCAGGATACTTGGATGCTACGCTGTTTATTTGATTTTGAAAATCCAACATTGACGTTATATCTGAGTTAGGTGGTCTGTAATACGAACATAATAAAATAGTTTTGAATTTTGGACATTTAATTAAACACCACACAGATTCAACGCTGGTCTCAGTTACGGTTATCGCTTGGCTGACGATTGAATTCTTTACAGCTATAAAAACTCCGCCCCCAACTCGATTAATTCTATCTTTCCGATAAACAGTGAACGATTTTGGGAAGATCTCATTGTCTGAATCATCATCTGTTAGCCAACTTTCTGTTCCAAAAATGACGTTACACTTCGTACTATGAATTAAATGGTGGAATTCGGGAATCTTATTTCTTAAACTACGGCAATTAACCACAGCCACGATTAAAACTTCGGAACTAGTATTATTGCGATTCGGGAATAATTCTGATTTGCTTTTGTCGAATAGACTATTCACAGGCTCTATACCGCTGATAAATGGAAATGCATGTCTTATTGACACACTATCAAAATGACTTGAGCCTTGACTGCCTTTGAACGTGTTGCTCGACTGACGCTTCTCGTGCTTAAATGTAATACCTGAAACGCTGATTTTTCTCTCTACTTCTCTATTCTCATTTCTGGAAGAATCTTTGTCTGTGAAAAGTTTTGAACTTACCCCTTTATTTTTCAACCCACTAATATATCTACACTCTGCCCTACTCTCTACTCTAAAAAAGACCTACAGTGCTCAAATATGCTACTCGCTACACGACTAGCCGACTCGGCCGTGTAATGGACTCCCGAACGGTTCAGAGGGATCCTACACGATCGGATTGCCGGCCTAAGGTCCACGAAGGAGGCTCCGATGTCCGTGCAGAAACGACGCAGCCTCTGGTTTATGCCTTCCACTCGGCTCCAAACCAGAGAACCACGATCGATCCTCGGGACAAGACTACAAATCGAAAGCTCAATGCCGACTCCAATATATAGGGCTTCATTGCAAAGCATACATTTCTACATTAAAGGACCTTACAATGAGTCCGGTTATTAGAGCTGTCTCGTTTAAATGTCTCCTTGAATTACTAGGGAGTGCAATTTTTATGACCGGGGAGTTATTTTTCCGTTATTTGCCCTTAGGACAACCGGTTACTCAGGTAGATTCACGCTTAACGCCGCAGGGGAAAATTACGTTGACCTTCAAAAGTATTCATATAGCTTAACCGTTCAAATTTTGAATTTAGGGTTGAACTAACAGCTATACAATTCACCGATTCTTTGGCTAATATCCAATGAACGCGCAAAAAAGGAAATTACTTGAAGAGACTGTTTTTTATGTCAAGAAATCCATGCAAAAACAAAAATGTCCTCAAACTCGCATGGCGATACATTTCTAATTCAGAAAACTTATGCCCTGATTAATTTATATCTAGCGGGATTAGCATTCATATCTAAACTTCTCGTTTTTCATCTTCCTGTGCACACATTCTTACGGCTGACGACAGAGTTTAAATGCAAATCCAAAATTGAAATAAAACAGTTTACCACCGGTAGCAGGATATCACAGATCGAATGAAAATATTTCTCAACCCCTGGTCGTGACCAACCTTGACTAGTCATACAGATTCTTTAAATATTCCAAATTAAACTAAAAAACCATTCACATTAAAACACCAAATCCGCTACTACAGCGCCTCAGAACTAGAATCCAAATTTACGCTGACCGATTCTCAAAACGAGGTGTAATATGTGGCTACCAATTTAATAGAAGCTGAACCGTATTTTTAACCTCGACAGACGTGCAAAAATTAACGTGGATTATTATCTATACTTGGTAAAAATTTAAATATACTCAATATAAGACATCCATTAAACCGTCCATGGAAATTCCACTGATTATATTTTCTAACTTACCATTCTACAACAAAAAGTTGTGTTATTATCACTGCATGTTATATTAATTATCCATAAACGCAGTCTCTTCAAAAGAGTTACTAGCAATCCCCGCCAATGTACACAATTCAACTTCATATCAAAGCATCAGCCGTTACCAGCATTAATGCGTGAAGCAAACGGGGACCATTAAGACCCCGACCTTGAAGTGATAAGGACATAAAGAACAGAAGAACATATGCAATGTGAAAATAACCCTGTAACAACGCTCGTAGGATTTTTGAGCACTGTAGGTATTTTTTAGACTAGAGGGTAGGTCATCTAGCGGGACTATCAATGATTTAATTAAACGTAGTCTCCGAGGAAATCCGCAATGCGACAGATACAAGAAAGTAAGCTTAGAATCGGTCATGACGGAAAATAGCGTTATTATTCCCAAAACGCGTGCTCCAGAGAAAGAAAAGATGTCAAACATTATTAATACTGCCAATAAAATTCAATCGCTGAGTATACAAAAGCTTGGAAAAGAACCAACCGAAACTCTAACTACAAAATATGACATTAACCTTGTTGTAGATAATTGCCGTAGCGTAAAAAACAAGCGCGCCGACATCGAGCATATTTTTCAGAACGCAGACGTGGTCATGGGAACAGAGAGTTGGCTTACGGAAGATAGAAGCGATAGCGAAGTTTTTTCCTCCACAGTATAAAATTTACAGATGCGATCGACGCAATAGAACAGGTGGCGGAGTTTTTATAGCAGTTGAATCACATTTACACAGTGCCGCCCACGAAATAATTGACAACGAAATAGAAAGCGTACGGTGTACAATTAAACAACGAAACAAAAGGAGTATTCACGTTTGCTCCTTTTATAGACCGCCGAACTCCGAAGTCGATAATATGTACCTTCTAGAAAATCAAATATCCGAATTTACTCAGAGAGACAGTAAAAGTGTAATAGTAATCGGGGGGGATTTTAATCTTCCATCCATAAACTGGGATACTTATACTTTAAAACCGAATTCAAGGAATAGAGAAATCAGCGAAGTATTACTCAGCATGCTTGCAAATCAATCTCTTGCCCAAGTAGTTGACAAGCCTACGAGAGGAAATAAGATATTATTGACGGTATAAGCGATCACAGAGTAATTTTTGCAACGTTAAAAATTGATGTAGTGTCAGCCGTAAAACCGAAACGCAATATTTATTTATTTGATAAATGCAACTTCATAAAATTTGGCGAGATGCTTAATGACTCCTACAAAAAATTCGTAGTTACATCAAAGGACCAAAGCACAGACGTAACATGGAAAAACTTCTTAGAAATTCTGCGCCAAGCAATAAACGAACATGTTCCGAAAAAACTGAAATGTGATAATAAGGAACCTCGCTGGTACAACAACGACGTCAGAAGGGAACTTAGGAAACAGAGAAAACTATACAACTTGTACAGAAAGTTCATTACGACACGTAATAAATTGAAGGAACTTGAAGCTAAAGAAAGTTACGCTGCACAACGCTCAATAACCAAGAAATCAATGCGCACTGCAATGCGAAAGTTTAAGAAAAGAGTACTTGGAGAATTACTTGAAGAGAATCCGAAATCATTTTGGTCGTACGCGAGAGAGCTTCAGGGAAAACATTCAACCGTAGATTCGTTATTTGATAAAGATGGTAAACTTGTCACCGAAAACATGGACAAAGCTAACTCTTTAAATTCCCACTTCGAAAGTGTATACACTACTGACGATACTCAATTCAATTTAGACATCCCACATACTGACGAAACGATGGAAGAAATATCTATACAACGTGATGGGATAACTAAACAACTACAATCCATTAAGAATAGTAAATCTCCGGGTCCGGAGGGAATACCCGCGCGTGTCCTCAAGGAGTTGGCTCCAAAGATCTCACCTTACTTAGAGATCATATTCAATTAGTCACTCTCCGAAGGGAAGTTACCGCTAGACTGGAAAATTGCAAGCGTTACGCCCATATTCAAAAAGAGAAACAGACATGACCCAGGCAACTACCGTCCGATTTCAATAACATCGATTATTGGCAAGATAGTTGAGCATATCATCCTTAGCAATATCATGACTTTCTTGGACAGACGTAACTTCCTCCATGACTGTCAGCACGGATTCCGATAAGGTAGATCATGCGAAACACAGCTCGCGCTCTTTCTTCGCGACGTTTTAAAATCTGGTGAATCGAAAAGACAAGTTGACGCACTATTTCTAGATTTTAAGAAAGCTTTCGACACTGTACTTCACAACAAACTTTTATACAAATTACACTCATGCGGATTAAACGAGACAGTTGTAAACTGGATACGCGACTTTCTCAGAGATCGTAAACAAAAGGTAGTTCTTGACGGAATTAGCTCTGAGGTTGTAAAAGTTACATCAGGTGTTCCACAAGGAAGCGTAATCGGCCCCCTGTTGTTCATTATATACATTTATGATCTCTGCTCCCGCATTAGCAGTAAAATACGTTTATTTGCTGACGACGCTGTCATCTATCGCGAAATTTGTGATCACTCTGACTATGAAATTCTATCATCTGACCTGAACAACGTTCATTTGTGGAGCCAAGAGTGGGGACTCAAACTTAATCTGAGCAAATGCATGGCGTTACATTTCTTGCGAAATTCGTCCAACTCAAACCATGTTTATGCAGTGGATGGTATTAACATAAAGGAAACAGACGAAGTGAAATACCTGGGAGTTACGATAACCTCGAACCTCACGTGGGGTACACATATAAAGCATATTTGCGGCATAGCCCTGAAGAAATTAGGATTCGTCAAGCGTATTGTGGGAAGATTTTCGGATGAGAATGTGAAAGGTGCTATTTCGCTCTCGTCCGACCGCACCTTGAATATGCAGCGAGCGTATGGGATCCCGTGCAGAAAAACTTAATCCGCGAACTGAATAAAATTCAAAGGAAGGCTGCGCGTTTCGTCAAAAACTGCTACGGACGTACAGACAGCGTTACCCAGATGTTAAGCGAATTAGGCTGGGAGCCATTGAAGACTCGGAGGCTGCGCGCTAGGCTTAGATTGCTTGAACAATTGAGAATGGATATCTTTGAGACCGACACAGAGAACATAATATTAGAGCCACACCATATTTCCAGGTACGATAGAAGCGATAAATTAAGAGAGGTGTTTTGCCGAAAGGATATACATAGGAATTCGTTTTTCCCCCGAACCATAAAGGACTTTAATAAACGCTAGTACCAACCTCGTTAGAGTACTTCATTTATTTATTTTTTTAGCTGGAAACGGCTGGTGTCCTAACACCCCCTGCCACACGCCTTTTAGGCGGCTTGCGGGGTATCATATAGATGTAGATAATTAAAGGTTAACAAACAGGGGCCTCCAGAATATATTACTTTGCCCCACGAATATTACATCCCTCGACTATTTAACACTTAATCTAAAGAGAGTTATAATGAAGATAATGCTATTTAGATTATTGAATCTCTCCATTATTGATTTGAATACGTACCACTGATATGGAACGGAAACCGACTACTGCTCCCAAGTATCAATAGTCAATAAAAATACGCGTTCATTAGCACGAGTAGAAATGCCGCATCAACTACACAACCGCGCTGAGTCACTTGATTTCGTCACATACCACATTTAAAAATATGAAAATGCGGAAATTTAGATAAAAAGTACGTCATAAAATTACTCGTTCCAAAGTTAATTTGTCAGACTGTATGCGCACACTGCAGAGTACGAGTCCTGTCGTCATTATTTAATTCCAAGATAAATTTATGAAAAATACAAAGGTAATATCTATACGCAAAAAAGATACATGGTTAAATTTTTAAAGAATTCAATGTGCACAATCTTAAAATTAGAAATACTTTATCTAAGCTTGTGATGGTGATGAAATGGCTACATGATGAATTTACCTGAATTTAGAAGTTAAACCCTGGAGTATTCGCGCCCCTAGGCGCAACGGGCGATCGGGAACTGTCTGGCGGGAGGGAAGCCTCCGTGAGCAGGAGTCTTCTATCTTACGGAGGATTCACACGCAGGGGTTACATAGATATGGTTTATGCCGTTCTTGACGTCTTCGAGAGCTTGAATTTCACCAAACACAAAGAGGTGTCACAGGAATAAGGCTGAGTCACAAAGCGGCCACGCTTAGGTTCAAAGAGGCGAGGGACAGTCACAACAAGATAAGGCCGACATCAAGTACCTTATTAATCCGTCGCCGACATCAAACAAACCTGACAGCAAAAACTGCCCGTGTTTACCCCAACGATATCGAAATGGCACGAAAGATCTATTTGTTCCTATCTCACTTCCACGAAGAAAAATGTCTAATAGGAAGTTCGCTCACCATTAGTTTCCTATCTCTTCCCCGTCGTTTAGACTGCAATCTTCCAACAGTGGGTCCAGGAGGAAAATCACAGTTAATGACAGCACGAGAACACCACTCCGATACTCCGTCCGCTCAGGCTAGTGGGGGGTCTTAGTCAATGAATCACACAACAACACTCGAAACACATCGTGGTGGTGCTCTTCTCCCAATCGGCACAGTAGCCGGTAACACTTCCGTGCCCGACACGGGGACCGAACGAAAAAAAAAGAACCACGCCGCGAAAACAAAAACATCAACAACACCACGGCACCTGACGAACAAGCAAGTCCGCGGACGTCGCTTGCTCTTACTCGCGGCCGCCGGCACAGACTGAGGCACTATCTCCCCTTCCCTGATCCCTCCGCAGTCAAAGCCACCTCCTCCGAGAATCTCTTCCTCCGCCCTCCCCTCCCGTGCTTATCCGCCCCCCTCCGCCGCCCTTCCCCACCGAGTGCTCCGCCTACCTCCCTATACCCCTCCCGGCCACCTGCGTAACCACGCGGCGAAAAACCCACCCCTCCCCGCCCTTTGCCCCCCCCTCACGTGCTTCCCCGTCCCCTCAACCAGCCAACTCGTTCCCGCCCCCCGCGCTACCCGCCCTATACCCTCATCCCCTACGGTCCACACCGCTGGCGTTTACCCTTGTTGAATAGGCAAGAAAAAGTACCGGTATTTTTGTGACGAGTTTTAAAAAGCAATAATAGTACTGTCTCGGTAGTACCCGCGAAAAAATACCGGTATGCCGGTACTTTCAGAATTGATAAAATATGTAAATAAGTTGAGATTTAACGTTTGATTTACCCTAATTGTCCGGTATTTCGGCAAATTAGCTTAACATACAGGAAGAATTCACCGAAAAAATCATTAATTGGATTTTTTACGAAAATTTGTCGGAAAAATACATGGAGGCTAGATCTCTAATAGAGAGAAGGGTGATAGCGATGAAGTTTTTAATGGTGATGATTTTGGTGCATACCATTAAATTTGGTGTTTTCCTTGCGTGCATGAGGTGTGACGTTCTCTCGGGAACTCTATCAGATGACTTGTTTTCCTAGAGCCACCGGTTTTTTTCGGACTCGAGACCAACATTAGAAACGTCTTCTGCCAAAAACTTATGTCGAAAAGTCTTCTTATTCACAGAGCTTACGTTTGCAGCCTGAGATTACCTAGAAAAAGCTCCTCTAGTATTAAGACATTTAATTTTATGACTTTACACTACAAGAATCGGTGTTAGTTATGGCTAAAATACTGCGATCGAATAAAATTTGACGTGTAGGTCGCTGTTCCATTTTTGTCAAGGAAGAAATACATGAGTGGACTTCCATAACTTTGACTTTTCTTGCCTTATTTGAGTAAATAAATATCGTCTATATCAATAATTATAACATTTGTGTCAAACTCAGTTTTTGTAGAAGTACCGTTAAATCATAAGAAAACAAGAAATAAACTAAGGAAGAAGTGTTAATAATTAAGAGGCAAAATTAATTTGGCCTTCTTTTGGTGGTTCACTTGACTGGTTGTATGTACAAAAACGAGAAACGGATGAACATTGCTAATATATTAAAAAAGTTGATAACCAGTGTAAACAAGCTTAAGCTTGATAGAAATGCCTATATCATTAGAACATCGCTATTCTTCAGTCTCTTCCTACGTTGACCAATTGTATTATTGCTTACATTATCTGTTGAAATTAAAATAAATAGATGGTATTATTTTTAGTGCGCTTAAATACAAGCTTGATATATTATCCACACTCAATTGTTTAAGTAGCTGGGTAGGTAGTTGATTGGTAACACACAAGTTTGCAGCGCCGTCGAAGCACCGCTATTTCTAGTACCGGTACTCCGGTGGTACCGCTAAAAAAATACTGGCCAGTACTACCGAAATAGAAAAAAAATAGTACTCGGTACTACCGAATACCGCTATTTTTTGCCCATGCCTATTGTTGAAGTCGTTTGCTTTTACCATAAGTCTTCTTGAGAGGGCGTTATCTACCCCTCCCACGATAGGAAAGTGAAGGCGGGGGGCGTGGCACTTTACCCCGTCCGCCACATTCCTGTTTAGCAGAAATACATGGTTCCCTAGGGGAAATCCATAAAAGGATACTCAATATTTTCCCTACTGACAGCCGGAAAAAGCCCTTCACACCAATGAGCGAAGATTATTTGTTGAATATGAAACCGGAAAAATGTATATTTTGGATTAAATATACGATTCAACCACGGTGCGGCAAATTTAAAATATGACGAACGACAAGTCACTAGCGACAATTGCAACTATTTATCGGCTGTAGGCTGAAAAATAACTAATGAGTTCATGTGAAACACAAAGTATATAAAATTTGATATTCACAGCAGAATTTGTTAAACCAAATTCAATTATGAAAGTAAATAAAAAAGAATAAATGGACTAAAGAAGAATTAGAGGATACTGAATGCTACGATAATAATTACGTTTAAATGCTATTGCGTTCATCACAAGATTTTATTTGGCTAAATATCCGTCAAAAATATACATGATCGTGATTCAAGGAAATATGGTTTAGCAAGACATAATAACAACAATTACATCGGGAACCATGCCTACCATTACTTACCAATGCTCTACAAAAAGAAGTATTGACGAGAAAATTGTAGCACACCGAAGTCAAGCTTCGATTTTCATCACCAGACATTTTTACGGATATGTAACTTCAATATCTAAAAGTTACATAGTGTAAATCGTTTCCGAAACTACTGCCAATAACCTCATGGCCACCAAATCGTAAGGGCTTCCTCATCAAAGGAAAAATTTGAGCACCAAACCAAATCCACATATACCTTGCCAACCACCTTCAGAGTGTATCGCAGGCGGATCTAGGGGGGCACGTGACCCTCTCGGAAACTTAAAAAATATGCAAAATTTTTAATACGGTCCTAAAAATCCTGGAACCGCCACTGAGGAGTATGGCATGGGGTGATGAATCACCAGCATGCACCTACGAATAGTCATCAACATGTCCTAGAGATTGGAGATGACCGAACGCCACGCCTGTATTTTAGTGTGGGGATATTAAAAACCTAGTAATTACTCGCCTACATTACTAACCTCCATTTTTTGGACTCAGCAAAGGCGAACGCCTTTTTCGAAAGAATTTGAAAAATTTTGTTACAGTATCGACAAAAAATTCACATAAACCATTGGAAAACCACTTTCCGAACGGAAATTAAGATTCTGGTGCGCATATATAGCAAATTAGAAATCCTGTGATCTATCCATGGGATAAGGATAGTTACTGCTCATTCGAGAGTTACTAGGAAAGATAAGGGCCTTCTTCGCTGTCGCTGAGGGTTCACCCCCGCCGTCCACGCCTCGCGTTCAGGGATCCCTCATTAACCACCGTCGGCAACTTCAAAAGACATTGACCACCAGAGGGAATGCGTGAGAGCCACTTTCGCAGGCATCAGCGAAACCGTTATCGAGAAAATCCAATGCGATTCCTTTTTGGTCATCAGGGGAAAACCCAATTAGAGAAACGGCGTGGAGAAATTACCACAAGAGAAACAGAAGGCACGAAAAAATCTCAAGGTTGCGTTTGGGGAAAAAATAACAACGAAACGTTCAACAACGTGAAAAAACTCAACTTGCGTCAGTAATGCATAAGGAAAGGATAAGCTTCATTCCACAAACCATAATGTTGGTAAAATGTATTATCATTAGGAAAAAGCATAGGGATATCCTGACCATGAAGTGATCCCATTACCTTGTTGCTGCAGGCTCGTGATCATGGGATGGATCTCTGGGGGTAACGACACAGTTGTATTGGATTTAGGATTGCCGCTAGCGGTGCCTGTGGCAAGTGTGTGATGCTGAGTAATTGAATCAATGGCCTAGAGGAAATGCTTTGTTTACAGTGCAAACATTTGTTCATTCCAACTCAAGCGGCATCGTAATGGTCGAAAATAAATTCTGTTTGAAGGAAAGAAATGTTAGCTCAGCTTTAAAAGCCACCACAGACACCGACTATACCCTAAAACTAGATTGCTTGAACACTAAACAAAAGACATTATTCGGAGCGATTTGGAGAACTTCAACTATGAATTTGGCTCTATTTTTTGGTCTGACAGAGCCAAAAAAATGCGAGGGATAATCTTTTTCCCGTGGTCCGACCATTATAACCCCGGTAAACATTTTAAAAAACTTGTAATTTGAATATTAATATATACACCTCCCAGCTAATTTCCTGCACAATCGGCTTTCGTACTCAGAGATTTGCCGTGGTCTGCTGACAAAGTTACCTCCGTCACAGAAGATACCCAATGCTCTCTGCCAAATCTCCACTTAGGGTCTGCACTGCCTGCAGTGCGTTGCATCTACCAAAATACGTGCTAAGTAATAATACCACATTAGAGCAAATCCATGTCTTTCACGAAACATGAGGACTTCATTTAATTAAAAATTCAATTGATACGTAAAATCAACTCGAAAAAAAAAAATATAAAGTTTAAAAACATAGTTGTATTAAATGACTTGAATCATAAGATATAACTCGTACATTAAAACTGCACTTGCGTGAATTACACAGAGGTAAAATTATATACTTCGATTGGGATTTGAGCTCAGATTTCCCACATTCGTGTCTTATGATCTTACCGGAAAAGGAATAATGGATCCAATCCAGATCAGATCCAGAAAAGGATCCAATGAAGTAGCTCAAGACCAAGAAATCCGGATTTTATAAAGGTCAAGGAAAGCGATTTCCCTTTTTTGCTGAAATTTCCCACACATAAATCGGTTTATCCGTAACGGTAGACCTCGCTAATCAGTATGCGGTTATATCCATGAAATCAAACTTTAAATTTGCAAATATTCGCAAAAAAGAGGTTTATTAATACTTCCCAGTAGCAGCCACGTATATTATTAATGGTGCCCGTGGTGGGTCACGGGGAAATACTTAACATGCGGTTTTATAAACAGAATTTAGTGTCTCCAATGTAGGAATAACTCCCCTTTTCAATAAATTTTTATCCTAAATCTTTTGTGTAGCGCAATTCATTAGCGCTTGTTCGAACAGCTTTTCATGATTGTTCAAGGAACAATCACGAAGGAAGAATGCTTTTCCCTTCAGAGGTACCTATGGTGTAAATATCCGGGTAACGTTTGATTTCGCCGAAGCTATTAATAAATTAAGGCTTAAATAAGCTCAAAGGATTTATCTACCCCTGATTTCTCAGCAGAACCCCGGTAAAACACTAAAGAACACCTTTCTTTTGTCCCAACTCTAAAGCAGTGAATTTGCATTCAACCGCATGAATTTTGGAAAATCGAAGCCGGAGCAAAGAGATCCATTGGTCTTTTGTACTCAAGAAGAGTGAGTAAACGTAAAAAAGGAGATATAAAAAACCACCCCCATTGCTTCCTAAAACGATCTTCTCCTTTAGAGCTTATATAGCCAGTAAGGGAGGGACACTGAATGAGCCCGACCATTCGGAAGAGATCGCTCCCCAAGAAAACGCATTTGAGCTCCACGCGGGGATGAAAGAGGACTCAACTCATTTCGCTGAACATGAACTGCGATTCTTCCTCGGCTCAAATCTCCTTTTCTTTCTTCCCTTGCGGTTCAAATTTTTATTTCATTCTACAATTTTTTATTCATGTTATCATTTTGTAGAGTGGGAAAATACACAATATTATGATTATTATCATCATTTTAACGAGAGTAGAACCAAATTGGTGCTCCGAAAAGGGATTCATCTTTCTCTTCCGTGGATCCGAGTTGATGTCCCGTCAGTGGCAGAGTTCCTCTCAGTGCCACAGCCGAAGAGCAGGCCCGGACATAGAACACATAGCGGTGTTCGCTCTTGACTAGTTTTTAAAGTATCCCGGGACTAGCCGCGGTGATAACTTTTACGGGAGTCACCCGCAATGAGCCACAGAGAAAATAATCATCCGCCTTGACCGGGATTCGAACCCGGATCCCACGATTTCCGGTCGAGCGCTTTAGCCAGTTAAGCTACCGAGGCTGTGGCGCTGAGCGCACGACTTGGACTGCTAGTGGCATCATATGCCCAACAGTCCAGCCACACCTTGTCCCGAAGTGTCCGCAAATATCCACAGGGAAGAATGACGCATTAACTGGCTAAAGCACTCGACCGGAAATCGGGGGATCCGGGTTCGAATACCCGTCTAAGCTGATGATTTTTCTGTGGAACTTTCGCACGATTGTGCATTGCGGGTGACTCCCGTAAAAGTTATCACCGCGGCTAGTTCCGGGATACTTTAAAAACTAGTTTGGGCATTGGCAATGCTGTGAACACCACATGAAAATGCCACCAGCCCAGGCTATTTGACACTGGTGCTTTAGTTAAATTTCTCACAAAAATAATTCGAAGAACTTTATACTTATGCATGTGTCTCGAAGGGAGCATTTTCAAAATTTTACAAGAGCGTAAAGGATGGCTCATAATAATTTTCTTAAAAGGCTCTTTCATAGTGTCAAAGATGGTTTAATAGAGATCGGGTTAACAGCTTGCCAAATTAGAGCTTACCAATGAATTGTAATATAACCTCAGACCATCTTATGAACTTCACGAAGGCGATAAAATTTAACTACAGCATGTCTAGTCTATGTGCTGTCTAATCTAGTAACCACCCTTGATCACAGTAAATTGAAATAAATTCACAAAACCCGATTGTCGAACGGAATGGCATTGGATTCCAGAAATCCTGAGGAATACATGCGGGTCACTCATCGAAACGTTAAGATGTGGAGAATCTTACCCAGTGTGAAATCCGAGAAATCTCCACAGCCACTGTTCCCAAGAAAAGATAGACATTCCATTCCAGTGGAGGTTGACTGAAGGTCGCCACCAACTCGGAGCTAAGGTTAGTAGGATGAAACTCTAACTAGAAACTTACTCTCGCCGATGTGAGATACAGGAAATTCAGAGGATGGAGTATGGGTGAAGGGGTGGACATCTAAACTATGCAACGCTATTTTGGGACCAATGAAATAAATAAAGGCTCTATTAATGGGTCGGAATTAAGGAAATAAATTAGAGGCTCCATTAGATCGGAGAGAAAAATAGTAAGCCTAAAATAAAGATCATAAAACAGCAACAGATTTTTTTACGGAGTAAAGAATTTCACTTATGTTCTCCATGTGTGAGAGAATCACAAAGGACACCTTAACAATTCATCCCGTGAGCCTTTGTGCTTTCGAGGATTTCACTTCATCTGTTGGCTTAGCGAGAAGATATTTCAGCTAAGACGCACACTTAATGCGCTGGGCTCAAAACCACTCTCTGCTCCAAATCCCATCTTAAATTAGGACTCGCAAAATAAATCCAAAAGAGCTCTGCTATCATCCGAGATAGCAGAAAAACAGGTTACACCTTTGCTTTATTAAGGGTACCATTAAACGAGGCGATATAAGGTTATAATAATCACATAATCAATGACGCAAGGCTCTATACAACTGGGTGAAAACCCTGGAAACTTAATCATTTCTCTGTAAACTCGTTTTCCAATCAAACTGCGATAACAAACATCGTCGACAAAATGGAAGAGACCGTTGAAAAATTATTTTTCCCTTCATGTTTCAATTCCGAAAATTTGGACATACTCGGTTGTTAGCTTTTAAAAGTATACTTTTCATTTTTATCCAATAAAATTGTTAAAAAATAGTGACTTAAATATTGCTCTATCAATTTTTTCGGCAACCGTTCTCTGCAAAAGCGTGAACGAGAACATCCAATGGGAGGTCTTGTGAAGCAAGCGCCTTCGTCCATTTAAAGGGCTCTCTTGAGTCTCAGCAGTGGCGCGTGTTAATAAAGCCCAAAGGTGTGTCCTTACAGTTCCAAAGGTCGGGTGAGGTAACAACACTCGACGCATTGATCTCGTCGTTGTTATTGTGGTGTGTGCTATGGCAAAAGCGGCAATGGACTCGATATTGGATCGACGATATGGAAACGCAGCATCACAGCCTTATCCCAAGGGCGTGTTCGGCCTTCCGAAGCGAATATGTACTCTCTATTCTCCACCAGAGTTAAGGCTCTATTCAACATCCAGGGTAGTCCGAAGGTATTTGAGTTCCCATTAACAGTATACGTGTAGGCCTATTAACCTTCAAAATTAAAAAAAAACTCACGCGGAATGGAAATGAGGGTGGAAATATCGACAGTGTTCACTTTCACGAATGTAGTAAAGAGAAAAATGCTTAGAAAATTAACACAACTGCGACGTCCAGAGGCCGTGAAAAAAGTCCCAGATATCGATGGCCATTAATCGATATCAACACCTCGCCCTCTAAAGTGTCAGGAATACATACATTATATCGCTATTCTGGTATGGAAAACTCAATTTAGACATTTCTATGGAATAAAATTCTATTTTGCCGGCCTCGGTGGCGGCGGGGTAACGTCCTCGCCTGCCAAACAAGAGGTCGCGGGTTCGAGTCCCGCCTGGGTAGGTTTCCCCTCTCCAGAGCATGGTTGTTCGTGTGCGTTTAATTATTAAAATTGTTGAATACCCCGATGTAAAATGGCCAACATGAGCTGTATTCGGTGGTTTGGGAATAAAATAAAAAATAAAAATAAAACCGAAAGATACAATCCAAAGGAAGTGGAATTATTCCATATTGAAATAATTCTCCACGATTATAAAATGTATTTCAATATTACTATGTCAATTTCTTGAATGTAGTAACATTAAAATCTAGATTGCAATAAATTTTAATATCGTGGGTAAATGCAAGTATTTATTTCAATGGGATCATATTGGGCAGGTCAGCTACCAGAGGTTATTGGGTTCAACCCCCCTGTGAAGCATACGAACACCCCAAATGAATATTCTCGAAGTGCGAAATTCACACGCCTGTAGGTTAGTTCGGAGTGAGCTCTACGCTCACCAACCAAAACTAACCTTAGGGTTGAATCACTGAGTGACGAGCATTACAGAAACATGCAAGTCTTTGCACATCAACGTATTGTTGATAATGGCTTCCGGGTGCAGCTTCGTGTTGCGCTTTGTCGTGCGAGCTTTCGCGACCGTTGCAGGACGCATCATCGGGCGATGAATGAAATTACGGAATTCGGTGGTCAATTAATATACTCGTCCACCTCCCCCATCCACCGGAGTAGTGGGGGGAGGGGGGCGGAGTTGACGTCAGCAGAACTCTCACCCCTGTCCTTGAGCGACGAGCGGACTCTGCTTGTCTAGCGAATAACCTTGCTGGTAACATATTTGTCGTCTTCTCTTTCGGAAAATCGTTTTCCACGTCTGGCTGAGTTTAACGCCGTCCACTCTGTTGAAATTTTGGGGGCATTTTTCAATTTCAATAGCCTCCCGAATTAGTCGTCGATGATAAAATTTTTCTTGGGCTAATACCTGCGTCTCGTCGATTAAAATTCGATGTCCATCTTCTGAGTAGGCATGTTCCGCTATCGCCGATTTCTCTGTGTCACGATGTGATATCGCCCGGCTGTGTTCTTTGAGACGAGAAGTCACGGAGCGCCCTGTCTGCCCGACGTAAGATTTCCCGCATGAGCAAGGGATTCTATAAACGCCTTCCACGTTGAGGGGATGTAGTCGGTCCTTGGCAGATGGAAACAAGTCGCTCATCTTCTTTAATGCTCTGTGGCGCGTCACGATGCCGGCTTTTCTCAGCACACGCGAAATTCTCTCAGACGTTCCAGCGACGTATGGGATGGTGGCATAGGCCACTGGCTTGTTTTTCTCTTTTCTCTCCGCGCAATCTTCAGGTAGGCGTTTATTCGGAATTCTTGCCTGGCGATGGATGAAGGCTTCCGAATATCCATTCTGTCTGAAGGTTTCTTTCACGCGATCCTCTTCTTTCTTCAGAGCGACATCGTCAGAAACCACTCTGGCCCTATGAAGGAGTGTTTTCATGACCGATGCTTTCTGTTGAGGATGATGCTCATGAAAACACTCCTTCATAGGGCCAGAGTGGTTTCTGACGATGTCGCTCTGAAGAAAGAAGAGGATCGCGTGAAAGAAACCTTCAGACAGAATGGATATTCGGAAGCCTTCATCCATCGCCAGGCAAGAATTCCGAATAAACGCCTACCTGAAGATTGCGCGGAGAGAAGAGAGAAAAACAAGCCAGTGGCCTATGCCACCATCCCATACGTCGCTGGAACGTCTGAGAGAATTTCGCGTGTGCTGAGAAAAGCAGGCATCGTGACGCGCCACAGAGCATTAAAGAAGATGAGCGACTTGTTTCCATCTGCCAAGGACCGACTACATCCCCTCAACGTGGAAGGCGTTTATAGAATTCCGTGCTCATGCGGGAAATCTTACGTCGGGCAGACAGGGCGCTCCGTGACTTCTCGTCTCAAAGAACACAGCCGGGCGATATTACATCGTGACACAGAGAAATCGGCGATAGCGGAACATGCCTACTCAGAAGATGTACATCGAATTTTAATCGACGAGACGCAGGTATTAGCCCAAGAAAAATTTTATCATCGACGACTAATTCGGGAGGCTATTGAAATTGAAAAATGCCCCCAAAATTTCAACAGAGTGGACGGCGTTAAACTCAGCCAGACGTGGAAAACGATTTTCCGAAAGAGAAGACGACAAATATGTTACCAGCAAGGTTATTCGCTAGACAAGCAGAGTCCGCTCGTCGCTCAAGGACAGGGGTGAGAGTTCTGCTGACGTCAACTCCGCCCCCCTCCCCCCACTACTCCGGTGGATGGGGGAGGTGGACGAGTATATTAATTGACCACCGAATTCCGTAATTTCATTCATCGCCCGATGATGCGTCCTGCAACGGTCGCGAAAGCTCGCACGACAAAGCGCAACACGCAGCTGCACCCGGAAGCCATTATCAACGATGCCCCTCGCTGCGAAAACCTACGTTCAAAGACATCAACGTATTGCCACAGAGTATATACAGACTGTCCCAAGTGTCGTGTGTCATTTTTGACCTGTAATTTTAGTAACTTTCCGTAGAGAGTGTTCATGAAAATTGGCACACTTATGGGAAAAGGTCCTAAGTTTTGTTGAGTGTGAGCAAAATTTTAAAATTTTGACCATTTGACCTCACAAATTGGGTCCAAACCAAAAATTTGAATTTGCCTTATGGGGTTTCAATGTTAAAAAAATCGAGATAGAAAAATGTCTGAATTTCATTGACCAAGGTGTCAATTCTTATGGTTTCGGACCCGAGAAACCCGAAAATAACAATTTTATTTACGAAAATTCAACCTTTGACCCAGTAAGGTCACCGTCAAGGTCATTAGGGTGGCAAAAAGAATACCATACCGACAAAGGTGTCGATCTATGGGTTTTATAGGGTGCCCAAGTCATTGGTATTGTCCAAATACCCGTATTATTCACTCATTGACCTACGAGGGTCACAATGGGGGTCAAAGGTCGTAGCGTTAAACGTCGGGCCATCGTGGCAGCTAACGTGTCAAACCATAGGTTTTGAAGGGTCCCAAAGTCGGTTAGGCAGTTCATAGATCAGTATTGTTAGTTTTTTGACCTCCGAGGGTCACAATGGGGGTCAAGGGTCATAGAGTTGAACTTCGGGCCATCATGACAGCCAACGTGTCAAACCATAGGTTTTGAAGGGTGCCAAAGTCGGTTAGGCAATTCATAGATCCGTGTTGTTGGTTTTTTGACCTCCGGGGGTCACAATGGGGGACAAAGGTCATAGAGTTATATGTATACTCTGCGGTATTGCCCTCAAAAAGGGTACCATTTTCACTCGAACGGGCTCCAATTTCTCTCCAAATAGGGATATCAAGTGACTCGTGCTAGTAATTTATAAATTGAAATTAATTTCTTCGGGTGAAAACAATCGAGAAGAGGGTTAAATAGCACCCGATTGAGAAATTTGAAAATCTGAGCTAGATGGCTACGGCTATATTAAAAAAAAAGGTATTTTACGTAACAATGCGTTTTTGAAAAATGTAATGACTTGAGCTATAAATGTCGGAACCAACGAGTCCCACTTATCTGATGAGGCCAGCTCGGTGAAAAATGAGGAACTTGCATGGGTCGTAGATTGCTCTAAAAACTATTTTGAATAAGTCAAATGGATACCTTAGCTCGCAAAAATACCTTCATTTTCTCCATTCAACATCAAAAGAAATAAAAAAATTGCATTTAAAATCGAGAAAAATTTCTCTGAGCCGACCACTGCGCGAAGACACCCGAGCGTTGCCGAGGCCAGGCGTGACGTCATAGGTGCCTAAACAACCGTAGGGAGTAGGGAAATACGCTGAGCGCTTGGTGTAAAATTTGTTTTGAGGGAGTATTTAGTCGCTCATCGTCATTTTATTTTGTTCTGCTATTCTTGGGCAAGTTTTCCTATTGCTATTGTGCCTTGATTATTACTTGGGATATTAATAACGCGGCATCGGGATGATGAAGTACAAGCGTTTCACTTCGAGTGTTTTAGTTATCAGAAAAATGGATGATAACGTTGCCACTCGTTCTAATAGTGCACCTGAAATTCATCTACGTCTACATAATACCCCGCAAGCCGCCTATAAGGCGTGTGGTATGGGATGTTAGGACACCAGCCTTTTTTTAGGACACCAAAAATTGATGCCATGACCCTCACGGAATTTGTTACGACAAATTATTGCTATACGTTGGCGGCAAATCCAGTTGTAAAAGAAACTTGTAATACTGGAGGATAACGATCGTAAGCTGTGCTGTTGAATTTGGCAACGCCGGATTAGCGGAGAAGGTAGTCCTATCCGTCCTACGGTACGAATTCACAGCAAAACAGTCTGCACACAATCCACATGTGAGATCGCGATCGGTTCCGCTGCCAACACACACACAAGCTACAACATATTTCAATTATATAGGTAAATCCATAAACAATATACTAGCATATACCATAAAAATATAGCGGGAAATAGGCAAATACTCTTATCAAAAACTGGATGTCACTGTCACATTCTTATATTCATCACGTACAACTTACAATAACATAACTCGTTATGATGAATACAACTATTTATTCACTGATTTAAACCCTTAAATTAGCCCACACAAGTGACACAGGTGACATTTCTCACTACTATTCGTTGAAATAATGGAATAACAAACTTCACACACAGTTTTTATTTCAATAGCGTGATCGTGAAATGTCATATCTACGGTGAACAACGGAGATTAGCACGCCACTGACAATTTGTACACTACTGTTAGACATTTATCGATAGCGTAATAGCACTTTTTACAATTCAATCACGATGGAACACTGATAACTCTTGGCCGATATTTTTCAACCTTGTCAAACTTTGTGGATTACAACCACTGGCACTGTGATTATTAGCAGTAGCTTAACGGGAGGCATCACGTTGAAAATAACACTGTTTTGGCACAAAAATGTTCCTAGATGTCTCCAATCAGCGAGCAAAAGTTGCATTGACTGGAATTCACCCCATAATACAAGCACAGACAGTCCTAAACGACGAATTCTCCGGTACCTACGAATAAATGGATGAAGTTATTGTATATAAAAGCTAAGCGGACATTAGTAAATATCAAAATCGTTCTAATTGCATACTTAAATGAATGATATGCCGTCGATAATATCAACTTACGATTAACGTATCCCCCTTCCAATGGCCGTGGCTCAGACTCCTACAACGATGTTATTTAGGTATTATATAATTTTTGGTTTAACTGCTCCAGTTTTGTATTTTATGCCCGTACTCAGATATTAATATTATAAATAATGCAAAATATGAGGGCTTCCAAGCCTCTATAGTCGGATATTTATCTTTGAATAGAAAATAATCAACACGTCTCACAAACGAAGCTCTCACAACTGCTGGCAACTATAACAAACAATCACAACAATAGCTTCGCGTGATGTTTAGGCACCTTAGACGTCATCGAGACTTCGTCGGCAGTGGCTTGGGGGGTGAGGTAGTTTTTCCCGCGCTTTAAAATTCGTAATATTTACCATTAAATATCTCGCGAAGGAAAACTCAGATAAACATGCGGTTTTCTTTGTTGTATTCAGAAAATAATTTTCTGTTCGCCTGTGAAATAAAAAAAATTCATGCAAGTTCCCCATTGGCGGTAGGCACATGACGCAACCTGGATCCTTAGCTACCGAACGCGAGTGAGCTACGACGAACCTGGCGTCAAGCTACTGGAACAAAGGCCCAATCAGATTCATGATGGCGGACGGAATGCACTGAGGAAACTCACGCCCAAGCGCACGTTGGGCCGTGGGAGCGTTTTCTCATGCACCGTGGCGACATTAACTAAATAAAACGAATGGCGATAAAATGTAACAGTGATTTCAAAAATTAGAGGAGAGAAAAACACGGCCGTAATTAAGAGGTAGCGATTACTCAAGGGATGTCATGCTGCTCGAAATCTCTACAAGCAAATATTTCTCGAACCCGGACCTATGTGGAAGAAAGCCGTGACACTTTTTCTACCTAACCTATTTAGTTTCGGTTAATAACATCCGCATGCAGATCCCGAACATCACTTTGGCGATGTCTCCTTTTAGTAGTGTTACATTTTATCAAAAATGATCGAAATAAGTCGTCACGCCCTATATTATTTATTGCTTTTTAAAGATTTTTTTTGCCGTCTTCTACATAGATGGCGCTCGGATCTGGCGAAGGGAAAAGACTGCGGCGATCGCAGTATTTTTACGCAAATCGCACGCGGCAACATTTTGGAGTTTTTTTTTCAAACTAATTCACATTTTTTATCTATAGAGTTGATTTACAAGGTTACAGGTTATACATTTAGGCATTTTTTTAGTTTTTAGTGGGGCATTTGTTTTGTTTTTCATGCTTATCTATTATGCTTTTTTTTATAATTAATCGTAGCGGGCGTAACTTGGTGGAAATCCATAATCGCAGGAATGGATCAAAAACTTCGCTATTTACACATAGCAATTTATTGAGACCTACCATGGTTTCGTTACAGAGTAACATTATCAAGGTGAATTTGTTTTTGATAATGACGAGCCCTTAATAATGTTACTCTGCAATGAAACCATGGTACGTGTCAATAAATTACTAAGTGGAAATAGCAAAGTTGTTGATCCTTCTATTCCTATGCTTTTTTACATAATATTTTTATACATACGATGATTAGTTTTACCAATCTCTGGTGAGATAAAGCAGCTTTTAATTTCACGCTACTTCCTATCCAAGACTATATGCAATGCGTCTTAGAAATGTTTATATATAGATGACATATTTTCGTTCTTCCGAGAGGGATTTCACTGTGTCAAGTTCAGCGGTGATTCGGATGAGCGTTTTCTGATTCGTAGTGCCGCTGATTGTGCTATTTACGCGAAAACGTTTATTCAGGAACGGAAAAATACCTTGTTAGTCACGAACATGTGCCCGATTTGTACCAACTCCGTACCTTCCGAAGAGAGGACCTAATGCACTAGTCTCCCGACGCGCACTCGAGAAATTAGGGTGGTTTCCTATTATTTTTTTAATTGCCTAAATCGAAAGATTATTACTCCTCCAGGGTTATTCCACTACGTATGGCCGGCCGTAAGTTTCTTATAGCCAGACCCGAAATTACGGCCTATACCCACTCCACTCTCGAGGGGCCATATCGTATGGCCCGGCCATAAGTCTTAACGCCCTTTTTTAGGTGGGTATGAGAATTATAATTGGTGCTATAAGTTGGGTTCACTTTTTATTTAACACTTGTGAGTTTTTGAGAAGGACGTTTGTTCTAACGTGGATAAAAAAATAATTCTATGTTCCTTAACGGAAATAGGCTTTATCAAAGGATAATTTTGGATTTTCTTTAAATACTGACCTGGCGGCAGACGCTGGAGATCTTAAAAAAAGTGAAGAACGGAAATCACGGACGAGAAGTAGCAGAAGAAAATTTACCGCAGGGTATTATAATATTACAGAATTGTGCATGTAATGGATAGAGTTAGAACATGGCATCCTACTGTGGTTCTAATCCCCTTCCTCTCCTTCCAATGGTGTAACTATTGTCCAATGGCTGCAATACTTTGCCCTCAAAAGCCGTAGAAATCCAGCCAATGCACGAAATCTAAAGATGAAATTGAAACTTTAACTTTCATTAATTTTATAATCAGAGGCTTATGTTTAGGTAGCTGTATAAAAAAAAACATCAATATGAGACTATTCTTTCCTTGATTTGTGGATGACATTTGTCCTTTACGCATCGACTTACTGAAGATTGCCTTACTGCCAAAACAATGTCTTGCCCTATGTTTCTTAGACATCCTCCCTCATGAACTGTAATGCAACGAGAATCTTAAAATATAAAACATTAAATAGCGGGTATTTCAAGCTACCTACTGCTTTTCGAAACAAGTATTAAGAAATCTGCTAGCAAATGTAGCACAGAAAGCAAATAAAAGCCCGTTCCTCCGTTCACTTTAACAGAGCATCCATTAAAAAATTATTTCTAAATTTTTAACTACAAGCGAACTTTTAGTTCATCCACTATATCTACTTAAAAAGTAAGTTACAACTTTTGACGCACGGAAATATTTAATTAAAATATCATCATCGTATGCGAACCGATTACCTACACCTATTCCGTATCCTCCTTATGAAATCGACGTCTTTCTTTCATATATCTAGCCAATGCCCATTGTATCCGTATGTGCTCCCCCAAAATATTCATAAATTTCTTGAAACAATCGCTATGTAATCGATGACACTTCGTAAGTTTATTTTATAACTCCTTATGCGAGCAATGTTATTTCGTATGGCCCGTGTTATGACCGCCTCCTAGGCAGGCCATAGTATTACGGCCTTTAGGCCATAGCTACCGCCAAACTTATGGCCTTTCGCTCCGAGTAGAATCGCTCGAAGCCATACGTATGTTTCGAGGCCGTAGATATGGCCGATTTCGACTTATGGCCCGGCCATACGATTAGTGGAATAACCCTGCTGGAGTGCGAATTTCACCCTATTAAATTTTTAAATGACGATATCTATTCTTCGCGTTTAAATGAAAAGTGAAAAATTTCAAGCGCGTGAAAACGCGACGGCTAAGTATGAATGCTGGGAAAAGCCCGTGTGACGTCATTGTGGTTCCGGCTTCCGCCCTGTGAGTCCACCTAAGTACGAGGCTATGTAGCTGGTAGCGCTTGGCTTAAATAAGGATTATTATTCCCCTATCAAACGAAGATACTTACCGACTTTAGGCAGTTTTAAAAGGTGATTATTAAGAGATGTTTCCCTGAGCTCTGTGCCTCATGCATGCATTGGTAATCTCAGACGATGTAAAACTCCTATCTACTCGTATAGAAACTAGGTCCCTGTGACGTCACGTGGAGTGGCATCGCATGGGCGCCAATCTGGCCTTTTTCAAATGAGGATAAAATTGACGATTGACATTCGTCTAAACTGGGATTTTTAAAACCAAATAATTTGTATGTTATGAATACACTAATCGTGGATAACGAATCTGAATCAATGTTTTTCGTTTTCTTTGATGAAGGAAACTAACATATTGTTCTGAAAAGACCACGACTCAAGGACAATATCACGGACTCCTTCTGCACTCCTTCTCTTGGCTGCACAAGTCTCCCGACGCGCACTTGAGACCGTGGCTGCGTATTTAAGACGTCGAAAACGACTTTCTTTCTTAACGTACCGCTTCTTGGCGCTCCGAAGCAGGGGCGGATCCAGGATTTCTTTTTGGGGGGGGGACACAAGCAAGGTCGCATCCAAGATTTTGTTCTGGGGGGGGGGGGGCTCGTAATACAAAATGTACGCAATGATAATGGGACCGTATTAAAAATCTCGCATATTTTTAAAGGGTACCCCCCCGATAGATCCACCTATGTATCTACATATACATACATAATACCCTGCAAGCCGCCTAAAAGGCATGTGGCAGGGGGTGTTAGGATACCAGCCGTTAAACAGCTAAAAAAATGAAGTGCTCTAACGAAGTTGGGACTAGCGCTTATTGAAGTCGTTTATGGTTCGGAGGAAAATCGAATTCGCATATCTTTCCGTTCGGCAAAATATCTCTTAATGTCTGGCTTCTATCGGACCTGGAAATATAGTGTGGCTCCAATATTATGTTCTCTGTGTCGCTCTTAAAGATATTCTCAATTGTTCAAGCAGTCTAAGCCTAGCGCGCAGCCTCCGAGTCTCCAGTGGCTCCCAGCCTAATTCCCATCTGGGTAACACTGTCAGTGCGCCCGTAGCAGTATTTTTGACGAACCGCGCAGCCTTCCTTCGTATTTTATTCAGTTCGCGGATTAAGTCTTTCTGCACCGGATCCCAAATGATATCGCTGCATATTCAAGGTGCGGTCATTGAAACAATAGCTACCACACACAGTATTTCGGCCAACCAGAATTCACGTCCGCTAACAGCGGTCGTAACGCCACGATTTGCGCTTTCATTGAATCGCGGTTGTATCTACGGTAAGTGACTGATTAGGAGATGGTAAAAGGGACGGTGGGAATGAGAATGACACTGATTCGGAATATCATGGGTCGAGTAATAACTTTTTTAGTTGCTTAGAATCTACCGCCGGAGTTATTACCCTGAGATACTGAAAATGTGATCAAGTAATTTAGGATAAAAAACTATTGACACTTATGCCGCAGTATCGTAGCCAGGGGGAGGTCGGGACCCCTCCTCCTCGAAATCAGGGGTGCAGACTTTGAAAAAATATTTGGGGGGGCCCAAACCAGGGATTATGCCCCGGGAAATTAGAACCCTGATAACTTTAATCTCGATATCTGTACACTCCGGGGAAAATCGACAAGCCTGACACTGTTTTTCCTCACACCCATAAGGAATTTTAGAGGGGGCTTCGGCCCCCTCACACCACATGGAGTGCAGGGGCCACTGCTCGAAATGTAATACAACGAAATAATACTTTGCATCAAACAAAAAAATTATTGATCATGAATTTACAAAAAAATTCTTTACCTGAAGTATTTAGATAATAAAAAGTGTTAAGAGTAGTTTATATCTCTCTACTGAGTACCCCGTTTTTCAAAAATTGCCCCCCTCCCTAATTTTGGACCCCCCCCTCCACCTGAACAAAATTTCTGGCTGCCCCACTGCTCTGCCAATCACGTTATGAACAGGCATCCTTAAAAAATTAGGGGAAAACTCACCGAAATCTTTTTTTCCGAAGCTGTGCAGAGACTTCTTTTTATCGGCTGAGGCAATTTCGCAGCTACGATGAATGCCTCGGCCAAACTTTGGTTCAGTCAAATCTCGCGGTAACCGCTATCAGCCACTTGAAATAGTGGAGCAGCTACGATGTCAGCGGAATACTCTTTTCAGGAACTTCTCCCGGCCAACGGAAAGATCCCACGAGCTAATTCACGCCATCAAGTTGCTCCCAGTAATCTCATCGCACTAATACTATAATTCTTTCTTCGACTGGGGTCTGAAAATGTAAAAAAAGATAACGTAAGCACACAAAATGAAAAATAGAAGAAAAAATTGCCTCAGTATTTAAAAAATTACTACGAATCAAAAAAATTAAATTAAAAAATGGCTTGCAACTCATTAATCATCAACATAATGTTCAAATACTTACCCAAATACGGCACCTTTTTGGCCACACCGTAACGAAGGCACGTCTCGTGAAAAAGCGAAAGATTTAAATCCGGAACTCAAATTAGATAACTCATCATTAACATCGTTAAATGAACTATGCAAGCCAGCTACACGAACGATGCGGCATCGTCAATGCACTGCGACTGAATATAGTTTCAATGAATGAGCGAAATCACGGCTGTGAAAGAAAGCGAACCGAAGTCAGCCAGTACAGTGCAGATAGTAGGAGCTCCCGACTGAAGACCTATATTGTCAGTGGGACTCGCATTGAAGAACGCCGGCCAAATGACAGGCGTCACGCTGAGCAGCTCAATTTACGCTGAGGTTCAGTGGCGATAGGGGAGGGTTGGGAGGGGAAGGGGGGATGGCCACCACCCCTACCCCGCCTCCTCCCCCTTCCCTGATTCGCAGTGCAGCGATCGCCAGGAACAGTCCCTCCCGGGCGACGTCAATGCCACCTTCCGCCGTCAGATTGCGCCCCCACGCGGGAGATTACAACGACCGACTCGCGAGTAAAATAGGAGATATTGCTCTACGGAACGAAGAGTGGATCCAGGATTTTGTTCAGGGGGGATTTGGGGCACAAGGATACCTCGTAATACAAAACGATCCCAATGATAATGGGACCGCATTAAAAATTTCGCATATTTTTAAAGGGTCCGGGGGGAGGCACATCCCCCCGTACTCCCCCCCCTTTAGATCCACCTATGTATCTACATATACATAATACCCTGCAAGCCGCCTAAAGGGCGTGTGATGGAGGTGTTAGGACACCAGCCGTATACAGCTAAAAAAATGAAGTGCTGTAACGAAGTTGGGACTAGCCCTTATTGAAGTCGTTTATGGTTCGGAGGAAAAACGAATTCGCATATCTATCCATTCGGGAAAACAACTCTCTTAATTTATCGCTTCTATCGGACCTGGAACTATAGTGTGGCTATAATATTATGTTCTCTGTGTCGCTCTTAAAGATATTATCAATTGCTCAAGCAATCTAAGCCTAGCGCGCAGCCTCCGGGTCTCCAGCGGCTCTCAGCCTGATTCGCTTAACATCTGAAAAACGCTGTCTGTACGCCCGTAGCAGTTTTTGTCGAATTGCGTTGATATCCTTTGTATTTCATTCAGCTCGCGGATTAAGTCTTTCTGCACCGGATCCCATACGTTCGCTGCATATTCAAGGTGCGGTCGGATGAGAGCAAAATAACACCTTTCTTTTACTTTCTCATCCGAAAATCTTTCCACAATACGCTTGACGAATCCTAATTTCTTCAGGTCTATGCCGCAATTATTCTTTACATGTGTTCCCCACGTGAGGTTCGAGGTTATCGTAACTCCCAGGTACTTCACTTCGTCTGTTGCCTTTATGTTAATACCATCCATTGCATAAACATGGTTAGAGTTGGGCGAATTCCGCAAGAAATGTACAGATCCATGGTCGAACCAATTTCAACGCAGACTCCGCTTTCATTCATAGCCCTGATGCGAGTTCTATATGAAGTGAAACGTTGGCAACAACTTTTTTGCATCATATACATTTGACCTATACTCCAAGAGTTATTTTACCATTAATTAATCGAGGTCAAGAAAAGAAGAAAAAAGTAAGAATCCATTATTTTGTTCTGGGGGAGCACAAGGATACCTCGTAATACAAAACGAACGCAATGATAATGGGACCGTATTGAAAATCTCGCATATTTTTAAAGGGTCTCGGGGGGGTACATATGACCCCTTAGATCCGCCTATGTACAGAATCATGGTCAAACCAATATTAACGGAGACTGCGCCCGTTCGACTAATGGCTGCGAAATCACACTAGCAGAAAAGACAATCTAATGAAAAGTCCCTCATTAGAAAGTTGATGGTTGCAACGCCATGGTTAATATGAAATAAAGATATACGTAAACAGTTCTGAGGGAGAGGTCCGTGGGGTCCGGACCCCCCGAAATAAAAAAAACCTATTTCGTTCCTTAATAAAAGGAAACAGAATATTGAAAAATCATGAAACGACAAAATATTTCTTGTAAAAATGAAGAGTCATCGTTTATGAAAGTGTTACAACTAGTATAAAACCCTACACTTAGTACCTACCATGTTTTTCAAAGAATGTCCACTCTGGTTTTGGACCCCCTCCAAACGAAAACCTGGCTACCCTACTACTCGTAAAGAACTCCAAACCATTCCAATACTTAAGGAAATGAAAGGAAATTTCCTTGTCTTCAAAGAAATCTTTGAGATCAAGAACCGTTAGAAATTGCCACCCTCCGAACCTCACAATTCGACTTACTATTCAACTTTATCCCCTCCCTTTAACTATCCAGAAGCGTTACCGTTTCTTCAATGCGATCGACTAAACTGAATTGTCCCTTATCGATATTAACCGCAGACGGCCTTTGCCCTCGACTGGTTAAAAGGGTAAACATAAGTGATGTTCCGGCGTGGAGTGGCTGGACACGCTATATATGCTTCAAAATTCGATTAAAGCGGAAAAGACACCCTAAACCTTCTTTCAACAATTATCTTCGAATTCAAACCATTTCTTTCGGGTGAAAATTTCAGAATTATAGACGATTACTACTGTCTGTAAAAAAAAGGCAACATACCCGAGTCTGAGGAGCTCTAGCGTCCAAACGAAGCAATCAATTTCAATGCAACAAAAATCATACGAAAGAGAAATTATTTCTACGTTGTGTCATTTACTTTTAAAATTTTTTGGCTCAATAGTGTTTCCCGTACTTAATTTTTCGTCAAAAAAGTACCCGATTGTTGCGCGTAAAATCCAGTTGTACAAATTTAAGCGCTTGGCATTCCCGTAGTTTTTGATTCTATGACTTTCAATTTTAATATAAAGAAGCCATATCTATTGTTAGCAGTTCACCGAATACAAATTGTTTATACCACTAAAGTTAACGGAGTTGTCGTAAACAACGCAAACCTCTGCTAACTTCGAAACCAGTGGGTCAATTGAAAATTGATTGGTACTGCTGTCTCCAGTAGAATGTTAGAAATGCAAGTACATAGAGAATGTATATAAAATATCAATAATAACGTCAATATCACTTACTATTTATCTAGATGTTTCAATACGCGCACCGGCAGCTCCGTCGCGTCGTGGGAGGGGGAGGCGAAAAGAGACGCGTGGTTGCTACGGACTCGCCAGACGGCGCACTTCCTTTAAATGATCGGCTCGCGATTCCTTTAAATGACCGACTCACGCGATGAAAATATCGTTGTTGCACCCTTCATGTAAACCTAAGGTCAGGTTGGGCTGAGCTTTCATCAAAATGCTTTTCTGCGACGTAAATTATAAGCCATAATAGCATAAATTTTCTCGTATGGTAAAAAACTACTTGAATCAATTGCCATCAGCATTTCCCATGTGGGATTTGGAAACGTAGGACACTCATTCCTCAAATAGAAACCGTGGTCCTAAAATTGCTTTAGGACACTAGTTTATTTGATGTGGGGGGGGGGGTGGATGAATGGGGGCCTCGGCTGGGGTTCATGCGGGGGCACCCCGAGATAAAAATTTTGGAAATTACATCCCACGAAATGGATTTTGACGATTTTTTTGCTCTAATAAGCAGTGGCGGCTTGCCTATTAAAGGACTCTCGGACGCCGCCCCACCCAAAGATTCGAAAAAGGAAAAAAAAAATTAAATACCCATTCAATTACAATTATACATCTAATTAACCAAAGTGTTTTTTCAATCGCACATATCGAAAATGTAGGAAAATCACTCAAAAATAGTGCGGTAAGTTTTAATTTGTAGTCGTGGGGCGCTGGCCAGAACGTCCCAATCCATATTAACATGCAGTCATATGAAGAGTGGTAGTGTTGGGGGCTGCTGGTGCTATGACGCGTCTAAGCTTGTGCCTTGTGGAAGTCTTGGGACGCCGCCCGACAACGCGGAGAACGACGTATCAGTGAGTTGTGATCGCCGCACTATCCGGCGGCCGTATAATCTTGGCGTTGCAGTGTTGCAGAATACATTGTTTTGGTGACCAGTTGACTTATTATGTGTAATTTGTTTTATCGAATGAGTGATTGGTATGTAAATAGGCCTAGTTTTAGTTGAGTTAATCGAGTTAGTGATTGTTAATGCTATAGTGTTAGTGATTGCTTGGTGTATTAAAGAGTCATAATGGTCTCGTCTCTTTCCGACGATGTGAACTTTATTGTTAGTAATGGTATTAAGGAACTGCAATATAGGATTGAGCTCAAGAATTTAGGCCCCCCTAGGTCTATAGTAAAAGAAATTCAACAACAAAAAGTCTCCAAAGCACGAAAGTTTCGTTCGAAATTTTTAAAATAATTTGCACAACTATGCGCTCATTGGTTGTGTGGGTGCGTGGTCAATCATTCTTTTTTTTCTATCCTTTTTTTTAATGAGAGTTACAGACCGTGCATGGGCGGTGGATGGTGTCTCGGATTTAAAACATTTGAATGATTAGTAAGTCAGAAAACATAAATTGAGTGAAAAACATGATAATGCTTATTGTTGAGTATGCCGTGTTAGGCAAAGTTGACATTAGTCCAAATAGATAGTGCGTGCAGATTAAGAATTGAAAAACTAAATGAAGAAGTCTAAAAATGTCTAAAAACCTTTACGTAGGTACTAAGTAAATTGATAGATGTCAATAGTATATTTAAGCCTTAGAGTATCTAATAGTATATTTTAATCTTCTATATTATTTCTACTGTATAGATACATTTTTCTCAACTTATACGCAACCAAACTCTACAAATGAAGTACCAAAATGCACAGAATTTATGAGAGAACAAGCGACGGCATATCTTAATTCCTAAATATTGCTATTGTTTCCTAAAATTCGTTTTTAAATAATAAAAAAAACAAAAACCGGTAAGTATTCCTGACGTTAACGGCGCACAAACTGATACTTTTGTTCATTTGCGACAATATCTCGTATTCCTAAAATAACTTTTATCAACATGCGGCTGATTCCACATTCAAGTCTCCTGATGATACGAAAGTGTGTGTCATCATGTGCGTTTAACAGAGGATAGTGTAATTACTTCCAATGTTGTGTTTAAAGAGGTCCTCTGACCTGGGAGCGGGTGAATCACGCTCGTCAAGTTTTATTTGGATAACTAGGTATTTTTGTTGAAAAAAAACGGAACATATGGCATCAAATTTAAGACCTAGATTGCCTTAAAAACTAACTAAAGATACACAAATTATATAAAAATTTTGACCCCTCGATGGAGTGGATTTCGACCCCCCCAAGCATTTGACTCACGAGCCGCCACTTCTAATAAGAGGATAAAAGTTTTTTGAAATATCCATTTCGTCAGAAACAAAAGACTGTAAAATTGAAACACATATTAAATTGTATTTTTTTTCTTTTCGTTGTTTATAAAATCATGGTGGTGAGGCCGGTTTCCATCCTGAGACTCTGGATTTCCCCGGTTTTGCTTGGATGGCGAGCTTTCACGGTACGGAGGTGTGGTGGTGGAGATTGCAAAGGTTTTCGTTGCGAAGGGAAAGTAAAATTTCATTAAAAATTTTAGGCTTTCCCGGCGTATAGATTGATGAACAGTTTCTCAGGATTCAAAACCTCGGGAGTGTACAGCGTCCCGTGTGAGTGCGGTCACGTTTACATTGGGGACACTGGCCGCACAATCGAAAAACGTCTGACGGAGCATGAAAGATGCATACGCCCGTTTTATCCGCTAAAGTCGGCGGTAGCGGCACTCACTTTCGCGTGCCAACTCTTGGCAAGCAGAATGCGTGGCGCGGCGCCGACGCTTCCCGCCCGCCCGCGCCGCGGAGACCTGCACCCAAGAAGCGGCTGGATGTCTCCTTTCTTTCCGCTGCTGCCAACACCCGCTCCTGCACCGCCCGCTGGAACAGCGGAATCAATCAAGATTCCGCTGACAAAGCGGGAAAAGCGCTTGCAAGCCGCCGCTCCCTCTAAATCTGCCGGCTTCTTTGTCTTCTCTGTCCATCCACGATTCCATGGAGGCCATGAGTACAATTGCTGCCAATCTTCAGGCAACTCTACAACTCCTGGCGTCCACCATGACGCAATTACCTGATATCATTCAGTACATCAACAATGGCCAATAAATTACAACGAAAGCAACTCACAGTCGTCTCGTGGAACGCGGGCGGCGCCGTGGCGCGGAAAACTGCAGAGCTCATCGCATTTTTGGCTCGGCAAAAATGCGATGTGGCCCTCATTCAAGAGACACAGCTGAAGCCGACAAGCCGCTGGACTATTCCCAAAAGTGCTCTGCGATGATCGCAATACCGGCGCCAACGGCGGCGGAACGGCGATCATCGTCGCGGATCACATCAATGCACAGAGATTCTCTTTAGATACTTTGCCATCATCGATCGAGACAATTGCCATCGCCCTGGAGATGGAAGACGGCCCGCTGCGACTCATCAGCGTTTACTATCCGCCGCGTAATACCTTGCGTGCGGAGGACATAAATGCGTTGTTTACATCTGACGAGCCGACGATCGCAGCGGGCGATTACAACACCAAACACCCCGCTTGGCACTCCAGAGTAGAGAATCAGAAAGGACGCCACCTTTTGAAGATCATCACGCAGCGAGGGATTACCGTCAGCGGGCCGCGGACGCCGTCTCGTTACAACACGCAAGGGGAAGGCGATGTGCTCGATATCGCATTGCACAATCTCCCGTCGGCGTTGTCTGCGAAATCTATACACGCGCTGGACAGCGACCACGTACCGGTTCTATTCCATCTAAACCGGCGCCCAGTCGCGCTGCTTCAACGTATCATCAAAGATTACCGAAATGCCGATTGGGAGATATATCGTACCGAGGTGACGACGGGTATGGAGCACCGCCTGCCACTCACCCCTCTCATCACACCGGAGGACATCGACCGGCAAGTGGCTACGCTGACGGAAATCGTCACGGAGGCGATCGAGAAATCGGTGCCGACCAAAACAGCTCGAAGCTGGAATCATCTCGCTCTTCCTTTCCACATTCGATGTCTTATCCGGACCAAAAACTATCTTCGTCGCACATTCCATCGGCAGAGACATCCAGAGGCAACGCAGATAAGGCCCGGATGAACGACGCGAGACATCGAGTGCGCGATGCCATCAAAGACTTCAGGTAATCATCACGGGATTCAAAGATCAGCTCTCTGGATCTCGCCGACGCGACGGCTTACTTTGGCGCATGGCGAAAGCTTTGCGCGATACATCGGCGGAATGAGCACCACTTTGAACGGAAATCGGCCCGATCTACTCGCATCAATCATAGGCGGACGCAATGGCTGAGTATCTGGAGAGAATCTTCTCCCCCCTTCCACCAAAGGCTGGCATTCTATGCCCACTGCAACAACCTGTCTCTTTCCGCACGCTTAGCAGAGAGAGGTGGGGGCTTTACGGACAACCAGCGGCAGAGGAGGTGGAGGACTCAGGGGGGGGGGGGAACCAGAGCTCCCCGCCCCCACTCAGGCAGCGGCGGAGCCGGCGGCAGAGGAGGAGGGGGAGGTTACAAGCCACCGAAGCTCCCCCTTCCCTTCCCAGCCGGCTGCGGGCGGCCTACCGGCCGTTCACCCACTGCAGACAACGACAACAGCACAACGCCACGCACGCCCTAGCCTTTGCCTGTACTCGACCGGGTCTCCGATCACCTCCCACAATCCTCCCTCTCCCCCCTCAGCTATGAACCACTCACAACATCGGCCACGCGACCAGTGGCGCCGACTCCATGGGGCCTGAGGGGGCCGGATCCCCCTCAAAAATTCATTATGGGTGTGAGAAAAAAATTGTCAGGCTTGTCGATTTTCCCCGGATTGTCCAGATATCGAGATTCGAGTTATCAGGGTTCTAATGTTGATCACATGATTCTTTTTAAATGCTTAAAAAACTTAAAATTCACTACTTATAAAGTTTCCCGGGGCAAGATCCCCGGTTTGTTCCCCCCCCCCCCCCAATGTTTTTTGTAATTCGGCGTCCCTGCACGCGACTCCCATGCACTTGCATGCGTGGAAGACCACAGGCAGAGAATATAGAAGCGGCGACGACCAATGCACTTGGTTCTCGCCGGTTAACTCATCCCGCCTCCCACCACTCTCCCACGCGCCCCCCAAAGCAGAGGACAACGTCATGTGCACGCGTGGGAAGCCAAGGACTTCGAAGAGGCTAAAAATTCCAATGCGGCGAACAATACCGACTGTTCTCGCCGCTATGCACAACCTGCCATACACCCGGTGACCAGCATCCCATCTACGAAGAGGAAGAGGCGAGTTCGAGACGGAGGAGAGAAAGCGCCCGATATTTCGGCATCTCATCTTCTCCAAGCAGTGAAAAACACCACGGCAAAGAAAGCACCACGACCTGACGGCATCACTGGCGCCGCCATCCGAGCCATGCCGCGCTCAACGGCATTCATTCTGCTGTGCATAATGAACGCGTGCGTCTCTATTGCATACTTCCCATCTCAATGGAAGCGCGCACGCATCATTTGCATAGTTAAGCCTGGTAAATCGCCCAGCCGCTTGGAGAATTATCGGCCGATTTCTCTCCTCAATTCGCTGGGGAAATTATTCGAGATCGTCCCATTACAGCACCTTCGCAGGATGAGCTGCATCTTCTCCCGGACTACCAATCCGGCTTCCGGAGCGAGCATTCAACAACTCATGAAGTCGCACGTCTGCTGAACTATGTCGTTGAGGGCTTCCACTGTAATCCACATACAGCTGGAGGCTTCTTCGACATCAGCAAAGCTTTCGATAAAGTGTGGCATGAAGGCTTGCTCTGGAAGCTGATGTGCTTCGGTTTTCCACGTTGGTGTCTTCGCATCATCGCGGCCTGGCTCCGGGAAAGAAGCTTCTCCGTGGCATGGGGTCCGGCGACATCGATGCAGCGGCGAATAACAGCAGGCGTCCCGCAGGGATCCGTTCTTTCGCCGCTGCTATTCAGCATCTTCACGGCTGACTTTCCGAGCAACTTCGGCCCGAACGTGATGGCGGCACTGCCCGCCAGATCGTCACAGCAGTAGTGATGGGCAAAGTCGACCATTTTAGTGATTCAATCATTTTGACTCGAGTCACATAAATGATTCAATCAATTGATTCAATGATTATGATCGAAAAGACTCAAAGGAATCAAGATCGAAAAGCAGTGGCGCCGACTCCATGGGGCCTGAGGGGGCCCGAGCCCCCCCAAAAATTCGTTACAGATGTGAGGAAAAAATGTGTCAGGCTTGTCGATTTTCCCCAGTGTCCAGATATCGAGAGTCGAGTGATCAGGGTTCTAATGTTGATCTTATGACTCTTCTAAAATGCATAAAAAACTTAAAATTCACTACTTATAAAATTTACCGGGGCCAGGTCCCCAGTTTGGGCCCCCCAATATTTTTCGTAAGTCGGCACCCCTGTTGAAAAGGCTCAATCAATGGATGTAATAAATCACTTTGAATAATCGAATAAATACTGCCTCATCTGCGAAGAGCATTGGTAACGCTTATTGCTATCCATATTATCATTTCGTATACTATTTTGATTGTGGATTCCTAGATGAGTTAACTAGATTGCAAAAATTAAGGAAGTAGTGTCATGAAAATATTTGGGAAGACAAAACTGCCACAGTTTCTTAACACTGATAGAATAATTTCAAACTATATATCTCAAAATATAACACAAAATACACCACACACTATGCATGAATCTGATGTGCAGGATAATTTTATGAACGGCACAATAAAATGTTAACAGCTGCAACATCTACTTCTTAACGTTCTCCTGCAAAAGTCACCTTAATATTTTCCTTTTCGTGTATTGGTGTTATTAATACTGATTAACTCTGGAAAACATATAAGAAAAATATTACACAAGTATTCAGTTTTTTATATCGTAGTATAAAATTTTCTCACAACTATTTCTGCCCTGTCGAAGAGAGATCAAGCATCGATCGTTCCAAATTTTGAAATAAACCGGAAACCGGGATGATTTATATGAAACCGGAAGTCGGAATGTTTGATGATTGATGATCGTTTAACGAAATGAATCATGAGTCATTTGATTCACCTAGTGATTCAATCTTTATGATTGAATCGTTCATGATCGACCATCACTACACAGCAGTGCAAAGCTGTCGAATACCTACAACGTGCCACTGACGATCTGCTGGAGTGGTGCGAGCGTTGGCGCATGGCAGTGAACGAGACAAAGACGCAGGCGATCGTCTTCTCTATAGCTCGGAAAGAGCCCGGCGAACTTCTCGTCGGCGCTTCGGAAGTGTTATGGAAAGACATCGTGGAATATCTGGGCGTTTTTCTAGATCGACGCCTCACCATGCTGCCACACGCTAGCCGCAAAGCAGCCATCATGCTCTCAAGAAGGAACCAGATTGCTTCAATGCTAATCGTTAAAAGGGTTTTGTTAAAAGAATATTGGGAAAGTGCGACGACAAAGTGAGAGAAATTAGCTACTTCTCCCTCGTTTGACCACATTTATAATACGCTGCCAGTGTTTGGGATCCGCATGAAAAAGGCTTAATAACAGAGTTAGAACGCGTGCAAAGAAGAGCTGCCAGGCACGTGAGAGGTCGTTACGATAGTCTTGTTAGTGTAACTGACCTATTAGATAAACTCGGATGGGAATCTCTGTCGGACCGTAGATTGAAAAATAGACTAAACCTTTTAGATAAATTCAAGAGCAGTGTCTTTTCTGACGAAGTTGACCATATCTTACGGACGCCAACATACTACGGAAGATGAGATCATATAAATAAAATAAGAGAGATAGATTGTAGAACAGACAGATTCCGAATGTCATTTTTTCCACGATCAATAAGAGATTATAACGGCAGCGATAGACCTCATAAATAGATTGCATGACTTGTGGTGTAGCCAACTAACCTATGTAAAACTTAATGCATGTTTCTTGATTTTATTATTATTTGTAACAGCATATAGTAGTATAATTTGTTAGTATGCGTGACGTTTTGTGGACCGTGTGGTGTTCATGTTGGAGTCCAATTGCATGCTGCATGCTGGTGATTGATCACCCCCTGCCAAACACCCTAGAGGTGGCTCGCAGGGTATTATGTAGATGTAGAATGCTCGGAAATGTCAGCCTGCCGCTACATCGCCGGATCATGCTGCACAGGACCATTCTTCGGCTGATCATAGAATATGCCGCCCCAGCGTGTATCGGACTCGCCTCCAAGACTGCTCAGCGCATACTCTGTGTTGCCGATCGCAAGAGTCTTCGAACAGCACTACGCCTAGGTGTCATGACACACAATGACGCCCTATGGCCTGTCTCGAAGTTGCCGCCGCTGGAAGATGTCTTCCAGTCCCGCGCGCAGGATTTCTAAGAGAAATTCACAACACTCATCCACGGCGAAATTCGGCATTTTGCTGACTTTCACGTCATGCCGTGGGATCGATTTCGACGTCCGCGCGCGGGGACTGGACGACGAGAAGACCAGCCGCCACCGCCGTCGTAGCGGCGGTGACTTCGACTCACGAGAGCACCGCTCAAGCCTGCTCCGCCAATGCGTGCGTGATGGCCCAAAGTCGGAGCCCGTGCATGATTTTTCACGAAATTGCTGTTCGAAGACTCAACGACTGTGCGCTGAGCAGTCGAAAAGGATGGCCAAGATGCTGGCCATCTGTTCACGTTCGGCAGCATTGCTTGGACCTTGGTCTTTCGATGGACTTCAAAAATACAAAGGTTTTGTGCCGTACTAATAACTATTGGGTTAGAATTGTAAAGGAGGCAATTGCAATTAGCCTTGAGGAGAAGAGCTTAGACAAAGGTAAAGGCTTCCTACTGAGCAGTGCCTGGAATGCCATAATTAATCGTTACATCCGCACACAACAGTAACCGTAACCAGGGATATGAATGAATAAATAAGTACCGTAAGAAAGTACTATTAAGAGTAAACCCCTGAAGACGATGGCAGACTCAGACATTGAAACGTTGGGAGAATTGACCCAATACCACACCCAAATAAATGGGAATCCCGAGAAATTTTTTATCAATTAAAATGTCATTGTTGCTCAAAGTGCAAAACCAATTTAGATGCGTCGACCAGGTGGGGGCGATAAATGAATCTCATCATGTTCACAGCACTAAATTAGTGCCATGAGGCGTCTCCCTATCCGAATGTATACGAGACGATGGTATTAACATTATTGTGTCTAACGAAGTCAAATGTCTGGGATTCGGGATAAATTTACCGATCTGGTAAGATGAAGCAGCTTTTAAATTATCGCTACATCCTATCCAAGGCTATGAAGTGCGCCATAGTAATGTTTATAAATAAATTATATATTTTCATTCCACCGAGAGGGATTTTACTGCGTCAAGTTCAGCGGTGACTCGGATGAGTGTTTTCTGACTTATCGTGCCGCTGAGTGTGCTATTTACGCGCAAAAGTTTATTCGGGAACGGAAAAAAATATAGTCAGCCATGAACACGTGCCCCATTTGTACCAACTGCGTACCTTCCGAAGAGAGGACCTAATGCACAAGTCTCCAGACGAGCACTTGAGATATTGGCTGCGCATGTAATCCGTCGAAAACGCCTCTCTTTCTTGTGGAAAAAGGTTGGTGGATAGGGTGGTTTTATATTATTTTTTAATTGCCTAAATCGAAAGATTATTACTCCTGGAATACGCATTTCACCCTTTTAGATTTTTAAATGACGATATCTATTTTTCGCGACCAAATGAAAAGTTAAAATTTTCAAGCGCGCGAAAACGCGACGGGTAAGTATGCATGCTGGGAAAACTCCGTGAGACGTCGTTCTGGTTCCCGCTGCCTCAAGTGAGGTGACCTCGGGGCGAGCCTTTGAGCGCTGATGCGACGCAGAATGCTAGCTGGTAGCGCTTGGCTTAAATAAGTATTATTTATGCCCTATCAAGCATAGAAAACTTTCCGACCTCAGGTAATTTTAATAGGTGATTATTACGACATGTTTCCCTGAGCTCTGTGCCTCATGCATGCATTGGTAATCTCAGTCGATGTAAAACTCCTATCTACTCGATTAGAAACTAGGTCCCTGTGACGTCACGTGGAGTGGAATCGCATGGGCGCCAATCTGACCTTTTTCAAATGAGGTTAAAATTGACCATTGCCATTCGTCTGAACTGGAATTTCTAAAACCAAATGAATTGTATATTATGAATACACCAATGGTGGGTAACGAATCGCAATCAATGCCTTTTGTTATCTTTGATGAAGGAATCTACCCTATTTACAAAATTCAATGCAAACTTTTCCGCCATCGTCTCTGAAACCATTGCTTAAATATATGCACTCTATTTAGAACGCACGGCTGCTAAAGCCGATTTTAACTTCAAGTTTGTATTTCAAAAGAATGAGAGTTTTAAACACGGGAACCGATGGAAAAAGAGACATCGGATTGACCGTGTGAATCAGAATAAGATGGGCCAATGAGCGATCTTATATTTGGTCCCTGGAAATTAGGGTGATCCTTTATTTTTTCAAGTTTTTAAATTTCTTTTTAAACCCTAGAGTTTTTCCATTTGGCTAGAAGATAATTTGTGAAAAAAATGGACATTTTGGTTGCAGCGTAAGTTTCGATATTTTGGTATTTAAAGGCTTCCGTGTCTCTATCGTCGGATGTTTTTCTTTGAAAACGCCTGGTCGACCCGAAAAAGGTAAACAAACGTCCATCATTAAGGGGTAGGAGTCACAGAGGCAGTGTGTGTCACTCCGATCCCCTTATATAGCCGTGGTGTGTCTCCGACCGGAGGCCTCTCTTTACAGATCGGGGGCGGCGAACGAACGCGCTTTCGGACGGTAGGACACCGTATCTATCGGAGTCTCATCGCAGGCTGTGAGCCGTTCGTAATAGGCCCAATAGGCCAATGTTAAGCGTAATCATTCGTAACAATGATGATTAATAATGTGATGAAATACGTCGCACTAAATCCAATTAATACCAAGAATCTCACCCAGGAAGTTATAGTCAAATTAATTCAATGAAAAAAAAAACATGCAAATGAAGCATTCTTGCGCAACTGTAGTAGATATTGTTATTGAGTGCCTACGAATCCTATGGTGTGCATCAAGTATTCCTCTTAAGCTTACGAAGGGAAACTGCAGTCACGCCTTATTCATTTCTAACAACTTAGGTTGGGTAGGTATTTTGAATAATAATATACGTTCCTGTTCCCGTACATTTCTATTGAAACAATCGATTCGAAGCATTATTGCGGTTGTTAAAGTCTATTACTGCCACGCGGGGTCCAATGTTCAATAGTTCATAAAGGCATATTTTTTATTAATTTCCCTAATGAGAACTTACCATAAACACCAACATTTTTTAAAGATTTTCAATCAGAACAATGTTCTTCTGGGTGGAAAATCTTTCGCGTGCTTGCTTAGCGCCGGTTTCATTATCCATTTGATCTTGGTTCAGTTTTTATCAGACTGCTACAACCATTTTGATAGTATTTATCAAACTGAATTTAGGAAAGTGATTGTGTTATCGTTACAAAAATGTTCAATGTTCCATATGAAACTAAAAGTTCGATGAATTTCATCAGAAACTGTTTTTTTAACTACACATTTATTTCAGTGTGGTACATATTTTGGGTGTTTTTCGGGCATACCTGACCATAATGTCACTCTCGGATTTTTCTATCGTTCTTATGTATTTTACAACGACACGTTAGACGTATTTATAGCATCACCTAAAATTTCTTTCATTTCTGTCAGTTGGTTTCCGGGACATCGTACCGGGAGTAAACAAACGCCTATCGCCCCACACGCGCCCTATCGCGACAAAGCTCCAATGTACTACTGTCTGTAAAAAAAAAAAAGCAACATACGCGAGTTTGAGGAGCTCTAGCGTTTAAACGAAGCAATCAATTTCAATGCAACACAAATCATACGAAAGAGAATTTATTTATACCTTGTATCATGTACTTTAAAAAATCTTCGGCTGAATAGCATTACCTATACTTAATTTTTTCTCAAAACAGTACCCGTTTTTTGCGCGTAAAATCAAGTTGACCAACTTTGAGCGCTTGGCATTCCCGTAGTTTTCGTTTCTTTAACTTGCAATTTTGATGTAAAGAAACCACATCTATTATTAGCAGTTTGCCGAAAACAAATTTTTTATACCACAAAAATTAACGGAGTTGTTGTAAACAAACCTCACAAACGCAAACCTCTGCCAACTTCGAAACCAGTATGTTCGTGCCGCGACTCGCGTTTTGTGTTTCATTTTTTTTAAGGACAATGAAGGACCGACATAATGGAAGGCCATCGCAAGAGCTATAACACTGTGTACGGAAAAGCGACCAAGTAATGAGCGCTTAGGCAATAAATTTCGTTTTTCTAATGATATTTACAGACATTGTTGATTAATATTGCACATGTGATCACGATGACTATTTGGTACCCAAATATTTTCTATTTTCACCCCTACATTTACCTGTATATAACTCAACAAATGGAACTCAATTATTAAAAATCTCTCAAATTTATGTTTCTTATAATATCCAATTCACCCAGTATACAGGTACGACATTTCAAACCAATTTTTCTAAAGTTATATATATGTATTCTCCGGCAAGGGCGCAGCTAAGAATTAAGGCTAGGGGGGTTTAGGGTGTTGAACTGATACCAAGGGGGTCTGGGAGGTTTTAAATGCCCGCTAAGGCAAGCAGGAGGTATGGGGGGCACTCCCCCAGAAATATTTTGAGGTAAATGATTCAAACTGGTGAGTTTAATGGCTATCTGCGGGAGAGTTTTAATCCACTTCACTATTCTATAATTAATTACGTAGAATAAGTACTTACTCTATAGTAATATTATTCAATTAAGTAAAATGGATTAAAATTATAAATTCTGAGCTGTAAGTGATAAAAAATTATTATTGCGGTAATCCGTAGACGTAGTCTTCGCGCAACTGAACAAGCTTCGGCAGTTAGTCCGGAAAAATAAAAAATCTGGTTCCACTATCTTACTTCGTTTTTTTTTAATTCTCCACCATTAGTAACAGTCAACTTTCAACAAAGTAAGTCAACAAACCCTTGACTACCACAGTACATAGTAATCTTTCCGTTGATAAAAACGGCATTGCCCACGAAGATACGAAATTACGTATTTCGTAGAAATCTTAACACTAAGGGGAGGTTTATCCCCCAAAAAACTTCCTCATCGCTGCCCCACTATTCCACAGAATTTTTAATATTTATTGGTTTTAATTCCATTGCACAAGGCCAATTTTACGATTTTTAACCAGAGTCATATTTTACTTATATTTATTTTTTTACTTATTTAATAATGTTATTAATTCCAAAAATCTATTACATCTACAATGCCTGCGGTTGCCTGGTGATACTGCTGCAATTTTTGCACGGATGATTGAGTAATTCAATTGGCTGTCCTCTTGGCTCGAATCCATCAGCTGCAAAGTGAACTGAAATTGGCCCAATGTGCTAAATACCTCATTTGATGTGTGCCAATAACAGATTCAAGTGACTGATACTCTGTAAAATATCCGTGTCACAGGTGAAGAAGGGGCCGGATTTACTCTGGGTCAGGTGAAATCAATCCTAAAGTCGTGTCAAGTCTATAAATATTTTGCGACTTTTATGATGATAGATTATAGTTTCAGATCACCTTCAACAAGGTTGTCGATATAACCTCAGTATTTTTTCGCTTACCTCCAAACTTCTGTCCATAACTATGTGTACTCCAGGCCATAGTACTTACATTTATTGATTACAAGGACAACTCCCTCGTTCACACTAAATTAAATATTATGCCAACATTCACACAAAAAATATGCACAAACTCACGCAATATCATTCACACCTAATAATAGCGTCTCATTACTTCTAAACAACACTAATGGTACTAAATTAAATAGCCTCATTCATACTTGATTATATACTCTCAGGCACAAAATAAAAAACAATTAACTTTTTCCAGTTAATTTCCACACACCCTCAACCATACTTAACTACATACTCACATTACAATAAATTAAGTGCACTCATTCAATTTAATAAATATATAATATCATCTCACCAACTTGCATTCACACTTTAATATAAACTCTCATTCATACTAAACAACAGTCTTAATAGCACTAAATTACAAGCTCGCACTCACACTAAAAAATATATATACTCTGATATCAGTAAGAGGCACACACTCATTCACGCTTAATGTAATCTCATTCACACTAATTAATAACACTTCATCGCACTGAATTACACACACTAAAAGTATATAATACCATCTCAATTATACTTACATTCAGTGGTTAATAATTAATCACAGGATTCTAATTTATACATAGCAACACTCAACATAAATTAAGTGCTCCAATCAGTACTAACAAATACAATGTCATCTTCCTAATTTTCATGCATCCATATTCTCACTACATCATTAATATTCATTGCACACGCTTAAGAAAAACCTTACATTAATTTAGGTTAACGTAGAAAATAAAAAAATTGAGATTTTATTTCTCACAGAAACGCATATAAACTTAGTTAACATTAAAAGAAATACAGTGACATATACAAGGTCTAAAAATTAAACAATGAATAAAATTTTCCGTATATAATTATAAAATATAATATACTATAATTCACAACTATTATTTCTCACTCTAGCAAATGAAACAGGCAGGTTTTTAATCTCATGCACGAATGTTAACATTTTATTTAATATATATAAACACCCAAACACGGACAGAAAAAAATACGATATTTTCCGCAGAGCAGATATAAAAAATAGGTAATTTAAAAGTGTTATCTCCCTAGTCAGACATGCAGTAAAACAAATTTTGAAATTATATTTTGGCGCAACATTAAATTATATTGATAAAAACAAAGAAGGCAGAGACACTGAATAATACCAAGTACAATGGTTTTTGTCGACGAACATAAGTAGTTAAATTAGGCAATTTAAAATTATTTATTACTGAAATAAACACTTAGATTAAATAGATAATTACCGAAGTGGAATATGGCTGTTTCATTACTTTTTCTCGAATACAATATGATGCAAATAAAAACATAAAATACATGTACGCATTGTTTAGACTGTAAGGCTTACATAATAGTAAGGCTTACATAGGTAGTTTCAATTTTTTCCGCAGAGCGAATGAAGTTAAGATACATTTGAAGTGAAATTTTTATAAATCATGAAATTTTATTGAAAATAAAAAAGTTTACACTTTCAAAAAAATGGATTGCACATTGAATTGATATACATTAAATTACATTCTAATTTTACAATATGAATTAAAAAATATTAATGAAATGGAATATAATGGATAGTTTAAAAAACTGAAACACTTACAACTGTGAACAATATAAATTAATTCGTACACATTCCGATACATAAGTCACCAACTGCATTAGCCAGCGGAAAGCCATGTAGGAAGCATCTAGTTCACCGGTTTTACATTTTGAAACCATCAATGTAGCTTGCAAGAAATCAAAGAAGTCGGCAAGTTCTGTGAATGAAAAATTAGCAGGAAAAACTGCCGAGAAAAATTTCGAAAGTTTGTTTGAAATCACCATGGAAACCTCGTTGAATCATGGCTGTCCGCTGTTACACCCCCTCTCCACGTTGAGGACGCAGTTGGATTTGAGGGGGACATACACTACTCTACCATCTACTATCTACGCTACCCAAGTTCTACGATAAAAAAAAAACAAGCAATACTTCAGCCATCTCACAAAATGGCTTCCTCCAATGAAAACTAGATTGCACTTTCATTCACACCAAATAACATACATTCACTCCAAATATATTAAACCTTCATTCACACATAACATAACACAAGGTCATTCGCAATATAAACAACATACCATCATTCACACATACATCGATAATAAACTCTTAATTATAATAAACAATTACTTCTCATTCACACTCAATAACGCACTCTCGCTCAAACTAAAATTACGTACTAATAATCGCACTCATTCACACTTAACATCATACCATCATTCACACGAATAAAATACCTCATTCAGACTACATAATATATGTACCCTTATACTCTCGAAAAAACACACCTCATTCACACATAATAAGATCCGTCATTCACACGAAATAGTATACTTAACACACATCATATAACATTCCACATTCACACAAATTAACATACATCATTCACACGAAAAAGCATTCCTAATACGCATAATATAATAATCCACATTCACACAAAATAACATACTTCATTCACACGAAATAATATACCCTCATTCACACGATATAGCATACACCATTCACATCATATAACATACCTCATTCACACGATAAAGCATACACCATTCACATCATATAACATACCTCATTCACGCGAAATACATACTTCATTCACACAAGAAAACATAGCTCATTTACACGAAATAGCATACGTCATTCACACGAAATAGCATACCTAATACACATCATATAATATTCATCATTCACACTAATTACCAAGCCTTATTCACTACAAATAGCATACCTCATTCATACGAAACAAAACATACCTCATTCACACGAAATAATACGCTTCACACAAAGTAACAACGCCATTCACAATTAATAGCACACATTCATTCACCATTAAGCACGTTCTCTATCGCACACTGACTCAATTACTCTCATATACAGACATATATACTAAATACCATTCTCACACACAAACTAAATCCCATTCACTCATTAAAACACAAATTAAATCAAATTATTCAAAAAATACAAGAGGCACATACAATCGAAATATGCAAAAAATACGAAAAAAAATATAATCTAAATCTTCAGACTTCGGATTGCCGCCATTCTTCATCTCTTGAGTCTTCAAATGGGTCATATGTTCCTATCCTGTCTTAAATTCTTCACTCTTCAGTTCTTCAATTCTCAATCTACACAATTTGTTTCCTTCTTCATAATTGCTGAGTTCCTGAGTCAATTCCATTGGTCAATGTAGAGGCATTCCACGTTTATTTAATCCCTAAATCTCCTTCTTCAAAGTCCATCATTGCAAGCTGCCTCTCTCTCTCTGTCCCTGTTGATAAAACAAATTATCCAATATACTCATCCATGAGATAGAAAGGTCACCTTGTTCGGCACAAAGGTTATTATTCTTGATATGACCAAGTAGAAAAAAATAAGAAAGGATACGATTGAAAATGAGAAAGGATTCGATTTCCTAGATTAAGTTTTATAAATAGTGGAATAGTATATTAAAATTAGAAAAAAAATATTCAGTGTCGTTGCTGAATATTAGATCCCAGCCAAAAGCTTATATTATCTAAAAAGATTAATTTATCGTCTTTGAAAACACAATTTAAACGAAGACAAGCTTAAAAAAGGATAACGAAAATTAATTGAAAATAAACTATAGTTTTTAAGCAATGGGGCTTACAGGATATCTGTTAAGAAACGTAAAAAATAAATATCTCCAGGAATAAATGAAAATGCATGGTACCATTGGACGGGGAAATTCAGCGATGATATTAATAGATTCGCCAAGCCTTTAGGGTCCATGTGGTGAATTAGCAAATGATATTGACGTATGCAAGGATTAACTGACATTTTTAAAGCTTGAAAAAATAAATAATTTGCACTTGTCTAAGTACTTAACCACAAAAATTGGAGCGTACCTATTTGAAAAATTAATATTCACCGTTACACATAGGAAAATATATAGAAATCAATACATTCTGACGATGAAAGTACAGAAAATTCAAATTAAATGAAAAAAGACGTATAAATAAAAGGAATGTGAGTTTACTGTTACTTTCAAATTTTACCTGTATTCTCGTGAATGGCGTAAGGGTCAATTTAATCAAATCGGATTTTGTGCACGAAAAATCGTTTCTTCCTTATGACACATGGCGTAAATCATCATTTTTGGTTCAAACCATAGTGTAAGTATATAATTACTCTATGTTCAAACTGATATGAAAAATATGGCTTTCTTGAAAATGAATATTAATTTCACTGTCCAGCCACAGTGCAATTATTAATATTATTCGTTAAAAATCTCTGGAAATCCGTTATCAATGTAATGCATATTCATTTAGATTTTGTCAAAAATTGCATGGTGAGATAGGTATTATAAAATATTTTCCTCCCCAATATTTTATGAAATAATATTAATTTTTATACGTCATTTAGAGTTTCATGGTACATAGTTATGTACCCTTCATGTGATTTAAAAAAAAATTTACATAGTCATACTAATTTTTAATGCATCAAATTATGTCCATTAAGTGCACTATTAAAGAATTTGACGCCAAATGAAGCCAGAATGAAATTTCTTTTCAACCACAACAAAAAATCTATTACTGGGCACCTTAAAATATCGATTCCGAAAAAAATAGACTTTTCGGCTCAGCTCTCCGTGGAAATCGATTCTCCAGATCAAATTACAATCACGAATACATTTTTCGTCATTTTACTTTCGCAAAGGTGGAAATAATACTCTCATGACTGAACGAGAATTGAGAAAAATTGAGCCGTTTAATGAAAATTCGTACTACTCATCGTTCAATGCTCATTTTCAGCAGTAATTGACTCAGCTGACAGAGTTAATACCAAACTTATGTTGGGCTGAATTTCGGATATCCGCCCTAGGTGAATGAAAAATACTGGTGTTAACGGTAAGCGTAAGGGATACTACAGAAGAGTTGAAGAAATCGGAAGAATGATTCAAATTCTTTTACTATTATTGTAATTTCATTCTAATACTCCATTCAATGCACTCTATAAAAACGGCAAAAAATGAGGAAGTTATTAGGTCTCCGAATAAAAAACACACCATTGCCTGAAGCTATTTACGTGTCGCTACCAAGGCCCAATCAAAGCAGATCAATTGCGATGTACCACAACGAACAAGTCAAAGAAAAATAATATTACTGAATTTAACGATAATAAAATTATCCTCTCTTTTTTTAGAGTTATTCACATCGCACACTTTTAAAATAATCAACGGACACAGAAAAAATGTAATTGAATGATTTTCTTACCTTTTGGCGTGATGTCACTGCATTATCACATTCCGGATTAGCGCCATTTTTTCCGACAGCGCACTGCCATAATCCTCTGCGATGACTTGCAGCTGATGAGAGAGAAACGGGAATTGAATTTACTTCCGTGGACTCACATAAACTCCATATAAATGTAATTATAATGAATGGGACGCGAGAATTGACTTTCTATTCAGCCATGCGCTAATTGTAATTGCCTAACGAAAATTTTAAAAGGCGATTCCTTTCGACAGAGAGGAACGAGAAGAAAAATCTTATTTTTAAAATAATATTGAGGGATTTGTTCATAGTGGTTAACCAAATTGTAGAATGTATGGTGATTTCTAACCTGAAGATAACTTACATTCATGTTTCAATGCTTTAAAGTAAAGTCTGTGCAAAATTAATTTTGAATTATTTCCATTGAATCTATAATTCAGCAACAGAATAAGTGTTATATACGCATAGAGAGGTATTCAAACGTATTCACAAAAAAGGTATATTCCGAAAAAAAAAAATTTTTGGAAATGTTTTCGGAAAGATTCGAACTCAATCATAAGGAATTGAAATAAATCACCAATATGAATCAATCATGGGACAGATAAATGCAGCGATTGCGTATTAAAAAATGCTTCAAAATAATAAAAAATAAAACTGATTAGACGCAGTGATCATAACGTTTCCGCGTGCTACGAGGCAAAAAGATCTTTAAACAAAAGGAATGCACTTATATTTATTATTAAGCTCAGAGAATATAAGATGTATTTAACAGACACAGAAAAGACAAAAAATGAAGTAGCTATTCTAAATAATATAATGTGCATCAATAATTTGAAAAATATAAACTCAATCGGATGCAGTAAATTTAATAATAAAAGCTTAACAAAACGTACTGAACGATCCATTCCATTTTAAATCCATTTTAAATTCATTATCAAACTGAGGTTCTAAACTTATTATTTTCATAGGAGACATTGTAACATCTACTCGTCCACAAAACATAATTACATAAACCTAACGATGCGATGAAATATAAAAACCAAAACAGCATCCAAGACATCAATGGCGAAATATATTTAAAAATTTATTCTTACCGATTTCCATGTAAGGAATATCCTGGCTGATTTTTCTTCAGTTCCTGCTTCAGTAAACTGATTATCTCATTCTTCAGATGTCTTCATATCTTCGGCCACTGGAATATCTTCAGCCTAAGGAGAAAGCGGGTTAGTGCATACAAGGAAAATAAATCACCCTTCCCCCGAGGAATCGCATACACCCCAATGCAATGCACGGGAAGTCACCGTGACACAAGGAGGAAATTACCACTTTTCCATACAAGTGACACAATATCATCCCCGTACACTGCATTGGTTTACAGCGCATGCCAAACCTCGGTTCGACACAAAAAAAAACTAAAATTAACGCAAGCTAAAAATCCTAGCCTTACTCGACTCAATGATTCATAGCCATAATGGCCCAAAAGCTAACCTAGTTTTGAAGCTGGGGTCCTCTTCACGTGAAGTTCTGATGACCTAGACCCTGGGGAGAGAGGGAGAGAATACATACAAGGAAAATAAATGACCCTTCCCCCGAGGAATCGCATACGCCCCAATGCAATGCACGGGAAGTCACCGTGACACAAGGAGGAAATTACCACTTTTCCATTCAAGCGATACAGTTTCATCCCCGTACACTGAAATGGTTTACAGCGCATGCCAAACCTCGGTTCGACACAAAAAAAAACTAAAATTAACGCAAGCTAAAAATCCTAGCCTTACTCGACGCAATGATTCATAGCCATAATGGCCCAAAAGCTAACCTAGTTTTGAAGCTGGGGTCCTCTTCACGTGAAGTTCTGATGACCTAGACCCTGGGGAGAGAGGGAGAGAATACATACAAGGAAAATAAATGACCCTTCCCCCGAGGAATCGCATACGCCCCAATGCAATGCACGGGAAGTCACCGTGACACAAGGAGGAAATTACCACTTTTCCATACAAGTGACACGGTTTCATCCCCGTGTAATGCAATGGTTCACAGCGCATGCAATACCTCGGTTCGACACAAAAAAAAACTAAAATTAACGCAAGCTAAAAATCCTAGCCTTATTCGACGCAAAGATCACGGCCCTAAAGGCCCAAAAGCTAATCTAATTCACTTGCTTTCTTCTTAATGTGGTCCTCTTCTCTTGTTGTCTTCTTTCTTCTCCTCCCAAATTTGGAGGACACACGAATCGCACTCGTATCTTTTCGCCGTTCATTCGATCAAAACGCAATTTTCGCTCAAGCGCGCAACGCATCGTATAAAACGCAACGTTCACACGCATATCGGGTCGCTAGTTTTCTTCGAGGTCTCATTGCTGTCTTTTCTCTACAACATCTTCCTGTAACAGAGCTGGTTAGTGCACATGAACATGAAGTACAAGTATGCAAGTCACCCAAAAAATGCATCACAAAACAAAAAAATCATAATAACCCACTAAAAATTAATAAACACGGTACCTTTTTGCATGCCAACTTAAATTTTGTATTTTTGGCTTTTTCCGTCTACACTTTTCTACCTTTTGGTATTTTTGGCGCCTTTTGTAAATGTGAATTTTTTCACCATGGTCTTGTGCGAATTTTCTGTTCGCGAGAATTCTTATCCTAAAGACTCATTTATTTTATGAGTCCATAACCATATAATATCTTCATCGGATCCGATTTTACGAATAGATTTATGCAACTCATACCCTATCACACCAGTTCGTCCCTCTTATTACAAATATCAAAGAGAGGCCATGTTGAAACCTTCATACTTTGATATGTACCTCATCCTGTAATGGAGCTGGTTAGTGCACATTTATATAAAATACACATTCGATGTCACCCAAAAAATACATTACAAAACAAAGAAACCATAATCACACGCAAAAACATGCTTAACTTTTATGTACCTTTATGCCTGCCTACTTAGGTTTTGTATTTTAGGCCTATTTTTTGCCAATTTTGATACCTTTTGTATTTATGGCGCCTTTTTAATATTTCACTCTTTTCACCATGTGTGAACTTTCCGTCCACGAGAATTCTCATAATAAGACCCATTCACTATATGGGTCTATAACCATATAATAACCTCATCGGATCCGATTTTTTACCAAGAGCTGAATTCAACTCATACCTCCTAATACCAAGTCGTCCCTCTTGAATTACACTCATCAAAGAGAGAGACTTCATTTTACCATCATACCGCGGTACATATAACAGAGCTAATTAGCTTTTCTTCCGATGAACTCTGTTGGGAAAGACACAGTATATTAACAGCATGAAAGAGAAATCACTGAATTGTATTAAAAACCTCAGCTATAAAAGGCCTTCTGCTCATCACTGAAAACCATCCACTTGATAGGAGATCCATCAGCCGCAAACACGCCTTCCGTTGTCATAGAAACACCTTGTATCTTATTCCTTGTGTCAGTTTCCTTAATACTTAAGATAACCACACGAAATCTTTACTCCTGGTAAACGGCTGTCTTTGTCCACCCTGAAATAAATAAAAATGATATTGTAATTTTGAAGTTTATTTGTAAACTATCCGTAAATATCAATATTAATCAACACATTTAAGTTATATGCCAAATGTTTATTGCCATTTCATGCTAGTTATTTACATATCAATTTGTTTTCAATATTTGATATGTATTCTCGTAATTTTAATTAGGTAACAAAACACATTGCTGTAATCCATCAAACGATGGAAAAAGTCAGCACCACGCGTTCAAAGTCCCCTTGGATAAATATTTCATCTGTTGGCTGGTTACCATTCAATTTTTAACAAAACTTTTAATAAATAGGGTTGTTCACCATATTTTTTTTATTTAAGAAATCGAAAGATCGTGCTTCAGAAGGAGCAATGACAATAATATTATGCTATTTTCTTCATTGTACATGTTTAGAGAAGGCTTTAAACAGTGACAAATTTTACGTTACGCCAAAAAGCCCTACTTCCATCTTGAATTGATGTGTGACGTCACAAGCCTGTAGATGCCCTACTGCAGCGTTGTTTAAGTGGCTCAGCAGGGTTATTCCACTTTTTTAAAAGATCTCCAGCGTCTGCCACCAGATCAGTGTTTAAAGAAAATCCAAATTTATCCTTTAATAAGAGTAATAATAAGCAAAATTACCCTTACTTGTACATATTTATTGCTCATCATATCACAAATAGCACTACAACGTACACATTTCACGAGCTGTCTTTTTGATACATATAATCAGTATATTCCGAATCAACTGATTCAATGAAAAACTTGACTCACAATAAATATAAAACACTATTATGTAACACTAATAAAACATGATAATCGGTTTTCCAATCACTCTGCACACAATAAAATAATTTGCACTCCTTGAAGTTCGAAAGGATTCTCCACACCTCACTTCCCACTCAATACTAACGACTTAGAATCAGCTAACGTTATTTCACATTGACATTGCGAAGACAATGAAATGAATAGGCTGAAACAAATTGGTAAACCAGTTATTGTAACATCAAAAAACTTCGAATTTCACTATTACTCTCACCCGTGCTCTTAACGTAACCAAAATATGACCAAAACAAAAACAAACAACAGCGCAACGAAATTCGTGATATGTAAACACTGGTGAATGCTCAAAATGAATAAAATAAAATCAAACAGAACTTAGAAGCGAACAAACGATTGAAAATTAATATGCGTTCGATGCATCCCTAAAGTACAACTAGCTCAAATATGAAACATATCCCCTTGGCAATAGTTAGATACCTTAGATCGAAATGTATAGGGTTGATTGAACTAGCATGGAAGAAATAAATAATTTCGTCGAAGCTGTTATATTCACAACTCACTTCACTCTTTACTTCATCGTCTATATGCAATCATTCACTTAGGAGTACATTAAGGGCACAAATTGTGTTCACTTGCACTAGAGGCACAATAAAAGTTCACTGCGCGTAGTTTCCTAGCAAATGCAGCTATACAAAACTTTCAATTCCTGTCAACGCTACATACGTTGCCTGCCTAACTTGAAGAATGGATTTTATGTCGCCTTGATCCATCCTGAAGTTTCATGCACAACATAGGCCATTTCAAAATAAGGAATAACCTTGGTCAATGTCCAGTCGGCATGTAGAGTGCTCAGCTTGGCATCGAGGGTACAGGCCGGTACAGGCCAGCCGTACAGGCGGTACAGGGCGTACAGGCTTGTTTCGTCATCACCCCTATTTCAAGATGGCGGACCGTTTTTGGCGGCGTTGAAATTTTTCGAATTTTGATTGCTAATAATTCCACCATTACTTTTTCAACGCATCTGTAATTAATCCCAATCAAAATGAAATTACATCAGAAGTGATATCCATTCGTTTTTTGAGACCATTCTGATAGGCCTGAACAACCCTATTGCGGTAGTAATATATTAATTGCACAAATTTTAACAATTGTGTAGAAGCTTCATAGATCGACGTGGTATTTGTATAAGTAACTTGCCGGAAGTATCTACTTTTTCTCTACATTCGTGTAAAAAATTAGCTGAAAAAATGCTCCACCATTTTGTAATAAATCCATGGTTATTGATGAAACAAAATCTTTGCAAACCCTTCAAACGGAAAATAAAGGAGTTAAACTTAAGATGGTATAACATTTTTGTCTATAACACTATTATGAAACCACTTCATGAGGATAAATTTAGCTCTTTCAGAAAAAAATCGAGAGTGGTCGTTTTTCGGTAAATTTGTTCAAATTTGCTTCAATGAAATTGTTTAAGTGAAGGAACAAGGAAGAAATAATCTTGAAGGTTATGCACAATATATTGGAGAATATATATGCGAAGTTTCTACTTCCTAGCTCAAAAAAATCGATTTTGAGGTTTTGGCCAGCTTTTTTTCGATTCTAGCTCACTGTGCTTCTGGGCCATTTACATTACATCACGTAGAATACACCCGTATGCTTCTCTTCAATCACCGTGAGCTAAGAAAGTTTTAATAAAGAAATTAACGAAAGCAAATTATAATAGTCGACTCGTAATTCATCTTCCCATTGCAAAAAATTATTAATTCTAATCATGATTCCATTTTCAATGCGTTGATGATACGTAATAATTGAAAAATAAAAAGTATACTTTCTTGCATGCTATGTACTAGCAATGAATACAATTTTTTTCACTACGGTTGTAGAAGGTTTCTCAGGTAAAATTAAGGCTATTTCTATGGTCTATAAAACCATAAAATTACTGTAATTAATTCATCAAATTATAGAAGGTTTGTTGCAGAAGATGTTTCCGAAGAAATTTATCATTTGTGGAGCCCAGAGTGGGGTCTCGAACTTAATATGAGCAAATGCATGTCGATGCATTTTTCGCCGAGTTTGTCCCACTTCAACCATGTTTATGGAGTGGATGTTGTGGACAGAAGGGCAACAGTCGAAGGTAAGTACGTAGGAGTTAAGATAATCTCGATCTTCTCGTGGGGAACACATAGGAGGAATATTTGCGGCATAGCCCTGAAGAAATTAGCATTCGTCAAGCGTATTGTGCGGAGATTTTCGGATGAGCAAATGAAAGAAAGGTGCTATTTCGCACTCGTCCGACAACACCTAGAATATGCAGCGATATCAAATGTTATCCGGTGCAGAAATACTTAATCCACGAACTGAATAATATACAAAGGAAGGCTGCGCGGTTCGTCAAAAAAACTGCTACGGGCGTACAGACAGTGTTTTATATTTTACAGACAATATTCTGGTTAATATAGGTAGGGTAACGGGTAGATATCACCTGAAAATAAGCACGAAAAAAACCAAGATCTTAGCATGCAGCAGAAGAGAAAAAGTCAAGACCAAAATTAAAATATGGAGGCAAAAACTGATAGAGGTGGATGAATTCTGTTATTTGTGAAGCAAGATAACTAGTGACGGGAGAAGCAAGAAAGAAATTATCAGCGGAATAGCCCAGGCGAAGAGAGCATTCCACCAAAAGAGAGACCTGCTTACAGCCGATCCGATCATTAACCCTTTCCTGCCGGAGACTACAAAAGCAAAACTTTACCACGCTACGAGTAGCATAAGAACATTTTAAAACTCTCCGTACGGAGCTCTTTTTTGGGGGTGAGTTGCCCGGGTACACTCGTCCTTCGGATTTGGGACCCAACTCAATGGGGCGCCTGGCCATTATCCCTGCCTCTCACCCGACCCTCGGACCCTTTCTTAGTGGGAGTCCGTGGTCAGCTTATTATTTTACTGGTGTTTTTTATAAATAATTATTGATTACAATTTCTGAGAAATTATACACTTACATAATAATAACTGACATATTTTTGGAACAGAAAGTTGGCTAACAGATGATGATTCAGACAATGAGATCTTCCCAAAATCGTTCACTGTTTATCGGAAAGATAGAATTAATCGAGTTGGGGGCGGAGTTTTTATAGCTGTAAAGAATTCAATCGTCAGCCAAGCGATAACCGTAACTGAGACCAGCGTTGAATCTGTGTGGTGTTTAATTAAATGTCCAAAATTCAAAACTATTTTATTATGTTCGTATTACAGACCACCTAACTCAGATATAACGTCAATGTTGGATTTTCAAAATCAAATAAACAGCGTAGCATCCAAGTATCCTGAAAGAAACTTGATTGTGGGTGGAGATTTCAACGTACCTTCTATAGATTGGGAGACTTATAGCTTCATTCCTGGTGGGAGGGATAAAGTGATCTGCGAGGCTTTATTACATACTTTCACATCTAATTCATTGTTTCAAATAGCATCCGCACCAAACAGAGGAGAAAATATTCTTGATTTATTAGCGACAAATATACCACATCAGGTAATAAACGTTGGCACTGTCGAAGGAATAAGTGACCATAGGGTAGTAACTGCAAAGTTTTCTCTAAATACCGCTGTAAACTTTAAAAAAGAGCGTAAAGTTTTCATTTTTAAAAGAGCTAATTTTGATGGGTTTAAGAGTCATATGAAAAATGCTTTCCCCGAGTTTCAAGAATCAGTATTAAAGTTAAATGTAGAGAATACTTGGAAAGCTTTTCTTTCGCTCGTAACTTCGGGAATAAATAGCTACATCCCTAGTAAAATAGTAAAAGAAGGCAGCGAACCGAGATGGTACGACGCGGAAGTGAGAAAATCATTGAGGCGACAGAGAGCGTGTCATGCTAAAGTGAAAAAAGTCAGCACGGATTTATCCGCTAATGAACGCGAGCTAATAATTAAAAAATATAGGATGACTAAAGCCGCCACGAAGGAAGCGTTCAGGAATGCGTTCACGAATTTTAAAAGAAAAACACTAGTAGAGCAGTTACAGGATAACCCAAAAGCATTTTGGTCATATGTTAGGGAAGTTCAAGGTAAACGATCTACCGTATGTTCGCTGCGAAGCGACAATGGAGATGTATTGACAAGCAGTTACGATAAAGCCAATTTATTAAATTCCTACTTTAAGAGCGTGTTCACGGAGCCTTCCGAAAACTCACCCGAGACCGATGACAATCCCTGTCTACATAAGATGCCAGCTATTGACATTAGTACGCTCGGAATAGAAAATATATTGAAATCGCTTAGTCCAAATAAATCACCTGGTCCAGACGAAATCCCTTCTCGCGTATATAAAGAACTAGCCTCAGAACTTGCCCCCTACTTGCAGTTAATATTCAGTAAATCCATCAAGCAACACGAAGTACCTAATGACTGGAAAATCGCTAATGTAACGCCTATATTTAAAAGTGGAGACAAGGAACAGCCATCTAATTACAGGCCGATATCTTTAACGTCCATCTCTTGCAAAGTCTTTGAACACATCGTAGTCAGCTCGGTAATGAAACACCTAGACGCGCAAAACTTATTAATGGGAAATCAACATGGATTCAGGAAAAGCAGATCGTGCGAAACTCAGTTAGCGCTTTTCGCCCACGATATTTTAGTCTCCGGGGAAGACAACATTCCAGTAGACGCGATTTTTCTTGATTTCAAAAAGGCATTTGATAAAGTACCCCACGGAAAGTTAATAATAAAACTGAAATCTTATGGTCTAGACGAAGATGTCATTTCCTGGATTAGAGAATTTTTGAGCGACCGCGTCCAAAGAGTAGTATTAGACGGTGCAGTCTCCAATGAGGTTAGAGTGACTTCTGGCGTTCCTCAAGGTAGTGTCATTGGCCCACTCCTATTCCTTCTTTATATAAACGACATTGGCGAAGTAGTGCAGAGTAAGTTACGATTATTTGCAGACGACGCTGTAGTTTACAGAGAAATTCGTTCCAGCAAAGATATAGATGAACTAACGAATGACCTTGCTGCTATCCAAGCTTGGTGCGATGCTTGGCAGTTAGAATTAAATTTGGAAAAATGCGTCGTAATGAATTTCTGGAAGAAGAATAACTCCTTACAGCGTAACTATGTCATTCGGGGCACGCAGTTAAAGGCAGTTGAATCTGTGAAATATCTAGGGGTTAGACTCAATAATGATCTATCGTGGAATAAACATATTCGAGAAATAACCTGTCAAGCTAATCGTAAAATGGGTTTTGTTAAAAGAATATTAGGAAAGTGCGACGACAAAGTGAGAGAAATTAGCTACTTTTCCCTCGTTAGACCACATTTGGAATACGCTGCCAGTGTTTGGGACCCTCATGAAAAAGGCTTAATAACAGAGTTAGAACGCGTGCAAAGAAGAGCTGCCAGGTATGTGAAAGGTCGTTACGATAGTCTTGTTAGTGTAACTGACCTCTTACATAAACTCGGATGGGAATCTCTGTCGGACCGTAGATTGAAAAATAGACTAAACCTTTTAGATAAATTCAAGAGCAGTGTCTTTTCTGACGAAGTTAACCATATCTTGCGGACGCCAACGTACTACGGAAGATCAGATCATATAAATAAAATAAGAGAGATAGATTGCAGAACAGACAGATTCCGAATGTCATTTTTTCCACGATCAATAAGAGATTATAACGGCAGCAATGGAGCGCGTAAATAGATTGCATGACTTGTAGTGTAGCCTACTAACCTATGTAAAACTTACTGCATGTTTCTGAATTTCTATTCTATATTCTATTTCTAACAGCATATAGTAGTATAATTTGTTATTATACGGGACGTTTCTTGGACGGTGTGGTGTGCATGTGGGAGTCCAAATGCATGCTGCATGCTGGTGATTGATCACCCCCTGCCAAACACCCTAGAGGTGGCTCGCAGGGTATTATGTAGATGTAGATGTAGATGTAAGCAATGTGAAATTTTAAACGGGTTTCTAGCGTTGATAATAACTTAGTTAGGACCTTTTCATTTTTCAGAAGATTAGATTTTTGAAGTTTTTTAGAAGGTAAGGTGAGAAATTAGAGAGGGAATGCATTCTCGTATGGGCAGGCATAACTACTAAGAAATGGGTTTTAGTGATAACGTTTTCGTAGAAGTTGAGGATGCAATCAGCAATAAAGGAAAAAGGGTAGGGAAAAAGGAATGCAAGCCTGAAAACCCATGAAAGAACTAGCACAATAGCATATTGAGGATCGCTTTTCTTAGAATCGGAGAGGGCCATCGAAAAATTCGGCGAAAATGTCATTAGCGCTCAACACCTGGACTGTATGAATGCACGTGCGATATATGTGTCATTGTGAGAGTGGAAGGTTTGGTTTTTCCGCGAGGTTTACCCGAGACATCGTCAGTCAGCTGAGCACATGTTCCACCAAAAATGAGTAGCTAACAATAGGGCATACAACGCAGGTACGAAGTTGGATGTTACAAGTTACATTACTTTGGAATACCGGCGTATTAGTAATTACTCGGGGGAAAATGAATGGATCAGAAAATAAAGGGTATGTAATGTAGGAAGTTATTTGGATTGTAACATTCATGAGCGATTAAACAATAAAACAACAGCATCTCCCCATTACATGTTTTTCATCCCGTAAGATGAAAGAACAAGGTATTAAAGCATTCACATGAAAAGTTCGTTAAAAATAACACTAAAATTTCATTTAAAATTTGCCTACGCACAGAACAAAACGAAGAATTCATTACAATAAATAAAAAATTTGAGTTTGCAACAAATTATTCTTTGCAAAAACCATTGCCATTTCAACCACTTCACCACGAATTCCTGCTGTGGGAAGGATCATAAATGAGTGGGAGGGTTGGGCTCAATTGCCTAAGGGGAGGCACAAGGGTCTCGCTAAGCTGGGTCTCGGGCCGGGCCTGAATACAACGGACCATAGCTACCGCTGCGGTCGGTTCCCATCCCCTGCGACAGCTATACCCGACATCAGGTCGTCTGTGTAGAAAAGTTTGCGACAGCTATACCCGACGTCAGGTGTTCTACGTATAAAATGCCCGTCGGCTCCACCCGAAGTCCGGTGCGAAAGGGTTAAAAAATGATTGTTTTCTTCGCATTCCTGCCAATCAAGCAATCAAGTACGTCTCTGAACCGTGTTTTAGGCGATGAAATATAACGATTTATTTTAACATTGCTAAAATGGCCATTTTTCCGGTTTTCCGCAGCCACGTTTTTAGCAAATTCACAAAAAAAAATTTCGTCGTTGCAAACAGCACTTGATAATGTTGTTTGTACGCGTTGTGTAATAAATAAATAAAATATAAAAGTGGAAATATTGCAATGTCTTATTTTAGTAATTTAATCTTCATTCATTGTTTACTTTTTCTTTTTAAGCCGCAAAAGGGTAGACATGTCTTCATGAGCTCGGCGATTTTCCGTTTGCACTTGATTGTTTGTTGGTGATGTATTTCGCCAATAGGAATGTAGCTATATGAGCGTAGGACCAATCAGCTGACCTTTAGTACAACGACCAGCGTCACCCTAAAAGGGGTTTGACGCGCGGCTGTATTGCTGTAGCGGAAAATTACTGTATTATTCCTATTAAAATGCTGAGCGGACGTAATAATGGAACGAAATTTGTCCCCAATATTCTGTAAAACTGTGCGTTAACGCTGAAATTGACATTTCTCTAAAATTAGGGAAATTGAATACTATTTCATTTATGCTCTGTGAGTGACCTCTGAATGTTAAACAATAAGGCAAATATTTTTTAGGATATCCATTCTGCACCGAATAGCATATTTTAAGAGGTAGAAACAAAAAATCCGAGACATGATATAAATAAATAACACCCTATCTAGTCCCTAATTCGCCAAATATGGCTCTGAGTGACTTTTTCCCATTTCCAAAAATAAAAAGAATCTAAAAGGTTTGTCGTTTTACAAGCATGAAATGGCATGAAAACAATACACAAGAGGAGCTAAAGGCTAATCCGAAAGAACAAGTTTACCAAGGGTCGAAAGAAAAAATTCTCACAAGTGTATTATATTTAATGAGAAATATTTTGAAGGCGACAGCATTAATGTAGACGAATGAAGAAATAATCTAATCTTTCCCTTTATATTCCGAATACACTCGTATGTTCACGAATCGGCGTGTCACTCTAAGCAGTAGCAATAATCGTTGGCGCAAACTGCAGCTGACGCAGAAATCATAACACCGAAAAGACCGGAATTATTTACAAAGGCAGCAAAAGAAACTAACGTGAAAACAAAAAGAGACGAGTCAAAGAGCGCGACGTGATAACTTGTTTCGTAGCTTTTCGTGTTCCTTTCCCGACCGCTGCAAACTACTAAAAGAATCAGGGGGGGAGGTATTTTGCATTTTTGAAGAAATTTTCAAAGAAATTTCGAAAAATCGACGACATTTTTTCAAATCCAAGCATTTCTATACTACCCAGTTCCTTCCACTGAAAGGTGACATACGTTCCCTTGCATGGTGCTGCCATCTTACGGCATTCGATGAAGTAATAAGTTCGCTGAAATCATGTAGCGGAACCCAATAAAGTTATTAATGGCAGAGCAAGATGTCAACAGTATGTCGTTAGGGTTTAAGCCTTTATCATCAACAATCAACAATGCCTCCCGATATTGACTGACATAGACTTTACACCGATCAGTAGTATCTTTAGTGTAAGTGTTCAATGCTGTGTCTAAAGCAAAGAAATACACAGGATCAAAGCCAGGGGGGGTTGCAAGCCATGGTATAGGGGGGGGGGCAAACCAAGTTGTGATCTTAGTTTATGAGATTGTCTCCTTGAAAAAAATAGTTATATTTTAGTTACATATCTTATACTAATGTATATCATTTTTTCGTGGGTTTGAAGAAAATTTGTAGAATGCTTTCGTTTCAATTCAGTACTGATTTTGCTTAAAGGCTTTCGCGATTTTTGCTTCTAGGGGCAGCAGCCCCCTCTGCCCCTTGCTGGGTACGCCCATGGTCTAAAGAAATTTGATTCGAAAATTTGGCCGGAAAAAAAAACAAGATAAAAGTGGCCTATTACCGCTAGCTTAAGCCTGAATCACACGATCATTTTTTTTCGTCGCGAAAGTGATCACTATCGCGAGCACTGCGCAAAATGATCGTCGGCGGCAATTGTTTTTCGCGATGGCGATCGCGATGTGGATTCCCATCGCTATTTTTCATCACTCGTCCGGTCGCTTTTTCCGTCGCTAAAACCGTCACTAAAACCCCATATCAGCCAATCAGATAGCATGACCGTATGGTGTGATTGCAGCGCCACGTTTGACAAATGTGGGAACGGCATAAATAAACAAACACGCTATATAATTTCGTGATGCGGGTCCTATGACAACGAGCTGTTATATTGGAAATGATGCGAAAAGCGACGGCGGGAGTGACCGTGTGATTCAGAAAAATGATCACAAGAGCGATTGCTTTTCGCGACGGGAAAAGTGATCTCGATAGTGATTACTTTCGCGACGAAAAAAAATGATCGTGTGATTCAGGCTTTACCTACAATGGACAACGGCTTTGCGTGACCACCAAGAACTTAAATAGTTTAATACTTAGACAACTGAATAAATACAATAACTTTCGTTAAATAAGTGCACACGCCCGCCTGGTTTTCAGTAAAGGACCACCAGTGTATCCACGATAGTGCTATGAATTCGAAGAGACTCTACAACTGGTTAAACTAAAAGATTTTCGGATGAGAAAGTAAAAGAAAGGTGCCATTTTGCACTCGTCCGTCCGCACCTAGAATATGCAGCGATATCACATGCGATCCGGTTCAGAAAGACTTAATCCGCGAACTGAATAGAATACAAAGGAAGGCTGCGCGGTTCGTCAAAAGCTGCAACGAGCGTACAGACAGCGTTATTCAGATGTTAAGCGAATTAGGCTGGGAGCCGCTGGAGGCTAGGAGGCTGCGCGCTAGATAGCTTGAACATTGAGAATGGATACATCTTTAAGAGCGATACAGAGAACTTAATACTAGAGCCATACTATATTTCCAGGTCCGACGGAAGCGAAAAATTAAGAGAGACATTTTGGCGAACCATATGAGAATTCGTTTTTCCCTTATCAATAGAAAGGCTTTAAATAAATGCTTGGCGTAATTTCGTTGGAGCATTTCCTTTCTTACGTGTAAAAGGCTAGATTCCTAACACCCCCTGCCACACCCCTATTGATGCATTATGTTAAATATAAGCTTTTGTCCAATGAAGCCGCGTCCATTTTTGGGCGAGGTTTCCTTTGAGAAAGCGACCTATATCTGTCGGAAATTGATCCGTTCGCCCAAAAATTGACCCTGCACGAAAGTTATAACGAGGAATTATCCTAATGATTCGGTTTGCGGAGCACAGTCGAATTCAAGAATATCGCAACGAATTGCTATAGCGGCTCCACTTTCATCGCATTTCGGAAATGGGGTTCTCTGCTGCTCCACTGGCTCCGCTGTGTCGGCGTTTACTAGTAGAGTGTCCCCACAAACCGTACGAAACCAGCAGGGGTGTCTTAACGCATCGCAATTCGCATGCAGTGTAGAGTTTTAAAAGCATAAAATACGATTCTGTTCCGCCTCGGCCGACTTCTCTGTTTGCGCCAATCTCAAATGCCTCCTATAGTCTTTCAGACTCGCCTCAATAGTTCGGCTTTTCTCCCACACGTACACAAATATGTAAAATATTTAAAAATTAATTTAATGTGCGCAATGTTAGTAATTAATAAAATTGCAGTGCACATTTTGACTGATTTTATTTCTTTCCAACAAATCATTTGGTCAATTTTTCGGATGAAATACAAATATTGTGCGGACGCCCGAAATTTCAAAATGGAAAACTGGGGGTTTACGAGGCTCTATCTTTTAATTTTCGCCTAAATTCAAGGAATTAGCCCTTGAAATGGATGAGGAGGATTAAACCGTGATGCATCGTACGTGAAACTAATTATAGTTATAGTGGTACCGAAATAAGGGAAAGAAAAATATGAATTGTGAGTTGAAGTGCTCCAAAAAGCCAAGGCGAATTCTGCGTGTCCATTTCACGCCGTTCGTCCTTGAACCAAACCGCCTTGACCCACTTAAACGAACACTCACAATTTACTCTTGATTTGAAAGGATAAGCAGAGTTTTCATCTCGGGAAGTGACCGTCTCATAGCAACTCATTCGAAAAGTATCATTTCTTCAGCTCAAAGAAATAATTATTGAGAATAAAAAGACTTTTAGTAGATGGATAAGTTGGATAATTCGCCAGTCACGCCGGAAGATGACGAGAGACCATTTCTCACGTTATTTTATCCAACTGTCATAATTCATGCCTGTATCCCTTACTGCGCTAACATTTCGTATTGCCATTGCCAATGAACTACTATCAGCGCCAAAAAGGTAAAAGGCTGAACTCAAAGCCTTTTTTTTCAATTCTGGCGAACCTCCACAGGGTCTTGTCACACATTGTTATACTCATTGTTTTTTCGACTACAACAATGATTTATTAAACATTGTTTAGACGCAAACTTTCAGCTTCTACAGTCGAACAAGTGAAGACGAACACGCGAAAAACGATGAGAACGGCGAAACAGTCGTCTTGATGTGGGTAAACTTTTCTCAATAGAACCCGGTGGGATTCCCGAGAAAAGTTTACCCACATTACTAAACCCGGGAAAGCATAAAATAATATTTTAGTCGTCTTATTCATCTCGTCACGGGCAAAATATTTCATTCGTACTAAAAGTATCCCGACAAAATTTGTGCCGCCGCTATCGCTCCGCGGGTTAGTGGAATTCCTTTCCAGTGGGTTAGTGAGGGAAATTGAAACAAGGCAAACCATTTCCTATATTCGTTGTCATAACACGCGATTGACTACTGAGTCTCCCGCAACCCAGAGCATGATTGGCGATGAACTCCTTAGAATTGAGGCGCATTCGACGGCATCAGGTGCGCACATTGGGAACGCTCCTCTGAATTTTCCTTCGCATATCTCAACGAAACGACAAAAATCACCACGGGCCATAGCAATCGTTCTCTTAAGGTAAACAAGACCGTCAACGAGAATATTCGATGGGCCACGTATTTGAATGCAGTTAGTTTTGAAGAAGTTTTACCTTCTCCGGAAGGACTGCCGTGCACATTGCCAGGACGCGTTTTTCTTTCGATCGAGAAGGATGTTTTCCCATCTTCATTGAAGATACCTTTGTCAGCAGGCGAAACAGCGAAAAGTAGTCACCTTGTTGGAGGCAGGCTTATCAGTAACGGACACATAGCAAAGGATGAATAAAAATTGAAGTACCGAATACTACTCGGAGAAACGCAACAGGGAGAGTAGTGAAGCATTGAAAAATCGGAGAAGACCCCCACCTGAGAAGTGACCGATTAGGACGTAGGTGTACAACCGGAGATGTTGATGCTGACATATTATAATACATTGAAGTGCTGCTTAGATTTCGAATGCAATAAAATGAGAGAAATTGTCCCAAGAGAAGTGTGAATTCATTGGAGTATACTTTTCTTTCTTCATTTTTTGACCACAGTCATTTAGATATTTTATTTGACCCTAAAATACTGTCAAAGGTAATTTGACAGCAAAATGTCGCGCGTTCTTTTAATTTTACAAAATTGGTTTTCAAAGAAATTGAAAAAAAAATGGTATCAAAATGCAGAAAATAATTTTTTTGTCACTGTCTAGGAAAAAATTTAATGTTAATTTTGTTTCATTGACTCATTGACGTTTCATTGTGGAATTTAACTCAAAAATTGTATGTTGTCAATTAAATTTGTAGCAATCATGTCCATATCATTGACGAAATTTTCAATGGCAATTGACGCACTAAAACCTTTCAAAGTGATAATTGTTTACGTCTCACTGGTCAACATAGGTTTTGTTCTAGAGACGTTGTGAAGTGATCTTAGGAGTATTTTTCACGCTGATTCAGAATACGTGCTTAGATTCTTTCCATCACATCTAGTTTCTATAGGAAAGCTTAATGTATGTTTTTGCTTTTACAAAAGTAGCAATTTAATTCATTTATGTATCGTGATAGCATGAGAAAGTGAAAATAAAACTTTCCTGCAAAAAGATGTTGTCCTACAATGTAATGCCTTAATATACTGTAAAAATATGTTTATAATTGTACTATCTTATCGTTTTGTTCAAAGCAATGCTGCTTCAGCTGCCCTTTCACATCAGCATGTGACCAGCTGTAGGAGCGAGAAGACGTTTGCTTTCTCTGAAGATAGTTAGAGAATAGGGTGGTTTCCTATTTTTTTTACATTGCCTAAATTGAATGATTATTACTCCTGGAGTACGCATTTCACACTTTTAGATTTTTAAATGACGACATTAATTTTTCGCGATTAAATGAAAAGTGAAAATTTTTTAAGCGCGCGAAAACGCGACGGGTAAGTATGAATGCCGGAAAAACTCCGTGTGACGTCGTTCTGGTTCCCCGCAAGTGAGGTGACCTTGGGGCGAGGCTTTGAGCGCTAATACTACACAGGATGCTAGCAGGTAGCAGAGTACCATGCTAGCTGGTTGCGTTTGGCTTAAATAAAGATTATTAATACCTTATCAAGCGAAGAAAACTTTCCGACCTTAGCCAGTTTTAATAGGTGATTATTAGGACATGTTTCCCTCAGCTGTGTGCCTCATGCATGCAATGGTAATCTAAGGCGATGTAAAAATCCTATCTCCTCGTATAGAAACTAGGTCCCGGGGACGTCACGTGGAGTGGCATCGCATGGGCGCCAATATGGCCTATTTCAAATGAGGTTAAAATTGACCATTAATATTCGCCTAAACTGGGATTTCTAAAACCAAATAACTTTTATATTATGTATACATTAATGGCAGGTAACGAATCGCAATCAATGCCTTTCGTTTTCTTAGATGAGGGAAACTACCATATTTTGTTGCTCGCAGGAAATTACAGCTTATATCGATGTAATCGCTGAGAAGTGGCTTAATATTTAGGGAAATATGTTTCCCTGAGCATTTAAAGAAACGCAAGGGCGAATGCTCATGTAGCAGTATTATAGAATTAGCATGGTGCTTTTCAATTGTTTGCTTTTCTTGTTTTCGCTCGCAGGAGGCACCTGGGAAACTCTCCGGAGACAGTATGTTTAAAATCTTTTGCTTCGGAGATGAGTTCCCTTCACTTCGATGCCAGCACCACAGTTTTATCACCCCTGATTTGATGAATCTTGGCACGGAAAAAATAATTCGAAGCAAGGGTTAGCTAGCTACATAAATGTCAGTTTAGGGGTTATTCTCAAAAAGCAGTCAAGTTAAAAAAATGTAAAACGTTCTAAAAGAACAAATCTGAAGAAGTAAAAAACAGATTACAAAAAAATGGAGGAGGTGGTAGACTGGAAAAAATTTACACTCTCCCAGTCTCGAACCCTGATCCTCCATAACAGAATCGCGGCACGCTACCACTCGTCCAAAGCGACGTTAAACAATGAACGAAATTTTTAAAATTCAATTCACCGTGTCCATATTTTTATTTTCTTTAATGCTTTTTTCTCTCAAACCCGGGCGTATATGGACAAAACCCTTCAACAGTTTTCGTATATAAGTGTCTACTTTCAAATAAAAAGAGGTTTCATCTTCTTTCTTGACATCCATAAGGCAAAGTCTCCTTGTTAGCTTTAATCTGGCCTAGATGATGCCTGAACCATCCTGATGACTTTTATTATCATGCGGTGAAATTACTTGAAACGGCTCAAAGGTGGAAAATTACTCCCATTGTCAGACAGGGTTATAAGCTTTATTTTGGCTGCCTATTGTGTGGCCAAGATAAAGAATGGGCTCCCCATGTGTTGTGTGGCACCAGTTTAGGGCTTCTTACCTACTGGTTGGACTAAGGGAAAGCGTCATAAGGAATTTGCCGTCCCCATGATTTGGCAGATCATTTTTCAGACTGTTATTTTTGTTGAAGAAATGAAAGGAATTACAACGTAGTCAAAACACATGGTAAAATTTCCAGACAACTTTGAAACAGCGACACTACCGTTCAATCACTCCGAAAATTTAAAAGTGCCGAAACCAATGGAGTATGTTAATCTTATCAAAGATTCAGAAAGTTATCAAGAACGTGATAATGAAGGATTCGGAAACTCGAAGGACCCAAATTTTGGTCCGAGTAAATCTGCTTGAACTCATTTCATAACGCAAGATAATTTAAATTATCTACTCCACGATTTGAAATTTATCCAGAAAGCAGGGTAAAATCTTAGGATCACGATTAAAGGGTTGAAAATTTTTGGATCCGAATTCGAAACTTTTGAAGTCCCGCTCCTCTTCATGACGAATTTGATTTGGTTTCTTCTCTAAAAAACTATTTGCTTTTTGCAATGATGTTCTCTCTGTTATGGATACTCTTAATTTTAAAGTTATTCCTCGTAGGCTAATCTCTTACATAATGGCAACGAGCTCCCATCAATACTGTTAACTCATGAAACTGATATGAAAGAATCTTACGAGAATTTGCAGTTACTTTTAGAAAAATCACTACCAAAAATATAAATGGAAAATTTGTGGCCACTTAAAGTAATTGCAATGCTACTATAATTACAGCTTGGCTATACGAAATGTTGCTTCTTCTGTGAATAGGATATCAGAGACAGAAAAAATATTACTTGAAAAAAATTTGTCCAGAACGTAAAGAACTCGTCCCTGGATTCAAAAATGTCCTTTTTAAGCTTTTGGTCGATCCAAAACACATTCTTTTTTCACCTCTACATATTAAGTAAGGACTTTTTTTGATTTTATTGAAGCCATGGACAAAAATGGTGCTGGTTTTTTTATTTCAAACAAAAAGTCCTTCAATTAAGTGAGGCAAAGATCAAATAAAGAATATGTATTGGGCCACAGAATAGGGATTAAAGGATTCAGATTTTCAACAGCAAGTGAGGTGAATGGAGAAAAGCGCGTGGAACGCATTAAGAAATATATCTCGACATTTTTAGGAAATATCATGGCTGAAAATTATCGTGATCTGGTGGCTATATTAATATAATTAAATCGTACCAAAATATGGGCTGCAATATGAATTTTAAAAACTATTTTCTCGGCTCTAACCCTGCCTTTTTCCACCAAACCTCGGTGCTTCTAGAGATGAACACAGTGAGCGTTTCGACCAAAATAGTTTACATTTGGAAAAATGGAACCAAGGAAATTTCAGCACCATGTTAGCAGATTACTGTTTGACCCTGACACAGGGACCTAGTTTCTATACGAGTAGATAGGAGGTTTACATCGTCTGAGATTACCAATGCATGCATGAGGCACATGAGTTTGAAGTTTTTTGAGCATTTTAGAAGAGCCATGTGATCAACATTAAAACCCCTATAACTATAATCTCGATATCTGGACACTCCGGGGGAAATCGACAAGCCTGACAAATTTTTTCCTCACACCCATAGCGGTTTTTTGAGGGGGCTCGGGCCCCCTCAAGCCCCATGGAGTCGGCGCCACTGTCGGAAAGTTTCCTTCGTTTGATAAGGTATTAATAATCCTTATTTAAGCCAATCGGTACCTGCTAACAGCCTGCATCGTAGCGGCGTTCATAGCCTCGTACCAAGGTGGTTTCATACGGTGGTTGCCGGAACCAGAATGACGTAACGCGGGCTTTTCCCAGTATTCATACTTAGCCGGCGCGTTTTCGCAGGCTTGAAAATGTTCACTTTTCATTGAATCGCGAAAAATTGACGTCTTCATTCAAAAATCAAAAAGCGTTAAGTATTTACTCCAGGAGTAATAATCTTTCCATTCAGACAATTAAAAATAATAGGAAACCTCCCTACTATGGAATGTGCACTACACGCAACTTCGAAGAAAATGTCCTTCAAATGGTGGAGGAAGCAGAGGCCGTGGTGCATTGCATATGAACCGTTAGTTAGAACCGTAATAAGGCCTGAAGATGCAGAAAAAGGTGGTCTAAAATCACTCCACAGTAGGCCGGCCCTTATTTTTCAGAATTGTGAAAAGCTATGTTTTTCTAGTCTCAAAATGATGCAAATGAGGTCTATATTCAAGTGTTAAAATTTGGTTACTTTAAAATAACGGCAACCCGTGCCCCAAGGGCCCTAAGTACTGAGGACCCTCAATTGAGTTTTTTGGAGCAGTAAAATAGCTATTCCTATGTACAACGTGAAAGTAATGTCCTTCATGACCGATTTTCTGTTTATTTTGACCTATCTCTAAGCTTTTAGGAGATATAGCCCGTCGTAATGTAATCCACCCCCCCAGGGCGCCACCCCGCACCGCGGCGCCGCTGAGTTACGGCCCGCACCACTTCCTAGACACTTCACCTCCACCCCCTCCCCTCTCTCGACAAAGACTTTCCTCCTCATGACAATATTTACATGGTAGTGGTATAGAATTGAACATGCTGATCCTCTTGTGTCATGATTAATGTTGTTTAAACCCACAATGTCAATTTTAACCCTTCAGTGCCATCCTATGCAATGGGTACCGACCCCTTAAACCTTAATTTGTTTCCACCATACGACCGCCAATCATTCTAGCAAGTTCCAAAATGCTCTTTATGTACAAAATATTATAAGCATGTGATACAATTGTGTCTGTGAATCATAAAGGAAATAAGGAGATGAGCAAGGCTTCCAAGGCTCCAACAGTAGATAAAAATATTCAAGGAAGAAGAAACGAGGGTGTCAGTTCACGGACAGTGGACATATAGTTCTAGTGTATAGAGTGCAAAGGATAGGAAGTGCTAAGTTTTTTAGGATGTAAGGAGAATAATGGCGAAATAACTAGCTTATGATGAATACACGTGACGTTCATTTTAAGAATAGGCCAACAGGGAAAGGCATGAAATCCAAGACTAAATCCAGGCATTCAACTCGCTGGAAAAGAAGTGAAGAAAAACTTGGCTGAAAGTTACCTACAGTGAGAATAGTACTGTATGTTTTCGCTATCAAGTAATGGGTTCAAAATGCATGCGACTTAGTACGAGAAAAACCGTAAGAAATGAATTTCATCTATAGTACAAAACGAGAATTCCTGAATTACTACGGAAAATAAAGCGATCGAAAAGTTAGAAAATTTACGCAAAGAATGGATGAACGTGCGACGAAATAAAGAGAGAGCGCGAAATACAGTGGATATGAAGTCGTAACAAAACTTGATGATTTGTTCGACATTGCAAGGAGCGGTGCCATTGAGTTTTTGACGCACGAGGAGGAAAGTGCAGTTCATCTCTCGGATAAATGTGCTTGGGCTGAGGGAGTAAAATTCTTACGCAATCAAAGAGGAGCACGAAATGCAGTTATTAGTGGAATAGATTTCAATATATTCAAGAAGGAAGATAAAGGTGTGGTTCTACGCTCCTTGTGGTGCATCTGCTCCCAACAGTGACCCGCAGTTCCTAAAAAGATTTGTTAATTATGAAAGTGTTAACCTGGACATAGCGAAAGCAGTACAAAAGATGTTTTCAAACCACTTGTGGTACCTGAGTGAGGAGTTGTAGGCCTGGCATTCTTTGACGGATCCTTTTATAGGTATGAAAAGGAAAACGTGATACTCCGTATGAGGACATGTGAGGGAAAATATGATCCACCGAAGAAGGCATTCTATAAACATAAAGACATGACTAAGGTATCTTTATCAAATTTTGTCACCACTAATTCGAGAAAGCTATTTAATACATTGTAAATATGTACTCCATTCTTTGATGCGCACATGCGAGGATGGGATGAACAACCAAGAACGATTTGTAAATTATTCGCGGTCCACAAGTGGTAATTGATTGTGCAGAGAGAGGTGTGAAACAAATTCAAGTTTTCCAGTCAGTTAAGGAAGAAACTTTCAAAATTTATTACTAAGTGCGAATTTTCATCGCAGCACAACCCCCAATGTGCGCAAGGACACTTAAATTGCCAAATATGGGGTGTCAGTGAAAGATTAGAAGTACTCTGAAAATTGATTTATTTTGGTTGATATCTACTGAAATGCATTACCAGCGTGAAAATAAATTGATCAATTGGATTGGAAATATTGTCATTGCAATTAAATTCTTTCTAGCGTAAGCACATTTCTTCAGAGGCTAGATCTTGACCCCACTTTGACACTACGTGTCGAAACCGGGTCGGTATTTTGTTAATAAAAAAGTGTGTGGAAGTTAACCATTTTATTTTATCCTCATGAATATAAAACATTTCCACTATATATCGCCGGACACTGTGAATTATAATGTGTAATTACCTCGGACTCCATCACTCTAAGAACTCTTCCGCAACTACTACTCAAAATATAGACCCAATCGTTTAAGGAACTAAGTATTAGTGATACATAAACAGCAAGACGTAATACGAATCTATAAAGATAGGAAAAAACTTCGCCACGGAGCCCGAAAGAAAACACTCCGACGCCCCAACATGAGTGTGGAGTTTCTTCAGTGCATTCCATCCACTAATCTGAATTCTGATTGGGCTCATGCTCCTGGAGTTTGACTCCTGCTTCGGTAGCTCTGTCGCGTCCGTCCTCGTCGGCTCTTGGTGTCACGAAGGCTAAGGATGAAGGCTGCTTCATGTGCCAACCTTTCACGTTTTCACCGACCCGACTACATCAGTTAAGTCGGAGTCACTGCTGTCTACATATTATTGAATACGATAGAACATTCGCATAGTACGAAAAAGGACTCGATGGAGATGAAAAACTGTATGGATAATTTTCCAAATTCTTCATGAAATGAGATTTTGTTTCGAAAATCGATATCAGTGGAAAACAAAATAAATTTACGCCATTCAAAATTTTATAACAAGAGCAGTGATTCATTTGCGTTAGGGTGGATAGGAAAAATATGGTAATGCCATCATATGCTTCGGGAAAAAAAATTTTTCGTAGAGATCAGAATCCGCGACTTCAAATTGCTGCCGCGAAAAATAATCTGCTTTGCCACTAAGCCAACTCACTCACTGATTTCAATATTGTTTCATTACGGACTTTCCGAAATCATGCAAGAGAACGAACCAGTCTTCTAGTGTCATGAAATCAAATTGAATTGGAACTCGCTGTGCCAATACTTGCCGTGATATTGTGGCGAATATTTTATGCGTGTGTTTTGTTCGTTATTTCTCATCTCAAAATCTACGCAGTTAATAGTAATAAAAATTACTTCCACGGATTGGCCAATTTACGAGATAAAGTGATTTGAAGTTATGGAGGTGGATTCATGCATGAGCTGCACAATTTATGTAGCATTAAAGATTGCTCACATCCCGGGTGCAAAATTCCCTTTTAAGATGCAGTAATGATGAAGATATTGCGGGAGATGGGAACGTTGATCAAATTTCTCTCCTATTGGTCAGTGGCTGCTTGCCCATAATGACGCTGCCCCTCCCAAAGATTTGAAAACGGAAAAAATTAAATACCCATTCAATTACAATTATACACCTAATTAACCAAAGTATTTTTTTCAATCGCATACATCGAAAATGTAGAAAAAAGGAAGAATAGCGCGAGAAGTATTAATTTGTAGCCGTGGGGCGCTGGCCGGAATGTCCCAATCCCTTTTAACATGCAGTTACATGATACAGTGGTAGTGGTGGGGGCAGCAGGTGCTATGACGCGTCTAAGCTTATGCCGTGTTAGACAAAGTTGACGTAAGCGTCCAATTAGATGGTGCTTACAGATTAAGAATTGAAAAGCTAAATGAAGAAGTGTCTAAAGACCGTTACAGAAGCATTAGACTCACGAGCCGCCACTGCTACTGGTACTATAGAAAACAATGAAACTCAATTTCCAAACTGCGGCGAAAGTGGCGCCGCTCAATTCTTTGCAATACTTTTGAATCCGACTGTGGACAGGACTTAGTTTTGTGAAGTTTCCCCCAACATAATATCTAACTATTCCTCTGAGGTCAAAAGAAGCATATATTGTCAGCCAAGAAATCGTTTCATCTAAAAAAAATGTCTCTCAGTAAATGTCAGGGTTTGCGGTACTTTGGTGGGCCTCCAAAAGGCCACAAGTAAACGAGACTAAAGCCAGGTGACCAAATTAGTATGGCATTAGCTGCACGAGATATATCACGTAAGTAAATGTCTTTGGAGTGAACGCAATTCCGTTATACATGACGCACTTTTTAGTTGTATGCATTCGGCGGGTTGCTGGATAGTATTCCAATGCAAAGAAATTAGCAACATTCGAACAAATACTATTCAAGATCTAATTAAGAAACCCAAACGTACCACTTCATTGGATGGGGATCACTATAACCTCAAATAAAAATACAGATAAATGACCGCAATGGAAGATAATTCATCGGATCACAACATTATAATAAATGCTATTCTCCGATAGATATACTATGTAATAGGTCACTCATTTCTTATTCGCAAGATGTTGACTCGTAACTAAGTGTTTTGAACTTAAAAGGACACAAAATTAACACGAAAAGGCACAAAATATAGATATGTGTAGAGCGTTACTCATTTTTATTCGCAAAATGTTGGTTCGCAACTGAGTCTATCGAACTTAAAACGGCACAAAATGTACATCACAAAGGTAGATGTAATAAAGTTACACGCAAATTAGCATGACCGCATTGTAGACACAAAAATCCCGCGCATGAAAAAAGTCGAGAATAAAAAATCAGTTCAATCTAAAAATAGGGATTATAAAAAAAAAACAACAGAAAACGCTCACGGTATAATATTAATCAGATTTCCAAATAACGTACCCTCCATCATAATAATTATAGTCTTCATATGCACATATGTATATATAAAATGTATGCACTTATAATACTTATCTCCTCGCAAAAAAAACACATCACTATGATTTGTCCTGTTTCTATGAAGAAATTCGTGAATAGTTTTTCATGTAGTGTGGATGCTGATGCATGGATATGATTGCGGTCAATAAGATAGAAATGCATAACATAAGTGACCAAATTTAAACTTGCAGGAATGTAATTTTGGAGGAGAAGTACAAGAACAAGGTGGACCTACAGAAAACTGATTCTGAAAATACGATATGACGTCCTATTATTGAAGTAATCGATGGAAAACATCAAAATGAGAACGTATTTGGTTTTACGCAATCACAGCCTAAAAAAGTGGACGACGCTAAATAAGCCGGAACCGTTTTCATTACGATACTAAACAAAACAAAGGTATCCATGGGCCACAAAACAAAAATCTAAACAAATTAATGAAGATCATTGTTGTACGATAGATACGGGAGTATATACACATATCCCAACTGAAAGCACAATTCATCTGTCACTCACACAGGCAATATAATACGACAAAGAATATTACAGAAGAAAAAACTAATAGAAAAAGGCCAATGGCTACTGTGAACTTCATTCGTAATAGTCTTGGCGGTATGAATTGTGTTAAGCTTAAGTGCTCTTCGAAATATAAAATGAAAAGGAGACATGTTTGAAAATGAAGTTATGCTGGCTGTCATGGCCTATAAATAAGGTCAACCTTTAAAATAACAAACAAATACCAACAGGAAAGCTTCGTGAAAGACCTGAAGGTCAACGTGTCTCTATCAAAGAGATGTAAGTAAATAAATTAGAATAATTTGATCGTATTTTCAACCACCTTTGGCAGAAATTGTGTTTTCTTAGCTAGGCTTAGATTGCTTGAACAATTGAGAATCGATATCTTCAAGAGCGACACGGAGAACATAATATTAGAGCCCCCACTATATTTCCAAATCCCTCATAAACGATAAAATTAGAGAAATATTTGGCCAAACGGATGGATATGGAAATTTGCATTTGCCCCGTATCATTACGGACTTAAATAAATGGCAGGCGTAATTCTGTTTGAAGATTCACTTTTCATATAGAAGCGGCTGGTGTTTTAACACCCCATGCCACACGCCTTTTTAGAATAACAACACAAATAATAACAGTCCAAGAGAGAGGAAAATTCATCTGTCAATTAATACGAAAAAAATATTAATGCAGAGTACTAAGGAAGAAATGATTCGTAGAAAAATAAAAAATGACGATCGAGGATTCCATGCGTAGAAGTGTTTGCGATGTAAATGAGATTCACGTCCAACAATGACATCAAAAAAAAGAAAGAAATGGCTGAAAATGCAGTTAAGTTTGAAGTCTTGTCTGCAGCAACAAGGTCGACCTTTGAAAGAAGAAGAACCTAAACCAACCAGTCTTTCGAACCGGCGAAGCTTTTCGAAACACGAAAATTCCAAGTCAATATATCTGAAGGTCGACGCCTCTCTATTTCGTAAAGTAGTAAGCAGACAAGTTATCTTCATTCCCTCGTACTCTCAACCATTTATTTTGCTGAACATTATGTTGCCTATTTTATTGTGGAGACATTAACTCCAAATCTGGCAATATGCGACGAAAGAATGCCCTTTTAAATGACTTAGTAAAAATATATAAAGTGACGGTAGGTGTCCCGTAGTGTAAATGAAAACAGCTGGACAGGTTCTTTAAGAGTTTAACTTGAATATCTATAGCAAGGATCTCCTAATAACTAAGAATTCATTAACTTATTTAATAACTAAATGCATTAGGAAGAAGTGAACGATTAAGTTAGGAGCCTTTGCCATGCTTTCAAACATTCAGTGGATATCGACGCAAGAACATATGAAAAGGTAATTCCGTTGTGAAGAATAACGTTCATTAAAGGTTAATGTGTAGGTTTTCAGTAAATGCCAACTAGACAAGACTATTCACATTACTTCATCACTATTTAAAAAATAATCGAACAACAGCAGGCGAATCAATTAGTAGCATTGAGGCATAAACGTGTTGATGTTGCCAAGGAAACATAATACTTTCCACAGATAATAACAGCAGCGAAATGAATAAGGCCAATCCTTCACCGAATGCAAATATAGCCGGAAAAAAACCCTTATGAAGCCTATTCACAAGACGCTAATATCCATGACGAATACTCAAGTGTAGGTAAAATTTTAGAATCCACTAAGTGGTAAAATGATTAATTTTGAAATAAGTAAACTATGATAGGGAAATTTAAAAAAAATCGTCACCTCCATCTTGAGATCTACGCAAAAAAACCTAAACTCATACGAAGCTCTATCGATCTTATTTTGTATTTTCCCTGCATTGTTTCTAATAATTCCATTAACGGAGGAACAAGACAAAGAAAAATAAAATCTTCAGTTCGTAGACGAAAGCATATAATCCCGCACATGTAAATAAATAATTACTTCCATTTGAAGTAAAGGTTAGCATATTAATGGCAACATTTTGGCATATAACATAATGAAATGATGTATAATATTAAAAAATGAAATCCACTTACCATTTCTCCCCTCAGGATATCTCTCCGACGTAATATAATTCCCAGAAATTCCACACTCGTTATAACTGACACAGCACTATTTTCACACGGAAAAATTTACTGGAAATAATAAGAAATGGACACACATTAACATAATGCTATCATCAAGCAGAAACCAAAAGTACAAAACCCGAATGATTAAATATTACCGAAGCAACGTCCGGCTATTGTGAACACGGAAAAGTGTACATCGAAAATTAAAAAATAGTGAAAAATGATAGTTAATCAACTTAACTATTCAATTCAATTCTTATAATTTGCAACAGTCGTGTGATTCAACGGTAAAGAAGAGAAAGTTAGCGAAAAAATAATGAGAAGTTTTTTTGGTTGAATTCAGACGAAATATCCGAATAACTGCGATAAACTTAAGCGATCACAACTGCTTGCCGACGACAGAAAGGAGAGAGACGTCTACTTCAAATATAAACGCGAATTATATTAAGAAGTTAGTCCAGTAAGATCTCCGCATAACTCTCGTGACTGAAAACATCTGGGTGTAACAAGCGATGGTCAAATGGGGCAGTCTTGCGAGAATTCCATCTCCTTGGTGATAAGGCCCATAAAACTCGGAATATTCTTGCGGCAAGAGCTACCTCCGAATACGAGAATAATACGAGATAACAATCGCTTAAACCAAACGATGGGGGACGAATTCCTTCGAGTAAGCTGTTCTCAAAACCTCTTAAGGAAATCGTCTCACCGGAGGAGTGAGTTCGTATGACCTTAGGGAAAAAGTACTCGGCAAGCAATTCACATATTATCGCAATCATGTCTTATTGATCAGAATCCGCCTTACATTAGTGAAAATAAGATCGCAATATGACCAATGGATCGCTGCAACGGACAATTTACGAACATCTGATATGCGAGACATTCTGACGACATTACTGAAACTAGATCACTAGACATCGAACTCAATTTGTGAACAATGTAGACTCGCAATAACTCTCGGAGTCGTGAAAGCGAAAAAGCGGTAATGAATAGGGAATGTATTGAAAATCGAAAAGAGAAAATATATCCCAATATCGTCCTATCTTTGGCAGGAACAATGGAAACACAGTAATCACTCTCTAATATATCACAATTACGCTACCTTCAAACATTTGAGGTTCTTTGCCAAGGGTAATACAAAATAATCAAAGGCGGGATAAATCTCAATAAAGTAGAGAAAATCACGAATTATTATAAGCACCAGGCAAAGCAGATTCACTGATATATTAAACACTAAAATGTTATAGCAATGACATATGTATGACACGATAAAAACGTAAACTAATGAATGGCTTGTTTACTTACGTCTTAACTCCACGGTGGTTAGCAGGACACTGAGAAGGATTGGGGCTCCGTGGATTCGATTCGTCACCTGAGTGAAGGACGTTTATGACGTCACGAAAATTTGAGTCTCATTTATTTCGTAAAAAAATAAAAATAGAGTATCAGTATTCAGCTAATAAGTAATATAAATTTAAAGTTAATTTTTAAATGTAATATTTTTAATTAATTCATTTAAAATAATTTTAAAAACTATTACGCCACTTTTTGATTTATGATTTCGAACACCGATTGGCTTTTGTTTTCCTGACGTCACGTCTGCTTTCCTTGTGCGCGGAACAAGTTCGTTTGTCTCAGTGTCTGGGCCCTTTTGACTCTCCGACGGTTTTTAAATGCTCTATTCAACTCCTCATTCCATTTTCGTATCCTCCCCACCTCCCTGACTTTCCTCCTCCACCCACAACTCAACGGTCTTCTTAAGCGTCATCACACCATATAAATCGTTATCTTTTGTCTCATTTCAAACTGCTTGCACACCGCTATAGCGTAACATTGTCTACATCAACAGACGGCTGTTTCTAACTCCATTGACGTCTGTATGACGACCCAATGGATACACGGATGCAGATACGTGATTATTTTTCGTGCACGCGGAGTTTGGTGGAGAAATTTAAAAACAGTGAAATAGCGTGTGCACGAGAGGTCAGAGTTGGAAGAAAACCTGGTGCAAACAACGGCTTGCTGGGACGACATAAACGTGATTGGCAGTATTTGGGTCCGTGAGTAAAATATTATTATTAATGTGTATTATCATTATAATTGCCATCGTATAATATGCATTTCATTGCTTGATTCGTCGTTGTTTGGTTAATATCCATCAAAATACAATAACATGGTCAACTGCTGGGATCTTATGATTCAATTTGCTGCACTTTTTGACTCCACAACTCATCACAAACATCTGGCCGCCCTGCGTTTTATCAGCGGGTAAATCAGTTTCCCTTCGAACGGTATTTCTTTCTTAAGGCATAATTAAGCGGTACATTAAAACGTACGGGTTAATATGTGAATGAATGAACGACTTTGGTGGATATAAACGGAATATTTCACGAATGCATGAACAAAATTAGAACAGGTTCCATTTCCTGTAGATGCATTTGCTTAAGCTGGGTGGTTACACGCAGGGCCGGCCTTAGGGCGGGGCGACCGCCACGGGCCCCGCGCTTTGGGGGGCCCCGCGTTCCTGAACAAAAAATAAAATATGCGATAGTTTTGAAAACCCAATTCCAACTATTACTGTATTGTTAAGTCCAGGCTAGACAAAAATTAATATCATGAAAAAGGAATAATAATGCAGTAAATTTATTGTGCAATTGCGTTTGTCAGTACAGTACTGTGTCGTGTGAGTGATAACAACGAACTCAACTGCGTGATGGTATCATAACGGCGTAATTACGAAGTCTGAATTTGGGAGGGGAACGCATACTTAGCCAGAGAGTGGTAGGGATTAAAAATGCTCGAGTTTGTAGATGGGGTATAGAGTTTAATATTTTAAGTGAACGGCCCCGCACTGAAAGTTCGCCCCTGGCCCCGCACCTGCTGGGGCCGGCCCTGGTTACACGGTGCATTTTCATGTTCATTTACGCGTTCGTACATTCAGACATTAAGTTGTTAATGGCTGATATTCCGTGTAAACAGGCCGTAAGTGACGGTCTCTTTTGTGTATTTTTAAAAGGTAAATGCTTCATCGCCGTTTTGCTGGGAAATGATCCTACGGTACATGTGCTTTACTGCTTACAGAGAATGGGGGTACGGAATGTCCTCCCCATGTTTACGTCTCTCCATAGCAACCTTCCGTTTGATGCAGCGATCGAGTGAGTGATTACAATATAATTATATTTTCGAAAATCCCCTCAAATGTAGTTCCACGCCCCACCGCAATTGTTCAATGACGCCCTTTCTGTTGTCTTTTCAACAGGAATCCCTCAATAATATTCCATAAACTTATCGGGTTGCATAGGATGGGTTATTGACATTGTTTTCACAGTCCCATAATATATTACAAGTACTTTTTTCAATTTCTCGGATAAACTACCTGTATCTCAGCAATATTTAATGTGGTCACTTATTGATATTTATGATTATCATTTGTTTGCTTAATCACCCTATCAATAGAATCCCTACAAGTCCCATACTATAACGATAATCCCATAATATTTATTCAAACTATCGGATTCATGCAATATATCTATTTAAATCTACATCTACTTCCAAAATCTCTTACTTATATGTACTTCCAAAATCCTTTCTAATGCTGTATTTATTCTTCGGTGTAATTTTACAGTGATGCTGAACCAATCGTTTTCCTGGGCATTGATCCAAGTGCTATTCGGAGCTGCTGTCACGGATATGAGAAATAAGCAAGGAGAAAATGCGGTGTCGATATTTGGTACGAATATGGCATCGGAGAAGAACTTCACGGGAAAAAATTTTGAACACGTGAGTAAAGAAAATGAATTTTCATATGAATGGAAGTGCTATTGCAATCTACACAGGGGTGCCAACTCCCCCAACCCCATGGCTGTACTTCAGCTTACCCTCACTGAAGACCTAATCCTGCGAAAACAGATGCTAATAACCACGGATGTAGGGGGGAGTAACAGGGGTCATAAACCCCCACATTTTATCTAAAACAGTTTATAATTAATGGTCCAACAATTTTTGTATCCTTGTAAAGAAGTAGTGAGAGTGTTTATAGGGGGAGTTAGTTATATATATTACGAACGCCAACATACTACGGTAGATCAGATAATAAAAGTAGAATAAGAGATATAATAGACTGCAGGACACATTGATTCAGAATGTCGGTTTTTCCACGACAGATAAGACGAGACTACAAAGGCAGCGTATTTTCAAATGCTTCATTCCTGCAAACCCGGGCGTATATGGACAAAACCCTTCGACAGTATTCGTACCTAAGTGTCTACTATCAAATAAAAATAGTTTCATTTCTTTCTTGAGATTACTTACGTTAAGTATCCTTGTCAGAAAAAATACGTCATTTTTTTATCGTTCGTTCATCAGGGTGGTTTGGGTCCTCCAAATACTCTCCCCCCAAAAAAGGCCTCTGGTCATCGCCTCCGTGGCGAAAAGCCGATTTCGCCACGGAGGCGATGTGGGAAGATGATTTCTATTGGTCTAAGGATTCGTGTAGGTGATACCTAACTTTCACTTGATTAAAATTAGATAGAGAATTTAGTGTTTCTACAAATTTCGGTAGGGTTGGATACCATGATTTTTTCGTATTCCGGTTCGTTCACACGAAACATTATTATGACTCTGTAAACCAGAGGTGGGCAGTGGGTTTTAAAGTATAATAATGCTACACCTTGGCGATAAATAATTCTAAATACATACAATCAGTGTGATTAATAAAGCCAATAAAACTTTATTCCCACAAGCAAAGGTATAAATAAATGTAATACAATTAGTGTAATTAAATATGAAAATTATCCTTACTTTATTTTTTCCTTGTAATTGGAGCCGTTAGACGCTTTCCACAAGAAAGAAGCCAAATCGTAAGATCCGATAATCCTTGTTACTCTTCTTCGGTAACTTATTTAATGTTAACCCAAAAAGCTACACAATACAACACAATCACCACAAGGTGCTTCCCCACGTACACCATAGAACGCACTTGACACTACATATACTTATGCACCAGGCGCTAATTCAGTGATTTCCAAATTCGGATTATTTTATTAATCCACATTCACCAATGCACTTATTCACTTTGCACCACGAAAGATAAACATCTTGGATAAGTGTGAAACACTTCTTTCATGTTGTCAGAACACGGGAATAATTTCTTCACTAGACAGAAAAGGCACACTCGGGAATAAAATTCAACACTCTCGTCACACGGTTACCCAGCAACTGAACGATATTCAGAGTCGCTTCGCATAGTCGATGCGATATGTTTTCTCCACCCTCAACTCTGAATTGAGTCATCCCAATGCCTTATAGACACGATTCCTTCCTACGGTTAGTACGTGACACAGGTCACTGCATTTTAAGCAAACATTGAAGAAAATGCGGCCAGCCGAACGGCAGTAGTTCGCCATGTTCACAGCGAGAGTGAATGATATTAGCCATCATTCACGATGACTCCGTACGGGATCTACAGTTATTCTTTGGGGCTTTGGGCATGGGTAATGCTAATCTACGATCCTCAGTGATTGTAGTCTAATCTAGGGTTAAAATGTATCTCATGTTTAGTAAGGATTCGAAATATCAATTGCTTAAAACTTGGAATTAACAGTGAATAATGAAATTAATAGCATTCGTCATTCCCATTAGAGCCTCCCCTGCATATTTGCACACCTACAAGCTCCGCACAAAAAAAAACACAAATTCGAAATCGCAGGAGTACTGCCGCCTTCACGAAGATTAAATAAAATTCACGAACGGATTTTTCTTGGACGACGCAGCGAGCTAAACGACAATGATGCATCGGGTGAATGATAGCGATCATGCACGATGCCTTCGTATACGGAATCCAGAGTAATCTTTCCCATAGAGCGCATTGGCAAATAGGTATAATATGGAGAGAAGGATGAAATATAAGACCTCGCTACGGAATGCGATAGCGTAGACTCAAATACAAAAGCATAAATGAGAGACGAGGTCTCATGAATACAAACAATTGAATAGCGATCGCCACATTACGGCATCAGATGAATCATATAGTATTAAATACTTTTTTAATTACTCACCTTCTTATTCTCTGTGCTTTTACCAGCATTGATTAGGGATTATAACTAAAAATTTACATCCAAGATGACTCAATGCAGCAAATTCATCTCCTTTCCACGCTATTCCTCGCGTTTGCAGATACAATCCGATGCAAATGTAATTAACATGGACGTACCCAGGAGGGGGGGCTAAAATCCCCCCTAAAATCAAAAGTAATTTTTAACAATTTTCCTTTAAATCCAAGAATAATATACCACTATAAAACACGTCATTAAAATCAAATGATTTTTTTATGAGCAAACATTTAAAAAAACCAAGAAAGCGTTCTTATAATTTTCTTGAAATTTCGGTTTCCTAAACCTTTCATTTTTTAAATCTTGAACGACCGCGGCTCGTTCCCCCCTCTCTACTTTTTATAACCCGGACACGCCGTTGTTTATGAAAACAATCGGTGCATACTGTTTGGCCACAAACAAACACCAATTCGAAATCGCAGGGGTACTGCCGCCTTCACGAAGAGAAAAACAAACACGATAAGAATTTCCTGCGAGGACGCAGCGAGTTGTATGACAGAGATGCGTCGCGTTATAACCGCTCGTGTGAATATTAGCGATTATTCACCATGTCTTCGCGTATGGAATCCAGAGAAATCTTTCCCTTTGATCGCATCGCCAAATAGGTTTTTAAAGGGGGCTGAATGTGTTAGTGCACCCATCCATAGGAGACTGATTTTTATCAATCGATTGATTCACTAACCATCAAAACCTTCATCAATTAAATCACCGCGCAGTAACAGTAGATTTTTCTCTAGATTATGCTGTAGAGGATAGATGTTGGAATAGGGTGGTTACCTATTATTTTTTTATTGCCTGAATCGAAATATTATTACTCATGGAGTACGTATTTCACGTATTTAAATTTTTAAATGACGATATCTATTCTTCGCGATTAAATGAAAAGTGAAAATTTTCACCCGCGCGAAAACGCGACGGCTTAGTATTAATGATGGGAAAACCCCGTGTGACGTCATTCTGGTTCTCGCTGTCGCCGTGTGAGTTGACCTTGGGGCGATGCTATGAGCGCTGATACGACGCAGTCTGCTAGCAGGTAGCGCTTGGCTTAAATAAGGATTATTTATACCTTATCAAACTCTCCGACAATAGGCAATTTTTATAGGTAATTATGAAGAAATGTTTCCCTGAGCTCTATTGACCATTAACATTCGTCTAAAATTGGAATTCTAAAACCAAATAATTTTTTTATATTATGAATACGCTTACGGTGGGTAACGAATAGCAATCATTGCCTTTCATTTTCGTTGATGAAGGAAACTACCCTATTGTTGCTTGCATGTGCATTGCCTTTTTATATAACTAAAGACTTAGATTGCCTGAACAATTGAGTATTGATGTCTAAATCTACATCTGCATAATACCCTGCGGGCCACCTCTGGGGTGTTTGGCAGGGGGTGATCAATCACCAGCATGCAGATGGATGCAACATGCACACCACACGGTCCAATAAAAGTCACGCATACTAACAAATTACACTACCACTTCGCCAATTTCGGTGAAGTCAAGAGAGTGATTTCCCTGCCCTAATACGTAAAATTCATACACCCCTTGCTTAGCCTGGAAGGATCTCTATCGTGTATACACCACGAACCAACCGACCGAGTTAAATCACTGTTTGAATGATGACCACACATTTTGTTCATTAAATCCAATTCTATTTCATTTTGAACACAAAAATAGAGAGGAACAAGATAAGAAGCATGCATCACGAGATCCATCCGTTCTAAACGGTTTCGTATTCAATCACGAGTTGAATACGAAAAGTTTATGCAAATTCATTTCAGCATCGATACCCTTTTAGATACAGCAACCTCTAAGAAAACAAATTTCAAACAATTTTGGGCACTTATACTTGCACGTTTTCTCGAATCAAAAGGGAAATATTATTAACGCTTGTATCTATGAATCGATTTTGGATTTTAGACGATATCCTCATTATAAGAAATAATGCGAAAACATGCGTTCACGGCATGAAACTCACTGGGTTTAAGGAAATATTATTCATAATTATTGTTATCACCCTCCATTTTACATCTACGTGTACATAATAATCTCTTTCAGAGCGACATAGAGAACCGTACCATATTTCCAGGTCCGAAAGAAACGATAATTTAAGAAAGATATTTATTTAGCTGAACGGATGGATATGGGAGTTCATTTCTCCTCAACTAATGCATAGCAACGGGTGATTCGTGTGTTGACAATAAGTGCTATTACATTATTAATACAGGTAAACAAAAACATTGCGCAATTGCGTTTCAATTGACCAAACAGAATTAAATGAAAACTAATAACGAAGCGTGTATTAAAATTAATGATGCTATAACTTAATGCTATTATTAATGCTAGTCGTAATTTCGATGAAGTATTTTGCTTTTTCATTTCTAATCGGCTCGTGCCTTAACACCCCCTGCCACACGCCTTTTTTTGGCGCCTTGCGTGGTAGTATGTAGCGGTATTGACTCATAGCTCCTGAGAATATGTTTTCAGGTACCATGAATGTGATTTCTCATTGACCTATCACTTTATAACTCATCATTCGGTCATTCACATTGACATCGACAGTTTTTTCCATCGCTTATTCCGTCTGTTTTGAATTTAGCCCTGTCATTCAATTTGTAGCCAATCAAATAGGTGTTACGGTCGCGGTGAGCAGCCGTGCCTTCTGATTGGTTGAAGGACCGTGCCAGCGATGGGAAAAGGGACGTGCCCAATGAAGGGATAAGGGATGGGATTGCCATCCCTATGGAGCATAGGCGGAAAATGGTGATATAAGGGAAACGGTCATTTTTCCACTATCACTTATGCGATCATTGGAGCGATCATTTTAGCCTGTTCCTTGAATAGGATGGAAAAAAAATGATTGCGTCATTCAGCCTTTAGTAAAAAAAAACAATAGGAATTGTAAGAAAGTAAAACTCTGCGAAAGAAATCCCGAAATAATAAATTTTCACCTGCGAATATCAGTGGCCTCCATTTTAAATCGAAATCTTTTTGAGGAAGGTTTTCCGTGATTCTGCCGTGTAGGCTCATTTTTGGAGGACAAAAAACTTTTTTAATGATTTATTTTACTAAACATAAAGAACCTTCATCAATTTAATCACTGCGGAAGCCTCCGCAAAGGTTAACTCTTTGCTACGCCACAGCGAACGTTCAACGTTCAAAATTGCCAAAAAGAGAGTGTTACTGGTTTTCTTGGATATTACACAGTTACTATAAAAACACTTCTTTTTTTATATGGCGCGACCCGGGTTTCAATGAATTATCATTATCTTTAGGCGCAAATAATGATTTGTTTATCTTAATATTGTTACCTAGTTACCAGATGAATTTTATAACGGACGCCAGAATAGGGGAAAAGGATGGGTAGAAATATTCATTTATAAGAGTACTGTCCTGACTTTCAATAATTTTTAAAATTTCCAACTGCTCTCTAGAGTCCAATTCAAAATTTAAAAAATTACGATCGATGCAAAATTTTAAAATATTAAGTTTAAAATCGCTCCTATGGTAGTTGTATATTAAATGTTCAGCAAAATTACTTTTTTCATCTTTGTTATTTTTGTAAGCACTTGAATGATCTTTCTGAATTGTGCCATATCCAAGAAAAATTGTTTATCTTATTATTGTTACCTAGTTACTGGATGAATTTTAAACGGACACCGGAATAGGGGAAAATGATGGGTAAAGATATTCTTTTATAAAGCCTAAATCACACGATCATTCTTTTTCGCCGCGAAAGTGATCACTATCGCAATCACTTTTCCCGTCGCGAAAAGCGATCGCTCTAGTGATCATTTTTCTGAATTACACGGTCACTCCCGTCGTCGTCGGCTTTCGCATCACTTTCAATATCACAGCTCGTTGTCATAGGACCCGCATCACGAAAATATACAGCGTGTTTGTTTATCTATGTCGTTCCCACAATTGTCAAACGTTGCGCTGCAATCGCTCCATACGGGCATGCGTTCCGATTAGCTGATATGGGGTTTTAGTGATGGTTTTAGCCCTTTTAGCGACGGAAAAAGCGACCGGACTAAAGAGATGAAAAATAGCGATGGGAATCCTCATCGCGATCCCTAAAAACAATTGCCGGCGACGATCAATTCGCCTAGTGATCGCGATAGTGATCACTTTCGCGACGAAAAAAATGATCGTGTGATTCAGGCTTAAGAGTACTGTCCTGACTTTCAATAATTTTTTAAATTTTCTAACTATTCTCTATAGAGTCCAATTCACGGCGGTCATTGCATTATGCTCATCAAAATTACTTTTTAATAAATTAAAAAAATCAAGAACAAATTCAGTTGCCGATCAGTACCGACACTAGTATACCACAGAATGTAGTAGGCTGTCTGTTTCCTGAGCTAAAAACTTTTCCTTCCAAATAATCAACAAAAACATCTGCCAACAACGGAGAAAGTGGTGAGCCCATAGCGAGGCCACTACTTTGTTTGTAAAATTTACCATCGAACTTGGCATAATTTTCCGCCACACATATTTTGAGAAGGGTGGATAATTCGTGCTTCGTTTTTTCTGCGATCTTGGCTGCCTCCAGGAGATCTGTTGCTAGGCCGGTTGCTTCCTCTGGTGGCACACAAGTTATAAAAGGTAGACGATATCAAAAAATAAAAGTCTTGAGTTCTTCGGAGGTATGATGTCTTTAATTTTAATAAAAGATACAGTGTCCGGCGTGATGCGGTGGAAATCTCTGATATTCAGCTTATTAAAACAACTTGACTGTTTCCACACTATTTTACTTTCACCGACAATGATTTCGGCATTTTGTGCCATTGTCAAGGTCCAGTTTCCTTGGGTGACAGCCTTTTTGTAGTTTTTCAGGAGGGGTAGGGAGGGAGGGGAGGGGTTATTGGGGTGTGTTCATGCCGAGGTTACTGATGACGTCAATGGGCGATGGGTTGGAGGTGGGGTAATGTTCAGAAGTGGTGAGTGGAATATGGTCGTTACATAATTTAAAATCAGCGGGGCAATTCACGATTTCAAACTGTTCTAAGAAATCCAGTTTCCTTGGATCAAGAAGGAATTGCAGTGCTGGTGCGGTATCCGTGATTCCATCTCCCACCACCTCTACTACTTGGTAGCGTCGGCGAGCTATCAACAACAATCGGCGAACTGTCGAAAACGCCTTAAAGATTCTATGTCGAGTCGATGCACCGTGCAATGTCCATCTATTGCCGTGTGACTTCCATATTTACGCTGAATTGAAGAATTGGCCAGGAGGGAAGAGGGCTTCAGGACAAACACAAAATTCATTTGAGGCGGCAACCTATCCCATAATAATAAACTGGTCCACGGGCACGACCAATAGGTTAGTTTCCTTCGTCTAAGAAAACGTAATGCATTGATTGCGATTAGTTACCCACCATTGGTGTATTCATAATATACTAATTATTCGGTTTTAGTAATCCCAGTTAAAGACGAATGGCTATGGTCATTTTTTAACCTCATTTGAAAAAGGCCAGATTGGCGCCCATGCGATCCTCGTGACGTCACAGGGACCTAGTTTCTATACGAGTTCCACATTGTCTGAGATTAATAATGGATGCATGAGGCACAGAGCTCAGGGAAACATCTCTTGATAATCACCCATTAAAATTGCCTATGGTTAAAAAGTTTCCTTCGTTTGATAGGGTAATAATTATCCTTATTTAAGCCAAGCACTACCTGCTAGCAGGGTACTCTGCTACCTGGTAGCATCCTGCGTCGTATCAGCGCTCAAAGTCTCGCCCCAAGGTCACCTCACAACAATATCGCGGTTCTTCGGCGTAGCGCCGGGTTTCCTCTCCTCTGTCTCTCTTCTGGTCAGGAGACGTGGCAAAGTGGTGTAACGCATGGTTGAGGCAAGCCATTGGAAGTCAATTCCCATATCTATGCGTTCGGCTGAAAATATCTCCTAATTCATAAAAAGGGTGGTTTCCTATTATTTTTTATTGCCTAAATAAAAAGATAATTACTCCTGGAGTACGTATTTCACGCTTTTATATTTTTAAATGACGATATCTATTTTTTGCGATTAAATGAAAAGTGAAAATTTTCAAGCGCGCGAAAACGCGACGTTTAAGTATGTATGCTGGGAAAAGCCCGTGCGACGTCATACTGGTTCCCGCTGTCGCGGTGTGAGGTGACCTTGGGGCGAGGCTCTGGGCGCTGATACGACGCAGGATGGTAGCAGGTAGCAGAGTACCCTGCTAGCTAGTAGCGCTTGGCTTAAGTAAGGATTATTAATACCTTATCAAACGAAGAAAACTTTCCGACCTTAGCCAGTTATAATAAGTGATTATTAAGACGTTTCCCTGAGCTCTGTGCATCATGCAAGCATTGGTAATCTCAGACGATGTAAAACTCCTATCTACTCGTATAGAAACTAGGTCCCTGTGACGTCACGAGGAGTGGCATCGCATGGGCGCCAATCTGGCCTCATTCAAATGAGGATAAAATTGACCGTTGCCATTCGTCTCCACTCGGATTTCTAAAACCGTACATATTGGCGAAGAAAGTATATAATAATACGTCACTTTAATGATTTTTTTCTCAATTCTGATTCAAATTTTTCTTTTATGAAAAATTCAAAAATCAATTGATTTTTTAATTTTTCATAAAAAGATTTTGATTCAAGACACGCCAGTGCAATAAATGACTCCGCGCACCATAAAATTAGCCGTTTTGTCAACTTCGTGAACTTTGCAACTCAACCTAGAAATAACAAATACGTCTACAACATTCGTCTTCCGCAATAAGTTGCAAACATTAATACAGATTGATAAAATGGCTATTGCGTATTTTTAGAACGCATACTTTGTTGTAAAATTATTTTTTCATTGGCATATATGCTATATTTGAGCAATTTTTTTCTTAACTTCTTGTGTGGTTAAGGTCATGAAACTTTTCACATGAATTTGTTTAGTTACATTTCACACATTGAATTGCTTTTAAAGTTTCAACACTTGATAGTGATTTTTTCTGATGCACACACTTCATTGGTTGATTGGTTATGGTGCGTTCTTGGCATTACTATTTATTAATGGTTATTATCGAAATACAATGTACACTCACGTTCTTTAGACGCAGAAGGATCGCTCAACATGTTCCCCTACGGAACCCCAGAATCCATTTTCCGAAGAAGTCTGTTAATTTTTAATTCTAAAATTGTTTAAAAACTGCTTACGCACAGAAAAAAGCCGAAGAATTCATTTCAAAGTAGAAAAAATAGTACTATTCATCGAAATTTATCATTGAAAAAAAAAACTATTGAATATTTAACCACATAGCAACGGATTCCTGCAGTGAAGATGATCATAAATGAGTTGAAGGGTTGGGTTTAATTGTCGAAGAATGGCCCTAAAGGACTCGCTAAGCTGAGTGTCTCAGGCTGGGCCTGAATGCATCCGACATTGCTACCACGATCTTAGAAAAAGAGATTTTGCTACCTCAGCGGTCGCTTCCCTTCCCTCTCGACAGCAAGACACAACCTCCGATCGTTTACATCTAAAACATCCGCGACAACTATACCCAACGTCATTGGTCTTCCGCGTATGAAAACGTCCGTCGGCTTAACCCGAAGTTCGGTGCGAAAATGCTACGACCTAAGCCTTCGACGCCTGGAACAGAAGATGCATAGAAGACAAGAGAATAAACAGTCACACACACAAAAGTATTATTTTTTTTTAATCTCACGAACAAAGGTCTTATAGGGAGCTCGTTCATTGGAATCGGGCAAAATGCATTGCAAGAATAGCATCGCCACAAATCCCGGCTGACTTTTAAAAGTGATTCTCCTATCGGTGATCGCAATCACAGGTAAGAATCGCAGTTACCATGGGCGCAGCTAGCAATTAAGGCTGGGGGGGGGGGGGAGGTTTGCGTGCAACTAATACCGCGGGGTGTGTGGGGGTATGGAATACCCTCCAGGATACGGGGTAGGTGCGAGATTAATAAATTGCGGAATTTTAAAGATAAATAAACGATTTCAGTTTTTCCTGGTGAATACTTCTGACAAATATTTATCGGGTTTGCATCCAGGTTAAAGCTTTTATGCAAGCCGACGTTTCGGAGGATGGAAGACAAGTCGTCTTCCAAAACGTCAGGCTTGCATAAAAGCTTTAACCTGGATGCAAACCCAAGAAATATTTGTTATAGATAAATGGTTCAAAATGGCGAGTTTTATGGCTTTCTGAGGGAAACTTTATTAATCCTTACACTATTCTATATTATTAGTAATATCAATCTAATTAAGTGAGATGGATTAAACTTTAAAAAATTTATGAGCTTCTGGGGGGGGAGGGGTTTATCCCCCTAAATCCCCCTGTGCGCTGTGCCACTAAAAAACACAACGGTCTGATAGGGGAGGGTCGTAAAGGGGTTGAATTATTCCCAGCTGGGTGGATCTTGGCCAAAAAGCGTGAACGCAAGGTAATATTAGTCCAGAGGCCTTTACTTATTTCTTTGTGAAACTCTTCTCTGCTCCTTATACTAAAACCAAACACGCACAATAGGTTCTGCATGTATAATTGTAACAGCCAGCGGTGGATGCAGAATAAGGGCCAAAGCAGGTATCTATTACCTCTCTGGATTAGTGGGGATTCGAACAAAATCACCAATCTATCTAGTGTGTATACATACATTGGACACCCAAGGGGAGGGCTGTAGCCCTTTAAAGAACTTATACCACTCAATTGCAACATAATAAAAAAGCACGTAAAATAGGGTCTATGTTTAGAGCTAGTTTCTATATCAATTCGTTAGAGTAGGTATATATATGTAACGGAAAGCATATCTATAAATACTATATACAAGGGGGCAAACCCTTAACCAAAGCATTCATGAACGGGAAAGAGTTTCTGAGAGGATCATCACATAAGAATTTCAACCTTTCCGTGACTGTGCTGTGTGAATAACTCAGTCACCCCAAATTACGTTAATCTTGTTAACTTTTTAATTATTTTGTCCCTTTGACAATTTTTGTATTTGAGCTCTACCACTTGGTCATTATTTAGGTGATGGATGATTTTTTAAACATTTATATTGTTTTTGAAAACTTCAATTTTTATTTTGAAAACTTTGAATTTAACCGCACAGCTGTTGGTGGGAAGAAAAAAAAACTTGTTTATTCATATGAGTGCAGGGATAAAAGTTGAATGCAATAAATTTTATTAACTTACCCCTTCAACAATGTCAACATTCTACATGATGGCACCTTTAGTAGTTGTTTTTCCATTCCATGATAGTCAATGCACAGTTACATGCAATAGCAATTAATATAAAATATTCGACTGCCATTTCGGAGAAAATAAATGTAAAAACCTGAATGTAGCCTCCTATGTATTTATGAATTATGCATAACAAGATATTATATAATTAAAAAAGAAAGACATGGCGTTGAATTACAGGAAATACTAAAACAGTGCATATAATTTATGAATTGTAAATGGGGTACCCACGAAATACTCAACAATGTCCTTCACAAAAGTTTTCTACGCACAGTACAGGAGGGCAAAAGAAAAGGTTGGAGAAAGGTGTATTTGCTGGAGTGTCGAGTATTACGGTGCAATTATATTTGCTATTTACTAAGAGGACAATTTCCAACACAATGGGGAGTGATTTTTGAAGAGTAAGGATAGGAATGTAGAATTCCAGAGAACAATATAGAGTCAGGAATCAATGTTAGGTATGTGGCATTTTTTAGTGTTCCCCCCCCCCCCCCAAAAATTTCTGGTACCCCTCCCCCCCAGAAATTCCTCAAACTTCCTCCGAACTTATCCGCAGAACTTCTCCCGCCAAGAACTTTTTGCGCTAAGGTTTTTTCGAGCAAAGGATTTTTCGCGCAAAAGGCCTGTAGCGAAATCCTGTCTCTGCAAAATCCTGTCTCTGCAAAATCCTGTCTCTGGAAAATCCTGTCTCTGAAAACCCTGCCTCTGGAAACTCAGCCTCTGGAATCAGCCTCTGAAACAGCCCCGAAACAACCCCGAACCAACCCCGAACCAACCTACCTGCAATGCAAGACTTATATAGGACTACTGCGGAGAAATACTTACTCCTTGGCAAGCAAGGGGAAATCGGTGCTAAGGCTTTAGTATTGCACTTGGAGTGAGAAGTTTTACCATTGTCCTATCACAACTCTCTCTCCCTCCAACACCTCACCCCAGTATCTCCTCCCCCTCCATGTGTTCCAATGAATATCCCTGTGATTCAACTGATGTCTCCAACCCAGAAGTTGAGGGGAAAATTCTGGCTGGTATGCTGTTGTCTCAAAACCAGGGAATGGTGTTTTGCGGAGCGGCCGTTTCTGCAGGGGCAGTGACGCATCAGTGGCGCAGTAGTTGAATTCGCCTGGCTACCCCTCCACTCCCTGGAAGAATCCCTCCCCTCACATCCTGTCTTGTCCTGCATAGGCAAGGTCTCTTGTGCTCGGGGAGTCGTCGTTGTCACATGTCTAGTGAGACATGGCAAATTTTGTGCAATTATTCTGCTGGTTTTTAGCTGGTAATGTTTCTTTTGGCATCATGAATTACTATCATTGTTTTCTGTAATACTTCTGATTTTTGAATACTCTATTTTGAATAGATATCGAACGGTAATAACTCGTAAAGTATTTTTTGCTACCTTTTTCTTGTGAGCTGTTTTTCTTGTTTGTGGAGTCTTTCCCTGATCCAGCTTGTGACCGACGGTTGGAGTATTTCCCTTGCCTGGACTTACGTGAAAAATCAACCAGATTTTACGACGTAACGTCACAGGTATATGGAGAGAAATGATTCAGATCTAATCTGGAGGAACTCTAACATATTGTAACTTATAACTTATTAATAAAATCAACCCAAATTATTTATTATGTTGATTCAATTCCATGATGTCACGCCTGAGACAAGTAATTATGGTAAAAATTATCATCCATTTCAGATAGATTCTAAATAAAACATTGAATACATATATCCTCTGTTGAAAGGGAAGTAGTAAGCATATGTCATCTTTTTCCCTGATTATTAGCAGTCAAAATAACTTGCAATATAGCAGATGACCATATACATATATATGCCCACCTAACATACTGTGTTTACATTGCTCATGTGTACATACATACATGGAATGACGTGCTGAAAAAACACACCATTTGTTTAATTTTTTGGCTTGAAAAAAGCAAATATTGTTAAAAATACTAGCATGCCACCCTCGCATTGATAGGGAAGGAGAGGACCCATACAAGTGGGAAACTTGGAATTTATGGTAAAATATCGAGAACAAGAACGAAAGTCCCACCCCGATCGTATTCCCCATGTCACTGCCACCCAACGCAGACCAAAGGCCGACCTGAGAGACCATTGTATGTGTCCTGGAATCCTGGGTAATATTTCTCTGAACATACTGATGATTCTTGTAATACCAAATCAATAAAAAATAACACTTACTTATCCCATGCCGTCATGAAAGCAGGTTCAGGAAAAACCAGGGCTTATATTTTTGAAGTAGGCAACTGACATCTGATTACATACATTTACAGGGATAAGTTAATGTAAATTGTTTCATTGCAGGTAATTGAAGGCGTTGCATTATTTGAGAATTGCTAACCTTAATTATAGCAGGAGCTAAGTGAAAGCGTGGTTAATTAAGTGATTATGATCTCCATTTAAACCTGACTGAGTATTCTCCTATTAAAAATTACTCTGGTTAAGGAACCATCTTGTACCTGGCAAGACATTTTTTAATGAATACCTAAAAATTTGTTTTTCCACAGAATTTTTTATTAAATCACAACCATGATGATGTTGTCGGGACACAAGTCACTCTCGGCTGAATCGCCGCCAGATGTAGGGCAGCCTAAAGATAAACTGATACGAGGGATGTAAACTGTTGCATCGGAGACAGATCTGTCTTGGGGGATAACTGGCATCAACAATAAGGGAGTATGAACGCCGCAAATCCTCCAGTAAAGCCCCACTCTTGAAAAAAAAAATATAAAAGAAAATCTTATAAAAAGAATTCTATAAAAAACCAGAAATGAGGCAAAACGATGTATATGAATTGACTGTATAGAAACTTCCAGACCAGTAATTATTCACTTTATTAACTAAAAAATCCTGTACCAGAGCCCAGATGGCTAATGGCATCTTCTCTCCGCCTAATATGTATTAGGGCATTTTCTCATCTTCTTTGGCATCAGTTGGACTAAACACTCAACTGCAATTCACCTGGAATGAAAAGAAAATTTTGATCATCTAGCAGTCCAAGAAGATTATCATGAGTGCGTGAAATATATTTGGCAATAAAAATTGTAATCAGTAACTAGAACCCATTATTATTTTATAAACTAATTGGTTAACATTACAAGTATATTGAAAATAACTATCCTGAGCATTTTAAAAATTTAACAATAGGTTTGTGGACCATAGTGAGTTTAGTTCATTTTAACTACAATTTAAGACTATTTACTATGTATCCGCAAAATGCATAATGCTTATAATTTAGAGTATTCAAACAAGAGTAGAAGAAAATATCAGATATCTGACATTCAACTTAAATGATTTTGATCAGCTAATAGTTCATGAATATCATCAGGCATGCGTAAAGTATTTAGATATATGTAAAAATTTGTAATCATATAGCAAATACAATCAGCTGCAATTAAAAAAAAAAATCAATTGGTTACAGTCATTCACATACAACAATGACACACAACTTTGTTCTGAATATCCATAAACTTCTAATGTCAAAGGAGGACGTTAAATCAATTGTCGGGAGCACTCAGTTGAATTTGTAAGCAAGTTTGTAGAACGATCTTGTGTGAAACACAGTGTGGAAAAAAAGTAACTGATTTATTTTAAAAAGTGTCGTGTATAAATAGATTTGTGTACAGTGAATGTAAAAAGTGTTCATAATAGGGTGGTTTCCTATTATTTTTTTACTGCCTCTATCGATAGATTATTACTCCTGGAGTACGTATTTCATGCTTCTAGATTTTTAAATGACGATATATATTTTTTGCAATAAAATGAAAAGTGAAAATTTTCAAGCGTGCAAAAACACGACGGCTAAGTATGAATGCTGGGAAATGCCTGTGTGACGTCATTCTGGTTCCAGCTACTGCCGTGTAAAGCCACTATGGAGCAAGGCTATGAGCGCCGCTATGATGCATGCTGCTAGCAGGTAGTAGAGTACCCTGCTAGCTGGTAGCGCTTGGCTTAAATAAGGATTATAAATACCATGTCAAACGAATGAAACATTCCGACCTTAGGCAGTTTTAATAGGTGATTATTAAGAGATGTTTCCCATGAGCTCTGTGCCTCATGCATGCATTGGTAATCTCAGACGATGTAAAACTCCTACCTACTGGTATAGAAACTAGGTCCCTGTGACGTCACGTGGAGTGGCGTCGCATGGGCACCAATCTGGCCTCTTTCAAATGAGGTTAAAATTGACCATTGCCATTCATCTGAACTGGGATTTCTCAAACCAAATAATTTGTATATCATGAATACACTAATAATGGGTAAGGAATTGCAATCAATGCCTTTCGTTTTCTTTAATGAAGGAAACTACCCTATTGGACATTCTCCATGAAGGAGTAGTGTCAATGATTGAATTTACGTGGTGTGGACATAAAAAGTTTTCAATCCTCCACCTCACTGAGAAGCACCATCGAAGATACCGTTGGTAAGTACATGAATTTGAATTTTTGTTATTTTCAATTGTATTTGACAAAATATATTTTTCACTAATGATTTTTCATTAAGTTTTTTTTATGTACTTTCATTCGTGTGGTTCCATGCAATATTTTTTGCACAATTCAACATAATGAAATTTCTGTTTAACAAACCTATCATGGCAGTTCATACAATTTCGTTATAAAGACATTTCACTGTATTCGAAGAGGGATAATACGTGAAAAATAAGAAAATTCACCACAAAATTCAGCTTCCAAAAAGGCAAAATGTAGTCATACCACACACAGCCATATACTTTAAACGGCATACACTAAATTTGTTATTCATTCTCACCCATTGTTAAACCATAGAACTCTTTTGGTAAACTTAAAACTTTGTTAAAATAATCGTGAAAATTATATACATCATTATTTACACTGTTCAACATAGATTATGTCCTAGAGACATAGTTGGTCGATCTTAGATATATTTTTCATTCTTATTCCAAATCTGTGCTTATATTCTTTTTATGACGTCTATTTCCTTAGGACAGCTTAATGAATATTTTTCCATTTACAGAGGTAGTCATTTAATTCATTCATATCTCGTGATAGCATCATTGGCATAGCCAGGGGGGGTGTCCAGGGGATCCGGATCCCCCCCAGAATATAAAAACAAAATTATTTTCCTTCATAAAAGAAAATGAAACATTGAAAAATCATGAATTTAAAAATTATTTCTTTGATAAATAAAGTTTTGTCGATTATTAAAATTAGTTGAAAAACCATTACTTTGTACCCTGTTTTTCAAACATTTTCCCCCATGGCTTCGGACCTCCCCCCCGAACAAAATTCCTCCCTACACCACTGGATAACAAGTGAGCAAGTGAAAATGAAACTTTCCTGCCTGCACATGAACGTATTTCATAACCACAGCCCATCTCACACGGTGCAAGATCCAGTATCTGAAACTCATAACACGTTGCAACCTCTCGCGTGGGATCCATCCTCGTGCATGACTCTGACACCTTACGCCGATTAACAACTTGCCACTTGCTCTCTCGTGGGAATTGGTCTCCGCGTATTCCTCCAACACTTAATGCCGTTACACGTTGCAGTATCTTGGCGTGGGAAGGTGTATGATGTGCATAATCATGTGACCTTTTCCGGCCAATAGGAAGATGCCGAGAGGGTCACGAGACGGACGCGACACGGGAGGAAGCCTCTTGGAGGGAATAGACACGGTAAGCCTCTTACGCTGTATCTCGGAGGGGGAGTTTGTGCCTGTGCTCTGACAATTAAACGTGTGGAACCAGACTTGTCATCTCATTCTGCCTTCTACGAACCTGGCCCTTCCTATAAGCTTAGTGCTTACATATTTATAATGAAGGTAAAGCAAACAATTTATTTTTATTTGCGTACATTTTCTCTTATTTAAGATTGCTTTCCGGGCTCACTAAGAGCTTTCTTCGCCCGATCTTTTTAGAGATGATAACACGAGTGCACTCGTATTCCCACTGGTCCATATAAGACCTGGAAGTATGAGACGCTTGGAAAAAGGAACACGGAGCTCCCATGATTGCAGCTAGCACACGATCGCATCCGTTTTACGAATGGGATAATAAGCCCTGTGTTTCCTAACATTAAAATGCAGTCATTCTGGTGATTTTGCATACAATTTTATTTATAATGAAGATTGTGGAAAACATCAAATGAGAGTGAAAATCATGCATTGATAATCTGCGACACTGATATGCCACAGCTGGATAATGGGGAGTCTGTAGCTGGGAGGATAATGGGGAGCTGTTTTTGGAAAGGGATTATACGCAAAAAAAGAAGAAAATTCACCACAAAATTCAGCTTCCAAAGAGGCAAAATGTAAAGTCATACCACACTCAGCCAAACATTTTAAACAGCAGGTGGGAGGCATACGACCCAAATTTGTTATTCATTGTCGCGAATTGCTAAACCATAAAACTCCTTTGATAAACTTTTAACTTTGTCAAAATAACTTTGAATACTATATACACTGATCATTAATTACACTGGGGAACAGCCATTTTGCAATCTTAGATCTGTGACTTTTTTCTGACTAACTTTTGGTCTCTGAAAGATTCTCCTGGATCATTTTTGGGGTATTACTCTAAAGAATATGTATCATACGACCATTATTGCAATTCCCTCTCCTGCATGTTCCATTCATCGTGAAATAAAAATGCTGGAAGATGCTCATGTAAAAGTTTTCGGCAAAAGCAAATTTATGAAAATAACATCTGCAAGAAAAAATGAAAATTTGTTCCAACGCAAACAACTAAGATTAATCGAGGAAATTAATTATGCATTTTTAACATGATCACGTGGTTTCGAAGAAAATATTTTGTGAGAACAGAAATTTTTCAGTTGTCATCACCTCCAAGGAAAGGAAACGGAATACATTTTCCGTATTCCATGAAAGATATAACATAGTATCGCCAGAAATGGTTCATCAATTATATCACCTGTTAAACATTTTCACTATGCAATACATGATCGATTTTAACCCTTTTACTGCAGCAGCCTATTTCAGGTGGGATGCACGAAGACTGCCAAGGCTATTTTCCGGAATTAGCAACATTTCAGGTTTAAAAATTTCTCAGCTACTTAATAATATTTAATACTTCTAGATTTTTTCCCAATTCCTAAGATATATTTATATCTTATAACCATAGATAAATTTAGGGGGTTTACTTAAATTACAGCTGATAAAAGGGCCACAATCACAAAAAAAGTGAAAAAATTTCGCTCAACCAGCAAGGACTGATATATCAGCCTGTTGGCAGTAAATGGTTATATCAATTTTTCAAATTGTTATCTAGGAAATGTTTAAATGTTTGTTCAGAAATACCCCCCCCCACCACCTTACCATCTTCCCCCTACCCCCCCACCTTATCAAACATCTATTTACGCTAGGTCTTTTTGTATCACCCCTTGCGAAATATGGAATCAATAGGGTAGTTACCTTCATCAAAGAAAACGAAATGCATTGACTGCGATTCCTTACCCACCATTAGTGTATTCATACTATACAAATTATTTGGTTTTAGAATTCTCAGTTTAGACGAATGGCAACGGTCAATTTTAACCTCATTTGAAAAAGGCCAGATTGGTGCCCATGCGATGCCACCCCACGTGACATCACATGGACCTAGTTTCTATACGAGTAGATAGGAGTTATACATCGTCTGACATTACCAATGCATGCATGAGGCACAGAGCTCAGGGAAACGTCTCTTAATAATGACCTATCAAAATTACTTAAGGTCGGAAAGTTTCCTTCGTTTGATAGGGTATTAATAATCCTTATTTAAGCCAAGCGCTACCTGCTAGCAGGGTACTCTGCGACCTGCTAGCAGCCTGCATTGCAGCGGCGCACATACCCTCACCCCAAGGTCACCTCACACGGCGAAAGCGGGAACCAGAATGATATCACACAGAGTTCCAGAGAGCATTTATTACTATTATTATTCCCTCACCCAACGAACAGCGTTCAGTGCATCTTTGCGTGGTGGTTGAGCGTGCTCTTCTGCGAGAAGCGCTTGTGGCACACACCACACGCAAAGGGCCTCTCCCCCGTCTGCACCCACAAGAGAGTGTGCAGGCGCCACAGGATCTCGTCTGGGTTCGATACCCGTGATTCTGTTTCCCACCCATGGGTGGCGGCGATGGCAAGGATCCTAGTACGGTTGTACCCAATGTTCCTCGTAGTGGTCGAAAGAGTCGGCCATTCAGACCCCAATGTGAGTAAGAGAAGGAGCTCGTGTCCCTCCCACCTGGTGAGCTTCGGGGAGTCCTTGTTGTTTGCCAGGAGCGTAAGCAGCTCCAGAACCTCCTGGTCTGCGGGTGTGGGCAGCATTCCGGGCGCGGTGGCCGGGAGAAGCTGTCGAAAGTCTTGTTCCAGGGAGAGGGCCTGGGGAGCTGGCTGCGATGCCGGAGGCTGTGACTCAAGGTATTGCGATGGTTCTTGTGTGGAAGGCAGCAATGGTTTTGTAATGATAGGAGAAACATCGGCGTAAAAATTTAAATGTCACGCTGAGCGAACAGAAACTACATGACAGAAATAATGAATTCTTAAGGCCGTTTTACACGGGGCATGGAATTGTGCAGATTAGAGCTGCATTAATTTCTAAAGTGGCGTGGAATTGCACGAATGCATGAACGAAATTAGATCAGGGGCTATTCTGCCATCTCGCATCCACGCATTCTCACATGTGTTCCAGCAATTCACCGCTTTACACAACACAATTTTGATCGCGCCTTTGGACGTACGTCAGATTGCACAATTCCATGTACCCTGTAAAACGACCTTTAAAATAGTAAAAGAAGAGATTTGTTAATATTGTCAAGCCTATGATTTTTCCAAAGCCCTTGAAAGAGTTCTGATGCCCTGAAATATTATAATCACCTGGAAAGCATCAACAATCTCAATTACAACATTAACATATTATCCCTCAAGCCGTCCCAATAGGCGCATGGCCGAGGGTGAAATCAATTTTTTCAGGCTGTGTAACTGATTAAATTTGTATATGAGAGCGTATGGGTTGGAGAATTGCCAAATTCGACCCAGAAATATGAATATGAAATATCAAATCAAGTCATCGCACAAATTCAATCGAGTTGAATAGTTTTTGCAGATTGCTGTGTGGAGCAAAAGCAGACTTTTTTCAGGTCTTACTTCATTAAATTCACAGAGTATTCTGAAAAGACAAAAAGGCCCACATGATTCCACGATATCACAGCTTCACAGGTAAGCAGACACCCTCGGGGAACTTCAGAGAATCTCTCACGAATTGGATGAGAGAAAATTTAGAATTCCTTACACCTCCAATTCGAAGCATTTTCCATGAGAGGAGACTTTCAGTTCATGACTTTACCTGTGCGGTTTGATGGCACTATGGCTCTTTGCGTGCTGGGTCAGGTCACTCGCCTTGACGTACCGTCATCCGCAATCCCCATACGCAAAGGGGAGCTCCCCCGAGTGGAGAAATTTTACAATATTCCAAGTTATTACCACGATGGATAAGAATTTTAAAACACCCAAAATTACTTATATACTTTTAAATAATATTATATTTATGTATATTAAAGGACAAGGAATACAGGCGGTCCCCAACTTTCGCACACAATGCGTTCCCGAAAATGTGTACGAAAGTCGAACCATTGACTTTCATACTAATTAGGGGTTACGTTCCAAAAGAACGTAATATACGTACTAAAACCTTTTTTTCACGGATTTTATTTCAATTCACTAAATTTTAATAATACGTCAATAAAACTCCTCAAATCATCTAATTTCTTTCGAAAATACGCAGAAAATGTAAATAAAAGTTAAAAAAAAAACAAGAAATGCGTTGACTATCGAGTGAAACATCCTCTTGGCGTTTAAGTTGACATTCCACTTATTACGTCCACTATAAATAAAAAGACATATCAAGAAGCATAACAAAATGTAATTGTTGAACCCGCGCTCTGGATACCTTTTAATTTTTACACCAAAATTCGACATTCGGCAGGTGACATTCCTGATCGCGTATATTTCGCATGTTATTCAAAAAAGACAAACGAAATTCGGTTGATATTTCGTGCAATATCGTTGCTGAAGGTGAATTAAACAGCACTCAAACGAAAAAATTCAATTAGAAAGAAGATCTTACTAGTTTTATTGAAAGCTATTTTATGATGTCTAGTCAACTTTTTTGAAAAATATCTTCAATGAAGGCCTTCTTCTTCTCTTGATGAAGGAGCCTATAGCAGGCAGTCCCTCTCTCAAATAAGTCACCTAGATTAGACTCAACTACCAACAATTCCCTTCATTGTATACGTTCGTATTGTTCGCATATACTGCCATTTGAAACAATTGAATGTTGGGATGCGCACTGAACATCGCGGGAATTCAAAATAATTACATAACCACATACGAAAGTCCAAATTTATCGTACGGAAGCCAAGTAAAAGGTGTCAATTTTGAACGTACGAAAGTGTGAATTGTACGAAAGTCGAGGACCGCCTGTACATTAGTTAGCACATGTTGAATTTAAAATTTAAATTTATTCCATGCAAGCTAAGACACCGTTTAGACCTCATAAGCAGATGTTGAAGCCACCTGGAATTCTATTCTTTGTGTTTTGAAACTTACATTTCGATTCTGTTGGTTTGCCTGACATTCCACGTTTCCATGCAGTCATAAAAAATATATTAAGCTACTGCCCTAATGATTAAGAAAAACACAAATTTAGGCCAGAAAATGGGCGTTGAACTGGAAAAATTATAGGTGAAACGAATTTGCAAAATCAGAAAATACCTACACACACAACCAAAGCACCTGTAAGTCTAAGAAATTTCACAACACTTTCTCTTCTCACTGCGGCTATTAAACGCTGGCCTGCTCAAAATCACTGGCCCCTAGTCCTGGATCTGACTAGGCTGCTTGCTGGCAATATCACCATGCATCGTCTAGTTAGAAGCAGCTGCTGAACAGTGATTTCGTCTTATAGCGCACTTGGTTGTGCCTCCAAAGTGGGCTGGAGTTCGTCTTCAGCCACAGCTGACGTAAGCGACGAATTAGAGCATGTGGTGTTTCTATCCTTTTACCTCACGCAAAACAGACATGCGAGTATTCTGCCTACACTGCAGGATGTGTGCAATATTTAACACTCATTAAAATCGAAGTGCAGAGACATTCTGTTTTTTTTGTTATTTTTGTGAAAGCAGGACTTTCACGCTTTTGAAGAATAATACAGTGATAGAGCTCTTTACATCGTAATGGAGGGGACCAAAATTTGGTCTATTTAATGCATGGAGGTTCACTATAGAGAGATTTTAGTGATAGGCACCATTTTTACATATCCCTCAGAAATTAAGGCACTAGTGTCTTTTAAACCATCATACAGGTATATATGTGTTTAAACAAACATGCATTTACTATTTAATAATTGCAGAAAGCGAGTGCTATCGCATGATTTTTACCATGATCAGAGAGAAAACGATGTGATCTCTCTTAAGTCAACAGTCACTTAAAATGATTAGGATAGTTGAACATCTTTTTTCTCATTTACTGTTAGGTATGCTCTCATATGGAACAAACCGGCACAACTAATGGTTAATGTGAAAATTACAACATATTAAGGGTGTATGTATAAAAAAAGGTGAAATGTTTAATGCTTAAAATGTCATTTAATGTACGAAATTGCAGCTGCATTAATGGTCTCTAGTTGCCTCGCTACAATTTGCAGAGGTAGTTAGGCCATATTGGGTGTTTCTCCTTGGTGCGATAAGTGGAGGTTTTACGATATAAAGAGGTTAACTACATAGAGGTTTGCCAATAAATTTACCTGTAAATCTGACAGGAGCGTAGGCGTGGTATGAAGTATGGAGGTTTATGATATAAAGAGGTTCACAACATAGAGGTTTTACTGTATTAATATTAAGTAAATTATAAAGGCATAAACCATAAATCAAAATAATTACAACATCAGAATATTGTGACAATGAAAACAAATGATTCATTTTCCATTGTTGTACGTATAGTGCCTTAGTATATGCACACATTCACTACAAACTAATGTGGTATCTGATAAAATTAAGATTATTTTTAACGTGAATAGATAATCAAGTTAAAGTTATTAACGCATGCAAAATCTGATTTCATAATTCTCAATATTCTTGTTGCTACAGAGATTCAAAGTTTGCGAAAACTACTAAATTCATTAGCACTGTAAGAATGCTCTGCGACTTTAATGAAGATTTCTCGGCGCGGAGTTGAGAATCCACAAAATTGAAATGGAACATAAATCAAATCAACTACCTCGTTCGCTAGTAATCTAGAGCTTGGATAATAAAATGCACTGAGAAAAAGATACATACTAAGTGATACATAGGTTTTCCTAAAAACGGGACGAATAGTTTACTGGCACCACGTAAACGTTTTGTTTATTGGACTCTGACGTCATGCTTATTTGTTCCAAAAACGCGTAGGCAACCCAACATATTCACAATCTGCAGTCTGACGTTAAAACGGCAATATTTTTGCCAAATTTGCATTTAAGCCCCAGCATAGACCAATTTTCTAACCACTCCCTCAGTGTGTCATCATTGGATTCTGTGCCGTGACGTCACACACAAGCGTTCATGATGACATTGTGTTTTCAGGCAGCTGATGAAGAGTTATTTCGAAAGACTCATACCTCCGTCATAAAAAACGTCATTCATCCACAAAATTTCCATTGAATACATAGAGTTCTTTCTCTAGTACTTGAACAAAATCATGCATGTTCCCCATTGCAGATTCTCCCGGTCGTTGGACCCCCTGTTCCATGAAGAATGCACTCAACATGAACTCCTACGCTCCAGTCGTCTGCCAGACCACACTCCATTGAGTGGTCACCAGGGTTTGGGAGTTTTTATTTCCTCTCAATACATTCACCTCCTCAAGGAGGAACTCCGAGAGGAAATCTGAGATCCTCCTCCAAGAGGGGAGAATAGGAGAAGGGAGAAAGACGAAAAACTCGCACGCGTTTCTGAAGCCAGAATACTCCCTCCCGATCGAGGAAGAGGACATTTTGTTGTGGAGGAAGAGCTATTTTGAGGATTATTTCAGGTAACCAAATGTTCTCCTCTTGTTAGAGCTATGCTGTGAGGACTCTGAGAGGAAATGAAAAGTGGGTCCCAACCGCCATTAGGGTCCCTCGGCGTGAGAGGTCCGATCCTTTCCTATTGTCCGCGTGAGGATTACCTCGGCCCATTCCGGCTCTCAGTGTCCCACTCAATGAAGGTGCTCATGGTCACTTATTTGTTTATGAGTTAAAATAACTAAAAACGCTCATGTTGCATTTATTGAAAATCAATGTGAGGAATTACATTCTGTTTGTTCTGCTGATTGGTTCCAAATTTTAAACGGAATTCTAGCGTTCATATTAACGGAGTTGATCATCACCTAGAACAATTTTTGGAGACGCTAAGGTTAGATGTTTAATTGTTATTTTTATAACTTACTGGCAAGTTTATAGGAGCGATATTGTAATGGTTTACATCTAAAAATATACGTTACTCTGTTAGCTACATTCTAAGTGTACATTTGCGGTGAAATTCGATAGAATATCCGATTTAACTTCTAAGAAAAAAGCCCTCGTAATGTAATAAAATATGATTCTCTCAGTTCTTTGTCGTGAGCCAAAATTACAGCGACTATTTTTTATAACCTCTTGCCAACCTTTGAATACAAAGATATTACAAACGATTTTCGCTATAAATACTGATTATTGCATATCCTAAAAAATCGTAAATTTAACCCATTTCTTCCCAACGTTGCGTGAACGCAACGCAAACTTTGCGATTTTTTCTCTCCGTATTTGTTATTGATAAGTAGTTAATGTTTTTAGTATAGGTAGTTCAATGCTTTCTTAAATGCTATGAATTTTTTCACGGAAGAAATTTTGTAACTTTTGTTCTTACAATGGCCTTTTCATTTATATGTAAGTTGTTATTTTAGGTTATCTTCAAAGTTTACATATTATGTTAAATCTGAGACACTCGATGATTATAACTCTCTGCAAATACAATGATGCATTTGTATTCTAGGCCATTGCAACAGATTGGGTGAATTTGACTATGTGGTTCTCAAATTATTTAACAATAAAGCAAGTGTTGCGTTAACGCAACGTTGGGAGGACCCCGGTAATCTAGGGAAACGGCGCGCCGCGGCGGTAGTCGTGTAGAGCGTTTCTTTTTGGACTGAAAAATGAAAAGCTTATCAAGAATATGTTACCTTTTTATGGCGAAACTTTAGTTTCAGGCAATTGTACAGTATTTTAGTCCTAAATATACATCTATATAAGTGTTGAAGGGTCTTTACTAGGATGTTTGGCAGGTGGTGAGTTTTTACCGAGTTGTGACTGTTTGATATTTTTGACTTCACGTATCGAGCAAGATTAAATCAGCGTTTACTTGTGCTATAGTGGAAATTTACTGTGACCTAAACAAAGGATGCATAAAAACTTTGCTATACAGTTCTCCAGAAAAATGTCCAGATTTCTGTAGGCGTCTGCAATTCCAAGACATACTGGCATTCTAAGTTAAGAACGATCTGTTTACCACAGTTGACAAGTATGTTAAAAGCAAGTGAGTATGTGAGGGTTAGCAAATAGATCGTAAAGTCGTATTTACGTGGTGTTGTTGACTAGGATTCAAAGGGAAGGTAGTGGGAGGGTAAAATGCATAGTTAGGCTGGGCGGGGATATCCCAGCACCAATGGGTCTCCGTGCACAGCGGGGGTTGGCGAATGAGCAAAATGAATGGAGAGATAAAGAGGGATCACATTATCGCATTATTTTCTGAGAAATTCATGCCCACTGGCTGCTGACGATAATGAGCTGGTAAGGCTCCAAATGAGGGTGCAGGTTATTTCGAAAGAAATTTTTTGAGAACTATGAGTGACTATGAATGCATTGGGATACCAAGAAAAATATTTCTTGGTATTTTGACTCAGGTAAAGGGCTTTCTGGGTATTACGGTATATAGAAGGGGCGATGTTCCGTTCCATCTGCTTTTACTGTATCTGTGGTTGTCTGTTGAACAATCGTTCCCTCCAAAGAACCTGAACTCACATTTGCAGCCTAAGTTGTTCACTATCGCCAGTGATCATAGTGCGTGAAATTCTCAGAAAAGATTCCAAAAGCGTGGTATTTCTTCCGTTCTGATGTTTAGTGGTTATAACACCTTAGCATAAAATATTACTGGAGTAAGGACGTGTTCTTAATGTGCATCAAACGATGTTCCGGAAGCGTTTTGTTGAACCTAAAATGTTCTTACGCCTGACTGGTAACAAAAGTTTGGACCAGGGGGATAAGTTTTCTAAGATACGTCCATACTTTGCGAGCTCAACCAAATATTTCTACGGTTTGATCCAATTTCTCATAAATTATCTTTTGACGAGAAGATGATGCCATATTTTGGCGAAAGTGAAGGAGCAATTACTCATTATTAGCAGTCACATGTTTAGTGATTACCAAAAGTGCTATATTCATTTACATACTGATTGGTCCTCTAAAATTCATGAACAATACCAAGTTTAATCTATATTTTGGGTTAATTATATATTTGGGTTACAATAAAAGCAAATTATTTGCAAAAATAAAAGAGTTCCGAAAGAAAAGCAAAACGGCTCATATTTTATTCATGCACACAAACATTCTTGAATAAATTTTAATACAATGCAAAGAAAGAAAATGTTGTTTTACATCGAAAAAACTGACATATTATGTTTTTTTCACTTTCCGATAATCTTAACGTACAGAGAGCGAAAGAAGAAAGTGTAAGGAAGAGAAAAGAGAAAAGTACAGGTCATAAGTGGTTCTGATTTTTAGTAGTTTTTAGTGTTAGTCATCGGAGAATTTTGCAGTTGTTCACAGCCCTGCGTGTCTATGCCAAAAATTTCTCCAAAAACTATCCCGCATGGCCCAAAAACTGCGCGGAATAATTTATAAGTGCTCTCCAAAAATGTTTCAAATATAGTTAAAGTTACTAGTCATTTTATATTCAAAGTTTTGCCATTTCTATCACTTCTACAGTTAACTCTTTCGCTGCTGTTCAATCTCCGGAAACCTTCTCCTCACATGCGGCGAATATGTTAAAATGCGTTTCGTGGGCCCATGGAGCAGGTACTTCCAGGATGGGTGTGGTGCACACTCCGAAGGGTCGCTAATCCACGGCCCTATCCTGGACGAGCTCAACCACGCAGGACTGTCTCTTCGACCCTACCAGCGGGGGGCCTACCTCCGGAAAAGTGACCACTCTGACTGCGATTTCAAATTCAATCACTCAATCTGATCATCAAAAAATAATTGTTTTCATCGCACTCCCGCCAATCAAGCACGTCTTTGAACCGTGTTTCTACGATGAAAAATAACGATTTTGTTAACTCTTCTAGAGACGTGGCTGCGGACAACCGGAAAAATGGCCATTTTAGCAAAGTTAACAAAATCGTTATTTTTCATCGATGAAACACGGTTCAAAGACGTACTTGATTGCATGATTATCGGGAGTGCGATGAAAACAATCATTCTTTCATGATCGGATTGAGTGATTGATTTTCAACTTGCAGTCGGAGAGGTCACTTTTCGGGACGTAGGCTGCCTGCTCGTAGGGTCGAGGAGACGGTCCTGCGTGGGTGAGCTGGTCGCGGATTAGCGACCCTTCGAAGTGCTTCGGCGAAAGAACTGACCGCATGTCTCCACTCTGTCCAGAGCTCTGCCACATGTGCCGTAAATACTTTTTTTGTATTGCTCTAGCTCTTTTGGGAGGAAACTCTTTTCGGAGGAAAGCCTTTTCATTCACCTCTTGACATATGCTGGAGGAGAAAATAGCTCTGAGAGTTTTTTTTATTTCCTCTGAACAGAGTTCTCCTCCCAAGAGTTTCGGAGGTAAGGAGTTGGGAGGAATACCTCCTGAGTTTCCCCCAAGGAGGACTCCCAAACCCTGGTGGTCACCTGCAGGGGCATCGCCAAGGAACTCCTGTCTTCACTCCACTGCCGCTGTTTGGTTGAAGCAACAACTTCTCAACCTGCAACCATGACAACCTAAAAAACAATAAGGAAATTCTTATTTTAGAGAAACTGGGCCAAAAACATCCCCACCAGCCAAAAATGCTTATTTTCTGATTGTACGTCTTTAAGAGATATCGTAAATATAGTACAGTGTGTCCTCGTTTAACGCCATCCAGTTTAAAGTTGTTTCACGATAATGTTGTCCAAAAATTGAAACCCTTCATCATTTAACGTCGTTGCTGCTTCGCGATAATGTTGTTCAAATTACGTGCGACGAAAAAAAATTGAATGGCAAATAGGACGCAAGCGCATCTGATGTATAGTAAATATTACTATATTAATGCGATTGATAATTTTCGTTCAACAGAAAAGGTTGGCGTGGGTAGCACATGTTAAATATGCAACTGAGCGAATAATTATCTATTATCTGAACATTTATCTGATTCCAACCGAAAAAAATGTCCACGAAGACGAGTGGCTATCCTGGAGGTTCTTCAGATGTGAAGAAAAAACGGCGACATTAGAACAAAAACTTGATATTATTAAATGAATTGAAGAAGGTGCAACTGCTGGAGATATCGGGCAAGTTTTAGGTTTTCAGCTTGAGTTTTTACAATTAAAATTTCTTCTGTTACTGAAAATATCAATGTTACGCCATTAAAATACTTTCTCAATTTAGTTAGTATATTTCTTTTAATAATGCCTTATTCCCAACCTTTTATCGTTCCACTGTGCATGAATTGTTATCATGCTGAAATTAATAATGCTTCTCGCGATTTCCACCGGGTTAACATTTTGATTGCCGGCTGCTAAATTTTAAGCCCTACTGAAAAATCCAGCCATTTTTTACTATATTCGTACATTTTTTAAAACATTAGCATCAAAAATATATTTATATCGATGTGCATTTCAATAAAAATGGACTTTTCTCTTCTTAATGAATGAGTTGAATAACATTTATTGCTAATTTTTAAATATACAATTTAACAATGAAAACCTACTGTTTTTGAAAAATAAAAACTTTGCAACAATGTACCGCCATAACATGCATAATAATTCTTTTAATATGCTCAATTTGAACTATTTAAAGCATGGAAATCATAGAAAAGCATTGTTCCAAGCAGAGCATTATAAATCCTGGATGACAAAAAGGGTCAATCAACGAACGGTCCATTGGCCAAAAGAATTTTCATACCAAGTGGCCTAAGATGAGGATGTCGGAAGCTACAGAGGACTTTTCATCCTCAGGACATAAAGTGAACTCTTTTTCCATAGAGCAGTTGATTTTTGAAAAAAAAAAGAACCCCTATGCAGTAAACTGGAAAAGTACCTCGGGCGAAATATTACGGCTTCACGAATACAAAGCCAATTAAATGGAAAGACGTAATATTACGTCCATGGCAATCCTCAGAAGGATTAGCAGGACGTAATATTATGTCCATGGCACGCAAAGTGTCAAAGAATCCATAGCATCATGAAAAGTGACTCACCCTTCACCCTCCTGCTTCCAAGTGTCAGATTTTTTTTCATTTTGGCCTTCTAATGTATATCTTTGGCCTGGTTCAGGTGTCTCCCGATTGGTCATGAAGTCAGCTTAAAAGTTACGGTTCCGATAATTGGCCTCCTCGGATTCTCCCCCTGGAAATTCTGCATTCTTTATTTACGAAGAAATGGATTGCTAGGAACCAATTCAAATTTTTTATAGTGTTTCTTATGGGGAACACTGCATCGTTTAACGTTGTTTCGCTTAACAACGAGTTTTTCAGGAACGAATCAACAACGTTAAACGAGGACTCACTGTATTACCGCCCACGAAACGAACAACCTGCAACACCTCCCACTTTGCCTTTTTTCTCGTGCGAAATTTGAAAGATTAGACGTTATCGCGAAGCGAAGGTGCGATAAATGAATGATGATCTCAAATTTTCGTGACGTTATCACGAAATGACGTTTAACGGGGTGACGTAGAATGAGGACTCACTGTTCGTCCATATAAGATCTAGAAGGAACTAACTTAAGTCCTCGTGTCCTGTCGTACTGCCCCTTCCAGTGGACTTATTTTCTGGTGCGTGCCATAATGAAAAGAGTATTATAATCTGTAAAATGTCGCGACCCGGCCCCGGATAAGCCGGGACTCGAATCCAAACTAGTTTAATGTGGGCTCTTGCCCTTGGTGTCGGGTATCAATGATAGCACATGGATTGCATTTTAATAAAAAGAAAAAGGAACTCTAGCTTTAGTGTCGACAAGGCACGAACCACCCTGGGAGGCTGGAGGCAGGAGAAGGCGGCAGCACGCTGTGGCGACGAGCGATGGATTGGCAAATACTGGCCTAGCGATGGATAGGGCGCGAGGAATTTCCCAAGTTCCCGGAGGGGGAAGGGATTATGGAGTCTAAATTTCGCAAGTAACGGAAGTTGATGGCGAAAATGGCCCACAAGAGAGGGCCTAAAAGCAAGGTATGAAGAGAGTGAAAGCAAAAGCACAAGATCCCGGGAAGCGGGTATCGACGAGCCAAGTAGGCGCGAGACAAGCGTTGACGGTAATTAAGCCGGGCACAATCACGCCCTTCGCGATTAAAACTTCACCCCGAAGTAGTGGAAGACTCGAAGTAGAAGAGCCCAAGTATATCCTGGTTTACCTTTATATAGTGTCTCTCGAATGACGTAGAGACGTTCAAAAAGCCCAGGTGGGGGGTATTCCGTGAAAACATATCTTTTAAACTAAACCCCCCCTTCCAAAGGTTAGAACCCGTGAGCGTTCCATTAATGGTGTTTATTCCTATTTGCCAGTCTTTCGGTCATCGCCTTTCCTTCTCCTCCTCCTCCCGGATCTCCCATTTTATGACAAACAGGGCTGTTTGTGCATCGTCCTCTGCCTCGCAAACAGCCCTGTCCTTCGCGAAATAATTTGCAAATGGCCCCCGAATTTCGGGCAATTACAATACTCCCTCCTTTCTCGAAATCGAGCAGCCTCCGACGAGGCTACTTGCATTTTTATGCGCCTGTAGTTGCCGTCGTAGTTCTTAGGTAGGTTTCCCCTTTCCTCATTTTATTCACACTCATTCCTCTTTTAGACAGTACAAATACAGAGAAAGAAGAAAGAAAATACACACAAATACAAAGACGGGTACCAATTGGTTCCCTTAAAAAGGACAGCAAAAGAAGTAACATTGCCAAGAGAAACAAAATTACACGTAGCTGTCGTTGAAGTTATATATCTCACACAGGATTTACAGTAAAAAAAATTCGTTTCCTCCCTTTTTCTTTCTTCTGTCACTCCCCCCCCCCACCCCCCACCGTGTTCATATCCCCCTAACGGTTAGGGGATGGCACAGCCTGGAGGACATCTCTGGTGCCCCCGCCACCGGCATTTTACAAAAAAGTAGGACCGCCTCTGTCTCCTCCCGCGATGCGTATCTCAGCCAGAAGGTGGGGCCGGTGCCGTTTCCCCGCTCCCGGCTCTCCAGTGGGCGGGCCGCGTATTGGAGGTCTTCCCTCCACTGGTAGGGGTCAGCCTCCCAGGGGATCCCGTCCACCTCCACCCAATACTCTCCCCATCGCTCCACCGACCTCCACCCTTGTTCTGAGGCCTGGGGCACTGGCATACTTTCAATAAAAGACTATAAATGGAGATGAGAAAAAAAAAGGGGAATGAGTACAGAACACATCAGACAATTGGAAAAGAAAAAAAAAATGTATATATATAAAACAAAACATTATTCCACATCCCGTGCAAAAGTCTGTGACACAGATCACATGATAAAAAATAAAAACGAAAGACGAGAAAACAGATTTTTAAAAAAATGAAATTAATCTATAGGGGTCGGGGTATTCTTCCCCGCTGAAGAAGGGGGCTCTCTGGTTCCGGGGGCGTTTTCGTCTCTTCTTCTTCCACTGGGGCCGGGGGGGCGGTGGGCGGTGCGCGGATGATCAGACCGCCTACGATGAGTAGGATGACGAGGAGCAGCAGTGCCCCTCCAATGTAAGGGAGGAATGACGCGGTGCCGCCTATCCCCGTCGTCTCCTCCAGGTCCTCAGCCTCCGACAGCATCCTCTCCACCTGTGCCGTCGGGATGTCAGCTCCTCTGCCGTGCACTGCTGCCGCGATGATGTCGGCGAGCCGTTGTTGACGTTCGATGGTGGGGGCGGTGATGTAGTCACGAAGTCCTGCCGGCAAAATCCGGTGGATGTCCGGCATAGAGGCCTCCTCCGCTCTCGGCTTGCCGTGATGATGCCGTGCTTTTTCAGGGCCCTGGCAATCCTTTCGGTGGTCCCTGCGACGTAGGGAATGACGGCCCATGCTCTTTCGTCTTCCGTTTTTTCATTTGAAAGTGGTTTTCTTTTAATGGTCCTTTTCAGGGCCGAATCCGGGCAGCCATTCTTTTTCAATGTTGCAATTAGATGTTTCTCTTCTTCTGCCAGCGACTCAGCATCCGAAACACGGCATCACCACCAGGTCTAACTGTACGACAAAAATTGGTGACTTGCTGCCCACAGCCAAAGACAGACTACAGCACGACCTTCATGAAGGTGTTTACAAGGTCCCTTGCTCGTGTGGAAAAGCATACATCGGTGAGACTTGCCGTTTACTCAAGATACGAATGCAAGAGCACCGAAGGGCAACGAAAAACAGGCAATTCCAGCTGTCTGACATATCGGAGCATGCCTGGACCCCGGGACATGACATTAAGTTTGACGACGCCAAGATAATAGTGAAAGAAGGTAGATACTTTCCCAGACTCATCCGCGAATCCATTGAGATAGCCCGGACGGACAATTTTAACAGAGACGACGGCTACCATTTGGATGCCCATTGGAGGAGGCTCATTAGGCGGACCAATAAGAGAGCGGCAGCCACAACTGGTGGGACTGACCCCCTATATAAGGAGGACAAAAATCATGGACCGGCATCATCTTCAACCTGAAGATGCTGGCAGCAGTGCCAGCGAAACTGTTGTCATCACCAACAAACCCACACCATTGCACCGGAAACATGGAGAAATTGGAACCTGAACACCGCGGAAATCTACGTAGTGACCTTGAAACATGATTGAAATATCCATTTTTCTTTTAATCTGTCAATCGCAGTTCTACGATCGTAAAACCAGGATTGAGAGATTTTCAACCCTTAACGGTGACGTGCGGTCTGACAGACCGCTGCATTTCTTAAAATATGAATATTTTCAAAATTAGTCTTTCAAAAGATCTAATATTCTCGTTAGCTTCATATTTTTGGATAGCAAGGACATCGCATTCTTAAAATTTAACGTTCCTTTTATTAATTTTTGTACATTAGCAATTGAATTCAACTAGCGGTCTGAGAGACCACACGTCACTAAATTAGAAAAATCAATGAAGGTAATGCTGGTGGAAACGATTCAAAAAGTTGTTAAAACAATTCGTAGTGATATATCGAGCATAATAATAATTAATAATTTGTTAGGAAGCATCTTTTGTTGTACAAAGTGGATATTAAGCACCTTATCTTTCTAAAATTCATTGCATTCGAATAAATGACCATTCAAGTAATTTCTGAAGGTGAACGCAAAAAAAATGACATCCAGTTTTTATTGGAAATCTTTTTGTTCTTTTAATGCTAACATTTTTATAGGTGTTATCAATAATTAGAATAAAATAGTGCTGAATTTCTCGTACTCCTAGCTGCAGTACACATGTAATGTACTTTGTAAATTGGAACCAATTGAGCCCCAAAATTTTGCATGCCCTCGGCTGGAACGCAACATTTATTTACGGGTATCTTTCAGCAGTTGGGGACAGAATATCTTAGCATTGATTTTTATCGAAAGAAGAAATAAAAAAAAGCCTAGGAAACACAGAGAGTAAAACGTCGAAATGCAAGTGATGTGACGTTACGTCTACATTAGTCCGAAGTGCTTTTTGGCCCCTTTTTTTTCAAACAACCAGAAAACCCTTGAGTGCGTAGTTTCACAAGTAATGCAATCTGTCGACAAATGCAGAAAAATAAACTGATAGTAAAGGAGGGAGCACTGATGATGACAGAAGTGATGTAGTAAAAGATCTCCACAGGCAAGAACAATTTTTTACAGGTGAAATTGCTATAAGTGGTCATCCAATGAGCCAAAGAGGAAAATTCGTACACCCTTCCATAACACCGTTACTCAGAAACCCGGTTTAAAGTATTACATAACATCACTAGGTAGGGATATTGAGCCTCTTGATTATTAGTCTCAGATTTTTGAAGAGAAAATTTTACAATTGAATACGTTGGTACGATTAAAAAAAATAAAAGGGCCTAATGATTTTTCGTCATCCAAAGGACGCATAATGGGCTCTTCATTTTACGGATTCTCAGAGAACAAGACTGTAATATCCAATGTCCCCATAATATATGTCTGTTTGCTCAGTTTCATTAATGCATTACAGGGTGAGAGGTGATATGGAGTTAAAGAAACCAGTAGTAATTGCATTTTACAATGCAACTAAAGGTGGCGTAGATGCATTAGACAAAACGTACAGTAGATACACATCCGGGTGGTTGCGAATGGAAGTATTTTCCAGAATATTTAATATTTCCTTTGTAAACTCTTTTGTGCTTCAGCAGTCTGAGAAAGATATGAGAGATATGACACGATTTAAATGTCAAAGGAGAATGTCAAATGTAAGACTCCCGAGACAGGAAGGATAAATTATTGCACAAATTCCCCATATACCCGTAGGAAGAGGCTGAAGAAGTTGAAAGGTTTCATTTGACAAATTAAAACTTCTCGCACTATTATTGCGTGTTTTTTCCCACATTTTCGATGCATGCGATTGAAGAAAGTCCCTTTGGTGAATTAGATGTATAATTGTAATTGAATGGACACTTAACTTTTTTCCTTATTGAAATCTTTGGAAGGGGCGGCGACCGAGAGTTGCTATGAAAAAGCCGCCACTGTGTATGTTGTGGGTGTTACAACGCTTGTTTAACTTCTCCAACAAATTCTTAATTGTGCGTGCAAAATAAAAAATTCCCATACGTATCTCTTGGGCGAATTATCTGTCTTATTGTATCGCTTCTGACCGATCTGAAAAAATAGTTTGTTTCTTTCAAAATGTACTCTTTTCCAGTTATGATAGGTGGCTCCTCAATTTTTAAAGCCGCCTAAGTCTAAAACGTAGCCATTGAATCACTAGTGGCTTCCAAAAGCACTCGTGCCAAAGCGCTGTTGAGCTATATATTAGCCCGTAGTAATTTTTAGCGAATCGTGCCATATTTCCTTCCATTCGCACGATATACTTTCCACGGGACCTGACCGACCACTTTCCTTCCTTCGAAGGCATTCATTTCGCAAAACATTTATCAGCTATGTTTAAGGCCTCCACCTGCAAACTCCCACCTCAGACATACGTCAACCGAAGATCTCAACTTTGAATGAATGCAGTGATGGGCAGTGTGAGAGTGAGTCAGTTCGAATGAGCGACTCAGCAGAGAGCTGTGAGCCGAGAGAGTCTTATTCGGTGAATCACGACTCCCTCCCCTCCACAAACGACTCCATCCCGCCATACGGTGCGCTGAAATAGGGCAGTATCCTTCATCAAAGAAAACGAAAGACATTGATTGCGATTCATTACCCACCATTACTGTGTTCATGATATACAAATTATTTGATTTTAGATATTCCACTACAGACAAAAATTAGTGGTCAATTTTATCCACATTTGAAAAAGGCCGGATTGTCGCCCATGCGATGCCACTCCTCGTGACGTCAGAGGGACCTAGTTTCTATACGAGTAGATAGGAGTTTTACATTGTCTGAGATTACCAATGCTTGCATGAGGCACAGAGCTGAGGGAAACATGTCTTAATAATCACTTATTAAAACTGGCTAAGGTCGGAGTGTTTTCTTCGTTTGATAAGGTATTAATAATCCTTATTAAAACCAAGCGCTACCTGCTAGCATCCTGTGTTGTATCAGCACTCAAAGCCTCGCCCCAAGGTCACCTCACTTGCAGCAGCGGGAACCAGAACGACGTCACATGGAGTTTTCCCGGCATTCATGCTTAGCCGTCGCGTTTTCGCCCGCTTGAAAATTTTCACTTTTCATTTAATCGTGAAAAATAGATATCGTCATTTAAAAATCTAAAAGCGTGAAATACGTACTCCAGGAGTAATAATCTTTCAATTTAGGCAATTAAAAAAATAATAGGAAACCACCCTATAGTTTTTGTCATCAGTTTTTCATCCAGTTTCAAATAACAATTTTTACTGACAAATTGGTTCGTATTGGGAATGTAAAAATTATATTATAAGTTTAAGAATAGAGAAGCATTTAAAGAAAAATTAAACAAAACAATGAAAATGGCATAGCAATATTTTATGAATTTTTGATTTATTGCGGTCTCCCAGACTGCACGTCACTGGTTCAGGTTCATTGACGGCTTTTTCCAGTTTTTTTTTTAACGGTGTACGAAATTCACAGCTTATTCCTAAGGTTTTCAAGGTTGAGTAGGAACACTTTGTTAAATAAATAAATGTTACGATAGAGTTTTCTTTACAATAAAACAATTTAAAAAGTACATTGTAATGATAGGGTCGCTGTATTCCTCCCTGATGCGCTTGTTTTTTGCTGGTCGTGATCCACGCAGCGTTCAAGTCGAGCGAGTTCTTGGTACTATTTTGGTGGTCATCTACATACATACCACAGTGCATTTCGAGTATCATAGGTTTTTTTGGTGAGATATAAAAAGGGGCAGAAATGTGTGAACGTGAGCAGATGAAGGGCAGACGAGTTAGTAGGCAAACAAGAGTTCTCGGAGAGAGATAAGGATGGAAGAACGAGAGAGTGGAAGGGGGAGCCGCTACTAGCTGAGCCGGCCACAGCCGTTACGGGGTTGACTGCTGAATCATCCACTGTGGGAGGAAGGCCCTCCTGGATGGCAAATGGAGACAACGCAGTTCCCTACAACGTCAACGAGTACTATGGACTGTGACAGGAGCAAGGATCCAGTAAGGAGCCGCATCACAGCATAATTAAGTACTCACGAATCTCCCCATTTCCGGAGATCACCCTGATCAGTGATCCCTTACCCTCATCACTGACTGATTCCTTCCGAGTGCGTCTCTCACACACAAACGAGTATCCCTAACGCGTTTAACTCTTTTATTTGTTTTTTGACGAGAAAGTCATATTTTCCTACATTCTGTATCACAACTCTCCCGTTCTGTCGTCTAAAGACTTTTCACATTATCCTGAGGAGCCTGTAATTTTCTTATTGATGCTTGCCACCGTATATTTTTGAAATTGCCAAATTGTTTTGTAATATCCGTGTTTAATTCCATCTTATCATTCACCAACCAACCAATCATTACATCTTTCATTAGCTTTAGATATTTTGGGGAAAGTTATGTGTTAATTTGTGTGGAGTAATTTTAGTTCAATGAGAATAAATGGTTAATTCACTTAAATGTACAAAAGACGTGGTCATTCTGATTACTGAACTGTGCCTTTACGACTTGTTCGACGCTCGGATTCAAATCTGGTCGTCGTTAACGTATCGGGATCGTATCCAATGCCCTTGGATGAGTTCCCTCCTTGCTCCATCAACTGATGAGCTGGCTTCAGGGGTTCAATTTGGCCTTAGTGGTGCCCTTTTTGGAATTTATTTTGAAATCTAGGGTCCAAAATCCTTATGGGAACGGCGAGGAGGTAATCCCGTCAGGGCATCAATGCACTAAGAAGGTGAGTGTGATGGGAATTTCTGGTAGAAATTGTGTCACGCGATATGTTTGCAGAACCATGAGTGTTACGTCACTATATATAAGAACAGAATGCACAAAAAATTTTGACATACCTTACCTTTGTACATATTTATTGATATTACATTACTATTACCTATTTACCATTAATTTTGATTTATTAAATAAAAATAATTTTTGCTAAGGTTTTCAATGTCAGTTTTTTTATTACAACTGTAAATTGATTTAGATATGTGAACCATTTGTTGGTGATGGTCATGGCGGACACATCGAAAATGGACGCGCTTGCGTGTGGCTCCTGCAATATACCCCTCGCTACGCGAGATAAGTACATCATTTGCGAATGCTGTAATTGTACATACCACCACAAATGTACGAACATGAACGAAATCGCACTGAAAGCATTATCGGAGTGCCGTGATATATATTGGAAATGTTTAAAGTGCCGGTCCCTCGGGGCTAACATTGCCAATATGGCTGCCGACATCGAAGTTTTAAAAGCTGAACTTGCACAATTAAAAAATAATTTCGTAGTCGCTCCGAAGAAAAAAGTCTCGTTTTCGGAAGTGACTGGAGTGAATTGCGATCAAAGTGCTAGCAGACTCTGTGACGGAAATAATCCAAAACCATCGAAATCGATGACGATAACGAACGGTGAAGTGATCAAAAAATGTGAAAATTCGACGATTGAACTGTCGCCGCTGCCACCTAAGAAAACTCCGGGGCAACGGACGTCGCACAAATCTCAACTTAACAAACAACGGAATCAGCAAGAGGACCAGCAACCTGCGGACGATGAAGAATTTAAGGTCGTTACCGCAAAGAAGAAACACGCTGGGCAGAAGAAGAAAACAGCCCAAATCATAGGAACTGGTAAATCTGACGTAAATGGTGCTACGCTCGGCCTCCGAGCGGCAAAAAGAACCATGTTCGTCTACATAGGGCGCCTAGACAAAGAGACGCCCAAGGAGGAAGTAGCAGGGCATATTAAAGATAAGTTTTCTGTGAAATGCATTTCATGTGATGCTTTGCATGATGAAGTTTGCATCGATCAAAATGACTTTAAAAAATTGAGGGATCGATCCCTCTGGCCTGAGGGTGTAATTGTTAACAAATTTATATGGCCAAAAAATACTGCTAACGTTGATCTCGTCAATGGAGCATTTGCTCCAAAAAGAAACAGTGAGAGTGTCTCCTGACTAGCTACGTTTTCAGTGCTGCACATTAATATACAATGCATTAGAAATAAAATAGCTGAGATTGAACTTCTTCTAGCTGAACACCATATAGACATAGTCTGTATTTGCGAGCACTGGCTAAAGACTGATGAGATTCAGCAAACTATACTTCAGGATTATTATTTAGTTAATTACTTCTGTAGATCGAATCTGAAAAATGGTGGAGTAGCTATCTATTCCAGGCACAATTTAATGAGTGAAGCTATCAGAATCCCATGTCATGACCTATGTGTGGAACAAGTCTTCGAGTATGCTATCTGCAAAGTGTCTGTCGGTACTGATACTATTATCTGCATTTCAGTGTATCGTTCACCCTCTGGTGATTTCCAATTATTTCTTGGGAAATTTGATAGCCTCCTCAGATGGGTAATGGATACATATCAGGATGTCAGTATCATTGTAGCTGGTGATTTTAATTGTAACTTTCTATGTGAGACCCCTGATAAAACTGATTTTATAAACCTGTTACAAACTTTATCATTAATTCCATTGATTAATGATACACCCACACGAGTATCTCATGCATCAGCATCATTGATCGATAACATATTTACTAATATCAACATCTCCATTGTTAAATCAACTGTCATTGATAGCGATATATCAGACCATTTTCCTGTGTATGGTGAAGTTTCCATGGACAAACCCATACCATATAGCGCCAACGTGATAGAGCAGCATTTAAAGGTACTCCACATTAACATTCAATGTGTACGCAACAAGACCCTTGATCTAGAAGTTTTTGTGAGTGACCATAAACCAGACGTTCTCTGCCTTAACGAACACTGGCTTTCGGCCGACGAAGTGAACACTTTCCATCTGCCCGGCTACGTTGTAGCAGATTTTTTTAGTCGATCTATGCTAAGAAATGGTGGCGTCTTAATCCTCATATCTCGGAATTTAAGATACATCCCTGTGAAAGTCCCCTATGATAGGCTGAACGAAGAACAAGTGTTTGAATCTTGCATGACTAAAATTGAACTTGACAAGAGAGAAATCTATTTAGTGACCGTCTATCGCTCTCCTTCCAGCAGTTTCAATATTTTTCTCGACAAACTATCCGAACTTCTTGAACTAATTCATAATGACGTTGAGAATCCTTTTCTTATCGTTACTGGGGACTTCAATTGCAATGTTCTTCAAGATTCTAGAGAAAAATGGGAATTGTTAGATATTCTTTCTTCTTTCAATCTGAATATCACAAATGATGAACCGACAAGAGTTAGTCATACTTCCGCGACCCTCATTGATTACATCTGTACGAATTCTGACCCGATGACTGTTGAAACTAAAGTTGTTGTGTCTCATATATCAGATCATTTCCCATTACTTTGCAAAATTGAAGTTAGTTCTTCAAAAATAAGTTCAACCTCATATAAGAGACTCTTCTCTGAAGAAAATATTATCACTTTCTGTGAATTGCTAAATTCTCATGATTGGTCTAGCATTTATCACATGTCCTCTTTTGATGACAGCTTCAATCTCTTTTACTCATCATACCTAGAGTACTTCGACTATTGCTTTCCCATCTTGCCAATAAAAAGTAGAAGTTATTCAAGGACAAGCTACAAAAAACCTTGGGTCTCGCAAGAAATTCGTAACTTATCGAGGTACATGAAAGACATGGCTCTGTACTTCAATGGTAAAACGGACCCCACTGATAGACGCGAGTATACTGTCTTGAAAAAGAATTATAGGTATATCCTTCAGAATGCCAAGAAGACATACAATAACCAAAGAATTAACAATGCAGCAAATAAAACTAAAGAAATTTGGAAAATTGTTAAAGAATCGAAACATAGCAAGAGTAATAGGTCAGACTTTAAACTCTTGAACTCCTAGGACAATACCATTTTGGATGATAATTTTCAAATGGCCTCTGCCCTCAATGATTTTTTTCTGTCACATCAACTACCCAAATTAAATCAACATACTAAATATTCCCGAACAGTAACACCTTGTAATTCCTTATTTCTTCAGCCTTGTTCTGATTCAGAATTAAGGAATGTTATCCGGAAACTAAGCAATAAGTTTACTGCTGGCCTTGATGAGATTCCAATGGTTGTAATAAAGCGTTCTTTCCATGCAATCATGTCCCCATTATTATTCTTTATCAATGAATCTTTACGGTTAGGCATTTTTCCAGGTCCACTCAAAGTAGCAAAGATCATCCCTCTATACAAAGGTAAGGGCAGTTGACAGAGGATGAATTCATATCGTCCAATCTCTCTACTGAATCAGTTCAGTAAGATTTTTGAGGTAGTATTTTATTCACGTCTCATAGCTTATTTGGAATCTCAAAAATTATTATCCACCGCCCAACATGGCTTTAGGAAATCAAGGTCTACTACTACTGCCACTTACCAGGTTGTGAATAAAATATTAGATGATCTGGATAACAGACTAGAATCACTTATTCTCTCCTTTGACTTTTCTAAAGCGTTTGACTGTGTCAATCACGGTCTATTACTGCAAAAACTTGAAATGTTTGGAATTAGAGGTGCAGGCTACAAGTGGATTGAGTCTTACCTGAGTGATAGGCGACAAAGTGTTGTCCTTAGAAGGGATGGAACCAATTTTATGTCCCCTGAGAAAAAAATTGTCATGGGCGTTCCCCAGGGCTCAGTTCTGGGACCAGTTCTGTTCCTTTTATTTATAAATGACCTCCCAGATATGTTTAAATATGTACCAGGTGTACTTCCAGTATTGTACGCTGATGATACCAATGTTTTAGTGTCTGCCACATCAATGGAAAGCCTGACCTTAAAATCTAATGATGCAGCACGTGTCTTACAAGAGTGGTGTAATCAAAATTCTCTCCTCCTCAATGTGGAGAAATCTAATTTAATTTACTTTTGCAACAAGAATAAACAGCAATCACAGATCTCTGTTAATACTGATGGTAAACCTATTCCACAAAACCTCAGTTCCTCCTTCCTGGGTGTAACTCTTGATAATCAAATATCTTGGGAGGAACATATTCAGAAGCTTCGCAGTAAATTGAGTTCTGTCTGTTTTTTGATCCTGTCTATCCGAAAAACTGTAGATATTGATGTACTATTATCAATTTATTATGGTGAATTCTACTCACATGTAATGTTTAGTATACTCTTCTGGGGCCCTAGACCCAATTCCAAAATAATCTTCAAAATTCAAAAGAGGATACTCCGTATTATCGGCAAGGTGCCTGTTTATGCTCCATGTCGCCCTCTTTTTAAGAAATTCAACATTTTACCTCTCCCCTGTGTATATATGTATGCTGTAATTGTCTGTGCAAAAAAGAATCTTTCGAATTATGCAACAAATAGTGATTACCACTGTCATTATACAAGGAGTTCTACAAGCCTCCATCAAACATTTACAAGAACCAAGAACTCAAGTTATGCACCTTGGCACATGGGCCTACTGCTATTTAACAAACTCCCACCAGAAGTGAAGGGAGTCAAAAACATATATCTCTTCAAATCAAAGCTTCATGAGTTTCTTTTGAAAAATTTATTTTATTCTGTGGATGATTTTCTTCATCCATAAAACCTTGCTTTTTTACATGATGTATGGTAATACCTGTAGTTTTTTGTATCTATGTATTTTTGTACCATAATTGACGTGTCCTATATTTGTAAGAACAAATCGCCGGACAAATAAATTATTATTATTATTTCCTTGAATATTCTTTTTCTCAAATTAACCTCATGATCTAAAATTTCGTTGCTGTCAAAATCAAAAACATGGCCATTGCTTATGCTATGGCTAGCAAGAGCACACAATGGGTGCTTTCCATTCATTGACACACGTCAACACAAGTCGACTTGCATCGCGGTTTCCGTGTTCCATTCTATGTGTGTCGCCGACTGTTGTGACACAAGTCAACAAACGATAACGCGCAGGAATTAGAGAGTTATAAACAGTTACCGCGAGTCGACACTAGTCGGCTCATGAGTCGCATGAATGGAAAGCACCCAGTGTTATACCACCTTTTGCTGATGACTTGTGAAACTAACTTTTAAAGGCTGTAAAATCGTACATCCGAGTCTTTTTGTTGCATTTTTTTAATCTCAATGTTTCATGTTTTCTAGTTTTCACTAAAATATTTAATTCTGTCGTTCTGTTTTTATGACCTAATCTATTTCACATGCTTAGTAAAAAGACTATGATTCTCAAGATTAGTATTGTTTACCCTATCTACTTCTACAATCTACTTCACGTGATATGGTATAAACGTTTAAACGAGTTTACTGTGAAAATGTTAGGGTCTCTTAATTCCACCAGCAATATTCTACACTTTTTCAGCGGTGGATGGGAGTGGAGACCATAAGTTGCACTAATGACCATGCTTTTATTTTCGGATGATGTCACGGTCTCCGCCGCGACTCCTGCGCATGCCTGCAAGCCGTAGGAAAATTTTAGCTATGCGGTCTCAATGCGCTCCGACCACCTCAGAAGAACAGGTTCTGGCATTCCACTCCCCCTTCTACTCTTCCCCTACCTCCCCTCGACACCTCCCCTCCCCTCCCGGGAGTCCTCCCTTCCTGGCGACGTGCACGAACGACCGTCGCTCTTGCACTGCTCAGACTTGCGAGTAATAGGTCCTCTCAGCAAAGCTGCAGTTCCGCCCTGCTCAGATTTCGGGTTTTTTTTGTAGTGCAGAGAGCTGCTACTCTCTGGTTGGCGTTAGTCGCCATGTGGCTGTGAGGTGGATTCTCTCTTCCTCTCCCAAAAAGCTGAGGGTGCATGCAGCCATTCCTTAATTTTTTTTGTGATGACAGGAGTCATAATTTTATTTTATTTTCACCTCGTCTTACAAAGTGTGGTAAGATGAAGAGATGAAGTTGCTGGAGAGTGTGACCTGTGTGAATGTGTGTTAAGTCTAGAAACTTCCCCATTGGAGGCTTGTTCGTAAATGGAGGAAATTCATCATTACTCCCAGAATTTTAATGAACTTGTATTAAAGTCTTGTAGAAATACAACTTGTATCTGTTACATTTCATCTCGTCGTAAAAGGTTGTGACGTACCTACCTTGGTGGTGCATCCAATGCATGCACCTGGCGCCCTATTTGTCTATCTCTCAACCAAGGTTTAAGGTTTTGGGGAACCAACCCCATCTCTACCAGCATCGGTACGTTCACTGAGTCTAAGCTACGCCCAAAAGCATTGGAAACGTTAAAAAAATCATAAAAAATACTAAATATCAATTCGTCGCAATGTCAACCGTACCAAAAAATTGACCAAAAAATCTTGTTTGTGTCTATTGAATATCATGTTCCTCAGACGTTGAAAAGTACAAAATAAAAGAGAAAAAGTTTTAGTCTCATGAGGCTCCCATGTTAATTCAAGTCAATATATCTTGAAAACTAATCGACTTTTTCAAGTTTTCAGATTTTTCCTCCCAATGAATTTTTATTTTTACTTTTACGTCCAATAAGCCAAATACCCACACCTATTACAGTTTGGGCTGCGACTTTTGATGAATCAGTCAGTCATTTATTTTAACATGTATTAAACGAGGTAAGAAGAAAAAAAAATAATTATACATGAGATGTAGTACTGAAGTTCTCATATGTTGTCTTGTGCACGCCTGTAGCATTAATTAATTTGGTCAGAATAGCAAATATGCATTTTAAAAGCATATTCAACATTTCAGCGATATTTACGAGATCACTCAAAGGTTATTTGTGCTGTCTTTCTTTGAAAACATGGGGGTATCCAGCTAGCAGCAGCTAGACCCCCCTAGAAGTGAAAATAATTTGAATTCAAAACGAAATTTTTGAATAAATTTTCTTTTGAAGAAAAATGATTTAAGTTTAAGACAGGGATCTTAAAAAAAAGATCATTATTTATCCAAACAAATAATAATAAGAACTAATAAATTTTCTTACAATTTTGGTCTCATTGACCTTTTCTGTGCTAAAATGTTACAACTTAAAAGACCATGGCTCGTCTCCCCCCTCACCCCCCTAGTTTAGATCCTGGGTATGCTGTTGCTTGAAAACTTATATATTTTATCATAATAGGGTAGTTTCCTTCATCAAAGAAAACGAAATACACCCATGTCTCGTATAGCGCCAGGGATGCGTTCCTTGGGGTCTTTGCCCGATACAAATTTCTGCCATATGAGAGCGTTTTAACATTGGGAAGATAGGGATACGTTCCTGCAGGCCCGGACTGGCCCGCCGGCCCATCGCCCCTGGGCCGGTGCGCCCTTAGACCAACGTGGTCTAAGGGTGCACCCTCAGAAAAATGCGTTCCCGCGCACGCAAGGCGCAAGTACGTCTTTTCTAAAAGGTGCTCCAGTCAATTAAAAACCCAACACTTGTATTCAAAAACAACTTATACTGATAATACAGTAACTAAGACGACAGCGACATGCTATGATTGCAATGACACGCTGCGCCATTACTAAGGTTTGCACGTTACGAGACAACGTTGGCAGCTGATTGCAGACCTATGATGCAGACGACATGGCGCCAAACGAGAGGCGATTGTTCTTCGAGTTTTTCCAGCGGCTATTAGGGATTGCTCGGAAGGGTGTTGCCTATTTTTTTTATATTTTCTCTGATTTTTAATTTCTACCTCTTAAAATATGCTCTGGGGTGCAGAATGGATATTCTAAAAATTTCAGCTCAATTGTTTAACATTTAGAGGTCGCTCAAAGAGCATAAATGCAATAACTTTATATTTTCCCGATTTTTTAAAGTAACATCATTTTCAGGGGTAACGCACGATTTTGCAGATCTTTAGAAACAAAATTCATTCCATTTTAACGTCCGCTCAACAGTTTTCCAGGAATACAATACTTTTCCGTGAGCTACAGCAGCGCGTCACACCCCTGACGGCGAGCTGGTCGCTCGCAGGCCGCATCACGGTCAACTGATAAAACTGATAAGTCCTGCGCCCCTCACTGCCTCACACCCATTCCGCCTTTACCAGCGAAAGTCGGATTAAGAATGTAGGAGTCGAATACTATGTTGGTGTTTTTCATACCGAGTGTATGCTGTAGTTTACCCTTTAAAATAACTACATCACTGTTCTTCGAGCCTAATTAATGATAAAAAAAGAAATTTTCATGTTAAGAATCCAAAAAATATGATAGACTGAGAACCTAAGATATGAAAGTAGTAAATTTGCTCTATTTACGCTTATCAAATCAATTGAAAGTGCTTTAATATATTCGCTAATCTCCACTCTTCAACGCAGGCGTGAACAATCTCTGTAGTGGCCCGGCCACCCACTGGCAGTTCCGGTGAGTTATGGAATCTTTAATGTTGTTTTTATTTCATCAATCGGCCATGAGATTTTTAGAACCATTTAATGTCGTAATATGCAAAATAATATTTACTTACTTTATTCAACGAATGAGTAAATATTTCCTTTAGTAGACAGTAACCCCTGTTACCACAACATAGCAACAACAAGATCCGTTGTCGCTCCTCTCGTGCCAATGCCCAAGGCTTCAAAGATCAGTGCAATTTGGGGTGTAATTAGGATTTTCCTACCTTCTTATATCTTCTCTTCTATCTACTCGTCATATCTTCTCTTCCTCTCCACTCGACGCGCCGACTTCTCTGACTCCTCACTCTCTTTAATTGCTAGATAAGCATCTCATTATTTAGCAAGCCAAGGTGCGTTATAGCTGTCCTGGTAAACCAAGTCCACCCCAATCAGCCAGTTTACAATGCATTTCATAATGTGCATTTGTCTATGTCGTGGGAGATAAGTTTTTTTGTGCTATCAGAAACTGGAAACTAATAATTATAAGGAAGTTTTTCTGAAAGAAAAATATTTTGAAAACACTCTTAGTGCTAACTTAGTATCTTTTGAAGCGGATATCCTGGTCGCCTCTTTATTTTCAAGAGCACTTTATCCACATCATTTTGAATAACTTCCAGAGCACTTACCGCGGCAATATCAAACAACCGATCCAATTTTTCATTCAATTCCATGTCATTCGTTAGCTGTTGCATAGGTCGCCGCCAAAAATAATTATTGAATTATTACAGCTCACTGCACAGTGCCTCTATTTTACATATTCCACGTATTTCTTGAATAATTTGAATTCTCGACATAATACTCCTGAATGGAACCACGAACCTCATCGTTAGTCTCGTATTTTGCACACACCCCCTATTTCAGGGTTAAGCGGTGGTGATAGAACACCTGCAGCACTTCGCGAATCAAAGACAGCTTATTTTTCGCGAAACAAGCGGCCTTAGCTGCTTGGACACCGATTATGAACATTTCAATATATTTGCGCGCGATAAACGACACTGTTTTTATCAACAGTGTCTCTACTCCGAAAATTAACTCTACGCCATTAAAAATCCAAGTGCGATTAGGCTAAAGGGGGCGTGAAACACGCAAACTCGGGTAAGAAAACATACACATAGTTGTCTCTAAACATCAATCTCCATGGTTCCATCTATTCTGCCTAATCTCAACGAAAGTCTCATGAATTTATTACAATGTAAAACAATACAGGCAACTCCTCCCTTCTTCCACCGACTCTCGTTAGGGAAGGCGCGAGGGGGGAGTAAGGCAGTGAGGACTTATCAGTTGACCGTGATGCGGCCTGCGAGCGACCAGCTCGCCGTCAGGGGTGTGACGCGCTGCTGTAGCTCGCGGAAAAGTATTGTATTCCTGGAAAACTGTTGAGCGGACGATAAAATGGAGCGAACTTTGTTTCTCAAGATCTGCAAAATCGTGCGTTACCCCTGAAAATGATGTTACTTCAAATAATCGGGAAAATTTAATGTTATTGCATTTATGCTCTTTGAGCGACCTCTGAATGTTAAACTATTGAGCTGAAATTTTTAGGATATCCATTCTGCACCCCAGAGCATATTTTAAGAGGTAGAAATAAAAAATCGGAGAAAAAAATTAAAAAATAGGCAACACCCTAGCTCGGCCTCCCGGGCGACAGAAGACCAGTACTACTCCGACCACTGCCACGAACAGTCCTCCATCGTGAATAGTCCACGCCGAGCGTCGAAGGCTGAAGTGCGGACGTGCTGCCGCAGCCAAGTTGGTGAGTCAAATAAGATATTTTGATAGAGATGTGCGAATAGTATCCGCGAATACTCGAATATCTCAAATACTAGAAATTTAATTAAATCCCATTCCAGCCGCCGGATGATATTTAAATGACCGCCTTTTTCGCATATTATCATTCAATAATTTATATCTTTTATGATATACGACCAGTATCGTTGACAATGTTTGTGAACTTGCGTCGTATAATGCGCTACTATATATCAATTTTTCGAGCGATTTGAATAAATATTTATTATTCTATGTATCTCCTTCTTTGAACTATTGAATAAATTTTCAGTTTTGAAAGATTTAAATTTGGTTTCGAATAAGCCGTGGGACTTCTAACATTCCATTCATTTTCAAAGCACAATTACATGATTTATTTTAGTTATTTGGGGTTGAAAATTTCATAACAGTTTGGATACTTGTGATAGGTTTACCCGTTTCACCTACTTGAAAATTTATCACTTCGCCCATTTATCTGACTTTATTCTCTTATTACCGTATCATTCCATATAGGTAATCACGTGCTAATGTTTCAAACATCAATATGTGAATATTCAAATGATATCATCTTAGAAAATCTGCTTTCTGCGACATGATTTGAAGCAATCCAAACATAAGCCCACTGCATTTTTTTACACCAGTACACGCTGTCTCTTCATTTCCCATATTAGGCACAAACTGCACACCTCCTTTGGGACTTTGATTTCTTCCCAGCTGCAGGAATTTTCCTTAAGAAATGCATTTCTGTGAGTCTTGGTACTAAATTGTGTAAGAATGACGGCCCTATCCAAACAGTCCTTACGAAGTTGGATGCTTCAAAAATATTACCTTGACCAATTGCACGCAAAATGATAAGTGCCAATTTTTTATACGTGTTTTTCCTGTGAACAACGTATGAATTTAGGACTGCGGAATTCAATAGTTTCCTAAATAACTTCGTACACCACTTTTCATGGCCCTTTCTTTCCATTAGGTACGAATGCAATAACAGGTCCTTGAAATTCACCCCACCAATGAATTTACTATAACCTTACACACTAACAGACTTCCGAGTCTCTTTTTTGCCTTTCAATACCATTCCCATTTCGAAGGATCCCCAATTATAAATAACAATACCACCCACAGGAAGTACACCCGATGAGAATTTCAACACACTGCCTGAAAGAAAACCACACAGTATGAATGACTCTAGTGGACTGAAGCACGTGTGGTTTCGAAGCTCCATCAAGAGACGAGAAAATATCTCGAAGGGATCCTGGAATATGCTGACTGTTAGAAGGAATCTTATCTTTGTTGATTACTGTCCAGAAAAAATAAATAAATTCACAACGAAGAACATGGCCCCTTCGCTTAGGACGTTTAGCACTAACGATGCGGACCAAACACACTTGGGGCTCGAGGAGACAACACAAAAGGAGAAGACGGAGAGAAGGCAGTGAGCTTAGAAGATACCGTATCTCAATCTTAAGTAGCTGACCCTTCTTGACGCCTCGCAAGCAGAATAGGCGGCAGTTTTCAAGATAGTACAGTTGAAGGAAGTCGTTGAGTTTTTGGATCGAATTCGTAAATGCGCTAGTTTAAAACGAAATTTCATCCAAACATTTAAAAAAATCCTGAAGGCATAAAGTCGCTATGTATATATTATTGAAGAGGAAAAACATTTCTTCAAAAGATAATTATAAAATAAGAGAGAAGAGTAATTAGTTTTAATTAAAAATAAAATATCTGGCAGAGAATAAATATTATATACAATAGGTCAGGAAGTGTACTGGGTCCCATGACGGCGGCATACGAAATTTAAAGGGCGCGTACTGGGTACGCATGGCGGCGTTGAGGGGTTAAACATTTTATGCAAGGAAATAAATGTCAAAATACTACGGAGACTTACCATTCTGGCGAGACTCAATATGAGCAGCAGAGCTTCTCGGAAGTTGATGCGGTATTTTATTCCGAAAACATATTTCAAGTTAAAATTTATGAGTTGTGCTATAAATTCTATTGTTACAGTCACATACAAAGGGATATTTTCTCAGGATTTCCAAAGATGGACTTTTCCAAAGATGGACTGAAAATAATTTAAGAAAATCCGGTGGAAAAACGCGTGTATTTTGCAAAACGCCTCAGATTGTCCGCTAGCACTTGACAGCAGGAGAGGGAGAAAAGCGACCTACCTGTTGAAAATAAGGAGTTGGATGAAGCCGAGTATCAGATGGGCGTACCGCTGAAATGGCATTTGGTAGATAAGAATGTATACATCCGACAGAAATCCATCGTTGCAGTGTAAATGCCTAGACGGCATGAAATCTTTTTTCGCGAGGTGGTGTGTCCCCTTAGAATATTTGAAAGAGATGTTAGTTGAATGAACTGTATGCCCAATTGTTTCCATAAAATTAAAATATTCTATTAATCAGCTTAATTCCTGTTCGAATCCTTTAAAGGAAATTAAAATTACTCCCCAAAATCTAGGGCTTCCTGCTGCATAGGCAACTGAGTCAAAAATTCTCGCATTCTTCGTTTAGTATTCGAGATATTCGAAATCCGAGGTATTCGAGCAATGATTTAATATTCGAATTCGATATTCGAGTTTGAGAAATCTGCTATTCGACCCATCTCTATATTTTGATTTACTTGATTTTGGTAATATCCATTAATTTTTGTAAGATTACTTCTGACTACACAAGAAACTTCAATAATCATGTATTGCCGATATTTGGCCTTGGACCTTCACTCCCACATTCGTGTCACCGTCAATAATTTATGGTGGACTTATCCACAAAACTAGACATACCGTATTTGCACGAATCTAAGACGAACACGATTCTAAGACGACCCCCCTTTTTTGGAACTCCACTATGGGAAAAAAATTTTTTTGGGGAAAACGATCAATGCGGGAATGTTTTGCTATGTTGCCTATGTCCCAGGAAACGCAGGATTTTTGGCGCGTAATGACAGGAATAGTGGTACTTTATCGAGACATTTAGGTCTTATTGTTGATTCGACTAATAGTTTCTTCGGAGGGGCCGTGGTCCGAAGACGAATAAAATTAAACTAGTGAAAATGTAACCTGACTTTATTAAACCCACACGCAAAACACTCCGTGGTATGAAGGCAAGCCACCCTGGAAAGTAGGTAACCACTCGTACGAGCTATGCTATCGCATTCGGCGTACGCAAAGCATACTGCAGGGGGTGAAGCATGACCATATGACTGCGCCATGAAATGTTTTGTCCCAAATATAGGGCAACTTACCCATTCTTCTCTAATTAGCGTAGCGTCAGATGGGCGGATGAATTCGGATTGTTAGTAGGGAGGAACAAAATATCCTAAGATATCCCTTCCTCAGTAACTCTGACAAGTGAAACTTATGGTATAACTCGTAAATTGATAACTGATAATAACCTGATATCCTGTTTTCGGAAAAAAATGCCGCATTTACTGCCGAGAAGCTCAGCTACGAGGATATTGAGTTTTGCCAAAAATCACCATTGTATTTTTCAAACTAGTTCCTTGCTTAAAAATGCTTAAATAACGTTAGAAATACATCGTGTTTGGTCTCATTCTTTTTTGAATTACGAGCACATTGAAAATATTCCAGCCTAATAAAAGTATAATACCAATTGCCGAATTTCATTGTGAGACACCTTTTGAGCTAATAGGTGATTGCATGCAGCGGTTGACCGCCAGAAACTGGGAACTTTGAAGCAAGTAGGCTGAAAAAGGTTAGCGGGTGAGAAAATGGGGGGTGTGAAACGCATTTCTATTGTTCTCGTGTAACGTGATATTTATTTATTTCGTCTCATTTTCGTCAAAAGATGGATGGAGGAAAAATTATACATCGGGACCACGATCTTCAAACAAACAATGCGGGGAAAGCGATACTTCGGAGATGCAGGAAAAAGTTACATTGTCTACATGGAACTTTATTTGGGACCAGAAACGGCAAACAATGAATGTGGGAAAATGATTAATACGGGTACAATAGATCGGGGTTCCACTGAATAACTTTTCTTTTGAAAGCTGCAGTGTAGTAATTTATTTTCTCTGCCATCGTAATACTCTGAAAGGCACGGAATCACAACTGAATCAATCTGTCTAATCAGAGGCAAATCATGTTGCCTTCTTACCGTTGCTCTGAGAAAAGTGCAACGACTTCGTAGCAGTTTATTCCGCGACGGCATTGAGGCTTTAACATTACAATTTAGGTAAATTGTAACCAATCACACGAACATTTTGTGAGTTGATCGAGCTTTAACTTGAATGGAGCCAAACCCAGGGTAAAGCAGGCAATCTCGCGGACACGGCAAAAGTGCACCCGGCGGCTGATCGGCACGCGCCGAATCTTTGCCTGCTGCCCAAAAATGAAATTTTTTTACTTGAACGCAAAATTAAATATGCTAAATTACTGTTAAGCTATTTTTGACGTTGATTTTTCGTTGTATTGCTATCAGGTGGCAACCTCAGGTGTCTATAATTTTTCCGACGTAAATTATGCAACCCGCTTGACGTCAAAAATTTTGCATCCGATTCTAAGACGAACCCTCTTTTCTGCAGGAGTTGCGAGGGAAAAAAACCTCGTCTTAGATTCGTGCAAATACGGTATTTCTTTAAAGCGATTATTGAGGACATTTTCGCATACATACATTTCTTTTTTAGGGAACAATGGAAGCAGAAAGGCCAAAGAAAAAAAGAAAATCAGGAAATGGATACAGAAAAGATTAATACGATAGGCAGAGGGAAAAAGTTGCTCAAAATTTGCCAAAGATAACCACTTTTTATGGTAATGGTTTACAGCCAAGTTATTCTTCCAATGCTGATGGAGAATCTGGGAGGACTATCGAAAACTTAAAAAAAATCTCATGTTCAGAATATTCCGTGGCGGAGGATGACCCGGGGAGTGATATTCAAGTGGATTTGTTAGTTTCCGAAGTGAAAGTAGTACAGCCAAGTGAACCGGCAGCAGCGACAGACAAAACAGACAATGAAGTTTCACTGACAGTACAGAGTCAAACAAATGAAGAGTTAATGTTGGACAACGAAAATGACAAGTACTATAAAAAGCCAAATCGGACAGACTTGGACATTACTTCGTTTTTCCAGTTTCATCCTGTTCAGTTTGACAGAAACGCCAAACGACTGCCTTTTAGTGAAAGCATTTTTACGGTAGATACTGATGGCGAAAAATTTAAACGCAGCTGGCTTACTTACAACACTAGTTCAAAAAAGTTGTTTTGCAGTTTATGCTTAGTTTTTACGGATTGTTCATCAGTTTCCTGCCAGGGGTTTGACCGTTACAGACATTTGATACAAACTGTACTTGAACATGAGGCTTCAGTATTGCACAAAGAATCAGTTAAGGCTAAGGTGGCGCATGACAGGGGATCGACCATCGACAAGCAAGTTTTTGAAAAGCAGCTTGCAAAAAGACAGAAAGAAGTATTCGATCGAAGGCAAGTGCTGTCTGCTATTATAGATGTTATAAAACTTATTGGAAAACAAGTCCTTGCTTACAGGGCATCAGAAGAAAGTGCCCATTCCCTTGATAACCATTCATTGAACCATGGAAAATTTTTTAGATATAATCCTTCTTCTCTGCAATTATGACAGAAACTTAGAAAATCATGTGCAAAAAACCATTCAAACGAGTAAAGCTGCGTTAAAATCAGCAGACGATGATGATATTTCTAAAGCCATAGGAAGGGGAAGCCAGGTGACATTTCTGAGTAAAACCACCGTTAATAAAATAATGAGCATTATAAAATGTTTGATCTAATCAATTATCGCTCATGAAGTAAAGCAAGCTACGTCGTACTCTGTTTTAATGGACTCAACTACAGATGTCTCTGGTTTTGACCAATGTGTCATTGTTTTACAATACGTGTTGGGAACGGAAGTAGAAGAAAGAATTTTTGGCTTACAGAACGTGCAGTCGTCGTCAACAGGAGAAAGTTTATTCAAGACATTTACCGAAGTAATAAGGGAAGCAGGACTTGATATCAACAACTGCATTGCCAACTCATCTGATGGAGCTGCAAACATGAGTGGTCAATATAAGGGCGTTTCAGCCAGGCTGCAAGAGCAGATCCCACACCACATTCATACGTGGTGTTATTCCCATTCCCTAAACTTGGTTATGGTAGACGCATCACAAGTTGTGACGGCTTCGATTTCATTTTTTGGTTTACTGCAGCAAACTCAAGTGTTTGTAAGGGAATCTCACAAGAGACTAGTATTTTTTTTGTTTGGAGCAACATCCAAGTTATAGGTTGGGTGCTATTGGTGCAACTAGATGGAGATCAAAGAGTGACGCCACTTCCAAGATCTTTGGCTATTTCTGGATGAAATTGGTGGAAGATGAAGGAAAACAACCTAAAACTGTGTACATAGAGTTGATCATTTCTCTTTCTATCGTGGCAAATACCCAAGAATTCAGTTCCAAAACAAGAAATGAAGCAAACAGTCTTCTTCAAAAGTTTTTGTCGTTTGAAAAAATCCTAACTGCTATGATTTTCTTGATTATTTTCAAATCAACAACGCCTTTGTCGGACTATCTTCAAACAAAAAATTTGGATCATGCACAGGCTTGGAATTTGATTTCATCAGCTCAAGACAGTCTTAAGAGAATTAGAGAAGAGTTTTCAGGCATTGTCCATGCTGCAAAACACTTTGTCAAGTTCATGTCAAAAAGTCTGCTTAATAAAATCGAAGAAAATCCAATTTTGGATCAATATTCCAACAACATCAGCATAGAGAGTGAATTGCCAGCCAGGAGACAGAAGAAACGGAAAAAAATGCCAGATGAAACAAGTGATGAGGTCGTAGAAACTCCATTCAGCAGTGAAGGTGGTTTTAAAGTTAATGTGTTTTATGTGGTTGTTGACCAAATTAATGTCAGTATGGAAGCAAGGTTTTCTGATCAAAATCGGGTTTATCAAGATCTTTCATGCTTTGATCCTGTAAGATTCTCTGAGTTAAGAACAAATGGAGTACCAGAACATGCATTGGAAAAAATATGCTCTGTGATCCCCAACATTGACAAAGGCAAGCTCCAGGAAGAACTGGAACCATTCATTGAGCAAAGGCCAATCTTTAATATGAATTTACAAGATCACTTTCAGAAGGACTCCAGTGACATTGAAGTGAATTCTAAAGTTCTAAATCAGAAGATAAAGATGAAGAAATAATTTGGTCTAAAAGCAACAACAAATGCCACTCCTGTATTAAATGTGCATACAAGATACTTTGTCAGTACAATATGTACTCATTAATGTATCCGCAACTCCATAAGGCTTACAAGTTCCTTTTAAGAATACCGATGACCCAAGTGAGCTGCGAACGTGCATTTTCAAAGCTCAAGCTCATAAAATCGAGAATTCGTTCATCCATGAGCAATGAGAATTTGGAAGCTCTCCTCTTGATGCAGTCGGAACGAGAATTAGTCACAAAGATAAGCAATGAAAAAATTATAGATGAACTCTGTTTCCGAAGCAAGGAAATGAAGCGCCTACTTTCCTTCTGATAATTAAAGTGGGCTCCAAAAAAGTGGCCTTCACAATAATTAGTGATAACTTCAGTTTTCAGAGGCTGTTTTGTATTTATACAAAGATATGTTTCATTTTGTATTAGTTTTATTTCATAAAACAGTTGAATACGTCTCTTGTTTCATGTATGATTTGGATTGCATAAATGTATACATGAATAAAAGCCTTAATTTTACTTACAAGTTTTATCTTTTCCATCATTCAAACATTGTAAATAGTGGCTGTAGTGTAATTTGTAATATTAATAATGAATGTCTTTGAAAATATTAAATTATAAAATATTTAGAATGCATCCATGTTAAGTAGAAGCCAATTACACATGATCATTTGGAGTATTCGCTTGTTAAATTAGCGTACCTTCTATCGCATTCGCGTTGTAATAGTTAAATAACTTTTTTGAAACCATTTTAAATTTCAAAGCAATATCCCACAGCCGTACCCTCGGACTGCGCCCTTTCTTAAGTTGAAGGCAGCGCCCTTTTAGAGGTCCCAGTCCGGCCCTGCGTTCCTGGTAGCACAGGTACTGAATTTCCTCTAAAACATATATTCGCATAAATAGCCTTAGAAAATATTATTTATATAAATGTTTATAGTTTAAAATACCTTTAAAGATAGTATGCACGCATTCAAAGACTTATATTCAAGTTAAAAAAAAATTCTTATGAGCTTTTGAAATTTCCTCCTGTCGTGCGGGTGGGCTAACATCTGCTATCTCAGGGGTTTGTAATGCATTGCCGACAGTTGACGATTTTTCAAACCAGTCTAAAAACAACTATTGTGTCACCCAGGCCCTTTTGTCGCTCATTGAAATGACAGTAAAATGCTACTTTGAATGCCATTTCATAGCTAGCGGAGTTTATGAATGATAAATCATTTTAATTTGAAGTCCTGCAAGTCATTAGCAGCTACGTGAAACAGTCTTTAAATGCCTTGACACCTGACCCAGGTTTTCCTTCCCTGAAAATGAATGTACGAGAATGCATTCTTTTCCAAAACAATATCGTCTCGTCAACACTAGAAACTGGTTGAGGGGGAAAGGAGCCACTTTCAATCACAGCTTGGAGTTCATCAGAAAATGTTGCGGTGACTGCGCTATCAACACTTGCAGATCCACCTAATATTGCCGCAGTGAAAATACCTGCTTGCAGTTTAAAATTCTGGAAGCAACCAAGCTTTCACTAAATGTCTCGGAGCCATTACCGCCCTCGTCTTTTTGTACAGATTCACAATGAACTTTCCCTATGTCTTGACCGCTTGGTTGATGTTGGTGCGGCTGAGGTCACTGATGTTTTAACTTCGTCTTTATTCAGAATAAGGCATCGTGCATTTAAACTTCCACGCAATATCGCTTTGACGCTCTCCATTTTCAAAGCAATTGACCTCTCTCAAGTCCTCTTCTAGGTCTATGGTTTTTCTTGATAAATTCTTGATTTTTCTACACGCATTCCTATTTTTTGCCATATTCTCTTGGTTTTTACTCTATATGGCTCTATCTAAATCACCTTCTTCTGCTGAACTGTGTTCCTGAGACGCAGAAGGCCTATGACTGCGGGGAGGGAACGAAGCCATTGTGTTTGAGACTCTATAGCGGACCCTTTTATGTGTTGATGCTATTCATGCGCAACTCGGCCACCGCTCCATTTCTCCCCCGTGAATACCAATGACCTTGAAGGCTTTAGCATAGACTCTACCTGGAAGTCAATTGCCCGATAACCTATGACGGCAAAAATTACATCTCAAACAGTATTGTTTATAAAAACTCATTTCCAATAGCCCCACGCTTAATTAATGATCTAAATTAACTATTATCATTCTGTTAAGGTGACGAGATAAATTACTTCGGTAGGCCGGCTATCTGGACCAAAAGACGAGTAATACTTTTGGCACTTGCACAGCAATGGATTTCGATTAATATATAAACAAAAAAGAATATTTGAGGCGAGGAATAATATTAATATGCGTAAAATGATAGCAATTCCGTGTGTACTTAGCGAAAGTCCACGTTTTATCATGAGAGTGTTTAAGATTTTTGATTAGGCTAAACTGCGTTGCAATGTTTCCCCGAGGAACGCATTTGCGCTACATCGAAATTGCGCTAATCGAAATTGCACTATACGAGACATGGGTGTAAAGGCATTGATTGCGATTCGTTACCCACCATTAGTGTATTCATAATATACAAATTATTTGGTTTTAGAAATACCGGTTTAGACGAATGGCAATGGCCAATTTTTATCCTCATTTGAAAAAGGCCAGATTGGTACCCATACGATGCCACTCCACGTGATGTCACAGGGACCTAGTTTCTATATGAGTAGGTAGGAGTTTTACATCGTCTGAGATTACCAATGCATGCATGAGGCACAGAGCTCAGGGGAACGTCTCCTAATAATCACCTATTAAAACTGCCTAAGGTTGGAAAGTTTTCTTCGTTTGATAAGGTATTAATAACCCTTATTTAAGCCAAGCGCTACCTTCTAGCATGGTACTCTGCTACCTGCTAGCATCCTGCGTCACATCAGTGCTCAAAGCCTCGCCCCAAGGTCACCTCACTTGCGGCAGCGGGAACCAGAAAGACGTCACACGGGGTTTTCCCAGCATTCATACTTAGCCGTCGCGTTTTCACTTTTCATTTAATCACGAGGAATAGATATCGTCATATAAAAATCTAGAACCATGAAATACGTACTCCAGGAGTAATAATCTTTCGATTTAGGCTATAAAAAAACAATAGGAAACCACCCTATTACCACGAGGGCTGTTTTTTAAGTAAGGGCCGTTTTGCCGTACACTGTAGTAGTAGGTTGTGTGCGCTTGCCGCCTCCCCGCATTCCTTGCGTACAACCATGTGTCAGTTGAAGTTCTGTATGTAACCTTTACGCTTTACTGTGGATCTATAAAATGCTTAAGATTACACAGGCCAACAATGAAAAACTTTTTTACTGAAAATACCTTATTCTAATGTTTTTAAAGTTGCTGAATCCAAATATGATGGTTTTAAAGTTGTATCACCCACCTTTTATTCACATTTTACAGTTGAATTTATGAAATCAAGCAATATTTTAAGTATTTAACAGCTTTTTTACAGTCATAATAAAATTGAAAAAGTAGGTCCAATGAACGAAGGTAATGGGGGATTACTCTTGGTATTTCACCGAGAAGTTCAGCAAGCGATTCATCGCAGAAAAAGCTACACAAGAAGCTTCAAGGGAAAAAGGGAAAGAAAATGAAGACCAATTCCAGTTGACAAGTGAACCCTGTATTATCACGCTGAAGTAAATACAAACAATTTTATCACGTTGTGGTGAACAGTAAATACAAACAATTTCATGATGTAACACAGTGTTTCATTGATTTCCCTATTTACCCTATAGGTAGAGGTCTGTGAATTTCGCGAGATGCGATATCGCGAAATAACACGAAATAATGCAAAATCGGTATGTAATTAAAAACGAAATTTCGCGTTTTTTGCAATTTTCGATGAATTAGCAAAAAAATCGCATCCAATGAGTCATAATCTATTAAAGCCTAAGCCTTCATTTTTTGACACTGCCGACGTTTATTTGCTCAACCTTATTACGATTCCAAGGTCAATTGGCTTGTTAAGTCTCCTGCATAACGCATCCGCGTAATATCGTGCACCATAGTGATTTCTCCACCAGAATTTGCCGTTAAATTTATCACAGTCTCTCTCTTCGATTCCCATACATGTTTCAATCCTTAAATATTTAGAATGAGGCGCTTTCTAACCTGAAGAATTAGAAATTATGAATTAAAAAGGGCTGAAAGAAATATAACGCGGCCGCGAAGAGCGGAAATATAAGCTGATGCACCCGGCACGCGTCGATGCCAAGCAGTAATTCCGGTGACTCATTGCGACACATTAGACAGTGTTAATGGATAACTTGTCGCAGGAAAACCTTGAGTTTGGATCAAATGTAACAATTCTCTTGACTGAAACACGACCGCTGGCTGGGAACGGGCTGCCGTTCACGGCACGGCTCACAGAGAGTGGCAGAGAGTCGTCTCGCCTGGAAGCCGCCTGAATTTCACGCCGTAGACGGCACACCGCCGGGATTGAAATGGGCGCCGTGGTGACCACAGGGGCTGTCAACCGTCCCGGTGAGGGGTACCGAAAGGGAACCCACGACATGAAACATTTCGGCCAATTTCTAAGTTATACAGCACTATGGTTATACCGTAGCTACACAGCACTCAAGTTTGAAAACACCATCGTGAGTGGTTGTGTTTTGCGGTTGGACTGTTTTTTTTTTATCGTAGTTCCAGCTTTAAATATCAAACGAAGGATGGGAATTTTAAAATGCCAAAAGCTAGTGATACCGCTCATACCAGGGCAAGTGAATTCGGCTGAGAAGGATTTTATGCGAAAGACAGAGTATTACTGTGCAAAGTTTGGGATAAAATATTTTAATTTGACAGATGTGGCACTTTGTAAAAGCACATCAGTAGCGATACATATAAACGTTCGAAAGAAAGGGGACACCCGCAACACGACAGCTATCATTTGAACACACAGTCACTCAGTCAAAGAAAGCAAAGGAGGAGCTTGTTGTTGCTACTACAGAAGCATTTTTAAAGGCTTTATTTAGTGTAGAATGAACTTGACAATCCAAAAATTCTGGAATAGCTCTCGAAGTATACACATTTGATGCAGTGGGGATTTGCCGATTGCCGATTGTATTCGCCACGACTACATACATAAACCATTCATATGCCATGAAGCATTTCTTTCATTTAGTTTTATCAGAAATTTTGTACAATCAAACTTGTGTTAAATAAAATCAACAGATTTAGGCGTTACTTGGTGGAACGATGAATGTGTTGAATGTTATGTAAAAAATGTAATGTATGTATACTTGTGTTAAATGTTATGTAAAATGCTTAATGAAAGTATAAGTATTCATGAAATGTGTACCATAAAATAATAAAATGCCTGTAAACGTGGAAAAATTGTAGCATTATAATAACACGGCCAAGATATTCTATAACACTAAAATCACATGGTTTTAAAACGAATTTTAGCAAAAAAAAAACCACTTTCATGGACCACTACATGTAGGGGTATTAGACTGAATATTAAATACATATTGCTTGGAAACTATGGGTGATACAAAAAAACAAAGGCCAAAGTTGGATTCAACACATAAACATCTATAAAGATCAGCTATTAAAATAAAAAAAGTTTTCAAACAAAATTTTTTTCTTGGCCTGTGTTATCGAATTGCCTGCTGCGTGTGAGATTCGGTCAAAGATACGATTTTTGACTTCAAGAAACATGTCGGCAGCAGACATCCACCGTCAGCTCTGTGAAGTGTATGCTGCTAATGCAATGAGCAAAGGTAAACTGCGGAAATGGGTCAGAGAATTCAAAGATGGCCGCGAAAATGTTCACGATGACGATGATGATCGCTCAGGATGGCCATCTTTGATCACAAACATTGTCGCTCTGTAAAATAAAGGCAACGGTGTTCTGGGACAGGCAGACTTTATGACAAGAGGAATGACGATATATTCAGAAGCCTACTGTGCAACCGTGGCCAGGCTCCAACGTGCCATTCAGAGCAAAAGACGTGGCATCTAGTGCTGTGTGAGAATCTCGTCTCGGCAGTCAAGACAGGAATTTCATTTCTCGGCATTGTCAGGACGAGACTCTCGGCACGGCTAGAGTCTCCCCTGGGTCGAGGGTGTTGACGAGAGGCGAGAAGTCTCGCCCCTTCGAGATTTTTCGACACCCGTCAAGACTCCCGCGCGAAGCGAGAATTTTCGATAAATACCGCAATCAGTTGATAATAGAGATTACTGGGGTATCCCTTACGACTTTTATGGATTTATTCACAATATAAAAATATTTTATTTAATGATATACCCTCTGCATCCAATTTTTCAAAGTGTTCACGATGCTAATAGTGTTCCCAACGAGAGATTTGGAAAAAAAATTATTTCTTTTTCCTGACCTTAATATTTAATATAAAATTTGAATCTTGGATAGTAGGTCTTTAAATTGAAATGTGAATTTTGCCAACGTTTCCATTTATTTACAAACTATTATCAGGGCTTAAAATGAAATTGTGCATATAATTTTGATACATAGGCATGTTAAAGGGTTACATCAATATTAAATATTATAGTAATATAATATAAAAGAAACATTAACTTGTAAATTAACAAAAAAGAATAGATCATATTTTAATTCTTAAGAATTTCATACATCTTTTTGAAATGTTTATTTATGGTAACTAAGGTTCACGGTTACCAGTCAATTTTGGTAAATTAAATAATAAAATATGCTTAAATTGTCAATGTCGATCTTATATTACAACTATTTTTAGTTTTGGAAATACATATGATGACTTAAAATAATCTTTTTACTAAATTATTTTCAATGTCTAAAATAGAAACAGTTTTATTTTTTCCGGAGAGCCGGGAGTCTCGACGGGTGTCGAGAAATCTCGAAGGGGCGAGACTTCTCGACTATCGACCCAGGCGAGACTCTCGCCGCGCAAACGAGAGTCTCGTCCCGACAATGCCGAGAAATGAAATTCTTGTCTCGACCATCGAGACTCTCGAGAGTCTCGCACAGCCCTAGGCGCATCTCGAGTGAACTCATGGTTGTCAGGGCAGGAGGCCAACTTCTTTAAAGAGTGGTTTCAAAACTTAGTTTTTAGGTATGATAAGTGCCCTAACAAACCAAGTAACAATGTGGAAATATAAAGAAAAGTATGATACTCCTAAAATTGAAAGAATTAAAAAAAAAATAATTTTGGTTTACTTTACGTAAAAAAACAGCCCTTACTTAAAAACAACCCTTATATTTCCATTCATAAACCATTCATCATTGTCACACCGCTGTCCCACGGATTAGGTTTATTCAAATATTCTTATTTCGATCTTGTGGTCATCGAATACATATTACACTTTAGACTAGGCAAACGAACACCAAGCTTACGTAACATACAGCAATAAACTAAACCAAAAATCATAGCCAAAGAATTCCCACTTGACTGCATTTGTAGAGAAACTTTTGTGAGCAGCCATTGTTGAGTGCATTTGGTGAAGACATGGGCAAATGGCAAATACAGGGAAACCTCCTTTGTAGTGAAACTCTTTACATACAGTGAGTCCTCATTCTACGTCACCCCGTTTAACGTCATTTCGCAATAACGTCACGAAAATTTTGAGACCGTCATTCGTTTATCGCACCTTTGCTTTGCGATAACGTCAGGTCTGGTCAGGTCTTTTAAATTTCGCGCGAGAAAAAATGCGAAGCGGCGGGCGTTGCAGGTTGTTCGTTTTGTGGGCGGTAATACAGTCAGTCTAAACGAAGTGTAAAACAGTGTGTTTATTGTCGATTTCGATTACGTTTATAGCTAATTTTCTGCTAAATGAATTCTTAGGTAGGCGCGCAAATGTTAAGTGCGTAAATGTCAAGTAAAGTTTTAGCAAATTTTACTTGACATAACGGTTTTCTGGAACCTGAAAAGTGATTTCTAGCAATTTTTCCGGGTAGAACTCGGAGTATTTGTCGTCACTTTTTCGCCGTGTTCTCAATAATTTTGGTTCCTGTAACTGCGACGATGTTTCAGAGATGATGATGCCCAGGTGACCACCATAGCAAAGTCGAAAAAACAAACGCGGGAAGATACAAAAATGGAGAAGGATGTACGTCGCTGCTGGTATTGCCGTCAATGAAGACAGGGACTCGTGTTTATGCCATAGTTGGCATTCCCATCGTAAGAAATGGCCCAAATATGATACGCTAAAATTTTTTCGCGTAGGAATTGTGAGGTCTAGGAGCCAATATTCACTTTTTACATTGTTTCTTATGGGATATTGTGCTTCGATTAACGTCATTTCATTTATCGTCACATTTTTCAGGAACGGTAAGTGACGTTAAACGAGGACTCACTGTATTAAACTTCCACACATCATACCACCCCCACGGTCCCGTTAGCTTTACATGTTAATTTATAGGCAAACCTCTTTGTAGTGAACCTCTTTATATCGTAAAACCTCCACTTATCATACCAAGGAGATACCCCCGAGACTACCTAACAACCTCTGCAAATCAAACCGAGACAACTAGAGACCATTAACTACAGCTGCAACTATGTAAATGGACTGACATTTTCAGTGATAAATGTTTAACCCTTATTTTTCTCATACACCTTTAATATGCTGTAATTTTCACATTAACCATTAGTTATGGCCTTATTGTTCCATATGAGAGCATACCTAACAGTAAATAAGAAAAAAGATATCCAACTACAGTAAAACTTTGATTTTACGCAGTTGGAGGGACCGAAATATGGGCACTGTGTAAAATCAAGAGTTGGTATTGAGGTGAAGTATAGTTTTCAGGTTTACTCTTGATCATTATTTTTAGAACGCTTAGTCTTACACTTTTGTATAGTTCTGATTTGAGCCAGAACCAGATCCAGAAAAAGTCTCATATGTGAGGCCTTACACTAAAAGAGCATGAAATCCTTTTCAATCGCATCAGGTATACCACCATGCTACCATGATAACCTCATCCATCTTTTTGGGCTTTCACTGCAAAACGAACAATGGAGTGAAGTATTCACAGCAGATTCCTTTGATGCTAAAATGGATGCTTTCCTATCCAGATTTCAATACATATTTGACACAACTTTTCAATCTAAAAAGTGTAGGGCCTGCATCTCTGACACAAGACTTAATAGTTGGATAACACCTGATATTGTCCACCTAAGCAAAGTAAAACGCGACTTATACAATAAATATAAGCAATGTTGCAGTGATCAAAACAGGACTGCTTATAAATGTTTTGTCAAACAATACAAGAAAATAATCCATAGAGCAAAATCTACTTACAATGATAAATTGATAAAAAACTCAGGGAATGCTACAAAGGCTGCCTGGTCGATTATTAAGAAAGAGAGTAACAAAAATACTGCCTCTTTACCTGAGGACTTGAGTGTTTTACACTCTGGCACTTTGATAACAAACCCATTAACCGTGGCAAATGTTTTTAATGATCACTTTATTGAAACCCCTGAGAAAATACTCAAAACATTAAGCAGCAATCATGCTACAAAAGATCCCTATTACAAGCAACCAGCATCTAAAAATAAGAATGCACCTTTTATTTACCCAGCCACTCCAAGGGAAATTTTACAAATTGGCCTCTCCCTCCATAACAAAATGTCATCGGGCTTTGATGGCATCCCGGATAAGATTATTAAATACTCTATCCCGTTCATCGTAAACCCACTCACCTATTTGTGTAACTTATCAATATCAGAAGGTATTTTCCCTCAGCAGCTAAAGATTTGCAAAGTCTACCCCCTCTTTAAAAAAGGAGACAAAAAGGATTGTAATAACTACAGACCCATAAGTTTACTTTCAGGTTTTTCAAAGATTTTCGAAAAAGTCATGTACAATCGACTTTTAAGTTTTTTAGATAAAAATGCAAGTTTATCCAAATACCAATTTGGCTTCCGACAAAATAAGTCAACAACTGATGCTTTGTTTGAATTTCTAAATGATGCAACTGATGCTCTCGACAAAAATAACCAAACTGTGGGGTTGTTCATTGATCTCAGAAAAGCATTTGATACTGTAAACCACGACATATTGTTGAAATGCCTCTTAAATTATGGTATTACAGGAGTAGCTTATTCTTGGTTAAATTCTTACCTAACTAACAGACACCAAATTGTCCAAATTTCTTACTTGGACTCAAACACAAAATATATAAATAATTGCTCCTCTACTATGAAAGAAGTCAAATATGGTGTACCCCAAGGGTCAATCCTTGGGCCGTTATTGTTCACTTTGTATATTAACGACCTTCCTGAATATCTCCAGGAAGCAAAAACAATCTTATTCGCTGATGACACTAGTATATTGTTGCAAGCCCCAAATTCGCAAGAATTACAGATTAAGGTAAACTCTACAGTTCAAAGTATTCAAATGTGGCTAAAAATAGTATGTTGGCAGTTAACCTAGAAAAAACTGTATGTATGAACTTAAATTGTAAATCGCCACCAACAGTGGAACTATTCAACTCTGAAATAACTTATGTAAATAATATTTCTTTCCTTGGAATCACACTAGACAAATCCTTGAAGTGGTCTAGACATGTCGAAATCTTAACCACCAAACTGTCACATATTATGTATCAACTGCGCTATTTACGATCAAGTGTTTCTTTGAGTGTTTTAAAATATGTGTACTATGCTAATTTTCAATCCTTAATCTCTTATGGCATTATTTTATGGGGTGACAGTTGCAATAGCACTGAGGTATTCACTATGCAAAAGAAAGCTGTAAGAATTATGCTAAACCTAAAATATAGAGAATCCTGTCGACCTCACTTTGAGGCACACAAAATTTTAACTCTAACATCCATTTATATTCTGAACTTAATGCTATTCATAAAAAAACGTATAAATTCTCTCCCAAAAAATTCTGACTTCCATTCACATATGACCAGAACCAAAGACTGTTTACATGTGCTACCCAGGAAAACAAAAAGGAGTAGTAATGGTCCTCTACATAAGGGTACAAAACTATATAACCTTTTACCAGAAAAATTGAGAAGTTTGTCTTCTGTAAATAATTTTAAAGTAAATCTGAAAAGATACCTGACTGGAAAGGCATTGTATAGTGTTGATGAATTTATTAACTATTGTAAAGAAAGTATGTAGTTTGATGTGTTAACCTATTAAATGAGAATTGTATACCTGTGCTTAAGGTTTTGTGCTGTGAAGTAAGTGTTGAAGTATACATGGCTGTTGTTCAGCTTTCACTATTGTGTGCTTGAAATTTGTAATGTAACTTTTTTATTTTAGGAAGATGTCTTTGTTTTTTTGAGTGAACATTATCTAAAATACCAATTATGTATTATACTTGACGAAGCCTATACCATTTACTTACTTGTACTGGTTCTTTTGGCTAATAAAACTATTATTATTATTATTATTATTATATGTTTCCCAGATTCAATTACTCATTTGGAGGCAAGAAAATGAAGCCTAATAATCTTATTTACTCGCAAGCAACACCACAGATGACGTGTTACCTTAAGAGAAACACGGTTGCAATCCTGAACAATGTCTAAAATGGTTGAACTGTTAGCATTTCTGGCACTAAGATTACTTCTGTTACGCAGGAGAAATTTCGGAATGGTGATACTAAATGCTTGCAGAGAAGCTGATTTTCGAAAATATTCTCATTAAAAGCAGTTTTCAGGAAATCCGTTTAACCACCTGCGAACAAACAAGGATTGGGGATTAAAGAAATGAGATATCTGAGGATAGTCATCCAAATTAATCCCATTAACAGGGAGCAAAATTTTGCTAATGCATTACAAAGGTTTTACACCCTGTGGGCCTGGGTTTAAGTCCTGGGAGTTGCAGAAACTTATCAGAGATGGCCCTATCCCTACTTGAGTGTAATGTGGAGGGCACTTCCAGTGCACCACTCTGTCCATCAGATGGGACGTTAAGTCCTCGTCCCTTTTAAGCTTATCATTACAACCTGGCTAATGCCAACATAGGGTTCTTATCCCCCCAGCCCTTACTTCATGGCGCTAATGACCCCAGCTGTCAGTTACCTTCTTCCAAATAGCATATCATAGATAATATGGAGCACACAGGACCCGGGAAATTCAGAAATTCAGATTTTTCCGATGTTTAGATCACTTTTTTAAAGTGAGCTATTTAAATAACCGCGCAACTACCGTCATGCCGCCAGTGATGAATAAAAAAATCATTAATAGTCCGGAACAATTTTCCTTATTTATAATTTTTACGCATTAAAAAGCATTTTCCCATGAAATTTTAGCATCAGTAGATAGAATCTAACGGGTATAGCTTCTCTGTCGGCATTCTTCCGCGAATTCAGCGCCGGGACCTTCGACTCACAAGCCATGTGACTCATCTTAACGTAATATTTTGCTTCCCCATATCTGATAACAACACCGGACACTTTTGTATTTCGATTTAATGGTACTAAGCCATTCATGAGTTTAAAAGGGACTGCCTTATCACTCACATCTTGAATTTGACTTCAATGACGACGCGAGTTATTCTCCGAGGGCATTAACTCCCGTTCCGTTAAAAATAAACGCTTGCCACCTAGCGGAGTTAAGCTGCTAGCTATTAAAGTTCCAACCATGTTTCATTTAAACCCACTGACAGTGAGATACAAGTTGAATCAGCTCTAATAAGCGCGCTGCGCAATCAACTTTCCCTCGCCTCCATTCGTCCCGCAGATGTGGGGTTAGCCCGCGGAATGAGACAATGTATGCTGCTTATACCACCGTGTTGAATCACCATCAACTTACGTCCATATTAGAAGTACAACCGTCTTTTTTGGATCACCTTGGAAGCCAAAATTTTGGCACGGGAGGATTTTTAACGGCTCATTTCGCTGTTATATTTCGCTGGGGCGAAGGAAAACATAGCGCCGGCAAAATTCTAGAAAACCTTACATTAGGGATAGATATTCCGTGGTTCATAATTCCGTATTAATGACCATCTACTGTAATTACAATAAATATGGTGTCACGTGAAAAACACTGTTGGAATGGAAGTGGGAAACCCTACCAACTATCTCTTCCCTGAACACATGGAGTACAACCAAATGAGCCTCGGAATCTCATCGCCCGGGACCCGTCCGCAAAGGGCGGGTGTCGGGCACGGCAGCGAGGTCGGCAAGGTCCTCGGGGTCGCCAACGTGCGAAATCCTTGCAGAGACTTATCATCATCATCATCATCAGCTGAAGCAGCAATGAAGAAGGAAGAAAAGAAGACCAAGAAGATGGAGAAGAAGAAGTCGGCTTTAAATGTAGGGACGTGGAATGTGAGGACTATGATGAGGGCGGGGAAATTAGAAAATATCAGAAGGGAAATGGATAAAGGGAGGATAGACGTCTTAGGATTATGCGAGGTGAGGTGGAGGGATGGGGGGGACTATTGGAGTGATGGGTATAGGGTTATATACAGTGGAGGGGAAGAAAGCCAGCGAGGGGTAGCTTTAGTATTAAACGGGAAGATGGGTAAGCATGTGGTACGTATAGACCAGGTAAGCGATAGGATTCTGGTGGTAGAAATTGAGGCGCGGCCCACCAACCTTGTGGTGGTCCAGGTTTACATGCCCACTAGCAATCATAGGGAGGAAGAAGTAGACGAGGTGTATGAACAGCTCGAAGAAATAATTAGAGACACACCGCGTAAGAAAAATCTGGTAGTGATGGGGGACTGGAACACCTCAGTCGGGGAAGGGAGGGATGGAAACGAAATAGGAGATTTTGGTCAAGGAATACGGAACGACAGGGGAGAGAAAGCAGCAGAATTTTGTAGGAGAAACAAATTATTCATCACTAACACGTGGTTCAATCATCATAAAGGGCGAAGGTACACGTGGAAAAGTCCAGGGGATGCGGGGAGATATCAAATAGACTACATTATGGTAAGATAGAGGTTTAGGAACAGTGTGAAAAACTCGCGCAGCTTCCCTGCAGCGGATGAGGATTCGGACCACAATCTAGTGCTCATGAAATGCAACGTAAGATTCAAAAGACTTATGAAAGTTAGGAAGGCGAAGAAATGGAACGTAGAAGCCCTGAAGGGGAGTATGAGGAGAGAATATCAGGAGCTAGTGGACATTAGTATACGGGAGATTGAAAGTACCAAGACGGTAGAGGAAAGATGGGATAATATAAAAACGGGAATAGTCAAAGCGGCGGAGAAGTCAATTGGTTACTTTGACAGTAGAAGGATAGAGAAGCCGTGGATAACGGAGGCAATGGTAAATGAAATGGAGGAGAGGAGGAAGTGGAAGAACGTGGACACAGAACAGGGCAAAAGAATGTATAGGGAATTGAATAATCGTTTCAACGTGAAACTAAGAGGGCAAGGGAGGCTTGGTGGAAAACACAATGTGAGGAAATGGAAAAGTTCCAGAAGGATGGAGAAGTAGGCGCGTTGTGCGCCAAAGTTAAGTCACTATCGGGCGGCAAAAGAGGACAAGCCATGTCTAAAATTAAGGCTAAAGATGGGAGGATGCTAACCGAGCGAGAAGAGGTACAGAGGAGATGGAAGGAATACGTGGAGGACCTGTATGACGGAACGAACAGACCAGAGAGATTGACTCTAGAGGAGGAAAGTGCAGTGGAGGAGGATAATCTTGGGCCGGAGATATTAGATTCAGAAATAGAGAGAACACTCCGTGATATGAAGGCTACGAAAGCAGTAGGCGTGGACAACATCCCGTGTGAGCTTCTGAAGAATCTAGGGAAGGAAGGTAAGAAAAGGTTTTTCGAACTAGTGCGCAAGATCTATGAGGAGGGATGTTGGCCGGAGGATTTCGTGAAGACGGTTTTAATTCCGCTTCCGAAAAAGAAGAAAGCTGTGGAATGCAGAGATTATAGGACTATCAGCCTAATATCCCATGCGGCTAAAGTAGTGCTGAGGATATTGAACACACGAATGGAGGCAAGGGCAAACGAGTATTTGGGCGAAGATCAGTTGATAGGGTGAACTGGGTAAAGTTAATGGATATTCTCAAGAGAATAGGTGTAGACTGGAGGGATAGACCACTGATTTGTAATCTGTCTATTGCCCAGACTGCGCAAGTGAGGATAGCGGACGGGCAAGGGGACGGGCATCTGGGTGGGCAAGCATTGGCCGAGGTGTGAGGCAAGGCTGTCCTCTATCGCCACTGCTCTTTAACGTGTATGCTGAAGAGATGGTAAGGGAAGCGTGGGATGAGTTAGAAGCTGGGATAAAAGTGGGAGGAATGATGTTCAAATCAGTGAGATTCGCGGATGACCAGGCGTTGATCAGTCAGTCAGCAAGAGGGCTTCAGGCCCTAGTGGATGCGTTATACGAACGTTGCGAGGAGTTTGGGATGAGGATTAATCACAAGAAAACTAAGGTAATGCGGTTTTGTAAAGCATCACGAGCGAGGAATGTGAGACTCAAGATAATGGTGGGTGGTGAAAAACTTGAGCAGGTTGAACAATTCAACTATTTAGGCAGTACGTTAGAGGAAAACGGATACAGTAGTAAGGACATCAGGAAGAGAATAGCATTAGCGAAGGAGGCGTTCATGAGCAGGAAGGAGCTTCTGAGAGGATCGTTGTGTAAGAGTTTAAAGAAAAGGTTAGTGAAGAGTTTGGTTTGGAGTGTAGCTCTCTACGGTGCGGAAACGTGGACTCTGAGGAAAGAAGACGAGAGAAGATTGGAGGCATTCGAGATGTGGGTATGGAGAATAATGGAGAGGGTGAAATGGACGGAGAGGAAAAGGAACGACGAAGTGCTGGATATGGTTGGCGAGGAGAGACAGCTTTTAGATGAGATACGCAGGAGACAGAAGGTATGGATGGAGTTAGTGCTTAGCAGTGAAGGGATGTTGAAAATGGTGTTGGAGGGTAGAATGTTGGGGAAACGAGGGTGGGGAAGGAAAAGAATAGGATTTTTAGATAGATTGAAAGAGAGTAGGCCTTACAGTGAATTAAAGAAGGCAGTGCTGGAAGGAAAGGGAGGCTCCCAGATCACCTCTTTAGTACTCCATGGAAACCTACCTTAATCGGTAGAATACTATACAGTGAGTCCTTGTTTAACGTTGTTGATTCGTTCCTGAAAAAGTCGACGTTAAGCAAAACAACGTTAAACGATGCAGCGTTTCCCATAAGAAACAATGTAAAAAATTTAAATTGGTTCCTAGCCATGCTCCTAACAACAATCCATTCTTCGTGAAGAATCCAGAATTTCCCGGGCGAGAATCCAAGGAGGCCAATTATCGGAGCCGTAACTTTAAGCAGACTTCGTGACCAATCGAATCAGGCCAAAATGAAAAAATCTGAATCTTACACTCGTAAGCACGAGGATGAAGGGCGAGTCAATTTTCGTGATGATATGAATTCTTTAACGCGGCGGAAATCGCGAGAAACATTCATTACCGATTATTCACTTCAGCATGATAACGATTCATTCGAAATGAAACGAATTTCCATAACGAAAAGGTTGGGAATAAGGCATTATTAAATGAAATATAAAAACTAAAAAGAAAGTATTTTAATGGCAAAACATCGATATTTTCAGTAACAGAAGAAATTTTTATTGTAAAAACTCGACCTGCAAACCTAAAACTCGACCAATCCCTCCAGCAGTTGCATCTTCTTCAATTCTTTTAATAATACCAAGTTTTTGTCCTAATGTCACTGTTTTTTCTTCACGTCTGAAGAACCACCAGGATAGCCACTCTTCTTCGTGGACATTGTTTTCGGTTGGCATCAGAAAAATATACGAATAATGGGTAAAGGAGGCGATAATTATTCGCTCAGATGCATATTTAACATACGCTACCCACGCCAACCTTTTCTGTCGAACGAAAATTACCAATCGCATTAATATAGTAATATTTACTATACATCAGATGCGCTTGCGTCCTATTCGCCATTCATTTTTTTTCGCCGTGCATAATTTGAACAACGTTATCGCGAAGCAATAGCGACGTTAAATGATCAAGGGTTTCAATTAGAGGTGGGATTTTCGGTTCATTTCCGTGATTCGATTCATTCGGTTCTATTCATGTGAATGAACTGTTCTTTCATGTCGTTCATAAAGAATCACATGAACCGAATGAACAACGTGAACTAAATGAACTCTGCGAATCGAATGAACAACGTGAACCTAATGAACTCTGCGAACTAAATGAACAACGTGAACTAAATGAACTCTGCGAACTAAATGAACAACGTGAACTAAATGAACTCTGCGAACTAAATGAACAACGTGAACTAAATGAACTCTGCGAACTAAATGAACAACGTGAACAACATGAACTCTGCGAGCTAAACGAACAATGTGAATCAAATGATTGCAATGAAGCGAAATAATCCAGAGTTCACCGAAAACATTTTAAGGCTGTACGCATGAACTTACATAATTATGTATGTAATTATTAGTAAGAATATCTTCATGAATATATGCATATAAAATTATAAGGTAATAATCGAGATATACGACTAAACATGTTTCCTTCGTATTCGGTGATTCATTATTAAATTAGTAAATGAAACCATAGTGACATAGAAAATAAAATAAATGTTTCACGAAGTAATTCAAGAAGATTTAACCTCTCTAGCGAGTACATATATATACATCCTAGATATTCCGTTTTTATACAAAACATTTAATGGAATATTGCTATTCTTGTCTCAATGAATTTAAGTAATTCCTATTTTCCAGTATAATCCTATTTGTGTGTTTTCTTATTTATCAACTGTCGGAGGACGAAGAACGTTAAGTTCCATAGGTTCCATATAATAAGCGAGAAATTCGTGGAATATTCACTCTCAACCAGTGCAGGTGGATTCAAGATTGTGACAAGAAGGGGGCTAGGTACCTGGGGTAACGTAGGCAACGTGGGGGGGGATTGGGAGTAAACCTTCCCCGACAACTGAACAAAATTATTATTTTCTTTAACTCTAAATACAATGGTGCATTAAAAAATTCAAGATATAATGGTAATATTTAGAGGCTCTCTGGATCCCTGCTCTTAAATGCCTAGAAAGACCTACTGTCATCCGCGGCCCGCAAAGTAATTCAAGACCTTTATATTTCTACTACTCCGACGATTGTTCAAATGATTCTTCGATTCTTACATGATTCTTCAATTCTTATGATTCTTCGGTTCTTAAACGAATCTGCGATTCTTAAATGATTCTTCGATTCTAAATGATTCTTCGATTCTAAATGATTCTTCGATTCTTCATGAACCACACGATTCTTTATGAACCCTTTGAACGAGGAGCGTATTTCGATTCATTCGGTTCATGCCAATGAACCGTTCAAAATGAACGATTCATTCATGAACGACACAGCTCTAGTTTCAATTTTTGGGCAACGTTATCGTGAAGCAACGTTAAACAGGACGACGTTAAACGAGGACACACTGTAATAATAATAATGTTATAAATAGCGTCGATCAATAAGTCGAATAATAAACGAAAAGTGATAATTTTAATATCTCCGGCGATCATCTGTCTGCAATTGCCATATATTTTAGGTTTCGATATCCTTCTATGGTAAATTTTAACTAACAATAAGAGCGATATTTGCATTCGTAAAGGAGCCTGAAATATTACTGAGAGGGTGTAAGGGGAAGCAATAATTAGATTTGCGATGTTTTTAGGTTCACTCTCAACAGCGCGACGTCATTTCAACCGTTCTTGTATTCATTTTTGCAACTCATTTAGACGAATAAATAACCTAACTTCATATTGCTCCAGTCGGGATTTTCAAAACAAGTCGAAAGACAACTGCGTAAAATCAAGATTAGCGGCCTCTGTGGGACTAGGGTTATGCCGCACAAAATCGAAAAACTGTGTAAAATCAAGAAAAGATGTAAAATCGAAGTTTCATCATTGGAATTCCCTATGCTTTCCGGTCGGACTTGAGTGTTGCTGCATAAAAACGAGCCTTGATGTAAAATCAAAGTGCGTAAAATCGAAGTTTTACTGTATCCTAATCGTATTAAGTGACTATTGAATTAAGGGAGATCACATCGTTTTCTCTCGAATCTTGGCAAAAGTCACGCGATAGCACTCGCATTCTGTAATTATTAAATAATAAATATATGTTCTCTAATGCAAGCATGTTTATTTAAACACATAAATATAATGGTTTAAAAGACAGCAATGCCTTTCATTTCCGAAGGATATGAAAAAAATGGTGGCTATCACTGAAACCTCTCCACAGTAAAGTGACCATATGTATGTACCAGTTTACCCGGGACAGTCCCGTTTTCAGAATGCTTGTCCCAGTGTCCCTGCGATGTTCCCCGGGACAGGCAATTGACCTGGTTTTTGACTTGCATCTGTGTGAAATACTGAAACTTTTATTTTGCGTTAGTTTATAAATTTGTTGCCCAAACAAAAATCTGGGATTAATTCAAGGTTATTATTAACAAGAGACAAGAAAAATTAACCCATCAACTTTTTACTTTTATTATTTTAGCCGTCTACAATAACGGGACATTTTACGGCTCTTTAATTACAGCAGTTAAATTAACTTCCTTGCCAAAGTGCTGCACAGTCACAAGTGAGTATCAATTGAACTATGTATTGGTATATCGCTCAATCTCAGAGATCTGTCTGAACGTCAAAGCGGGAGATTCGCGGTTGCGTCGTCTAGTATGGATATCTCAACGGTCTTCGGAAGACTGACTGTGCGTTTGCTGACTTTTTCATTGATTTCTAAATGAATGCTGAAAAACTAAGTTAAAAAAACTTGATATGTAACGGTAAACACCATAGCAGACCGTAAGTTGTGAATCTAAGCTAAAACTTTGTAATTTTATGGCATGTTCTTTGTGGTTTTAGAATTTAGTCTTTTGACTTTGCCTTTGACAGTGCTTTCGTTTGTTATTCTTAGCTAGGTTTTTGCTTGGTATTTGGGCTTTGGCTTGGGCCATTGGGATTTGTCACCTTCACAGGCTTTGGACTTTTGCTTTACAAATCAGTTAATTTTCGAGACTTCACTATTTGACTCCCTACTTCAACCCTTAACCGGTGACGTGTGGTCTGAGAGACCGCTGCGTTTCTAAAATTTCAAAATATCTATAATTCTCGTTAGCTTCATATTTTTGCATAACAAGGACATCCCACTCTTAAACTTTAACGTTCCTTTTATTAATTTCTGTAAATTTGAATTTCAATTCGATTAGCGGTCTGCAAGACCACACGTCACTTACTAAGAACGCATCAAGAAAAGGAATAAGCGGGATAAATTTCATGGCTACTTACTACTTAGCCTTCCAACTTTAACATTTAAGGCCTTTTTTGAATGTGGCGAAATATTGATACATAAATTAAATAATTATAATTCGAGTGTTTTTGGCATCAGTTGTTTGATCCTGCTTCAAATCACAATTTTTTATGACAAATTGGTTCGTATTGGGAGTGTAAAAATTTTAATATCGGTTTTAAAATAGTTGAGCATTCAAAGAAAAATTAAACAAAGAAATAAAAATGGCGTAGCAATATTTTATGAATTTTTGATTTATTGCGGTCTCCCAGACCGCACGTCACTGGTAGTGTAACAAGAATTTCACGTCACTGGTTAAGGGTTAACTCTTATGTCTTCAGTAAGGAATTCAGCAAGTTTAACATCATAACTACCATACCTAAGGTTGAGCGTTTTGAAACGACAGGTATGCTGAAAATTTTAAGTACAAAATTTAATATATTTTTTTAATAAATTACTAAAAGACAACACAGAACAAATGCCAATTACTGCATAGCTATCTCACTTTCTTCCTCCTAGTCTTTCCTCATCACTCACCACTGAAAATCTGACTGAAACTTTCAGCCTAGGAAAAATGGGGAAACGGCATTGCAAATTTGGCAGGGAACTGCAAAAGGAATTTCCTTTCGTTCAAAAGAACAGGACTGATTCTGATGTATGCTGCACAGTGTGCAGATGTGAATTTTCAGTAGCTCCTGGTGGTGGGGGAGACATTTCCAACCACTTAAAGACTGAGAAACACAGAAATACAGTAGGGTAGACTGGGGCAATTCCAACACCTTAAGGCATTTTTAACTTTATGTTTTTTACTAATTTAGCTACATCGTTCATTGAACTACTTGCAAATTAGTTCGAATTTTCTACATCCGTATGATATGTTATGTTAACAAACTAATGTAATTTATGAAGGAAAAAAAGTGTTTTCTGTGACTGTTACCAGATGTTGGTATTTCCCTGGTCACTGGGGTGATTTTGACAGGCCTTAGGGGTAATCCCGACAGTGGTAAAAAATAAGAAAATAATTTGATTGCTGATTGTTTATTTGTGAAAACGCTATTTACGTAATTATTGGGCATATTCAAGAGCACGGATAAACAAAGGAATATTAGAAGGTAAGAAGTACCAACTCTTACAGAAGGAAAAAAATTTGCGTGATATTTCGGCGATAGCTTCTTTTATTTCATAATAAATAATACTTGCCCGATCTTTAAAAATGACCACCAGGACTTAAAACCCACTAGCCCAGTCCTCGCCAGCCATTTTGCTCTCTCTATTGAAATTATGCTTAACATTTAAAATTTCAGGAAGATCATACGCTAATTGCCTTAAATCAGTCAAATTTATGCCATATAACTGGTATGGCAACTGTTTAATATGATTAGATAAAATGGTTTCCTGGTCTGGTGTGAAGTAAGATTTTCTGGTTTGGCCATAGAGTTGGATTTCAGACGGTCATGAAGGGTGATTCTGGGAATATCTAATTCAGCCACCACCCTTTTAACAGTTCCTCTACTTTGAACCAACTCAAACGCCTTTTTAAGGGTCTCCCCATTCCATTTCCCCCTCTCCGCGGTCTGTTTCCTCAATCTCACCATCTGGAGGTCATTTAAAATAAACAATAAGGCCCTAACAACAGTCTCATGCAAAAGTATAGAATAAATGGGGAAATACTGACACCCTGTTGGTATTTCCCCCTCATAGGATGTCGGCATTACCCCGAAAGAACAATATGGTGGTTACAGAACCCTGGAGACTACTCTGAACGTTGAAGTTTAACAAGAGATATACCAAAATGTTAGTTATATTACGTAATTTTTATTAATCTAAGAGCTATAACAATGACACGTGCTGTTAAAGTGCTACATTGATTTGTATGGGAGTCAATTTTTAGATGAAAAACTATGAAAATGAATTATGCTTCACCATAAAACAACTTGTTTGCTCAGACGACAGGAGCATACCAAGCACTAATTGCAATGTCGCCCGCAACGCATCAGCACTAAAAAGCAGCGCCTGGCCCTCTAAATACGACCGCAAAGTAGGGTGTCGGGATTGCCCCGGGTGTCGGGTCTACCCTAACAGCAGCTTCCCCTTCATCAGTTCTAACAAATTTCTTTCGAAATACAGAAGTAGGAAAGGAGGAACTACAAACAGCAGCTGGCTGAAGGAGAAGCAATGGCATTTAATTCATACTCTCAATCACAATCACAGTTTCCGTTCTATGGATTGCACTTCAAAGCTTGAGCAAAAATTATTTAATGGCAAGTTTGCACGTGCTAGAACTAAAGCTGAGGCTATTGTTACAAATGTTTTTTCTCCTTTTGCCATGGAACCACTGCAAAAGGAACTTAGAGAATCAGAGTTCATCGCTATTTTAGCTGATGCCTCAAACCACAAGGCTATAAAAATTGTGAGAATAATTGTGCGGTTCTTCCTGCCGTCAAGTGGATTGCAAACAAAGTCATTAGAATTGCAGGGCTTGCATTGGAGAAACAGCAGAACTACAATGTAAGATTTCACTTTTTCCCGGCGTATGATGGCGGTGAATTCTTCTCGGGTTTCCATCCGGGTGAGCTCCATCTCCATCGCTGCCGACGTTTCGATAGAATCCTTTTCTATCGTCATCAGGGCCGATGATGCCAGTAGGAAAATGCCAGGTTTATATATCCTCGGCCCTGATGACGATAGAAAAGGATTCTATCGAAACGTCGGCAGCGATGGAGATGGAGCTCACCCGGATGGAAACCCGAGAAGAATTCACTGCCATCATACGCCGGGAAAAAGTGAAATCTTACATAACCAGCCTCTACGGGGAGGATATCTACCGCAGCACTCAGGAATTTGCTGCAAAGCGGAGGGAGAGGGCGACACTTATCTGTAGTCTCACCTTCCTTCTGAGATGCCGGGATGAAGGAGTAATTCCAACTTTCGCCAGATTAAAATCCTCGGTTATGTCGCCAAAAGCAGAACGGATCCTTGAGCGTGCTAGCAAAGCCTTAGTACGGGAAAGGATTCATGACAAGAGAAGACTACTGGACGCCAACGCCAAACACGGGAAAAATCTTCACCTGTGGCTGTCCACAAAACTCTCACCCTCCGATTGGGAGTTTATTGACCGAATCACAATGGCCACGGCAAAATCACTCCTGACGCAAGAAACGGAGAGATTGAATAAGAAATTTGATCATCTACAGGCACGTCGGCCAAAGGCACCAGCAATCGACCAAAAACGAGTGGTAGTGAACCTAACTGACACTGAACTTGATGACTCCACCAGAGCGGTTCTCTCCAAAGGATTGAATTTTGCACCAGCGCCGCATAAGATTCCTATCAAAGACATCATTGGGGGGATAGAACAGGCGGTGAGGAAAGTTTCTCATGACGTAGCAGAAGAAATAAGGAATGAAGTTTCCACGTTCCTAAAAAAGGCCAAACCGCCCAAGGCTAATCTTAAGCCAAGTGAACTCTCTGCCCTTCGGAGACTCACAAGGAACAAAGACATCACCATTTTGCCGGCAGACAAGGGAAACGCGACCGTCATTATGAAAACGGAAGACTATCGCAGGAAAATGTTAGACCTTCTGGACGATGCGGCGTACCGGATTTTGCCACGGGACCCCACTGAATCAATAACGAAACGGACTATTGAACTCATCAAGAAATCAAACATCCCGAGGAGATTTCACGGAACTTGCGGCCACCGGCACCAGCCCCACCACGGATGTATGGGCTACCGAAGATCCATAAGGATGGTATCCCGCTACGACCGATCGTTAGCGCCATTGGCTCGCCAACCTATAATCTTGCCAGACATCTTACAGGCATCCTAGCGCCCCACGTCGGAAACTGTGGACATCACGTGAAAAATTCCGCTGACTTCGTCAAAATCCTAGAGGGCATCTACCTTAATCCATCGGGCATCATGATCAGCCTTGACGTGGTGTCATTATTCACCAGAGTGCCACTCCATGAAACTCTGTCTCTCCTAGAGAAGAAATTCGATGCCAACACAGTGAAGCTCTTTCACCACGCGCTTACTTCGACTTACTTCACCTTCGACAACTGTTACTATGAACAGAAGGACGGCGTGGCCATGGGATCCCCACTTTCTCCAGCCATTGCCAATTTCTTCATGGAAGATTTTGAGGAGCATGCGCTCAACTCGGCTCCCCTCCGGCCAAAATACTTTTATCGCTACGTGGACGATACCTTTGTCATCTGACCACATGGGGTTGACACCCTGAAGCCGTTTTTGGACCACATGAACAGCCGACATCCGAGCATCCAATTCACCATGGAATCGGAGAAAGAAGGAAGATTGCCATTCCTTGACATATTGGTGCAAAGGAAAGAAGATGGGAGTTTGAGCCATAAGGTTTATAGAAAGTCGACTCACACCGACTTATACTTAAACGCAAGAAGTCACCACCATCCAGCACAACGATCAGCGGTTCTTTCATCTTTATTACATAGAGCCAAAGTCATTTCCGACCAGCAAAGCCTTCCTGCAGAACTCGGACATCTGAAGAAGACATTCCGTGGAAATGGTTATAGCTCGAGAGAAATCTCCATGGCCCTGAAGAGGGCCTTTGAAGGAAAAAGGAAGACACATGAAGAAGAGCCGAAACCGGTGGCCAACGCATACCTGCCGTACGTCTCTACGGTATCCGGCAAGATTTCGCGCATTCTTCATAAACACAACATACGGACAGTGCATCTGCCTCACAAAAAACTAAGACAAGTCTTAGTCCGTGCCAAAGACCCTGCAGGACTGAAATTGCCTGGTGTTTACAGCATACCATGCGAGTGTGGTGAGGAGTATATCGGTGAAACGGGAAGAACGATCAAGACCCGAATCAAAGAGCATAAGTGTCATCTCCGGCTGTGCCAACCATCGAAATCGGCGGTTGCGGAGCACGCCATCAATCTCGACCACGCGATTCGCTGGGAAAACACCAAAATGCTCTGCCACTCCAGCGGCTACTGGGATCGCCTCACCAAGGAGGCAATTGAAATAAGACTCTCCAAGAAAAACTTCAACAGAGACGAGGGTTTCAACTTAAGTAAGGCATGGAACCCGATTTTGAAAGGGGCGGGAAAAGCGTTCTCTTTCTCCGCCAATCAGAACGACCCAACATAAAGACCGAGGATATATAAACCTGGCATTTTCCTACTGGCATCATCGGCCCTGATGACGATAGAAAAGGATTCTATCGAAACGTCGGCAGCGATGGAGATGTAGCTCACCCGGATGGAAACCCGAGAAGAATTCACAGCAGAACTACAATTCCAATACATTGGAGAAACATTCCATATCAGATAAAGTGGTAGCATTGTGTGCAGGGTTGATAACAATCTTGATTTTTTTGAAAAAAATCATTTTTGTTGATTTTTTTATTTAAATTGGATTTTATTGGTTTAAATGAGATTTTTATGATTCTCCATTCATCAAAATTCAGTTATTTGCAAAACTAACTATTTGGGCAGCATATTGGAGAATGATCGTTTGCAGAGACAATAAGAGGCAACATAATATAAGAGGCAAAACAACATAAGAGACAATAAATAATTAAAATCAAAACTAAACACACACTATCACACTAATCGAACACTAGAATTAAATCAATAGTATAAGTACCCGTCGCTCATTTAATAGTAACACGATTTAAATCATTGCGAAAAATAAACAGATAAAGTAAACCTTTCGTGACGATTTCGCATTTCATTGCGGCCGTAGCTACTATATGTCCATGTGCCTGTGCGGTTTGTGTTTACAACCACTGCCTTTACCGCCTTCACAGAACAAGAATGCGCAATAGTTATGCATTTGTTTCTGAAAAGGCGCAATAATCAATGGCTTTGAACCAGAAGCGCCAGCATTACTGCATTTGATCGAAATCCAGCGACTCAGCATCGAAAGTGCCATCAATTTATGGAGGAATATCTTCAATTTGCCAGGGTAAGTAGGATCGATAAATTACGTCACATAATATTTCGCAATTATTTCCGCGATATTTTCTTTATTAAAAATAATTTTACGTTCAACAGAGAGGTGATGGATCAAGTAGAAAGATGAGGCCTGCGGCAGATAAGAAGCCATCAAAGACGGAGTTTCGATGCCAATTTAAAAATAGCCGTTGCAGAATACGCCGTAAATCATAGTATTTACAGCGCTTGCAAAGCGCTAATACATCGCGGAAGTCATTTCGGGGGTCTCGATGCGGCAGATTCAAAGAATTAGAGGAAAATATCGTCGAATTTGTGCGCAAATGCAGAGCAGAAACTCTTTGTGTAACTTATGCAATGATTCGCGACGAGGCATTGAAAATTGATAACATATTTTTTCAGTGTTTATGTTTGTTGGAAAAAGTTTATTTCTTAATTTTATTACTTTGATATTTGTAAGTCCTGTAGTTTAATTATTTTGCTTAGCAGGCATTAGATGGCAATATTTTTATAATATTTATAATTTATTTAACACAATTTTATTTAGATTTCCTAAATTATTCTAGTCACTTGGATTGGACATGACTTGATGGGTGTGTTACACTGGGTCTAAGGAAGTTTCAGGGCCAAATGCAATACTCTTTATGGGCTTTATGGTAAAGCTTATATATTTACATTGTCTGTAGTCATTTGGAAATCAAAAATATTAATTATTTGTGAATGTTTAAAAAAATACAATAGCCTTGGATAGTTGAAAAATTTTCTCATTACTTCATTACATCTGGTTAAGGAACTATAAATTACTGATACATGCAATGGATAACAACATATTTTAGGAATAGTTATTTTGTTGTGATGGAAAATGTGTAAACAGATTTGTTCTTATTATTCACAGAAAAAAAAATAGTTTTTATTGACTAGAATCTTAACTTGCTAACCACAGAAAAACTGCCTTCCTTTGCATTTTTAAATTTTTCCCAAAACTGGGGTCTCAAAATTAGGGGGGGGGGGGGGCTATATTCAGAGGGGGACTATATTCGGAGATATACGGTATATGCTCACTAATGCATGCATATTTGTTTAAACACATAAATATAACAGTTTAAAAGACAGTAGTGCCTTTCAATTCCAAAGGATATGAAAAAATGGTGCCGATCACTGAAACCTCTCCATAGTGAGCCTCCATACATCAAATTGCCCAAATTTTGGTCCCCTCAATTACGATGTGAAGAGGTATTACTGTAAATAAGGTGGCATTTCAGTGACCCTTCAGTCTTACCACAGTCAACGCAATCCAGCTGCTGGCCACTGTTGTGTTTCTCCGCTTCCGCGTGCGCCGCAAGTTCCCCCTCCGTGAGAAAGGCCGCATCGCAGTCAGCACACGAGAAGTGTGCAGTCCGTATGTGTGCCAAGAGGTCCTTGCCTTTGCCAAACACTGTGCCGCACGCCAAGCAAGGGAATTGCGACACTTCCTCTTCCAGGTGCACAGTCTTGCAGTGCATGAGCAGGTAGTCGCTGCGGCAGAAGCACTTGAGGCACGTGGGGCACTGGTACGGCTTCTCTGCGTTGTGTGTCTTGCGGTGGAGAGACAGCTTGTCCTTGCGGTTGAACGCACGACCACAGATCTAGGAGGGAGACAACAAGGAACAATAGGTGGTCACCATGCGAAATAAAATACAGCACACTCCTGATTACAGTGAGTCCTCGTTTAACGTCACTTACCGTTCCTGAAAAATGTGACGATAAATGAAATGACGTTAATCGAAACATAATATCCCATAAGAAACAATGTTAAAAGTGAATATCGGCTCCTAGACCTCACAATTCCTACGCAAAAAAATTTTAGCGTATCACAACTGAGGCATTTTTTACGATAGGAATGCCAAACTATGGCATAAATACGAGTTCCTGTCTTCATCGACGACAATAGCAGCAGTGACGTAAATCCTTCTGCATTTTTGCATCTTCCCGCATTTGCTTTTCGGCTTCGCTATGGTGGTCGCCCGGGGCGAGTGTCGCCTGGGCATTATCATCACTGAAACATCGTCGCAGTTACAGGAACCAAAATTATTGTGAACACGGCGAAAAGAGTGACGACAAAAACTCCCGAGTTCTACACGGAAAATTCCTTGAAATAACTTTTTAGGTTCCTGAAAACCATTATGTCAAGTAAAACCTTGTGCACCTACCTATGAATGCATTTTGAAGAAAATTTGCTAAAACCGTCATCGCAATTAACAATAAACACACCGTTTTATACTTTGTAAAGACTGACTGTATTACCGCCCACAAAAAGAACAACCTGCAACCTTTTTTCTCGTGCGAAATTTAAAAGACTTGACGTTATCCCGAAGCGAAGGTGCGATAAATGAATGACGATCTCAAAATTTTCGTGACGCTATCGCAAAATGACGTTAAACGCGGTGACGTAGAATGAGGTCTCACTGTATATGGACTAATGATGGGGAGATATGGCACGAATACCATATGTATGTCTGAATATTGTCGCCCCTTTTTTCCAAAAATGCCCGTGGTAAAAGTAAAGGGGGGGGGGGTATTATATTCAAATGCATTTTTTCAACTTTTCCCGAAACTGAAGCCCCAAAATTAGGGGGGGGGGACTATATTCGGAGGGGGACTATATTCGGAGAAATACGGAAATCAGAAAACATCAATCCAAACTTTTGCTTGAACATCTTCTAATTTTCATTATTTACATAAAACAAACAATATACAACTACTTATGCAGTTATTCTGTTATTTTAGAGTGCTCCCCGGACTCAATGAGAATTTTCTTTGCCAGTTTTTGAATTTTTTTAGCGATGATAACATGGTTGTAGTCGTATCATTAATGCTCCATGTAAGGCCTGGTTTCAAAAAACCCCTCATCGGTGTCTGCGTGATCACGGATACAGTAAAGTGGTTTGCAGGAATGCCTCAAAACCACTGTTCGACGTCGGAAACTACACTGTCAGGCACCACGCCACGTAGTCGCGTCTGGCACTAGTTGCCGGGGTTGCAACTGCTGCGGGACGTGTATCCGTGATCAAGGACCTCGGTCGCGCACTGCAGAGCTTGGAAAACAGAGACATGGTACTCCACTGAATGCAGCTAGTGCGCGATCACTTCCATTCTATGAAGGGGATTCTAACAGAAATAATAAGCCTGGTGTATCTTCGCATTAATGCAGTAACGCGGATGAGTTCGCATCCGATTTCTTAAAATAAAGATCGCAGAAAAAATTGAGTGGGAGTGAAGATCATGCATACGGATAATGCGCAACACGGATACACTGCAGCCGGATAATCAGGAGTCTGATGTATAAGGGAATGTTTGTCCGCGAGCGGTGTGCATTGTTTTGCTAAAGCTCTAGTCGAGTTTAAGTAAATGAAAGATCGTAGCACTTTTCCGCAAGAATTTTTAATGCGTACAACGCGTTTCAGCTCACTGAGCCATCATCTGGTACAAGACACTTCAGAACATGTGAAAATCCCTTTTATACCCTTGAGAAAGGAGGGGGTAGGAGAGGATTTGACATCTTTGAGGATGGGGGATGGGAATAGGCATACAGAGCAGAGACAGTGGGAAAAGATACAACTACGGGATGTGGAGAACCCACGTTGGAGGGAGGGTTCTAGTCATAACTGTAAAATGACGACACGTGGGGAAGAACCATAGCAAAACGGGAGGAGGGGGTGTTGAGAAGAGTGAAAAAAGGGACGGTTTAGGGTAAAAAGAGACCGCGTGTCTTTTGAAATTGAGAGGAGTAAGTAGCGATGCAGGAAAAGAGGCGGGGGTGAGGAGTCCCTTTGGGTTAGCTGAGAAGGAGAGAAAGTTAGTGGGGGTACAAGGGAGGAAATTGCAAGCAAAAGAAAATGGTCAAACACAATACGGAGAAAGGGTGGGCGGACAGGAAACACCCCGTGGATGTTGGGGTCACTTAAGGCGTGGGTGAAGAAAGAATTTCCCCATTTGTTTTTGGGGAAGGGTATCTTTAGGAGAGGGGCGTGGGTGAAAAACACTTGCTCATTCACGAGCGTATTCAAATCACTTTGTACAATTTCGAATTGCTCAAAAACATCCAGTCTTGTGCCCTTACTTTCTAAATGTAGAATTTCAGGTTTAAAATTACAACAATGCAAAGTCTGTAGAAGGAGTTTGGCGAGAAGTGACGTTTCATTCCCATTTTTCTAGCACCTTCTATGTTCTTTCATTCTGGTAATGAAACTTCCGCCTCTTTGACCGATGTAACACATGTTGCATGAATCACAATTAACCTTGTAAATGCCAGATTGAGTGAGCCGAAACGCAATGTATGCATTAAAAATTCTTGTGGAAAAGTGCTACGATCTTTTATTAACTTAAATATGTCTAACTTCCATTAATCACAAGAAAACTAAGGTTATGCGGTTTTGTAAAGCATCACGAGCGAGAAATGTGAGAGTCAAGATAAAGGTGGGTGGTGAAAAACTTGAGCAGGTTGAGCAGATTGGCAGCACATTAGAGGAAAACGGATACAGTAGTAAGAACATCAGGAAGAGAATTGCACTAGCGAAGGAGGCGTTCATGAACAGAAAGCAGCTTCTGAGAGGATCGTTGTGTAAGAGTTTAAAGAAGAGGTTAGTGAAGAGTTTGATTTGGAGTGTAGCTCTCTACGGTGCGGAAACGTGGACACTGAGGAAAGAAGACGAGAGAAGATTGGAGGCGTTCGAGATGTGGGTATGGAGAAGAATGGAGAGGGTGAAATGGACGGAGAGGAAAAGGAACGACGAAGTGCTGGATATGGTTGGCGAGGAGAGGCAGCTTTTAGATGAGATACGCAGGAGACAGAAGGTTTGGATGGAGTTAGTGCTTAGCGGTGAGGGGATGTTGAAAATGGTGTTGGAGGGTAGAATGTTGGGGAAACGAGGGAGGGGAAGGAAAAGAATAGGATTTTTAGGTAGATTGAAAGAGAGAAGGCCTTACTGTGAGTTAAAGAAGGCAGTGCTGGAAGGAAAGGGAGGCTCCCAGATCACTTCTTGCGTACTCCATGGAAACCTACCTTAATCGGTAGAATACTATAATTATAATGTCTAACTTCCACCACTTGAAGCCTGAATCTGTTGAACTCTTGTCGAGTGTCTGGGCGTGAGAAGAGCTGCTCCCGGGAGGCGACCAAAGGCACCTTTTTCGACCACCGCTACCTCCTACAGCCAAGGTAGAGCAATCCTCCATCCCTGTTCCTAACCTCGTCTTTTCCCCAAATCCTTTAGTTGGTTTCCTCGCTACCAAAGTTCAGAGAGGTGATTTTTATTCTAAATCGACCGTTTCTTTTGTTATTTAATGGATTGATACTTGTGTTCAACCGTGCCTTTTTATTTTTTCTTGTGCTTTACACTCCTCCGCACACCCCCGGCCCTCAAAGTACGTTTCCACTTCCAATGCTTTGCCTGCCGGAGATTCAGTAATAAACACCATTAGTAATTTCGGCGTTCCCACTCCAAGTAAATTATAAAATTCACAGTTTTTTCCAGGTTTTCGGGGTCTTAGCACCATCAAATTCACAGTCTTATGACAGGTCAATTTAGTAAGAAAAATTGATCACGTAACAATCACTGGATGCAGGGTAACTAAAAATTTATCAAACGCAAAAGACACAGCGAATGCAAACATAGCTGTGAGAGCTACAATAGACTGTCATTATTACGAAGTTTGTGAGAGCGAAAAACTGGAGGTTCGTATTAATGATGTTCGTATAACCGTTTATTTTTTAGGAATAGGGTAGCTTCCTTCATCAAAGAAAACGAAAGGCATTGATTGCGATTCGTCACCCACCATTAGTTTATTCATAATATACAAATTATTTGGTTTTTGAAATTCCAGTTTAGACGAATGGCAATGGTCAATTTTATCCTCATTTGAAAAAAGCCAGATTGGCACCCATGCGATGCCACTCCACGTGACGTCACAGGGACCTAGTTTCTATACGAGTAGATAGGAGTTTTACATCGTCTGAGATTACCAATGCATGCATGAGGCACAGAGCTCAGGGAAACATCTCTTAATAATCACACATTACAAATATCTAAGTTCGGAAAGTTCTTTCGTTTGATAGGGGAATAATAATCCTTATTTAAGCCAAACGCTACTAGCTAGCAGGGTACTCTGCTACCTGCTAGCATCCTGCATCGTATCAGCGCTCAAAACCTCGCCCAAAGGTCACCTCACTGCAGCAGCGGGAACCAGAATGACGTCACACAGAGTTTTCCCAGCATTCATACTTAGCCGTCACTTTTTTCTCGCTTGAAATTTTTCACTTTTCATTTAACCGCAAAATTAGATATCGTCATTAAAAAATCTAAAAGTGTGAAATATGTGCTCCAGGAGTAATAATCTTTCGATTTAGGCAAAAAGAAGGAAACCACGCTTTTGTTAAAAAAAACCATACCAAATATACATGATTAAATTACGCACAAATACATAAAAACAAAAGAATTCGTCTCAGTTTCTCAATAGAAGAATGGGGCATTAGGGTGGTCCTTATTTTTTTGATTTTTCGAATTTCTTTCGGGACGCCCCCTCATTTTATGCCAACTGGTGTGTGAAAACATATCGACTGTAAAATATTATTGCAATTGGATGACAGGAAAACGTGCTGCATCGCACTCAAAGTTGAGAAATTTTGGTATTTTCGGCTGTTTTTCGGATAGGAATGGCGATACGAAGGTGATGGTATTTTTCAACTGTTTTTCTACAGTAACTAATGATACACTGGACATTTTGAATGCTGCTCCTAAAATATATTCCAATTGTGACCAGTGGTTCTCGAGATAATGTCACAAGCAGCCGATGTCGTCTTCTTCGTATTGACCTTGACGTGCTTCCCGAGCTCGCTTGTGTTGTCGTAGGTCACGGACAAGTTTTGTGGAACATCTACCAGGGTGCGCTAGCGTCGCGCGTTGCGGCTGTGGACCGGGACTTTTGAATTGCTTAAAAAGTAGCGATTACTTTTCGGGCAGTTTACGATACTGCCAAATAGCGTTAACATCACTCCATAAGCAGATAGTCCTTAAAAAGATACATGAGTAAAAAATCTCGAGCGCCTTAGGTATCATTGTTGCTGAAGAATTCTTGAGGCCATGTAATGTCTGCTTTCACAGCAAAGGTAACACCATTTGGCAGGTTCAGTTTGGCCTCCTTTTCGATGGAGTTATTTCCAATGAAACGTAGTCTAAAGTCAGGAATCAAAGTGCAAAATGAAGAGTCATCTATGGATTCTAAGATCTTCAATGGAATAAAGACATTGACGTGAAAGATTGAGTAATGCGTATCATCTATTTGGCTGAAAAGAAAATACAGTGATCATCTGTGACAGCGTGAATGTAAAAATTTTCGAAATTAGACCCTGCCACCACAAATTAATAGAACTTCAAACGTTTATAAAGATAAAATTACTCCAGTAAACATCAGAATGCAATAATTGTTGGCTAAAGTTCATCTGCTACTTGAACTGAAACATTTAGAAATCCAATTAAGCTCCTTCTGGATAAATTATTTTGAACTATAATTTACGTTGACCAAAGAGTTAAAAGGGATATTAAATGAATGACTGAAATAAATATATTTAAACGCAATTATTTTATTAAATCAGAACTATTGAAATCAAACAAATATCCTTTATCTATACACAGCAACATATTTCATCATACAATCTTTCAGTTGTTGATTATTACATATTACCCTCTTAAAATGTAAACAATAATACATGAACATGGTGAGGAAATGAAAATTGGAGTATTCCACACCATGAAATAGCATTTAAAACCTTGAAAACAGATATTGAAGTGGTAACATTGGGCTGCATTTGGCAAGGTTCTAAAGCTAACATATTGGTTGATCATGATGTGTAGTGATATTTGATGTACAACCTTATTCAAAAACTGTTGTGGAATAAACAAAGTAAATAGTGGTAAAATAGAACAAAATGTGACATAATAAAGACATAAATAACACAAGTGGGAGGGCAAAATAATTTTCTCTTAACTAACACGGATGCAGTAAGATGACTATCTTTAAAGATGTTTTAAACTATAAATATTTATAGAAATAATGTTTTCTAAGGCTTTTTATGGGAATATAGATGTTTTAGAGGAAATTCAATACCCAAGACCTATGCTACCAGGAACGCATCCCTATCTTCCCTATGTTAAAACGCTCTCGTATAACGCAAATTCGTATAGCGCAAAGACCCCAAGGAACGCATCCCTTGCGCTATACAAGACATGGGTGTACATAATAAATTCCATGTCCTAGCACTCTCAGGTTGATTCAATCTATACAGATAGTTCAAAGGCATTTGATAAAATTAATCATAAAATTCTAATTGCTAAACTAAAAGCATATGGTATAAGTGGTCAACTTCTATCCTGGGTTGAAAGTTACCTACTTGATAGGAACTTGTATGTTAAAGTGAGCGGAGTTCTGTCCTCTGTCTTCACTGCCAATTCTGGTGTACCACAAGGGTCACATTTGGGGCCACTTCTGTTCCTAATGTATATTAATGATATCAACTTCCCCCCTGCATCCATTCAAGTACTTACTATATGCTGACGATTTAAAAATTTATGGCTGCATCCGATCACTTGAGGATTGTAACAAATTGCAAAATTGTCTCTACAAATTTGAAAAATGGTGTAATGATAACCTCATGGTACTAAACGCATTAAAATGTAATGTAATAACCTTTCATAAAATTAAGTCTCCAATTATATACGACTATAGCTTAAATAATGCTACTATCTCTAGAGTTAGTAGAATATGTTACTTAGGTGTTACATTTGATTCATCCCTGACATTTCAGTATCATATCCAATCCATAGTCATAAAAGCTACTAAAACAATGGGTTTCATATTCAGAATTTCAAGAGATTTTGATAATATTCATACTTATAAGATCCTCTATTGCACTTCATTTCGGCCTATTCTTGAGTATGCCTCTATTGTATGGTCCCCGTTCTATAACATTCACATCAAAGCTATTGAGTGTGCAAAGCAGATTCATAAGATTAGTATCCTACAGATTTAACATCCTCCCTATTATTTATGACTTAAAACTATCCCTTCTTAATCTGTTACCTTTGACAACCCGTCGATTACACCTGGACATAACATTCCTTCACCGTCTACTGCATGGAGACAGACTCTATTCATCTGGTAGAAATGATCCCTTTCCATGTCCCCATTTTAAACACTAGGCAAACATTCATGTTTTCACTCCCTCATTCTATTCGAAATTACACCTTCCACTCACCCTTAACCAGAACTATGCAGAGCATTAACTACAAATGTAGTAACATTGACCTTTGTAATTTAAATCCAAAGAATTTAAAGAGAAAACTAGATTTGTTTGTGCATTGACTTAAATAATTTGTTCTTGTGTATAATGATAATGTCTATTTCCACTGTTTAAGAGATATGTGACTATTCAATCCATTATTTTTAACTACTGTGTTTATTTTTTCTATTGTTGGTTTTTACAGCAAGTTTATACGATTATTTCCTGTATTTTTAAGAGCTTAAAAATATTTCAATCTTATGATAATTGTACATTTTTGTAATTGGGTAATTTTCCCGTCAATAAATTATTAATATTATTAAGTTCATTAGTCCAGTGATCAAGTACATGATATAGGGCTGGTCAGACATGTAACAGTTTAATTAACATAATTACAAGAATTAGAAGAAAAAACACTAAAAACAATATTATATTCGGTCATTAATGAGATCATCAACTGAGTAGTACATTTTATGGAGTAAAATTTCCTTGATTCTGGTTTTAAATATGGAAGAACTATTAATGCATTTCAATTCATTGGGCAGTGCATTGTACAGTTTAAGACCCATTAAGTTAGGACCATATGATGCAGTTGCAGTGCGTACATATGGTACATGTAGGTCATTAGAGCTCCTGGTGTAGTGATTGTGTACAGCACTGTTTTTATTAAATTGGTTCAAATTATTATGAGTGTACAACAATACATGTAAAATATAGACACAAGGAAAAGGTAGAAGGACCAACTTTCTAAAAATTGGTTTTCTAGGGGCAAGATAATGAGAATTTGCTATTAGTCTCACAGCTCTTTTTTGCATTTTAAAGATTTTGGATGCATGGGGTGAAGAACCCCAGAATAAAATGCCATATATTAAATGGGAGTAAATCTGTCCATAGTACAAGGCCATCAGCACGTCTTGAGAGACAGTGGACTTTATGGATTGTATTAGAAAACATTTGGAACTTAACTTCTTGGTCAGTATATTAATATGAGATTCCCAAGTAAGCGAAGCATCAAGCTGTAGCCCAAAAATTTCACAAATTCCACCTGGGGAATTGGTTTTTGGTTAATGTGAACACTAATAGAATAGTCTGTTTTGTTCTTATTTTTAAAGTAGGCAATTTGGGACTTCTCAACATTAAAATCAAGGAGTTTGTGTCAGCACCAGTTAGGTACTTAGATTATCAGATACTAATTTACATTGATTGGACACAGTGTCTAAGTCAGATGATGAAAGTCAGACGACTCAACACTGAGAGAACTGAAAATGTACTTCTGCTGCTTTGTCTACTGCTTCTGCACCGTCTACTGCTTTGTCTGGTTCCAACTTTGGGCTCCATGTGAAAGAATTTAGAATTTATTTTAAATATTACTTTTTCTAATGCTGGGATAAGAAAGATGATTAACCATCGGCCATTAACTTCCCAACATTTTTTTACTTTCCTCTACACAGAATTTTCTTATCCCAGCAAGAGACATGTAATTAATAAAAAAAATTCTAAATTCTTCCACATGAAGCCCACAGGTGAGACCTGACAAATTGGATGACTGTAAAAGTGAATTTTTCACTGATCCCAGCAGCTGGTTTTTGTGGCCCTCCTTTTCCAGGTAATTTCTCACCTCCTTCAACACCTCCTTAACTTAAGTTATAACTCTTTCCGAAGGGCCTACTTCAACCTGTCCCAGTCCCTCAAAAAGGAAGATACTATACACATTTGCAGTACCAGACATTTCTTCACGAAGAAGATTGCAACAAGCATTGCAATTGAATTTTGACTTGTAATCTCGAATGAAATTAGATGCAACCTGAGTCACTGAAACGATTTTTGAATCAGGTAGGACTTTCATTGGCCCTCCTGATTCCGAATGGGGAGGAACCACACAATGCTCTCCCCCCTGTGAAAAAAATGCACTAAGGTTGTCCAGCATCATACATCCATCATCCTTAGTGTTCCCTGGGGTATGATTTGACACTAAATTGTTTAATAACCCTGCCTTAAAGGCAGCTTTAAATTGTGCGGCATTTGGGTGATCATTCCCCCCACAATTCTGGCGGACCACATTGAAAAAGTTTTCCAATGGGTCCTAGTTAAAATTGAGGGGGTTCATGTGGAGAAAGCCTTCTTAATTTAATATCCTCCACAGCATCCTCATACCTCTAATGGACGCCAGCCACCCATTTTGGGATGGAGGGTGAAATCTCCTCTTCCTCTGAAACTGCCACACCTTCAGTTTCTCCTCCATTTCCCTCCAAAATTGGTGGTGATGGCTGTCCAGTGTCACGGCACACTTCAGTTTTTCCCATCATTCACCTCCAAATTGCTGCCATTGAAACTGTCAAACAGATCATTTACTTCCATAAGGAACTCTGCCGTACCGAGCCCATCCATTCCCAGGACATCTACAAAAATGAATAATTGGTTAAAAAAGGTATCCTTTTTACATTGGGTATTTCAAAGATATACATTCAATTTCACATGTTATTCTGAAGTTGATATAGAGATCTTACTTTTTCCAACAAGCATGTGAATTCCAGCAGCTACATGCCTGCTGAAAACCTTTGCTGCCAAGTCAGCCCTCATCTTCTCCCGGGATGATGGTGACAAATGCCTTTCCGTGAGGTTGAAGAGGCTATAAATACACAACCAATGACAAGTATTGTAGTAATTCAACGAGTACATACTATGAATTGTGTGGAAATTATAGGCAAACTGGAAGAATTTTTAACTTCAGATGTTAGTTAAATTCTAATACATTAGAAAGCATTATTGGACTCAGCCAAGACTGCCATCACTAAATATTTATGGAATATGAAAGAGTTTGTGAAAAGAATTTGTCATGAAGAATGAGATATGGCATTACGTACCTGAGTGGAAGATAGGCTATGGAGTGATCATCCTGGGATAGAGTTCGCAGGTGCTCCCACTTGGCTATGAGGATTTTCTCCTCTCCAAATAAAGTGACAGGAACCTTAACTTGATGTTTCAAGAAAAGGTTCCTGAAACTCTTCAGGAGGTGTGGGGGATCATAAATGGTGATGATCCTCTGTGCGTCACATTGAAAATAAGGTCTGGAGTAGGTGGCTCCAAGAAGTTTTAGGGCTTTCACATTGGAGGCACCCATGTCACACACAGTGGCTATGACAAAAAGCCCTACTTCTGCCAATGCCTTCAAAATCTCCTTAATCAGCTCAGCCAAGATGGTGGCTGGGGTCGACCCATGGCTGAGGTAGAATGCCAGTGGTTGCTTCCACCTTCGTCGAACCCCTCTCACCATGAATACCAAGGCTTGTTTGGCCACTATGCCCTCTCGTCCTTTGCTGCCGTGGTCAACATAGCCACAAATACTGTCCTCTGTTGTGTCATATTCTATATGGGGCTTAATAGCCATCTAATCAAAGAGCAGGGCACAATATTTATTTTTATTCTCCAACTTCTCCACTGCTGAACGAAGATGGGCAAAAATTTCCCTTCTAATCCCGGTTTTCAGAGGGATGGTCTTCAAGAGAGACACCAAGGTGCTCTTCACAGGTAGCGGGATGAAATTCTTCAGAAACCTGTAAGTTTTAGGCCCTTTCTTAAATAATGAGAGAGCCATAACCTTCTCCTCATGTGTCCAGCGCCTTCCTTTTGGTCTGACCTGGTCTTGCTTTATGATTGACTTAACAAGCAGCATTGCAGCTGGAGATAAACTACTCTCCACAGAGACCATGAAATCACTTTTGGTTATATCACTCAACCCCTGAATGTCTTTCCTGTATTTTCCACTCAATTTTTTTAGCCCCTGCAATTTTTGGCGACATTTTACAATGTCAGCTGCCAAAATCTTTTTCCTTGGCGTTAGTTGGCTGACTCGAGTCACTCCTATACTGTGTAGGATGGGAGTCCTAAGCCTCTTCCTCTTCGGTGTGGCTATTATATCTTTCATCGTTGTTGTTGGAGGAACATCTGGGGAAGATGGCAAGGTAGCAGGAGGAGCAGAGGAAGACTGTGGTTCATCGCAGGGAGAAGGCAAGAGAAGAGACAGTGAAGAGGTATGCTGTGGTTGAACAGGAGAAGATGACAAGGCAGCAGGAGGAGCAGGTGTTTGTGGTGGTTCATGTACATCTGCGATGGGAAGGAGAGGCTCATTGTCAGAGGAAGATGATGTAGTGGGCCCCGCGGATGTTGTCAGATGCTGAACAGGATGGACAGTAGGGGGGAAAAGTGTGGGCTTTGCAGAACGGAGGAGCACCTCTGAAGATGGGTAGGTAAATGCATCAGTGGCAAAATGCTTTATGCATATTTGGAAGCTGTTGTGTAGTTTCCTCAATTCATATCGATCCAGAATTGGATTCATGCAGAATCTCCACCATACCTCTGCCCTGCAGAAATAAAGAGGGCAGTAATTAATCATTTTATAAGTTTGAATACTATTAGGAAGTTACAAACTTAATTACTTTAAAAATTCGAACATGACAGGGTTATGCAATGATATTCGTGAGTAAGTTACAGGAGAATTTAGTCAATTTCAATAGCAGCACAATGCTTCACCAAAACACAACTACATGTGTACTTCCAGCAACTGAATGAAACAAGTAACAGTGTATTCAGTCCTGCATGCAGGTGCAAAGTTATCTACATCAAGGATGAAATTAACCATGAAAAAAAAATAATTTGGCTAAGCCAGGTTACGACCTTCCATTATCCATTCTCAGGTATGCTATTAGTAAAACGACCATGCCATGTTAAAATACATAGTATTAAATTTGCCAAGATCACACACACCTGATCAGCTATTGGGATATCTGGGTTCTAGGCATGTTTTAATGTTTCATGGCGAAAATGATTGCTGATGGAAATAATTTTCACTTTCTATTAAGAACTCATCTACGGAAACTTACGCAATCAATCCAATCAGGAAATTCGAAAACATAACATATTTTTTTTATGTTTCAATTAAATGATTTATGACTTTCACTTATTAACAACTGTTCCGACTCTGTTTTTTACAAGAGCACTGCTTCCCACTTCGACGAAAAAAGAAATATGAAGACGAACTAAATGAAACGCCATAATGTCATGAAAAAATGAGTTGCCTAAACCAGAATTCGAATTCCTGTCTCTGGATTGAGAGCCATTTTTACAATCGAACTCAATGGCGCCGAATTAGAATATGTACCCTATGTAGCGAGTTCAAATCCTTGTCGAGGCAATTGATTTTCCAATTCGAAATTTCTGACTCCGAAGCAAATCTTTGAATCCCTAGACGTAACCGCATGAATTTCTTTTTGCCATTTTCCATCATTGACTATAATGTATATAAACATTTGCCTAAATAAAATGAGTTAATTACCCATGAGATAGTTATTTAGTTTACCATGCCGCGATGCTATGATATGCAATATCACGGGCGTTACGTTGATAAATGCGCGTATCTTTTAAAAGATACACGTATTGATCAACAATGTAACGGTATATCTTACATACTGAGAAGACTGCATGCTAAATCGAATAAAACATTTTCATGCACGGCTTTAGGGAGCGATAATCCGACATTTACTGACTTGCTAAACAACCTCAGTCGCAACTTTACCTACTTTTACTCGGAACTTGGGCGCTTATGAACTTTAATACGCCATTTAATTCAAAAATACTTTTTCTAACCGACAAATACTTAAGAACAAGGAAGATAGTAAAGTGATAGCTTAACTGCATCACAAAGTAATACTTCGGGGGCTCACAACGACGAAAACATTTTCACCTTCCAAAGGGTAATTTATGTTCACTACAAATTTGAATGTTCGTAGGAAGTCATTAAGTTGAAAATTACCTAAAATGAGTATTTACTCCGAAAATTAAACCGTTACATTGGTATGACACAATTTTTAAAACAGGGTGTCCGTAAATGCAAAGGCGACGTTACAATTTCATTGCCCAAAAGAGTAATTATAATTTATAATAACTTATAAGAACTGGGTTACAATACGGTTACTTAGGGACTTCCTCAGCTCTTCTTTGCCCTTTTAACTATTAAACGTATCAGCAAAATCAAAAAGTAAATAAACGTACCTTTCCACGTTGATAGGAATCCTGTAAAGTCTACCACCAACCGTCGAGCAGCCGGTAACATAACACTTCTTCTTCTCCATTTCTTCTTGACGGGTACACTGTCAACTACTTCTGTTCGTCGCACGTTGAAGACAATTTCTGGCTTCAAAAACTAAATGCCGCCAAGGGGCCTTTGTCGACGAAAATTCGCCGTTATTTCTTAGAAAACTTAGCATTTCACCGTTAGAAATTCTCGCCATGCCATTCACCCCTGTGTACCCTCTTCCCCTCTTCCTAACCGACACAGAGGGGGAGGAGAGTGGGGGCGGTCGACGGGGTGGAGGTACTTTGTGCGGTGGAGTTAGTTCCGATTTCCTATGGACCATCTCATAGGTGGCTTCGAACAGAGAACCAGGCGGTCCCGTAAAGCTCGACTCTGGCTGGTCACAAGAGTGAGCACGCCCCACCCCAGGAAGACATCTTTGGTGGCACGCGGGTTGCATATGCTCTACATTTGTTGATCATTCTCACTCATAGTAAAACCATAAAATTCTTTAGATAAACTATAAAATTCGTCAATATAACCTTTAATGCTATATTTATCACTGTTTATTGCCAAAACGGGCTTTTACTTGGACTTAATGAATTACTCTCCATAGGTTATGAATTATTTAAACCAGAGGAACATTAGTGTCTGACGACTTCCCAATCCTCGCGTCGAAGACACTTTTTAAAACCAGCTTTATATATGTTCAATGTTAATCACTGATGCATGCATGTTTGTTTAAGCACATAAATATAATGGTTTAAAAGACAGTATTGCCTTTCATTTCCGAAGGATACATAAAAATGGTGCCTATCACTAAAACCTCTCTGTAGTGAACCTCCATGCATCGTATTGCCCAAATTTTGCTCCCCTCCATTACGATGTGAAGAGGTTTTACCATATCATTAGTAATTTTGGTTGAATCTGGCATCAGCTATCTAGAGTTAAAATTTCGTAGCACTATTTTAATCCATTCTGAATTGACCATGGACACAGTACAGCAGAATCCTGATTTAAGGTTTTTCAGCGGGGACAAAATTTAAAACACTAAATGCGGAAAAACACTAAATGAGGACCTGCCATTTTTTTCAGGTTTTAGGGTCTGTAATGATTTGAATGGATTTTTATGAATAAGAAATATTATTCTAAGTAACTAAAAGGTGCTGAATGCAGCAAAAAAATCATTGATTAAATGTTCTTTGCCCAATTAAGGTTGGAAAATACTTTTCAGGAATCAGCTAAAAAAATGGGTAGTAAAAATAAGTAATGAGAAGATGACAATTGTTTTAACGAAATATTTTTAGAAAATTATAATATTGATCAACTTAAAAGCATTCCCACATGGAATATTATTATTGAAATTAGTGATTCCATTTACGCATATTTCAGTGGCCTCAAAGAAATTTTAAAATTTTTTCTGTAAAAGTGGCATGTAGGTGACTAAAGCATTTCTAATATAGGTAATAAAAAAGTTGTAAGCAGGTACTCGAAAAATCGTCATTGCATTAATAAAGATGAGTGAACTAAAGAGACAGCAGAAGATCGCTAATTCCGAATTCTAAACTACCGAATATCTAGTAAAAGGGAGATTTTCTGGAATTTTGCCAACTTAACGTTATCTGTTGCCTCGGCGAAACAAGGTATTTATGAGCCTTTAAAAAGCCTCCCGTGCGCACATTTTGAATTTCGAGGTCATCCAAAAGAGGAGAATCTTTTTTCCAGTATGCGTACAAGTCGATGGTGATTCAACTCGATCAGGGTTCCCACTCTACCTGAATAATGAAATTCACGGCTTTTTCCAGGTTTTCACGGTTATTTTTCCGGTTTTCATGGTTATTTTTCAGGTTTTCACAGTCTCAATTTCGCTAAATTCACGGTCCGTTAATAAGCCAACAATAAGAAAATCACTGGCCGTATATCAACAGAAAATTAACGTACGCGACAAACGCCGTGAATGTTAATGCCGCAATGAAAAATGATATCTGTTACGACGTGATCTATCGTTTGCAAAATGCAGGGCCGACTAAAGGACCAGCCCAACCGCGCTCTTGCCTGGACGCCAAATACCCTTCGGACCTTCTTCCGTCCGGACACCCGAGGTCCTTTTTCAATTCCTCGCCGAGAGATTGTTTTTTGCGCACGTTGTTATTACTGTACAGTAACCGAATTTCCCCACCCCAATCATTCTTATTTAACAGAAAATATTTTATTTAAATTGTTTATAGAATATAATAAATTGATTCTTTCTTATTTAACGGAAAATATTTTATGAAAATTGTTTATAGAACATTATAAAACGAAAAACAATTTCATACACCGTATTAGCACAAATCTAAGGCGAACACCATTCTAAGACTACCCTCCTTTTTTGGAACTCCACTAGGAGAAAAATTTTTTTCCTAATAACGATACGATTACAAAATGAATGCGGAAAAACGATCAATTCTTTACTTTTTTGCTAGGTTGCCTATGTCCCAGGAAACGCAGGATTTTGGCGAGTAATTAAGATATTCATTAAAGGTTTCAAACAATATTTTAGATAATAACAGTACATTATCAAGACACACAGGTCATATTGTTGATTCGACCCATATCTCTTTCAAAATTCTGAAGGAAAACGCCACCTCACTAAAAAAATGTTTGCTCTCCACTCGGCATTTACACTGCTATTATGGATTTCAGTCTGATGTAAAAATTCTTATCCATCAAACACCATTTCCAGTACACGTGCTCACGAGAGCAATGTGCATGTTGTGCCTAAAACAACCGCATTCGCCGGCACAGTGACTGGTTGTGAGATGGATGACGAAGGCCAAAAATAGTCTGTTACTTGAATTGTTCCCGTCTAATGAATACATTTTTAATATAATTGAGGTAGTGTGTAAAGCATGAACAATGTTGCGTTAATCATCAGTGGCACGCCCATACGGATCTTCGCCTTCATATCTCTACTTGTTTTCTCCAGGTAGCTCACTCTACCCCCACCCCTACCGTCATGTGCTAGCGGACAACCCAAGGCGCTCTGCAATATTCACGTGCATCTAGCCCGGATCCTTTTCTTCATGCTCAATTATTTTCAGTCCATGTCTTAAAGTTCTCCATAGCTTCTTCGGAGGGGCCATGGTCCGAAGACGAATAAAATTAATCCAGTGAAAATGAAACCTGACTTTATTAATCCCACATGGAAAACACTCGGTGGTTCGAAGACCAGCCACCCTGGAAAGTAGGGAACCACTCGTACGAGGTGAAGTTCGGAACTGATGCTATCGCGTACGGGGGTACGCAGAGCATACTGTACAGGGCGAAGCGTGACCATATGACTGCGCCATGATATGTTTTACCCTAAAGATACCCATTCTTTTCTAACTATCGTAGTGCCAGATGAGCAGATGAATTCGGATTGTTACTAGGGAGAAACAAAAATCCTGAGAAGATATCCCTTCGTCAGTAACTCTTTTAGAAGTTGGGTGCTCTCTAACCCATGGAAATTCTTCCCGGTACGATGACCGAAAAGTGGTCGAACTTGGTTTAGAATGAAGACACATTTTTGGCTGAAAAGGAAATGAAAACCCAGATTTAAATTGAAACGATGTTTGGAAACCCTTAACTGGCGGAAAATCCACGGCTTGTAAATACAATAAATGTATTATTTACCTTATTCACCAATTCCTTCACTGAAGGCTTCTAAAAAATCAAATTATGTCCCCAAATGTATCAGTATGATCAGGACACAATCAAACAGCATAACCATAGATAGCACAAAGCGGAGGAACTGGATCACCACCGACAATAAATAACTCCACACAAACTTTCCGGTTGCGGCGTAAAACTGGCAAGGCCCAGGTCGACGCATGCGAAAATCATGTAATGCTGTGTTGCCATAAGCGGAGACTTCAGGGGCTTAAAGGCCGCAACGCACGAGAATTAGTAACGTCGCGCCGAAAGCTCGCTGTCGCCCGGTTCAAACGCAAGGAGCGTAGTGTCCACAGCGCATGGCAGGTTGTCAAGGTTAGCGGTCTTCCAATCACAGAATTGAGGCTGTTGAATAAGCGCTCAAATTTTTCAAACACAAAGGCCATCTAGATTTAGTTTCGAAACTGGTCGCTGCAGCCAGTGGGAAGCGTAATTGGGTGGAAGGGGGACTAAGCAGTGACCGAGGGAGGGGAAACCAAGACAGTCGAGGAAAATAAACAAGCTGATGAGAAGTGGCGTCATATTTCAGGTGGGGGGGGAGAAAAGGCCTGCGCTGGGAAAATATTTTTTTTTCTTCAGGCAACATTCGTTCCCACGCTTTTCTGACACATGCGACGATGCTCGCCACAATGAATAGAAGTGCCCTCGCTACGAACGAAGTTGAAAATTTCTGGGAAGGTATTATTATCAAGATTGAGAGATTTTTAAGGTTTTAGGACGAAATTCACTGCTTTTTCCAAGTTTTTTCACGGTTGACAAAATTCACGGCTAATTCACGGTTTTAAGGTTTTCACGGTTGAGTGGGAACCCTGTAATAACTGCTGACTGCACGAGAACTTCCTATTCTTTAATTTTTTACAATGCCAAGGAGATGGCGACCAAACTTACATAGCGTCGTTGAGTTCAATCCAATGTGAGACAAGCTAGCCGCACTGATGAGCAGATAATAATAAATAGCCGTGTTGCTGTGGCAGAATTTCGTCATAGAACAACTGGAAATGAAGCGGATAAGCTAAGAATGCTACGAGTTAGTGAACAACAAACACAGCAACAGCGAGCACGATACAATGAAAAATTAGTGAAGAAGTAGTGCTTCTGCGATCGTAGAACGAGTATCATTCAACTACTATCGGTTCGTGGAATATTGTGCCGAAAATTCAGTAGCAGTAGGAGGAAGGAAATTCATTTTTCAGTATTGCGAGGCATAATTGCCATTGACAGCAGATGAGGATTTCATCAAACTCTGCCGTAGGATAAGTGAAGATCCCTCATTTGAGCCAAAGTTGGTAAGTGAATAATGATAATTTGTGTGCTGCCATCCTGATTCAAACAATGTATGATTTTTTTAATGAAACAACAATTATGTTTTTGTAAGAAAGTTTCAAAATCGATGTAAATCTGGAGCTTGCCAGACACTCGGTGTTTGGAATTCAAAGTGCTATAAAAATACTCAAGTACAACATAATTTTGAAGTGCGTATGGATTATTGTCCAATGAAATATTAAACAATTATGGTATGATTGGACTTATGCTATTTCATATGCACTTCTGCACACATACTACATGTGCGTACTAACCATGACAATTGTGTTAATTTTTTTGGTGAATTTTTCTTCTGGCTATAAACATGATTTTTGTTATTCTTTTATAAGCTGTTAACTCTTAATTGATCTGATCTTTTTTATCTCTAGATGCAATGTTTGGTAGCAGTTGGTAGAAGAAATGAATGAACACTTCTACAAAATATGTTGCGTCGTCTTAGATTGACTATGTAGCAGAGCTGTATTCCCTTACGGGCAAACTTCAGAAGAATTCGGTTAAGAAATCATGTTATAGCACTTCAGTGTGTCCTGTTATTTTTCGTGAGTGCATCCAATAAGATATTCTGAGATTATTATAATAATTGATCATTGAAATGAACTTTTAAGGTACTGCATTAAGTATGTTTTTTTTATAATTTCATAGGTGTATGCAGAAGGGTCTACCCTGATGCATCAGATGTGGTGCTGAAAGGGTGTCTGAGTAATTGGCTCAACCTGGCTAATGTCAGGAAAATAAGAATGTAAGTAGTCGCTTCTCATTTCCCTGCCACATTAATTCGATCATCCCAGACATTTTCTTCATATTTTCCATTCCCTCTTACAATAGGTATACACTATAATGTTCCATGGAAGTTGAATCATTTACTGCCATTATGAGAATGTGGGGGTACAATATGGACATCTTATTTATTGAATCTGATTGCTTATTCTTTTTGGAATATTAGTTAATAAGTTCTCAATTTACCTCCCTGATTTAAGCAAATGATACATGATATCATAGGCAGATCCAGGGGGAGGGGGGGGGCACGTGCCCCCCCCCAGACCCTCAAAAATATGCAAGGTTTTTAATACGGTCACATTATCATTGCATTCGTTTTGTATTACGAGGTATCCTTATGCCCCACCCAGAACAAAATCCTGGATACGGCCTTGCTTGTGCCCCTCCCAGAAAGAAATCCTGGATCCGCCCCTGCATGATATATCATTTCACATGGAGTAATTACTATTTTCTCTTCAGGGATTGGCAGGATAAACAGACCGAGGATCAGGCTGATGAAGACAATAATTTTGCTTAAGAAGTTCATCAGTAACGATCTATAAGTATGTAACCATGTAAGTTCCATGCCCAGCCTTGTGCTCCCATAACTTAACAAGAATTCAAAAGAATGAAGTTTTAATTTTAAATCCTCAAAGCCAATCAGCATACTTTTGAATGTTTTGATAAAATTCGAGCAATATGTTTTTACCTTTTGAAGATTTCTGTAATTTAGTTATTACCATGTGTGGCCTAGGGGGTCATAAATTTTTTTAAGTGTTTCTGTCTTAGATGTTTCCTATTCAGTTTGTAAGTATCTCACTCACTTCATTAATAATGATTAACTATCGATGACTAGATATCTATCTTTGGTATGTCCACCGCTGCCTCAACATGTACATAAATAATGAGAAAAATAAACTCTTCAGCATTTATTTGTTGCCCATTTTATTGTATAATTTTAGCACCCAAATTCTGTGCATGTGAAATGACTAACAATTGATAGAGTGGAAAATCTTCAATTTTGTTGTTGTAAATTGATCATTATTTGGGAGAGCATTTTATTTAGCAGAAATGTTAAGGCAGTTTTTCCTCAGCAAGTGTCACTACAGAAATGCTAGGTGTGGAACTAGTTTTTCTAGTATGTAGCAGGTGTGGCACTACACTTTTTCAGCAGGTGTGATGTGACAAGTTTGCCGCAGGTTTGATGCGACAAGTTTGCTGCAAGTTTGATGCGACAAGTTTGCTGCAAGTTTGAAAAAGCGTAACTAGGAGGCTTGATTCAAGCTTGCCGCAAGCTTGCAGGCTTGTCATGACAAGCTTGGTTAGTGATAGGTGTGCGTTTATGATCGAGATTCGCTACATACATCGAGATCCAAAATTCATTAGTCGACGTTCATTTCGTTCGTTGGTCCTCAAAATAATTTTTCTGGAATTTCTTAGTTTGAAAAAATTGGAAACGGAATCCACAATGGACTTAGTGTTCCCCAAAATTTAGTACTTGACGTCATTTCCTTTACTTCTGCATTTATGAGATATAGTTATGCGTAGCTTTCTATCACAATAACATAATTTATGCAACTAGCGCATATGCCTTTCGATTTTGATTTTCTAGTACATGTTCCATTACGAAGGCCTCGCTTTAAAAACTCTTCAGTGAGCATTTTAGAAAAAAACATGGAAGTGGGATTGGTGGATCTTAAAATTGTCATACTTCACACATTAGAATAATCAAAAAAAGGTGAAATAATTTACGTTTTCGTATAACCAAACCGGCAATTTCGCCCAATTAAGCAGCAGCTACGTAACACTTCAGTAGCCTAGGCTTCATCTCCTCCAATATAACCTTCATTTTTGAAGACCAGGCGTGGGTAATCCACGGCCCGTACTTATCCCTTAACGGCATTTCAAAATGGCCCGCAAAACGATTAAAAGCAATTAATTTTACCTTATAGATAGTGCTCAGTAAGACTATGGATTCCTTAAAAAATTAAACTAATATTTTACAAACAAAAGTGACCTGAGAAGGCTGTTAATTGCACCCCATATTGCCATACCAACTTAAGATAAGAGCCTGTGCATTGAGTATGTGCGTGCGAGTTTTTTTTCCGACACCTACTTTCTATGAAAAGATGTAAAACTTGCTGGGCATGAAATGCCACGGGGCCGCCATAATCTTGCACACAGCGTAATAATCACTATGCTCACTACAAGTAATTTCTAATTTGTATGTAATAAATATAAATTAAAATAACCTTCGACCATCTACCTTCACGGAGTTCAGAAAACTACAAATAGTACATATGCTAGTTAATGAAATATGAATAGTGCGGTTCCCTGCTCTAGACATAGGAATATAAAAATTGAATCGACTGAAAAACAGGAATACTCAAATGCCATAAGTAAGTTTTTGTGAGCAAATTATTAAGTATTATTTTAACACTAGAACGACGGCAGGGGTTATTTGACCCATTTTCAGAATTCAAATTTATTTTCCTCTTATTAAAATATTTTTTTTAATTTTGAAACTTTTTGACTTTGTTCATTTTGGTCTATATTTTGATAAATTAGTGAAAATTTAACAATAATGTTTTGTTTTAAATTTTTATGACGTGTTATGCCTAGAAGGACGGTTGGGGGTCATTTGACCCACAACTAGTTTTCGCGCTATTTTCTTGCCCGTGGGTACTTGAGTGCCATGTATATCATAAAATCAGCAAGAGGTTAGTGTGGTAGATGATTTGCTTTATTTTGAATCTGGAAGTACCCGGTTCAATGCCAGTTTTGTCCCAAGGGCTCCTATCTGTATTCGAAAACCTAGGTATAGCGACTTGTTGTGCACAATATTTCGATATTTTTTGGGCAGCAAAGGGGGAAAAAAACCTTTTCAATCCTTGATTTGCGTATATTCATGTAATTATGATATTTTAATTTTGTTTTATTTATTGTTCAATGATTATTATTGTTCAATGATTATATTACCCACACCGGAAAATCGTCACGTATCCCAAGAATTGTTTTCCGTCGTCCAAGATTCAGAGCTCTTAGAGACATTATTTTAAATATCGACTCATCAGGTTTACGAATAACTTTCATTTTTCTGGTCTGACAGCACTGCCACTTGACCTGGCCCCTTTGCCGTGTGTCCAGCATTTATGCCGCCTGACGCCGTCAGGGTTTGGGGCGGGTTGACTGCACGCTGCTTCCTGGGGAAAAATCCTGTCTCTTTTTCAGAGAGCGGAGGAATTGGGTGGACTGTAAAACTCTACTGTAAATCCTACCCTTGCAATCCGCACGTAGGTCAGAGAAGAAGAATTACTGCAAGTTCCTGGAAGACACGAATCAGGATACGGTTGGCGGTTGAGTCCCTGCCTTTCGAGCGGCAATTAGCGTTACTTCTGAAAATGTTGTCCTTTCGTATGAATTTCTAATGCTCTCCAGCTCTCTATAGCTCCAATAAAACTAGAGAAGATTCTACCATAATGCGCTTTGGTTTGCAGATTTTTTTGCATTCATATCAATAACGAGTTGAGGAACAAAGTAAGAAGTTGAGAAATATATCAAGAGAAGAGAATCGTCGCGATTCAAATAGCTGTAGGGTCATTCCACGTCAAATCACCCAGAAATTTTCAAAATGACACCCAACGACTCGGATTTTGATGAAATTTTTGTCACAAGCTACTATCACCTATCTAATGACCCATGTAAAATATTTCTTCTCTCACTCTCATAGTTTGCAAGATATGAGGAGTCAAAGTTTGAGATGTTTGCTCAGAAGTGGTGCTAGTGGGAGTCAAATTCCAGAGTGCAGGGCACAGGGTAAAAATTCATAACTCAGAAACCACATAATATATTTGAATGAAATTTTGACCCCTTGTCTATCCAAGTACATAGCTTCCATAGTAATGTCTTTTATTCTCCTTGCATTGCTATGTTGGCCAAAATGATGTCAACAGTTGCTAATTAACAGATTCTTTTAGCTCAAAAACATTACTTCATATTTTCAGAATTATCACCAAAAGGCAGAGCAGTTAACTCATCCAATTTTTTTTTTTTAATTGAAGGTTATGTTTTAAATTGAATGTGCTCCAATATACTGTGAAATAAAAATGGTGGTGTTTTGACTGCCACTATGAGTATTTCAGGTTTTACTTTTTTTCTGCCCCTGTGAGAGGGATTTTGGACACGTACTGTAAGATAATAAGTATAAGTGTAACCATACCTTCATGAGGATATATTTGAAATATTGGTCAGTAAATCTAAGACCAAACATGTAGTCTAGTGAATGTGGCTCTTGTTCATACATTTTTTCTAATAGCAATACTTGGCTTGTGGCAGCTTAGGGTAAAAAAATCCAAATGGCTCAGAAATGTGAAATGATGCTTTTTTTCCTGGAATTTACCCATTTTTCAAGTGTTTAGTTTATGGAAAGATTGGTATCAAAATACATTAGGCTCTTACTGTGCATTAGAGGATAAATGGAAATACTAATTTCAATAAAAGTATTTAAATAATACACTTCAATGTGTTTAAGGCATCTCCCGAACATCTCTGGAGGCTCTCTCGGGCAAACTAAATGCTTTACAATACCACCAATTCCATCATATGGGGATTTTCCATGGCTTCCCTAGTAGCACAATTTGTGTTCAGAGTATGCTCAGGGCATTTTCAACACATATGTAAGATGTGTTCAACATAATTTGAGCACATGCTGAGCATATGTAAATGTCCGGCAAGGCATATGCTCAACATATGTTCAACACAAGTTTTCAACATATGCTCAGCATGTTTTCCACACATGCTCAACATATGTTTTTAACATATGCTCAGCATATTACCCACTTATGCTCAACATATGTTTTTAACATATGCTCAGCATGGTTTCCAATTATGCCCAACATATGTTTTTAACATATGCCCATCATTCTCCCAAAATATGCTCAGCATACCCTAGTGAAAATATCTACAGGATTTTTTTTCCGATAGTAATTTGACAATGGGAAACATTTGTTTCTATAGGAAATTTTTATGTTCCTACAGGAAAATTTTATTTTCCCATAGGAACCTAAAATTTGCCTATAGGAACAATCATTTCCCATTGTCAAATTACTAAAGGAAAAAGAAATCCTATGGAGATTTTCACTAGGGTGAGGTTGCATCCATTTATCCCCCTTATGAAAAGTATTCCCTTACAACCTTGCAATACCTATAGATGCACAAATTCTCTCCTTTTTACCGCTCCTGCCTTTCACTGTGGACTTAGGGCATGATGTCAGACCTACACATTGCATTCACTCAAGTTATCAGATTAGCACTTTAAATTGAAAATGTTTAATCATTAATACAACTAAATTTGGTCAAGGATTTGAAATCGCCAATGTTAATTTAAAATTTATAAATGATAAGCATTCGACAGAATAAAGCATTGATGGTACTGATTATCATGTTGTCTAACCCTTCAACATCCTCTTTAGCCCTGTCATCGTACAGCTCTCACCAGCTCCACTGCACATGTGCATCTGAAAGCATTACACTCCACACTGCTAGATTACAACGTACGAAAGATTGAACGAACAAGGAAAAGGGCTAAGGCATGTTTTAGTAACATTAATAAGAATATTGATACATAGGTGGTATCATGAGCCACTATAATGCTTTAGCCCAAATTATTTGTAATTATTTAAGTCTACTGCCACTTTATCCTTTGATGGAGCTCCTATGGAATATGTAATCAATTGGTAGATAATGGATTACATAGGATATAATAGGAGAATCAAGTATGACATAGTTCTGCAATTTGATAATGAAGTAGATTTATTCTAATAAAAAAACATAAGCATTTAACATTATCAACAAATATTTCAATCCTATTCTTTTCCTTGATTTCCCTCAGTCTTCTTCAGGCAGCATGACCGTCGTAGCCACTCCCCAGTTAACTCAAGAAAGGCACATTTATCAGCACTGCTAAACATAAGACAAGAGTGGAGAGCATCTGTAGATTAAAATAAACAGAAATCAATATTTATCCACTAAACAAGCACTAAACAGCAAAAAATTATTACTTCTTTAACCTGAAAATGGTGAATATTGACATCTTTCATGAATGGTAAATTAACATTAAGTTGCAAAATTTAAAATTTGCATGAGACAGACTAAGGAGAGGAAGTAGCAGTAAGGGAAGTATTGCATCATAAGTTCACACAATATGTAATGTAAAAGTTATTCATGTCAGCTAGTGTATATACATTGGTCTTAAATATCAATAATCCTACAATACATTTCCATGTAAGTCCATCAACATAATACAATTATTGAGAGCTAGATGAAGATAATACTAATAGATTAGTGAGGTCATGAACATTTTAAGACACCGATTCATTTCCATGCAAGAGGGTGAAGTTCTTCAAAAAATAAAAATGTCATTTTTTTGCATGACTATAAACAGACATTTCTCATTAACAGATTTTGCATTGCTTAAAATATGTAATGAAATATGGAAAGCAAGAAAATTATGATGAACCTGAGAGTATCATGTTTAACAGAACAAACGGTTCAATTGACAACATTAAATTTAATTCCACTATATAATGTGGAGCCTTATATTCCATAAAAAATCGCTTAAGATACACATTATGTGACTTTGGTCTCTAATTGTCCATGAAATTATAAATACCAATGCGCATATGGTGTATGTCTTGAAATCCGTGAAACCCAAGCAATATATATGCCAGATTTGGCTAGTATTTGAGGCACGAACCACAGGAATACTGTAGATACTGCAAATAAACTCGATTATTTTTGTCCCCTTACTTCTGAGTGAATCGCCTAAGTGCTAAAGTAAATTTTTAGTAATCTGATGGAAAAACTAACGATAGTACGTATCATGCACTCCTTTTGAGCCATCCCCATGGGTTACCCATGCCAATTCTTTGTTTCGTTCCCTCATATCAGAGTGCAACTGTGTTAACATGATTCCTAGTCGAGACTACTCATATTTACTGTTAGCACTTCGCTGCGACAGTTATTCACAAAATAAGTTCGTTAATGATACTTGGTTACAAATTAGTTAATTATGCATCAAAATGATACCATGAAAGAGAGGGCTAATTCATCATCCAGCGATTAGTTAGCATTCATGAAATGGTGCTGTTATCATAATTTGATGGCCTTGTTACAATATTAGCATGAACAAAAAAAGGGTTTATGAATAGATTCACAAACGAAATTAGAACAGGCTCTAAGCCTTGACCAAGAATTTATTACTTCCTTCACATTTTATTGTGGCTATGATTGATTTTGATCGAACATTTTCGCACTCACTCGGTTACATGCATCATATTCGATCCAAGTATTTACATTGGGCAGGAATAACTTAATACGGCATTTACGACCACAATTCAGTTCATAAATAGCCATTGAGAACTTTTACCATACCACACAAGAACAGTCAGAACTAAAATAGTAATATCATACATTCATCCGTTCATAAACAGCGATTGAGAACTTTTACGATATCACACAAGAACAGTTAGTACTAATTGTAAAATAGTAATTTCATATATTTATCTACCAATGTACTTACATTTCATGCTTCTAGATGATTCCGAGGTAACTGGGCTCTCTCCTCTTGTATAAACTATAAAGTAACGTAAACAACGTGCGATTTGAGCAATGAAATCATAGCAACATGAACACACACAACAACGTCGACGCATGCGTCTCCATGCGTCTCGCTCTTCAATTATTTTTAGTGTTAAAATCAGGGCCTTGGTTAAAATTATGAATTGATATACTTGAATTAGAATAAACTAGAACCAGATATATTCCTTTACATTAATTATAAAACTAGCATGCAGTATTTGAATCCTGATCGCTGATTTGTCGACGAAATATTTCTCAGAACGCATAGATATTTTCTTGAAAATATGATCAACATATTTCGTTGAACACATGTGGAGCATATGTCTACGTATATATGCTCAACATATTTCGTTGAACACATGTGGAGCATATGTCTACGTATATATGCTCAACATATTTTGTTGAACACATGTGCAGCATATTTCTATGAAAATATGCTCAACACATCGTCTGAACATATGCTGGAAATATTTCGAGCATATGTTGAAAACATGTGGTTTTAAACATCTGCTGAACATATTTTCAGCATATGCTAATGTTGTGTGCAAAACATATTTCCCTGACATAATCTGAGCATATGCTCAACATTTCTTGTGCTACTAGGGTTGTAGCAAAGAATGTCCATGATGCCATTAAGGAGAAATCCTGGTAATGCTTGCAAAGGTTGAGAAATATTTTGCATTTCTTGTACCGTCCTGCACAACCATCACAAAAGTAACTCAATTTTTTTACTATAGTAAAATTTTCCTTAACAAAGCAAAATATTATTCTTTGGGTTTCATAAACAAAAGCTACATCATGCTCTGAATCATCTGACAAGATGCATAAACTGGAAATAATAAGCTGTTTAGTCAGGTGATCTAGAGTATAAATCACAACAGGGTGTACCGTACAACTATCACTTGTCCAGTGATTCCCTTGCGCCTCATCCTGGATAACATATGAGTAGTTCTCGCTGAAGTCAAAGAGAACAGCTGCTTCATGGGGTCCAAGATTTTCTTTCATTTTCTTAAGGTAGTTTGCCTGTACCTTCGTAATAAATGAATGTGGCACCAGTTTTTCCACTCTTTCAATTTAAGTTGATGGGTACTCATCAAATGTCACCGTGAAGTTCACCAGTTTGGAAACCCACTGACTGTATGAAACTTCATCTCCGGGGTCACATTCTTCAAACTTTTTCAGCAGTAAGCTTTTCAATTTTTCACGTGAAGGACACTGAGAGCAATGTCGCAGTATACAGTCCCTATTATTTCTAGAGCACACGAAATAACCAATTAGGTCCTGGCTTGTTTCCTCTATATTACAGGCTCTAAGCAATAGGTTGACATTTTAATGAATTATGCAAAAACACACTGAATGTGTTCCAGGACATCCTGCTACCACAATTTGGACCTGCAACATTTTGGACCTAGGTTGCAGAATTTAGAAAAGCCAATTTTAATTCTGGGGAAGTCAAATTTAAAAGTGGAATACAATTCTTTCAAGTTAGCAAGTAATAATCTCTTCTGAACATGTACATTTTTGGAGATACTTATGGAATCTTTCTTTCCAGGCATCATTCTGGAGTACTTATCACTTTCATAGAAAGTCCTAACTAATTGTAATGTTTTATTTTTGCCTTCCCTTTTCTCAATTCAGGTGCAGCTAATTTTCCATTGTCTCTGAAAAGTTCTGTTGCTTGGCGGGCAGTGTACTCACTCACATGAAACTCTTCCATTACTTTCTTCCTGCTCCATGAAGTTGGTACCAATGATAACAGATGTACCTTTCCTTTATGGGTGCTTGATGAGTCAACTTTTTGTTTGATTAACCCGTCAGCGTCCAAAGTTTTTTTTTAAATTCACACATATTTCACTTTTAAAAAATATGATACATATGAACTTCACACAAAGAACACCATTCAAACTGACTGAATAATGGAGGAAACCTTCTACTAAGTATGTGCACCGACGTGTATGCTAAAATTCGCGTATTAAATACATTGCCGGAGCATTGGCTCAGCACTGGGTGCCCTATGGCACCCGTGGGCGTTGACGGGTTAAGTCTATGAGCACATCTATATCATGAACTATCTGAAGTAGTTCTTTTGGCAGTTTTGGGTCATCCTTTTCTGGAGATTTCTGGAGATAATTCTTTATCAAGAACTCTTTTAACTTTCCTTTTAAAATTACTGCATGCTGACTCTACTTTCCTTTTAGCGTAGGTTGACCTTCTGTGAGATGATATGCCATGAAATTTTAAAGGTGACGCCTCTATATCTTGCAGCGTTCTGTTAAGTAGCTCAGTTGATTTTTCTTGGGATACTGTTGTTTGAAAATTCAAAATACTATCACTGCTGTCACTATCTACTGCTTCAACATCAGAAAGCTCATTTCCAAACCTGGAGTGTTCCTGTACTTCCTCCCTACATGGCTGGCATACTTTCATTCCTGGCACTAATTTCCGAAGAGTTGGGATTTTACAGGCCTTTTCTGTAAATTCAAGACTTATATTTCTCAGTGATTTTGATATTTTCTTCTTGTGGCTCTTAAAAGGATCAAGACAATATATTTGGTAGGTTTCATACTTTTTCAACTAGTATATTCTGTGATGTTCGCAGACATTGGATAGGACTTCCCCAGGTACACCACTTCTGAGAGATAACAGCTGTTTTTCAAGCATACTCATGATCTCAATTTTGTTCAGTTGCACCACTGGTGTGTAGCTTTTTTTGAGGCAATCAGATGCAGTTACTTTTCCAATGCTGCACAGTTCAACAATTTGCTCATTTTGAAGCATAGTGGAGACACTAACCTTTTTTAATGTCAAAGTTCACAATGAGCAGCTTCGCCTAACTCATAGCACACACAATTAATGTACAGGTAAAAATACACTGATCGTACACACAGAATAAACTTGGACACCCGTGGAGCATCTTTACACAAGAAGACTTGGCAGAAGATTAAAAGTGGTACCCTAGAATCTATTTTGATTTGTCATGCCCTCACTGCGATACATTGTAACACTTTATTCTTCCTAGAGGTTGCACTTAATTCACTTATTCCTTGGGGAGATGGAATAACACTGAAAAGTGAGGCTGAATAGGTGGGATTGCATTACCTTCTCAAGTTTGTCATGTAATACAATCATATGTGAGGCAGGGGAGAAGGGCACATAATGTCAGCATTATCTCTCCCAGTGAAATAGAAATTTAATACTCCAGTTGCCATCAAGGAATGTGGATATTGGTGACAACCTGCTGCATATCTATAAGTAATACCATTTGCTCTGCCAGCTCTTCCATCACTAACGGGTTTGGAAGACCGTACTTCTTCTGTGAAAGTGAGGCTAACTTTGTACAACTCCAGTTCAGCGGGGCTCATTTAATCACTTTTTCACAGATCTTAACAAACTTGTACATGTGCTTATGATGACCACTGGTTTTTTGGATTAGTGATTTCTAAACACGAGGAAGAACATGATGTGAAAGTGAAATTTATGTACCCATATCGAAAATCCCCATGTGATGGAATTGGTGGTATTGTAAAGCATTTAGTTGCCCGAGAGAGCCTCCAGAGATGTTCAGGAGATGCCTTAAACACATTGAAGTGTATTATTTAAATACTTTTATTGAAATTAGTATTTCCATTTATCCTCTAATGCACAGTAAGAGCCTAATGTATTTTGATACCAATCTTTCCATAAACTAAACACTTGAAAAATGGGTAAATTCCAGGAAAAAAAGCATCATTTCACATTTCTGAGCCATTTGGATTTTTTTACCCTAAGCTGCCACAAGCCAAGTATTGCTATTAGAAAAAATGTATGAACAAGAGCCACATTCACTAGACTACATGTTTGGTCTTAGATTTACTGACCAATATTTCAAATATATCCTCATGAAGGTATGGTTACACTTATACTTATTATCTTACAGTACGTGTCCAAAATCCCTCTCACAGGGGCAGAAAAAAAGTAAAACCTGAAATACTCATAGTGGCAGTCAAAACACCACCATTTTTATTTCACAGTATATTGGAGCACATATTAACCTTCAATTTAAAAAAAAATTGGATGAGTTAACTGCTCTGCCTTTTCGTGATAATTCTGAAAATATGAAGTAATGTTTTTGAGCTAAAAAAATCTGTTAATTAACAACTGTTGACATCATTTTGGCCAACATAGCAATGCAAGGAGAATAAAAGACATTACTATGGAAGCTATGTACTTGGATAGACAAGGGGTCAAAATTTCATTCAAATATATTATGTGGTTTCTGAGTTATGAATTTTTACCCTGTGCCCTGCACTCTGGAATTTGACTCCCACTAGCACCACTTCTGAGCAAACATCTCAAACTTTGACTCCTCATATCTTGCAAACTATGAGAGTGAGAGAGGAAATATTTTACATGGGTCATTAGTAGAGATGGGTCGAATAGCAGATTTCTCGAATTCGAATATCGAATTCGAATATTAAATCATTGCTCGAATATTCGAATACCTCGAATTTCGAATACCTCGAATACTAAATGATGAATGCTGGAATGTTTGACTCGGTTGCCTATGCAGCAGGCAACACAAGATTTTGGGGAGTAATTTTGATTTCCTTTAAATGATTCGAACAGGAATTTAGCTGATTAATGAATATTTTAATTTTATGGAAACAATTGGGCATATAATTAATTCAACTAACATCGCTTTACCCCCACTTCTGCTGCCAAGTGCTGGCTGACAATCTGAGGCATTTTGCAAAATACAAGCTCTTTTCCACCGGATTTTCTTCAATTATTTTCAGTCCATCTTTGGGAGTTCTCACGAGATAAGAAGATGAATTTGAATTGCTATCAGGGAGAAACCAAATATTCTGAGAAAATATCCCTTTGTCTGGGACTGTAACAATAAAGATTTATCGCACCACTCATTAATTGTAACTTGATATATGCGTTCGGAAAAAAATACCGCATCAACTTCCGAGAAGCTCTGCTGCTCATATCGAGTTTCGCCAGAATGCTAAGTCTCCGTCGTATTTTGACATTTATTTCTTTGCGTAAAATGCTTAAATAAACTCAGAAATACGTCGTGTTTGGTCTCATTCTTTTTTAAATTACGCGCACATTACTAATATTTCAATTCAATAGAGGTGTAACATCAATTGACGAAAGTCATTCTTAGACACCTTTTGTGCTAATAGATGACTCATGCAGCGGTTGACTCCCACAGAAATGGGGAACTTCGAAGCTGGTAGGAAAAAAAGGTCAGTGGGGAAGAAAAGGGAGGGCCGGAAACACGTTTCTATTGTTCTCGTGTAACTTGGTATTTTTTCGAAGCTAAGGTCTTCGTAATATGATCCCTGCGCGAGCTGTGACCTTTTTTTATTTCGAAGAAGAGGAAAGCCTCAGAGGGGGGGCTAGTGCTGAATGGAGAGGGATACCGGATCTTGGGAAATGCGCTAATGTAAGTATCCCACGGTACTCACACAGCAGTTGACCTCCAGAAATGGGGAACTTCGAAGCAGGTAGCCAGAAAAAGGTCAGTGGGCGAGAAAAGGGGGGAGGGCGTGAAACACGTTTTTATTGTTCTCGTAACTCGATATTTTTTTCGAAGCAGGGGTCTCCGTAATGCGATCCCTGCGCGAGCTGGGACCTTTTGTTTGATTTCGGAGAAAAGGAAAGCGTCAGAGTGGGCGAGGCGAGTGCTGAATGGAGGGGGATAGCGGATCGTGGGAAATGCCCTGAGGTTGCTATCCCACGGTACTGAGGTTCTCCTGGTGGGGGGAATCGGGGATTTTCGCATTTTTCACCCAACCATTTTCGGTTCCCCTCGTCGAACTCTTTTCACCGCTAAAATCCACGAGTTTGATGTAATTCGTCAACTTGCGTAAAACGGCGCTGCGAGCACTAAATAACTACAGTTCTCTACATTTTTCCGAGTCAACTACCAACGACGTGCGTGCGACAGTGTATGACGCGAAATTCAAAGTATTCGAGGTATTCGAGGCGGTACTTTTCGCATAACTATTCGAAACCTCGAATATCGAATACTTTCTAATATTCGAGGTATTCGAGTATTTGCGGATACTATTCGCACATCTCTAGTCATTAGATAGGTGATAGTAGCTTGTGACAAAAATTTCATTAAAATCCGAGTCGGTGGGTGCCATGCCTGGGTGAACTGACATGGAATGACCCTGTAGGGAATATTGAAGATCAGTCTGGAAGTGAATCGTAAACATCAGTTCAAGGACATTAAGACCAATCCATCAATATCTGCGTGTGATGGAAGCGACGAAGTCCAAGATAGTGAATCCGATGGCGACTTTGGCGTGATAGCAAATGCTTAGCTCTATCCAACAAAATGCAGCTGTCCTTTTATGAGGTAATTTCCAAATAAACCAGACAAATTTGGAATCAAGTACTGGGTTTTGACAGATGTGAAATGAAAATACAGCCCAAATGAAATTCCACATTGTGGCGAAGATGTTGATATGCCATCAAATCAAGCTTTGGGGAAATAAATAGTTACTAAAGTGACCGTAAAATACAAGAATGCAGGAATAAATGTAACTTGTAACAATTATTTTCCATCCATCCAGCTGGCAGGAAGTCATAAAAAAATGGAATACTTCTCTTGCATGGACGATCTGAAAAAATCAGGCGTGACGCACAAATATCCATGACCCCTAAAATAGCCATGTAATCCATTCAACGCGAGTGTTCAAAAATACCTTAGGCCATACTCTTACGTAGAATCAGGCAAAATAGAACAATAATGTACTTTCACTCAGCAGCATGATCTCAGGCGACACCATTTCCGAAACGAATAAAAGAATACCAGAGACCATCCTATTTCATAATAAAAACAAAGCGGGAGTAGACATGATGGATAACATGTATCAATTTATTTACACATCTCCAAATCCAACGGCCATATCTCCACGGGCACAAAAAAGAAAAAGGTGCCAAATACCGTCAAATTGAATCATTGCACCAATTTCCTTTCCATTTTCCAAATTCCTTTTCATGTTCAAATGGCTGGTGTCTTAACACCCCCTGCCACACGCTTTTAAGCGGCTTGCAGGTTAGTGAGTAGATTAAGATGTAGATGAATAAATCTTCCAATGAACGCATTCAGCGCAAAAAAATATTTTGTGGAAACAGCGCTGAAAAAATACTGCCTGTCTGAGCTTTACAACAAAGTAATAAGTTTTAAAAATTTTAATGTAAATTTTGTAAACCCAGTACCCCTATTGTTTAAACATGTAGCACAACTTTTGTATTGAGTGTATGTATTTTCATTATTTGATTTGCAATCAACTACTACATACGGTTTAATTCATGATTCTTTAAAATAATTGTTATTAACTTTTGACGACGGAAATAATATTTAATAATGTTAAATAGTGTTCTTAATGAACTGATTCAACAATTATTACGATTAAACTGAATATTGGTTGAAAATTAGGCGTTTTATTCCCAAATACATTTTAGGGGTCAAATGACCCCTAGCCGTCCTTCTACGTAGCGCGAAACTCCCGTCCTCCTAGTGTTCATATGAAAGTGGCAAACTCTTGCCTATTCATTTGCTATTGCGCACGGCATAGTTTTCTTCTAACTAATGCATAAGATTGCACGAATAACGATAGTAAATAAGTGTGAGTGACCAATGTGTGTACCACATGAAATGACCTGTTATAGCATTAAAATCGAAAATGGCATAAAAATAACTCCAATGTTCGCCAAAAATAACAAAAACTAATTCTTTAAAATTCGTAATTTTATCTTATTTACCCGCAAAACTCATTAAACTGCTAATTTACTCTACTCATCTAAATTTTCCATCGATTTAAAATTACTGCCATAAAATATACACGTTACCACAAAAATATACGCAAATAAAAGTGGAATAAAAAAGTTGACTCTTGAGTGCGACTCATAATTAAGTAGGTACCCCTGTGTGAACGGAAGGGCCATTGTTGAGTATAAATAGCAGAAATGAGTTTTTAAATGTATACTGAAGTGCCGTTTGTAGACGAGGCAGTTGTAGTAAAGCAGGGAAAGAGTTGTAAGAAGCAGTTGAAAGCACGGTCTTTAGCGAGCGCGCCATGTGCAAAATGTTGAGCAAAAGGTATTTAAAGTGAAGCCCTGGTGTTGTAGTGAAGGCTTATAGAAAAACAAGGAAGAAAACCTGGTGAAATAACGGCAATAATAACCGTAGGGGTGAATGGATTCTATCTGCGTGAAATTCCATGGTAGCCATTTGCAGCGCTTTTTCTTTTTTTTCATTGACTGAAATCTTTTAACATGGCAGTGGACATCTACGAAAGGAAATAGCCATGAATATTATAAAACAAAGTGAATATATTGTGAGAAAAAGGTAGCCTGTAGCATTCGGTCTCGATTCCTTAAGGAATTCATTTATTTTTCGGAAATACCTCTTCTTGCATTTTGATTATAAAATGTAATTTCCTACATAATTTATATGAACTTTTAAATACGGCTTGCCTTAATGAGAGTTTCCATAGCATCTGACGATCAATATTAGCTCATTTCCAGTTTCAGGACCACACCACGCGACGAAAGAAGCGATAATTGGTCTAAGAGACAACGAGGCTTTATTTCATTCGTTGGTTTAATCCATTTTGATGGAAATGTAGTACCTCCTCAATCCTGTTGAACCACACCGAATTTGATACCAATGGGTGGACAAAAATAGTTTGCCTAGATTATTTAAGGTAAAAAAATTCACCAAGGGAAAGGACTGGTGTCAATTTTATCAAAATTTGAATTCAAATTTTTACATCTAACACTAATCTAAATTTTATAATTCATGCCACTTAATGAAGGATTGACCGTAGAACAAGAAATAGAAACTAAATGATTATGACTTTTCTTATGATTTAAATTTGCAAAACATTACTTTACCTGTAACTATGTCGGTCGGCACTGCAGTAGTAGAGATAAATGAAGCGGAATCCCAGGTAGAAAATAGCAGCCACAGAGAACCACAATGGATAGAGGGCCATGGCAATCGAGAGTGCAATGAACCTGCAACCTATGGATACGGAAGAAAACCACAGGTTAATGCAGGAAGAGAAAGTTAAAATTCTGAAAATATGATTTACATTTATTGCTCAACAATATAATTACTCTTGTTTGCCATAAGAAAAAAGTAGAGGATGAAAGGTAGTCCTTGCACAAGGTCCGACCGACGACAATACGTGCGGATTATTACGAAACAACATATCCAGAGCACATTCCGAGGTAACCTCGTTCCCCGTTGGAAACACGCGCAACGATGAAAAACATGAAAATGCCTTTTCGCATGCCGCTCAATAAAGAAATGCATAATTGATGTGTGATGCAACACCACCAACCACTTCCAACGCAAGTTTGACAAGTGTGGTGTGAGTACTTTGCAACGTGACTAGACTTGCGCAACGACTCAGAAGCAATTGGACCCCTTTTCGGGAAGGTTGGCAGTTTTATTAGTGATTAGATGACCCAGTGAACTAAGTATTACCTTCTTCTATCTATCTATATGCAATTAATTAAGACTAGTTAAACTATTTCAGATACAAACACAAAATTGAATTTTACCAGATACTAATATGATATATTACCTTGTAAGTGGGCATGGAATGCTGCTCCCCCCTCTCATTACTTTCTTATTATTGCTTTTATTACTTTCTTGATACTCATAATTTTTCCCACATTCCCAACGGCAGCGACATCCTTACGGAAACAGTTGATGCCGTGTCCCTTTACACATCTATCCCCCACGAGGAAGGAATTCTACTTGCTTCACCATTTCCTTTCGCGAGGATCTACACCGTATTCTCCATCCACCAGTCATAAGCAAGATGGATATTCAGTTCGAAAACAATGACGATTTGCAATGCTAAGGAGTGCCGATGGTCACAAGAATATAAATGATTAATGCGATGTTGAAATGATGCTCGGGATCTGATCTGGTTGCCGATATTATTTTCTGAAACTATGTACTCTCGCGATGCCTCCTTGCACTCAGACATCACTCTCGCGATGAGCACCGACTTTTCGTATTCCGACTCGTCACCCATTCCCAAGGCTACTTAAGGAATATTTGAGGTCACCGTTGAAGCTCTGCATCAGGAGGGGCGGGATTTGTTGACTCCCGATTTTTGTTGCGGAGGACCACGGACCAGCGTAAAAAAAGCTCTAGAAATCAATGTTCTTTTCAGAGGTCGATTCCAAGAGCTGCTGATCGGATATCCAGTATCCAGACATTTCATTTACCAGTCTTATCTCTATAGCCTATTCAGCTTAACAATCCCAAAATTCGTTTAATCGCCATAAAACTCTGGTGTCATCCCACCTTATCCTGCGTAGAGTGATCTATAATGATGTTGTTTATGTTAATCATTTGGCTCTTAATAACATAATTCCACTTTTTTCATGATTGCTGATATAATTGGATGTTCTGCTAGAGTAATATAGATGTAAATGAATTTAATTATCGTGTAAATTAGACAATATTTGCACAGACTTCGAAATAAGTTGGAATGCATAGCGTAATGGCTTACAAATATGTGGGTTATATGTATTATGCATTAGAAACAGGTATGTACTTTGGTTTGGAAGTATATCAATTTGTGTATTATTTGATATGTATTTGGCACCACTGCCTTTTGACATGTATACATATAATAGAGCTACAAATTGGCCCTATTTACACTTTTTGGAAGTTTGTGACAATCCATTACGGCGTGCAAGTTTTACCACAGGTAAAATGCTTCCTCGTCTCCGGCTGCTGAAGTCGAGACAAAGATTTAGGGCAAGAGGAGATGCAGGACCTATCAGCGGACCAAAACTACGGCCCGGGAGTACCCGATTCGGCGTTAAGAGCCGAAGGAGCGGCTAAATTCTGCGCAAAATATTTGACACATAAAATGTTAGTCTAGCATTAAAAAGTGTGAGTATTGGTTGAAATTGACTTTCGTAGTAGTAGTAGAATTGAGATAAAGGGTGCGTCGACGGCAAGGTCATTTTGCACCACTACTCAATCGTTTGATTCAAGACTCATTATAAATGGATCTTTACTATGCAATTTTTTAACATAAAAAAGAGGGAAGCTTTTAAATTTTGTTGAAAAGACCTATTTCCTTGAGAAACAAAATTGTACTATTTATATTGGTGGGGTGGTCTCCTAGAATAGATTCTAGGTCCCCATTCAGATTGAACCATGTCCGCGCATCACGGTATTTGTCGCACTCTGTCAAGATATGTCGGATGCTTAAAGGGCACCTACACTCGTCACATTGAGGAGCTTGCTTCTCTTCAGTAAAAAGAAAGCCATGAGTCAGAGGGCAGTGCCCTATCCTCAAACGAGTGATAACTACTTCCTCCCTTCGATTGATCCTGGTAGAGGAAGGCCAAGCTGACGTTGTATGTTTCATGCTTCGCAGTTTATTGTTATTCAAAGTCCTCCACGACTCCCTCCACTGTTCAAGTACAACATTTTTTAGTGACCCTCTTAGGTCTTCGTACGGAACTAGCGTTGATTTAATCTCTTCGTTAGTAAGAGCTTCCTTGGCCAACAAATCTGCTTTTTTGTTTCCGCGTATCCCCGCATGTCCCGGAACCCAGAGAAAGCAAACACTTATTCCCTTGTTCATGAGAGTCAGCAGCGTGGCATGAATGTGTTGAACAACTGGATTCATGGGTAAGAAGTCAGAAATGGATTGTAAGGAGCTACGGGAGTCGGTGCATTTGACAAACGAGCCATTTTCGTCACTCAAGGCTTCCAAAGCCATTTTAATTGCGAAGAGTTCCGCCGTATAAATGCTGCACAGCGGATGACTTTCAATTTAATCTCTATCCGTATTTGTTTTACGAAACCAATGGAGGCGTACATGAATAGGGAAAATATGTACCATTAGGTCACTCTTTAAAATGATTGTCCTCAATGTAATCCGGATGCAAACATTTGCAATTTCAGGTACTGACAAGAGTGTCCCGAGGTGGAATTGAGTAAATGCCAGAAAAAGAGATATTTTAATACTTTCAAAGCTATCTACATAGTCAATATATGGTTGCTAATTACGAGAGCAAGATGGTGGCAAGGCAAGCCAGGCGTGCATGTCTCTCCACAGTATTATTTTATTTCTGTGGTTACAACGTCTTCTTTTATGTTTTTCCAACGCAGATAGTGTTTCACTTTTTTGGGATGAGTTGCAGAAATGCTGTTAATGCAATTTTTTTATCATTGTGCTTTATACTGGTTTTGGTGTTTTTAGCCACCCTTCTCAATCGGGCCCAACACTCTCGGTCAACGTGACTCGTCGCTCCCGGGATTTGGCCTGCTTCCACCCCGGCGACCGTTTTTTTTTGTGGTGGTGTAATTCAGCTGCAAAAAAATAAAGTTTACAAAAAAGTCTTGCTTGAACAGTAGAATCCTGATTTAAGGTTTTTCCGGGGGGACAAAATTTAAAACACCAAATGCGGAAAAACACTAAATGAGGACCTGCCATTTTTTTCAGGTTTTAGGGTCTGTAATGATTGGAATGGCTTTTTATGAATAAAAAATATTATTTTAAGTAATTAATAGGTGCTGAATGCAGCAAAAAATTTTTAATGAAATGTTCTCTGCCCTGTGAAGGTTGGATAATACTTTTCAGGAATCAGCTAAAAAAATGGGTAGTAAAAATAAGTAATGAGAGGATGACAATTGTTTTAATGAAATATTTTATGAAAATTCTAATAAACATCAACTTAAAGTTCCCACTCAGATTATTATTATGGACATTAGTGATTCCATTTTTATGCATATTTCAGAGGTCTCGATGAAATTTAGAATTTTTTCTGTAAAAGTGACATGTAGGTGACTATAGCATTTCTAATATAATAAGAAAAGGTGTAAGTAGGTACTCGAAAAATCATCAGGAATGAGTGAAATAAAGGGACAGCAGAAGACTGCTAATCCCGAATTCTCAACTACCGAATATCTAGTAGGGAGGTTTTCTGGAATTTTGCCAACTTAACGTTTTCTGTTGCCTCGGCGAAACAAGGGATTTATGAGCCTTTAGAAAGCCTCCTATGTGCACATTTTGGATTTCAAGGCCATCCAAAAAAGTAGAATCTTATTTTAGTATGCATATAAGTCGATGGTGATTCAACTCGATGATAACACCAGATTCGTTGTCATATATCCGTGGCCTTATGCAGGTCGAATGGAGCCGGGAGAAGTTGCTTATGCAGCGCGCTGATCACCTTGACTCCGACTCGCCTTGTTTCTTGGCAGCTTTTAATGAAATTTGGTTACACCTTGAATGACGATTAGCTAAACTTTAAGTTAAGTGAAAAGGTTTAATCTTCAACACAACTGGATTTCATCTGAAAAATTGTCAGTGCCTCTGGAGTTTGGCAATTTCGTCAGGGTTATGATGTCGAAGTCAACCACCAAGGGATACCTGCCGGATTTTCATATTTTTCCGCACTCATCTATTTTACCCTGAGTATGAGGTGATTTTTTTTCCAGCATGAGCGATTTATTTAGAGTCATGGACCGTGATAGTTCATCAAAACTCTGATTGTCATTCTCTTTTGACATATAATAACACTAGATAAATATCTTTGAATCGACAGCGATATCAACCAGCCGCATGTCGGTATATGGGCTCCGGGATATCTAAATTACGATGTAAAATAATGTTGTTCCGTTAGGGAAGAATGCTCTCATTCACGATCATGACAGGGGAAACACTTCCTCGGTTCTTTCGCTGTTCCTCTGTGGAAACTGACCTTGGAATGGATTACAGAAAGAATCTTCTAGTGAACTGTGCAAATGATATTGGGCCTCTTTTGAAAGTAGAAAGCAGCGGACTGGAAAAATATTGGGCTAACAATGGACTGCCCGTAGAGAGTTGAGTTGAAATGGGCATAAGCAATCAATTGAAAACATTACGAGGAAACCATCATTGTAGCGGCCCTCGGAGGATAACTCGTGTCATCAGTCGTCACGTACCATTGAAGTTCACGAAGTGAAGGATAAGGTAGTTAGAGGTTATCAAGGGATGACTTAGCTCCATTAGATCGGATCTGATACAAAAAATGTCTGGCGTTTGGATCAGAAGGGAAGCAAAACATTACGAGAAGACAAATCACCCATCTTGCGAGTTGAAGGTTCCAGTGCTGCATTCCCGGAAGAAAGCAGTTGAAGAAGCGTTCCCCGGTAGATTCTATTGACGCTTGGTAAACTTTCATGAGACTCTTCTTGTTGATGAGCAGAAATTCGAAGATTTGGATAATCATTTGCATGGGCCGTCATGAAAAAACATTAAATCGGGCAAAAAAATCTTGTGCGGGAAAAATTTTTACGAACATAAATCCAGAAAATGCAAAATGCGGAAACACTAAATACGGATAATTTTTACATTATCCTAACAGGGAATGAATCGGGACCCCAAAAAATAAACGCTTAATGCGGAAAAATATTAAATGCTAAGACGATAAATCCGGATCCGGCAGTATTTGTTCATTTACGCTAAAAAATATGTTTTGATTTATAGATAACAGCTAATTTATTCATTTCATTGCTTTTCCCTAGCATCCTAGATAAACCTCTTTTTTTGCCATGTAAAAATGGAACTAAGTTATTTAAAGACATTATGTGCATGAGGAAATTTTGTTTTTTTTTTCACAATAAACTAAAATTTAGACTTTATTTGACGACACTCCAAGAATTTATTCACCGCAAAACTTTGCCTCTTATAAATATACTTACTTTTATTCATCATGCTCTTTGTCTTCATCTGATGTTGCATCTTATTTGCTTTTGAAATACCGTGAAATAAAATGTGATCATTAAACATGGAGAACACAGCTATTGCTGCTCGAATAAAATCATTTTAATCCTTCCAATGCATCATGTTTCACAATTATGAATTATTTATACAGTAAACTCTCGATTATACGAAGCAGGATTTTACGAAGTTTTCGATTATACGAAGTGATATGGCGGTCCCGGCGAAAAGCCTATGGTAAATACATGGCACTATTCGATTATACGAAGTTTCGATTATACGAAATGTTTTGAATTTACGAACCTCGGATCGGTCCCCAGGAGCGAAAGGCATTCGTTTATACGAACTATGGCGAAATATTTGTCAACACAACTAGTTACGCCGGCGTAAGTAGCTAAAAAAATCAGCGCTTCCAACTGTGGTTCATCAAAAGTGTGAAATCGTAAATGATAGTGCAACTTTGGAGAGAAAGGGTTCACCTTAAACCTCACGGTGGGAATTTAGGGGAAGTAGGAGTTCAGTAAAATATCGCGACTGACATAATGCCCCTATTTACGTGCCTATTCGTAAACATCGCATCGACAATACTTCGTAGTTTAACATGTCAGGAAGGTCGCGCGGGGTATTTCGTACACTCCTAATTAAACCTTTGCACTGCTGTGAACGTACCTGGTACGCTGTGACGTACTTCGAAGACTACTTGACTGCTTTTCGCCGAAGCACTTCGAAGGGTCCTTAATCCGGGACCCTTTCCTCGACGAGCTAACCCTCCCTAGCTCCTCTCTTCGACCCTCCGAGCGGGTCAGGCATTCAAGTGCATCTCTGAACCGTGTTTCTGCGACGAGAAATAACGATTTTGTTAACTTTACTAAAATGGCTAAGTTAATAAAATTGTCATTTTTCATCTCAGAAACACGGTTCAAAGACGTACTCCATTATAATCACGAATTGCCGGAAATCGGCCGGATTCCCTTTGATATCGCATCATGAGGATGTTCTCGTGGTTGGTAATTGATACAACTAGCGTACTAGTAATTCTACTGCTTTAATATCACGGCTATGGTTGATTTGTTACGTTATACCTTCAGCAAGCTGCAGCGGATAAAATCGCGGATGAGATTAGAGGCTTAAAAGATGATTTGAAAAATTATTGGAAAAAGCACAGCGCGCAACATCAAACGATTATATTGCCCATGACTATGATCTCCGGGCTTGCGACAATGGGACGCCGGTACCCGCGACGGAAGAAGCCGGCCGGCACTAGTCAGAATAGCAGTGACGACGAAGATGAAAGTGAAGAAGTAATTTCACCAAATAAAAAAGAAGTACACGCTCCCATCCAAACATTAAGATATTTTGATCTGGCTAACAAGTTAGGTCCCCAATTTCATTCCCATTTATGCAAGTGAGAAACCATGGTGGAAGCGGCGATGGAGAAGGGCAAAAAGAAAAAAAAACAGATTTTTTAGCAATATCTTTTCGTGTTTATAACAGCCTTCCTGAATAAACAACTAAAATATCTTAAGTATTGGGCTCTATTAACCACCAACTTATTTTTCAGGCTACTCGTAATGAAGACGCAAATAACTCTAACCATTTACTTTCTTCTCGCGCGTCTCCCCGTTTTCCCATGTCGAGGGAACTTTCTTCCCAACGTTTTTGTTTACTTCCTCCCGCGGCCTTCTACTGATCTTGCCGACACCCACCTTACGCAACCGAAATCCCTCCTTCCCCAGCATTTCCCATTCACTCCCTCCCTAAGGCTACGGAGCATTGAGTGCGTCGTAGAAAAATACGCCCCCCAAACGTAAACTGAGGCAGAGCTGAAGGACCTTTCCCCACCCTTCTTTCTCCTGCCCCTTCACCACTCTTTATGCTGACTACACCTCTTTCCTCAGGCAATCCCCATCCCACTCTTATTCACCCCACCCACTGGGAACGTTCCCCGATTGTGGAGAAGGGCATGGTTCATATTTACCGGCAACGGGGGTAAGTTTTTAACCGGAGAGAGGCTGAAGAAGTATCTTCCACTATCGGGGAAATGGTGCCGCGCTTATAATTGTCTCTCTTCTTCTCTGCTGAGGTTTCAATTGAAATTATTTTCTTTGCTCTTTCCACACTATATTTTTTTACGATTATGGCGCGACTATTTTTTAGTGCTGAAGCTAAGAAAATCTTTTCTCTTTGTCAATGATCCTTTGCATAACTTTCACTACGGCGGAGAAAGGAACACGAAAACTAAATGAGGTGAAGGTAAAAATTTTTGCGTGACATTTTCGAGAATTCACGCAAGTGAACCAATACTTCACACACGTTGAGAGATTATGAAACATCTCTTGTAGGAAAACAATCAATGCGGATAATAAAGATTCTCTATTTATTTCTCCGATAATGGAAGATGTTTCTATTGTCGTTTTCCGGTTGGAAATTTGCTCCTGTTGGCATAAAAGAAGAGAGAAATACTATATGAACATAGCACTTCACACCCGGTATGAAGAATATGGTCGTGATGAAGAATAAAGTCTTTCATAGCAACATCTGCAAAGATGATGGAGCACAGTATCTGGACGGAGAACTTAAATAGAATTTACTTCAAATATTCGCCAGAAGATATCCTAAGTAATTTATGCTCGTAACTGAATCTCAATGAAAATAACTAATTGAAAATATAGCACACTCAGCTGAAGATACGGAGTTACTCGAAATATTAACTTACGAAGGTTATTATGGAAACGGGTGAAGGCCCTCGTTTTTCTTTTTTCTTTCTCGTCACTGAGCAATAGAGGGCGACATAAGTGGCGGTTAGGCCGGCTGCCGCTAAAATTCCGTGGGTGCTGGAAACAAATATCTATCTAACGCGTACTTAATAGCTGTTATTCGCTCGTAACCACAAATTTATAACATTAAATTCTTATAATAAACTTTGCAATACATTATTTGATTACGTTTTCTAAACTGGTCGGGAATTTCTTAAGCGATCGTTGATGTTGAAGTATGAACGAGAAATGAGAATTTTATGGTGGTATAATTATTTCACGATCTTTCAAAGCATAAATGGATAACAAAAAGCCTTTTCTATGAATAATACCGAGAATAACCACCAAAAACATTTAAATAAGACCCCTAAAGACGAAAAAGGGCGGTAGAAACAAAAGCGAACATTTTTTTCGTGACTTACGAAAAAGGTTTGAATTTACGAAACTCGATTTTACGAAGTGCCAATTTTCCGGTCCCACTGACTTCGTAAAATCAAGAGTTTACTGTATATGCTATGTATGCATGTTATATTTTACATCTTAATTGCATGTGTAATATTTGTGCACACCTTGCACCTCATTAACTATGTTGTATTTTACAAATAACATGACTTTAGCTTTCACCCAGTAGGTTTTCACAGATTTTTCACGCCCCCCTCCTTGTGTGGGCATTTTCCTGCACTGGCTTTTTTTACTGAAGGATACTACACCCTTATCCTCATGTTTTTTCCCACAAACATATATCTTTCTTACATAAAATTTTCACATATAGTCATTTATATTTTTGACAACTCACAAATAGTGTATATTGTATATTCTTTGCATTGTAAACGTTTGTCTACCATTTTTCAATATGTTAGCATTGACGCTATTGAGGGGCTAGGTGGAAGAGGGGACTTCTTAGTCTCAACCTCGACCGAATAAAGGCATTTTATTATTATTATTATTATGTTTTAACATTTTTAAGCTTTCAAAATAATTATATTGCTCCTCTAAATACAGTAGATTCCATTTAATGGGTCCACCAGTTACTTGCCGCTTAATTAGGGCAGATCTTGAAGAACAGAACCCGATAGAGGAATATCCCAGAGTATTCTCTGCTTAATTGGGACAGCATGTCGCTTTATTATTGGGCCATGAGCCGGCAACATAGACTCCATAATCGCGACGAAATTAAAATTTTTTGTTTTCAGAATACTACCGTATAAGCGTGTGTAAGAGGCGCACCCCTATTTTGAGCATCGGAGCTATGAAGAAAAAAATTTTGGGGCATTTTTTTTATACAATCGCGCGGTGTTGCAGACGTACGCCTGGAATTTCGACAGTTATCGAACTTTCCTCTTTCAATATTTACTGAGAGAAATTTTCATAATTGCGGCGGTAATAGCAGCATAAGAGGGAGTAGAAAGAGTTCCGATCCTCTCTTCGCATACGCCGTTGCTCTACGACGCTTGTCCTATTCTCGAATATTTTGTTTAAATGCTCTCGCAGGAGTATTGCAATAGAATTGCAGCCGTGGAAAATTTTAAGGCAAAACACGACAGGCACATAGCATGATCCTTCCCAAGAGCTTGGAGAACAATCAGGGCAATCTCAGCGCCGTAGGATAATAACCACGTCGCAGATTTAACGGAGCCACACTCGGCCCTCCATCAGCCAATGCCTCTGCCGTTTTTTTTCCTTTCGCAGACCCCACAGGAAAATAGGAAAACATCAAGTTACAGGGGTACAATGGAAACGTGTTTCATCCCTAACCCGTCTCACCAACTGACCTTTCGATCGATTTCCCAGTTTATGGAGGCCAAATGCTAGGTGAGTCATCTACTGAGCCCGAAGATATCTCGATAGCTTTCAATAATTGTAAGACACGCACGAGGTTGAAAAAAAGAAAGAGATCTAACGCGACGCATATTGGACAGAATTTAAGTATTTAAGCTCTAACTGTTAGACACGAAGATTTATAGTTACAACAAGGCTACTAATATTCAAAATAGTCCTAACAGCACAATTTCGGAAGAAACAAGCGTAGCATAAGCGCATTCAAACAAGACGAGACGGACTGGAAACTTTAGGCAACGCAAACTGCGTATATCACATTGCTGCGCCTTCGCCCCATCGCTTTGAAGGCAACGACGTCACATGCAAGATCGGACGTGTTCTTCCCGTGCTCCATTCGCTCATAGACTCGTTGCTTGAAATACGGAGGGGAGGGAGCACGCTCCTTCCCCTCCGTATTTCGTTGCTTGCTTCGAAGCGGGAGGGATCGTGCTCCTTACCCTTGAACTCTCCTTCCACGCTCTTCACTTATAAGCATTTCTGATTTCCTCCATCCACAATTTAGTCCAACAATGAACACACTCATTGGAATTTTTTAAAGCGCAGGTTTTGACACCAATATAATTTTCCGTTACATTCATCCTCATATTAGCATCTGAAGATGATTTTTGGAAAATCAGGTCCTCAGCATAATGGAAATTACTCGGCAAGACAGATATTGACTATTAACCAGGTATGTCCTTCAAAAATATGCGTTTATCTACATTTGATAACCGATTACTACATGCAGTATAAATGCCGCGGGATGCCCACTCGTGGCAGTAAATTTAGCGTGCCCTCCAGAGCGAAAAACCCCGTGCGATCTTTTCCATGTTCACCTCTGGGGTACCGTCGTGACAGCGTGATGCTTACAAGAAAAGCAAACAGGAGCATTTTAAAAATACGTCACTTAGGGAGAAACTCCCCTGCCTGCCGCTTGTTTTTGACTTAGGATTACAGATGACTCACACTGAAAACCAAGGCTACTCAGTTCCCCATAGACTTGCAACCAGTGAAGGGAAGGGGGGAAGATAAGAAGTTTGTGTAAAAGGCGCACCCTCATTTTCGGCTGCAATTTCTGGGAAAAAAGGTGCGCCTCTTACACGCGCTTATACGGTATTCTTTTATATTTTTCCCCTTTGATTTGCTCTTATTTTCACAAATGTTCCTATTCTTTCCCTATTTTAAAAGCTCTTGTTGTTATACTATCCGCAAGAGGATAGGACTTTTCTTTAATAGGACACAATAAAAGAAATTCATACGAGAAAAATATTTTTAACTAAATTGTGATAATTCTTAAAAATGATACTAAATTAACTAAACTCGCTGATTTATTAATCAAATTGATGGATTAATAAACTTATATTGCATTATAAACATTCTTTAGTCTTCTTTCTATCATTTCAACGTTTGTTTATACAGGATAGTTCGCCTCATTGGGGCAAAGTGCACACGTCCCGGTACGTCCCAATTAACCGGAATCTACTGTAGTGCTATAATTATGAAAATCTAAGGACGAGGTACACTCGTCATTGCGCGGTTTGGCATCGAAATTTTGTGAAGAGCTAGACTCATCATTACAGTCCAAGGGGTTAAAGATATCATTGCTTAAATTTTTAAAGATTGTTTTCTTATCTTTATTGCCACAGTGGGTTCGGGGGTCCCAGGGCGGGCCCTGCTAAGGATACGCTCTCGAGGACCGGGAACCAAGACTCTTAATAGTCTCAGAGACTTATACATCCGTGCCTCTCGAGAGGGGGAGGACAGAGGAAGGAAAAAGGAAGTGAGGCATCGCCGCAATGAGAGACCGACGACACCTCCAGGGAAAGGATGGGGGAGGAAGGGAGGGGACGAGGAGTCCCGCACCGTCACAAAGGCGGGCGGGCCCTACTAACAGCGAAACCAAGCTTACGCAATTAATATTCTAACGACCTTGGAGGATCATTCTATGAGGAAGAATGACCCGACGATCAGATCGTTAGATCTTTATTGCCACAGTGAAAAATATCATTAGTGACTCACCGTTTCAGGTCCATCGACAAAGTTGAACTTGTCTGGGTGAAAACCATTTTCGAACGCGGCCATCGAACCTTTGCATTGCTCCTTGAACATTTTGAAATCAGTCAGTTTGTCCAGGCATGATGAGCACACAGTCTGGGGATAGCCATCCGAGCGCGTCACCTGTAAGAGGCACAAGACGGGACGTAATAAAAACAATACCATCGTCCGTAGGCAAACGTACTTGCATGGGGTGACCAAAAAACAAAAAAGGGTAGTTTCCTTCATGGAAAAAAACTAAATACATTGATTGAGATTCCTTACCCACCATTATTGTATTCATAATACATATACAAATTATTTGGTTTTAGAAAACTTAGTTTAGACAATTGGCAATGGCCAATTTTATCCTCATTTGAAAAAGGCCAGATTGGCACCCATGCGATGCCACTCCACGTGACATCACAGGGACCTAGTTTCTGTACGAGTAGATAGGAGTTTTACATTGTCTGAGATTACCAATGCATGCATGAGGCATAGAGCTCAGAGAAACATCTCTTAATCATCACACGTTAAAAATACCTAATTTCGAAAATTTTCCTTCTTTTGATAGGGGAATAATAATCCTTATTTAAGACAAGCGCTACCAGCTAGCAGGGTACTCAACTACCTGCTAGCAGCCCGCGTCGCATCAGTGCTCAAGCCTTGCCCCAAGGTCACCTCACGTGCCGACAGCTGGAACCAGAAATATGTCTCACAGACTTTTCCCATCATTCCTACCTAGCCGTCGCGTTTTCACACACTTGAAATTTTTCACTTTTCGTTTAGTCGTGAAAAAATGATATTGTCAATTAAAAATCTAAAAGCATGAAATGCATACTCCGGGAGCAATAATCTTTCGATTTATGCAATAAAAAAATAATAGGAAATAACCCTATTATTGGAAACTTGGTCAAGTTCAGCACATACACAAAAACAAATATGGGTCAATCCATTTCAAATCACCCAGGCAAGGTTGCTCGACATTTTTAAATTTCCTGATTTTTTTCTCACTTGTTGCCTACAAGTAGACAATCACAAAACCCTATTCGAGAAAAAATTCACAAGCCATACTTTTCTTTGGCAGCCATTTTTAAAAGGGCGACCGGGCAAATTTTGATGAAAAACGTGGTTTGCGTGAAGTTTAATTTCGAAGCTATTTTAAAAGATATCAGAATAATTTAAAAACCAATGTGTTTAGCAGGAAATTAATTTTAGGAAACCATTTTTACAAATTTTCTATCATAAAAAACACTTAGTCAAAATCTTTCCGTAAAACCTCAGAAAAAATTTGTCAATACTAACTTCTTAAATTCATAAATTTTTATGAAGGAGATGAGACTAACCAATAAAATTTTTTTCTATGCTGAATACTTAAAGAGCTACTTGCAGCACAATTTTTAGCGCTGATAATGCCCTCATTTTTTTCTAGAGCTCGTCAAACAATGCCAAAAGCTTCCTAACGTCGATGTTCACAGGTCAATATCTAAAAATGGATTGAATTTAATTATTCTTAAAACTTTTAAAATATCTTTGAAATTAATCTTTACGCAAACCAAGTTTTTCATCAAAATTTGCCTGGCCACCCTTTTAAAAATGTCTGTCAAAGAAAAAGTATGGCTTGTAAATTTTTTTATAGCGTTTTGTGAAGACTGTCTACTTGTAGGCAACAAGTGATAAAAAAATCAGGAAAATTAAAAATGTTGAGCGACAAATTTTATCCGAATTGGGCGATTTGAAATGGAATGACATCCATATGCAACAAGAAAAGTACATTAATAATACATAATTATATTTTTTTACTTGTCCAGAGATCTGTAGGTTGTGCTCAAAATACAAAAATAGGACACACTAATTTAGATACACAATCGATAAAAATTAAAATGCAATATATAAATTATATGTTACAAATACAGAAGATCATTAACCGAATAAAATAGATTTTTTTTCAGAAACTTCAGTAGTTTCTTCTTAACCTTTTCCCTACAGTACACGTATACATACGTGTGGACGTTTCCTGACCTGGGGGGCTATGCCTGAGTTTTCACTCGCATGCGAATGAGTGGTAACTAAGGGGTCACGTGACCTTTTCTCGTACTACGAGTGAATTTGGTATGCTCGAATCGGGGGAGTGAGCTCGCACGTACGAAATTTCACTCCCTCACTCAAACCCGGTGAAAACCTTTTTCGAAGTACGAGAAATCAACAAACATGGCGATGGGACTATTGCGACTGCAAGTAATAGAAGATATAGAAGAGGAAGAGGAAGAGATGCGGCGAGTTCCTCGTGCAATGCGGGAACGGAAGTCGCCCTTTTATTTAGACGACTATAAATTCATTAAATTATATCGTCTAACTAAAGAGGTGACCACGGAGCTGATAACTAGTTTAACTCCATATTTGAGGGCCCCTTCGCGATCGTCCGCTTTAACCATTGAAATGAAGGTTATTATCATTTATTAATGCTAATTTTGTCATATTGATGCATTATACCTAATTATTTGCTAGTAATAATACTAGTTTTGACAGCGAAAATAGTGAAATAAGTGAAGTGAATGTGAAATAAACACCGCCATCAAGACTGAAATTCAGGGTTTATTTTGTTTTATCTTGCCGTGTAATTTTAAAATTTTTTCATATGCTGGAAATTTTCTGGTATCCAAGATAATCACGTTAAGTTTCGTACCTCGGCCTGTTGACATTTTTCGTATTTACTATTTAAATACCTGTAAATTATCGTCTTTTTACGAGGCGTGTTTGGTTTTTCACAAATGCTTCACTTACATCCATCATCCTAAGTATTTTCAATAAGAATTTAGTGAAGCAGATTCGCATAAAATGTATTAAAAATGGAAAAATTGCTCGCCATCAGAGTGGAAATGAAAAGTAGAACACATATCGCTGAAAAAATTTGTAATTTGGTAGAATATGATAACCTTTGGTAATTAAATAGGTTTTGGCAGCACTTAGATTCTTCGCCGGTGGTCCATATCAGGGATATGTTGGGGGTGATGAATTTACAAATATGGACCAATCGTCGGTGAGTAGGTGCATTAGTGAAGTAGCCGCAGCAATCACCACCTATTTGATGCCACGATGGATTACCCTCGACCTTTCCCCAGAATCTGTGGCGGAGCTGAGGCAACAGTAAGTGTTTATTACATATGTTAATGGATGCTATTAACAATATGAACTACCTTTTGAAAATTTTAGTTGTATCTCAACATATCAAATTAACCACTTTTTCAACTAAACTTATGTTGATGATATTTAATGCTCCTATGCTTTAACGAGATCAAGGTATTTCCAGTTTACTTTTTTGTTGAATCATAATTACCCTGTGGCATGAAACAATTAGAAAATTCATTCCAATTTCTCACAGATCAAGTGCATATCTGAGAGTCAACTAGAATATTTCAGTAGGGTATTCCTTACCTAGTTCTCTTTTGTTTTCCTAATAAATTCATTCATTACTTTTTCAGATTCATAAGTGTGGGTTTTACTAATTGAATTTCATTTCCAGATTTTTTGCCAAGTATGGGTTTCCTGGGTGCATAGGGGCCATTGATTGCACCCATGTGGCGATTATTGCCCCTCCAGTGAACCATCCACAATACATGGAGAGGCACTACTTAAATCATAAACGGTTCCATTCCATTAATGTTCAACTGGTAAGGTACCCTTTCTGCATGAATGTGATCTCTTGTTTACAAGCATATTCACTACATGGGAACTGTTTTCCTCCTTATAGGTTTGTGATTCATCAATGAGGATAACGAATGTCAATGCCAGATATCCAGGGGCGACCCATGACAGCTTTATATACACAAACTCTAATTTAAGGCAGGGGTTGCTGGCAATGCAGAGGGGACTCAACACTAATGCATGGCTAATAGGTAGGTAAAGTGTCAGTTAGCTGGCCCTAAATAACCTAAAATAGCCATTAGAAGTTACATTAATGAAAACTCTGAAAGAATTTAGTTATTAAAAAACTGTATCTTTCTTGAAGAATAGGTTATAATATTCTCATATCCTAATAACTCTCACATTTAGCTGGATTTCACTATTTCTTTGAGAGCTCTACCCAGTGATGGTTTCACTAAAACGTTTATACCAGTGCCTTGTGAATTTTTGAGCCCATGGAAAGGTTCATTGCTTTGCAGATTGCAACATATCATTCTTTTATCTTTAATCTTTGTGGTAGTTTCAAAAAACCTTCATCGAATCATCCATAAAAAAATTGTCATTTCAAATCCATCTGCTGCATATCTCAATTCCAAAGATAGGGTTCCCAAAGTTTGAAGTCCTTCATGTGCACCTACTTAGCAATTTCTCACCATCTTTTACATTTTGTATGGCATATTACCAATCTTACTTGTCTAATCTATGGTATGTGTCTCCAAAATTGATTTTCGCACAACATTCATCAGCAACAAATGCCAATAAAGCTTCTTGACTCTCATGAAACTACAACATATGATTATTTTCCCACTCAAGACTTTTGGAAAATAGATTTTCTCTCCTTTTCCACACCAATTTTCTCATTTTCCCATTTGATCACTTATTCTTTAGCATTACTAATATTTCCCTCACTTCCTTTTCTGGTGATTTTCCTATTTCTTTTTCTTTCCTTCATCAACATCTAGATTGTCAAGTGGCTGGTGCATTGCGTCACCTCTTGTTTCCCTTTTAATTTCTCACAAACAATTACTTTCCTACCTGTCCCAGACAAGTTTTAGGATCACTCAACTTATATCCACCCTCACTTTACCCAGTCATATTCGTTTTTCTTTCTTAGTTACTCTATACCTTTTCTTTTGATACCTAGTTGTACACCACACACAAAATATTCTTAGATACCATATCAGGTTGAATTCCTGTTCACACTTAACCTGCAAAGGATTCTGTTTATCAAGTTTGAAGAATAAAAATTTTTGTTCATCGAGTTCAAACAACAGCCAAATAGGAATATCATTATATTCAGTCAATTCAGTAATGAAATGATTACAATAGTAGTTCATAGTTTTAGGCACTAATATTCAACATGAATGTAATTTTTTTATAGGAGACAGTGGATACCCCCTGGAGACATGCCTTCTGACCCCAGTGCCTGGCAATGTCGAATTAAACTCCCCAGAAGACAGGTTCAACCGCAGTCTATGTAGAGCTAGAAGCATTGTGGAGCAGTGCAATGGACTACTGAAGGCAAGGTGGCGATGTCTTCTAAAGCACAGAGTCCTTCACTACATGCCAGAAAAGGCCAGCAGCATAATAAACTCATGCTGTGTCCTACACAATATGTGCCTGGCACGAGATGTTCCTCCACCTCAAGAAGCAAAAGTGTTACAAGGTGAAGAGGGAGATGACCACCAGAATATTTTGCAAAATAGGGCCCAAAATATGCGTCCAGCAGGAAGAATGTTGCGTGAGCGCATAATTAGGCAATTTTTTACTAATAATTAACTATACTTGTCTTTTTACTACCTGGTAAATGGGAATTAAGTAAAATAAAATAAATTTTTTGAAATTATTTATTTTTTAATTGAGATAGTATCTCCTCAGCTAATGTAATTAATCTCCCTCCAAGCCTTTCCATGCCTTCCACCTTCCTCCTCTCCAACTGTACCCTTTCCTCCTCCAACTCCATCTTCCTCCTTTTGATGGCTACTTTTTCTTCTTCTAATGCAATTCCCCTCTCTTCTGCCAACATCCTTCTCTTCTCCAGCACCATCTTCTCCCTCTCCACCTCGATCAACTGCTCTGCTGCCATCTTTTTAACTGGTTGCGTTGTTGAATCTAGGTTGTAAACAAATAGCAATTACTTTCATAGATTTCATCATTAACAAAAAAGGCATGGTGCTAATTAAATCAATCGTGATGTGTTTCACTGATTAATAGAGTGGATGAATCTTGTTAGAGTTAAGTCTTGACAGTATTTAACATCATCATTATAACAACTTGTAATGGAATATATCTTATCCTTGATAACGATGGCAGACCAAGCCATCTAAATGATGAAGTTGACAATTCTAACTTAAGTGTCAGACTGAGAAGAATTCACTCAAGCATAAGGCATTTAGGCAAACTATGCATTGATGTATGATAATTATGATCAAAATTCATTCCTATGAATTGAGGTTCCATGGACACTATATTAAGTAAGCCATTTTTAACGACAAATGAACTTGAATACCCTTGTATAAATGAGTCATGAAGAGTATTTCTCTATGAAGAGTATTTTTGGGTGTCATGATCTAATTACAAGGAGATGAAAAATTTTAGCTGATAAACTCACTCTCTTGTCTCATCTTCCTCTGTGGTGTATCCTTGGCTCCTATACTCTCCACTGTCGGTAGAGTGATGGTTCTGAGTGCGGTGGGTGTGGGTAAATTGGGTGTTGGTTCAGGGACAATGGAGTCAGGGTCTGTTTCAGAGGGGCAAGGAATTGAAATATTAGGGGCAGCTGAGATAGTGGTGGATGGTGAAGTTGGGGTAATGGGAGTTGTGTACATGTGGATGGTCGATGTTGAAGCAGAGGATGGGTTATGTTGAGGTAAGTAAATTAGGTCTCCTATTTCTTCCCCCTATGAAAGGAAATAAAGTTGATACAAAAAAGGCAGGAATATTTTAGAAATCCAAAATTACCATTCAACAGGAATTATTTAATGGTATAGCATGACAGCAGTCTCAACGTTCCTTACCAAAACCATCACTCTACTCTCGCAAGTGTTTTGGTGCCCCAAGACAGCATTACTCCCTATCAGGGCATACACTCTTTTGTGAAAATCTTGCAGCTCTTCCTCAGCAGGAGGGCCACCTCCAGTTCTCTTGCCCTCTAAGGCAAGAGCTGCAACTTTTCCCTTTGTGGCCGTCTTTAAATCATGCCAACACTGAAAAATAAGATTTGTAAAATGTAAATATGCTTTCAATATGAAATAGCAAGCATAGACATTCTCTGAATAGTACTATGGCTGTTTTTCTATTTCCATCACAAAACTAAATGTTATTTGACCCTTGGAAATGATTAAAGGAGCAAGGATACATGTTAACATTCGTCCCACTATTACAATGGAGCATGGAAGTGTGCTCATTGAGGTAACCTGTATTAATCTGCCATTAAGCGCTTTAAAAAAGACTGCAATGAACATGGAAACTCAGTTGACTTAACACATACTACATTATTAAATTAACGAACCACTTCAATATTAAGCCCCCATTGGATTCTTAACCCCCATTGAAACGTGGCTGAATTTTAGTCCTGAGTAATATCATGAAAATCATCAAAAGATTTCCATCCCACATATATCACAGTATAACCATGTATGCAGATAGCTCACAACCTAAAAACGCTAAAATTGCTTGTTATAGACTGAGAATTACCAATGAAAGCTCTATTGTGGATGACATGTAATATAAATGGTCAAATAACTCAATTCCCATTCATAGATCACAGAAAGTTTCTTATAATGTGAATATTACTTGCTACTGGTATTTCTCACAGATATTTTGAGTGGGTACACAAAGGTAAATTCAATCATCACAAATAATATATGAGGTATTTCGACCAAAAGTCACATTTAAGGGAGGTAAGTTAATGAATTATTCATGGATTTTAATGATAAATTAAATTGGATACTTCTTTACATGCAATATTTCAAGTCACACAATTGATCAGGAAGGATGATTACACCAAGAGGAATTTAAATAAGAATAATTTTAAGGGGTCTTCCAAATTTTGCTGTTGACTTACATGTAAGAAACTAAATACAGTTGAACATTTACCATCAAGTTCAAGTACTTTCATGTAAACGTTATTGCTGAAAACAAGAAAAGCAGCTTCAAAATCCATCATCATACAGTTTGAAGTAGTAGTAATTACTTTGAAGTCATCTGCTCATTAAACTCACACTTCACTCATTGAGCATTAGCACTGATTCCCAGTTTTATCTAAGTTTTGCTACGGGAAATAACTATGCTACTTATGGCAACACATAATAGATACCACGATCGGCCTTCTTAAGGTTTTCCGTTTATTTTTGATTGAACCAAACAATTTGTTTTGCTTTCGACGTCGGCAATAATCGCATCGAAACTGAAAATGTCAACAATCGCATGCACACACGTCCCTCCACTACTTTAATTCGGTATTATATATTCAGCATAATTGAAAATTAGAGATGTGCGAATAGTATCCGCGAATACTCGAATACCTCGAATAATAGAAAGTATTCGATATTCGAGATCTCGAATAGTTATGCCAAAGGTACCGTCTCGAATACCTCGAATACTTTGAATTTCGCGTCATACACTGTCGCTCGCACGTCGTTGGTAGTTGACTCGGAAAAATGAGAACTCGTCTAGTGCATGCAGCGCCGTTTTAGGCAAGCCGACGAAATACATCAAATTCACGGGTTTGAGCGGTGAAAAGAGTTCTACGTGGGGAACCGAAATTGATCGGATGAAAAAAATCCGAAAATCCCAGGTGTCCCCTATCAGGAGAACCTCAGTTCCGTGGGATAGCGACATTGGCGCATTTCCCACGATCCGCTATCCCCATCCATTCAGCGTTCGCCCCCCCTCTCAGACGATTTCCTCTTCCCCGAAAACAAAAAAAAGGTCCCGGCTCGTGCAGGGATCATATTACGAAGACCTCAGCTTTGAAAAAAATATCAAGTTACCGGAAAATAATAGAATCGTGTTTCACCCTTCCCTCTTTCTCCCCACTGACCATTTTCCCGCATCCATCTTATGATAAAATGAGAGGAGGTGTTTGCCGTGTGTCCTTTGTGGCTAATAATGACAAGCACTTATTTTGAATCTTCCCCAGGAGATGAAACTACCATAGGGAGGAACTCAGTGCCGTGGGATAGTGACATTGGCGCATTTCCCACGATCTGCTATCCCCCTCCATTCAGCATTCGCCTCACCCACTCTTGACGATTTCCTCTTCTCCGAAATCTAACAAAAGATCCCAGCTCGCGCAGGGATTGTATTACAAAAACCTTAGCTTAAAAAAATATCAAGTTACGCGAGAAAAATAGAAACGTGTCTCGCACCCACCCCCTTTTCTCACCCACTGACCTTTTTCTACCTACCTGCTTCGAATTTCCCCCTTTCTCGAGGTCAACTGCTGCATGAGTCATCTACTAGCCCGAAAGGTGTCTAACAATGACATTCGGCAATTGTTATTACACCTTTATTGGATTGAAATATTAGTAATGTGCGCGTAATTTAAAAAAGAATAAGACTAAACACGACATATTTCTGACTTTATTTAAGCATTTTGCGCAAGAAAATAAATACCGGGAAGAAGAAGAAATACGACGGAGGCGTAATGCTCAAATAGGGTGGTTTCCTATTATTTTTTATTGCCTAAATCGAAATATTAATACTCCTCAAGTACGTATTTAACGCTTTTAGAGTTTTATAAAACGATATCTATTTTTCGCGATTAAATTAAAAGTGAAAATTTTCAAGCGCGCGAATACGCGACGGGTAAGTATGAATGCCGGGAAAAACTCCGCGTGACGTCGTTCTGGTTCCCGCTGCCGCAAGTGAGGTGACCTTGGGGCGAGGCTCTGAGCGCTATTACGACGCAGGATGCTAGCAGGTAGCCGAGTACCATGCTAGCTGGTAGCGCTTGGCTTAAATAAGGATTATTAATACCTTATCAAACAGACTGTGTGATTATTAAGACATGTTTCCCTGAGCTCTGTGCCTCATGCATGCATTGGTAACCTCAGACGATGTAAAACTCCGATCCTCTCGTGTAGAAACTAGGTCCCTGTGATGTCACGTGGAGTGGCATCGCATAGGCGCCAATCTGGCCTTTTTCAAATGAGGTTAAATTGAACATTGCCATTAGTCTAAACCGGTATTTCTAGAACGAAATAATTTGTATATTATGAATACACTAATGGTGGGTAACGAATCACAATCAATACCTTTCGTTTTCTTTAATGAAGGAAACTACCCTATTGTTTACATAAAATTAAAATATTCCATTAATCAGCTAAATTCCTGTTTGAATCCTTTAAAGGCAATCACAATTACTCGCCAAAATCTTGGGTTTCCTGCTGCATAGGCGACCTAGTCAAACATTTTCACATTCATCGTTTAGTATTCGAGGTATTCGAAATTCGAGGTATTCGAATATTCGAGCAATGATTTAATATTCGAATTCGATATTCGAATTCGAGAAATCTACTATTCGACCCATCCCTATTGAAAATAAATAAAAATTGATAACTGTGACTGTGGACCTAATTCCTAGATAATCATCAGCCCACCCTTAATCGAAATGTATTAAGTACAGCTCGTATTAAAACGCACGCAAAAAAACTAATGATACAAAACTACATCAGTCACACACTTAAAAAGATCGTCATACAATCTCACATCCTATACTGCGGGCCGTTTTTTTTTACTTTGAGAATAATCACGCTATACTACATATATCTACAACAAGAACGTCATGCACTCACCTTCCGCCACTCTTTCCATGATTTGCGTACTCCGCACGCATTCAGCTTTACCGCTGCTTCCTCCCACAGTCTTACAGCATCCTTCGCTCCTTGTGGAGTGGAAAACTTTCCTTTAGCAAGATCTTTATTCGCTGAAATATGAAGTTGGAAACATTAATATCAACATTAATGCGATAACTTATTTTCTAGGTAAGGCACAGCATGTTAATTACCTTCAATGAACTCCAGCAGCATTTCCTTCTGCTCCTTATTTACTTTCGACATGGCTGGTTCACTTCCAAAATGTCCTAGGCGAATGTGTAAATGCATTCGGCGTACTTGTTGAGTGTCATTAGCAACGCAGTTGTTGAATTCCCGGGAATTCCCACAGAAAGGTGGGTGATGATTGGTTGCACGCTATCCGGAAGCTGTATCCTACCGCCCCTACCGTTACCCTTCCGGCGTTGCCACGTCTTGAAACAAGAATCTCCCCTTCCTCTCAGCCTGTTGACACGTTGCCATAAACAAATCATTTCTCCCTCGCACCACTCTCCTCGAAGATGATTCGGGCATACCGAATTCCACCTTGAACACTCGTAGTGCGAGATCAGTCGTGCGAGTGTATTCGCATACGAGATATTTCGAACGGACTCGAGCATAGGCCCCCTGGGAGACCACGGGCGTATATGTACGTGTGAGATTTTCCTGGTCAAGAAAACGAAACCCGTATACATACGTTTTCTAGCTCTCCCCCTTTCAGGACGATCGTGGGTTTAGGTCGCCTTTGTCTCGGGACCCAACGCTTCGGGGTTTAGGATTAACCCTCCGAATCCGGGAGCAGGTACCCGGACGCTTCATCTTTTACAACCCCTCTCAGCGGTAAGGGACAGCGGTCATACAATTGTTTATAGAGTCAATTTTTGAAATAAATATTTGTTCATTTCTCAAGAAATATAAACTAAGAATTGAATTGTTTGTCTTTTGAGCAGCGTTTAGAATTTTTAAACAAAATTCTACAACAAATATTAACTTATATCTCGAGTTATGTATAAACATCAACATGGAAATTGTTGCTGCGTTAAATGCTTTGATAATGGCCTTAGAACTTCGTTTAAAATTTGACAATGCTCAGATAAAAATGAGGAATTATATTCTATGTCTGTAATTTACGTGCAAGCAACAATAATCCATTTGCTAAATACATACATATAAGCAATACGTAAGTTGACCGCGAACCAATGCCGCAGGTATGGTCGTAAACCCGGAAAGGAGGGAGCACAACTACTCTCGGAGTCCGAGATAATGCGGAGTCCCACCGTGGAGGGGTCGAAAAAGGTTCAGCGAGACCCTTCTTAACGAATGCCCTCCAAAAATGCTCTGTACCACGAGAAAGAAGAGTCTCTTGGGGCTCGGTACAGCAGGCAAGCTAAGACGAAAACTCCGCGGTCTCGAAAGGGTTAAAGACCAAGGTCCCACTCTCATTTTTCACCTCTGGAGGCAACCCATTAAAAATCTTCACGCCTATGTGTTTAGGACCTAGGGCAGTATTTTGAGTCCTGATAAAGTTTTGATCCAGGTCTTTACAAGTTCTATTGTTGTGGCCGTGGTAGTGGTCATTCGATGTGTACTATGAAGAATGTTATTTTTAACATGCATGTTAAAGACATAGATATACGGAGTGTCCCATTTATCTTGACCACCCGAAATAACTTTTTGTCCAGATGCAAATTCAAAAATGTGTCAAGCAAATGTTCTTAAGCCGTCAGGGGGACATTAATCAGCATGATTGCCTTGCTTGTAGCTTTGTTATTTACAAAGATATGAACAACGGTATGTCTTTTTTAAATGGCACCCTATATTTTTTATTCCGCAATTCATTTCCTCTCCGAAAGACTTATTAAAAAATGTAGCACAGTAACCATTAACATAAACACAAGTGTTATGAAAAATGAATGACTCTCTAGCGCTTAGTGCAGGTATGTGGGTATTGGAACTACTCCACTTGCTGACGTTGACGGTGAACAAATGAAAACATAGCAAAATGCACACCAATCATTTAGTCAACCTTCGTCCATTGACTTGCCGAATAAAAAATATAGGGTGCCATTTAACACTGGAATGCCGGAAAGTTGGCATACCCCAAGAATGCCGGGAGGGTGTCATTTTGACACCCATGTTCTTATAACCGTGTTACGTAGCACATAATTTTTTTCTTAGTCGCTAGTGTTAAAGCGTCATCTTCATTGTAATATTTATTTTCAGTTCCTTTATATTTTAACAAAAATAATGTTTTTTAAGATATTTCCACTGAATTAAAAAAAATATTATGCAAAAAATTCTGTTCTCTTGGACTGCGGCATCTTTTTTTTGCATCTGGTTTTTTTTTGTCTTCAAACATGGAAATTTGATTTTAAAGATGAGAATTTGAAAACAATTAAATCAATCACGACTGTTTAACTACAAAATTGTATATAAGAAAACACAAACACTTTGTAAAAAAAAACAAAAAAATCGAATACTTTTTTGTACAGACTTCTAAAAGGCTTAATCTACATTGCAGATTCTTTAAATTTCCCTTTGCACTTTGGCACTCTTTTGGCCACACATACTGACTTTTTACACAGCTTACAAAAACCAACATTTCCATTTTTATTGCATTTTATCTTTACTTGGCAGTTTCTAGTCCGTTCTGGTTCAGTTTCGGGCGATTTCTTAGAATTGTCACTAATTACAACATGAGGGTGAAGAGAGCTTAGAGCAACAACACATTTTATCAATTTTCCCTAACAAATGGTAAGTGTAACATAACCGTTTTTGTACAATTTACATGGAAACAACTCTTCCTGAGAAGCTTTTATTCCAGCAGAGATATCCTTCTTTCTCTTATTTATGGTAACCAAAAAGCTTGTACCCTTTTTTTCAAGTAAAACCAAGCAAAGTGATGTGAAATTGGCCAGTAGTGATATTTCTGCCCTTGGTCCAGTAGGTCCGCATTGTAGTCCTTGCCAAGGTAATGAAATCCGTTTATTAAATAATTACTATCCTTATTCCCTACAAGCCAGTATTTTTTCCCATATTTATCAGGCTTTGATGCCATGAATTGCGTGAATGGGCATCTAGCTTTGTTTGGAAACAGCTGTTCGTCAAAGGTTATGTGTGGCCCAGGCTATGGTTCCGCAGCATGGCCATCTCCTTCTCAGGTAGGATCTTGAACGAGAAGGCGTCGTCACTTTGAAGCCTGGCCAGCGTCACGTCGGTGCACAACATCACGACTACGCATAAGTTTCTTCTGTCCAATAGCCAGTGTTGATCCATGTTCGTCTAAACACAATGAGGAACACACCGCTAATACCGTACATAGCAGATACAAATACTCAATCGTGTGTACATGCTAAGATGTTTTTCCATCGTAACTGAAGTAATACAATGCCCTAACCATAGCCTGGACCACACATAACCATTGACGGACAGCTGTTTCCAAACAACGCTAGATGCCCATTCACCCAATTCATGCCATCAAAGACAGGAATATCATTTAGTATTGCAATGTTTTTCTCTGGTGTAACATGTGTATACGGTGTCATTATCAAGACCAAACTGCCGATGCAAGTCGGTAAGCACGTCTCGACTGATTGTGACACGCCAGCAAGCCGGTCTGTAAATCCGCACCAGGCAGCCAAACACAGAGGCTCGGCAGAAGCAAACTGCATTGTTGCGCAATAGGGAGCCTCGTTTTGCCACTTCTTTTTTAGGAGCGAATCGTAATACCCGGCAAAAGTTGCGTATCCGGGTGGGTATTACAGATATGATCATTTTTCAAAATCGGTTAATATCTTCTGTTTGCCATTTTGTCTTGAAATTTTGAAATTTTTAGCGAAAAATGTAAATAATTTAAATTTGGTTTTAGCAAGCACTCATTTTTTCCAATGGAGTATAGCATTGATCTTTCCTTGATATTTTAGACCTAAAACGCTAGCTTTAATGCTTTTGATTATCGAGAAAATGACCTTTTATCGTGTCCCCTAAAGCAGTTTTGTGGGGTAGGCAACCCGCAACAATCAGTCTCATTTTATGCCATGCATGCGATAAATGAAGCGAAATAGAGATTTTTTTTAAAAGTGCAAAACGTGGAAATCATGTCTGAAGTTGTCAAGGGTAGTCACTAGGATGAGATTATGCTCTTTTATGCCATCGCCGTCTGTAATGACCATGAATGCGATAACAATTTATGCGATAACATGCGATATTTTTGTGCACGAAGATATCACTGTTATCAGTTTTTGTCAAGGTATGTGCCATTCGGATAAAAGCATCTATTCCAGCAGTTACACAAACCAGAGTACTTCAACTCATCTCACGCTACATGATGCAAACCATAGGGCATTCTTTGTGGATCAGCGATGTCAGAATATTCCGAATTGGAACTATTGACATTCCTATGCCAAAAAATGCAAGACAGGGCTGAACTATATCATTTAAATGAGGGGCATAAACTCAAATCATATGAATCATTGCTTTTCATATTTGAATGATTATGAATATTTTGAGGATACCCTAATTGATGAGGAAAATCATGACGAATGGTATGCTAATGATGTAGCATTCACCAAACCAAAAGAAAGAAAGAAAGTCCATATTCACATTAGATATGACTGAGACTGCCATAATTCCCTAGAGATATAGTGTAAGTGAGAGGGCTGGTGCACACACTACATGTACTGTACTTCACGCAGCTTTAAAAGCTGGAATTATAGTTCAAGAGAAATATAGTGTCATATCGTCGGCATTTTTTACAGACAAGAGCAAAATTTGGCATTCTAAATTAAAACGTTCTCTATATATGATGCGCTGCTTTAGGGATGATTGTCAGGTAACTTAGTTTCAAAACAGCCAAAATGTGAAAAGCTCCCAGTGGTGTCATTTCATCTCCTAAGTTGTGACTTGCTAAACGACAGCCCAGAAGAAATCTAAAGTTTTAATAAGGAACTGAAGTACTTAGGCCGTTTTCCAATCCACGTAGTATGCACTCTTATTCCCTTGTTCCCTTTCTTTCCCTTGCACCCTGCTAGTGTTAGGACATCCGGTGGTTGATTTAAGAATCAATTTCACCTCAATACTTATATTTTTGCATTTGGAGAGCAAGAATTCACAATGCCGAAATAATATTACGTAAAAGAGCTAGCATAATAAGCACAAAATTACTTAACACTCCAGTTCAAGATTTCTTAGTTTTCCATTGCCGCCATTTTCACGTTCACTTCCCACGAGGGCACTTTTACGAGGGAGCATCCGCGTTCGTTCCCTTGTTCACTTTACCCTTCGTTCCCTTGCACCCTCGCCAATTGGATCCACCCTTGCTGTCATCACATCCGTAAGTTGACGATCGAAAAGTGCACGAAGGGTGAATAACTGCAAATTGGAAAATGGCCTTAGTCAAGATATCCAAAGCCATTGCGTTTGGAATATATACAGAAGGGCTAGTCACTGGGTCATTCCATGTCAGTTCATCCAGGCATGACACCCACCGACTCGGATTTTGATAATACTTGGCAATTTTCATCCTTCCATGTAGGAATGAAAGAGTGTAAAATATTTCTTGGCTATCTCTAATAGTTTTATTTTCACGACCATTTGAAGTTTGGGTGAAACTGCAGTTTTTCAATGAATGCGGTCTCCAGAGGCACTTGTACCTCCAGAGGGAAATAATTTGTCTCAGCCATAGTTTCCATCCGATTCTCATGAAATTTTGCAGGGTTACTAGAGAAGTCATGAGGATTCCAAAAACTAATTGAAAAATATCCTAAGGGATACTGGAAATTCTCTAAACTCATGTGTTTCATAAGATTTTAGAAAATTTTGCTCCAAAAACATGGTTCTATAAAACATCAAATTTTGACCAGAGGCAATATCTGAATCAAGCTAAATTATTTTTTCTAATATTCCTTAAGGTATAACCCACCACCTGTAAAAATAAAATTCATGGCTTTTTGCTTGCTTTGTTGTTAAAAAAAATTTTATGTAAAAAAAAATCCCTTTTCACGACTCTGGTAGTCGGTGTTGGGTCATCCTTCAAGTGTGATGAAATGCTTGTGTTAACTGTATTGTATATCTAAGCAAATATTTACAACATGAATCTAGTACATAGTAAGTTCAAAAATTAAAACATTTTTTATGTGCAGGTTGTTTTTCTCCCGATAAGAAAAATATATTTTTGAAATAGAATATTTTAGGGAATTCATGGCACTTACCCATCATTGCTGGGGATAACTTGATTGTTGCTTGATAAAACACATCAAAATACAGGATACCTTTCAATACAAGTTAACTTTATCCATTTTGTATTGACAAAAAACTTCACAAATGTGTTTAACTTCATTAATGTTGCACAACTTATAGAAAAAAATGTTAGAAGATACATTGTCTAACCTTGACCAGCCTTTTCTCAAATGAGGGCTAGACATTAACTTGTACAGTATCTTCTTTGAAGAAATGATACTTTTTAACTTCATAGTGGAGCTGAGAAAAATATCAGATTACATTGAAATATGGTAACAATGTAACCACATCTTTTAGACCTGAACTGGGTTCATTGAACAGAAAGTGGAAATGACCTGAGGAAGCCCTGCCACTTTTACCATTTATACAAAGTAGTTTTTCTCTCAGGAGGTGGGTATTGTTTGCCCTTTTACTACCCCAGTTGCCCTCCAACTTTGGAAGAGTGAGCATCAAGTTTTTTTTCAATAAGTTTTGTGGTTAATATTTGTGTCCATCTCTAGAAAGCAGGTATGTAAACCTTAAGGAAAATATTTTGACAAAATTTGTTCTTTCTATCTCAGTTAACAATCATTTGTCACTTTCATATTTTATTTATTATTTAGGCTGATGCCTTTATAATGGCCCAGTATCAAGAGCTTGGTAACTGCAGTGTAGGAGAACATAGTGGTACAGAGTGCCATAAAACTAGCTACACTCAGTTATTGAATATCCTAAAATTTAAAGAATTAAGTGCATTGGAAAGACAAATGATTGAACTCAGGAGTGGCATAAGTTCTGGACTTCTTTTGAGTATCTGTGAGCACCATAAAACCTACTTCTTAAAAAAATATAAAACATATCAAATTACTTGCTGTGATCCATTTAGATGTCATAGGAAAAAAATTTGTAAATCTCTACGAACATTAACAGCAGCATTTGCATTCAAGATAAATAGCATACCAGAAGCTATTAAAGCAATTCCGGGACAAAAAATTTGTAATTCATGTAGAGAAAAAGTGGATAAATACACACACCATATTGAAGAAAACTGTGGCATTGAAGAGGTAATCCCCCTTGCTGGCAGTGATGATACTGTTGTAGATTTTGACAAAGATTCGGGGAAAGAAAAAGCACTGGAGGAAATAAATTCATCCTTCAAGGAAATGGGCGTGTCTCCTTTAAAACTCCATGCAGTTGCATCCCACAGCAAATCTATGTATGCAAAAAGGAAACTGAAAGTTGCAACTTCTACTTTGAACAAAAAGGTTTGCAAAGTATTTGATAAAGAATTCCTTCCAGAGCATGATTCAGAAGTTCTTGTTAAAGCGAGTGATATGGATGTGCTAGTTGGGTTGCTAAAAGAAAAACTGGTGACAGCAGGCAGCCGGCGAGAGATTATTCAGCTACTAACACTAGCTCCGACTTCGTGGAGTAGGAAAAAAGTAGCCACCGAATTTAATGTGAGTGAATATACAATTCGGCAAGCTAGGGAACTTCTAAAAATGAAAGGCATCATAGCCATACCAGATCCAAGGAGGGGCAAAAACATAGAACAAACTGCAGTGGACTTAGTTCAGTCATTTTACCAAAATGACGAGTATTCACGCCTTATGCCAGGAATGAAAGACAAGGTGAGTGTGTCCAAAAATGTCCACCAGCAAAAGAGGTTACTTCTAAGTAACCTAAATGAGCTGTATGCAGCTTTTAAATTTGAATTCCCACATGTAAAAATAGGGTTTTCAAAATTCTGTCTGTTGCGACCTAAATGGTGCGTGTTGGCAGGCTCCTCTGGAACCCATTCTGTATGTGTCTGTGCTATCCATCAGAATGCATCACTTCTTCTCCACGCATGCTCAATAGAGGAGACCTACAATGACCTATTTGATTACCTGGTATGTTCCAAAGATAGCAGGGATTGCATGTTACGGCACTGTTCAGAATGTATGTCTGACAAACGACTGAAGGAACATCTGAAAAGTAAATGTGAGGAATGGGACCCTGAAGATGAAGTGACATACAGTGCATGGGTGACAACAGATCGGGCCCAACAAATTAGGTTAACAGTGACTCTGGATGAATACATCAACAGTCTGGTGAACAATCTGGAAAAACTTCTCCCACATTCCTTCATAACCAAATCCCAGGCGAGATACCTAAAAGAACTAAAAAATAACCTACAGCCAGATGAAGCCATTGTTTTGCTGGATTTCAGTGAAAACTACCATTATGTGGTACAAGATGAGGTTCAGGGTCATCACTGGAATCAGGATGGTTGTTCCCTACATCCAGTAGTAATTTATACTCGTGGACAGCTGCAGAAAGATCTCTGTGTGTCAAGTTTGTGTGTATTTTCTGACGATCTAGAACATGATGTGGCTTTTGTATTTGAAACGCAAAAAATAGTCACTCAGTTTTTAAAGGAAAAGTTCCCTGAAGTAAAGAAAGTGCAATATTTCAGTGATGGTTGTGCTGGTCAATATAAGAACTGTAAAAACTTTATAAACCTGTGCCATCATCACTTGGACTTTGACTTGCATGCTTCTTGGTCATTTTTTGCAACTAGTCATGGGAAATCTCCATGTGATGGGATAGGCGGAACAGTTAAGCGCATTCTTACAAGAGAAAGCCTTCAGCGGGATCTAGGTAACACAATGACTTCCACTGAAAAGGTGTTTGAGTTCTGCAAGTACAAAGCGGATAAAATTTCATTTTATGTTTTAAAAAAAGAACAATTGTCAATGATTCGGCAACAATTAGAAACTCGCTGGAGCCATGCAAAAACAATCCCAGGTACTCGTAGCTACCATTCTTTTATACCAATTTCAAATAACATTATTGCGACAAAAAAAATTAGCTTTGATACCACGTACAGTTCTGTCCACAATTTCTTGATAAAACCAAGTTGGGAAGAAATTATGACAAAAATTTGTACTAATTCTTTTGTGGCCTGCTTGTATGACAATCACTGGTTTTTTGGGCTAGTTATGTCAAAGGATGTTGATCAATGTGATATAAAAGTGAAATTCTTGCATCCTTATGGGCCAGCAAGATCATTTTACTGGCCAAATGAGAAAGAAGATATTTGCCATGTTCCTGTAAATAATGTCATTTGTAATGTGGAAACCCCTACTACAAGAGGCTCAGGACGAATGTATTACTTCTCGGAGAAAGACATTGAACGTGTGAACCAACGGCTGTTGGATTTAAAAGGAAAACTTGGAATTACCACTACTGGGAAAAATATGTAACTCTAGTGTCAACTGAAATATTAGCTTTCTCAGAGATAGGCCTCAGTGAAGACCTTGGATACTATGCTAATTAACCACAAACTGATGCACAGACAAAAGTGACTAGATATTGTGATTGTTGATTTATAAGTTGTGCAACATTAATGAAGTTAAACACATTTGTGAAGTTTTTTGTCAATACAAAATGGATAAAGTTAACTTGTATTGAAAGGTATCCTGTATTTTGATGTGTTTTATCAAGCAACAATCAAGTTATCCCCAGCAATGATGGGTAAGTGCCATGAATTCCCTAAAATATTCTATTTCAAAAATATATTTTTCTTATCGGGAGAAAAACAACCTGCACATAAAAAATGTTTTAATTTTTGAACTTACTATGTACTAGATTCATGTTGTAAATATTTGCTTAGATATACAATACAGTTAACACAAGCATTTCATCACACTTGAAGGATGACCCAACACCGACTACCAGAGTCGTGAAAAGGGATTTTTTTTTACATAAAATTTTTTTTAACAACAAAGCAAGCAAAAAGCCATGAATTTTATTTTTACAGGTGGTGGGTTATACCTTAAGGAATATTAGAAAAAATAATTTAGCTTGATTCAGATATTGCCTCTGGTCAAAATTTGATGTTTTATAGAACCATGTTTTTGGAGCAAAATTTTCTAAAATCTTATGAAACACATGAGTTTAGAGAATTTCCAGTATCCCTTAGGATATTTTTCAATTAGTTTTTGGAATCCTCATGACTTCTCTAGTAACCCTGCAAAATTTCATGAGAATCGGATGGAAACTATGGCTGAGACAAATTATTTCCCTCTGGAGGTACAAGTGCCTCTGGAGACCGCATTCATTGAAAAACTGCAGTTTCACCCAAACTTCAAATGGTCGTGAAAATAAAACTATTAGAGATAGCCAAGAAATATTTTACACTCTTTCATTCCTACATGGAAGGATGAAAATTGCCAAGTATTATCAAAATCCGAGTCGGTGGGTGTCATGCCTGGATGAACTGACATGGAATGACCCCACTATGATGCATGAGAAACTAAATAAAGCCCATTGGTTGACCACAGCTAACAGAGTTCCTAGTTCTTATACATTTCTACTAAGATACCTACTACCAAGAAATTCATCGAAATAGTGACATTTATATTAAAAGTCTATGCAGTGATGCAATGCAGGATCAGGACTCGATCTTCAATTGCCCATGGTGATCGTCACGTCTGTGAGACCATTCATAGATATCCTAGCCAAGGAATCACCGAGCAGTAGTTCATTCATCCATCCAAACAAAAGTGTTTCCTGCACTCTCAGAAAATCTTCTTTTCGCAGTGATAAGATATCATAGACTGACCGTCCGACAAGAGGCACTGATGAAAATTCTTAGAGCTATAGAACATGAAGCAGATAATTTAAATCATTGCATAAGATGAAAAATTCTTCCCCATTTGATTTTTGTGGCCATGCGGATTATGGAGAAAGGATTCATTGTGTAGTGATCCGGAAATGGAAGATTTCCATTTCCAAAATATGCATAAACATGTTGTTGTGTGACGTCTCAGATTAGCCAGCTATGACAAAGTATGCCTCGGGATTTGCACCTTTTCAATTTTAAGAACGCCTAACCTTCCTCTTCCCCTTCCTCTTGGACGAAAACATCCTGGTTCCACTTCACTATATAATGGCACGGTGGAGATGCTATTAGGTCTGTCGCACTCAGGATCTCACTCTTTTACCCCACAAAAACTAATGTGGGGTAAAAGAATAACTGTATATAGTGGAAGTGGACTGTATCAAGTGGACTGTATATAGCGGAAGAGAGACAATTCCCACATTTAATTCGGTTAAGCAATTAAACCAATAATGAACAATTAACATTAGAAAAAATACATAATAGAGAAGCCTGGAAATACAGATCAGGAGAGTCGGAGCAGCGGTGAGAATGCGTTGATCCGGCGAGCAGCATGCAGGAGATATGCGAACAGCAACTTGCAGGGATAGGCGAGCAGCATGCAGTCCGGCGGAACACTCAGCTACGCCGGGGAGGGAGAAAGGCGAGACAGCCTCTCGGGCCACTCATTCGCCAACTGCTCGTAGACTGCAACTGAAGTGCACGACTGAACTGCATTGCTTCTCCGCGAAGGAAGACGCCAGGAGACTATTAGCGCCCTCCTCGGGAACACGGGGAAGCCTACAGCAGACGATAATAACTGAAGAACGAAAACTATGAGAAATAATACGCAACATTGGTAGTATACTAAATTTTGGATATTCTAGACGCACTGATTCATAATTACTTTATGTATATGTACATTCATTGAATTGATTGGGAAGCTGGGATTTTAAAAGGAAATAAACTTTGGGTTAAAAACTTCAAATACTTGTGTGTGATAACTTGCTACCCGACACCAAGGGCAAGAACCCACACGCAATTTGAGGCATGCGACCTGCGACTTTTCGAGGAGGTGGGCCGCACCCTTACAATTGGGAAAGCACTGATGTTTAATTGTTGTGCTACCAGTTGAGAGGAAAATATCAAGTGAAGAAGTAGTTGAAAAACTGTCTCTATCTTAAAATACTTTGCCAGAATATTCATTCGCCGTATATCTCTGTCATGCAGTGGCAGTGGAACGGACAATAAAGTTTGTCTCTAAAGCGGCTACGTTTTTAAGTGGGAATAACGCCAGGGATGGCTGCAGCAGATCCACTTTGATTTCTCGGGAATTTCTGCCAAAATATCAATTGAAATCTCAAACTATCACAATTTTTCCGGACGGTGACGATTCTGAACAAATAAACTGGTCTGCATTACGTTGGTTGGGTGGATGAGGCGGAGGAGCCCAAGGTGCAGCAGCCACCTCCACGTGGTGGGCTCTGGGTCGCTTGGCTACCGTTTCTATGGATAGGTGAGCAAGGAGCTGCACATTTGCTAGATCATACTAAAATATAAAACCCCTTTTCTACCGCAGGGAGATGAATTTGACCCTATAGGGACATAAAAACCTCTAGTTAATCCCGAATGATAGTTTCCTTCTTCAGAGATATCTTACTACACGAAAATATGGTCAATATAGCCGGCGATGGCATAAAAGAGCATAATCTCATCCTAGTGACTACCCTTGACAACTTCAGACATGATTTCCACGTTTTGGACTTAAAAAAAAAAAAAACTATTTCGCGTCATTTATCGCATGCATAGCATAATATGAGACTGATTGTTGCGGGTTGCCCACCCCACAAAAGTGCTTTAGGAGTCACGATAAAAGGTCATTTTCTCGATAATTAAAAGCATTAAAGCTAGCGTTTTAGGTCTAAAATATCAAGGAAAGATCAATGCTATACTCCATTTGAAAAAATGAGTGCTTGCTAAAACCAAATTTAAATTATTTACATTTTTAACGTTTTTCACTAAAAATTTCAAGACAAAGTGGCGAACAGAAGATATTAACCGATTTTGAAAAATGATCATACCTGTAATACTCACCCGGATACGCAACTTTTGCCAGGTATTACGATTCGCTCCTAAAAAAAAAGTGGCAAAACGAGGCACCCTAATGCGCGCGTCACTACACTTATGTTTCACGGAAAATAAGGGTCGTCTCGCTAAAATTTGGATGGTTTCAAAGAAAATCATTCGCAAATAGAGCGGCATATATAATTACCTTATGAGCTAATAAAATTTCGAAAAAATGATAACCAGCGGATATTTATTGAAAAAGTGTAAAATATAAACAATCATGAGGATAATATTTAATTCTAAAATACTAATTTGGCTAGTAATAATCAAACTGCATCCCACGAAACACCTAATCCGAACAAATAAATGATAAAATATACTGGGTGTCAAAATGACACCCTCTGGCATTCAAGGTAAATTTGAATTTTTAAGGTGGAAAAAAGAGAGGGGAGTATCCCTAGCACTGTCGTCTTATTAAGTCCTAGAATTGATTAAAAGTCATGAAATATTTTATTCTACAACACTCTTTCAAAGCCAGCTTTGAAAAAAATGTTCGCGTAGGGTGTCAAAATGACACCCTTCGGCATTCTAGTGTTAACCCTTAACCAGTGACGTGAGATTCTTGTTACACTACCACTCTGGGAGACCGCAATAAATCAAAAATTCATAAAATATTGCTACGCCATTTTTATTTCTTTGTTTAATTTTTCTTTGAATGCTTAACTATTCTTAAACTTATATTAAAATTTTTACACTCCCAATACGAACCAATTTGTCATAAAAAATTGTGATTTGAAGCAGGACCAAAAAACCGATGCCAAAAACACTAATTGAGTTATAATTATTATATTTATGTATCAATATTTCGCCAGATTCAAAAAAAGGCCTTCAATGTTAAAGTTGGAAGGCTAAGTAGTAAGTAGCCATGAAATTTATCCCGCTTATTCCTTTTCTTGATGCATTCTTAGTAAGTGACGTGCGGTCTCACAGACCGCTAAACAGAGTTCAGTTGCAAATTTACATAAATTAATAAAAGGAACGTTAAATTTTAAGAGTGGGATGTCCTTGTTATGCAAAAATATGAAGCTAACGAGAATTATAGATACTTTGAAAATATTCATAATTTTAGAAACGCAGCCGTCTCTCAGACCGCACGTCACCGGTTAAGGGATAAAAAACCGCTGGGACCGCTGTTCATATCTTAGTAAATAACAAAGCTACAAGGAAGGCAGTCATGCCAATTAAAATCCCGCTGACGGATAATGAAAATTTGCTTGACGCATATATTTGAATTTGCATCTGGACAAAAAGTTATTTCGTGTGGTCAAGATAGATCATGGGACACCTTGCATATGCAAGAAAGTGTCAGGATACACAGTTTTCTTTTAAAGGTGCATCATGGGGGGCATTGCACATCAGCCTTATAATGCGCTTCTGAATTTTGAAGATTTCAGTAGCATGGGGAGAGCAACCCCAAAACAGGATACCTACTTAAAATAATGAGAGAGTAAAATTCATAGTAGTAAATGGACAATACGACATCATTATTTATGGTGTTCCTGATGCTTCTTATGAGAAAGCATGTTGAACTAAGCTTGTTGCGCAATTTAGCGATGTGCTCGACCAATGTTATATTTTTGTTCAAGGTAACTGACAGGGTTGATAAAAAGCATTATCTTTTTCAAAAAAAATTTTTGTTGATTTTTTTTATTTAAATCAGATTTTATTGATTTAAATCGGATTTTACTGATTTAAATGAGATTTTTATGATTCTCCATTCATCAAAAATTCAGTTATTTGAAATACTAACTATTTGGGCAGCATATTGGAGAATAATCGTTTGCAGAGAAAATAAGAGGCAACATACTCTAAACTTAATACAACATTTAGTCAATCAGGGGAGAGAACTATGGAAATGCCAATGGTATCAAATTAAAAATTACACCAGCATAATATAAAATTGCCATTGGAAGCATCAAATGTGCTATATTATGTTGTTCTAAAGCATATGAAGTTTAGAAAAATTCTGTAATTGCAACTTTGTATGGTGCCTACGCTTAGAAATTAAATCAGAAAACAATTTTTTTTCAACGGATACACTAGTATTCGAACCAAAGCCATTTTTTTAAATTTTCATGTTATATGCATTCCTACAGTATCATTTCTATTTAAGAGCCACCATAGAGTATTTGCACGTTTTTGGTGAGGCCTGTTAAAAATATCAGTTTGGTTTAATTAAGCAAAATTCCAACTCCAACAGTCGTACGACCATGGGCGAATTTGTTATTAACAAATAAACATTCCAAAATCAATGTTGCGCTTAAAACACTACGCCGCCATGCCAGACGGCTTGTGACGTCAATCCCCATACTCAACTGACTGCAGTTCCTCCGATCATCTGCGATTGATGGAAACCTTGTTTATTGTTGTTTACGAACACTGAGGTGAATCTGACGGAATAAACCATCTGTCCTACTATAAATTAGTGGTATATTTCGTACAATAATTCTTTAAGTTCGTAGCCATGAGCGAAGATAGATTAATGGCTTGTGGGACAAAATTCCGGAATGAATATTGTTTTGTTCCGATACGTGGGAGCACCCGTGTTTCTACACCGAACAAGATTTTTGTGGATGTTCCCGATAAGCCTGAACTACGACGGAAATGGTTATTGGCAGCCCGGAGGGATCTTAAGTCGATGCCATTATTACACACAAAAGAGTTTATTATTCCATTCAGAAAGGAAAGACTAATGCGTAATACTGAAGCATATGTATGTTTGAGATGCAGTTATTCTTGTATACAAACGGCCGTGTATTCATTGATGATATACATTGCATATTTTTTCACTTCGAATGCTTACTTTCATTATGTATGCTTGATGACTATGGAAAAACATAATTGGTAACGTCAGTATTTTAAGCATTTATACTCGAAAAGCAGATATAAACAACGTTGGAGTGGAAAAGGAAAATTTGAAGAATTTACAATGCAGTAAAGAATCGTAAAGAAAATAACGTTACGGTAAATGTATAAATGGTACAAATTTGATGCATTGCAAATACCTACATGCGAGCAATTAGTAACATATGTTTACTCCTAAAATGTTATAGTTGAGGAAACACAACAACCTGCCTCCCTACATTAAAATTTTCAAATATTGACAGCATAAAAGTGCGGAAACATAGGGAAAAATAGTTTACTAGAGGTGTTAATGAATAAAAAACTATGCAAAATTACCCTTACTTGTACTTATTTATTGCTCATCATATCACAAATAGCACTACCTGGCACACATTTCACGAGCTGTCTTTTTAATACTTATAACCAGTATATGCCGAATCAACTGTTTCAATGAAGAACTTGGCTCACAATAAATATAAAACACTATTATGTAACACTAATAAAGCATAATTATCGGTTTTCCAATCACTCTGCACACCACACTAAAAGAATTTGCACTCCTTGAAATTCGTAAGGATTCTTCACATCTCACTTCCCACACATCACTAACAACTTAGAATCAGTTTACGTTATTTCACGTTAACATTGCGAAGACAATTAAATGAATAGTCTGAAACAAATTACCTACTAAACCAGTTATTGTAACATCAAAAAACTTAGAATTTCACTATCACTCCTACCGTAACCAAAATATGACCAAAACAATAACGAACAAAAGCGCAACGAATATGCGTGAAATGTAAACACTGACTAAATCTCAAAATGAATTGGCAATAGGTTTAATACGTAATAAAATCAAACAGAACTTAGAAGCGAACAAACGAATGCAAATTAATACGCGTTCGATGTATCCCTAAAGCACAACCAGTCCAAATATGAAACATATCCCCTTCGCAATAGTCAGATACCTTCGATCGAAATGCATACGGTTGGTTGAACCAGCATGGAAGAAATAAATTCCTCGAAGATGTTACATTCACAACTCACTTCACTCTTTACTTCATCGTCTATATGCAATCGAGTTAGAGACTTAATTGTTGGATGAAACGCTTCACGAGTCTATTTTCTCCCAACTCGGAAGAAAATGAAGTTACAGACCTTACAAAAACGAAGATAGGCCCTAGGTATACACCGATCACGAAGGAGTCAACGTCTGTGAGGTTATTTGAAGAAGCCTTAACGAAACCAGGTTCCATTTTGCAAATTTACTTGCAGAAAAATGAAGAAATATCGCGTCAAATACGTGAAATATAAGTTCATGATTAATACATTACACAGGTTAGTTGTCTTGCTACCCGTTGTAATCCGAAAGCGCTGTGGTCCGACTCCCGCGTCTATTAGTTCCCCACTTTTGCCACTTGTCGCGACAAAAATATTCTCTGGGTTGCTTAGTCATTACATTCCAACTCAAGGCAACGGACGCTTGTGTGCAGAGCTCCGGAATTCATCAATTTGTGAGATTTTCTTTGGAAAATATTTGCAATTCTCGAACTTGTTATGTGTGGGGATGCACGACCGCTTACAAGAAGACGCAAAAAGTGAACACTTCGGTTGATATCTGGAAGAAAGCAGGTCCAAGGCTATGGCATGGTGTGGCTACGGTGAGTACCATTTCAGTTGGTAAGAGGGATTGATCAACTTTGGCCGATTTTTTTAAAATTTCTGTTATTAGACGTTAATATACATATCTTGTGATGAGATAACAATTGGTTATCATTCGCCGTGGGAGGAAAGTGAGCACTGGGGAGGAAAATGTGCTGCTGTTACTTCCCGCCAGCAATGGCGGGAAGTGCCAGCTATATGCAAGTTGGCTAAAGACCTATGAAAAATTAGATCCAAAGTTTTTTGAATACGCATGTTTGCTGTTTATATCCGAATAAAATATTTTAAAGTCGGCCGGTAAGCAATTAATCGCCTTTTTTACACATCGTGGGGATATCGCGGGCGACTCCATTTTGGCGTCCTTATTGGCATTTATACATGAATGTTCTTCTCTGGACTGAAAGCTTTCTATTTGTCTTCTAAATAAGTGGGGTTTAAATCAGGGAAAATCGATGTAGTGTTATGACTTCAAGGCAGAATTGTTGATAATGTGAAGAGATCAATTTAATCTGCCATGTGCTTCTATTTAGATGATGCATATATCTCGCGGATTGATGCGCTGACGCAATGGCGGAATAGGAACCTCTTCGCAATACCTACGAATTTATGTCCGCGCCAGTGAATGCGTTGTGAAAATAGGGCATCGTCGAATTAATTTGATATCTTTTCGTTTTATAAAGTGAGTTCTCTTTCCGTTTGAAACATAAAATCGCTCTTTCCGTTGATAAGAGATATGTTTGTATTTTTTTATGTTAGAGTTCTAAACTTTCACTGATTGGTAACTAGAAAATGTTCCATTTGTAATGAGTGTTAAACTATTTCTTATTGAGTGTTGTATTGTCGATCCTTGTGTTTCATCCTTTAAATCAGTTTTCTTACATCATCTGTTTTCTACCTTTTAGGTGGAGTATTGCCGTGGTTTTGCTGTTTCGATTGCAAGGATGCTGGGCCAGAAACGGCCGCTGGAGTAGTGCAATTGGTGGGAGCGAAGTTAAATTAGTGAAAGTGAAGTGCAATTAATACTATTCTGGAGCAGTCAGTGTTATCATAGTGCAATTAGGTTAGTGTAGTGCAAGTGATTTCAACGATACAAGGCTTGAATTTTTGTATCTACAGTTCTCAGTGTTGTATGATTATTTATTTGCTGTGCTTAATCATCTTAAGTTTAAACTGTTTATAAAAGGAAAGTTATTTTACGTGGTGTGTGACTCACACAGTGAATAGCTATAGTTTGATATTGGACTAAAGAGATTTCTGTTTTAATTTCTATGTAAGTTACAATTTTGGCAATAAATTTCTGTTTGATGTGATTGTGAACAATAATTGGGATATAATTATTTAAGTCTACATGACATCCGGTCCACGTTTCCCGTAACAGCTGCAAATTGCATGATTTCTAATGTGTGTTACAGTTAATGTGAGTGCCACCCCCTCAGAGGCAAGTATTTGCAAATCCATGCACAGGTGAGTTTTGTGTTATAGTCATAATAAAATGCCAAATTTCAATTCTGTGAAGGACAACTGTTAGATAGGGTAGCGCTTTTTAGTCAATAGCATTCTTCATTCTTAATCTTGCATTGTGACATCCGTTGCAAATGCAACGAGCATTGTTAGATTAATTGCCATATCTTCAACGCTTTATGATGCATCACGTCCGAAATGTTGTTTGTATGGTTGTGTTCGGTGCCTTTTTTTCTCGTTGCTTTTGAAATCAAAAGAGTTCGGGGCTTAGTGGGTTTTGAGCTTTATCTGTACCAATCGCTCTTTCCGTTGATAAGAGAAATGTGTTTGTATTTTTTTAAGATCGATTTCTAAACTTTCACTGATCCCTCTCGTGCAAATACTTTCTAAAAGTCATACTTTATTTACGCTTAATTATTCTGTGGTTTTCTTCGCTGTGCCTTATGACAACTAAAGTCAATGTCATACTCCGATAACATTACCGATATACATCGCAATACTTAGAGTAGGGGAATCCAGAAGTTGCGATGTTCTGACATGTTAAGCAGGTAATTGTGCACTGTGAGAGGCGTCGTATATATTACGGAATACGTCGTCTGCTGGTCATGGAGTTAGCGGGAAATTGACAAAAGGACGATTTGTTATTCAGTGATTCGTTGAAATGTATTTATTAACGGGTAGTGGTCAAGTCGAAAAGTTAATTCGGTTTTCTGTCCGTCCTATTGCCCTTTAAAACTATACGTTTCCCCATGCAGCGACCCGTCTTTGCAGAATAGGCAACACTGCGACATTTGGCAACACTTCGTTAGCTCGGGATGCTCATGGCAACACCTAGTGGCAGTCTCTTTAATCTCCTATATAATGTATTCTCCATGTATAAGTTATTCGTCAATGCTCCCGTCTGCTTGCAACTATAATATGGGAGATGACGTCACGTAAAGAATAGCCAATTACAGGTCGTTTTACCCTCCAGAATTTCGATGCTAAAACAAAGGTTATTAAAACTTAAATAATAAATTAATAACAAAACACATGGAATTTTCATTAAATATATGAGAACTTCAAACATGTATGCACTAAATGGAAAGGGTTTCATGCTTATTCCTCACCCATGCAAACACTCTATTGTGCTGATAACTGTCAATTCATTGTATTAATTAAGAAATAAAAATCAAAATTATACACTTACAGCTTCCTTTTCTTGACTCTTTAAAAATCAAACATATAGATCACATTATGATTTAAATCATCCGATTTTTTTAAAAATAAAAATCAAGTGATTTAAATCAATCAACCCTGGTAACTGTACAGTAAGGGAGATCGGGTTGGTGTGGTGGCTAGAGTGTTGGCTTCCCACCCGGCGGGCTCGGGTTCAAATCCTGGTGGAGGCAGAGAATTTTCAGAGACTGCCCGCTCCCTGCTTGAATGATTTGTGGAGGACAACACTCCGTCCATCGGATGGGACGTTAAGCCATAATCCCCTTGGTGCCTTTCGATAAGAGCAGACTAATGCCGACACTGAGTTTCTCTCTACCCTTCCTTACCTGCCCCATCCCTCGTGGCGCAAATGACCTCAGCTGTTGGTCGCCTCCTCCAAAAAAAGCATACCAACTTTACAGTGACCTTCTAACATTACAGTTCGAAACAGCAAAATCGTAGCCTTCAAAAGGACGCTCCAAATATTCATCTACGCCACAGAACGGTGCCGAATCAGGATGGTGGATTCAACACTCTTGAAGAGGGTAGCTCCTAAGGTTACAGCACCAGAAAAGTTTGGCGCTGCAGCCAGAGAAGTCGTGCAAGGCAGTTATCCTTGGGACAGGTTCACTGACCCATTGAATCAGGAGCAGCCATAAACGCATCGACACCCAAAGTGAAAAGGTACTCATCAAAACTCACAGTTTGTGCAACATAACGATCATTATACTTTGTTTTGGAAAGAAAGATTGGAGTGAATGGCATTCCCCATGTGGTCGTGTTGACAAACAAGAGACTTTACTGCCTTCCCGCCTTCACGGAATAATAATGCGCAGCTCTCGATGCTGTTGTTTCTGTAAAGGCGCTATTATCGACAGCATTTAAACAAGTATTACTCATGTTTTTGATCGAAATCCAGCAACTCTTCGTCAAAAGTGTGATCAATTAATCGAAGAGTATCCTAATTTCAACAGAGTAATTAAGATTGATTATTTACGCCACATGATGTTCTGCAATTATTTACGCTATCTTATCTTTATGAAATATTATTTTACGTTTACCAATAGGGTTGTTCACCATATTTTTTTTATTTAAGAAATCGAAAGATCGTGCTTCAGAAGGAGCAATGACAATAATATTATGCTATTTTCTTAATTGTACATGTTTAGAGAAGGCTTTAAACAGTGACAAATTTTACGTTACGCCAAAAAGCCCTACTTCCATCTTGAATTGATGTGTGACGTCACAAGCCTGTAGATGCCCTACTGCAGTGTTGTTTAAGTGGCTCAGCAGGGTTATTCCACTTTTTTTCAAGATCTCCAGCGTCTGCCGCCAGATCAATGTTTAAAGAAAATCCAAATTTATCCTTTCATAAGAGTAATAATAAGCAAAATTACCCTTACTTGTACATATTTATTGCTCATCATATCATAAATAGCACTACAACGTACACATTTCACGAGTTGTCTTTTTGATACGAATTATTCGAATATATTCCGAATCAACTGATTCAATGAAAAACTTGACTCACAATAAATATAAAACACTAATAAAACATGATAATCGGTTTTCCAATCACTATGCACACGCTAAAAGAATTTGCACTCCTTGAAGTTCGAAAGATTCTCCACACCTCACTTCTCACTAACGACTTAGAATCAGTTTACGTTATTTCACATTGACATTTCGAGGACAATGAAATGAATAGGCTGAAACAAATAGCTAAACCGGTTATTGTAACATCAAAAAACTTCGAATTTCACTATTACTCTTACCCGTACTCTTACCGTAACCAAAATATGACCAAAACAAAAACAAACAACAGCGCAACGAAATTCGTGAAATGTAAACACTCGTTAATGCTCAAAATGAATAGGTAATAAAATCAAACGGAACTTAGAAGCGAACAAACGATTGAAAATTAATATGCGTTCGATGTATCCCTAAAGCACAACTAGCTCAAATATGAAAAATATCCCCTAGGCAATAGTTAGATACCTTAGATCGAAATGTATAGGGTTGATTGAACTAGCATGGAAGAAATAAATAATTTCGTCGAAGCAGTTATATTCACAACTCACTTCACTCTTTACTTCATCGTCTATATGCAATCATTCACTTAGGGGTACATTAAGGGCACAAATTGTGTTCACTTGCACTAGAAGCACAATGAAAGTTCACTGCACGTAGTTTCCTAGCAAATGCAGCAATACAAAACTTTCAATTCCTGTCAACGCTACATACATTGCCTGCCTACCCAGCCGGCACAGCCCATACCGCATCTATATGTGAAGTGGATGCAATGCGTGACAGAATGCGCTAGGTACCAAATATCCTTCTGCCATCCTTTGCTAGTTGCGCCTATGAATGCCATATTTTTCATGATGTGGTTTAATACTTAAAAATATCTGCAAGTCCTCGCATTAATTATTATAAAATTTCAAGAACTATTATTATTATAATTATTCATTGTATTCAAGATTTTCACGGACATACGGAACTACCAATGACTACAGCAGTAGGTATGGACTTGTCGTCTTGTAGCCATCTATCCCTATCTCGACGTGTTGGAGCCTCGTAGATAGAGTGTTGTGTTGGGTATGTTTTATAGTGATATTTTTTAATTCTGACCATTGCAGCAATTTTGACTAATCTCCCGGTGTCGACCCTCGCTCACTCATAGGCCTGTACTCTCCTGGATTTGAAATCTGCGTTTGTTTTGTACTGCGATGGATAGCGATGTTGTACCTCGTAGATTGAGTGTTGCGTTGGGCGTGTTTTATAGTGATATTTTTTTATTCTGACCATTGCAGCAATTTTGTCTAATCTCCCGGTATCGACCCTCGCGCACTCATTGGCCTCTACTTTCCTGGATTTGAACTCTTGCGTTTGTTTTGGACTCCGATGGATAGCAATGTTGTACTGAAGTTCTCATATGTTGTCTTGTGTACGTCTGTATTCCTGTGTTCGCCTGCCTCTTGTTTTATGCTGAGTCATTAAAGTTATATTCATGAAATAAAACGTGCTCTGATTTATCCCGAGTAGTGTAAAACAATCACGAGATGAAGAGAACCAGACAAGCAATATAGGAATACTAGTATGACCGAGTTCAATTTTCCGCCGTTAGATGGCAGCACTTTCGTGCATCCTCATCCTCACGGCATCTCTCTAAGTGCGGCGGTTCATCCCCTCGGCGGTGGACCGGCATATGGATGGCATCTGTATAAAAGGATGCACTCATACTCTTTGCATCTGGATGACATCCAGCTGCCAAAAAGAAATTTGATGGTTTGTGCCGGCTGGGTAACTTGAAGAATGGATTTCATGTCGCCTTGATCCATCCGGAAGCTTCATGCACAACATAGGCCATTTCAAAATAAGGAATAACCTTGGCAAATGTCCAGTCGGCATGCAGAGTACTCAGCTTGGCATCGAGCGATCGAGGGTACAGGCCAGCCGTACACGCTTGTGTCGTCATCACCTCTATTTCAAGATGGCCGACCGTTTTTGGCGGCGTTTAAAATTGTTCGAATTTTGATTGCTAATAATTCCATCATTACTTTTTCAACGCATCTGTCATTCATCCCAATCAAAATGAAATTACATCAGAAGTGATATACATTCGTTTTTTTAGACCATTTTGATAGGCTTGAACAACCCTATTGGGTGATGGATCAGGTGAAAACAAAAGGATCAAAGCTGCGGCTGATAAGAAGACATTAAAATCGCAGTTTTGATTCCAAATTAAAAATAGCCGTAACACGATAAGCTATAATGCACCCACAGCAGAAGAGAGCCACCTTTAGCACTCTTTCCCAACGTGCTTTTTCGATTTGCAAGATATTTGGAGGAGGCGACCTACAGCAGAGGTGATTTTTGTGACATTAGGGAAGGGCAGGGAGGTGATAGCGAGGAGGGAAACCCAGCGTCGAATTTAGCCAATTCTGTTGACAAAAGATGTCATGGTGAACCACACGGTGAAGAAATAAACCTCGATCTACTCCAAGAAGTTATATCCTCTTCAATCCCAGTGTGTTTCATATATGGTACAAATGGTTTTTTTTATCATTACCTGATCTTAAGAGTGACTCCAACAGCTGAGCACCGCTTATATCGTCTTCTACACATTCTACGCTTGAACATAGACTCACCTCTTTTCCATCTCTCTCTTGAATCTGAGGTGTGGTTGATGACGAAAGAATCCAGTTTTGGTGTAATTCTATTATGAGTTGAATTAAGAAATAGGGAGTACCATTTATCGAGGCTATTACTAGTTGATATTTTATTTATTGACATTATTTCAATACCATGACCTTATATAACACCAATGCTCTGCATTTTTGTAATTTTAATGTATCACCCTTTCCTAGCTCAATCCAGTGATAATGCACACATTGATATCACAAATTTAGCAAATGAATTCAGTACCCTTTTTACAATTAGACCACCGTCACCCACCTCTCTTACCTCTTCTGCAAACATGCTCCAGAGTCTAGTGCTTTTTCAATTTTTATTCATCCTTGTACGGAATCGGATTTACAAGCTATAATTTCAACCCTAGCTAACAAAAACTTTTCCGGCCCTGATCACATCCCAGGGAGAATATTATATCTCTCTTATAGATGCATAAAGGAACCTCTTCTATTTCTGATTAATGAATCCCTTACTCAAGGGATTTTCCCATCTTCTCTCAAGCATTCCATTATTAACCCTTTATATAAAAATAAAGGCTGCCCCAATAATAGGGAAATTGCATACTTTTTATAAACAGTATGCATATATATTACAGTAAACACTTAGTACAGCAATATACTTTTTTCCGCTTAAAATTCAGTTTATACCCTAGAAAATGACTCCCAAAAGTCGCCCGAGTTTCGCGGGCTAAAAAATACCGCCCCCACTAATCTTTGGCTGTGACGTCATAGTTCAGTACGAGTCCAAGATCCAAGCCCAGTAACTGCAGGTTTGGAAGAGCCACGTTGCGTTTAAACGAGAACATGGGTGAAATAAGGAAAACATACAAGTGGTGCATTGTTCCTCTGTGCAATAACACCCCAGAAAATAATTTCGTCTGCATTCCCACGGAGGAAATTAGAAGAAAAGCCTCGATGCATGCCGTCTGTCGGGATGAGCGTTTCGGAAAAATAAGAGTATGATAAACGGAATGATAAACCCGTGTGCTATTTGAGCGAAGATAACTTTAATATTAATAATATTTCCATATTTCATTGACTGAATAACTTGAAACATAGATTATTCGATAATTCGGCCGCCGTAGAATAAAAACTCAACTTCCGAACAAAAATCGAGATAGGTGTTTCTCGATGGTTACGATCGTTACGATGGACTCAAATTATTAAGGCACTTGTCAAATTTCAGTTACGGAAGGACATAGAAAATTCCATGATGTTTAAAATCAAGGGAGGAAATATGAAAATATAGAGCAACGTTGATCCTCATGCATTCGAGTGCCAGCCAAGAAGACAGCGTTTTCTTCTACTGTCGGCGTCAAAATGATGTGCCGCTGTACTTTGCAAATTTATATCCTGGCTTCACTACATGCTATAATAATGAACTATACGTCATTTTAAAGGAAATTTTATCCTAAATTCTGATTTATTTTATTACAAAAAAATTGAAAAATGTAGACACGGTCAGTCCAATAAATGACTCCGCGCACCGAAAAATTAGCCCTTTTGTCAACTTCATGAACTTTGCAACTTAACCTAAGGAAAACTACTACGTTTACAGCATTCATCTTCCACATTAATTTACACTCATCAGTGCGGATTAATAAAATGGCTTTTGGGTATTTTTCGAACTTATATTTTGTTATAAATTAATGAAAATATTTAAACATCGTCTTGTCCCAAATATAAAGGAAGTTGTAGATGGAAAAAGAATGGAATCCAGAGGTGGTCACAAAAAATGAATCGCAGCATTCTTTGATTTTAATCTACGCCGGCTTGCTTTTCAGAAAAAGTTGAGTCAAAATGAGGAATGTTCCGCGGCCCTTGATTTGGACACTGTGGAGATAGAGGAAGACGTGTGGATCAGCAATTTCCATTTAGTTGGTTGTCAGGATAAACCAAGGATCCATTTAAAGGTTGTTAGGCTATCGTAAAAAGATAGGACTGATGTGCACCACAGGGGAAATGGGATGTTTGAGGGAAAGTCAAACCCAAAGTTGTCCAAAGAATGTGCAGTTCTATGTTGCTCTTTCCCAGTTAAAACCAAATAGAAATTGGATTGGGATGATATTTTCACCACGGGTTCCAGTGATAGTGAGAGTGCAGGTGATCATGGTCATCGTCGAAGGTCATCCCTCTAGGATTTCCGATACGGAATTTTTAAGTGACAACCGATCGCAATGACGATGAGCTCGCCTTTAGAGTAGGTTTCAGATATATCGTGAGAAAAGCTCCCAAAATGTATTAAAGACTCTGTTTGGAAAACATGCACATTTTAATGCTAATTTAGGAAGTATTTCATTTCAAAAGTAACTTATTAACACCTGAAGACGGTGTGTTTATTATATTGATCGAAGTGCGATTGACCGATTCTTTCTGCAGAATAGGAAGTGGCTTCGGGGTTTTTAGTCACAAGATGGTAGATTGTGTTGGAAGTTCGTCTATATTATCGCTACTTAATTGAAACATTGATTGTCTGGCTTCCTCAGAGCTTCCTGTCGCCCTCCAGGCAAGGTATTTTTAAGTTGAAAGTATCATCGACAGCTTCGAGGTGGAAATAAGTTCACCATAAGACTCTACCGGACTGCCAAAAGAATACACATTTCACATGAGTATACGCTTTCGACAATATTTTACGCAAGTCTCACTTTGTTATGAACTATAAAACATTACAGATGCACATCAGCTACCTTTCCATTTCTCGGCATCGACTTTCCGAGCCGACGAAGTCTACAGTTTCACTAAAATGCCCTGTTATCATGATGGAATCAGTAACAGGAAGCTTGCTAGGATCAGCCTAAGAATAACCATATGCCTTCATCTTTACGCAATCTATCGCTTTCAATGGAGGAGAAATAGATCAAATAATAGCCCTGAAGTCACAATGAACAACTCCGATACGTCTGCACTTCAATAAATGAATCATAACCACGCCGTCGCATGTATTCAATTATGCAACCTATACTATGGCCGTGCCGCCGTGCCTCGTACTGAACTATGACGTCACTTTTCTACCAGCCAATCATCGGGCGTTTTCGCTTCTCACTTGAATTTGAAAATTTTCGTGAACTTTGATGCATTAAATATCGCAAACCACGTCATAAAATAATAAAAAAACTTTCACCGAGGTATGCAAACATATATTTTTATATAATTTTGGGGCTATTGATTATATCTGAAATATATGCAAGTTCCCTATTTGGATAACTATAGGCCAATTGCTAAACAAAATGTCTTATCTAAAGTATTTGAAAAAGTATTCTACAACCAATTAATGTCTTTCCTGGATAAATATGCCTTAATCTCCTCAAATCAACACGGCTTCCGTAAAAATCGCTCTACTACATCTGCTCTATTCCAAGCCACTGACTTTATTTTGTCCTCACTTGACAACAAGCAAAAAACTGTAGGAATCTTTTATGACTTCTCCAAGGCATTTGATTTTGTGGATCACTCTCGCCTACTTTGTAAACTTAATTATTTTGGAGTGAGAGGCATTGCCAATAAATGGCTTCAGTCATACCTGAGCAATCGGACACAGGCTGTCTCACTGTCTGTAAATGGCAGTATATACTCCTCCAAAAGTACTTCTACCACCGTAGGAGTTCCTCAGGGTTCAATCTTAGGCCCAATCTTATTTTTAATCTACATAAATGATTTAGCTCTTTACCTCAGTAATATTCCAGGGTCTAAAGTCATATTATATGCTGATGATACGAATATTTTACTTTCTTCTCCAACTCAAAATGACATTATTATGAGCTCTAAAAATGCAAATGATAGTATTTTAAGCTGGTGTACAGCTAACAAATTGATTTTAAACACACAAAAGACACACACTGTTCAACTTTGTGGTAATAGCAATGTTCTCGAGAGCATCCTAATTAGATTGGTTAAAAAGTCTATTGAGAATGTGTCCCACACAAAATTCCTTGGTGCATACTTATGTAGTAATATGTCCTATGAGATGAATATTGACTTCTTAGCCAACAAACTAAGTTCAATCTGCTATCTATTAAGACACCTTAGGAACTCTGTTGATTTAAATATTCTTCTTACATTGTATTACAGTATCTTTTATTCTCGAATGTCATACAATATAATTTTTTGGGGCTCATCCCCTCATGCCTCCAAGGTGTTCACATTACAAAAACGTGCAATTAGAATCATTGCAAAAAAACCTTTTGATGCTCCCTCCAAGCCTATTTTTAAAGCACTTAACATTCTTCCACTCCCGTGTGTATATTTATTATCAATTTTAATTTTTGTACGTTATAATCTTGATTTGTTTATGCTCAATTGTGATGTTCACAAATATAAAACTAGGAATTGTAATAACCTTCATTATCATTCCATTAGGACTAACAGATCAAAGCTGGGCCCACGCGAGCTGGGCCTCAGAATTTATAATAAACTTCCTACGCATTTGAAATCAATTCAGTCAATGGAGTCATTCAAAAGGAAGTTAAAATCTTTGTTAAAAGCATTGGAAGAGATACTCTCTTCTTTTCAATGGAAGAATATCTTTTCACCTGCTTTGTCCCTATTTCAGAAATGCAGTTAGTCATTGCAGTGACCACAGCATTGTCATTCCACCTTGCTATTAGCAATGTACTATTCGATGTATATTCAAAATCACCCCTCTTCTATTTACTGAAAAGATTTTTTTCACCCTATTTTCTCAAAGAGTTCCTGTTCCTCCTAAGCCTTTTTCTGATAAGCATGTAAGGAGCTTTTTGGAAGTGAAAAAATTATCAAAATACAGTTTTGTTCCCTGCCATAAAGCAATTTTTTTGCACAAGCCCAGGACAACATCCGCTCCTCGACCTAGGTTCGTTTTCGGAAGGCGTGTATGAGATCCAGCATAAGGCTCTGCATGAAAAACATATCCAGAGGGATCAGCTATAGTCCATAATTTGAATCCGAACCGAATAGGTTTTCCACGGATGAACTGTTTGGATCCGTGCCTGCCGTAATAAGGTATCATAGTCTCATCAACAGAGCATCTGTCTCCTGGAAGTATTGCTTTGAAGTTTTTGTTTAGAAGTTCAAAATAAGGCCGAATTTTGAACAGACAGTCGGACCCATCTATCATGGTATTGTCAGCTAGGTGTAGGAACTTGAGAATCATTTCCAATCTATTTCTGATCATGGCATTTTGAACAATTTCTACCCCACAATCTCTGTCTTTACTCCAATATAGTCTTTTATTGGGTAACGTATGATAACCCGACAAAAGCAAAATACCCACTACGCAGTACATCTCCTCTCGACTGACATCATAATTATGCAAACCCTTTGAACCTGCATAAATACAAGATTGTTGTAACAACAGGTCGAAAATATCAGGGCTAAAGAACACGGAAAAGCAATCAATAGCACTCTTCACTGACTGACCGAAGAAGTCTTCTAAAGTGGGCCCCAGCATTGGGAGAAGAGGAGGGAAATGAATGTGTACCTTCTTTGGATTGTACTTCCAAGGGCTCTCATCAAAGACTGTGCGATCAGTTTTCCTACGTCGTTTAGGACATTTGGGCTATCGAATGAAGTAGATGGGTCATTGTCTTTTTCGTCTGGATCATTTGAATCTTCCGTGACCGCCGCATTAGCCAAAATCACCCGTGGAAGATGCGTCGGATCGCCTGTCACCTCCTCATCTGACACATCAGAATCTACATCGGTGACGACATCAGGCCCTTCCATATGTGGCATAAATATAATTGTCTTTTGCCCCAAATCTTTGTCCGAGGATTCCAGCAATAGGGTGGTTTCCTATTATTTTTTTATTGCCTAAATTGAAAGATTATTACTCCTGGAGTACGTATTTCACGCTTTTAGATTTTTATATGACGATATCAATTTTTCGCGATTAAATGAAAAGTGAAAAATTTCAAGTGCACGAAAATGCGACGCGTAAGTAGGAATGATGGGAAAAAGTCCGTGCGACGCATTTCTGGTTCCCCCTCCTGCCTTGTGAGGTGACCTTGGGCAAGCCTCTGAGCGTTGATAGGACGCAGGATGCTAGCGGGTAGCTGAGTACCTTGCTGGCTGGTAGCGCTTAGCTTAAAAAAGGTTTATTAATACCTTATCAAAGGAAGAAAACTTTCCGTCGACGGAATAAATCTCACCGGCAAAATCACACCAACCACCAAGAGACACGACGAATGCCCAGTGGCAACTTCAGTTGCCCGCATAGTTCCACAGTGTATAAATCACAAGCGCAATACACAAACATCGATATTTTACACAGTGGCATCACATATATATTACGTATGCGCAAACCACAGCAGCATTGAGAAATTTGAACAATGTATCAAGAGAAGCACGAGTGAACACTACAATGTCAAACTCCGAAATGACAACTTGTGTACCTTTTGCAGTCTCTCCCTCATAGATACCGTTAGCTTTTATATGGAAGGGTAAAATTTTCACCTTGCTCAACAAAAGAGAGGGTAGGGAGCATAGCGAAGAAAGAATTGGGAGTGTACGACCAATGTTTTTTGGAGAAAATAAATTTCAAAAACGAGCAAAAATTTTTGCAACTCAGGTTGCCAATGGGCACTAATGGGTTGAAATTGAAAATCGAGATTCAACTATATCAGATCGAGGAAATCGAAATTGAAATGTGATCTTCAAGTTTTGATCCAAACTCGATTTCGCTTCTTCAATTTTGACCATTTCCTAGCACCTATCACTCCATTATTTTTTTCTGGAGTTGACCCAGTAAGGAAGAATATGGGCAGAAGAAGAATTATACGTAAAAAAGACATAGGACACAGTAACATCTTAATCATACACACCTCAACAGCTTTGCTAACCGACAGTTTCTCGTTCACTTCAGATTTCAGCTCTTATTGGCAGAACAGGTTTTAACCATCATAGTGTGGTTGCACCATAGGTAGTTGCAACAATAGCTGGAAGAATCTTAATCTGAATATGGCATTCGTTTACTCTCAGCAGTGTCATTACCAACCTATGATCACGTCACCCGTCTCATTGAGAAACTTTTTTCACAGGCCGGTATTATTGGAGATGCACGATCATCAAGAAAGCATCTCTTGATTTCAAGTTTCTATTTGTAAAATTAATTTTAACAAAAAGTGTCTCCTACCCGTGGTGAAATTATGTAACAAAAAATTTGCACGATACATTTTTTGGGTGTACAGTAATAGTTAAATAATTAAAAAGGGGTATTATTATTATTATAGTATTCTACCGATTAAGGTAGGTTTCCATGGAGTACGCAAGAAGTGATCTGGGAGCCTCCCTTTCCTTCCAGCACTGCCTTCTTTAACTCACAGTAAGGCCTACTCTCTTTCAATCTATCTAAAAATCCTATTCTTCTCCTTCCCCTCCCTCGTTTCCCTAACATTCTACCCTCTAGCACCATTTTCAACATCCCCTCACCACTAAGCACTAACTCCATCCATACCTTCTGTCTCCTCCGTATCTCATCTAAAAGCTGCCTCTCCTCGCCAACCATATCCAGCACTTCGTCGTTCCTTTTCCTCTCCGTCCATTTCACCCTCTCCATTCTTCTCCATACCCACATCTCGAATGCCTCCAATCTTCTCTCGTCTTCTTTCCTTAGTGTCCACGTTTCCGCACCGTAGAGAGCTACACTCCAGATCAAACTCTTCACTAACCTTTTCTTTAAACTCTTACATAACGATCCTCTTAGAAGCTCCTTCCGGTATCATGAACGCCTCCTTCGCTAATGCAATTCTCTTCCTAATGTCCTTACTACGGGAATAAAAAAAGGTTGGGAACCGCTGAGTTAGACAGACTTCGATAAAAATAAAAATGGAGAAAGTATGCAACCGGCGAATGCATGACTGAAATGCAATGCAGCATGTAATTCAGGATAACTACTTCAAGAATTTTCTAAAAATCAAGACTTAGGCCCGTATCATAAAAGTCCCCTCGAAGCCGGCCTCCACCTCATTGTCGTCAGGAGGAGGAGATGCGATATCATAAAACCGACCTCAACCTCAAAAACGTCGAATTTTGAAGCCAGCCTCGGCTCAAACTTTGAGGTTAGATTGTTGTCGGCTCAAAGCGTTTGAGGTGACTTCCGCCATTGCGAGAAGATGGATGCTTTCCCGAGTGTGAAGGATTAATACGATCTGGAAGAGTTTTTGGGTCATATTGAGGACGATGCCTTCGTATATGCACCCAGAATCCGTCTATCGGATAGAGATAATCCACTAGATTGGTACACGGACGAGGAATTCTTCGTCAGGTACTGGTTTCAAAAAGTAAATATAACCGACGTGTTACTTCCGATGCTACGGCCGGATAACGCCGACTTGAGAGGCGTTCCTGTCCCAAGGTTATTATAATTGCTTGCTTTTCTAAGGTTTTATTCCACGGGCAGTTTTCAGGTGAGTGATTTAAATACTTTACCTTACATACCTATTTGTAGTGGTGTATTAGTGCATTGATATTATTTGTTACGTACACAACATCATTGCTTTTATTCTTCTCGCAGTCACTGTATAACTAGTAATCATGAAACACTGGGCATAAATTATATTAGTTGATGAAAGCATTTATATATGAACTTATTATAAGCTAAAGGTGTTACATACGTGCAACGCTGTACGAATTTAAGATAAATGTTTACATTGTATACCATTTATATTATTCGAAACGCCATAGATAATTATCATGTGTATCTGTCATTGTTGTAGATAGTCTCTGGCGATTTCCACGAACTGGCTCAGTCGACAATGTCAAAGATAATTAAGGCATGCGGTTTTGTTTATTATGGCACAATCATGGGCGTACCCAGCGAGGGGCAGCTGCCCTGCCCCCCCCCCCCCCCAGAAGCAAAAATCGCAACTCTTTAAGCAAAATCTATTCTGAATTGAAACGAAAGCATTCAACAAATTTTAATAACACCCGTGAAAAATTGCACGCACAATAAATGTAACTAAAGTAAAACTATTTTTTCATGGAAATAATCTCATAAACTAATATTACAACTTGGTTCCCCCCCGTTTAGACCATGGCTTGCCCCCCTAGTCATAATCCTGGGTACACCCTTGTGCACAAATCTGAATCATCTCTCTACATTTATCTTTTGCCTTGGTCAAAGAGAACAACAGAGTTGGAAACCTACTTAAATTTAACTTGTGTTACTACGTCGTAAATGTAATGATTAATACTTCTTTAAAAATATACAATACATTGGTTTGATGATTTGATCCAATTAAATTGCAGGTTATTAGTACAGAAATTACTGGGAAGCTGCCAAAGGTAGTGAAGATTCTTCAATCACACGAGGAATTAGCCACTGCAAGAAGACTTTTGTATCGAGTGGCACACTTTCCTGGGGTTGATTTGATATGATTATTTACCTTAGTATTAGAACAAATACAAGTGATATTTGCTTTTCTCTGCATGTAACAGGTGGTTGCTGGTCCCAGGCTGGAGATTTTGGATATTGTTTGTCGATGGCCTGGGTCTACACACGATGCTAGGATCTTCCACAACAGCTGACTGTGTCTCCGCTTCGACAGAGATGAAGTCAATGGCTTATTGCTGGGAGATAGCATAGCTAAGATACCTTTACACACCAGTGCGCAACCCAGCCACACCAGCTGAGCATAGGTTGGTTAGAGGAAAAAATAAATTGTCTAACTTTTATTGAAAAGGGTGATGTGCAGTGACAAAATGATTTCATGGAAATCATAGCGGTTGTATACATATCATTTATTTTTTTCAGGGACAATGCATCAAACATTGCAACCAGATCTGCAGTGGAGAGGGCATTTGGGATATGGAAGAGGCGATTTCCCTGCCTCTCAATGAAAATGAGAACAGCCACTCAAACATCAGCTAAAATAATACTGGCTTGAGCTGTGCTCCACAACGTGGCCATCAGCCAGAGGGAGCCAGTTCCAGAGCACATACAATTGCAAGATCCCCATGCTGATGTTCCAATACCTGCCGTGCAAAATAGAAATCTCAGTGCCATAGTTGAAAGAAGGGCTTTCACTAATCGCTACTTTACCTTCATCCAAGGATAACTGCATGCTGTAAGGTGAAAGAGGGAGGTGGGGAAACTTCTCACGACATGATTGAAAATAGGAGAATGGGATGTCTGGGCTCTGAATAGGAAATGAAATTGTCAGGAGGGTAATGAAGCAATGCAATGTATGCAAGACATCAAGAGACCGCAAAAGCATAGCATAGAGTGCACAATGTCACGCCATGATCATTTTGTTACATACATACATGAAAACAGAGATAAATCAGGTTTTAAATTATGACAAATAATGGTTGCCTGCTGATAGTGGTAAATGATATTTTTGAGGGGTTAAACAATATTAGCATGTCTATATTGTAGTGCATGTAAACTTTTGAGATCCAGTTTCAAATTAAATTGGCTTTTGGTAGCATAATCCCTGATATACTATATCATGTTCCACAAAAACTTATAATAGTCTGACCTAGGTTTCAACTTGATACAATATGTCATTCTCAAAAGATAAAATACATGTTTTATGTTCTTATACTGATTTGGAAAGGTGAAGGGGGGTAAAGAGAAGTCATTTGAACAGTGGCGGCTCGTGAGTCAAATGCTAGGGGGGGCGCACTCCACCGGGGGGTCATAAGTTTTTAATATTTCGTGTATTTTATTAAGTTTTACGGCAATCTAGGAATTAAATTTTGTGATGCCATATGTTCCGTTTTTTTCAACAAAAATACCTAGTTTTCCTAATAAAGCTTGATTAATAAATACCAAATGCCATAGACTCTCGGTCATACGGATCGGCTCATTCCGGACTCTCAATTATACTGATCAATGATCTTGAAGAATAAAAATATATTTGCTGCGATATTTTGCAAATACAAACGAAAATACGTAACTTTAGGTTTTATCGCATACATTCTTCGTGCGGATATGCCCGCAATACACTTCTGTTGTTCGTTTTGCAATCATAATACGTTATTTGTCAAATCTATACAACATTTGCAATGATTTAGGTAGCAATGACACTTGTAACACCTGAGGAGGGAGGGGAGTGTCACTGACTTCCACTAGGCAACAAACACCACTAGAATGCACGCGCTTTCCTATTGCAGATGTAAATTTTGATGGCGGTGTTCGCGATGATTCTTGAATACAGTATGATTTAAAATCAATAATTAAACATTTCTCACACATTTTTAACAAAATCTGAAATACTCACAGGCCTTTAGTTGTATTGCAGAAGTCCATCCTTCTTTCCTTTTGTCCAGCAAAGTGATCAATTACACGTTCGTTGAAATGAGCGCCGGACAACAATTTCTTTTCGATTGAACACATGGCAAGGGCACTAGTCTATAAATAAACAAGGGACGACACAAAATAGGCCGACGAAAAATACCACCAAAAAGAACAAGGTGCCTGGACACAGAATTGGGACAATTTTTCCCTATATTTCCCTAAAAGAAAACGAGCACTGTTGATCAATTCAAAATTGTCTTCTTGAATGTACACACAGCACTAAGAAACTTCTTAATCGGCATTTACGCACAGTTAAATCCTCGAAAATGATGTCTGAACTCATTTCACTCCGTTCTTTTCGAGAGTCTTGCCGTTACTATAAGGACGACTCAAGGGAGATAGAAGTCGTGGTCCACTAATGCTGATTCAGCTGAGGGACGAATTTAAGGTCAGCAAAGGCATTCAAGCAAACAAAGGACGTCATGAACCATCTCCTTGAGTCTAAGATTCATAAGTGGTAAACACACGAGACGCCAACGGGTCGCATTTGGAATAACCATGACTTCGAAATCATTGCCATGATATAATAATATATAAATTCTAGATCGTAAAAGAAGACGACTGTGAGCCACAGATGGGAGCTGTAAGGATCTCCGCACTGATGTGAACTCTTCGAAGCCACTTAAATCAGACCCAAGTGGACATTTTCCGTCAGACAGCTACCGCTCTGCCGCTGATGAATTAGGTGAACATGAACTAATACAACAAGGACGGCTAGAAAAATGATGAACCTACACACAAAAGGTGCATTGTACGCGGCACTTCTTGACATTCATTGGATGACTCTATTTAAAGTCACGTTTTACGGTTTGAATCATGTTTAATCATTCACCCTATCACGCTCGCACCTATTTCTTAAATTATAAATTAGTGGGGAATGTTAACTGATTTTTCCTAATACTGCAGGTCTTTTGATAAATTTATCTGAAAAATAGGTACCGCATTTCTAATCATCGGGAAGATATTAATGCATTGTTAAGGCCTAAATATTATAATATTAGTTTCCCCAAGGTTCTTGAAATTCGTAATGTGGCAAATAATCGAGAATAGTTTTTCTTCGTCAATACGGCCTTTAACTGGTTGGATTTTATGTGTTCCGGAATTCAAACACCAAAAAACGCAATCATAATGGGATAATTTATTTACTGTAGCAATACCTACCAGCAATTAAAAATTAAAATCGTATAACTACACCCAGTACAGTGACCGTTCTGATTCCGTAGGTCCCTTTTCAGTGGCAGCACCAAGAAGACGCCAGATTATACGCCCGCCGGCCTGCGCAGCGATGTTAACTCACTCGTCGCTCTGCGCAATCTCGGACGACGTCCCAAGGCTTCCGTAAGGCAGCATGTTAGACGCGTCATAGCACCAGCAGCCCCCACCACTACTACTCTCCATATAACTGCATGGGGATGGATTGGGACGTTCTGGCCAGCGCCCCACGGCTACAAATACGAACTTTTCGCGCTATTTCTTTTCGTGTTTTTCCAACACTTTCGATGCATGGGACTGAAAAACACTTTCATTAATCAATGTATAATTATAAATTAATGGATAATTATTATTTTTACTTTTTCAAATATTTGGGAGGGGCGGCGTCCGAGAGTCCTTATGGGCAAACCGCCACTGCATTTGAAGGTATAAGATCAAACAGTATAAGGTATAAGAAAACAGTATAAGATCACCAAACATGTATTTTAACTTTTGAGAATGACATATTGTACCAAGATTTACATCCCTACTGAGAGTACAAAGTTAGCATTATACCTAATTCAATCCAAATGTAGACGCCTATATCTTATACAGCAAACCTAATGATTTCCCATGAACCAAATGTAGATGTCTATCATCAGTGTACATCAAAAAGGACATTGAAGCTCTGTAAAGTTCACCTGGCTGGCCAGAAAAGGCGAGATACCATAGAGGTCTTTCAGGGCATGGGTTCTGTATAGGGTTAATGTCCCCACATGCAAAAAGAAACTAAAATCAATGAAACCAACGATAGCCTAGAATGATGGACTGATAATTGAATACAACTTTGGCAATCATTACGCAATGAAAGATACAGGAATTGCAATATGGAATATGATTTAACCTTGAAAATTGAAGAAGCAAATGAAATAAAATTCAATTTCCACTGGGGATAGGTACTTCAAGAAATTATATGGGAAGGAAGAGTAAAATTTGATAAATAAAATTCATATGAACAATGTTTATTTAAGATACCAGAGAGAATGAGACCTTTACATGCAGATTTGGATAGATAATGAAAGAAATAAGCAAAGCAAAATGGAATTTGATGCCATTTTAGAGAAAAGGATACGTAGAATATGGCTAACAATAAGTGCAAGATTTAGGGAAATTAATAGGAATCACAGAAACACTGATTGATAATAATAGTTGATATATTTTCCATAAAATAATAACTGTGCAGATGTTGGCATACTCATACAAATTCATTCTCATTCTCTTCAGAGACGACTAAATCACTCTCTTTGTCCATTAAAACACGGTTTTCATTAAAACTTCCTCTTATGTTAGATATACCATTATCTGAAAAATATACATTTCTATCTAAATTAATGATGAAAAGTTTATAATTCAACGAAACTATCTGTTTAAGGTAACATAATACTAGGAATGCCAGTTTTTTTATACTTACCGAATGAGGTCAATGCCTTATTTTGGTTAGAAGCACACGACTTATTTTATTAAACTGCTATCACAAAGACATAGTGAATGATTAACATATAAAAGCAATCCCTAGCAACCTAACAACCATACAAGTTTTGGTTGTTAGGTTGCTAGGGAACCATGTGAACAGTATCCTGCAACGTATGCAATCGTAGTATACATCGTGGTTATTCATGGCCCATATCGAACTTCCATCGGTCAAGTAATCTGTAGACTCGAAAGAGACAGATCTTATAAGTCTACAATTTTTCATGTGCCCTCAGCTATACCTAACAAGTAGCATTAAAGAAGCCTCCGCTTCTTGGAACCATTTATGTCAAATACCATGCTGAAAAAAACCAGGAAATTAGCAGAACATTACTTAAAAAAGAGTTATACATAATTTCCAAAAATTATCATATGTAGAATTCCTTAAATAATTATCAATTGCCAACATAAGTTATGGTGACACGCCTGCTGGATGAAAACATAAAAGGTATGCGACCCGCGCAGCATTATTGTAGAATTCTATAAGAAATGCAGATTTCTTATAAGAATTTTTGTAAAACTTATAGAATCCTATAAGAATTTCTATAAGACTTATAGACTCCTATAAGAAATATGTAAGACTTATAGAATCCTATAAGAATTTCTATAAGACTTATAGAATCCTATAAGAAATATGTAAGACTTATAGAATCCTATAAGAATTCTGTAAGACTTATAGAATCCTACAAGTCTTACAGAATTCTTATAAGAATTTCTGTAAGACATATAAGAAATTTTCAATAGGGAACTGTGAAACATTCTTTTATGTATTGTTCATTCAGAATCTCTTGTGTAAGTGTTTATCTTTTTTGACGGGTCCTATATATGTTTTTGCATATCTTTTGGCACCAATAAATTTATTATTATTATTATTATTATTATTATCGCTCACCGACACCAACACGGCCCTTTCTGTCTACCATGCGTATATCCATAGTAGGCTGAAATATGGAATTGTGGTCTGGGGCCACTCTCAACACAGTACTAGACTTTTTAGACTCCAGAAATGGGCCATTAGGATTATTCAAGGTATTTCTGGTAGAAGTAGCTGCCGGGAGCATTTTAAATCTCTTGGTATTCTAACATTACCATGTATATATATTTTTTCAACTATTGTTCTTATCTGTCAATACAAAAGCATGTTCGAGATTGGAGTAAATAGTGATATACATAATTACAACACGAGAGCATCTAAAAACTTCAGGATTGTCCCCCATAATTTAAACATGTATTGTAAAAACCCTGTCTATGCTGGGGTGAGTTTTTACAATGCATTGCCAAAAGAGTTAAGGGAAATATGCTCTATGAGCACCTTTAAGAAAAAACTGTACTTGTATCTAGTGAGCAATTCTTGTTATTCTGTTGATGAGTATATGTCATTGCATTTGAATTCCTAATTTTTACTTTCATTGTTTATGTTTTGTTTTGTGTTGTACATACTTGACTTGTTCTATACATGTTGTCCACATGTCCTGTAATCAATAAAGAATTATTATTATTATTATTATTGACGGAAAATCGAGTACAAAAATATAAGAAGTTCTATTTGAGTGAGACTATTCCCCTATGAAAAAATTGTATAAACCTGTTTCAAACTTTCATACAATTTATACAATTGCCATGGCAATGTATAAGATTGTATAAAAATTTGAAACAGGTTTATACAATTTTTTCATAGGGGTTATGTCACTACATAATATGCTAATGTAAGAGACAGAAACAGCAGAGTCACTTCCGTTCCCACCCTTTTCACGTCCCAACCCATCACCTACACTCTCTTTCATATTCCTTCCCAAGCTTCAGTCTTTGCGAAGAGTCGGATCGCTTTACCTCCGCGCATCCAGTGGCTGCTCCATCCTCCCGTGGGAAACTGCAGAGCTTGGTGAAAGAAACACGATGGCTGAGGAGGGAGAAGGAGGAGGAGGGGAGGTCAGCGAAGGCGGGCTGTGGAGAGGCGTTCGTCGGTAGTCGGACGCGTGACGGCGGAGTATGTAACCGAGGACAATAATAAAATCATCTCTCCGTAGCCTATGAGTTTCCTTTCAAAAATCCCTGCCAATTGATCGGCGACACCCCTTAGAGCATCCGGGGGTCTTACACTGGTGTCAAGAAGTGGGACAATTGGCATATTTTTGGAAGGACTCATTGATTACGATGGCGGCGAGAGTGAGCCTGGGAGGCCAGGAGATGGATTTGCAGCAGGCCATCACAGAGATGAGCAAGAAATTACGCGAGCTCGAAGCGGACAACGAGAGGCTTCGGTGGACGGGGACGGCTGCTGGGGAGGAAGGCGGGCGGAAAAACTTCGGCCTGCTTTCGGCGACTGAAGCGTTCTCGGGAAGACCGGAAGAGTCCGTAACGGCCTTTTTAGACAAAGTGGAACGCGCAGCCGATTTGGGGGGCCTCTCTGACGCCGACAAACTGAATGCAACGATCCTGAAGTTGAACGGGGAAGCGGCCGAATTTTATCATAGCAAGGAAGAGTGCCGAGGGGCCGCGACGTTCGAGGAACTAAAAGCGCAGCTCTTGCAGCGGTACCGAACGAAACGGAGTACCTGTTTTTTTCGGGAGCTGTTAACCAACATAAGAAGGGGCGCTGGAGAAGACTTGGAAGCCTTCGCAGACAGGGTGCGAAAAATCAACAGCCAGACGTATGACGTGGCCGGGCCCGCGGAGCATGCCGCCGCGACGCGCTATGAGGCAGATCAGCGCGCCCTTGACACCTTCCTTAATGGTCTCTCAGGGGAAGTGGGCGGACAGTGCCGGCTGACGTCGCCTCAAAATTTTGACGAGGCAATCGAGGCCGTCATTAGGATCGAGGAGGTGGAGAGGCGCCCCTTGAGAGAGGAGCCTGCGAGCCGCCATGTCTTCCGGGCTCCAAGGGAAGATAAATGCTTTAACTGTGGCGAGATGGGGCACATGACGAGGGAGTGCCGAAATCGGAGGCGCTGCTTCAACTGCGGAGGTGAGGGCCACATTGCCCGGGAATGCAGACGGAGGCAGCAGACTACGGAGTTAAACGACGGCGGGGCCGGCAACGCCGCCAATTCCGGCCCCTACTAGATGTCTTCCTTCCGAGGGTGGAGAAAAGAGGCGGACCTATGGATTTGGTGGCGGTGGTGAGCATCGGGGGAAGAAGGGCTAGGTTCCTGTGTGACACCGGCGCTCAGGTATCCCTCGTGTGCAGTGATGTGTGTGGGGATGATGGTATTAACCGGTCCCCTTATCGCGTGAAGGGCATTACTGGTGATGTGGTGAAAAGTTTTGGGGAAAAGGTTATTGAATTTTTTGTAAACGGGGTTCAATATAAGTGTTGCATGCAGGTTATGAGTGAACTAGGGGATTACGAGGGGATATTAGGTTTAGATTTCCTAGAAAAGTTAGGTTGCTGTATAAACATTAAACAGGGGACACTCTCCGTAGGGAATGAGACCTGGGGTTTGAGGGGCAACCACGGGGAACAAGCGAATGTAGGAATAATGAAAGAAATCCGAAAGCGGAGTGACACGGGGTTTTTAATCCGGTCAATGGAGACAGAAACATTGCCGGGTAGATGTGAAAAACTAATGAGTGTCAATGTACCTGACCTACAAATCCCTATCGGTGCTCATATCCTTATCGAACCAAACTTTGAGGATCTGGAGGGCTGTGTAGTGGCTAGAAGCATGTCAAGAGTGAATGAAAACCGTGAAGTAATTGTTCAAGTAGCTAACTTCAACGAAGGAGAGGTAACGCTAAGGAAGGGAACGATTTTAGCTTCCGCTACACAATGGGAAGATAGAGGGGCGGAAGAGGAAGCTGATTGGGGGCCGCGAGTGCATGCGGTGCGGCGTTGCGAGGGCGAAGTCTGTTTTGCGGATAAACTTGTGCATTTAAACTGCGGGGAACGTGACGCTCTATTGCCAATTCTTGAGGAATATAAGGATCTGTTTTCCGGTAAGGGTCTTCCACCGCCGACAAAATTGGTGACACATCATATTCCAACGTCTAGCGAAAGGCCAATCTATAGGAAGGCATACCGCACGCCATTCCACCAGAAGGAAATAGTCGATAGGCTAGTGAGGGAGCAGTTAGAGGCGGGTGTCATAGTGCCTAGTACCAGCCCCTGGGCCGCCCCAATTGTTGTTGTCCCTAAGAAATCGACTGATGGGAAAGATTCGTATAGGTTTTGCGTAGATTACAGGGCATTAAACGCCATTACGACTCCTGATGTTTATCCCCTGCCGAATATAGTCGAGACCTTGGACTATTTAAGGAATTGCCGATACTTTACTACGATGGACTTAACAAGCGGTTACCATCAAATTCCCATGGACAGAGAGTCACAACCAAAAACGGCATTTAATACGGAGAGCGGGCATTGGGAATATACGCGATACCGTTTGGGCTACGCAATGCCCCCGCCAGTTTCCAGCGGCTTATGGACAGCGTTCTGCGCGGGCTGAAACCGGCGCATTGTCTCGTCTATTTAGATGACGTGGTAGTGTTTAGCTCCACAATTGAAGAACATGCAGAACGACTGAGGGGCGTTTTGGAGAGACTGAGAATCGCAGGTTTGACTCTGAAATTTGATAAATGCCACTTTGCCCACGACAAGGTGAATTACTTGGGTCATGTGATAACGAAGGACGGAGTTTTTCCCGATCCATCGAAGCTTTCGGCAGTAAATGAATATCCCACGCCCAGTTGCACGAAGGAACTACAGTCCTTCCTAGGTTTAGCCAATTACTACCGGAGGTTCGTGAAGGACTATGCCAGTATAGCAAAGCCCCTGACGAGACTGCTGAAAAAGGGGGCAACTTTTAGCTGGTCAGACGATTGCGAAGTGGCGATGAGGGAGCTTAAGTCAGCGCTTACTAAAAGCCCTATTCTAGTGTACCCAGATATCAGAAAAACTTTCATCCTTTCTACGGATGCCTCAAATTATGCCTTAGGCGCAGTTCTATCGCAGGAGATAAACGGAGAAGAGCATCCCGTCGCTTATGCCTCTAGACAATTGAACAGCGCCGAAACAAATTACTCAGCCACGGAGAAGGAACTCCTTGGGGCCGTATGGGCAACGGGACATTTCAGATGTTATTTATTTGGTCGAAAATTTAAAATCATTACTGACCACGCGGCCCTCAAATGGCTATTGAGTCTTAAGGATCCTAACAGCCGCTTGGTAAGGTGGACGTTGAAATTGAGCGAGTTCGACTATGAAATTATACACAAACCAGGGAAGCTTCATTCAAACGCCGACGCACTCAGTCAGAAGGTACGAACGGTTGAACGAGGGCTATGTGACGAAATAATTGACTATCAGAACGACGACGCCGAATGCAAACGGTTGCGAACGCAGATAGGATTCCTTGTGAAAGGGGGTGTTCTCTATAAGAAAACCAAAGATGGGGAGAAAATAGTGGCCCCCGAGAAATTGAGGAAAGATATAATTAAAAACTTCCATGATCATCCATTGTCGGGGCATCTAGGGGTCCTGCCTACACTCGAGAGGGTGCGGGCATCCTATTGGTGGCGAAATTTAGCGAAGGACATTAAAGAAGCTCTTAGAGACTGCGTCGCATGCCACCGTCGAAGCCCTTACGGGAGAACAAGGGCACCCATTCAGGAATTACCCTCTTCCGAGAGACCATTCGATTTCGTTTCTTTGGACACCGTCGGGCCCCTCCCATGTAGTGAGCATGGTAACAAATACATTCTATCTATTATTGATAATTTTTCCCGTTACCTAGAAATGATTCCTTTACCGGACCAAAAGGCGGAGACGATCGCCTCGGCATTCATGAGAAGGTGGATTCTAAGGTTTGGGGTACCGGTCAAGGTTCTCACGGATCAGGGTGCAAACTATATGTCCGATTTCTTTAAAAAGGTGTGCGAACTAATGAAAATTTCCAGACTTCGCTCTTCTCCTTACCATCCAGAATCAAACGGGAAAGTGGAGAGGGTACATAGAACAATTGCTGGTATACTTAGCCACTACGTTAACGACAAAAACTCGGACTGGGATATGTGGGTCCCGTACGCTGTTCTCTGCTATAATACAAAAATTCATCGCAGTACAGGCTTCTCGCCTCATGAAATCGTTTTCGGGCACGTCATGAGATCTCCCTTCGAGTACTTTGAACCGACATTGGGTCAGTTTGACAATAAGTATCTTCAGGGATTGAAAGAGAAATTGGAGACATTACGGAGTAGATGTGAGATCAATGACGCGCGCGCTCGCTGGGAGAGGGCGGCGGTTTTTAACAGGGGGACGAAGGACGTGGTATATGAGTGTGGTCAATACGTCTACCTGAGTGACCCGTGCACGAAGACAGGTGGAGCGATAAAATTCCATTACCCGTGGAAGGGGCCCTACCTAGTGACGGAAGTGATTCCCCCGTGCAACGTGCGAATTCAACTCCCCTACAGATCTCTTTTGGTGCACAAAAATCGCTTAAAGTTGCATTTAGGTAATTTGCCAACTCTAGGTTTTCCCCCGTGTGGAGAACGTCGTCGAGGAAGACCACGGAAACACCCCCCCACCAAATCAGCGGAAATTGTGCGTGGCCCAGCAAGCCCAATAGGAGACACTCCCTTTTCCCATATTCCCCCTCGCCCTGGTGTCATGTCCCCCCGATCCCATATATTGGCCGAGTCGGAGAACGAAGAACGGTGGGAGGAAATGAGTCAGGTGTCGACATCGTCATCGGAGGGCGGAGAGAGACAGGAAGCGGCGACCCAAGAGTCTGGATCGCCAATAGCCGAGAGAGAACGAGCAATAGAGGCCTCCACGCCGGAGAGCACGGAGGAGCAGAGATACCCGTCGACGACCGAGTCGCAAGCAGCTGCCCGGCAAAGGAGCCCTTATCTCCTGAGGCCCCGACCTACCCCTACGCCTCCAGAGCCGTTGGGTGTACGAGAGGGCACTCCCCGTAGAACCCCAGCGAGCTGCCTACCCAGCGAGAGCAGTACTCTAAGAGAGTACGCACATTCCAGTGAAGGCCGTGAAGAAGACGCCAGTGCCCTTGCTTCTCCCATTTCCACACCCCGTACGCCAGCACATACCGCGGAAGGCCGCGGAGACAGCAGAAGTAACGACGCAGATGACAACATCCTTATCTCTCCAACCCATCCCGCCCGCTCTCCCTATCTTTTGAGGTCGCAAACCGGACCGTCCTCAGAAGGGAAGACGTAAGTGTTAGTGCTTCGGCCGAGAGAATTGTAAGAGAAGAGAAAGCGTAGAGTTCGCATTAGAGCGTAGAGAGAAGAGAAGGAGTAGAGCTGTTTGTTGATATCATTTGTTGTTATCGTGTGCTTGTTAAGTGGGGCCGCTGTGCACTTTTTTGAACAGCTGGCCGAGAAAGTCATTTAAGATTTGTGAGTAAATTATGTCTTTTCGTGGAACGAACAGTTTTCTTTATAGTATGTTACGGAATTTTGAGTTTTCAGTATAATCTACTGTTTGTAATTTTTATGGAGCTGTGCAATGTTAAAAGTGAAAATCTTTGGTTATGAGATGAATTCTAATTAGTGGGAGACAATCAGGATATTTTCATGCTTCTGATTATGTTTGGGTAGAATTTCAATGAATGGACATTAACAAAAGGATGCATTTGCAATGCAGTGTTTTTCAATCTTACGTATAAAACCTTATTTCTCTTTCTCTCTTTGTATTTGCTATTTTAGTGTTTTGCTGGAGGATTTTGTTTTGACTAATTAGTGCCTTGGGGACATATAATGTATTTAGCCTCTGTGTCATCACCGAGTACACCCATTCCAAGGCTCCTTGTATTTTATTCTTTGTGTTCTCCATTTCCATGTACGGCTTTTTCACAGGATTCAATGGGTGAAGCAGACGAGGCCTATAATCAATTAGATTAAAGGCAGTTTGAGGGGAGAGTGATGTAAGAGACAGAAACAGCAGAGTCACTTCCGTTCCCACCCTTTTCACGTCCCAACCCATCACCTACACTCTCTTTCATATTCCTTCCCAAGTTTCAGTCTTTGCAAAGAGTCGGATCGCTTTACCTCCGCGCATCCAGTGGCTGCTCCATCCTCCCGTGGGAAACTGCAGAGCTTGGTGAAAGAAACACGATGGCTGAGGAGGGAGAAGGAGGAGGAGGGGAGGTCAGCGAAGGCGGGCTGTGGAGAGGCGTTCGTCGGTAGTCGGACGCGTGACGGCGGAGTATGTAACCGAGGACAATAATAAAATCATCTCTCCGTAGCCTATGAGTTTCCTTTCAAAAATCCCTGCCAATTGATCGGCGACACCCCTTAGAGCATCCGGGGGTCTTACACTAATACACAATTTTGATAATGATAAAGCGGATACTTAAATCAAAATACTGTTGAAAACCACAATTACTCAAAACCGGCCGTAATATTCCGCGTCCAGGACTAAAAATTGCCTCCTAATTATTAACACATATCAGAAGAAATTGAAGAAACGCCGCTACTAAACAACTTACTCTTAGTACATGATATCCTTCGGTTCCTCCTCCAGGAATGTCAACGCTATGAGAAGCACCCATCACAGTTGATGATAAAAATTCCTTTTGCCAATTTAACTGGGCAATTAATCATTATTTCACGACTTGTATAAAAAATTCACCAAGGAACAGTATCCTCCATCAAACGTGGCACGCACTAAATGTCGGGAGGTTGCGTGAATCAAGCCCTTAGCAGCCCAAACGATAGGTCATACGAGCAGGAACACCAACATGCAATATATTACTTTTTACAAATTAGTATTAAAATAAGCATAATACTCTATTATATTAAATTAAAAAGTATTTCGTTAGTATAAATTTTAAATTAATTAACTATAACAGTTTGAAGTACAGATTAAATCAAATTTTTTCTTTCGTGAAAAATTTGTAAAGTTGGACATCATAATTATTGTAAATATATTTGCCTCCCCTGTAAATATACATTTTAAGGGCAACATCTGACGAGGCGAAATACATTTGTGCAGCTGCGATTTCATGAGTCATTTCGGAGAGGTCAATGCATTGTCCATGGAAGACTGATTCTATAGTCATACAAATTTTAAGTTTAGAACTTGAGAGAAACGATGAAAGATGAGGGTTTATCATTCAATAAATACTAAAAACCCCGTATAGGCAGAAAAAATATTTCCCCTTACAAAAATGCTATTTACTTTGATGATGCTAAATTTGAGAACTTGAGCATTTTTTTATAAAAAATTTTCTATCAGGTATTTTAGGTGCCATATTTAGTATTATAACTAGTCGAATTGATATCTAACTAAAATCAAAATGAAATTTTAACATGAAACGGCTTTTATCCTTCCGAAACGAAGTATTCTAAGTTATATTGGAGAGTTTTATAAAAAAAAAATTGAATCTAAAAAATAAAGGTTTCTTCCTTATTTTTATCTACAAACATTATATTTAACCTTCGCCAACGATTTATATTTTCACGATTGGCATATCTTCCTGCCGCAATTTTAACAATACATGATATTTTTTTACCCATCATCTCCTACTTATCGTGGATTATTTATCATAAAAATATGCATCATATAATTAGTTCACCAGTATTTACCAATGCTGGACATAAATGAACTACTTATATCTTCCAGCATTTATATGCAGCGGATGCAGCACCTTTGCTCACGAAAATCACATCCGCTAAAACATACCGCCCCTACTAATCTTGCGACGTGACAGTAGGAGTCCAAGATCCAGCCAAACCAAGCGGAGTTTTCTTTTATAGCAGTGGTATAAGCTCCCAGCCAATCAGCTGTCTTCTAGTCGTTTCGGGAACGGGATGGTTTCCTATAGTACAGTTGGCTTCTTTTCTTGAAGTTGCAGTCTAAGCATTGCTTAGGTTAGGTACTAGGTAGGTAAGGAAATGTGGGAAGGTTTAAGGGCAAATTTGGGCATTTTATGACGGGGTTTATTTGGAATAATGCAATCCCAAAGATTCTTTAACAGTTCATAATTTGTTTTGCCAAAGGAATATTGAAAATTTTCTACTGCGGATTTAAGAAATGTTAAAATTGGTGTTATGTTGAGATCTTTTCGGATTTGTCAGTTGCTGATGAACCATGGGGCTCTAATTATTTTTCTAAGAATTTTATTTTCGCAAGTCTGAATTCGCTTCAAATGGGTTGCTGCGGCATGAAGCCAAACTGGAGAGGCATATGTTAAAAGCGGTTTAATTGAAGAATTATAAAGTAAAAGCTTAGTTTTTAATGCAAGAGGAGAATTCGATTTCATCAGTGGAAATAGAGCAGCGTAGATTCCCTGCGATTTCTTGATTGAAGACTGGATGTGACAAGCCCAGAGAGAGGTGTTCATGAAGTGTAACTCCGAGGTATTTTACAGTTGAGCATTTCGGAATACGCTTATTTCCGTAGTATACATCGTGGCCTTCGCCGGCTTTCGGTCGTCTGGAGAAAACTATGTGATTGCATTTGTCTGCAGCATTGACGCTGAGTTTCCACTCGGCTGCCCAATCTTCATATTCGTCCAGGTGGTCTTGGAGAATGTCAGTCGTTTTATGCGGATCGGATCCCTGGGCCATTAAGGTTGCATCATCGGCATACTGATAGAGGCAGGTTTGAGGAAGGGAAGGGGTATCATTCACATAGAGGTTAAACATGATGGGGAAAGGATGGCACACCGGAGGAAATGGGATGGAAAAAGGATGCAGAGGAATAGATTTGGACAAAAAAGGATCGGTCGGAAGAGAAGGATTGGATGATTTTGATTATGTAAGGAGGAAGGTTGATATCGGTTAATTTTTGGATAAGGCCCAGGGTCCATACGCGGTCACAGGCAGCTTCGAGATCCAGCAGCACGCAGTGGGAGATCAATCTGGAGTTGAAGCCAGCGGTGACGTCTTCCACCAGTCTCAGGACTTGATGAGTGGTTGAAGTGTTGCTGCGGAAGCCGGTTTGCTCTGGTGGGATGATGTTGTTTTCTTGCGCGAAGGTGCGTAAGCGAGAGTGAATGATCGATTCCAACAGTTTTGATAGAGTATTTAGCAAACTGATCAGACGGTATGAAGATGGATTTGAAGCCGGTTTATTCGGTTTGGGAATCATTATAATATTTGCAAATTTCCACGCTGTTGGGAAGTACGAAATTTTTAATACATCGTTGAAGAGACGAGCCAAAATTCGAAACATAATCCGAGAAACCGAGACCAAAATGTGAGTTGAAAATTTTTCATGTGTTGTTAAAACATACTTGAATATTTAAATTAAACTTTATGACTTATTTCACAGTAATATGGATATTTCAGAAGAGGTGATTAGTCGACTCATGAATTTGCAGAGGAAGGAAACATTCTTACAATCAAGGGAGTTGGCTGAAAGTGAAAATTATTTCGTGGTACGAGTAGGGAGAGCAAGAGGAGAACTAACTGCGTATATTAGTCATAAGGAGGAGGAAAGATGGATTAAACTACCAAAATATTTAATTTTAAAAGCAGGATAGGTAGAATTGTTAAATAAAAACATTTGCGGGGCTGTTTTCAAAGAAAACTTGTATATAACATTATGAAAATTACACCCTTAATTACACCCTAGAAATATCTAATTGTAGGATTAAAAACAAATACAATGATCAAAACATATGAATAGAAAAAATCTTACATGCATAACAGACCTTTCCGATCGAAATGAAAATGACATTAATCATTGATTCGTGTATTACGTTGAAGGAGGAACATTTTTTTTGTAATAATTGTCAAAAATCTTTGAATAAGGATACCAGTGTACCATTACAATGGACCCTGAATAACTTGGGGATCGGGTTGTTGTGGTGGCTAGAGTGTTGGCTTCGACTTATCGCCTTTGTTTACGACTTACGGAAACGACTTATCGCCGGCTGCCGTTCCCGGCACACGCCGTTAAATTCAGGCCACTTTCCAACTAGACGACTCTCTGAATTCACGGCGCCGTGTCGTGAATGGCGGCCAATGGAAATTCGTCGCGTCGGTGAGCGGCCAATGCAGTGAAAAAAACGGCTTCATTATGCACCTCGAAAAACAATTTTGTGGAGAAGCATGTGCAGAAGGAAGAAATTATGAGAATCGCGTCTGCGTTGGTGAAAATCGCCCATGAATTGGAGAAAATTCAATTTCCTCAACAAAACACATTCGAGGAAATAAGGCGACTTGTTTGTCTGGAGGATGTCTAAACCGTGTTCACACGATGTCTATAAAGTAGCCAAAAGGCCATGAAAATCCGAAGGTCGAGTTAATAAAATTACTGGAGTGCACAAACTATGCAAAAGCTCACCCTCTACATAGGGTTAACCCTTTCGCAAATAATGACGAAAATATGCGGCAGGACGTTTCTTGATACAGGAGACAAAAGGCAACAGAGATTTTCCTACTCAGGCGAATGAATGCCGAAAATACACGTTTCCTTGCTCTCCTCCTTTTATGACATTCGCAAAGTCTTAGTTCGGGACCCAACACAGGCTGTAACTGCTGAAATCTGAGAACATGAACCTAGAACCCTCCTCGTCTTACGTTACCCCTCTTTGTGGCTAGGGACCACAGTCATAACATTACTCATTCAGTTAGTTTGCGAAATAAATATGCATATGCTTCCTTCTCAAAAAATTTAAACTAAGAATTGAATTCTTTGTCTTTTAAGCAGCGTTTACAATTTTTAAATTAAATTCTACCATAAATATTAACTTATATTTCAATTTCAGTATAAAATCAACATGGAAATTGTTAATGCATTAAATTCGTTAATGCTGATGGTAGAGCTTCATTCAAAATTTTAAAATTCTCAGAATAAAACGAGTAATTCAATTGGAAGTCTCCAATTCACGTGCAAGCAACAATCATCCAAAATGTAGCTAATTCACACAAACAAAGCATGAGTTGACAGCAAACCAATGCCGTTGGTAGGGTCATAAACTGCGAAAGGAGGGTGACCAACTACCCTCGGAGCCCAAGATAATGCGAAATCCCCAGTGGGAAGGATCAAAAAAGGTTGGTGTTGAGAGTATGTGATTATCTGCAAGACCCTTCTTAACAAATGTCCAACATAAATGCTCCATACAGAGAAGACAGAAGTCTCTTGGGGCGCAGTCCTGCATTCATGTTAAGGAGAGAGCTCCACCATTTTGAAAGGGTTAAGGAAGTTAAAAATGAGCCTCAAGAATATTCACGAGAGTACTTTTTTTGATAAAACCACATCTGCAAAACATGACCTCTAAAGCAGCTGCTGTAAAGTTAATACCTGTGCAGATGGCTGAAAAGGCACCAACCATACTTAGTTCTCTTATGGTGGAAGACATAAGCAGAAAAATCCGTATTTGAAAAGATCTCAGTTTTTGATCCCCAAGAAGTTCCGACTACAGACATGAACCCTGGCTTAAAGACAAAAAATTCATGGCCTGGAATCAATGGAGACAGATAAGTTGATGTTGGGGTTGGGAGAATTACAGAAATTATTACAAAAGTAAATTACCAGGGTTAAGTGGACATAATTAAAGCAATCCAGGAGCTCAAATATCTGAGAAATCGATTGCATCTAAGTGCCTTTAAGCAATTTGGATACCCTTAGCAAACGTGGACTGAGAAAGATTTCTTTCCTGCTAAAGCACTGTTTCAACAAATAAGAGAATAAAACAAATAGAGTTAAAGATTTCAACTTGGTCACAATAGCAATATTACATTTGAAATAGGGTAGTTTCCTTCATCAAAGAAAACGAAAGGCATTGATTGCGATTCGTTACCCACCATTAGTGTATTCATAATACACAAATTATTTCGTTTAAGAAATACCGGTTTAGACGAATGGCAATGGTCCATTTTTATCCTCATTTGAAAAGGGTCAGATTGGCGCCCATGCGATGCCACTCCACGTGACGTCACAGGGACCTAGTTTCTATAGGAGAAGATAGGAGTTATACATCGTCTGAGGTTACCAATGCATCCATGAGGCGCAGAGCTCGGGGAAACATGTCTTAATAATCACTTATTAAAACTGGCTAAGGTCAGAAAGTTTTCCTCGTTTGATAAGGTATTAATAATCCTTATTTAAGACAAGCGCTACCAGGCAGCAGGGTACTCAGCTACCCGCTAGCAGCCTGCGTTGTATGAACGCTAAGCCTCGCCTCAAGGTCACCTCACAGGGCGGCACCGGGGACCAGAAATACGTCGTACGGAGAAATTTCCTGGCATTCATACTTACGCTTCGCGTTTTCGCGCGCTTGAAAATTTTCACTTTTCATTTAATCGCGAAAAATAGATACCGTCATTTAAAAATCTAAAAGCATGAAATACGTACTCCAGGAGTAATAATCTTTCGATCTAGGCAATAAAAAAATTATAGGAAACCACCTTATTACGGACATTTAAAAGTAATTTCTCTCTATGTAAGCTAGATATATGGATACACAAAGGATAAAATATGTAAAAATAGGTGAATTCAGTCAATGCTCCATGTATATTACATATTGCTTAAATCATTCCCGGTCAATAATATCCTAAATTTAGGGCAATGGGTGGGCCACTGGAAGGATGGCTCTCAACCAACATCAATTTATTTTGCCATTAGAATAACACCGATTTCAGGGCAAAATAACATCGCTTTTGGAAAAAAAATAACACCACTTTTGTCTATAAAATAACCCTACACATCAATGACCTCAATCAACCATATGTTGATAAAATCTCGTCAAACAAATGGTTGTCATTGGGTGAAATTTATGGAGAAACCGAAGAGTTCATGTTTGCAATAAAAGACCAGGTTATACGAACAAAAATTATGCAAAGTACATCCTGGGTGATAAAAGCATAACAGATGACAAATGTAGAAGATGTTTTCAAGTGGCTGGAACAATCCAACACATTATATCTGGCTGTAAGATGTTAGCTAATACAGAATATTTAAGTAGATATAATCAAGTTGCATAACTTATCCACCAAAAACTGGCCAACCAACACAAGTTCATAGATACCAAGACCACATACTATGAATACAGCCCTAAAACAGTGCTTGAAAACAGCGCATTTAAAATTTACTACAATAGGGTAGTTTCCTTCATCAAAGAAACCGAAAGGCATTGATTGCGATTCTATACCCACCATTACTGTATTCATAATATAAAAATTATTTCGTTTTAGAAATACCGGTTTAGACGAATGGCAATGGTCCATTTTTATCCTCATTTGAAAAGGGCCAATTTGGCGCCCATGCGATGCCACTCCACGTGACGTCACAGGGACCTAGTTTCTATAGGAGAAGATCGGAGTTATACATCGTCTGAGATTACCAATGCATGCATGAGGCGCAGAGCTCAGGGAAACATGTCTTAATAATCACCTATTAAAACTGGCTAAGGTCGGAAAGTTTTCTCCGTTTAATAAGGTATTAATAAACCTTTTTTAAGCCAAGCGCTACCAGTCAGTATGGCACTCAGCTACCCTGTAGCAGCCAGCGTCGTATCAGCGCTCAGAGCCTCGATCAAGGTCACCTCACAAGACGGGAGGGGGAACCAGAAATACGTCACACGGAGAGATTTCCTTACCCGTCGCGTTTTCGCGCGCTTGAAAATTTTCACTTTTCATTTAATCGCGAAAAATAGATATCGTCATTTATAAATCTAAAAGCGTGAAATACGTACTCCAGGAGTAATAATCTTCCGATATAGGCAATAAAAAAATAATAGGAAACCACCCTATTTGCCTGTACAAACAGATAAAAATATAGTAAATAATAGACCCGATATAATGTTGATCGACAAGAAATACAGAACCTGCATCATTGTTGATATTGCTGTGCCACTGTTGCATAACATCGAAAAGACAATAGCCCGAAAAATAAATAAGTACCATGAATTAGCAATAGAAATATAAAGAATATGGAATATGGAACAGGTTTATATAGCTCCAATTGTCATCTCAGCTACCGGTATCATCCCAAAACATATACAAAATAGTTTCAAAATACTCAACCCTCATCCAAATACGTACATCAAATATCAAAACGCTGTAATAATTTCAACCTGTCAGATCACGAGAAAATTTCTCAATGCTATTCAACAGTAAAGAGTTGCCTTGGTGAGAACCCGTGCTCTTTACACTAAAACAACTCAGTAGAAACTGAAGAAAATTTAAATGAAAATAATATTAATTAACTCATTTATTGCTCTAGGAGTTTTAACTCATTTAAACATAAAAATTAATAAGGTGGTGCAAAGTAAAATTAACATAGTAATAAACCAATCCCAAAACAAATAATAGAAGTGGTCATATGCATTGCTAATAATTGACATATACGTACAAGGTTAGAACAATTTTCTAACAACCTTTTTCTAACAGAAAACGAACATACCAAGAAACAAATAACACAACTTCAAAAAAGGCAATTTAGCGTAACAAATGAAAAAAAGAACTAAATTGCTACTTCTCACAAAACAATAGGTATTTATCACATCAATGAGTGGATAAATGAAATACATGATCAGTATTCTTGGGTCCCCAGAAAGTAAGTGGGTAACAACCTTTTCCTAAATATTTCCTGTGATGCACTGTCTTTTACCTGTTTCGGCAAATTGTTCCACAGCTTTCAGACAACAACAGTAAATGATTTCTGAACTGTAGCTGTGCGGAATTGTGGGGCATGCAAAAAACAGGGGTATTGTCTTGTAACAACATTAGTGTGTTTACAACTTGGGAGAAAAAGATCCTTTAAATACAGAGGGCTACCATATTTGAAGAGATTGAACACAAAACCACCCATGTTATATTTTCTCCTTGATTTAAGATCAAACCAGGACAGCTTTTTAAAGTGGAGTGCTGATCAGAAAACCAAGACTTAGCAGACGTTTCCAAATCGCTATGCCATTGTAAAATATGCAAACCAGTGCGACCATTTATCAAAAAAGAGAATATATGTGAAGAATTCCAGGTAAGAAGAAATAGAATGAATTCTAAAAGAGTAGTTTTTAGGTGCAAGATCATCAAATGTCCCTGCAAATGGTGTTATCTTAAGGCCTGTTTACATAGTACATTAACCCGTACAAGTTAATGTCTAAATTATGAACATGAAAATGCACTGTGTATTCACCCAACTTGTGCGTTTGCATGAACAGAAAATAGAACCTGCTCAAATTTGGTTCATGCATTCGTAGTCGGATTTAGGATTTAGGGGCAGGGGACGTGCCCCCCCCCCCGCCATGTGCTTAAAAAAATAGACAAAATTTGAATACGGTTATCATAGAAGGATCTATGGGGGGGGGGCAAGTGCCCCCCCAGACACTTAAAAAATATGCAAGATTTTTAATAACATTGCGTTCCTTTTGGTTATCATTGCGTTCCTTTTGTATAACGGGGGTCTCATTGTGCCCCCCCCTCCAGAACAAAATCCTTGATACGGCATTGCTTGTGCCTCCCGGAATGAAATCCTGGATCCGCCTGATGGTCATCATTACGTACGCTTTGTTTTGTGTATTACTAAAGGAGGCTTAATCATTTAATCAAATAAGAATAATTTTGATGTAAAAATTAAGAGAATTTTGTAAAGTCATTGTTATATCTTGTTTTTAATCTCAATTAAGACAAGATCTTTTGCCTGTCAGGCCCTCTGTGCCCCTCCCTGAAAAAAATCCTGTATCTGCCCCTGCCAACATTTGTACATGTCCCGTTCCGGTCCCCAAAAATCATTCATGCAAGCAGAAATTAACTCGTATGTGTTAATGTACCGTGTAAACAGGCCCAAAGGCCCTTGAGAAAAAGTATTTCCCCACAAGATTGGGAATCGAAGATTCCATGGCATCTATAATGGTTGGTTGGATAGATTCAAAAATAGGTACAGTCTTGTATATAAGATGGTAAGTGGTGAAAGCAAAGATGTTAACGTTGAGACAGCAACTCAGTGGAAAGAATCTGAATATACTAGAGTTCTGGAAGGGTTACAGCCCAAAAGATGTTTTCAATGCAGACAAAACAGGATTATTTTTCAATTTTTGCTGTCAGCAAAAACACTGAGTTTTTGACAGTGTTTTTGACGTTAATTGTATGGAATAATGCTAAGTGAACAATTAAAAAATTAACATTTCCAAAGCAAGTATATGAATAAAAGTGAAAATTCTCTATTTCCCGCTATTTGCATTTTCCCGCAATTTACACTTTTTTTCTTGGGTCCCTAGAAAAGTGTAAATAAGTGGTTTTACTGTATTTTCATGTTGCACTACATATTCCTGAACAACCGTCAGTTAATGTTATTATTCTAATATTCCTAGTACATAATCCAAGCACAAACCTTGATTGAGATTTTAGAAAATAAATGACGTTGCAATAATTTATTAAGGTACTAGGATGTAATAATAAAATGAAACACTTCAGAGTCATATAAAACAAGTCTAATTATTAGTTTTTCAGATGATGATTCCGATTGCACGTTGGCTCTGGCAGCAAAGGAGAGGACTCAGCACAGTGAGGCAAAGGCGATTGCCTTAAGTAGTTTGGCCGAGAGCATGAAAGAGACAATTGCATCCATTAAGATGGCCTGCCAAGCAATAAAGGGTGCTCGCGATGAGTATGGGGATTTAATTCAATATTGAATGTAACGTCCCACACAGCACAATGACATCCTGCGGACATCCCTGGTATATCCCACCGGGATATTGTGACGTCCCTGGGATGGACTCAATTTCCCACTGACCGGAATGGGATATCCCAGGGATAACGAAATGTCCTATAAATATGACGTCGTGGGGACGTATCCACAGGACCTCCCTGGGACATCCCATGACTTCCCATGTACGTCATAGGGATAGCCAAGTGTCAATCCACACAGTAAAATGACATCCTACGGACATCCCTGGTATATCCCACCAGGATATTGTGACGTCCCTGGGATGGACTCAATTTCCCACTGACCAGAATGGGATATCCCACGGATAACGAAATGTTCTATAAATATGACGTCGTGGGGACATACCCACAGGACCTTTTTAGGACATCCCATGAATACCAAAAAGAGATTATCTGAATGTTAACTGTGAAGTCACAAGGACATAAGTGACATCCACCAATGTGACCACTGTGGGACGTACAAAAATATCTCATGGCTAGCTGCAAGATTTTGAGGTTCCTTTTGGACTCCTAAAAAGTGATACATCATTCTTGGCAAAATATAGTCACACTACTTCACACTCCAGAGACTGAGGAATAGTCAAAACAGTGGTTTATAAAAGGTGAATGGCCTCTGAAGAAGGCATAAGACAGGGAAATTGGCCAGCTAGGTAATAGTATTACCAGGGTGTCCATCCAATCAAAGCAGAAAAATTCATGCATAATTCCAGGTTTTCCATGGAAATTTTTTCAAAAATTCCAGGTTAATTTTACATGATTAGTGCGATAGATAAGAATTTTAAAATACCTAAAATGACTTCATATTTAAATAAGAATAATAAATAAATGTACTACATAAAAAATATAACACAGGTACATAAAAAATATAACACAGGTACTACATGATCACTGAACCATGCGGTTTAGTTTTTGATTGCTTGATATATTGTGGCGGCGAGGATGAAGAAGCAGGGAGTTCAGGTCACGTCGAGAAAGTGACTCATGAATTGTTGGAAAATTTTTAAAATACGGTGCAATCAGTGTACATGGGCAACTATTACAACAGCCTGAACACTTGCAATTTTCTGCTTAGAGAGGAAACATACGTTACAGGTGCACTGCAAATGAAGAGGAAAAATAACCCCGATATATTGAAATAAAAATTGGAGAAGGGTGATCTTGTGGTTTGCTTCGATAGAAAGGGAATGGGCGTTTTAAAATGGAGGGATAAAAGAATGTAAAGATGATTTCGTCCAAGTATGGACTTTTCAGGCAAGAGGGGAGGGAAGTCCACTAAACCCGCTATGATGGACACTCACAATAAACATATGGGAGGCATAGACAAGGTTGATGAATTGTTGCTTATTATCTTTGCGAAACGAAGAAGAAGTTGGTGCCTAACATTGAGAATATACTGTATTCAGATAATAATGAACAATTATTTCACATTACACCCAAGATTTAAAGGAACACCCATACATTTGTTAGAACACTTCAATGAAATGATAAAATCATTGCTAAATGTCCTACCTGAGGGAAAGCCTTCAATGTGTTCCCTTAAAAATATTCACTTCTTAAGAAATGTAAAGGAAAGGAAGAAAGAAGTGCAGCGTATGTGCCAAAAATAGAGTGAGGAAAGGTGGTAGCACTTGCCATTCAGATAGCCGGTGGAAACCGGGGTTGTGTTGCACGGGTTGCATAGCTTGGCCAATGCTGTATGTGGCAGGCGCAACGGTTCGAACTTTTTTTTTTTTAAACAAGCATAGGATTATTATTTTTCACGGCATGTATAGAGACAAATCTACTCGGCTCTGCAGAAAAACCGCTGTCGATCATGGGGACATTTTTCATCAAAATGGCAAAAAGGGAGAGTATTAAATAATTAATGCATGATAAGGGTGGTAGGTGTAAGCCCCACGGTTTCATATGTTTGCAGAAAATAAAGTGAGCAAGTGCTGGGAGAAATAAGATGTAGAGATTACCGAGCTTAGATTTGCAGTGGTGTCAGAGGATGCTCGCGAATTTTTCAAGATAGCAGAATTATCATCCAATGGTACACATGTTCCTTTTCTATGTGCATTCTCCTCAATATAGTAATCAAGCCGTTGTGTTCACCTTGGGTGGCGTAGCATACAGCAGAGTGAGACCAACCGTGGGAGGTGCATTGCGAGAAGCCAAGGAGATAACGTCAACAATCAACAAGCCCGAAAACTGCAGAAGTCGACAAAAACATGTAAACAAAATCTAATGAAACAATTTACGAGAATACCTCCTCTATAACATACGACACTGATAATCGACGGTGAAACTTTCCTTTCACAGCAAATTTAACGTCATAGAGGCAAAAATCTGCTATATTTGCGGCTTGTATCTCCTCGGCAACAATGATATGTAAAAATGTATCCCTGTAAGTTTCCCCACTTAATTTGAGCTGTTCCTGCTGGCGGAGGACTACTCACTCTTCCTCACAATGCTCTCTTTATAATTAGCTGGCATGGAATCAGCGAAAAGAGGATAAGCGCAGGGGTGCATTAGGACTAGACAACCGTTAAGCGGAGACGCGATAAGCCAGCCGCAATCGACAGCCAGCAATCCCGAAAGCTGCAGAAATCGACGCAAAAACGTAAACGAAGTCTAATGATACTATCTACGAGAATACGTCATGAAATACCGTACGACACTAATAGCTGACTGTGAAAATTCCTTTTTAGAGCAACTTTGACGTCACAGACGTAAACATCTGCTAGATTTGAGTCTCCTATCTCCAGGGTGAGCATACATTATAAGAAAGTGATCTTGTTAGTTGCCCCACTTAACTTGAGGTATTTATTTTGCGGAGGAATACACATCCTGTTCCCAATGCTATGTTTGTAATTAGCTGGCGTGGTCCTCAGTGAAAATAGAGAGAGCGAAGGGAGTGCATTTAGACTAGCCAGCCGTTGAGGCGAGGACGACAAACCTGCCGTTCAATGGACAGTCAATAGGCCCAGAAGGTGACGAAATACAAAAAAATTCTAAGGGTAGCATTTTCGAGCAATCCACATCCCTTAACAAGCACCACGTAAAGCTGGCGACGAAAAAGTAATTTTGAAAGCATATCTGACGTACTAGATGCAAAATCTGCGAGTTTTAAGTTTTGTGTCTCCACTTCGAGAATGGCATATAAGAAGGTAGCTGAGTATTTCAATGGACAGTGAAGACGCCCAAAAGCAATAGAAGGCTAGAAAAAGATAAAAAATCAAATGATACCGATTACAAGAGCACCTCCTGGGATGACTTTCGGCACTAATACCTTGGTTCGAAAAAAAATCCTTTTTAGAGCAAATCTGACGTCCACGAGACAAATATCTGAGAGATATTAGGATTGTATCTGCACGGCGAGAATAACATTAAAAAAGGTATCCCTGTAAGCTGCCCCACTTGACTTGAGCTATTGCTCTTGACGGAGGGCTACTCAACCTCCCTCTCAATGCTCTGTTTGTAAATAGCTGGCGCGGTCTTCGGATAAATGAGGATTTATATCGGAGGGGGTGCATTACGAGAAGCCGGCCGATAACGTCGACAGTCAACAAGCCCGATAGCTGCAGAAGGTGATGAAAATTATTTACAAATTCTAATGAAACCCTTTAACGAGCATACCTTCTGAGACAGCATACGCTACTAATAGCTGCCTTCTAAAATGCCCTTCTTAGAGCGAATCTAACCTCCCAGAGGCAATAATATGCAAGTAATGACTTGCATTTCCACAATTAGAATAAAATACATTTTTACATTTCGTGAACTTTGACGTATTTGCCACCGTTTAGCCAAAAAATGCCTAATTAGAGTCCGCGTTCGCGAATAAATATTTCAACGCTTACGCAGCGTCGCGGATACAAGAACGGCAGGCCAATTCCGTCCCCTCCCCGCTCGCTTCTCCCCCTCCCACGCCTCGAATACAGAAAAATTCATCCTGCGTGTACTGCTAGGAGGGCGTTCATCTTTGATAATATAAATCGGAAGATGGTAGAAAGTAAAAAAGGATGCGTCGTGAGACGACTTGTCCCTTATTTGGCGCCTCGTCGGCGTTAAATAAATCGATTTCACTTAGTTTTAGAGATGTGGGGAAATATGCTTGAATCCAAGAACACAGGAAGGAGCCTGCGATATGTGAAAAGGCCTCTCGAGAGGCCATAAAGGTGTGTGAACTTGGGATATGCGCTTAAATGCTACTACGTATTGTCCAACAGCTGTGACCAAATGGACTTTGGGTGAAGGCCGCTCGCGTCCCTAGCCTCTCCCACGCCCGAAATGCAACAAAATTCACAATTAATGGTTCTTCCTTCGTCAGTCTAACTAATATTTTATGATTCAGCATTGTCTGTGGAGGAATAATCACGAAATAATTACTCTATTATCTGCTTTGCAATCTGTATTTCTTATGTCAGTGTCATTCCTCGTCTTTCGTCATTGTCAACAAAGTTTGGGGGAATTTTTTTACGAATCTCTCGTCCGCATGCATGATAAAAGGAATATTTAACTTCAAATTGGAACGTTCTTCAACAGATTTTTGAATTTTCACATACCTAAGCTCATTGTCAGATATAACCAGAGGTACCGTGGTCTCTATCCATCATCAACGGTTAGTCCTTTACGTCAATATTGAAACCCAGTAGTTAAAAAAATATCGGATTGGCCGCCAAACACATCCTTGCAACAATGCAAATTGGGTCTCTAGATTGCCCTCCCAATGACCACATCGCAAATCTAAGTCAGCTCATTGCAAATAGCAAATCGGTCACTGTAAGGGATAAAATATGATTTGATGTTTCCCCGGCGAATGATATGGGTACACTCTTCTCGGGATTCAACTAAATCTATCCCTGAGGATGAGCCCCGAGTCGGAGCTTGAAACGTTGGCCATTATGGAAAATTTAACCTGGTTGAAACCCCGAGAAGAGTTTATCCACACTGCAAGCATGTTGGAATTACGCTAGTAGCAGAGGGATGATGCCTCCTTTTTGCGCGGTATTCACTTGGTACCATCATATTCAAATCCTTTTTAATTTAGTGTATCTACTTTTCACTTGGCAAGGAATCGACAATCGAAGATTTAATTACATTGGCTAATCCTCCGACGGGGGAGGCAAACTCCAAATGTGGGCCTCTGTTTCCTCAACTAGACGACATGTTCCTGTCTAAACTTGGATTGATAAGTCCTCTTACCCTTTCTCATCCGACAAGAGCATGTCTTTCATTCCATCAAAATGGAGCCCTTTAATATAAGACACCCTTTGATACCTCTCTTTTCGTATTCACAGTAATAAGCATGCTTTTCTGTCTACGGAAGTAATTCTGGTGCACTACCTTGGATGTATCTTACGAAGTTAGCGGTTTTTAGGTATAAATAGCAATTTAATAGATAATGGAACCATCATACCTATTTAATTTTTAACCTATGTAATTCTCATTTTGCTTAGTATTTTTATTTACGAAATTGCTACCTATTATTTACGTTAATCTAAATTTTAAGAGACAGAATAGCGTCAAAATCCACTTCTGGGCATGCGATTTCCCAAAATCTTCCGGTGGAGGACCCCCGAATCCCCCAGCCCCCATGGGCCCCTACCGAGGTCACACAATCACTCCAGGCCACCCCTTCGTCCATTTTTTAGGATGAAATATTTCATGTTTTAATTTACTTCTACTTAATCCTTGGAGGTATTTGTAGTTCGCACTCTTATTGGAAGCAAAGCGTTGGTGCTTTTAATTTCATAACTTCCCACACTGGTGAACAAAGATTTTGTCCGGGAGACGTCGTTGAATGATCTTAGACGTATTTTTTGCTGATTCGGAATCTGGGCTTAGCTTATTTCCATCACATCTAGTTTCATTAGTACAGCTGAATGTATGTTTTTTTTATTTTCACAAAAGTAGTAATTTATTTCATTTACACATATATCATGATAGCATGAACTGGTAAAAATAATAATTTCCTGTCATAACATATTGTCCTACGATGGCATGGCATGCCCTCCTATCCCAACAAAATATATAATTAACTTGCAGTAACCTATCGTTTTTTCGATGTAATGCATAATCAGCTTCCACTCCAAATACGTATATGACTGTAGGCGCGTAAAGACGTGTGATATTCATCAGCAGACGGTTTGAGAATTTTGTTGCTCGCAGGAAATATCAGATTATTACATTGTAATCGTTGTGAAAGGTTTCGTGTGACGCTTTCATCGTGGGGTCACTCCATTTCAAATCACCGAGGCAATGTTGCTCAGCATTTTTAATTATCCTGCATTTTTTTATGATTGGTTCCCTACAAGTGGAGAATCACAAAACACCATTTGACAAAAATATACAAGCCATACTTTTTTTGGCCGACATTTTTAAAAGGGCGAATGGGCCTAAACAGAGCGTGAACTACTACGATGACTTTTGTTACGTGTGCGGTGAAATTACTTTCAAGGCTAAAAGGAGGAATATTGCCTTTTTGAGACAGTTTAAGACTTTATTTTAACTGTCTGTTGGAAGACGTGGATACAGGATCGGAGCCTTCTGCGATATGTAGCAGGAGTGAAAGGCTTCTCACTGGTTGGACTGATGGAAAACGTCATATGAATTTTTCCGTCCTCATGATTCGGCGGGAAGTTAAGAATCATATTTCTGACTACTATTTTTGTGAAACATAAATTAAAGGAAAATACCGAAGTTAAAACAAACAGTAAAAGATCCAAACAACCTAGAATCAGTCCCACACTTGAAAAATTTACTAGTGCTGGAACCACACAAAATTTTAATCTTAGGGAATATTCAGAAAGTATGTGAGAATGATGGATTCGAAATCTCGAAAGACCCAATTTTTGGACCAAACATATCTGATAGACCTCATTCTATGACGCAATAAGATGTAAGTGATCTATTGCGCAAATTATAAACTTGTTTAAAAAGCAGAATGAGGTTTTAAGATCACAATTGAAGGGTTGGAGTTTGCTGGATCCAAATACAAACATTTCAATGCATAGATTTCTCAATGACGAATTTAAATCATTTTTCCCATGAAAACAATCTTCATTTTTGCAATGATGTTCTCTTTGTTGTGGCTACTCTTAGTTTTGAATACAACGCAGATGATTAGGTTGATTGATTTCTTTAACTTCAGCTTAAAGGCTGTTTTCTAACATAATGGAATTGAACTCCCTTCGAAAGCATTAGCTCATGGAACTGACATGAAAGAATCTTACCCGAATATGCAGTAAATTTTTCACTACGCAAAATTTGTGGAAAATTAAAAGTAGCTGCATTTTTACAAGGCACATGGTTTGACTACTCGAAATATTATTGCTTCTTCAGCGATTGGGATAGCAGAGACAGAAAAAATCATTGCTTTAAAAAAGATTGGCTATAACCTAAGCACTCGTTCCTGGTTTCCAAAATGTCCTTTTCAATCCTATTTTACGATCCTAAAAGTATTACTTTGTCACCCCTAAGTATTAAATTAGGGCTTTTTCAAAATTGTGTAAAAGATATATGCAAAAAAGGTGCAGGTTTTACTTACTTGAAACAAATGTCCTCAAAATCAGTGAAAAACAGATAATAGAAGGATTTTTATTGGGCCATAGATTTTTTTAAGAAGCGCTGAAGGATTCGTAATTTTGACAGCTAGAGTTCAACAAAAAAGCGCGTGGAATGCATTCAAAAATGCAGCTGTAGGTTTTCTAGGAAATAGAATGTCTAAATATCATCGCGATCTGATGGTCAATGTAATAAAATTGCTCAAAAAATGGGCTGCTCTACGTATTTAAAACAATTCACTTCATCGGCTCACACCTGGACTTATTTCCTACAAACCTTGGCGCCGTTTCCACCAGAATATTTTACTGATGCACAAACGGCACCAATAAAAGTTCAGAAGCATGTTATCAGATTAGTGGTGGACACTGAAAAGGGATTCGTCAGAAGCTTAAAATGCCAGAATATTCCGAGTAAGTACCCGTTTTTCACATTACCTTAATTCTCAATTGTTTTACTTAAACCCCCTTGAAACCCCGTTGAATCCGATCCTAAAAAACTTGACATGATAGAAAACATCTGGGCCCAGCTTCGGAATCGGCCCGAAAAATACCAGAGGATCGGCCAAAAACATGGCTAGAACAGGAAAAATTATTTTTTGGTTGATCAGTGTTATCGATTGAGTTGCAAACATCATGAACTTCGGCTATCATTTTCATTTAAACAAAGAGTATCTGGCTATTTATTGAGTATTGTCCATAATATGAGTAGATATTTTTATCAACAGAAATTTGACAATAGCAAGGATAAAATACAACCTGTGCCACTTCCCCTGCTTATTTCCACTCTTTCAATAAACTTGCTTAGAAATAAATGTGTTGACGCAGACTGAGTCATTAATTTTAAAAAATTAGTCGCTAAAAAATTCGGTGTTCATTTTTTTCTTGAGTCAACTATATCTATTATGTTGATGTTATCAATTGACCTTTCACAAAATAAATTGCTCGGATTCGAATCCCCCCAATAACTTCTGTGCATTAAATGCGCGTGAAGTAATCCTACTCATCTACGGAGCCACATACACATTCCGTGTTCACGGTGAGTCCAAATATGAATCTGAAGAGAGGGAATCCTCGCCACGGAGCTCACAAGAAAACTGCGACGGCCCAACCTGTGCGTGGACGTGAGTTTCCTCAGTGCATTCTATCCGCTAGGGCATTTGAGCCTGTATTTTGACTCCTGTCTCGCTAGCCCGGTCGCCTCCGCGTCCGTCCTCGTCGGCTATTGCTGGCGTACTGGTTAGAGATGCAGGCTACCTCCTGTGCCAACATTCCAAGTTTTTACCGACCCTACCACATCAGTTAAGTGGGGCTCGTGGATGTCTACATTCTTTTGAAAACGATAGTACATTAGGGGCGGTCATTAAACAACATTTTTCGAAATTCAAAGTTCGACATGTTACAGAATGTAGCCCAAAGTACCAAGTGAACAGAGAAAAATTTTGTTCATGTAGGCTGACATCCTACGGTGGCACCAGGGCAATTTATGTTGAGCTTAGGCAACCCGAAACACACGCCCTCTTTTTACGCTATTTCGGCGATAAATGTCGCGATTTAAATGTTTTTTTTTCAGTCGATTCTGCACCAGTCATGTGTGGAATAGTCGATTTAAGCAACATAGGTCGAATAATCACGTTTTTAATACAATCACCGGTATTAAAATGCAAAGAAACGATGCGCAAAGGTTAAGAAAAGACTTAGCTGTTTCGCAAAATAAAATATATTTGCGACCGGTTTCGATACAGCGTATCATCATCTGGCCAGATGGGCTTGGCCCCCACTTCCCGAGGAGAAAGATTTGCAATTTTACATGCAGGAACGGAAAATGGGTTCATAAAAGAAGCATCGCATGTGTTTCTGTGCAAAAAGAACTCAATGGATGAGCAATACGAAGTGGATTGCGAGTGTTACGAGAGATGGTTTGAGCACTCACTTCTTGCAAACCTACCCGAAGGATCAATTATAGTGGTAGATAATGCCTCTTATTACTCAAAGAAATTGGAATCCTTGCCTACTACAAGGTGGAGGAAAGAGAACATTAAGGAAATTAGCTTTGAAGATGTCAGCTTGCAAAGAGATCTTTAATTTACAATAAACCAAGTACGGGAATATTTTGAAAAATTAAAGATTGATGATGTCTTATACAACATCGCCTTTCATGCAATATTAGCCTGAGCCAAAAAATATTGGATAATATGGAAGGAGTAGAAATTTAGTCTCATTCATGAGTGGCGATAATTTTTATTATCCTTCAATTTATTGTTATATTTTACACTACAGATTATTCATTATTCAGCTTGTGCAGTGAATAAGTACATACATAAAATAACAAAAGACTTTTCCTTTTATATTGCAGCAAAGGTATTGTAATTTACGCTAAAACATTCCTTAATTTACGCCGTCTTTCGTGCGATCCTTAACTCCTTTTTGAACTAAACTATTTTGGCGCTCTATTATGTGTGGTTGCATACGCTGTTAGGATGCCTGCCGGCGGAGCGGAAGCTTGGCAACACTGTTAACCATAAGGCCTGTACTGTCAACTAAATGTGAAATGCTCTATAGCAATAAAGGTTACTGGTTACTAAAGGAAATATCTACTTATTCGTTGAGTCAAGTAATTTAAATATTATTTTGCATATTGCGTCAATAAATAGTTCTGTAAATCTCATGGCCGATAGATGAAAGAAAAACAACATTATAGATTCCAAAACTCAACGGAGCTGCCAGTGGGAGGGCCACTGCTGGGATTGTTTATGACTGCGCTGAGGAGCGGAGAAAAGTGATTATTAAAGCATTTTCAATTGATTCGATAAGCTTAAATAGAGGTATCTAACTGTTTTCTTATCTTAGGTTCTCAGTCTATCATATTTTTTTGGGATTTTCAACCAGAAAATTTCTCTTCTTATCATATATTGGGTTCAAAGGACAGTGCTCTAGTTATTTTAAAGGATAAACAACAGCAAACATACGGTATGAAAAACGTGAGCATATTATTCGACCCCTACCTTCTTCCGCCTACTTTCGTTAGGGAAGGCGCGATGGTCTTTAGGCAATGACGGCCGCTGACCTTGGATGTGGCCTACAAGCGACCAGCTCGCCGTCAGGGGTGTGACGCGCGGCTGCATCTCACTGAATAATAATGTATTCGTGGAAAACTGTGAAAATGGAGTGAATTTTGGACCTACAGAGCTGTGAAGTGCTGCATTACCCCAGAAAATGATGTTATTTTGAATAATATGGGAAATTGAATTTAATTGTATTTATGCTGTTTGAGCGACCTCTTAAATGTTAAACAACCGAGCTGAAATTTTTAGAATATCCATTCCGCGCCCCATAGCATATTTTAAGAGGTAGAAATAGAATAATTCGAGAAAAAAAAATAAAAAATAACCAACACCCTTTCTCCCGAGGCACTGAAGCCTTCACGAAAAATAAATGAATGTGCAGCCGTGGCAGAAGTAACCAGTAAGATAATCAGTCTCTCGGGTATGAAAATTTTTCTCAAAGGCTTAATGTAAGGCACATAGAATCGAAATTGGACGGAAATCAGTAGGGGAGGAGGGCTTTCGGACTTTGTTGACGGGTCTCACGAGTGCGTTTTCCATATTCTAGGAAAAACTGAGCTGGATACAGAATAGTTGATTACTTCAAGCAGTTATGATGGCAATTTTTTAAATACTTTACGGATGAAAACATTAGAAATTCCATTGACCCCGGATGAGTGGGTTATGGAACGGGCCAGTGGCGGAGCGAGGGGGGAGTTCGGGGGTCCGGCCCCTCTCCATTCCCCCCGTAAGATAAAAACAATATTACTCTCCATCGTAAAAGAAAACAAGATATCATAAAGTCATGAATTTAAAAGGAATTTCTTTGACAAATGAAGTTGTTTTACGGTTATGGAAAGTGCTAAAATTATATAATGACCCTCTATATTGTATACTATTTTTTTTTAATTTCCCCCCTGGTTTTGGACCCGCCCCACGAACGAAATTCTTGGCTACACCACTGGAACGGGAAATATATTTTGGATAGCATTTCAAGAGTAACATAATGAAAATAGAAACCTTAATTATTGAAATGCACGAAAATAGGGTAGTTTCCTATGATTCTTATATTGCCTAAAATGAAAGATATTTACTCCTGCAGTACGCATTTCACGCTTTTATATTTTATAATGATGATATCTGTTATACTCGATTAAACGAAAAGTGAAAATTTTCAAGCGCGCGAGAACGCGACGGCTAAGTATGAATGCAGGGAAAACCCCGTATGACGTCATTCTGGTTCCGGCTGCCACTGTTAGAGCCCACCTTGGTGTGAGGCTATGAGGGCCGCTACGATGCAGGCTGCCAGCAGGTAGCAGAATACCTTGGTAGTAGGTTGCGCTTGGCTTAAATAAGGATTATTAACACCTTATCCAATGAAGGAAACTTTCCGACCTTAGGCAGTTTTAATAGGAGATATTTTCCTGAACACTGTGCCTCATGCATGCATTTGTAATCTCAGACGATGTAAAACTCCTATCCACTTGCGTAGGCACTAGGTCCCTGTGACGTCAGGTGGAGAGGCATTGCATGGGCGCCAATCTGGCCTTTTTCAAATGCGGTTGAAATTGATCATTGCCATTCGCCTAAGCTGGGATTTGTACATTATGAATACACTAATGGTGGGTAACGAATCGCAATCAATGCCTTTCGTTTTCTTTGATGAAGGAAAGTACGCTATTATATCAACAGAGGTAGAGAGAAGGCGTTCATTTGCATTATGGGAAGCAAAAATGAAATACTGATTAAGTTTATAACTGATGACTTCAGCGTAAATGTGTGAAACATTCTTATAATGGAAAATGAAAAAAAACGTTGTTCGGTTTCCTGACAAGTTCGATAAAACACGATCCGGGTTTCATAACATAGTTAACCTGACGATGTAACTGTATTATGAATCCAAGATCTTGTTTCCGCTAATGTATTAGTGAACCTAAAAAAATGAATTCTTTCATTTTCCATCTACTGATTAAGTTTTTCAACGGATATATGTATCGGAAGGCCATTGACACTAGGCCGAATGAGACCGAAGGTTTCTTAGTTCTTAGAAATTATTGAGGGAAGCCCAGTAGGAGAAAGAACTATCGCAAAAAATGAAAAATAAGAAAGCCACACTAGTCGGTTACTTACTCATGCAACACAACTTCAAAAAGAATATTAAAAAAGGAAAAATTCTTGGCAAAAGACAAAAGATGATGATAAAGAACTTCATAAAAATAATTAACAGGCAATGAGAATGGAATGCACCTTAAACAATGAAATGTTAAACTCAATATGTCGAAAGAAAAGGTTGAAAATTGAGTACTGTTGTAAATTATGGCTGCGGCAACGAGAAACAAAATATCCAATATAAAATATGAACTGCTCATGGTAATTCCTAATACTTAAATATAAACTCCAATGCCTAATCTCTACGAAATACTAGTAAGGCAGCTAAGGCTGGGTTATATTTTTAATTCTCTCTATTAAATTTCTTGTAGCCAATCTCCAACGCGCATTTTAATAACCAGTGCTTAAGTTAGAAGCTATTCCTAAGTACGTCAATCTGTACTGTAAATCACCATCCAACCAATAGATCTTAAATAATAGTGATAAAATTACAATCTGTATAATATATTTATCATGGATATATATTGCATTTCCACCGAGTCAAGCCTGAAACGACTACAGGTAAAACATCTTCAGAAAAGAAATTCTGGGACATGTACAGAGAAATATTTAGAATACATAATATTCTTCCATTTCTGTATGAACAGTAAAGGTTGTCGGGGTTTCGCTAGAAAGCACGCCCTTCTTGGCCTTGGAGTAAACGTGTACCCTCCCCCTCCTACACCCATTCCCTTCGCCCCTGAGGGTTCAGCGGATAGAATACCACAGGGATATATAAGGCGCCCCTGCTCAAAGGGCACCGGCCAAAGAGCATTCGACTGCACCAACGAGGACAACTTTAAAAACAAGGACCTAAACAAACCCGTCTTTCGAACTGCTAAGGCTTTAGAAAAGACTTAATAACAACGTCAATAATTCTGATGGTCAGCTTCATTCTTCCGCAATATTCAGGAAGCAAAGGTATGAGCAAGCAAGTTACAATTATTTAATCGTGTTTTCAACCACATTTTTCAGAACATTAAGCTTAATTTTCTAACTAAGAAGGCAATGTTCATTAAAACCTCCGAATCTGGAAGTATGTGACACAAAAATTCCAATGTAAATATCTTTGGAAAACAATAAAGTGATAATAGGTACTATAAACGTACTATGAAGTGACTACAAGCTTAAAAAACAGCCGGATAAGTTATTCAGCTGTTACACGGAAATACCTATAGCATTGATCTCTTAAATATATGGAATTTACAACTGACTTCATATCAAAATGCATTCGATAGATTTGAATGATTACGTGAAGAGAAATTGCCATAAGTTTAACTATACCGTAAATACTAACCCTTGAAAATATCAAAAGCTGTTGACGTTGCTAAGAATGGATCTCATTTCAATAGATTTTCCATCAGTTTCTACAAGACAACATTATTTTATTTGGCTGAAATGTTGTCTTAAGTCGTAGAAACAATAATAAGCAGCATCGGAACATAAATGTCTTAATGTTCCAAAGGAGCCAATCTACTGATTCACCAAGTGCCAATATACAAAAAAGATCACTCGTTAAGCGTATTCAGGGGACGTTGATATTCATAACGAATATACAAGTGCAGTTAAATTATAGGAGCCACTTTTGAAACCAGTTAACTATGCAAAGGAAAAACCGTCGCCTGTATCTTCAAAATTGCATCAGAAAACCTAAACGCAGAAATTACTGCGAATCATTTCCGGTATTTTCCCTGGAATTTTTAAATAAAAAAAACTCCATTCAAGGCGGAACAAGACAAATATAAAAATTGTTTATTCCCAGATTTAAGTATATGACCCCGTGAAAAAATTCTTATAATCCAAGTGAAGACTAAGGATTAGAAATGGAAACAATTTGGCATATAACATAATAAAATGTCGTGTACTATTGAAAATTGAAATTAACTTACCATTCATTCCTCAGGATCACTCTCCAGTGTTAATGAATTCCGAGAGATATCACTCGTATAACAGAAACACCACAACTTTCACATGGAATCGATACACTGAAAATAATGAAAAAGAGACACACATTAACATATTGTTTTTATCATGCACCAACCGAGAGTACGAAATGCTTAAAATTGAGATACTGAACTATTATCGCGGCACCATCCGACTATTACGATGACGGAAAATTTCAGGTAAGAAACGAAGTTGATGATAATGATAGTTAATACACTAATTTATTCGATAATCCTTCCTTTTGTGAATGCTGAGGCCATGCAAGTTAACGGCCGCGAAGAGAAAAAAGAGAAAAAAAATTTATGCATTGGCTGGTTAAATTCCGAGAAAATTCCGTATATTTGCGATGAATTTAAGCAATTACAACCTCCTAACGACTTCAAAAAAGGAGAGGCGTCCTTTTTCAACCCTAAAAACGAAATATTTAGGAATATATCTTGAAGGATCCCCGAACAATATCATGCCACTGATAAACTGCAAGGTTATGCAATCAGCGGTGAAATGGCACAGCCTTACAAATATTCAAATATCTTGGTGACCAAGTCCCGAAAATTCGAGTACAAATACCTTGCGGCAAGACGTCATGAAAATACTATTATAATCCCCTCTTAACCACGATGGGAGACAAATCATTATATTATAGCTGTTCCCAGAATCCTTAAGAAATCACTCGAGAACCATGTACGGGTTACCTTCAAGCACTTCGTCAACGTCACACAAACTCAAAACAGATAAAATTAAACAGAGCACACCTTAGGGACTAAATTATCACAATATGGCCACTGGATCGCTGAAATGGACAATTTCAAATTGTCTCATACGTAAGAAATGTAGACAACATTACTGAAACTTGATTACTAGGCATCGTACTCAATGAATAATAATTCAGACGTATCCCGTATCACAATAGCAATCGATCGTGAAAGAGAATAACGAATAGCCCACTATCCACGAATCTTTGGCAGGAACAATGAAAGCATTCAAATTACTGGCGAAGATATCGAAAAACATTTCCCTCAAATTATGTGGGTCATAAATGTTCTTCAGCGTAATAAATCTTAATAAATCAATCAGCTCACGTATAATTATCGGCATTAATCACAGCAAATTCACTGATATCTTAAACATTAAAGTAAAAAAGTAATGACGTAAATATTAAACAGGGAACCGGTAACTTAAACATGGCTTCGTTACTTACCTCTTTACTCGACGACGACTATCACCAAACTGAGTCGGGTCGTGGCTCCCGAAGATTCGTAGGTTGAGCCGGCACGTGATTGGATAACACCTTTGACGTCACGAACATATGGCCGATGTATTTTCGTATAGATATTAAAATAGACTTTCAGTTAAAAAATAAATAAATGGGATATCATTGAAATTAAATTTAAAATGTAATAATTTATATAAATGTATTTATAATAATTTACTTTTCCAAAGAACTTGCATCCTTACCTTGCGTAGCGTAATAACTTCGATAGTTTCAGAGTTTGGGCCCTTTAGACTCTCCAACGGTTTCAGTGCTCAATTCAATCATGCGTCGCTGAATTCCATTATTGATCCTCGCCACTCCCTAACTTTGGCGAAATTTCTAGTCTTGTGACCGTCAGAAGACTATGACTCACTCTCAAGTGTCATTTCGAAGACTACTTCCACACTGTGAGTGTTGCAGTGTCTACACCAACGGACCACCGCCCCTGACTTCATTAACAACGGCGTGCACACAGGATACGCTTGAGAAATTTGAAAGCAGTGAAAAAATCTGTGCTTGTGAGGTTCGAGTAGGATAATAACCTGTTGCAAACAGCGGCTGGCTGGGAAGAAATTTACGTGATTGACCGTGACTTAGTGAGTGAGTAAATTATTGTTATTTTGTGGGCACCTATTGCTATCATAATCTGCATTCCATTTCTTAATGCGCCGGTTGTCGGCAATTTATTATAATAACACGACAAATATTGTCGATTTTTACAATTTATGATTGAATTGCATGAGTTAGTTATCCACTCAACAGCTCCTAAGGGAGTGATACTGGTAAAACTGATATTATTTCACAATCTGACATTCTCCGGTGGATTCTCGGAAAAAAACCGTTGTAGTATTTTTTGAATCTCTCTGTCTTTCTTATTTTTTTCTTTCTATCTTTTATTTCCTGTATCTTATTCGCATTTTTGCAGCATACTTCTTTGTTACGGTTTTTCTTGGCAAATATCCTTAAGTAACTGCATCGGTTCTTATTTACTACTTGCAGAGAATGTAGGTACGGAGTGAGGGGAAAAATTGGTACGGACGTGTTTGAGGAGCAGATTTACACGAAAGGGATCATGATTACATGAAAGCTAATATGCAAGTCTTATGAATGCTGTCTCAGGTTTGAGCGTGAAGTGAGAAGAAATTTGGTGCGAGGAGAACATATGGTACGAGCACGCCGGTGGAGCAGGAATTCAATGGATTAATCCTGAATGCGTGAGTGGAGAAATTGATTGTCATTTACTCACCTCCTGCCACGTAACTTTTAATTATTATCTTAACTGCCCACAATTTCTTAGTGGCGGCACACTACACCCATCTTAAGTGATATTTTTGGCAACATTTCTGTGTTTGGTGATTATTCTAAAATAAGTGGTTACCGCTGAATAGCTCAGTAGATATATCGACGGGGAATAGGGTAACTCTATGCGAACATCCTTGCTGAGCAATCAGGCCTTGCCTTCAACTTGCTTTTCGTCAAATGTGAATCCAATTAATTAATAGTAGCGGCCGTAATGTGAATCCGTATTTTCGACGTCCCTATTAGTCACTTACTGTACTGCAATGCTAAGGTCTTTTTTCACTAAAAATAAAAATTTGACTAATGATGGACTGAAACTATCAATGACTTTTTTGTTAAATCACACAATAAACCACGCATTAATCCTGAAATTCAATTTAAAGGACTTAAGACTATTTTATTCAGGTAGACACAACCCAAGGTGCTTCTTTATCACCTTGGACACAACCATATCTTACCTGCTACCCGATAAATTCAAGAATTTCCTTATATCAACTCATGACTAAGCTAAAGCTAAGATTCGGAATTTTAGGAAAAGTCTCTTTGAATTTGCGAACGTTTTATAATAATTTTATAGAAAAATGGCTGCACATATGATGGCCGGAATAAGGATTGGTAGAATGACGGTGACGTAACCACTTCGGTCCCAATATAAGTCGAGTGTCAATGGTTATTTGGTATAAATTCCAAAGTCACATCACTCAGAAAATTTAATTATTTTCGTATTCATTCGTTCGCTCAGTCTCGCACGCAAATATCGATCAGAAAGCAAAATTTTCTTCAGAGTAGACGAATTAAAGATCAGATCAATCAATGACTTATTCTTCAAAGCATGGAACAAACTGCGCACCACTTCTGAAATTGTATTCAGATCATTATGATTTTTTTCACTAGGTAGGGATAGCCATCTTACTTAATATCATATTATTTCATGAGAAGTTTTGGCTTATAACAGCTTAAGACTATACAAAGCAAAGCTACGGAATTTTAAGATATTGCGAACCAACAATACCCTCTCCCTTTAATTGTGAGGCCGCTGAACCACGCCTCCGCATCGGAGAACAATAAACCCACTGAGTTGGGAGTAGGGCATTTTCTTGGGTGCGATCTATATGGAGTATGGTGCTCATCAAGAAAAGGATTTTGACCATCACACTGATTTTTATGATGGGGCGATTCACGTAAATGCTTTCTGTAAATGAAATGAAGGCTTCGGGTGACTTCGTATCTCAACTCCGTGAGGAATTCACGCTTGATAGGAGGCCACGACTCTTGTATATCCCTTCATAACGCTCACTTTGTTGCCAAATTCCATTCCCCGATGAACTACATACTCATTTCCAACTTCACAGAAGAATACGCCATCCCCCAAAACTCAAAGGCGTGTTCGTTCTCCGATTCGTAGGCGTGGTTCAGCGGCATTGCCAATTCGACGTCTATTCTGGACAAAAATTTCGGCTTCTACTTTGGTAATATGCTCTGCCGCCGGGCGATTTTTGTTTTGTGGTTTAATTTTAGTAAGAGGAATAATATACACCTTTCGATACATAAAAAGTGTAGAAATATTTTATTAATATAACATACGTAACTTCAATATTCAAGTACTTTACTACACCTCGGAAATTGATATCTACCTTTGTGCCATTTAAAAAATCAAATATTGGGTAAAATATAATTTTTAAACGCTACTTGTAATGCGGAGTTGTCGCTGTCTCTATTAATAAATACAATCTACCAATTAAATATTTTGCCCGTATTCAGAAGAAGAATACGACCGTTCTTCCGTTATCAGAGTTTCTCGCGTGTTCTTCTCCACTCTTTCAACCATAGAATCCAAAAGTTTACGTTTAAACAATATTTAATTATTTACTGTCGTAGTCAAGTTCACAATCAGTAAAACGATAGATGACGCAACCCTCTAGAGCTTAGGCAGAATTTCATACGAATTATAAAAAGTCAGCTTTCTGCCTTTTTTGCGCCGATAGCAGGTGATATTTTTGTCTGGGATGTACTCAATATGCTACACCGTGAAGGCTAAGAATTCTAAATACACCCAGTGTGATTAATGAAGCCAATATAATTGTTTTCTCCCAATCAACTGCATGGAAAAATAAAATAATTACGAGTAGATTTAAAAGGTGAAAATTATAGTTACTTACGTATTTCCTTGAATCTGGAGCTATTTGACACTTTCCAGGAGAATGAAGCCAAATCCTAACACCCCAGTATCATTACTCCTCTTCTGTAACTCTCATGGTAACACAAAAAACTTCGCAATCACCACAAGATTTTTCCACACACACACAAACCACCCAACATACTTAACAATAAGTAATGCGCTGAACCAGTGATTTCCAAATTCAGATATTTTCGAACTCCACACGAACCAATGCGCTTCACATTTTTTAACGAACGATTTGCGTGTTTTAGATGCACACATTACTTCCTTCATGTTACTTATTGGAAATTTGAAATAATAACTTCACAAGATGGAAAAGGCACACCACTTGGAAATGAATTCCAACACTATCGTCACACGGTTACCCAGCAACTGCACTATTTTCTGAGTGGCTTCGCACCGATCCCAAATTGTTTCCACCCTCAACTCAGAACTGCGTCATGCTAAAGGCCTGGAGACATGTCCTCTTTCTAAGGACGGTACAAGGCGGCGGTTTACAACCTTGTTAGTCCTTAAGCAAGAAAGCAAATACTGCCGGTTGAGCAGGAGTGATGCGTCTCATTAACCGCACGAGTACATGCTAGCGATTACTCATGATGGCTTTGTACGGAATCAAGGGAGATTCTTTCCTTCGAGAGCATTTCCAATTATAATGTGAAGCGAGGGATGAACAACCAGCCCTCACCGCGTCATACGTTAGAGTGAACTCAAAATTGAAGGTGTACGGTGAGACGTGGAGTCATAGATCCATACAATGGAATAACGAGCGCCATATTTCGCCATTAACTGAAGCATTGTCACCCATGATACGCGAAGTAAGTTAGGTAGTGCACCAGCTGTTGTTTTCACTTAAAATAAATGAAAGGCATGCAAGCGAATATGCTAGCGAATACTCGTGAAGCTTTACACGTTGCACGATGCCCCTCCATAGCTAACTTCTTCTTCACCTAGGGTGGGTACACAAAAATAGTTGATTCGATAGTAAATAAAACTAAACCAAAATGAAAGTATGGAGCTTGCGGGGTTGACTTTGCTCTAATTTTCAATGGGACGTAGCCCATCTTTCTGAAGAGAGTAGAGGAGCTGCCAGAGACATTTTTCCTCTAGTAGCTACACGTCTGCTGAGATGGCCACTAGCCCTGAGGCAACTATCCTGTGATCCTCCTTTTGACATATAGATATAATACATTTCATAATGTCGGCCAGTAGCCAGCGATGAATTTAGCTTTAGGTATTGTTCAAGTTAAACATATAGCCGCTTTAATGACATTTTTTGCTTCCCAAAGGACACGCATTGACAACAAAATAACAGTATATGCAACACGCAAACCGCATCGGCACCCCAAAGTATATTTTTTGGAAAAATTAACCCACCTTCTAGTTTGATGTGAATTTAGAGCAAATTATGTTTCAATTTAGCATTTTAGATAATTGCGCAATAGTTATGGTTTTTTTTTACTAACACCGTATGAATAATAGAGTTCATTATGATTCTGGAAAGGAGTGATTAAGAAGAGACTATTTTCCTGTTTTCACATTCCTCCCTACATTATCAGTGCCAAATCATATTTTGTGACAATTAATGAATTACTCTTTCTACTCCCCTTTGCATTTTTATATCGATGCTAATTTTTGTTTGGAACGCGAATTGGAAAACATCGAATGACATGTAAATATGTGGAGAATCTTTATTTATTTTCATATTTGGTAATCTATTGAGGAACCACGTAAAGGATGAAATGCTGAGGCCTTATGACAGAGATTCATATCAGGGTTGGTTCCAGGATTTTTTTCTGGGGGCACAAGGCCCTGATAGGCCTTGTCTTATTTGAGATTTAAAAGATACAGAAATAACTGTAGAGAATATTCTATTAATTTTGATACGAAATTTGCTAACATTAAAGTAATAATTCGTTTCTTTCACTCGAGACTCCGAAATACACAAAATAAAACGAACATAATGATAACCTTATTAAAAATGCCTATTTTATAACCATTGGGGGGGGGGAGGACACATGGGATGGGGGCAAGTGCCCCCATCCCCCCTCCTGAATTCGCGTATGCCATCCGTCAGTCTTCTATAACACCCATCTTTCCAGTAATATGTAGACACGCACGAGCCCCACTTTACTCACGGGGCCGGGTCGGTGATAACTTGCAAGGTTGGCACATGAAGCAACCTGCATCCATTGCCTTCACGACACCAACAGCTGACGAGGGCGGACGCGACTGAGCTACCGAAGCTGTAGTCAAACTCCACGAGCTAGAGGCCTATCGGATTTCATGTTAGCGGATGGAATGCACTGAGGCGACTCCCCTCCACGCAAGCGTTGGGCCGTAGGTTTGTGTACTTTCTGGCTCCGTGGCGAAGTTTTTCCTCTCTTTAGATTCATATTAGGGCTCACTAGTTATGTCTCACTGACACGATGCGTGGCAGCCGATTAGTTCTATTCTGTGCGCGATAGATGCGGTGAAGTTCTGGGAGAGTTCAGGTCGGAAGTAATCATCACTTATCCATTTTTTCAAACAATAATTCTTAACATCTACACACTCCTTGCAGATGACTGAAGAAATATTTAATTCCTAATTTTCTAAACGGCTTAGTTATAAAAATGATAACTCCCTACATGTTACCAGATTCATTTCTATACAGATTCATTTAGGGAGTGGAAATGAGCAGAAATAAATTGGTAAATGACCTCTTTACACTACTATATCCAACGACTATTAATACTAATTCATTTAATACCGAAATAATTATCACCTTTGTCTTCCAACCTTTTATTCAAACTAATCCGTGATTTAACTGTGATGTATTTTTTCTGGGTAGAATGACCACCTGGATCTTATGGCTATTAGCGTAACAGATTGTGAAATATTTAAACTAACGCTGAAACAGAAGACAAATCAATCAATGGCTCCTGATAATGTGTCCATGGATGAATCGAAACTAGGGAATGAAGCTATTTTTCCTTACTTCGGAATACTTTTTTTCGTAACACTAATATTGGGGACTAATGATAGGATTAAACTATGGATAAGAGAATTTTTGAAAGATAGATCCCAGAGGATAAGAGTAGTTGAAGGATGTGTCTAGGAGATAGCGGTAACAATAGGGGTCGCCCAAGGAAGCGTATTGGGTCCAATATTGTTTTTCATGTACATTAATGACATGCATGTGGGAGTTGACTCCAAAATTCTCTTTTTTACGGATGGTTGCACAATCTACCGAAGGATTAAAATCAGAGAAGACCGGTGTAGGACCTACATTTCGAAATGACTTAGATAAAATATCTTCATGTATGATACCCTTCAAAATGGATTTTAATACCAGAGTGCAAAAAATACATTCACGAGAAGGAGAAATAAGGATAATCGGTCATATTTTTTTCGGGGGAAATATGTCCAACTTTAACGTATTTAACACTTTGCGTGCCATGGACGTAATATTACTTCCTGCTAATCCTTCTGAGGATTGCCATGGACGTAATATTACGTCTTTCCATTTAATTGGCTTTGCATGCGTGAAGCTGTAATATTTCGCCCGTGGTACTTTTCCAGTTTCCTGCTTAGGGGTTCTCTTTTCTCAAAAATCAACTGCTCGATGGAAAAAGAGTTCAATTTATGTCTTCTGGACGAAAAGTCCTCTGTAGCTACCGGCATCCTCATCTTAGGCCACTTAGAGTGAAAATTCTTTGGGCCAATGGACCGTTCGTTTAGGGTGCATTGACCATTTTTGTCATCCAGGATTTATAATGCTTTGCTTGTAACAATGTTTTTTTAATGATTTCAATTGCTTTAAATTGCTCAAATTGAGCGTATTAAAAAATTATTATGCATGTTACGGCGGTACGGCATTTTTTGCAACTATTTGATTTTTCAAAAACAGTAGGTTTTCATTGTTAAATTATGTATTTAAAAATAAGCTATAAATGTTATTCAACTCATTCATAAAGAAGATCAAAGTCCATTTTTATTGAAATGCACATCGATATAAATATATTTTTGATGCTAATGTTTTTAAAAATGTACGAATATAGTTAAAATGGCTGGGTTTTCAGTAGGGCTTTAAATTTAGCAGCCGGCACTCAAAGTGTTAAAAAATTGGGGGTTAATTTCACATCGAAACTTGGTTGGGGAATGCATATTGATCAGGTGGTAGGGAAAATCATTAAAAACTCTGCATTGGGTCATAAGAAAAATAAAAGAGAGTACAAAAGAAACCAAATAAATAGCCTATATTACTACGGATCGACCTGTATTAGAATATGCTGCTTCGGTGTGGCATCCGTTTTGAAAAAATGATACTTTAAAGCTTAAAAAAGTTCAAATAAAGGCAGCCAAGTATACTCCAGGAAAGTATATAAGGGGGGACAGTGTCACAGTTATGATAGGGTTTATGGAATGGAAACCTCTAAAGGTGAGAAGAACTATAATATATTATGTGGGGTCTTCAAAGCATTTACAAAAGAGTGGGGCTGGAAGATAATAGGTGTAAAACTGGACTTACCCTACGGAATAGAAAGGAAAGATCATAAATTCAAAATTAAGTTCAAGAAGCAGAAAACAGAAATGTTGTTAACATCTTTCCTACATAGAGGAATAAAGGAGTGGATCGACCAATCTGAAGATATTTTTAAGATCTTCCTCTTTAATACTGCAATTTTAAGAAGCAGTAATCATCAATTCTTGGCTGTTAACATTGCAGTTTATTAAGGAGAGTTTGAAATGGGAATATTTTTGGTCATTCGCCATATTTTAGTTGCATTATATTATAATTAATGTATTTTTATAATATAATTGTATTTTCTGTTAATATACTAAGTTATTACGTGAGTAGACTAGTCATTCATTTTCTTAAATCTAATGCTTTATACACCACCAAAAAATAGACTACTTGCAATAATTTGTAATAATTAAATTGTGGTTCGCACACATACCGTTAGGAATACGTTTGTCCTCTCATTCACGTAAATTCCGATATTTTTTCGTCCTATAAATTTGAAAATAATAATTATTGGTCGAATTTTAAATAATTTCTCTTACCTTAGGGTATTCATAATGAGAAAGGTCTTAGTAGACATGTAGTGTAACAGAATGGTATTTTGAGAAATGACAATTTACAAAGTAATGATTAACGAGAAATTATGACCAACTACTATACTGTTGACCCAGGTTTTGACTTATTTCAAGGTTAGGTATCTGGTATTAGTAGCTTATAAGATAAGGTTAGAAGATACTGGTAGTCCAGAGCGAACACCTCTAGTGTTCAAAGTTCGGGCTTTGCTCTCCGGCTGTGGCGCCATGCGCACGACCTGGACTGCTAGTCGCATTATATGCTCAGCAGTCCCTACCTCCTTGTCCGGTATAGCCCACAAATTTCCACAGGGGAGAATGACGCCTCGGTAGCTTAACTGGCTAAAGCACTCGGCCGGAAATCGAGGGATCCGGGTTCGAATCCCGGTCAAGGCGAATGATTTTTCCTCTGTGGATTTTTCGCACTATTTGTGCATTGCGGGTGACTCCGTAAAAAGTTATCACCGTGGCTAGTCCCGGTATACTTAAATATTCATAACGATTCTAACCACGAATGTCTTTGGTTATTTAGTGAGAAATGTAGTTGATAAGAGGAAGAATCCTTCTCAACTGAGATTGGACATTATTCAGCCGAAAGGACACGGACCCCTGCCACTTCTTTTGCTTATTTCCTCTCAATGAATCAATCTGCTTGAAAATAAATGTGTTAATAACGTAGATAGTCATTATTTTTTAAAAATTAGACGTTTGAAAAAAATCAGTATTAACCGTTTATTTAGTTAACTGTGTCTATTATGTTGTTGTGAAGAATGATTAGTTTACAAAATAAAGTAAATATAATATTACTTCGGATTCGAACCATCCCAAAAAGCTAAGCGCAACTAATTCACGCAGGGGTGCCAACTTACAAAAAATATTGGGGGGCCCGAACCGGGGCTCTTGCCCCGGGAAATTTTATTAGTAGTAAGTTTTACGTTTTTTACGCATTCTAGAGGAATCATATGATCCATATTAGAACACTGATAACTCTAATATCGATATCTGGACACTCAACTAGCCTGACTCATTTTTTCCTCACATCCATAAGGAATTTTTGAGGGGGCTCGGGCACCCTCATGCCCCGTAGAGTCGGCGCCACTGAATCCGCGTGAAATAAACCTACTCTACAATGGAGCCACATCTACCCAACATGTAAATGTTGAGTCCAAATAGGAATTTGAAGAGAGGAACGACCTCGCCAAGGAGCCCGAATGAAAACATTCCGACCGCCAAAACATGAGCGTGAGTTTCATCAGTGCATGTCATCCGCTTGGGCTATTGCGCTTGGAGTTTGACTCCTGTCTCGCTAGCCCGATCGCCCCCGCGTCCGTCCTCGTCGGCTCTTGGTGGCGTGCGGTTGAGGCATGTTGTTACCTCATGTGCCAACCTTCCAAACTCTTACCGACCCGACCGCAACAGTGAAGTGGGGATCGTGGGTGTCTACACATTATTGGAAATGATAGTACATAACGTTTTAGACTTAAAGAACTAAACACTTTAACGCATTACCTCATGCATGGGAAAAAAGCCACTATTGTATTCGGTTTGTCGGTATAAATTAGGGATGGTTGGATCGGATACCTCGGGCCCAAATACCCTCGGGTATTGCCCTTCATCGGATACATCGGATCCAAAGTCGCGGAAGACATCGGATCTGGATCCGAAGTTACGTAGCAGAATTTCAGCCGAGGAAAGGAAAAGAGGCAAAATACGACTGGCACAAAGACTGACTCTCCCAATAGATTGAACAATCGTCGGGGGAATCTCAGCCTCGTAGGATAATAACTACGTCAAAAGTAACTGCGTCGCAGATTTCGGAAAACCACCCTCGGCCGTCCATCAGCCCGTGCCTCTGTTGTTTTTTTTTCGAAATCTCACGGACCATAAATCATTGTCTTCGTTACGGGGGGGGGGGGGGGGTGCAAAACCAGGGGGGGGATTTTTAAATAGCAGGGTACAAAGTAGAGGGTTTCAAACTAATTTTAACACCCTTCATAATCTAAAAAAAACTTCATTTTTCCATAAATTCTATTGTAAATTCATGATTTTTCGATATTTTTCTTTCCTTTTATGAAGGAAAATACTTGAATAACTACTTCGTTTAATAGCAGAAATATGAAAATGCATTTGGATCCGAAAATAACCGATCCGAGAGATCCAGCTCCGAAAATCTAGGATTGGATCCGAAAAAAATCCTCGATCCGTCCATCCCTAGTATAAATATATATAGAACACCACGCAATATTACATGATGTCGGTGGCGGTTGTAGGTTTGGGATGGAACCTCACAAAATGGATTTTTGCGCCCCCCCTCGAGTTTTCTCGCATCCGCCACTGACCACAGCTCACCCAGCCAAACGGAAGTAAGGACGGGGTTATATGGGACGTTGGCACGATAGTACTCGCTGAGGGTTAATCTAAGAGAGTGAATTTATCCTTAATTAAATTTTATTTTTGAGTATTTCCCCAGTAAAATTTTGCCATTTCCAATCGTAATAATGAGGTTTCAGTTCCGGTGCTGATCTCTGCTTTTGGTAATCGACCTGTACCGACTAATGATTATCATAAATCCAGTTGAGTAATTTTTTTCGTTGCTGTAAACCACCCTCGAGTAGAGTTTTCAGTTCGCAGTCATGCCACGTAAAGTCAAGTTAATCACTTCTCCTGCTTGCTGTTATAACATTAGTCCACTGTCGCCAACGTTATTCGCTCATTAAAGATATTTATTAGGTATTGAGAGCATTTTTCTCGGATGGACACTCCCATCGTTATGCTAAACGACCACTGCAATTTTAACCCTTTATTGGCCCAATAGACAAGAGAAATGCACTCTTAACCCAGGCTCGCTTTTTGGTTTTAGCTCACGTATATATTATCCGTATGAATAAGTGACGATGCTTTGGGTAATCGGACAGACTTAGTACATAAACTGAATACATTGTAAAAATATTTGTATCATATTATCTTAATCATCAATTTCATGTTTCCGAGAGAGCAAGGAAGTGATATTTTTCTTGAATTTCCATCTTGCTTCGAGTAAGTGGAGGCTTTAAAGTCTGACTGCCTTCACACTGCTATGTGATTGATTGTGCTTACTCATTAGTGGACTCCGAGAAATACATTTTCAGTGTAGTGATGGGCCAATTATTGCATAGTCATCGTGAATAGACATTGTGTACAGCTAAAGGGAAATACTACCGTCGAATAATCCTTAAGCTTCGCCAATGGTAAGATTAGCTAAGTTTACTAAGAAAATGCGTTTCATCCCATACGCTTTGTTATTTGGAAGTAAATTTTCTGAAAGAATTACCGTGACAGCATTCAAATATAATTTTATCAACTTTATTGATTTTTTTTATTACTACCCCGAAATTTTTAACTATGTTTTTAACTAGGTTTTAACTAGGTTTTGTTGGAACTGATCATTTTTTATTTCTAATACTCCAGCCAAAGTAAGTGCCGTATCAATGGCCTACGATAAAACCTTACACACAATTCAAATGTCATTCACCATATGTATTAATGTCAATAAGTTACACCGAAAAAATTTCAGTTAGAAATATTATATTCTAATGAAATTCAGCGAACTTTTCGGTTTATGTGGAACATTAACTGTTTCGGTAACAATGGCCAAACCTAATTGATAAATTTGATTTTGATTCTATCAAAATGGTCGCAGCAGTTCTATAATGGTACCCAGTTCAAAAGGATAGTAAAACCGACGAACAGTGCGTATGTGACAGATTTTCCACTCGGAAAAATATTGTGCTGATTGAAAAATCACGAAGTTAGGCGTTTAACGTAAGTTTCCACAAAATCATCATCATCACTGGTCAACAATCCTAGGATTGGTTTGACGCAGCTCTCCAATCAGTTCTCCTATCAGCTTATCTTTTCATTCCATCTACGTATTTCTTCTCTTGCGTATTTCACTCTTACGTATTTCTTCTCCTACGTATTTCTTCTCTTCCACAAAATAAAGGCGAAAAAGTGAAGTGAAAAAGATATCTTCGGGAAGCATTGAACGTTGATTTTTAATGTTAACGCTAACGTTGCAATCGGTTGCCGTTACAACTAAAAGCACAGACGCTTCAGTGTATTTCTATTGTTATCACTCAACCTAAGTTTTGAAATATGAAGGAGGTGTGACTGCAGTTTCCTTTCGAAAGCTTAAGACAGTGCCGGATACAGAAAAAATTCGAGGGATGGGGCGCATAAGGTATCTCGAGCTACCTTTCATTTCATTGTAACGAAATAATCAAGTAATACGCTTTTGGTAATCGACCTGTACCGACAAATGATTATCATTGATCGGGATAAGAAAGTTACATTTAAACTGATTATACACACTCAAGACAATGGCATCTTATGTTATACGGTCCCGCAAAGGGGAGGGGGTTACGCGTCCCCCGTATGTATCCGCCACTGTCTTAAGTGAATACATGATAGTATACGAAGGTACCGAATAGCTATATCTAGGGTAGATACGAAAGAAAACTTTTTGCAGGTTCTTTTATTGATGTCATTTTGTAATAGCGTGGTAGGTGAGACCCTTGGCATGAATGGTGTACTATGACGAATTTTATCACATGATTAGTCATCATGATCGAGAATAATAACACTTCAGAAATACCTCCAATTAAATTTTTAATGTGTTGAAATACATAAACATCTCATGACAGCTTTAGTGTCCATGATAATACTCAAATCATCTCTTGAGTAGCAGAGGAAAACCTTTGATAAACCAATTATTACTCAAGTTATGATTCTGAAGATGTTGACAGCTAAATAACTTGGTCGGTCAATCAAACGTGATCCTCGTATGCGGAAGAAAGGATTGCCTCCGAAAATTTCATTGATGAATGAACGATTCCTTCCTGCACGTTGACACATGAGCGCCTCCGTATAAATATCGCTTGTCATATCGCCTTCCTCCGAGGGTTTCCGCGAACTCTTTTCGACCGGTAGGGGGTACACCCACTTTCCACGCTCAGAGTGTTCGTTAGTATTTGCATCGGGGGTGAGATTAAGAGGCATTTCAAATTCGACTTCAGATCGAGACTTGAAAAATTTCGGCTTCTTGGTGGTAAGATATTTACGTGCGGGGCATGATATCAAAGCAATCTTTTAGTCATGGCTGTCCGCAGGAGATATACGACGGTGACTTTTGGGGGAGGAATTAATATTTTGAGGGATTTCAAATATACCCTATAATCGCGATGACTTCGAGAACCTTTGGCTGTGGATACGAGAGCCTTAGTTTAAGGTAACCTAGTGTTGCCTTTACTGCATTGGCTTTTTTTTAACATATTGTGAGATCAACCCTCGATATAAAGCACATTGTTTATATTTTTACAAATCCTTTTATCCTATTATTTTTCATCACTGAATTTTTATGGCTGGATATTTAACGATATGCATAAGTTTACTAAACATAATAATTTCTAACGGTCGCCATGCATTAAAAAATAACCGATCAGTTTAAATGTTTTCCGGAAGGGTTTTTTCCAGATGGTTTAACTAAAAGGCGTGATCTAACCATTGAATTCGACAATTCCCACAATATTCTCACGATGAAAATACTATTTAGGGGGAGACTGTTATAAGAGAGAAGAAAAATGTTTACCTCGAATTATGCGAGATGATTCAGGAATACGAATCTAAAAAGAAACCTCTAAAATAAGCTTTTCGAGTGACCCTTTCAAAAAAGAATCAGGTTGCCTTTATTCTTCTGACTACTTTATTTTATTTATTTTTATATGACCTATTTTCGGTGGATAAGTCATAAATAAAGCAAATTAATGAATACTTGGAATTATACAATTACAAAATAACTTTTTATTAATAACACCTTTCATATAAGCTTCACGATAGACGCGGGCGTTGTGGGGGCCCCTGAAGCTCGGGGCCTTCGGCGATCGCCCACCAGCCGATCTGGCCTTACCGCCCCCGGTTACAATCATTTCAATCGCCAATGTCAACCGATGCGATAGCTATCGAAGAGAATGGTGGGAGGAGCGTCCCCCCGTCTTTCCGCCCCCCCCCCCCACCTAACAATCGTCCTGGCTACGCCCCTGAATCCGAGCGTCGGGTGAGGGCCTACTCCCTATCGGTCAAAAAGAGTCTTGGAAGCCCACGGCGGCGGAAGACGTTTTGATCGGCGATTTTCATGACTGTGTGCCCCAGGATGAGATTGTGACCGGCCCCTTCGCTTATCAGCCGAAAGACAACTATTCCATCCTGTGCTGCCAGGGCCGGCCTCAGGGCGGGGCGACCGGGGCGACAGCCCCCGGCCCCACACTTTGGGGGGCCACGCGTTCGTGAAAAAAAATTAAAATATACCACAGTTTTGAAAATGCAATTTCAACTATTACTGTATTGTTAAGTCCGTGCTTGACAAAAAAATTAATAAATAAATGAAAATGAAAACTCATAATCTAACTTATAAAATATGTACCTATTGAAAAAGCGCGTTTTTTGTTTATTTTACGTTATAAATTTATGAATAAATATAATTATAAATTTTATTTGTATCTCATACTATTTTGAACTCAACTGCGTGATGGTATCATAACGGCGTTATTACGAAGTCCGAATTTGGGAGGGGAACACATACTTAGCTAGAAAATGGTATGGCTTCGAAATGCTCTAATTTGTAGATGGGGTATAGAGTTTAATATTTTAAGTGACGGACCCCGCACTGAAGGTTCGCCTCTAGCCCCGCGCCTGCTAGGGCCGGCCCTGTGTGCTGCAAAGGAAAAGAAGAGGCTTCTAGAAGTGGGGAGGAGAGTAAGACGTTTTGACCCGCGATAATGAGGTGATCATGCGTAAAGGCCCCCGTGACACAGGGAATCTGTTGAGTTGAGTAGTTGAGTCACGGAATTTTCCGTGGCCATCCTTTCGTCCGCATAAGTAATTTTTCCCCAGAATACGTCAGAATACGAAAGCCATTTGTGCCTAGCTATTAGATGCGTCGTGCAAAATATTTTCAAATCCCTCAACGATCGTGGATAGCTGGGATCAGGGACGCAGCTAGGAATTAAGGATAGGGGGGGGGGGGTTTCAGGCGTAGCTAATACTGCGTTGCCTGAGTGTGTGGTATACCCGCTAGGGTAAGCGGTAGGTGCGGGGGCCCTCCGCCAGAAAAAAATTAAGGTAAATGGTTCAAAAGGTTGAGTTTTTCTGCCCTCTGAGGGATATTTTGTTAATTATCACACTATTCTGTAAGCAATATTAATCCAATTAAGTAACATAGATTTAACCCTTAACGAGTGACGTGCAATTCTTGTTACACTACCAGTGACCGCAATAAATCAAAATTCATAAAATATTGCTACGCCATTTTTATTGTTTTGTTTAATTTTTTTTTGAATGCTTAACTATTTTAAAACTTATATTAAATTTTTTACACTCCCAATACGAACCAATTTGTCATAAAAAAATTTGATTTGAAGCAGGATCAAAAAACTGATGCCAAAAACACTTGAGTTATAATTATTGTATTTATGCATCAATATTTCGCCAAATTCAAAAAAGGCCTTAAATTTCAAAGTTGGAAGGCTAAGTAGTGAGTAGCCATGAAATTTATCCCGCTTATTCCTTTTCTTGATGCATTCTTAGTAAGTGACGTGTGGTCTTGCAGACCGCTAATCGAATTGAAATTCAAATTTACAGAAATTAATAAAAGGAACGTTAAATTTTAAGAGTGGGATGTCCTTGTTATGCAAAAATATGAAGCTAACGAGAATTATAGATATTTTGAAATCTTAATTTCGAAAGTATTCATAATTTTAGAAACGCAGCGGTCTCTCAGACCGCACGTCACCGGTTAAGGGTTAACTTAAATATTTCTCTGAGCTCTGGGTGGTGGTTTATCCCCTAAACCCCCCCCCCCCCTTAGCTGCGTTACTGGCTGGGATATCTGGCAAATATGCTTAGTTTCCCGTGAAAGAGATAGGGATGCGGAGGAATATGCCGAGGGAAAATCACTTCATTCCGTGATTTACCATATGGGTTCGTTTCTGTATGTATTTTTGTATACGATTTTTTCCGCTGCTAGAATCTTTCCTGCTCCGAAAACCACTATAAAATAAAATCAATGAACTGCTTTGGTTTCATTTCGTGGATAAAATTATTAATTTGGAGCGAAGCATCGTAATTACCGTACCCATTCTTCACCAATACCTTTCACCGTTAAATTTTCATCGATTACGAGTATCAGTCGTGTTTCGTTTTTGTTTAGAGAGCGTGGTAGCAGTGGGCAGAGCGCTTGACTTGTGATCGAAGGGTCTCGGGTTCGAATATCTGGTAAATACTTCGAAAAACCTTATTGCCAAAGCAAGAGTTGGCCGAGGGAAATAAACTGCTCTCCTGCACTGAAAATGCGAAATTCATAAAACACGCTCCAAATTCAACTCTGTTTTCATTTCCGAAGTCCTTATGAGTCATAACTACAAATATTTTTCTTTTACTCCATGGGCGTACCCAGAGAGGGGCAGGAGGGGGCAGCTGCCCCCCCCAAAAACCGAAAATCCCCGATTTATTTAAAGAAAATAATATTTTTTCAAGCAAATAATTTAAAAAAACTAATAAGGAACTGTTGCTTGGGCAGCGGTTTTGTTGTTTTTAAAATGCTGGCCAGATTTGGTGGTCTTTTAAAGACGAGGGAAGGGCATCCCGGGAAAAATCTGGAAGTGGTTGTATTGTCTGAGAGGATGGAGATCCTGCATTAGATCTAATCTTGCATATTTGTCTACCTAAGCTTCCCATAAACAAACACCAATTCGAAATCGTCGGCGTACTGCCGCCTTCACGCAGACAAAATACGGCAGGTTCAGTTTTTCCGCGAGGACGCAGTGAACTGGAGACATGACGTCATCAATTCTCAAAGACAGGCTCTGATTGACTCGCTAGCCGCGGCGTCAACGCAACGCGTAAGTAAGTAAGGCAGTAAAGTAAGTCAGGCAGGGCACCAGCTGTTGTTTCCGCACGCGCAAATGCTAGGGATTACTCATGAAGCTTTACCCGTTGCACTGTGCCCCTAATTAACTTACTTCTTCTTGACCGAGGATGGGCACTCAAAAAAACTTAGTGAGGTAGTAAAAAACTAAACATAGAATGAAAATATGTATCTTACGGGGTTGCTCTAATATTCGATGAGACGTAACCCATATTTCTCAAGAGAGGAGAGGAGCCGCTAGAGAAACTTTTCATCTAGCATCTAATCGTCTGTAATATCACCACTAGTCCATAGGCAACCGCCCTCTGATCCTCCTTCTTACGGCATATAGATATATTTCATAATGTCAGCCAATAGCCAACGATGAATTTAACTTTAGGTTTTATTCAAGCGAATCATACTGCCAATTTAATGGCATTTTTTTGTTTCCCAAAGGAACCGGATGGACATGTAAAAAACAGTACATGCAACGCGCATACCACACCGGCATCCCAAAATATATTTTTGGAAAAAATTATTTGCGTTCTAGTTCGATTTGAATTTAGAGCATATTATGTTTCAACATAGTATTTTAGATGGTTGAGCAATAGTCCATGCTTTTATTTTTTAAAGTATTAATAATAGAGTTCATTATGATTCTGGAAAGAAGTGATCAAGATGAGCCTCTTTTTTACTATTATCATATTTCTCCCTACATTATCAGTGCTAAATCATAATTTGTGACATAATGGATTACTCTTTCTACTCCCCTTCGTATATTTCTATTGATACTAATTTAAGTTTGGATTGAGAGTTGTAAATCATCGAATTACAAGTAAATATGTATAGAATCTGTATTTTTTCATCACTGCAATCTATGGAGAAACCATGTAAAATATTAAATATTGAGGCTTTATGAAAGAGGTGCAGATCAGGGGAAAGTCCAGGATTTTTTTCTGGAGGACAGCAAGGGTGTCTAATAGGTCTCCTCATATTTGAGATTTAAAAACAAAATACAACAATTACTGCAGAGAGTATTAATTCTCTTAATTTTGATATGAATGTTATTAATATTAAATTAAATGATAGAGTCTCCGCAATACACAAAAGAAAACGAACGTAATGATGACCGTATTAAAAATCTTGTATATATATATTTTTTAAGAGTTTGGGGGCGGGGTGGCATGTCCCCCTATGCCCCCTCCTAAATCCGCCTATGCCATCCGTCAGTCCTCTTCTCTAACATCCGTGTTTCCAAAAATATGTAGACGACCACGGGCCCCACTTAACTGATGGGGTCGGGTAGGAAGAGACTTGGAAGGTTGGCATATGAAGAACTTTTTCCTTTGCCTTCACGAAACCAACAGCCGACGAGGACGGACGCGACTGAGCTACCGAAGCTGTAGTCAAACTCCACGAGCTAAAGGCCTATCGGATTTCATATAAGCGGATAGAATGCACTGAGGCGACTCCCCTCCACGCACGCATTGGGCCGTAGGTTTGTGTACTTTCTGGCTCCGTGGCGAGGTTATTCCTCTCTTTAGATTCATATTTGGGCTCACCATTTATGTCTCACTGATACGAGGCACTGCAGCCGATTAGTTCATTTCTGTGCGCGGTAGATGTTGTAAAGTTCTGGGAGGGTTCGAGTCCGAAGTAATCATAATTTATCCATTTTTAAATAGAAGACATCTTAACACCAACATACTCTATGCAGATGGCTAAACGAAAAGATAATACCGAATTTTCTAAGCGGCTTAATTATTAAAATGATGAATTTATCTACGTTACCACATTCATTTCCACACAGATTCATTCAAGCAGTGGAAATAAGGAGAAATAAATTGGTAAATGAACTCTTTACTCTATTTAATCCAACGACTATTTATAATAATTAATAATTACCGAAATAATGATCACCTTTGTCTCCCAACCGTTTATTCAAGCTAGTCCGTGATTTTACTGTAATATATTTTTTCGGTGTAGAATTTCCACCTGGCTCTTATAGCTATTAGCGTAACAGATCGTGATATATTAAAACTAATGCGGAAAAAGTTGAGAAATCAATCAATGGGCCCTGATAATATGTCCATCGATACATTGAAACTAGGGGATGAGGTAATATATTAGAATAATTTTTTTCGTCGCCCTAATAATGGGTACTTGCCCTGCGATAGGAAAATGGCTACCGTCAAACCCATTTTCAAGGGGGCGATAAAACTAAATTAGAATGTTATAAACCAATCAAGACTAATGTCAGTAGTGTGGAATTCAATTGAAAAGGTTATCGCTAGGTACTAGTGCGAATTCTAGGATTAAAATGTCAGGCTATTCTTGTATCACTATTGTTTCAGGAAGGGCTTTTTTAAGTTACCCAGTTACTGGGGTTATCGCAAGATATTGCTAAAGTCCTTCATCAAGGCAGTTAAATTGATGCAGCGATCATTGATTTCAAAAAAGCTTATGATACGGTGTCACATGATCAATTGATGTATAAAATAAATTGGATAGACAGATACACATACAGATAGACAGATAGATTAACTATGGATAAGAGAATTTTTGAAAGATAGATACCGGAGGGTAGGAGTAATTGTTGGATATTCCTTGGAGATAGCGATAATATCAGGGGTCCCGTAAGGAAGCATAGAAGTGGGAACAGAGTCACAGTTATGCCAGGGTTTTTGGGATGGAAACCTCAATGGTGAGAGCCATTAATAGGTTATGTGGTGTCTTCAAAGCCTTTACAAAAGAGCGGAGTTGGACGGAAATAGGAAGGAACGATCATAAATTCAAAATTAAGTTCAAGAAGCGGAAAACAGACATTTTGTAAAAAAAAAACCTTCAAAGAGAAATGAAGGAGTGGATTAACGTCCCTGAAGATATTTTAAAGATATTCCCCGTAAATACAACAATTTTAAGAATAAGTGCTCATCGATTCTTGTTTGATGACATTGCGGTTTATTATGGCGAGTTTGAAATAGGTTTATTTTTGGTCAATGTTCACATTTTAGTTATTTGATAGTAGAATTAATGTCTTTTTAAATAATATTTGTGTATTTTCTGTCAATTTATTCGTTATTGCATAGGTAAACGTTCATTCATTTGTTTAAATCTAATGCTGCCACCAGAAAAAAGCCTAATTGCAGTAATTTGTAATAAGTAAGTAAAATGTGGTCTCACAGAGTTAGGAAAGCGTTTGTTCTTTCATTCACGTAAATTCACACATTTGTTTTCGTAATTAAGTACTAGACATTTGAAAAATATAATCATCGATTGAATTACAATTAATTTTCTTACGATACGGAATTCAAAATGATTTTACCTATGAATGTCTCTGGTTATTTACTAAGAAATGTAGTTAATATGAGTAAGAATTATTCTCAACTTAGATTGGACAGTAGTTAGCCGAAAGGACACAAAGATGCAACCTCTGCCACTTCCTCTGCTTATTTATTCTCAGTGAATTAATCTGCCTCGAAGTAAATGTATTTTAACGTAGATAGTCATTGTTTTAATAAATTTGGTCGTTTAAAAAAATTCGGTATTATTTACGTATTGAGTTTACTGTGTTTAATATGCTGATTTTAAGAATGATTCTTTTACAAAATGAAGAAAATATAATTACTTCGAATTCGAACCCGCCAAAAACTCAAGCGCTACTAATCCGCTTGAAATTAACCTACTCAGCTACGGAGCCACATCTATCTCACATTTAAACACTGAGTCCAAATATGAATCTAAAATGAGGAATAACTTTGCCAGTGGGCCCTAATGAAAACACTTCGACGGCCAAAACATGAGCGTGAGTTTCATCAGTGCATGTCATCCGCTTGGGCTATTGCGCCTGGAGTTTTGACTCCTGTCTCGCTAGCCCGATCGCCCCCGCGTCCGTCCTCATCGGCTCTTGGTGGCGTGCGGTTGAAGCATGCCGTTACCTCATGTGTCAACCTTCCAAGCTTTTACCGGCCCCACCACATCAGTTAAATTGGGGATCGTGGGTGTTTACATATTATCGGAAACGATAGTACATAACGTTTTAGACATTAAAAATTAAACGTTTTAGCGCTTTCTCTCAAATGTGGGAAAAGAGCATAATTTTATTTGGTCTGTCTGTGCACGTATATGTATATCTAGCAGATATAGTAAAGTATATATGTGTACATGCAGTGTGAAACTGTCCTCAATTTTACGACTGATTTCGATTAGGGGTGCCGACTTGAAAAAAATATTAGGGGGGCCCAAACCGGGTATCTTGCCCCAGGAATTTTTATAAGTAGTGAGTTTTTTAAGCATTTTAGAAGAGTCACATGATCAGCATTAGAGCCCTGATAACTCGAATCCTGATATCTGGACACTCGGGGGAAAATCGAGAAGCCAGGCACATTTTTTCGTCACACCCGTAACCAATTTTTGAGGGGGCTCGGCCCCCCTCAGGCCCCATGGAGTCGGTGCCATTGATTTTCATGGTAGTTCTAGATTCGGTATGGAATGCAATTTCCAAAAACATTTAATGATTACCAGGTCTCGAATCCACGCCCCTAGTCTGAGGCTTTGTTTAATTACGTACGATTAGTTTTTTTTGCGATTTTCAACAATGTTGCGAAATAAATTCAATAATTTTGATTTTGTTGCTTAGTATAAGAATTATACTATTATATAAATAGTAATATACTGATTGCGGTAAAAAAAACGTTAATTTTTTTAATCGTTTAGCCCCTAAGAATGACGCATAGCTGCTGAATATTTTAGAGCGTAAAATATGTGATTTCGGAAATTTCTAAGGTTAATACGTTTCCCATGGCACCGTAACTCACCTAATTAGAAACTAAAGGAATTGTTATTTTTTCACAAAGCAATATGAGGGTAAATATTGCATTGTACATCTTTAGAACTGATTGTAGAACTATATTTTTTCTATTTTAGTTTATTTTTTTCTTTTCTATTCTATATTTATATTCTCACCCATGGAAGTACTGAATCAAACGTAAATTCTAAACGTATATGAAAATTTGACATTTTCTAAAAGACACCGTCTAAAGTGAAAAATTCGCATCCTCGTCCGAAAAAGTGGGCTCAACATCTATTTTGGTTTCAAAAATTGTCTGTCAAAATGTTTAAACTTCACATTTGAGTGCAAGAGGAAGATGCTCCCTACCTTTTATTCGATGACTTGTCCATCTGCGGCAGAGCTCAGCTGTCCATCGGCGATTCCCCAAAATACACATATTCACCAGCACTACACATTCTACACACTAAGGACCATGAATTCTTCCATTAAAACTTAACACTTTCACTGCTTTCCCGTCAAATCTTGAAAACATGAAATATTCCAAGAGTTATAACCCATAAAAGAAATTGCACCGAGGACATAGTACATCCATTTTATAAAAAGAAGGAATGGTTACCTCGAAAATTAATTTGATGCATGCGTATTTAAGCCATTCTTTAGAACCTGTTTTCATGATAAGAATAATAATAACCTGTAATAAGCTGATGTATATCTCTGAACAGATTAAATGAAAGGAAACTTTTCCAAATTGGAGAAACAAATTTGAAGAGATTAAGTATTCTGATAATGCATTCGTGAAACATGGCTTCGTTAAGAGGTAAATTTTCACGTACATTTTTGGCTCATTCATTAAACTATAATAAAATGGCAAATTCTTATATAAAATTGCACGTTGTATCAAATAAGATAGTGGGAACCGAGGGTGGAACGGGATAGCGATTTTTAAATGTGAAAAAGGTGCTCTGCAAGCGGTAATAAACTATAGCTAGTCCAGATTGGTGTTGCTCATAAGTTCATCAACAATAATCTGGACTAGATATAGTTGTTGCCGCTTGCGGAGCACATTCTTCGGCACTTATAAATCGCTTACCTCGTTCCGCGCAGGGTTCTCATAATTAAAATAATATAATAATAATAAAATGCGTTTTTATGGCGTAACCAGTCCTTCCGGCAGGATCTAGAGAGTCAAACCCCAAAAACTCAAGTTGCATAAACGACAATAATTTTTACTTTATCTTATTGCCAAAGAGTATATCTTTACTTTGCACCTAACGATCAAAACATAATGCTTTAATAAGCAGAAAAAGCATGGAATAATAGTTACAAGTAAAGACATACCTCCATTCTTCAGCAACAGACCATCCGCCTCTCACCACCAATAAAACAGCTGTGAGACTCCGACTTCACGATAACAGAATGAGGACTAAGTGGAAACACCGAAAGCGGTTGCACTGCTTCTTACTTACACCTCTTGGGGGATGAGAAATTGCTAAGGAATGTATGGGGTTCTGCCCGGCACGAATAGTCCAATGCAGTAAAATGCACTGAACTGATTTTGAGTCACAGTGCACCACGAAGTCAGACGGGTGAGTTTCGGTTTACGCGTCATTGGGCTAGCAAGGCAGGGAGGGAGTTGGTGGCTTAGGGGAGGTAGTAATAGAGCGATGGCGAGACGAGGGGGGGCGGGGTGAAAGTGTCTCAGGGCGCCACCCTCTATGCACTAACACCATTAATTAAATTTTAACGGTGAGCTATCGCTACATTAATTTGCTGCCATGTGTTCTATTAAATGCACTCTGGCTATTTTAAAATTTCTAGGCGAATTTTATGATCAAGCTGACAAAAAAATCATTGGTAAATTTACAACTTGAAATTATTTCATGTCCCTCGTTTTAAATTCAAACAAATTATATCGTATTTTTCCTTTGCGTTGTTTAGGGATCGCGTTGCTAAGGTTGTTTACCTTTATAGATATTGAATCTCCCTTTTTTGCACGGAGTGCCAGCTTTACGGCACGGAGGTATCGTTTAGATTGCAACAGGTGTTCGTTACGAAGGAAAATCAAGTTTTCATTGTTGCTTATACTAAAAAAATAACAATGTTGATGCGAGTAAACGGAGAGGTGGTGAGAACTGAATCTCAGAACATTCTAAATCTAAATCTAAATTTTTGGCGCAGGGCATATCACCATTCGAATGTATTCGTATCGACCGGCTTAACATTATGGTGTTAAACGAAGTCAAGTTAGGATGACGTTTACCGTCGTACTATGGTAGACGTGATCACGAGGAGAGAGTAAAGGAACAGACTGCAAAACGGAGAGACTTAAAAGGCCATTTTACTCGTACTATTACGTATAACAACGGTGTCTATGAATTAATAGAATTAATGGTGTTATTCGCTATGACGACTTATTGCATGTTTTCTCCATAGTTCTAACCTTGCAATGGATTTGCTATAGGAACTACAAACCACTGGAAAGTTTTGTCTTTGCATGAGTGTTCACCTATATTTTGCTATAATTCGTAATATTTCTATAACCGTGTGGTGTGCATGTTGGAGTCCAATTGCATGCTGCATGCTGAAAAATGATCATCCCCTGCCTAACACCCTAGTGGTGGCTTACAGGGTATCATGTAGGATAAATTTGAGCCAATTAGGGTTACATGCACGATAAAAGCTTGTAGAATCAGGATTTCCCATGCTCGGAATGACTCATTTTAGTCAGTTAGCACCTCACACTTCATTATTCCTCCCTTATCCTGGCCCAGAAAAGAAGTAGCTGGTCACCGAGTAGGGACTACTTTGGCTCAGTTTCCTCATGTACCCCAAGGATAGGACACCGGTGGCAAAATGGCCTGCTGAGCGCGGCTCGCGACTATCTTGGGAATTAGGAACGAATTGGCGGAAATGCGATGCAAACAATGATTTTTAAGTCGACGTTCTAGAACCAACAGAGAATTGAGAGATTAGCCACTCAAGAGAGATGTATGGAAGCCAGTGGCAGAGCAGGCAAGTGATAGGGGCAAGAGGAAGCAGCCAAAACTGATGAGCAACCTTAATTAGTTCTCATTTGTAAATAATAAGGCATTTAAAAATTATTTCATCAATTTATTCATCAATAAAAATATTGTTTGAGAATTTTTAATAAAAATTTTATTTACAATATGTTTCACCTAATCAATATTGCTGACCTTCTCCCTCTAATCTGTACAATTTTTAATTATTTTGTATTGGATCTATGCTTAAGATAAGGGCATAGTTAACGGCTATAACTAATTTATCTGTGTAAGGAGTGATTGTGGAGGTGGAGAATAATATTGTAGGATGTAGTATTCTCAAAAACTATTATTGCTCATTCCAATACTACGAAACCAAAAATAAAAAACATTTGCTCCTCCCACAGACCGCCTGACAGTTGTAATAACCCAATCATTAAACTCCAGAGACTAATAGACACTATAAAGGCAAGAATTCGGTAAGAAACTTCACCAAGGAGACCATGTCCCCTTTGTAGATCAGAAAACAAAAGGTAAATTTCATGGAGGAGAGAAAAATATAGCTGCGAGGTTGGTTCATTGGTAGCTATGTTTACATCATCCACTTGATAGAGTGGTAGCAACTACACCTTAGCTGGTACAGAAATAAGTGTTGGCCTACTTTACAGGGTTATTAGTGTAATGAATGTGTGTCATATTGTGTGTTTGTTTTTTTGTAGTGTGTACGACTAAGGGTCGGATGTATCCGGTGTGCATTGTGTCTTATCCCAGGGTAGCGTGACGATCCTTTGAGCGCGGTGCTTTCGTCTCGTCACCGGATTGTCGAGGGCAAGGGTTCATAAATTTGGGTCGTCGGTCGTCGAGGCCTTTGGGGCCAGCGTCTCCTCGACCAGTCATAAACGTCTGGATTTTCTGGACATGAGGTTATTGTCTTGCTGACGGGGATGGGTTGCTCATTTCCCGGGGTGGGTGGAGTGAAGCCACCCTTCCCCTGGTCTGGGAGGCGTTGACCTGTGCCCTGACGACACGAGCGCGGGAATTCGGGGCAGTCTGTGGGAAGACACGAGAGCGACGGGGTGTGCTGCCCGTCGCAGATAATTGTAAAACTCATAACCAACCTAAGTCATTAAACTCTCTGTGATTGATTCGCGTGAATTTCAATTCTTTGGTGCCCTAAACCCGATTCCGGGAGACGCAGCCACTCGAGTCTCCCTCCTTGATCGTGGCGATCACGGCATAGGAAATTAATTGGTGTCAGGCGTGTGGGGTGCGGGCGCAGCGAGGAGATCTAGTACCGGCAGACCGGACGGAGAAGCGAGTGACGAGGAAGGTGGTTGAGAAGCAGCGTGGAGGAGCCAAGCAGCGGGGTCGCGAGAGGAAGTCCCAGTGGAAGGAGCCGCTGCCTTGTAGACCGACCCAGGGAAGGACGAGAGGGACGAGACGGCAGGGCGCCGAGAGATAGAGAGAACGAAGAGAGCCGCTAAGTGGTAAGTCGCACTCAAATCCTCTTATCCCTCTCCCTTAAATCATTATATTGTAAAAATGGCCCCTCCAGATGCGAGTAATGTGAGCGCTAGTGCAGAATCGTATTGCACCATAATGGAGGCGATGAAGTTAATCGCGCAGCCTTATGATGGCGATAAGACGAGATTGAGAGAATTTATAGAGAATGTAGATGTTGCTTTTGAATTAGTTAATCCCACAGACTATGCGAAGCTTTTAAAATTTGTTAAAGCCAAGATTACGGGTGATGCTCGCTCCAAGCTTATGATAAGAGAGGAAACTGATACGTGGGAGCAAGTTCGAGCCATATTAGAAGAAAATTACGCTACGCGGAGAACACTCGATTTTTATGCTTGTGCCATGTTCGGAGCTAGGCAAAATTCTCAAGAGAGTATTGCAAGTTGGGCCAGTAGAATAGACGACATGCACACTAATCTACGGAGCGCGAGCGCGAAAGTAGTTGGGGAGAAGCATTTAGCGGGAGCACTTTCGCTTGTGAGTCATTTGGCCAAAGCTTGTTTTGTTCAGGGACTCGAAAATGAACGAATACAAACGATTGTAAGGAGTAAGGGGGAAAGTATTCATTTGTCTGAGGCTGTTGAAGTGGCCCTGGAGGAAGAAAGTGCTATACTTTCGAGTGCAGAAAGGAGGAAAAATATATACAAGGGAGCAATTAAATGTGAGAATTGCGGGAAGCAAGGGCACCCGAGTAATAAATGCTACCTGAAGTCAAGAAGGGAAGAAGCGGCGCACAGTGGTCCCAAATCGAAAAAAGCTGGCCAAAAGTCATTTTTTCGAAAATTTTCAAGGAATTTTTGAACCTTATTTTCGGATTCTACAGGATATGGTCTACAAAATACACTACTAAGTTAGTATTTTTGTTAATCAGAGCGGCTGCAGTGATCCGTCAAACATGGAGCATTCACCGTAAAAATCACAGTTGCGTGAAATCGGTCGATTTTGAGGAAGTTCAGCGTCATGCAGGACAACCTTTACGCGATATATTTGGCCAAAAATATTTTTAACTACAAATATAAACATTATTACATAGTGGTACATAAATTTTATTCGGATTTTACTATGTTTACTATTTTATATATATTTTGTAACTTTTAGTGTTTTTTACCCGAATTTTCAAATAAAATGTACAATATCGTTTAGAAAGGCACGTGAATGCACGGTGTCTTTTGCACCAATACAAAGGGAAAAGTATATGCAACGCAGTAGTGAAGAAAATTTTTGCTACTAGTTGCTACTCCGACCTCAGCATTGATTTAACTATAATGATGCAATGCGCTGACGCGGGCGGCGGCCTGGCTGGCGCATGGTAGGGCTCGAGGAAATCCAGTATTTATGGGTGTTATTCAACATTGTTGGATATTTTATTTCTACAAAAAATATTTACCCTACGAATAAAAATCTCTTGTCATACGTAGAACGTTTTATCATTAATAGTTTCCATTTGACCTTACCTTTTATTTACGCGTGCCCATGCTCTCATAAAAATTGCTTAAGGACTCGAGCGGAAGGATATATTTATGGAACGAAAGTACGCAGCTGTGCTTATAGTAATCCTCAAAAACATGAATGCATTCAAAACAAAAAAGAATCCCTCAAATGCTACTCCACCCTTTCCTTCCGTTAGACGGGTTAGTTTTCGCCCTCACGCGGCACATTGTCCCTCTGTCGCCTCCTTAGCGGCCTCCTCAACCACATGCAGGGCAAACGACGGCCGAAAAGGCCTAGGCTATTGATTGCGCCCATCGGGAAAACACAACCACCGCTCTCTGTACACTTGTTATGAATTGCACTTTGGCCACCGGGGATGAATGGAGTAAGCCTTTTCACCTTTCAAATGTGATATTTCCTAGAAAATGGAGATAATAGCATCGCGAACCTCACACTGTGGAACCCCCAAATTACTTCTAGACATCGCTTGCCCGAAATTTTCTCGCCAAAACTCAGTTTTACTCAGATTTTGCCAAACGAAAGACGTGAAAGTTAGTTTCCTCAAGCGTGAAGATCGAGTCTTGAAAAAGTCGAGTATCCTCGAACTTTTTAAAGAAGACTTGTGGGGTTAAAGAAGAGTGCCCATAGTGTTTTAGTTCGATAACTCTGAAAATTTTCACGCGTCTTGAGATGCATGAAAAATTTCTTGAAAGTGGAAAAGGGTCCGTATCATTTAAAAACCAATACTTATTGGATTGCTGGAGCAACAAGTTAGAGTTAGATGAGGAGGTTAATTCAAAAGTTATCCTAAAAAAATTGCGGAGAAGTGTTTTTTCTCTCAAATTATCTTCGCCGTTGAAGGAAAGAAAAAGAAATGACAGGTTTTTTAGAAGAAAGTTCGCTGACTGCCTAAATGAGAAGTTGAAATTTCCTACGCCTTTATTTAAACAATTTGAGAAGTCCAGTGAAAGGGCCTAGAGATGGAAAACGGAGGATCTTAGAGCTAGCACATCGCCAGTAGAGCATCCATGAGTTATCGAAGCAAAGGTGATGAGTTCGTGGCGAAAATAATAAATGAGGTGACAACAACCACTCTCTCAAGAGCGCGGCGAGTGTTATCAAAATGGAGAGCCAAGGATGTGAGGCAAAGTAAAATCTCCCACGAAGAAGCCCTTTCCATGATCGTATCTGGTAATTTCACGAAACATCAGTACTTGCTCCTCCGACGGACATCTAAAGAAGCTGCCCTTCCTATTGTCCACTTGTCCGAGGAGGCAATGGAGGCGAGGAATAAGGACATAAGAAGATTCAGGGAGCACCATGCAAGGAAATTTTCCTGGATAGCAACGAATGAAGACCTGTTTAAAAGATTACTCCTAACTTCAGATGCAATGATATCAAGTATTTCTAAGGCTCAAAGAAGGAAATTACTTCAATTACCAGTCGAGGTAAAGAGTTTATAAATCCTGGAAGAATTCAGTGGATGACGACTGTGATGAGGATTTGTCGGATAGTGATCATGAATGTATTTAAATTTTTTTCGTAACAATGACTGAGAGAGATAAGGAGAAATGTTAACTTATTTTTTTGATAATTAAAAAAGCCCAAATTAATGGAAAATCTCATTTAATTTTTCGTACCAAATCATGTGCTCGTTAAATTGATGCCTCACTTCGTAAAGAGCTTATTGCAAGCGTATCAATAAATTTGGCGTTTAACTTGAGTTATAGGAGTTATGAAATATTGTTTATAACATTTCAATGATTGTAATAATGCCTCCGTTGAAACTTGTGAAATACGGAACCCCGTTTAAAATTGCTTCCAAATCCATTGGCACGTTACAAGGAACTATAAAATTGTCTACTTAATTAGAATTAGATATTATAATTTTTAAAGAATTAATGCAGTACAATAATATTAATAATATACTTATAATATAAATTTCCAATTAATATTAACTTATTTTTCGTATCAAATACGATCATACATATGAGAAAGTAGAAAATGTTCTCTTGGTTCATTCAAAATAAGTTGTTCAAAATTTGTCCAAAAATAAACAATGCAGTCATTTTATATGCATTTATGTATGTTTTAAATAACTAATTCAGTTTTATGATATGTATAATTTTAATTTACTATCACCAGTATAATCTCAAATTCCAATGTTAAAAAAATTAATTGTTTAAACAAAAAGTGAAATAGCGATAAAATTATTGCAAATACATAAAAAATAGTTATAAATTCAGAATGAGCGGGTCAAAAACAATAAGAATAGACATTTAGGTCAAATATATACATAATAACAACGGCGTAATTAATTTTGGCCAGCTTTTTTCGATTTGGGACCACTGTGCGGCGCATGTTAGAATTGTTAAAGAAATGAAATGTTTTAATTGCAACCGTATGGGGCATCTAGCAAAAGATTGTAAATTGGGAATGAAATGTTACAATTGCAGCCGTTTGGGGCATGCATCAAAAGATTGCAGGGCCCCCAGGAGACCTAAGGAAGATTTAGGTTCAGATAAAGGGAACAGATGGGAGGAACGAGGCACGGGACCTCCGAAAAGCATTGCCGAAATACGGGGAGTGAATCTAGTGAGATATAAGAAGGCAAATACCGTAACTTTCGAGGTATTAGAAAGCCGAAGGGGTAGGCTTACATTGTTGATTGACACTGGGGCAGATGTAAGTCTAGTAAAGGCATCCTCGCTGAAAAGAGGAACTAAGTATTTCAAGGATAATAGGATGACTCTTAAAGGAGTCACTGATAAAAGTTTTGAAACTTTGGGGCACATTAAGATAAAATTGATGACGCATGACAAAATGAAGGATCATTTGTTTCATTTGGTGGATGATCAATTGGCAGTAGATTGTGATGGCATATTGGGAAATGATTTCTTCAGAGCTACCGGGGCTCAAATCAACTACTCCCAAAGAATAGTGAAAATGAGGAACGCAGAAATAGCGTTTGATTTGGGTGAGAATAAAATTGAATCGGGAGCATGGCTTAAAAGCCTGCGATTGCCCCCACGAAGTGAGGTAATAGTAAAAAATGCCACGGAAAACGAGGGAGGAGTAATTGAAAAGCGAAAGGTATTCCCTGGGATTTATTTGGCGAAATCTCTCACCCTAAGTAAAAATGGGGAGTGCATCACTAGCATAGTGAATACCACAGAAGTCGAAACTGAAATTTCTACCCCAGTTGTCGCATTAGCTAGAGTAGATTCGAGGGGAGATGAAAATTCTCCTGTCCCCTGTGATGTCTTCTACCTCCCAGGAGATTCTCTCTCATGCACGAAGGCGGTGGAACATGCAGTTCCCACTCCACGCCTAGGGCCCACCCTAGCCAATCGAAGTAGGCCCTACCGCAATCCTGAGGATCTAAAGGGTGAAATGGAGAATCATCAGCAGGATAAAGGAGACGAAAAAGGAGAAGAGAGAAGAGCAGTGCAGCAGAGGGGCAGCCTAAGAGAAGAAAAGAAAAAGGAAAATCTCCAAGAATTCCACTACTCGTCATTAAGAGGTCATCAAGGAGTAGCGAGAACTTACGAGCGAATAAAGGCCTATTTTGATTGGCCGGGTATGAAGCCAAACCTGAAGAACTACATAAAGAAATGTGAAACTAGCCAGATGAACAAAGGAAGTGATAGGAAAACGAGAATGCCAGTGGAGATAACGAGCACGCCGGAGACCGTCATGATAAAGTGCGACCTGGATGTAAGCGGTCCGTATCCTGTAACTCAGAGGGGCAACAGATATTTACTAACCTTTCAAGACGAGTTCTCAAAGTACACGTTGGCGTTTCCCATAGAAATACAAGATGCTGAAACAATAGCTAAAGTATTCATGGAGAATATGTTGTTGGAATTTGGAATACCGCAGGTGGTATTAACGGACAAAGGCGCCAATTTTCTAAGTCAATTGTTTAAAGGAGTATGTCGCCTATTGAGATTGAAGAAGATTCAAACTGCTGCCTTTCGCCCTCCAAGCGACGGCAGCTTTGAAATGACCCATAAAACGCTTACCGAGTATTTGAGGCATTTCATCGCTGAAGATGGAAGTAACTGTGATGAATGGATTCCGTATGCCACCTTTGTGTACATCACAACACCGCACACGGCCACGAGGTTCACCCCCACCGAGTTGATGTTTGGACGGCAAGCCAACCTACCCAGCCAGCTGAGAATGAGATCGCCGACATCCCAATACACGTATGATGACTACGTAGCTGAGATGAAAAACAGGCTACAATCATCTTATCAGAAAGCGAGAGAGAATCTTCTTGGAGCGAAGGAGAAAAATAAAGTTCAATACGATTAAAGGACCAACGTAGAGTTATTCAAAGTGGGTGATCGAGTTCTCTTGTTCGATGAATCGGTGAGAAGAGGGAGATCAAGGAAATTATCTGCTCAATGGATAGGACCGTATGTGATAGAAAAAGTAGAAGGGGTTAACGTAGTCATAAGCCGAAAAAGAAAACAAGTGAAAGTACATGCTAATAGGTTAAAATTATTTTACTAACAAATCTTTTTTTTTTCGATGGGAATGACTGGAACTGCCTGTCAGTAACAGTATGAATGTCTACTTTAGTATTAGGAAACGAATCACTTCAAGCGAATTGACTGCATTGCAATCAAGTTATTCAAGGGCGAAGGGTGATTAGATAATTTAGAGAGAGGTCAATAAAATCCGGTGGGGAGGGCATTCCCTAAGAACCTTTCCCTACCCTTTCCCTTGAGTGTGACCTACGCGAGTGTGCCTCTTTGATTGTTGTGTTCTTCTTTGGTGTGTTCATCAGTGACAATGTGTTGGCATGATCAATTAGAATATCCTTGATAGTGCAGTGCATAAAAATTATATTGAAAGAGCATTAAGTGATCCCCTTTACAGTGGTGACAAATTTGAAGTGTATTTATGTGCAACATAAAAAAAGGGCTTATTGTTTTTGTTTATTACTAAGAAACACTATTGCAGACTAAATTAATATGAATTTAATAATTGTGAAAGAATGACCAATTTTTCGTGGTTGTGTGAGATGGAATTTGTGGTTCAGTCCTCCCTTGTTTAAGGAAGATTGTGAATAGCTAATGTCACAATAAGACAAAACTAATTTTACTGACTGCGTTTTAGACTTGTGGGATTAAATGAGACGTGGCGGACTGAATTGGACGAAAATGAGTGATTGTTGTGGCCCTTAAGGCCGATCTATTGACCATAATTTGCATGGAATGTGTGACTGACGATGTAACTGTTGTAACATCAAGGAAGTGATATTCAAAAGTAATTTTAAAGGTAACAGTAACAAAGGTAAACATTTCTAGTGACCAGTTATCCAACCTAGCGGAGGAGATTGAATTAACCTCCACGTCAGATCAATACATACAGAGGACCTCGAGGCGAGCCGCTTCCTGAACGAGCTGGTACCTGACGCACAGTCGCAAGAGAAAGAACCAAAAGATAGGAGGTCCTTTCTCTTTCATATGGGGGAAGATGTAATGAATGTGTGTCATATTGTGTGTTTGTTTTTTTGTAGTGTGTACGACTAAGGGTCGGATGTATCCGGTGTGCATTGTGTCTTATCCCAGGGTAGCGTGACGATCCTTTGAGCGCGGTGCTTTCGTCTCGTCACCGGATTGTCGAGGGCAAGGGTTCATAAATTTGGGTCGTCGGTCGTCGAGGCCTTTGGGGCCAGCGTCTCCTCGACCAGTCATAAACGTCTGGATTTTCTGGACATGAGGTTATTGTCTTGCTGACGGGGATGGGTTGCTCATTTCCCGGGGTGGGTGGAGTGAAGCCACCCTTCCCCTGGTCTGGGAGGCGTTGACCTGTGCCCTGACGACACGAGCGCGGGAATTCGGGGCAGTCTGTGGGAAGACACGAGAGCGACGGGGTGTGCTGCCCGTCGCAGATAATTGTAAAACTCATAACCAACCTAAGTCATTAAACTCTCTGTGATTGATTCGCGTGAATTTCAATTCTTTGGTGCCCTAAACCCGATTCCGGGAGACGCAGCCACTCGAGTCTCCCTCCTTGATCGTGGCGATCACGACATTAGTGCATATACAGTTGGTTGGTAAATATTTCTATTGGTTGATTCTACAGTGTTTCAGGTGTTATATGATCAATATTAGGTACTAATTCTTCTTTTTTTAGCATTTTCATGGCTGTGGGAATGAAGTCGCATGTTTTTGCAAAGGAACAGGACTTGAAACATGAGTTTGCCTACTTTGCAAGGGGTATTGAGCGTAGTCTGCTGGCATTTCCATTTATATGTTGATTCTATTATAAGTGTTTCAGCTATTATATGATCACTTCTGTTTTACTGTTTAACCCTAGAACGACGGGCTGGGTCCAATGGACCCAGTTGGTAGTTTTGAAAGTTTATAATTATGTCGAAAATGCACGAAACTGATTTTTACGCCGTGACTTTTCCTAAATGTATGCCCTCTAAAACATAGCAAGAAATAACGAGAATGGGCTCATTACATTTTATAGTGTACTACAAAGTTACATAGTGGACGGACTGGGTCCATTGGACCCAGTCGACTATTTTCAATGCTATGGGTGATTCATTTCAACTTATCAGCAATTTTCTTATTTACTTTGTAGTTTTGGGAGGTTCAATGCTTATGCAGTTATAAACAAAGTCTTAGGCGATAGTTATTACCAATAAGTGGACATTTTTTATGGATTGGCTTGAAGCCTTTCACATGCTCTTCCAATGTCACATTTAGAGTGACACAGTCAGAAACATGTATCCACATAGTTTCGTAATGGGTAGTTTTTGTAACTTTCTCTGGTTTGACGCACACACAGTGTGAATTATCTACATTCAGTCCCATAATCTGTTAGTTTTATATGTGAGACCGTTCATCTAGTGTCTGCGGTGCTTTCGTGGTGGACAGTCAGAAGGTACGCTCGCAAGCTGGAGTGGTCTCGCTGCCTGCCGACATTTGCTGTTATTCCAACTATCTAACTGAAGACATTGAAGAACTTGAATTCTATCATTACATTTTGATACCATGCATGGTAGGTACAAAACTTTATGGATTGTATAAAAGACTATATTCCTTCATTCTAATGTAATTCTTCAGTTTTTACCTCATTTACCAAATCGTTTACTCCTCAGGTAGATTATTTAGATGACAACTACTATGATACACAACAATGTCATTATTCCTACCTTTACCGGATGCATGGTGGTACCAAATTTTGTGTAGTGAGGTATTGATGTGACTGAATTCATAGAGTGACTATTGATATACTGTGTAGTTGAGGGGCTAAGACGTCGGCGTCGCCATTTGGATATTACAGTCAAAATAGCTATCAAGATATTTTTGAGGTAATAACAAAAAAGGATGGTTTATAATTATTGTAAGAATTAGCTGTTCTAGCGAAATTACTGAACTCTTTGAATTGCTTGATGACATCAGAAACAAAATACGAGACAGTGCTTTGCTAATTTTTACCTGAATTTACAACTAAGGAGTAGCACGAACAATATTATCTTCCATTTATATCTAACATAAGTGAAGTTCGGAATGAAAAATTGATAAATTTCACTGTCACTTTATTCACAGGCTTGCTAATAGTGATACACATTTGGAGTGCATTTATCTAAAGATTGCAGAACGACGTGTTCAGCTTCTAAATATACAGCGCTAACAGGAGGGTAGTAGGGAATCCGGTGGAGATGAAGCCTAAAATGTTGAATAAGGATGAAGAAGAACTGAACCTTGGCCGATTCTTCTTCATCTTTCTGAGAACATGATAGAAATACGAAAATGGGGAATTCCTATTGGGAGTAATTTTTATTTCGCGCAATCTGAAAGAGGAGTGGTAAAAAAAACCTCATGCCACTAAAAAGGGTAGAATGCGGAGTCGTAATATTTTGCGTCATATCCCGTGCGCCGTGCGGAATTTTTATTCTGTCTTATGCTCTTTTGCTAATTTTGCGTCCTAACGTCTTTGATGTTGATAGAAAATGGACCACCATTGAAAGGTTTCGTTTTTCAAGCTTTGTAGAATGAAGAAGATGACTGAAATAAATAAGGTTCTGGCAATGCTAATATATATCATTTTTACAAGCAAAAAATCAAAAATTTTCAGAACTTTGGAGTAAACTAGACGGGCAGCCAATATGCAACAGTATTATGGAGTCAAAAGTATTACTGCGGGTTATTTGATTTGATAATGCAACAGAAATGAGGGAAAGCAGAGGCAAAGACAAATTGCAGACTATTAGAGAGATATTTGATGGGCGGAATGAATATTTGGGGGCCTATTACGAACGAGCGGGCGGTACGCTACCGCCGGGCGGAGTTTTCGTTCGGTATACGGTATCATACCGCCCCTTGCGATTACGAGTGGGACGGTCGGAAAGTCACCGCCGGGCGGAGAGTACATGTCAGGGGGTCGGTAAGGAGCGATGCGGCGGAAGTGACGTTTGCATGAAAAATTCTGAGTTCCTTCAGCCCGAAAATGGTGTAGCCAATGGCAAGGGCGTGCGGTGTTCCAATTCCGCGGCAACTGTTCCTAGCAGACGAATATTTCGGCAAGAGTTGTTGGCAGTCGATAAAGACAATTAGTGGTATTTATGGATTAATACGGATGTGTCTTTCGTTAATTCACCTTAAAAGTTTGACAAATGAACGAATTTTGCTCCTCAATTCTTACTTATAGGATAAAAGTTGAATAAAACAATAATTAGCAGTGACTTGCAGAAGATATCATCAAAAAATCACGTATGAGCAGACGCAGGTCGTGACAAATTGCATGGCAGACCATCGAAAAATTACGATAGAAGTACTTTTAGGGTCAACGGGCAAGGTGAACCACCAATTTCATTAGAGCTTTGACCGAAATGTCCATTCTTAAAAAATATTTGAAAATCCACCACGAATACTTAGCTGGAGAGCCTTAATCACAGACAATATGACACTCAACATCTGTGAAACGACCAAATATCTGTTGCTCTGCATTCCTTTCGTGTTAGTAACGGGGTTTGGAAACCTAATGCAAATTCAGAGAACAAGAAAGGCACTTTTAAAAATAATGAAAAATAACTTTTTGGCTGTTATCTATGAAAAGCAATGGAGAATTAAAAAACACAAGATATTCACTTCTGGTTACAATAAAATTTTATTTCAATATAATGTGACAGAGTTTCACCATTTATTTGGTTTAATCACGGGTACACAACCACAGCAAAACAGTCTGCCCACAATAAACAAGTGAGATCGCGAATCGGTTCCGCGGTAATCACACACACAGGCTACAACTTATTTCAATATTTCAGGTAAAATCCACAATCGATACAAGCTGACACCATTGTAAATAATGGTAAATAGGCAAATACGATCATCAAAAACTGGAAGTCACTACCATTCTTATATTCATCACGTAAACATTACAATCAAGAGCTCGCTATGATGAAAACAACTATTTAATCACTGATTTTAAGCCTCACATTATCCTACGCAAGTGGCACAGGTGACTTTTCTCACTACAACTCCTTGCTACGAAATTGATATACTAGTATAAACAAATTTCACACATGGCTTTTACCTTGATAGCTTGATCGTGAAATGTTATCTCTGCGGTGAATGACGAAGGTATAAACGCCACTGACAATCTTTACATTACTATCAGACACTTCTCGATAGCGTAAACCACTGTCTAAAAACCAACCACAATGGAATAGTGATAACTACAGCTCTTGGCAGATGTTTGTCAACCTCGTCAAACTTTGTGCATTACAACCACTGGTACTGTGATTAACGGTAGTTGTCACATTGAAAATAACACTATTTTGAAACAAAAGATGTTCGTAGAAATCTCCAAGCAGCGAGCAAAAGTTACATTCACCTCACAATTCAAGCAGTTATAACGTTGAAAATGACACAACTTTGGCACAGAAGATGTTCGTAGAAATCTCCAAGCAGCGAGCAAAAGTAGTATTCACCTTGCAATACAAGAAGTTGTCACGTTGAAAAAATAATATTTTGCCACAAAAGATGTTCGTAGAAATCTCCAAGCGGCGAGCAACAGCTGTATTCACCATACAATACAAGCACGGGCAGTCCTTAACGACGAATTTTCCGGCACCTATGAAGAAATGGAAGATGTTTTTGCATATAAAAACACAGCGGAAATTAAAAAATATCCAAATTGTTCTAATTAAATAAATGAATGAGGGTCAACTTACAATCAACTTACCCATCTCCTACGGCCGTGGCTCAGACGGCCACAACGTTGTTATATGGGTATTATATATTTTTTGTTCAACTGCTCCAGTCGGCTCCAGTTTTATATTTTATACGCTTACTCAGACATTAATATTATAAATAACACAAAATATGATAGCTTCCGAGTTTCTATCGTCGGATACTTTGTTTTAAAAACGCCAGCTCGACCCGAAAAATGTAAACAGACGTCCGCCATTAGGGGGTCGGTATCTCACCACCGGGGTAGCTGGCCGTGGTATCATACCGACCCCTAAGCCGTGGTATGATACCGACCGGTGGCCACTCGTAATCGCTCGGGGGCGGTAAACGCGCTTCGGGGCGGTATGATACCGCAGGCGGTATCTCACCGCATGCGGTGAGCCGTTGGTAATAGGCCTCTTGAAATATGCATTCGTGCCAGGATTCTGCATGACAGTTGACGAACAGTTATTGATGTTCCGTGGGCGCTGTGACTTAAGAGAGTTTGTATCATCAATACCAGGAAAGTATGGAATTAAAATTTTGGCTGCAAGTCGTATTAGTGATTCATACAAGTGGAATGTCTAAGTATACACAGGTAGAGAATCTCATAAAAGTCGAGAGGTCAATCAAGGGAAAAGATTAGTTACGGGTATGGTTGAGGGACTAATCAGCCAGAAATATAAGTAGGTACCCAGATGGCACAGAATCCTCCGTATCTAATTCGTATGCAGATACTATCCATTGACTACCGCTTCGTCGCTTTTCGTCAATGGATACTATCTGCATACGAATTAGATACGGATGATTCTGTGCCATCTGGGTAACCCACTACTTTCCAAAGATTTAGCGATTGTAGAGATCATAAGGTAAAATAAACGAGGGATTCCACCCGAGCTCACGATTGTAAGTGCCATACAGGCTACAGGATTTCCTTACAAAGTGGTATCTCATGGAATCCAAGAGAAAATCAACTATCGGCAGAATTTACATGGTGAAAAAGAAAATGTGACACACTCCTTGACAACCTTAGCAACCTAGGAAAATAAGTAACATAAGTGCAACTACAAAAGGGATAGAAAGACACGAACATCCTCTTCACAATGCGCTCAAATTATATGCCAAGATCATTCAGAAATTTTATGCAATCAGTGCCTGTATTAGCATAACAGTTTTTAATAACTTTTGTAAATTCATCATACTTTTGTTTCATTAAATTTGTTACATATCTAATTTATCATTGACAAAAAATCCACTTTGTAATTTGTGTTAATGCTATTGTGCTAATGAACATTCATAAAAAATGGGAAAGGTGGAGTGATATTTCTGGTAGAAGGAATAATATTATGCTTCGCTGCAGTAATAGCTTCAAACAAAATAATTTAATAATATTAAAGACAAAGAATGTGTTGAGGAAGTTAATAAGATGGAAAACATCACTTAACTCAGTCTAAATTCATCATAAACTGGTAATATTGTGGAAAAAATGTTTCAGGGTCCATTGGACCCAGTCAGGCTACTACGCGATAATTTTTTTTCAGTCTTCCTAGGGTTAAATTCCATAGCATAGAAATCACAAATATTGAGTCTCATAAAAAAAGTTAAACGTTTTAAATATAGACAGTTTAAGCTATAAAGAGAATGGCTCAATTCTGATTTCACCTCTATGAGAAGAGAAAAATGTTTATGAGAAAGCTGAGCTCATTGCGATAAAGCTTTATCTACAAGAATCCCTGGTCTACATTAAAATTGAAAGTGATCATTTAGATCAGAGGTGAATTTGAAAATTCAAATATAACCTGTGCCTTTTGGCATTGAAAATCACATTCTATTGAAATATAGTACCATAAGACATGGTAGCATAAGTCCTACAAAAAAATAGGGCATCGGAAGCTGGAGTGATATATTTGCATAGATAATTATTAAAATACAGGAGGGAAAACTTGAATCCAGATCTACAAAAAATGTGGTCTGCAGGGGATATTCCTAGACATTTCGAGATGAACTGCAACATTCTTATTCCAAAAAAGAATGGAGCAAAGAAATTTGAAGATTTTAGGTCCAAAAGCCTAAGTCATCAAATACTATCTGTGGAGTATGTTTCTTCATGGGAACAAGGCATATGTGTTGGCAAGAGTAGGGGAGACAAGAGTTGGAACAATCAAAATGTGATGATCCCTTAGAATAATAAAAAGAAAGTGGGATGTCCAATTAGGGAATAGGGTCTTGCAGAGTATAGGTTAGACACGTTGAGAATAAAAGAAGCCTTATTAAAAACTTTAGAAGAATAAAGGATATCATAATTGGCCACATATTTAGCGATGGTGTCATGATGACGACCATTGTCGAAGGACAGGTGGACAAGAAGAGGTTAAGGGACAGACCTGACTGAGTGGCAATGGACAAGCTATTAAGAATACATTCGAGAAGTTAGGCTTAATTATGAAAAAAATAGCAGAAGGGAAAGTGGAGTGCATAGTTGCTTCAAACCAATCTTCGGAATGATGACTTGCGATGATAATTATGATGAAACAATTAATGTTTGGAAAGGAAATTGCTTAGCTTTCCTTCCTTTCCAAACATTAAATATGGAATTCTACAAAGTGAAGGCCTCAACAATTGAGTTCATGAAACAATTAGAAGAGCAGCATGATAAAAGATAAAATAACAGTCGAATGATTCTCCAGCTGATCCAGTTCTATTCCTTTTATTTTTGCAATGCTGAAAAAGTACTCTTGTGACGTGGCTATAATTTCCATTCAATTATGAGGGAAGAATGGCTGTAAAATCACGTAAAACGCCAGTTTAAGAAAAATAATTGAAGAAGTATTGGAAAACATATTGAAAAATTCCAGAACCAACTTAAGAATGTGGCAAACTTGACTTGTATTCTAAGCAATATTTGAGCAAATCCTAAAACCCAACGGAACAATCTAACCCATAAAAATCCTAATTAAAAAAAGGAAAAACTGAGAGATATTTTTATAACAAAGTGGAAATTTGTACTTTTTGCCCAATGTTCATTATTAGAACAAAATGCTTCAACAGACACTAAGACTACGAAATTTATGGTACCTAAACTGAATAGTGGATATCAACCTTGAACGAATATAAAAATACTAAAACAAATGGTAACCATAAATGATTCTCTGGAAGTATAATAGAAATAGAGTGCAATCACAGGTGGATTTAGGGGGGGGGGGGGGGAGGTTACGGGAGCACATGCACCTCAGATGCTTAAAATATGTAGACAAGATTTTTAATATGGTTATCATTAAGTTTGTTTATTTTGAATACTACGGAGTATCAACCATATTATTTAATAATGATAATTTTAATATCAAAAAAGAGGATGTTTTCTACAGTAATATTTGTATTTTTTGTTTTTAATCTCGAATATGATAAGACCTGTCAGACCCGAGCGCCCCTCTCAGAAAAAAATTCTGGATCCGTCCCTGTGTGCATTATTAAAACTATAATTTCAAAAATGTTCTCATCTACTCTAAAAAATAGTGATTACCCTAAGGTCACCAAATAATAATCCAATAATGCCAAGAACACCTCTCCTTCTCATACCTATTGCAGCAGCACAATCACAATATACCAAAACAAACTTCTCATAGAATTTAACAAAAATAAAAATATGAACCAACAGAAGAAATGTGACAAAGTGATTTTCTTACCGTTTGGCATGGTCAGTTCACCGTCAGAATCTGGGTCAGCACAATTTTTCCACCAGCTTTCTGCCCACACCCTCCAAGATGGCTTGCAGCTGAGGGGAGATAAATGGTACAGAAATTGAATTTCCATCGCGGATTTATAAAAACTGTATGCGAGTGCACTGAAATTTAATAGGATACGAGGAATCACTGCACTTACAGCCATAGGAAAATTCAAAATTAGTGGTATAAGAAGCCCACGTCTTATCTCTGCATGAAAAGTTGAAAAGATGTTTCATTTCGATAGGGATGCATGAAAATGTCAATGAAATTTTATACAGAATTCAAGGGAATATGTTCAAATTGGTTAAAAAGTTTATAGAAAAATCTTGAAATCCTAAACCTGAAAGTAGTTCTAATATGTGTTTAGTGCTATAAGTTAGGGCCTGTATAAAATTTATCAAATTTATACCAGCAAATTTTAAATTACTTCCTGTGATACGCTATGGATGCCAGAGAGCAAATATCTAAATGGGCAGAGTATTTTCCTAATGAATTGATAAAATGGAGGAGACTCATACAATTGGGATTCAACAAGAATTCTTTACTTAGCCAACGAGGTATTTCTTCAGAAGTGGCATTAAAAAAATATAATCCACTTTATAATCTATCAATAGTTAAAAATAATTCTGAAGAACATAATTTACATTCTGTCATTCTCTACTTAACATATTCACAAAAAAATGATGATTTGATTTTTTGAAAAAGAACTTTTGCAAAATGTTTTGAGAAAATATTTAGTTTATCAATTGAGAAAGAAAAAAAAACATGAATAAAAAAAAGAAACTGATTTTCAATGCAGTGCTTGGATGAGCAATAATAAAAAAAATGAAAGGTGACTGATTACATACAATGGTCATGATGCATCAGGATTATGCAAAGAGGTGAGATTAAATGAATGTGTCTAAACTTCTTTGGAAGAACTGAAAGACGTTGACTTCATTTTGCATTAGTATAAATTAGGCTAAAAAAGCAAGAAATCCTTAATGGCAGAATATGCATCATGAATTAAAAAAATAAACCCATGTGGATATCGTTTTAAAAAATTGAATTGAATGTAGAAGAAATTATTGATTAAATGAAATTAATATGCAAAATTTAATTGAAAGTAATATTGATAGGTTGTCCTTAAAAGTTTATTTCAATGTAATACAAATTTTGGACTGTTATTCATACTTAAGCAGAGTTGGTTTACGCAGAAGAAAGATAAAGGTGCTCAGGACAATATTTGTGGAGAAATTTACCTTAGTGAATCTATCAAACGTTTCTACATCATCATGATAATGCAATTAAATTTTAATAGGTTGACACCTTCCTTCTTCTTTGTCTTGACATGTTTCTTCTCCTTTCAGTTGTCTGATGGTATCTCTTGCAATGGCTACATTCCTTCGGCCACCGGAATGTCTTGAGCCTAGGGAGAGAGTGGGTTAGTACATGCAAGGTAAATAAATGATCCTTCCCCCAAGACATAGCACACTCTGCAATGCAACATATGGAAAGTCACTGTGGGAAAGGAGGAAATTAACCGTTTCACATTCAAGTGACACAGTTTCTAACCCATGCACTGCAATGGTATGCTGTGAATGCCAAACCTTGTTTCAGCATAAAATTCTAGATAACGCTCTTTAAAATCCTAGCCTTACTCGACGCAATAATTCAAAACCCTGAGGGCCCAAGAACTAGGGCTAGGTGTGAAACTGGGGTCCGCTTGTCTTGAGCCTATGGAGAGAGTACATGCAAGGTAAATACCTTTCTTCCAAGGAATTGCACAAGCTCCATTGCAGTATACTAGTCACTGTGGCACGAGGAGGAAGTTACTACCTTTTCATCCAAATAACAGTTTCTATTCCATAACCCTACAATGGTATACAGCCCATGTCAAACCTCAGTTTGACAAAAAGTATAATTGACTCACTTAAAATAACCTAGTCTTACTTGGCACCATGATTCATGGTCCTAAGGGCCCAATCTAAGCTAAGTCACTCGCATTCTTCTTCCTGGAGTGGTCTTCTTGTCCTGGAGTCTCTCTCTTCTCCTAAATTTGGAGGACTCGGGAATCACACCCATCCTTTTGTTTCTGTACAATCAAAAGGCTCAAAATTTTTGCTCAATCATGCAACCCATCAGATAAAATGCATGCAAGGTTCACACACTTTTTGCTTTTTTTCTTCTATCTTCAAACTCTCATCATTTTGCTTCATCCTCCACGCAATCCAGGAAGAGAGTGGGTAAGTGACATGAATGAAAAATACCAAACTGTAAGTTATCCAAATATGTATCATAAAATCAAAGAAATTATAATACATAGTACACATAAATTTCCTCAATATGGTACCTTTATTCCAGTTCCCTATGGTAGCTTAATATATGTATACCATTTGTAAATGCATATTGTAACCGTTGAAATTTGGCAGGTTACATAAATTGGTTTGAATGGATGTTTTTGAGGGAAGGAGAGCTTCATTTATTTGTCTTATATAAGTTTGACCGTGTGTGTGTGTGTGTGTGGGTAGTTCAGTGTGAATGGACTTGTGTGTAATGCATTTCACCTCCCCCCCAATTCCCCACCTCCAGATTTTGGGGTTTTCCCATCACCTGACTTTGTGTATGAGCTGGCCCCAAATAGAGAAGAGTGCACTCCTCCTCACCCACCCACACCCACCGAGGAGTGATGGTGCAAGGCTGCCTACGACCACCTGATTCTCCTTCACCTATACATTCACCCTCTACCCCAAAATAGATAAAACATACTTTAACTCCCCCATGGTGACTTACCTCTAGAAATAGGCCTCTTTCTCATTTTCTCCCCACCCTCCTCACCCCCTGAAAGCCAACCCTCTTTGGGGCATGAAACCTAAGGAGCCACCAGCTGTAAGAGATACATCAACCCTGGCCTTATCATGCTGCCGGAGGCTCTGCCATTTTGTCAGGGCAAGCGGCTCATTACATGAGTGGTCTATGGAGAGAGAGGGAGAACCTGGAGGCAATGGAGTTTGGACTGGAAAGGAGGAAATGAGCCGAAAAAGGAAACAGGAGAATGAATGGTAGATTTCCATCATCAATAAGAAGAAGGTCAACCCATGTCATCCCACTGAGTATTCTCTCAGCCCAGGGTGTTTAGATGGTTCAGCGATGAGATATGAAGTGAAACACTTTGCAATTTTCACATAAAAATTTATTAAACTACAGTCGATGTATTTTGTGGGAGTCTTGATAATTCTGCAGTGCAGCGAAACATGTCGACTGTAGTTTAATACATTGTTATGTGGAAAGTGCAAAGTGTTTCACTTCATATCTCATAATGGATCTCCACAAAGTATCTGCCTCATGCATTCAATTTAGGCTTAGCGATTCCCGAAAGGAGTCATTTGAGGACGTCATCCCTCAGCCGTGAACAAGATGGGAAAACTTGATAAGCCGAACCACAATCCTGAATTGTATCCCCAAGTAAAGAAGAACCTTCACTCAAAACCCTGATCTAGTGTTGATGAGGAAACCCAGATCCCCCCCCCCCAAGAACCGAAGAAAGAAGATGCAGAATGTTGAAGAGCCTTTGCCCATGAGTTTTTTTTATTGCATTTTCGATTCTATCCTCTTTTCCCCTCCCCCCGTCCTTCGTGAGAAACCAGGCCGAAGACTGATTGGAAGGAAACTTCATGTTTTCTTTTTATTAAGTTGTCTTTGTTTTGTTGATTTAATCATTTTGGTAATATCCACTGGCCAGTTTGATGTTCAAAGCAGAAAAAGATATTGAACAATTTCATGTGTTCTATGTGTATATTGCCCTGTTTTTCTGCATTAAATATTCTGTCAAACTCAGAATCTATGTTATAAGCTCTCAGTTTTTGTGTACCCCAATCATCGCAATGAGCCTCCCTACATAATAATAGTGTAGTTTCCTTCATCAAAGAAAACACAAGGCATGGTTTCCGATTTGTTACCCATGATTAGCGCATTCATAAAATAAAAATTATTTGGTTTTAGAAATTCCAGTTTAGATGAATGGCAATGGTCAATTTTAATGAAAAAGGCCAGATTGATGCCCGTGCGATTCCACTCGATGTGACGTCACCCAGTTTCTATACGAGTAGATAGGAGTTTTACATCGTCTGAGATTACCAATGCATGCATGAGGCTTACAGCTCAGGGAAACATCTCTTAATAATCAACTATTTAAACTGCCTGAGGCCAGAAAGTTTCCCTCGTTTGATAGGGTATTAATAATCCTTATTTAAGCCGAGCGCTACCTGCTAGCAGGATACTCTGCTACCTGCATCACAGCAGCGCAATTATCCTCGCCAAAAGGTCACCTCACACGTCGACAGCGGGAACCATAATGACGTCGCACGGGGTTTTCCCAGCATTCATACTTAGCCGTCGCGTTTTCGCGCGCTTTAAATTTCTCACTTTTCATTTAATCGCGAAAAATATATATAGTAATTTAAAAATCTAAAAGGGTGAAACACGTACTCCAGGAGTGATAACCTTTCGATTTAGGCAATAAAAAATAATAGGAAACCACCCTATTGTCATACATACCCTTCCCCTCTTTCCCTCCCTTCTCTTTCTCCCCTCTTTCCAATAAACCAACCAACCCTCACCTCCCCAGTGAGAAATGGATCATCGAATCTACGTCGAATCTTCGTCGATTCGACGACTATAGATCGATATGTGGTCGACGTCGATTTCATTTGTTCAATCGACGTTTTTTCGACGTGTTATTCTCATTGGCCAGCGGGGTCACCGTGTTGATTGGCTGAGGGGAGAACTTAGTGATGTAGTTTTAATGTCTTAAAAATAACGGTGAGACGGTATTACAGCATATGTGTCTTAAATAAGAAATATAAAATAAAATAATTATTTTATTTATCCATAAACATTAGTTTTAATCTCCGAAAACAATCTTTGATTCCTTTTAATTCTGTAACTTGACCGTTGAAGTTCGATTGCGTGTATCAGTTGAGCTGTTAGTCGTTATGCGGTTATGCTGTTAGTTCTTCGCAGTAAACTCGGAACAGAGACATTCGGCGCCGTATAGAAAATTTATTGTCGCATTTATTTTGCGCGACAAACTTTGCTAGCTCTAAATCCTGTTATTGGTATTTAAAATCCTTCTGAAACTCAATGAGCTTTTGGATTCGTATTAATCATCGAAAAAGGCATTCCGTCGCTTAGTAAAGGCAAGCTTCACTACGTCTTCCATACTTCGGAATCGGTCTGCTTTTGGACCGCTGTATGACAGGTAGGATTAGCTTCCCCTATTTAATGTGTTCAAGATTTCCATTTTCACACATTTGCCACATACGCCGGACCTTCTATTTGCGTCCAAGTTCTTACTTCTTTCCTGCGTGGTATGTGATATGCACAAGCTTGGCTTTGTGACTACGTTTACCTCATTTCGATACCTTTATACTCGCGTCATAGATGTCAACACCTCACATTTTTTCTCAAGGATTTCTGATTATTATTGAAGATGAATACGAAGGACTTAAGATTACAAATCACCATTATAAATTTATTTCAGCCTTCATTTGTTTAGACTTTACGTGCTCGATTGAAATACGTCGTTGGCGCAGCAATAGATGCTCTTTATTAGCCGAAAAGATGTATATTTCCGCAATTATTAGTAGGAATCGCAGGTAAAAAGACGATATCTCGTCGACATAGAAAACTCGTCGATGGTGTCGACGTCGAAAACACGTCGATGGCGTCGACATCGAAAACACGTCGATGGCTTCGACGTCGAAAACACGTCGATTTTCAGACCATATAGACATCGATCGATGTGTTACCATCGACGTTTTATCGATGAGTACTTCGACGTCGAATCGACGTAGATTCGATGATCCATTTCTCACTGGGCTCCTCATGTCACAATATGTATTTAGTATGCATGCATGCTATTTTATTCCATTGATCTTTGAGCAATTATGTACATAGTTCATCAGAGCTATCTTAAAAAGACCCAATGGGGTGTTTGCATAAAAATTTTTTGCGCTTAAATATTTCTTCAACGTATAGAGGAAAGGAAGTAAATGAAGAAAACATAGGTTTCAATGCAGTAAAATAGAGAAATATATTATTAAATGAATAATAAAATCGCTAAAATGCCAAGGAAATCAGCGGGAGAAGATATGGTTGGTGACGTCACTTGCCCGTAGTTACCGGTATGAGGCCTCATTGCGACTGGGAAAATTGTCGAAAACATGGTGTTAGAGGTAAATTTTGATAAAGGAAATACAAATAATCTACCAAAAGTAGATGTATTTATGTAGGCGTAGTATTTGAAGGGAAATGACTACTTCAGAATTCCGGAAGTTAGAGGAACGAAGGCACTTCGGTAAGTTACCTGATGATTTCGTCTCCATAGTACAATGAAAGGTATGGGAAGCTGCCTTTTTATAGTCACCCTATCAGGCCAATAGATCAGTTCCTTCAATGTGTGTGCCAGGATTGGCACAGTTCTGTTAAAAAGTTTACATGCATGGCCACATGATATGCAAAATTGATCCGCAAGTCTTTCAAAAGAATCGTTTACTTTAATTTTCCTGAGAGAAAATACAATGTCTCTTTGGCCAAGTTTAGTGTATTTCATTATCAAAGACATTGCATGAGGAACCCTAGTAGAAAAAAGTGTGTTCATTCAGTGTTCTTTTTATGTTTATTTAATGTTCAAATTGTGTTCCTTCTATGTTCACCGAATGTTCACTTTATGTTCTTTTTATGTGTTTTGTGACAGAAAGAACATAAAAAGAACACAAAATGAACACTCGTCTGTGAACATAAAAAGAACATAATTTGAACACAAAATGAACACTTTTTTGAACATCAAAAGAACACAAAATGAACATAAAAAGAACATTTTGTTGAACAACAAAGAAAAAGCTTTCATGGAAGTCCCATCAATACCATGAACACTTATACATCTTTGTGAATCAGATGTCAGTGTTAGGATAAATTTCAAATCATTTTATTTCCAGCTTTTTTATTAGAAACGAACTTATTAGTAGAAGCTAAATGCTCAGGCCTTATCCCTGTTTAGTATGCAATAAAGTACATATTGAGAGTGTTTTCAGGTGTTCCTTGATTGCATTCTCGGATCGTTCAATGTCCATTTTTTGATGATATGCCTTCATTTTGGGATAATTTTCCCGGAAATTCATTATTTTAAATTTCTAGAAATATTATGGAAAACTGCTAAAAAATACAGTTTTGTGGATTTCAAGATGGCGAAATTCAAACTCATTTTTGGTAGACAAAGTCTCCAAAATCATCTGTATTACTTGTTTTATGTAAAGCTACTTGTCATGACACATGAACTGCAGTTATCCACAATCACCTCCAAGGAATGAGAATTTTTATACTGGTTTATTTTAAAGAACAACAAAGAAAAATGTTCATTTTGTGTTCAACATAGTGAACATAAAATGAACATATAAAAAAATGTTCAATTTGTGTTCACCATGGTGAACATAAAATGAACTCAAAGGGAACACAAAATGAACATAAAGAAAAATGTTCATTTTGTGTTCAACATAGTGAACATAAAATGAACATATAAAAAAATGTTCAATTTGTGTTCACCATGGTGAACATAAAATGAACACAAAGTGAACATAAAATGAACACATAAAAAAATGTTCATATTGTGTTCACCATGGTGAACATAAAATGAACTTAAAAGGAACACAAAATGAACATAAAGAAAAATGTTCATTTTGTGTTCACTGAGATGAACATAAAAAGAACATAAATTGAACATCAAAAGAACACACCAAGAAATTGGTGAACATAAAAGAACACCAAAAGAACATCAAAAGAACACTTGAACACTGAATGAACATATAAAGAACACCAAAAGAACACAATTTTTTCTACTAGGGAAACCACTCATCTGGCACGCCAATATACACCCAGATAACACGGCATTTGTATTACATCAATAATACACAAAAAAAAACGTGACCAAATACATATGTATAAGATGGAATACGATCGTATTACATCGGTATATTTCACGTAGAAGTGGTTCAAAAGTCCCTATGGATGTATGTATTCGTGCGTATTACAAATTGGAAATCTGAATACCCATACATGAATTATACATATGTATACAATGGAATACAATCGTATTACGTCTGTATATTTCACGTAAAAGTGGCTCAAAAGTCCCTCAGGATGTATGTATACATGCGTATTACAAATTGGAAATCTGAATATCCTTACATGTAATATACATATGTATCTGCAGGCCCTCGTACACGAATTATACATATTGATTTTCTGACCCACATCCACTTAATATCAATATGGATCAAACGGATGAATAAATATAAGGAAACCAGAACGTACAGATAATAAAACATTTATTCAAAGAGAAAAATAAAATAATACACACAAATAACAAGTGTGGCCATGAATATTGCTAACAAGCATTAAGGGCCAGCAAACAGTAGGTGAAACTTAGTTTTAAAAAAATGGCACAAAGATAAATCAAGTACAAACAATGGTTTGAGTTGGAAAATAGAAAAAAAAATGTTAGCACGGAACAAGCGTTGTAACCCATTGCACAAGAAGAAACCTGAATTCAGGAAACCAACTCTGCACAATTAGCCACTTTCTGAAAGGAGAAAAGAAGAAGTCAAGTTTAAAAGTCATGCAAAAATATATCTTTTTGTAAGATCTGAATAGGAGCTCAAGGCCTTTCAATTTTATTTTTATCAATTCATATAGGCAGTCAGTATTCTGTGAAGTCTGTAATTTTAGTACTAATTCTGTATTCTGAATGCAAATGAAAGTTTGGCTTCTCTGATAGATTCCAGACATAAGTTTTACATTTTTTCATTTACCAATTATGTCGAGGTCCCAACTAGCACAGATTTGACCTTGTCCTTTGAGAAATCATATATTTTGGGGATATGCTTTCATTTTACAAAATAAATAGCATTTCTCTTAAGAAGAATGAGAAATATGAGAAAAGATCATATGACTACTTTTAAATATAAATTAACTAGGAAAACGTGAATCCATTGGTATGCTTATTTATTACATGATACTAATACAGTAGAACCCCGTATTTGCGTTATCGGAATTTACGTTTTCCCGCAAATTGCAAGTTTTTTTCTGGGTCCCGTCATATTTCCTATCTCTCCAATGTAAATAGAACCCTGTATTTACGCCGTGTTTTTTTCGTTTTCCCGCCATGTGCACCACGACGTGCCGACTAAAAAAAATTATTTGCGTACTAAAACAATTAATCGTGCATATCAGCCCATAAAAACTGTCTTTTGGCTTCCTTTCGCGCATTTTTATTTAAAAATCCAAGACTTATGAGAATTATTTTCGGGAAGAATTTGAATGTGGCGGGACAGAACGCCACTAACGTCGAAAAGTTGAACTACGTCATCTCGTTTTCTGTCAGCGGCGAAAAGATTCATGATACGAAAGTAGGTGTTTTGAGCAATCGAGCTATGTAATAATTATAATGCAAGAACTCCTGAAGGAATGTTGACAGTAATCATGTAGTCGATAATTTGATACGAGAGTTTGAAAGGAAACCAGACGTGATAAATGCCGTAACTATAAAACTTGACCGACAACTGGGATCATTTGCGCTGACTTCATTCAACAGTTGCGTAGCAATTATGGGTTAATTAAATACTTAAAAAACTTATTTAAACTTGAATTATCCCATTCAAGTAGCAGTGTATCGCAATCTATTGTAAATTTCAAAAATTATGAAGTCGCAAGACAGTTTGTACGACGCACTTGATCGCCGAGTAGTTCAGACACTCGTGTGTTGCCAAGTTACCCTCAATTCGTACAGGAAATAGAATTTATCCGGCTTGAAAATGGGAATTCGAGGTGAAAAACGGACATTTTTAACTGACGACAAAATGAAAATTTTAGAGCTAGTCGATTCCCACACCGGAACCCGCATCGATTCAAACGCTGGCGAAGCAACTCGAATGTTGGGACTGGCAATCCGATCGGATTCCCAGTCTCAACATTCAATACCGTGGTGAATCCTGGATCCTGCCCCTGCCTTCAATCGTACGTGCTAATGTATCGTGTAAACAGGCTCAAAGGCCCTTGAGAAAAAGTATTTCCCCACAAGATTGGGAATCGAAGATTCCATGGCATCTATAATAATGGTTGGTTGGATAGATTCAAAAATAGGTACAGTCTTGTATATAAGATGGTGAGTGGTGAAAGCAAAGATGTTAACAAAGAGACAGCAACTCAGTGGAAAGAATCTGAATATATTAGAGTTCTGGAAGGGTTACAGCCCAAAAGATGTTTTCAATGCAGACAAAACAGGATTAGGTATTTTTCAATTTTTGCTGCCAGCAAAAACACTGTGCTTCTGAGGGAAACAATGTTATGGAATAATGCTTAGTGAACAATTAAAAAATTAACATTTCCAAAGCCAGTATGTGAATAAAAGTGAAAATTCTCTATTTCCCGCTATTTGCATTTTCCCGCAATTTACACTTTTTTTCTTGGGTCCCTAGAAAAGTGTAAATAAGGGGTTTTACTGTATATTACTACCATGATTTAGTAGCGGATGACTCACACAGAAAAAATATAAACTTGTGATATCAAATTTTCAAACAAATAAATTTCATACATAACCGATAATTTCAGGCTTAACTTTAAGAAACCTCTCCATTATGGTAAAAAAAAAATTTCCCTCAAAGCTTACCTCGGTATTAACAATTCCACCTGGTCTTCTGGCTTTGCTTCGTCGTCTTTTCCGTAATCCATTCTCCTCTTGTCCAGGCCAAGATATTTACATCGTCGCCTGCTGGGTATGCGCGAAAGAGCATGAAAAGAAAATTATAATTAATTAATTTGGCCCGTACGCACCTTTTTCTTACATATAATGACAAACTTTCGCATGAAAATTACGTATTTATCTTGTGTTAATAATAATGACGAAATGCACCTTGATTGACTGCATGTCAAGATGAAAGAAATATTACATTTTGCTTTAAGGGAACCGATATTACACGACCAATACTTCTTGTTCGTTAAATAATTAGAAGTAGAGGGCAAAACCGCTCGGAACCTCGAGGAATCTATTATGTTATGTTATGACTAAAGCATAGGATAACTAGGAATGCAAGAACTACAATACTGTAGGTTGTGGTAATAAACAGCGATAAAACAACTTACACGTGAACGAAAACATTCCTTAAACAATTTTTTCTGCTCTTAATTAAGAGAAGAAAAAATTTAACTTCAGCCGTGAAGCACGGAATTACTATACGACGCATAATCTATTAATTTATACGTACAAGATTGACATTACTATGTTTTACCATATAACTTCAATGGAGACCAGTCTCCTCGATACATAACTCAACAAAAAAGGAAAACAATAGCCAAACATAAACAAAATAATTACCTCTATTGGCGCAATGTGTTGACCACATTGCGCCAATAGTTGTATCCAAATATACTCAAATAACATAATTAATGTAGTCTATGTAGGCGTACAATACAATAAAAGATAAATCATACCTTACCTTAATAATCCAGTGACAGGAAACTGCTGGAGCTGGCTTGCACGAATCGCAATAACGTGTGGGATTGAAGCACATTTCCAGCAAAACATAGCTTGGCTTCGGGTTGAGCACACCATCCACACGCACCGGTTATCGAGGATTAAAAACACTATGTCAATTCTTCCAATAAGTATAATAATACAAACAAATATAAAATTAACTATACATCAGTAGCTAGTTAATAACGGATTTCCTTTTGTTTATTAGCGTAGATGCCGGAGTTCCTCCTACAGCACGTTCTCGTAGTCTCGAACGAAATGCCGAGGCCGAGGTTTACTGTCAACGAGATTATAACTGTATCACTCCCACTCACTTCCCTAGCGACTGTGAGCCGCGGAATTGAGAATTTAATTTTTTGTCTAAACAGTTACATTGAAATATTGTTTAAAAAATCAAACTTCGCTTTTACTTTTGATCTGTGCGAGTACTATGTTTTGTATTTTTCATGTATTGTGAACCATTTTTCCATGTGTATATTTCGCGGATAGAAACTGAATTTTACATATGTAATACGTCTGTATTTCGCGTGCATTTACAAATTAACATAAATAGCCGCCATATTTACTACCCTTGCTCACATCGACCAGTATATGATTTATTTTTAAGCTTTCTGGGTATAATTTCGAATGGACGAATGATCATTAAAATAGGGAAATCTGGCGTTTGCTGTGAACATATTATTTCTGGAAAAAATGTTTATGAACGTTTCGCAAGACGCCACGAAAATCTACCTCCCGAATATTACAGGAAATATACATAATGTATATTTTGTGTATTTTTGACCACATTTACATATGTATTTCCTCTGTGTTCATACATATGTAAAAGTGGTACGTGTTACACGATAAATACATTTGTATTTTTGACCACATTTACATAAGTATCCAAATTTCAAAATACACAAAAAATACAAATGTATTTATCGTGTAACAAGTGCCACTTTTACATATGTATGAATACAAAGGAAATACATTCAATAATACATATGTACTACAGATGTAATACATAACAAAAATATATATGTATGTGACCCATGAAAATACAATATATATACATATGTATATCCAAATGTGTGTTGTTGGGGCATTTTGGATTTCCTATTTACACAAGAGAGAATTGCATCAGGGTCCTGAAATTCATGAGCAGACTCATCACTCTCAGATGAGCATGGCTCATATTCACTCCCACTGCCATTTTCCACACCCTCAGTTGTTGTGACAGACTCCAATTCCTCTTCATCCACATCTCCACCTATTCTCTTCAGTGGATATGTCGACACATCTCTCTGAAACTTGATGGGTGATGTGGTAATGTTAACTACTACCTTCTTTGTCATATTGCAATTAATACCCTTACTCCTTTGAGAAACAGAAGTTTGGACACTAGCATCACTAAATGTCTTAGTAAGAGTCAATGGCTCATAGTTGGATGCAGCATTTCCACCCTCATGAGCTTCAGAGCAGTCTAGTTCTATGTCCACTGACTCCTCATCCAAATCATGACTGGTTATATGGGTGGTTATATGGGGAGGGATATATTTTTATCAACCTAAAAGAAAAGCATATATTTTATGAGTTGTTTAACTAGGCATTAATTTGCAAGTAACTGACATACATTTAACGAGACCCTTATATCCGTAGTAACAAGTTGATTTTTTTTTAATTTGAGTACCTGAGCAGCACCAAACTCTTCACTTCAAATTTTCAATAATCACTTGAGCTTATATGAAAATATTCTAACTCCTACTGGGCATATAAGTATAGAATTAAATATATGATTAACAACATTTTATTTCACTTTCAAGCTTATTATTTTGCCCATTTATTTCAGATATGATGGCGCTAGAATCCAAGTATAGCCAATAGTTAGAAGCCAAGAGTATTGATGCCACATTTTAATATGAAATATTTTTCAGAAATATTAACTGTTCTGTTGTTATTAGGCTTCAATGTTGCACAGGGGCGGATCCAGGATTTTGTTCAGGGGGAGGGACACAAGGATACCTCGTCATACAAAACGAACGAAATGATAATGGGACCGTATTAAAAATCTAGCACATTTTTAAGGGTCTGGGGGGGTACGTGCCCCCGTGCCCCCTCCTCCCCCTGGATCCGCCTATATGTGGCAGCATATCATATATTAGTCAATCTATACCTGTAGAACACATTTATGTCTCTGTAACTGTTTCTATTTAGTGATTATCATTTATTTTATTCATTAATTAAAATATTAATTTGTTTAAAGGGCAAATATAAACAATGCAGTCTACACTTAAGGTAGGTATACCTATAAAGAGTTCCCATAGTAAGACTGTAATATTCATCAATTCACATTGAGGCTACAAATATCTTTAGATCCAGCCTAGGGAGGGCTGCATATGTATAACTTACACTCAGTGCGTCTTCTATTAATCTCTGCTGAGTCCTCTTCATGGGTAATTTTCGGGTGGTTGACGCAAATGCTCTCTGCGGATCTTCCTGGCAGCCAAATACGTGGGGAAAACCATTTTGCACCTCATGAAATTTCCCATGTCAACCTCCATCTATGAACAAAAGCATTAGGTATATATTTTTAACTGTACATACCAAAATCATAGCTCAAACTGTTTACTTCTGATCTACTAGATGCTTCTTCCAAGGTTTTCTTCGTCAACAATTTACATCCTTTGAATTGCAGTTTTTTGGAAGCATCTATTTTCCATTTCATTACGTTGGCTATTTTGTACGATTAATGGATTCATTCAGCAGATGTTAAAGGCTCTTCATCATGAATAATTTACGTGTCATATACATACATTAGCATGTATTCAATAAGCGTCAGTAATAAATATTAAAATACCTTAAAATGGTCCTCGCAGCAATAAAGGGTTGATTTCAGAGAGACATTGAAGTCCCTTCTTGCAGCTCTAAACCATTTCTTTCTCCGTTTCTCTTCCTTCGGAACAGCGAAAAACACTTTGCTAGGGTTCCTGCTGCTTGTATTTGTACACTCTGGTACAAAACACCATTTATATGCCGACATTGCGCACAGTTTATCTCTGACTTTCGTTCAAGAGAGCGCGTAACCATTAACTACAGCATACCCGTACGGCAAGTACTCGAAGTTACGGGCACGTGACGTCACAGGCGGCCATGTTCATTTTTCTTGTTTTCGCGGACGTTCAAACCGGATAATTTTTAACGCAGCCAGAAATGGCCAAAATTACCCTAAATTTAAGTTTAAATAGCATTTCCGTATCTAGGATTAAGTGAAGTTTCCGCATATATCGCTAAAAAATCCATGCAAACACCCCATTATCATTGAGTCAGTAACCCTTTACTTTTCACCATCTCTTTCAACTCTTATCTCATGTGGTCCCTCTATAACTCTATAACACACTCATCAAAGAGAGACCTTATGCTACCTCCATACCTTGGTACATATCATGCTCATGAGCTTTTCTTTGAATGAACTCTTCGGGAAAAATGTTTTCATGCCTTGTTTTTTGGAGAATTCAATAAATCATCTTATGATATACAAGGAGCCACATTTAAAGTAAAACTCATAAAATATATACAAAGGCAAGATTGTAGGTATTCGAGATATGGTGCAACAGTAAACTGATGAAGATACAATCTATTGACCAAATAACTAACAGTAAGTGCTAAGACAAGATGGAGTCTTCTAGAAACCATAAAAAGACTGGAAAATTAGTTGGCCACATCATGAGGCATGATGTCCTCATTAAGACAACTGTGAATAACAATTGGAGGGCAAGAAACGACCATAATTTTCATGTCATCTCTTTTTGATGCATTTTGCAAAATAATGGAATGAAAAATTTGCCAGGTTGGACAGGTCAAGTCGACTGGTCGGTAATCGCGGAGGGCCCCAAGCTTAGGGGGCTAGCCACAATACTCGCGTACATTGTTAAGCGTATTAAAGTCATTAAAAATAACACGGATCACTTTATTCAAAGTTTTTTTCTCAATTAGAAAATTCTATGTTATCAATAATTGCAAAATTTACAAAATACTCAGTGTAAAAAGATTATATAAAAATAAATAAAAGTGTCCGAAGATAAAAGAGAATCTCATTCTTTTTTGAACGGGTTATTTGAAAAGGTTATTGTAGCGGTTTTTTGTGCAGTTTCAAAGAGCGATTTCACTAAAAATATGATAGAACCATAATACGTACATTATTAAATTTTATAAGCAGTGAAATTTTATCTTTTCTGAGTATTTTCTCCTCCAAAATACCTATTTTTATTAACTTGTATTATGTAATTTATCTTTACATTGCAGAATAATAAATTAGAAGAACGTGAAATTTGTAGTATACATGTAACTGAAACATTGGTAACACTATGTCGTCACATTGTCAGAATGTCACATACAATACATCTCAGGTAAAAAATAAATAGTGCATTAGAAGTGAGTTTGTCAGGATTATCACAAAAAGACTCATTTGAGGACCATGTTTTCTTATTCTTCCCTGCCAAGGAACTCATGCAGTAAGTTCATTGCTCAAGAATTATTCTCGAAGAAATTGACAATTTAACACGAAGAGATTTGCCACTTGGTGACCTTATGACACTCCTTTTTGTGTAAAAGTTGGCAAATAGACATATAGCATTGTTTTCCGGATAATCCTCCGATAATTTATCTTACAATATTGAATTCGAGATATATTTCCTATATGGCTAGCCAATATGGCCACTTGGAGTTGCTCGTGAAGGATAGTTACCAGAGAAGTGGGAAACTTTGAACTCGGAATTCATTGTGACTAGGAAGGAAGAAGTGATATACAAAGTGATGGTATTCATATGTAACAGCAACCAATGGAAAGAACAATTTCCGTATACTACAGCCAGTAGCGTGCAGGGGGTCCACACCCCCCACTCGAAATATAAAAACACTATTATTTTCCTTCATAAAAGAGAACAAAATATTGAAAAATCATGAATTTACAATAGATTTCTTTGACAAATGAAGTTTTTTCGATTATGAAAAATGTCTAAATTAGTTAATTAAAACCCTCTTATTAGGACCTTGTATTTAAAAAATTTTCCCCTTGGATTTGGGGCCTTTTTGAACGAAATTCAAGGCTATGCCACTGACTATGTACAGCTTTTACCCTGCTCGACAACATAGATCTTTATGTGTACCCCAACGTGTTTTAGACCAAAAACATCGTGTTAATGCACACCTAAGCAAAACGTTTTGCATGGAGAGGAGTAATAGTAAAGTGTTGAATCATCTGAGCTATATATGTCATTGAGAATGTCAAGAGGTGTGTCTATCCGGCAGGATGTCCAACCGCAGAAGTTCTATACCGTGACATAACAAAGGGTAATGAGAAAAGGATGTAAAGGACGCGTCGGGCACAACCCGAGGTGGCACTACGCACTTTGGGAGCATGAGATGCACCAACGTACAAACTTTGGTTGCAATCCGTGGAGTCGTATGGAAATGTAAAGTGGATAGACAAACAGACATCCTGCTTTTTTAAGGAGTTATTCGAAAAGGTTATTACGGAGGTATTTTTAAATTCCAGTGCAGTTTCATGGAACGGATTCACTAAATTGATAATAGAACCATAACTAATCATTAAATTGCATAAGCTGTGAAATGTTCACTTTTCATAGTATTTTCTCTCACGAAATATTTATTTTTATTAACTATTATCTAGTTTTTAAGAGCCAGAAAAGCGACAAAATGCATTTCCCGGTATGCAATTTCTAAAAATTTTCCGGGGTTGGACCCCCGCATTCTCCCGTGATACGGACCCTATATCATGAGCCCCAGCCTAGCTAGGATCGGGTGCCGTAGGGCAGCCGATCACCTCAGCCCGCCCAGAACTTTTTTCTCTCCTCCTTATCACACTGCCACAAATGGGGCATCAGAATATCAAGTGAAACCTTTTAAAAATAACATAAAAAGTATTATTTATACTATAGCACCTGAAAGTATTGAATTTCCTCGTTCAAAGGGGCATATGCTTTCATCAGCATAATAATATAATATTATTTACATCAGCATAATCTATGCAGACTACTCAAGAAAAAGTTTATACTGAATTTTTTTAAACGACTAAAAGTTATTAAACCAAACGTAGCCTACGAGTTAAAATTATTTTGCGAAAATGCTCACATCAAAGAAAACTAAGATGCGGTGATGCCGGAAAATAAATAATGAACATTCCAAAATGCGTACTCCTCAGGGAAAAAATTGAACCAAATGTAAAAAGCACTTCTAAAGTAAAAAATACACAAAAGCGTGTAAAAGATCAAACCGAAAGTCAATCTACAAAATATGTCATTAACTTGGTCATAGTTAATTGCAATTGCGTTAAAAATAAGAGCGCTAAAATCGAGCACATAGTTCAGGATGTAGCAGTTTTTCAGTAATCGCACGGGTTCCGTTTTTTTTAAGTTCAAAGATTAAGTCCTTCTGCACAATGTCCCATATGCTAGGTGTGATCGGATGAGTGCGAAATAGCACCTCTCTTTTACTTTCTCGCCCGAAAATATTTTCGCAATGCGCTTGACGAATGCTAACTTCTTCAATTCACTACCATAAATATTTTTATGTAACTCAAGGGTTACTTCTCTTGTGCCTTAGTGGTATATTCTCTTCCCTAGTGCCTCTCTGTTTAACCCCCAAATATACCAAGAAATAATTATCCGTTTTGATTTTACAGATGACTCTATTCCAATTTTTAAGGCTGCAAATATTACTTGGTGATCACATATACCGTCCACGATATCGACTTGATTTATCACCTTATTACAGCTCTCTGCTTAAAAGTCTAATAGTTTATTTCCCCTCGTGAACATGTCAACTACTTGTGCAATTGAGTAATTTCCGTTTACTAAGATCTCGCAGATTTCTCTATTCCTTGAATACGGTTTTATAGAGAGCAAGAGTCCAAATTTATGCGTGGGAGATAGAAATCTCGCAGAATAGTTATAACCCTACGCGTACATTTTTTTACGGAGCTTGCCCTTAGGGTGTGTTTTAGAAAAAAATCTTTCGTGACTTTTATTCATTTTTATATCTTAACAAAACGACAGTAAAAGGGATACCCCCCTAATTTTTTTCGTCTCAAAAATTCAAATTTACCTTGAATGCCGGAGGGTGTCATTTTGACACCCAGTATATTATATCATTTCTTTCTTCGGTTTAGGTGGGATGCGGCTTGATAATTATTTGTAAAATTAGTATAGTGTAGTACATTATCTTCATGTGTAGTACCTTTATGTATAGTATAGTATATTTTAGTATAGTATATTACCTTCATGATTGTTTGTTTTACATAATTTCAATGAGCATCGGCTGTATACTACTTTTTTCAAAAGTTTAGTAGCTCATAAGGTGAGTATATTCCGCTGCCTTTTGCAAATTAATCGCCTTGAAACCAGCAAATTTTTTTTTACCGCGGTGACACTTATTTTCCCTGAAACATTGCAGTGAAGTGACGCGCGCGACAATCCAGTTAGCTGCTGCCGAGCCTCTGTGTTCGGCTGCCTGGCTCGCGCGCGTGTTTGGCGGACTGGGTCGCTTGTGTGTCGCGACCTGCTGCTTGACTTGCTTCGACAGTTCTGTCTTGATAATGGCACTGCATAGACGTGTTACAACGAAGCAAAGTATTGCAATACTAAACGATATTTCTGGAGACGTGTCGGAGAAAGGGTCTGATGCAGATGTTGAGTCGGACAACGATTGGGTTGCTCAGGAGGTGCAATTTAGATCATCCAAAAATGATTAAAATAGTCAGTTTCAGTGTATTTATATATCAGTTTTGTAATTTAATCACGAAAGATACAAATATTTATTTTACAATACGCATATACACATAATTGAGTTACTGGATCTGCACTGGTTATCCGACAGAAAAGAAATTGTGCGTGGTCGTGACATGGTGTGCCGACGTGAAAGGGGCGCTGGGTAGACTTCAAGGCGACGTCAACTCCTTGTTCAAGATCGTAAGAAGGAGATGGCCATGCTGAGGAATCATAACCTGGGCCTAACATAACCATTGATGAACAGCTGTTTCTAAGCAAAGCTAGATGGCCATTCAAGCAATTCATGGCACCAAAGCCTGATAAGTATGAGCATAGATACTGGTTTGCAGTATATAAAGACAGTATGTATTCGGTAAACTGATTCCATTAACTTCCAGATTGACCGGAGGCGTCAAGGACGGCTCTAGTCAAGCTGGCGATCGCGTTTCAGATCATGTTGTATTGAAATGTATGCAACCCTAAATGAGCAAGGGCAGGAATGTAACCACTGGCATTTGTTTCACATCACATTTGCTAGCTCTACTCGAAACAAAAGGGTACCTGCCTTTCGGGAACCGTAAATAAGGGAAGAAAGGAAATACCTGGTGAAATAAAAGCTTCTAGGGAAGAGTTGTAATCAACTAAATTGAACAAAAATGGTGACTAAACACTTACTGTTCATCAGGGCAAACAGAAAAAAAATGTGTTCTTGTTCTATGATCTCTTCGCCCTCATATTGACATTAGTAACAACTCTAACAAATCTGTAAGGTAAGGTGTTGTATTGAGATAAACTTTGAAGTAGATTAGATATTATTGATCATATGGGGCGGAAATATTTGGTCAGAACTAGAACCAGGCGATTGCCTGTTTTTTCTTTCCAGAATACTATTGACTTGGTCACTATCAATTCCTGGATAATATATAAAAGGAAATAACTTCACAAAAGATGTCCCGAGTTATTTTTACAAAATTTATCAGAATAGCTTGCTTTTCCTTACATTGCGTCAACGAATATCTGGCAACTAAATCCATAACTGACTAGGGATTGTCAAGTATAGATAAAATGCAATGAAAACAGAACTGTTGCTTTTTGTAAGCTTAGTGAAAAGTCAGTAAACCTACGGCCAAAACAGACCAAAAGTGCCAGAATGTAGAGAATCTACCATTTAGATGAAGCTTTTTGTAAGTCTGTATGAAAAAGTATTCGATTTCTTTTTCAGTTCATATGAAGTTTTTGCATTTTATTTTTAGAAATTTCGTAGTTTTGTGGCCGCAATGGTTTTATTTTAATTTTCGTCTTTTGAAGCACACTTCTACATTCTATGACGAAAAATCGATGAAAAAAGTTAACAATAATAATAAAAAGAAGAACAATCCTGTCATATTCATGTTAATTGTTTTGTGCACATAAAATTTAACCAATTACAGTGAACAATAAATACTTATAAAAAAGTATTCAATGATTATATATAGGTTTTTTGCACTTTCATGCATCCTCCGACGTTTAAGCGCAATCTTTTACATGGATGCCGCGTTCCAGGAGCCCAAAAGTAAACACTCCAACGGCCCGACGCCTGCGGGGACGTGAATCACCTTAGTGCATTCCACCCGCTGATATTAATTTCGATGGGGTATTTGCTCCTGGAGTTACACTCCAGCAGGGTTATTCCTCTAATCGTATTGCCGGGCAATGAGTCAAAATCGACCATAACTACGGCCTCGGGACATATTTATGTCTTCGAGCGATTAGTACGTAGAATTTTCATTTTTAGAAGAGCTGATTTTGATGGGTTCAAGGGTCATCTGAAAAACGCTCCTGGAGTTTGACTCAAGGTCGGGTAACTCGGTCGCGTCCGCGTTCGTCCTCGTCGGCTCTTGGTGCCGTGAAGGAAAAGGATGCAGGCTGCTTCCTGTGCCAACATTCAAATTTTTTCACCGATCCGAGCCCATCAATTAAGGGTGCATTGTGAGTGTCTACATATTATTGAAAACGATAGAACATTTATGTAGTACGAAAAAGGACTTGATGGAGAACAATACCTGATTGAAATGTTTTCCTCCGACAAAATTCCCTCCCACAGATACCATAGAAAGTGCGGAAACTAGTTTCCAAACTGCGGCGAAAGTGGCGCCGCTTCATTCTTTGTAATAATTAATCCCACTGTACCTTCTATAGATTGGGAGACGCATATATTCAATCCTGGTGGGAGGGATAAAGTGATTTCCGAGGCGTTTGTACACACTTTTACATCAGAGTCATTGTTTCAAATAGCATTTGCACCAAATAGAGGAGAAGGTATTCTTGGAATAATATCGACAAATATACCTCATCAGGTAATAAACGTGAGCACCGTCGAATGAATTAGTGACCATAGGTTAGTAACTGCAAAATCTTCTTTGAATACCGCTGAAATCTTTAAAGGGCCTTAACTTTTAATTTTTAAAAGATCTGATTTTGATGGGTTTAGGATTCATCTGAAAAATGCTTCACCTGCGTTTCAAGAATCATTATCAAAGTTAAATGTAGGTGGTACTTGGAAAGCTCTTCTTTCGCTCGTATCCTCGGAAGTGAATAGCTACATCCCTAGTGAAACAAAAAAAAAGTAGATAGCGACCGCGATGGTATGACGCGGAAATGAGAAAATCATTGAGGCGACAAAGAGCGTGACATACTAAAATGACCTGCCACCACGCTAATGAACGCGTGGTTTAATTAAAAAATAGTTTTTTTTAATTCCGCCACGAAGGAAACGGTCAGGAATGCATTCAGCAATTATCAAAGGAAAAACACAAGTAGATCAGTTAAGGGATATCCCAAAAGGATTATGGTCTCATTTTAAGGAAGTTCAAGGTAAAAGATCTACCGTATGTTCGTTGAGAAACGATAATGGAGATAAGTTGACAAGTTCCGATAAAGCAAATTCGTTATATTCCTACTTCAAGAGCGTGGTCACCGGAACTTCTGATAACTCATCCTAGACAGTGGTCAATCTCTGCATAGGAAAGATGCCGCCTATTGACATTAGTACGCACGGAATAGGAAATATATTGAAATCGCTCAGTCTAAATAAATCACCTGAACCCGACGAAATCCCTTCTCGCGTGCACAAAGAACTCTCCTCAGATATCGTTCCATATTTGCAGTTAATATTCAGTAAATCCATCGAGCAACACAAAGTACTTAATGACTGGAAAATTTCTGATGAAACGCAAAGATTTAAAAGTGGAGGCAAGGAAGAGCCCTCGAAATACGGACCGATATCTTTAACGTCCATCTCATGCCAAGTCCTTCGACATATCGTAGACAGCTCAGCAATGAAACACCTAGATGCGCAAAAGTGTTAATGAGAGCTCAACATGGATTCAGGAAAAGTAGACCATGCGAAACCCAGTGACTGCTTTTGTCCCACGATACTTAAGTCTTCGAAGAGGACAACATTCAATTAGACGCGATCTATCTTGATTTCAAAAAAGGTATTGACAATGAACCCCACGGAAAAATGATAATGAAACTGAAGCCTTACAGCCTAGATGAAGATGTCATTTCCAGGATAAGAGAACTTTTGAGCGACCGCTTGCAGAGAGTAAGTAGTATTGGACGGTGAAGTCTCCAACGAGGTTGGAGTCACTTCTGGCGTCCCTCAGGGAAGTGCCATAGGCCCACTCCTATTCCTTCTTTATGTAAAAGACACTGGTGAAATAGTCCACAGTAAGCTACGATTATTTGCAGAGGAGGCTGTAGTTTACAGAGAAATCCGTTCCAGCAAAGACAAAGATGAACTAACGAATGACCTAGCTGCTATCCAAGCATGATACGATGCATGGCAGTTTGAATTAAATTAGAAAAATCATAGGATTCGTAGTAGTTTGGGAGGGCCAAGATCCAGCCAGGTATACTGGACCCAAACAATGGTCGAGCGCGACCCTTTTTCGAACCCTTTCCTCTGTCACCCAGAGGTTATCCGGGACCTCGGGAGACGGCTTTAACAGCACGAGCTCACCCCTACAGATATCACCTGTTGTAGTAAATTTTTTGCTTTTTTAATTCCAATACTTAGCGGTAAATAAAGGCGCTAATCAAATTCCTCGCGGTTGAGCGATTAAATTCGTCTTTTGATCGAGATTCTACGACGAAAAATAAGTATTTTAGGAAAAGTGATAAAATTAACGCCGATGGCCTCCATAGATTTCCAACGCCGAAATTTTGTGATGGGAGGGGAAAAGTAATATAATCCTTTCTCTTCCCCCACTCCACTTTTTAGCTTGACCACGTGTATGAGCGTATCCGAAATTCTGGCGGAGACCGCAAATATGTTTGGCAGAGTGAGAGTTTTAACCATCGTACACTATTTTATTTAATATCGTAAAAAACCCTAGGTCGGGAAGAATCACAGAACACACTAAAAAAAAGGATAAAAAACATTCACAGTTAGTACTAAATTTTCGGTGGTGTATTACCACCTTCCTCAGAGTTAGGTAAGAGACTGTAGGTAAAGGATAGCTGAGGGAAGGGGAAATAGTGGGGAGGTAGGGTCCAAAGAGGGGGGAAAGAGTGTGTTGAGGTAATTAAGGGATTATCGATTGATATTTAAGCCAGGAGGAAGAAATGCTTTGAATAGCCATATGTACGTCAATTCAATGGAATTAAGTTTGAGTGGGTGGTCTGTGGGGGGAAGGGAGGCCAAAACTGATAGGTACATTGTAGCAATCATTGAATTGACGCCGATGCGTGGCCGCATGTTTCGCCACCGGGAGGGACGCAAAGTGAGAGGAAGTGCACGATGCCCTGTGGTTATTGATTTTTAGGTTGAGGGGGGTTGAGGATTTGCCTATATAAAAGGAGGGACAGTGTTGGCATTGAATGAGGTAAACTGCATTCTTGGAAGTACAGGAGGCCGCAAGGGGTGGTGGTAGAGAGGAGACAAGATGACTAGGGATAGAAGGAGGGGCAAAAATTGGGGAGGTCTTGCATCTAGGACGACCACAGGGCGAAGTAGTGGGTGACTTCTGTAAGGGATTAGTTGAGCGGAATAAATTTGAAAGGTTTGCAGGTCGTCTGAATGTGACAGTAGGGGGTTTGGGAAAAAGATTGGCTGTCGACTTATTATTTTTAGAATAGGGAAGAGGTCTTTGAGGATAGATTGCAGGGATTGTATTCCAGGAAAGTAAGTGGTGCAGAGGGTAAGGTCACGTGGGTTGTTTCTATTGCATGGTTCAGGGGGACAGTTTGCTGGGGGGGGGGGGGGGGGGGTTTGAGAATTTTTTTATACAGGAGGGACTCTGGGTAGCCTCTCTGGAGGAGGGAACGGTGAAGGTTGTGAAGAAAATTATTCAGGGCATCAGGATTATTACAAATACGGTGGCCTCGAATGGAAAGGGAATAGGGAAGGGAGCGTTTAGGGTAGGAAGGATGACAACTGCTAAAATGAAGGTACTGCCGCTTATTTTGGGTTTTACATGGACAGAGGTGAGAAATTTGTTATTGACAAGGGAGATATTGACATCAAGGAAGGTAATCTGCGAAGTAGAAATGGTTGATTTTAATTAAATAGTTTTATTTTTTTATTAGATAGATTTATTTAATATTGTACTTTCGGATCTGCATCTACATAACTCAGTGAGGGAAATTCAAACAAGGCAAACCATTTCCTTTCTCCGCCGTCCAAATACGCACCGATCACCGAGTCTCCCCAAGCCAGAGTATGACTCGCGATGAACTCCGTAGCATGGAGGCGCATTCGACGGCATCATGTGCGCACATTGGGAACGCTACTCTGAATTTTCCTTCGCCTATCTCAACGAAACGGCAAAAATCACTATGGGCTATACCAAGGTTTCTTTTAAGGTATACAAGACAGTAAAGAGATGATTCGAAGGGCCACTTATTTGACTGCAGTTGATTTTGAAGAAGTTTTTCCGGAATGACTGACGAGCACATTGCCAGAACGCGTTTTTCTTTCGATCGAGAATGATATGTTCCTTAGGGTGGGCCGAAAATAGGTTTTTTTCCCTGATAAAATTTTCCCTATGCGGGAAAGTTGCGAAATGATGTAAGGATCTCGCACACCAAATTTTTTTCAAATCGGATAATATTAACCACTGCCGCCCGAGCTGTAAAGTTTAAAATTTTGCGAAAAATCAGGCTGATTTCAGAATCAAACGGCTATGAAGACGAGGTTGGCAAAAATGAGTTGTGTTGTGCGGGTGGTCTATACTATAATTTTGTTGTTAATTCATAGACATTTTTTTAATCATAGATTTTGTCAAAAAAACTTCAAATTTCATTTTAATAAACAATAAAAATGTATCCACTCTTTGATATAATCCGTTATCCCATATTTTCATAAAATTCGTCTTCATAGCCGTTTGATTCTGAAATCAGCCTGATTTTTCGCAAAATTTTAAACTTTAGAGCTCGGTCGGCAGTGGTTAATATTATCCGATTTGAAAAAAAAATTGGTGTGCGAGATCCTTAATTCATTTCGCAACTTTCCCGCATAGGGCAAATTTGATCAGGAAAAAAAACCTATTTTCGGCCCACCCTAAATTGTTCCTATCTTGATTTAAGATGCCTTTGTTAGCAGGCGAAAGGGGGAAAAGAAGTCAGCTTGTGTGAGGCAGGCTTATTCGTAGTGGAAACGTAGCGAAAGATGAATAAAAATTGAAGCATCGTGTACTACTCTGAGAAACGCAACAGAGGCATTGAAAAATCGTAGAAGACATCCACCTGAGAAGTGACCGATTAGGACCTAGGTGTACAACCTGAGATGTTTTTGCTTGCGGATAATAAATCGAAATGCTGCTGAGATTTCAAATTTAATAAAAGGAGAGATATTGTCCCAAGTGAAGTGTGAATTCAATGGAGTATATTTTTCGTTCTTCATTTTTTTCCGCATTAACTAAGATATTTTATTTGACCCTTAAATACTGTCAAAAATAATTTGACATCAATATGTCAAGCATTGATTTAATGTTACGAAATTGGTTTTCAAAAAATTGGAAGGAAAGTGAGGTATCAAATTGCAGAAAATAAAAGTTTTTTTTGCCACTAGCCAGGAATAAATAAAATGTTGATTTTGTTTTACGAGTTATGGAATTTACCCCAAAAAAGTTTGTGTCGTCAATCAAATTTGTAGCAATCATTGAGGAAATTTTCAGCCACAATTGACGCACTAAAACCTTTTAAAGTGATAATTGTTTAGGTATCACTGGTCAACGTAGATATTTTTCTAGAGACGTTGTTGCGTGATCTAAGACGTATTTTTCACGCTGATTCCGAATCTATGATTGGATTCTTTATATCACATCTAGTTTCTTTAGGACAGCTTAATGTATGCTTTTGCTTTTACGAAAGTGGTACCTTTATTCATTTATATATCGTGATAACATGAGCTAGTGAAAATAAAACTTTCCTGCCAAAATATGTTGTCCTACGACGTTATGCCTTCCTATCCTGTCCAAATATGTTTAATGCTTTATCTTATCGGTTTCTTCTAAGCAATGCTGACTCAGCTGCCTCTTCACATCAGCAAGTGACGAGCTGTTGGCGCGTGAAGACGTTTGTTTTCTCTGAAGATAGTTTGAGAATGTTGTTTCTCACAGGAAATTACAGTATTACAATGTAATCGCATAGAAGTGGCTTAGCTTTTATCAGGCTTAGATAGTGCTTAAAACATCCTGATGACTTTTGTTATTTATACGGTGAAATTACTTTTAAGTCTCAGAGGCGGAAAATTACTCCCTTTTTCAGAGTGTTATAAGCTTCATGTTGACTGCCTGTTGGGTGGCCAAGTTTAAGGATGGGCTCCCTATGTGTTGTGTGGCCCCATTGTAGAGCCTTTTACTGGTTGCACTAAGGGAAAACGTCATAAGGAATTTTTCGTCTCCAGGAATTGGCAGATCATTTTTCATACTGCTATTTTTGTTGAAAAAAATGAAAGGAATTACACCGAAGTCAAAACGCAGTAAAATATCCAGACAAATTTGAATCAGCGATACTACCGTTCCCTCACTCCGAAAATTTACAACAGCCGGATTCAATGGAATAAGTTAATATAAGCGAAGATTCAGAAAGTAATCAAGAAGGTGATAATAAGGATTCGGAAACTCGAAGAATTTTGGACCGAGTACATCTGATGGACCTCATTGTACAACGCAAGAGAATGTAAATGATCTAGTGCACGATTAAAATTTTATCCAAAAAGGAAGGTGAAATATTAGGACCACTATTAAAGTGTCTCGCGGCTGAGCTTAAAGCCACCGAGGGCGTCCACCGGGTTGCGGATGGTGGGTCGACCTTTAGATACAGAGGTTAGCTGCGAGATAAGCGAGTTCTTTCATCTACATCTACATCTACAAATTACCCTGCGAGCCACCTCTAGGGTGTTTGGCAGGGGGTGATCGTTCACCAGCATGCAGCATGCATTTGGACTCCCACATGCACACCACACCGTCCAAGAAACGTCCCGTATAATAACAAACTATACTACTATATGCTGTTAGAAATAGAATATAGAATAGAAATTCAGAAACATGCAGTAAGTTTAACATAGGTTAGAAGGCTACACTACAAGTCATGCAATCTATTTACGCGTTCTATTGCTGCCGTTATAATCTCTTATTGATCGTGGAAAAAATGACATTCGGAATCTGTCTGTTCTGCAATCTATCTCTCTTATTTTATTTATATGATCTGATCTTCCGTAGTACGATGGCGTCCGCAAGATATGGTTAACTTCGTCAGAAAAGACACTGCTCTTGAATTTATCTAAAAGGTTTAGTCTATTTTTCAATCTACGGTCCGACAGAGATTCCCATCCGAGTTTATCTAAGAGGTCAGTTACACTAACAAGACTATCGTAACGACCTTTCACATACCTGGCAGCTCTTCTTTGCTCGCGTTCTAACTCTGTTATTAAGCCTTTTTCATGAGGGTCCCAAACACTGGCAGCGTATTCCAAATGTGGTCTAACGAGGGAAAAGTAGCTAATTTCTCTCACTTTGTCGTCGCACTTTCCTAATATTCTTTTAACAAAACCCATTTTACGATTAGCTTGACCGGTTATTTCTCGAATATGTTTATTCCACGATAGATCATTATTGAGTCTAACCCCTAGATATTTCACAGATTCAACTGCCTTTAACTGCGTGCCCCGAATGACATAGTTACGCTGTAGGGAGTTATTCTTCTTCCAGAAATTAATTACGACGCATTTTTCCAAATTTAATTCTAACTGCCAAGCATCGCACCAAGCTTGGATAGCAGCAAGGTCATTCGTTAGATCATCTATATCTTTGCTGAAACGGATTTCTCTGTAAACTACAGCGTCGTCTGCAAATAATCGTAACTTACTCTGCACTACTTCGCCAATGTCGTTTATATAAAGAAGGAATAGGAGTGGGCCAATGACACTACCCTGAGGAACGCCAGAAGTGACTCTAACCTCATTGGAGACTGCACCGTCTAATACTACTCTTTGGACGCGGTTCTAAAAATAACACGCCAGCATGAAGCATTGAACGTGGGCCTTCCGCGTGGTAGCAACGGACTCTATCAACTAGTCTAAATCGGTTGTCGAATCTTTCGTCGAATAAGCAGTCTTAGACAAAAAGCGGCGGTATTCTGAGGGGGTATTGGGCTACCCTTGGGTAAAGTAGGCCATTTAAAAGATACCAAAACCTGTGAAGATACCGTGACTTGGCGACTGGGGGCTGCCAATAATTATGCCTCTCATCACCCGGGGGAGAGGGCAGCAGCTCTTCTTCACATGTGCGGAGGTGGAGACCATACTGGTCGGTACAGCGACACACATTCCACTACGGGCGTGGTAACATTTACTTTAACGGCTGTAGCACTGCGATGTGGAAGGCAAAGGGAAACCACCACATTATCATCCCGAGGAGTCACAGCTACTCCACTCAATTTATATAATGACATGATGGAATTCTCTCGGGTAAAATATTCCGGAGGTAAACTAGTCCCCCATTCGGATCTCCGGGCGGGGACTACTCGAGAGGGTACATCGGTCAAACGAGATAGAATGTTACGGATAGGAACATGGAACGTCAGATCACTTCGTACCTGCGGTAGGCTAGAGAACTTGAAGGTGGAGATGCGAAGAATGAACCTCGATGTATTAGGCATCAGCGAAATGAAGTGGCCCCAGGAAGGAGACTTTTGGAGTGGAAGCTACAGAATGATACACACGGGATCGCTAAATGGTAATGCTGGAGTAGGCATAATGCTTAGAAAGAGCGCCGGGATGCGTGTTAAAAGCTACCTGCAGTTTAATGAAAGGATAGTAATGGTGAAGATAGATACTAAACCCGTAGCTACTGTAGTGGTACAGGTTTACATGCCTACGTCAGATTATGAAGACGAAGAAGTAGAAGATGTCTACCAAGATATAGCGGAAGTTATCAAGCAGGTAACAGGGGAAGAAAATCTTATTATTTTAGGGGACTGGAACGCCGTCGTCGGCGAAGGTCAAGACGGAATATTAACTGGGAAATATGGGTTGGGTAACCGAAATGAAAGAGGAGAAAGGCTTCTTGAATTCTGCACGGAGCACAGGCTAGTGGTTGCCAACACTTTATTCAAAAATCCCCTGCGAAGAAGATACACGTGGAAGATGCCAGGAGACCGTAGAAGATTCCAAATCGACTACATTCTAGTGAAACAAAGATTCAGGAACCAGGTGAAGGACTGCAAAAGCTATCCAGGGGCAGATATCGATAGTGACCATAACTTAGTTATGATGAAATGCCACCTTAAATTCAAAAAGTTGAAGAAAGCCGTGAAAAACATATGGCAGGTTGAAAAATTGAGGGAGGTTCAGCATCAACTGGCTTTTAAAGAGGCTGTAGAAAATAAAATAGGGGAGGATCCGACCAACAAACCAATGGAAGAGACTTGGAAAACCATTAGAAGTGGTCTGCAGGCGGCAGCTGAGGAAGTTCTTGGTAAAAGAAGAGTCGTTTATGAAAAAACCATGGATCACGCAGGAAGTATTAGATCTCATTGAAGAAAGAAGAAAATACAAGGCTGCGAAAACAGAGGAAGGACAGAATCGTTACAAGAGGATAAGGAACGAAATATGTCGTAAAGCGCGGAAGGCTAGAGAAACGTGGATGAAAAGCATTTGCGAAGACGTGCAAAACAATCTTAAACATGGAAAAGTAGAGGCCGCTTATAGGATAGTGAGGAACCACTTTAAGGAAAGGGGCGTAAGATGTAATACCCTTAGGGACAAAAACGGAGAACTATTGATTGAAAACGAAGAAAAAGGGAAGAGATGGAAGGAATATCTGGAAGATTTGTACAAAGGAAGTCGCCTCAGAACGAATGCTATCGAAAACCAGAGGGAAGTGGATGCCGATGACATGGGAGCCCCAATTTTAAGATCGGAATTTGATGCGGCTGTTAGAGACCTCAGGATAAATAAAGCGTCTGGCATTGATGACATTCCTGCAGAACTAATCAAAAATTCAGGAGAGAAGACGTTGAACCAGCTATACAAAATCATTAGTGAAATGTATACGACAGGTGAGAAACCAAAGAATTTCGAGAGGAACATTATAATCCCTATTCCTAAGAAGAAACGAGCGGAGAAGTGCGAAGATTTTAGGACCATAAGCCTTACTACACATGCATCAAAGATATTGACAAGGATCATCTATAGAAGAATAGAACGAAAAGCAGAAGAGTACTTGGATGAGGACCAATTTGGATTCAGAAAAAACAAAGGCACAAGGGAAGCAATATTGGCCCTAAGACTGCTCATAGAAAAGAGAATGGAAAAGAACAAGCCAACATTCGTTGCGTTTGTGGACTTAGAGAAAGCATTTGATAACGTGGATTGGAGCACAATGCTTGGAATCCTAAAGGAAATTGGGGTTCTTTATAATGACAGAAGAATCAACCACAGTTTATTCAAAAACCAAATAGCCGTGATAAAATCAGGGCCCAGCTGTGAAGAAGCAAGAATTAAGAAAGGAGTGCGACAAGGCTGTACATTGTCACCCGTAATTTTCAACGTATACATTGAAAAAGCCATTAAGGAAATCAAAGAAAAGGCATTGGGAGTGAATATCCATGGAGAAAAAATAAGCATGCTAAGATTTTCCGATGACATAGCCTTCATAGCAGAAACAGAGAAGGATTTGAAAAATATTCTGGTTAATATGGTTAGGGTAATGAGTAGATATCAACTGAAAATAAGCACGAAGAAAACCAAGATCTTAGTATGCAGCAGAAGAGAAGAAGTCAAGACCAACATTAAAATAGGGAGGCAAAAACTGATAGAAGTGGATGAATTCTGTTATTTGGGAAGCAAGATAACTAGTGACGGGAGAAGCAAGAAAGAAATTATCAGCAGAATAGCACAGGCGAAGAGAGCATTCCAACAAAAGAGAGACCTGCTTACAGCGGGAAACTTAAATATGGAAGTAAAGAAACAATTTATAAGAACCTACATCTGGAGTATGCTCCTATACGTAAGTGAGGCATGGACAATGACCGCAGCGGAGAAAGCAAGGATAGAGGCCTTTGAAATGTGGTGCTACAGAAGAATGATAAAATCAAGTGGATCGACCGAGTTAGTAACGAGGAAGTCCTAAGAAGGGTAGGAGAGAAGAGAAGCCTCATGAAAACCTTTATAAGAAGACGGAACAACCTTATAGGCCACATCTTGAGACAAGATGGCCTGATGAAGACAATCGTCGAAGGACAGGTGGAAGGCAAGAATGGAAAAGTAAGACCCCGAACAAAATATATGGAACAAGTAAAGAGAGATGTGAAAGAGAAGAAATATGTAGGAGTGAAAAGATTATCTGATAGGAGAACTGAGTGGAGAGCTGCGTCAAACCAATCCTAGGATTGTTGACCAGTGATGATATTAAAGTGTTAGAATTTGCCGGATCCAAATACAATACTTTTGATGTCGTGATCTCGACATGACGAATTTGATTTGATTTTTTTCTCCAGAAAACCGTTTGCTTTTTGAAATGATGTCCTCTCTGTTACGGATACTCTTAATTTCGAATTCAGCACAGATAATTAGCGTTTGTACATTTATTCCCCCTAGGTTATTTTCAAGGCTAATATATTACATAATGGCAATGAGAACCCATTTATACTGTTAACTCATGAAACTGAAATGAAAGAATCTTACGATAATATGTAGTTGCTTAAAAACAATCACTACCAAAAATAAAAATGGAAAATTTGTGGCCACTTAACAGCGATTGCAATTTTACTAGGCTTACAGCTTGGCTTTACCAAATGTTGTTGCTTCAACTGCGAGTGGAATATCAGAGACGGAAAAAATTTTACTTGAACAAAATTGCACGGAACGTTAAGAACTCTTTCCTGGATCCAAAAATGTCCTTTCTCAGCCTTTGGTCGATCCAAAAAATATTCTTTTTCCACTTCTGCATATTTAATAAGGACTTAATAATAATTTTGTGAAATCTGTGGACAATAATGGTGCTGGTTCAAACCTCATCGCTGTTAGAGATGAACACAGTGAGCGTTTCGATCAGGTAATTTAACATATTTAGAAAAATTGTACCAAGGAAATTTCAGCAACACGTAAGAGTATTACTGAGGGACACTGAATAGGGACGTACCAGATGCTAAATATACGAGAAAATCCTATGAAAGTCCCTATTTTTTTACATTTTTTAAATCGCTGTTTATTTGCTTAAGTATCCTTGAACCCTTATTTAATGTGGTTGTCCTAAAGAAACTAAACGCGATAGAAAACATCTGAGCCCAGATTTGGAATCAGGACGAAAAGCACCTCAGGGATCACCCAACAGCATCTCTAAAGGCCTGTTTACACGGTACATTAACTCGTACGGGTTAATGTCTAAATGTATGAACGCGAGAATGAACGCCAAAATGCACCGTGTGTAACCACCCAACTTGTGCGAATGCATGCACAGAAAATAGAACCTGTTCTAATTTGGTTCGTGCATTCGTACATGATCCGTTCCGGTCCACAAAAATCATTCATGCAAGCGTACATTAACTCGTACGTGTTATTGTATCGTGTAAACAGGCCTTAAGACAGAAAAAATAAGTTTTTTTGTTGCCCAGCGTATGTAGAGTAATTCCTGATGCTCAAAATCGCTCCTCGCTGTTGCTGCCTCGCAGATTACGTCTTACGAATATTGAACCCGTAAATTTTCAGAGACGAGAAAATACGGAAGAGGAGATGGGCTTTGGGTGAATTTTATTACGAGTGCCAAAGCAGGTGCGAGGAAGGAACGGAAAGGAGAGTTAGAGGGAGATAGAGGGTAAAAGGAAGGCGCAAATCCTAAGGATATCGAATGCGCCAACATTCTAGAGAGGAGTACGAAATACGTTTGAGCCTGGGTGCGAGGCAGGCAAATTCAACGTCACGACATTGGTGGCTGAAAAAAGGGGAATCGGAAGCCCTTAGAAAGGGAATCCATTCTCCTGCGAAGCGATGGCGGGGGCACAAACTTTGTTGGGATACTTTTTCCCCCATGGTACTAACACCGGTACATTAGAATGAAAAAGACACATGCGGGACTTACTTATGAGGAAACACAAGAAATGCGTGAAAATTATAAAAAAAAGATACAAAGAAAACGCTTAAGATGGCGTTGAGTGAATTCAAAACAAAAATATTGGGCGAATATTAAGATGATAACTCATAAGGCTTTCTGCTCATATGCTAGGGAAGTACAAGGAAATAAAGCTACAGGCTCTTCACTCATAAATGGCGGTGGTGACGAACAATTGAGATTAAGCTAATCTCTTAAATAACGTTTCCCATAGTGTCTTCACTCATTCACGACGAGTATACCATATAATAATACCTTTACCTCGTCTCTGCCAATAACAAATGCCGTCCATATGTATTTCAAGCAGTGGTTTAGAGAAACGACTCAGCTCTATTAATCCGAAGAAATCGATAGGCACCGATCTCATTCCAGTTCGAGGTTATAAGGAATCAGCATCAGAGATAGCTCCTTACTTGAAGATAGTGTTCGAAACAATTTCTAGCAGCCCCTAAAGATTGGAAAACAGCAAACGTCAAGCCTATATTTAAAGTTGGGGATAGGGAAACGCCAAGTAATTTCCACCCGATTTCACGGACTTCTATTTCTTGCAAAACATTGGAACATTTTATTTTCAGTTCGATTATGGGTCTAGTAGATAGCCAAAATCTGTTAGCAAAAGAACAGCACGGATTCAAAGTGGCGATGACAGTCCTTAATAATGACCTGGCGGTCGAAACGCGTCATTCTTTCAATGATAAACCTGTGGAAAAAATCCATCTCTCTGTTCTTTCAATACTATTACTCCAAACGGTCATAAAATATTACGCATGATGACAAAATATGCGTGTACCTTCCTGAAAAGGCCAAACATGACAACGGTTGGTTATTGCTAGAGCAATCCATGAAAGATTAGGAAAATAGAAAAAAAAATATAATCACAGAGTGGATCTAGCGATTGACGCCATTAATTTTATTCATCAATATAACACCCTGCGAGCCAACTCAGGTTTTTTTTTTGGCAGGGGGTGGCCATCCGAGTTCAACTAAGAGGTCAGTTACAGTAACAAGACTGTCGTAGCGACTTTTCACGTACCTACCTGGGAGCTCTTCTTTGCACGCGTTTTAACTCCGTTATTAAGTCTTTTCCATGAGGGCCCCGAACACTTGAAACACTTTAAAACTTGAAAAAAAACGAGCGTTGTGTGACAGGGATTGTTAATATAATATGAAATGCATCCCTCGAGGACCATTTCAGCGTTTAGCAGGGGATAATTCGAATAAAAATGGAAGCCAGCCAAGGCCGAGTAAATCATAACAAAATTAAGTATTTAAGTGATACAAAATATACTCATAAGTACGATTAACATATTTAACAGTGCTATCATAATTAATATGCATTGACTCCTAACTTGCCCGCTTGACTCCTTGAATTTCCGGAGCGCTAAAAATGTCATTGCTGCGTATTTAGATATTTTTCTTGCCTTGCCCTCTATTTATTAATGATGAAAAATTAGCATCAGAGAACTCTTATTAGGCACAGTATTAGAATTAGCCTTCACAAAACCACAATCCGAAGGCATTTCTCACCACGGCATCTACAAATTCAAGCACGGCTCGGATAACGGCGTTCACCGAAAGCGTGCAGTCAGCGAAGTAGCTGTGTGTGACGTCACAGCCATTCGATCCTGACCTCCCGCCGAAACTGGCCGTTTTAAAGGCGCACAAATTTCAACGGAGCACAAAAGAAAATGTAATGCACCTATTGCAGAATTTCTTTCACCAATGTGAATTATTAGCCAAAACTCACCGTTATCATCTACTTAAATGGGTATTTTCGTTTGAGGTTAACACCCCTATTGGCTTGAAAATACAAAGGTAGATAAAATTTGTTATTCTTCGGAAAACTTATTAAATTTTTTATTTACTTTGAAACAAGAGATAAAGTTACGTGGATAGAAGAAGAAACTCTTGTCTTACTGATTTGGAATTGGTTTCTCCAAGCTGCAATTTGATTTTAATTTTGATGATGGTAACAAAAATGTCTCTGGTAGCTAACTTAAATATTCCAAAGAGCAAATCAATGACGTACATTGGATCTTTAGGTATTCCTAAGTACCTCTTGCGGTAACTTCATTATTAAGTCAATTATATTATTGTTTCCACCAACTCCAAAACTGCCAGCTGAGTATGTGCTCGAGAATATTTCATCAACAAAAATTATGTTTGGCGACTGTATGGCAATCTCTGGTGTACTAAATGTAAGACTAAGTTGGCATCAATTAACTTCGGTGATCATTGAATAGTAGTATAAACATTATTCTTAATCTTTCGTAAATTATTTTCCTTCAAATGATCCAATAAAAATTGTTTTCGATCGAAATCCGTTCGACTTATTTAGGAAGACCGCAAGTAAAACAGTATATCACATTAACTGACGTTATAAATCTAATATATAAAAATGGAATTTAACATACATTTAAAACTAACATTAAAATGATATTCACAGCAATAATACTATGTTTTTCCGCTGATTTTTGGTCATCTCGCCTTGCTGCAGTAAATCATTTCCTTGGCATACTAGAATTAAGGGGCATTGCATTGAAACGTTCTCTCGGATTTCTCATTGTGGTCGATTTACAAAGCGGTAGAAAGCAATATATATATATATATATATACATACTCTGTGGCATCGGACGCTTCGAATCGAGCTCCCGAAAAAAGCGAGTTTTTGTGTGGTTTTTTTTACCTCCCGACCTACTTACTACGTACTGTCGAGAGCGTAAAGTTTTCATCTTTCCATTGGTGTTAAAATCATTATCGTACGCCTCATAGTATAATTTATATTAGTGTTTTTGTGTTTCTGTCAACTCGACTTGCAGTCGCCGGCGGACTCGCCACCTGCCGCCCGGGCTTTGGCCCGGTCGGATGCGGCGGACAAAACATCGCGATCAGCTGATGTAGCCACAACTATCTACACTTCAACTCCAATCTCTAATACTACTCCTGCAATCATCCCTGCATGCAGCATGCCATCTACTCCACCTACTTCACCTAAGAAGACAGCGAAAGGTTCGCCAATACGCAAAATTAATCAACTTAATTGTCCTGATGATTCTTCTGACTCATTACCGCCAAGCACCGTCCTACGCCGGGAGCATGGAGCGCTCGTGGCTACAACGGCTGTACCGTTATCACCTGAAAATTTAAATACGGTAACTACATGTGCTAAAAGTGAAAATATTACTAAAGTTATTAGCAGTGAAAATGTGCTCAGTCCAATTTCGAGTGTTGGAGGGGTGGGGGGAGCCAATCCCCTTTCCACAGCTGGGAGTACGTCACTCCAAGTGACCTTGAAGCCGGCTTCGCGAAGCATTGGCTATGCCTCGCCAACCACTGCAACCCCACCCCTGCCGCCTACTGCCCCCACCTCCCTTGTCGACGCGTCGGACGAGCTCATCGCAAGACGGCCAACCGCCCCGCCTGCCTCCTCTACCGCTCCCGCAACTCAACGACGCCGCAGCTACGCATCTGCCGCCAGGCCGTATGACCACTATGGCGGTCCGTCGGGCGCGCAGTTCTCAACAGCGGCGAAAACTGTCTTCGCCTTCCAGACAAAGAAGATCGTTCCCTCGGATTCCGGTCCGAATAAAAAGAAAGGAATTATTTTATCTGCTATACCTGATACTTCCATTCACACTTACGTACTAAAACTCGGGGAAAAACTTGGAGGGGGGCATAACATTACGCATGCGACCAGACTGGCTCATCAAAGAATTTGTATTTATTTAAAATCGGAGGAGCTGGTCGAACAGTTTATTGCAAATTATGGTGGATTATCAATAAATAATACCTGGGTTGAGGCAAGGCGAATGGTAACCCGCACCGAGAAAATAACACTGAAAAAAGTTCCTCCTGAAGTAAGTGATGCTGATTTGGCTGATATTCTTAGCCAAGCAGTGCAGATTGTATCCCCTTTTTACTCCCTTACACTCGGCGTCAAAGATGACGGCTATAACCATATTGGTTCATGGAAAAGAACGGTATATGTAGTCAGGCGGGAAGGAATTGTTCTGCCTGATTCCTTCCTTGTCGAAATTGGAGATACACCGCACCGAATTTTCATTGAACATAATGACCACAGATGTAATACTTGCAATAAGCATGGTCATATTTCCAAAGATTGCCCACATTCCCTATTTTCACTGGCGGAAGCAGAAACCAACGAGGAGATTGATGCTACAGAGCGGCTAGAAATTCCCGCTCCACCCCCACCTCCTCCTGAACCACAATCCCTCTCCGTTTCGGGAATCGCACAGCTATCCACCATAAACCCTGACCCCGTGCCTTTGTCATTGCATGCAGAACCCTCAACCTCTAAAAATCTTCCTGGTCAAGAAAAGGAAAAAGATCCCCCTAGTATCACTGTTCGGTCACAATCACCTTCTCGTGACTTTATATCCGAGTCTCATGAGAGGGACTCTGATAGTCAATCTTTTTGCTCCCTTTCACTCCCTCTGAATGCTGAGGATCTTTATGATGATCCTGATATTGGCACAGCTTCTTTACTGGACAGGACGGGTAAGAGGAAGAATCCTGACGATCACCGAAGTACGAGGGAGGCCGGTGGATCGCCGCAGAGGAAGAAGGGGAGTAAAGTTAAAAATCCAGACTTTGAGGGTCTCAGACAGATTGAAGAGTTCTATTTTGAACATCCTGATTTCAGTTCAATACCCTATCCTCGATTAGAAAAATATTTATCCGGGGTAAAGCGGATGGATCCGCAAAGGAAGGCCAAAGAACTTCTCCTCGATGAGGAGGAACTGTTAAATACGTTAAAAGAAATAGTACAGGGGAAAATTGTGAAGGAACAAGCTTTAAAAAATAGACTTCACAGGCTTGTCAGTGCTTTGTCAATAGATAAGAGGTAACTACCCTTCATCGATTTTTACACACATTTATTTATTTATTTAATTTTTAACTATTTATTCATACATAGCACTAGGAATAGGAGAGGATGCATGAGATTACATTCATGACCTTGAATGTGCGTTCAGTACGGAGCCAATATAAGTGGGCTCAGTTGTCGTTGTTTATGAATAAGCATAATCCCGACATACTTCTCATACAAGAGGCAAACACTGACTTTCCCACAATGCCTTCATTGCCAAATTACACTTTTTACTTTAGCACACCTGTTATTCCTCATGTCGGTGTTGCCTTTGCGATTAAAAATAATATTGGAATATCCTCTCTTTCGACCAAGGTTATTTTCCCAGGTCATGCCCTGGGTTTATGTATGACCATAACGTATCCAGAACGTCATACGTTTTTGCTGGTGACTTATTATGGGCCTCATGATCAAGACCGTGCAGTAGAGCTGGTACATGAGGTGAATAGGTACATAGAGGCGGCCTATTCACAATCAAGAAACCATAACATTTGGGTTGTGGTAGGAGGAGATTTTAACTGTACCATGGCTCCTTCTATAGATAGATCATCTGGAATAGAGACACATGCTAGGTATGTCTCAAAATTGAGGCAGTTGATTAATCAACATCGACTCGTGGATGTTTGGCGAAGACTTAAACCTAATAAGCCTGGCTTCACCCATTTTTACCACCGAGGTGTACATACTGCATCAAGGTTGGATAGATTTTATATGACGGACACCAGAGTGCAGTCAGTGCATAAAATATGCATTGAATCTAGCTTTTCGGACCACAGAGCTGTGTCAATGCGCCTCATTATTTCAGATAGGAAGAAACATATTCCTTACTGGCGATTTGATAATGCTTTGCTTGAAAATGATAAATACTGCTCCTATGCAAAGCTTTTGATCAAATCAATAGCAGACACACAGGTCCATAAAAATCCATGCGTAGCTTGGGAGCTTCTCAAACAGGAGATAAAAGAGCATGCTGTTACTTACAAAAGAGGATTACGAATGAACTTATCCGCTGAGACCGAAGAAGGTTATTATACTCGTGAGGCTAAAGCCATTGTGGCAAGAGCCGGTTGGGAAAACATCATTACGAATGACACGCCCTCAGCGACACACCTAGCCAAATGGGCTTCTGGAACACAACCAAAGCCAATCCAGAAACTAAAGATTGATGGGCAGTGGGTTGAAGACCCAGAGATTTTGGCGGCTACCCTGCATACACATTTAAAAAATGTTTTTGGCTCAGAGTTAAATATCTCTGAAGACGTCTCAAGTCAAAATAATTTTTACTCTACTCTTGATGTGATCGAGGAAGATAACTCTTTCCACTTGGAAGCTACACTAGAACCCAATGAGCTATTTAACGCTCTCAGGAGTCTCAAGAAAAACAAATCCCCTGGAGTAGATGGCTTAACAACAGAGTTTTATTTAAAATTCTGGAGGGAATTAGAAAAACCCTTTCTCTCAATGTTGAATGCGAGCTTCGCACGTGGAAAATTGCCTCGATCTACATCTACAGCCTTACTTGTAATGATACCTAAGATAAAAAATGTTGAAACACTAAATGACCTAAGGCCTTTGTCAATCACAAATTGTGACTACAAAATCATTGCGAAATGTCTATCCAATAGGTTGTCTCAGGTAATTTCCACAATTATATCCGCCGAGCAATCCTATTGTGTGCCTGGCAGAACGATATTCGATGCAATTTCGACAACACGTGACATTATTCGATGCTATAACGAAAGTGGTGAACCTCTGGCTGTGCTATCCTTAGACCAGGAAAAGGCCTTTGATAAAGTCAATCATCAACATCTTTTTCGGGTATTTACCAAGAGTGGTTTTGGTTCTTCTTTTACTAATATGATACAGACCTTGTATACTGGTGCGGAATGCATGGCCAGGGTGGCTAATTGCATAACTGCTCCTTTTCCATTCAAAGTAGGGATTCGACAGGGCTGTCCCTTGTCAGGTCAGCTCTACTCTCTAGCTTTTGAGCCTTTCATCAGAAAGCTGAAAACTCACTTGCAACCAATTGAAGTAGGGAATTTTATAAAATCCAGAATTGTATGTAGCGTCTATGCTGATGACATTAATATTTTCATCACAAGGGAATGCGATTTCAATAAGGTATTAAGCATATTTAAGGCCTTTTCAAAAATTTCGGGTGCTAAGCTAAATCTCAATAAATGTAACGGTCTCTGGGTTGGTCGATGGAAAACCCGGGTAGACTGTCCTCTAGGCGTTGCATGGTCGACTAGAGGTTCGAAATGCCTTGGTGTCTGGATTGATACTGACCCCATACGCGGAGATGCTAAAGTTGAGGAGGAAATAGCTACGAAGTTAAAAGAGACAATGAACAGATGGAAAGTGAGAACCGGTTCAATGTCCTTGAGAGGGAGAGTACTGGCTTGTAACCAGTTTATTGCTCCAAGAATATGGCATGTACTTCAGGTTTTTACCCCGGGATCAGCCATGGTGAGGAGACTACAATCCTTACTGGTTGACTTCGTGTGGAATGGCAGGAAGCACTGGCTTCGTGCAAATGTAGTGACTGCACCCATTAACGAGGGCGGCCTTGGGCTCGTAGACTTGACCACAAAAATAATGGCATTTAGATTCCTTACAGCACAACGTTTATTATTAGAAAAGGATATCAGCCCTTGGAGAGCTCTTGCGTTGCAAAGAATGGAAGCAACCTCGGGCACTGGAAATGCTTACGCTCTCCTCTCTGGAGCGAAAACAATCTACCTTAATCAAACAAGTGACAATTATTACTATTCCCTTTTAGAGTCTTGGAAATCTTTTGATGTACAGCCCCTGATGCCAAGTAATGATAGAGGATCTGATCGACCTCGCTTGACTGGGTGGCCTCCCCCTGATTTAATGCCAACCTTCGTGTTTCACAGCAAGATACACAAATTATTTATGAAATTGCCTTTAGTCAAGCGAAAAGCGTACAAAGAAACATTATATATCAAAAGCTCTGAAACATGGCCTCTGAAATCGAAGGAAACTGATGAAAATGTGCAATGGTTAGGAATCAGAGGGTGGCCAACCCTTGGTTTAGACGCTGATGTGTCGTGGAGACTCTGCCATGGTGCGTGGGCGGATGGTGTGTTCCTCCACCGGATTGGAATAATTCGGACATCAGCCTGTCCCTGGTGCCCTGGTCAAGAGGCTACAGCCTGGCATTTGACATTCCTATGTAGTAAAACGCGCTCGATGTGGAAGGCTGTCGTAAAATCAGTAAAATCACTGACTGAATTAGAGCAAATACCGCTACTTTTCTTATATTCAGGGTTACCAAGGCAGAAAAAATTTGATGCTAAGGGAGTTAGGCTAGCAAATTTTCTTGTATCTCTAGCCAAATCAGCAGTGTATCAAGATGTAACACTTTATTTTAGAGGAAAAGTAGATTTTGTGAACTATTTGCCTTCTGTAAAAAAGAAATTATTGAGAAGGTTAAAGTCCGAAGAAAGCTACCATCGGGCTAATGATTCCATTACAGAATATCTAGCCTTTTGGGGGTATAAGGATTACCTCATAAATTCAAGGACTGGAGAGCATAACAAAAATGCTCTATAATTTAGTTCATTTATAGTAAAAGAAGGAAAAAAAATCCTCTCTGAGATGCAATTTTGAGTAATTAGAAGCACATTATTACCTAACATGATTTGATGCTTGGAAACTAAAAATTCCCACACCTTGAGAGATAATAATAATAATAATAATAATAATAATAATAATATATAGGCGTATATATATATATATATAGGCGTATATATATATATATATATATAGGCGTGTATATATATATATATATACGCCTTCTTCCTAATTCCCTCCATTTTCACCCTCGTTATTTTTTCGCAGACGAAGGATCACAGGTTTGTTGACGGGGTCAACGGGTTCCGCGAGAAGTTCGCTGTGTGTGACGTCAGCATGCCTTCGGCAACCATCGTGCCCTCTCGGAGCGTTTGAGCCGACCCTCGTTTTCCACACTTTTCGCTTAGCCTTTTAAGGGTTAAATTTTTTAATAAAAAAGCGCTGAAACTGCCGCCAGTATCCCCTCGGTGTGTACCTTAATTTACGATAGTAAAAAAAAATTGGTGAACAACCCTATTGTTAGCCGCGTCCGGCATTCCATACTATCAGGGGCTGCCGCGGACTGCGCGCGCCGCAAAACATCGATTTTTATTTCGCGTGATACTAACGGTAGTTGTTGATTTTTTTGGATGGACACTCTAAAACGTTTGATGTAATTTTAACTTAAATATCTCGAGGTAACTCGGAGATCCTTCTTTTTATAATCGTACGTGAACACAAAATTTCGACGAAAAACAGAGTCCTACAATTTGTCAACTTGTATCGAATCAACTATAAATATCGCAAGACAGCGAAGAAATTAGGTTATAAGAAATGTAAAATAAATGTGACCCTAAATAAATTATATCTTATACACCATTCACTTGCTAAAAGATTCACTTCCCAACGTCCGTCGAGCACGGTAATCCCCTTGGCCTGCTGCAAGCACCGAACTGTGCCGCACGTTAGAAATATCGATCTTTATTTCGGCGTCGCAGGTGGTCGCAATTCTCCTTTTGGTATCGTACTCTATGGGTTTTGTTGTATATGTGGTGTCAATATCTCGGGGTAACTCGGTGATACTTTTTTGTAATTGCACATGAACACCAAATTTCGACAGAAAACAGGGTCCACCATTTTGTATCATATCGACGATAAATATCGCAAGAAAGTGAAGAAATAAGGTTGTATGAAATGGAAATGAAATGTGGTACCAATATAATATAGTTTGTAGACAATTTATCTAATTTAAAAGATTAAAGGTCCAACATCTGTCGATCACGATATTCCCCGTGGCCAACAGCGAGCTGCGAACTGTGCCGAACGTTCGAAAAACCGATTTTAATTTCGGCGTCGCAAGTGGTCGCAATTCTACTTTTGTTATCATACTCTACAGGTTTTTGTTGGATATGTGGTGTAAATATCTCGCGGTAACTCGGTGATCCTTTTTTTTTATAATCCTAAACGAACACAAATCTTCGACAAAAAACAGGGTCCACTCTTTTGTATCGTATCGGCCACAAATAATACACCTGAGTCGTGAAATTTGCCAAGAATTAACAACAATAAATCACATAATAATATTATAAGCTTTTGTTTGTATTGAATCACTACAGAAGGTGTGGCATTAGTTTAACATTCTGAATTTCGAAAAATATTCAATGAGGGCAATTTTTGCGAAATTTGTTCAAATTTGAGGCCAAGTAATTTGTTTAAAAATTTATCTAAATGTCTACTTTGTTTAAATTTAAATTTATCTAGTTTGTGTCAAAAAATGCACTAATGTGTTGACAACAGCAGTGTAAAGTTTCAAATTCCGCATTCAAAAAATCGATTTTGAGGTTTTGTCCAGCTTTTTTCGATTTCAGCCCACTGCGTGATCGTCTTCAAGGATTCCTGAGCTGAGATTCCCTTTCAGAATACAATGAGCTTTGCGTTAATTTTTCCGCCTCTGTACTAAGGGGGAAGATTTTATTTGCAGGCTTTTTACATCGATGTAGAGATGACTTTAACGTGCTGGGTAATATCCTTAGCATGGATTGTGTCTAGCATGTCGACTTTTATCACATGTTATTGAACATGATCGCGAATGATTATACCTCATGAATACCTCAAATTAACGTCTTAATGTGTCTAAATACACAAACATCACCTTACCGCTTTAATATCCATGATAATAGGCTATTCAATCATTATCTTTGATGCACCAGCCTACGTATAAGATTGCAATTTAAAGCAGAAATAAACAGAAAAATGAACGCAAACAAAATTAAAACATTCGCCATCACAAATTATGAAAATAAAATCATTTCAACCAACCTTTCTTTTATGCTAGGCCTGATTAAGAATCTTTCAACTGCAAAGGTGTGTTGGTATAAACAAAAGAGGAACGACATCCGTTCGATAGATTACGAAACGCTTAGTAAATTCTATCGAACCAAATTTGCATTACAATGTAGAGTTTGATATTTGTTACCAAACACGCAGGAAAATCCGTAAAATTAATCATAACTTCGATCAAAGTTACCAAACTCTGAATCGTATTGAATTAATTAAGTTATTTTTACCAAACGCTTTCGTGCAACTGACCAAATTATGAAATATTAAAATGTTTGATGAAATAAATATCAAGAGCATTTGGTAAAATAAATCAAGTGCTTAGTAATGTTCATCAAAGTTTAATTATACTTAATAAAAATACTCCCTATCACACCGGGTTGATAGTCTTAATCAATTTTTTTCCGTGTGCACAACGCTCAATAACCAAGAAAGCAATGCGAAATGAAATTCGAAATTTCAAGAAAAAAGTACCTACTCGATGAATTACTAGAAAAAAATGCGAAATCCTTTTGGTCGTATGAGAAAGAGCTTCCGGGAAAATCTTCAACCGTAGATTCGTTATTTGATAAAGATGGGAAACTTGTCACCGAAAATATTGAAAATGCTAAAACGTTAAATTCCCACTTCGAAAGCATATAAACTACAGAAGATACCAAATTCAATTTATACGTCCCATTTACTGAGGAATCGATGAAAGAAATCTCTGTACCTCGTGATGGGATAACTAAATAACTAAGATCAATAAAGAATAGTATATCTCCGGGTACCGAGAGAATACCCGCGCGTGTCGTCAAGGAGTTTGCTCCACAAATCGCACCTTACTTACAGATAATATATTCAAGAAGTCTCTGAAGTCTGAAATCCGAAGGAAAGTTACCGCTAAACTGGAAAATTGCAAGCGTAACCACGATATCCAAAAATGGAAACAAACATGACCCAGACAACTATCAACCATTTTCATTAACAACGATTATAGGATAGATACTTGAGCATATCGTCGTTAGCAACATCATGACTTGCTTGGGCAGTCGGAACTTCCTCTATGGCTGTCAGCACGGATCCCGAAAAGGTAGATCATGTGAAACACCGCTCGAGCTCTTTATACACGACGTTCTTAAATCTGGTGAATCGAAAACATAAAATGATGCATTGATTTTAAGAAAGCTTTCGACATGGTCCATCACAACAAACTTTAATGCAAATCACAGTCATGCGGATTAAACGAAACAGTGGTAAACTGGATACGCATCAGCTTTCGACGCGACATCTTCCTGAATGATCGTAAACAAAAAGTAGTTCCTCACGGAATTAGCTCTGATGTAATGAGGTGACATCAGGTGTTTCACAAGGAAGAGTAATCGGCCCTCTTTTGTACATTTTATACATTAATGACCTCTGCTCCCGAATTAGCAAAAAACTACGTTTCAAAAAAGGCTATTCGGGCTTCCATTCTGGCAGAATGAAGGGGTTGAATCTTTTTTTAATATATTCGCCGGGAAAGCATCGGATTTTACTTCAAAAACGTTTATTTGCTGACGGAGCTGTCTTCTATCGCAAAATTAGTGATTACTCTATGAAATTCTATCATTGGAATTAAACAGCGTTCATTTATGGAGCCAAGAGAGGGGACTCGAACTTAATCTGAGCAAATGCATGTCGGTGCATTTTTTGCAGAGTTCATCCAACGATAACCATGCTTATGCTGTGAATGGTATTAACAAAAAGGCAACAGAGGAAGTGAAGTAACTGGGAGTTACGATAACCTCGAACCTCACGTGGGGAACACATATAAAGAATATTTGCGGAATAGCCCCGAAGAAATTAGTATTCGTCCAGCGTATTGTGTAAATATTTTCGGATGAGAAAGTGAAAGAAAGGTGCTATTTCGCTCTCGTCCGACCGCACCTTGAATATGCAGCGAGCGTATGGGATCCCGTTCAGAAAGACTTAATCCGCGAACTGAATAAAATACAAAGGAAGGCTGCACTTTTCGTCAAAAACTGCTACGGGCGTAGAGACAGCGTTACCTAGATGTTAAGCGAATTAGGGTGGGAGCCGCTGGTGACTCGGAGGCTGCGCGCTAGGCTTAGATTGCTTGAACAATTCAGAATGGATATCTTTAAGAGCAACACGGAGAACATAATATTAGAGCCCCACTATATTTCCAGGTCCGACAAAAGCGATAAATTGGGAGAGATATTTTACCGAACAGAAGGATATGGGAATTCGTTTTTCCCCCGAACCATAAAGAACTTTAATAAATGATAGTCGTAATTTCGTCAGAGCATTTCGTTTTTATGCGCAAATGGCTGGTGCCCTAAACCCCTGCCACACGCCTTTTAACCCTCCGCTACTCGCGTGGCGTCTGCTGGACGCCAACCAATATGTTTTTGTTTTTCTTCGGCCAAAGTGTGCGTATAATAGTTTCTCCTTCTAGGTACCTTACTCTTTTCGAATTGTCTGCCATTCAGTTAAATCATATCAGATAAATTTATAGCAGGGTGCCAGGCAAGGGTTTTTGAAATGTATTTGAGTCTGTCAGACGCCACGCGACTAGATTCGTTACAATTTAATAAATATTTTATTTTCAATCAATGCTCATTTCTTATATTTTATAATTGTTATTTAATGCTATTATTAATTATGATTATCTTTAATTTGTTGTAAATAAAAATGCAATTTTTTTCTCTTATTTATTTATGTGGTTTAAGCTCGCGTTTTTGTTTACTGCGGGAATATATCAAGGAATTACTGCTCTCGATTTCACCGGAGACAATCATTCGAAGGTCGTATTTCAGCCACCCATCCATTGTGGGTTTTTTGTGTGCAACTTAATTGCACAGCAATTGATTGCAATCTGGGGAGCGGCACGCCACGGCCTGCTGTTTCGGCATATGCCCAGCTGCTTTTTTTTCTATCCGCGTAGGTCCAACGCTTGTCTTTTCGTCGAGTCTCAATTATAACGTATCTTACCCTAGTCTATTCAGCACTGTGGATAGGCGCCGCGTCGCGAAACCATATCGGTGACGACTTTGCTTTCTTTTGAATTCGGCATATGCCCTGCTAATTTGTTTTCTATCTGCGTAGGTCCAACGCTTGCCTTTTCGTCGAGTCTCAATTTTAACGTATCTTATCAATGTCTATTCAGCACAGTGTGATAGACGCCGCCTCTAAAACCATTTCGGTGACGACTTTGTTTTCTTTTCAATCTGCAACCTTAGAGAAACTCTCCAACATATCTATGACAAGTTATCTTTTTCTTATCTATTTCTCGCAGCCGCAGAGATGCCACGTCGGGTCCCCACATATTGCGCTAATTTACTAACTTGTTTTCTTTTGGATATACAAATGTGCAACTCTTGTAGTTCCTCCGTATAAATACCCAAGTATCCCGCTATCGACCACTCATTCTTTGTCCGTTGGTGTATTGGTGCGTCAGAAAGGAACTTGTGACTGCAAGGAGCCCCTGAATTTTATCAGTAAAACGTGCGAGTAATTCCAGAGTGGTGCAGTGGAACAAGCTACACTTCATAGTGTTTCATTGTTCGAAAGTGTAAGTTTTATATTCCTTTATATTTATGCATATACATTTATGAAATTAATCACGCTGTAGATGGTTGTTCCCTATTATGATGTATCTCTTCTGGATTTACTTACGTCCCTTAGATGGAGAGAAAAAAACAGCTAAACCTAATGCGTGAGGAAGATCGTAGCTATCTGCAGCGTCTTCTGATGGAATCATCAGATTCAGAATTGTCTGCAGTAGATGATGAGAGCGAAGGTGAAGAAGATTCCTTAGAGGAACAATTGCAAAACACGGATACGGAGCAAGAAATTACTAGGGAGGAAGAAAGTGACCGAGAGGATGAAGAATCAGGTAAAGAATTTGTTTTTGGGAAAGACAAAACTACGAAGTGGGCTTTGCAAATACCAGTGGTGACTGTAAGGACTCGTCGTCATAATATTGTAAACCTGAATTCACGTGTGAAAGAAAGTGCTACAACCGCTAAGACTGTACTCGAGTGTTGGAGATGTTTTTTTACCGACAGTCTGCTTGCTATTATTTTGGAAAACACTAATAAATTCATTGAATCCCAAAAAGATCGTTACGATAGGGAAAGAGATTGTAAATTTACCGATTTGAGTGAACTGAAAGCTTTCTTTGGATTACTGTATATGGCAGGTTTCCTTAGAAATAGTAAGCTAAATACAAGTGATTTGTGGTCTACAGATGGAACTGGTGTTGAATTTTTTCGATTGGTGATGTCTCGTAAGCGCTTCCACTTTATTTTACAAAGCCTTCGGTTTGATGACAAAGCAACTAGAAGCGATAGGAAGCTATTAGATAAGCTTGCACCTGTTAGAGAGGTTTTTGATATATTTGTTCAAAATTGCCGTGAAAGTTATTCTTTGGGAGAATACGTAACTATTGATGAAATGCTATCAAAATTCAGAGGAAGATGTGCATTTAGGCAATACATCCCGAGTAAACCAGGAAAATATGGAATTAAGATATTTTCTCTAGCAGATTCTAAAACATTTTACACAGGGAACTTAGAAGTATACGTTGGGAAGCAGCCGGAAGGCCCATTTTACGTTAGTAACAGTGCCAATGATGTTGTAAAAAGGTTGGTTAGACCGATTGCTCACAGTGGTCGCAATATAACCGCCGATAATTGGTTTACCAGTTATGAGCTAGTTTTAGACCTACTCAAAGCTAACCTTACGTATGTAGGAACAGTAAGGAAGAATAAACGGCAGCTTCCACCCAGTTTTACATCCCCTGTCGGTCGAGAACCATTTACAACTCGTTTTGGATTTGATAGGCATTGCACATTGGTATCATACATACCAAAGCCACGAAAAAATGTAATTTTAATATCTTCAATGCATCATGATTCCACAATCGATGAAACAACAGGGAATTCGAATAAGCCAGAGATCGTGACATTTTACAATGCAACTAAATCTGGCGTTGATGTAGTTGATAAATTATGCGCGACTTACTCAGTAGCAAGAAACACCAAAAGGTGGCCGATGACTATATTTTATACCATGCTCAATGTGGCAGCAATAAATGCTCAGGTTATTTACCTTGTAAACAACAAAGAGAGTTCTCATGCAATTTTGAAAAGAAGGCATTTTATCAAAGTCCTTGCGCAAGAACTAACTAAAGAGCACCTGCAAAAACGTAGTCACGTGGTAAATTTACCGAGGGAATTGAGAAAAAGAACTTTAGCCATTAGTGAGAAAGACAAAGAAACTGAACATAATGAGTCAAGTACTTGCAGTTCCAAAAGTATTCGTAGGAAATCGGAGGAAAAAACGAAGGAGAAAAAAGAGAATTCTAGAAAGAGATGTTACATTTGCGACAGAAAAAAAAATCGAATGACAAAATATAGGTGCATTTCCTGTGATCATTATATATGTTTAGAGCATTCTGAATACGTTTGTATTGTTTGCAAGGATAAAAATATGTAATTGTTGCTGTGATGTGGTTTAATTGAGAGCAATGTATCAAAAATGTGCTTAGTTACTAAAAGATGGTTAAAATGTCTTAAATAAGTTAAAAACTATTGTATTTACAATGTTATAACTTGTAAAGGAGCAAATAAATAACATAAAAGTAGTGTGTTGCATTTAATTTTAATATTAACTATTATATTATAATGTACACTATTGGCGTCTAGCAGACGCCACGCGAGCATATTTGTCCCAAAATTTGACGCGAGTGCGGAAGGGTTAAACGGCTTGCGTGGTAGTATGTAGATGTAGACTTACAAATAGAAGTCTTATTCTTAATATAAGTTAAAAACCATCTATCTGCGACATTTGGTTGCGGATATCTAGTGAATTGCTTGATTCTGATTCCCTTAATCTTATTTCCGCCTTTGTCCAAGACAATTTTTCACTAATTATAAGAATCCCTGGCGCATCCCCAATGCATCGCCCATAACTCCCTTAACCAATTTCTTTTCTTCCCTCTCCCTTGACAATGAATATATATTTAGAGAGCTACGCTACCGAGCACCAGTACATAATATACTATACTATTATACTATGTAACATATACTATGCAGTCCAGCTCTTCCATAAATTTCTTCAAAATGATTTATTAATAATGGAATTAACAATAAATGGTGCCGTTGATTGTATTTAATTGTAGCTTTTGGTCATATTACTGAGGTCTGAAGCAATCAATAAATTCATCCACTAGTATTTTAAAAGTCTTCTGTATGTGTTTGCAATGGAGAGAGTACAAAGCAAGAAAGATGAGAATGTTAAAATATTATCCAAAATGCATTCATGAGTTTACGTTGAAAATTTTCTTTAAGAAGGCGTGGTTGGTATTCCTTAATCACCATGAAAAGTCGAATTCCGAGATTTAGTATCCGAGATACGTCATAAGATTCGGGAAAATTAAATAGAGAAATGTGATTGGGAATGGAACCAAACACATTAAATTGATATCGAATGTCTACATAAAGGCTTAAATACAAATTCAGCTAAGAACCATCCCCCTGAACGGAATGTCCAAAATGCATGTCAAAACCTTCCTGCAGAAAAAGCTAGCAATGGTCAGGATAGAGACAAAAACGTTAGATATCGTATCGGTACAAGTTTACACACCAACTTCAGTCAGTGAAAATGAAGTGGTAGAACTCGTAAGCGATGAAATAGCGGGAGATATCAAACAGATTAGAGCGTAAGATAATCTTATTATTATATGGATTTGGAATTGTGGGAGAATGTTAGATTAACGGAAAAATACGGATCGATAAAACGAAATTAAGGACGAGAAATGCTCCTGGAATTCTGCACGGAACACAAGTAAGTGGTTGCCAACCCACCGTTTAAGAATCGCATGCAAAAAATATATTCTTCGATAATACGTAAGCAATATTTAGTTCAGAAATAAGATTTCATGCATTGCGCACTTTCGCGAAGCATAAGTTTAGAAATTAGAAGGACTACAGAAGCTGACGTAGCACAGAAGTCGACCGTGAACATAACGGAATGAGGATGAAAATCCATCTAATTTTATGACAACAACAAAAGGAAGAAGAAAATCGAGGCTCAGATGGAAAGAAATGTAGCCGAGAAAATTAATGGTTCTCAGATGAAGTCTTGGACTTCATGGGAGACGGAAGAAAACTCAGGAGTGTGAAAACGGAAGGGCAAAAGTACTACTCCAGGAGAATAATGAACGAGAACTGTCGAAAACCGAGGAAAGGTACATAAACATGGATGAAGAACCATTGCGATGAAAATGAAAATAACCTCTCCCATGGAAAAGTGGGAGCTGCCTACAGAATTCTGAGGAACCATTTCAAGGTAAAATGCAAGTTTGTAAGTGGCACGAAATAATGTGTGCTGATTGTAATGGAAGACCGAACTTTGAGATGGAAAGAATACCTGGAAAAGTGATACAAAGGAAGAGAAATAATGATCGAAGACGAATGCGATACAGAAAAGAATGAAATGAGAGCTAGCATCTTATGATAGGAATTTGGTGCAGTAATGTCAGACCTGAGAAAGAATAATACTTCGTACATGGACGATATGCCCACAGAGCTAATTGAAAATCCAAAAAGTGAGACTTTAAACTAGCTCTATAAACCATATGCAAAATATATACATCAGGGGATATACACAGTGACATCAGGGAGAACATCATTATTCCTCTTCCGAAAAACAAGGGAGCAGAGTAGTGCGAGGATCAAAATAATGAAATATTCGTTAAAGATATCGAAGAAAATCATTTACAGGAGAATAAAACGAAGAATGGAATGATTCCTAGAAGTGGACCAAGTCATATTAAAAAATTATAAGGTCCCAGGAAAATCAAAGTTGTTAATTAGACTGAAAATAAACAAAAGAATTAAAAGAACAGACCAAAGTTCATGGCATTTGTCAGCTTGGAGAGGCCTTTTGACAGCATGAATTTGAATTTAATTGTCATAGTTCTCAAAGAAATTTTTTTTCCGTACAATGATCGAAGAATTCCTCACAGTCTATTTAAAAGCCAAGTATCCGTGATGGAATGTGAACCAAACCGTGCAGAACATAATATCGAAAGGAACGAGACAAGTTGCGAACCTTTTCTCGAAATATTTCATGTGAAATCGAGGAAACGGTCAAATAAATCACAGGGAAGGCTACAGGAGACGACATCCGTGACGAAATAATTAGCATGAATGAGCGATTTGCTGACGAAAAACGACACATAGAAGAGAAGAACATGACAAATATGAAAAGGGTAATACACAGCCGAACATCCACGAAAAAATCTCAAATATTAGCGTCAAAAGAGAGGAGACTCGGAAAATTGTTTAACCAATAAAACAAAAGCTTTAAGATGAGAAAGAATTTACTACCCAGGAAATCAGAGAAAGAAGCGAAGGACGAAGACAAACAAGAGACAGTCAGTACAGTAACTTAAGGAAAGGAGGTATTCTGCGCAAAGAATAATCTACGCACAGTTTAGAATGCAAGCTTAATCGTAAGAAAATACGTTTTCACATGCTACGTATGGAGTACGTTTCTTAATGAGAGTTAAGCATCGACAACGAAAGCGGTAGAAAAGTCATGAGTCAAAGGATTCGTATGGTGGTGTTGACGAAAACTAATGAAAATAAAGAGGTTCGCTTCAATAAGTAATAAATAAGGGGTAATAAGAGTAGAAGCAAAGAGAAGTTCAAAAACCATTAGAAGAAGACGGAGCAACTTTAATTTGCCACATCTCAGGAATGATGGACCGATGAACATAATCGAAAATTTACTGTAGTCATTTTAACTCCGTTATTTTTACTCTTAAAGATAAAGTAAATTATAATTTCATTTCATAAAAATGCTACACAGTTGTTAGCGTTCTTCAAAGACATTTAACAAATATCAATATTCAGATATTCCTTGTATGAACAGTCAATTTTTGGGTAAGATTGAGTTCTTCGTGAAATTCCAAAGGTGAAGAAAGCGGAAAAAACTCACGCTTTGTAATGATGAAAAATGAAAACATCAGATTCAATAATCTGCGATAAAGGTTTACGAAGATTTTTTTAAAATCGTAGGATCCTCCAGTGGAAGATCATTAAGCAATGTGTAGCTCACCATATTGCTTCCAAGGCCATCGCATACCAAAGGCAACAGGCACACAGCAAGAAATATTCATTGTTATCATGCCAAGAGGGCCATTACCTCTTTTGCCCTCAATCAAATATTGTTTCATAGAATGAACGAATTGTTTTTTCACTCAGTGTGGAATTTATCAGTTTTAAGTTTGAGAAAGATAATTTAAATTTAGAGCCATTCTTTTTTGCTAGCACTTCCCCACTTCAACCCTTGATAATCAAACCTTACGTTACGCGAAGGGCTAGAAGTAGCGAACGAAAAAGCTATTCGATTATTGAACGGGAGGACATAATTTATCATTAGCAATAAAATTCCATCCATTTTTTATCGCCCCGTTTAAATAAACTTTGAGAATATACCTTGTGAACTTTTGAAAATGCCAAAAAACATCACTATTCAGTATTCGATTTACAGGGAGAGATGCACTGAAGGATGATAAAAAATTATATTGTGATGTCAAAAAAGTATAGTGTTAGCTAATAAAATCGTTCAATTTAAGAAGGCTCCCATTAAATATCAGTTTAAGTATTGAGACTAGTCAGAAATTTAGTGCGATGACACAGGGATGTGAGACATGAACACTAAGGAAGAAGGTGATCAAACTTGAGAAAAGCAGACATGAGGTTAGAAGGAGGAGTATAAGAACATTGTGGACACAATTCTAATTGGGCACGCACCAAATGAAGTCCATCCAGAAAAATAACAAATGGTAAAAAGAAGGAATATAAGAAACTTGAGGTCATCGGACAGTTATCCAAGCAGCACAACTTCAAACGGAATCTCATAAAAGTAAATATTCTTTGGAAAATAAAGAAAGAACGACCGAGACCTTGATGCATTTAAGTTTTAGCGTTGGAAATGGGATGCAACAACAACAACGACATGAAAAGGATGGCCGAAGATAGAGATTGTTGAAGTCATGACCGCAGAAGTGAGGGCAACTTTTAAAAGAGGAAGGACCTTAAGAAAAAAATGTAATCGGAACAGTCAAAGATTTGCGAAAGACTAAAATTAATTTCAACTACTCTAATGATAAACGCCTCCCTTCCGCAAAATTCAGCGAGCAGAGTTCAGGAGTAAGCAAATATGTTACAATTATTCGATCGTATTTTCAACCGTATGTTTCATAAAATTTTGTTTTCTTGTTTTATTGCGGAGGAAAATACTCCAATGGAAATGGGCGACTGAAAAATACCCACATAAACAACGTTGGAAAACGATAAAAGGACTGTGATAGGTGTGCCTAAGAGTAAAAAAACGGCAGGATAGGTTATTCAAGCGTTACACGGGAGTATCTATAGCAAGGAATTCGTAATTACACAGAATCCTTAACTGGCTTTATAACTGAATGATATTGAGACGTAAACGTGTTAATATTACATGAAAACCAATCTAGTGCCTCAAAAAAAATGACTGCTGCGAAATGAATCAGGTCAACTATACACCAAGTGTCAATGTAATGAGAAGATAAATTGTCAAGTGTATTCAGAAGACGCTAATATTCATAACGAAGTGCAGGTAATATCGAAGATACCTCTAATTGTAAGATGTCTAATGATACGTTTAGCCAAACAAATAAACTATGAATGGGATCATAAGTACAAGAATCCGTCTGCTCCATCTCGAGAACAGCTTATAAAAAACGCGAACCCAAAAATCGCCTCGTATCTTATCTGGTATTTGAATGTTATTAAGAAATCACGGAGGAAGAAGCCAAACAAAAGTTAAATTGTGAGTTACTGCGCTTAAGTATATCACGCCCGTCATAAAAAAACTTCTATTTCTAGTAAACACTGAAGATCAGCATACCAATGGCAAAGTTTTGGCATATAACATAATAAAATGTTGAAAGAAGAAAATTGCTTACCTTTCATTCCTCACGATGAGGAAGGATTCCAAGAAATATCACTTGTAAAATAGCACACCACTACTTTCACACGGCTCGATTTTCTGAAAATAATAAGAAAAAAGACACATATTAACAAAGCGCTGTTATCATGCACGAATCGGGAGTACAAAATGAATAAAATCTGAATATATTGTACTATGGCAGCATAATCAGGCTACCAAGGCGACGGAAAATTTTCAACGAGAAATTAAATTAGCGAGAAATGATAGTAAATCCACTTACTTATTCAATCGTCTTTACTTATTGATTGCTCAGGCCAGGTAAGTCGACGGACAAGGAGAGAAAATAAAAGACGAGAACTGAAAGTTCTTGGTTGTATTCGGAGGAAACTCCCGAATAATTGAGATAAATTTAAGGAATGACAACCACTAGGCGAGTACACTAAAGAGAGGCGTCTATTTCAACTCAGAGCACGAAATATTAAGAACTCAGTCCCGTAGGCTCCGATTAATACTACGTGACTGATAACATCAATGCAAGGCAGTCTGCAGTCAAATGGGACAGTCCTACACAACTCAATCTTCTTGATGACAAGCCACCGGTATATCTTCCAAAATTTTCTTGCGGCGATTAGGTGAAAACTCGATCACAATAGTTTTTAGCCAACGATGGGAGACAAATCATAACATTTTGAGTGTTCTCAAATCCTTAAGAAATCAACCAAGTAGCACACACGAATGACCTTGGGTAAAGCACTTCGTCAACGATCCAAAAACACACAAATCAGGTAAAATTAATCAGAGTCCACCGAAGTGACAAGATGAACACGATAGCATCAATGGAAAATCTACCACTATCTGAAACGTGTGACATGAAATTGACATTTCCGAACCTACATTACGAGGCATCGCACTTAATGATGAACAATCCAGACGAATCGCGTCTCACCCGTGAAAAAGAATAAGCGGCAATAACAATGGACGGATTGGAAAAAATATTCTCGCTATTCGCGTATTGGCAGGAACAATGAAAATTATATCACCTACTAAGTATTACAAAGGCACACTCCCTTCAAGCCTTGTCGTACTTTGCAAACGGTAAAATATTATCGTAGGCGAAATAAAGCAGTGTAATCGAAAATAATTATCGGCATTAATCGCACCAAATATAATGATATCATAAACTCCAACACGAAACAGTAATGGCACACATATAAAAAGGAACCGATAACTTTAAGATGGCTTGCTTACTTACCTCTTCACTCCAAGCCGGCTAACATCAAACTGATGAATCGAAGCGCTTCAGAATGAATAGCGCCAGAGGATAGTTACCTGATTGGGCAACGAATGTGACGTCACGAGAAAGTCACATATATTTTCGCAAAAAAAAACTATAGAATGGATTGTTATAATATATTAATGAATAGGATTTATTTGAATTAAATATTAAAAGGCAATACTTCATATCAATTCGTGTAAAATAGTTAATTTTTCCGAAATCTAATTTTTATGGAGAGTAAATATTGGTACGTCACATGCTGTTCGCCTATGGCGAAAATTGATTGTCTTTTGTTTTCTTGTGACGTCGTTCACCTCTTTCCCAATAAGTTCGCTAGTCTCGGTGCTCGGCCGCTTTTGACTCTCCGACGGTCTCAATGCCCTATTCATTCATGTCCCACTATATTCCATTGTTGACCTCCAAACCCACTAACTTTCGCGGTATATCTCCTCCCCCACCCTTTATTAACGATCTTATTTTACCTTCGACAGACTATGACTCATTCTCACGTGCCATTTCAAACTACTTCCGCACTCTTAGCGCAACAGTGTCCACTCCGACATACCACCGTCAGTTACTCCATTTACATCGATGTGACGCCCAACGGATTCACGGATGCAGCGACGTGACTGTTTATTGCACACATACCACGCTGGAGAAATTAAAAAGGAGTGAAAATTGTGTGCAAGTGAAGCTTCAGTTAGAAGATAACCTGGCGCAAACAGCGGCTTATTTGGACGAAATTCACGTTATCGATCGTGATTAAGCGAGTGAGTACAAAATTGTTGTGTAGTTTTATTGCCATTATAATTTTCATTCCATCACTTAGTGCGCGGGTTCTCGACAAATTACCATCAAAATACAAAGATAATGTCGATTTTCGGAATTAAATGATACTATTCCAAATTATAGCAAACTCTAAATAGCTCCTTAAGAGGTGATAGAGGGCAAGAACTGATATTCCTTCGAACTTTGGTATTCTCCGATAAACTCTCGGGAATGACATAAAAACTTCTAAGAGTCAGTCTTTTACGTGCATTTTTCAGCAACCTTCTTCATTATCGTGTGTTTTGACAATGATCCTATGGTCTAGCATTGTATCTGAATTACTGTTTACGGGGAATGTGATTTACTGATTGCTACGGAGTGAAAGGAGAAGATTTAGTACGGAGGTGCGCGCGAAGTCAAAATCCAATGGAGTGATCGTGATTATTACGTGAGTGTTGAAGTCCTATCTATTAAGTGCCGTCATCTTAGATCGGAAATTCGGAAAACCGTTTCACGCAGCACTCAATACTATTCTCCTTTCAGCTATCACTTCCATATTTGCATGTATACAAACCATCACTTGGTTTGAGGAAATGAGTGAGCGATGAAATTGGTTATATTTTTCATGAGTCCACTCTATTAAACTTCTACGCCCCAAACCAAAATTTCAGTCGTGCACTTAGTACCGTCACTTCAATTGGCACCCATGATTAATATTCCCGAAACTTATCGCGTGGATTTTAATGTATTATCGGCATTGTTTCTCAATTTTCAGTTCCATAAAAGTTAAATGTTTTCAATTCCTCAAGTTACATTCCTGTTTCTCAGCAAGATTTAATTAGCATACAAATCTGTGGCTAATCATTTACATTTTCTGGTGCCATTGGTTCATTTAATCATTTTATCTATACATTCCCAAGAAGTACTGCAGATGAAGATAATACTTGGCATTTATTCAAAGCATTCATTTATGATGATTATCAACTGTCCCGACTTCCAGTTATATTTATAACGTCGCTCTCTTTTGTGCAATTTTGCAGTTGCTGAACTATGAGTCCTCCTGCCAAATGATCCTGGTGTTCGTCGGGACAGCTGTCACGCCTATGAAGTGAGAAGAAAATCTGGTGTGGGCCCCTGTTATGTGCATGTTTGCGGAGCAGAAATACACCGGAATAATCGTAAGTTAAAAAATTAATTTTCATGTACATGCAAGTGAATTTGCAATCTATACAGGGGTACCAACTCCCTCCACGGCACACCATCACAAACCTGACGATTAAATATTGCAAAACAGATGACTCGCCTCCTACTCCCATAACCTTTAATTTGTATATTCCAATAAGCCTACTTTTTCTCACAAGCGCCCCTCATTACCATCCTAAGTGATATTCACATTTTTGGGTGATGACCCTAAAATTCATCTGGACCGCTGGATAGCTCAGTGAATGTTAGGACGGTGTAAAAGAGTGATTTTATACGAACATGCATTTAGAGAGTTCCCTCTTGGGGAGGGAATTTATCTTCGAAAAAATTCCACTTGTGACGACGAGTATTTCCTTGCTATTGCGCGTCTCCAGTGTATAATGGAAGATAAAGATCGAAATTTAAATTAAATTCATTTCGACATATACCCTCCGCTAATGCAATCCATGGAATTAACAAGCGACTATCGGACCGATTTGCTACCTCCCACGACCTTCAGATTTTCGCACATTTTTGAGGAATCGTTTGAGCCCCCACCTCCAAACTCCTTCCTCACACTTACCCTACCCACTTCGAATAGTACCTAATTTATTATTTCTTGGAGTGTGGGTCTGACTTAGGTTACTATAAGGGTGTTTACGGATGTCAGCTACTCCATACACGAAATGTCCTTGCGCGCGAACACAATAGGCATCAATTTCCAAAAATTTATCACGAAGTGTTTCCAACAGACATAACATTATGTTGATGTAAGTAAATTATATTCACCTCGACTTGTTAGGCGCTAAATATGAATCCGAATTTTCGACGCCCGTAACTGTACAGCTATGCCAAAGCCTTGTTCACAAATAAATTCATCACTTGATTAATGGCGGATCAGAACAATAAACGACTTAATCTTTCAATCACAGGACAAATCGCGAATCAATCCTGAAATGAATATCAGAAGATTCAAGTTCATTACGATTGTTTTCCTTGGTAGATACAACTATCTGACTTGATACCGGATAATATCAATAGAATTTTAAGCCAGCATAAGCTGATGATCATTCTTAGCAGAGTTATAGAATTTTTGAGTGGTGTGATCCAACACACAACTCTCTTGTAGAATTTCATTCAATGGCTTGTTCAATTTGGGAAGGGGAATACGCAAAATACACAAAATATTCCATGTGAACCTATTTTAGCCGGTAGAGTAGCTCTACCTATAATGCATCTGGGAAAAGTGTTTTTTTAACTTCCGGACGTGTTATGAAAACTTTGTATGCGTGGATGTCGTAGTGATGACTGCTTGTTCCATGTATTAATTAGAAAAATTCCGGTACATACAAATGGAGCTCGTGGTAATAATTGTTAATGGGCGGGTGACGTCACTACTTTCGTCCCAACATGCCTCAGAGCGTCAATGGTAATGTGATATTGCATCACGTGTCATATGTACGCACGATTAACAAATTGGTGCGCATTTGAGTGACAAGAGAAATCATTCGAGGGAAGCCTAGTGGCCTTATATTGGTTATTAAGTTTTAAAGAATGTTATTTTAAAGTATTTAAGTTTTAATATATTGTATTTCATTTTGATATGTACCTAATTTTACTCCATCCCTGGGTTCATTAATGTCTGAATTTCCCACGTCACGTGATACATATGATGGTCATAGGTGTTTACCGAAGAGGTTGTTAGGCAGTTTATTTAAATCGGCATTTCACCAATAACAAAACTCCAGAATTGTAGGATCTATGAAACAGACTGGAGTTAGTAATTGAAAAACTCTTTCCTCACACTTGCCCCACCCACTTCGAGCAGTACCTAATTTATTACTTCTTAGAGGCATTGGAATTGGGGCATGGATCAACTTGGAGAAGTTGCATCAGTAGATTTTACATTAATTGTGTGTATATTTGTCGCTATAAATTTAAAAAATGCTACTATATGTTCATTATAATGCGATTTAAGTTATACAATTAGCTTTCATAAGTACAAACTTATATTACTCAGATACCAACACGTTAATAAGAACGATTATAAAGGAATATTTTCCCAAACGAAAATATTAAACTTCTACTTTAAAAGTTGAAAATTCTCAGCTGAATCTTTAACACGCATGTAAGACCTCACAATAAGTCATTGCCAGGGGGGGGGGGACGCTTTTGCCAAAATTTAATGCTGTCAAAGGCGTCACGTAGCAGTCAGACATCCCACATAACCACGATCACGATGGCATTTCCATTTATCAAATGCGACATATTCTATGGATGCGACATTTTGCATTTTCAATTTTATTCTCACACATCCTTCCCAGCAAAGTGCACTAAAATTATTGAAATTATAGCCGCGGAGGAAATGAGAACTTTAGTCTACTTCGTAAGTCAACGCGGCGAGGAATTCGCGCTAGGTGGGAGACCATAAGATGAACCACGCCTCCTCGTGGGAGCACAACAAACCTACAAGCGCTGCAATGGGAGAGACTCATCTTAGGTGGGGTCCAAATGGAGTGATTAGTTATAGAGGAAGGGAATTTGAGTAGCAGAGTGATTTTTGTGATTGGGTGCGCTCGAGTCCGAACAATTGACCCTCCCTTCAAACTCACGAGGGATTTTTTGTTCTGCGATGTCGAAAGGTTGGTTAAGCGTCGCCGACAATTCGACGTTTATTCTCGAGAAAAATTTCGGCTCCTGGGTGGTAAGGTTTTTGTCTCCGAGACTATATTAATGCTGCGCCTTTAAGGTAAAGGATTCTAACTAAACTAAGAGTAAGTAATTATTACAAATTTCACAATTACAAATTTTCCGACATAATAATTTTCTCACATGCGTGGAATTGAATTTACGTGGAATTTTTACGTGTCATTGGAAAATTTGGAATAGTTACTTCACAAGGCGGAATAGGCACACCACTGAGAAATAAAATCAACACCCGTCAAACGGTTATCCAACAATTGAACTATATTCTGAGTGCCAATTTCAATTGAAGGAGGCAATAATATTATCAAATATAAGATTCTCCATTCAGCTGCCACTCGCTATGCATTTTAATTGGTTTACAAAAGAGGGTGATCCGAACTTCATGGGGATATTATTAGATAAAGTTAATAATTAGTTTTAAAAAGTTAAAATCATTCTTACTTGTTTGTTTCCTTGGATTTGTAGCCTCGACTCTTTCAACAGGAATGAAGTTTAATCCTAAGGTCCGAGTATCGTTTGATGTCTTATTCCTCTTCTGTAACTCTCATTGTATCACAAAATGCTAACACAATGTAATACAATCACCACATGTGCTTACATACACACAAACACACCATCGAACACAATTATCACTATGCCATGGGCTGACTCAGTGATTTCCAAATTCCGATTATATCCCACTCCACATAGACCAATGCACTTATTCACAATGCGCAACGAACAGTAAACGTTTTTTAGATGCATAAATCACTTCCTTAAATTTATTGAAAATGGAATAATTACTTCACAAGACGGAAAAGGCACGCCTTTCGGAAAAACTCGACATTCTCATCACACGGCCATCCAGAAACTGGACTATGGTCTGAGTGGCTTCGCACCGATCGGAAATTTCCTCCACCCTCAAATCAATATTGAGTCATGCCGAAGGCCTAAAGCCACGATCAACTCAACCAGTCAGTACATGACCCCACAAATTGTTAGTCCCTAAAAAATTGCATAGCTACGTCCGGTTAAACGGCAGTGATGCGCCTTGTCTACCGCACGCGCAAATTTTAGTTATTACTCACTTCGGTGGATTCGTATGGGCATTCTTAGCTCCGAGGGCATTGCCTGATTCATTATGAAGCGAGGGACAAAAGACCAACTCTCACCGCGGTATACAATAGATTCGACAGTAAAGTAAAAGCGTAAGGTGAGGTGGGGAATCATAAATCCATAAGTATAATATTATAACGATCGTCATATTTCTCCATCGGCTGGAGCATAGATGTCCCCCACGAGACGTACCACGGGGACTGTGCACTACACTTGGGCAGAACCTCGGCACATTTATTTTAAACAGGAAAGATTCGGCAAACGCTAATTCAAGAGACACAAATGTTACAAAATAGAGAATTTTATAATCAGCGAATTTTTCTAATATTTCTCACCGCGAATTTAAACGGCTTTGCAAAAGAGACAAAGCGATCAGAATAAGGTGGTTTCCTATTATTTTTTTATTGCCTAAATCGAAAGATTATTACTCCTGGAGTACGTATTTCACACTTTTAGATTTTTAAATGACGATTTATATTTTTCGCGATTAAATGAAAAGTGAAAATTTTCGAGCGCCCGAAAACGCGACGGCTAAGTTTGAATGCTGGGTAAACTCCGTGTGACGTCGTTCTGGTTCCCGCTGCCGCAAGTAAGGTGACCTTAGGGGCGAGGCTTTGAGCGCTGATACGACGCAGAATGCTAGCAGGTACCAGAGTACCCTGCCAGCTGGTAGCGCTTGGCTTAAATAAGGATTGTTGATACCTTATCAAACGAAGAAAACTTTCCCACCTTAGCCAGTTTTAATAATAGATTATTAAGACATGTTTCCCTGAGCTCTGTGCCTCATGCATGCATTGGTAATCTCAGACGATGTAAAACTCCTATCTACTCGTATAGAAACTAGGTCCATGTGACTTCACGTGGAGTGGAATCGCATGGGCGCCAATCTGGCCTTTTTAAAATGAGGATAAAATTGACCCTTGCCATTCGTCTAAAACGGTATTTCTAAAACTAAATAATTTGTATTTTATGAATACACTAATGGTGGATAACGCATCGCAATCAATGACTTTCGTTTTCTTCGATGAAGGAAACTACCCTATTTCACGGGAAAATAAGATAGTATTATGGGTGTTAAGCGAAATTCACATTCGAGGTGATAATCTATCAAAACCATTCCATTTCCTCGCTATTCCTCGTGATGAAAGATTATCTATTGCAAATACATATGATGGGAATAAATTGATTTGACTCTGACCTCATCTCTAGGATACAGTTTTTGAAAACCGTTTTCAATGCAAGCCAAGTAACACTATGAACGTAACGTCTAGGAGACACGCTGGGTCTCTTAGACGCTACGTTCATAGTGTTACTTAATAATATAAATAATATAATAAAAGCTACGGCGCATGGCAGTAGAAATTTTTTAATGTTTTTTTTTCGCAGAAATATGATTATATGACATGATGGTACGATAATCAGTCTTTTAAAAATGAAATTAGCGAAATATTAGATTCGCCGTTGAATATTTACTCAAAATTTACACCCGCACTGAAAGTGTTGAAGAACAAAGAATACTCTCCGAAATAAGTTTTCTGTAGTAAGAAAAAACCGGGAAGAAATAAAACAAAAGTTATACAGAATCATCAAGTTATGGAAATATGATTTGATGTTTTCCCGGAGAATAATGTGGGTAAAATCTTCTCGGGATTCCCACCGGGTTAATTTAACCATATGAGACAACGTTTAGAGCTCCGACTCGGGATTCGAAACGTTGGCTAATATGGAGAATTTAACCCGGTGGGAATCCCAAGAAGAGTTTGCCCAAGTTATAGGAAGCTTCCTGTGTATCACGGAGCCGGTGCAGCCCCGAGCCTCCAAATGCGGAGCAGAAGCCGAATCGAAGCAATCTTGTACCGCATGTGCTGTGGCGTAATTTCCCCTTTCGCCTTCGATAATTATGTCAATTAAAAATATCATTTTCTTCTCCCTTTAATAATAATAATAATCTTTAAACCTTCGTGTAGGGAAGAGTTATGCACGTTTTTAGTGTTGATTAAATATTCATGTTAAATTTATATATGTTAAAATATTTCCTGGAGTTTAGGTCAACGTATATTATGCAAACAAGTTATAGCCAACGTTTCGAATAATTTAAAGCCATCATCAGGGTTTAACTCTGTACATATTTATTGATGATGGTTTTAAATAAATCAAAACGTTGGCTATAACTTGTTTTTCATAATATACGCTGACCTAAAATCCAGGAAATATTTTAACATGCATTAAACGAGGATAAGAAAAAAATAGTTAAATTTATAGTTATGCTAAACATAGAGTCTCTAATTTTAGCCTCTAGCTATAGGAATTTGAAAGTTGGAGAAGCGAGTGGCAACAATCCGTGACATTTGACTTTTCTAATGACAGAATTGCTTATTCTTATTCACGGAAACCGATAGAGAGGCATAATAAATGGACTTTTAGAAGGAGCACATGACGTCAGGAGTTAATCATTCCATAGCGCCCCCTGCTTCCACTTCTGCACAGACATTCCTTAAGGCCAAATTGGAGCCACGGCAGAAGCCGCTTTTTACGGGTATATGGAACACCTTTTAAAACGGACTGTGGGAACCTCTTTCCCTCAAGCCCCGCATTGTGACGGAGCGGCAGCCTAATCAGCTGATTTCTTTCAATGATACGACGATACGAATCAAATCAACTGATTTCGGCGTTACGTGGTGGAACATAGTTATGTTCATGGCACAGCAAAGCAAAAACAAAGCCCTGTTCCACAAATAATTTAACACTGTCCTCTAGTTTCAACGGCTTAGCGTCATTGTCAAGATAGACAGATCACATACATTACAGGGCACTATATTACTGACAACGGGTAAAGGAGAGCAGAGATTACGGTCAGGTGGTGATGAGGCTAAGGTAGGGGAGAAAAGAGGATTAGCAGGGAAAGAGCCAGATTTTAAAAAAGTGAACAAGAATTGGGAACTTTTAAACAAGCCACTTGATGTATTAATGATAAGTGCACTTGAATATTTAGTGGCAAGGTTGAGACTTCGAATCAAATTTTTCTGATCTTTTCATCGAAATATGATTTTAACATTAAATTTTTATGAAAATTTGGCAAAAGTGAGACTCTTGTTGTTTTAGAAATTTTTGAAATTACTAACTGCTTTCTTATTTTTACTTTCTTATTTTTGCACTTAACTTGACAATTTTAAATGGCATGACTGAATTTAAATGTTCCAAATTCTTGTCGACTCTTTTTTTAAATCAGTCTTTTTCCTAGCAAATCCTATCTCTCCCCCCTTAACCTCATCACTGCCTTCCCCTCCCTCTGCTCCCCTACTCGCTCTTATACTTTTATGCTTTGCCCCCCCACCTCCTTCATCCCCCTCTGACCTTTCTCTTAATCCGGCTTCACCATCCCCTCCTCCCGTTGTTGAATAAATATAATGCAAGGCAGGGTACGCGATCTTTCTCTTTATAGCTATAGTCGTTGAAGATAGTAGAGAGCATTTAATTAATTGAAAAATTTATTAAAATTTTAATTAAATTATTTATTTTAATTACTTTTTTATTTAAATTAAGTTTTAAAGTAAAATTAAATTTTAATTTAATTTTTGATTAAATTAAATTATTTTCTGTGTCCTCCCATTAATACGAGGATACGAAATCTGCGTTGCGGTTGAAAATACCTCCTCACTATTAAATTACACAGACCGCACTGATCACTCTCTTCATCCCCTCTCTCTTCGTAAAAAACACTTCATCCCACCCCCCTTCCTTCCTTCCCTTTCTTAGAACCATAAATACTCTACACTCTATAGCAATGTTAACTCTATGGGTAGAACTCAGGAAAACACGTGCGGTAGACAAGACGCAGCATACCCGTTCGACCGGTCGTTTTTTGTAATTTTTAAGGCATTAAAAAGTCGTGAACTGAGGCCATGTACTAACTGCACCCTGATTATGTAACTGTGAGAAGGGTGAGAGCGAGGACGTTGCCAGGGGCAACGCGATTCCCACGACGATTATGAAACCGTGATCGCACTCTTTATCACGCTGCGAACGTCATCGGCCTATCACGTGCGAAACCAATGGTGACAAGCATATGCTGAAATAAAAACGAGCACTAAATGCAAATATTTGCAATAAATTATTCATCATCATCACTGGTCAACAATCCTAGGATTGGTTTGACGCAGCTCTCCACTCAGTTCTCCTATCAGCTAATCTTTTCACACCAACGTAATTCTTCTCTTTCACATCTCTCTTTACCTGTTCAATATATTTTGTTCGAGGTCTTCCTTTTCTATTCTTGCCTTCCACCTGTCCTTCGTCGATTGTCTTCATCAGGCCATCATGTCTCAAGATGTGGCCTATAAGGTCATTCCGTCTTCTTATAAAGGTTTTCATGAGGCTTCTCTTCTCTCCTACCCTTCTTAGGACTTCCTCGTTACTAACTCGGTCGATCCACTTGATTTTATCATTCTTCTGTAGCACCACATTTCAAAGGCCTCTGTCCTTGCTTTCTACGCTGCGGTCATTGTCCATGCCTCACTTCCGTATAGGAGCATACTCCAGATGTAGGTTCGTATAAATTGTTTCTTTACTTCCATATTTAAGTTTCCCGCTGTAAGCAGGTCTCTCTTTTGGTGGAATGCTCTCTTCGCCTGGGCTATTCTGCTGATAATTTCTTTCTTGCTTCCTCCGTCACTAGTTATCTTGCTTCCCAAATAACAGAATTCATCCACCTCTATCAGTTTTTGCCTCCCTATTTTAATGTTGGTCTTGACTTTTTCTCTTCTGCTGCATACTAAGATCTTGGTTTTCTTCGTGCTTATTTTCAGTTTATATATACTACCCATATCCTACTTGTTACTTACCCATACCCATATTAGCCAGAATATGTTTCAAATCCTTCTCTGTTTCTGCTATAACGGCTATGTCATCGGCAAATCTTACCATGCTAATTTTTTCTCCATGGATATTCACTCCCAATTCCTTTTCTTTGATTTCATTAATGGCTTTTTCAATGTAAACGTTGAAAATTACGGGTGACAATGTACAGCCTTGTCGCACTCCTTTCTTAATTCTTGCTTCTTCATAGCAAGGGGGTGTTTCAGAGTCTCGTAGGATTGGCGGCGTCGGAAACGGATTCATTCCGAGTCGATCGGGAAACTATCCTACGCTCGTCTTCCGTGCGTTTCACACATACTATCGGAAAGTGTTCCGCTTTTGGTATGACGTCAACAGTCATCCTCCTCCGGGAAACGAGAAAACGTCACAATTTTCAAGTGACAAGTGAGCAGCTAAAATAACCTCCCGCAAGATTTGATACGTGACTAGGGAGGCAAAAGGTATGTACGGGCATATGTAAGTGCTAATTGATACATTGTCAGATAATTGACGTTGTTGCCGGGTAAAATTATTTTAGAATTGTTCGTCTGCAGTTTTTTTAACGTAATAACCTGTCGTTTTGAGCAAATTACGGGAGTGAAGGAAAATTTTGAACGAGTTTGTTCTTTTCATTCTCGTGAGAGCATAGTTGATTGTTCTTAAGAACTAAACTACTGGTAGTCGCGATATCCATAATTTTTTCCAACAACATATGGTTTACTTACTCTATTGTTTAACCAAATTGTCATATTTTCATTCAGTATTTCAATTAAATATGAATATTGTGCATCATAAATTATGTTATGGCCTTCATGATATGCCGTAAACGTCTTACAATTTTTCCGTGAAAGTGAAGGTACGCTGGAAGGAAATACAGCGATTAATATAGGTTGAATAGTGTCCATTATTAGTAGTGGCTTGAGTTATGTAAGTTAAAATAACGCAAAATAATTTGGTTAGTTTGTTATCTTTTTTGCACGTTCTCGGTTATTTCCACAACACCATTTTATTTGGTACGAAAATGACAAATTGTTGCTATCGATGCACCTTTAAATACGTCTTATAAATTATATTTCAGTGAGCGATAATTCTACAAAGAAAAAAAAAGTCGCTGCAAAAGGGAATCGAACTCATAGTCTTTACCTCGCTGGATACTGCCTTAACCATAGATCTTTTAAACAGATCTATGGCCTTAACCTATATAAAAGATCTATGGCCTTAACCCGCTGCGCCACCGTCACTTGTTTAGTGAAGGCTGAAATTTGTAATCTATAAATAAAAGGATGGTATGAGGGACCTTCGGTATAGTTGATACCGTGGCTCTTCCCGTTATGCTTGAACTAATATTTCACATTAAAATGAATATTTAGAATGTATACCATGGTACCAATCAATTGAATTAGGTACATACCCACGTCTAATTTCGATGTAACTACGATGCCAAGTCACACAATCATTTAAAACTAGACAAATTATTATACTTCCAAACCTACGGACACGTATTCAATGCGCTATGCTACCTGCATATTTGTAAGTCACTACGCCATGCATTCCAACTTGTTTCACGTTCTTTTTGCCAAATTACTCGTCCAAATAACAACGCAAACGAACTTGTACCGTCAATGATACAGTCTGCCTATTTATCGCCTAATTTACACGAGAATTAAAGGCACTTTCACTTACATTACTGTATCAGAATATCCACGTATATCAGCACTCATGAAATAATGTTGTATGATTTTATTATAGCCAAATACTTAATAAAAGACAGCATTATAACATATCTCCACTCGCAGCCGGAATGAGTTTCCGTCACCTCTAGCCCACTCGACTTCTATCCGATCGGAAAGCCGGCCTTGAGTCGATAGGAAGCCAGTCTGAAACGCACGGATTGCCTGGCCGATAGTAAGTGACGCAGAATCCGCGTCAAGTCTCCCGATCCGCTCGGAAAGGGAGACTCAGAAACACCCTGATGGGCCCTGATTTTATCACGGCTACTTGGTTTTTGTAAACTGTGGATGATTCTTCTGTCAGATAATTACGAGTATTTTAAAAAGGTGAAAATTATGGCTACTTGTTTGTTCTTTCCTTGGATCTGGAGCACTTGACTCTTTACAGGAGAATGAAGCCAAATCCTAAGATCCTAGTATCATTATTCCTCTTCTGTAACTCTCATGGTAATACAAAAAACTGCACAAACACCACAAGATGCTTCCACACGCACACCATCCAACATACTTAACAATATATCACGCAATGAACCAGTGATTTCCAAATTCAGGTATTTACGTACTCCACACAAACCAATGCACTTCACAGTGCCTAACGAACGATTTGGATGCTTTAGATGCACACACTGCTTCCTTCTTGTAATTGGGAATTAGAAATAATCACTTCACAAGATGGAAAAAGCACACCACTCAGGAATGAATTCCAACACCATCGTCACATGGTTACCTAGCAACTGAACTATTTTCTGAGTGGCTTCGCACCGATCCGAAATTTTCTCCACCATCAAATCTGAACTGAGTCATGCTGAAGGCCTAAAGACACGACCTCTTTCTACGGATAAGGCAGTACACAACCTTTTTAGTCCCTAAGCAAGAAATCAAATACTGGCAATCCTTTTGAGCAGGAGTAATGCGTCGTCTTAACCGCACGAGTAAATGTTAGCGATTATTCATGATGGTTTCGCACGGAATCCAGGGTAATTCTTCCCTTCGAGAGCATTTCCAATTATAATATGGAGCGAGGGATGAAAGACCAGCGCTCACCGCGGCATGCGATAGAGTGAACTCAAAATTGAAGGCATACGGTGAAACGGGGACTCATCGCCATTAGGTGAATCAGAGTCACCTATGAGACGTAAAGTAAGGGAGGCAGTGCACCAGCTGTTGTTCCACGTAAAATAAAGGAAAGACAGGAATTTAACCACGCGCGCAAATGCGATTACTCATCAAGCTTTATTCGTAGCCCCTCCATAACTGACTTCTTCTTGACCTAGGGTGGGCATACAAAGACACTTGGTTAGATAGTAAAAAACGAAAGTATGGAGCTTACGGGATAGAGTTTGCTCTGATTATCGATAGGACGTGGCCCATCTTTCTCAAGGGAGTCGCTAGAGAAGGTTTTCCTCTAGCAGCTACACGTCTGCTGAGATGACCACTAGCCCAGAGGCAACCATCCCCTGACCCTCCATTTTTCGGCATTAAGAGACATTCCATAATGTCGGCCAGTAGCCTATGATGAAATTAACTTTAAGTATTATTCAGGCGCAACTCACAGCCGATTTATTGAAATTTTTTCTTTCCCAAATGGCGCGAATTGACCACAAAATAACAATACATGCAACACGCATGCCTCACCGGTATCCCAAGGCATATTTTTTGAAAAATTAATCCGCGCTCTAGTTTCATATGAATTTAGAACAGAATATATTTTTTTAAACAGTGTGATTAATATAGTTCGTTATGATTCTGGAAAAAAGTGATCAAGAAGTGCCTCTATTTTACTATCATCGCATTCCTCCCTACATTATCAGTGCCAAATCATAATTTGTGACATATATTTAATGAATCACTCTTTCTCTCCCCTTCGTATTTTTCTATCGATGCTAATTTTTATTTAGATCGCGAATCGTAAAGCATCGAATTACATATAAATGTGAATAGAATCTGTATTTTTTCATCACTGGTAATCTATGAAAGAACTACGTAAAAGATAAAATGTTCTTCGACTGGTTTTTACGTACGATCAATTTTTATTTGGCCTCTACCCTCAACTTTTTTTTGTCCGACATTCTAGGACTAGGTGTCCTATATGCTTCGCTGAAATTGGGCATTCAATATCATCGAAAAATATTGGACACGATGCAATTCCTCCAATGACTATCAATCAATGAGCGATGGTGCTAACTTGTATTTTTTCTCAATTTTGGTTATCGCAAATATTTCAATATATAACTGGGGTTGGAATCAAAGTTTAAATGAACTCGTGGGCTTAAGTTTTCGCTGCAAATGCCAACCGTAGATTTTTTTAAATAAGACTCACTATATAAATTTACAGAGGTAATTTTGAGTAAATCTTCCTATTTCAGGTTCAAAATTTTTGCGATGAAATGTAATAAAATTCCCCTTTGGTAAAATCCTTTTATATCTATCTCATAAATGTAGCTAAAGGTGCTGTTGCTGCTTGAGTCCCGTAAGACTAGACAGAAATGACTGCCGACGTATTTCATACACTGGCCAACTGCACAGCAATCAGTCTTTCCGAGAAAAAATTCTTGCTCGTTGCTCCGATGCCAGCATTAGTAATTTATAATTCCTGCAATAGTTTTAGCTCTAGGATAGTTTGAGTCGGAATAGACAAAATAGGCTGAAAATGTACACACTTACTGTAATAATCAGTACTAGCTATGTGCATGCATTTCTTGGCGTGTTATAACTCATGCATGAATCAGATAACATGCTAAATTTTCCTTTTTCTATGATTAACTCATAATTTTGTTTGCACGGTAGCGTGTTCTTATCCTTGGCATTATCCTAGTTTCTGAGCTAATCACATCTCATTCTCTTGTGTGTGCTTGGCCAGTGTCCGGTGAGAGAAGGCGTGTCTGATTGGTGTCTAGGATGAGTGCTGATTGCCAATTAGTGTGGAATCACCCCGTCCCACTCACCCTGGTGGTGCCTTAAACGGTATTTCGTAAATTCAGGAGGCATGTATAATGGCAGAGTGATGGGAATAGATAAGTGTACTTCAAGATATGGCAGTGAATGCTATGAATAGAGTGTTTTAAGATATGGCAGCCATCTATCTGAAATAAATGGGCGTTTGGGGTAATGAGAATCCTCCAGGGAGTGTTGAGCCTTTTCACCTGGTGATCCAAATCGACTGAGGGATCTTACACTCAGAATAAAAATTCACAATAAGAATTCGGTAAATAGAGGGGAAAGATAGGTTGCCTCTTAAAAAATCTCTCCCATTCCCGATTTTATCATCACCCCCTAACACAGAACGACCACATATGAAAAACCTTTTTCTGTTGTCGGAGCGCGATTATGGAACAGTTATCCAAAAGTTGTGAGGGATTCTGTCTCTCTCTGTCTGTTTCTGAGCAAAGATGTTTTTCACCACATAAAAATCCGCGAAAGTGTATAACTTGTGTTGTTTCTTCTTCTCTTTTATAGCATCATTTTATTTTCACTTATAATGTATCCGCCGATCCATATATTTCCCATATACATTTTTGTTAGTTGTTTAGGGCAATATCCGCGGATATTTGGATCCGAGGTATCCGATCCGACCACCCCTAGTGCTTAGTATCTCACCATTGGAGGAGTTCCTTTGAATTACTCTTAACATGCCTCAACGTAAACGACAATACCTGATTATCTCCTTAATATCCCCCAAGGAAAACCACAGAAATATTTCCACTGAGAGAGAAAGACAGTCGACTAGCAGATTCGATGGTTTTAAGCATTTGAATACAGTTGAGCTTGAAAACATATTTAGCCTTATGACTGACGAGCCCATTATCAGAATAGTATTTAATTTGCATTGAGAAGGATATCAGTCCTTTCTTTGAGAGATTCGGTTGACTAACAAGGGGAGTGTCACAGAAGTGGGTCTTGGATTTCAATCAGACTTTGTAGTGTCGCATTCCATCGGGAGCTGACCACGGATCATCCCCCATATGAAGTTATGTAACCAATAGTTTAAACAATAAACAAGGTTAAGCATTAACAGGTTTATAATTTTCCCTCAGAAATGCGGGCTCAATAACGTAAATGAAACTAGGCTACCGATTGAAAAAATGGGAGAATATCTGATGCTACCACATTGCAGAAAGAGATTTCAACTCATAAAAATAAAATTTTCATTGAAAATCATGGAAATAATGATGAACAGCAGCCTTTTGTAAAATGAAAGGTAGAAAAAAATTATGCCGCGGCTAAGAATCAAACATAGGATCTCCGGGTAGGAGTCAAGTACCGTAACCGCCGCTCCTAGTTGTTGAGACCGTATTTCTGAGGGAATAAAACCAACCTGTAAATGTCTAACCTCGTTCTTGTTAAAACTATCGGTTATATAACCCCATATGGGGGATGATTCGTGCTCAGCTCCCGATGGACTACGACACTACTAAGTTAGATCGAAATCTGAGACCCTCACTTCGCCACTTTCCTTGTTAGACAAGAGGAGGAAGTACTAGGCTAATATATTGAGGCAGGATTAACATATGGAAAGTCGCGGTGGGTCTAACTAACCGGAAAGGTTTTTTAAATGAATAAAAGATACTGTCATACATATATTATTTAATTTTGGAGAGTTTTTGCTTATTTGTAATAAACCATTGCAAGCATATTTAAACTAAGAGTGAGAAAAGTATATAAATTCTTTTCTAAGTAATTTTACCAATGCATTCTTGGTTTAATCTTAACAACAAATACTTTTACGGTTCATGAAAACACTTTTGATTAAAAAAAAGAGGTTCTCATTTATAAAATGACATACTAGAGCAATTATCAATAAAAATAAGTATTAAACCACTGGATCATATGGAAAAACAATATGATAACTTCTTTTTACTATCGCCAGCTGTCTTATAACTATCACGCCTTTTTATTACTAAAACCCAGATTTTTTCCAATCATGTGAGCATCATTACTCGTTTAAATTCTCGACCAATACGACCCGACGCGAGTAGTTACGTAACTTATTCTTGCACGACTACTTAAGGGTTGACATCAGCTGAAATTTCCTGGAAAATGGATTCAAGCGGAAGTGGCGTGTGGAAACTGATTGGAAAATTGGAGAGGAGGATGGGGACTAATATTGGAGAAGAAATCACGTGACATCGGATTTGCAAACAAATAACTAAGTGACGCATGAGAAATAATTGCATTAATATTTATCTTGTTCAATGCGGAGTGTCCTTTGGTAGCATATTTACTTCGCAACCGCACTTGAAGAGTATTTATCTACATCAGAACAAAAATTGCACCCGTTTGTTTCAATGGGTTCAAGCGAAACACAAACTTTGGTAACCCGTAACTCGGAAAACGTCATTTAATTGTGACCCAACTTTAGCATTAACTAAGTGCTTATCTTGGCAATGCACGGTTCGAGCTTCAATGACATGTCTGATGCAGACAAAGAGATAAGATCAATTTAGTAAAATGCGGGCATAACGGACAAGAGGTGTCGTATAATTTCGCTCTTAGCGTCTTTGTACTCCAAATCTCACAATTTAAGATAATAATTTACAATTGGTAGTTAATTTATCAAGTATTCATCCTTGGCATTTAATTTGACCAAATTGAGTGCTTTAAACAGGTGATTGGTAAAGCTGTGGACATAATCGGCGACGCCAAAAACTACGAAATTATAACCGTAAATTCTTGAAACGGCTGAAGTAATTTTCCACGCCGATTCGCCTTTCAGTATCAAGACTCGCAAAGTAATATCAAGACCTGTTCTCTTAAGAGCTTACTACAGCTATTTGTATTTTATTATAATGAGTTTCCACAAAGTGAACTAGTCAAAAATCGATATGAATTATTTGCTGGGGGACCATAACTTATGTTATTAATAAATGAGTTATTGCTTTCAGGGTTCTTGTAGTAAAAAATATCTTCTAAAATTCAGTTAAGGAAAGCGCAAGAATTTTATGTTTATATTTGCAAAAAAAACAATACTGCAACAATACTTTATTGAATTTATTATTTAGTGAATATTTTTATGCGCAAGTAACAAGGTGAAATGATGACAATGACACTATGATGGTTTTTGCTGTATTCAAAATATTCTTCATCCTTGCTAATGCTCGAAGAAACTGATTACTATCGCTACTATCTGTCAACGAACTTTCAGAAACGAGAGAGCTGAGGAGTGGGGTTGGGCCAGGAGCGCATTCAAGCATTCTTACGAGTGGAAGAGTTAAAATCATCGAAAGTGAAAAGGAGAGAGATGAGGAAGTCTAATAGAACGTCAGTTTTACAGTAAAAGGCTATCGAATGCAGCACAGCCAGCACGAATGAAGCTTGAAGCGGGTGGGCGGGGCATACTCCCTCACAACGTTGGTGGCTCGAGGAAGACCTCATTTGAATTTCCATCATCTCGCTCCTCAGAAACACATGTCGAACTGTGCAGGGAGGTCATCACATTACTTCCAACGCCATCGCAGGGCACATTGCTAAACAGGCAACAGACAAACAACAGAAATCATTAATTTTTATCGTACTAAGAGGGCCATTAACTTTTCTGTCCTCAAATATTGTTTCATGGAAAGAACTTACAGTTATTACCCGCTATCAGGAATAAACAACATATTTTTCTATGCTCAAGTTTATAACTATCGTAACTTATACAAAAAACTGCAATTAATTAAGTGTATTTACTTTTGATTTGAGATAGAAAAGAGAAATTGAGAATGAGCGTTTTTTAGCGTTGCGTTTTCTTTTTCTGATCAGTATACTTTTTGAACTGTCAGTGAAAAAAGTTTTTGCGTGAGCTAGAAGCTCTTTTACTGCAATAGAACACTATTGAATAATATTTAATGTTCCTCCGACGTCAAAAAGTATAGCGTAAGCCAAGAAAACCCTTCAATTTCAGCGAAGTCCCCTAGTATGTCTTGTTAGCACTTACCCTTTTCGACCCTTGATAGTGAAAGAATAACACTGGTTGGCATTAAAATCCTCCCACGAGGGTGAAAGGGTGTACCGGATAGATTTCGAGATGCTGATTACGAATATCTCATTAAGAAAGTTCCAGCACATAAAGTTTTTTTTTTTGACAGGTTGACGTGTTTCCATAATCAATTGGAAATTTTTTTGACAGATGTATTTTTGGTATTTAATTCGTGTTTTCCGTCTTTTGAGTGCATAATTCTCAATTTTTATTTTAATCCAAGAAATGTTACTTGGCTACATCCCAGGAACATTCTTTTCTATAGCTCAAGACCCCCGGAAACGTACCCCTACCCTTGGGTTGCATAGATTTATTGTCATTCTACACTGCACACACTAAAAGCTAGGCGTTATTGACGGATAAAGGTTTCGTATTCTACTTTCATTCATTCGTCGGCTCCCTTTCGTATAATTGACTGACAAGTGAAAAAAGGCCCCAGGATGTACACCACATTGTCGCGTGAAACAAATGTTTCAGTTTCGTGTTGATCATGGTGTTACAATGTGGTGTTATGCTGTGTCGTACACCACGCCACGTCGTATATTGTGTTAAACGAACATGCAGAGAGTTTGCAACAATTCGATAGATTCATTCTGCTATATATGTGGGGAATTGGTTTTCAAGGGATGAAGTAGGCCATTGCCTACGACGAATTGTCCATTTATCATTACATCCAATCGGAAAATTCAAAATGAACGAACTCCACATGTCTTTACGCGTATGCTTCAAAACAGTCCGTATTTAGTGGTATGTAAAACAATTGAACCGCGGCGATTCCACTTCATATGTTATTTTGAGGCAATCTAAACAACTTTTAATTGATTTATCCTCAACATTAACTATATTTCCATTATGATCGTTAGATCACTGAATAATTCCAATCCAATTTTCATTATTTTGCAGCATATTAATTTTGAAATATGCGAAAAATAGAAGGGAAAAGTTATTGGTTTGATATCATTCGTCAATAGAATTATAAAAATTTGGCTAGCAGCCCTAATTATGGCTCACTTTTCCGTGAAATTCAGACCAGATTGCTCGTGAGCGACGCGAGTGGCAAATTCTTAAACCAAGTTTAATATGGGGTGGATGATGAGAAATCTAGAGGGCGCTTTGATGGTCCTCTACTGAAATATTCGCGAGCAAATTTATTGCATAGGCATTTGGAAAGAATCAACTAACCATTTCACGACATGAACATCACCTAACCGCAGAGCAATGCTTTTCGTGCCGTCCCTCGGGAGACGGAGAACCCAGCGAAGCACAAACAAAAGAATACTGAAGAATACCACGGATAGACCCTCCTGAGAAAGGAGTGAATTGGCAAAACTATCTCTTTAAGAGAGCTTTAGTCGATACCCGTAACATATTCGAGAGCAGCGCCTAATGCTATTAACACAGTACTCGTATTGGCCAAGACAAGATGAATTATTTCAAGGGACAATGCCTGGGGGGGAGAGGGTGTTATTTACGAATGAAAATTATCGCATTCTGAGAGCTGTTAGTTATTAAAGTGAAACGCTGGATGAGTCATTCATTTCACGAGGTATGGTACGATTGTGACATTGAAATGAACCGTTCCCGAGAAAAAAAAGCCTTAAAAATGAGCCGTTACTCGCGCGGAGTAAAAAAAAAATAATTACTAAAAGCAAAGGATCACACGCCAATACAAATGCCTCACATAAACAGTTATATTGCGCTCCTAATAAAATGATAGAGAATGGGCAATGGATTTTCATGATCGAGCTTAAACTACTACATCTTAACTTTATACCTGATACGTTCAAAATAAAGTTCAATAAAAAATAGGCTTGGGAGACTATTTCTAACAATCCCAAAAATTTCGAATCGCGAAGTGGAACATGAGATTAAAAGTGGCAGTATCTTTTCAATCTCTGATTAATAATGAAATAATAAAAACAATATGGTTCATTCCGATTGTTAGGCTGTCACTTATTGATCTTCCAAACAATGAATGTATTAGATAACACTGACGTTATCCCACTTCGATCCCAAATCCGCAAGCACAGAATAAGCCTCCTCAAACACTGCGCGGGACTTGTCGAGTTACAGACTGCAAGGAATACGTCGCATCGGAATATACTCCCAATTCGGCAACTTTTGAATTATCCGTAAGAATGAAGCTGCAAGCATTTGAATTTTTTCCAGTCGCGAGTAACTAAAACGGAACCTAAGAAAAACTCCCAAACGATATTTCACGTCCACAATACGATCTAAGTGCTAACTGGAATTGCAGTCTTCGACTCTCAAAAAGGATAAGTTGCCATTAATCCTCTGGGCTACTAAGACTATCACTGAAAGAGAGACCGCACTTACCGGCAATCGCCTCGATGGCATGGTTCAGTTGAGTCATTCCGCGATGTAAAAAGAGTATGGCTGTACTCAGTTGGGGGGTCAGGAGGGGACAACTGCCCCCCCACCAGAAGCGAAAATTAATGTAATTCAAAACGAAAGTTAGGAACAAATTTTATTTTGAAGAAAAATGGTTTGAGCATTAAACGTGTACTTAAAGAAATAATTTGTTCAAGCAAAATATTTAGAAAATGAACGACTACGGCTTGCCCCCTTCCCTAGTTGTGATCCAGGGTAGACCCTTGTCTCGGTGGTCTAGGGATGACTACTGTCACTATGTCTAAACATAGGACATAATACTGAATGCGGGTGAGGTGACGCCAAGATGCTGGTAAAAGAAGAATTTATTTAAATTTATTTTAATAGATTCTTCACTCTCAGCAGTAACGGAAATGAATATCTTAAAAATTTATAAAAACGTGATACTGTCAATAACTCGAGATTTTAAGATCGAGCAGTCTATATCCGTCCAATAGCTCTGCATTTTTTATGGTTCCTTTATTGAAAAATAGAGTGATCGCCATTTAGGCAAATTGCAGTCGCCTATCTGCCCTTCAACATGTCGCTGGGGTGTTTGGCATGGGGGGACAACAAGGCTTCAGCTTTCAGCATGCGACATGATCCCCGGTTAGTTGTACGTAAGCGGTGTCTTAATATTGGGCTAGGTTAGGCGATCTGTCGTAGACGTTAAATAGTGGAATCCTGGCAGGCAGTGTGAATCACTCTAAGACAATAGCAACTTTTCCCAGCCAAATGGTTGTTTCCTGGGAATTTCAGGTACACTTACATAGTTATAAGAATATATAATTCACTTTATTCCGTCATGTCATAGATGGAGGGTTTGAAAGAGGGTGGGGGTTAATTAGGGTTAGGAAGGACGCATTTTGGCAGTTGGTGTTTGTGTTGGTGTCCGGATGGTACCCAGAGGCGGTCTGGCCAGTTCGGCTGTACGGCGATCGCTCTCACAACGCTCGCTTCTATTGTGAGGTGTATATGAAGAGCGTAATTAGAAATGAAGCAGATTACTTGAACTTCAGTTTTATTCCGATATTAAATTATAAGTTTCCATTAGTTACTTCAATATAAGAACTTACATGGGTGAGTCTCCAGGGCGCGAGGGAGGTTAAACGTCCCTAACTGGCTGCACTTGCAACTGACTACGTATGCACCACCCGTGCACCCCAAGCACCAACTGCCAAAATGCGTCCTTCTCACCCCCCTACCCCTAATTAAACCCCAACCCCTTTTAAACCCTCCATCTATGTCATGACGGAGTAAAGCGATTTATATATTTTCAAAACCACCTGTACCTGAAATTCCCAGGAGACAGCCATCTGGCAGGGAAAATTTTCTATCGTCTCAAAGTGATGCATAACATTGTTTGCCAGAATTCCGCTTTTCAACGTCTTCGACAGATTACCTCACTTAGTCCAACAGTATGACACCGCGTACCTACGACTAACCAGGGATCATGTTGCATGCTGAAATCCGATGTCTTGTCACCCCCTGCCAAACACCCTTCTGACGTCTCGAACCTTTTTCCATTGAAAAACCGTGAGCAATGCAGAGCTATTAGAAGGTAATGGACTGCCCGATCATAAAACCTGGAAATATCGCAGATATTCAATAAATTATATATGTTAAGTTCTCACCGCGCACTCCCTGCCCCGCTCGCTTCTTCCTTCCCTCCCCTTGCATCCAAGATCGTTTTCAATAATGCGTAGACACCCACGAGACCCACTTAACTGAAGGGGTCAGGTAAGTGAAAAATGGGACGCATGAAGCAAGCCTTCTTTCGCTGCACCAACTACCGAAGAGGACGGAAGCGGACGCGACTGAGTTGCCGACGCTGGAGTCAAATTCCAGGAGCAAAAACCCAATCCCATTTAATATTAGCGGATGGAATGCATTGAGGTAACCCACGTCCACATTCACGTTGGGCCTAGACAGGTTTTTCTTTCGGGCTCCTTCGCGAGGTTCATCCTCTCCGCAGATTTTATTGCAGACTAATTTTTGAAGCGAAAACTTCCCATTGCGCGTCACGCACTTTGTTTCAGAGGGGTAAAAAAAAAAAACTCGGAACTCTCGTGATCGTCACCTCAAAACCGTCATCGCCTCGCTGTCAACGAAGGAGAGGGAAATAAAGAGATAAAGATTTTTGAATTTGATCGTTCCACAAGCCTGAAAATATATTCTAAAGCAAAAAGGGTCGCTACGTTTAGTGTTGGCAATATTTGGTCGATTTCGTTCATAACAATTTAAATTAAGCTCAATTTAAAATTAGATTAGGACATCATATATTGATAAAATAAATTAAATCTATACCCTAGTGACCACTATTAAGGGTTAATTGGGTATCACTAAACTTGTTATTTATCTCTCATACTCCATCTCAGAAGTCGAGTTATCTTTTCATTTGAATGAATACATACCAATCCAAAAATAAATTTAAAGTAGAAACTCATTTATGCATGTGGGAAAAAATTTAAACATTCACATTTTTCTCACGCACATCTCTTGGGCTCCCCTTTATAAATACATACATGAGGGTAATAAATACAACTTTTATGCAATGAGGCTCATGAATTCAAGTAAATTAGTAAATCTATTAATTGCTTCAGACCTGAGTAATCTTCTATATTATTTCTACTGTATAGATACCTTTTTCTCAAATTATACGCAACCAAACTCGACAAATGAGGAACCAAAATGTACAGAATTTCTCAGAGAACATGCGACGGCATATCTTACTTCCGGGGATCGGGTTGGTGTGGTAGCTAGAGTGTTGGCTTCCCACCCGGCGGGCTCGATTTCAAATCCCGGCAGTGGCAGGGAATTTTAAAAGATTGCCCGATCCCTGCTCGAGTGCTGTGTGGAGGACATTTCAAGTGCAACACTCCGTCCGTCGGATGGGACTTTAAGCCGTGGTCCCCTTGGCGCCTTTCGTTAAGAGCAGGCGAATGCCGACGCCGGGTTTCTCTCCACCCTTCCTTACCTACCCTACCCTCATGGCGCAAATGACTTCAGCTGCCAGTCCAAATGCCATATCTTACTTCCTAAATATTGCTATTGTTTCATAAAATTGTTTTTAAGTAGTAAAAAAACGGTAAATATTCCTGACGTTAACGGTGCACAAACTGATACATTTGTTCATTTCCAACAATATCTCGCATTCTTTAAATAACTTTTATCAAAATGCGGCTGATTCCACATTTAAGTCTCCTGTTGATACGTAAGTATGAGTTATCATGTGCGTTTAACAGACAATAGTGTAATTACTTCCAGAGCTGTGATTAAAGAGGTCCTCTGACCTCAATTTGAAAATGAACATTCCAATTAAATTTGCATATAAGACCCTGCCTTTTTTTCTACATTTTAAAATTAGAAACGCGCCTATCTCTTGTGGACCTGCATTGAAATGAGCGGGGAGCGGGCGCATCACGCTCGTATAACTTATTACCATAGAGTAAGTATATTCTAGAGGGCTCACGGCATAGGAAGAAATCGTATCGACAGTTTTAATTCTCAAAAAGCAGGAAGATGGCACGATAGTAGCTAGCCAGAGGCGAGAGGGTCTTTTTCTTCAAGGTCACCTCGCCTATCCCCTTTCCTTCCCGCTCCCCGTCTTCCAAATTCTGTCAGTCCCCCAAGCATCGAAGGAAGGGAAGACGACGATGTTTACATCGGCCTGAGAGAGCGCCCGGATCGCGAAAAAGTTTGACCAAAATCAGATTTTCGTTGGATGTCTTTGAAAATTGCTCTCTACACGTTTTTTGGCATGCTACTTTCATTTCTGCAGTTGTTTTTGCGAAAAAATATTATTTTAGGCGATACGTGGAACTTTAACTTATTACATGTATATGGCTAATTGTAACGCTGACTGCATAGACGAACGCAAATCATGATAAAACATGAAAATAAATGATAATTAGTTATGAATTATGAGTTATGATCTTTGAAATTAGTCAATAAACATAAAAGGCTAAAAAGAGGGTTGTTGGGTTCATTGACTTACGTTAAAGAGGTGCGATTTCCATATTTCGTGAGGTTCTTCTGTATGGACTAATAGTAATTTTTAAATAAATGTCAAAACAGTATTTAAGTGACTCTTCTATTCTCATATAAGCATGGTTAATGATTTATAACTTTACGGATTATGTATTATAATTATTCATCATCAGATTCTTCCCAATCCCACCCATCCCTTTCTTCACATTCGCTCGCAGAATTTTGAGACTCTAGCAAGACCAAGAGATCACGAACCTCCTGCGAAAGATCTTTAAGGCCCCGAAATTTGTTCAGTCGGTTCCTAATGTGCTAATAAAAGGGTTCGATGTCAGGATCAGTCACCGGAAAATATCCTCATTCGTATGAATTCGAGATATTTTTCTCGCGTAATGCTCGCGGTATTTTCTAATATCTTTATTGCGAGATTCCTGGGCCTCCTCCGATAGTTCTTCAATAGGAAGAAGAGCCGACTCGATGAAATCTGCACCATTTATGCACTTTGTGCTCCGTGGGTGGCATGTAAAACCATCCATAATGTCTCACAAAATTTTACGCTGTATCTAAGCAGAACTTCTTAAATTTTACCGGATCAATCAAAAATCCGCAAGACAGAGATCTCAAAATTGTTGAGAATTGAAAGATTAACTCTTCTTCAACTCCTGCAAATTACTTGACTTCAAGCAGCTTCGTTTTCCTAATTTTGGAGCGCGTAGTAACGTCAGTGAATTGTTTACTTGGCCTACCCCTTTGTATATCGGATGTACCCTGTTAAAAAATGAGACTACTAGAACAATATCCCAGGGGACCCCATGTCACCATTAAAATACTAGGAAAATACGAACCCGGGGTGCTTGGAAGGTTGCGAAATACATCAGGGAAATCAACCAGTCCAACCAGTTGCCATTTCTCTAAAAAAAGAGATTGATCGTGAACTAGCTCGCCATCTTCTCTCGTCGGAATAAAAAAATTTCATGTTCAAAAAATTAATAAGCTCAAGTTTTGCCTTTCATCTCCGTGTAATCTGAAACAACCCCCTAGATATGCATTCAAATTCCTTTTTCGAGCAACTATGGTTTTCTCTTTTTTCTCCAGCATTTTTCCGTGCAGTTCTCGCCGCGTAAATGTCCATGAAATTTTTGACAGTCAACAATAATTACACAGGTTTGTAAAAAGCTACACAACAGTCCTCTTTCTACAAAGTTTAAATATAAAATAGAAGGGAAAATATGAAAAATAGTGCGTGCCTCGTCTCAGACCAATTTAAAAAAACGGAAACTAGAAACGGAAATAAATGAAACATTGTATACCTGCTCAATAATCCTTATTTATGTGGTTGTCAGGAACTAATAAATTACTGAATCACATTTTTTAGTTATCACAGCACTATAACTTCTTTGTGAGATCACTGTTAAACACAAAAACTGTGGCCAAAATAGGACTTCTCAATTAGTAATGGGTATGCGTTCAAATCGACAGAAAAGGAGAAACTGAAGGGTACCAAAATGTTTTTTTGACCGTCTTAACGGGGTATGTCCACGGGAACATCTAATATCTAATAAGAATATTTGTATAAATTTGTACTATTTCAAACTGCTCTAAAACATCAAGCCTTGTGCCGTTACTGAAGGGGTGGAGAAAATTCTGGTTGAAAATGACAAGAATGAAAAGTCTGTACCAAATGTTTGGCGATAAGTGACGTTTCATCCCAGTTTCCTGCACCTTCTATGTTCTTTCATTCTCATAATAAAACTTCTGCCTGTTCGACCAATGAAACTCAAGTGGCATGATTCACAATTAACTTTGTAAATGCCGGATTGATGGATGGGTTCTATTTTGTCTTTGTTACGACGCAGAACTTCACCGAGAGTGCAAGGGTTGTAAAATGAAACATTGAATTTATTTTTGGGGAATTTGTTTGCAAGCCTGTTGGAAAGGTCTCCCACAAAAAATGACCGGCACCAAGTTTTAGAATTCTCTGTGATGGGGGAAGGGAGCAAAGCTGTGAAATAGCTCGCGTTTTCAACTTTCTCTGAAGGATTTTAGTTTAAGTATTACAGCTGTAGCCATTTGAAATTGCAATTGATTTCATTGTGGAAAGTTCACAATTGAAGTTGACTCCATTTAAAGGTTTATTGACCAATCTATGTAACATAGAATGGAAGGATGATAACTTTTGGGAGGTCGGATGGCATCAGTAACTCGGAATGATTGTATCACCATAACAAGGGTTTCTGTATAAACCAAATTCATGTTTGTCATCAACTATGGATATGGAGAGATCGAGAAAGTTTAGGTGCTTTTTGGATTCTATTTCTGCTACGAAGGTAATATTAGGATGTCGAGGATTTAAAAGATTCAGAAAATTACCTAATTGTCTGATAATTCCGGTCCAGCGGCAAATGATGTAGTCAACATACTTAGCGGTACCAGAAGATGTTAGATGAGATAGAATGCCCGAATCAAATAATTGGCGTTTTGAATTGTCCGTAAATATTTCGGCTATTACAGGTGAAAGGGAATACCACATCGCAAGGCCGTCTGTTTTGTGATAAATGTTCTTATTGTACAAAAAATAATTTTGGCTGGCACTCTGTTCCATTAGACAATGAAGTTCACAAGACACACTGATTTTAATATTGTGGTCTCTCAATAAGTAACAAAGTTGTTTGTACAGGTACAGAAGTAAATAGATTTTTTAGGTCAAATGAAACTAGCTTGGAGTTGGATGGTGACGTATGAGGTGTTGAAGTTTCTGTGGCAAAATGATGGGGCTATTAATATTATATTTTGGTGAAAAACCAGACAATTGCCTAAAGATGATATTTAATTTAGGGGCTAATTTATAAAATTACAGCAGGAAGATAAAGCTTTTTTAACACTTTTTTGGAATCTATCCGTTGGATCACGGGGGAGAATCACGAATGAGGTGTCCTCCAACACATCATCACATTTGGCGATGCATGAGACCTTATTACGGATTAGCACACTGTTCCTTTTTACTGCTTTGGAAATAATAAAATCTTCTTCGTTTACCTTTTAATTGATTGATCAAAATCAACTTGGTTGTGATTAACTTTCATACGGTGAGATGTACTTGGATTAGCAAAGGTAATATAATTATATATATTGCACAATTTTATTTTCCTACATTCTCGCGCCGGAGGGCTACTTGTACGTCGACTCCGTCGAAATGTTTTTACATCAGATGGAAGTTTTTTAACCTTCTATAAACACATCACTAGTTTTTACTCGTTTTACTCGTCGGGACATAAGTCCCCAACAATGGAGGAAAATGAGGGTTACACCTCGGGAAAATCATTGATAGATGACATTTCAGCCACTCAGAGGAAGTAGTCAACAGGTCGGTTGCAGTTCGAAGTTTTGACTTACAACTTTATGTTGCATGATCTCTGCCTTCTCTTCGTGTTTCCACCGCGTCCGTTGCCTTTTGGCGAGAACAGTTTCGACAAAAGCCAACGGACGCGGTGGAAACCCGAAGAGAATGCAGAGATAATCTGATCAACGCCGCGAAAATCTTCGAACCTACTTTATGCTGCATGATTATAACAAATCCTGTATTATTGTTGAAAATCTGTATTTAAATGAATAACTTGGTATCAAAGACAAAAAATAGGTTTTGGACTGTTAAAATGTGTACGAAAAGCAATCAATATCTAAAGACATAGAATCAAATGTTTTATAACAATTAATGAATGGATAACTCAAGATTCTAACGCGATAACATATTTTAGACTACGAATTAGGATTCCCCATGAGGCCTACGAAGCAAATTTTGCTTGCAGTTTCGATACGCAAAACTGCATAATAGGAGGTTTAATTCCGAAAAGGGGGAGGGCGGATAGTTTTGAATCGCCTTATTTTTCTAGTGCCGCAGCAACTTACAATTAGAATAGGTATGCCGAAAATACTCCATTCGATATTGCTATATAAATGCTCACCGCGTAAAATGTATCTTTGGATATTTAGTTTTTCGGCCCCTGGGAGAAGGGATTCATTCATATAATGAGGCAAGAATTTAAGCAATGAGTGAACCCGGGCCCAATTCCAGCCGCTATTTGTTTTATTTTTAAGAACCTCAACTAAATGCTAACGCTTAAAACAAAACTTTCCTCAAACGACAATGCGTCTTGTTATTGACGAGACGACGATTATCACAACTATGATCAGAATAAGGTCTCAAGGAAAGACAAAAACATGCATTAGATGATCCCCGGCCCCATACGTAAGACCTGAAGTAGAAAACTGGTACAGCCGAAAGAAACCTTTCCATTTTCGACGTGGTAACAGAATGGGCCATTACTCATCCCGCTATCGAGCAAACAAATCAAGGTCACCGACCACCCCTATTCCCAAAAATGCTACTGCTGATCCATACCTCTTTGTGTTCGTTTGAAGCTGCGCGCTTAAGAATTCATTACCAAATACTTTTAAGCTTTAGTTACCAACTGTGGTGAAGAGGCTATGACCGTTAGCGAAAGGCAAACAGTGCATTGTTGTTCAGTGTAGAGATCCAATCTCGCATTCCCTTTTTATTGTAATATTCCGGCACTTGGTGTTGTAAATAGCATTTACACTTCACCAAAGTGAGGTATTTCCTATCTGAAGTTCTGAAGCACACTACGCGAAATGTATTTCATTCGATATGTTGATCGTTCAACGATGCGATGACCATCAATAAGATTTATATTGTCTCTTGAAGCGAAAAGATCTTCCCTCACGGAAAATCTCTTCCTCGTCAAAACAAAACCCTCGCCTCGCCAACCTATCTGATGGCAAAACGAACTCCTTAGGAGGCGGGAGCTTTCTGCGTAGACCCAGGCCAGTAAGGAAAGCCTGACGAGGTGCGGCCATTAAAAATGCATAACTCCCTTTGTAATTGAGATAAAGTTACAATTCTTTCACCAAAAATAAATTTATAGTTTTGTCCAAATTTCATACGCAGCATATATGGACCTATATCGTAAGATACGAAAGTTAGCAGGCGATTGATTTTTACCCTGCAAAATTCCAAATTTTTCGTCCGAAAGATATGTAAACACACATAACAACGTTGAAACTGAGTTATGAACAAATTAAAGTTTACTAGTATGGAAAAAATGTGCTATGAACATTTCCTGCAAGTTTCAACTTTATACTAAGAACAGTCTACCGGAAAATGGATTAGGAATATAAACTCGGAAAAGTCAAGTAACTAGCCGAAATTCGAGAAAATATTTTTTATAAAAATTGTTATAAACAAAATCGAATAACTAATGTCTCCACTTAATGTAGCAACTCTTTCTGCTTCAGAATATATTTTTAAACTTGTGGAACGAGCAAATTAAAAAAATTGCCAAAATTCTTCTAGTGACATCTGGTTAATCGCTCTAGAACTACACCAAAAACGTATACGATTTTTGTACGTGTGGTGAGCTCTCTATATATACTTACTCTATGTTATTACGTACGTATAATTATTACGTATTACTTAAATTTCAACTGTCAACACCTTCAATTTGTGTTACTTTCATCATTAATAAATCATTTTGACTAAATGTATGGAAAAGCTGGACTGAATAGTTATCTTAACATTCCATTGCGAAACATGAAACATGACTCGGGTTTCAACAATATATCATCTTCAGGTGCTCCTACGGTCCCGCAGCTCTCTTATATACATATTCCTTGTCAGGAGTGGGGAAGAAATTAATATTGAGGAAAGTAGAATCGTCATACTCACTGTATCTCTGCACCCAGATGTCGTAGAGAAATGAATTTTTAGCTCATATGAAAATTAGGACTTCGATAAGATATCAATTAATTTTATTTTGCTCCGTTTTCTATCACTGTTAAGTTTCAAATTTCACAAATATTATCAGTAATCTTTTATCGAATGCTCTCCCTCGTAATCGCTATTTAATTTTATTTCAATAAGGACATGTTTAACATATTGTAGCGGAGGAATCATCCATGACAACGGGGATTATTTATTTTAACGACGGAGAGATTTGAGTAAATAGAGGATTGAGGAGATTGTGTTTTGAGAACGAGGTGAGAGTTAATGTGTACGACTTCTACTGAAATAAAGGTGTTAAGTGTTCCGGAAATAAGAATAGTTGTTTTTTTTATTGGAACCCTCGCACGTAACAATATCATTCCAAATGCGTTCATCGACCGACTGAACTCAGCAAATTTGATGAGGCAGAGGACAGTTATATCATCGTTTGCCAAGTTGACTCCAGAATGAATTATATTCTTTAAATAATTTTATTTTCCAATGGATTCAGCTCCCTGGAGTTACAAATGTAGAATTTTCCTTATGGAAATCATGGTTACAGATATTTAAACGTAAGGAAAAATACTTTTGTTGCCAGCGTTTTTAAATGACCTTAAAATTTTCCTGTATTTGATTAAGAATTTTTATTGTCATTTTTTCCGTCATAGACACTAGTCGAGGAAATGAAGCTCAAAAAAGTGCAAAACCTAGCAATTTTTTCAAACTGAATCGATTTGCATAACAATTTGGGACTAGGCTAATCTTACCCTCTACTTCGAAATCTTTATCATGCCTATGGGCGCTTTTTACTTTTTTAGGGGTGAAAACTACCCCTAAATGCCAAAAGTTTAAAAACTACACTTTAAAACTTTCATACACTAAAATGTAGGTTGCATTAGCTGATTAATGATTGCTTTATGCTTTTTGGACATTACTTCATGATATTTAAACCCTTAAAAATCAACCCTCATTCGGGGTTAAGGAAAAAAAAATATTTACCACAAAAATTACATTTTTCGTCAAAGTGTCCTAATTTAAGAACGATGCCGATTAAAATATGTACTTATTTCATTTTGCAATTTTTCAACCCTCAAAAACTACCCCTTACAACATTTAAATGCTTATAAACTACTTAAAATAGGTATAAGTTGGAAAAAAGTAAATTTACACACAAACTATTATTTAACCAGAATTACATTATATATTTACTTGCGTAGAGATATATATATGTATATATACATATAAAAATAAATATTTTAATCATCTTCACCTTATACAATTACCTTGGTCCTCGACGTCATCCTTGCAGGAATAGAAGGATCAACAACTTTGCCATTTCCACGTAGTAATATATTATTAATTAAATATACTTATTACTTACTATTTTTATTAAATATAAATTACTGTATGGAAATAGCAAAGTTGTTGATCCTTCCATTCCTGGCATTATGGATTTCCACAAAGTTACGCCCTCTAATTATATTGACGTCGTCCTTGTCTTCTTTTATACTGGACAATCCTCACCAAAGCACCCAGAGCAAATCGAATTGCAATATAAATCCACTTTTCTACGACCACATGAAATGACGCACCCTTTCTTGTGATTATAGAAAATCGTTTTTAGAAGTTCTTCCCTAGCAGGCGGTCTGTTCATTTTAAAAGGGTGAAATGGTAAATAATTAAATGTATTCACATGTGCATATTACATATAACACAATCTAACGGATACTGCATGGCTTCCAGTATTCCTTCTACACGGATGCGGACACGATACACGCGTGCGAGCGTACACATGTGTATGTACACATGTAATGGGTATGCGCGTTTATTTTGGAGTACATTTGAGTGCATACGTCAGTTCCGAACGTGTAGCAAAGAAAGTACACATCGGTTTTGTAGATTATGATAGCAATCTGAATTGCGCTGTTCGAATTTTTCGAAAAAAATTAATTAATTTAACTTTCAAACATATCTCCTTCGTTTGCTTTGTTGTTGTTAAATTGTTCATTTAAAATATTTTTTAGGTTCTTTTAAGGGCTACTAGTTACTCTTTTTAAGGTCCTTTTAATTCCTTAATTTTAAAGGGGTTAGTTTAAAGGGTTTAAATAAGATGGGGCTCGCTTGTAAATAGAGACATAAAACGGCCATATCTCAATAAATATTTATCGTTAAAAACATTCGCTTAAAGCAAAATCTGTGAAATTGCATTTGCTACAATTTGTTACGCCAACTTTTCTCGTATTTCCCGTATTTTATGTCTTCCATTATTCCCCAGGTGAATGTTTGTCCTGGTATCCTCCTTTTGCTGAATATCTTATTTTTTATTGATTTTAACTAACATTTGGCCATTTCCATTCCGTTTATATCGTTCGTCTTTACATCCCTCGCTGTCTCGGCTATGACTACTGCTGTGGGAAAATCCAAAGGTATAGGTATTAATCCTTTCTCGATGGATATTGCCTTAGAAAGCATTCTTGGATTTAATTGATGGCCCTCTCGATATAAAAGCCACATTGAACCAGTTTTTTCTAGACATGTGCCTTCATGCTTATGGTCCTAAAATCTTAATACTTCTCTGCTCTCTTATTTTTGAGAATAGGAATACATTTCTCCTCTATAAATTACTAGCTATACCGTAGAATGGGGTGACTGTGTGATAGGGGGTTTACTTTGTCCTTTTTTGCATTTTACATCTTGCGTCGCGACCCCTCGTCTCGCTAAAGACATTCACTGCGCATTTCATTTGTCAGACATGCCGCGCCATGTTGTAATAGCCTTCTTAGCACGTGTAGTTAGAGGTGGAAAGATTATTTGCTTCTTTTTTCTCAAAAAATATCTTTAAAAAGCTATTTTTCTAAAACATGGTTTTTAAGGAATAAAAATGGAGTCCGGCAAGGTGTAGGTACCGTAAATGTTCATATACGTTCATTTTTTCTGCTTTAAGATTTAATATTCATTGAAACACTTTGTGGCTTATATCCAAGACGATGAAAGGTTGCGCCATCGTAGATTCAGCTTTGCCAAAGCATAAAATGCTTGTAAACTAAGCAAATATAGCTTTTGATTGGTAAATTGTTACATTTTTTACTATACTTTCTAGCCAAAAAATATGCCACAAGGTAAGGTACGTGTAAACATGCAAAATTGTTAATAAATCACCCCATTATACGGTATTCATTATAAATACAGATTTTTACTGATTAGAGTGAAGTGAAGTTCATTCAAACAGAAAAGGGAATTCCCTTGTAAGTGAATTTTTCATTTATTGTAAGTGTGAATGCGATTTCAATACATTTGCGAATGTTAGTAGTGATAAGTAATATTTTCGAACGTTAATGGCGACAAGATGGCAGATGGGGGATGGGAGAGGGGAGGGGATTTGAATGCGAAAGGGGAAGGATCGGGTTACAATAGGTGATCAAAGATGGAGGGGGAATCCCATCCCCCGTCCCGTCCCCCGTCCCGTCGCCTCTCCCGTCCCTCTCCCGTATGCCCTTCCGTCCCCCCTCCCGCCCACCGTGACGTCCCCCCTCCCGCAACGTCCCCAATACCGTCCCGTCCCCCTTCCCGTCCCGTCCCCCTTCCCGTCCCGTCCCCCTTCCCGTCCCCCGTCCACCCTCCCGTCCCCATTCCTCCCTCCCATCCACCGCCCCGTCCCCCTTTCTGCCCCGTCTCCCGTCCCGTCTCCCGACCCTCCTCCCGGATCCCCTCCCGCCCCCCGTCCCGTCCCCCGTCCACCCTCCCGTACCCCCTCCTGCGCCGTCCCCAGTCCCGTCCCGTACCCTTATCGTCCCCCTTCCCGTCCCGTCTCCCTTCCGTACCCTGTCCCGTCCACCGTCCCGTCCCCACTGCTGCCCCGTCCCCGTCCACCCTCCTGCCCCGTCCCCCGTCCCGTCCCCTTCCCGTCCCGTCTCCCTTCCCGTACCCTATACCAACCGCCGTCCCGTCCACCCTCCTGCCCCGTCCCCCGTCCCGTCCCGTCCCCTTCCCGTCCCCCGTCCCGTCTCCCTTCCCGAACCCCGTCACGTCCCCCGTCCACCATCCCGTCCTCCCTCCTGCCCCGTACCCGTCCCGTCTCCCGACACTCCTCCCGTCTTCCCTCCCGTACCCCGCTCCGTCCCGCCCCCCGCCCCGTCCCGTCCCACATCCCGTCCCACCTACCGTCCCCTGTCCCGTCCCGTCCTCCTTCCCATACCCCTTCCCGTACCCCTTCCCGTACCCCTTCCCGTCCCCCGTCCCGTCCACCCTCCCTCCCGTCCCCCATCCAGTCCCCCGTCCCGTCTCCGACCCCCCTCCCTTCTCCCCTCCTGTCTCCTCTCCAGTCCCCCGTCTCCCCTCCCGTCCCCCGTGAAAAAAAACATGAATAAAAATTTTAAAAACTGATTTTCGATGCAGTGCTTGGATGAGCAATAATAAAAACAATGCAAGAAGACAATGCAATGGCCATGATGCATCAGGATTATGCAAAGAGGTGAGATTAAATGAATGTATCTAAACTTGTTTGGAAAAACTGAAAGACGTTGACTTCATTTTTCATTAGTATAAATTAGGCTAAAAAAGCAAGAAATCCTTAATGGCAGAATATGCATCATGAATTAAAAAAATAAACCCATGTGGATATCGTTTTAAAAAATTGAATTGAATGTAGAAGAAATTATTGATTAAATGAAATTAATATGAAAAATTAAATTGAAAGTAATATTGATTGGTTGTCCTTAAAAGTTTATTTCAATGTAATACAAATTTTGGACTGTTATTCATACTTAAGCAGAGTTGGTTTACACAGAAGAAAGATAAAGGTACTCAGGACAATATTTGTGGAGAAATTTACCTTAGTGAATCTATCAAACGTTTCTACATCATCCTGATAATGCAATTAAATTGTTGTCACCTTCCTTCTTCTTCGTATTGACATGTTTCTTCTCCTTTCAGTTGTCTGATGGTATCTCTTGCAATGCCTACATTCCTTAGGCCTCCGGAATGTCTGAGCCTAGGGAGAGAGTGGGTTAGTTCATGCAAGGTAAATAAATGATCCTTCCTCCAAGACATAGCACACTGCAATGCAACATATGGAAAGTCACTGTGGGAAAGGAGGAAATTAACCGTTTCACATTCAAGTGAGATAGTTTCTAACCCATGCACTGCAATGGTATGCTGTGAATGCCAAACCTTGTTTCAACATAAAATTCTAGATAACGCTCTTTAAAATCCTAGCCTTACTCGACGCAATAATTCAAAACCCTGAGGGCCAAAACTAAGCTAGGTGTGAAACTGGGATCCTCTTGTCTTGAGCCTATGGAGAGAGTACATGCAAGGTAAATACCTATCCCCCAAGGAATTGCATAAGCTCCATTGCAGTATAAAAGTCACTGTGGAACAAGGAGGAAGTTACTACTTTTTCATCCAAATGACAGTTTCTATTCCATAACCCTGCAATGGTATACAGCCCATGTCAAACCTCAGTTTGACAAAAAGTATAATTGACTCACATGAAATAACCTAGTCTTACTTGGCACAATGATTCATGGTCCTAAGGGCCCAATCTAAGCTAAGTCACTCGCATTCTTCTTCCTGGAGTGGTCTTCTTGTCCTGGAGTCTCTCTCTTCTCCTAAATTTGGAGGACTCGGGAATCACACCCATCCTTTTGTTTCTGTACAATCAAAAGGCTCAAAATTTTTCCTCAATCAAACCCATCAGAGGTTCACACACTTATTGCTTTTTTTCTTCTATCTTCTAACTCTCATGATTTTGCTTCATCCTCCACGCAATCCTAGAAGAGAGTGGGTAAATGACATGAATGAAAAATACCAAACTGTAAGTTATCCAAATATGTATCATAAAATCGAAGAAATTATAATACATAGTATACATAAATTTCATCAATATGGTACCTTTATGCCAGTTCCCTATGTTAGCTTAATATATGTATACCATTTGTGAATGCATATTGTAACCGTTGAAATTTGGCAGGTTACATAAATTGGTTTGAATGGATGTGTTTGAGGGAAGGAGAGCTTCATTTATTTGTCTTATATAAGTTTGACCGTGTGTGTGTGTGTGTGGGTAGTTCAGTGTGAATGGACTTGTGTGTAATGCATTTCACCTCCCCCCCAATTCCCCACCTCCAGATTTTGGGGTTTTCCCATCACCTGACTGTGTATGAGCTGGAATCAAATAGAGAAGAGTGCACTCCTCCTCACCCACCCACACCCACCGAGGAGTGATGGTGCAAGGCTGCCTACGACCACCTGATTCTCCTTCACCTATACATTCCCCCTCTACCCCAAAATAGATAAAACATACTTTAACTCCCCCCATGGTGACTTACCTCTAGAAATAGGCCTCTTTCTCATTTTCTCCCCACCCTCCTCACCCCCTGAAAACCAACCCTCTTTGAGGCATGAAACCTAAGGAGCCACCAGCTGTAAGAGATACATCAATCCTGGCCTTATCATGCTGCCGGAGGCTCTGCCATTTTGTCAGGGCAAGCGGCTCATTACATGAGTGGTCTATGGAGAGAGAGGGAGAACCTGGAGGCAATGGAGTTTGGACCGGAAAGGAGGAAATGAGCCGAAAAAGGAAACAGGAGAATAAATGGTAGATTTCCATCATCAATAAGAAGAAGGTCAACCCATGTCATCCCACTGAGTATTCTCTCAGCCCAGGGTGTTTAGATGGTTCAGCGATGAGATATGAAGTGAAACACTTTGCAATTTCCACATAAAAATTTATTAAACTACAGTCGATATATTTTGTGGGAGTCTTGATAATTCTGTAGTGCAGCGAAACATGTCGACTGTAGTTTAATACACTTTTATGTGGAAAGTGCAAAGTGTTTCACTTCATATCTCATAATGGATCTCCACAAAGTATCTGCCTCATCCATACAATTTAGGCTCAGCGATTCCCGAAAAGGAGCCATTTGAGGACGTCATCCCTCAGCCGTGAACAGGACAGGAAAACTTGATAAGCCGAACCACAATCCGGAATTGTATCCCCAAGTAAAGAAGAACCTTCACTCAAAACCCTGATCTAATGTTGTTGAGGAAACCCAGATTCACCCTCCTCCCCAGAAACGAAGAAAGAAGATGCCGGAACCTATGTTGAAGAGCCTTTGCCATTGAGTTTTTTTAATTGCATTTATGATTCTATCCTCTTTTCCCCTCCCCCCTTCCTTGAGTGATTGCGTGCACTAAAGTTTTTTAGGACAGGGTGTACTTTTCTATCTATAAGTATGCTTAAGGTTAATGTTTTCTTTTTGTTAACTAATTTTTGGGTGTTCATGTCTTGGTGAGAAACCAGGCCAAAGACTGATTGGAAGGAAACTTCCTCTTTTCTTTTTGTTAAGTGGTCTTTGTTTTGTTGATTTAATCATTTTGGTAATATCCACTGGCCAGTTTGATGTTCAAAGCAGAGAAAGATATTGAACAATTTCATGTGTTCTATGTGTACCTTTCCCTTTTTTCTGCATTAAATATTCTGTTGAACTCAGAATCTATGTTATAAGCTCTCATTTTTTGTGTACCCCAATCATCGCAACGAGCCTCCCCACATATTAAGAGTGTAGTTTTCTTCATCAAAGAAAACACAAGGCATGGATTCCAATTCGTTACCCATGATTAGTGCATTCATAATATAGAAATTATTTTGTTTTAGAAATTCCAGTTTAGACGAATGGCAATGGTCAATTTTAACCTCATTTGAAAAATGTCACATTGGTGCCCATGCAATGCCACTCGATGTGACGTCACCTAGTTTCTATACGAGTAAATAGGAGTTTTACATCGTCTGAGATTACCAATGCATGCATGAGGCACAGAGCTCAGGGAAACATCTCTTAATAATCAAGTATTTAAACTTCCTGTGGCCTGAAAGTTTCCCTTGTTTGATAGGGTATTAATAATCCTTATTTAAGCCGAGCGATACCTGCTAGCAGGATAGTCCGCTTCCTGCATCACAGCAGCGCACATATCCTCAACAAAAGGTCACCTCACACGTCGACAGCGGGAACCATAATGACGTCACACGGGGTTTTCCCAGCATTCATACTTAGCCGTCGCCTTTTCGCGCGCTTGAAATTTCTCACTTTTCATTTAATCGCGAAAAATATATATAGTAATTTAAAAATCTAAAAGGGTGAAACACGTACTCCAGGAGTGATAACCTTTCGATTTAGGCAATAAAAAATAATAGGAAACCACCCTATTGTCATACATACCCTTCCCCTCTTTTCCTCCCTTCTCTTTCTCCCCTCTTTCCAATAAACCAACCAACCCCCACCTCCTCATGTCACAATATGTATTTAGTATGCATGCATGCTATTTTATTCCATTGATCGTTGAGCAACTATGTACATAGTTCATCAGAGCTATCTTAAAAAGACCCAATTATCATTGAGTCAGTAAGCCTTTACTTTTCACCATCTCCTTAGAAGTGAGTATGTCAGGATTATCACAAAAAGACTCATTTGAGGACAATGATTTCTTATTCTTCCCTGCCAAGGAACTCATGCAGTAAGTTCATTGCTCAAGAATTATTCTCGAAGAAATTGACAATTTAACACGAAGAGATTTGCTACTTGGTGACCTTATGACACTCCTTTTTGTGTAAAAGATGACAAATAAACATATAGCATTGTTTTCCGGATAATCCTCCGATAATTTATCTTACAATATTGTATTCAAGATATATTTCCAATATGGCTAGCAGGCCACTTGGAGTTGCTCGTGAAGGATAGTTACCATAGAAGTGGGAAACTTTGAACTCGGAATTCATGGTGACTAGGAAGGAAGAAGCGATGTACAAAGTGATGGTATTCATATGTAACAGCAACCAATGGAAAGAACAATTTCCGTATACTACAGCCAGTAGCGTGCAGGGGGTCCACACCCCCCACTCGAAATATAAAAACACTATTATTTTCCTTCATAAAAGAGAACAAAATATTGAAAAATCATGAATTTACAATAGATTTCTTTGACAAATGAAGTTTTTTCGATTATGAAAAATGTCAAAAATTAGTCAAAAACCCTCTTATTAGGACCCTGTTTTTAAAAAATTTTCCCCTTGGTTTTGGAGCCCTTCTGAACGAAATTCCTCGCTATGCCACTGACTACAGCTTTTACCCTGCTCGACAACATTGATCTTTATGTGTACCCTAATGTGTTTTAGACCAAAAGCATCGTGTGAATGCATACCTCAGCAAAAAGGTTTGCATGGAGAGGAGATAGTTAAGTGTTGAATCATATGAGCTATATTTGGCATTTAGAGTAACAAAAGGTGTGCCTACCCGGCAGGATGTCCAACCACAGAAGTTCTATACCGTGACATAACAAAGTGTAATGAGAAAACGATGTAAAGGACGCGTCGGGCACAACCCGAGGTGGCACTACGCACTTTGGGAGCATGAGATGCACCAACGTACAAACTTTGGTTGCAATCCGTGGAGTCGTATGGAAATGTATAGTGGATAGACAAACAGACATCCTGCCTTTTTAAGGGGTTATTCGAAAAGGTTATTACGGAGGTATTTTTAGATTCCAGTGCAGTTTCATGGAATGGATTCACTAAATAGATAATAGAACCATAACACATTATTAAATTGCATAAGCTTTGAAATGTTCACTTTTCATAGTATTTTCTCTCACGAAATATTTATTTTCATTAACTATTATCTAGTTTTTAAGAGCCAGAAAAGCGACAAAATGCATTTCCCGGTATGCAGTTTCTGAAAATTTTCCGGGGTTGGACCCCCGCATTCTCCCATGATACGGACCCTATATCATGAGCCCCAGCCTAGCTAGGATCGGGTGCCGTAGGGCAGCCGATCACCTCAGCCCGCCCAGAACTTTTTCCTCTCCTCCTTATCACACTGCCACAAATGGGGCATCAGAATATCAAGTGAAACCTTTTAAAAATAACATAAAAAGTATTATTAATACAATAGCACCTGAAAGTATTGAATTTCCTCGTTCAAAGCGGCATATGCTTTTATCAGCATAATAATATAACATTATTTACTTCAGCATAATCTATGCAGACGACTCAAGAAAAAGTTGATACTGAATTTTTTTAAACGACTAAAAGTTATTAAACCGAACGTAGTCTAGGCTACGAGTAGCTAGGGGAGACTGGGGCACAGTGGGACACGGGGTACAGTGGGACAATTGATTTATTTAAACAATTTACTCGGTCAAAGAGCAAATGTACTAAAATTAAGGATGTCTTGTCACGGGAAATAATGCACAAAAACTTTATTTCATAATGTTAAGTAGCTTCGCATAAATGTTATAAAATGTGTTTTTGCTATAATTTTCGCAACTTTCATGTTGTGAATATTTATGCAATTTTCCTAATTTTAACAAGCTTCATGCAAAATGACTTGTCGAATACATAATTTAGAGACTGTATAATATTAAAAAAAATATATTTTCCGAAAGTAACATGTTTAAAATTTTTGCTGACAATTATAAGACTTCAGGACATGCGGGGCACAGTGGGACACCTCAAATTGGGGCACAGTGGGACAACTTGAATTGGGGCACAGTGGGACAACTCGGATTGGGTCATAGTTGGACGCCGACTTACAGCCCAGATGCTTCGAACTATCAATCTCCGTAATCTAAAAGCACTCTAATTTCATGTCATGGTGACTTTGTAGTGTTTTGGCTCCATATTGGTGCTTTAGGATTTGAAGCAGTACATTTCAATGCAACAAAGTGAGGACAAATGTATAGAATGGCATCAGCAATGCACGTAAGAAGAGTAAAGCCGAAGTGAATAATTTAAGTGAACCCCGATCGTATGCGACAATTTGTCTAAATTTCTTGAATTACACAATTGTTACGTAGATAATGCTCTTAATACGGAACAGTTCAGTCCAGGCCATAAGCGAGCTTTAGGTAGTGAGGAGAGAGTCTCATAAATATTAGTTGCTGCGACATTTCTCCTTTTTATAGGCCTGCTCAGGGAACATTCAGAGATTTGCGTGAAAGCAAGAATAACAGGCAATTAAAATTTAGTTTTAAAGAGAATTTTGGGGCAAGAGTGTTTGTTACGTATTATCTATTTAATTGAAATTATTTATAAATTGAAATTTTGCGATTCATAGCTTACAAAATTAATTACCACCATAGTAAACTGTGGGTAACAACTGCAGCACGACTTCACCACAGATCTTTTCCCTTGCACACGAAAAAATTAGCAAATGAGTTTGCTCAGAACAATGGAAAGAAATAATCACCATCCTGCAATCAGAAAGAAATCGCTGATGATGATTTATTTTATGGTTTTATGAAGCGGAATCCTTCGATTAACCATCGGAAACTTCACTGATAAAAGCCATGGTCCTCTACAGGACGGTTGTGAGTGCATTTTTTCCGATCTGTCAGATCTTTAGGTGAAATACGCATTCTCTGCTGGAAGTGTATACAATCATAAACTCGATTGTTTCTGGCTTTACTTTGTGAAAATCTATTCTGATTCTGATTTAAATCGTGTGGAAAAGTACAATAACGTTTTATTAGTCAGTATACAATCATGATGAAAGTGGTTCCACTACCGTTCAACTCCAAGGAAAAGTGATAGCCCCAAAGGTGAAATACAAGTAGGTGAAGTTACCTCCTTTGAAAGAGGCTCCTCGATGACATTTTGCAATATTATAAATGCTCAGGTTAATAAAATTCCTCCATTTTTTTGTTATCTAGAGTGAAATTCTTCCCAAAAATACTGTTTAACTTATGAGATCAGTAGGTGCCTCAAACCCATCTGGATGGATAACTATCAATTTAATTTTACTGGTTTTAAAGCATTTCATCGATGATGCAAAGTGTTCTCAAGATAATAATCCATTACTAATTTTACACAACCATGAATTGCAAATTTCTGTTGATGCTATTGAGTTAGTAAAAATGAATGTAGTGGTAATGTTTACTTTGCCACCTCACTGGAGTCACAAACCGCAGCCATTAGATAACTGTGTTCGGCCCTTTGAAAAAAATATTAAAATGACTGCGTATGCCCTATAAACAACTCAGGAGAATATTACTAATTGCAACTTGGTAGAGTTAGTGGGTACAGCATATAAAAAAGAATTTACATCTAATAATATTATTTCTACGTTTAGTTCAACCGGGGTATGCCCTGTTAACCCAAGGATTTTTTATGACTAACACCTTGCACAAGCAAATGTCGAAGATCAATAAGAATTTCTTTTCGAACCCGAGGAGAATCTCGAAAGCCCAGGACATCCCGGACTGAAACTTCGTTTTAGAGGGCAAAGTTTTTAGAGGGCAAAGTTGTCACCCCTGAGGAAATACGTCCGTCTACCATGCTAATATCTAAAAATACTAGACAGAAGAAAAGACAAGAGATCCCTACGGATAGGCTAGTTAAAAAGACACTGGAAAATTAATATAATCAAAGGAAAGGGAGAAAAAAACAGCCTGCTTATAAGAAAATATTAAAAAATAAGCGATAAAAATGTAAAGAAAATTAAAGATTTTCATATGAGAGGACTACAAAAGGGGATTGGAAATGGAAGAAATAGCAACAATGTTAGAATAAAGTCTCTAAATTTACCATAAAGAACAGTTGACAGTACTTAAGCCATTAAAATAATTAAATTTTGATGAAAAACATTGCAAGCAGTGATTTAAAAGTTATACTAACATGACTAAATATTTTTTACCCGCTCATGTGTCTTGAATAATAATTTTCTTGATTAATATGTTCACTCGCATATATATTTCACATATTAATGTAAATGAATTCATTTGTACCCTCAATTAATTTAAAATTTGTATTTTATTGACTAATGCAAGCCTGTCCCACTCTGCCCCGTGCACTGTCCCACTCTGCCCCAGGCTGGGGCAGAGTGGGACACTTTTCATCGAAGAAGAAACTTAAGAATTTCAACTATTTTAGGCTAATTGTATTACCTGCTGATTTTTTTATACGATTTAGAATATATTTTCCAAGCGATGGTACCTCCATTTTCCATTTACCATTAATTCTGTGGGAAATAAAAATTAAATGCTAAAACTGTCCCACTGTGCCCCAGTCTCCCCTACGAGTTAAAATGATTTTGCGAGACTGCTCTCATCAAAGTAAACTAAGATGCGGTGATGCCGGAAAATAAATAATGAACATTCCAAAATGCGTACTCCTCAGGGAAAAAATTGAACCAAATGTAAAAAGCACTTCTAAAGTAAAAAATACACAAAAGCGTGTAAAAGATCAAACCGAAAGTCAATCTACAAAATATGTCATTAACTTGGTCATAGTTAATTGCAATTGCGTTAAAAATAAGAGCGCTAAAATCGAGCACATAGTTCAGGATGTAGCAGTTTTTCAGTAATCGCACGGGTTCCGTTTTTTTTAAGTTCAAAGATTAAGTCCTTCTGCACAATGTCCCATATGCTAGGTGTGATCGGATGAGTGCGAAATAGCACCTCTCTTTTACTTTCTCGCCCGAAAATATTTTCGCAATGCGCTTGACGAATGCTAACTTCTTCAATTCACTACCATAAATATTTTTATGTAACTCAAGGGTTACTTCTCTTGTGCCTTAGTGGTATATTCTCTTCCCTAGTGCCTCTCTGTTTAACCCCCAAATATACCAAGAAATAATTATCCGTTTTGATTTTACAGATGACTCTATTCCAATTTTTAAGGCTGCAAATATTACTTGGTGATCACATATACCGTCCACGATATCGACTTGATTTATCACCTTATTACAGCTCTCTGCTTAAAAGTCTAATAGTTTATTTCCCCTCGTGAACATGTCAACTACTTGTGCAATTGAGTAATTTCCGTTTACTAAGATCTCGCAGATTTCTCTATTCCTTGAATACGGTTTTATAGAGAGCAAAAATCCAAATTTATGCGTGGGAGATAGAAATCTCACAGAATAATTATAACACTTCTACTGTGTCTCAAATAAAATGCAGATTTTTTATTTTCTAATAGGAAAATAATATCAAATCGCTGTCTGATTGTACACCATACCCTTCCTATTTCAATGTCTGTTAATTCATGGGAGGCGATGTATAAATGTGATTTGACTGCTAGAAAAACTCCGCCACCTTCCCCATCGCAATAGTAGATTTTAAATAGTGGAGGAAAAACTTCGCTGTCTCATATATCCTTCGTAAGTCGATTCTCTGTCACTATGACCATAACCGCGTCTCGAAATTTGTACTCGATTTTAACTCTCTTGTTTATAACGCAATAGTATGAATTGCGACAAAGTTAATGTCATATTTTGAAGGTTGAATTTCGGATGGTCCTTATCTACGCTAATGTGGTTAAGGTGGGCAAATTACACTGGAAGTGCTTATAAAATTTCATATAATTTCCCTGGGTTAATTGTTATGGATTTTTCCTTAGTTTCCGGCATTAATACTCTTAAATTTACTTCACGTGATGTGAAGATTTGCACAATGTGGATTACCTCTGAGGATAACCTTACTCATTACTAATATTTAGTATAGAATTTTTCTCCCCGAATAACCCGCATAGATTATGTTGATGGTAAGAGTGCGTCTTTTAAAAAATGAGAAGAAGTATGATTATTGTGGACTAGATCCCTCCCATGAATCTACCGCCACTACCGCGCACAGCATAAACCTACTCACCCATGAAGGCACGCACTAGGAAAAGGTATACGGTGAGTTCAAATATAACTCCAAAGATAGGAAAAAAAACCTCGTCCCGGAGCCCGAAAGTAAACACTCCAACGGCCCGACGCCTGCGGGGACGTGAATTACCTTAGTGCATTCCATCCGCTAATATTAATTTCGATTATTTGCTCCTGGAGTTACACTCCAGCAGGGTTATTCCTCTAATCGTATGGCCGGGCAATAAGTCAAAATCGACCATAACTACGGCCTCGGGACATACGTATGTCTTCGAGCGATTAGTACGTAGAATTTTAATTTTTAGAAGAGCTGATTTTGATGGGTTCAAGGGTCATCTGAAAAACGCTCCTGGAGTTTGACTCAAGGTCCGGTAACTCGGTCGCGTCCGCGTTCGCCGTCGTCGGCTCTTGGTGCCGCGAAGGAAGAGGATGCAGGTTGATTCATTTGCCTACCTTCAAATTCTTTCACCGACCCGAGCCCATCAATTAAGGGTGTATCGTGAGTGTCTACATATTATTGAAAACGATAGAACATTTATGTAATACGAAAAAGGACTTGATGGAGAAGAATACCTGACTGAAATATTTTCCTCCGACAAACTTCCCTCCCACAGATACCATAGAAAGTGCTGAAACTAGTTTCCAAACTGCGGTTAAAGTGGCATCGCTTCATTCTTTGTAATAATTAATCCCACTGTACCTTCTATAGATTGGGAGACGCATAGATTCATTCCTGGTGGGAGGGATAAAGTGATTTCCGAGGCGTTTGTACACACTTTTACATCAGATTCATTGTTTCAAATAGCATCCGCACCAAATAGAGGAGAAAGTATTCTTGGAATAATATCGACAAATATACCTCATCAGGTAATAAACGTGAGTACCGTCGAATGAATTAGTGACCATAGGTTAGTAACTGCAAAATCTTCTTTGAATACCGCTGAAATTTTTAGGGGGCCTAAACTCTTAATTTTTAAAAGAGCTGATTTTGATGGGTTTAGGATTCTTCTGAAAAATGCTACACCTGCGTTTCAAGAATCATTATCAAAGTCAAATGTAGGTGGTACTTGGAAAGCTTTTCTTTCGCTCGTATCCTCGGAAGTGAACAGCTACATCCCTAGTGAAAAAAAAGAAGATAGCGACCGAGATGGTATGACGCGGACATGAGAAAATAATTGAGGCAACAAAGAGCGTGACATACTAAAATGAACTGCCACCACGCTAATGAACGCGTGGTATAATTAAAAAATAGTTTTTTTAATTCCGCCACGAAGGAAGCGTTCAGGAATGCATTCCGCAATTTTCAAAGGAAAAACACAAGTAGATCAGTTAAGGGATATCCCAAAAAGATTATGGTCTCATTTTAAGGAAGTTCAAGGTAAAATATCTACCGTATAATCGTTGAGAAACGATAATGGAGATAAGTTGACAAGTTCCGATAAAGAAAATTCATTATATTCCTACTTCAAGAGCGTGGTCACCGAAACTTCTGATAACTCATCCTAGACAGTGGTCAATCTCTGCATAGGAAAGATGCCGCCTATTGACATTAGTACACACGGAATAGGAAATATATTGAAATCGCTCAGTCTACATCTACATCACCTGAACCCGACGAAATCCATTCTCGCGTGTACAAAGAACTTTCCTCAGATATCGGTTCCATATTTGCAGTTAATATTCAGTAAATCCATCGAGCAACACAAAGTACTTAATGACTGGAAAATTTCTAATGTAACGCCAATATTCAAAAGTGGAGGCAAGGAAGAGCCATCTAAATTCGGACCGATATCTTTAACGTCCATCTCATGCAAAGTCCTTCGGCATATCGTAGAAAGCTCAGCAATGAAACACCTAGATGCGCAAAAGTGTTAATGAGAACTCAACATGAATTCAGGAAAAGTAGACCATGCGAAACCCAGTGAGTGCTTTTCGCCCAAGATACTTTAGTCTCCGAAGAGGACAACATTCAATTAGACGCGATCTATCTTGATTCCAAAGAAGCATTTGATAATGAACCCCACGGAAAAATGATAATGAAACTGAAGCCTTACGGCCTAGATGAAGATGTCATTTCCTGGATAAGAGAACTTTTGAGCGACCGCTTGCAGAGAGTAAGTAGTATTGGACGGTGAAGTCTCCAACGAGGTTGGAGTCACTTCTGGCGTCCCTCAGGGTAGTGCCATAGGCCCACTCCTATTCCTTCTTCATGTGAAAGACACTGGTGAAATAGTCCACAGTAAGCTACGATTATTTGCAGAGGAGGCTGTAGTTTACAGAGAAATCCGTTCCAGCAAAGACAAAGATGAACGGTTAAAGTGCGTTTGGTGGGGACATGAAGCAGGTAGTCCCAGGTTGGGCGTGGCCACCCTCGGAAGGGTCGCTAATCCTCGACCCTTTCCTCGACGAACTCACCTTCGCTGGCCCACGCCTTCCACCCTACCAGCGGGGGGCCTCCCTCCCTAAAAGTGACCGTTCCCACTGCAATTTGAAAATCAATCAATCGATCCAATAATCAAAAAATAAATGTTTTCATCGTACTCCTGTCAAGCGTGTGATCAAGTACGTCTTTGAACCGTGTTTCTGCGATGAAAAATAACGATTTTGTTAACTTTGCTGAAAACGTGGTTTCGGACCACCGGAAAATGGCAACAGCGGTTTGAAATGGGCAAGGTAGCGGGCTGTTTGAATGAGTTACGAGCGTGAGTTTGGCCATGTGGTACCGTTCAGTAGCACGCCAAGGCTTCAGTTAATTTACCAGAGTATTTTCTTACTCACCAGCTACTGATACTAAGTTCGCAGGCTTTCAAAATGTCAATCTTCCATCGTACTGCAAATGATAGCAACGGTATCTCAATAAGTAGATCATTACGTTACTCGCTATGATGACTACCCTAGAGGTGCCTAAGCTGTGTGAGTTTTAGACAGTGACTGCGAATATTTCGGAGTGCGTACATACCTCACGGTTCGTCTACGTCTACATAAAATCCCGCAAGCCGCCTAAAAGGCGTGTGGCAGGGGGCGTTAGGACACCCCCTTAAAGATATCCATTCTAAATTCTTTACGTTAGTCTTGTTAGTGCTAATACCTCATTGATGAACTCGAATGGAAATCTCTATCAGACCGCAGGCTGAAAAATAAACTGAACCAATTAGATAAATTCAAGAGGAGTGTATTTTCAGACGAAGGTAGACATATGTTACCAACCAACGCCATTGTACCACGGTAGATCAAATCATATAAATAATATCAGAGAGATAGACTGTAGAACAGACAGATTCATCGTCTTTTTTCCCACGATTTATGAGACTGTACCGACAGCATTTCCACGATAGATCATTATTGAGGTTTCGCATGATCTACTTTTCCTGAATACATATTGTGCTCTCATTAACAAGTTTTGCGCGTCTAGGTGTTCTACATCTACATTTTAACAATACCCCGCGAGCAACCTCTAGGGTGTTTGGCAGGGGGTGACAAATCACCAACATGCAGCATGCAAGAGGACCGCCACATGCACACCGCACGGTCATATAAATATTACGCATACTAGTAAAATATACATGCTTGTCCATAAAAAAACTTGCTAATGGTTATTTATTCGTAGAGCAAATACATACAAGGTTAGAACTATGAAAAAAACATGCAATGAGTGATCCTAGCGAGCGACGCTATTAATCCTATCAATTGAGACGACGTTGCTATCCTTAATAGAACGAGGGAAGAATGACATTTTAAATCTCTCTGTTCTGCAGTTTATTTATTTTATTTTATTCTCATGATCACGTCTACTATAGTACGATGGTAAACGAAGGATATGATTCTCGTCGTCTGAGAAAATATCTTTTTTTTCCTATCCCTTTTCTAAATCCGTGCTGTTCTTTTACTGAAAGATTTTGGCAATCTAAGTAGAGGTTCGAGGTTATCGTAACTCCCAGGTAGTTCACTTAGTATGTTGCCTTTATGTTAATACCATCCACAGATTAAATATGGCTATAATTGGACGAATTTCGCCAGAAATGTACCGACATGCATTTGCTCAGATAAGATCGAGTCCCCACTCTTGGCTCCACAAATGAACGTTGTTTAACGCCGATGATAGAATTTCATAGTCAGAGTGGTCCATAATTTCGCGATAGATGACAGCGTTGTGACCAAATAAACGAATTTTACTGGTATGCGGGAGCAGAGATCATTAATGTATACAATGAACAACAGGGGGCCGATTACCGAATTCAATGAATCAAACAAGAATTTGGCTTCTACTTTCCCCAAATTATTTGTTTGTAGTGTAATTACAAACAGTGGCGCCGACTCGCTGGGGCTTGAGGGGGCCCGACTCCCCTCAAAAATTCATTATGGGTGTGAGGAAAAAATGTCAGGCTTGTCGATTTTCCCCGGATTGTCTACATATCGACATTCGAGTTATCACGTTTCTAATGTTGATCATATGACTCTTCTAAAATGCTTATAAGCTTAAAACTCACTAATTATAAAATTTCCCAGTGCAAGATCCCCCCCCAATATGTTTTTAAGTCGGCATCCCTGATTACACATCGGAGGGAAAGGACTTGGTACTCTTCTGGATGAAGTCAACGGAGGCCACCCCCTGCCAAACACCCAAGATGTGGCTCCCACGGTATTGTATAGTACGTACTTGGGGATAGACACAGGTAAAATGATGCTGCATGTGCCACTTTATTTCATCATTTCATAGCCAAGTTGTTAAGTTATAGAACGAATGATTCATTCTAGAATGTAGAGGAGACAGCAAAATATTGTTGATATCTATAATTTTCTCTACCCACCATCTCCATCGCGTTTGGTTGGCATCTAGCTGGGTGACACTGATGATTATTAACAAGTCTGCTACCACTATGAAATTGATTTGCCAAAAAATGCAAAGCAAAGCAAAAAAATATAGGTAGCAGCCCTGAAAAGAGCTTTGTTATGATGAATAGATGCAGCCATAAGCGTTGTCAGTTCCTTTACATACTACTTCTAAACATCTGTGTAAAAGCACTTGTGCGCTTTCACCAAATCACGAAATAGGTCCTCCGTCGTTGAGAGCCTGGATCGCCAAACAAATTCTGTGAGGAACGATTCCAGATTTCCCACACGTAATCTGCCGGTCCTCCTCCTCAAGTCCCGTTTCATTACTGACCACACGCTTTCGATGTTTTGCGTGTGGGTGCTTCTATCTCCGGGACGAACAAAATTCTGAGAGTGGTTGACGGTATCATGGATGTACCCCAAACTCTCCAGACCGGCGTACCCTCGCCACATATCTGTTTTAATCGTCGTTCCCATTCTTACGTATTTTGTTATTGCCTCGTTGAGAGTGGCGGCATCCCTTTTCTCCACGACGCAGAGAAAGGTCTCCCTGGTCTCCCGGTCAACACCACCAAGGACCCACTTCGTTTGGCAGAGACGACCGCGGTTATATTTTCGACGCCCGAATGCGCTCTCGTCGATCTCGACCACGTGCCCCGGACCGCCGATTTCTACACTCGTTTCCTGGAGCCAGGTGAAGACCATCTCTTGGAAGGCCCCGATGATGCTGGAAACCGTCCTCCGCTGGATGCCTATCTCCTTAGAAATTACACAGACTGGATAGCGATTAATCCAGCCTATGACTACGGCAAGGACGTCCTCCGGTCTAGTGGCAAACCATTGAAAAATGGTTCCCACTGTGATGGAGGAACATCTCCGGCATGTAGCCAACGGGCATCTAAATACAGGCAGCCTCCCCTTCCCCTTCGAGAGGGTAGTTCTCATGCTCCCACAGACGCACCAAGCCCCAAAGCACCAAGAATTGCACTATACCCACCACCCTAATATGGGCCTTAAACGCAGATATGCTCTTACAGAACTCCATGTCACTGGTTTGGCAGTTCAGTAGAGAGTAAAACTTTGCACGTAAAACCCTCTTTTTATAAGGAGCCATGCGAGTGTTGGAAAGTGAATGCGAGCACCTTAACGTATTTTCGCAAGAATATTTTCTTAAGAATTCGTCAATTGTCGTAATGACAAGTATTCTTTGAATTTCGCCAGACGTCAGTGACATATAAATGCATTTATCTACCACTCAGTCCTATTTCAGCCATTGCGGCGAAGTTCTTTGTAGATAAGGACTCTAGAACGCTAACAAAAATGCACCCCATGAAAGACCATCCAGATTAGTCGTGCAATTTGCATTGTACAGGGAGGGTCGTGGGAATGAAGTCGAGGACGGAAATTCCGATCTGGACTCTCAGCCTAATGACGGTCGGTCAGGACTAGCTTGGGTTTCGAACAGGTAACAAAAAATTAGCTGGTGCAAACGATAACTCAAAAGCTTTCATAATTTTTCCATGGGCATATGAGACAGCAATTTTTTGAAAATTTTAAAGAAGAACGTAGTTTTCATTTTTAAAAGAGCTGATTTAGATCGGTAAATTTCATGTCATCGATTCATATGTAAAATGCTTTACCCGCGTTTCAATAATCACGTAGTTTTCATTTTTAAAAGAGCTGATTTAGATCGGTTTAAGATTCATCTACATCTACATCCACATCTACATCTACATAATACCCTGCGAGCCACCTCTAGGGTGTTTGGCAGGGGGTGATCAATCACCAGCATGCAGCAGGCATTTGGACTCCCACATGCACACCACACCGTCCAAAAAACGTCCTGTATAATAACAAACTATACTACTATATGCTGTTAGAAATAGAATATAGAATAGAAATTCAGAAACATGCATTAAGTTTTACATAGGTTAGTAGGCTACACTACAAGTCATGCAATCTATTTACGAGTTCTCGTCAATCTATTTACAAGGCATCGCGTGCAAAGAAGAGCTGCCAGGTATGTGAAAGGTCGTTACGATAGTCTTGTTAGTGTAACTGACCTCTTAGATAAACTCGGATGGGAATCTCTGTCGGACCGTAGATTGAAAAACAGACTAAACCTTTTAGATAAATTCAAGAGCAGTGTCTTTTCTGACGAAGTTAACCATATCTTGCGGACGCCAACGTACTACGGAAGATCAGATCATATAAATAAAATAAGAGCGATAGATTGCAGAACAGACAGATTCCGAATGTCATTTTTTCCACGATCAATAAGAGATTATAACGGCAGCAATAGAACTCGTAAATAGCATGATCTACCTTTTCTGAATCCGTGCTGACAGTCATGGAGGAAGTTACGTCTGTCCAAGAAAGTCATGATATTGCTAACGACGATATGCTCAAGTATCTTGCCTATGATCGATGTTATTGAAATTGGACGGTAGTTGCCTGGGTCATGTTTGTTTCCCTTTTTAAATATGGGTGTAACGCTTGCAATGTTCCAGTCTAGCGATAACTTTCCTTCTGATAGTGACTTCTAGATATTATCTCTTAGTAAGGAGTGATCTGTGGAGCTAACTCCTTAGTTATTGAGCGTTGTGGAGCGTAATTTTCTTTAGCTTCAAGTTCCTTCAATTTATTACATGACGTAATGTACTTTCTGTACACGTTGTATGAATTGCTCTGCTTCCTAAGTTCCCTTCTGAAATCGTTGTTGAATTTATTATTTAATAAATGTATTTGTGATTTTGAATTTAGGTGTGCAATTAAAAATATGAATAGTTTCTTTTGCTCTCCCGAAAGGTTGCTATTTTTGAGATAATTGTTTGCTGGTAGCTCCTCTTTGCACGCGTTCTAACTCTTTTTTAAGCCTATTTCACGAGGATCCCAAACACTGACAGCGTATTCTACATGGAGTCTAATGAGGGAGAAGTAGCTAATTTCTCTCGCAAAAATGAAAAAGACACGTGTAGATCTTTTTTGTGTGAAAATAAAATAAATGCGGGACAATTATTAAAATCGAAAAATGATACAAAGGAAGCTCTTCTGGGGGCATCGAATGAATTCAAACGAAAAATAATGGGCAAATATGGCCATTATTTTAGCCCTAAGGCTTTTTGATTATTCGTAAGAGAGGTGCAGGTAAATAGCGCTTTATAATAACGCTATAGCAAATAATTGTCACATGCCAAACACCCTAGAGGTGGTTAGGCCGCGTGAGTTTTAGACGGTGATTGCGAGGCCCTTTATATATTCTCCCCAGAGAAAGGAAAGAAAATTTTTTAAGAATACTTTAACTATCGCACTGACAGGTATTCTTTGAATTTATCACACATAAATGCTCACATATACTACTCACTACTAAGTCCTCTTTCAGCCATTGCAGCACAAGTTTTTTTTGTAGATATGGACTCTTAAAGCGCTAAAAAAATGCACCCCATTAATGACCATCCAAAATGTCGTGCAATTTGTATTATACAGGAAGGGTTGCAGGAATGAAGGCGATGTCGGAAATTCCGATCTGGACTCTCAGCCTAATGAAAGTCGGTCAAGACTAGCTTGGGTTTCGAGCAGGTAGCAAAAAATTAGCTAGTCTAAAGGATAACTCCAAAACAAACATATTTTTCCATGGGCATATGAGACAGCAATTCATACAATGAAATTAATCCGTCTTTGCCGAAATTCTGAGCATTAATCGGAACAGTACTGTTGCACCTTCGGCATGTCAACATAAATAAACTGTTTTTAGATTTAAAAATGGACTGTATTTATTTGTTTGATTTCGTCGTTACAAAGTGTTTTTGAAACTTTCGTATGCTGTGGAACAAGCACCTTCCACCGACCGTCGCTCTCTTGTGACTGCCTGCGCAGTCGTTTCTTTCATCACTGTCTCCTCTCCCTTCCCCTCCCGGGGCACTCCTTACAATACAATCCCCTGCCCGGGCACCCCAAACGGGGTCCATCCCCTTCTGGGGGACCACTCAGTCACTCATGTCCATTTTCCTCCATTTCATTGCCGTAACATACCCCCCACTGTAAACAAATGGTTTACCAAAAAATAATTGAATACATAGCACAATACTGAGATAACTGAGACAATTAACTGAGATAGCAGAATAAATTGAATGAAAGTTAAAAATACAAAAAACAACAGTAACTTATTTGTCCATTGGCAAACACACACACTTTCGTTACTGGACGTTTGAAAACTCCTGAATTTGTTCGCACTGATACTACTCGCACAACACCATCAGTTCCACGAGTCCTATCTTCCACTGAAGAGGTGGAACGTTGCCTTCCTTCAGGAGTACCACTGCCCCGGGTTGTATGTTGCAGTGGCGGTGGCTCCATTCCCCACGCTGCTGTAATTGGCATAAATAGTCATAAGACCATCGATGCCAAAAATGTTGGAGTTGCTGCTGCAAATGATGCCATCTGGAAGTCAAGCTTACTTTCTTAAATGTTAAGTCTGGCTCAGGAATGGCTGTTAAAGGTTCTCCTATGAGGAAATGGCCTGGGGAGAGATAGGTTAAGTCAGAGGGATCATTTGAGAGGGAAAGGAGTGGTCTTGAGTTGAGGCACGCTTCTATCTGTGTTAACAGAGTATACAGTTCTTCGAACGTAAGACAAGAGTTTCCCATAATGCGGCGAAGGTGATACTTCATTGACTTCACTCCCGCTTCCCACAATCCTCCAAAATGCGGGGCACTTGGGGGTATAAAGTGCCATTTGATGCCTCTTTTGGATGTTTCGCTGCCGACCACTTCTTTGAATTGTTCGGACTTTATGAGATATTTAATTTCGCGTGCAGCTCCAATAAAGTTTGTTCCGTTGTCTGACCAGATCTCAGAGCAAAGCCCTCTTCTGGCTATAAACCTTTTAAGTGAAGCTATGAATGCATCAGCCGTTAGATCACTCACTAATTCTAAATGAATGGCTTTAGTTGCCAAACAAATGAAAATACATATATATCCCTTCACCTTCGTTTTACTTCTTCTTGAGCCATGCTTTATGTAGATTGGTCCTGCATAATCTACTCCACTATTAAGAAATGGGCGAGAAGGTTTGACTCTTGCTTGAGGTAGCTGTCCCATCAACTGATGCGTTGCTTCTGCCTTTAGCTTATAGCAAGTAATGCAACGGTGAATTATTTTCCTTACTGCACTCTTGGCGTTGACTACCCAAAATTTTTCCCTAAGAGATGCAAGAAGTAGCTGGCTATTGGCATGTAACAGTCTTTCATGTTCATTTTTTATTATTAGATGAGTTAAATGGTTCCCATTTGGTAGGATGATTGGATGACGTTTTTCAAATGACATGAGTGAATTCTGAAGTCTTCCTCCCACCCTGATTAACTTGTGACCACAGATGAATGGGCTGAGATTTTTTAATTTGCTTCCCTTCTTAACTTCTCCGGAGGTCTCTAATTGATGATACTCATCAGGATACTCTTTCTGCTGAATCATCCTTATTAAACAGTGAAGGGAATCCCTTCTCTCAATAGGAGTTAAAGTTCCTATGTTACGCTTTGATTTGCAACATCTGGTATTGGATATGAAACGAAGACAGAATTCAACTGTTCCTTGCAGGCGCGACAACGTGGAGTAGTTTTCGATCGTTACAAATGGGTTCATCTTTGTGGTGGTTAATGTGGTAATGTGATGAGTCAACCTTGATTTTCTTTCTTCAGGAATGTCCTTATTGCTGCAAACTTCAGGCGATAATGACGGCCACGAGGATGTTGGTTTTGATAGCCAAACTGGTCCATTCCACCACAAGCTAATGTCCTTCAGTTCATCTGCTCCACATCCCCTTGATATCAGATCTGCAGGATTATCTGAAGACCTTACATGCCTCCATTGATGCATACATGTAATGTCCTGAATTTCTGAAACGCGATTCGCAACAAATGTTTTCCATTTTGTCGGGGTACTACGAAGCCAATCCAATACAACTGTAGAATCACTCCACAGATGTATGCTATCCACCTTCATATTAAGTGCCTCTAGAGTTTTCTTTGTCAATTTGGCCAATAGTAGAGCACCACATAACTCTAGACGTGGTATAGAAATTTGTTTTAATGGTGCCACTTTAGATTTGGAACACAAAAGGTTAACGGAAATGGTTCCCCTTTCATTACAACATCTTAGGTAAAGACATGCCCCATATGCTGCCTCTGATGCATCACAGAATCCATGAAGTTGAACACCAGAGACGACTCCGTCGCAAATTGCCAGCCTCTTTATTTCTATCATGGAGATAAAATGAAAATTATTTTGCAATTTTGACCATTGCTGCAGGACATCCGTTGGTACAGTTTCATCCCACTCCAGCTTTAATAACCACAACCTCTGCATAAGTATCTTGTAACTTACAATGATGGGTCCAAGAAGACCTAGTGGATCAAATATTGTGAATATAACTGACAGTATGCCACGTTTCGTCGATTGAGGAATCCTTTGACGCTCCCGGATGGGAAACTTAAATACGTCCAATGATGGATCCCATGACAATCCCAGTGTTTTAATGAAGTTGTCGCCTTCAATTTGAAATGGAAGATGAATTTCCCTGTCAGCTGGTGGCACGGACGTCAGCAATTTATGGTGATTAGAGCACCACTTCCTCAGATGGAAGCCTCCACGTTGAAGTAGGTTGATCAGATCCCTTTGAAGATTAAGAGCTTGGTTGACTGTTTGTGCTCCACTCATAAGGTCATCTACATAAAAATCTCGCATTAATATTTCGGCTGCAGCTGGATAGTTGTGTTTTTCATTTGCAGCAAGTTCCCTCAATGTGCGAGTGGCAAGAAATGGAGCTGATGCCGTTCCATACGTTACTGTAGTTAACTGATAATGGTTAAGGGTTTCTTGTGGGTGTGTTCTCCATAAAATTCGCTGCAGGTTTAAGTCATCTGGGTGGATTTGAATTTGTCTATACATCTGCTGGATGTCTGCTGTGAATGCAACACTATGGGTTCGAAACCTCATTACTATAGAATAAAGGTCTTGCTGCATATTTGAACCTACCATCAGAATGTCGTTTAGAGAGACATTATTTGAAGTTTTTGCAGAGGCATCGAAGACCACTCTTAGTTTAGTGGTACTTGATTCTTTGAACACAGGATGATGAGGTAAATAGTTACTTGGCTGGGGGGATGCGATTTCATCTACCGTCAGTTTTTTCATATGACCTAAGGATTCATACTCGGACATGAAAGTATTGTATTGCTGTCGCAGATCAAATTGTTTTTCTAGTCGCCTTTCGAGTTGCAGAAAGCGATGAAGAGTGTTTTTATAGGACTCGCCTAGTTGCTGAGGATTGGTCCTTAAAGGAAATTTCACCATATAATTTCCTGATGGATTTCTAATCGTATTCACTTGATAGTGTTCCTCGCATTGCCTTTCCTCCAGAGACATTAGTGTGGAAGGTAATTCCTCCAATTCCCAAAATCTTTTAAGTTGTTCCTCCAGACCTTCTTCCTTTCTCACCACAAATGTTTGCCGTGTTGTTTTGGTAGAGTCGACCACTGGAGTTGGTCCTGATAGAATCCAACCTAACGCCGTTTCCTGAAGAACGGGATAATTTCCTACTCTTGTTCTTTTTCCTGGTCGCATAAGATGGAAGAAAACTTCAGCACCTATTAATAAGTCTACTGGCCCTGGTGTGTGAAAATTGATGTCAGCGAGTTGAATATCGGTCGGAATACCCCAATCATAGTTCTTGATATGTACTGAAGGAATATTTCCAGTGATTCTTGGAAGAATTGACAAAGTTAGATCGAACTTGTAATCATTTGTACAAGACAAAACTTCTACATTAGTGGCATATTTAGTCTCTGAATTTGATGAACTAATTCCTTGAATCGATATGTGATTGCGAAACTTCTTTAATCCTAATCGCTGAACCAATGCTTCAGTCATAAAACTTGATTGTGATCCTGAATCTAGCAATGCTCTGCAATTTTGATACCTTCCATATCTGTCACGTATCCTCACCATGGCAGTGGAAAGAAGGACTTGAGTATCTGGTTGAACCTTCAATGAGCAGTAGGTTTTGACGTTCTCTGAGGACGAAGAATCTGATGATCTTTTGTAGCTAACCTCCTTTGGTTGCATGCCACACTGATGATCTAGAGTATTATTTGTACCTTCTTCTTCCTGATTCCTGATGAAAACTCTGTGAAGAAGCGTATGATGCCTCATATTGCATTTCTGGCAATGTTTGGAAGTACACTGACTAAGATTGTGACCTGGACGTAAGCAGTTGAAGCACAATCTATTCCTTTTTACCATATCTGTTCTCCGTTGGACATTAAGGGTGCGAAACATGGGACATTGGTACAAAGAATGTTCATTACCGCATGCCACACATTTATTATTCGTAGCAATGTACGCCTGCTTATGAGACCAATGCTTTACTTGAGTGGGGGCTGATCTCGTTTGCTTTGTGTGAGTCGAATCCACAATTTCTAATTCTTGGCACCTGTTTTCGATGAAAGAAATTAAGTCAGTTAATCTTGAGAATGTATGGGTGTCCGTTTGAACTACGCATGCGTTTCTCGAAGAGTGGTCCAACCTTTCCAACACTATTTGCGAAATTAGTATTTCATGAATAGGTGTCTCTAAATTCAGCGCTTCTATGGCGTTCGTGTTGCTCACTTGTTGATTGAGAAGGTGTCTTAATTCACGTACAGATTCCTTCCCAATGTGAGGTAAGTTAAGTAATGACCTAACATGATTTATAGCAATTAGCCTGGGGTTATTGTACCTTTTGCAAATGAGTTCCCAAGCTATGCTGAAGTTGTTACTTGTCACGGGTAGATTTTCTATAAGCGCCTTTGCCTCTGCTGTAAGCGAACTTAGAAGATAGTGAAATCGTTGGATGTTGTCCAGGCATTCGTTTTTTATTATTAAACTTTGAAATGTGTCGTGGAAATGCATGAACTCAGTCACTAGACCCGAAAAGGTGGGGATTTTAATGGTTGGCAGCCGTGATAAGTTGGCAACTGCCGCAGACGTCGCTTCGCTTCTATCTGATGCAACGTGTGACGATGGTGGTGTCGGTGGATTTAAATTGTCAATTAATGACAAACACTTTGCTTGTATTTCGTAGTAAGATTCCTCGACAGCTTCTCTATCACCACTGTGATCTTCGTCGTCGTTCAATTCCAATTTACGTTGAATCTCATCGTATTCTTCCCATATTTTTGGAAGACGTTCTAATCTTACACGCACTGAATTCAGATTGGATGACTGATCAAATGAATTGATGAATGTGCGAATTCTTGTTAAACTTGCCTTGACAATTCCTCTTTGTTTAATGAGGTTATTACGTTCAGAACTATCCATTATTAAAGAAAGATGCGTGCAAAGGAATGGTTGAGGAAATGATTGTTCAAGAAAGGAAAAAGGAATAAATGAGCCAGACTCACTCTACTGCCAAGTGATGTCCGTCGCCAGGCCGTCTCGCCGCTGCAGAAGGAAGCTGCCGAGATGATGCAATCCTTATCCCGGGTTGAGTCTGTACGGCGTCGTCGCAGCGCGCGTTGAAAAATGCAAACGAAAAACTTTCTAGTTGATCTCAATCCGGCCCGAAGGACCAATTTTATGTTGCACCTTCGGCATGTCAACATAAATAAACTGTTTTTAGATTTAAAAATGGACTGTATTTATTTGTTTGATTTCGTCGTTACAAAGTGTTTTTGAAACTTTCGTATGCTGTGGAACAAGCACCTTCCACCGACCGTCGCTCTCTTGTGACTGCCTGCGCAGTCGTTTCTTTCATCACTGTCTCCTCTCCCTTCCCCTCCCGGGGCACTCCTTACAATACAATCCCCTGCCCGGGCACCCCAAACGGGGTCCATCCCCTTCTGGGGGACCACTCAGTCACTCATGTCCATTTTCCTCCATTTCATTGCCGTAACAGTACAATAGTATCAATACTGTACATTGATACTAACCAATGTTTCCCGGATCTTGGTAAGATTTCGATCGAATAAAAATCTAGCTGGAGGAATCGAGCTGGAGGTGGAGTATTTATAGCTGTAAAGAATTCAATCGTCAGCCAAGCGGTAACCGTAACAGAGACCAGGGTTGAATCTTGAATCGTTGAGTTAATAAATGAACAATATAGTTGTCCCAAGCCGCCACGAAGGAAGCGTTCAGGAATGCATTCACGAATTTTAAAAGAAAAACACTAGTAGAGCAGTTACGGAATAACTCAAGAGCATCATGGTCTTATGTCCGGGAAGTTGAAGGTAAAACGATCGATTTTTTCCACGGTCAATAAGAAATTATAACGGTAGCGATAGACGCATAAGTAGATTAAATGACTTTTAGTGTAACCTACTAACCTTTGTAAAACTTAATGCGTGCTGCATGCTGGTGATTTATCACCCCCTGCCAAACACCCTAGAGGGGGCTCGCAGGGTATTATGTAGATGTAGATGAACACACCGTATTCAGCTTATTAATTAAACACCTAGACGCGCAAAACTTTAATGAGAGGTCAACATGGATTCAGGAAGCGCAGATCATTTGAAACCTCAAAAATCATCTATCGTGGAATAAAATATATTCGGGAAATAACAGGTATTAAGTAAATTGGGTTTTGTAAAAAAATACTAGGAAAGGGCGACGACAAAGTGAGATACGACGGCCATTCAGTAAGTATTTAGAAAAGGTAATAAAATCAAATTTAACTGGGTCAATTGTTTTACATTGTTCATTATAGTCTTCTTTTATCAATACAAATTTGTCAAGCATTTTTTCAAGCATTATGAGCCGTCGTGAAAATTTAGAAACATGCATTAATGTTTAAGTAAGTTGTAAGCTACAATATAACTCATGTAATCTATTTGTGAGTTCTAATGCTGTCTGTACAGTCTCTTATAAATTGTGGAAAAAATTCTGAATCTGTCTGTTCCACAGTCTATCTCTCATATATTTTTTTTATGATTCGATCTACGTGGTATGCTGGCGTTGGTAAGATATGACTACCTTCGCCAGAAAATACATGTCTCTTGAATTTATCAATTAGGCTAAGTTTATTTTTCAGTCTGCGGTCTTATAGAGATTTCCATTCGAGTTTATCGATGAGGTATTAACACTAACAAGATTAACAAGAAGTAAAGAATTTTACCGTACCTGGCAGCGCCTCTTTGAATGAATGATCATTAATGGGGTGCATTTTTGTCAGCAGTTAAGATTCCTTGTATACAAAGAACTTTGCCGCAATTTTATTTCATTTCTCTGGAGAAAATACGTAAAGGGACTCGCAGTCACCGTCTAAAAATCACGCAACCTATCCACCTTTCGGGTGTTTTTTGACTTTTTGAAGTAGTTCGACTGCTTTAACCCTTCAATATCCGACTTAGGGAATAATTGACCCTTTATCTCGACGCAGGTTATCTAATCGGAGCCTATGTGGAACTGAAGGCAAATTAACTGAAGCCTTGGCGTGCAAATGAGCGGTACCAGATGGCAAAATCATGCTCGTAACTCATTCAAACAGCCCACTACTTTGCCCATTCCAAAGCGCTGTTGCCATTTTCCGGTGGTCCACAGCCACGTGTTTAGCAAAGTTAACAAAATCGTTATTTTTCATCGCAGAATCACGCTTCAAAGACGTACTTGATCGCATGATTGACATGAGTACTATGCAAACAGTCATTTTTTGATTATTGGATTGATTGATTGATTTCCAAATTGCAGTCATAGGGTCACTTTTCGGGAGGGAAGCCCCCCCCCTGGGAGGGTCCAAGACACGGGCCAGCGAGGCCGAACGCGTCGAGGAAAGGGTTGAGGATTAAGGACCCTACGGAAGGTGTACCACGCCCATCTTCGGACTACCTGCTCCATGTCCCCACCAAACGCACCTTAACCAGATGAACTAACGAATGACCTAGCTGCTATCCAAGCATGATACGATGCATGGCAGTTTGAATTAAATTAGAAAAATCATAGGATTCGTAGTAGTTTGGGAGGGCCAAGATCCAGCCAGGTATACTGGACCCAAACAATGGTCGAGCGCGACCCTTTTTCGAACCCTTTCCTCTGTCACCCAGAGGTTATCCGGGACCTCGGGAGACGGCTTTAACAGCACGAGCTCACCCCTACAGATATCACCTGTTGTAGTAAATTTTTTGCTTTTTTAATTCCAATACTTAGCGGTAAATAAAGGCGCTAATCATATTCCTCGCGGTTGAGCGATTAAATTCGTCTTTTGATCGAGATTCTACGATGAAAAATAAGTATTTTATGAAAAGTGATAAAATTAATGCCGATTGCCTCCAGAGATTTGCAACGCCGAAATTTTGTGATGGGAGGGGAAAAGTAAAATAATCCTTTCTCTTCCCCCACTCCACTTTTTAGCTTGACCACGTGTATGAGCGTATCCGAAATTCTGGTGGAGACCGCAAATGTGTTTGGCAGAGTGAGAGTTTTAACTATCGTACACTATTTTTTTTAATATCGTAAAAAACCCTAGGTTGGGAAGAATCATAGAACACACTAAAAAAAGGATAAAAAACATTCACAGTTAGTACTAAATTTTCGGTGGCGTATTAGCACCTTCCTCAGAGTTAGGTAAGACACTGTAGGTAAAGGATAGCTGAGGGAAGGGGAAATAGTGGGGAGGTAGGGTCCAAAGAGGGGGGAAAGAGTGTGTTGAGGCAATTTAGGGATTATCGATTGATATTTAAGCCAGGAGGAAGAAATGCTTTGAATAGCCATATGTACGTCAATTCAATGGAATTAAGTTTGAGTGGGTGGTCTGTGGGGGGGAAGGGAGGCCAAAACTGATAGGTACATTGTAGCAATCATTGAATTGACGCCGATGAGTGGCCGCATGTTTCGCCACCGGGAGGGACGCAAAGAGAGAGGAAGTGCACGATGCCCTGTGGTTATTGATTTTTAGGTTAAGGTGGGTTGAGGATTTACCTATATAAAAGGAAGGACAGTGTTGGCATTGAATGAGGTAAACTGCATTCTTGGAAGTACAGGAGGCCGCAAGGGGTGGTGGTAGGTAGGAGACGAGATGACTGGGGATAGAAGGAGGGGCAAAAATTGGGGAGGTCTTGCATCTAGGACGACCACAGGGCGAAGTAGTGGGTGACTTCTGTAAGGGGTTAGTTGAGCGGAATAAATTTGAAAGGTTTGCAGGTCGTCTGAATGTGACAGTAGGAGGTTTGGGAAAAAGATTGGCTGTCAACTAATTATTTTTTAGAATAGGGAAGAGGTCTTTGAGGATAGATTGCAGGGATTGTATTCCAGGAAAGTAAGTGGTGCAGAGGGTATGGTCACGTGGTTTGTTTCTATTGCATGGTTCAGCGGGGCAATTTGCTTGGGGGAGGGGGGGTGTTTGAGAATTTTTTTATACAGGAGGGACTCTGGGTAGCCTCTCTGGAGGAGGGAACGGTGAAGGTTGTGAAGAAAATTATTCAGGGCATCAGGATTATTACAAATACGGTGGCCTCGAATGGAAAGGGAATAGGGAAGGGAGCGTTTAGGGTAGGAAGGATGACAACTGCTAAAATGAAGGTACTGCTGCTTATTCGTGGGTTTTACATGGACAGAGGTGAGAAATTTGTTATTGACAAGAGAGATATTGACATCAAGGATGGTAATCTGCGAAGTAGAAATGGTTGATTTTAATTAAATAGTTTTATTTTTTTATTAGATAGTTTTATTTAATATTGTACTTGCGGATCTGCATCTACATAACTCAGTGAGGGAAATTCAAACAAGGCAAACCATTTCCTTTCTCCGCCGTCCAAATACGCACCGATCACCGAGTCTCCCCAAGCCAGAGTATGACTCGCGATGATCTCCGTAGCATGGAGGCGCATTCGACGGCATCATGTGCGCACATTGGGAACGCTACTCTGAATTTTCCTTCGCCTATCTCAACGAAACGGCAAAAATCACTATGGGCTATACCAAGGTTTCTTTTAAGGTATACAAGACAGTAAAGAGATGATTCGAAGGGCCACTTATTTGATTGCAGTTGATTTTGAAGAAGTTTTTCCGGAATGACTGACGAGCACATTGCCAGAACGCGTTTTTCTTTCGATCGAGAATGATATGTTCCTTAGGGTGGGCCGAAAATAGGTTTTTTTCCCTGATAAAATTTTCCCTATGCGGGAAAGTTGCGAAATGATGTAAGGATCTCGCACACCAAATTTTTTTCAAATCGGATAATGTTAACCACTGCCGCCCGAGCTGTAAAGTTTAAAATTTTGCGAAAAATCAGGCTGATTTCAGAATCAAACGGCTATGAAGACGAGGTTGGCAAAAATGAGTTGTGTTGTGCGGGTGGTCTATACTATAATTTTGTTGTTAATTCATAGACATTTTTTTAATCATAGATTTTGTCAAAAAAACTTCAAATTTCATTTTAATAAACAATAAAAATGTATCCACTCTTTGATATAATCCGTTATCCCATATTTTCATAAAATTCGTCTTCATAGCCGTTTGATTCTGAAATCAGCCTGATTTTTCGCAAAATTTTAAACTTTAGAGCTCGGTCGGCAGTGGTTAATATTATCCGATTTGAAAAAAAAATTGGTGTGCGAGATCCTTAATTCATTTCGCAACTTTCCCGCATAGGGCAAATTTGATCAGGAAAAAAAACCTATTTTCGGCCCACCCTAAATTGTTCCTATCTTGATTTAAGATGCCTTTGTTAGCAGGCGAAAGGGGGAAAAGAAGTCAGCTTGTGTGAGGCAGGCTTATTCGTAGTGGAAACGTAGCGAAAGATGAATAAAAATTGAAGCATCGTGTACTACTCTGAGAAACGCAACAGAGGCATTGAAAAATCGTAGAAGACATCCACCTGAGAAGTGACCGATTAGGACCTAGGTGTACAACCTGAGATGTTTTTGCTTGCGGATAATAAATCGAAATGCTGCTGAGATTTCAAATTTAATAAAAGGAGAGATATTGTCCCAAGTGAAGTGTGAATTCAATGGAGTATATTTTTCGTTCTTCATTTTTTTCCGCATTAACTAAGATATTTTATTTGACCCTTAAATACTGTCAAAAATAATTTGACATCAATATGTCAAGCATTGATTTAATGTTACGAAATTGGTTTTCAAAAAATTGGAAGGAAAGTGAGGTATCAAATTGCAGAAAATAAAAGTTTTTTTTGCCACTAGCCAGGAATAAATAAAATGTTAATTTTGTTTTACGAGTTATGGAATTTACCTCGAAAAATTTTATGTCGTCAATCAAATTTGTAGCAATCATTGAGGAAATTTTCAGCCACAATTGACGCACTAAAACCTTTTAAAGTGATAATTGTTTAGGTATCACTGGTCAACGTAGATATTTTTCTAGAGACGTTGTTGCGTGATCTAAGACGTATTTTTCACGCTGATTCCGAATCTATGATTGGATTCTTTATATCACATCTAGTTTCTTTAGGACAGCTTAATGTATGCTTTTTCTTTTACGAAAGTGGTACCTTTATTCATTTATATATCGTGATAACATGAGCTAGTGAAAATAAAACTTTCCTGCCAAAATATGTTGTCCTACGACGTTATGCCTTCCTATCCTGTCAAAATATGTTTATAATTGCTTTATCTTATCGGTTTCTTCTAAGCAATGCTGACTAAGCTGCCTCTTCACATCAGCAAGTGACGAGCTGTTGGCGCGTGAAGACGTTCGTTTTCTCTGAAGATAGTTTGAGAATGTTGTTTCTCACAGGAAATTACAGTATTACAATGTAATCGCATAGAAGTGGCTTAGCTTTTATCAGGCTTAGATAGTGCTTAAAACATCCTGATGACTTTTGTTATTTATACGGTGAAATTACTTTTAAGTCTCAGAGGCGGAAAATTACTCCCTTTTTCAGAGTGTTATAAGCTTCATGTTGACTGCCTGTTGGGTGGCCAAGTTTAAGGATGGGCTCCCTATGTGTTGTGTGGCCCCATTGTAGAGCTTTTTACTGGTTGCACTAAGGGAAAACGAAATAAGGAATTTTTCGTCTCCAGGAATTGGCAGTTCATTTTTCATACTGCTATTTTTGTTAAAAAAATGAAAGGAATTACACCGAAGTCAAAACGCAGTAAAATATCCAGACAAATTTGAATCAGCGATACTACCGTTCCCTCACTCCGAAAATGTACAACTGCCGGAATCAATGGAATAAGTTAATATAAGCGAAGATTCAGAAAGTAATCAAGAACGTGATAATAAGTATTGGGAAACTCGAAGAACCTAAATTTTGGACCGAGTACATCTGATGGACCTCATTGTACAACGCAAGAGGATGTAAATGATCAAGTGCACGATAAAAATTTTATCCAAAAAGGAAGGTGAAATATTAGGACCACTATTAAAGTGTTAGAATTTGCCGGATCCAAATACAATACTTTTGATGTCGTGATCTCGACATGACGAATTTGATTTGATTTTTTTCTCCAGAAAACCGTTTGCTTTTTGAAATGATGTCCTCTCTGTTACGGATACTCTTAATTTCGAATTCAGCACAGATAATTAGCGTTTGTACATTTATTCCCCCTAGGTTATTTTCAAGGCTAATATATTACATAATGGCAATGAGAACCCATTTATACTGTTAACTCATGAAACTGAAATGAAAGAATCTTACGATAATATGTAGTTGCTTAAAAACAATCACTACCAAAAATAAAAATGGAAAATTTGTGGCCACTTAACAGCGATTGCAATTTTACTAGGCTTACAGCTTGGCTTTACCAAATGTTGTTGCTTCAACTGCGAGTGGAATATCAGAGACAGAAAAAATTTCACTTGAAAAAAATTGCACGGAACGTTAAGAACTCTTTCCTGGATCCAAAAATGTCCTTTGTCAGCCTTTGGTCGATCCAAAAAATATTCTTTTTCCACTTCTGCATACTTAATAAGGACTTAATAGTAATTTTGTGAAATCTATGGACAATAATAGCGCTGGTTTTACTTATTTCAAACAAAAAGTCCTTCAATTAAGCGTGGCAAAGATCAGAGAAGGAATTTGTATAGGGCAACAGATTAGGGAACGCTGAAGGATTCGGAATTTTAACAGCAATTGAGGTAAACGGGAAGAAGCGCGTGGAGCGCATTCAGAAATGTATGTGAACATTTTTTGGAAATATCATGGATCAAAATTATCACGATCTGGTGGCTTATCTACTTAAATCGTACCAAAAAATGGGCTGCGATATGAATTTAAAAATTTATTTTCCCCACCCACACCTTGCCTTTTTCCACCAAACCTTATCGCTGTTAGAGATGAACACAGTGAGCGTTGCGATCAGGTAATTTAACATTTTGAGAAAAATTGTTCCAAGGAAATTTCAGCAACACGTAAGATGATTACTGAGGGACACTGAATAGGAACCTACCAGACCTACCTGCTAAATATACGAGAAAATCCTACGAAAGTCCCTATTTTTTTACATTTTTTAAATCGCTGTTTATTTGCTTAAGTATCCTTGAACCCTTATTTAATGTGGTTGTCCTAAAGAAACTAAACGCGATAGAAAACATCTGAGCCCAGATTTGGAATCAGGACGAAAAGCACCTCAGGGGTCACCCAACAGCATCTCTAAAGGCCTGTTTACACGGTACATTAACTCGTACTGGTTAATGTCTAAATGTATGAACGCGAGAATGAACGCCAAAATGCACCGTGTAACCACTCAACTTGTGCGAATGCATGCACAGAAAATAGAACCTGTTCTAATTTGGTTCATGCATTCGTACATGTTCCGTTCCGGTCCACAAAAATCATTCATGCAAGCGTACATTAACTCGTACGTGTTATTGTATCGTGTAAACATGCCTTAAGACAGAAAAATAAGTTTTTTTGTTGCCCAGTGTATGTAGAGTAATTCCTGATGCTCAAAATCGCTCCTCGCTGTTGCTGCCTCGCAGATTACGTCTTACGAATATTGAACCCGTAAATTTTCAGAGACGAGAAAATACGGAAGAGGAGATGGGCTTTAGGTGAATTTTATTACGAGTGCCAAAGCAGGTGCGAGGAAGGAACGGAAAGGAGAGTTAGAGGGAGATAGAGGGTAAAAGGAAGGCGCAAATCCTAAGGATATCAATTGCGCCAACATTCTAGAGAGGAGTACGAAATACGTTCGAGCCTCGGTGCGAGGCAGGCAAATTCACCGTCACGACATTGGTGGCTGAAAAAAGGAGAATCGGAAGCCGTTAGAAAGGGAATCCATTCTCCTGCGAAGCGATGGCGGGGGCACAAACTTTATTGGGATACTTTTTCCCCCATGGTACTAACACCTACACATTAAAATGAAAAAGACACATGCGGGACTTACTTATGAGGAAACACAAGAAATGCGTGAAAATTATAAAAAAAATAAAATAAGAGACAGAAAACGCTTAAGATGGCGTTGAGTGAATTCAAAACAAAAATATTGGGCGAATATTAAGATGATAACTCATAAGGCTTTCTGCTCATTTGCTAGGGAAGTACAAGGAAATAAAGCTACAACCTCTTCACTCATAAATGGCGGTAGTGACGAATAATTTAGATTAAGCTAATCTCTTAAATAACGTTTCCCATAGTGCTTCACTCATTCACGACGAATATACCATACAATAATATCTTTACCTCGTCTCTGCCAATAACAAATGCCATCCATATGTATTTCAAGCAGTGGTTTAGAGAAACGACTCAGCTCTATTAATCCGAAGAAATCGATAGGCACCGATCTCATTCCAGTTCGAGGTTATAAGGAATCAGCATCAGAGATAGCTCCTTACTTGAAGATAGTGTTCGTAACAATTTCTAGCAGCCCCTAAAGATTGGAAAAAAGCAAAAGAGCAATTTATTTTCAGACAAAGGTAGGCATACCTCACTTGCGTGCTGCGTGTTGGTGATTGATCACCACCTGCCAAACACCTCTGTAGGTGGTTTGCAGATTAATATAGGTATAGTGGTAGATATTAGCTTCATTCTGTTTTCTCTCTAGTCCATAGGAGAGCCTCGATAATAGCGTCAATGTTAGACACCTTCTTTTATTAATTAATTCAGATATATAATGGCCTATTTAAGTCTCTATTACAGTAGAATATCTTTGCTATCTACCATGTGATTTCTTTAGCTACTGGAAGGGGCTACTGCGCTTAAGTCTTAGCTGAATATCCTTTCACCAATACTAAAGATACAACATTTTTTTGGAATGAGCACTGTGCTGAGATATTGAAACAAATGAATGTCCACGTATATTTTGTTATTGTAATTAAAGCAACATTTTATGGCCATGTGGTATACATATTGCGCTCATCAAACACGCTGAATGTTGGAGATTGATCACCCCGTGCTAAGCACCCTGGAGGTAGCTCGCAGGGTATTATGTAGATATAGATTGCATGCTTTTATTTTTCCATCCTGGTCATTGGTCACCCTCTGTGTTACTCTGTGCTCATACACGTGGTCAAGCTAAAAAGTGGAGTGGGGGAAGAGAAAGGATTTTTTTTTCTCTACCTCTACCCTCACAAAATTTCGGCGTTGCAAATCTCTGGAGGCAATCGGCGTTAATTTTATCACTTTTCCTAAAATACTTATTTTTCATCGTAGAATCTCGATCAAAAGACGAATTTAATCGCTCAACCGCGAGGAATATGATTAGCGCCTTTATTCGCCGCTAAGTATTGGAATTAAAAAAGGTTTACTACAACAGGTGATATCTGTAGGGGTGAGCTCGTGCTGTTTTGGCAGTCTCCCGAGGTCCCGGATAACCTCTGGGTGACCGAGGAAAGGGTTCGCAAAAGAGTCACTCTCGACCATTGCCAAGCGTAGTAATGAATTGTACTCAATCATGATCTATCGTGGAATAAACATATTCGGGAAATAACAGGTCAAGCTAATCGTAAAATCGTAAAAGGACATTAGGAAAGTATGTCGACAAAGTTAGAGAAATTAGCTACCTCTCCCTCGTTTAGAATACGCTGCCAGTGTTTTGGACCCTCATGGAAAAGGTTTAATAACAGAGTTAGAACGCGTGCAAAGAAGTGCTGCCAGGTACGTGAAAGGTCGTTATGATAGTCTCGTTAGAGTAACTGACCTTTCAGATAAACTCGGATGGGAATCTCTGTCAGACCGCAGATTGAAAAATAGACAAAACCTTCAATATAAATTGTAGAGGAATTAGATGACTTGTAATGTGGCCTGGGAAATAATGTCCGTTGGAGTCGATTTCTATCTGATATTGCCTTCATAGTAACGGGGATGAACTATGAGGATTTACGGCGATTTGGAATACAAACCTAAAGAAAAGCAACCATAAATATACTACTTTTAATACTAGAATTTAAAAGATGCATTTTGACATCATTATTAATAGGGTTAAATACTTAATTACAATCACGAGAGGAAAGTTCATCATGGAACATTACAACATTTAAGTCTTCCTCATTCCGAAACGAGAAAGAAGGTAACGGCAAATGCGGATATTTAAAGTGAAAGGTTTGGTACGGCAATCAAATCGTAGGCAAAAAGGAATGAGGTTTGGGAATTATTTTCTCAGGGTCGTCAACAAAAAAGTCAATAGTGGTAATATCCGAAATGTGGTGCTACCGAAGAATGATGAAAAGAAAGTGTTTCGCTCGAGTAAGAAATTAGGAATTGGTAAGAAGAGCTTGGGAAAAGAAAAATATTTTTAAATCATCCGAAGAAGATGGAACAACAAGATCTGTCTCGTTATTACGTCATGACATCTACGTCATGCAGTGCTCTCAAGCCAATAACCTACTAGAGAATAATATCATCTGTTACACTGAGGCCAAAGGTCTGACATCGTTAGCAAAGAAACCCTTTCAATTAAAGAAAGTCTCTTCGTAAAGTTAAGAGTTAATGGTACTTTTTTCGGTTCCTAGAAGGAGGAGAGTCACGAGAAATGGGTGGACTGACCGAAAATTAATTGAGAAATCACCGCAAGAAGCCCAATAGAAAAAATAACTAACGCAAAAAATCAGAATATGAAAGCAACACTAGTCGGTTACTTACTCATGCAACGCAACTTCAAATAGAATATTGCAAAAGGGAAAATTCCTTGCAAAAGACAAATGACGGCAGAAAACTTCATGTGGATAAGTAATAGCGATGGACATGGGAATCATATTTAACGATGACATGAAATGTGTAGAAAGAAAAGATAAAAAATGTAGTAATGTTGTAAGTTGTAGCTGCAGCAACGAGGAACAACATATCCATGTTATAATATGTACGACTTATGGTAATTTTTAATACTTAATATAAACTCCAATACCTATCTACCACGTAATGCTAGTAAGGCAGTTAAGGCTAAGTTCTATTTTAAACTCTCTATAAAATTTCACCTAGCCAATCTCAACACTTACTTTAATTACAAGTGCTTTAGTTAGAAGTACGTCGATCTATCCTTTAAATCACCCTCTAGGCAGATGAGTTTAACATTAAAGTGTTGAAATTACGATTTGTAGTTTATATTTTCTCATGGATGTATCGAATTTCAACCAAGTAAAGCGTGGAACGATCACATACGAGGTACAATATCTCCAGAAAAAAAATTATGCAACATCTACAGAAATATCTGCCTTGCATTCTTCCATTTCTGTATGAACACTAACGGTTGTCCAGGTTTCGCCGAAAAGCACGCCCCTCTTGGCCTTGGAGTAAGCGTGTACCCTCCCCTTCCTAATCCCCTCCTAATCACCATCCCGCGCGAGAGTTCAGCGCTTAGAATGCCACAGGGATATAATGCGCCGCTGCTCAAAGGGTACCGGCCGTTGAGAATTCGATTAGAGCAACGAGGGAAACTTTCGAAACAAGATGTACCTAAACAAACCCGTCTTTCGAACTGCCAAAGCATTTTCAGAGGACTAAATAACCACGTCAATAACTCTGATGGACAACTTATCTCTTCCGCAAAATTCAGGAATCAAACGTGTGTGCTAGCAAGTTACAATTATTTAATCCTATTTTCAATAAAAATTTTCAGAAAAAAAACCGTTTAAATATCTTTGGAAAAAAATTAAGTGCTATAAACGCAATACGAAGTGTTTTAAACTTTAAGAACAGGCGGATATGTTATTTAGCTGTAACATGCAAATACCTATAGCAAGGATCTCTTAAATATAAAGAATTCTCAACTGATTTCAATCTAGATGCATTCGGAAGAATTGAATGATTAAGTTAGGTGCCATAGCCATAAGTTTAACCATAGTGTAGATACTAACGCGAGGAAATATCAAAACCTGTTGGCATTGCAAAGAATGGAGCTCATTTCAGTATATTTTCCGTCAGTTTCTACTAGACAACACTATCAATATTAATTATTACATTTAAATGTTGTCGAAAGCCAATAAAAAGTAGCATCTGGGCATAAACGTCTTAATGTTCCAAGAGAACCCATCTTCTAATTCACCCAGTGCCAACATACTCAAAGAATCACTCGTCAAGCGTATTCAGAAGGCGTTGATATCCATAACAAATATACAAGTGTAGTTAAATTTTAGTCGTTGCCTTTATATTAATAAATTAAGAACACCAAGAAACCTAAACGCACAAATTTCCACGCACCTTTTACGGTATTTTTTCTGGAATTTGAAATTTTAAAAAACTCCATGCTGGGTGGAGCAAGCCAAAATAATTGTTTATCCCTACACTTAAGTATATGACGAAGTGAAAAATCTCTTATTTCAAGTATTTGCGAAGTATCAACAATTGCAACAATTTGGCGCATAACATAATAAAATGTTGTGTTATAATGAAAATTGAAATTAGCTTACCATTTATTCCTCAGGATCGCTCTCCGATGTACAAGAATTCCAAGAAATATCATTCGTATGACTGACACACCACAAATTTCACATGGAATGGATGCACTGAAAATAATCAAAGAAAGACACACAATAACATAATGCTGATAGTTTACACGAACAGAGAGTACGAAAAGCATAAAATTTGAATTCTGAAATATTATCGCAGCACCATACGACTATTACGATGATGGAAAATTTTAGGTAAGAAACAAAGTTGGTGAACAATGATAGTTAATACACTAATTTATTCGATAATCCTCCCTTTATGATTGCTAAGGTGGTGGAAGTCAACATTCGGTGAGAGAGAATTTAAGAAAAAAACCGAAAGGTTGGAAAGGCTGGTAAAATTCCGAGTGAATTCCCGAGTATTTGCGGTGAAGTTAAACAATTACCAGCACTTGCTGACTTCATCAAAGGAGAGGCGTATATTTCAACTTTAAAAACGAAATATCAAGGAATATACCTTGAAGGATCTCCGAAAAATACCATGCCACTGATAACTGCAAGGTTAGGCAATCTGCGGTTAAATTGCACAGTCATACAAATATTGGAAGGAACGAATAAATCATACAAATCACTGGCGAAGATATCACGGAAACACCTCCTTCAAATCTTGAGGTTCTCCGCTAAGTGTTACTCATGTTCTTAAGCGAAATAAAGCAAGTAGCTCGCGTATATTTATCGGCATTAATCACAGCAAATTCACATATGTATTAAACACTAAAATAAAAAAGTAATGGCGTAAATGTGGCATATGGAATCGGTAACTTAAACATGGCTTCGTTACTTACCTCTTAACTCGAAGACGACTATCACCAAACTGAGTCAGGTCGAGGCTCCCGAAGATTCGGAGATTGAGTAGGCACGTGATTGGATATCACCAATGACGTCACGAAAATAAAGCCGATATATTTTCGCAAAAATATTAAAAGAGACTTTCAGTTTCAAATAAACAAATAGTATATCATTGAAATTAATTTTCAAATGCAATATTTTATATAAAGTCATTTAAAATAATTGAGTTTTCCTAAAAACTAGTATCCTTTCCTCAAGTTGCGTAATAAGTTCGATAGTTTGAGTGCTTTTGACTCTCCAACGGTTTCAGTGCTCTATTCAACCAGACGTCGCTTAATTCCATTATCGATCCTCCCCACTCCCTAACTTTAGAGGAATTTCTTGCCTCGTTAACCGTCACAAGACTATGACTCATTCTCCTGTGTCATTTCCAAAACTACTTCTGCGCTGTCAGTGTTGCAGTGTCTACACCAACGGACCATTGTCTCTGACTTCATCAACATCGGCGTACACAAAGGGCACGCTTGAGAAATTGGAAAGGAGTGAAAAAAATGTGAGGCCAGAGTATTATGATAACCTGTTGCAAACGGTGGCTTGCTGGGAAGAAATTCTCGTGATTAACAGTGACTTAGTGAGTGAGTAAATTATTATCATTTTGTGGGCTTTTACTGCTATCATTATCTGTATTCCATTTATTAGTGCCCCAGTTGCCGGCAAATCGCTGCCATAATTAAAAAAATGTGGTTGATTTTTAGCATTTTAAGATTCAATTGCATTCGTTAGCTTATCCGCTCAACAACTCCTCAAGCAGTGATACTGGTATGACTGATATTATTTCAAACACTAATATTCTCCGCTAGATTCTCATCGTCAGGAAAAAACCGTTCAAGTATTTTTTGAATCTCTCTCTTATTTTTTTTTGTATCAATCTTTAATTCTCTTTATCGTATGTGCATTATGGCAGCATTCTGTTTTACTGTTTACAGAGAATGTGAGTACGGAGTGATGGGAAATTTTGATACGGAAGTGCTTGAGGAGCAGAAATATACGAGAGAGATCACGATTACGTGAAAGTTGTTTTGCCGTCATCATAGACCAGATATCCGAAGGTGGGTTTGACGCAGCTCTCCACTCAGTTCTCCTATGATCTATCAATTTCATATTTACGTCTATCCGAAGCAACCTTCGCTCTGAGGCATTGAGTGAGTGATGATATTAATTAAATTTTTGGACACCCCCACGTATATACTTCTATACCCTATCCCAAATGTTCAATGGCAAACTACACGCCGTCAACATAGTAATGGGCAACTCGGATTAATATTCCCTTAATTTATCAGGTTGCATTGGATGGACTATCTGCATTGTTTTTCACTGTTCGGCACCTAAAGTGTTTTTAGTATTTCTTAGATTTCTCGGGTTAACTCCCTTTTTCTCTGAAAGATTCAATTAACATCTAACAAATGTGGTCAGTATTAAACATTCTCAGTCGCCGTTTTTTGTATTTAAGAATCTCATCATCAGTGATGCAGATAAAGATGATACTTAAACCTAAATAATTTATCCAAACCATATCATTCATACCATAATTATCTGATATACCACCTTCCATAAACTTTTCTCATGTCGTTTCTTTTGTGTAATTTTGCAGTAACGCTGAACAAAGCGTTTTCTGACTATTAATCCTAGTGTTCGTCGGAGCTGCTGTCACAGACATGGGCGTGAAGTGAGAAGAAATTTGGTGCGAGAAGAACATTTTGTTACGAGCACGCCGGTGGAGCAGAAAGTTATTGGAATGATCCTGAATAAGTGAGTGAAAAAAATAATTTATATTTACATTCAAGTGAAATTGGAGTCTATACAGGGCCACCAATCCCCTCTTAGGCTCTGCGTCGTCACACTTTCACAAAACTGAAGACTGAATTCTCGAAAAAATGATGATTCACCTCCTGTCCCGTAACTTTTCATTCTTATCTCAATAGCCCACTATTTCTCGCTGGCGACACTCTACACCCATAATTAGTGATATTTTCGGCAGCATTTCACAGTGTTTGGCGATTATTCTAAAATTAGTGGGGACCGCTGAATAGCTCAGTAGTTGAAGACAACATTGGGTATAGGGTAACTCTGTACAAGCATCCCTGCAGTAGGTTCCTTCTTGGGGAGTAAAACTATTCTTAATTTAAGTCTAGTTATGACTTGATTTATTTCCATTGCTAACATTCGCTATTTCCCGCATTAGTACCTGGGTTGGGGTTTCAATTTTGACATGAAACTGGGCATCTCACGTATACAATGGAGGAAAAAAAATGAAATTTTGATTATATTCACTTTAACACATTTTCTCCACCGATGCAATCCATGGAAGTAAGAAGCGACGATAAGACCGATTCTACTCCTTCCGCGATCTTCAATAGAGTATGTGCACTCGGGAGGAATACGATTGAAATGCAGTTTATTCGATAAAGTGTATCGTAAATATCATTACTTTCGATTAACAGCATTCATTGTTGCTTAGTTTGTTTAATAATTACTATTTAATATGCATTGTTTTCGAAACGATATTAGGCAGACGAAAACGCTCATCAATTGGCTCCTCGGTATGTGACGTCATTCTGGTCTATCTCATCAGCGTGCAAGGTGTTTATCGTGTTATGATCGTGTTTATGATTCAATAAACTACGTGTGCATTGGAAAAAGTTGGTGGATCTGATCTGTGTAAAGGGAAATACGTTTAAGTGCTTATCATGGAATCAGGTTTCGTGAGGGTTTCTTCAAATAATATCCCGAAGGTGGATGCTTCAATGATTGACCGTGCTGATTATGTTGGACTATACCTACATGCCTCGGCACGAGGTTGTAATGTTGAACTGGAGCTTTTTTGTTGTCTTGTCTCATTCATAATAAAGAGAAATGGACGAAAAACCTCATCGGAAATTAGGTCTAACATAAGTGAATTAAGTAAGATTGTTTACAGTAGGTAATTGGCCAAAAGTTTGTTAGCACGATTCGAAGGTTTACGGAAGTAAAAGTGCCGGTAGGTAGATAACTATCGATATTTGTATTATTGTCATTTCAAATACCGATCATAATTTAATTTAACTATTTTCTATTCTATTATTATTTAACCTACTGACTCGCGAAAAATAATTTTTCATATTCAGTTATGGCCCGTGGTGACTGGATGAATATCCATAGTTAATTATTAAATTGCCGTTACTGAGCTGGGTTCTTCTTCTTCTGGGCTATTTAAGGTTTTAAACGTAAGCACAAATAACTGAAGTTACATTTTGGTCCAGTTTAAGCAGTAATCTGATCTTAATTTCTAAAAAAAAACGCAATTTTAGTCGACGTATTTGTTCTTTCGTAGAATTAATGTATTCAAAAGCAGAGTTCTGATTATCTCAATGTTTCTACAAGTTATTTTCAGTTCGCTAACATAGATATGTCAGTCAGATGTACATTTGCTTGGTTGAGGTTTATGAATAGCATTTGTGAGGTATATCTAAAAATTGGTTATTGAAAACTTGGTCCGGATGAATGACGGAAATCTCTCGGGCTGGAAATCAAATGTTTGATAGTTAGATCAGACGATTACTTTTCATTCATTCGGTTTCAATATGCTTCTCGAAGCATTTGTTAGCACAATTTAATAATTGGTTCATTTTATATTTCTTCACAGCATTAGTTTATTGGTTTTCAAGGTACAAGTGTCTTGTTATGACCGGTTATGACTATCCAGTATCCATTAATCGAGGAATCCCTGCGCGCGGTGCATTTCCAAAAAGTAGTCCCGACTTGTGATACTTAATAATGAGCTTATTTCACATCCGATTTGGAAAATATTAGCATCACTGTGTTTGAAATTAAATTACAAACATTTTGAATACCCAAACTATTACTTTTAATCGAAAATTAATTTTCCGTTTTTTAGTTAGTAGTACGGGTACAGTTACTAAGTTAGTTACTAATTAGTGACTTAGTTTTCACGAATTAAGTCGTACTATTTTCAAGGATCATCACTGTTTAAGTTTCTCTTAATTTTAATGTCACTATAAATCTGCAAACGAACGCAAATGCGAGAACCGAGGAGTAAGAAATACGATTAGGTAGTTCGAGGTAGAGAAGTTGATAGAGTCTTGTCGTCAGCGTAACCGAGAAACAAATGAACTAAAAGATGTAGATGATGGCATGTACACACTTTAAATCTAGTTCATAAGGCATTCCATGGCTTCTTTCCAAACTCAGTATACGCTGTAGAGGGGCTCACCCTAAAGAACAAAGAATGCCTGAGAACACGTCGAACAAAATTACGTCACAGCCTTGAGAATATGGCCGACTGGTGTTTCAGCGCATCATTAATTTTGCTAATTTTAATAATTAATATCTCGCTTAAAAAGTACCTCTCTATTCTCAGACTCGGAATTTAGCCTAATTGAGGTGTAAATTCTTTTTTAAGATCACTTCCCAAAAATGCGCACATACTCTATTCTCAGCACATTTATGAGGAACCGTTGGAGCCCCCACCTCCAAACTCCTTCCTCAAGCCTACCTCGAACTTTCAATGAATGGCCTTGTCTCCAACTGAAATTCCCCAACCCCCGTTTCTTTCCAGCTGATTGCGTAGTACAATAGAGCGTCGCTATATAATCAGAATAGGGGTGTTAACCTCAAACGAAATTACCCATTTAAGTAGATGCTAACGGTGAGTTTTGGCTAATAATTCACATTGGTGAAAAAAATTCTGCAATAGGTGCATTATATTTTCTTTTGTGCTCCGTTGAAATTTGTGCGCCTTTGAAATGGCCAGTTTCGGCGAGAAGTTAGGCTCGAATGGCTCTGACGTCACACACAGCTACTTCGCTGACTGCACGCTTTCGGTGAACGCTGTTATCCGAGCTGTGCTTTTGAATGCCGAGGTAAGAAATGCCTTCGGATTGTGATTTTGTGAGGGCTAATTCTGTGCCTAATATGAGTGCTTTGATGCTCATTTTTCATCATTAATAAATAGAGGTCAAGGCAAGAAAAAATCTAAATACGCAGAAAATAAATCTAATAATGACATTTTTAGCGCTCTGAAAATTCAAGGAGTCAAGCGGGCAAGGTAAGAGTTAATGCATATTAACTATGATAACACTAAAATGTGTTAATTGTACTTATGAGTATATTTTGTATCAAATACTTAATTTTGTTACGATTTACTCGGCCTTGGCTGGCTTCCATTTTTATTCGAATTATCCCCTGTTAAACGCTGAAATGGTCCTCGAGGGATGCATTTCATATTATATTAACAATCCCTGTCACACAACACTAGTTTTTTTTCAAGTTTTAAAGGCTTTTGATCATTTATAGCCTATGGTGACTAAAGGGAACTAATATCGTAAAATAATCAATTTTGTTCGTCTCAGATTCGTCTTCATCGTAACATAGAATTGCGAATTGTTGTCAGTATTTATTCTTGTGAAGATTACTGAAAGACCTCTTGCACACGCACCGATTTTGGATAGCCAGTAATATACCGGCCGATATTTTACCGGTGAAGCGCTGCTTGCACACACGCCGGATTTTTACAGGTCAAAAGATAAGTTACTTGGTTGTTGAGCCGGCTCCGGAGATCCGTAGTGGCAATGATCAGTAGCTAACCGACTTTTTACCGGTGCCGATGCGCGGTCGGTCAGTGTGCAAGCTTCCATGCCCTTCCATTGTTCACTATTGGAATGTGGACGGCCGTCCAATTTCGGCGTGTGCTAAGGGTCTAAGAGTTGAAAACTATTTCAGCGCTGCTAGAGAAGAATACGGCGATTCAGCAGTTTGTTATATCCAACTTAAAAGAGAATAATCTATACACTATGAAAAGAATAGTTTGACCCGAGCACAAAATAAGAAAGAACTACAGGAAAAAAAATTTTGTCACTTATTCTTCCGCCATACCCAGAAGGAAACAAAATTTACAAATTCATTTTGTTCAAAAGGTACTAAATATTTGATGGCATTACATTTTGTATACTCACTCCACGCCAAAGCTTGTTTTATTGGTTCAGAGGGCTTTTGAATTAGAAATTCAAAACATTCAATTGTATTCTGTACATTGCTGTAATTGGCTTGAAAATACAAAGGTAGATCAAATTTGTTATGCTTCGGAAAAAATATTAGATTTTTTAAGTAATTTGAAACAAGAGATAAAGTTATGTGGATAGTAGAAGAAACTCTTGTCTTACTGATTTGGAATTGGTTTCTCCAAGCTGCAATTTGATTTTAATTTTGATGATGGTGATAAAAATGTCTCTGGTGGCAAACTTAAATATTCTTATGAGCAAATCAATGACGTACATTGGATCTTTAGGTATTCCTAAGTACCTCTTGCGGTATATTCATTATTAAGTCAATTATATTATTGTTTCCACCAACTCCAAAACTGCCAGCTGAGTATGTGCTCGAGAATATTTCATCAACAAAAATTATGTTTGGCGGCTGTATGGCAATCTCTGGTGTACTAAATCTAAGACTAAGTTGGCATCAATTAACTTCGGTGATCATTGAATAGTAGTGTAAACATTATTCTTAAGCTTTCGTAAATTATTTTCCTTCAAATGATTCAATAAAAATTGTTTTCGATCGAAATCCGTTCGACTTATTTAGGAAGACCGCAAGTAAAACAGTATATCACATTAACTGACGTTATAATTCTAATATATAAAAATGGAATTTAACATACATTTAAAACTAACATTAAAATGATATTCACAGCAATAATACGATGTTTTTCCGCTGATTTTTGGTCATCTCGCCTTGCTGCAGTAAATCATTTCCTTCGCATACGAGAATTAAGGGGCATTGCATTGAAACGTTCTCTCGGATTTCTCATTGTGGTCGATTTACAAAGCGGTAGAAAGCAATATATATATATATATATATATATATATATATATGCATATAAATTCACAGGTAAGGAAAGAAAGGGAAAGGAACATGGAATAGAAAAAGGACAAGGACAACGGTGCTGTGGTAGATGGAAAAAGCCAGAAATCAGAGGGTAAAAATGCGGCCTGACTGGGACTCGAACCCAGAACCTCCTGGTTGCCGGCCAGGTGCTCTACCAGTTGCGCTACCAGGACGCTTAGATTTACCATGATTTCGGCGGGGGTTTATATACAGTAAACTCCCTTTGCTTTGGCCCACAAGAATAACCAATAGATGGCACTGGGGCAGCTCACCACTCACCAGCAGAAGGAATGGACGAGGACACAAGGATGAAAGGAAAGATACACTCTCACACGATAGCAGGAAAGAGACAGGAACATGCGTTTCAGGGCACGCTGAGCCCAAGTGAAATAAGCCAATATGGCCGATACACTACTTCATTCATTCACACGACGCCTTAAGCGCAAATATGCATATAAATTCACAGGTAAGGAAAGAAAGGGAAAGGAACATGGAATAGAAAAAGGACAAGGACAACGGTGCTGTGGTAGATGGAAAAAGCCAATATATATATATATATATATATATATATAGAGATAGAAGGCGTATATCTATATATATATATATATATATATCTATATATATATATATATATATATATAGATAGAAGGCGTATATCTATATATATATATACGCCTTCTTCCTAATTCCCTCCATTTTCACCCTCGTTATTTTTTCGCAGACGAAGGATCACAGGTTTGTTGACGGGGTTAACTGGTTCCGCGAGAAGTTCGCTGTGTGTGACGTCAGCATGCCTTCGGCAACCATCGTGCGCTCTCGGAGCCTTTGAGTCGACCCTCGTATTCCACACTTTTCGCTTAGCCTTTTAAGGTTTAAATTTTTGAATAAAAAAGCGCTGAAACTGCCGCCAGTATCCCCTCGGTGTGTACTTTCATTTAAGACAGCAAAAAATATTGGTGAGCAACCCTATTGTTAGCCGCGTCCGGCATTCCATACTGTCAGGGGCTGCCGCGGGCTGCGCACGCGGCAAAACATCGATTTTTATTTCGCGTGATACTAACGGTAGTTGTTGATTTTTTTTGGATGGACACTCTTAAACGTTTGATGTAATTTTAACTTAAATATCTCGAGGTAACTCGGAGATCCTTCTTTTTATAATCGTACGTGAACACAAAATTTCGACGAAAAACAGAGTCCTCCAATTTGTCAATTTGTATCGAATCAACTATAAATATCGCAAGACGGCGAAGAAATTAGGTTATAAGAAATGTAAAATAAATATGACCCTAAATAAATTATATCTTATACGCAATTCACTTGCTAAAACATTCACTTCCCAACGTCCGTCGAGCACGGTAATCCCCGTGGCCTGCTGCAAGCACCGAACTGTGCCGCACGTTAGAAATATCGATCTTTATTTCGGCGTCGCAGGTGGTCGCAATTCTCCTTTTGGTATCGTACTCTATGGGTTTTGTTGTATATGTGGTGTCAATATCTCGGGGTATCTCGGTGATACTTTTTTGTAATTGCACATGAACACCAAATTTCGACAGAAAACAGGGTCCACCATTTTGTATCATATCGACGATAAATATCGCAAGAAAGTGAAGAAATAAGGTTGTATGAAATGGAAATGAAATGTGGTACCAATATAATATAGTTTGTAGACAATTAATCTAATTTAAAAGATTAAAGGTCCAACATCTGTCGATCACGATATTCCCCGTGGCCAACAGCGAGCTGCGAACTGTGCCGAACGTTCGAAAAACCGATTTTAATTTCGGCGTCGCAGGTGGTCGCAATTCTACTTTTGTTATCATACTCTACAGGTTTTTGTTGGATATGTGGTGTAAATATCTCGCGGTAACTCGGTGATCCTTTTTTTTATAATCCTAAACGAACACAAAATTTCGACAAAAAACAGGGTCCACTATTTTGTATCGTATCGGCCACAAATAATACAACTGAGTCGTAAAATTTGCCAAGAATTAACAACAATAAATCACATAATAATATTATAAGTTTTTGTTTGTATTGAATCACTACAGAAGGTGTGGCATTAGTTTTAACATTCTGAATTTCGAAAAATATTCAATGAGGTCAATTTTTGCGAAATTTGTTCAAATTTGAGGCCAAGTAATTTGTTTAAAAATTTATCTAAATGTCTAGTTTGTTTAAATTTAAATTTATCTAGTTTGCGTCAAAAATGCACTTATGTGTTGACAACAACAGTGTAAAGTTTCAAATTCCGCATTCAAAAAAATCGATTTTCAGGTTTTGTCCAGCTTTTTTTTCGATTTCAGCCCACTGCATGATCGTCTTCAAGGATTCCTGAGCTGAGATTCCCTTTCAGACGACAATGAGCTTTGCGTTAATTTTTCCGCCTCTATACTAAGGGGGGGGGGGAGAAGGAAGTATCCCAACAAAGTTCGCGCCACCACTATCGCTCAACGGGAGAGTATGTTTCCTTTCCAATGGGTTGTTATTCTCTGGTCAGTGAAGGAAATTCAAACAAGGCAAATCATTTCCTTCCTTCGTCGTCCAAATACGCGACCGACTGCTGAGTCTCCCGCAACCCACAGCATGACTCGCGATGAACTCCGTAGAATTGAGGCGCATTCGATGGCATCACGCGCGCACGTACGGAAAGCTACTCTGAATTTTCCTTCCCATTTCTCAACGAAACGACAAAAATCACTACAGGCCATAGCAAGGTTTCACTTGAGATAAACAAGACAGTCAACTCGCAGATTAGAGGGGCCACGCATTTGAATGCAGTTGACTTTGAAGAAGTTTTAGCTTTTCTGGAATAACTGACGAGCACATCACCAGAACGCATTTTTCTTTGGATCAAGAAGGATATGCTTCCTATCTTGCTTTGAGATACCTTTGTAAACAGGCGAGAAGGGAGAAGTAGTCGGTATGTTGGCGGCAGTAGCGGTAGCTAGCTTAACGTTAGCGGAAGCATATCGAAAGACTAATAGAAATAGAAGTACTGTGTACTACTGGGAGAAACGCAAACTAGCGAAACTGCTGACGCTAATATGTAATACATCGAAATGCTGTCAAGATTTCGAATTTAATTAAAGGAAGAGATATAGTCCCAAGTGAAGTGTTTATTCATTAGAGTATGTTTTTCGTGCATTGATTTTTATGCCCACATTAATTTAGATATTTTCTTTGGCTCTTAAATATTGCCAAAATTAATTTGACAGCAATAAACGTCATGAATTGTTTCAATTTAAAAAAAATTGGTTTGCAGAGCAATTTAAAAGAAAGCGATGTATCAAACCAAAGAAAAATAAAGTCCTTTTTGTTTGTTTTGGCCACTCCCTAAGACAAAATAAAATTTTATTTTATACGATTTATGAAATTTACTTTGGAAAATTGTGTTTCGTCATTTAAATGTGTAGCAAATGTGAGTAGGAAACATTTTAAGTCGCAATTAACGTAAGTTACTAAAACATTTTAAAGTGATGATTTGTTTAGGTGTTTAGAGAAATTCATGGGGCTCAAAATCGCACATCACCATTGCTGCCTTGCAGATTACGTCTGGCGAATATTCACGCCGTAAATTATCATAGACGAGGAAATTCTATCTAACTGGTTTGGTAATTGTTACCGAACTGACCACAGTAGTAAAAAATTACCAAAATGAAAATGATAATAAAAACGACGTAGCGTGCACATATGAGAGATTTTCCACCCAGAAAAGCATTTTTCTGATTAAAAATCATAAAATTTATAGTATAACGTAAGTTTCTGCAAAATAAATACAAAAAAAATTGGAGAAAAAAATACGCTTGCACACAGCATTGAACGTGGCCCCCCCGCGTGGTAGAAACGAGCTTTAACAACTAGGCTTAATTGGTTGCCATAATAACATCTTACACAAACATCGTTGCAGTATTGTAAATATTTAATAAGTTAAACTATTATTGAATATAATCAACCTTTGTTTTGAAATGTGAATAAGGTGTGACTACAGTTTCCGTTTGTAATCTTAAGCCGAATACTTGATGCACACAATTGCATTACGTAGGTACTCCGTAACAATATCTAGTGCATATGCGCAAGAAAACTTCATTTGCAGGCTTTTTACATCGATGTAGAGATGACTTTAACGTGTTGGGTGATATCCTTAGCATGGATTGTGTCTAGCTTAACGACTTTTGTCACATGTTATTGAACATGATCGCGAATGATTATACCTCATGAATACCTCAAATTAACGTTTTAATGTGTCTAAATACACAAACATCTCCTTACAGCTTTAATATCCATGATAATAGGCTATTCAATCATTATCTTTGATGCACCAGCCTACGTATAACATTGCAATTTAAAGCAGAAATAAACAGAAAAATGAACGCAAACAAAATTAAAACATTCGCCATCACACTTAATGAAAATAAAATCATTTCAACCAACCTTTCTTTTATGCTAGGCCTGATTAAGAACCTTTCAACTGCAAAGGTGTATTGGTATAAACAAAAGAGGAACGAGAGACCGTTCGATAGATTACGAAACGTCTATCGAATCAAATTTGCATAACAAATTAGAGTTTGATAATTTTTACCAAACACGCAGGAAAATCCGTAAAATTAATCATAACTTCGATAAAAGTTACCTAACTCTGAATTGCATTGAATTAATTAAGTTATTTTACCAAACTCTCTCGTGCAACTGACCAAATTATGAAATATCAAAATGTTTGATGAAATATATCAAGAGCGTTTGGTAAAATAAATCAAGAGCTTAATAATTTACACCAAAGTTTAAGTATATTTAACAAAAATACTCCCTATCAAACCTGTTTAATAGTCTTAATCAATTTTTTTCCGTGTGCACAGCGCTCAATAACCAAGAAAGCAATGCGAAATGAAATTCGAAATTTCAAGAAAAAAGTACCTACTCGATGAATTACTAGGAGACAATGCGAAATCTTTTTGGTCGTATGCGAAAGAGCTTCCGGGAAAATCTTCAACCGTAGATTCGTTATTTGATAAAGATGGGAAACTTGTCACCGAAAATATTGAAAATGCTAAAACGTTAAATTCCCACTTCGAAAGCATATAAACTACAGAAGATACCTAATTCAATTTATACGTCCCATGTACTGAGGAATCGATGAAAGAAATCTCTGTACCACGTGATGGGATAACTAAATAACTAAAATCAATAAAGAATAGTATATCTCCGGGTACGGAGAGAATACCGGCGCGTGTCGTCAAGGAGTTTGCTCCACAAATCGCACCTCAATTAGAGATAATATATTCAAGAAGTCTATGAAGATTGGAATCTGAAGGAAAGTTACCGCTAAACTGGAAAATGCAAGCGTAACAACGATATCCAAAAATGGAAACAAACATGACCCAGGCACCTATCAACCATTTTCATTAACAACGATTATAGGATAGATACTTGAGCATATCGTCGTTAGCAACATCATGACTTTCGTGGGCAGTCGTAACTTCCTCCATGGCTGTCAGCACGGATCCCGAAAAGGCAGATCATGCGAAACACAGCTCGAGCTCTTTATACACGACGTTCTTAAATCTGGTGAATCGAAAACATAAGTCGATGCATTGATTTTAAGAAAGCTTTCGACATGGACCATCACAACAAACTGTAATGCAAATCACAGTCATGCGGATTAAACGAAACAGTGATAAACTGGATACGCATCAGCCTTCGACGCGACATCTTTCAGAATGATCGTAAACAAAAAGTAGTTCCTGACGGAATTAGCTCTGATGTAATGAGAATGACATCAGGTGCTCCATAAGAAAGAGTAATCGGCCCTCTTTTGTACATTTTATACATTAATGACCTCTGCTCCCGAATTAGCAAAAAACTACGTTTCAAAAAAGGCCATTCGGGCTTCCAGCCGGGCTTCCATTCTGGCAGAATGAAGGGGTTGAATCTTTTTTTAATATATTCGCCGGGAAAGCATCGGATTTTACTTCAAAAACGTTTATTTGCTGACGGAGCTGTCTTCTATCGCAAAATTAGTGATTACTCTATGAAATTCTATCATTGGAATTAAACAGCGTTCATTTATGGAGCCAAGAGAGGGGACTCGAATTTAATCTGAGCATATGCATGCCGGTACATTTTTTGCAGAGTTCATCCAACTATAACCATGCTTATGCTGTGAATGGTATTAACATAAAGGCAACAGAGGAAGTGGAGTACCTTCGAGTTACGATAACCTCGAAGCTCTCGTGGGGAACAAATATAAGGGATATTTGCGGCACAGCCCCGAAGAAATTAGTATTCGTCAAGCGTATTGTGTAAATATTTTCGAATGAGAAAGTAAAAGAAAGGTGCTATTTCGCGCTCGTCCGACCGCACCTTGAATATACAGCGAGTGTATGGGATCAGCTACAGAAAGACAATACGTGAACTGAAAAAATTCCAAGGAAGGCTTCGCGGTTCGCCAAAAACTACAACGGGCGTACAGACAGTGTTACCCAGATATTACGCGAATTAGGCTGGGAGCCGCTGGAAACTCGGAGGCTGCGCGCTAGGCTTAGATTGCTTGAACAACAGAAGATGGATATCTTTAAGAGCAACACGTATAGCCTTACTACATTCACAGGTCCGACAGAAGCGATAAATTCAGAGAGATATTTCGTCGAACGGAAGGATATGGGAATTCGTTTTTCCCCCGAACCATAAAGAACTTTAATAAATGATAGTCGTAATTTCGTTAGAGCATTTCGTTTTTATGCGCAAATGGCTGGTGCTCTAAACCCCCTGCCACACGCCTTTTAGACGGCTTGCGTGGTAGTATGTAGATGTAGACTTAGAAATAGAAGTCTTATTCTTAATATAAGTTAAAAACCATCTATCTGCGACATTTGGTTGCGGATATCTAGTGAATTGCTTGATTCTGATTCCCTTAATCTTATTTCCGCCTTTGTCCAAGACAATTTTTCACTAATTTTAAGAATCCCTGGCGCATCCCCAATGCATCGCCCATAACTCCCTTAACCAATTTCTTGTCTTCCCTCTCCCTTGACAATGAATATACATTTAAGAGAGCTACGCTACCGAGCACCAGTACATAATATACTATACTATTATACTATGTAACATATACTATGAAGTCCAGCTCTTGCATAAATTTCTTCAAAGTGATTTATTAATGATGGAATTAACAATAGATGGTGTCGTTGATAGTATTTAATTGTAGCTTTTGGTCATATTACTGAGGTCTGAAGCAATCAATAAATTCATCCACTAGTTTTTTAAAAGTCTTCTGTATGTGTTTGCAATGGAGAGAGTACAAAGCAAGAAAGATGAGAATGTTAAAATATTATCCAAAATGCATTCATGAGTTTACGTTGAAAATTTTCTTTAAGAAGGCGTGGTTGGTATTCCTTAATCACCATGAAAAGTCGAATTCCGAGATTTAGTATCCGAGATACGTCATAAGATTCGGGAAAATTAAATAGAGAAATGTGATTGGGAATGGAACCAAACACATTAAATTGATATCGAATGTCTACATAAAGGCTTAAATACAAATTCAGCTAAGAACCATCTCCCTGAACGGAATGTCCAAAATGCATGTCAAAACCTTCCTGCAGAAAAAGCTAGCAATGGTCAGGATAGAGACAAAAACGTTAGATATCGTATCGGTACAAGTTTACACACCAACTTCAGTCAGTGAAAATGAAGTGGTAGAACTCGTAAGCGATGAAATAGCGGGAGATATCAAACAGATTAGAGCGTAAGATAATCTTATTATTATATGGATTTGGAATTGTGGGAGAATGTTAGATTAACGGAAAAATACGGATCGATAAAACGAAATTAAGGACGAGAAATGCTCCTGGAATTCTGCACGGAACACAAGTAAGTGGTTGCCAACCCACCGTTTAAGAATCGCATGCAAAAAATATATTCTTCGATAATACGTAAGCAATATTTAGTTCAGAAATAAGATTTCATGCATTGCGCACTTTCGCGAAGCATAAGTTTAGAAATTAGAAGGACTACAGAAGCTGACGTAGCACAGAAGTCGACCGTGAACATAACGGAATGAGGATGAAAATCCATCTAATTTTATGACAACAACAAAAGGAAGAAGAAAATCGAGGCTCAGATGGAAAGAAATGTAGCCGAGAAAATTAATGGTTCTCAGATGAAGTCTTGGACTTCATGGGAGACGGAAGAAAACTCAGGAGTGTGAAAACGGAAGGGCAAAAGTACTACTCCAGGAGAATAATGAACGAGAACTGTCGAAAACCGAGGAAAGGTACATAAACATGGATGAAGAACCATTGCGATGAAAATGAAAATAACCTCTCCCATGGAAAAGTGGGAGCTGCCTACAGAATTCTGAGGAACCATTTCAAGGTAAAATGCAAGTTTGTAAGTGGCACGAAATAATGTGTGCTGATTGTAATGGAAGACCGAACTTTGAGATGGAAAGAATACCTGGAAAAGTGATACAAAGGAAGAGAAATAATGATCGAAGACGAATGCGATACAGAAAAGAATGAAATGAGAGCTAGCATCTTATGATAGGAATTTGGTGCAGTAATGTCAGACCTGAGAAAGAATAATACTTCGTACATGGACGATATGCCCACAGAGCTAATTGAAAATCCAAAAAGTGAGACTTTAAACTAGCTCTATAAACCATATGCAAAATATATACATCAGGGGATATACACAGTGACATCAGGGAGAACATCATTATTCCTCTTCCGAAAAACAAGGGAGCAGAGTAGTGCGAGGATCAAAATAATGAAATATTCGTTAAAGATATCGAAGAAAATCATTTACAGGAGAATAAAACGAAGAATGGAATGATTCCTAGAAGTGGACCAAGTCATATTAAAAAATTATAAGGTCCCAGGAAAATCAAAGTTGTTAATTAGACTGAAAATAAACAAAAGAATTAAAAGAACAGACCAAAGTTCATGGCATTTGTCAGCTTGGAGAGGCCTTTTGACAGCATGAATTTGAATTTAATTGTCATAGTTCTCAAAGAAATTTTTTTTCCGTACAATGATCGAAGAATTCCTCACAGTCTATTTAAAAGCCAAGTATCCGTGATGGAATGTGAACCAAACCGTGCAGAACATAATATCGAAAGGAACGAGACAAGTTGCGAACCTTTTCTCGAAATATTTCATGTGAAATCGAGGAAACGGTCAAATAAATCACAGGGAAGGCTACAGGAGACGACATCCGTGACGAAATAATTAGCATGAATGAGCGATTTGCTGACGAAAAACGACACATAGAAGAGAAGAACATGACAAATATGAAAAGGGTAATACACAGCCGAACATCCACGAAAAAATCTCAAATATTAGCGTCAAAAGAGAGGAGACTCGGAAAATTGTTTAACCAATAAAACAAAAGCTTTAAGATGAGAAAGAATTTACTACCCAGGAAATCAGAGAAAGAAGCGAAGGACGAAGACAAACAAGAGACAGTCAGTACAGTAACTTAAGGAAAGGAGGTATTCTGCGCAAAGAATAATCTACGCACAGTTTAGAATGCAAGCTTAATCGTAAGAAAATACGTTTTCACATGCTACGTATGGAGTACGTTTCTTAATGAGAGTTAAGCATCGACAACGAAAGCGGTAGAAAAGTCATGAGTCAAAGGATTCGTATGGTGGTGTTGACGAAAACTAATGAAAATAAAGAGGTTCGCTTCAATAAGTAATAAATAAGGGGTAATAAGAGTAGAAGCAAAGAGAAGTTCAAAAACCATTAGAAGAAGACGGAGCAACTTTAATTTGCCACATCTCAGGAATGATGGACCGATGAACATAATCGAAAATTTACTGTAGTCATTTTAACTCCGTTATTTTTACTCTTAAAGATAAAGTAAATTATAATTTCATTTCATAAAAATGCTACACAGTTGTTAGCGTTCTTCAAAGACATTTAACAAATATCAATATTCAGATATTCCTTGTATGAACAGTCAATTTTTGGGTAAGATTGAGTTCTTCGTGAAATTCCAAAGGTGAAGAAAGCGGAAAAAACTCACGCTTTGTAATGATGAAAAATGAAAACATCAGATTCAATAATCTGCGATAAAGGTTTACGAAGATTTTTTTAAAATCGTAGGATCCTCCAGTGGAAGATCATTAAGCAATGTGTAGCTCACCATATTGCTTCCAAGGCCATCGCATACCAAAGGCAACAGGCACACAGCAAGAAATATTCATTGTTATCATGCCAAGAGGGCCATTACCTCTTTTGCCCTCAATCAAATATTGTTTCATAGAATGAACGAATTGTTTTTTCACTCAGTGTGGAATTTATCAGTTTTAAGTTTGAGAAAGATAATTTAAATTTAGAGCCATTCTTTTTTGCTAGCACTTCCCCACTTCAACCCTTGATAATCAAACCTTACGTTACGCGAAGGGCTAGAAGTAGCGAACGAAAAAGCTATTCGATTATTGAACGGGAGGACATAATTTATCATTAGCAATAAAATTCCATCCATTTTTTATCGCCCCGTTTAAATAAACTTTGAGAATATACCTTGTGAACTTTTGAAAATGCCAAAAAACATCACTATTCAGTATTCGATTTACAGGGAGAGATGCACTGAAGGATGATAAAAAATTATATTGTGATGTCAAAAAAGTATAGTGTTAGCTAATAAAATCGTTCAATTTAAGAAGGCTCCCATTAAATATCAGTTTAAGTATTGAGACTAGTCAGAAATTTAGTGCGATGACACAGGGATGTGAGACATGAACACTAAGGAAGAAGGTGATCAAACTTGAGAAAAGCAGACATGAGGTTAGAAGGAGGAGTATAAGAACATTGTGGACACAATTCTAATTGGGCACGCACCAAATGAAGTCCATCCAGAAAAATAACAAATGGTAAAAAGAAGGAATATAAGAAACTTGAGGTCATCGGACAGTTATCCAAGCAGCACAACTTCAAACGGAATCTCATAAAAGTAAATATTCTTTGGAAAATAAAGAAAGAACGACCGAGACCTTGATGCATTTAAGTTTTAGCGTTGGAAATGGGATGCAACAACAACAACGACATGAAAAGGATGGCCGAAGATAGAGATTGTTGAAGTCATGACCGCAGAAGTGAGGGCAACTTTTAAAAGAGGAAGGACCTTAAGAAAAAAATGTAATCGGAACAGTCAAAGATTTGCGAAAGACTAAAATTAATTTCAACTACTCTAATGATAAACGCCTCCCTTCCGCAAAATTCAGCGAGCAGAGTTCAGGAGTAAGCAAATATGTTACAATTATTCGATCGTATTTTCAACCGTATGTTTCATAAAATTTTGTTTTCTTGTTTTATTGCGGAGGAAAATACTCCAATGGAAATGGGCGACTGAAAAATACCCACATAAACAACGTTGGAAAACGATAAAAGGACTGTGATAGGTGTGCCTAAGAGTAAAAAAACGGCAGGATAGGTTATTCAAGCGTTACACGGGAGTATCTATAGCAAGGAATTCGTAATTACACAGAATCCTTAACTGGCTTTATAACTGAATGATATTGAGACGTAAACGTGTTAATATTACATGAAAACCAATCTAGTGCCTCAAAAAAAATGACTGCTGCGAAATGAATCAGGTCAACTATACACCAAGTGTCAATGTAATGAGAAGATAAATTGTCAAGTGTATTCAGAAGACGCTAATATTCATAACGAAGTGCAGGTAATATCGAAGATACCTCTAATTGTAAGATGTCTAATGATACGTTTAGCCAAACAAATAAACTATGAATGGGATCATAAGTACAAGAATCCGTCTGCTCCATCTCGAGAACAGCTTATAAAAAACGCGAACCCAAAAATCACCTCGTATCTTATCTGGTATTTGAATGTTATTAAGAAATCACGGAGGAAGAAGCCAAACAAAAGTTAAATTGTGAGTTACTGCGCTTAAGTATATCACGCCCGTCATAAAAAAACTTCTATTTCTAGTAAACACTGAAGATCAGCATACCAATGGCAAAGTTTTGGCATATAACATAATAAAATGTTGAAAGAAGAAAATTGCTTACCTTTCATTCCTCACGATGAGGAAGGATTCCAAGAAATATCACTTGTAAAATAGCACACCACTACTTTCACACGGCTCGATTTTCTGAAAATAATAAGAAAAAAGACACATATTAACAAAGCGCTGTTATCATGCACGAATCGGGAGTACAAAATGAATAAAATCTGAATATATTGTACTATGGCAGCATAATCAGGCTACCAAGGCGACGGAAAATTTTCAACGAGAAATTAAATTAGCGAGAAATGATAGTAAATCCACTTACTTATTCAATCGTCTTTACTTATTGATTGCTCAGGCCAGGTAAGTCGACGGACAAGGAGAGAAAATAAAAGACGAGAACTGAAAGTTCTTGGTTGTATTCGGAGGAAACTCCCGAATAATTGAGATAAATTTAAGGAATGACAACCACTAGGCGAGTACACTAAAGAGAGGCGTCTATTTCAACTCAGAGCACGAAATATTAAGAACTCAGTCCCGTAGGCTCCGATTAATACTACGTGACTGATAACATCAATGCAAGGCAGTCTGCAGTCAAATGGGACAGTCCTACACAACTCAATCTTCTTGATGACAAGCCACCGGTATATCTTCCAAAATTTTCTTGCGGCGATTAGGTGAAAACTCGATCACAATAGTTTTTAGCCAACGATGGGAGACAAATCATAACATTTTGAGTGTTCTCAAATCCTTAAGAAATCAACCAAGTAGCACACACGAATGACCTTGGGTAAAGCACTTCGTCAACGATCCAAAAACACACAAATCAGGTAAAATTAATCAGAGTCCACCGAAGTGACAAGATGAACACGATAGCATCAATGGAAAATCTACCACTATCTGAAACGTGTGACATGAAATTGACATTTCCGAACCTACATTACGAGGCATCGCACTTAATGATGAACAATCCAGACGAATCGCGTCTCACCCGTGAAAAAGAATAAGCGGCAATAACAATGGACGGATTGGAAAAAATATTCTCGCTATTCGCGTATTGGCAGGAACAATGAAAATTATATCACCTACTAAGTATTACAAAGGCACACTCCCTTCAAGCCTTGTCGTACTTTGCAAACGGTAAAATATTATCGTAGGCGAAATAAAGCAGTGTAATCGAAAATAATTATCGGCATTAATCGCACCAAATATAATGATATCATAAACTCCAACACGAAACAGTAATGGCACACATATAAAAAGGAACCGATAACTTTAAGATAGCTTGCTTACTTACCTCTTCACTCCAAGCCGGCTAACATCAAACTGATGAATCGAAGCGCTTCAGAATGAATAGCGCCAGAGGATGGTTACCTGATTGGACAACGAATGTTACGTCACGAGAAAGTCAGATATATTTTCGCAAAAAAACTATAAAATGGATTGTTATAATATATTAATGAATAGGATTTATTTGAATTAATTATTAAAAGGTAATACTTCATATCAATTCGTGTAAAATAGTTAATTTTTCCGAAATCTAATTTTTATGGAGAGTAAATATTGGTACGTCTTATGCTGTTCGCCTATGGCGAAAATTGATTGTCTTTTGTTTTCTTGTGACGTCTTTCCCAATAAGTTCGCTAGTCTCGGTGCCCGGCCGCTTTTGACTCTCCGACGGTCTCAATGCCCTATTCATTCATGTCCCACTATATTCCATTCCTTTCCCTTGGGCTACAACCTTGTCGCGGTGGAAAGGCTTGCGCGCTCCTATGACCCCTAGAGCTGCATTGGCGGGATTAATTCTAAATTATTCCCGGTAGGGCCACCCATGCCAGATAGGTCGAAGGGTAGGAGCCAGACGAAAGGTAGTCCGCGTGATGGTGTCACGTAAAAAAACACTGTTGGAATGGAAGTGGGAAACCCTACCAACTATCTCTTCCCTGAACACATGGAGTACAACCAAATGAGCCTCGGAATCTCATCGCCCGGGACCCGTCCGCAAAGGGCGGGTGTCGGGCACGGCAACGAGGTCGGCAAGGTCCTCAGGGTCGCCATCATGCGAAATCCTTGCAGAGAATTATCATCATCAACATCAGTGGCAGCAGCAATGAAGAAAGAAGAAAAGAATACCAAGAAGATGGAGAAGAAGAAGTCTGCTATAAATGTGGGGACGTGGAATGTGAGGACTATGATGAGGGCGGGAAAGTTAGAAAATATCAAAAGGGAAATGGATAAAGGGAGGATAGATATATTAGGATTATGCGAGGTGAGGTGGAGGGATGGGGGGGACTATTGGAGTGATGGGTATAGGGTTATATATAGTGGAGGGGAAGAAAGCCAGCGAGGGGTAGCTTTAGTATTAAACGGGAAGATGGGTAAGCGTGTGGTAGGTATAGACCAGGTAAGCGATAGGATTCTGGTGGTAGAAATTGAGGCGCGGCCCACCAACCTTGTGGTGGTCCAGGTTTACATGCCCACTAGCAATATTAGGGAGGAAGACGTAGACGAGGTGTATGAACAGCTCGAGGAAATAATTAGAGACACACCGGGTAAGAAAAATCTGGTAGTGATGGGGGACTGGAACGCCTCAGTCGGGGAAGGGAGGGATGGAAACGAAATAGGAGATTTTGGTCTAGGAATACGGAACGACAGGGGAGAGAAAGCAGCAGAATTTTGTAGGAGAAACAAATTATTCATCACAAACACGTGGTTCAATCATCATAAAGGGCGAGGGTACACGTGGAAAAGTCCAGGGGATGCGGGGAGATATCAAATAGACTACATCATGGTAAGACAGAGGTTTAGGAACAGTGTGAAAAACTCGCGCAGCTTCCCTGCAGCGGATGCGGATTCGGACCACAATCTAGTGCTCATGAAATGCAACGTAAGATTCAAAAGACTTATGAAAGTTAGGAAGGCGAAGAAATGGAACGTAGAAGCCCTGAAGGGGAGTATGAGGAGAGAATATCAGGAGCTAGTGGACATTAGTATACGGGAGATTGAAAGTACCAAGACGGTAGAGGAAAGATGGGATAATATAAAAACGGGAATTGTCAAAGCAGCGGAGAAGTCAATTGGTTACGTTGACAGTAGAAGGATAAAGAAGCCGTGGATAATGGAGGCAATGGTAAATGAAATGGAGGAGAGGAGGAAGTGGAAGAACGTGGACACAGAACAGGGCAAAAGAATGTATAGGGAATTGAATAATCGATTACGACGTGAAACTTATAGGGCAAGGGAGGCTTGGTGGAAAAGACAGTGCGAGGAAATGGAAAAGTTCCAGAAGGATGGAGAAGTAGGCGCGTTGTACGCCAAAGTTAAGTCGCTATCGGGCGGCAAAAGAGGACAAGCCATGTCTAAAATTAAGGCTAAAGATGGGAGGATGCTAACCGAGCGAGAAGAGGTACAGGGTAGGTGGAAGGAATACGTGGAGGACCTGTATGACGGAACGAACAGACCAGAGAGATTGACGCTAGAGGAGGAAAGTGCAGTGGAGGAGGATAATCTTGGGCCAGAGATATTACATTCAGAAACAGAGAGAGCACTCGGTGATATGAAGGCTACGAAAGCAGTAGGCGTGGACAACATCCCGTGTGAGCTTCTGAAGAATCTAGGGAAGGAAGGTAAGAAAAGGTTTTTCGAACTAGTGCGCAAGATCTATGAGGAGGGATGTTGGCCGGAGGATTTCGTGAAGACGGTTTTAATTCCGCTTCCGAAAAAGAAGAAAGCTGTGGAATGCGGAGATTATAGGACTATCAGCCTAATATCCCATGCGGCTAAAGTAGTGCTGAGGATATTGAACAGACGAATGGAGGCGAGGGCAAAAGAGTATTTGGGCGAAGATCAGTTTGGTTTCAGAAAAGGGAAGTCAACTCGTGATGCAATAGCAATAATGAGGGCCCTCGTGGAGAGGAACCTAGAATATGGGCAGGATGTATATGTGTGTTTCGTGGATTTTGAAAAAGCGTTTGATAGGGTGAACTGGGTAAAGTTAATGGATATTCTCAAGAGAATAGGTGTAGACTGGAGGGATAGACGACTGATTTGTAATCTGTATATGGCCCAGACTGCGCAAGTGAGGATAGCGGACGGAGAATCTGGGTGGGCAAGCATTGGCCGAGGTGTGAGGCAAGGCTGTCCTCTATCGCCACTGCTCTTTAACGTGTACGCTGAAGAGATGGTAAGGGAAGCGTGGGATGAGTTAGAAGCTGGGATAAAAGTGGGAGGAATGATGTTCAAATCAGTGAGATTCGCGGATGACCAGGCGTTGATCAGTCAGTCAGCAAGGGGGCTTTAGGCCCTAGTGGATGCGTTATACGAACGTTGCGAGGAGTTTGGGATGAGGATTGATCACAAGAAAACTAAGGTAATGCGGTTTTGTAAAGCATCACGAGCGAGGAATGTGAGACTCAAGATAAATGTGGGTGGTGAAAAACTTGAGCAGGTTGAGCAATTCAACTATTTAGGCAGTACGTTAGAGGAAAACGGATACAGTAGTAAGGACATCAGGAAGAGAATAGCATTAGCGAAGGAGGCGTTATTATTAATCGGGACTGTCGGGGGCACTTTCACTTTCCCTCCCCCTCCTCCCCCACCCACTCCCCACGGGACTGTTGGGGGCACCTTCCCTCCCCCCTTCCCCTCCCCTCCCACGGGACTGTCCAGGGCACTTCCCCTCCCTCAGGACAGTTGAGGGCGCTTCCCCTTCCTCAGGGGTTCATTCACCCCCTAATTTTGGCACCCCCATGCCACTACGTCACTCTCGGGGTGATAATTAGGTAAATTGCAACACCACCCCCAGAACTTCCTCAGGGGTTCATTCTCCCCCTAATTTTGGCACTCCCTGCCACTACCCCTGCTAATAGGTATATTGCAAGACATAGTCCACGTCCTTCCGCCACCCGCCCACCTGTCGCCACCCCGTCATCGTCTTCCCCCTATTGTCGAATAAATTTTGATATTAGAATAGAATGACTTGTAGTGGCCTCGAACTCGGGCCTCATCGGTTGGCGAACCCCACGGCTGCTAAATCTCTTGGGTGAGGAAAATTATGAGGTTGGTATGGGGAATCTCAATGAAAATAATATACTTAATATTTATGTCTTTGCCACTTTTCACATTGATTTTTCGTATACAGAGTCACTATTTTGTCTTATTGTCTCTTGAAGAATATCCTTTCCGTCTCGACTATTTAGGATAGATTTAATTTCTTCCGAGAGTGCTTGCACATTCAAGGAAGGTGGCGTACTGCCAAGCTCCCTGAGGTCTATTAGGGCACTGTTTACATGTTCCCACGGTACACATTCAATTTCACCAGCTTCACATTCACGTTCGTATGCAAGGATCACAGAATTCAGGTAGAGATTCAAAAGTTTTCGCGCACACGAGGACCACTCACTTCGCTCTTCCCAGCGGAGACGAATGCATTCGGCATAGTTCAAAAGTCCGAACCACGAAGATTCAGCTAGATACACGCAGGGTGGGTCACTTTTATGATTCACTTCCTCCAGCATCACTGACTTGACGCCGTATATAGTTTTGAATTTAAGAATGCACTTGCCAATGGGGATGCTATGTGGTACGACGTCGTTCCAAAAATATGATGAAATCAGTTTTTCACTTTTCACTAGTTCGCACCAATCTACGTATTCCAGTTTCACACATGACCCACCGACCTTGCCAATTGTGATGAAAGGGAGACAACTATTTCTCACATCCACTCCGACTGTAATTCTTTTCGTGTTACTGGGGTTCACTTTGAATATGCATTCAACGATGGCAAGGGGACCAGGGTGAGATCCATGCGATGGTTGAGCCGTAGGTTTGTCTTCTTCTTCAGCGGTGCGTTCGACGGAGGGTTCGTATGCCGGGCGACGATATCTACCACTGGTCGGCGGTCGGGTTGAATACGGCCGTGTCGTGGCTGACTTGCCGCCGGTCCTTTTGTCGGTTCTCCTCGAGGTCCGAAAGTCCTTTCCTTTCACTTCCATGGCTGTTGATGTGGTACTGGCGGCGTGAAGAGGAGCGCTTTTAAATGCTTTCCCAAAATTGGTACCAAATTCCAGATGGAGACCAGATTTACAGGAATTATTGCATAGGAAAACTTAGTTAAGGGATTACTTGCTTCTTTCTATGAAAATAATTCTGTAATTCAAAATTATTTTTCGTAATATTGGGCTCAGGAATTTATCACATGTTACGCACACATCTACATTCAGGGTAATCCAGGAGTCTGGTTTTATCGCACTCAAACGTATCCGAGAAATTTTGATTTATTTCGGCATTGTCACCGAGAGCATCACACGTAATATTCCTAGCACAATTATTACAGAGACTACACTCACACAGTTATCACTGGGAAATGATTCTGAAAGCTCAAATGAGGGTAGAAGACTAGCTAGGCTGCCGGCACTCATTCCGAGAAAAATGCCTCAGCTCATGGAGCAGTGCTGACAATTTCTGTTTCCGCCGCACAGTTGATATCCTCCGTAATAGTTGGAATCATAAGCCCTTCGTGATCCTGTGACCAGAAGCCAGATGGAAATTCCCTGCCTGCCATACCGGGCGTTAACCAATGTACCTCATTTTTAGCTGGGGGTATTAAATCGCCATATCCAAGTTGTCATTATCCCTGCGATAACGGTCGACTATCAGAATCTGAAATGAAGGCACATAAATTTTAAACTCAGGACTTGCGGGAGTGAATGAACATCAGAAACGAAGATTTAGGAGAAACACTGATTGGAAGAAAAGAAACGACAGAATGCTAACCTCACGTTACTTCTCCGCAAAGGGGTAAGTCTCTGATTGGCTTCTATTCTTTGCAGTAAATGGTGATCTTTGTGTGTCATAGATGGATATTTTCCGACCAGCGAGCGAGCGTCAAGTGAGACGTGTCCCATTGTCCATTCTCCAGAGGAAGGGGAGGGCGTACCAAAACACGATAGTGGGGGAAATAAAACTGAGGGGCATCGCCATATGACGAGTGATCATTCATTAGTGACCAAGACCTACCAGCCTTGCAAACGCTTTGCAAACACGGGAGGGGTAGGGTAAGGTTTCGTCTCGTCGCAGTAGTGAGAAAAGATTATTGTTTCGCTCTACCGCTCGGAATTCGCATGTCTCTCCCAAGCAGCGTAAAACGACTGAGGATAATACGTAGTGCACTTCGCCATGGAAAATCGTACGCAATGGATTGAAACGCTAGGAATGCGAACGAGTAAATATCGCACCACTATGGAGATGTTTGATTTCACACCACCACGATTTGAATTCATAATGGGGGAATGTATGAAATCCACGATTAGTGGCGGTAGTATAATTCTTCTTAGCGAGAAGCTACTATAATTTCTGCATTGCTATTTTCTGTTAGAGATTTACGAGTATCTTTGAGACGGTAATGGCTAACGTAAACAATTTTGTGTTACATTAGTGTGTCATAATATTGAAAAATGGGAAAATATCGATTACAAGTATAACAATGTATTAAAATGGCTCATTCGAGGAATTTTTTATCATCTTTAAAGTCACTACTACCTGACGTAATATTACTGACTACTAATACCCCCTCCATCTCACCCTCGGTTCTCTGGATTTAAATAGGCGGAGTCATTATTTCCGCTAAATATTAGGTGCATTGACATTACAATTTTGTCAAGTTCCGGCCTTTTAGCACTATTCCATCAAAACTTATTCCTCAATATTTATTTACGTGTTTATCAATTCAAAACTCTTCCCTTTCTCCTCGTCTCTCCGTTCAAAATTCGCGATTATCGGTTGGTGAGGTAATTTTGTCGCCTCAACTTCGCTTCTCTGCGCCTCCCCCTTCATGGGACTGCAGTCAAGCTATTATAAGACGTCGGTCCTCCGCTAATGAGGCAACGGTAGACCCTCTTCAAGTCTCTTTCATACCCGATGGTCAAACTCGGGTGGTTTCACCATGTGCTGGTTCTCTGCTGCCAATACGTGTTGTCAACCTTAGCGTCTCAAGGTGTATTCGCAATAATCCTGTAACTCATGTTTTCGGCGCCCTCATCCTACTCTTGGTCAATGCGACAAGTTCGCTTACACGCTACACTTTTTTTCCCGTAAACACTTTTCGTTTTCTGCTAGAAACTTTCGTGGCATCGTAACAGTGCGATGTGTATACGTAGCCGTTAACTGTATGCAGTGTTTCCTCGGGAGCAGAAATAAGCATGTTAATCGGAAAAATTCCTCACTTGTGTGGCTTGGTTCCACTTAACGCGAAAATAGCGCGCGTTTTTCGCCAACCGAAACGAAGTTTAACGCTTATTCGCAAATTATAAATTCGATAACCTTAATATGATCCCAAAATTCTGCCTCGCGGTAGCGGGTAAGAAGATTTTTTTTATTTGCGTCACTTCACCGACGACTTTTGGTTTCAATGGCGTTCAGCAATTTGTTACTGAAAGGATTCATAAGTAAAGTATAAAGTAAGCACCACTTCCTAAATCCAAAGTTTTCAACGGAGGAATACATGATAGATTCATCGAATCACTTGAGCATACATTTCTGCCTTGTGTTTCCAGAATTTAGCAAATGATGACGTAGATTCAGTTGAGTTCAAAAGGCATCAAATCGTTCTATCAGCATCAACAAATTTCATTGAGGATATGGCCCGGCGCCATCGAAGTTATTATTAATGCATATTTTATGCGACGTCTCACAGTCTCTATTAAACACTGAGTATCCATCTAATTTCAAAATAGTGATGCGCTTTTTCTTTTCTCCTTTTGAACACGGATTTATTTTACGAGACGTGTATGATTATTGTTACTCACCATGCCAATGATTTCTTTTACTAGCTAATAGTTTTATTCACATGGTAGCACGTTCGTGTCCTTAGCATTCTCATAGTTTCTGGTCTGACCGTGTGCCGTTGTCCTATGTGCTTGGCCTGTGCTCGGCAAGCGAACGCGTTTCTGATTAAGGCTAGATGGAGTGCTGCGTGCCTGGTGTGGAATCACCCGTTCTACGCACCCTGATGGCGACTTGCAGACACCTCGTATAGATAGACGTTTGAATAACTTCTGATATATTAATACGCAGTCATCATCATTTACTCGGTTCGTAATTGTGATTTAGAGAGGTCTTATATAGTGAAAATTTCGTGTTTTCGTGCCAAGTTTCTATGTCAAGTGAAATTTTTGAAGTGTGAGATACCGAAAATTCTTGATGTCAAAGGGAAGTATGTATAATGACTTCTAATTTTTTGTGCTCATCAATGGAATTTCGTTTTTAACTAAACTCGAGAGGGATCTTATTTTTAGTGGAAATATCGTGCTTTTCCATGCGACGGTTCTATGCTGAATGAACTTTTTGAGCCGTACATCATTGAAATTCTCTGAAACTCTCACGGGAAGAAAGTTCAAGTAACTTCAAATATATTACGTGCTCTTAATTGAAAAATGGTGAGCTGGTATATTTTAGAGAGTTCTAACTTCGGTGGAAATTACTTGTGTTTGTTGTGCGTTGGTTGAGTATTAGCGAAAGTTGTGAAGAATGAGATTATGAAAACTCGTTGAAGAATGTTTGAATAACTTTTATTATATTACGTGGTCATCAAGGAAATTTGTGTGCACTTAAAATGTGGAGGTGTGATTTCGGAGGAAGCAGTGTTTTTCCCTGCAAGGTAGAATGCCAAGCGAAATTCTTGAAGATCGAAATTATTGAAAACGAAGATTTCAAAGCGAATGATGTTTCAGTAATTTACGGCATATTAAGTGCTCATCAAAGAAATTTCTCGTGTAATTTTAATTTAATGAACTCTTACTTCTCTGGATTTTTTCGTGCTTTTCTCACGCGTAGGATTATTGCTAAGCGACAGTTTTCAAATATGAGTTCATTTAATTTACTATTGATTTCCTCAGGAGTAATTTTCTTAGCACTTCAAGCATATTACGTGCTCATCCATGAAATTTTGTAATTATAATGTGCAGAGTTTTCACTACAGTGGAAACACTGTGTTTCCATGCGTAGGTTCTATGCTAAGAAAAATTGTTGAAACGTGAGATTATTTAAATTTAAATATTTTTTAACGCTTTTAATGGGAAGGATGCTTGAATGAATTATTTGTATTTATTGTTATTGTATTATGTGTATTTATTACTATTATTGTATTATGTGTAATAGTCATTTCAAATTTGGTAACTCTAATTTAGAGAGTTCTGACTTCCGTGGAATTTTTCTGTTTCTGTGCGAAGGTTCGACGTTCAGTGGCATTTTGAAGCATGAGATTACAATTTCTTATATTTAAAATAACTCAAATCAAATATACGGGCTCACTAACAAAATCTGGTGTGTAATAATAATTCTTAGTTCTTATTTCGGTGGGAAAAATCTTGCATTCCCGTTGGAACGTACTATGTTAAGTAAAATTGTTGAAGCGTGGGATTGTTAAATATTTTCATTTCCACGGGAATAATGTTAGATTAACTCTTAGCATGTAACGTTGTTATAAATTATTTTTATGCAATCGTAATCTAGGTTGTTTTAAGTTCGGTAGAAAGTTCGTGTTTATAGCACAAACGTTTATGCCAAATAAAATTTGTGAGGGGTGAGATTGTTAAAATTCCTGATTCTACGATTAAAGTGTTTAAAAAATTATAACATGCTTTGTGCAAACCAATGAAAACTGCCGTTAATAAGATTTTAGTGAAAGAGATATTCTAACGCTGGTTGAAAATTCTATCGATCTCTTACGATTTCTTGGTGCTAATTATTACTATTATTTTTTTTTATGCGGGAGTTATAAAAATTCTTATTGCCCCCGAATGTTGAATACTGCAAGAACTTCTAACATATCAAATTCTCCTCAACGAAATTTCGCGTTTGACCAAGGCCTAGAGTGTTCATAACCAACCATCGAATCAGCCACAGGGTATTGTATACCGGTGCTTTATGCATTCCCTTATCCTTATCAAGTTTATAGGATTTTACTGTTGAATAATGATATCATCAACTGAAATTTGATCGCAGAACCGTTCCCTCAACAGCCAGGCACTGATCCTAAATAAAACAATACGGGGGGGAGAGTGCCTGGATGATGGCGGAATGTTCCTACGATCATATTTCAGTTGATGATATCATTATTCAACAACAAAATCCTTCAAAAAAAGTCAAACGCGAAATTTCGTTGAGGAGAATTTGATATGTTAGAAGTTCTTGCAGTATTCAACATGCGGGGGCAATAAGAATTTTTATAACTCCCGCATAAAAAAAAATAATAGTAATAATTAGCACCAAGAAATCGTAAGAGATCGATAGAATTTTCAACCAGCGTTAGAATATCTCTTTCACTAAAATCTTATTAACGGCAGTTTTCATTGGTTTGCACAAAGCATGTTATAATTTTTTAAACACTTTAATCGTAGAATCAGGAATTTTAACAATCTCACCCCTCACAAATTTTATTTGGCATAAACGTTTGTGCTATAAACACGAACTTTCTACCGAACTTAAAACAACCTAGATTACGATTGCATAAAAATAATTTATAACAACGTTACATGCTAAGAGTTAATCTAACATTATTCCCGTGGAAATGAAAATATTTAACAATCCCACGCTTCAACAATTTTACTTAACATAGTACGTTCCAACGGGAATGCAAGATTTTTCCCACCGAAATAAGAACTAAGAATTATTATTACACACCAGATTTTGTTAGTGAGCCCGTATATTTGATTTGAGTTATTTTAAATATAAGAAATTGTAATCTCATGCTTCAAAATGCCACTGAACGTCGAACCTTCGCACAGAAACAGAAAAATTCCACGGAAGTCAGAACTCTCTAAATTAGAGTTACCAAATTTGAAATGACTATTACACATAATACAATAATAGTAATAAATACACATAATACAATAACAATAAATACAAATAATTCATTCAAGCATCCTTCCCATTAAAAGCGTTAAAAAATATTTAAATTTAAATAATCTCACGTTTCAACAATTTTTCTTAGCATAGAACCTACGCATGGAAACACGGTGTTTCCACTGTAGTGAAAACTCTGCACATTATAATTACAAAATTTCATGGATGAGCACGTAATATGCTTGAAGTGCTAAGAAAATTACTCCTGAGGAAATCAATAGTAAATTAAATGAACTCATATTTGAAAACTGTCGCTTAGCAATAATCCTACGCGTGAGAAAAGCACGAAAAAATCCAGAGAAGTAAGAGTTCATTAAATTAAAATTACACGAGAAATTTCTTTGATGAGCACTTAATATGCCGTAAATTACTGAAACATCATTCGCTTTGAAATCTTCGTTTTCAATAATTTCGATCTTCAAGAATTTCGCTTGGCATTCTACCTTGCAGGGAAAAACACTGCTTCCTCCGAAATCACACCTCCACATTTTAAGTGCACACAAATTTCCTTGATGACCACGTAATATAATAAAAGTTATTCAAACATTCTTCAACGAGTTTTCATAATCTCATTCTTCACAACTTTCGCTAATACTCAACCAACGCACAACAAACACAAGTAATTTCCACCGAAGTTAGAACTCTCTAAAATATACCAGCTCACCATTTTTCAATTAAGAGCACGTAATATATTTGAAGTTACTTGAACTTTCTTCCCGTGAGAGTTTCAGAGAATTTCAATGATGTACGGCTCAAAAAGTTCATTCAGCATAGAACCGTCGCATGGAAAAGCACGATATTTCCACTAAAAATAAGATCCCTCTCGAGTTTAGTTAAAAACGAAATTCCATTGATGAGCACAAAAAATTAGAAGTCATTATACATACTTCCCTTTGACATCAAGAATTTTCGGTATCTCACACTTCAAAAATTTCACTTGACATAGAAACTTGGCACGAAAACACGAAATTTTCACTATATAAGACCTCTCTAAATCACAATTACGAACCGAGTAAATGATGGTGACTGCGTATTAATATATCAGAAGTTATTCAAACGTCTATCTATACGAGGTGTCTGCAAGTCGCCATCAGGGTGCGTAGAACGGGTGATTCCACACCAGGCACGCAGCACTCCATCTAGCCTTAATCAGAAACGCGTTCGCTTGCCGAGCACAGGCCAAGCACATAGGACAACGGCACACGGTCAGACCAGAAACTATGAGAATGCTAAGGACACGAACGTGCTACCATGTGAATAAAACTATTAGCTAGTAAAAGAAATCATTGGCATGGTGAGTAACAATAATCATACACGTCTCGTAAAATAAATCCGTGTTCAAAAGGAGAAAAGAAAAAGCGCATCACTATTTTGAAATTAGATGGATACTCAGTGTTTAATAGAGACTGTGAGACGTCGCATAAAATATGCATTAATAATAACTTCGATGGCGCCGGGCCATATCCTCAATGAAATTTGTTGATGCTGATAGAACGATTTGATGCCTTTTGAACTCTACTGAATCTACGTCATCATTTGCTAAATTCTGGAAACACAAGGCAGAAATGTATGCTCAAGTGATTCGATGAATCTATCATGTATTCCTCCGTTGAAAACTTTGGATTTAGGAAGTGGTGCTTACTTTATACTTTACTTATGAATCCTTTCAGTAACAAATTGCTGAACGCCATTGAAACCAAAAGTCGTCGGTGAAGTGACGCAAATAAAAAAAATCTTCTTACCCGCTACCGCGAGGCAGAATTTTGGGATCATATTAAGGTTATCGAATTTATAATTTGCGAATAAGCGTTAAACTTCGTTTCGGTTGGCGAAAAACGCGCGCTATTTTCGCGTTAAGTGGAACCAAGCCACACAAGTGAGGAATTTTTCCGATTAACATGCTTATTTCTGCTCCCGAGGAAACACTGCATACAGTTAACGGCTACGTATACACATCGCACTGTTACGATGCCACGAAAGTTTCTAGCAGAAAACGAAAAGTGTTTACGGGAAAAAAAGTGTAGCGTGTAAGCGAACTTGTCGCATTGACCAAGAGTAGGATGAGGGCGCCGAAAACATGAGTTACAGGATTATTGCGAATACACCTTGAGACGCTAAGGTTGACAACACGTATTGGCAGCAGAGAACCAGCACATGGTGAAACCACCCGAGTTTGACCATCGGGTATGAAAGAGACTTGAAGAGGGTCTACCGTTGCCTCATTAGCGGAGGACCGACGTCTTATAATAGCTTGACTGCAGTCCCATGAAGGGGGAGGCGCAGAGAAGCGAAGTTGAGGCGACAAAATTACCTCACCAACCGATAATCGCGAATTTTGAACGGAGAGACGAGGAGAAAGGGAAGAGTTTTGAATTGATAAACACGTAAATAAATATTGAGGAATAAGTTTTGATGGAATAGTGCTAAAAGGCCGGAACTTGACAAAATTGTAATGTCAATGCACCTAATATTTAGCGGAAATAATGACTCCGCCTATTTAAATCCAGAGAACCGAGGGTGAGATGGAGGGGGTATTAGTAGTCAGTAATATTACGTCAGGTAGTAGTGACTTTAAAGATGATAAAAAATTCCTCGAATGAGCCATTTTAATACATTGTTATACTTGTAATCGATATTTTCCCATTTTTCAATATTATGACACACTAATGTAACACAAAATTGTTTACGTTAGCCATTACCGTCTCAAAGATACTCGTAAATCTCTAACAGAAAATAGCAATGCAGAAATTATAGTAGCTTCTCGCTAAGAAGAATTATACTACCGCCACTAATCGTGGATTTCATACATTCCCCCATTATGAATTCAAATCGTGGTGGTGTGAAATCAAACATCTCCATAGTGGTGCGATATTTACTCGTTCGCATTCCTAGCGTTTCAATCCATTGCGTACGATTTTCCATGGCGAAGTGCACTACGTATTATCCTCAGTCGTTTTACGCTGCTTGGGAGAGACATGCGAATTCCGAGCGGTAGAGCGAAACAATAATCTTTTCTCACTACTGCGACGAGACGAAACCTTACCCTACCCCTCCCGTGTTTGCAAAGCGTTTGCAAGGCTGGTAGGTCTTGGTCACTAATGAATGATCACTCGTCATATGGCGATGCCCCTCAGTTTTATTTCCCCCACTATCGTGTTTTGGTACGCCCTCCCCTTCCTCTGGAGAATGGACAATGGGACACGTCTCACTTGACGCTCGCTCGCTGGTCGGAAAATATCCATCTATGACACACAAAGATCACCATTTACTGCAAAGAATAGAAGCCAATCAGAGACTTACCCCTTTGCGGAGAAGTAACGTGAGGTTAGCATTCTGTCGTTTCTTTTCTTCCAATCAGTGTTTCTCCTAAATCTTCGTTTCTGATGTTCATTCACTCCCGCAAGTCCTGAGTTTAAAATTTATGTGCCTTCATTTCAGATTCTGATAGTCGACCGTTATCGCAGGGATAATGACAACTTGGATATGGCGATTTAATACCCCCAGCTAAAAATGAGGTACATTGGTTAACGCCCGGTATGGCAGGCAGGGAATTTCCATCTGGCTTCTGGTCACAGGATCACGAAGGGCTTATGATTCCAACTATTACGGAGGATATCAACTGTGCGGCGGAAACAGAAATTGTCAGCACTGCTCCATGAGCTGAGGCATTTTTCTCGGAATGAGTGCCGGCAGCCTAGCTAGTCTTCTACCCTCATTTGAGCTTTCAGAATCATTTCCCAGTGATAACTGTGTGAGTGTAGTCTCTGTAATAATTGTGCTAGGAATATTACGTGTGATGCTCTCGGTGACAATGCCGAAATAAATCAAAATTTCTCGGATACGTTTGAGTGCGATAAAACCAGACTCCTGGATTACCCTGAATGTAGATGTGTGCGTAACATGTGATAAATTCCTGAGCCCAATATTACGAAAAATAATTTTGAATTACAGAATTATTTTCATAGAAAGAAGCAAGTAATCCCTTAACTAAGTTTTCCTATGCAATAATTCCTGTAAATCTGGTCTCCATCTGGAATTTGGTACCAATTTTGGGAAAGCATTTAAAAGCGCTCCTCTTCACGCCGCCAGTACCACATCAACAGCCATGGAAGTGAAAGGAAAGGACTTTCGGACCTCGAGGAGAACCGACAAAAGGACCGGCGGCAAGTCAGCCACGACACGGCCGTATTCAACCCGACCGCCGACCAGTGGTAGATATCGTCGCCCGGCATACGAACCCTCCGTCGAACGCACCGCTGAAGAAGAAGACAAACCTACGGCTCAACCATCGCATGGATCTCACCCTGGTCCCCTTGCCATCGTTGAATGCATATTCAAAGTGAACCCCAGTAACACGAAAAGAATTACAGTCGGAGTGGATGTGAGAAATAGTTGTCTCCCTTTCATCACAATTGGCAAGGTCGGTGGGTCATGTGTGAAACTGGAATACGTAGATTGGTGCGAACTAGTGAAAAGTGAAAAACTGATTTCATCATATTTTTGGAACGACGTCGTACCACATAGCATCCCCATTGGCAAGTGCATTCTTAAATTCAAAACTATATACGGCGTCAAGTCAGTGATGCTGGAGGAAGTGAATCATAAAAGTGACCCACCCTGCGTGTATCTAGCTGAATCTTCGTGGTTCGGACTTTTGAACTATGCCGAATGCATTCGTCTCCGCTGGGAAGAGCGAAGTGAGTGGTCCTCGTGTGCGCGAAAACTTTTGAATCTCTACCTGAATTCTGTGATCCTTGCATACGAACGTGAATGTGAAGCTGGTGAAATTGAATGTGTACCGTGGGAACATGTAAACAGTGCCCTAATAGACCTCAGGGAGCTTGGCAGTACGCCACCTTCCTTGAATGTGCAAGCACTCTCGGAAGAAATTAAATCTATCCTAAATAGTCGAGACGGAAAGGATATTCTTCAAGAGACAATAAGACAAAATAGTGACTCTGTATACGAAAAATCAATGTGAAAAGTGGCAAAGACATAAATATTAAGTATATTATTTTCATTGAGATTCCCCATACCAACCTCATAATTTTCCTCACCCAAGAGATTTAGCAGCCGTGGGGTTCGCCAACCGATGAGGCCCGAGTTCGAGGCCACTACAAGTCATTCTATTCTAATATCAAAATTTATTCGACAATAGGGGGAAGACGATGACGGGGTGGCGACAGGTGGGCGGGTGGCGGAAGGACGTGGACTATGTCTTGCAATATACCTATTAGCAGGGGTAGTGGCAGGGAGTGCCAAAATTAGGGGGAGAATGAACCCCTGAGGAAGTTCTGGGGGTGGTGTTGCAATTTACCTAATTATCACCCCGAGAGTGACGTAGTGGCATGGGGGTGCCAAAATTAGGGGGTGAATGAACCCCTGAGGAAGGGGAAGCGCCCTCAACTGTCCTGAGGGAGGGGAAGTGCCCTGGACAGTCCCGTGGGAGGGGAGGGGAAGGGGGGAGGGAAGGTGCCCCCAACAGTCCCGTGGGGAGTGGGTGGGGGAGGAGGGGGAGGGAAAGTGAAAGTGCCCCCGACAGTCCCGATTAATAATAACGCCTCCTTCGCTAATGCTATTCTCTTCCTGATGTCCTTACTACTGTATCCGTTTTCCTCTAACGTACTGCCTAAATAGTTGAATTGCTCAACCTGCTCAAGTTTGGCGAATGAAAGGCAGGAGATGATGAAGAGTGGTGGCGGACCAATGACATCCACCAGTAAGGAAGATTTGCCACCAGAGATGGAAATAGCCTCGCCGTCCGTCTCCTACTCTCCGGCGAATGCTGGGGACTCTGATGCGTTGGCGGTCCCTAGCGTTTCCCCGGTGGGTAGGGATGGGACCTTGGATTGTTTGCTTCCTCTCAACATTTCTGAGATATCTGGCAAGTTGATTAAAAAAACGGATATGTTCCTATCATTATTAAAGGGAATTCCTTAGTGTTGCACTGAGATTATTATCAAGTAAAATATTATCATGTTGCATCTGTCAGTCAAAAAATATAAAATGTGTACAGTACCATGATTGTGCTTAAAGGAATACAGCTTCGTTAAAGAGAAATTGACCTGCATCATACTAGCCTTTGTGTATTGTGTGGTTATTTTTCTGTGACCTTTATAAAATGTCATTGCATATCCAATATAATCATCATGGTTGAAGTTAAGTTGAGTTACTTGATGCTATTTCCAGGAATTATGTAACATGATTTTCATTAATCAACGTTATACTTTCTTATTTTTCCTCTGAGTTAAATGACCACCATCGAGAGGAAGCATACACTCCGAGGATGCAATCTGCAGGGACTTCTTGCAGTACAAAAAGGGCATAATTAATCAGGGAAGCGGCCATTGAGAAGGAGATGGAGGCTAGGCTGGGACTCATGGCATCTTACAATGAAAAGTAGGATGCCATCCAGCGGATCCGGAAGAGGGAAGCGGAGATTGCTTGTGCTATTAAGGAGCAGGAACTTGCCATTGCCAAGGCTGCTGGAAACATCATCCATATGGAGGAGGAATTTAAGAAGTGTATCCAAGGCATACAGCTTCAAACAGAGGAGGCGAAGTTGAAGCGTGTGGTATTTGTTATGATATATTTTGCTTGGTGTTGCTTGTGCTTTCATTTTAAAATTCTCCATTATCTTGATGTTTTTAAAGTCATTAACAAATGATTATCTGCCAAAGGTTATTCAGGGAAAATATATTCATTGCAATTACCTAATTTTAGGGATAATGAAAACAAAATAAATGTAGTTAGAAGTTTGATGCACGTTTCAGTTTGAGCCTCTGCAGAATAGGCAAATTAGTGATGGGAATTCAAACTTAAAATACTGGTACTAGCCTTAGGCTCAGTTTATGGAGGCTTTCAATTTTGAAACCCAGTGTGATAAAATTGAATCCATGCAATGCTCTCTGAAATGAATTATTAGAAATGAAGATATTAAAAGCATGTGAATGATCATTGTGTTTGCATATGGATATTAAGGTATAATGCATGCTTTGAGAGACCTAATTATGCCTGTATTATTGCATGGAGTTTATATGTATCATATGCTTATATGCCACTTCTTTGCAAGCTTTCAGATACTCCTCTATGAATTCCTCCTCTTCCTTGACATTGGTCAGCTCCTGCTCCTGCTTCTCTCTCCTGGGCTGCTGGATACCTCGATGTCATGAAAGATGCCATAACTCTGCTGCCTGCTTCTATGCCTTAACCTGAACCATTTCCTGTGGTGATGGTGCCCTCTCTGTAACTGGAATGAGAACTTCTGCACCTGCATGGCTTTTCCCCGCCTTCACTACTCTTGCCTTTCATAAGCCATATCCCATCTCTTCCTCATCTAATTCTGCACATCCAACTAGCAATTTTGCCTTTTTTGCATTAGATTTTGCATCGTCTTCTTGCTATCGGAAATGTGTTTTGTGATTTTAATTTCAGTGCCAGCCAACAACTTTGTTCTTCCTTAGTAAATTTCTCTTGTTTTTGTAAATGTGTTTAATTTTCATTTAATAAAGCTAAATTCAATTGAACCTGTATAATGTTATTTAGCTGCATTTCCCAATCCCTATATATGTTTATCTTTCTTTCAATCTTTTCAGGTAAAATGGTGACATAGGTAAAGGCAAGATGTAATGTAGTATGCATTCTTTTCATACAGTGAGTGGTCAACATCAAACGTGCAGTATGAGGTTCAAAATGAAGCAATTTTTTGGATAATTTTAACATGTTGGTGAAGGTAACACGAACTAATGGTTGGAAAAACTTTCGTTTAGCAAATTAAGTGAGTAATATTTATGTTAACGTGTAAGTTCCCAGTCAGCACAAAAGATAATTTAGACGGAAATTTTTCTGGTAATTTGGGGCAAATTTACCCCAGTACCCTTCTTTACCACGCTATTACTCGCGTGCAGAATTGCCAACAGCGAAGTGTAAAAAATATAAAGTGAGTAATTTATTTCATTGTATGAGGTTGAGAAAAGTTTAAAGAAGAAAAGTAAAGTTCAATATAACCACAGCGACGCTGTAGTGATACTTTTCAAACTATTTTAGATTTATTTTCGCAAATAGTTTCACTTCATATGCCTACACGCTATCGATGAAAGGCTATGGTCATTAACAAAAATTCAATTACTTAAAAATTACCTGATTATTTTCGTAGATAGATAGAGGAGAGTACCTACTAATTTTCATCGGATAATTATTTTCGTTTAAATTTTATGAAAGGTCGAGTTCAAATCTTGACAGTTGGCTATATTGGATCCTCAACTGCGATTTGCGACTAGTGGACTAACGTACGAGTGAACAAGTAAACAATGAAGGAGGAACGCGACTACAAGTGCCGAAGTAAAGTGCCTGGTAATTATAATTTCTATCTATTTCTGGAGCATGAAGTAAACTAAACTAAGTTGCCTGATACAATGCTGAAAATAGTTGAATATAATTCAGTTGAAAATTTAGCCAGAGAGTTGCATCACTTTTTGTTGAGACGCCATGGTGAGGCAATATACTTTTTAATAACCAATATTGTTGGATATATGTGTGGTACATCTATATTGCGCAAAACTGTTGATGCGCATACGCACGTTGGTGTACGCACGTTGGTGTGCGCACGTTGGTGAGCGCACGTTGGTTACGCACGTTAGTTGGCGGGAGAGCCAGTCCAGTCAGTCTCTCGCAGTCACTCAGTAAGTTGGTATGTGAGCCTGGTGTGTTACCATGGGCCCAGGGGGCCATGGTGTGTAGCAAGGGAATGTATTTTCTTTGTTGGCAATAGAGCCCAATTACTTAATCAATTAAGTTTTACTCAAATCTGTTAACCCGAGAAACCTGAACAAATATAACTGAAATTTGGTTCCCTCAACCTCTGCTAAAGTATAGAGCTCTTTATTTATAGTGATTTCATTGAAAATTTCAGGTGAAAAACTTTGGAGAAGCAGTTTTTAGGATTCTCGTTTGGGTGAATTGTTTCCTCGTAAGCATGCCATATAGGAGTTCGGCGTGGAAGCTGTTGTCACCAAGTGCTTAACGGAAGGATTTTAGTTAAAAGTTTAACATTGTTTCTATTTTAAAAGAAATCAAATTGGCAATTCCTCTCATAACATAACTGTTATTTCTTTCAGTCATCTCTCTTTCTTCGAGTACGTATGTCCTCATGAATGTGGGTTTAATTTTTGGTACTATTTCTCTTTCACCAAGTGGTTATTTCCTAATATATGTCGTGTTTGTATATTTAGTTACTTTTCTTCATTCAATAAACAGTTATTTTACAATATCAATGTCGATTTCGTTCATTTATCGTGCATATGAAAGCCTACAACGCATTGAAATTAGGTACTGTTAGTTCACAATAGCACCGATAGAGGGAGTATCGTCATGTTTACTTTGAAGCTCCACAGATGGCTCTAATGTCGCATCGGGAAGTTTTACCCGGAAAAAGTACGAATTTTACCCGTGTTTTACCATGAAATTACCCGAATATTACCACTTTAATTTACAGATATTTTACCCATCACCATGCAGGTTACCCATCTTTTACCACAATTTTACCCGTGTAAAATTAGGGTAATAATGGGGTAAAATATCTTTTGTGCTGACTGGGTTATTACTGGCTCCAGGTCAATCATTGCTGCTTTATCAATTTTATAGTTGCTTTCATGTAAAATTGTAAAAGACGTTTATTCATACCACCCATGAGTGAAAATAATTTAGTACTAATCAAGTAGTATGCTTGAACAATTCCACTAATTAGTCATTTCACTGCTTACTCAAGGCATTACTGCCTTTAAAGGATCAAAGTTTTTAAAAATTCCATTTTATATTTTAAGTAGTATCAGTCACATATGTCAATCGTCACTGAATATGAAGGTTGATTGAGTCCCAACTAGCACAGATTTTGCCTTATCCCTAAATACGAGGATATTATACATATATGCCGCGACGAAACCTATCTGAAAGCAGAGATAAAGTATGAATAATCCACGCCGTTTTTTGGGATAAATCGGAGATGCACTTCCGCATTTTTGGAGATATGCCTATCCTTACGCCGTATAATTGCCGCTTGGTGGCAGCTGTTTCGCGTACGATCGCTGCGCTGCCACGCGAGATTCATGAGAACTACGTGAAAATAATGTAATAACCGTAATAACATAAATTGGCTTTCGATGAGGAAAGATTCAATGCATTATTTTTCATCATTGTATTTTATTATATTACGGTATCCCATATAGCATCAAATATGCCAGAGACATCTCACGAGGCATATATGACCACTCTGTCTATGAGGTCTGTATGCCTATGAGATCATATCTCGTGAGATTCCTCTGAGATATTTGATGCTACATGGGATACTGCAATACAATACTGTATAATAACATACATGATGAAATATAATGCACTGAATCATTCACCATCGAAAGCCATTACCGCACTAGTCTCCACAATGAGGTTTTTTTTCACTATGTTACACATTCACGCAAGTTTAGGAACATCCCAAAAAATCCGTTAGAAGAAGGTGGAAAATAAACAAAATTATTGCTCTAAAAACGATATATTTAATGAATGATTCATCTTGAAACGATATACAATACACTAGAACGCGGAGCAGTCTTTATACCTTCATCGGTAAACCATAAATCTTACTGTTCAATTCCGTACATCACATTATAGAGGAGACTGGTGAATTACCTTACGTAGTATGGTTTCTAAAAGCACAAATTCGAAATCCATTACCGTTATACCCAAGAATTTGGCAATTACGATCACTAATACCTCGCATTTGTTAACAAATCACAGCACTGTCGATGATTCCTTCATTAATATCCACGGCAATCCGGGATGTTTTGATGTGTCGCCACAACAGGGAACTTGCATATATTTCAGATATAATCAATAGCCCCAAAATTATATAAAAATATATGTTTGCATACCTCGGTGAAAGTTTTTTTATTATTTTATGACGTGGTTTGCGATATTTAATGCATCAAAGTTCACGAGAATTTTCAAATGCAAGTGAGAAGCGAAAACGCCCGATGATTGGCTGGTAGAAAAGTGACGTCATAGTTCAGTACGAGGCACGGCGGCACGGCCATAGTATAGGTTGCATACTTGAATACATGCGACGGCGTGGTTATGATTCATTTATTGAAGTGCAGACGTATCGGAGTTGTTCATTGTGACTTCAGGGCTATTATTTGATCTATTTCTCCTCCATTGAAAGCGATAGATTGCGTAAAGATGAAGGCATATGGTTATTCTTAGGCTGATCCTAGCAAGCTTCCTGTTACTGATTCTATCATGATAACAGGGTATTTTAGTGAAACTGTAGACTTCGTCGGCTCGGAAAGTCGATGCCGAGAAATGGAAAGGTAGCTGATGTGCATCTGTAATGTTTAATAGTTCATAACAAAGTGAGACTTGCGTATAATACTGGCGAAAGCGTATACTCATGTGAAATGTGTATTCTTTTGGCAGTCCGGTAGAGTCTTATGGTGAACTTATTTCCACCTCGAAGCTGTCGATGATACTTTCAACTTAAAAATACCTTGCCTGGAGGGCGACAGGATGCTCTGAGGAAGCCAGACTATTAATGTTTTCAATTTAGTAGCGATAATATAGACGAACTTCCAACAAAATCTACCATCTTGTGACTCAAAACCCCGAAGCCACTTCCTATTCTGCAGAAAGAATCGGTCATCGCACTTCGATCAATTAAACACAACGTCTTCAGGTGTTAATAAGTTACTTTTGAAATGAAATACTTCCTAAATTAGCATTAAAATGTGCATGTTTTCCAAACAGAGTCTTTAATACATTTTGGGAGCTTTTCTCACGATATATCTGAAACCTTCTCTAAAGGCGAGCTCATCGTCATTGCGATCGGTTGTCACTTAAAAATTCCGTATCGGAAATCCTAGAGGGATGACTTTCGACGATGACCGTGATCACCTGCACTCTCACTATCACTGGAACCCGTGGTGAAAATATCATCCCAATCCAATATCTATTTGCTTTTAACTGGGGAAAGAGCAACATAGAACTGCACATTCTTTGGGCAACTTTGGGTTTGACTTTCCCTCAAACACACCATTTCCCCTGTGGTGCACATCAGTCCTATCTTTATACGATGGCCTGACAACCTTTAAATGGATCCTTGGTTTATCCTGACAACCAACTAAATGGAAATTGCTAATCCACACATGTCCATTCTTATCTCCATAATTTCCAAATCAAAGGCCGCGGAACATTCCTCTTGTGACTCAACTTTTTTTTGAAAAGCAAGCAACGGCGCAGAATAAAATCAAAGAATGCTGCGATTCATTTTTTGTGACCACCTCTGGATTCCATTTTTTTCCATCTACAACTTCCTTTATCTTTCGGGGTAAACTATGGGACAATATAATGTTTAAATATTTTCATTAATTTATTACAAAATAAAAGTTCTAAAAGCCATTTTATTAATCCGCACTGATGAGTGTAAATTAATGTGGAAGATGAATGCTGTAGACGTAGTAGTTTTCCTTAGGTTGAGTTGCAAAGTTCATGAAGTTGACAGAACGGCTAATTTTTCGGTGCGCGGAGTCATTTATTGCACTGACCGTGTCTACATTTTTCAATTTTTTTGTAATAAAATAAATCAGAATTTAGGATGAAATTTCCTTTAAAATGGCGTATAGTTCATTTTTATAGCATGTAGTGAAGCCAGGATATAAATTTGCAAAGTACAGCGGCACATCATTTTGACGCCGACAGAAGAAAACGCTGTCTTCTTGGCTGGCACTCGAATGCATGAGGATCAACGTTGCTCTATATTTTCATATTTCCTCCCTTGATTTTAAACATGGAATTTTCTATGTCCTTCCGTAACTGAAATTGAACAAGTGCCTTAATAATTTGAGTCCATCGTAACCATCGAGAAACACCTATCTCGATTTTTGTTCGGAAGTTGAATTTTTATTCTACGGCGGCCGAATTATCAAAAAATCTCAGTTTCAAGTTATTCAGCCAATGAAATATGGAAATATTATTTATATTAAAGTTATCTTCGCTCACATAGCACACGGGTTTATCATTCCGTTTATTATACTCTTATTTTTCCGTAACGCTCATCCCGACAGACGGCTTGCATCGAGGCTTTTCTTCTAATTTCCTCCGTGGGAATGCAGACGAAAATTTTTTCTGGGGTGTTATTGCACAGAGAAACAATGCACCACTTGTAATTTTTCCTTATTTCACCCACGTTCTCCTTTAAACGCAACGTGGCTCCTCCAAACCTGCAGTTACTGGGCTTGGATCTTGGACTCGTACTGAACTATGACGTCACAGCCAAAGATTAGTGGGGGCGGTATTTTTTAGCCCGCGAAACTCGGGCGACTTTTGGGAGTCATTTTCTAGGGTATAAACTGAATTTTAAGCGGAAAAAAGTATATTGCGGTACTAAGTGTTTACTGTAGTACATCAGCATACTGTTTATAAAAAGTATGCAATTTCCCTACTGTACGTACCGGCGTAGCCCACATCGAACTCAGGCACACAAAAACGATGCTTAGGTCGCATTATCACTTTAACTATTATTGTATACACAAAATAATCAACGATTTTTACTCACAAACACCACTATACACAACACCAAAAATGTAAACACGAAGCCACTATAATGGCTTTAACGGTAATGGAGGACTTCAGCGCTACTCTGCGGCCAATTTTGGCAATATGGTACCATGACATCCCCTCCCCAAACGCTTGAAATCGTGGAAAAAAGGGATATTACATATGGAGGATAAGCTTATCCCCACAATATCTGATTTCTCCAAGGATAAGTTCAAATCTGTGCTGGCTGGGGTATGCCTGCGGACTTGATTCTCCTATGTACTATAGTGTTCCATTGCTGACATAGAATTCCTTATTTACATTCTTGATTACTTGCTCCATGTTGTAAGATATTAATAGCCAATTCAGAATATGAATAACAGGGGTAGGCCTTCCATTACCTTACTCTGTAATTCCTTCCTTCTATCAGCCCTTCCATCAGACAGTCATGTTTCATTATCTGGCTGATTACCACTCCATTTTTTAATTAAAAGTGATTCTGCTAAGGTTAGTTCAAATATTTATAATTTTAAAACAGAACTGTTTAATTTTATTTATTTCTTGAAATTACATTGCTAAAATCCAATTTTTTGGCATAATTATTTTTATCACCCATGCATTATTAATGATTATTTATGCATACCATTGTATGTATGTCCCTACAAATATGAAATGGGTACTTTGAAAGGGCCTAACATAATGAGATAGAACATTAAATTAGGAGAATGAAGTACCCGTGACAAGAGATAACTCTACCTATCTTCATGTTGTTAACTGTATTTATACATTGTAAGGGACATGCAAAGGAAGTGGGAGTCTTGGGCAGGAAAGGAAAATGAAGGAACTACCTATATGGATTTTCATTGGAATAATATAATTTTATTCAAGACTAAACTAGACCCATTACAATGGAACAGTACAGTATATGGAGGTGTGTTTCGGAAGAGCTTTATGTATCAGTTAGAAAAATACACTAAAGGGATAAGCAGAATCCCATTTATTAAGAAGTAGAATTACTCAGCAACCACGGTTTGCCTCAGCTTGATATTTTCAAACCATAATATGCCTTGAGATGAAGCTGCCAATTTCAACATAAGATACGTTGTGATAAACTTGGTAAATAAACATTTAACTTACATACCTTTACGTTTAATGAAAACCATATGATCTATTCCGGTTTCCGTACAATTAGCCTAACTCTCCCCCGAACTCACAGTCGGAACATGGTGCAGTCGATACCACCCAATACGTATACTCTAGGAAATCAACCTTTGTCATAAAAAGATGTCTTACATCTAGCAGTATTTTCCTCTGAAATTGGCAACTTATGTTTACATTTGTAACGAGGTATCAATGCCACCAGGTCATTACTGATGCTCTGTAACGGTTACCAAATATTTTGAACTCAATACCTTATAACACTTCCCCTCCAAATGGAAAATTTTCATTCATACAATTTCCAAACTAAGGAGAAATCATACCTTAATTATTCTCAACACCGTCCCCTGAGCAACTCCGGGTAGATCGCCACAAACGAGATTTAATACTGTGTTACATAATCAAAGCGATAATATAAATCTTGCGTAAAAATACCAAATACCTGGAATGACCCGGAGGCATAAAACCTAAAGGCAATTAGCAGTTTTAACATATACGGAATCGTCAGAACACGATTGCTTAAATGTTCACTCCATTCAGAGGGTAAAATAACGTCTGTTACGGTTCATATTGTGAAGCGATACCTCTGGAGAAATTCCTTTCTGAATAGTAGTACTCAATGATATTCTACCAGCTATCCCTTAAGTGTATTCGTCCAACATAAATATACGACTCTTTCAACACATACCTTGAAAATTCAGCATCCATTTCATAACAACGGTTGTTTACTTACAGACTTAACGCTTTTTTCGTTCTTTTTATACGTTTCCTCATAACAGGCATATATTATGAAACAAATAAATATCATCACGTTAAAAAGCGTAATTTTTATGGAATTTTGATCGCATACTGCAAAATGTGTCCGGAAAAAAATGACAAAATCCGGAGGTTAACAACGCATTCCGCCATATTAGGCCTTGAAACAGTTCCTACAATTTAGAAGGGTGGTCTGATCCATGCTCAAAATAGTAGGGAGAAATTCGGTAAGCTTGTAGATGGAGTTGATTCTACTAAGAAGGAGGTACGTTTAAAAAACGCTTGGAGGTTGATTTCCCCCTAGTAACACGTCACACAGGAAGAGTCGTTCCTCTAGGAACGTCTTAAAATACGGCCCTAACAGTTATCGGGAAATACATAGTTACAAATTACCTTAGTGATAATCGTGGAATACAAAAAATATTAAACCGTAACTTGCTTCTCCATAATGTATTATTTACTAGACGCTCATCCGAAGTACAGGTACCTGGCAGCCGGTGCAACATTTACTGACCTGCATTACAGCAACACAATGAGAATAAGTACAATCAGTAGATCTGTATGTTTGGTATGCAATACCCGATGGGATGCACTAAAATCTGAATTTTTGCCTCAACCAACAGAAGAGAAATAGCAAATGGATTCAAAAAGGCTGTTCACTTCCCCAACTGTCTGGGTGTGGTCAATGGGAAGCACGTACAAGGGAAGAAGTCTCCTCACAGTGGCTCAATGAACCTTAACTGCAAGGGCTACTTTTCTATTGTGTTAATGGCAGTTGTCGATTCAGATTTACGTGTATTGATGTAGGGGCCTATGGAAAAGACTTCATCCATTTTTCAATAAACCACTTTTTTATGATGGTCAGCAAGAAATTGAATATCCCACCCCTGTGCCCCTTAAATGCCACTAGTAGTGAATGGGAGATGAAGCATTTTTGCTGTCTGAATACTTGATGCGACCACATGCAGGAGACAACCTTATGGAAAAAAGTGGGTACATGTTCAAATACCATTTATGCCAAGCAAGAAGATACGTTGAATGTGCATTCGATATTTTGTGCAATAAATGGAGAATTTTTCGTAGAGCCTCAAATGTGTCAAAACAATTAACCAAAGACATTGTGAAAGCATGCGTGATTCTTCATCATGTAGTGCAACTGAAAAATAGGTTCAGATCTGAAGAAATATACGTGAAGCAAATAGATTTCCATGTTGTCCACCGACAAGTACAGCAATCAACATAAGAGATCGTTTATCAGAATACATACTTTGTTGGCCTTGATGGGGCATTGTCATCGAAAATAAATAAAATAAATATATATGGCATGAATATTATTTAAGTAATAAAGTACTGCCTTATCAATTTTGCATTTTTCTTTCTTATCCATAAAAAAAATAGTCTTCTAAAAATTGCTTAACTTCTCTCCATGCTCTTTGCTTTCCCACCCTGTCTTTGAAACAATCTGCAGCCTTGTCCCACAAGCAAGCTCTCCACTAGTTCCATTAGGGTTGCTGTATCGTACTTAAAACTGCCCATTTTCGGGAATGAAATAGAGCCACAAATGAGTGATTACCACAAGAGCAACGACACGAATGAAAACAATCACCTCTCTGGCACCAGCAAAATAGACCTCCGTGGGCAAGTATAGGAAAAGAAACATTCTAACTGACAACTGGTACTGGTGCAGGCTTCTGACTTCCTGAGGTCATTGCTGGCTGCACTAGCAGTTGCTGGCGATCGCACCGGCAATGATGCCGGACCAGACTACGTGTGTAGGCTTCCATTTGATTACTTAAGTTGCAAATTTGCACCTGCCGGGTGCCGGGTGCAAATTTGCACCCGGCATCGGTGCCCCTAATGGCTCTGGCTTTGCCAGTGCATGTGAAAACGGCCTAACACATACTATATCCTTTAAGTCAATTAAAATGCAATTAACTGAAGTTCACTGTATTTGCAGTTTCAATATCAGACAAAAATCATACTTTTCAATAGTTCTCCTTTGCCACTCCTAAAAATCATGGAAAAGCAGATTAGGAACATAATTCAAAAAAATTTTTTGGAATACTTGAAAACCACTCTGGATTAGTGTAGTTTCCATCATCAAAGAAAAAACTAAAGGCATTGATTGCGATTCGTTACCCACCATTAGTGTATTCATAAGATGAATACACATTAGTTGGTTTTAGAAATCCCAGTGAAGACAAATGTTAATGGTTAATTTTAAACTCATTTGAAAAAGGCCAGATTGGCGGCCATGCGAAACCACTCCATGTGACGTCACAGGGACCTAGTTTCTAAACGAGTAGATAGGAATTTTACATCGTCTGAGATTACCAATGCATGCATGAGGCACAGACTTCAGGGAAACACTTGTAGCAGGAGTCCGTGTAGGCTGCTAACAATGAAGATTCGATGGAATGGTTTGGACGATGTTTATTGAATTGTGTACAATTCTACACTGAACTGCCGGCCGAAAGGCCGCAATATTTATTCAGTTTGCCAACTTCCAGTATGTTCTATCTTACTGTTCTTGAACATTAGAGAAACTTCTATAAGGGAATTCTAGAAGGCCAGAAAAATTAAGTAACAAAACTTTCCGGCACGGAGAATCGAACCCGGGCCGCCCGCTTGGGAGGCGACCGCGCTACCGCTGGGCTATCTGGACTGTTGGAAGGAAGCGATGACGGAGCGCGCTTTAACTTGCCTCCGGGCAAGCGGTGTGGCGGCGAGGCAGGAGGTGCGGCCGCCACACACTTCTTAATAATCACCTATTAAAACTGCCAGTTGTCAGAAAGTTTCCTTCGTTTGAAAAGGCATTAATAATCCTTATTTAAGCCAAGAGCTATCTGCTAGCAGCCTGCATCACAGCGGCTCACAATATCCTCGCCCCAAGGTCACCTCACACGGCAACAGCTGGAACCAGAATGATGTCATACGGGCTTGAAACATCATAACATCATTCATACTTATAGCTGTCTCGTTTTTGTGCAGTTGAAAATTTTCACTTTTCAATTAATTGCGAAAAATAGATACAGTCATTTAAAAATCTATAAACATGAAATGCATACTCCAGGAGTGTGATCAATTTAGGCAATAAAAAAATAATAGGAAACCACCCTATTAGAGGAAGCATTGGGTAGATTAGGAGGAAGCATTAGAGATGTTTTGGGTACCCAACCCAAACTAAAACCAGCACTTTCTCCTATTTTCATTGCTCTCAAGTGAGCTATGCAAGTGACAATCTGTTTCCTGGTATTTCTTGAGTTTTTCGACTGACAAATGGAGCACTAATCATCACGTGCTCCACTAACCACTCAATTAGTGGGTTAAAAAACTGAAAAAATTTCAGCCACTCAAACACACTATTTTGCAATTTTTTTGAGTTATAAATCAATAAAAACACATTAATGAAAAAAATCGAGATAATATTCCTCATTTCTACCATTTGCTATAGAATAAATTTAACATTTTGCACTTTTCCTGGCATTTGCTGCTTCCCACAATAAAAGTAATCCTGGACAACAGTAACTGATCACCCTAAAGAGAATACATGCCTATCAATTTCAAAATTCCACTCATTGGATACCTTCAGCCATGATGACTTATTTCCACTACGCTCACAATTAAGATTGGCAATCTTTCCAGGCAGAGGAGAAATAACATTAATGTGGTGTATATGTATATGTAACTTACTTTATTTCATGAGTCTTTCACGGAAGTACAAAAATGAGTTCTTTCCTAAAATCCCACTCAAGTAATTACATAAGCAAAATCAATGAAAATACACACACACAGGTTAAAACTGTTAGTATAAAAATATGCAATTTCCAATTCCAACATCCAAACAGTTCTGCAAATACCAGCATTTACTCAATAGAGCAAATAAAGTCAACAGCACATTGAAAGTGAAACAGTCTTATATGAATATATACAAGTTGCCATCTCATCAAAATGCATCTAACGCCAAGATAAATGGCTGAAAAAAAATGTGCATCAAATACTTGGAGGCTAACAACAGGAGGAGCAGTTAGCATAAAAAGGCAGCAACCTAATTTGCATTAATTTACATGGTGCTGGTGGCAGATCTAATAGGCAATAACAGGTATGCTAGGCACTTCTATATTTTAGTAGCTCTCACTCGGCCTGCCCAGATTCGTGATCGGCATAACAAGGGATTCCAAGCCATTTCCTCACGGATGAGTCCATGAGGTGATGGACACCATGGTCAATTGGCGAGACAATGAGGGGAATGCAAGCAATACCTATACGGCCGTCTCAGTCCATTTGCGAGTGATTTTGGGCCATTTTGTAGTCTTCTTGAGCAGGTACAAGGTGCCAGCACATACCCTATTGATGGTAAAGCCAGGAATTATAACCGACACAAGTCTTTGCCTCACCACTGTGCTCACAGCAATTTTTGCCACCTCAGATGATCTAATACTGTCATCAGAAAATGGACGCTGAAAAAAAGCAATAATTCAGGCCTAAATTCTTTAGAATGAAGTAAATAAATATTTCTCATATAACAATATTGATCTTCAATACAAAACTAATCATTTGAAGTTGACATAAATTACAGGAAACCATCCATCAACATGACACGCACTCCGAAAAAATTGAAGCCCTTTCATACATAGGTAGTAGGCAAATTATATTCATCACACGGCCAGGACAGAAACAGAGAAAAATGGAATAGGCTATAAGAAATGACTTACAATAAATTTCCTATCAACACAGCTCATTAGCTCTGAACCCATAAAAGTTTCAGATGCTACAGCCACGCAACTGTAATTTACAGAAATTGCATGGCATTTAAGTGTTTCAGGTTTTAATTTTTTGTTCAGCATGGCACCTAAAATATCAAACAGAAATTCCAAACAAACTCTCAACTTTACTTCAACCTTTTCTCTGACCATTTCATCATATACTGTAGGAATATTAAAGTCATTGGCGAATTACGGTATTGGTAATAACAACAGAAGGACTGCAAGCACCATATTGGCACATTTGACTTTTTTTGTTTTTTTACCCCTCATATTTCAAGACTGTTGTCAAGACCTCAAGAAGAGGCTGTTTAAAATGGGTTGGATAAAGATGATTTGAGGAACGCATTAGCCAAAGAAAATATGCTTTAATTAGGTAAATATAACTTAATGATTGGGTGAGGCCTGTAACCAGGGATACAAAACTCTGTTAAATACATCTTGCCAGTGCTGAGGGTGAGGAAGCTAGGACTAAAATGAACAGGGAAGATGAGCCCGCCGACCAAATATTGGAGGGATACAAGGCTAAGAGATGGCATCCCAAGTTTATGTCCAACCCTGGAATATAAAACCATTCTAGATCGAATTCTGTTTCAGGTGTCACAAAACGGGACCCACTGTGAGAGAATGCCCTAAAGCACTAAATGCTAATGTGAGAGGTACTATTCTGTGCTACACTTCTTGTGGAGGAGACGGATATTCACCATCCGGGTGCATCAAGACTGATGAAAGGGCGCATAACAATGGACTGCTTCAAGTATCACTTTGAGAATGAACAAACCTGGCGACGGTGACTTCATGAAATATTTGCAGAAATCCAAGAACAGTGATGCTAGAGTAGAAACGAACAATGACGAATGTGAGAACAGCGTGAAACTGGGCAGCAGGGCATGAGAGTGAGCAATAGAGAAGAGCAATAGTAGAAGCCTTGGAAAGGGCTCAGTCTTGTATGGTCGGAGTGTGTAGAGATAATGCAAATGGGTGGTGCATGGACAGAGGTTGTAATGTCCCAAAGAGAGAGAGAGTTGTTAGAGAACTTTATAGGCCAGCTGAAGGGACAGTGGAGGTTGGCAAAAGGTAAAAAATATCAAGGGAATGGAGTGGGATCCGTGACAATGAAACTGAGGGATGAATTAGGTGGGTGGACGGAGCATTTAAAGAAGGTATATTGGATACTAGATGCAAGTGGTAATCTAATACATATCAGCATTAAAAATAGACAAGAAAGGGATGGAATTTATTATTGGCAACAGGAGTTTCTGTGCATTTGATACAACTAATGAAAATCAAGAGATTTAAATTTAGTACCACGACGTGTACGCTTTTTTTGTAGACTGTTACAAACCAGAGGAGTCATTTGAGAATTTGAGAGGCCATCGTCAATCAGTAAGGGGGCACTCCAGAGAGGCTAATCAATTTTTTTCTCGTAACCAACAGTTTCCATTGGGCGATCAGATTTATATTTTTTGATGAATTTACGTCTACAAATAATTCCAGATGTCCTTGCAATAGAAAATGCTCAGGGGTCAGCGCATCTAGATCAACAGGATTGGAGCTGATTGGTTTTATAAGTCGAGAATTAAGAGTAGCTCCGACCTGTGCAAGTACAGGATAGAATTCTTCGTATGTTAAAATCTGATGACCAACATTGCGGTTTATAATTCCTTTGTACAAATAATCCCAGTAAGACGACCCTTGGGCTTTTGAAAATTGAATGCAAATCTCAAGCATAATGCTGTTGTTCTCCTTAGTTTCGAATTTGACGAAAATTTGGTCAGCAAATCGTCCTCCCTATCGACCATTCGAGAAATTAAAACTGCTACTTCTACTTCTTCTTCCAGCTGCAAGATCTGACATTGGGTGTCTCTAATTACATTTCTCGACAGCCACTCTGACTCCGCCAAGCAAAATGAATCTGTATTTTTGGCAGCTTGATTCACCTCTCCCACAAAGCAATATCCCCACAGTGTCTTGATGGCACTCTGAGTACCCCAGTAGCGGATACAGAAAGAACTCAAGGGGGGACGCAAAAGATATCTTGAGTTACTTTTACTTTTATAGTAACAAAAAATAATCAAGTCACATAGTGTAATAAAATTTGAATTTAAGAAATACATACATATGGCAGTGAGGACATTTATCGGAAAGGGAAAGGATTGGTTGAGAGGGCCGAGGGTGGGGGTTAAGCACGGAATGGAATGGGGGCAGCCTTGATTTGGGACGAGGGTTTTTTCTGTGAGGATAGGTATCTGTTAGGACAGTGCGGGGTTAAAGTGGGTGAGGAGACGAGAGCTAACGAAGGTAGCTGTGTTGAGGAAGAAAGAGAGGATTAGCGGGGTACATTGAGTTTTCCTAATCACAATAGTCTATGGTAGTCATTGAGTCCGGCTGTGTATGGGATAATGATTTCCCCGAAGGACATGGCATGGGTCACTGGGGGAATTTTGGTAGTACCCTTTCTTGGAAATTTTAACGGCACACAGGTGGAGAGGCACTTTTAAATTTAAAGGTTGTCACTGTAGGAGTTCACTGATGGGGAAGGAAATAAGAGGGAAGTAGGGGGGAGCACTTGTTCGTTTGCAAGGGGGGTGTTGTTCTTTAAATGTTGAATTATCTCCACCGTTTCCAGGGCATCGAGTCTCCTCCTGTTTCCTTCTGGGTGAAGGATGTCTGTCTTGAAATCACTTTTGTGTTTGCAATCTAATAAATGATTGGCCAAGTTGGATTGTTCTTTTTTCTTCTTGAAACAGTTGTGATGCTCTCTTACTCTGATCTTAACACTTCTCTCTATTCTGCCGATGAATTTCATACCACAATCATCACACTTTAGGCAGTATATTCCACTTCTTTTTTCTGGTGGGAAACGATCTTTGCAGTTGGGTAACAATGTTTTGAGAGTTGAGGGGGTGTAATATGCAATTCTGTATTTTTCTTTCGAGAAGCAGGAGGTAACAGAATGAGAAATATTTCCTAGGGGAATCCTGCACCAATTTTTTGGAGTGTTGATAGGGGAGAGCGAGGATAACACCATTGATAAGGCCTGTTTCTTCCGGACTTTATTGAGGACGTTATCAATTATTGCTGGTTGATAGCCATTAACCTTTGCAATGTGCTGAATGATTTTCCATTACTTATTGTAATTCTGTACACTGAGAGAAATTTTTATGAGCCTATTGATTAAAGAATGAGACGCTGCTGTCTTGTGGTGTCTTGAGGTGTGTGTGGTGTCTTGAAGGGGTGGCATGTTCCGTGGGAATGATAAACTCGGTGGAGGTGAGTTTGTGGTAAATATCAAAGAGATGTATTCCTTCATTTAGTTGAATGTTTAAATCTAAATAATTAATTGATTTATTTCCTACTTCCATGGTAAATTTAATAATGCTGTTCTGAGAATTAATAAAAGTGAAAAATCGTTCTAACTGCCTAGTGGTTCCAGTCCAACAGTCCACATATGTGCACCAATAGTGAACATGTTTAGTTAGAACGTGATTGGAATGAAATAATTTTGACTCAAAATTATCCAGAAACATTTCTGCGAGCAGGGGTGAAAGGGGTGATCCCATGGCAAGTCCTTCTAATTGTTGATAGTAATTATTATCTTAAAGGAAGTAGTTTTGATTGAGGCATGTGTTAGTAAGTTCCAATATCTCTTCAATTACTATGAGATTGACATGGTTATTTTGTAGGTGGTCTTTAATGGTTGGTGGCACTCACGGTCTTAGTGGCACTTCATTTATTGGGCCATTCAAGAATAAACTGTTGTCATCAAAGGAGATCAGTTTGGCATTGTGTGGTGCCTTTACATCCCTGATTCTCTCAATTTAGTGTAATGAATTTTTTATGCCATACTTTGGGATGAATTTCGTGTAATCTTTAATCAGGTGGTTCAGTTTTGCTGCTAGTTTATGTGTAGGTGAAGGAGTGCTTGAGATCACTGGCCGCATTTGGAAGTTAGCTTTGTGTAATTTGATCAAATCATACAACCAGGGTGGGAGGGTTTTTTTTTTGCAATTACCAGCTCTTTTTTTTGTAAATGTGCAGTTTGTGCCGTGGCTGCTGGGGGTAAGTACTCAGCTTCTCTAAAATTAAATTCAGACAAATTTAAGCAGTCAAATTTGTACAGAACACTTTATTAATATAAGTATGTAATATCTATTCCTTGTAATTTCAGGATGGCAGTCAAAGATGCAAATGAATTGAGCAGCCATTCATTACCAAGACTTTCTGGTCATTTTTATGGTTATAATCATGAGTATATTTCTATTTAATAATTTTCTTTTCTTTTCATATCTTATTGTCATTTATTGTGATCCATGGCATTAGGACTTAAGCTTCATCAACAAAAACAAGGTGGGCATACGTGTGGCAACTAGACAAATAGCACTGAAGCAAATTTTGGTGGTTTTATGTTAAGTGCCCATTGATGTGCAGAATAGGATTTGTCAATTTTTCTCATAGAACCTATAAGTGCTTCGATATCAATTTTTTTAGTACTACCATCAACTTTGTTTACATTAAGGAAATGGAACGTAACAAATTCAGTAAGTGTCTGTTAGTAATATGGTCTATCTTTCCTTAGAGTAGTCAACATTGGAATTAGTGTAGTTGTTTTGGCCACTGTTATATCTCTGGCGTTTTCAGGTTGGATCAGTCAACAAATCTTCACAAACACTTAAAAAGGGAACTATGTATATATCTTTGCTAATTGGCCTGTTTTGATTTTGTTTAAACTTATATTTGGTGGTGCCCAGACCATAACTAAACACATAGGTTCAAGACAATTGGGAATAGAACAAGTATGTGGCAATAACACGAACGATCTCTGGAAACTTCTCAAACCGCCATCTTTATTCGGCGTACCACTTGTACCACCTTAACCAAATTACATATTCATACATAACCAATGACACACCTCCCTCCGAAATCTTTCACACCTTTAGATTTCTTTTTGAACAGTACAATATAATTACAGGATGAACAATTATAGATTAATTCTTTGCACTGGTTTAACCATTCTTCCACTCCTAGTAAGTACAACATTCTTATTAGTTGCTCCGCTCTCATGAGCCATACAGTTAACATTTTCATGCATTTTTCCACTAACATTTGGTACATTGACATGTTCAGGAATTATAAAATTTTCCTTTACAGTATCACTCCCCATATGGTTTAAGTTAGAAACATCTTCATACAATGGAAATAGACATCTCTCATCACTTGAGGTTTTTGACTTTTTCAATTGATAACTATTACGTCTAACCACTGATCCAGTTCTATCTACCTTAATCCAATATGATTTTGGTTCATCTGCCTTTTTTGTGATAGTTGCTTTTTCCCAACAATTGTCTTTTGAACTTCTAACCACTACCTTCTCCCCCTTAAAAAATTCCTCCTCCTTCCTGTGAGCTTGCTTGTTATACCATCCTTCCATCTTACTTTGTCTTGTACACAGTTTTTCATACACATCCATTTGTATTTCGGGTTCTAACTGGCATAGAGATATTGGCAACCTAGACCTCATAATGCGACTATTTAGTACTTGAGATGGTGAGGCTCCTAAGCTAATGATTAGACTGTTATTATACTCCATTAGAGCTTCATGAAAATTAGAACCATCTTCAAAACACTTTTTTAACAACTTTTTGCCAACACTCACTCCTTGCTCAGCTCTACCATTACTTTGATGATAATGAGGGGTACTTGTTCTAAGAGTAATATCTCTTTCTTGGAAATAACTTTGACACAATTGTGACATGAAAGGTACATTGTCAGCTATAACAGTCTTTGGAAAACCTGTCCATTTGAATATTTGTTGCATAGCATTTATTACTGAATGTGCTGACTTATCTGGGATAATAGATACTTCTAACCATTGTGAAAAATAATCAACAATGACTAAAAAAGACTTGTTCCCAAATTGAAATAAATCTGCTTCTACCTTTTCAAATCTAAATTTCGGCACAGAGTGAGGGGTCAATTTCTCTTTGGTTTTAAATGGCCTAAACTTTTCACAGGGTCTGCATTTCTGAATATACTCAGCAATCTGACTTGACATGCCAGGCCACCAAAATAATTGGTTTGCTTTGGCAATACTTTTATTTACCCCTGTATGTCCCTTGTGTACAATATCCAATACATATTGCCTCATTGATTTAGGAACAATGATTTTATCACCAAGATAGAGCATTCCTGCTTCTACAAATATATCACATTGTTTGTTGTAATAAGGTTTACACTCATTACCAACCTTCTCATTTTTGGGCCAACCCTCCCGGCAATATTTAGAGATCAACATTAACGTTGGATCTTTGGACGTAGCTAGTCGAAATGAACGTTGACGTTCATCTGACATTGGAAGGTGTTTGCTAATTGAATGAACCATTTCAAACATTTCAGGGTCAATTTCAGGTTTGTCATGAGTAGCTCGTGATAACATATCTGCAAAGTGCAAATATTTCCCCGGAACATAGGTTAATTCAAGATCATATTTCAGTAACTTCAGCCTGAGTCTTTGTAACCTTACTGAACCGATCTTACAAATTGGTTTTTTCATCACAGATAACAAAGGTTTATGATCTGTTTGAACCGTAACATGTAGACCATAAATGAATTCATGGAATTTCTTTACTCCATAATAAATACTAAGTAATTCCTTTTCACATTGACTGTAATTCACTTCACAGTCACTCATTGTTCTTGAAACACATGCTACTAATTTATTCTCATTTCCACATTTAATAAAGAGACAACATCCTAGTCCATCCTTAGATGCATCACATTGCATAATTATTGGCTTACATGGATCAAAGGGAACTAAGGATGATGCTTGTGAAATTTTATCTTTAAGATTGTCAAGGACCTTATCATGATTAGGCAACCATTTAAATTCAACATTCTCCTTCAATAAATGAAATAATGGTTTCATGACCTGATTCATATCTGGTACATACCGTCTTACATAATTAAATGAGCCTAAAAGTCTTTGCAACTCTTTCTTATTTTTTGGACTCTTAAGTGACTTTAGGGCATCTACTCTTTGAGGATCAATTTGCATCCCTTGTTCAGAAATTATTTGTCCCATAAATTTGACCTTAGATTTCTTAAATTGCATTTTGTCTCCATTAAATTTGGCATTAACCATTTTGGCAGTATTGATCACATTTTGTAGGGCTTGATCATGTTCCTCATCAGACCTTCCCATGATAAGCAAATCATCTCTACACACAATGACATTAGGTATGCTACCAAAATATTTCAACACTTTCTCATCAAATAAATCACCTGAGTTACTTAACCCATAAGGTAACACTTTGTAACGATAAACACCAAACGGTGTAGCAAAACAACATAACCAAGATGATTCAACATCTAATAGTAATTGATGAAACCCTTCTGACAGATCAAGGGTTGTAAAAAAATTTTTCCCTCTACATTTCATGCAAATATCCTCCAATTTGTATGGAATCAAAGGTTTTCTAACAATAATTTTATTTAGATCTGACGGATCCAAACACAGTCTCAACTTCTTGTTTGATTTCTCAATCAAGACAATTCTATTAACAAATGCATTATCACTCATGTTCTCAACTTTGCATATAGCACCTCTTTTTTCCAATCGATCCAATTCACACTTAAACTGATCCATGAGGGCATGCGGGACTCTGGATGGAGGATACAATATTTCTCCTACCTTGTCTCTGATACTTAGTGAACACTTGTCCGGAAATTGCCCATGACCTTGGAATACTTCTTTGTTCTCTGAAATAAATTTACTTTCAGCACTAAAATTTAACATATCTGGCACTTTTGCTTTCTGAGCTTTGATTTGGTGCACTTTTTCATTAGTTTGAGTAACCCTTTGAACAAGATTTAACGCACAACACCCTGGTAAACCCAATAAAACTTTACATTTCCACTCAACAATCATAAAATCAAGACATGACTGATTGTTAGTTGATTTGCAACATAAATTTACAACACCCAAAGGTTTTTTCTTACTACCATCAAAACCTTCTAACTGGACATTTGTTTTACGTAAGCTTACTGGTTTATCAAGTTTCTCCAAAATACACAAAGGCATTACATTTACTTCCGATCCTGGGTCTAGCTTCATCTTCACTTTCTTACCTTCCACATTTAGTATAGCAAACCACTCGGTAACATTTTGAGTAATACTTTCAACACTTTTCACACTTTGATCACCCTTTGTCACATTATAAACAACATTCACATTTTCACAAAATAATAGAGACGAATCAGATTCATTCTCATCGTCTTTTTCTACACTTTTCACAGCTTTTACCTTACACGAGACGGCAAAGTGATTTTTCAACCCACACTTTCGACATGTCTTCCCGTAAGCTGGACATTGACGAATACCATGTTCTGTTTGACATCGTGTACACTTAAATATTTTCTTCTGAAACACTTTACCTTGGGGTTTTGAATTGCTTTGCCTGTGTCTGGTTTTTACAGCATCCACTACTGTACCTGCTGTGTCGCCTATTTCTTCCATCTTGTTTGCCTGTTGTCTGCTCCGTTCCGTCGCTCGACAATAAGTTTCTGCCTTCCTCAATGTTAAGTTATCAACTCTTAACAGACCTTCACGGATAACTTTATCCCTAATACCATGCACTATTTTATCCCTCAAAATTTTCTCCTCAACTGTTTCTTCATCCGTTGTATCGTTATAATTGCAAGATTTAATTAACTTCCTGCATGCTGTCATAAACTGGCCAAAAGTCTCACCTTCATTTTGCTTCCGATCCATAAACAAGTATCGTTCGTAACACTCATTCGTCCGTGGCTTCACATATTCACCAAGTCTTTTGGTCACATTTTCATAAGATTTGCGTTCCTCGCCAGTCATTGGGATCGTTGACAGAACACTGCGGGCTTCCTCCCCCATAATATTTCGCAACAGTGATAGTTTGACTTTATCATGCGATTCATCATGTCCGATGGCAATCAAGTAATCTTCAAATGCATCCAACCACGCAGGAAATTTAGTAGCAGCATTGGCACCCTGGAGGTCGAGATCTGGTGGAAGTTACACCGACGATGCCAACAACGCGTCCATGATGATATATTTGACTATTACACCAGTTACTAATACTTATTTATTCCTCCCAACTTGTCTAACGACTGCGCCATGTTTAAACTTATATTTGGTGGTGCCCAGACCATAACTAAACACATAGGTTCAAGACAATTGGGAATAGAACAAGTATGTGGCAATAACACGAACGATCTCTGGAAACTTCTCAAACCGCCATCTTTATTCGGCGTACCACTTGTACCACCTTAACCAAATTACATATTCATACATAACCAATGACACAGATTTAGCTCTGATTCTTGTTTTCAATAAGATAATATATAGGGAATGCAATAGCCACATCTAGGCTGTCAATTATTGATTCAAGGTAAGAGTATTACAGTACTGTGACTCTGCTATGACAACTGCACTGTGGCTGTGCTATGACAACTGCACTGTGACTGTGCTGTGGCAACTGCACTGTGGCTGTGCAATCCCAGTGAGAAATGGGTGGTGGAATCCGCGTGGAACCCACGTGGAATCCACGTTGAGTGGTGGATATTTGGTGGTGGTGGATATTGAGTGGTTGGACCCACGTGGAATCCACGTTGATTTCAAGTGGATTTGTGGTGATTATAGCATAAAATGTTAAACAGAATTTCTAATTTGTGGAACTTAACTCTCTGGTGACATAGCGTCATTTATCATCCTGAAACCACGCTAGTTATGTGAAAATGTATCGCTCATTCTATTTTTATATAATTCGTGGAAAGGCAGCGATGAGAGCACATGAAAAATCGTAGACACATATATAGAAGGTTTAGATATAGAGTGGTTGAGGTTTTAATGGTTTTAGGACAGCACCTACTGCTGTTTTAATTTTTCCACCAAATTTCCACGTGGATTCCACGTTGATTCCACGACCAAAAACACGTGGTATCCACGTTACATCTCCACGTGGGTTCCACGTGGATTCCACCACCCATTTCTCACTGGGATAAGGTTTCAATTTAAGTACAGTTTAAGTAGAGTCACAGTACAGTCCCTTTAGCACAGTTACAGGTCAGCTTTAGTAGAGTTACAGCACATATTATTTTGCAGGGGTGATTATTTTCATATTTCATATCAATGTACTTAACATTGGGATGGACTCCAATGAGTAGTATTTATTGATATGAAAACTATTTTATATGTGGCCATGCAATGTATACCAAAGAATCAAAGACTCTTCATTCTAGATGAATAAAATATTTACGTCCTCGGAAACAATACAAATTCGCCATCTGGGGAAGCCTAGTCTGGTACGTGTGTTGCCACCCTGAACATTTTAATTTGTATTCATTGCCTGCTACAGCATAAAAATAAGATTTTTTATTTGAAAATTATATCATATGAGAAGATATAAACAATGAAATTTAGGCCACAAATTAATCTGGTTTCCATCTTTTTCTAGCCACATACAGAGGCAGATCTATTGAGGGGGCTAAGGTGGCTCCTGGCCCCCCCTTGGGTACCCAATTTACACTAGATGGAATGATAATTTTTTCTGACCCCCACTTAGCCACATCCCCCCCCACTTGTCCTTATCCTGGGTCCGCCACTGACCAAATTATACATCAATAAAATTAAACTACACTCTACCATCAAGCATGACATGAAAGGTTCATGTCATGCTTGATGGTACTTGAAACTTGAAGTGTTTACAACAGTATGTTTTAAATATTCAATTTTATGCATTTAGCATGCTTATATAATATTGATTTTTCTGGACCACCATAATTTGTTTAGAATAGTCAGAAAATAAATTTCCTTATATTATCACAAAATCTTTGGAGTATTGCTAAGGAAAAGAATTAAATACGCTAGAAAGATTTATTTCACTTAAATATGACAAAACACCCAGGATTATTATAATATTGAAAATTCCTGAAGAAATATACAAACAGCCATTGCATTTCTAACTTAATTCTTTTCGTTTTTTTTATAAATATCATAAAATTAGAAACTATGTAGCCGAGTTATCTATGGAGGCACATTTACCATTTGGTGATCAGCAACTTTTATGGCATCCATGGGATATTCTCCACCTTTAAGTTTGGCATTTTGTCATGAACTGAAAAGGGTTTCTGTAAAAGCGGCTTTACAGCATCAACTGATGCCATGGTTAATTTTCGACATGGCCTCCCATTTTTGCAGATAATTAATATTTTGTTTTTTCTGGTACATACTAAATTAAGCCTATAACAGCCTCCCAGGACTTCAAACTTTGAGCCATGATGAATTGAGACTACATAATTTACAACTATTTGCTTGGCTGTTTCTAAAAGTGGAGAACCCTGTCACATATGAAAGAATACAAAATTGCAAAAAATATAACCACTTTGAGACTTAACATACAATAAATGTGTGGCAGTTTTGTCATTCATTTTCCAATCAAATTCCATCAAAGGCTTCACTAGATATCAATCACAGAACCTCTTGCCTTTTTTTTCAAAGCTAACATTGTATCCCACTACCATTCTTTGACTTCTTCAATGTCATAAATTCCACTTCCGTGAGTAGCATGTGACAGTATGCAATTTGTTCTCCTACGAAACCGTGGATAAGGGACACAATCCAACTCGTTGCATAGGGAGTTGAACTCATCAGTGTTGAACTCTGGAGTTGAACTCATCAGTGTCGTCATCTTCCTGAACTGCGCAGGGGGCTCGCCTCTGAGACGGTGATGACACTAAAGCCGCTTTGGCTCTTTTGTCAGTGGCAACAAGGGGCTGCATTATACGGGTGGCATCCGAGAGCGAATGAATCTTCATTTCCCTGTGGCAAACGATATGTGATTAAAACAGCAATTTTCTTTGAAAATTATCAAAACATGTAGTAATTCCAATTTATCCATAAATGAATATGCCTCAGGAAAGACAGGAGCAGTTTTACCTGAGAATAGATAACACGCCCAATATTCCATTCCTAAACATGCTAAATTTTGATTCATAGTACAACTTGTTAACATAAAATTAATCTGAAAATATGAGTAACATGCACCTAGTACCTCAAAACTTATTGCAATTCTTATGACAATTAAGAATTAATTAATTTCATGCCGCCAAAACTTGGTGTAATATAAAGCATATCACTACGACATGGCAAATATTTACTCATTGCAGAACGTCTTAAGAGGACATGGGACATAAATTTTTCTCCTCCTTCGAGGCTGTCTGAGTTTGGAGATAGTTCCCTTGTCAGCCGGTAGAGTCGTCTGAGACTTTCCGTCCTTGCCTCGGTGTTTTTCACTAGGGTTTACGTATTATCTACAGTGTGCTCTCTATCTCTGAGGGAATAATAATAATAATAATAATAATAATATCTTTATTGTTCCATGGGTCAAACAGGTGACATAGAACATTGTCAGGGAGACATAGAACAGACATAGAACATGTGACATAGAACATCAAAACATACATGTTGTCATGAACTATCAGACAAGAATTCATTTACATTATAATTACCCTTAGGCTGTAAAAAATTTTTTAATTCTGTCTTAAAAACATTAATATTTGAAATATGTTTTATACTCGTAGGCAATTTGTTAAAAATAAGCGAGGCAGAGTGATGTGGACCTCTTTTGGCACATAATTGTTGTAAAATATGTATATTTTCACTCCCACGGGTCAGATAGGCATGAACCGAGGAGTTTGGTAAAAATAAGGTAGGGTTCTTTTTTACAAATAATGCACAGTAAAAAATGTACATACTTGGTAGTGTCATTATTTTATATTTTAGAAATAATGGCTTTCCAGGAGACCTGATGGACACATTTGCCATAACTTTCAAGGCTCTTTTTTGCATAGAGAATGCTCTAGCAGCAGCACTTGTGTTTCCCCATAAAACTACACAATAAGCCAAGTGAGAATGAATTTTGGCATAATATATCAATTTCAGTATTTCTAATGAAGTAGTTGGAGCCAATTTGCGAATCATATATATTCCCGTTGCCATTTTGCTAACTAAATCCTCAATATGATATTGCCAATCAAGGTTTTCAGTTAATTTCAACCCTAAAAAATTTGTAGAGCTAGACTGCTGAATGGCTGTTGATGAATTAGTCTTAAGTAGAGGACTCGTTTCTGGAGGACTAATTTTGTGATGGAAATTTAAAAAACATGTTTTATTTCCATTCAATTTTAAGTTATTACTTTTACACCAGTCAATCATCTGTGCTACTGATGAGCGTGCCATATCAATCACCTCCCCTGTCTTATTACCAAAACTCAGAGTAGTAGCATCATCAGCATATAAAATGACTTTACTCTGATGCAAATGAGATGGTAAGTCGTTAATAAAAATGATGAATAATAGTGGCCCTAGAATAGATCCTTGGGGCACTCCACAATTTGAAATAAGGACATCTGAGTAGTTCTGATTAACATCACCATTACAATTAGTGTTTAATTGCACTACCTGCTTACGATTAGTTAAATAGGATTTTATCCAGGCTAAAGCATTGCCATTAATTCCGATTTGGATAAGTTTACTGTACAATATGCAATGGTTAACAGTATCAAATGCCTTTGTTAAATCATAAAAAATCCCAATAATTGCTTTCTGGTTGGCAAGACCTAAGATAATGTCATTGGCAATGGAAATGAAAAAAAATGAAATTGGAATGGCAACTGCAACCTCTCGCCCCCCCTCCTCCTCTTACTTTCTCCTGCTGCCAAGGGGAATTCACTGGCACCCTTGGGTGTGTGCCATGGGCGTACCCAGCGAGGGACAGGGGGGCAGCTGCCCCCCCCATAGAAGCAAGAATCGCAAAAGTCTTAAAGCAAATTCTGTCCTGAATGAAAGTATTCAACAAATTTTATTTAAACCCACGAAAAATTATGTGAATTAGTATAAGATATTTGACTAAAATAAAACTATTTTTCAAGGAAATAATCTCATGAACTAATGTCACAACTTGGTTTGCCCCCCCCCCTCCCCCTAGTTATGATTCCCTTGTGGGTATGCAGCCTTGGCTCCCTGACAGTACCGTTTCTCATCCGAGGGTCAGTCACCCTTTCTCATCCGAGCCCTTTTGCTTTCGGCATGGCTGTCACTTTGAGTTTTCTTCTCTGTATTCATGGAAAGCTGAGAGTGGGTGGAAGCAGAATGCAATTTGCAATGCACTTCCTCAGAAGTCAAAGGGGGAAATAAATCCACATTTGCTGAAAGGTGTCCTCGTAACCCTCAGCCCCACGCACACATTTTATGCTGCTTCGGGCCAGATTGCTCACACACTGTGTATCTGACATACCTAAATAAAACCACAGAAAAGAGGCTTGGGAACAAAAAATGTTATCATTTTTGTAGCATAAAAATAATGTTCTATTTCCCTATTGAATTTGCATTTTGATCATACTTACTTATTCAGACGTAATGAATCAGAAAAGCTTTCGTAGTGAAGTTGCATCAACTGTAGTGTCTGGAAAAACCTTGGTGACAAGGTAAATATTGCAGCAAAATCAATACATAATATCAATGAGAATTACAAATTAATGCTGGCTTGAATATAAGATACAACTTCAATTTCTGTCTATATCGGATATGCCACACAAATGGCAATGAAAATGCTGCCCTAACAGACTTTGAAAAGTCCTGATGAAATCCTGTTTCACTCGCTGGTCTTTTCGTTCGAAGTAATTTACAGTTTCTGGTTACTTTTCTGCATGGAGTGTTTCTGGATGGGGATAGGGTAGTAGTTTCCTGGTAATTGTTGAGATACTGTACCAGAGTTAAAGAAAAGAGTATGCAATATCAGTTTTTAAATTATTTATTTTTAGCTTTTTCACTAGGCAATTGCCCTTCCCTATCCTGCCCCCCCTCTCTTTTGTCTGCCCACTGAATATCTCCTCTCTTGAGCTGCCAAAATTCCAGGATGATTCTGAATCGGCATTGATCAGGAGAATCTCGGATCAACAATTTTGGGAAGCATATCTGTACTCAGTGTAGAATTTTTTCAGTTTTATCAATTTTTCCACCATAAATTTTCTCCAAAAATCGTCATCCTTTTTGATTCTCTCGACTTTTAAATCACATTTGGTCCATACGGCAAAGATACAAAAATCTTGCTGAGGGATGTGAGGCTGGCCCTGAATTTGAAAGAAGTAATTGTGCTTCTGGTTAATCTTCATTTTGTCATTCTTCATCCAGAAGTTTACTTTTTCTTTGTGGACTGCCTCTTCTACCGTCACCTCTGCTGCCCGGCACTTTATTTCAACTATTCCATGATCACCAACAATTCCATAGGGAGTACTTCCAAGGAAAAGAAATTCTTTGTCAACGTACCGCCTGCATGGTTGAATGCAAATACTTTCCTTTAATTCCTATGCTGTGTGAGCTTTTTCCACATTTATCCTTCCATATTCCAAGTGAGGAGTGTCAAAATTGCTGTATATGACTGATTTTATAAAGTTTTCACAGCCAGTGTGTGGACGCATTTTACATACGCGGCCAAAATTGGAAGCAGTGAGCATCTTCTGCTGCATTGTGACCCAATGAATATTTTTCCCTTGCCCCACTGTTTGCCTTTCCATTACCTCTATTTCTTTTTTGCTCCTTTGGAGGGATTTGAGGAAAAGCCAACACTCATCTTCAAATTGCTGATTTGGCATGTCTGGTCTTTCGGAAAAGGGGCCGTAAACAGGGTCACGATTTTTCCCAGACGTCTGAATATGTTTCTCTTCGATCTTGGCACACCTTTCCTTCTGATTGATGCTGAAAGTGCCTTTTCGCTTTTTCTTAGAAGGGATTTTTTGCAGTGGTATCCTGGACTTAAATTGCATACATTTTTATGAAGCATGCGCAATGGTTTGCCAGAGTTAAAAGTGACTACTGCTCCATCACATCTTCCCTTGTATGAAAGGGAGAGGGCATAATTGACTCTCTTTCCACCTATGAATTTTGCTATAACAGCATTGTAATGTTCTACTGGATTATTACCCACATCATAAATAAGGCTTTGACTATGATAACTTATTTTTTTACAATACACATCAATTTTTCATACACTTCACTTCTTTTCAATTTTGGAATGTAGTGATTTCTTTCCATTTCTCATGCTCTCCAAAAATGTGGCTTGGATTATAAAGGATATCCCTCTTGAGTAGTTGAGTTTTTTAGGCAAGGGTATATCTTCAGATTTTTGGAACTCGACAGCTTTTGTCACTGCAATTCTAAAGTGTAAAATATTTTCTGCCAACAATTTCCTCTCAACTCTGTCACAGATTCCTTTGCTACATGTTATCACAAGTTCCCTTATATTGTTACAGTAGTTTCTGAGCAAGCTATTACGGCTTTCAACCTTCTCCACTGACAATAGCTTGTAGGGTCTCGCATCCAGGACCTTTTTGTAAACGCTGGAGTCGCCATATGCAATGAGTCGCACATATCTTACACCATAAAATTCTTAACTCTTACAAAACCCCTCAACAATGGCTGCAGCCTCCATAATGGAAGAGCTCTGATTTGAGCTCCAGTAGCGCAAGTTGTGCAGTATTTGTTCTTCATGGCAATGAAGAGAACCTTTTTGGTGTGGTATCCGACGATAGAGCCCTGAAATGAATAAAAATGATTTTTTACTGTTACGTACGGGGGTGAAAGAGTGAACTATATTCTAAAATGTTTACTGCCTCTACGTGCATGAACCACACAAATTTTTAACAGAAAAAGCAATTTAAAAAATTTGGCACGCAAATTACACTTATCATTCTGTTTTCTGTATAAATAATAATCCATAATCTTATGCATGTATTTGCACTAATTCCTTCCTAAATTTTAAACTTTATTTTGCTCATGCACTTATAATAAACTCTACCTACGCCGGTTACCGACAATTTTTATGGAAAATAAGTTTACTATTACAGGAATTATTATACGGAATAAATATAAATTTAGTTACATAGGGAGGTTAATGGTCCTTATGTTAACTCCTAGCTCAACAAATTCCTAAGAATAAATAAAAAAAAACTAATTTCATCAAAGCATACTTTAGGGAGAGCATCTTCATTGATTAATCTATATGACAGAAACAGATATACCTACTAAATGATGCAATTGAACTTGGATGAAATTATTCCTGAAAATAATTAGTTTTCTTGGCAACTGTAGCATATACAGGGTGGTATCCAGAAGTAGTGGGACTGTTTTTTTTCCGCGCGGGCGGAAAGATTGAGGGGGGTCTGCAAGTCTGAATGTTGTGGGGGGGGAGCCTTGGGAAGAAGCGTCAACGTGTGGCAGTCGCCGGCGTGCATTCGTTGAGTGTGGACTACTGTTTTCGTGACCTCCTGTTTTGACGCCTCGTCGTTAGTTGCGATGGAGCAAACTTTAGATCAGGGGTACGCCATCAAGTTTTGCTACATACTTGGAAAATTGGCAACAATGCTTACGCAGGCCTACAAGGAGGATACCATTAGCCGTTCCTCGATATTTGAGTGGCACAAGTTGTTTCGGGATGGCAGGGAGCTCATCGAGGATGACCAACGAGCCGGGCGTCCGTCAACCTCGAAATCGAAAGTGAATCCATGTTGATTGCATTTTTTGACCGTCATGGTATTGTCCATAAGGAGTTTGTACCTCCTGGACATTCTGTAAATGCAAGATTTTACATGGAAGTGCTGCAAAATCGGATCACACGCGTGCGACCAGACCGGGTGGGGCATTGGAAGCTCCACCACGACAATGCACCGTGCCACGGCGCGTGGATTGTGGGGGATCTCCTGGCCGAATTCGGCATTTCCACGTAGCCTCATCCCCCTCTACAGTCCTGATGGAACACCACCGAACTTCTTCCTGTTCCCCAAGATCAAGAGGCAGCTGAAGGAGCATCGCTTCGACATGGTGGAAGCGGTCCAAGCGGCGACGACGAGGGCGCTGAACAGCATCCCATAGAACGACTTCCGGAAGGCCTTCACGACTTGGAAGACTCGCTACCAGAAGTGTGTGGATGTCCATGGGGCCTATTTTGAAGAGTATTGAGTCGATGTATCAAAATGTTCAATAAATTAATTTTTTTTAAATCAGTCCTACTACTTTTGGATACCACCCTGCATTTTTCCTTTCTTGAGGCTTTGGTCTCAAAATTAAATACTACGCCTGGGCAACTTTTCGCCTCATGTTCATAGCTTCATCTTTATTCATTTGTGCATCAGCCTCTGAAGATAAAGCTATAAAAATATTGCGTAACATTGGCAAGGCACAGCATTTTAATTTGTGACCAATAACCCAAGAAAGAAAACCCCAAGCAATAGGGCAGTTTCCTTCATCAAAGAAAACGAAAGGCATTGATTGCGATTCGTTACCCACCATTAGTGTATTCATAATATACAAATTATTTTGTTTTAGAAATACCGGTTTAGAGGAAAGGTTAGGGTCAATTTTATCCTCATTTGAAAAAGGCCAGATTGGCGCCCATGCGATGCCACTCCACGTGACATCACAGGGACCTAGTTTAGATACGAGTAGATAGGAGTTACACATCGTCTGAGGTTTCCAATGCATGCATGAAGCACAGAGGTCAGGGAAACATGTCTTAATAATCACCTATTAAAACTGACTAAGGTTGGAAAGTTTTCTTTGTTTGATAAGGTATTAATAATCCTTATTTAAGCCTAGCGCTACCAGCTAGCATCCTGCGTCGTATCAGCGCTCAGAGCCTCGCCCCAAGGTCACCTCATTTGTGGCAGCGGGAACCAGAACGATGTCACACGGGAGTTTTCCCGGCATTCATACTTACCCGCCTTTTTTGCGAGCTTGAAAATTTTCACTTTTCATTTAATCGTGAAAAATAGATATCGTCATTAAAAAATCTAAAAGCGTGAAATACATACTCCAGGAGTTTTGTTCTTTCGATTTAGGCATTAAAAAAATAATAGGAAACAACCCTATTATGAAATTATTGTTATTCTGCTGATTCTGCCCATATTATAGGACGGATTATATTGTATGAGCGATTTCTCGCTGACTCTAGGTTTAAATACTTAAAAAACATGAGTAATACATGGTAAAATTAGAGAAAATTCTTTTAAATGAAATTTATGATTTATTGCTTCCGCTTAAGAAATATATTAAATGACGAAGAATCAGAAATTGAGGAAAGGTCCATGCATTGATCATTTTAGTTTCCAAATGTCTTAGGTTAACACATTTTATGGCTTCCAACAATGAATACTTACCACTCCAGCCAATGACAATGTTGCTGTGGAAAGACCTCTTACACCAGCTCCCAACAGCAATCTCTGTAATGAGAGGTACACCATCTGCGTCCACGTTCCCATTCATTATTGCATTTGATGCTTCCGTCTTGGCTGCCACCTCCATTTCTTTCACAGCAAACGTTTCCCATCCATTGCAAACCTTAAAGTGGTATTTTTTATAAGTATACCATAAACCTCCTGATACACGCCAGGCCGTGGTCGAGTGGGTTGATACTGTGCATGGCAGTGGTGGCTCAAGTAAATATTTCTCCGTTGAAACTTGACTGAAACTGGGCTGAAACAACCTTGAAACTCACTCCCTTGCTTCTATGCTGAAACTGCATTGAAATTGAAACAAAACAGTGGAGTTTGATAGAGGGATGGCAGTGCAGTTGCAGGGCAATTAAGAACTCCAGCTACTCCAATGAAACTCCCCTGGCCGACTAAACTGAAACTCCCTTGGCTAGCTACACTGAAACTCCCTTGGCTACTAACTAGACTGAAACTCCCTTGGTTACCAGCTAGACTGAAACTCCCTTGGCCAGCTAGACTGAAACTCCATTGGATAGCTAGGCTGAAACTCCCTTGTATGCCAGGCTGAAACTCCCTTGTTTGGCTGAATACAATTCCCCTACCCAATCCAATAAAATTCCCTTATCAAATCATATGAAACACAGTAACTTAACAACTTGCGCAACCCAGCCAACAGAGGATGATCACATAGCAGGTTTCTCCCACAATTTTGCATGCATGATAAAAGATAAAGGGTGTACAGGTGATTGCGATAAACAATAGTTATAACCGCAATGACCACAACATTTTTCAAGACACAATTTATTAGAACATGAAAATACATCAATAAATTAATAAGTGTTTAAAGCAAATACAAAAATATTCTAAATGAAATAAGTCATGAAAGTTAGTCCTGCAATAGAGAAGAAACATGACTGATGAGAGTCTCAAACGACTTAACTCAAAATCAAATTAGCAAAGTTGCGCATAAAAAAATTCTCCTTTACTTGGCTTATTAGTTACATGATGCATAAATGTGAAGCATACCTGATAAAAATAAACTCCTCCATTGTTTAGAGGTGTACCCTCCAATGAGGGTAAGGGAAGGATAGGTGTACCCTTCCTATACCCTTCAGCAAGGGTAGACGAAGGGTATTTTAGAACATTGGTGGGTAGGCCCTCTCCATCCTGGAGTGTAGGGGAAGGGTTGGGCCAGCCTCAATGAAGGGTAGGGGAAGGGTAGGACTAATATAAAAACTAAACATCCATAAATTAATGTAAAAATTTAATACATCGCTACGCAACTAAATTAAAGGAATGGGGATTAGTTGTAACAATAATTTCTAAAATTATAAGACAGAAATAAAATGAGCCTTCACATGGTCTTGAACCCAGATTTTACGCATTGGAGGATTGTGAAGTAGCGCCTAAACAACCTCGGCTATCGAGGTACTTGTGAGGTAGTGCTTCTTTACGGGACTTATACTACAAAATCTTAAGATGAGATTCGCACCCGGGCCTATGTGGAAGAAAGCTGTGACTTTTTTCTACCATACCTATTTCATTTCAGAAAATAAGATCGGCATTCAAATACCGAACATCACTCTCGGGATGTCTCAGTGTCAGCCACACAAATAGGTTACATCCTAAAAATATGAATGAAAGAACTTCTAAATGAGCTTCTTTCACACAATTATAGAAACTATTGTGTACAGTGGCGTAGCCAGGAATTTCGTTCGGGGAGGGAGGTCCAAAACCAGGGGTGGAAATTTTTGAAGAACAGGATACTAAGTAATGGGTTTTAAACTAATTCAAACACTTTTCATAATCAAAAAAACTTCAATAGTTAAAGAATTTTTTTAAAATTCATTATTTTTCAATATTTTGTTTTCTTTTATGAAGGAAAATGATTGTGTTTTTATATTTAAGGGGGGCAGAGGGTCCGGACCCCCCGGGACCCCACCCATGGCTACGCCACTGAATATGTATATTATTGCTTTCCTTAGGAGAATTTTAAAGATTAGTTGTGCTGCCCGTCTATCTTTGCTTTCAAAGACTGCTTACGTTCTTGTACAGAACTCAATACTCTTTAGCAGGTGAAAGTAGCTGAGGAGACACTTTCAGGATATGTTTTCCTCAGCAATAAATGCTAAGTCCTAACGAAGGGTTCTCGAAGGATTTTTCTATCCTTCCTTTACCCTTAATGGTGGGTAGATGAAGGGTAGACGGATGGTAAGGAAAGGAGTTCCTAGGAAGGGTAGACGAAGGATTTTTCTATTCTTCCCTTACCCTTAATGGTGGGTAGGGCGTGGGTTGTGCAAGGGTAACTACCCACCATGAAGGCTACTACCCTTCCTTTACCCACCATGGCGGAGTTTATTTTTATTAGGGATTCAAATTATAGAAAGCAAAACTTAAATTATCACTGAGGAAGCATGCGCTTTGTATCATAGTTCAGTGAAAAGCGAAGCGATGACTCGTTACTTAGGCTATGTGTGAACTCCAAACGAAAACCACGCAAACTTCCAAATCTATCAGCAGTAGTAGTAAGCAGCAAAAATTATAAGCAGTAAACATACGTTGCACTATAGCGATACCCACCCGCATTCCCTATTTCTTCGAAAGCCCGCTCAAGTAGGAATGGGCAAAAAATACCGGTATTCGGTAGTACCGAGCACAATTTTTTTCCTACTCCGGTTGTACCGGCCAGTATTTAAAAGCGGTACTACCGTATCGGTACCAAAAATACTGGTACTACTATGGCCGGTACTTCGACAGCGTTTTATTCATCCACTTACTTCTAAAACAATTGAGTGTTGATAAAATTTCAGGCGACGTTAAACTTACTGAACAACTAAAAAAAACGGAATAATTAACGGATTCATGAGGATTTGATTACACGATTAAGATTTTTTTCTCTATGAATGTAAGCTGGTGTCCTAACACCCCCTGCCACACACCTTTTAGGCGGCTTGCGGGGTATTATGTAGATGTAGATGAAATAGGGAGGTTTCCTATTATTTTTTTATTGCCTAAATCGAAAGATTATTACTCCTGGAGTACGTATTTCACGCTTTTAGATTTTTAAATGACGATATCTATTTTTCGCGATAAAATGAAAAGTGAAAATTTTCAAGCGCGCGAAAACGCGACGCGCAAGTATGAATGCCGGGAAATCTCTCCGTGTGACGTATTTCTGGTTCCCGCTGCCGCCCTGTGAGGTGACCTTGAGGCGAGGCTTAGCGCTGATACGACGCAGGCTGCTAGTGGGTAGCTGAGTACCCTGCTGGCTGGTAGCGCTTGGCTTAAATAAGGATTATTAATACCTTATCAAATGAAGAAAACTTTCCGACCTTAGCCAGTTTTAATTGGTGATTATTAAGACATGTTTTCCTGAGCTCTGCGCCTCATGCATGCATTGATAACCTCTGACGATGTATAACTCCTATCTTCTCGTAGAGAAACTAGGTCCCTGTGACGTCACGTGGAGTGGCATCGCATGGGCGCCAATCTGCCCCTTTTCAAATGAGGATGAAAATGGACCATTGCCATTCGTCTAAACCGGTATTTCTAAAACGAAATAATTTGTATATTATGAATACAGTAATGGTGGGTAACGAATCGCAATCAATGCCTTTCGTTTTCTTTGAAGAAGGAAACTACCCTATACTCCATGCCCACTTTGAAGTATCGATCAGAAATTTTATAAGCTGAATGAAATACAACTTGTACAGTAATTTTCCAGAATGGGAACTAAGTATCTAGTCCATATTTAATAAGCAAATTTGATAAAGGTCGGTAGATATATTATTGCCGTTGGTTTATCATTTCACATAAATGATAGTTTCCTTGCGAGTTGAATTCACAATATTTGTACAACCATGAAAATGATAACTCTGAGCCGAAGCGACATAATTATATTTATTAGGAACAGTTTTTCATTTCTTATTCATTCTAGTAACAAAAACCTGATTATATTCCTCACCTATGTCTCTCAATAATATAATATTTATAATAACCATAATTTCCATTATTAAATATGTACACCACATATGTTATTCAAAAATCTCTCTAGACGATGCGATCAAATTAATTGAAGATATAACTTAAGTACGCAGTGGTCAAGTATTATGACGGCCTTGGAAGTTCAAATAGGGGAATTATTATCGACAGTAATGAGGATTCTCAAATTCCCACGGCAAACTACTCGTTATATTTCGTTTCCCCAGAATATTTTAAGGTCATTTCCCTCTTTTCCAGCATGTCTAACGAAATGGCAATATGACACTTGAAATCTTAAGATTCTGTGATGGAATACATCATGATAAGAGACATAAAAGGTGATTAAATGTGACGAAAAAAGGAACATGGTTGTTTTCTACTTCATTACAAATAGTTCGATTTTATTCGTATCTCAAAGAGTGCTCGCGGTGGTCATGGGCGGATCCAGGGAGAAGGGACGTAGCAGCCGTTCCCAATCTCAAAGATGAATTGTGCTTGGGCCGATATTTGCTGCAATAAAGTCTGCTTATTGCTTTTAATAGCAACGACCGACGATTAATACTGGAGTGCTGAAGTTACTATTAACAAGCAAGTAAAATTCCTCCACATAAAGCTGATAATAATAATAACACTTGTATACTATTCTCTATTAGGATATGTCGTGCTACGAAGTGTATTCTCTCTACCTGGTATTCTAATTTGCCGAATTTGTTTATTTTCAGCTTATTAATATATTTAATTATTTACCAGAATACCGGTCTACTGGTAATTTTTCGGTGGTCCTACCGGGGTACTTTTATTGCTTTTTAACACTCATTGTAAAAATACCAGTACTTTTTTAAGTACCGCCCATGCCTACGCTCGAGCTCATAGAGTCCGTAAAGTCCTCCGCAGGATGACTAACGGACGGCGCGGCATTGATGACCGGTCGGTGTATTCTCCTGCTCGTCCGGGGTATACATGAGGCAGGAAAAGTGGACGGCAGTCGCTATGGCGTTGAAAGAAGAATTCGTTATTGGCTGCATGAACCCCGAAAAAGAAGCTCGAAATCCTTAAACGTGCCTGGATTAAAACACGAATTCAATGTCAACGTTCCCATGGCTAAACATGGAAGGAATAAACATGCCATCAGAGAAGTTAAAGCGCTTACCTCCAATTTTGACTGCAGTCACGACCACCGACCTCGTTCTCCTCTTCACCTTAATTTCGATTAATTCTTGCCGTTAACAACCGTCGAAGTACCGGGCAAATATTTATGCCATCAATCTTTGCATGCCAAAACCCACGCTCACCACTCGTCTTTCGCTCCTAGCAACTTGAGAGAAATAACGACAACCGACACCTTGACGCGCGGGAAAAGATATACGAGTTGCCAAAAGCTAAATTTAAAAAAATACATTGCCGCTGAAAACAGGGGTCGCGTATATGTCTGGTAGATGGGTTCCGTATATTGGCAACACTAACGATGCGTAGCACACGCGCAGCAAGGGAGAAGCAGTTCAAATCCATGAGGGCAGTAAAGACATGCGGCAAGAGAGATTCAGTGGAGTTATTAAGTTGGCCTGGCCTTTGAGCCTACCGTCCAGTTCAGTGCCAGTAGAGCTCATGTGCAGCAAGGGAGAAGCAGTTCAAATCCATGCGAACACAATTTCTGAATCCCAATGGTGCGATGTGGCTTCCGGGAGTGAATTTGGGGGTGTGAAGTCGGAGATTTTGCTGTACTTACTATCGGATTTTTTCTAGCCTAAGTAAAAAAGTCTTTATGATCAAGGATTCAACGGTCGTTGATAGAAGACTATCGGCAGCATTTGATGCTTAATGTAACGGAATTTTCAAGTATAACTGTTTTGAAGAGGACTTTGTCTGGTACATAATTGTTCACCTACGCCTATTATAATTTTATTCTTGCGATTAGCAGTGAAGAAATTATTTTTATTAGCATTGTAACAATGCTTTTTTGCATCGTTTGCCTCATTGTTCGCTGAAAGTCAACAACTTCCGTGAGGGTAATTATTTAATCAAAAAGCATTTAATCGCTTTAACTCACGTATTGGTCTATTTAAAATACATTCGTTGAGAAAAACACGGAGATTGCAGGGATGTCACGGAAGGAATCATCGCGTCGAGTGTTGTGATTGTGAAGTTGTGTGACACACCTACTTTATGCTAACTATATGGAAGAGTTAATGTTTGCATTTTTATACCATTAGCGTGTTATTTCAAACAACTTTGCGTTTATATGACTTGGACAAAATGTACTGGATTAGTGTTAATTTGTGATATACCATAGAAGGTATGAAGATTTTCTCGTGTTAAAATGAAATTTTTGTAGTTTTACGATGAACAATTCATTGGATTTTTCCTTATTTCATGCAATTATTCTTTTTATTTGCCCCTTTATTATTAATTATTATTAATTATTAAATTAAGAGTATGCAGGGATCATTTGATCAACGCCACGAAAATCTTCGAACCTACACAACTTCCACACATCCAATTTTTTAGCCTAGATCCCATTTTTTGGCAATGATCCCAATTTATTTTAGCCTAGTTCTCAAGTATTTTTTTACCCCATATCCCAATTTTATTTTAGCCCCGATCCCAATTTGCTTGGCCCATATCCCAATTATTTGCCCAGATCTTAATATCTTTAGCCCATATGTCATTTTTTTAGCCAATATCACAATTTACGGCCTACATACAAATTTTAGCCCAGATCTCAATTTTTGAACCAGATGCCAAGTTTTTTTTAAGGCCATATCACAATTTATTTGAGCCATGATCCCGATTTTTTTTAGCCCAGATCCCAATTTCTTCAGCCCAGATCAAATGTTTTTAGCTCAGATCCCAATTTCATTTTAGAGCCCTTAGCATGTAAATAATGAATGGGATCAATTCAATATTTTTTATTTATTAGTTGAACGTCATTTTATTACATAATTTTAGCACTACATTTATCTGCCCACTTACGTGCAATAAAGAAGAATGACTTGAGGAAAAGATTTAATTGGCTAGAGAACTTTTTCAGGCTTATAATGAGGTTATTCCCGGTCATTATTACAGTGGAAGTCAATTTAAGACTTTTTTCCTGATCAAGTGTCATATAAATAATGGGTGTTAATCTTGTTTTCTCTGCACATGATGAGAAACCTGTGTTTACTCCAGGAGTAATATGGCACGTGCGGGTCCAGCGGGATATGACCCTGCAGGTATGACACCACAAGTTTGCAGCAGGTAATACACTTGCAGCAGGTACCACACCACAAGTGAACTGCAGGTATGACACAAGACGTTTGCAGCAACTTTGACGTGACGAGTTCGCAGCAAGTTATAAAAAGCGTAACAAGGAGGTTTGAGTCAACCTAGCAGCAAGTCTGCAGGCTTGTCATGACAATCTTGCAGCAAACTTGCAACTTTGCTATGACAAACTTGTGGCAAGTTTTCAGCTAGTTTAACATGCTATCTGGGTCACAACTCATTCTCTGGCTTTGAAGATAACAGAAGCCATGACTCACAGTGTTTGGTGACTACGAGCTGACGAGCAGGCACGGGCTGCAAGAACCAGCAGTGCAAGACCCGGGACAACGAGGGTAGCGGCGCATAGAGGAGCGCCCCACTTGGCCACGCCGAGAAGCAGGCGCAGCGAAGAGGCCATTTCGTCAGTCATTGTGGCTGTCTGCTCAAACCAGATCATGGGGAAGAAAGCCATCGGCACACCCTCGTACATGCTGCAAACAGATGTGAGAGACACTCGATTGTTGGTCAGGCAAATTCAGGCAAGATACGACGGTAGATTTGGAGGAAAACTTTTACCATTAACATACTGAAAGGCGCTGAAAGAAATGAATACATACTCTAAATTTGCAAATCATTTTTTAAGCATACCATGTGATTGTTTGCCTGTAGAGACTGCATAAAAAAGTAAAAGGTGAGAGAAAATGGTAGATATTTTTAACATGAAAATATAGGCTTATGTCAGTAATGAGCTAGCTGTTCTTAAGGGTTTAAAGTAGGTACTTCCAAAGGAAGAGCTTGCATCCTCTCAAAGCTGTTCCATTTTCACATTCCTGCACATGCCTTTGCTTTGCTAGTGCCATTGAATCTCCAGGTCGGCTGCGACGGTGTGGTGTGGCCTATCCCAGTCTTGCACGTCCCTTGACTAAATTCTGGGTTACCGGATTATCGACAGAAATTGATTAAAAAAGAGAGGTATTTTCTTGAATGGATAGGTATAGGAATTAGTTTTTTCTCCAAGCGATAAATGATATTAATAAATGCTAGACAGAACTTGGTATAGGTAAGCGATTTTTTTTTGTCAACGGCTGATATCCTAACAGCCCCTGCCACATGCCTTTTGAGACAGTTTGAGGGGTAGGTTTGTAGATATAGACTACTCCTGGCACAGCATTCCAGTCACTGAGGGATGCTTCACACACCATGCAGGGCACCGTTGTTTTCTTCACCATCATTGATTTTGAGCGTCATACATGGTAAATTGAAGTAGTTTCCAATTCAAGATGATGACCAAAATGGACAGAAATTACAGTCGTACACTTAATCCTCACCTCAGTATAAAGTGCCTATAAGTTCTCTGATTTGATGAAGTGAAGGAATAAAATGTAATTTAAGAGTTTTTGTACTGACTCGAATATTGAACGACTCATGCCATTTATAGACGTCATCATTTGTTTTGGAACTGTCTTCTACGCGCCAACATACCATGGCCAGGTTCAGTCTGATTCGTTTGGTCGAGAAAACCAAAATTCTTTAATAAATATGCAATAGAAATGCATAAACGGTTTAAGGAATAATCGTAAGTCAGTTAATAGAAACGGAACTCCCAAATATTCACTCGAATGAGGTTAAATAATAATTATTCTATTTTCCTTGTCGCTTAAATCGTATTTTTGGGGCCGTTTTGAAATGCGATACGGTTTATCTTCACTACGTACCGAGAATCTTGGTCGCGTACATTGAGGTATTCAATAGCAACTTCATCGCAAACGTTGGTAATAATGGCCTTTCCAAGTATATTATTAACGTAAAAACATCAAAGTATATGCTTTCAAAGTATATTTCGCACATAAATGTTGAATTTTACGGTATTTTTTGCAATTTTTTGTCAATGCTCTCGTTCTTTGATACATATATTAATTATTTTCGCCCCAAGCACAATCGACGCATTGTCTTTCCGATCTCCGGGAAATGGTTTATCTCCATCTTTTGTTCCGTATTTCAGGACTTTTTTTTCGCAAAAAATGAATCCCTCCTTCGAAAATCTGTTTCAATGTCGCGGTATTGAGACAAGTTCAGGTACCCGGAAAGGCCTTTTTTCGCATTTGCATCGGATTTTCGGATATTTTAAATGACGGATTTCAAGAAAAATATTAAAAAACGTAGGCATTTCACTCAGAAATGAACACCGAATGATCCACGCCAACCAAGAAAGACCGGACTTTCTTGACCACCAAATTGACCCCCCCCCCTTCGAAGTGTGGTTATACACTGCGCTGAAACTGAGACTGCTTACAGACCTTCGAGTATTTTGTAGTTGCATCGGGATTACTTATGGAATAGTGGCTATTCCCTAAATAGGACCGTAATTACGGCCGCACTTCACTTCACCATCGTCGCCTCGCCGAAATTTTCCAAACTATCGCCATGAATTTCAAGGGATCTTTATCAGCCATCTTGAACTGCTACAAAGCAGTTTGCATGGTGCACAAATGAGTTCCAAAAGGGTGTCCGACTGATACATATCAGTTCCAAAGTTAATTCCAAATGAGTTCCAAAGGTTGAAAATTAGTTCCATAGCAGTTACCAATGGAAATCCAAAGCAGTTCAACATGTGTTACAATTGAGTTGATGACATGGTAGGACGCTATGACGTCATGAACTGCTGTGTACCGTGTTTCAATTCCACAGCAGTTCGAAAGCACACACAAATCAGTGGTTACAAAGCAGAGACATGACAGTTCCAAATGGCTTACACTGACAAAATTTTTCCCTGTGGATATTCCATTTTTTTCATTGATAAATGACATAAATGCATTGAGCAGTCCTGAAGTCCCAGTGGGCACGACCCACTCTGCATCTATTACGCTAAGTGTATGCACATGGCGAATGCACTATAGTTCAGTATGAGCTCTGTATCAATTTTTGTTTTTTCCTTCATAGCCAAGTGGTGTCATGGCGCTGGAACGTCATTTTAATATTAACATAAGAAATATTAGTCAAATAACACTTCTTTCAATTTTGTTGCCTCAAAATTTATATTTTTTACATTCAAAACCAAAACAAAAAAATTGTAATAAAAGCTACATAATAACTTGTGATAAAAAACACATAGTAATATTTCACTTCAAAAAAAAGTAAAGGAAAGTGATTTTACGGCACTGCTAATTTGACCATGACTTCATTGGCTATGGCCATTTAAAATATCACTAATTCCCCATCATGCAGTTTCACCTCATATCCCTGCCATCACACAAGCGTGTGTTTCAGTATCACATTTTAAAGACCTATTTATGTAATGAGAATACTACATTTGAAGCAGATTACTGATATGCTGTAGTAGCAAGAAATAAAATCCATAATCCACCCATTAATTCTATTGCAGCAAATAGTCACTGAATAAGCAGTTAATTACGGCTTACCCATAACAAAATGGCCATTGGTGAACTGAAAACGATTGTTAATCGGGGAGCATTTTCGTAAGGAGGTTGCTTACTTGCTTTATTGCCAATGCTTTCCCATGTTCTGCAACCCATTTAAAAACAAATGAGATATTACGTAACCAATGCACTTTTTATAATAGACTTTACTCGCGTGCATAGAATGAAATATTATAGCTCACAGTTTAAATGTTACTTTGAATTCATACCCCTGTTCGGTATTCAGGTGAGTTCTAAGTCTGATCATCTGTGAGACAAAACTAGGTTCAAGTGAGTCAGATGGTATGGAAGGAAAAAGCAACTTAAATTCGGGATATAAGTAATTGAACGAACTACGGCCTTGAAACAGATGAAAGAAAATTAATTCCCCAGGTCCGTACTCTTTGGTGGGCAGAGCGGGGTGAGAAGTTACAATGCTATCGAGGAGAGTAATGAACGAAAACAAAACACTAACAGATTATGCAAACGCGAAACTCACTCACGCACCTCGCGGATTTGCTCCAAGGAACAAATGTCCCCGTGGGACACACGCACTCACTCACTCACACAGGTTTGTGAAGCTCTCGCTTACGACAGTGGGAACGAAACCCTAGGGCGGGCTCGCGGGGACACACTCCTGGGGCAGGGACTGTAAGCGCTAGCTTTTCTCCTCTGCACCCAGAAGGGGAAGGACGGAAGGAGCAAGGAAAGGAGGCGCCGCCGCGATGAGAGCCCGACGACGTCTCCAGGGGAAGGATAGGAAAGGAAGGGAGGGTAAGAGGAATCCCGCACCGTCACAAGTCGGGCGGGCCCTACTAACAGCGAAACCGAGCTTACGCAATTAATATGCTACCAATCCTAGTAGATTTTCCTATGAGGAAGAAAAATCTATCGATCGAATCGGTAGATTCTCGCTTACGACAGTGACCGCCAAACACACGGGAGTTGGGAAAGGTGGAAAGGTAATAAGTGCCCGAGAAGTATCTCCTGACACCAGGTGTTTCTTCTGCCAAGCAGGCCTCCTCAAAGGAGAATGTTCAAGAAGATTGATATATTGAGCCTAGTAATGATCGTTGATGGATAACATGGAAAGGTTGATGTTATCGGTCGAACGTCAGTGCTTAAATTCGGGATGAGAATGATTATAAATTTACCCGCTTTGTGGAGTATTAAAGGAAAGTAAATAATAATATGTCAAGCAAACCACCACCTAGTGCTCCATGATGTAACTGCTATGTATCTCCGAGAGTATATAGATACCAGAATTCAATTTACACAACTATCACAATCGTCTTCAAACATCAAACAAAACCCCTTTTAGACAGACCTTCATATTTCATTTTCCCTCCTCCATCTCCACTCTACATTGACATGACCTACAATTTTTGAAATTATCAATAAAATATGTACAGAGGTCTTCAAATCAATTTTAATTTTTTAAACTCATTTCCTTACCAAAGGCACTAAGAAAAATAGAACATTCTTAAATTTCAGTCAAATAAAAGTCACAATACGAGTCAAAATTTTTAATTGACCCACAATCCCAGATCCAGCCGAAAGCTTCTTTGCATAGCTTGTCATGATGTTAATTCTCCCTGATCACCCCTTTCCCATCATTAGTAAAATAAAATTATAACTAATAAAAAAATTAAAATTCTCCCTAATAACCACTTTCACACCATTCCTTGCTGCATCAACAATAATTTTCTTACCTAACGTGTTTGATTGGTTGCATCAATATATTTATTTGCAGTCGTGCAGCAACATCCATTGGAATGCCTGTTTTCTGCAATAAAGAAAATTTATTGTCACATTAGAAGTATATGCATATACTACAAGTTAATATCCCCACATTTTACCTTATGCAAGAGTCATACCGCAAAATTTTTCAAACATCATTGCACACATTGGAGACCTGCAATTAGGCAAACAGCAATAATAATAATTCATGGGGAAATAATTCCCAAGCTCGGCTGTGGAAAATAGAATTTGAGCCTTGCAGCCACTGTGAACCTATCTCTCTCAGCAATTTACCGCAATGAGGATGGCGTGCCATATTATGGATTCCCCAGACATGCACATCCTTATGACAGTCTGCAGCACTTCGCCTTTGCCACTACTCACGCACTCAAAGCCCTATACCAAAGCCAAAGCCGTACTTTGCTGGTGATGCGATGACTTGACGCTCAACAAATGCATTCGTCTCACTAACTGGTGGTACGGTTGTATCCTGGATTTCTTAACTACAAAGGTCAGTCGCATTGTCAAAAACTGAAGCAGAGTTTATTGCTGCTAGGCAGTGAAGGAGCGAAGGAATTTGTGTGGCTTACTCGATTTTTGCATGAAATCAGTGAAAAGGAACAGTGTATCATCTCTGTTTTTTTTATAATGCAAGTTATTTCAAAAGGGTGATATTAATGTTGAGTTTCTTTCACCCCAAGAACAGTTGGGGATTATTCACTAAACCTCTCAGCCCAATAATTTTTAAGACAATATGTGCCAAGATTGGACTGAGCTATTGATTGTAGCTGAGTGTGTTGTAATAATTTGTGTGCCAAGCTTGTACTTAGTGATTTATTGAGACAGAGTGTGCTGTTATATTTAAAATGGTCCAGTCTAGGGGGTACTATTGAATTTAAAATAACCCTCACCATTCATGGGTGCATGGCGCCAACTACCGCACCTGATTGCAACCTTGTGGTGCTGCCACCAGTGGCATATATGCTTACTGCCAGCCACCTTTAGTTTTCTGTTTGTAACCAGGCGTTTCTTTAGTCTATATGTGTGTGCTTTTTTATTTCGGTTCCACTAAAAGTTGTTATTCATTAGTTACTTTTGGGTCCAAGTCTTCTAATTAACAGTAACCACAAAAACATCATGGAATTAGCAACATAGAGACAGAGGACCAAACGTTTAGTGAAATGATAAAGAAGACACTGGCAAGGATGGCAAAGAAAGAAAAAGATGGTGGTAATTTTTCTGAGACTATGCCCAACACTACCTCAGACCCTGAAACTGAAGAGAAAAACATGGAAAAAGATTTTCAAATTAGACTCAACCCTCACCCAGTGGGACTCAGCCCTTGTGTTACTTATAGAGAAGAAACTAAAAGAAAGATTCCAAATTGATTTGGCTAGCTGACTTAAAGAAAGTACATATTTGACAATATGTATTGAAATTTGATGCTTAGAATAATGAAAGTGTTATATATGTAGTTGCGTATTTGACTATGGTGGACGGGAAGGAATTCTGGGAAGGGGGACCACCAAAAAAGAGAGAATTCCAAGATGGCCGAGTGTGTCAAAGCTATGTTTTGATAGTTGTATAACTTAACATTTGTGAATACTATTCCTGATCCTGAAATGGTATTCCTTATCATTTGAACTCAGTTACGGATATAACAGAAGGAAATTGGAGTGCTTTAAACTGAAAGGAGAGTCACCTACAGTTTACATTAAGGCCAATTAGTGGTGATAAAATCAGGATCAAAGTGTGAAGAAGCAAGAATTAGGAAAGGAGGGAAACAAGACTGCTTTGTCACCCGTAATGTTCAATGTTTGCATTCAGAGAGACATTGATGAAGTCAAATAAAAGGCCTCAGGAGATTATATTTATACTGAAAAAAATTAGTATGCTAAGAATTTCCTATGATATAACAGTCATAGCATAGACGGAACAGGATCTAAAGAAGACTTTGTCAAATATGAGTAGAATAATGGGTAGATAACAGGCTAAAAATGAGGACAAATAAAATTAAATTCAGCATAAGAGAAGGCAAGAGTAAAATTAAAACAGGGAAACCAAAACTGGAAGAAGTCACTGAATTGTGTTATTTAGGAAGCAGAATAAGTACCTCCCTATGGTGAAAATATGGAAGAAATTATCTGCTAGCAAATTAATCATATCCCAGGCAAAGAGGCTACATAACGTGCAGTGCACCTGGAGAGGCTATTTGACACTCATACTCATTTAGGTAGTTAGGGGTGTGAGCATGTCAGTAAATTCTTATGACGGTATGCTTTCTTAACACGAAAAAATGTTGTTATGAGAGGTTTCAGAGCAATTTGATGTTGTATAATGCCTGTATTCTTCATATGTTTATACGTCGCATTGACCATTGCCAATAGCTTTGGGGTACTCACCGGTTCAACAGTGATGTAGAAGGAATGCCGTTTGGGGTCTGGGGACATGCCTTGGATGAGTGAGGCGTAGTATGGGTCAGCATGCAGGAAGTGAGGAAATGAGACAAAGGCAGGTGAGCCGTATCTGCACGACGAGGCGTTCACCACGCCCACAGGAAGGCACTGTCCTCCACAGTAGCAGCCGTTATGAGCGTCCAATGAGCCATTGTCCACAAGGTTAGGGCCACCTTCAAAGCGGTACGCTGGTACACCCATCAGCTCCAACTCACTGGCAAACGGCAGCTCTATGGACCTGGGAAAGGGCCAATCCATTCCATAGTGTTAGAGCCTGGAAATCGCAAATGCCAGCCATAGCCCATTCCAGGAGCAGGCAAGAAATGGCAATGCTGAAATGACAGGTCAATAAAGTGGAAGAGTGTATGCAATCAAGAGTGTCTCCTGGTGCTCCGTTCCAAAGAAATGGAAGAGATGTCTACGTGTGCTTCTATCGCAATCGGCAGCGTTATATACGGGGGGAGAGTGAGGAGCACATGAAAGAATGGGAAGATGCAAAAGTTAAAAACAGGGTGACCAATAAATGGGTATTATTGAATCGCATTGCGACGCAAAGGGCTAGAAATAAAGCCAACCCACAAATGCAGGGATCCACAAATAAATACTTCAAACATGCCAGCAGAGAGATTTTGATTTGTTTTAATTCTTGCATGCAATTCACGCAATGAGAACCCAATTGAAGCATAAACCACTTATTTCTCCATATGGTGTACCATTGCTTGAGGAAAGAGAAGCGAAAGGGTCTTAATATGTTGGTTTCAGCGTATTTCATATGCATAGATGATATTACCTGTTGCATGGTTCCATAAATATGGCCATCTGTAATGTTTAGTTAAATAGGGTGAGAGTGCAAGAAACAGCACTTCGAGAAGGAAAAAAAGCTAAGAGAAAATGTAGAAAAGGTAAAGGAAAGCGAAATAAATGTAAATGTATTACCCATGCAAGGAAAATTAGAAAAAAATAAGGGAAAGCAGAAATGAGATTCGAAAACCACTAAGCTCACTATGGCCAAAAGAAGTTCTTGAGAGATCGAACAAACTGATAATTTTGATAGGGCATGATAAACAGTAAAGGACCGTCAGCGCGTAACTCAAAGTCGGTAGTCGGATCACAACCTTTTTAAATGTGTGCTGACCGGGTAGTTGAAGTGCTATTGACAGGAATAACCAGAGAAAGAACATAAAAGTGACCTGCACAGATCCGATGAGAACATGGAGATGGAGTCCTTGGTGCGCCCCGGAGGCCACAGCTCACCAGCCGAGCCAACAATGTCGCCGCACTGATCCTCGTAGAAATCCGTGCGGTTGCTATAGTTCCACTCCCTCAGCCTCCCCAGCTTATTGATGTCGTCATGGCCAGTGTCCATGTTGAAGATTCCGTCGTACACAGATGAGCCGTTCCTCTGTGAAGTAAATGGAAACATAGCATTTCCTGTGGGGAAAGTTTTTGCAGAATTAAGTTTGAACAACTTCAAAGTATGTGCAGGGTTGCATTAACTCAGAGTGCATGCCGGTCAACAGGAAGCAAAGTTTCGCGCTCCAGACGTGGCAACGCTGCATTCGTTCACTGCGGCGTATTTTTTAATGCCCATATGTAATCCAAACTGCATAAAAAATAATGTATTTTCGGAAATATTGCAAATGAATTAAGAAGTGTCTCTATCAATTTTATTTTTTCTTTCGGGGTAAACTGTATGACGAGATAGTGTCTATACTTTTTTGTTATTTTACAAAAATATAAGCGTTCTAAAATTACGCAAAAGCCATTTTATTAATTTAAATTAATGTTTGCAACTTATTGTGGAAGATGAATGTGGTAAACCTAGTAGTTTTCCATGGGTTGATTTCCAAAGTTCATGAAGTTGACAAAACATCTAATTTTATGGTGCGCGGAGTCATTTATTGCACACGCGTGTCTTGATTTTTGAATGTCCATAAAATAAAATAATAAATCAGAATTGAAAATAAAATTTCCTATAAATGACGTGTTATTCATTGTTGTGGCTTGCACTGAAGTCTGGATATAAATTTGCCAAGTACAGCGGCACATCATTTTGACACCGACAGTAGGTGCTAGGAGCAACCTCACCTCAGCTAATAATTTCAAGAAGTAATTGTCAACGATGTGTTTAAATCTTTTACTCAGCGTATGGTTGACTTAATATTTGGTTTTGTTATATAACTTGCAATCGATCACAATTCATTGACTTCAACGATAATTTTAAGTTGAATAATTTTTTCGTCGCTGTGAAATTGCAATTTTAGGTATGCCTCCACTAACGAAATAATGAAGAACAATATTATTTTATCTTAAGAAAAAATTGGATCTCAAATCCATCGTGTTCAACGGGAAAACACCCCTTGTATGTAGACATAACTATGTGAGGAAATGGCATATGCAAATTCTATTAGTTTATGCTACCTTTTGTCTGGCCATTCCCTCGTACGAAGCGTCACGACCAACGACGCAAAATCCTGCGTTTCGATGGGAAAAGGGTTCAATTTTCGTTGAAGGGGACACATGTCAAACACGTTGTGGGAGATCTGCGTGGGCACCATAAGTGATGGCCATGCTGCAATTACGGATGGGCGGATCTACAGATTCTTTTGGGTCCAGATCCGCATCGGATTCTTGATTTTAGGTGTCGGATCTTCGGATATTTTCGATCCAAATGCATTTTTAATAGCCTGTTATAAAACGAAGTAACTATTAGAGTACCCCCAGGGTACATTCAACAAAAGGAATGCTATTTTGATTGTTAAACTCATTTTAATTTTTTCCTCTTTTAAAATCATTTTTGTAAGCTTTCAAGTTATTTCTTAAACTACACTATACTAATTCCTTTTGCGCCGTACGTCGGGTGGAGCCGAGGGGCATTTTCACACGCACAACACCTGACGTCGGGTATAGCTGTCGCGGATTTTTCAATACAAACGACCGGACGTCGGCTCTGGCCGACGCGAGGGAAGGGAAGTGTCCGCTGAGGTAGCAATTGTCTGCGATGCATTCAGGCCCCGTCTGAGACCCAGCTTAGCGAGTCCTTCCGGGCCACTCCCCATGCAATAAAGCCCGACCCTCCCACTCATATATGACCATCCTCACCGCAGGAGTCCATTGCATAGTAGTTACATTTTCAATAGTTTTTTCAGTGATATGTTTTATTGCATACTAATGCGTTTATATAATTTGAAATTAATTCTTAGTTTTGTTCTGTGCCCAAGCAATTTTTAAACAGAATTTTAGCGTTAAAAATAACGTAGTTTCGGACTAATAGTCTTATTACCTTATATTTACTAACTTTGTTGCTATTAATGCCAGAAACCCGTTTAAAATTCCACAATGCTTAAAAAACGTTAGTAATTCTTTTATAAGAGTAAGTAATTTAAAATCAACTACAATGTTTGGTAGAAAAAAACACTGGAGTCGCAAGAGTTTGACCGTGGATTCGTGCTATGATAGGGTTAGAGGGTGAAGTCCAGTCGTCGGAGTAAGGGACGAGTGGTAGAGCTGGGCCCCAAATCTTAGGGACGAAAACGCCCAAACAGCAACTCTCTTTCCCGAAAAAAGAGCTCCGTTGAACAGAGGGGTTTAAAATATTCTAATGCTACTCGTGGCACGAAACGTTTTTCCATCGTCGGCGCCGCGTCAGGAAAGGGACCCTTGGGAAAATTTCGCACTTTCTCGCTATTAGGGAATAAGTATGCTGAGGGAACGGTGTAATTGGGGTTTAAAATAAAGAAGAATGTGTAATTTCTTCATCCTTTCTTTTTTTCAAAATATGCAAAACATATTAATAAAATGCAGGCAACAGAGTACGGTACCAGTTGCAACAATAATGAATGACGTATGTAACTGAATAATTGCACGCCATTCACAAAAATTCTTTAAAGAAAATATTAGAAGTGACAATGTTGGCGCCTGTAACTTTTTGATTATGTGTTTCTTTAACACAATCATAAATATCACAGAATGTGCCAGCTCTAGAAAATGTTACATAAAACAGTCCATGCGAAAAAACGGGATTCTCGCATAAAATTTTATACCATTCACTCATGTACTTACAATCACTATGTGCATTTTGTTCTATTTTAATATTTTCTTTCTACCCATAGATGTCGCCATATTTCTTGAATACTTTCAACACGATAGTTTTGTTCAATCGTGGTACATGTTATCTATTAATTTCCTTACCTACGACGTTAAAGATTCTTCACTCTTGTTATATTTCATTTTTTCCTGCTTACGTTACGTTTCTTTGGTTAAATTATGGATTAAACGGGTTTTTAATTTTTTTGAAGTTCTTAAAAGAATGCGTGCAGTCGATATACCTACCTTGAGCGAGTAAACGACATGGAAAAATACAAACTTATAAGTCAGAACCATGGGTAAATAGTGAAATTTGAGATTGAGATTGTGTTTCTCATTAGATTGGTGGTGATCAAACGTTTAAAATGGTGCCTCATTTATCTCTTTGAGTGCAGTATTAACGGAGAATATACGGAATGACAGAAAAAAAACCTTTCTTTATTAATATATGGGGTGTGTGTATGATATGAAAAGGCTGAATCCGTTGGGTTTGGATAAATTATATATTTTGCATTTGGAAATGAAAATAGGTTTCCATCTTCGGATAAATTATCGACTAAATTCAAATTTTCCTCACACGCGTTTGCCCCGAATTTTCTCCCTTTCTCATCGCAAACCGACACGTGTTTCACTCGAAGATGCTTCAAAATAATTTTTTGTTTTACGAAAAAGTCTAAAATTTAGAGACGCCAGTGCAATGAATGATTCAGCGCGCCGTAAAATCAGCCGTTTTGTCAACTTCATTAACTTTGTAACTCAACCTGGGGAAAACTACTAAGTTTACAGCATTCATCTTCCCACAATAAGTTGCGGAAATTATTGGTCATGCACAATAAGATCTTTTTGTAATTTTATAAAACATAGATTGTTCTTAATAAACGAAAATGTTGAAATTGTTGCGAATGTCAATAAATAAAGTCAATCAATGCCATGTTGCCGCTTCGGGTCACTGCCACTTACTTAGCAGGGAAGGACAATCCGCTGATCCCCCGACCGCTGCTCAAGCAAATACAAGGTACTCTACCCATTTCTTGTACATTTTAAAATATTTGCTTCCTTATTTCGTTGGCAATAAAACCGTGCTTCAAGCAGTAACAGGAATTCATCTCTTATTAAGGAATTCATGAAACGTTATCCCATAACCTTACATGATAGCCTTCATTTCATGCGTCACAGTATTATGCACAGAAAGGTAAGTAACTGCTACTTCCTAAAACCGCGGTTATCGGGACATTAGATGGGGACGTTGCGATCAAAACATGCAGAGTAAAATTAATAAATAATTTTGATCATGAATTGACCTGTAATATTTCAAATCCTGCCGCGTGAACGGCGGTGAAATATACAATAATTGCCATAATATATAATAATAAACAATAATTGGCCCGGAATAAATATACAGGTAATAATTATTTTGTAGTAGGATGTATATTTGTTGCGTAATTCCGTTTATAATGCCTTTTTGGAGCTTATTTTTAAGTATGAACGCCGATGGTAATGTTCCATCGCTAATTAATATGCAAACGCATTATGCTGTTCCGCGGTCTACTGCGCTCAATCGCTCAATATTATTTTATTCGCTGCTTAATTGCTTTGGTTTTATATTGATGGTATTGCATATCTCCACCATTCGGTTTGTGCCGTTAATTCAATACAAAAATATAATTCCGGAATCTGTGATACGTGATAAAATATCGTGTTAATGTTCCCTCCCAATGGCATTTCGCATTCGCTGCTTAATTGCTATTGTATATCTCAATAATTCAGGTTTTGCCGTAAATTCAATGCAAATGCCGGAATATGTCCTTGATTTCGGCCGTCACCTCAAGGGGGAAAACATTGAGTACTTAACATAATTCGGCACTGCGCCCACAGTTATGAAAAAGTAATACCTTTTTATTTGATTCGGAAAAATTATTCCTCTTTGTCTCATTTACTCCAACTTAATAAAAATCGGGAGTGTAAGAGGAATTCGTTCTTGTACCATAATTGTAAGAAATTAAGATCTAGCCGTAATTGTGAATATTAAGCCTTATATTCATTAACATAGCCGAAGCTTTCCTACTAGTCCTGTCTCGTCTTGCCTCAGTATTGCGTTAAACTGTGGGCTCACGCAAGTAAATTCTATTTTATTAGCTATGAAGGTGTTCAATAATTACTTCCCGGACGATCATAAACTCCATTCATTCCTTACCCATTTCGACATAACTTGCTAATTTTATTCAATCCTCTCTGACCGCATCCTCCTTACCTCACCCAAACTTCCACGATTTTTACTACACCTCCAGTACTTCACTTCCAGTGTCCCACAAGCTGTAATCTTTTCCCCTATCCTATTCAAAGTCTATATCAACGACGCACCCTCTCCCCCGAATATGGAAACCTACCTCTACGCCGACGACCTTGACATAAGTTTGAAGTCCTTCAACCCAGTCTGGGCCGCGGACTGGATCCAAGATAACCTCAACAATGTTGAAGATTGAATAAAGACGTGGAAGCTAAAGCTTAACCCATCAAAATGCAGTTCGCACGAAAAACCAAATGTTAGCTGACGACACCAATCAACATCGGTAATACCAGAATAAACCGCAGCACCACTCCCAAATTCCTGGGAGTAAAGTGGATGAAAAGCCCCCGTGGAGTGCAAACAACACAACGGCGGCTAGTAAAAGGGTTGAGGGGGCAGCTGCAGCAACACACCCATTACTGAAAGCCCGCACTTCGCTCTGTAGTGACCCGGAGTTGGAGGATTTCCATTTCCAAAATATGCATAAATATTTTGTTGTGCGACGTCTTAGAATAGCCAGCTATGACAAACTATGCCTCAGGATTTGCACATTTTCACTTTGTAGGACGCCTAACCTTCCTCTTCCCCTTTCTTTCCCCTTCCTCTTGGACGAAAACATCCTGGTTCCACTTTCCTACATAATGGCACAGTTGAGATGCTATTGGCACTCAGGCACTCAGGACGCACTCAGGAGCTCACTCAGTAATTCATACTGTCACGGGTCACTCGTAGCGGTCAGGCAGCAATGTAGCCGCCAGTTGGAGTCGAAGCACCGGCCGTATGGCCCGTGCGTCCTAAGCGCCTCGCTATCCATCCGTGCCATCACCAGCAGCTCCTCTCCCTCCCTAGACTTTGGTAATGTTATAAATTTGGGCTATTCTGGACGCACATATTCACTATTACTCCATGCCTTTTACTTGAATTGATTTGGAAATTGGGTTTAAAGGAAAAAAACTTTGGGTTAAAAACTTTTAATACTTGTGTGTGATTATTCGTTTCCCGACACCAAGGGCAAGAACCCACACATAATTCGAAGCGTGCGGCCCGCGACACTTTTATAGGTGGCGGGCCGCGCACCCTTTACAGCTCTATATACAAAGAAAACCTTATAGACGTTGATGCTCCGGCCGCTCCTTATATATTGATACCCCGCAAGGGGCTGAATAGCAATCATAGACGTTCAAATACTCACAGTCATAGAGAACAAGACACTAAGGGCAATCATAGAAGCACCAGGGTACGTCCGTGAAACGAAAACCTAAAAATTCAAACACAAACAAAATGCCTACATAATATCACAAATTGTATTGCACAATCTTTAAACTGAACACAAAATATACTACTGCAGATACTCCGGAACTACAAAAAACCACTCTTCAAGTACAATAGACCGAAAACGTCAATAATGCATCCTACACAATAATGCACGAAAAATAACCGCATAACACAAAAACGCCAAAATTGCATTTAACTCGGAAACTAGCAATAGCTGAATATTGAGATAATAACTGCCCATCACAATTAACAGAACAACGTAGTGCAGCGAGGTCTCCCAAATCAACCAAGTGGTTGAGTAGCACGGAGGAAAACACTCTTCCGGCATGAAGGCCGTCCATTGCATGCAAATGCAATCAGCGCGTCGAAGACTGTCAGCCAGAAACGAAAACTGCTCTTCGACAAGGACAAGATTCGCTCCGAGAGGAGCGCAAGCGACGACAGATCGGAACGGAACGCATTTAGAATGAATGCTTCACAGAAATTGCAAGTCTAGTATCACAAGTTTCTCAATCGGCGGCAATTTAAATTTTGGAAAGTCACTTGGTTCGCGAGCACCAATGCGCGAAGATTTAAATTGAGAGTCATTCCAGGGTTAGTATATTAAAAATTAAAGCAAAGAACCAAAAAGTAAAGTCAAAAAATCAAAATGCAAAAACATTGCTACTTGCAATTAAAAAGGCAATAAAATTATTTAAGAAAAAGATGACAAATTATAAAATCTGTACAAAATAAATCTTCAAATTTAATTTTCAACGTATCATGTTTTTAATTTAGTGCTAAAAATTTCTGCTAACACAAACAACACACTACATGCACAATGCTATCATATGTGCGCAATATTTATTGCTATTTTAATGTAATTATAATGTACCGCTGGTAGAGGAGAGCTTGGATCACCGGAACGGCGCGCTGCGGCGCTTCGAATGATGTCAGGATTCACAAAATATACCACTCACTTGCGAGCGTCAATGGAAAAAGACATCTGCAGTCAAATTCCGACTACAAATTACTATTTCATTCCAAAATACCACGGCTGTGGTGAGTTGTTGCGATGAAAAGTTTAGCGATTCGAATACGTTAGGCGAGTTGGGACGGGAATCTTTACAGGCGCATAGAGCATTATTTATGCTGAATTTACTAATTAAATTCGGGGAGGAGTTTTTCTCAGATGACGTAAAACATCCTATGGTTACCGTTGTATAACGGTAAACGTCATCACGTACATGTAATAAGAAAAATAGACTACAAAGGAAAGATATTTCAAAAGTTATACTTTGCTCGTACTACCAGGAATAACAACGTTGTCTAGATTAATAAACTCATTAGCGTTAATCGCTAGAACGACTCAATGTATTCTTATATTCGTTCCATTTTTCTAACTATGCATTGATTTACCATAGGAATAACTAACCGTTGGCACGTTTGCTTCAATGTGCATGTATTTTTTGTTACCACACGTAATATTTTAATGACAGTGTGCATGTTGCATTGCGGTGGTTGGTCATCCCCTGCCAAAACCCCGTTAAGGTGGCTATACGGTGTATGATGCACAGATGTGTTATAAATCTCCATTTGGTATTTGAAGTACGCAGCCCGATTATCACTCACATCTCCCTCATGAAATTGCCAAGACCTTCAGCCAACTGCTCGTGAAGGGAATACACACCGTGTAAAACCACCCGAATCTGTCGAAGGGGATGTCCACGTTGGCGAGGGCGGGCAGCGTCTCGGCCACGGCGATCAGGGGGTCCTCGTATCCCTCGAAGAGCAGCTGTCCCACCGTCTTCGTCACCGTGAAGCTCTCGAAGCGATTCATGAAGTAGGAGAGGGGTGACTGCACGAAGAAGCCCCAATGGCGAGTCACGAACGCCGCAGTCTGCAACGGACACACACTCCTCAAAATCAACAGCCACAGATGACGACAGACAAAAGCAGCATCGGCAGCATGCATCACGCGAGCACACTCATTTTGCGATCTCTCCAATCAAAGTGAGAGCCCGTTCCACGCGACCATTTGCCGCGATGGCTCAAAGGACGGAATCTCCATCCCTAACACTTCCCCTTTCCCGTCGCCTATGCCTCTCAGTCAATCAGAACGCACGGCCGCCAACAGCGAGTGTATCGCTATGTTTTGCTTTTTTGGGGAATGACAGCTGTTGAGTTGAGAAAGCGATGGGATATGCGGTGAAAAAGGATCGGTCGTGCGATTGAAAAAAGGATGCGTCAAGCGACCACATATTTGGTCCGTGAATAGCAATCACTCGGTCTATCACTCTGAGGGACGGGAAGAATTACCTGGTGATTCAGAGCCGTAGATGCTTCGAATATTAAAAAAAATATCATTTGCATGACGACTTGAGAAAGAATGCAATTAAAACATGAAAAAAGCTATTTTAATCTGGGAATAGGTACCATTGAAATTAAAGTCTGGAATGAAAACGATAAAACAATCATTGACATTGGCGAGGAAGGGCGGTTCCCGCGGTGTTACATTCCAAATTCTCCGTGGGAATCTTTTGTCTGTCATTAAAGCGCAACCGATGCGGCAGTACACACAAAATGGAGAAATTAAAGAGAATAAATATTACACTTTAATATATTTTCATTAACTCTTCAATCATCTCATATCAGCCATCCCAGTAATTGTTGTGTCAAATTAACCAATGAATATTCCTTTAGAATCGAACCTATTAACGGCAACTAACGGACGGAAATAATATTCGTGTCATTCAGGCAATCGGAGATAACCCCCTAACATAATTCGAACCTGTAATGCATTAGATTTGGTAAATCTCTCTCTCACACCTGCGCCACCGGGTTGCGGATGGGCGATGGGCCTATATAGTAGAGGTGCAATCGAAAGCAGGTTTCGTCGAATAAGCAGCCGTGGACCAAAGGCATCAGTGTTGGGCTATCCCTGGGTATTGTAGGCCAATGAAATAATACAGATGACTAATAAGATGCCGTGACTGTGCTTGGTTAGGCAATAGTTACGCTTACCCAGAGGAGAGAGCAGAAGCTCAACTTCATATGAGTGAAGGTTGAGACTGCAATCGTGACGAATTTTACAATAACATCACTGCATGCCTGAATGCAATTACTTAAACAGCTTTAGTACTACAGCAATGGGAAGCAAAGAGGAACAGCAGCGTGAGTATCTCGAAGACTGGCAACAACACAAACTATCTATATCTATATACTATAAAGCCCCTTAACGACCACTCACTCACTCACTCACTCACCCATACAATACCACTCACTCACTCACACATACATGTATGGGGTGAGCGAGATGGGATACGACAAAAAGTCTAATGAAGACCCCCTCTTAAATTGTCTGAAACCCAAGGAAAAATTATGAAAACAATAAATTTCCAATTATTTATCTGTCTATTCAATTAAAATTGAGTATGGGGATTAGTTCAAAAAATGGCCACCAAAACCCAATGGCGGCGCGGCGATCAGATACATTTAAACATCATGGCAACATATTTCTTTATGCAAGCAGAAGGAGCAAAGTTGGAAAAGAAGATGGAGGATTTAAAACTAAAAGATAGATAAAGTAATTAAAACGAAAATATGAAGAAGATAAGGTAGGAAATTTATAAAGTAATTTTTGAAAATTCTATTTCTTAATATCTTCTTTCCATACGAACAAAAATTTATTTACAACAAAGATGTTTATTCAAACGAAAAGAGGAGAATTATAAGGCCCGTCCATTCTCCGTAGTAGTATATGGAATGCACTCAAAGAAAGAAACCTTTTAGTACACCTCTTGCAGAGCCCATCGATTGCATAATAAGAGTCATTCGTATCAATGTTTATTAATTTTACTTTCTGGTGATTATTATCTATCACTGTTATATATATTATCCAGGTATAAAAGTGAGTGAGACCATATTGCATCCACACGCTTGCCGCGTCGCCGTACTCTCCGCCGCCGCCGGCCAGAACCGGAGTCGACCGCACGCTCGAAAAAATATTTAAAATTCGGGGTTGCTAGTTGGTGCAAGGTTTTACTTTAGATCCACAATGTAGAAGCTTCATAGAACTACGTGGTATCAGTCACTTGGCGGAAGTCCGGGGTAATGTCTACTTTTTCTCTACGTTTATGCAAGAAAAATAGCTGAAAACAGGCTCCACCATTTTGTAAGATATGAAACAAAATCTTTAAAAACACTCCAAATTGAAGAAAAAGAATTTTTCTTAATATGGTATAACATATTTGTAAATGAAACTATCCATGAAACCACTGCACGAGGATAAAGTCGGCAATTTTCAAGAAAAATCGAGGGTGGTCGTTTTTCGCTAAATTTGTTCAACTTTGACCTCACATATATTTCTAACGTGAAAACGCAGGAAAAAATAATCTGGAAAGTTATGCACAAATTATTTGAGAATATGTATGCGAAGTTTCAACTTCCTAGCTGAAAAAAATCGTTTTTTTGGTTTTGGCCAGCTTTTTTCCTTTCTAGCCCACTGTGCGATGGTTAGATCTCTGCATTTCTTCAATAGTTAACAAGTGCACATAATGCCATTTTTAAAAGAAGATTCGTGCTGTTCACTGTAGTTCCTGTGTTGTTGCCGATACACGATTGCAGTCGAAAGATTTATATGCAAACCTTCTATAAAGTATAGGTAGGTAAAAATGATTTTATTTTCATTGATTGTGATAGCGTTAACGTTTTATTTTTTTACGTTCTTTTTCCGTTAATATTCTTTTTAATGTGCAATTTTATTCGTGAGCTGGTGCATCAAAGGCAGTGAATAACAGAATATGGAGGATAAGTGCAATTGTAGGACCTCAGATACCCAGCACTGACTTTTTAGTCGATCTCTCTCGCCTAATACTCACTAAAAACGCCTTCTCCTTCAACGATACACATTATTTGCAAATCAAAGGTTGCGCCATGGGAAGCAGATTTAGCCCTTCATGCGCAAATTTATTTCTTGGTCTCCTTGAAGAATCCTTCCTATCATCCTACCCACTTCAACCCTCACTTTGGCTTCGCTATATAGATGATATTTTCCTTCTCTGACCTCATGGAGAAGACTCACTGAGCTCTATCATTTCAGCACTCAATGAATTCTCCGAACTATCCTTTACTTCTAACCACTCCCCCTCCCGAATAACATTTCTCGACGTTACCATTTTCCTATAAAATAAAAATTCCATCACTTCAGTCCAAATTAAACCTACTAACAAACAACAATATCTTCACTTCAACAGCTGTCACCCCTCACATACTAAACAATCCCTTCCTTACTCTCTCTCAGTAAGAGGCCACAAAATTTGCAGTAATCCTGAATCCTTGGACATTTTTATTAATAGTCTTCACCACTTCCTTCTTCGTAGAGGATATCCTGAGAACCTTCTACGCAAGAAAATCCTGCACAATACTTACAAACCCAAAATTCATACCAAGAAACAACCCACATATCTCTCCCTTTCCACCACATACTTCCAGGGCGTGCAGGCTTTGAACAGAATGATCAAAAGCCTTTTTCCGATTCTTTCTAACAACGTCACTACTGGAAAAATCTTCTCTAGCTGTCCATCATTATCCCTCCGTCGGCCACCAAATCTGTCTTCCATTCTCAAAACTACTAAACCACTCTCAAGGTTCACCACCCGTACTAGCTCTTTACCTATCCCTTGCCAACGACCCCGGTGCAAAGCGTGCGCTATCCTCATTACCCAGTCACTTCCTGACAAATTTCTTAATTTTCCGCTTCCATTCACTCAGTCCCCCACATGTACAACTAGTAATGTAATTTATACCCTTTTATATTCCTGCCCCGCCTTCTACATTGGTTTAACCACCACCTCACTCAACCTCCGGATTAACAACCATCGAGCTTCTTGTAAACCTACTTCCCAATCTGCTTCGCTTCCTGTCCCTACCCACGCCTTTTCCCACAATTTAGAATTTGATGATTGCTTTCACATAGGAATACTTGCCTCTCTCCCACCCTCCGCCTCACCGCTAGAATTGAAAACTCTTGAGCAGTCTTCCATATGGCTATACCAAGCTTTCAACCCGCCTGGTCTTAACATGGCCCACTGAACTTTATAGCCCTCCCCTCTTTCCCATCCCCATTCCCCACCCTCTCCCTACCACCTTCCAATCCTAATATCCTCAGCCTTTGGTAATCCTCTGTCCTCCTCCTCAGTCTCTCCTTGTCTCCTTCCCGACGAAGCCCCAAAGGGGTCGAAAATTCGAAACTAACGTCTGAGGTCTCTTTTATTAGTGTCTATGTTTTTTTTGTGGCCTATCATGGCATTTATTTATATGTTCATGAGTTGGTAAACCATCCGCTGTATTTCTTTCTCCGCTTCAGAGGCGCCGATAGGAATAATAAAGGGTGTGAGGGGCGCAACTAATACTGGCGTGTCTGGAGTGTAAGTATAGAAAACCCTCCAAGAAAGGTGCGGAGGACCTTCCCAGAAAATTTGAAGATAAATGTTTCAAAATGGTGAGTTTTACGGCTCTGCGAATAGTTAGATATGTTTTATTTGTTAGTCATCCGTACCCCATTAGTACATTAGTTCAAACATTTTTCACATTAATCTAATATATAAAATTCTCATGTCACGCTTTTTTGTTTCCAAACGCCTCTGTAACGGCTGGACGGTAGCGTTCAACGGACCGCACCCTTGGTGGACGGAGGAGAATAGCAGAGAAGGAAAGGAACCCAGACGGCACAGAATCCTCCGTATCTAATTCGTATGCAGATAGTATCCATTGACGAAAAGCGACGGAGTGGTAGTCAATGGATACTATCTGTATACGAATTAGATACGGAGGATTCTGTGCCGTCTGGGAAGGGGCTCGCTCATAGCCACCCGTCTATGACGCACTTCGACAGACTTGGATGATCTGCGTCGTAACTGCCATCTGTTGTGACCACTACGCACTTGCTGGTGTAAAGGCCGCTTTACACGGTGAATGATCATTCGAAAGATCATTCGAATGATCATTCGCAAGAAATTCATACGCTGGTATCGCTATACACGGTGAAAGATTTCGGTGAATGATTTCGGTGAAATTTCTGCGCAGAAATGGTGCGCACTGGGGCGACTATCGATAGTGTATTTCGATTCTAACGATATTTCCGACCGTTTCTCACCACATGATTTGTTTTGGAACTCGCAGACGATGGAACGCTTTGTTTACATGTGCGCTTCAGTATACTTTGGTATTGCTTTGGCTTTCGGTGGTGTATGGCGCACTGAGTAATGGGGTGAATTAAAACGGCACGTATTGACAGCGGAAAACCACTTTAATAAATCGTGCGTTTTGTAATCCTGTAACGAAGTACATAATAGGTTGTTTTCGCTGCAGAGCAAAGATGATTATGCTTCAAGATAAAGTGCTCTGTAACATGATCATAAGGGAACTTAATCTTCAAATGGCTGCCCGAGGTCTTTTCCCTTCCGATTCATTAAATTATAAAGTAAGTGAAAAGATAATTTGGGGAAAATCTGCACATTGTTACTCATTCAGAAAAATCCTATCTTATGGAGACCAGTCCCGTATTGACGCCGCAGCGTCCAGGTCCATAAAAAAGAACATAATAAGCATAAAGCAAAAGCTCCTCAAGGTTGAAGGCTGGTCAACCATGAGTTTTTATGTTTGGGGTCCCTTCGGGTACAAAGCCTTCACAATGCAGTCGAGCAAAGATCACTTTTGTGCGAGAGAAGAAAGGTAACGGGAAGAGAAAAAAGGAAGCGACCAGTTCTATTTTCGAAAGAGTGCGCTTCAGCATCCTCATACTTTCTACAATGAAGTTGGCTCAGTGTCATCTCATTGCTTGCTATGAGCAGGTGAAGAAAGTGGACTGTGATATTCATGGGCTAAATTTTAGGGTTTGCCCCTTGAATTATAGGCAACCCCAGGAGATTGTGACTTCCTAGGTGATGTCACGGCTCGTTTTGACTGGAATGTGCTCACCGAATAAACAGATATTTTGTCATTAATTGGGAGTCTCACCCCAAACTTTAGCGTTCAAATCATTAAATACAGTTTGATAATTGTAAATCAAACAAAATATAGACGCAATCGAGTAGAAAAACGACGATTTTGAACTTTAAAAATGCGGAATGTTTTTTCCAAAATACTCTTTTATGAGGAATGATGTTTGTGAATTTACTTTCTTTCAAAGTAAATAGTAATGATTTAAGCTATCGCATTACTTAATATGCTTCCAAAGTTTATATATATGATCTTAAAATTCCGAGGTGGTGCTAATGGCAAGATGGACGCCATGCGCTCATATCATTCACGGAATCATTCAAGCAAATTTGGACATGCTCGAAATTTCTTTCGGGTGAGTTCCTTGAATGATTAGAGATAGGCAATATTATTATCCCATAGGTGAGCCAAGATAACGTAGCGGCTCGTGTTGGCTGGAATGTGTTCACCGAATAAACAGATATTGTGTGATTAATTGGGACTCTGATCCGAAACTTTAGCGCTCAAATCATGAATTATAGTTTAATAATTGTAAATTATACAAAATATAGACGCAATCGAGGAGAAAAACGACGTTTTTATTCATTAGCTATCCGAAATTTTATTTCCAAATTACTGACTTTAGACAGTTGATATTTGTGAATTTATGTTCTCTCAAAGTACATATTAGTTATTTGGGCTATTTCGTGGGTTACTATGCTTCCAAAGTTTTTATATAAAATATTAAGATTCCGAGGTGGATGCCAATGGCAAGATGGACGCCTTGCGCTCATATCATTCACGGAAATCATTCAAACAAATTAGAACAGGCCTGAAATTTCATTCGAATGATCATTCGAATGCTGGAAATTTCCGTTATACACGGTGAATGATGGTCATTCGAATGATCTTTCGAAAGATCTTTCGAATGATCATTCACCGTGTAAAGCCGCCTTAAGCTGCAGTTCAAAATACTTCTTGGTGAGCACACCTGTTGGACCGAATACGCCGCAATTTTGCAGCGTATACATGGACAGTGAACTGAGGGAGTTTTAGAGAACTGTTCATTTTCAAACCGGTTCATTTCAGTGAAAAGTTCTTTTTGTCAGTTCGGTTCTTTTTGACCTATCTAGTGGTCAAGGGCAATTGCACGCAGTTTTTATTTTTCCTCTAGGGCAGCTCTCAGGTTTACTGGACGGTTGACTCTCTCTCTCTCGAAACGACTCGTGTGTATTGAATATTTGTATCAACAGTAACTTTGTATTATTGGCAATTCTGATGACTCTGGTCTGCGCAAGGAGGTTTGGATAAACCTCCTTGGATATTCCAACGTCCTTGGGCCCGCATCAGAGTCCTCCGAGGGAGTAGTGTAGAGAAATGCCGTCCAGAGAAGTCTGGTCAGCGGCAGAGTTCTCTGGATTGTTGATAATACACTATGAGAGAGTAGTGTAGAGAACTGCCATCCAGAGGACTCTGGTCAGCAGGCGCAAGCTACACGATCTAGCGGCAGGGATATGAACAGCGTCATCTACCCGACATGTAACATCTGATGCGATGCTCAAGCGTTTTTCGCGGGAATGACATTTTAATTTTTTAATTAAATCTATCTACCATAAAGACCACTTACGACCACTCACTCACTCACTCATACAAATGTTTGGGGTGAACGAGACGAGATACGACAAAAAGTCTTATGAAAACCCCCTCTAAAATTATCTGAAACCCTAGGAAAAATTATGAAAACAATAAATTTCCAATTATTTATCCGTCTATTCAATTAAAATTGAATATGGGGATTAGTTCAAAAAATTGCCACCAAATTCCAATGGCGGCGCGGCAGTCATATAAGCAAACAATCATAGCAACATATTTGCTTATGCAAACAAGAGAAGCTTAATTGGAAAGAAGATAAAGGATTTAAAACTAAAAACTGATAAGGAAGGAAATTAAGAAAGTAACATTTAAAGTGTCTATTTCTTTGCGTCTTCTTTCCGTTTGTCTGTTTAAATCAAAGCGCATTCAAATGAAAAGCGGAGAAATATAAGGTAGGAAATTAGCTGTTGTTTTTGATATATTACATCGAAAGTGTGGTGGTTATTAATTTCAAAGTTAAAAAGTGCACTAAATGCCAATTTAAAAATATGATCCGTGCTATTGACTATAGTTCGTATCTTGTTGGCGATACACGATTGTAGTAGAAAGACTTTTAAACAAGTCTTACATAATATAGGTAGGTAAAAATGATTTTATTTTTTCATTTTTTGTGATGGTGATAACTTTTTATTTTTGTTTACGTTCTTTTTTCCGTTAATGTCCATTTTAATGCACAATGTTATCCGTGAGCTGCAGGAGTGAATAGGCAGTGAATAATACAATATGGAAGATAAGTGCAAATTAAGGTATTTCTTATTCAATTATTTGTCTTGCGAAAATCACGTTTCCTTGAGTGACTAAGTTATTCAACTGTGAAAATTATCGAAATCTTGACATTCACAATGTCTTGTACAACGAAGGCTGTGATCCGTTACTCACCAGAGATTTATTGCGCATTGCGTTGGATATTAAAGCTGAGATCTTTGTGTATCCCGATTCATTAAAACTTTAAATAGAGGTATTTCTGAAGTGAAATCATTCGTGATCACGATAAATAATATTTCGATAAAATTCGTCATACTAGCCCCAATTCATGCTAAGGCGCATTTGTTTCTAGATATTGATATTCAGTCCCTAAGTAATTCGCTTACGAAGGGGAATAGCTGTTACATCTTATTCGTATATCAAGAATTTGGTTGAGTTTTGTGGAAAATAATTAATAAACGTGTTTTTCATTGTAATACGTCAAGTCGTTATGTTATGATATTACGTATGCATTGGGTGTTACTGTGGAACATGGTCTCAACGTTTTTTGTATTTGAATTGAATAAGTTAGAGAAACTCGTAGAAATTTATTTTACTTTTTTAGCCCCTCAGAAAAACGTTTCTCTTTATAAATATTTACATTCATATTGTAGCCTACGTACCATGCGCTCGTTTTACGTGAAAGTGGAAATATTGCTTATACCTAAGCTAGCCAGCTACTCGATAGCCGTACTCCAGACATTGTAAACTTTCAGTAGAGGCGGTGTGGCATTTTTTAGTGTTTACCCCCCCCCCAAATTTCTGGTACCCCCCCCCGCCCAGAAATTCCTCGAACTTCCTCCGAACTTATCCGCAGAACTTCTCCCGCTAAGGTCCTGTAGCAAAAGGCCCTGTCTAGCAAAATCCTGTCTCCGGAAAAACCTGCATCCGGAGAGCAGCATCCGAAAGCAGCATCCAAAAGCAGCACCCGAAAGCAGCACCGAAACCAGCCCCGAAACCAGCCTACCTGCAATCCAAGACTTATATAGGACTACTGCGGAGGAATACTTACTCCTTGGCAAGCAAGGGGAAATCGGTGCTAAGTCCATAATATTGCACTTTGGAGTGAGAAGTTTTACCATAGTCCTATCACAACTCTCTCTCCCTCCAACACCTCACCCCACTATGTCTCTCCCCTCCTTGTGTTCCAATGAATATCCCTCTGATTCGACTGATGTCTCCAACCCAGAAGTTTGAGGGGAAAATTCTGGCTGGTATGCTGTTAACTCCAACCCAGGGACGAGGTTTTGCGGTGCAGCCTGTCAACAGGGGCAGTGGCGCAGCGGATGAATTCGCCTGGCTACCCCTCCGCTGCTTGGAAAAACCCCTCCCCTCAAATCCTGTCTCGTCTTGCAATAGGCAATCTCTCTTCTACCCGAGCCCTGGTAGTGGACGCATGGCTAGTGAGAAATGGCAAATTTAGAGAAATTATACTGCTGGTATTTAGCTGGTAATGTTTCCTATGGGATCATGAATTACTATCATTGTTTTTTGTAATTCTTCTGATTTTGAATACCACTACTTGGAATAGATTTTGAACGAAAATGCTCGTAAATTTTTTGGCAATTTTTCTTGTGAGCTGATTTTCTTGTTTGTGGAGTCTTTCCCTGATCCAGCTTGTGACCGACAGTTGGAGTTTTTCCATATGTCTGGGCTTACGTGAACAATCGACCAGATTTAGCGACGTAACGCCACAGCGGGAAGTAAATTGGAAACTAGCCTATTTTATCAACTCATGCACTACTTAAGTAAAACCTTGAGGCCGTAAAGGAATTCTACAAGTATGAAATTTTTGCTTCTTCTATCATTTGCGAGGGCGTGGAATTTTGATGGAATAAAAATAAATCGAGAAAAAAGTGCATAGGATGTTCAGGGCCGGATTTGCCGCAAGGCAAAATAGGCACGTGGCTAGGAGCGTCGCAGTCCAAGGGGTGGCTTCAGGGGCGGCAGTTCGTTCAATTACAGCAGTACTTACGTAATGTTTTCATTTTTGAAGTTACTCTCCTTTTTTGTTGCATGAATTATGGCTAGGCATTATTTTTGGAAAGGGTATTCATAAATTGTTTTAGTTGCATTAAAGTTTAACTTTTTCATGTAGTTTTACTCCAAGCTGCCTTTCTTTTACTGACTTATTTGTTTTCCCTGCGTAAAAATTCAAGCATAAATTTATGCTGGCAGCAATATATTTATTCCTTTTTCCGAATTCCTTACCTCATGCGAATGGCTATGCCTAATCATAAAAATCGGGGGGGTGGGGGGGGGGGGTGCTCAAGTGAGGAGGGGCGCCCAATGGAGAGGTGCTTAGAGCATAACTTTGGATTAACCCGGCCCTGGGGATGTTCCCTTCAATTCCAATCCTACAAGGAGAGTGTGCAAGGAAACTTCGTCTTTCGTAAAAGCGATTGAGACTAAGTTACACAATGAGCAAGAAAGAATAACTGTTAATACTTACTAATGGAGGCACGTTTATTGTAGTCACCAAGTCATCTAGTGACCCGTTTGAACAAGACGGATCAAATTTCCACGTCCTAACTTGCTGAAAGGTTACTGTGTCATTCTCGTGAAATGAAAGGTTCACTTTTTCGTGGAATTCCCTGGAAAGGCAAAATAAATCACTTTCATGCATTTTCATTTAATACTTCTGTGTACAATAATTAAATGGATAATATATGTTAGGAATACCAAAGGTCAACAAATGAATATCATAAACGTTTCCCAATGAAATTCTGGCGTCGACATTGGCTTGCGAGCAACTTTAGACCGCAGCAAGTTTTCAAAAACCACCCTGGCCAATATGCCGGCCCTTATTTTTCAGAATTGAGAAAAGTTATGTTTTCCTAGTCTCAAAATGATCCAAATGAGGTTCATATTCACGTATTAAAATTTGGTTACTTTAAAATAACGGGAACCCGTGCCCCAAGGGCCCTAAGTACTGAGGACCCTCAACTGAGTTTTTTGGGGCCGAAAAAGTGCTATCCCTATGTAAAACGTATTAGTAAAGTTCTTTAGGACCGATTTTTGTTTGTTTTGACCTATCTCTACTTTACTTTTACGTTTTACATAGGGATAGCAGTTTTTCGGCCCCAAAAAACTCAGTTGAGTGTCCTCAGTACTTAGGGCCCTTGGGGCACGGGTTCCCGTTATTTTAAAGTAACCAAATTTTAATACGTGAATATAAACCTCATTTGGATCATTTTGAGACTAGGAAAACATAACTTTTCTCAATTCTGAAAAATAAGGGCCGGCCTACTGGCCAATCTCCACACACTACAGCTAACCCTCCTCCGCCACCCCCCTCCTCCCCATGTGGACACACACCTCTCTCTCTCCAATCTCTCCCTCTCTCTCTTTATGGTAATGGCGGAGTATCCCGCTGAAACGTACCACTTAAACTTGTGAGCGTCCTTTTATTGTCTATGTTTTTCAACTAGTTGCAATAGTAATCTTTCGATGCGCTGTCCTCAAGAGATTATAAATATGTATGAATAAACTTGTATATGTTTACATGACTCTAACCTCCTCACTCTGAAGACATTGCATGCAAAACAGCGAATGTGCATGCAAAAACGATAGAAAATTCAGGATATATATAATCAATAAACTGGGCAAGAATTGGATATGTCAGAGTTTAAGAGTCATACTTCAATGAAATACATTAAAGGTAAACAATTATTTGCAGCCAAGGAAAATATGGCCCACAAAAAATATACTAAAAACAAAAATAACCAGGGGAAGGTTTAAGTAAAAAAAATCACTCGGAATAAAATTTCAATCAATCACTTCGTAAACAGCAGTTATGCAAATCTTCGGATTTATCCTCAAAGTTACTCGAAAAGCTCAAGTATTTTTGGGTAGTTAGATTGAAAAACTTCATGGAGGTTTTCATTTCAAAACTCCTTTCATTAAAACAGGTTAAGACAAGATACGCAAAAGGCACGCATGGCAGAGTAAGGGGTATTTTTAAAATGCCACTTTAGAAAAACCTATGTTCATGTGTCGCACAATCAAATGGAAAAATATTTCAGCCAGGGCCGGGTAAAATGCAGGCCGAGGAGTATTTCAAATGCAAAATAAAGCTCCAAATTTATTTGAAATGCTACTACCCGCTACAAATGTATTTGAAATACTAAATACCCCTCCAAATATATTAAAAATAAAAAATTAAGCTCACAATATTTTTGAAATGTAAAATACCGCTCCAACTGTTTTTGAATTAAAAAAAACCGCTCCAGTTATTTTTGAAATGCAAAGTATTGCTCAAAATATATTTTTAATGAAAATTCCACCCCAAATGTATTTGAAATACAAAAATATCGCTAAAAAATATATTTGAAATGCAAAATTCCGCAAAATGTATTTATACTCATTACTGCGCTCCAGTCGTATTTAAAATGCAATATATAGCTCAAAATGTATTTTAAAAGCAAAATACCGCTGCAAATGTATTTGAAATGCTAATATCCCCTCCAAAGGTATTTGAAATACAAAATACCGTTTAAAAGTATATTTAAAATGCAAAATACCGCCCTAATGTATTTTAAATACAAAATACCGATCCAAAATTTTTTGGATGACAAAAACAATGACAAATAATCAAGTCAGATGCAAAGTTTAAGACAGTTTTCTCAAACTGATAACACGCAAGGCAATGCCCTCTTATGATATAAAAAAGTAGCAATTTGGGTTCTGTAATGTTAGGAAATGCGAGCGACACCGCATCAAATGTATCCGCCACTGCTGCGTGTCACAATTCAGGTTGATTTTGTTACAGTAGAAGACTGGATGGTTCGCTGGATCGTTCCCGTAAAATGATTTATGAAAATTTGTGCTGATACTCAAGTTGCTTTGGCCAAGGAAGCTCTGAATGACAAAGAGTACGCGTCGAAGCTACGATGACCTGTGAGCCTCACTCTTTTAGAAATGCTGCGCTGGAACAGTGGAGGGAATCGTGGAGTGGAGTATCTAAATAATAACAAACTTCGTGTGGGCCTAACAGCACTGTCTTCCCTTCGAGCAATCGGAGTGTGGGGGTAGTAAGCACACGGCTGAGCGCTGCCAATCGACTCATCCTTAACTCTTCACTGAGGAACTTTAAATGCGATGATTGTAGACGGCCGTTAAGTATTCGACATATCCTGATAGATAAGTACCGTGACGCGGAGACGGATTAATTTTGGGGGAGAGCTGGAATCCCTTCTACGGGACCACCCTACCAATTTAAAGTATACATTTCAGTTCCTCAAAAGAAATAAGTATTTTTTAATAAAATTTAAGTATGCTCACTGATTTAACGAAGTAAACTTGTTCATGTGCAGTAGCTTTCTTTTCATTCTATTTCTATTGAAGTATTGGTATTAAATGATATAGTAGTGGTGCAAAATGATCTAGCCGTCGACGCACCCTAAATCTCAATACTACTACCCTCAACATGATACAGTGAGTGACTTGCAAAGTGAACCTGTCCGAGAGAAATATTTTTTAAGTGTCAAAAAATGGCAAAATAATCCCTATCCTATACAATGCATATTAACCACCTCTTTTGCTATAAACTTTGTATGGGGAAAATCCCTTTTGTGTCCCATGGAAATCGTTATTTGTCTCGACATCTCATTTCACGAATAAACCATAAGCGAAATATTCCCCTGCCCCTATCCTCCTCCACGGCTTTTTGTCTTTCACGCTGCCAGTCGCTGAAAACGATAGAAATTACTCTTTTTTCACAAGCTACTTCACATTATCACTGTGAATCTAGCCATTTTTATATTTATGTATTTTCTTTTGGTATATCGACTTTGTCTTTCTATTATCCTCATTAAAGATACTATGCAAAAGAACACTCATCCATTCTGAGTTCGAACGTTCAGTTACCTGCATAGCGGCCCCTTCGTTCACATGCAGGGTAAACAAACGGCTATCGAAAAGGATAAAGCTATACCACGTTTTGGTCGCACCCTACGGAGAAACAAAAGCAGGGATTGAGACAGCCACGGGGAAACAAATGATATCCACGATGGGATCTCACCCCAAATTGCGTTTAATCAGCGCTTGTCCGACAGTTTCTCACTAAAATTCAGTTTTACTCGGCACCTGGACAAAAAAAGACTTGGGAGTGAGTTTTTTCAACTGGGGAAGAGTCCGAACGCTTTGATAATAAGAGAGCGGCGAGCATTGAAGAAGTAAACCCATAGCGTTCTGAAGTAGTGTAGTTCGATACTCTTTTGCATATTTGTGACCATAATTGGTGAAATTAGAGTAGTTATTTTGGTTTACGTTATACATTTAATACATTAACTTTGTACGTTTAACATATTTTCACATGCCGCATCGCGACGAAACCGGAACATGATACGACACTAAATGCTTCACATTTACAATTTGATGTTTTGGAAAAAGGAAATAAATTCACCAAGTAACGCCTGAAAATATGGAATAGATATTTTTGCTTTTTCTCTTGCATAATACACTGCTCAGGGATCAGTGGCTATAAGAATAGTCACGCGTCTTCATGAGATACTACAGGCACAGTTAAAAACTTTGCAATTCATTGACCCGTTTCTCGGAATTCTAAATAGGACTGTTTCCTAATTTAAAATTTTTAAACAATTAAATCCATGCATAAAAACAATAAACACGTACAACATATAAAGAAGATTATTTGTATATTTTGGTATCAAATTCAATAAAACATAGGCGATTGCTGAAAACACTATCTTGACTCAATCACAATTTATCATTCAAAGATAAGCTGACAATTTTATTCATTAGATTGATGGTTGGAAATATTTAACTCTGTTATATCTAATACATAATCCCTACATGCTAACGCGGGAGCAACCATAAATTCCATTTGTATTTTCAAAAGAATCATTTGAACTAAATCTTACATCCCTACACTTTAAAACGCACTTCCGACCACTTACTCACTCATACGAATGTTTGGGCTGAATCATAAAAATTCATAGCAGAATTATTTTTATCATAATTTGGAAAACCGATACTGTACGATACTGTATACTCTACGATACGATACTGTACGATACGAAAATACTCTACGATACTGTATCTCGATTTTTATCCAGGTTTTGAAAATACATACTGGGATAAAAATATAAAAAAATTAAAAAAATATCAAATAAAAAAAATATAAAAAAATTAAAAAAATATCAAATAAAAAAATATAAAAAAATGAAAAATAAAAAATGGCCACCTGCGTCTGCCTCTATTTACTCTATTCTCGACCTCTGCACCGAACGGACTTGTGAATACCGACTAAAACAAGGATTTGACGCCAGCAATGGCGTCTGCGAGCGGAAAAGCCACGGGAACACTTTCCACGAAGATTGCTTTGACCCTCTTCCGTGCCCCCGTCGAGATGAACACCGGAAACGACAGCGCGAACAACGGCTGCTCTCTGGATGGCCCTCTTCCACCAAGGCCACGCGTCCGTCTGGTGAAAATCAGTTCATGATTGGTGAACCTCGGAAGCAATGAGAAGAGGGCCCCCTTCCTCTCTAATAAGCGCCCATTGTCGCCACGAACAACTTATTTGCTCCTCTGTCGACTGCTGCTGCGGAAAACGGCGACGCGGGTGACTATGTACCGGTGAAGAGACAGCGGGAGGGGAAACATCGCATGACAAGACAAGGCTCTACCCCATCCGAGTGTCCTTACCCAAGAACTACGACGCGAGGACCTCCCGTTTCTTCGTGTCCACCCCGCACGCCGCGGCAATATTTTCTTGGCCGCCATCGCAGCTGAACGGACTGCAAAAGATATGAAGGCACTCCGACACTTCGGAAATTCCAGGGTACGAGCGAACAAACACACCCACTTGGAACACCAGATGTGTAATCGCTTCGGCAATTCAGAGGGCAAAGGCATCGGGGGAACTGCATTCATCGTCTCATCGAGAATGCCACCGCGACGCTACATACTTCCTAGGCAACTGGATGCAACAGCAGTGGATGTCTACACAGGCGCCGGAACTCTTCGAGTTGTATCCGTGAACCTAGCACCGAACAGATGATGCCTACCATAGGGATTTGCCGCAATCCTCAACTCCTCGTCTCTGCCGATAGTTCTACTTGGAGACCTCAATTCCTAGTGTTGGCTTGGGGTGGGTGACGTCCGTTCGCTAAAACCCATCTTGTTCGCTAAAACCAATCCTGAAGTTCGCTCTGAGAAAATGGCTGGCAGGGCGTGCAGCGGGTGGTTTTTTCTGGCGCCCGTGTCCTCCGGTAGAGGTTCTGATTCATTGGTGAACGGGGATATCCGGAGGAGGTGAATGATTCCTCCAAGTGCTCTGCTGCGTATTCGATCTTCCCCTTCTTTGTGCGTAGCCGGTGATGTGAAGGGAGATTTCCATTTCCTCGCACTCGCAGTGAAGCTGCCATCCGCCATAGAACACTGTCTGTGAAAAAAGCAAGACAGCCGAGTTTGAGGGGCTCTATCGAAGGAATAACGAAGGAATCTATTTTAATGTAGCAAAAGGCGTATAAAATAAAAATTTATTTCTCCGTTGCATCATTTACTTCAAAAAAAATTCTGCTCCATTGTATTTTATACACTCAATTTAAAAAACGACCATCTTTTGAGCGTAAAATCAAATTTCCCGACTTTGAGCGCTTGGTATTCCCGTAGAGCCTCGCTAGGCAGAGCAAAAGCGTCAACCAGAGCTAAAAAGAAGAAAAATATCAAACGATATTGAAAATATTGCTGACATTTAACGTGCCGGCTGGTGGTATCCCAGCCGACACACAACATAGAATTTCTCGTTGGCAGCTGGATGTCATCCAGATACGAAGAGTATGAGTGCATCCTTTTATATATGTATATGCCATCCATATGCCGGCCCGTTGCCGAGGGGATGCGGAAGAGAGATACCGCCGCACGTAGACAGATACCGGGAGGATGCACGAATGTGCTGCTATCCAACGGCCAAAAACTGAACTTGGTCGAAATTATATATTGCTTGCTTGGTTCTCTTTATCTCATGATTGTTTTAAACTACTCAGAATAAATCAGATCACGTTTTATTTCATGAGAATAATTTTAATGGCTTAGCATAAAACAGGAGACATGCGAACACTGTACTGCATATGAGGAATACAGGCGTAGACAAGACAACATATGAGAACTTCAGTACAACATTGCTATACATCGGAGTCCAAAACAAACGCAGAGTTCAAATCCAGGAGAGTAGAGGCCAATGAGTGAGCGAGGGTCGATACCGGGAGTTAATTCAAAATTGCTGCAATGATCAGAATTAAAAAAGGTCACAATTAAGCACGCCTAACGTAACACTCAATCTACGAGGCTCCAAAACGTCGAGAAAGGGACAGATGGCTACAAGGCGGTAGGTCCATACCTACTGCTGTAGTCAGCGGCAGTTCCGTATGCTCGTGAAAATCTTGAATGAAGTGAATAATTATAATAATTCTTAATATTTTCTAATAATTAATGCGAGGATTTGCAGATTTTATAATGTTTGATACTCAGGCGTAAGATATCCGACTTGTTACATTTCTTCGTTTCCAATAATTTACCTCTATATATTCTAACTTTTTATTCATATACCAATATGTCATAAATAACTATATACTGGTTGTAGTTTCATCTTTATAAGTATTAAACCACACCATGAAAAAGATGGAATATATTATAGGCGCACCTAGCAAAGGATGGCAAAAGGATGTTTGGTACCTAGCGCATCCTGTCACGCATTGCATCCACTTCACATATAGATGCAGTGTGGGCTGTTCCGGCTGGGGTAACTGGCTAACAAACCCGCAGGGTGTTTCAGAGTCTCCCTTTTCGATCGGATCGGGAGACTTGACGCGGATTCTACGTCACTTACTATCGGCCAGGCGATCCGTGCGTTTCAGACTGGCTTCCTATCGACTCAAGGCCGGCTTTCCGATCGGATAGAAGTCGAGTGGGCTGGAGGTGCCGGAAACTCCTTCCGTTTGGGAATGGTGATATGTTATAATGCTATTTTTATTAAGCATTTGGCTCGAATAAAATAAAACCTCTTTATTTCATGAGTGCTGATATATGTGGATATTCTGATAGAGTATTATAGGTGTAAGTGCCTTTAATCCTCGTGTAAATTAGACGATAAATGAGCAGTCTGTACCACTGTCGGTGCAAGTTCGTTCGCATTGCTATTTGGACGAGTAATTTGGCAAAAATAACGTGAAACAAGTTGGAATGCATGGCGTAATGACTTACAAATATGTAGGTAGCATAATGCATTGAATACGTGTCGGTGGGTTTGGAAGTATAACAATTTGTCTAATTTTATATGATTGTGTGCGTGACTTGGCATCGTAGTTACATCGAAATTAGACGTGGTTATGTTCCTAATTCAGTTGATTTCATGATTTTCATTCTAAATATTCATTTTAATATGAAATATGAGTTCAAGCATAACGGGAATAGCCACGGTAACAACTATATGAAAGCACCATCTTGTCATGTATAGTCCACAAATTTCGCAATCCCAATCAATAAGAAATGGTGGCGCAGTGGCTTAAGGCAGTAGGCAGCAAGGCAATGGATAAAGGTTCAATTCCCTATTACAGCAGTTATTTTTTTCTCTGTTGAACTATCGCACACCGAAATATAATTTAGAAGATGTATTTAAAGGTGCAACAAGAGGAACTGTTTGTCATTTTCGCACCAAATAAAATGGTGTTATAAAAATAACCGAGTTCGTGCAAAACAGATAACAAACTAACCACATTACTTTGCGTTATTTTAACGCACATAACTGGAGCCATTAATAATAATGGTCACTATTCAGCCTAATTTAATCGCTGCATTTCCTTCCACCGTACCTCCACTTTTACGGAAAATTTGTAAGACGTTTACGGCACATCATGAAGGCTATAACATCATTTATGATGTTCAATATTCATATTTAATTGAGATACTGAATATAAATATGACAATTTGGTTAAACAATTGTGTAAGTAAACCATATGTTGTCGGAAAAAATGATGGATTTCGCGACTACCTGTAGTTTAGTTCTTAAGAACAATCAACTATGCTCTCACGAGAATGGAAGAACAAACTCGTTCAAAATTTTCCTTCATTCCCGTAATTTGCTCAAAACGACAGGGTATTACAATAAAAAAAACTATAGACGGACAATTCTAAAATAGTTTTACCCGGCAACAACGTCAATCATGTGACAATGTATCAATTAGCACTTATTTATGCCCGTATATACCTTTCGCCTCCCTTGTGAAATGTCAAACCTTGCGGGAGGTTATTTTCACTGCTCACATCAGTTGTCTCTTGAAAATTGTGACGTTTTCTCGTTTCCCGTTTAGGATGACTGTTGATGTCATACCAAAACCGGAACGCTTTCCGATAGAATGTGTGAAACGCACGGAAGACGAGCGTAGGATAGGTTCCCGATCGACTCGGAATGAATCCGTTTCCGACGCCGCCAATCCTATGAGACTCTGAAACACCCTCCTGACCGGCAATCGGGAGATCCGGGTTCGAATCCCGGCTAAATCAAATATTTTTTCATGGCGAACCTCATCCTTTGGTGTATTTTACTTTGCACCAATGCGCGTGACTGCGTACAAAGTTAATTGTTCCTACAGTGCTTTGAAATTCGTAGTCGCAGACCAGCAAAAATTATACGGGTTTTTCACCCCGACAGTGGCTTAGTAAGCACGACCCTCGCCTCATGTGCCAAATTTTTGAAAAATGACATGCCTGGAAATTCATTTTACAAGTGAATAGAAAAGGGATTTCAAGTTTTATCCTGGAGTCCAAAAGGAGATTTTTTAATTCCTCCAAATTAAGGTGGACTTAATAAATGAGAAGGAAAGTATGTGCCAACTTTTAATGGATGAAATGGCTATTGAGGAAAGAGTGGAGTTTGACAGGAGCTCTAAAATTTTGTTTGGTAATACGACATTACCTCCTGAGGCTGTGACTATGCATGCCTCGGTGTTTACGTTGGTTGGGGTTTCCACCCACTGCCCAGTGGGTGAAAATAGGAAAAATGTAAGTTGTAAGATTTATATGCAGTTTACTTTGAAATAAGTTTGCGACGCCGGATATTAAATTGATTTTTCGATCGCGCGGCAGGGTTCGTCTCCGCGCGTCGGGAGCTGGATTAGCCGCGACGCGGTAAGGTTATGGGAACTGTATGGATTTTAACGCTCAGCATTCATCGTTTTTAAGCTGTACTTGAAGACATTGACCCTCAAAGGGTCTATGGTGAAGAAAACAAAAGAGGTAAATGTGCACGTTTCATTAGAGTTAATTTAGTTTTCTTTGGATACGATGGGGGGCCATGCTTTTATTAAAAGTGTTCAAACCTCGAAAGAGTTGGCTATTTTCCTGAGACTCATACAAAAATATCTCTTACAAAGATACCACCTAATATCTACATACCTTCTATATTTTGCGATCCCTAACTGCCAGGATTTTAAGCGAAAAAGGTCGTTTTATGACACCGCGGAACGGAGACTGTGACGGGCTTATCGCGGTATTTCCAGGAAAACTTCTCGCTTTTTTAAAATGTGCATTATTCTCTCAGTTCCGTCCGACCATTCCATCAGGTATGCTTTGCGTTTTCTTTCTTTTGGCATTTTCATCGTCACTTCTGCTTTTATTTTCTTTTATTTATGCTCGTGCTATGAAAGATAACTCATACCCGTGATACATTTACCATGCGTTCATGCCCGTGAACTTATTAGGATATTGTCTAACCTCGGGTTTTCTCAATTTGAGGTCTATCTTTTAATCCTATATAGTATACTAAAATCTTTCTGTGGAAAATGCCTCCTCACTTGGTTACACGACGTGATGTTCATATGATATTGAAATCGGAGAAAAAAATCATTGTCCCAGAAAAAATTGATGGATTATACATCGCGGAGGCTGAATTTAAGACACAACCTTGACGCTCTGAAATGTTTTTATGATTTCCTGACAAAACTCATCTTGCGGCCATACCTTAAGAAATAGGCAGAGATTACCTGAATCATAAAACGATTTTGTGTCGCTACAAAAATTGCCTCGCAGAATCTTTAAAATTTCCGGAATCTGCCCTTCCATACTATCCCGGTACTTCTGCAGGAGCCGCTTTGCATTTTTGTAAAATGGTTTTTCAAATTGATTGATTCAATACTATCCTGCCTTAAGCCTTATTTTACAGAATTTATATTTAATTTGCTAGGCACTCCCAGATGACAGAAAAAGAATTGCTCACCTCAAGTGTTTGATCACGTATTCACAACGTGATCAACTGGTCCAGTAAACGTTAAAAAGGTAATCAAAGAGTAATCTTACATGTGACGTGTCTGCCTCATATTTTAAGTGCCTTATCTCATTCGGTGAAGCTGCTTTTAAATATGTACAAGGAAATAATTTGATTTCTCAATGCTATTGGGTTTTACTAAATATTAAATTTCCTTTAACACAGAGCATTAGTAATACTTTTTCCAGGCCTGATTAAGGTTGAGGAGTATTATTTATTTAGTACTTATTATCTTATATAATCTTTTAATGTATTAATTTTTATACAGCATATACATAGGACTATGAATATCTTTTTAGTACATTGCATTGCTTTCACTCTCATTATCAATTTTTAGCAATTATAGCTCCTTTATTCCCACATTAGACTTTAAAAATAGTCGAAAATTTGCTTCCTTTCCAAATTTAATTCAAAGTCCTCACCTAATTCGTCCGACCATCAGGGATGTCGACTTACAAAAAATATTGGGGGGGGCCCAAACCGGGGATCTTGCCCCGGGAAATTTTATAGGTAGTGAGTTTTAAGTTTTTTAAGCATTTTAGAAGAGCCATATGATCAACATTAGAACCCTTATAACCCGAATCTCGACATCTGGACACTGGGGAAAATTGGCAAGCCTGACACATTTTTTTCTCACACCCATAACGAATTTTTGAGGGGGCTCGGGCCTCCTCAGGCCCCATGGAGTCGGCGCCACTGTGGACCGTCAACGCTCCTTACTTTTTAGTCAGTTTTATATGCAAAGAGGCCACAAATAAGAGATGAATTGCCTCATTTTCTAATAACGAATGCGGAGGTTTTCAAAATATTTTAAAGTGTCCAACACCTTAGTTACTTTCTTCAGAAGTACATTCTATGCTCGGAGACGATACATTGCGTAATTAGGTGTACAATTGGCAGTATAAAGTCATTCATTCGATCGCTAAAAGAAATTAAATCGTATCCTTGGCGAGTAATATGCGTTCACGTACATGCAAACATCGTCCACCTCAGGAATCAATATGGCCGCCGGATGAGGTTGTCGGAACCCTACATATATATGGCCTTGCCCTGGGCGAACCTCCACCGCCATCTGGGGCTGTGTCACGAAAGCGGTTAATCCACGCCGGAGTCCCTCAAGGATCGGTCGTCGGACCGATCCTATTCAATATCACACGGCCGACATCCCGCGGGACTTTGGATGGACTACCATCACCTCCCTCTTTGCTGACAACGCAGTAGTGGGTTGATCCTAGAAGCCTCATCTGGCGGTGTTTTACCTGCAGGGAAAAAGGAATCGTCTTATCCCCTGGTTTTCAGGGCGGAGAATTACCATTAACGCCGGGAAGACAGAGACTGTCTTCTTCTCGAGGACTCCTCGGGGAGAACCGGGATAAATCCTCGTAGACATGGATGAGACGCCATGGGAGGAAAAGTCGAGCAACGTGGGAGTGATCCTAGACAAACCACTCTCCTTTAAACGCCATGCGCTGCATGCGTCGCATAAGGACAGGATCGAAAGACTGATGGCGCCGCTTCTTCGATCCCACTCAATATCTCCTCAAAGTCTTCTTGGACAATAAGTTGAATATCTATAAGATGGACATAATACCGATCACGGAAAAAAGTTTGGTTTGAGCTATCGAATACTGATGAAATTTATCAAACTTTTCCGCTCGTATGGCACATTGAAAAATTCAATAAGTTTTATAAATTCTATCAAATTGGTTTGGTAATTGTTACCGAACTGGCAGTTGTTCGATAAAAACTATCAAATTCAAAAGGATAATAAATCCGACGTAGCGTGCATACATGAAAGATTTTCCACCCAAAAAAAATTTGTTCTGATCAAAAATCATAAAATTAAGAGTATAACATAAGGTTCTGCAAAAGAAATACAAAAAAGTGGAGAAAAAATACGGCTGCACGAAGCATTGAACGTGGGCCCCCCACATGGTTGAAACGGACTCCAACGCCTAGGCTAAATCGGTTGCCATGATAATAGCTCACACAAACGTCATAATATACTATTATCGTAAATAATCAGCCTTGGCTTTGAAATGTGAATATGATGTGACTGCAGTTTCCCTTTGTAAACTTAACACTAGAAGGACGGCAGGGGTCATTTGACCCATTTTCAGAATTCAAATTTATTTTTCTCTTATTAAAATATTTTTTTTAATTTTGAAATTTTTTGACTTTGTTCATTTTGGTCTATATTTTGATAAATTAGTGAAAGTTCAACTATAATGTTTTTTTTTATTTTTATGACGTGTTATACCTAGAAGGACGGCTAGGGGTCATTTGACCAACAACTGGTTTTCGCGCTATTTTCTTGCCCATGGGCACTTTAGTGCCATGTATATCATATAATCAGCAAGAGGCTAGTGTGGTAGATGATTTGCTTCATTTTGAATCTGGAAATACCCGGTTCAATGCCAGTTTCGTCCCAAGGGCTCTTATCTGTATCCGAAAGCATAGCGACTTGTTGTGCACAATCTTTCCATATTTTTTGGGCAACAAAGGGAAATATAACCTTTTCAATCCTTGATATGCGTAAATTCATGTAATTATGATATTTTAATTTTGTTTTATTTATTGTTCAATGATTTTTGTATTACCCATACCGGAAAATCGTTACGTATCCCAAGAATTGTTTTGCGTCGTCCAAGATTCAGAGCTCTTAGAGACATTATTTTCAACATCGACTCATGAGGTTTACGAATAACTTTCATTTTTCTGGCCTGACGGCACTGTCACTTGACCTCGCCCCTTTGCTGTGTGTCCAGCATTAGTGCCGCCTGACCCCCTTCGGGGTTTGGGGCGGGTTGACTGGGTGTTGCGCCCTGGGGAAAAACCCTGTCTCTTTTTGAGAGAGCGGAGGAATTGGGTGGACTGAAAAATTCTACTGTAAATCCTACCCTTGGAATCCGCACGTAGGTCGGAGAAAAAGCATTACTGCAAGTTCCTGGAAGATAAGAATCAGGATACGGTTTGCAGTAGAGTCCCTGTCTTTCGAACTGCAATTAGCGTTACTTCTGAAAATTTTGTCCTTCTGTATGATTTTCTAATCCTCTCCAGCTCTCTATACCTCCGATGCAACAGAAGAAGATTCTACCATAATACGCTTTCGTTTGTAGATTTTTTTGCATGCATATCAGTAGCCGAATTAAGTAAGAAGTCGAGAAATATATCAAGAGAAGAGAATCGTCGAGATTCAAATAGCTGTAGGGAATATTGAAGATCAGTCTGGAAGTGAATCGTAAACATCAGTTCAAGGAAATTCTGACCAATCCATCAACATCTGCGTGTGATGGAAGCGAGGAAGTCCAAGATAGTGAATCCGATGGCGACTTTGACGTGATAGCAAATGCACAGCTCTATCCTACAAAATGCAGCTGTCCTTTCATGAGGTAAATTCCAAATAAACCAGACAAATTTGGAATCGAGTACTGGGTTTTGACAGATGTGAAATGAAAATACAGCCTAAATGAATTTCCATATTGTGGCAAAGATGATGATTGGCCATCGAATCAAGCGTTGGGGAAATAAATAGTTACTAAAATGACCGTAACATACAAGAATTCAGGAATAAATGTAACTTGTAACAATTATTTTCCATCCATCCAGCTGGCAGGAAGTCATAAAAAAATGGAAAACTTCTCTTGCATGGACGATCTGAAAAAAACGAGCGTGACGCACAAAAATCCATGACCCCTAAAAAAAGCCATGTAATCCATTCAACTCGAGTGTTCAAAAATACCTTAGGCCATACTCTTACGTAGAATCAGGCAAACTAGAATAATAATGTACTTTCACTCAGCAGCATGATCTCAGACGACACTATTTCCGAAACGAATAAAAGAATACAGAGACCATCCTATTTCATAATAAAAATAAAGCGGGAGTAGATATGATGGATAGCATGTATCAATTTATTGACACGTCTCCAAATCCAACAGCCATATCTCCACGGGCACAAAAAAGAAAAAGGTGCCAAATACCGTCAAATTGAATCATTCCACCGATTTCCTTTCCATTCTCCAAATTCCTTTTCATGTGCAAATGGCTGGTGTCCTAACACCCCCTGCCACACGCTTTAAGGGGCTTGCGGTTTAGTGTGTAGATTTAGATGTACATGCATAAATCGTCCAATGTACGCACTCAGCGCAAAAAATATTTTTTGTAAACAGCGCTGAAAAAATACTGTCTGTCTGAGATTTACAACAAAGTAATAAGTTTAAAAAATTTAATGCGAATTTTGTAAACCCATTATCCCTATTGTTTAAACATGTAACACAACTTTTGTATTGAGTGTATGTACATAAGGTTTAATTCATGATTCTTTAAAATAATTGTTATTAACTTTTGACGATGGTAATAATATTTAATACTGTTAAATAGTGTTTTTAATTAACTGATTACAACAATTAATACGATTAAACTGAATATTGGTTGAACATCAGGCGTTTTATTCCAAAATACATTTTAGGGGTCAAATGACCCCTAGCCGTCCTTCTAGGTAGCGCGAAACTCCCGTCCTCCTAGTGTTAAGAGGAATACTTGATGCACACCATTTCACTACGTAGGTACTCCTTATCAACATCTAGTGCAGATGCGCAAGAAAACTTTATTTGAAGGCTTTTTATAGCGATGTGGAGATGACTTTAACGTGCTTGGGGATATCCTTAGTATGGATTGGGTCTAGTATGACGACTTTTATTACATGTTATTAAACATGATCGCGAATGATTATACCTCAAGGATACCTCTAATTAAAGTTTTTATGTGTCGAAATACACTAGCATCTGATTGCAGCTTTAATATTCATGATAACTTGCTATTTAAACGTTGTCTATGATGCACCGGCTTACGGGTAACATTGCAATTTAAAGCAAAAATAAACAGAAAAATGAACGTAAGCAAAATTAAAACGTTATCACCATCACAAATAATGAAAACAAAATCATTTCTACCAACCTATCTTTTATGTTAGGCCTGTTTAAAATTACTTCAACTGCAAATGTGTATTGGTATAAACAAAACAGGAACGACAGACCGTTCGATAGATCACGAAAAACTTAGTAAATTCTATCAAAACTAAATTTGCATAACAATGTAGGGTTTGATAATTTTTACTAAACAAGCAAGAACCTTCGTAAAATTAATCATAAATTCGATAAAAGTTACCACACTCTGAATCGTATTTAATTAATTCAGTTATTTTCATCAAACTCATTCGTAGAATTTACAAAATTATGAAATATAAAAAATATTTAATTAAATATATCAAGAGCGTTTGGTAAAATAAATCAAGTGCTTATAATAATTTACATCAAAGTTTAAGTAAATTCAACAAAAATACTCCCTATCACACCAGTTTGATAGTTTCAATCAAATCTTTTTTTTCGTGCATGCGCTTTGGCGGCATGGAGCGGTCGTCGAGAGGAGAACGGGAGGATACCAATCCAAGTGACGCCTCCCTAAACTATAACACCTCCTCTAGGAACGAACGGCGGACAAACATTTCAAGGAGTGGGAGAGAGACCATAAAGGCATTTTCAAAGTGACACACACACAATTAGGATTCGGAATTAGCAAATCAAAAACTATGGAAATTAAACTTCACGTCATATACATACATAATAAAAACAACGTTAATAATTTTGGCAAGTTTTTTGATTAGGTATTAGGTAACTTGGTATCCCCAAATACCTAAAACAAACATACAAGAGTGAGAGGGGCCAGGGTAAGAAAGTGCTCCCTTCAAACCCTAAATGTGTGATATTCACACCCCTACAGATTATTTATGGGAGAGCTCGACCCTCACCTATCCAAATCGAGAGTGCTGCAGCTTGTCTTCGTACGATTAAAAGTGGAAACCACAAAGGTCAGTAAAGAGCTAACGGTATCACTTTGGCCGTGGTAGCATTTACTTTAACGGCTTTAGTAGTACTGCAATGTGGAAGGCAATCACCGTACTATTACCCCGAGGAGTCATATAAGAGCAACGTATCCGTTTCAATCACAGCCACTCTCTCTCTCGAGTACAATATTCCAAAGATGAGCGAATCTCCCGCTTCTCGCATCTCCGCTTCTTCCTAACATCTCTTCCGCTCTCACAGCATTCATTCCTCGTGGCGTGGTTTACTCATTTACCAAGAGTCTTTCAACGTCAACGAATCTATGTGATAGTACCTACTAACCATTATTGCGAGCAATGTGACGTTACGTCGTAAATCTAGTTGATTTTTCACGTAGGCCCAGACAAGGGAAATACTCCAACCGTCGGTCACAAGCTGGATCAGGGAAAGACTCCACAAACAAGAAACACAGCTCACAAGAAAAAGGTAGCCAAAAAAAATTTACGAGTTATTACCGTTCGATATCTATTCAAAGTAGAGTATTCAAAAATCAGAAGTATTACAGAAAATAATGATAGTAATTCATGATCCCAGAGGAAACATTACCAGCTAAATACCAGTTGAATAATTGCTCTAAATTTTGCCATGTCTCACTAGACATGTGTCCCCGACCAGTCCACGAGCAGAAGAGGCTTGCCTGTTCAGGACAAGACAGGATTGGAGGGGAGGGATTCTTCCAGGGAGTGGAGGGGTAGCCAGGCGAATTCAACTACTTCGCCACTGATGCGTCACTGCCCCTGCCAAACGGCCGCTCCGCAAAACACCATTCCTTGGTTTTTGAGTCAACAGCATACCACCCAGAAGTTTCCCCTCAACTTCTGGGTTGGAGACATCAGTCGAATCAGAGGGATATTCATTGGAACACATGGAGGGGAAGGAGATACTGGGGTGAGGTGTTGGAGGGAGAGAGAGTTGTGATAGGACAATGGTAAAACTTCTCACTCCAAGTGCAATACTAAGGCCTTAGCACCGATTTCCCCTTGCTTGCCAAGGAGTAAGTATTTCTCCGCAGTAGTCCTATATAAGTCTTGCATTGCAGGTAGGTTGGTTCGGGGTTGTTTCGGGGCTGTTTCAGAGGCTGATTCCAGAGGCTGAGTTTCCAGAGGCAGGGTTTCCAGAGACAGGATTTTCCAGAGACAGGATTTTTCAGAGACAGGATTTTCCAGAGACAGGATTTTGCGAGACAGGGCATTTTGCTACAGGGGCCTTTTGCGCGAAAAATCCTTTGCGCGAAAAAACCTTAGAACTTTTCGCGCTTAGAAAAAACCTTAGAATTTTTTGGGGGGAGGGGAACACTAAAAAATGCCACATCCTCTGTGGGAAAATGACCACAAAGATTGCTTGAACTTGTGGACAAAGACACGTCCACCAAGAACTGATTAATGCCAGGTAAACTTATCGAGGCATCACAGGTCCACTGGTTTTCACTGGATGAACCCCCACTGTTTAACCCCCCATGAATTTTACAAAAAACCATTATTCAGTGGTTAGAATTGAACTGAATATAAAAAGGTTTATTGATTGAGACAATAGTTTTCAAGAAATATCACTCAAAAAATAGTTTTGAGAAGAACATACATTTTATCACTCTGTAAATGATAACTTCAAGAGTGATGTTTGGAATTCAACAGAATTCTTAAGTGAGTAAAATGACATAATTACAAGAGTGAGACAAGAAATATTGCTGATAGATATAGAGTAAATTAATTAGTATTACATAGCAAGAAAATAAAATTAATAATCAATATCTCATAATGTGATGCTTGTTTCGGTGTACAGTGAATCAAAATTACAAATAATTACCATCAGCGACAAGAAGGAACTGGGAGGATTATTATTGGTATAACACCAGGATATCTTTACCAAACTCAAATGTTCCTTCTCTTATCAGAGATATTTTGTGGTTTTTTTAAAACCAAGTAAAGTAATACAATAACCAACCACTTAGAAAATGGGCAACCTTGGGTTGGCAAAACAGTTGGGTTCATGAGAACCCTGGGTTGATCATCGAGTTGGGTTCAACCACCTAATCAAAAAACAACGATTGACAAAAATGGGTTTTTAACTTCTACCCATATTCATATTTCAACCCAAGAGAAAGTTAGGGTCGACCAACAAAATATATACCCCAATTTATATAAACATTAAGTACAAGTTTATTCAAATATACGGTTATTCACTAAATAATTATTGGTTATCAAAAATAGCAGCAAAAATATTCAGCATAATATGTGTCTCACTCAAATGATATACATTGGCATTATTAATTCTCCCTTTAAACCCTCCATGTTTGCGAAAATTATCAGTCCACAATTAATTATCAATAAAGAATCCTCCAAAATTCAACAAGATTTACATAAATAACAATAGATTGCACTAATTTCCTCGATTTTCCAATAATAATTAACAATTTACAAGGCATATGGTATTCATGTCAGATATTGATCAAGTACTGACTAAATGTAATCAAAATGTGTATATATATCTCAGTATTAATTAAACAAGTCAAAAAAGAATCATAGGCGATGCTAACAAAATGATAACTGCATATTGCATCAACAAAAAAAATCACTCTAAATTTCACTCTTCAATTAACAAAAGAAATAGCTTGAAGAGCTACGTGCTGTTTGCGACAAAATGAAAGTTCATACTTGTCGGGCGATGAAGGTCGCAACTCAACGCCAAAAAGCCACACTAAAACACAGTAGGCAGTCTTAAGATCAGCTGATCAATTCAATCACTCAGCCATCGATAGAATATCGAACACAGCAAAATCACGACACTTATCACTGTCAAGAATCACTAATTGTGAGAATGTCCAGAACGTCTTGGTGGAGGAAAGGTGACACAAAACACAATTGAATCTTAATAACTGGGGCCACCTCCACAGCTTATCTGGAAACGAGCCATCTCGGGGATTTTTCCCCAAGTTATTCTCCCGTCCTCTCCCTCCAAACACCCATAAATCCTCCACCTTACCCCATCTCACAACCTCAGTAGACCAACACTAAATAACATGAGTGATTAAAGCAGTGAGAATAAGCATGTACAATACAATATTTCAGAACAAAATTTCAATTACAAGCATAGAAATAGACTTATTATTCATTATTCAAAACAATATTATTAGGAATCAATAGGAATACAACACCGAATCAAGCGTCAAATAGTATTTGAGAAAGCAAACATTAGCATTCATTGAGAAAAAAAAGAAAATTAAAAAAAATCAATGATATTTCTCTCCTTTTAGTTACTGGGATTAGCAATGCCACCATGATATGCCTTTAAATGAGAAACATGACAGATTTTCTCTTTCCCAGGAGAAACTTCCAGAATAACTGTTACAGGAGAGAGATACTTTTTAAGGACAAAAGGTCCGTTCCACAGAGGTTCCAGTTTTGCCATTTTCTGTTCACCTTTAGAACTGACAGGATGGTTTTTGCAGAGAACAAGATCTCCCACACAGAAAGTGATTTGGGAGTGAGATTTATCATAGGATTCTTTATGCCTATTTCTGGCCTTTTTAAATTAGCAATAACATGATTCAGGCAGGCTTGTCTGTCATTATCGCTGAGATCATTCTCAAATAAAGATTTTGGAATGTCCCACTGATTAATTAAAGGATGCTTAAGTTCTCTGCCGAAAATTATTTTGGCAGGAGAATATCCACTGCTCTCATGTGAGGCAGTGCTCAGGGCAAAATTTAAGTCAGCCAGCATAGTGTCCCACATATGGTGAGCATTATTGCACAAAATAGCAAGTGCAGATTTTAGATTTCTATGCAATCTCTCTACCTGATTAGAACAGGGATAGTATGGAGAAACAAAAATTTGCTTAACCCCCAGTTGCAAACACATCTCCTTTACCGCATGAGATTTAAAAACTTGTGCATTATCAGACACCAAATATTTAGGGAAACCGAATTTGCTGAACACTCTTTGAGTGAGTATTGAAACAACCGAACCAGCCGTAGCCTTACGAACTGGCTCAAGAAAACAGAATTTAGAAAAACCATCAATAAGAGAAAGTACATATTGGTGTCCACCTTTCGTCAATGGTAAAGGTCCCACAAAGTCAATATAAAGTCTTTCCCAAACTTCAGAAGGATTTTTCGAGGATAGCATGCCAGGAGGTGGAACATTTCTGGGTTTACAAGTTTGACACAGATGGCATTTTCTGACCATGTCATAAACCTCTCTTTTCATGTCCTTCCACCAAAAATGTCTGCTAATCTTATCATAAGTTTTAGCCATGCCCAAGTGAGCAGACAGACTAGAGCAGTGAAAATATTGAAAAATCATAGGCCTCAAGACCGTAGGCAAAACAGCTCTTCCTCGCTTAATTTTAGAATTCCTATAACATAATAGCTGTCCCTTCAGAAAATAGTTTTTGTCGTTCAAGGAATTATTATTGATCTGATTGAAAATATGTTTTAGAACGAGATCAGTTTCTTGGTGTTTACGAATGTCAACAAATGACAAAGGCAATTTATGTAACACACAAGAATAAGGAACAGCTGACTCCTTATGAGTGTTTGATTCCACAACTGATTGACTATTTGTAGATGAGGATGGCTCAATGCGAGAAAGACAATCTGCGACAGAATTAGATGATCCTCGAACATGATGCACAGTGAATTTATAAGAGGATAATTTAAGCACCATCCTGCCTAATTTGCCCAACTGCTTAGGATGAGAGAAAAGCCATGTCAAGGCACCATTATCAGTGTACAAGTGAAATGGTTTTACTTGTAAGTAAACACTGAATTTTTGAATTCCAAAATGAATTGCGTGACACTCCAATTCATAAGAAGAAAATTTACGTTCATGTTCCAAGAGTGCCTTACTAGCGAAAGCCACAGGGACAAAATCACCATTTACTTTGTGATTCAGAACGGCACCAACCGCCAAATTACTGGCATCGACAAATAAATGAAATTCCTCGTCAAATCGAGGGAAAGATATACTGGTGGATTGGTGAGAGCTCTCTTCAACTGGCAGAAAGCCTCATTTTCAACGGCTGTCCATTGAAAAGGAACATTTTTACATTTCAAGCGATTCAGTGGCATAGAAATTTCAGAATACATTGGAATAAACTTGCAGTAAAACCCACAAAGTCCAATGAATCTGGCCACTTCCTTCAAGTATCTGGGAACTGGGAATTGTTCAATTGGTCTCACTCTCTCAGGATCAACTTGCAAGGTTCCATTTGTGATGAGATGGCCCAGAAAAGTGAGTGATTCCACACCAAGCTTAACCTTGTCCTCGCACACCGTCAAACCGGCACTGCGTAGTTTGTTGACGACAGCATTAACATGAGATATTTTAATGTGTTATGCATGCGGTCACCAAAAGTCCACAGTGATCATGTAGCGATGATTGTATTAATAGTGGCGACAAGTACCCATAAAAGAAGACTTAATGGCAAGTTTTTCATTTTTTTTCGGGGGGTTCCTACGGAATACCGGGGGTTTTATACTTGTGTTAAACCAGTGGACACAAATCGTTCTCATAAATTCCGTGCCGATAAGTCCTAGGGGACCGGAAGAGTGGTCTGATGATTCTTTTACCTGGAGAGGCTATTTATTAGAAATCTTTTGGGAGGTTTCACGGGGTTATCGGGGGTTTTAATAAGTGGTAGGGGCACTGGTTAAATTGTGTCGAAAACTATTCGAAAAGGCGAGTTTAAATTTGTTTTATATTTTTTCGGCGATGTTCCATGAGGTAATCGGGGGTTTTCTGGTATTTTTTCCCGTATGGTTTACGGTGGCTCGCCCTCACCAAATATTCCGGATCTTGAGCTGAGAGGGGACGGGTAGTGCGGCGTAATGTTTGCGAGAAGTACCCAAATAGGAGACTAAATGAAACATTTTTCATTTGCGGGGGATTTCACGGGGATACCGGGGGTTTAAATGTGTGTACTCCTGGCGGTCACCATCCATTCACATAAATTTCGGGGGGATGAGTCGTTGGGGGCGGTGGAATAGTCACGAAAAGTACCGAAAAAGTAGACTTATTTGAAAATTTTATTTTTGGGGGGGGTGTATGTGGGTTTACCGGGGGTTTATAGGTTTTTACTGCCAGCGGTCATCAATCGTCCACATCAATTCCGTAGCGATGAGTGGTAAGGATTGGAAAAGCGGCGTAATTGGGACGAAAGTACCCGAAAAGGCTACTTATTTGGAAATTTTAATTTTTTAGGGACTTTCAGGGGGTTTAAAGATGACGATACTATATGGTGACATTCATTTACTGTCATGTCTAATAAAAATGTGCCCTATGACAACCATATTTCGAGAGTAATACAATAAAAAGCAAACCAGTCCCTGAAAAAAGTGTGTAGTGCCCGCTATTTTTATTTTTTTGCGGTTAAATCCATTAAATCATTTACTAGATGTTTATGTTTTCTGAAAGACAATGCTGCGCTCTATGTAACTAACAAGTTTGAAAGAAATCGGTCAGGTAAATATTGACAAAATCTTGTGTTAATCTTTTGGAAATCGTAATTTTCGGTGATTTTCGGAATATTTTAATTTTTTTCTCAGTAACCAAGGACGATGAAAAAGAATTGTTAACATCACTTCGTAAACAATGTTATGAGCATATATAATAATCATTTTCGTTATCTTAAACCTGAAATTAAGTCGAGGGGAGAGGAAAGTATGAAAATATTTTCGAAAAACCACTTTTTGGACGCCATTTTGGCAGCAATTTTCTTAAAATGAAACTAAGAACATTACACAGTCACATGGCCACGTTTATCAGCTTTAAAAAAATGCATTAATGATTCGTGTGGCATGCACAGTCCACGCGCAGTAAAATAAAAACCAAAAGACGGTCCCCGGAAAAGGCGCGATTTCGGCCATTTTGTCGACCTAGCGACGACACGTGGCGGAAACTTCCGGTTCGAATTACAAATGAAATACACACCCAGTAACACGGGAAACGGGATTTTAGCTAGATAAAACACGTGGTTCCAAGAAAACTTGCCTATTTGAACCTTGAGTGAGACAGAGGAATTAATATGAAAAGGCTGCCCCGACACCGTGATTAAATCGACGTCAACATTCTTACGAATAATCTTTCTCCGGTAACATTTCAGAGAGGCAAAGAAATCTTCATCACACAGAGAAACAGAACAGCCAGTGTCAATTAAAGCCTGGCAAGGCATTGAATGAAGATTAATAGATAATATTGGAAATCGAGTCGAACACTTGTCACGGACACTCATCAAACTCACGGCAGGCTGAGATAATCGTCGTCTTTTGTGACACTCGTTCACTTTGTGGCCAGGTTTATGACAGTAAGAACAATTTATAGGAAAAGAAACTTCCCTAGACGCACTGGAAGAGGCAACAGAAGACGTGTTCCTAGAGAAACGATGGAAAGTGTTGGAATATTCAGCACAGTCCATTAAATGTTTAGAAGCCTGCGTGATAACAGAGTCCAATTCTTCAATTTGAGAACATAATTGCAGATTTTGTTAAAGGATTTAACCCTTGAATAATGAGTCGCACAATAGAAGACTCGGAATACTGCAAACCCAACACCTGAGTGGCATTACGCACAGAACACACGAAATCGTGCGGCGTTTCACGTGGAAATTGAAATCTCTTAACTTTCGTAGTGATCAAGCGATCAAACTCTCTGTCACTAACAATTCTAGCCCAAACTTTTTCTGTGATTTGCGGCCATGCGAGATTCAAGTTTAACATAGACAACCAAAAATGACGAGAGCTGGCAGGTAGTTTAGATACTACAAGGTACAATAACGTTGACAGAGGAACCAAAGAGAAAGAAACGATTTCATTAACTTTTAACATGAAATTAAACCAATTCTCACTGTTTGACACTTCAAATGGCGGAAAATCACTGAGTAATTGTTTGACAATTACTAACGCTTCAGAAACTGGCAATGTCTGAGAAGCAGACATTTCGTGAGAGACGTGAATCTCACTACTTTCCTCGTGCGTTGGGCGAGGTGGAACCACTTCTAAAGAAGATTCCAGTTCATTATTAGAAACTTCACTTCCATCGGACAAATTAGCCTTATTCCTAGCCTTACGATCCTCGCCCGTGGTTAAATAAGTTTTATCGTACGGGTTGCCAGTACCTCCAGGCATTTTGAAAAGTGAAGTGACGACAACGAGAAAAAGAGAGAGAGAGAGCGAGAAATAAAACTATCTATCTCTGCTAGAAGAATCCAATAGTACAAAAGGGGTGCGAGAATAACTAGCTGCTATCCAAACTATCAAGAACATTACGAAAAAAAAATGTCAAATGGCATATGACCACGAGGAAAAATGTCGAGAGCACTAGTCACGTAATCCCACACGAACCAAAAAGCACTTAATGGAACATAAAATAACTCACTTTTAAGAGGAAAAACAACCAGAAACTGCAAAAAGTGGAGAAATAGTGGAGCATTGTCACCATTGTCCAGCACTCGGAGACCTCGACGAGAGGACAGGAAATCGAACCACAACTCTGCTACCAATATGTGACGTTACGTCGTAAATCTAGTTGATTTTTCACGTAGGCCCAGACAAGGGAAATACTCCAACCGTCGGTTACAAGCTGGATCAGGGAAAGACTCCACAAACAAGAAAAACAGCTCACAAGAAAAAGGTAGCCAAAAACAATTTACGAGTTATTACCGTTCGATATCTATTCAAAGTAGAGTATTCAAAAATCAGAAGTATTACAGAAAATAATGATAGTAATTCATGATCCCAGAGGAAACATTACCAGCTAAATACCAGTTGAATAATTGCTCTAAATTTTGCCATGTCTCACTAGACATGTGTCCCCGACCAGTCCACGAGCAGAAGAGGCTTGCCTGTTAGGGATGGGCGAAAATAACCGGTTTTATTTATAACCGGTTTTTTCAGAAGGTTAACCGAGTAAAAACCAGTTATTTTTCGACGCCGGTTAACCTGAGTACTCGGTTTTTTTTGCATAACCGAAAAATAACCCAAGAAAAATAATTTGACTCCTGATTCCCGCACTCTCTCGCGACCCGTCGGAACCAGTCGGAACTACCAGCACTTTGGCCGCTACCACTGGATGAGGTTTTCCTGCGCCTCTACCGGCCACAGAGAACATTAAAACCGGTATTTTTTGATGCAATAGGAAAACCTAGTGGCCGGTTAAAACCTAGGCCACGAGTACTCGTTAACATAACCGATGGCAGGCGGGAGAGAAAAAACCGGATGAGGGAGTACTCGTTGGGGAAACCTATCGCTGTGGGAAGGTTTTTATCAATGGAAAAACCTAGTGGCCGGTTAAAACCTATGCGACGAGTACTCGTTGGCATAACCGATGGCAGGCGGTTATGGCAGGTTACAGGTATAGGTTTTTTCAGTGCATATCAACTAGTAAAAACTGTAACGAGTACTTGGTTATTCCCCAGTTATTGCAAAATAACCTGAGGAAAATAACCAAGGCGTTGGAGTAGCTATTGCGGAAGTTAAATGGATATGAAGTACATGAAATATTATATTGGTTTGCGAAAGCATGCCTGCCATGTGACCAAATTCAATAATACAAATATGAATATTGAAAATTCGGGGGGGAGCCGGTACCCTCTTAGCTGTTTATACAATCAGGATCGAAAGTGTCGTAGTTCCCCATAAAATTTCAGGGGGGGGGGGTTGTTATGGACCCCCTAGCTTTTAATAAACTTTTTTATATTCAAGCAAAGTCATGGTTAGGGGGTTCTGTCCCCCCGGGAGGACCGTAATCTCGTTAGAAAATCTGGGGGGTTAGACCCCCTTAGATCTCTGTTATAATTTTAGTTATGTTAAAGAATGTCTGCGACATCGGAGTGTCAAGGAGTCTCAGGGGACCCGGCCGCCTATAAAAATTCTGGGGGGGGGGGCATGGTGACCCCCCTAATTTTTTTATGTTGATTTTGTTACTTTCAAGCACGGCTGTATCTGGAGGCGTCCTGGCCCCACGGAAGGGGTCGTAGTCCCCCTTAAAATTTCGGGGGGGGGGGGGGTTATGGCCCCCCAACTTTTTTGTTTTAGACTCCGCTACATTCAAGCAATGTCATATTTAGGAGGCCCGGCCCCCCCTGGAGTACCGTAGTACCGCTAGAAAATCTGGGGGCGGGACCCCCTTAGCTCCCTGTTATAAATTTAGTTATGCTATATATCTATGCTATACATAAAGCATGTCTGCGACACCGGAGTAGCTAGGGAGTCTCAGGGGACCCGGCCGCCTATAAAAATTCTGGGGGGGATCCCGCCACCCATATTTTATAGCGGGATTACGGTCTTCCAGGGGGGGCCGGACCTCCTAAATATGACAGTGCCTGAATGTAACTGAGTCAAAAACGAAAAAGTTAGGGGGGCCATTACCCCCCCGTCCCCCCCAAAAATTTATGGGGGACTACGACCCCTTCTGTGGGGCCAGGACGCCCCCAGATACAGCCGTGCTTGAAAGTAACAAAATCAACATGAAAAACTAGGGGGGTCATCATACCCCCCCAGAATTTTTATAGGCGGCCGGGTCCCCTGAGACTCCCCAGCCACTCCAATGTCGCAGCCATTCTTTAACATAACTAAATTTATAACAGAGATCTAAGGGGGTCTGACCCCCCAGATTTTCTAACGAGACTACGGTCCACCCGGGGGGGGCCGGACCCCCTAACCATGACTGTGTTTGAATATAACTAAGTTTATTAAAAGCTATGGGGTCCATAACACCCCCCACTGAAATTTTATGGGGAACTACGACCCTTTCGATCCTGATTGTATAAACAGCTAAGGAGGTACCGGCTCCCCCCCGAATTTTCAATATTCATATTTGTATTTTTGAATTTGGTCACATGGCAGGCATGCTTTCACAAACTAATATAATATTTCATGTACTTCATATCCATTTAACTTCCGCAATAGCTACTCCAACGCCTTGGTTATTTTCCTCAGGTTATTTTGCAATAACTGGGGAATAACCAAGTACTCGTTACAGTTTTTACTAGTTGAGATGCATTGAAAAAACCTATACCTGTAACCTGCCATAACCGCCTGCCATCGGTTATGCCAACGAGTACTCGTCGCTTAGGTTTTAACCGGCCACTAGGTTTTTCCATTGATAAAAACCTTCCCACAGCGATAGGTTTCCCTAACGAGTACTCCCTCATCCGGTTTTTTCTCTCCCGCCTGCCATCGGTTATGCCAACGAGTACTCGTGGCCAAGGTTTTAACCGGCCACTAGGTTTTTCTATTGCATCAAAAAATACCGGTTTTAATGTTCTCTGTGGCCGGTAGAGACGCAGGAAAACCTCATCCAGTGGCAGCGGCAAAAGTGCTGGAAGTTCCAACGGTTCGCGAGAGAGTGCGGGAATCAAAAGAGTCAGTTTATTTTTCGGTTATGGCAAAAATAATTTAATTCTCTGGTAAATGGCATCGAAAAACAACCGGTTTTTAATTTGCTTATCTAATAGAAAAACAAGCAAGACTCTACGATAAACTACACCACGAAGAAGGAAGACGAAGTTCAAAAATGCGGTAGGTTTTTTAAGAATAGAAGATATGCAACACGTAATGCTTTAGGTTATATAACCTGAATATAACCGGTTATTTTCGTCCGGTTATTGTACTCAGGTATTCTTATCACTCAAAATAACCGGTTAACCTAACACCGATTTTTTTCTCATAACCGCCCATCCCTATTGCCTGTTCAGGACAAGAGAGGATTGGAGGGGAGGGATTCTTCCAGGGAGCCGAGGGGTAGCCAGGCGAATTCAACTACTGCGCCACTGATGCGTCACTGCCCCTGCCAAACCACGACCACCGAGAGACAAGGCCTGAGCGCTGATGCCTTCTAATTGTATGACGTCACGAGCCGTAGGTTATCAACCACGCCTTCCGACAATGCTTGCAGTTGAACTTTCCATTCTATTCGGGTTTCTTCACCGCGTTTGTTGTATTTTGAAGACAACAGTTTCGCCGAAATTACACTCGGCGTCTTCAGGTCGAAGGTAAAATTTTGGAAAAATTTTTCGCCTTTTATAGGCATAAAATTTTCCGCCTTATATAGGCGGCGGCGGCTGCTGATCCGCTGCTGCTCTCTCATTGGCCGGTTGTCCATCTCTCATTGTTGGTGGTCGGAGAATCCTCTTCCATGCAGTATGCAAGCTGTAGCCTTGATCTCGGTTGAAATTTGCGGGCGTTTTCGCTATCTCAATAGCCTCTCTGATCAAGCGAGGGAAGTATTTATTCTCTTTAGCTATTATCCTGGCGTCTTCAAAGAGGATGTTATGCCCAGGTGCACTCCAAGCATGCTCAGATATGGCTGAGAGTTGGTGCTGCTTGTTTTTCGTAGCCCTCCGATGTTCCTGCAATCGGACTTTCAATGATCTGCAGGTCTCGCCAATATAATATTTGCCACATGAACAAGGCACCCGATATATACCCTCATAAAGGTCCACTGGGAGTTTGTCCTTCGCTCCGGGTAGCATGTCAGATATCTTTTCCACGCAATTGAAACGTGTAATTACGTTTTGTTTCCTGAGCATTCTGGCAATCTTTTCTGATGTGCCCGCCACAAATGGAATTGTGGCGTATGCTTCCGGCTCAGGCCGGCTCTCTTCCTCAGAGGTCCTTTTTGGGGCTGCGTCTTTGTTCTCCTGCTCCACAAATCTCCTATTCAACATGCTACTGCTGTAGCCATTCCTTACCAGCACTTCAATGAGATGCTTCTTCTCCGCAGATAGCGACTCGGTGTCTGAGATGGCATAGGCACGATGTATTAATGTTGCCACCAAGGAGATTTTTTGCACTGGGTGGTGGTGCGAAGAAGCGTTCAGATAGCGGTCAGTATGCGTCTTCTTTCTGTGAACGGCATGTCCTAGGAGCCCATTTCTTTTCCTTTTTACCAAAACATCCAGGAAGGGAATTTGACCATCATGTTCCATTTCCATTGTGAATTTGATGGCGTGGTGCTGCGAGTTGAGATGCTGTAGGAATTTCTGCAATTCTTCGGCGCCATGGGGCCAAATGATGAACGTGTCGTCAACGTATCTCAGCCAGAGCGATGGTTTCTTTTCGTACGACGCGATGGCCTTTTCTTCGAAATCCTCCATGAAAAGGTTCGCTACAACTGGAGATAGTGGAGACCCCATAGCTGCCCCCTCTGTTTGTTCGTAAAATTCCCCATTCCATAAGAAATAAGAGTTTCTTAGACAATATTCCACTAATTTGGGAAAGTCATTCGGGATGCCTTCAGAGATGAGTCGTCGGATGATATCCACTGATTCTTGGATAGGCACGTTTGTAAACAGAGACACCACATCAAAGCTGGCTATGATGTCTTCATTTGTGACGGAGACCGTATTAAGAATATCAATAAAATGGGATGAGTTCTTCACATGCGATGAAGTCCGTCCAACGTATTCCTGGAGTGATTGGGCTAGATATTTGGATAGCCAGTAAGTTGGGGCGTCGATTTGACTCACAATCGGCCTCAGAGGTACGTTTTCCTTGTGGATTTTTGGTAGGCCGTATAGTCTCGGTGGTTTCGCAGCCGAAGGGAGGAGGCCTCGTTGATATTCTCTTGGAATGGATGAACTCTTGATGATGGCCCTGGTATTTCGTTCCAATTTGCTTGTTGGATCGGCCTTCATCTTTCTGTAGGTTTGCTCCTGGAGAAGAGATAATATTTTCTTTTCGTAGTCTTCCTTTCGCATCAAAACAGTAGCGTTCCCTTTATCTGCGGGTAATATGAGAATACTACCATTGTCCTGGAGCTTCCTCAACGCTCGTATCTCTGCAGCTGTTATATTTGGTCTCGGTGGTCTTGATTTGCGGAGGATACTCCCAACGTCTTCCCTTATCTCATCTGCAATCCCTTTTGGCAGCTTCCGGATGGCGGATTCAACTCCGGTGATGATTTTTTCTTTCGGAATTGTCTTAGGAGCAAATAGTGTACTAGTGTTGTCTGCCTCTGTGCAGAGGAAAATGCACGGAGGTAACGAAAGTGTGCGTTTTCAAATTTCCTAAGGACGAAGAGACGAAGAGGAAATGGATACTTACCATTCCAAGAAAAGACTTCCAGCCGACGAAATATCCCAAGGTGAGTTACTATCTTTTTCTTTCTATTTGGACGGCGTTATTATTCAGGGAAATGTTAGTATAATGTAAATGTTGATCGTCATTAAAAGTGAATTAAAAAGATATTTGATATAAGCATTTACCGGTAGACGAATTGTCATGGTTTCTTGAAACAATTCTACTCTCGAGTGTATTTGCAGGTTGATTTCAATATTATTTGCGTTATCGCTTGAATAATTAATGGTTTTAATTATTTCGTAGTACTTAAATGTCTTTGAAATTCTCGAATATCAACGCTAAATAGAATACGGCGCTTATCCTCGTGTTCTAAGGTGTTGTTATTAAGAAGAACTTGATTTTTTAAGGGCGTTATGAATAGTTTTGTTATTAGTAAATTGTGGAAACATGTGAAACACTCGGGATGAATAAATGAGATACCTACTTGTGTAATAAATATGACCCATGCCTACGATGGTATTTTACATTATTTGTATGTTTACGCATGCATAGGGTAGTATTACTGTTTTAGAAAAGAAGATTTTATTGCATTAAGTAGTTCTTACATAGGTAATATGTACTAACTAATCGTGTTAATCTGAGAACGATTGTTTGGAGAGCGAAATCTAAAAGTCTTCGAGGGTATTTAATGAATGATTCTTCAGTAGTTTATAAATTATGGAAACATGTGAAACGCTCGGGATGAATAGATGGGCTACCTACAAGCGAGACAAATATGGCCCATGTCTAACAATAAGTTTGCATTTTAGATCAAATATTGTTAATCTAACTACCATTGTGTGCACAGCGAATTATTTAAGCCGACTTAAGATCTTGTTTACTACACCATTATCAGACGAAGGTAGTCTTCACTTGAAATACAGTTGATTTTCCGTCTACCAATAAAATTATCTCTATTTTTAAGGTGTGTATCCGGCATTTTCTGTTTGAAGATGTGCTTCATTAAAGCTCCTACTTCGATGAGAAGTCAGGAAAACTGTTGGCTGTACCATTGAACAGCCCAACACTGAGGGATGGTGCCATGCCAAGGATCTTCCCTGATTGCCCTGGGTACCTTACCACTTCAGAGCAGACCAGGGATGCGCCATCAATGAGGGAACAGCGTCTTGAAAGTGCTACTGTGTAAGCTGCTTTAGCTGAGAGTTTGAAAACTCAGGAAGCATATAAGGCTTAGAAAAAGCTAGACTTTCGGAAACGTAGATTCTCTGGTGAAGATGAATAAGCATTCAGCATTTTGGGATGTGGTCGTGAAGCCGTGTGCTATAATATTAAAGCATTTGGAAGAGTGTGCACCACCTCTTATTACTTACTCATTAATAGTTTACATTCATAATAATATCAAAGTATACCACTGAAAAAGGGAATTAAAAGCAATAGGCAAATTCACTCCACTTGTTCAAGCCTATTTCATGTATGAAAAGTACCTATGATGTGTTGGATAGAATTTTAAAACTCCACAAATAATATAAATATTTATAGCGATATTGTAGCTCTACTGGAAGAATGAAAAATTAAAGACTCTGCAAATCAACCTTTGAATAACTTTATCAAATCACAAATGTCTCTTGTTCCAGAAAAAAGGTAAGTAAGGTTCATCTGTGACATATTTGTATTTGCTGCAATGTTTTTTTAATATCTCCCGAAGTTCATAAATTTGCTCGCAATTCTGGTCATTTGGTTTTCCCACATCCAGTTACTATCAAACGGCTCTGCTCTTCTTTTAAAATTGGTCCAATTAATGAGCAAAATGAGCATGGGTTTCTATCTTACGTGAAGCACCGATTATCTCATTACAGAGCCACGAGCGTTATATCACCCTTATGATGGATGAAGTTCAATTGAAACCCTTTCTTGACTACAAGGGCAGATGTATAGTAGAACCTGCATATAACTCCAGCAGTTTAGCTTCTAGTGCTCATGTGTTCGCGGTAGAGGACTTACTATATTCATTTAAAGATATTGTCCATATTTTGCCGTGAGCACTCTGTCAGCCTGTGTTCTAAAAGATATTTTGAAGAAAGTCATCATTGGTCTCGAAAAAGTTGGTCTGGATGAGGTTTGTATTATAATGGAAAACAAATCCATCAACAGGAAGGCAGTATCTCTCTTCACCAATCCACCAAGGCTGAGTATAGTTTATCCGCATCCTTCTCATCATTCTTGACCACTATTCAAAAGGCTTGACTCTGTCCATATGTTTAAATGTATTCGCAACAACTGGATCGATAAGAAAAACTATTATTTTCCCAACTGAATGCATTATATGCTACATTTCTGTGTTATCAGGTAAGACATGGTATTTTTCCATTCAAAACAATTTACCCAGGTACTTTAAAGCAGCAAATCCTAGTTCACCGTTTCTTAAAAGGCTACAATTCGCCCCATTTAGTGCATAAATTGCCATGAAATTATAGTTTGCAGATAGGTCTAATCAAAACAATCCCTATATAATTTAACAGAAGCACAATCTAGTTTTATCCTAATCTTGCGCATGTGTAAGAACATAACTTTTTTATTCCATCATCGTTTAATGCAGCGATGCTAAAAACATAGAAGCCCCGTGAAGGATGTAAATATCCTATGACTTCTATGTTATAAGTACCACTGATGTGTAAAAAATGTTTTACTGAATATAAGACTTTTAATGATATTCTAGAGGTTTCGAATATATTTGGAAGCAAGCTGTTTCTCTTCAAAGAAGATTTTTCGGCGAAGGCGTTGGTCCAGTCGAAACAATTATGTTTCCCGAGGGAGGGATTTGCTGTTAACATCATTTAAATGTAATTACATATAATATGATATAAGGAAAATTGTAACCGGAGAAATGCCTGTTCACATATCGTTTGGTTTTCATACGCATTCCCCACCAATCAGCGCTATCAATGGCAGTCTTCGCTACTCCCTCCGTCCGCCTACGACTCGTGACGTCACGATTCAGCGCTCAGGCCTTGTCTCTCGGTGGTCGTGGCCAAACGGCCGCTCCGCAAAACACCATTCCTTGGTTTTTGAGTCAACAGCATACCACCCAGAAGTTTCCCCTCAACTTCTGGGTTGGAGACATCAGTCGAATCAGAGGGATATTCATTGGAACACATGGAGGGGAAGGAGATACTGGGGTGAGGTGTTGGAGGGAGAGAGAGTTGTGATAGGACAATGGTAAAACTTCTCACTCCAAGTGCAATACTAAGGCCTTAGCACCGATTTCCCCTTGCTTGCCAAGGAGTAAGTATTTCTCCGCAGTAGTCCTATATAAGTCTTGCATTGCAGGTAGGTTGGTTCGGGGTTGTTTCGGGGCTGTTTCAGAGGCTGATTCCAGAGGCTGAGTTTCCAGAGGCAGGGTTTCCAGAGACAGGATTTTCCAGAGACAGGATTTTCCAGAGACAGGATTTTGCAGAGACAGGATTTTGCGAGACAGAGCATTTTGCTACAGGGGCCTTTTGCGCGAAAAAACCTTAGCGCGAAAAGTTCTTGGCGCGCTAAGTTCTGCGGATAAGTTCGGAGGAAGTTCGAGGAATTTCTGGGGGGGGGGTACCAGAAATTTTTTTGGGGGGGGGGGGAACACTAAAAAATGCCACAGCAATGAAAGAAATTCCAATCAGTACCAAATTCGAACCATAACGAGAGGGTCGGGGGAAATTCAGAATTACTTATTTTCTTACTAAAGTTATTCGCTTTTCAACGAGAATTTGAACATAAGGTGCATCGCATAAGATATGTAGCTGACGCTGAGGTTAATCCCACCAAGGTTCCCATCAACTTTCGGCTGCATTTGAAGAAAATAGGTGCTTTCTGGGCTATGCTGTATAATGTGACAATTCACTAATCACTTGGAAGGGGCTGGAAATCTCTTCGTCGCTCACGAATCGTCTCAAATATCAATTGCGCCGTTGCGTTGACTTCTATTTCATTTCCGTCACTGACTTGCGTCGTGAAGTTTTTCTCAGTGCATCCTCTAGTTGACACGGTTGAGTGCCGAGCAAGGATCGGTTGAATGGAAGTGTAAACATTCTCCCATTACTTCCACTTGTGCCGTTAGCAGAGATTGCAGCACCATTGCCAATCAAAGCATTCTGAAACACGGCCTTCGCTATCGACGGCTACAAATTCTGCTCATTCCAACGCCATCGGATTCCCGAACTAATCGAACCCGATTAACCCCCCCCCCCCCGATTATGCCCAAAAGAGAAATGCGATGCATTTTTTTCCCTCGGATAACGGCCAGTACCCGAGCACATACCTTGTGATGACTCCGTCACCTCTTGTCACAGTCATGATAATTCACTTTTGGATTCAAATGACACAACTGAAGATGATTTCCGTACCTGAACGTGTAAGGCCCCATCTCGGAGAAAGCCGGCTTCTCGTTCGTCCTCAGCTTGTTAGGATTGGTCCAGTTGAAGAAGTAAACAGTCAAACTCATGGGCACGGGAGTGTCGCGCCATATCTCGAAGCTTTTTGATGACTCTGAGAGCTGCAGTTGCTGTTGCGATGCACCGGAAATGAGAAAAAAGATGGGAATAGTTTCAATTAAAAATATTACAATAACTTTCAAGAGCAGGGGAATGAGGGGCAAGAATACGCCTCTAACAAACTATCATAAAAATTATGCATTCCGGTTCAAACAGTAAATTTCATTTTTACACAATATATTCTTTGTTACAGTTACAACAATACTTTCTTCTATTGCAACAGAAAAAATAAAGAAAAGCCGTTATTTATGAAAATATAAGAGAAAAACAAATAGGAAACTTGCCCCTCGCGTGGGGCAAGAGTCCTCCCTTCATGGGGCAAGAGTCCTAATCACATTTTTCACATGAGAACTTTCGCTTTCCAGAATATGCGGTGCGATGGTCTTTTATCCATGTTTTGCATTCATGACACACTATCCAATCAACAATGGATGGCTCTGATTACATTTTTTCACAACTTCCTAAGACATAATCAGTATTTCCGGTGAAGTGAATTTGGCCGTTTGCCGTCCACAAACCGCCGATTAGTACTTCGATCCCTGTCTTTAGATATCTTCAAGTTTAGTTTCAGGGTGTCGGATAAACTCGTAATAATTCAGACCGCTTTGAGTTTTTACGCCGATTTTGCGCTTGCAATGGTTTTCGATGCGCTACTAATGCTCTATGTGCCTTCCGATATCTGCAAGGCAAAGTATTCTCAGATGTGGAAGGTTGAAAAGGATTAAATGGACATGACTGTAGGGAAGGAGTTAAGGGAGAAATGTTAGAGGGTAATAAAAAGGCTTCTCCGCCATCTACGATCATTTTATCTCCTTTTTTTCCCTCTTTTTACCATTTCTTATCCTCCTGGATTTCGATCCAACTTATCTGTAACCGATGAAGGCAGGAAATTAGGCTCACTAAAGGCGTATGGACCAAGTGAGTAAATACCGCGTCTAATACCCCTTTGCTGCATTACCGACAGTTGCTTCTTTCTCAAACATTTCAGAGGGCTAAAGAATTTTTTCAAGAGAGCTAATGAATGTGGGCTATGTTGGAAAGGTAAAAACATTATACGGATGAGGTGAGTCTCACAAAATTATATGGTAGGATGGGAAACATGGGAGATCTAAAGTGAGAAACACCGGATCATCAACGGAGGGTTTTCCATTTTCCTAAACATGTTTCGGCCAATAAATATAAATGTTTGAATTGATAAATGCCAAATCACTCGTTATAAATAAAGTTCTTGGAGGTTCTACATTTGCAAACTTATTTTTCAAATGCTTTCTCGGAAAAATAAGGGCTGGGGGAATATTCACTCATGTCTGTACACGGGTTGGGACGACAACAGGGAGTATGATGCACATCTACGAATAAACGGCATTTGTATTTCTGGAATAAATCAATATTTTCCGAATTTCCAATCATCAAATGACATACCTAATTTCTATTTCAAAGACCACTTTATGACTTTTACGCAGAGAAAATTCATCAATTTCTAGTCCATCTGTAATAGAGCATATGGATTCTCCACTGCTCGTTCTCAGTGTAGCTACCTCCAAAATTTGTCATCATAATGCTTTTCAATCAGTTTCTCTGTAACATTTCTGCATTTCCTTTCATTAAAATTATCAATAAAGTACATACTATATTTATGGCAGAAACTGTGAGGTCATAAAAAAGCAATGGCATAAAGTGGGGCGGGGCAACAGCGCCCGAGGGGCAAGAGTCCTCATGTGGACACTTGTCCCAGGACTCTTACCCCAAAGGCACTTGGTACACCTAAAACGCCATAACACAATCACATGGTGAGCTGCAAACCAGGTAACTCTATGCATTTTTGAGAACACACATTAAGGAACGCTAAACAAAAATGTCAGTTAGATAAACGCCCAAACCACATATAAAAATTACACGGTCCTACAAATTAGATAAACGTTGCGTAAAAATGAAAAATAAGAAAAACTCACGTTCTGTCATTCGTTGCCTTCCATTGAACACACCCCTGTGTTTCATTCGGTTACGCCAATGAAACTGATTGACCACAAGTGGGATCATCTCGGTATTTAGAGAAATATTTCGGGAAAGGAATCTTGCCCCATGCGGACTCTTGCCCCTCACTCCCCTACCTGATAAAAACAAGTATTTTTATATTCACCAGGTTACATGAGGGTTCAGCACTGCAACCACAACCCTTGTAATTTTTCTTAGTGAATAGCTACTTTCTTAGACACAATGCCTACTACCTTTGTGTGGGAAACAAGTATATTTACATTCAATGCCCTCTCCCCTTTCACCAATGCATAACTGCACGAGTCGGTCGGCAGAGAAATCAATTGCATTTGCACTTGAGGTAGCGATATTTCATTGGATGATAATAAATCAGTTAACATTGATATTTCTCGGGGAGTTATATTAATAAATAATTCTCGGGATTCTAGCTGAGTACTAAAAATTTTGGCTGACTCGGAAAATAATGGAAAGAAGGAAGTCGTGGCAAGAGCGGCTTGAGCGCAGAAAGAGCAGAAGACTCGGAATTCGTAATAATTAGTGCTCTGGGGACCACAGTGGAGGGCTAAATTGAAACGTCAGCCAAAGGTTTTCTTACTCGGCTAGAAACCCGAGAATTATTCATTAAACCTACAAAATATTTTTTGCAACTAACTCATAAAAGACATGAGCGGCCATGTCACAAAGATGACAAGCACAAAAGTGGGAGAGGGATGGATTATTAGAATCCCTGAAAGCGGACGCGGGAGTGAAAATTGATGAAACCCAACCTCAGAATGAACACGTCGTGTAGGAAGAGATAAAAACTCCGAATCAAAAGAAAAGAGATCGAAACAGGCTGCCCATAGAAATCCCTCTGCAAATGACCGCTACGCACATGCTTCGATTATTGATGCACGATATCCAATGAATCGGAAACTAAATCTTAGCCTGTAAAGAACCGTAATCATGCGCAAGGTTTATCTAAAAAATCAGTAAATGTAATAACATTAGTACCAATAACGGGGGACTAAAAGCAGTGAAAACCAAGACATGAAAATCTTACTTCATCGCAAAGCCGACCCGTGAAACAAGAACACCCCGGAGAGTAAACAAACGATTCACGTTCGCAGGCGAAATCCAACGAAGTGTCTCCCTCTTGACAGGCTTCAATGAAATGAAAAGAATTCATTTTCAGGAACCAGAGTTACATTTTTGGCGAAAAATCTTCAGGTCAATGCAATTGCTTCATATTGTTGATTCATTGAAAATATGAGTACCATGACCAGATAATAACCAATTTTTGCAAAAATGAGATTTCCATAAACAAATAAAGCTCCTTCTTACCTTTACCAGCATACATTGTTTTTTCATTAATACATTCCAAATAAGTTCAACAGTCATAATTTAAAACTTACGTTGTACTCTGTGATTGAAATAATTTTAATTTTCCTCTCATTTTTCTCAAAATTTAACTTTAATCTGTTTCTGGAACTGATGTCTCCAATTCTTCTTTATTCTTCTTCTCCATAGGCATCTAAAATATTATTATGTGCGCGATAAGCATTTTTTAAATGCGTTTTATAAATATTAGCATCGAGGAAGAAATTCTTAATAAGCAAGATAAGTATTTGTCGGGGGCTGTTCAATTCGATTGGTGCCTCCATCAATTAAGTATTCCCAGCAACATCGGCGCAAGTGGACTTGTATTGTGGATTGCTTGCATCTATTCACGCTTATTCAATTTTTGGTTTCTATTCCTACATCATGCACAGATACAGAGAGTGTACCTTTTCTTTTCTAGTCTTACTGAATAAACATCATATGTAGGTTTTCTCACACAGCCACAGCCATGTCTCCCCTTGAATTTTTATACATATTTTTTTATTTTCCTGCAACAATACAGTTCTGTGCTGAGCTACGTATAAATAAAAACTATAGTGATACATCAGCGGGAGTTTACTCTTTTTTACACTCTACCAGTGGCGGCGCGTGCATAAACGCATGTTTGCAAGTGCACACCCAAAGATAAATGAATGATGAAAGATAACTTTGCCTTCACAACTAGAAGGATAAAAATCCAGTCTACTTATGGATGTGATATGAAGCTCCGAACGATACAGCTGTCTCCTTGGCGAATTCACCGCTCTGCAAGTGTGCGATCCCCTGCCATTGCGCCAGCCGCAAATTCGGTCTATGCGATCGCTTGAGTGTGCTCCGGCGGGACGAGGTAAGCGGGGGGCATGCACTGTTCATACGGCGAAACAACGCGAGTTCGCAAGCGTATGTATGGTGAGTGACTCGCAGGTAGTGTAGCTGCCGCCTACGCTACCTGCGCCCAGGATCCTACTGTCTGTAAAAACAAAGTGAGACACCCGAGTTTGAGGAGCTCTATCGTCCAAACGAGGCAATCGATTTCAATGCAACAAAAAAAACATATGAAAGGGAATTTATTTATACGTTGGATCATTTACTTAAACAAATTTCTCGCGCCACAGTATTTTCAATTCATTTTTTTCTAAAAAAATACCCGTTTTTTGCGCGTAAAACAAGTTGCCCAGCTTTGAACGCTTAGTATTCTCGTAGTTTTCGTTCCAAATACTTGGAATATTGATCTATGAAATCCAGATCTATTATTAACAGCTTTTATGAAACAAATTGTTTATACCACAAAAATTTGCGGATTTTTTAAGAACGCAAATCTCTACTAACTTCGAAACCAATGAGTAATTTGAAAATTGAGCTTGAGAACTGAGCTTGATATAATATACATGTACGAAGAATTTCGGAAAGTCTCCACCGTCGTTGCTCTCCTAGGATTCATCGTTGACAATAAAATTCAAAACGCATTCAGTGAAACAACTAAACTACTGAAAATTCTCGTGACAATTCCGATGACAACTACTGAAGCAGAGAGGATTTTTTTCAACCCTTGAACGTGTTCAAACATTCTTACGCAGCCAGATGGACGAGGACAGGCTCACTGCTTTGGCGATGTTATCAATTGAAAAAAAGTTCCAGGATGGTATCGAAGGTTCCAATGACAAGGTTATAGAGAAGTTTCCTCGGAAGAAGGGAAGGAATTTCACCTACTGTTACGTATAAAGTGTGGTTAGATTAATTGTTTTCATTAGCATGCTTATATTATTTATGTTCGTGCAGTTTTAAGGGTATGTACCATTGGTATATCTAGCAGGTATTTTATTACGACGAAATATGATGCTCATGGATTATAATTAACAAAATACAAATTAATTACCCTGTCTCTGCACTATTGCACACCCTGGATAAATTACCACCAGCCGCCACTGCACTCTACATATGCCATTCTTTGTTTTCATAATGATTTTTAGCAGTGCATTGACTCATAGCAGAGAGAGTAAATATATTCTGTGAATTTTAATGCATCGGACACTAGAGTCAAAAATGCTTTTTTCCAGAAATAAATGCTATTCTAAATGTAAATAGGAGTTCATTCAGGCTGAAATAAAATTTAAAAATCGATGTATTTTACGGCTTAGGTCAATACAAAAGTAGCGATAATATGCGTGACAAGGAGTTTGCACTTGTATTAACATTCTAAGCGGCCATTTTAGTAAACGCAGCTATTTAATTGTTAAAAAATGTCACACTTTTTCGAGCAAAAATATTGGATGGGGTTGAGATGGTCCAAATGGGGGAGCAATACGTTATAACGGGAACGACAATAGTTGAAATATATGCGCGCAATGCAATTTCTGAGAAGCGGTAGAGGAGGCCAAGGAGAGACATAGCTTGGTTTTTAATTTTTGCAATATGCTCACAGTAATTTAATTTTTGATCCATTGAAACACCTAAGTCTTTGATGGTGAAGACTCGACTGAGGAAAAGGGAGTTTAAACTGTACGTACCTGAAATCAAAGGGGACTTTATTTAGCGAAATGGAAATTATGTTGCATTTATTGGTGTTTAGACGGATTTTCCCGTTGTTTCACTACTCTGAAACCTTGTTCAATACATCCTGTAGGTCATAGCAGTCTGCGACGTTGTTGATTTGCTTAAAAGTTTTGCAGTCATCAGCGTAAAAATGGCATGGGCTTGAGAGGGATGTACAAGGGATCGTCAGTAAAAAGATGAAATGAATATGGCCCGAGAACAGTTCCCTGTGGTACACGGATGTTGTGGGCGACCAATGGGATGAGCAGCCAGGAAGTATTACACGCTGGAATCTATTGCTGAGGGAAGTCTACTAGGTTGAGAAAATTGCCATGCAGGTTAAATCGATGAGATACTTTGTGAATTAGAAGAGAGTGGTTAGAGTTACTTCATGAGTCGTGCTTTTTTACCATTCTTGCAAGCACTGTTACTGATCTTTATGTATCAGATGAAATATTTGTTACTCAATAGGAGGAAATCCCTAATTATATGGAGTTAGCATTATTTTTTCCGCAAACGACCGAGCAAATGAATGCAAGCTTCTGTATTTGACTCAATAATCATATCGAAATATGCAATAAATACATCATTACCAAATTTCGGATCCAGATCCGATGCCTTCCGCGACTTTGGATCCGATGTATCCGATGAAGGGCAATATCCGCGGATATTTGGATCCGATCCGACCATCCCTAATTATTAGCAAACGAGATTGTTGATTGAATTTATGTTACACTTCAATTTCGCGGCTTCTCAACTCCGCACCGGGAAATATTCATTACTGGAGAAGAAATAAGCGACCATGAATCTACCTTCAGAATGTTCCCAGAATGCGTCTTTACGAAGTCGGAGTAAGCCTTTGCACAATACGCGCACCGTAAAAAATTTTAAACTATTCACAATTGTTTTTAACACACCATTCAAGTAATGAATCAGTATCGTCGTAGATGTTTGTTACCGTCGTTACTGTTTTCATACTGCCATGGAGCGAATCTGCTTACTCGCATTCTGACGTCACAGGGCGTTCATCTAGTGCGAAAGAATTCAGTAATGTTTGCGAACTTTGAAGATCTGAAGTAACAAGAATGTTGAGAACTATGAGGTCATATTTTGCATACGTTAATAACTTTAAATTACTTGTCTAGACATGTAAAAGAATTACCTTTTTAACTTTATGAGAGCATCCCATTGTATCTAAATGGTGAATGTCATCGCGTTTATTTCTTACATTAGCACTCACTCGCAAGATAGTATCGTGCACCAGTAGGTCACTAACAAGCTGAGGCTAGAGAAAAACTTCTAATTATGTCGGAAGACTGTAACAAAGCGCTAGAATTACAATAAATAAATTCCATAGAAAGATTAAACGAAAATACGAATAACACTTTCAAATCAAACTATGTAAATAGTCGAGAGATCTTGCTACCATCTCCGTGTAGGTCGCAAATTGCGTTATTGTTTTTGTCTGTCACATGCAGCATGTCCAAGGATATTACTTCTGTGAATATTCATCGCTTAAGGCCGATTAGAAGCGTGATAGTCCTTTTATATACATTAAATCTGCATTCCTATATCTATTATTGCGTGAAAAGCTACTCCGGCGAGCAATTAGGCGGTGGTTTGGTATATTTACTATTTAAAGCCGTGCTCCCAGTAGCACATGCAATGCTATTAGAGTCAGTGCAATGGAAAATACTCCTTGGGTAGCCTCCTACAATAGATATGCAGGAGTGCTGCCTCCTTCTGCGCCATTGCAATTGGCAATTATACGTTGTTCTGAACTTCCCTTGTGGTCCAACAGCGCATTGAGACGCGGCACACTTCTTAGAGTTACACTATTCATGCCGTCAGTTGCGATCGAGCTGTGAAAGCCAAGTGCGTTTCCAGAAATAAGATCGGGCAATGGATTGGTTTGGGTAATTGGCGCATTGATAGATGTTGAGGAAGAAGAGTCATTTGAGGTATGTGGCTGAAGTCTTACTTATGCATAGCGCTGGAGTGGGATTCTTGGCTGACTGTCCTGTGTTTCGAATTGAAGGGTCGTCCTTGGTTCCTCTCTCTACGTATGAACGGACGAGGCTCAAAGAAACATAAATTCCGCTCCCCGCGGTTCAAGAGGTCTTGCGAGAAAGTTGAATCCTCTCGGCGTGGGCTTCGTCAGCTCCTGTGATGGTTGACATCCAATGCGGTGAATGACAATTGATTTGGAAAGTACACTGATATCGCCATTTCCTGCCACTTGTAAACAGCCCAAACTTTAGATGGACGATTTAGAGTTGAAAATCAATTGTTTAGAAACATTGAAGACAATTTTTAACTAACTAATCAGGATTCACCATATTTCCATCGCTTTGGTATTAAAACTTTTTCAATTGAAGTGATTACTGAAGAATTGAATCGAATTACATCTCATAAAGAATTCCACTTTGAAAATCTCTTTAGAGGATTTCATACATCCCTGAAGTATATAAGTTTCTTGTCTCTTCTCCAAAGCACCAAAAATACCATCGGCGTCTATAATATATTGGTTGACCACAAACAATGTGAAAGTAGCTTTTTCATTTTTTACACCTTTACGCATATTCGACGCATACATAATACGCATATTCGACGAAATATCTACATAATACCCTGCGAGCCACCTCTAGGTTGTTTGCAGGGGATGATCAATCACCAGCTATTGCATTCCCACATGCACACCACACGGTCCAAAAAACGTTACGCATACTTAGAAATTATACTACCACACGCTGTTAGAAATAATAATAATATTTGGAATACATGCATTTAAGTATACTAGGTATATTCCCGAAGTTACGAGCGAAAGAAATGGTTTCCAAGTACCCTCTACATTTATCTTAATTATTGATTCTTGAAGCGCGGGGAAAGCATTTTTCAGGTAACTCTTAAACTCTTTTAAAGGTGAAAACTTAACGTTTCCTTTGAATATTTTCAGCGGCATTTAGAGAAAACTTTGCAGTTACTACCAACTGATCACTAATTCCTTCTTTCTAGAGTGCTCCAGTTTATTACCAAATATCAAGTGCATATTTGTCGCTAATCAATCAAGAATACTTTCTTCTCTGTTAGGTACGGATGCTATTTGAAGCAATGGCTCACTTTAACTCTCCCACCAGAAATGAAACTATACGTCTCCCAATCTAAAGATGGAACGTTGAAATCTCCCTAAATCAAGTTCCTTTCAGGATACTTGGATGATATGCTGTTTATTTGGGTTTCAAAATCCAACATTGCTATTATATCAGAGTAAGCTGGTTTGTAATACGAGCTTAATAATATAGTTCTGAATTTTGGGAATTAAATTGAACACCACACAGATTCAACGCTGGCCTCAGTTAAGGTTACCGCTTTGCTGACAATTGAATTCATTACAGCTATTAATACTCCACCTCTAGCTAGAATAATTCCATCTTTCCGATAAACGGTGAACGATTTTGGGAAGATCTCATTCTCTGAATAGGGTAGTTTCCTTCATCAAAGAAAACGAAAGGCATTGATTGCGATTCCTTACCCACCACTAGTGTATTCATAATATAAAAATTATTTGGTTTTAGAAATACCGGTTTAGACGAATGGCAATGGTCAATTTTTATCCTCATTTGAAAAAGGCCATATTGGCGCCCATGCGATGCCACTCCACGTGACGTCACAGGGACCTAGTTTCTAAACGAGTAGATAGGACTTTACATCGCCTGAGGTTACCAATGCATGCATGAGGCACAGAGCTCAGGGAAACATGTCTTAATAACCATTTATTAAAACTGGCTAAGGTCAGAAATTTTCTTCGTTAGATAAGGTATTAATAATCCTTATTTAAGCCAAGCGCTACCTGCTAGCAGGGTACTATGCTACCTGCTAGCGTCCTGCGTCGTATCAGTGCTCAAAGCCTCGCCCCAAGGTCCAAAGGTCCAACGCCCAAAGGTCACCTCACACGGCAGCGGGAACCAGAACGACGTCACACGGAGTTTTCTCGGCATTCATACTTAGCCGTCGCGTTTTCGCGCGCTTGAAAATTTTCACTTTTCACTTAATCGCCAAAAATAGATATCGTCATTTAAAAATCTAAATGCGTGAAATACGTACTCAAGGAGTAATAAACTTTCGATTTTGGTAATAAAAAAATAATAGGAAACCACCCTTTTATCATCTGTTAGCCAACTTCCAGTTCTAATAATTACGTTAGACTTTGTGCTATGAATCTAATGGTGGAACTCTGGAATCTTATTTCTTAAAGTATGGCAAATAACCACAGCCACGATTATTACTTCGGAACTAATATTATTGCGATTCGGGACTATTTCTTATTTGCTCTTGCCGATTAGGCTATTTTTAGCCTCTATGCACCTGTTAAATGGGACTGCAGATTTCATTGTATTACCATTAAAATTACCTGAACCTTCACTGCCTTTGAAATTATAACTCAACTGCCGTTTCACATGCTTAAATTTATTAACCCTATTAATGTGAATTGGTAATGCTGGTTCTGATGCGCTGATCTTTCTATATATTGCTCTATTGTCATTTCTGGAAGAACGTTTGCTGTTGAGAACTTTTGAATTTACCCCTTTATTTAATAATAACCCACAATTATATCTATACTGCTCTACTCCCTACGGACCAGTTCGCAGTCCATAGTAGCAATAGTATTAACTATTTTATCTTTGTTTTTATATATTAAGAGACTTTCATAGGCTTCTAGTTAGTTGTTTGTTTGTTTGAGTAATTGGTTTGAGTTTGGTTTTCTGATGTTTCATGTCCAGTATCGATTAGATGCTGAGCTCTGCTACATTTTTCTGGCATGTTGCATCTGAAATGGGCCATGTTTTCCTTTGAAGGACATTTGGTAGTGTGAGTTGCCAATCCTCCCAAGTACAGGTAAACCTCGATAGCCCGAACACACGGCAGTCGGAACACCTCAATGATCCGAAAGACTTTCATTCGTCGTGTCGTCAGTTTGTCTGCACTAAATATGGATTCTCATATTCTGACGCACTGAGCGGCATTGCCCCAACTGGTGCACGGCATTGCTCGGGACAATGCCGTGCAGTGTAAGGGTTTTATAAAATAGGTGTAACACTCAATGTAAGTAAAATTTTTCAAATATGATGCAAAGAATTGGTGGGAGTTAGAATTTTTATTCAAAATGATATGATTGCCTCTTTCGTTGAAGTTTTCAATTGAAAGGTATAAAATATAAATGATTAAGTGCTATTCCCCAATGTACCTTTTACAACACCTTAACTCCATCAAGCGGAGATCCAGGAAAGCTGCCTTCCGACGACTTCGCAGCCGCCAACTTCACTCACAGCAGCGGAGGGTAGTTCAAAGATTTCATGCACTTAAATCACTGAGGAAACACGATCAGAACTCAAACGTAGATCTCCAACGGCAGCCTCATCATTTGATCATCACGAAGTGGCAATCCATGTTCCGAGACACGGCATTCCATCGTGCACTCCATCGGCAGCAGTTGTCGAGACGAGGGGACAGTTTCTAGAAATAAATTATCCGTACGGAACGTGAGATTCCAGTGGCGAATCACCAATGACGACGGCGTTCGTAGAATAGATTGGCGTGGATATAACCACCTGTGGAAATAAGCGTGAAGGGATTTTCGTGAATTTTGGGAAATGAACTTTAGAACGTCCGCTGTTGTATTCTTCTTCTTCATGCACTCCACGACCGTGTTTCACTGCTTCTAATCGCGAATCGTGGAAGACGCCATGTCACAATGAAGGATAACGTGGACACGATATGGAATTGAAACGTCAACTGCGAAAAAGAAAGGGAAGGGCTGAGAAAAGTTCATTTTTATTTGAATGCCTTATGCGCAGTAAAAGTTTTCCGTTGAATTTCTGCAGAAGAATGATAGGTGGCGTCCACTCCACTTTCACTGTGACCAAGCTATGAAACTAATTATCAATCCAGCACTCGACCACTGAGCGACTTCGGACGATCGATTAATGCCACAGGTTGACCTAGCGACTCTTTTAAAGTGCTGTCTAAAGTTCTAGCGTACCCTCTAGTTCCTGCCTCTGTTAAGCAGGCGATAGCCGCTCTCAACGACCAAATCCAAAAGAAACAACGCGACCCGCCTTCGCCAACGAACTTCGAGTCACAAGACCATTCAAACAAGCAATTACAGATATGATTGCACCTCCCACCGATTTGGATAGCTTAGAGGCCTTTCAGACGGCCAACAGCAAATAAGGCCTACTCCACCTCTCCCTTATGCGATCATATCTCATTCACAAAAAAAAAAGAGTTTGGGAAACAGCGCCACTTGAGAAATGGCGTTTTTGTCCGTATCAGAAAAATCACTTCTTCCACGACTTACTAAAAAGCCGTGATGGTGGTGATTGTAGTTCTTTTGTTTTCACGTCTTCTCATTGCAAAAGCTTTGATGATATCCCGTTATCGAAACCAATTGTGAAACCAACGTTATCAAGATCTAGCTACTTCGATCAATCGATCGACTAGCCACTTGACATATCGCACGGCATCCCGATTCCGATCACGGTGCTCCCAAGTTTCACGATACACTCGATTGGGAAGAAAACGATATGCGTGGTCCATAAGCAGATTAAATGCATATCCATTCCACGTCACCTCCATCACGGTCATAGCTGGTGCAATGAGGTAGGGTTGAGTGAGCAACAGCAGGGGACGCCGAGTGAGGGCGATATCGGTGCCGTCACTGTCGTGGATATCACAAACATGGCCTGCAGTGAAAAACCCCCGGTAATTAATCAACTGGCCAAAAATAGTGCTGTGGCTTTGCAGGCGATTTTGTTTGCACTCGTCAGATGTCATCTCTGGCATGAATGTCGTTTAGGACGATGGCAGGAGAGTGAATAAATGAATGCGGAAAAACTGAGCAGTGTTCACAATTACATTTACTTAATATCAAGGTACTAAGAAGATGATGGAGTAATACCGCTGGCAGAACAGTGACTGCATCTACGTCACTGACTCTGCGCGCCACCTCTATGATATTGTCAGGGAGGGTGACCAATCACCAGAAAACAAGAAAATTTCCCTACATGCACTCCGCACGGTCATTTAAGTATGACATATAGTAGCAAAATATGCATTCAATTCAAACTTGCCAACAGTTAGCTATTCCGATAGCATATCCATGCAAGGTTAGAACAATAGAAAAAATATAAACATGCAATGAGTCGTTATAGCGATCAGCACTGATAATTTTATAAACCCAGACATCGTTTCTATGAATAATATGACGAAGAAATAATGAAATTCTAAATCTCTCTGTTTTGCAGTCAAATTCCTTTATTTTCTTCACTCAGATCCCGATTAATGGAGAACCCTAAGTATTTTACAAACTTGGCAGTCAATAGTTTCATCCCAGTTGCGGTGAACTCCTTCAAGAGATATGTATCCTTTTCCAAAAAAAACATGGCAGTCTTGGAACTTCCGTTGGAAGTGAAAAAATTTTGTGTATAAAAATTTTGGACGTTGATTGACGAAGTTTATAAAAAGGATACATGGTAATCTTCATTATTTAAAAGTGATACTTTAATTAAAATTATATTAAACTAATTATTTTATACATGAAAATTGTTATAATTATTATTAATACAGGATATATACACAAACTAAAAATGTACAAAAGGTCGATGTTACTAAATAAACGTAATGTCATTATGTATTTTCACTATTAACAATATCTGAGTTCTCATTTTCATCAGTGATTCCAATTACTCTTGTATTGCTATCATTGTCCTTATCTGTACATTCTAAAACTAATACGATAGGATTATGACAACTGAGGTAAGAAACTAACAATTTTTACTCGAATCAAAACAGCATCTTGTAAAAAAAGCATCTATAGTAGTTTTGTATCTTGTGGTGCTTTTACATGGTCATCATCATTTCACATGGTTTATCCAAACAGTGCATTGTTTTTTTAGTTTAGATACCCCATCTCGCACTCCTATTTCAGTGTATTTTTATGTAATGTAACGTTTATTTAATGTAACGTTTTCATAATTGTATGTTAAGAGTTTTGCTCTAACCTTTCTAATTCCATTGACTATACGATGAGTTTTCGACCTCTTTTGATTTGCTGATGCATACCTCTTGTGTTCGTTTGCAGCGGCGCTCTTAAGAATTTGATCACCAAATAGTTTTACAGCAATTCTTACACCAACTGTGGTGGAGAGGCTGTGGCCGATAGCGAAAGGAAACAATGCATTGTTTTTTTAGTTTAGAGATCCAATCTCGTATTCCTATTTGAATGTAAATTTTCTGGCACCTAATGTTGTGGATAACATGTACACTTCACCAACGTGTGGTAATTTAGGGCTAACAGATGTTCTGAAGCACACTATTATAAATCTATTTCATTCGATATGTTCATTTTTCGACGAAGCATTGGCCATCAGTAGGATTTATGTTGTCTCGAAAAAGCGAAAAAATTTCCCTCACGGAAAATCTCTTCCTCGTCAAAACGATAACCGCACCTCGCCCACCTACCTAATGGCAAAACGATCTCTTTGGGAGGCTGCAGCGCAGACTAAGGCCAATGAAGAACTGAGCCTGAGTGCAAGGTGCGGTCATTACATATTCATAACTCCTCTTGTAATCGAGATAAAGTTACAATTCTTTCACCAAAAATAATTGTATAGTTTTATACCAATTTCACACGTAGCATATGTGGACCTATATCGTATGATACTATAGTTAGTATGCGACTGCTTCCCACCATGCAAAAACAGGCAATGTAGGCCCAAAGATACTTACTTAAATGAATGTAGCAACGCCGAAACTCAGCTAAAAACATAAAAAGCTTTACCTATATAAGATCGCAGGCATAAAAAAACTTACCATGCAGTTTTTAGGATGCTGTTGAGAACTGTTAGCCGAGAGTTGAATGAAAAATCCAAGAAAATCTGCCGCGACGTAGCAAGCGGCTGAAATAATGCCGCGGTAAAAATATTTGAGAAAATCAAAAATTCATAACTCCTTTCGTACACAAGATAAATTATTATTTTTTCCACTAAAAATACATTTATAGTTTTCTTCAAATTTTATGCGCCGGATATATGGACCTAAATAGTAAGATACGAAAGTTAGCTGGCGATTGATTTCTACCTTGCAATACGTTTCCTGCAAGTTTAATACTATGAACAATCTGCCGACAACTGGATTAGGAATATAAACTCGGGAAAGCAAGGTTACTAGCCGAAATTCAAGAAAATATTTTCTATAACTATTGTTATGAACAAAATCAAATAACTATTGTCAACACTAAACGAGGCGAACCTTTCCGCTCCAGAGTATATTTTCATACATGAGGAACGAGCAAATTCAAAACTCTTTCTCTCTTTATTTCCCTCTCCTTCGTAAACAGCGAGGCGGTGACGATTTTGAGGTGACAATCACACGAGTTCGGAGTTTTTTAACCATTTGAAAAAGTGCCTAACGCGCCGTAAGAAGTTTTCACTTCAAAAATTCCTGACCATAAATTTTTCAATATTTATTTCTAATTCGTATTACCGTATAACTCATACACGGCAGCGAAGTCCTTTTTTTCGAATGTCAAACTATCGTAAAGCCTCTCTGTTACTCAACGACATCATAGGCGAAGAGGCGGTTTTTTCGCATCCGATCTGACCATCCATCTTTCAGCGATATAAACGGCCTTGTTCAGTAGCCGCATGGAGTTCCAGCACTTTTTCTTTCACAATTCTGGGAAAAAATCATTTGCAGGTAATGTATTTTCAAGTTCCGCATGCACAAACCCTTGAAGTATTCGCGTACAACCCTGAAAGGAAGGCTACGTGGCGCTCGGCAGAAGCCTACTTTTAATTATGTTATGTCGCAACACGAACAATTTTTACGTTGCAAATGAACTTGGTTTCCTTTTGAACTGCAATATGGACTCATATTCTTACAACGCAAGCCTAATTTTTGGAATTGGATTTCTTTATTAGTTTAAATTTCAGCACTATACGGATTAGTAAAGGAAAATGATAACCGCAAAGCAATATGTCTTACTCTTGAGATAGTCAATTCTCTTTCGGGGAGAGGTAAAAGCAAAATTTACCTATAAGATGCTTCTGTGAGTTGGCCTCAAGTTACAGATGGTTTGTTTACGGTTGAGCGACCGCCACGGGATAGGCACGACAGTGTTAGTTCCTGTTTTTTGAATCGTGCGCAAATTTTTAGGTTTTAAACTTCCAAAGTGGGTAGGTCCTCTTCTACATCTACATAATACCCTGTAAGCCGCCTGAAAGGCGTGTAGCAAGGGGCGTTAGGACACACGTCTGAATTTCTGTCTGTCACACGTCAGGCGTCGCCTGGTCTGAATTTTTAACACCAACACCGAATTTAGGCAAACATTTTTATCTGCTTGCAATCTCATCTGCAATTGAAATGCATACTCCTCTTACTGCCATTGTTTATTTTTCCACTATATTACGAGGATCATTTAAGTACATAATTCACAGTGTCCGGCGATATATAGTGGAAATGTTTTATGTCCAAAAGAATAAACTAAAATGATTAACTTCCACACAATTTTTGTTTACTTAAGTACCGACCCGGTTTCGACACGTAGTGTCATTATGAAGGAAGTGTGTGGAAGTTAACCATTTTATTTTATCCTCATGATCATTTAAGTCCTAAGACATCCGAATTATTTTCTCCACAGTGGAAAAATAGAGACAAATATATTGTTTTAAAATGATGGCACACTCATTGTCAATACATGACAGGGATAGCTGCACTGTTTCACAAATAGAACTAATACGGCAGCGTCTAGAATGATGTTCTATATACCTGAAATTATGACATTTCCCGAGAACGAAAATCGTGCAATCTTTCGTTTTATAAATTTGCGTGGTGTGAAACCAATTGCATTTCATCGGAAGTTGATGAAAACATGTGGTGATGGATTAGTCTACCTGTAAATAATACCCTGGTGGTGATCAATCACCAGCATTCAGCATGCTATTGGACATGCGCACCACACGGTCCAAAAAACGTCACGCATACTAACAAATTATGCTACCAGATCCTGTTATAAATTATAATAATATTAAGAAACATGCAATAAGTTTTACATAGGTTATTAGGCTACACAACAAGTCAACTAATCTATTTATGAGTTCTATTGCTGCCGTTATAATCTCTTATTGATCGTGGAAAAAATACATTCTGTCTGTTCTACAGTCTATCTCTCTTATTTTATTTATATGACATAATCTTCCGTAGTATGTTGACGTCCGTAAGATATGGCTAACATCGTCAGAGAAGACACTGCTCTTGAATTCATCTAAAAGGTTTAGTCTATTTTTCAATCTACGGTCTGACAGAGATTCCCATCCGAGTTTATCTAAGAGGTATTTTTACATTAACAGGACTATCGTAACGACCTTTCACGTACCTGGCAGCTCTACTTTGCACGCGTTCTAACTCTGTTATTTAGCCTTTTTAATGAGGGTTCCAAACACTGGCAGCGTATTCTAAATGTGGTCTAACGAGGGAAAAGTAGCTAATTTCTCTCACTTTGTCGTCGCACTTTCCCAATATTCTTTTAACAAAACTCATTTTACGATTAGCTTGACCGGTTATTTCTCGAATATGTTTATTCCACGATAGATCATTATTGAGTCTAAATCCTAGATATTTCACGGATTCAGCAGTCTATTTGGGTACCCCGAATTATATAGCTACGTTGTAGGGAGTTTTTCTTCTTCCAGAAATTCATTACGACGCATTTTTTTTCAAATTTAATTCTAACTGCCATACATCGCACCACGCATAGATAGCAGCAAGGTCATTCGTTAGTTCATCTACATCTTTGCTGGAACGGATTTATCTGTAAACTACAGCGTCGTCTGCAAAAAATCGTAACTTACTGTGTACTACTTCGCTGTCGTTTATATAAGGAAGAAATAGGAGTGGTCATATGACACTACTGTGAGGGACGCCAGAAGTGACTATAACCTCATTGGAGAATGCACCGTCTGTTGCACGCGGTCGCTCAAAAGTTCTCTTATCCAGGAAACGGCACCTTTATCTAGACCATAAGAATTCAGATTTATTATTAACTTTCCGTGTGGTACTTTATCAAATGCCTTTTTGAAACCAAGAAAAATCGCGTCTACTGGAATGTTGTCTTCTCCGGAGACTTAAATATCGTGGGCGAAAAGCGCTAGCTGGGTTTCGCATGATCTACTTTTCCTGAATCCATGTTGAGTTCTCATTAACAAGTTGTGCGCGTCTAGGTGTTTCATTATCGAGCCTAGAACCTAGTATTCGCCAGAGGAAGGCATCAGGGCTTTTCTCATCCCTTAGCAATGCGTTGACATTATGCGAAAAATCCACAGAGAAAAAAATCATTCGCCTTGACCGGGATTCGAACCCGGGTCCCTCGATTTCCGGCCGAGTGCTTTAGCCAGTTAAGCTACCGAGGCATCATTCCTCACCTGTGGAAATTTGTGGACTATACCGGACAAGGTATAGTCCACAAATTTCGCACAATTGTGCATTGTGGGTGACTCCCGTAAAAGTTATCACCGTGGCTAGTCCCGGTATACTTAAATTCGCGTTGACATAAGTTCACAGGCGGGCCACAGGGAGATGAGGAGATCCTTACTTTAGGATGGGAGAGGGGAAAACTGTTGTTCTATATAAGCGGAAGGGTCATATTAGTGCGATCATCCTCATACGAGTACAATAAATTAAAATATATGCCATTAAGTAAGAAATTTCAACGTTTTTTACGTTTCATTGCATTTTAATGCCGGTGATTGTATTAAAAGCGTGAGTATTCGATCTATGTTACTTACCTCGACAATTTCATATTTGACCGGTGGAGAATCAGCTGAAAAAAACCATTTAAATCACGACATTTATCGCCGGAATAGTGTAAAAAGATATTACATGCTGCGGGTTGCCTACGCTCAACATAAATGGCCCTGGTGCCGCCGTAGGATGTCAAACTACAGGGACAAAATTTTTTCTTTGTGCATGTGGTACCTCGGGCAACATTTTGACATATGTCGAACTTTGAATCCCGAAAAAAGTTGTTTGATGACCGCCCCTGTCTGACAGCCTCCCAATGGAGCAGGAGGTGAGGGTATGGAGTCTTGTTTTCTCAATATTCTTCCTGAATATTGGAACCTTTTTTCGCTTCTTTCTAATAGGGGCTTCCTCCTACGATTCAAAATTTGAAGTTTCCAAAGAAGCATACAATTTCCATTTAACTTTCTCAAAGGAATCTTAAACATTATCAATGACTGTAGAGTCAGTGTCTTGCAATAAAGGTCTTCAAGAATTGCAACTGCAAAAATTTGCCAATTTATTTCTACTCATTCATTAGGGGGAATGAATGAATATTAGTCCATCATTTTTTACATAATAGGCATGAAAGAATATGACACTTTCTCGGTAGTAAAATAAAAAAGAATTTTATTGTAAGTTATTTATAGAGAAGAGACCACAATTTTGATATGCCTTTTTTTGCAATTAATTGGATTCGTTCATTGACGGTAAATTAGCCGATATAGTTCATAGTAACCCAAAAATTTTGATAAGCGAATGAATGACAAATTTTGATTCTATTATCGATGTCTGATCTTTTATTGCAAATATTTTTTGAAATGTGTATCATTTATTTAAAATATTTTCTTAAATCACTTTCAGTGTCTAAAATTCCAATATTTTCGAAGGCAGAGTGATAGCCACCCTTTCACAGGATAGACATATTCTAAACATCTAGTAAAAACGATTCTCGGTAATTTTCATTCGCTTTAATGAACATTTTCCAGAAGAGTTGTCTTCACTTTTTTAGTAGACGTATGCACAATGACTTCATCTATCCATCCACGAAAAATCATATAAGTTATTGTTTTTAGATTCGGGTTTTTGGCTAATTGCACTAGACATCTTAGGTGAACGCCAATATACATTCATTTTTCAGAAATTACGTTGGTATTGTTAAATGTGTCTTAATGCGAGGAATACGACTGCATAATCACGCATGGCCTTAACCTAAATTTATGCCAAAAACACATTTTTGATCTTTAGTCCTTACCAAGATAATAATTCAACTTACAGGTATAGCAATACCCTTAAATTAAAGGTGAAGGGGTTTCAAAACATTATTTATTATATAATGTACAATGGGGCAAGAAAAATGGCTAACATTCGGCTTAAAACATAGCTGCATCGAAGAACATTAACTTCGTGCAAAAAATAGCTTATTTCTATTTATATGCGAAACTATTACACGTCCAGAGCTGATTTTGATGTCACTTTGAGGAAAACTTTGTTTTTATTTAGATTGTAGAGGGAAGAATCAGTACACCACATTCACCACAATTCATGGTTAAAAATGTAGACGACGAATTTTTCATTGGAATCGTTTTCTTTAAACATGATCAAATGATTTTGGGATTCGTAATGAGTGCCTTTTTTTAAACTATTGGACCAGTGACGTCATGGTGTGGGAACGGCTCACAGTGGGCTGAAATCGAAATAAACAGGACAAAACCTCAAAAGAGGTTTTTTTAGTACAGAATTCGAAACTTTTCAGTTTTCTTCAACACTTTGGTGTATATTTTGACGAAAACCGATTTTCATGGGCTACATTTTCAAGCAAATTACATCTCCTCAATGTTGAACGAATTTCGCAAATATTGAGTGCATTGAATTTTTGCGAAATTCGGAATGCTGAAACAAATGCCACACCCTTTGTAGGGAATTAATAGCCACGACATTTTACGATATTATTAGGCGGTTAGTTACCGTTTATTTTAATTTACATTCACGACTTAATTTTAGTATATATGACCGATACGATACAAAATGGCGGACCCAGTTTTTCGTCGAAATTTTGTGTTTATGTAGGATTATAAAAAAAGAACCAGCGCGAGTTCTCACACACACCATGGTTAGACACTGGCGACATCTGATGAGTGGTAACGTAATTCCAAGTGAAAAATGAATTGACAAGAGCGAATAACCTGTTGGAAGGAAATAGAGAATGTGCAGGAAAAAGTTCTTGTGTTAACTGCAACGATTTTCAACGTATATGCATATTATGAGCTGCTTATGAATTAAATAATTGCATTCCAGCGTCGTCGGGCATTGTTCCTTGCTACGTAGAAATTAATTAAGATGTGTTCGTCCGACTAATCATTTCATCGAAAGCGTGGTTTGCATTTATCTAATGCTACATTGAACCCGAATTAAAGTGACTATTAATAATGATTTGGTTGGCATCAACAACGTGTACTACTATTTACCCTTGATTCGGATGTGTTGACAAATCATTGATTTATATTAAGAAAAGAGGACCTAATCTTGAGAATTAGCCTCAATTGAGGCACACTTGTGGTGATTTGGGATTGAGATACACTTGTCGCTGCATTGCAGTCTAAGCGATTATTATTTTCTGATTTTGACAAAGGACATGATCCAAACTGATGCTATACCATAATTGCAACTATTTTATTTGAATTCAATGGTGGACTTGAAAAAATGGTTTGTATATTGCTAGTATTCTCTATAGTTATATCTAACTAGAAGTTACCCTGATATTTTATTTTGGTATGGGAGGAACTTTTGTTCAAGGATGAACATAAGTGATCTTTTTTTAACTGGGACAAAGAAATCTTACCAAAACATTAAAATCACTGTGACCATCAGATTTTTATTAAGGTAGTTTCGCAAATTTTACATTATTCTAGCAAAATATTTGTAGAGATTACTCAATATGTCCGTGACAATACAATGCGCTGGCTAATACAATACAATGGCTAATGCATTACGAACAATAGTATATCGCATAATTTACATAAATTTTAAAATCTCATAATACACAACAAATTACGACATGAATCTTTAGTACTTTCTTTTGAATTAATTCTGACGAATATAGTTCAATGAGAACGGCTCTCCCCTCTTCAAATGCTTTACTTTCTGTTTTCTTTCCTCCTCTGCCACCATGGTGCTGCTTCGCCTCCTTATTTTTCTAATCAGCTTTTAACCAACTTGCGTTCACACACGCATGCCGCCAACCATGGTCGGGAAACGGTGGTCAGAATCCCAACCACGGCAAACGCTAGACTGCGCTCACACCCCGTTTTGTAACAATGGTCGGACTTAACTGGCGTAAAAAGAGCGTAGTGTGAGCGGGACATAAATGCCTGTCCAACCCCATTCCATTGCCTAGAAAAGGTTCTTTTAATGACCGTGTGTTGTTCCCGTCAATCCATTTTCGAAATTCCGCTTCCAGACAGTAATGCATGTTTCACTTTAGTTTCGAACATTCGGTAAAAGAGATAAGTTGTGCTACGGTGATTTTGGACTTATATATACACATATTGGTTATTCAGGAGCCCTATCCAGTGACTACGTCTTTTCGTTTCAGAGATTTCGGAATCGAACTTTTCGTCTCCGACTGAGAACTTCCTGATTCCGTTGCCGTTAGTCGGAAGCTCTTTACGCTATCCTTCTGTTCTTCGGGATATATTCCGTGCCCTCCTCTCGTCATCAGGAGAGGCGGAGATTGCCGAAGTTACTACAGGCTACGTCACGGAATGCATGACGAATTTTCACGTAGCCAGTAGCTGAATATCATCTGGCAATAGGGTAGTTTCCTTCATCAAAGAAAACGAAAGGCATTTATTGCGATTCGTTACCCACCATTAGTGTGGGGGCTTAGGAGACTAGTTTTATAGCTATTACTAGCTGACCCGGCGAACTTCGTACCGCCTAACAATCAATGAACTTACAGTTTACTTACACCATTTATAAATCAAGAGCGGCTGTATCGTTTTTAATATGTTTAATTTATTATAATAAAATAAGGATACAAATTCAATAAAACTACGTAAATGAGTACCAAAATTGCTTGTCAGAAAAACATTTTCTTTATTGAATCTACATAGGGTGAATCGGAGCACGTTTACGCGGATTTTTTTCAACAAATTTTCTTACGTTTTAGCTTAAGAAATTTTGGGCATTGTGGTTTAATAAAGCAGTTCATGAAATAAAAATTATACGCATTCAGTTGTTGGCTATTTGCGTTATTAGCTGTAAAAAAATGTTTTTAGGTCCAAGTCTGTTGCATACACTTGGCCCATTCAGGGGGCAGGTTGACACGACCCCAGACCGACGCTTGACTGATGCTCAAAATCGTGCAAGAAAAGCCCCTATGAAGCAGCATTTGCATTAAATGACTTAAGGCGCGCCAGTTTTAGTATCTCTGTTTGGAAAAAATGCACTGCGTAAACGTACTGCATGCGTAAACGCACCACGGTGAGCCCTACACATTCGGGTTTAATGTCTTGCGTCAAGCACCTTCTGAGAAACAACAGTTTTTGTTTTGTTATCAGGCGCAAGATGAAGCGGATGAAGCTAAATAAATATAGCGAAGCAAAGCACTGACGCAGCGAGGGGAGGTTTTGGGGGATAAACCCCCCCCAAGAGCTTAGAGAATTTTTTATGAAAGATTTTGTTATTAATATTTGGGGGACGGATGACTAACAAACAAAAAACATTTAACTATTCACACAGCCACAAAACCCACTATTTTGAACCATTTATCTTAAAAAATGTCTGGGGGAAGTGCCCCCACACTTCCCGCTTACCTTAGCGAGTTTTCTATACCCTACAGACCCGTGGTATTAGCTGCGCCCAAAACCCCCTATCCTAGCTACGCACTTGAAGCGAAGGAAGAAATACAGAGGATGGTTTATCGACTCGTGAACATAGCACGCTAAATTGACCATGAGAAAATCATGGGTTTTCATTAGCACATGAGCACAAACAACACAAAAACTGAAAGAATGACCATGCGATTTTTTTATCGTTATCACGAATGCAACACGAATTGTAAATTGAATTCGTTTAAGCTCAAAAGGGCATATGAGTTGAGATCATGGAATCTACGGAATGAGGACTTCCTAACATTTGAATTTTCCTTTGAGTAAAGTTGCGTGAATCACATTCATCACCAATTTTTTTAATGATCAAACACGTTCCGTTGGATAGTTATGGTTGGTTTAGGCTTCGAAAGATCATGAGCACAGAAACTACATTTTTCTGTAAATCGTGCCTTGGTAAGCCAGGTACGTCCAAGGACTTAAAATATTCAGATAGATAGTTGGTGATTTCGTCTTCGTTTGTTACACATTTAAAAGATTCGAATCCATGCAGAGTACGAACTATTTGAATTTACCTCGTTTTAGTCATCCACATCTTCGTTCTTGCTCGCTAAATCAACCATCTTTGATTCTTTTGGTGATCAATCATATTCTGGAACTCTTTGTTGATGAGCTCACCTTCCGCTGAAACTAATTTGCAATCATAAGGAAATGAGTTAAAACTACTCGATTCCTCGACAGGAACACGGACATTACCGTTTATCAACAATTGCTTGGAGATTTGTTTACAAACACGGTAGTGAAGTGTCAACTCGAGCTGGGCCACGGCTGGGCTTACAATCAGCTCGAATTAAATTTTTAAAATGTAATTTCAATTTAATTAATATTTTGAATATATTTAGTAATTAAAATGTTATATTGTTACTAAATTCAGTTATTAAAGTGGTAAAAACAAAACAAATTATTTAATTTGTAGTTTTGACCGACTTATCAATTGTTGTGTTACTATAACTCCTAAAAGCATGCCCATAGGAAAGAGATGAATTTTTTTTGTGAAATTATCCTTTTTTTAATGGCCTATATGTTAACCCCGCCTGAGACGAATCCAAAGAACCAAATCTCATTGAAATCGGTGCAGCCGTTCTCGAGTTATAAGTGTTCTAACTAACACGATTTTCGACTTTCTTTTATATATATAGATTACTTTTATAGAGGCAAGAGTATTGAAGGCGTTGCTATGCCAATGATGTCATTGACAGAAGACCACACGTATATACGGTGGCGCCGACTCCATGGGGCCTGAGGGGGCTCGGGCCCCCTCAAAAATTCGTTATGGGTGTGAGGAAAAAATGTTTCAGGCTTGTCAATTTTCCCCGGAGTGTCCAGATGTCGAGATTCGAGTTATCAGGGTTCTAATTTTGACCATATGACTCTTCTAAAATGCTTAATAAACTTAAAACTAGCTACTTATAAAATTTCCCGGGGCAAGATCCCCGGTTTGGGCCCCCCCAATATTTTTTGTAAGTCGGCGTCCCTGCGTATATAGGATGTGTATTTGAATGTGAAAGTGGAAAAATGTCATGTGAGAGTAAGAATCGAACATGTGCAACTTTAAGGGATGTTTCTTTTCCTGATTCCTCAAGATAGACTCCACTATGTGCAGAACGGCAGAATCAATTTTGTTGGAAACTTTCCTCATTCGATGAACCTTGTGGGAATAACCCGAAACAAAGCCCACAAAATTAGAGACATGAGGAAGAATCTGGGCTTTTCCCGGTGAATGGCATGGATGAAAGCTTCTCCGGCTTTCCAACCGGGTCAGGGTCTGCATGGGTCAATGGTCAGGGTCATGGGTCAGGTAGTCGTTTCGCTCGCCCAACATCCTCATGAATCATCACCAGCCCTGACACAGGGTTGGAAACTCGAAGAGCTCTCATCTATGTTAATAATATTTCCCCGTGCCACGACTTTTTAATAATATGGGCCACTTTTGGGCCACTTGTTTCGCGAAGTGCTGCAGGTGTTCTATCACCACCACTTAACCCTGAAACAGTGAGTGTGTGCAAATACGAGACTAACTATGAAGTCCGTGGTCACTTTCCGGACTATTTTTTCGAGAATTCAATTAATTCAAGAAATACGTGAAATATATAAAATAGAGGCAGTGTGCAGTGAGCTGTTAAAATTCAAGATCAGTGCAGTTGCTTGATATTGACGCGGTAAATGCTCTGGAAGTTATTCAAAATGATGTGGATAAGTGCTCTTGAAAATACAGAGGCGACCGGGACACCTACTTCAATAGATCCTAAGCTAAGATCCTAGATCCACTTATAGGGAGAGCGTTTTTAAAATATTTTTATTTCTGAAAAACTTCCATAAATTATTAGTTTTAAGTTTCTGCTATCACCAACAAAAGTAATCATCCACATCATAGACAAATGCGCATAATATGAAATGCATTGTAAACAGGCTGGTTTAGGTGGACTGGGTTTACCAGGAGAGCTATAACGCGCCTTCGGCTTGACAAATAATGAGATCCTTAATCTAGCACTTAATAGAGAGAGAGAGGAGTCAGAGAAGTCGGCGCGTCGAGTGGAGAGGATGAGAAGATACGACGAGTATCGCAGCAAGTCTGAATTCAAGAGTACACAGAAAAGTAAGTAGGCCTTGTAAAACTAAATGTCTATCGATTCCCTTTTCATGTAATGATATTTTTGTTAATGATATATTATTCTTTTAAGGAGTGGCGATATTTTAACCTTAGGCAGTGAGAATGCTTCTGAAACGGATTCTATTGATGGTACGCCAACCGAGTCATTAAAAAAAGATAGATTGGTAGGAAAATCCTCATTACGCCCCAAATTGCACTGATCTTTGATGTCTAGGGCATTAGCGCAAGAGGAGCGGCAACGGTTCTTGTTGCTACTCTGTTGTAGTGACAGGAGTTAATGTCTGCTTGAATGAAGGAAGTAAATATTATTTTGAATATTACGTCATTAAATGGTTCTATCAAGATTCCATACCTCACCAGAACTGCCAGGGGCCGGGCTACTGCTGAGATTGTTCACGACTGCGTTGATGAGTGGAGATTAGCGAACATAATAAAGCATTTCAATTGATTCGACCAGCGTAAATAGAATTAACTAAATGTTTTCATATCTTAGGTTCTCAGTACATCATATTTTTTGGATTCTCAACAAGAAATTTTTTTATCATTAATTAGGTTCGAAGAACAGTGATGTAATTAATTTAAAGGATAAACTACAGCAAACACTCGGTATGAAAAACGCCAACATAGTAATCGGCTCCTCCTTTCTTCGCTAGGGAAGGCGCGAGGGGCGTGATGCAATGACGGTCGCAGACTGTGAATGCGGCCTGCGAGCGACCAGTTTGCCGTCAGGGGTGTGACGCGCGGCTGTAGCTCGCGGAAAACTATTGTACTCCTGGAAAACTGTTGAGCGGACGTTAAAATGGAGCGAATTTTGGCACTGAAGGGCTGCAAAATTGTGCGTTACCCCTGAAAATGGTATGAAGTGAAACACTTTGCACTTTCCACTTCATATCTCATAATGGATCTCCACAAAGTATCTGCCTCATCCATCCAATTCACCTGAAAATGATGTTACTTCAAAAATTCGGGAAAATCTAATGTTATTGCATTTATGCTCTTTGAGCGACCTCTAAATGTTAAACAATTGGGCTGACATTTTTAGGATATCCATTCTGCACCCTATAGCATATTTTAAGAGGTAGAAATGAAAAACCGAGAAAAACTAAAAAATAAGCAACACCCTAACGCGGCGCGACTTTAGGGTTGCGGCGTGGACGGCTTTCCCCAAAATAGACGCGTTTTTCTCCGAGAATCTCACTGATGCGAAACGCATGGAAAATTTGAGGGGAGCAATGAAAGCGGACGGGAACTCAGCGGAAACTTCCCGAGATTTCTGATTGGTGAATTCTTCGAGCAGTACATACATTATCTTTGGGTCCTGAGAAACTATACATTTAATTTTATCACCCTAAGGGAAGAGAGAGACACAAATAAATCCTTGTATGTTCACTGTAGTTAGAGTTGCGAGACCGAAAACCGCCATTAGAGAGCCGATGGATAACCAAGGCTCTTGAAAATTAAGGTTCACAGATAATCGGCAAAAATCCATTGCACACGAATATAACGAAATGCTTATTTCCGCGGACCGATTCCTCCATCTTCCAGTTACTACCTCGTGGATTAGAGAAATTGCAATCTAAAGAGAGCAAAAACCCTCCTAGTCAACCTATTGGCATGATAAGTCATGGATTAACTAAGCTAGGATTAACTAAGCTAGGATTAACATACAAGTCTCAAATTTATAGGGCCTTCCTTGGAGTTAATTCCGAAAATTGTTTTTAATGAGAAAATTTCCCCGATAAAAATGCATTTTTCCTATGCGCCCTGTTGTATATTGCCCTTATAGCAAATATTGCTTCTGAGAGTGTTAAAAGAGTGATTGAAATTGATAGTTTTTGCAATGCACATAGTGCAACCGAATTCGTTGTAAATGCTTCGTTCGATAACAGAAATAAACATTTTAGTACAAAGATTCATTACTTTCGGGAAACAGTCGAAAGAGGAAATATGAGTGGAAAATGTTTTCAACTCAGGAGATCTTCATCTACATAATACCCTACGAGCCACCTCTAGGGTGTTTGGCAGGGGGTGATCAAGCACCAGCATTCAGCATGCTATTGGACTCCCAAATGCACACCATACGGTCCAAAAAACGTCACGCATACTAAAAAATTATACTACCACATGCTATTAGAAATAATAACAAAATTCAGAAACATGCATTAAGGTAAACATAAGTTGGTAGGCTACACTACTAGTCATCTAATCTACTTGTAGGTTCTATTGCTGCCGTTATAATCTCTTATCGATCATGGAAAAAATCATTTTGAATCAGTCTGTTCTGCAGTCTATCTTTCTTATTTTATTCATATGATCTGATCTTCCGTAGAATTATGTTGCCATTCGTAAGATATGACTAACTTCTTCAGAGAAGACACTGCTCTTGAATTCATCGAAAAGGTTTAGTCTGTTTTTCAATCTACGGGTTGACAGAGATTCCCATCCGAGTTTACCTTAGAGGTCAGTTACTCTAACGAAACTATCGTAACAACTGTTCACGTATTTTGCAGCACTTCTTTCCACGCGTTCTAACTCTATTTTTAACCATTTCTGATCAAAAATTCTTTACCTATTGAAAAAATGTTTTCCTTCCATTTTTCAACTTCATTTTCAAGTTCATAGAAAGCACGTTCACACATTTTTTAAATTTTTTTCTCCAAATTCATCAAAATTTAGGCATGAGCCTAATTCCGTGCGCAGGGCATTCCCGTCAGAGTTAGCCTCCACCAGCAGAAGTCATGCAAACCATACATATCTTCCTTATTATATCCTATATAATTTACTAAACCCCTTGTAGTCTGGCTTCCATGGTCGACATAGCACCCAAACAGCACTCTTAAAAATTATCGAGGACATTCGGGATGCAATGGACAAACGTCAGGTGACGATCCTAGAATTATTTGACTTCACCAAGGCTTTCGACTCCGTTCGCCATGACTTGCTCCTCCTCCTACTACTTTTTCCTATTGAAGTTGGAGTTCTGCCTTTCCTCACTTGGTGTCAAAACTTATTACTTACGGCAGATAAGAAGGTGCCGAAAACATTAAAATGGGCAATAGTGAAATGATTACTGAGGCAAAATGATTCTGACGTTAAAGGTCTCAGCCTATTTCATGAGGATCCCAAACACAGGCAGCGTATTCTAAATGGGGTATTACGAGGGAGAAGTAGCTAATTTCTCTCAATTTGTCGTCGCTCTTTCCTAATATTCTTTTAACAAAACCTATTTTACGATTAGCTTGACCCGTTATTTCCTGAATATGTTTATTCCACGATAGATCATTATTGAGTCTAACTCCTAGATATTTCACGGATTCAACAGTCTCTAATTGGGTACCTCGATTGACATAGGTATGTTGCGGGGAGTTACTCTTTTTCCAGAAATTCATTACTACGCGTTTTTTTTTTTCAAATTTAATTCTGTCACGCATCGTATGCACCCCTGGATAGCAGCAAGGTCGTTCATTAGTTCAGCCCTATCTTTACTGGAACGGATTTCCCCTAGATGAATGCAGATGTATTCACTTAAGTTTAGGATGCACTATGCTCAAGAAATATTTCTAATATCTGAGGATGATAAATCGATGAAATCGAAAGTGCATGGTTATCATTGTACCATAACATATTGTACTGATTTTTCCTTTGATGGCATCAGTGTCGCAAATATAGTGGGTGCTGGAAATTTAATCGCCACGGTCCGCACTAGCAAGTATGAGAGGGATGGCATGAGAAAGTACACACTGTCGAATTTAGTCTTTTCGATCGTTTGCATTCCCTTTTTCGTCGCTGAGAATTCCTGTTATTTTTAAAATCGCTCATTCTAATGGAATTTTAGTAGTCATTCACGCGCCATTCCAAACTATGACCATCATATATGTTCATTGGCCAATTCCGAACCAATCGGAGACTCCCATTCTGGCGGCCCCCCGTCTATACAAGGGCTATACTAGAGCTGCGCTGACGCCCACTGGACGAGGTCTTCTAATAGATCACACATACAAAGTAGGACATTTGACAGAAAAACCGAGAAAGGAAAAAAAATTCTGATTCATAGAGGGGTTGTTATCTTTCTTCCCGGCATAAAATGCAAGCGTCGTCGCCCCATAATTCCAGTTGCCATGTGAGCGGGCGTACTAGCACCACTGTCTTACTGTTACACCCCTCATAAACATGTAACACTGTTACATGTTTATGAGGGCCGATTACACTTCCTGTAGGGGATACTTTCCCTACATCAGAGCTTTCAACGATTTCTCCGAGATGTGCATCCAGTATATTACTTTCCTTTCCTTTTCTTATGGAAATCCAGGAAAAACAACGGCAGTCCTGTTTGAACGCGCGAAGAGGAAAGCTCATAAACCTGCAACACCAACATCTCTAAGTGGCCAAAAAATAGAGTGGAGCTCCTCTGCCACCTACCTTGGCGTCAAGCTGGATAAAAGGCTGCAATTCAAGGACCACCTGCTGGAACTGCGTCAAAAACTCACAAAAAATGCAGCATACCTCAGACCATTGCTGAATTCAAACGCCATCCCTCAAAACCTAAAGTTGAGACTATTCAAAGCCGTCTTACTTCCTTGCATAACATATGCCTCCCCAATTTGGTCTGGACTGGCACTGAAAGGTCCAACCAAACAACTCGACAAGACCATCCGGAATATACTGCGCCAAATAACGAGCTTCCCGAGATTTGCTGGCAACGAGGCCCTATACCTAGCAACGGGGGAGTCACCAATCGGACAACGTATGCAGGAAGAAGCGAGAAGATTCTACGAGACGACGAGGACATCCCAAATAACAGAAATTGCTTCCCTGGCAGTAGCGACTCCCAACCCATGGGACCGCTACCGTCGACCAGTGTCTTCTACGGGAGATGCTGTAAATATTCCACAAACCCGGAAATAAACAATCCCAGTCCTGGAAGGCAGGACACTAACTCGGCACCATCTTCAGAGTGCCCAAAAGGGTGGAATGAAGAAGCACAAAAAGAATCAACCTGTGGCATTGATTTGTGTTAAAGAAATTCCTGAGATACCGGGTGGAATGCCTCTTAAAATCGAGAAAGAAGGCGTCGACTTATCTTATCGATTGTCGTGAAGATAAATAGTAAGCAGTGTTTCGCAATATCCGGAAGTCTCACATACTCACATACAAACTAGGACTATTGGATAAGATCATCTGGGCATTGCAACCTTCGACCAAACAGCGGGAATCGCAGCTTCATGGACCCCTTCAGTTCAGAGGCAAAGTGTGACGGTTAGCTCCAGAAGAGGTTTTAATTAATTATTAGATAATCTATTATTTTTCATATTTTAATGAAAAACTGAGTTCAAATGAAACGATAACACGTTTAAATATTTTTAATTTCGGCTGTGAAAACCAAAAACAAATTCGTTTCTGCAGCCCATTGAGAAAAAAATGACACGCGATACAAGACTATGGACGAAGTTCCGTAAATCCCTATGCTCACCCGCGTGTAGTGAAGTCCGCGAAGAGCTGCTTGCTATCTAGTGACTTATCTGAAACCCAGTGTAAAAATTATACTCTTGGGAAAAAAGTGCATGCATCGCGAGGAATTGCGTAAGCTAATCTGCCGACCGATACCATCGGTCTTCGCTGAATCCACTGCCACTCGGGTAGAAAAGCTAAGATTGTTTTCAGACTTTGTTTTGAGGAATATATGTATGAGTATTTTTACAGTTAGAAGGTTACGCATTTTGAACTCATAATTTAAAGTATTGTGATGTGAGGAACCAATCACTTGATGTTGTTTACGGGCAAAACTTAACTTAGAACTACAGTACCAGCAACACAGTACACAATGCGCATTTCAAAAGATCCGATACGGTATATGTATAACTTCCAGGCAAGAAGTACACCGTCGTCGTCTTCGAACAATCGGAATAGTTTGTGTCTTAACTTAGCGCTGTCAAACCTTAGCGTTTCTGAAAAAAGGTTGTTTTTTCCAAGGAATGTAACCCTATTTAAAAGAAATTAAATAAAAAATGCGTATTTTTATTGAAACTTTCAAATGCATATTCTCGTGGATTTTAAACCGCCTTCAGGAATCACACTTTTCCGTTTTCCTCTTTTATTTTATCATTTCTTGTGTTACGTCACACTGGTTGCAAAACGACGCAAAGTATAGGTATAGAAGTTCTTTTCAATTTATTGAAGGCTGTGCGATGTCGAAATAAAAAACACTAAAGATGCAAAATTAATCGGCAAGATACGGCACTTTATAATGATGCGGAAACATTGAAACCGGTTGAGCAAACTAAAAAAAGTGTGGAAAATTACTCCAGCCATTTGTATCATTACTATCGGCCGTAGTACTTAATGATATCAATTCTTTCGGAAGTGAGTGCAGTATAACTTATGACAATGTAAAGAGGAAATCTCGAGTCTGGAAGATATTCACGGCAGATGGAGGCAAATCATTATTATAGAGCTACTTGATAAGGTAATGTAAAAAAAGTAGGTACGCCAAAGGAACGTAATGGTGAATCGAAATGCCATTTCCAAAGAGCTGCGTCCATGGTTGATGACAATCTACATCTACATAATACCCTGCGAGCCACATCTAGGGTGTTTGGCAGGGGGTGATCAATCACCAGCATTCAGCATGGAATTGGACTCCCACATGCACACCACACGGCCCAAAAAACGTCACTCATGCTAACAAATTATTCTACCAAATGCTGTTAGAAATAATAATAAAATTCATAAACATGCATTAAGGTATACGTAAGTTAGCAGACTACACTACAAGTTTTCTAATCTATTATCTTATCTTTAATCCAGAAAATTACATCTAGGGCGCAAGATTTCAGTTCTATTATTAACTTTCCGTGGAGTGCTTAATCAAATGCTTTTTTTAAATCAAGCAAAATCGCCTCTACTAGAATGTTGTCCTCTCCGGAGACTAAAATATCGCGGACGAAAAGCGCTAGCTGGGTTTCGAATGATCTACTTTTCCTGAATCCATGTTGAGTTCTCATTAACAAGTTGTGCGCGTCTAGGTGTTTCATTACTGAGCTGACTATGATGTGTTCAAAGACTTTGCATGACGCAGACATTAAAGATATCGGCCTGTATTTAGATAGCTGAAATATCAAAAAAATAATCGATGTGCAGATGCTGAGTTTCGAAGGCGGCAGAAGCATGCAATGTTGCTTTCCTCTACAATATAATGAATTTATAATCAAAATATTGAAGATATGTTCCCGTATACCAAAATGATAAATGAAAACTTAGCGATGTTGACAAAATAAGGAGATGTGAACAAAAGCAGCCATGTATGATCTTAGATTTTCCCGGCGTATCAGGTGCAGAAAAGTTTCTCGGGTGTTTCACCGGTTAATGTTTTCCATGTCTCTCGACTTTTCGAGCAGCGAGTTGCTTTTCATCCTCATTCCGAAGATCCCCTTAGGATGATCAGCAAGTCGCTGCTCGAAACGTCGACAGACATGGAAAACATCAACCGCTGGAAAACCCGAGAAACTTTTCTGCAAAAGAAGTCATATTTGTTTGCTCTCATCACCCCACTTGATCCAACGGGCGTCTAACTGCTGGCTGAATCTTCAACGGTCAAGTGAAGTTCAGACCCTCATGACATGCATTGCTGACAACGACATGTTATTATAGCTTGAGTGATTCTTCCCTCGGACTATAAAAGAAAGCAACGGTGTCTCAATTAATAGATGTAATGGTGTTACTCGCCATTACTAATTGCATGTTTTTCCCATAGTTCTTGCCTTGCGTGGATTTGCTGTAGAAATTACTAGTTATTGGCAAATTTTATCTTTGCATGAATGTGCATGTTTATTTTTCTTGAATGCGTATTAATATTTTTCTATGACCGTGCGGTGTGCATGTGGCGGTGCTCTTGTATGCTGGAGGTTGGTGATTGGTCACCCCCTGCCAAACACCCTAGAGGTGGCTCGCAGGGTATTATGTAGATGTGAAGTCCTAGTTGATTACATTACACTACTGCGTGTGGTCTATGTTTAAGTTGGATTATGAAGTCTTCTAACTTCTTTTCATCCCTGGGTTTAAGCCCTTGCGTTCGTCATTTTTTTTATGTATCCTCGTCATATGTTTAACTATCTTCCGGTCTACGGAATCTGTCATGAAATGCATTTATAAAAGTTGTCACTACTTTGAGTTCTTGGTTGTCGCTGGCTGCCAGTTCGTCAAAACATTCGGATACTGTTTTCTTTTACTGACGTCACTTAGTTACACTACTACGTTTATCGTAGCAATGTTGGATAGCAATGCTGCCCGTCTTATCATTCTTTCTTCGACCGAGCATGTAATGAGGAAGTGTTAAAAAGAGAAAAGCGAAGTCTTCTAAAAACCATAAGAAGAAAGTGGGGCGACTTAGTTGGCCACATTGCAAGGCACGCTGAAAGCTATCTAAAAAGGACAGAGGTTGACGGGAAGAAGGGCAGGGGACGACACCGAATGAGTCACAAAGGAGAAAGGGTTATAAAGGATGTGAAAGAGAAGAAATACGTCACTACGAAACAGCTATCAGATGAGAGAGGAGCGTCAAGGCAAACTTAGGCTCGGGTGCTTCTGTTTCGTCGTGCCATCGCCTCCGTCGGTGACGGAGTAATCACATTGGCGAGCGCACGGGCTTCGGAGGACTCACCGAGTGTAGGATGTAGCGGAAGAGATGCGGCCAGGCGAAGGCCGAGACAGCCCCGAGAGCGCAGAGCACTGAACCAGCGACCCACAGACACCAGCGCCGACCACTCGCACCACGCATCGCCATGACCGCTCTCCACCTGCACGGGATAAAGACACAGAGCACAGTGAGAGAGAGAGAGAGAGAGAGAGAGGGAGGGGAGGGGATGGCTTCCACTTCCCCTCTTATCAGAGGAAGGGGGGAGGGGGAGGGAGATTGACGGAAAGCACGCGACATCCGATGCGACGCCGTCAAAGTGACGAGGCCTTATGTAAATCTCTCTCTCCCTGCAAGGGTCCTCGCTTCGACTGGAAGTTAGCGTCTGCCTATGGTCCGGGTCACGTGATGCCGTGGGTCACGGAGAGAGGTCATCGCTATCTCATCGTCGTCCAAACAAATGAATGGGGAGCTCATTCGCAAATTAAAGTTTCGTGAACTCAGAATGAGAAGCGGATCTCTTGTTTTGGTGCACAATTAGTACGAAAACAAGTACCGACAATCAGCGGCGTAGCCAGGGGGGGGGGCCGGGGGGTCCGGAACCCCCTCGAAATATCAAAAAAACAAAATTATTTTCCTTCATAAAAGAAAACAAAATAATAAAAAATCATGACTTGACAAAATATTTCTTTAAAAATGAAGTTTTTTCTAATATGAAAAATGTTAAAATTAGTTTAAAATCCATTGCTTAGGCAACCAGCTGGTATCGCTTAATTTTCTAGTTTACTAATGTCATTATGGTCAAGTAAGATAAACATTATTGTTATGCAAAAGGATATTAAAAATGTCAATCTAAACAAAAGAATTTCACCGCCTCAGCGATGCATTAGATGTCTACTAAAAAAAACTCGAGTCTCTATTTTAAAACTCAGTTGTTTTTTGTCTCTAGTAATTGAGCGAAAAACATTGAAATATCAGCAAAAATTTTCCCCCCTGTTTTGGACCCCCCTCGAATGAAATCGATGACTACGCCACTGCCGATAATCGTCCACAAAGACGAGAGAAGACTCTCTTTTCAATAATACTTTCATTTAGGTACTCTTAATATCTACGGGGATCCATTGAAGTTTCTTCTATTCCTTAGGACGCACATTATTTAACTAATGATTTATTAAAGCTTCGTCGTCTCGGAGAACTGTTATGTGTGATGCGATCCATTTCATCGAGGCTATTCATTCTATACATCTTCATTCAATAAGCAAAAATTATTTTCCGGACGCACATTTCATGGCTCCACGACATTGGCAAAGTTGACCCTATAGTGTGAGTTTTTAAAAATTTGGAAAGTTTGGTCGCGATTCTCATTCAATTTAAAAAATTTCGTACTAATTGATGAAAAATAAAATATCACCCTAAAACAAAAATATACTTTAACATTCTAGCACCAAATTTGTGCTAATTATAGGAATTTAAAAATGTACTGATTTTCACAGCTCGCCAGAATGGACAATTTTAAATGGTTGCAACTTCATATTTTTACAAAATGATAGTTTTCATAGGGCCAATTTTCAAATCATTCATATGGGTTAACAGCATGAAATGTCTGAAAAATATCCCCCATGTTGAAGCCGTACCTTTCGTTGACTTTGAGTTTGAATGCAATGGTCCTTGAGCGATCGATCATTGCAACAAAAAGGGGAATACATCTGCAGATAGGTTTACGACATATTTCTACGGTAAATAATTAACATGAGATCGACATGCAACGACAGCGTAAAATTAGGGAAGAATATGTTGTAATAACTAGTAATTCGACCTGAAATTCTACCTCGAGGAACATTGCCAGTAGAACGTGAAAATGCCGCACGATTTTCGTGAGCCCGCACGGTGGTAAACAGAGCATGGGAAATTGCATTTATGTAACTCCTATATTTTGACGAAATATTCTTTTCTCGAGAAACCAATGAAAACTATGCAGAGTTCAAACATGAGGAAAACAAAAACTGTCATCCTTTTCTCAACATGAAAAACTTTTATTAGGGTGGTTTCCTAATATTTTTTTGCCTAAATCGAAAGATTATTACTCCTGGAGCACGCATTTCACGCTCTTAAATTTTTAAATGACGATATCTATTTTTCGCGATTAAATGAAAACTGAACATTTTTAATCGCGTGAAAACGCGATGGCTAAGTATTAATTCTGGGAAAAGCCCGTGTGACGTGATTCTGGTTTGAGCGGCCGCCGTGTGAGACCACATTGGTACGAGGCTACGAGCGCCGATACGATGAAGGCTGCTAGCAGGTATCAGATTACCCTGCTTACAGGTAGCGCTTGGCTTAAATAAGGATTATTATTACGCAATCAAATGAAGGAAACTTTCCGACCACAGGTAATTTTAATAGGTGATTATGAAGAGATGTTTCCTTGATACCTGTACCTCATGAATGCGTTGGTAATCTCAGACGATGTAAAACTCCTGACTACTTGTATAGAAAATATGTCCCTTTGACATCACATGGAGTGGCATCACATGGGCGCCAATTTGGCCTTTTTCAAATGAGCTTAAAATTGACCATTAACATTCGTCTAACTGGGATTTCTAAAACAAATAATTTGTACATTATGAATACACAAATAGTGGGTAAAGAATCGCAATCAATGCCTTTCGTTTTCTCTAATGAAGGAAACTACCCTATTCTGGAAATTGTCGTCCAAATGAACGCATTGGATGTGACGTTTCATAAATATAGATGGCCAATGACGTAAAATGACAGGACGAGCTTCTTACATAAAGTTAACCCTAGAGTTTTGGTGTGATAGTGAAAAGCGCATTTTTACATGAAATGGTGTCCCGGCGACACCACGAGGCTACGAACACCCAAAACCCAAATTCAGACTTTAATGGAATATAATTGATTGCAAATTCTTTCATGAGAAGCGTGAGAGGAGAAGCAATCGCTGTGTATAAACTCAATTGCGTGATGGCATACAAGTGCGGCCTCTCCGACAGAGAAATAATTTTGAGGCATTTCCAGCGAACAGCGACAAACAGAGGGAATAGGTAATTGCTTCCGGAAGGGGCACTCATGCAGGAAAGGCAAAGGTTCGTGCCACGTGAATAAAAGGCTGGAATGAAGACCAACCTGCCAAATATGGAAGAGAACGAAATGGAAGTTCGTCATCCTTGTTCATATAGTACCCAAACAAGTGGATGAAAATGTATTAAAATGATTAATTTTTATAAAAGTTAACTTATTTCGTGAAAATGTTCATTAACTCCTTCAAAACTATCTCCAGTGAATTATTGGTTACATTTAGGCGAATTTCGATCTGTTCGTATTTGGGCACGAAGTTTGTTCAACGGACGAAGGGGAAAATGAAACGGTAGTATTTAAGAATATGCAGCGGAGTGGTCGAGCAATGGTCGAGGAATGGAAAATAGGTGCAAACAATCATCTGGAGAAAAGCGCAATTGGATGGACTAGCCGCCCAAGTTTCAAAACGAACCCTCAGCCGAGGGCTGTTTATCACGAGATGTTGACAGACTCTCATGCTAGATTAGAAGCGCAGGTATCTTTATTAACCAACGAAGCGGTGCCATTACATCAGTAAAATTTAAAAGATGTTTAGCTCTAAAGAACTTCTCTTTTTACGGAGAGGAGAGGAAATTTTGAAATGAGAATGGTACTGAAGGTTAATGATTTTTTGAGTGAAAGTGATATACTTAAATTGTTTTCAAAATTGAAGTTTGCATTAATATTATCGTTTTTGCGAAAAATTAGATTTTAAAGGCTACTTCATGGTTATTTTCTGAAGTAACTGAAAAATATCTTTCAACATAAAAGTTCTGACATTAGTTACTCTAATAGAAAATTAAGTTCTCCCTCCATCTACTCTCCTTTCACCGAGATTCACTCACAACTTAATCATTTAATTTTTTAAACTTCCAAGGTAACCTTCCAAGCTCTGATGTAAATCAACGCAGTCCTCAAGGTCAAGCAAATTCCTAACACAGAGTGTGAGTAGCGTCAAAGCAGTGAGATTGATAGCGAAGCAGTGAAAGTGGCTGAGAAATCGATCGCTTGCGTGGATGATTTAGAAACCTTGGATGGAGGATAAATGTAGACTCAGAAGAAGACAGGGAGAAACGAACTTTCCGTTCAGACGGAAGCAAAAGAGGGAGGCTGCTTGAACAAACTGCGAGCGGAATAATAAGCGCTCGTCGAGGCAGAAGAGGACAAGCAATGCCCGAAATTATGGCAAAGAATGCTGACGGAGCTGAGCATTGTGAGCGTAGAAGATGGTCCAACGAACAGCATTATCCCTTGACTTGAAAAGTGCCCTCGCTATTTCCAGGCCTTGTCATGTACTGCACCTTCTACCTCTCCATGGTGAAAATTCACTACCACAGTGAAATAACAGAATAGGGAATGCGGGTAAAAGTGGTTTTTGCCAAACAAGAGTCAGGCAAAGAAATTTTTAAAAGAAATCTGGAAACGCTAGGCGTCGAAAGAATCCGAGTGGGTCTGTGCTGAAATCAAATGCACGACACGCGTCCAGTCGACCTCGTTTGTTTTATTTATTTATTCATCTAATTTCTGCACTGTTTAGAAAGAATACATCTTGATCCCTCGGCTTCTCACGCCTCAAATGAAGTATATCTTTAATCAGCTATGCAACAAGTTCTTTATTTCTTGTCAGTCAACATTATATTTGGTCTATTATTAACTATAGTTTTATCCGTTTGGATAGGTAAATCGTAGTAAATTTTAAATGCGCTGTTTTCAAGCACTGCTTTGAGGTGGCACTCATAGCGTGGGGTCTTGGTATCTATTAACTTGTGTTGGTAGGCCAGTTTTTGGCGGATAATTTTTGCAACTTGATTATGTCTACTTAAATATTTTGTATTTGCTAACATCTTGCAGCCTGATATGTGTTGGATTGTTTCTGACCCTTGAAAACATCCTCTACATTTGTCATCTGTTATGCTTTTATCACCCAGGATGTACTTTGCATAATTTTTAGTGCGGTAAACATGATCTTGTATTGCAATCATGAACCGTTCGGTTTCTCTATTAAGTTCACCCAATGACAACCATTTCTTTGATGAGATTTTTATCAACATTGATTAGCTGAATGCGATGGTGGTTGGCGTAACATGGTGAAACTCCTTCATGATGCACAAAGGTTAAGAAAACACTTAGCTGTTTCACAAAATAAAATATATTGCGACCGGTTTCGATACAGCGTATCATCATCTGATGATGATACGCTGAGGCCAGATGATGATACGCTGTATTGAAACCGGTCGCAATATATTTTATTTTGTGAAACAGCTAAGTGTTTTCTTAACCTTTGTGCATCATTGATTGGCTGATTGAGATCATTGTTGCGTCGTCCATGTAATTGCTTCTGGGTCCATATTTCTACCTTTCTCTTTAATAGAATGGTTCTTGTGTAGGTTGTTTCATTGGTCGTGCCATTTTTTAGATTTAATGGTGTTAATTATTGACGGCATATACTATTGATTTGTGCAGCATCGAACTGTTTGATTTATCGTAAAAGAAATGTTTCAGTCCATGAATTTGATTTTTAAGGAGCTACTGCATACTACATTAACCCCTACCTCCCATCCATCGGGGTAGCGTGAGTCTCTCTATTGCTGCCTTTGGGTGATGCAAATTAAATTTTGTGAATGATGTACGTATTGATCTTTCTATGCCTGCTATTTATATTTTGGTTCAGTTAATCACTCCAAAGGTATATTTCAACACAGATACCGCAAAAGTATTGATGGCTTTGATTGTATTTCGTGCATTTAATTCTGTTTTAAGAATGGATCTTAGTCTTTTGTTGAATTTAGTTGTGAATTTCTTCTTGATCTGTTTATGTTGTATTTGTTTTGCTTGCAGGAATCCAAGGTATTTGTAGTTCTCATTTGCTTCCATAGATATTATTGACACTTCGTCATAATTTGAATTTTCCATGCTTGACTTTTCCTTTTTCTATGTGAAGCAATCCGCTTTTATCCAATACGAATCGCATGCTTATATCAGTGGAGAGCCTTGTGACTTATTATTACTAATTTTGTCCGCCTCATATTATTTAAGGATCGCAATTTTTCGGTGATATCTAGCCTATTCTTGATTAAAATGGGTCGTCGCAGGGTGCAGTATTTATGGTGTTGAAATGAAGAATGTGTTCCAGATATTTTTAAAGGCAGCTGCTGAAAGTGAGAGGAAGAGCAATAAGAGTTGTGTGGGGCGAATCTCGGATGACGAGGGCCCCTTTTATCACGCGCATGCGCAAGGGAACGTACATTCAATTACTGCATGTGTGATGTTCTTCTGTTTTTAAAAATTTGTTGAATAATGTGCTATTTTCTTTAATTTTTATGTGCATTTTTCAGTTCATCCGTCAGAGCAATGGCAAGAGCGGAATCCGCTCCAAGCAAGTTCTTTGTTAACAGGTTAAAGATTAAACGCCGCAAACGGACGCTCATGTTTCTTACATTTTCGGCGCAAGTTGAACCTTGAGACAAAAAACCGTATCTCCCTTCGTTTTTGGGATGATAATTCACGAAATAATGGAATTGCACGATTTAGCCGAATTTAAAAGTGCAAAAACAATTGCTCTGAAATATGTTTTCTCGACTCGGTGCGGATTGGAAGATTCCCTCTTTCGATTGGCCTTTCCACAGATGCAACTAAAAACTGAACTCATAGAAGCAGTCGACAACGCTGCGATGCATAGAAAATTAGCTGTTTCGAAGATTTTCTCTAGGGTTTCAGACGATTCTGGAAACGGTCGATTCTATGACTATTGGTCGTCTCGCACACATATTTCTACGAATCAATTAGTCAGTCATTGGTCGAAAGTGGGTTCTATAGTAAACAGATGGCCAAACTTTTAAGCATAATTTCATTTGTCCTCATCGCCCTTTTGCATTCAAGGCATTAACAGCGAGGGATGCGAACGAACAACAACGCAGGTCCACCCCCAACGGCCATGCATACACGGACAGTTACCCCGGCGGGGCCTGAACGACCCTCCAGTCGAGGGCTTTATCCTGTCGCCATCGTAGCCGGCATTTTTTAGAGAATTTGTAAGATGCTGTGGCTTGAAATTAATGAACAATATAATGCTCTGAAATATTCTCCGTGTGCAACATCAAGAGTGGCTCCCTTCCCCTTGAGAGAAGGTCTCTCCCTCCAAATGTCATTTCTTCCTCGGACATTTGCTCGCAACACAGACCTTTAAGATTAAAATTGAGGAGAGCAATCACGCATGGAAGGACAGGACTTAGGGGAAAAATTACACTGTGCGGTGTAGCGCATCAAAGTCAAAAAGAGGCAGCCATAGAAAATCATACATTATTTCGGATCCGCAGCATCAGTCATGAGCAAGAGAGAATAAAATATTAGAGAGGCGCTGGTTTCATTTATAGTGAGCGCTTGCATGAATTGCTTAGTGAATCGCAGCTAAGAAGTGAGAGCAGTCGGGTCTTTCCTCAAGAGCAGAGCGTGTGCGTGCGAAGGCCATTCCGCTCGTACTCCGAACGATGCCTTATGTAAGAGGCACTCATTATGGGCGATTGCTCCAAATGATCATTTAATGAACGAGCCGCTCTAATTGAACTCATTGATGCAAATGGCGTTGATGGAGAGGGGTGATGGGGGGAAGAGAGGCAACAGCACACCGGAGATGCCCCGAAAAATAAAGCGATCGAAACGTTTAAATTCACTACAATAGATATAAATGCTGAGTGATAGCAATATTACCATTTATGAACGAAAGGGCCGCCCATAACCACCCTCAGACCTCACTGCCACTACCAGTACTCACTACCACTTGGCGCTAAAAAAATCAAACGCGGCTCATCATTTTAACAGATTATTATTGGAATAGAGGAATATTGGGACTCTCGTATCTTCGCAAATTTCCCCTTACTGAAAATTTGCAATTTTCAGTAAGAGGAAATTAACAGGCGAAGGAAAAAATGAAAGTTATTTTCGGATTCAGAGCTAAAAGTTCACTTCCTAAGTGCAGTAATTCTGCGAAACATTGTCCGATATCAACTGGTAATGACGGCATTGAAATGAATAGATGAAAGGAGGGCCTGAGAAGAGGCATTTCCAACGCTCAGAATAGACACTCGCCGCTCTTTACTCGGAATAAAACCGAGCGAGTGTTTTCCTAATCTTAATGGAAGCGATTTTTCGGATGATGGGGGGGACGCGTTCGGATTAACTGAATAATTATGTCGCGCATGCGAAGCTCAAGACATGCTATCGTTCACACTATCGTCAATCGCTGCAAGAATTTTCTCTTTCGTAGAGTAGATTTTAATTAAACGACCACTGCAAACATCTCAGAAGCGGCAAAAAATGATTAAATCATTAAATTTTTAGTGAAAAAGATCCTAATTCATATAAACTACATTATTTAGTGAATGAGATAAAAATAACGATATGCTTAACTCCAACGAACAAACCTATCAAAACCAACCAAGTTGCTAACACATTTCTTTTTACAAGAAAAAAATTTTGAAATATTTTGCACAAATCCTACTCTCCATGTTTCATTGATTTGCGCTCAATTTTGACGGACTATATCAATATTATGAATTTTGCTGAAAATGAGAAAACATTTTATTTGTAAAACTTGGATTGCCTTAAGCATGGATCGTTTATTATGGACAATATATTAAATCCAAAATTTTCATATTTTGCAATCTAATTTTTTCACTTCAGCTTACTGTACATCGCCACTAATTTCCTTTTCAGAAAACCGCACTTAATGTCTGGAAAAGATTTCTTCGCTCTAATATTAGTTAAATGACACCAGGAAATTTTTCCAAATATTGAAAAAATAAGTTTCCTAAGTCATTTCCAGCTGAATTAATAGGCTGCTAGAAAAACAAGTGAATATTTATTTGCCAGCGAATTTTCCAATTTCTCGGCAGCCATCTTAGATGTTAGGGTCAAAATTTAAAGTGTTTGATAGGTGCTTCCGTGTTCAACGAAACCACTTGCTATGCTTTAGTTACGTAAAATTATTATTTCGTCAACACTGGTGTTGATTTCCTAAATTAAGACTGCACTTTTCTCACACAACATAATCAGTATTTAAAAGAACGAAGGACTTTGATGTACTGGGAACATAAAATTAAAATTAACCCTTTAACGTCAGGTTTGCCGAATTCGTTCTACACCTCAAGAATCATTGAGTCTCCGTAGCCAAGTGAATGATTTCGATAGAGCCAATTGTGACGATTTCGGCACGTTTGTATCAGCTGACAGTAGTAAGCATTGCCATCACGCGAGGAAAGGTAGAACTCCGACTTTGATTAGAAAAAGTCGTAGTGAACCCCTTTGGAGATGGTCTACTTTCTGTGTTTTTATTTTAGTTTTTAGCATTCATATGAAAATTTTAGTGCTTCTATAATTGATTGTGTATTTCTCATGGTTTTCTAAAATGTTATATGTAATCTTGACATTTTAATGTTACAGTAATTTGAAATCGGAGCAATAACATATGTGTGACGAATTCGTCTCTCTGTGCTCGTAGGTTAATACATCAGTGCAAGACAAAAAATCGCTACCGAAATCTGTCTAATATTCCTGAAATATACTTCATAATGCCGTTGTATATATGTATTTGAGAGTAAAGAGTAGTTACATGGCTAAGTTTGCACATTTATGCATGGCATTATTATGTATTTTTTACCCTATTGGCGTTTTAGTAAATGAATCCCGTTACATTTGACGGGAAAAGAAGAAAGGATGTTGTTCAAAATGAGATTGTTCCTTCAGAGGATCCTCAGGCTGGTGAAAGCGATGAAGATATGGACTCCGAGAGTGCTTCACACAGTTCTTCTGCTTCCAACACTTCCAACTTCTCCCCCTCGACTCTCTGGACAGAAAAGGAAAAAGGGTCTGGAAGGCCAGCCGCGGTGCTCACACTTTTCTCGTTTTTAATCCAAATTTGTGTGATGGGTTGCCCACGCTGTAAAGGCTCTCACTCCGATGGGAATGCCCAATGTAATGAATTCGGCCCATGCCCTAATTTTGATCAATTTGTGAAAAAAGATTTTAAATAACAATCATGGCAGTCGTGGGACTGCCGTTGGAAGTGAAAACTTTTTATTTTAGAAAATTTGGACGTTCATTGATGTTAAAAAATCTACAAGAAGCCTATGCTACTAACTGGATTAGGAATATAAACTCAGAAAAGCCAAGTTACTAGCCGAAATACAAGAAAATATTTTTTTCTAAGTATTGCTATGAACAAAATCGAGTAACTATTGTCAACAATAAACGTAGATCCTTTCTGCTTCGGAATATATTTTTATACATGAGGAACGAGAAAATTGAAAACTCTTTCTCTCTTTATTTCCCTCTCCTTCGTTAACAGCGAGGCGGTGACGATTTTGAGGAGACGGTCACGCGAGTTCAGAGTTTTTTACCAATCTGAGAAAATTGCCTAACGCGCCATAAGAAGTTTTCACTTCAAACATTTTTCTCCACGCGTTCCCTTTTTTATATTTCTACATTATATAATTGAAACACTTCACATTTATAAATTAATTTTATGGCACAGCATTCGAATAAGCTACTAAAATTGAACGTATAAAAAGAAATGAGTTATATTGTACTAACCTTCACTATTCTTGTATCGAGTAGGTACACTCTCCTGCACGAGTATGGACTGGTGACGGTAACGGTGATGTGAGTCTAATGGTTTGTACCCCTTCACAAGTACTGTGTATATAGCGAGTATACTGTGTATTTGTAGAATATACACAATTATACGTATATATAGAGTACCTAGCGGTAACGGTGACGGTGATGCGAGTCTAATGGTTTGTATCCCTCCACAGGTGCTGTGTAAGTATATAGCGAGTATACTGTGTATATGTAGAATATACACAATTATTCATATATGTAGTAGCGGTGACGGTTTCGCAAGTCAAATGTCTTTCACCCATCTACAAAAGTGCTCAACGCGCCAACATTTTCCCTAAGGTAAAAAAATTATTGCCCATGAAGGGTTAATAATATCGAATTTAATGGATATGAAAACAAAATAATAATTAAAGATAAGCAGGAAGGAATGCTTGTGAGGTAAATAAATATTTGTATTTGATTAAAAAGGTTTCACTCTATTTAATTTTGAAAATGTGTTTTTATTGTGCATAATTGCATAATTAATTCCTGAGTAAACGGTATTCACTTTATTGAGCCATATTACTGATACGAATTTACTCCCTCTATAAGCATTTTATAAGGGAGAGAGGAATTACTTAATGTTTTACTGTGTTTGCCAGCAATCTCTCAATATTTATGGAGCTGCTGACAAGTGACAGTCGCTTAGAGGTTCCAGGATTTTTAATATTTTTGCAATTGTAAAATAAACTGTTCGCGGGATAACACCTGTCTGGGCCCGCCAATGACGGCATTTCGGACACACAACGAAATCGCCGACAAAGTAGCAATTAAAAACTGCGGACACCCGGAATGAAACGGCGAGGCGCGGTTTCTCTTTGCCATCGGATTGCACTGTCGAGCGCTTTCGAATGTGCGAGCCCAATATTCCAGCTCGCCCACCTCCCTCATCATTACTCGTCCCTGCACTAACCCTCGTCTTTTGCAGTCGATGACCGAAAACCAATTAGCCGACGCATGTACATGTCTCCTCCCGCTCTCTTCTTCTCAGTGAGTGGGAGGAAGGCCGAGAAATTTGAGTCGCGCAATGTCTAAGGGGTCGAAACATTCATCATGAATTCATCATGGAGTCAGTCATGGCTAGAAAGAGGCGCTGGAGCATTCAGCAATGCTTTCGCTCGCCGCAAAGTGACGAATTTGAGTGCGTGTTGTCAGCGTCCCCTCCAGCAATTGCTCCATGCTTTTTAATAATAATAATGGCCTAAGATACGTGCAATCGCTCAGTGCGAAAGAGGTTCCGTCGTTAAAAAAGATGCTTTCTCAGCGGAGGCAATCATTCTGCAAGAGCTGATTGGAACTATATCCCTCTGAAATTAGTATCCGCGAAACAGCATTCAACATTAATGAAATCTTAGATGAAGAGAGAATCAATTAACAATAGAATGGAAAGCGTTTGATCTGCGTTCGGAATGAGAACGTGAATTAGCGAGGTCCACATGTATGGCTCTGGCTCCAACAAGGAGAAACAGACCTCATCCTCAACATCACTGTCAAATGGTGAGGATCAAATAGATCGACCAAGAAACAAAAGAGGAAGTCCCAAGAAGAGTAGGAGAGAAGAGAAGCTTCGTGAAAACGTCGATAAGAAGACGGAACGACCGAATCTTTTGGCCTGATGAAGACAACCGTCGATGAGGATGGCAAGAACGGAATGTATCCACATAATACCCTGCGAGCCACCTCTTTTGCACTGAGTCATCCATCTCCTCCATTCTAACAAATTATACTTGCACATCCATGAAAAGCAAAACTTGCCAACTTAGGAAGGTTTCGGAACACCACGGATAAGTTAACAGGTAAAGAAGAATGTGTGTGAAAATACGTGGATGCGAAAGGAATAAGCTGTCAGGAAAATGGCGACAAATGTTAGAGTTGTGACGATGAAAATGGTAGAACAATTAACTTCGTAGTGACGGTCGACGTGGACAGGAGTACCAACAGCCTCCGCCATAGAAAGTTTAGTGTCGGCGCTCATGCTTAATGCGGTGACATCCACTCGTTGGAAACGAACCCTCAAATCACACGAGCGCAAACATCAGAGCGATTGTAAAGCAATTATAAGTGTCGCATCATATCATCGATACTCCATAGAAACGATTTGTTCATCTCCACCGCGCCGAAAAAGCGCATTGGCCTTTACAACGAATCCACTACAAAAGGCGTGCCTGACGAATGGACGACCTTGGCTGTGTATGTAAGGAGAGCGAGCGACTCCAAACCGCGACCTTCGGTTTCTCAGGGGCGTCTCGACCCCGGCGACCCGGGGCGGAAAAACGGGCCCAACGGCACGCGCGCGCGACAAGGGCCAGCCTCACGGATTTAGGTTACGTAAGGGACCGGTGTGTAAGCGAGGATGTTGCGCACGACCCAAATGACTCCCGGGAGACATTCTGATCCGGACTCATCCATTAATGGATTTCAATTCATCCGACTGAAACAATTTAGGGCATCACTTGCCAAGCTGAGGTGGATATCAGCCCAAGAAAATCAAGACACGCAACTCATGGAGACGCGCTCGATGCTCCAAGTGAGAGCAATTTGGAGACTGATCGGGCAATGCGAGATTTTCCTTTGGCACCACCGCCGTTAAAGCAAGCCTCTCTTCTGATGGCATAAGTCACACTGAATCAGGAGGAACATGAGCACACCACATTAGCAAAAGTGAGAAGCCATACGCTGCAACATATCTGACCACCAGCAGCGAGAGGGGAAGTGTAATATCGGTAAACACTTTCCTAATCAAGGAATGTCAACTTGTAATTATACTGAACAGTTTCCGACCTGTGGCCTAGGGTTAGTAGCTGCACTTAATAAAGCGATTACGAATGCAAGCCATTGAATGAGTAACTCCGAAAAAGTTCCAATTGTTTTAATAAACAAAAACTTATAATAACAGATTATCAGGATCCTTCGAAGGGAATTCGAATTTCGAAATTGAAATTACAGAGTAAACTCGATAGTATGGTATTACCTGCCTCGTGGCAAGCAGACCTTTGATTACGTCTGACTTCTTTCACCCTCATCTTCTTGCATTGTCGTAAATCGAGAACCTAACCCTAAGAACTCGATTTTTCATGAAATCGAAAATCGAGCACATTTCGCATCTTGATCAGCATCCTGATCAGCGTACACTGAATGGCCTGAGACGGTGTGCATTGTGGGTAATTGGGGGGCACTATGATGGGAAAAAGAGATGTCTCAATGAAGGTCGAGGCATTGTTTCAAGGAAGAGCCAGGCGAAGGACGAGACGCATTTTCACAGCTCATATTATTTTCCACCGTCACAGCCGGATTTTAACAGAAGAAGTGAAAGATACAAAAACGGATCTTCATTCATTTTTTTAATGGATTTTTGAAACGAATTCTGTGAAAATACTACTGTGAAATTTGCCTAACCCATTAACTTTCACGTCAAGGTTTAAATGAGACCAATTTGTATTTGCCTAAGAACTAGCAGCAGCGCGATGTGTTTAATAAATTCGTGTAAATTAAAAATTTTAATTATTCAGTCATGAATATCCAACATTTCCACCGAGTCGACACATCTGAGACGATCAACTTTATTCGCATCCAGTGCTTGCAACAATCGGAAGATGCACTGAACTTTTTTTAAATGAAATGTGCAATGCAATTCGCGTCAAATAATCGTAAGAGTGCCTCCATGACCTTGAGCGACTCCCTTATAAGTGAAGCGAAGGAGTGGCGGTGGAGGTCGTCGGCAATTCGGCAACACGAGGGGGGCTTACGTAATCTGCACCCACCCACAGCCCACAGAAGAATAAGGGGAGGGGCTCCACGTGCGCTCTTGGGAAGCTTGGAATATTCTTGCGCGGCGATGTCCATAATAACAGCCAAATTCCGGGTTTCTCTTTTGTTTCCGAAGCCATTCTGCTTTCGCCTTCAAGTCGAAGACTCGATTTTTCGCCGCCGATGATGTCAGTGGCCCTAAACCTGAGCACTCTTTTCCACAGATTGCTGAATGGGTAGCAAGCTGCGTCATTCATGAATGAATCTTTCAAAATGAACGATTCAATGGCATGAAACTAATGTATTGAATCTACGTTTTCCACTTTATTCGTTCAAAATGAACGATCTGGGGGCCCATTGTGTGACTTTACGTCAGAACGTAAAGATCCGGTTCCCGTGGAGTTTAAATTGTTCGATAACAATTGAAAGAGCGATTGCGTAACTTTACGTTCGAACGGCTCTCGATCGGGTGCAAACTCGTCGTAAACACATCACATGACGTCACCACCATCGTCAATCGCTCGTATGTGAGGTTTAGGATAAAATTTTAATCTTTATTACCTTTCATGGTCAAGTTCAATGTCCCTTTTTTGGAAAAACTGGAATTATGCATTAAATTTAATAAATCGGAGTGTCATGTTGTTAATGATGTGAATGAGTACTGAAATGACATAGATAAATGCAACTTGTGCGAGTTGGTTTACTATAGCACAAAGATGATCAGGCGTAAATTTGCTTCGCCATGTCATATCGGCGCAACAGGGTAGTTTCCTTCATCAAAGAAAACGAAAGGCATTGATTGCGATTCGTTACCCACCATTAGTCCATTCATAACATACAAATTATTTGGTTTTAGAAATACCGGTTTAGACGAATGGCAATGGTCAATTTTTATCCTCATTTGAAAAAGGCCAGATTGGCGCCCATGCGATGCCACTCCACGTGATGTCACAGGGACCGAGTTTCTATAAGAGTAGATGGGATTTTTACATCGTCTAAGGTTACCAATGCATGCATGAGGCACAGAGGTCAGGGAAACATGTCTTAATAATCACAAATTAAAACTGGCTAAGGCCGGAAAGTTTTCTTCGCTTGATAAGGTATTAATAATCCTTATTTAAGCCAAGCGCTACCAGCTAGCAGGGTACTCTGCCTGCTATCTGCTAGCGTCCTGCGTCGTATCCGTGCTCAAAGCCTCGCCCCAAGGTCACCATACTTGCAGCAGCGGGAACCAGAACGTCGTCACATGGAGTTTTACCAGCATTCATACTACGCCGTCGCGTTTTCGCGCGCTTGAAAATCTTAACTTTTCATGTATTCGCGAAAATAGATATCGTCATTTAAAAATCTAAAAGCGTGAAATGTGTACCCCAAGAGTAATAATTTTTCGATTAAGGCAATAAAACAATAATAGGAAACCACCCTATTGTCGTCGCGGGGAGTGCACACGGTCACAAGAGAAGTTCAATGCCACCGTAAACTGATATTTGAAAAAAAAGTAGTTGGAGTGACGGCGATTACGAAATGACAACCGTTTTCGGATGAAATTGATAGGATCATTTTACTAAAACTTTCGCGCTCCGTCCATATCAATGGCTTCTGGGGTGACTTGCGTGAAGGTTTTAAGTGTATGTGACCAAGAGAAGACGACACTGTAGTAAAAAACCTGTGTCCCATGGCCTCCACTCCCCAGCCCCCCATACCTATAGGCCTACGGTCGTTCTGCTGAAGTGCGAAGACCCTTCGACTTCGTTTTTGGTGTGGTACCTGCTGCTAGCTGTCATAGAGATTGCGGTTTGATTGATTTTTTTAAATTGAATTTTTCCTCCATTCCGTGGTGTTCGTTGTCTCTCACCCCATGTCATGTGTTACGGACGCTGAGAATGTGTAGTTGGGCGAATTCCAACAGCTGTCAACCTATCTAGTGATAATCCTTTATTTAAATGAAGAAGCAGAGAAAAAAGGCTAAAATACGTATATCCTATTAAGTAAATAATAAGACTGACGATTTACGCAAAAATAGTCTATAAATAAAAAAATAAATAAAAATAGTCTATAAAAGATTCGAAAATAGTCTATATACATAGTCAATACATAGCAATTGTAAATTACGCTGCGTCACGGCATTCCATACCATCGGGGAGATTCAAGGCGAAAACATAGATTTTTATTTTGCTTGATGCTAACGGTCGTAGTTGATTTTTTGGATGGACACTCAAAAACGTTTGATGTAATTAAATAAACGTTTGACGTAAATATCTCGAGGTAACTCGGTGATCCTTTTTTACAATCCCAAATAAACACAAAATTTCGACGCACAACAGAGTTCTCCAATTCGTATCGTTATATGAAATCTGAGATAAATGTGGCACTAAAGAAATTATATCTTATACACAAATCACTCGCTAAAAGATTCACTTTCCAGCGTCCGTCTATTACGGTAATTCACGTGGCCAGCAGCAAACTCCGAACTCTGCCGCACGTTCGAAAAATCGATCTTAATTTCGGCGTCGCAGGTGGTCGCAATTCTCCTTTTGGTATCATACTTTATAGGTTTTATTGTAAATATCTCGAGGTAACTCGGTGACCATTTTTTTATAATCCTACATGAACACAAAATTTCGACGAAAAACAGGGTACGCCATTTTCTAACGTATCGGCCACAAATAATACAACTGAGACGTGAAAGTTGCCAAGAATTAGCAATAATAAAGCGCATAATAATATTGTATTTTTTTTCGATTGAATTACTACAGAAGGTGCGGCATTAGTTTTAACATGATAATTTCGAAAAAAAAATTCGAGTATTTTTGCGAAATTTGTTCAATTTCGAGGCCAAGTAATTTGTTTGAAAGGTAACCTATGAAAAACGGTTTGCGTCAAAAAATGCGATAATTTATTGGCAAAAACTGTGCAAAGTTTCATTTTACGCACTAAAAAATCGATATCAAGGTTTTGTCCAGCTTTTTTCCCTTTCAGCCCACTGTGCAACGTCTGGAAAGCACGATTCGAGCTATTTGTCAAGGGGTACCATGTGGAGAATACCGTTGATTTGAGTTGGGAATCAATGCGTTGATCAAAGTATAGGCAAAAATTTCGAAGTAAATTCATAGAGGAGTTTTTCTCAGACGAAGTGAAAAATATCCTTCACCTAACGTCGCGTCGCACTATTGTAGACATCGCGGTCATGAGAAGAAAATAGATTGCAAAAGGGAGAGATTTGCACTGCCATTCTTCCCTCGTGCAAAATGACTCTCGATGAGGATGCGCATGCGCAATGTAAAAATTAAGAGGGGCGTGGGACGAGAGCCAGTGCGTTACCATGACAACGAAACTCAGACAGCACTAAGTGGCCGCGCCGAAGGCGCGTCTGCAGGAGCTGTACCGGTGAGTCAACCTCACCACAACCAGCCAGTTGACAATAGTTGAAAAAAAATGGCGCATGTGTATCGTTGTCAGTGTAAATGTTGTTTATGAGAATAAGAAAAACAGATGATGACAATACAGAGCTTGAGCACTGATGAGTGATTAGTTAATCTTTTTATTTTTTTTCTTTGTTTTAATTTTTTCATATTTTTTTGAAGGCCCTTTTCTTAATATTTATATATTTTTTTTTATTATGGATATTTTATAATTTATTATTATATATTTTTTTTTTCTATTGGGCTTGATTATTGCTCCCAAAAAGTAGGGATCAATGTTAGTACTTGCGTAAAAAATATCAGAATGCATAATTGATAAAGAAAGACATACGAAAGACTCATAGAAGAGAATAAAAGGCAGTGTATTGTGTATTATTTTGTCTGTATAAATTGTGTTAAGAATGCCATCAGCCTGGACATCTACACTATTACGGGCCTTGGAGTGCAAGAAGTTGGTTTAGGAGAAAGCTTTTTTTTTCAATGACTGTGCTCAGGGAAGCGAGTTGTGATGAGATGTTGGAAAACCAGCTGGACAATTCACTATTTTCATTTGGTGATTGAGGAGCATCAGTTAATGATGGAAATTCTGATTGGTTTAGGGAGTTTGTAGTGGCGGCGTAAGATCTATTGGGAGGGGGAGGTGCCCGAGCGGCATTACGTCTAGCAACCATGGCGGCTTTGGCCTCTTTATGTTTAATGCATCCGCGATAGTTCGCTGGATGATCGCCCCCGCATAGGGCACATTTAGCCGGAACTTGATCTGATTTTTTGCAAACTGAGAAAAAGTGGTCTTCGCCACAGCGGACACACTTAGGAGGAAGGTTGCAGTGATTTTTTGTATGGCCAATGCCTTGGCAGCGGTAGCATTGGACGGGAATAGCTGGTTTTTTATAATCTGTGATTGAAATTTTTAGACCGGCAACATAGTGAACATTAAAAAATGACTGAAGGTCAATAGAAGGATCGGTGGTTACATGGCAGACACCAGTAGGGTAAGATTTTACTGAATTGATACCATTATCTTTCTGGGTTTTAGAGGGACGAGTTGACTTGATACGTTTGATGGAGAGAACTGGAAAGCCTTTGGCTTTTAACTGTGAAAGAATTTCTTCATCAGAGATTGTGGGCAATATCCCACGTAAGGCAAATTCTCTACGGCGGTTTTGTGAGAGTTGATAAGTTCTGTACGCGACATTGAGTTCATTTAATATAGATTTGACTGTAGTGAAATCAGTTACGGAATGACACTTGATTATTGCAGACGTTATGCTGGTTGCATGAGAGACAGGGGGGGATGAGCAAGAGTGCAGAATTTTTGGATAGAAATTTGACCATTGTGAGGTATCGGCTACGTAAATTGGCGGTATTTTGACCTTTTTCGGTAATTCAGTAGTTGGATTTGAATTTACAGGATTGGAAACTTCTGTAGATGAATTCTCTTGAGTTTCATTTGCTAATTCTGCAAGGACAGTATATTTATTGTTAGTTGAAATGACTGTGGGAGCTTTAGCGACTGATTTTGCGGCCTTTTTGCGTGACGGTACCTCACGGAATTTGTCCAGGCTGTTACACTTGGCATGCGCATTTAATGACTGGCTGGAGGAGGAGGATTGACTCACCGATTCTGTGGTACTGTTGGCAGGAACATCCTTGGTGGGTTTCTGCTGGATGCTCGAGTTGGCCCTTTCCTGGTCCTCTGACGTTGTTGGCGGCGGATTGCTGGCCGGGGCGATGACGGGTGGCTTGGCCGGGCAGGCTGGTTGGGACGATTCGGCAACATCCTGGACCGTTGGCAGCTGCGGTTTGTCGAGAGACATAACCTCGTAGAACTCGTTGATTACAGGGTCGGCACGCAAGGACTGCAAGGTTTTTGGTGACAGACTCTTACCCAGCTTCTTCATGAGCTCTGCAATCTTTTTTTTTTCCTCTTCGATGTCTTCCTCTGCGTCTTTGGGCTTGTTGGCCATTATGGGGATGACGGTGCGCTGTGATTTGGGACGATTAGATGTCGGCATCTGCTGCGTTGACAGGTGGTATGTTGGCCCCTCGGATCGTTTGACCGGGGGCCGTGACGGCTCCATCCGCGGGGACCCCAAGGGCAGTCCGCGGTCGATGGCTCGGCGTTTGGCCGGTATATCGGGCGTTGGACTGTTTTTAGAACAAAACAGTTTTCGCTGCTTCGTAGAGATGTCTTTCCGATATGGTACGATAGTACTCCGGGGACGATGGAAAGATCGACAACGAAACTCAAAATCTCCTCACTTTAATAGCAATAGGAATGAGACCGCGCCGCGCCCTAGCGAACGAAGACTACATAGTTCCAACTCTTCAGTGGAATTAGATTCATGCTGGCATTGGAGCACTGACAGAAAAGAGAGAATTGTCACCCTTCTTGTGCAAGTCAAAGGTGTTACGTTGCCTTAGTCAGCATTGGCGATTTGAAGCGACGCGACGTCTGGGAACCACGATTCGTGCTATTTGTCATGGGGTTCCATCCTCGCATGAAATTACTGTAATATGACGCAATCCATAGGCAAAACGAAGGACACATTTCTGTTTTTTTTTCAGATTCTATGCTAATCGCTTGAGACGACGCTTGAGAGAACAATGGATCTAAAATGGCGCCATTGTCAAATCACTCTCCCTCGGTCCGTGGCGTTGCTTTCGTCATGAGGGAGCCGCAGGAAGTTCAATAGCTTAAAATTTACTCAAAGAGGCGACATAAGGCACTCATTGACGTAGAACAACCAAACACTCATTTAAGACATGCACACTTTTGGACAAAAGCATGGAAAATTGCAGTTCTGAAAGCACAAATTTTCACTTTTCACAAGGCCCGCACCACGATGACACAAAAAGGTTAAGAAACGGAAGAGCAAGCAGGCACGACAGCAAATCGCCTTTCCAACCGCATTTCCATTCGAGTACGAATTCGTAAAAAATTGTACGCATTCGAAATTGACGCCATCAAATAGCTGTACGCAAAAAACTGGAATTAGTGTTCCAAAATAAATACAATCGTTTCCCTCTGGGTGTCAACAAATTAATCAAATTTTCACAAACGCCCACAAACTCCAAACCGTAAAAATACCCCATTTGGTAATTAATTTCAACTGCAGTGTGAATAGCATTCGTAAAACTGCACACGTTTGGGATTTCGTAGAAGAGTGATTTGTTGAGGCAGCATGCTTGTAGTTGAGATGCCAGCTTTGATTCTATCCAATGTCTTAACTTCCTCCCAATCTTAGATTTAGAGAGCGAAAACTTGTTGAGTCAAAATCAGCGTGGATTCCGAAAAGGTAGGTCGTGCGAGACTCAGCTAGCCCTCTTTTTAAGAAACATTCTTTCTTCTGGAAGGAAGCACTAAGTAGACGCGTTATTTTTTGCTTCAAAAAGCTTTTGAAACGTTCCGCGCGCGAAGTTATTGGTTAGAAGCCTCTAATCCAGCATATAATATATGAATCTATTCCAAACTTTCGTTACACATCCGCGAACAAAGCGAAGGTCACATCCAGTGTACCTCAGGGAAGTGTTGTTGGTCCCTTATTATTCCTTTTGTGCATTAACGATATCACTTCCGTTGCATCTAGTAAAGTTCGACTTTGAGCGGACGTCGCAGTGCTAAACAGGGAAATACACAACAAATCAGTCATATTTGCGCTAAAAAGAGAGATCTAAATGCTTTAAACGATTGGTGTGAAATTTGTCAATTAGAGTTAAACATGGAAAAATGTACATTAACGAATTTTCGGAAAAGAAAGACTTTCCCAGCGAAACGTATGCAATTATTCAAGCAAAGTTATTAAATTTGCTCTAGGTTAAGTATTTAGGAGTAACTCTTACTCAGGACTTATCCTGGAGAAAGTATACTCAGAAAATTTTTGGGCAGGCAAATTGCAAATTAGGATTCTTGGAAAGGCGACATAAAGTTCTCTCGCTGGAGTACGACGCTCGCGCATGGGACGCGTTTGCGAAATGAATGGTTTCGGATATACGTAGATAGATTGCAGATGACCGCAGCGAGATTCGTTAAAAACTCTTTAAATAAACAAAGCAGCGCTAGCGAATCAATTAGGAATGAATAACGGGAAAGTCTAACCGATGTAAGGGAAAAATTTTATCACTGACGAAATAAAACTAACTTGTAGAAACATTGAGATAATCTGAACTCTGCCTTTCAATTCATTAATTCTACGAAAGAACAAATACTTCGATAAAAGTAGTTACGTTTTTTAAAGAAATGAAGGTCAGATTACTGCTTGGACTGGACCAAAATTTAACTCAAGTTATTTGTGCTTACGTTTCAAGCCTTAAATAGCCCAGAAGTTGCGGCAATTAAATAATCAACCATGGATATTCATTCAATCACTACGGGCCAAAACTCAACATGAAAAATTAGTTTTCGCGAGTCAGAAGGTTCAATAATAATACAAGAGAAAACAAGAGAGATTCGAGAATTTCTAAAACTTCCACTTAGCACTTTTGTCGAATATACGCAAAAATTTAATGCTAAAATCACACTTATGGTTGGATTCGTTGAGATGCTTGGAAAAATGTGACTTGCAGTCTTTCAATCTAACACTTCTTTTATGTTCGTCGACGCGAGTTTTAAACTTACCGACCGACGCACACCCATTGCACTCATGACATTTCAGAGCATAGACACCACTTTTATCATCAAGAAGCACTTTTTCCTTTGAGCTGAAAATCCTTTTCCTATGGAGGTCGAGGAGTAAAAAAACATTCGGTTTATTTGTCTTTTGCAATGAGATTGCGAGCACTGTAGAAAAGAGGACCAAGGAAGGCTACTCTGCAACAATGTTTGGATTCTGCTTTGGAAACCGGCAGCAGACTAGTTAGAGTGGGCGGTGATCTTTTGCGGGTTTTTTTTGCTAGTAGTTTTCGGACGAGGTGATCATTATGGCCTTTATTCAAACATATCGATATAATTACATCAATTTGCTGGTGGAAACTTGAATCAGTCACGGGGATTGAAAGTAGTCGGTTTATCACAGAATTAATGCCCGCAACCTTGCGTGTGTGGTGATGGTTCGAGAGTGCGGGAATAAGTACATCCGTAAAGGTCTGGATCTGGAAAGTGAACTGTTTAACTCGCATCGCCCTCTCCTAAAAAATGTGCGCTACTATTTCAGGTATGTGGACGATATTCTTTGCTCGTGGACCGGTTGCAGGAGACAACTGACCTCTTTTCTTGGGCACTCAACTCTCTCCACCAATCCATCAATTTTACTTTCGGAGGCCAGAACCGGAGTCGACCGCACGATGCAAAATTCGGGGTTGCAAGTTGGTGCAGGATTTTACTTCAGATTCACAATGTAAAAGCTTCATAAAACGACGTGGTATAAGTCACTTGGCTGAAGTCGGCGAGAGTATCTACTTTCTCTATACGTTTATGTAAAAAAATTGCTGTAAACAGGCTCCACCATTTTTTATATATTTAAAAAAAAATTTAAAACCCTCCAAATGGAAGAAAAGGAAGTTTTTATTAATATGTATAACATTTTTGCAAATTAAACTATTCATGAAACCACTGCACCAGGATAAATTTTGCAATTTTCAGAAAAAATCGAGGGTGGTCGTTTTTCGCTAAATATGCTCAAATTTGACCTCAACATATTTTTAAGTTAAAGGCACAGGAAAAAAATAATCTGGAAAATTATGCGCAATTTTTTTGAAAGCATGTATGCGAAGTTTCAATTTCCTTGCTCAAAAAAATCGTTTTTTAGGTTTTGGCCAGAGAATGTTTCAGTACATGTTTTCTCATATGCAAAAAGAATTTAGATATAAGCAATTATATTCAAATCATATTACTCATATTATATTACGCCTTGAACTAAACATGATGCATTTTGCAGCATCCGCGTCGTATCCAATGACAGGAAATGTGAGCAAATATTAAAAACTAATAGAATTAGATGGTCCCCACCTCAAATTTCCTCATAGAAATTTTCACGGATGAATGTACTTTATGGACAATGACAGCCGCGGATAAATCTATAGTAGAGGCCTTAGAAATAAGGTGCTACAGAAGAATTATATGGATCAAACGGTCAATTGAGCTAGTAATGGTCCTAAGAAGAGTGGGAGAGAAGACAAGGCCTGGTAAGAAGACGGAACTACCTTATAGTCCACATCTTGAGACATGATGGCCTGATGAAGACAATCAGACAAGTGGAAGGCAAAAACGGAAAAGGAAGACCCCGAACAAATTATATGAAAAAGGTAAAGAAGGATGTGAAAGATAAGAAATTCCGAGGCGTGAAAAGATGAGCTAATCGGAGAACCGAGCGGAGAGCTGCGTCAAACCAATCCTAGGATTGCTATGGACCACTGATGGTGATGATGAAGCATGAAAAGCTAACATAGAGGTAACAATTGCTCTTTATTGATTTATAGCACAGGAAATTTCAGAGCTGCCCATAATCGTTATATAAGTTTTGTTAATGTAGCATAAACCATTTTCGTGTTGGGTTTCGGCGTGTAATGAACTTTATTTGCTCAGCGTCTAGTCACCATCGCAGACATCAGAAATGCAGCGTAATCAAAGGCTCGAAACATGGAGTTCCAGCCGTATCCGTAGCATTGATAAAGAAATGGGACATCTCTTTTCAATTTAAAAGGAAATGGTTATGCGACTTCATTTTAAAGGAAAGCTTTAAGAGAACCCATGACTTGGAAGGCTGCGGAGAGAGAAACGACCAAAAGTCCAAAGTGATTGCAAGAACATCAGCGTGTTATCCAAGGCTAATTAAGGAGGTAGTCGAGACATCAAAACGGTCTGTAAATTTTGATAGGAGTGATGGCTATCACGTGAGCAGTGTGAGGAAAAGATTCCTTTCACAAAATAGAGACGTGGCAATCACGAATTGACACATATCCTGTATTTTTTAATATTCCATTTTTTTATTTTGAGTTTTTTTAACATTACTTCCTAAATCCAAGGCAACGATGTACGTAATTCCAACGGATATTTAAAAACGGACAATTCTCAATCAGTTTCCTGACGATACGACGCCACATTAACAGCGGGAGAAAAGAAACGTTAAACAATTGAAGTTCATTTCACGCAACAGTACCCTCGATAATGGTTGAAAATTGCTCCAATGCGTGTGCTCTCTTTGGAACACGTTCGAAAGAAATTTTAGATACCCACTAATTCTCATTTCATTGCGATGACCTGCAGTTACCGAAAAGAAAAGTTTTAAATGCTCGGTAACAGGGCCGGCCTTAGGGCGGGGCGACCGTGGCGACCGCCCCGGGCCCCGCGCTTTGGGGGGCCCCGCGTTCGTGAAAAAAAACATGAAAATATACGATAGTTTTGAAAACGCAATTTCAACTATTACTGTATTGTTAAGTTCGTGCTAGACAAAAAATAATATTATGAAAAAGGAATAATAATGCAGTAATTTTTATTTTGCAATTGCGTTTGTCAGTACAGTACTGTGCCGTGTGAGTGATAACAACGAGTGAGAGAACTTGACATGAGTGAGAGCGGGCGCGAGAATTTTATGAATAAATATAATTATAAATTTTATTTGTATCTCATACTATTTTGAACTCAACTGCGTGATGGTATCATAACGGCGTAATTACGAAGTCTGAATTTGGGAGAGGAACACATACTTAGCCAGAGAGTGGTAGGGATTCGAAATGCTCGAGTTTGTAGATGGGGTATAGAGTTTAATATTTTAAGTGAAGGGCCCCGCACTGAAGGTTCACCCCTAGCCCCGCACCTGCTAGGGCCGACCCTGCTCGGTAAAATCCAAATATAACTGTTTATATATTTTCTTCCCTCATTTTTCATTCATTTATCGGAGCGATGCACACTGATAAAATAAATCCTCACAGACGAGGAACGATTCCGGCACAGCACAAAGCATTTCATTTGAGGACTTTGAGAAAAGGACGCTCGTCAAACTGCAAAGTGCATTTGCGACACGCGACTCCTCGGTGGCATCTTGCGTAATTTTCAACCCCAAGTGTTATTTTCGATGAGGAATAGAGGCGAATAAGGTATTTCCTCGACCTTACGTGTTCATGTGACCGATTGAATTGATCATTTAGGAGCAGTCGGTCTTGGCAATTTGAAACAACGATGGGCGACAACCACTCGAAGCGAGGGTCAAGCGTCCTCAATGAACGCGGCCAGAGCTCTCTGGCGGGAAGAAAAGGAACCCGCCGTCTGGGTCCTCCTTAAATAGACTCGTTTAACGCTCCGAGAGCCCACTCCATGCATTGCATCACACTCGGACACGCTTGCATCTGCAACTACCACTGAGAGATTACTGGTTCAAACTGTGGAGGGTTAGCGAAAACGATGCGCCAAAGAAATTTGGTCCTCGAGAGAGTGAGAATGGTGCTGGAATAGTGGCTGGAGTCACTGGAGGGTGACAGCAGCGAGCGGAGGATCCATCCCACTTTTATCTCCCGCTCTGCAGATTCCGATTTAGGGCTGTATTTCTTCATAGAGTGCGTCACCATAGTTGACTTTATTCCCCCTGCCAGCACATTTTTTTTCGTATTTTTCTCATACCGTTCTTTTTCGAAAAATGCGTGAGCTCTCGTAAGGGCTATTCTCCTTCGCGGCATCCCATGATTACTTAAAATAATATCACCAATAGATTTTTATCGCAGAGAGGGTACGGGTTAAAAACAACTAGTAACTTTAATGATGATGATATTCCTGCCCCGCGGATCACCAACAATAGAATCAATACTGATGCGTTGAAATTGGTTGCTATAAAAATACAAAGATTAATGGGGATTTAAGCGAACTTAAAAGTGAGAATATGTCAAAGCACTAGTAATGACGGTTGACACTCGGCCCTTCAATTATTATTGCTGTTCTTTTAATATATGCATGCTTCGGGGTAAGAGGCGTTTTGCATTATGAAAAAGAGGTGTATGTTGGAAGCTGGCGACGTACTAAAGAGTCAATGAAGATTTAGGGAACGCAAAGCGCAATCTGGGTCCGCTGCGATTGCAATCACATTACTTAATACTTATGTTTGCAGGGACTTGATTTTGTTTTTTCAGTAGGAACTGTGTATTTAGGAAGAAAAACATTACAAATAAGAACAACTGAAAAAGTCCTCTTCAACAAAAATTCCATTGGTTTACTGTTTTTAGAAAAGCATAATCGCCACATCTGGCAACGTAGCGTCACAATCAATTCACCATCCTGACAATTTTTCAACCGGCGCCCATGTGGCAAAAAACAAAGCTCTGCCTTTGGAAACATTAGGTTGAAGATGAGGTAAACGAAGCCAAAAATGCATCAAATAAATAACTTGCATTACAAATAAGTTCGACTGCGACGCATTACCACTTTAAATACAGCAACGGTAATACATATTAATAAGACATCATTTTTTTAAGAGGGAGATAAGCTATGGATTGGTATTTCAGCAAAATGAATAGGGAATGAGGGAAGGTACTTGTGCCGTAAATACGCAAACATGGCCAATTTCAACGTTAAAAGCGTAAATATAAAACAGTGACTTCTTAGAATTATCTCCTATATTATTCATAAAATTAATAACATCAGGAAATTACACAAATGAAACCTATCTAAATTGTTTTGATTATGAAAATACCACTTATGAGTGCTCGCGTATAATTCGAGACAGTACAAGATGAAGAAAATTGTGGGCGCACAAAGTGATGCCAAATTTTAGGAAAAAAGGAATAGGCGAAATCTTACTCAACGTACTTTTAAATCATTCCTTCGAGTAGTTTTGTTAACTTGCCTCCGACAGGAAGCGACAAAATATTGTTGTCTTCCACTAATCAGCCATCCTTAGTTGATTAAGCACCTGAGTGCTCTCTTCCTTATGAAATATCATAAGGCAACTTTTGCAGCCTTAAAAAACAGTAGTAGTAAACAGTAGAATCTACAGTAACGCAAATACGCCAAGTGGAACATGAATATCATAAATTAGAAACGATTAAATTAGGCGAAAGCTAAATGTACGGATTTGGAAGTTAACCCCAAGTGGCAAGCACCGAAATATCTCGGTGGTGTTCAGCAGAATTATCTCCTAGCTGGTGGGCACTTGATCGAGGAGTGGCGGCTTCGAATCTCGGGTGAAGCATTCAAAGTCATCCTGAGTCAGAAAATACTCCATGTGCGAGTCGGCCCGAGAAAAGGAAATTGTCCCCTGAATGCGTGAAATTCACATTCCTGTGACTTAGTCCGTGGTGAGCTCCAACCTCTCCTAAACAAACCAACCTTCGGGTAGCCAGAGAGTGAATCAAAAGAATCGATGACATTATTCCGTACCACTAAACTGCAAAGGCTGTAAATGATTTCGCCAATATAACCAGGATACTACGAAGAAACTCAAGAGGCAAACAAAATTTCATTCAAACGTTTATAAAGTCAATAAAAAACGAGGGACAGTGCAGGATTCTACTACAAAAACAACAAATGAAAGCGTGATACACAACAGAATTTCAAGTCAAATTCACCCGGTGAAAGACCAGGAAAATCCCACATTAGCATTTTGGTTCTATCGTAGAAATCTTTGTCCTAGGTAGACTGACTAACCTGACAATGAGTGACAAGTATTGGCAAAGCCAGCACGTAGACGTGTGGGGGATGGCTCCGTTGTGAGCGCCACTATCGTATTCTTGGATGGCATTGAGATTAAGCTGTCACTCGCGCATGCGAAGTCAGCTTAGCCCAGCCATTGGGATCGCAAACACTTCTGAAATGACGCTTCAAAATAGCCAAAAAGTTTCATGGAACGCTCATCCCGTGCAAACTCCACCCTGTAGCATTATCATCAGTGCAACCGATTTTTTTAGTGACAGCAGCGCTGGGACAGACACCCATGTGGTTAACCAACTGTTAGGATAAATAGAAGTCTTTGGATTCGGTAGCATAATATGGCCAATAAAAAGTGATAAACGTTTAGGCTCAGAGGCGATGAATACCCGCGGCAGTTCTTCAGGAGTCTCGCACAGTTTTCACAAATTAATGTATTCAGGAAATCGTTGTCAGAGAAAAGTTTACCCGGGGTCTAGATAACATCATCATGTTATATTTACTTAATCGAAGAAATGCCTAGAGCATAATAATTTTATGAGATGCATATTTATTCCCAGAATTAAGATCAAAGATCTTCTAAGATGAATATAATTTATTCCTTTCAAAATTTTGACTACGAGATATTTAAGAACATAGACAAAACGGAATATTTTTCAACCTCAATATGTCTTGAATTTATTAAGTAGTTATTAAAATAAAAAATACTTTGTTAGTGCGTAAAATCTTAGGGTTGGAATGGAACGGATAAGAAAAATTATACGACCACGGAATTCTAAGATATTTTGTATCAAATTTCTATTGCACTTCAAATTTTATTGAGATACTTTAAAATGTGGCATCAAATACGACTTCTTAGAAAATTGGTACTGGATTTAGGACTTTATTTTCTCTCTAACAGTTGGTGATAAAGGTTTCATAAAACGATTGAATCTACATAGGGTGGATCGGAGCACTATTACGCGGATTTTTGTTTCAACGAACTTTCTAATTTTGACATTTTAACTTAATAAATGTTGGACATAGTGATTTTATAAAGCAGTTAATAAAGTCAAAATAATTACATTCAGTTGTTAGCTATTTTTATTATTAGCAGTAAAAAAATGTTTTTAGGTCTGTTGCGTAAGCGTTGCATTTAAATCTGTTGCGTAAATTTGGCTCGTTCAAGGGGCAAGTTTACGCAACGCTAGACCAACGCTTGACTGATACTCAAAATCGTGTAATATATTGGAAGCAGCATTCGTATGAAATGACTTTGGGCGCGCCAGTTATAGTATCTCTGTTTGGAAAAAATGCACTGCGTAAACGTGCTGCATGCGTAAACGCACCACGGTGTGCCTTACACATTCGGTTTTAATGTCTTATGTCAAGCACCTTCTGATATACAGCAGTTTTTGTTTTGTTATCAGGCGCAAGATAAAGCGGATGAATCGGAATAAATATACAGCGAAGCGAAGCAGTGACGCAGCGAGGGGGGTTTTGGGGGATGAAACCCCCACCTCAGAGCTCAGAGAATTTAAGAAAAAAATATTTTAATGTTTTAACTAATATTAAGGGGTACGGATGACTCACAAACAAAAATATCTAACTATTCGCAGAGCCATGAAACTCACATTTTTGAAACATTTACCTTAAAAATTTCTGGAGGAAGTCCTCCGCACCTCTCGCTTACCTTGGAGGGTTTTCTATACACTCGAGACCCGCCAATATTAGTCGCTTCACTTAAACCCCCCTAGCCTTAATTCCTAGCTGCGCCCCTGAAGCGAAGAAAGAAATACAGCGGACGGTTTACCAACTCATGAACATACCACATATAATTGACAAAAAGAAAATCGTGGGTTTTCATGCGCACAAATATCACAAAATCTGATAGACTGACCATGTGATTTGTTAACCGTCATCACGAATGCAACACGAATTGGAAATTTGATTCCTATTAGCTCAAAGGGGCATATAAGTTGTGAACATGGAATCCTCGGAATGAGAACTTCCTCACCTATGAATTTTTTTAAGAATAGTCGCGTGAATCACATTCATTAATAGCTTTCTTAAATCACCAAACGCGTTCCGTTGCATAACTTTGGTTGGCTAAGGTTTCAAACCATCATGAAAACCGAGCCTACCTTTCGCTGTAAATTGTGCCGTGGTAAGCCAGGCACATCCAAGTACTTAAAAAGTTCAAATGGATAGTTGGTGACTTCTTCTTCGTTTGTTACACAGTCAATATATTTTTAATGAATGTAGAGTACCAACTATTTTATCCGGATTTACCTAGTTTTAGTCATCCATATCTTCGCCAAAGATTGTCAAAATTGCTCGCTCAATAAATCATTTGTGATTTTTGTGGCGATCAATCATGTTCGGGAACACTTTGTTGATGAGCTCATCTAGTGATGAAACAGAATTGCAAAAATTCCCAGAAAATGAAATTAATCCGCTCGATTCGTTGACAGGAACACGGACACGACCGATAGTCAACAATTGCTTGGAGATTTGATACAAACACGGTAGTTAAGTGTCTACTCGAGAAGACCTCGCAATTTTCACGAATTAAATTTAAAAAATATGATTTCAATATTTGTAATATGCTAAACTATTGAAATGTTATATTGAAGCTCAGTTTTTAAATCGGTATAAAGAAAACAAAATATTTAATTAGTAGTTTTTACCAGGGATGTGAACCGATACGAAACTTTACGTTTAGTGTCCGGTCCGATTAGGCACGAAACGATTTCGTGCCTTTTCGGACCAGGCTGGCACAAAACTTTTCAATTTCAAAAGTTTAGGATCCCATACACTTTATTTTCCGTGTTGTAAAGTTTCGTGCCGGGTGGCACGAAATTATCCGTAAAAGTGCCTGACGGTGTGACGGTAAATGGATGTAATTAGACTGGAAATTGTTGTTTTTGTTGCAATTGTCGCTAAAATTTTTGCTATTTGTAAGTTTGTTAATTTCCCCTTTAAATTAGGCAAAACGTGCATTTTGTGGTATTCAATAGGTGTTTTTGTTATAAATAATGTAAAAACCTACCCCTAATGTTGCTATTATTGTTATAAACAATATAATTGTTTATAATCGTTAAATCACCCATATTAACGTCAAATACGTGTTTTGCGTGTTGCAGATGTGTCTAAGGCTAGGGTAAACGTTATCTTTGTTGTAGTTTATGTAATTGTTGCTAAAATTGTTGCTAACAGTACTTTAGCCAATTTCGCCCATTTTCAACCGAAACTTGTTCTATGAAGTGCACTACGTATGTATTTGTTTTAATCATCGTTAAAACATCCCCAATTGTTGTTAACATTTTTATTAACAATATAATTGTTGTAATCGATTTTTTTCCCTAATATGGATATAATTAAACTGGTAATTGTTGTTTTCGATGAAATTGTTGCTAAAATTGTTGCTATTTGTACGTTTGTTAATTTCCCCTTTACATTAGGCAAAACGTGCTTTTTGTTGTATGCCATTGATGTTTTTGTTATAAACCATGTTTAACTTAACCCTAATGTTGCTATTATATTTATAAACATTATAATTGTTTATAATCGTCAAATTCCAAACAGTGCGCGCACTGGCAACTTTTGCAAAGCAACTATTTATTCGCTTTGTGGAAGTCCAAATGAAACGCACGGCATTGACTGCGGCCCCGCGCACTGGCGAATTTTTAGTTGTCGCAACTAAATAATTGCGTCCGGACCTATTCTGAGGGTGATTAAACTGTTGCCGGCAGGAATAGATCGCGTGGGTTTTTGCCCAACCCCGCGCACTGTCAACTTTTCAGTTGCTTGACGGCCCTTCTTCGGAGCGCATCTTGGGAAGTGTTTTGCGGGACGCGTTTTGCAAAGGTCTCATAGTTTTTAAGTTTTGGGGATATTTACGGTAATTTTAATTACTTAACATGCTCTGGATTGTAGTTGGAAGTATGCACTGGCAACTTTAATCACCGGCAACTAATCAATTTACTCAGGCAAGAGTTGTTCGCTACCGCGCACTGGCGATTAAATAGTTGCCTCTAACCTAAGTTTACAATGGATCTCGTGGAAGCAAGTTATGTTGTTGCGCTCATTCTGAGACAGCGAAGAAATTAGCGAAGGAACAAAAGGTTTTAGGTGCAGCATTTGTCCTTGTGGACTATCCTCTTTTCAGAGTAATTTACATAAACTATACTGTATGTAAAATTGGTAGGAGAAGTTCATAGAACTTTCGTTTAATCTAAAATGTTGTGGCCTTTAATTCTAATTGATTATCAAGTTACTTAAAAATTCTTCGTTAAAACTTTCGCGGGTGCTCGTCATTACGATTAAAAACTTTTGGGCTATGTCAATTCTTGCGACACAATCCCTTGAAAAAGCGACCGGCATCGGTCGGGAAACGTTGGGGCCACCCAAGAATTGACGCGGCGACATAGCCCAAAAGTTTTTAATCACAATTACTAAAAAATGATCACAAATTCATTCGCCTAAATATAATAGATATCTTAATCAATTTAAATAAATCTGGTTTATATAGGTACCAGCAATGATCTCCAATAGCTTTAATCGCAAATTGGGCACTAAAGAATCTTTAAAAGTGGTGGAGTGGCTATTTAATATGGGACCAGATATCAGGGAAGATATACATCAATCTAGTTATACATGGAACGGAGACTAAACTATTGATAATAGACTATGTTGCATCGAGAAACACATGAGGAGGAAACTCAAGAAAATAAAATATGACGCGAGCTATGAAGGATTGGGCTGCAGTCAGTGGCATGAATATGGGGGTGAGGACATAGATCCCCCCAAACCATCAGATTAAAAAAAATATATTTAAAAAAATTGCCTAGCAATGAAATATAATAACTGTATCTGCTTAAATTTAAATGTTTTAGCACCAAAATGATGTAAAATGGCATCATCAAGGCATGTTATTTTTTTTTTAATTTTCCCGCCCCGGGCCAGCACCCCTCCCCCCCCCCCAAACCATATTCCTAGTTACGCCATTGGCTGCAGTACAGCAAGCATTGGATTGCAATCACAATTGCAATACTGTGATTGAATCTTTGGGGATACAGATTGTTTTCTTGGTTTTTGGTAATCATCTGTTCAGGATCACTTACTTATCTTTGACATGTAAGTACGATTCCTCTATTATATCCATGGTACATTTGAATGAATTTTAAACGCTTTCCGCCTTTTATTAATTGTAATTTGCTTCGTTCAAACAACTTTTATTTTATAATGCTCACTAATTTTAAAAAATGTGAAATTGATAAGAACCTGAAAAGAGACTGAACCAGAAAATAAAAAAGAACGTTAGGATAATATTTCAGCATTAAATTTTAAACGAAAAATTACGAAAAAAGTGGTTCTATGGAGTAACCCACACCTGTGCAGATTAGCTCCAAATTCGCTGCAGGAACGATTGGCGCCGCCTCAGTCGAACTTACGACGCGATTTTAACATGGATTGCCGAATCTTTCCGTAAGGGTATATGACCGTTGGTTGTGAGTTTATGGCTTCCAAATAAAATCCATGGCTTGTTTAATAAATTAAAGTACCGCAAATATTAATCCCAAAAGGCAATGAGGCCGGAGCAACATTTGCATTAAAATTGAGAAATAGGAAGAAAAAACGGGAGGAAAAAATAAAATAAATGGTGGCGTCGAGTGAAAGTGTAACGCACATACTGAAGCGGAGGGACACATCAACCTACCCAATGTGGTGTTTTTAAATAGAAATCTTATTTCGAACGACAGAAATGATTGAAATAATTTAAGGTGATGACTTGAACGAAGAAAAAGAAATGAATCAAGATCAGAAAAGTAGATGGAATGCGAGAAATTCCTAGGCCTAGCCTAGTCTCTACAATAGAGATCCGTGGTCCACCATGTAATGTGCTGTGAAACAGTAGTAGTTGGACAAGTACAAAGAAGTATAGGAAAGTGAAGAAAAGAATTTCGAAGGATCTTAAGAGTATGAAGTAAATCAAGATGAAGAAAATTTAATGAAAGGTGTTAAATGAAGGGAAGGTGTAACTATGTCAGTAAAATTATTCTGAGGTTATTGTGTATTTACATGCTGCAAGTAAGTGAAGTTGTAAATATATGGCTTCCAAATACAATTCAGAGCATGTTAAGTAATTAAAATTATCGTAAATATCCCCAAAACTTAAAAACTATGAGACCTTTTCAAAACGCGTCCTGCAAAACACTTCCCAAGATGCGCTCCGAACAAGTGCCGTCAAGCAACTGAAAAGTTGACAGTGCGCGGGGTTGGGTAAACATCCACGCGATCTATTCCTACCGGCAACAGTTTAATCACCCTCAGAATAGGTCCGGACGCATTTATTTAATTACAGCAACTAAAAAGCCGCCCGTGCTCGGGGCCGCAGTCAATGCCGTGTGTTTCATTTGGACTTCCACAAAGCAACTAAATAGTAACTGAAATAAAAATAAACTAAAAAAATAAAAACTGAAGAAATGGTTTAAAAAAAACTAAAATTTCTTATTTCAATTTTTTTCAACTATTATGAGAATTTAATTTAATAATGAGAATTGTTAAGGCCTGAAACTTTGGCGAAACACATAATTTCTTACATACTTCAAGTTTATATTTTTTTATTTTTCAAAATATATGGTGGCACTTTTCACCATCGTAACCTGCTAGACCCTTTGCCGATGACGAAAACTTTTACATGAGCATCTTCAACTCTTTTCTCAGAAAACGACTCAGTGAGAGACATCTTTGAGTGAGCGTAAGGTGCCGCACGTGCTCCCTTTGACCCGCCAAGCGTGCGATGAGCCTCGCAAAGAGTGCGTCGCGTGCGCAACGAGTCCGACTCCCGCCGCCCAACACGCACGCACCGCGTGTCGTGAGGGGAGTGGGTCACCATATAAGACTCACAGCTCAATCTGCTGAGTCGCTCATTTGAACTGACTCACTCGCACAGTGCCCATCACCGATAAACACAACAACGCCTGCTTTGACCTGAGCCCTTGCCCCTATGAGGGAGTAGCGAAGTAGAGAACTGCCATTCAGAGGACTCCGGCTTTGACAGCAGGGCAGCGAACGCCCACGGCCAAAATTTGAACTGCGGATGTTCCGATTATTCTCTCCTTGTCCATTAAAATACACTGCATGAACATTTTCGATCTTATTGTAGGTGGTAGAGAATAAGAAACGAGGCGATCTCCATGCTGACTTAATGTTTGGTTCTTCCCAAGAGCCAAACGACGCGTCCTTGGTTAAGCACATCCCTCAGCACTGCCCCACAAGTATCGGCACTTTTGAAAGAACAGCATGCAATCAAGTGCTCGTCCCAGCTATTCATCTTCTGCTCATTGCAATCATTGCAACTACCACTAACATTTCCAATTATCAAATCAGTCAAAAGGAATTTCCGAAGGAAGCGCGAAGACGAGCAGAAAGAAGGCCTTTACGCGGAAGGCCTTGAAAAAGACGCCTCGCCACCGTCAAGGCTGAATGTCAAACGTTATTGCGGAAGAGCAACGTCTCCATGAAAGGCTTTATTTAGCAACATAATGAAGATATATAGGCAACCAAGGTGATTCCCACTTACATCACTGAACAAATAGCGAGATTGGCGAAAAACATCGCGCGAGACGTGTGAGTCAACTTGAAAATGATCCGTAGGTACCGATTGCCTCCTTATTCTATGTTAGTGTCTTCTAATTATTATCATGAATACCAAAAATACTGCGCCATTCCACGCCTTACATTAATGTTTCGGTATAAAGTTCCAATGAATCCTGCCTTTATATCTACGCCATATTCCTATTTTTATGACATAAAATATGATATTTACAACCACACAAGAGATGAAAACATCACCTAGTTCATAGATTCAAAAAATAGCAAACAGAAAATCTCTAAACAGTCTTATTTTTGCGCCAATCTAAATGTCTGTAAGCAATAGTGGAAGCTGGAATCCCTTCACCGAAGACTGGTAGCGACAACTGTTGGAGAAATATGGACTCGAATGGAATGGGCATGCTATCGCGAACAGTCCAGGGATGGACGCTTGAGAGAGCTGGACATCAACGACGCCTGCGAACTCAATCAGTAGACTTATCCTCATTCGCTTCAACAAGCTGAATGGAACAAGGTTCATTCTTATTCCCTTCGTCTATCATCGCAGCGAAGCACAACACTAGGGATGTTAGAATGGTAAATTAGTGAAATCATACCATGTGAGAAACTGAGGTGCATCGCGGAAACTTTATTGGAATTAAATTCAATTCCATCGCACGCCAATTCCAAGGGTTTTCGCACTTTCTAATTGTGCGGACCAAAGAAGTACTTCCACGGTCAATGGATCCGTCAATAGCATAGGTAATGAATTTCATCTACGCATCAATGAAGTATAATTCACTGGAAATGTAACAGCATGTTAGATTTGAAAGAGATTAAGACGGAGCCTCCTCTCAACACTCGCCCTCTCAATTTCTGAAAAATAAACAATGGTTCAAGCGGAACACTGAATTCCGCTGCAGCCGCGATGTACAGTGGTTTTCAAAAGTTCCTTCAAAAATTTAGCGGCGCCACCTTCGCCGCAGTTTGGAAATTGATTTTCGGTATTTTCTATGGTATCAGTCGGAGGGCAATTTGAACATCACTCCTATCTCCCGCAATATTGTTGTTGATTACATAATTAAAGGGCAATGTATTCGAGATATGAGCCATGTTTAATGCCACATGAGTTGTGCAGCTCATGCTAGGCACCTCCAGGACTTCAATTTATTTTCTCTCGTAAATTGGCCGACCCATCGAGGTATATTTTCATTCAATTAACGCAGTAGCCGTGTGATGAGAGTTAACGAACGTAAAATATGTGAAAGATATGCCGCTATGCCACCGCAAGTAATGATATACAAATATAGTGTCACTAAATCAAAATTCAGTTTGATTTGATGACACTAGAAGACTGGTTCGTTCCCATTCATGAGAACACGTAACAAGACACGCGCGGACGGCGGCGGCCGAGGTTAGTCAGTCCGGCGGGCACGCGCCCCCTCGCGGCGGCGCATTTGTGACAGAGGGAATATTTTTTTCAAATATACAAAATGGCAGTAAGATATTTTTCTTATCCACTTTAACACATGAAATCCACTACTGTTGTTATAAAATTTGTACGACGAAAATTCATTTTTTCCGCGGAAATCGTTATTTAATTGTCCCGAAATGTCATCCCTCGAAGAAAATGGAATATATTTCAGGCGGGTTTTCTCCTGCATCAAATCCTCTTTCGTATTACCCGAAATTCCCCTTCGCCACAGTTATGTCTTACTATCTTTTTCAGTGGCATGCGAGAACTTGGAAGGTTGGCACATAAAGCGACTTGCATCCTTTACCCTCACGGCACCAAGAGCCGACGGTGACAGTCGCAGACGCGACTGACAAGGAACATTCACGAAGTGTCCTCCGCCGATTTCGTTCAAATTTGGTGGGATGGTAGTGTTCCATAATTAATGGGAATTTGCAAAATTTCCCGTGCCCTTAAGCCCTGTGAGCCGAGATATCTGCATCCAAAGTTGCGCGCCGGCCACCCTTTTTGAGGCGAGGGGCCCCTCACTACGGGCCGGCAGCGAGGCGTCTCTGCCGGCAAGCGCTCGGGGGAAGGCCTGGGAGCGGTCCGGGCGTCAGCGGTCTACCATCCTCTCGCTGACAAGAAGCGGAGGAAAGATTGAAATTATGGATTTTTAAGGCATTCAAGAATGAAAATCACCGTAGCCCAGTTTCCTTAGAATTCATAAATGATAAATGCTGATAATTTTCCCGTGGTCGATTGACAAATTTCCATAAGAAATAATAAATTTAGTTCAAAAGATGCGTAGGTACTCTCTGTACACCTGCGGGGAATAGACCTCTGGACACCTATCAAGGTGAAGATCTTTCTGAAAAGTACGTGTAAATATTAAGCTAACTGGTGTAACCCTTTGGCCATATAATGTTACATTTTTTTATTTCGAGCATTTGAAATAGCTGTTACTTGACATGCAAGAAGAACGTAATTCGCACCACTGCCATCTTGAATGACGTCAGCTCATGCAATAGTGTTGTTCGTGTCGGTGCGTATTACTGTAGCGGAGGTAAAGAATTAGTGGTATTGTGGATATTACGACGTTTTTGTTGTCGTACGTATTTCATCGATATGGCGAAGCGCAGCTATAAGTACTGCATTGTACCTATGTGCAGTAATACTAGTGGAAATGCTCCTAATAAGTATTTTCACACGGTCCCCCAAGACAGTGAACGACGAACTGTTTGGATGAAGAAGTGCCGACGAATGCACATCCTGTCTCCAAAGGCAACTGTGTGCGTATGCGAGGATCACTTTGATGTAAGTTAGTTTAATCTAGTTATTACTTATTTATTGTCTTATTGATCGTTATTTTTATATATGGACCAAGCGATACTGGTGATGGGATTAAGTTATTTGAAAACATATTTTGTTATTGCATGGTGAAGTACAAAGAAGACCTCGACAATTATTATGAATGGAGCCTTACGCAAACGAGACCACGGCTGAAAAAATATGCTGTGCCCTCCAAATTTGTTTGTCAAGGAGTTGAATTACCTCGAACTGGCAGAGAAAGTACTCTGAAGAGGCAGAAAAAGGAAATTTTGAAGGAGTTGGTACAAGGTAATGGTTATGGTAGATATCTAAAATAGTTTCCATGTTATTTAGAAGTGAATATTTTCACTGAGGTCACTGCTAATTTTGCATACCTACTTAGTTGTTTTCTGTTGATGTATCCAGCGAAGATACGAAAAAGTACCTGCACATGTAGATACGATTGCCAATGAACATCATTTAGTGTGCAAAAATTATTAAGAAAATGTATGTTTCTTCGGGGATTTTACATAAATGTGTGCTTTTTTCCAGAAAACATTGCTGGTGAAGAGAAGCAGTCATCAGATGATATGTATCAGCCTGAACGACCTTTGCATTTAGGTGACTATCTTTTTTATTTGAAGTATAAAATCAGATAAGATTTTTAAGTAGGTATTTCTCTTCTAAAAATGTTAGAAAATTTTCACTTGCTAAATCATTATTCTGTTAAGGACTTTAGAATTTTGTAACAATACGGGCATGGTCTGAGTATTTACATGAATTTGAAGCTCCAAAAATACACTTAGAATTACATTTTGATGTTGGCGTGTTTGTGGAGAAGTTGATTTTTATTATTCCTTCAAAAATGCGTGAAATAAGAGCATTTAAAATACATAAATGACAAATTTACTACGTTTTACGATTTTCAGTTAATATTTGAAGGGCATTTTAAATTTAAATTTTGTCCAGAGACGTATTTTGGATTCAGCCTCTGCATGAGTGCATACTCTTGAAGAATTCTACTCACTAATGATTTGAACTCTCTTCACTCAAAAATTCCTCAGTGTTATGACCTTGATTTTTTGCATACTAAATCATTGTTTTCTGAGCCTCTTATATCTGATTTCTCATTGCTTAAGTATCCAAAACAACATGTTGCGTGTCAAAGTCGAAAACTACATGTTCTTGAAGGCATCTTAATATCATTCTTTCTGGAATGAAACATCAGACTATAGTTGCTTTCACTAACCTATTATCATTGACTTCTAGACCACCTTAGTGGTAATCCGTTAAATCTTAAATTTTCCTTTTCCACTACAGCCAATCTGCTTCACCGGTGAGAGGCTTAATATGCTTTGCAAGTTCCCATTCCCCATTCCTGGGTGTCAATTTAACATTGTGTAATTTCATATAATTGTAATTAGGAGTTAGCTGTGAAACTTATGTACTGTGATGTTGATAATTTTTTTTTATTCACAGCTGAAATTCCTGTCAATGATAGTAATGGAAAAGAATGTGACCCTTCGCTGTGGACTGAGAAGCGTAGAGGACCAAAGCCCAAAGAATGTCATTACAGAAGTAAAGGCATCCAGGTGGACATGATGTGTGAAAAGACAGTATCAGAGATGGTGGATGCGTGCATCTCACCAGTGAAATTCAATGAAAACAAGATATTTGTGGATGATGTGTACTCATCAGACAGCTCAATGAGCTCCGTGTCTCAGTCTGCCTCCTCCAATTCTGACTACGAACCTGAGTCATCTGAACCTGATGTAGATACTGAGTTGTACAATGTGAAAAACAATTCCTTGATGGCCACTAGATATCATGACTTGCATGACAGTATGCACTACTTAGGCATACCCAGTAATTTTTTGTTTATTTTGAGTCTTTTGGGAAAAAGGCTTAGTTTTAGTGGAAAGCACCTGGAAAAGAGAGATGTTGTGTCCCTTATCCTCAGAAAGGTGAAAGGTAATTTGCCTTTTAAAACTCTGGGTCACCAATTTGGCATATCAGAGTCATATGCTGCAAAACTATTCAACCAGCATATAAAATGTTTGTCCTCATCGCTGAAGCAGCTAATTAGGTGGCTACCCCCACAAACTGTTTTTGAAAATTTGCCTGTGGCATTCTGGTCCCGGTTCCGCGAAACATATGTCATTATAGACACTTTCGAAATCCAAATTGAAAAGCCATCAAATGCCTTTGATCAATCTGAGACTTATTCAGAATATAAAAAATGTAATACCCTTAAGTATTTAATTGGTGCATCACCAGATGGTACTATCATGTATGTGTCTCAGGGTTTCCTTGGGAGGTTTTCCGATTTACAAATTACTCTTAAGAGTAATTTCTTTGATGGTTTACCAAGAAATGTGCATGTGATGGCTGATAGGGGCTTCAAGGGTTTGGACACATTGCTCCAAGATAAAGGAATGAAGCTAGTGAGACCACCTAGTGTTGCAAGTGGGGAAGTTCTGCCTAGATCCATGGCCATTTTTGGGAAAAAAGTTGCCAGCCTTAGAATCCATATAGAGCGGTGTATAGGGAGGTTGCGTTTGTTTCTCCTCCTGGATCCCCACTCCACCATTGCGCATCAACTACAGAATAGCTGTGACGACGCTGTGATTATTGCTTGTGGATTGATAAATTGCTCATCGCCATTAATTAAGATTTAAGAGTTAATGTGCTACTGTATTGTAATTTATGAATATGCATGAATTCATTATGAATCACAAAATAAACTTTGTATTTTCACAGTTATTTATCTTGCAATATTATGACAAAGGATCATTTAAATGACCTTATGTATGCCTCCCACTCCTCCTCCGTCAACCTCTCTCTGTTCCATTTTCTCAGGGTTTCCTCGGGAGATTGTTTGATGTTAACATCACACTAAGGAGTAATTTAATCAATAATAATTCAGTGGGGGCCCTTTTCAAACACCCTAGAGGTATCATGTATATGGATATACTCTCAAGAAGAGGTAGAGTCACGGTGTATGAGTCCTTCCAAAATTTTTAAAGAAAGTTATTGGTGATGAGAACGTTCTGGAAGAGGACTCATTCTTTCCGACATCTCAGCATATGCTTCCCTAGTCTTCAGAGATAGAATGTTTTAACCCTCTGAGTGCCTTTTCTATTGACTCTCCGCCCTTCCCAGAATGTGCCCTACAGCTCCCTAGCAATACCACCACCTTTCCTTACACCCCGCTTTCCTTTTTGAGTATTAATACTCCCGGAAAAAATTTAAAGTTAATACCTGAAGATGATGCTTCAGTGCCAAAACCAGATGAATCATTGAATATTCTGTGAAATGAAGCATGGATGCTATTTTCTGTATTTATGTATCAAACAGTTTCTGCCTAGTAAGACATAAGGTTCCTCAAGATAAGATAAGGTTCTAAGACAGAGAAAGTCATCGTTACCATTCAAGTATTTGCATTTTTTCAAACTTATGCAAAAACATTTCAGGAAGGTATTAATCATTCAGTTGTGACCACATAAGGCTAAAAAAATAGGAGCTAACAACAAAAGTTGATTAACTTAATTTATTGCTGCTGCATCATCAAACCATTTGCATTATTAACATTACACTTACAATTGAAAACCTAATCAATTGTATAGAATAGGAAAAATATAGTTAGACCAAAACTGAGTACATTTACTTATCAACGAAATGGAAAAATTACTGTCGAAATCTACTTTAATTATTTCAACATCCTTGTCTATTTCAAAAGATGGACTGGCCAGACAAAGATACCCTTCTTTCTTTCCTGTGAACCACATTTCCATTTGCATTTGTGCATATACTTTACTTTTTAAAACTTTATTGATCCCAACATAGTTATCTCTGCTTGACACTTTGGAAGGGCACTTTACTTCAAAAATGGCATCCTCTGATATACCATCTGGTGAACATCCTCCCTCGGGCACGTCTTTACTGAGGATGAAACCGCTCCTTTTTATGTGATATCCCAATTTCCTAGCAACCACATGGAGAACCTCTTCCTCAAGGTTAAGTCCTCTCTCCATCTGGTGTGTCACAGCATGCCTGGCTCCCAATATCCTCTCAACCAATGAGCCTTCCTCAGTTGCACAGTGGGCACACTCATGTGCACTACTACCAGACCATCGACCATACCTAACATGGAACCACGAGGGGGAATGAGATTGGTCTGCAGTTAAGGTTGCAACATCCTGCAGAGAAAGAGTAGATAATTTCTCCCGGCAAAATAGTAAAAACTCATCGGCAGATCCTCCACCCATCTCTTTGAAGTCCCTGATTAGCAGGTGCATTGATACCTGTTTAGGGAGGGTCTGTGGCAAGTAGTGTTGCATCAACTGGGATGTCACACTTTTATGTTTGGCTGCTTCCAGTACCTCAGCAAAGAAGGAATCAGTAGAATCGCCTTCATATCCCCCATATTCTTTCTTCTTGGAGCTACATGACAAATCAGCAGCAGTCCGCACTAATGCCCCAACAGAAGCAAGTTTGGGCTTCTTCCAGTAGCATGTCACTGAGGTGCAAGGCTTCTCCTCACTCCGCCTGTGCAACCAGGTTAAAAGAGCATGAGAATGTTTGCACCCACCTGTGAAAAATGGTAAAATAATGACTCATCCGGAAGAATCAAAGTACATATAATAAATGATACTAATCAGTTTTATGAACATCATTCTAAGGTAATACATCTCTCTGAAAATCTTTACAGCTGAAACCAATTTTGTTTCATACAATCATTTTCATTTCATTGTAAGACTTGATGCATCAAGAGCAAGGATTTTAACCATTTCAGTTTCTTGATTTATTGGTACTTACTATGAAAACTCTTATATCATTAACTGAAGTAATTATCTCATGGAACTAGGGAAAGACTGATGTTAACAATGTTAGAGTAACTCGAATATATGCTTACATAACCAAATGAATAGGTACCTTAGAACCGTACAGCTCTTTGATAGGTAACAAATGTAATAATAATAAGCGGATAGTTTTATCTCCTATATTTTTGCTGTAGGTAAAAAATGCAAGGAACAGCAACAGAAAAAGGGGAATTTTTTTATCCCATTAAGTTACTTAAAAGTGAAATTTTGAGCAAGTGAGCTACTTCTAAGAAGTTCCATGTTATATTTTCCACACTTTGGGAAATACTAATTGTTAGGTCTATTAAATCGGAGATTTCACCACTTAAAACTTTCATCATATTGTTCTACAAGAATAAATAACAGGAATATTTGTTTACCTTAAAATTCCAAATAAAAAAGATACAATACTTCATATATAAGAGTAAAGTCTTACGTACCCAAACTGGCTGTGCAATCCTTGCACGAAAGAGTCACAACTTCGCTTTCGCCGCTCTCCTCCAAAAGCCGGGCTTCAACAATATACGCCTTCGATCGAACTTTATGTTCGGGGCAAATACGAGCACGGACGATGCATTCATTTTTATCGCGTTTCACCTGCACGTATCCTATAGCGTCATCGCCGTATTCTTCTCGTCCGACTCTATATGAAAAAAGGATTTAGAAACGTTAACATCAATTAATACCCTTAGAAAATCAATTTCCGATCGTGGCGATATACTCACCTAGCCATCTTCACTCCCCGGGTCTCAGAATGTATGTAGTTACTATTTCTACTAATGAAAGTAAACATTGAGACAGTTGAAATTTTAGGCAAGTTTCTCGCGTCTCCCTTATCGAAACCAGGATCCATGATGCCCACAGAAGCAAAATAATATCCCTAGTAACTTTTTCACTCTTCGGAAAAGCACTGTACGTCGATATTATGTACACTTCTCAAAGTGAAACGCTAACGTACCGCCTATCCGTGCTGAAAATCTCCTAACAAATCTGCCGATCCCCCATGGATTTCATGGTACCGCCGCATGGTTGCATGAGCTGACGTCACATTTCCGTCAGCCAATGGAAATACGTATTGAGGTGGGAGTGTCTGCTGATGAGGAAAGCTTCCTTTTCTTGCGATTTAAAAACATTCCATAGCAAATTATTACAAATGATAAACGTTTTACGTATATATTTATCCTTGTTGATTTTTTAGAACATATTTGAAGGCAAATTAAAAATTTGTCCAGAGGTCTATTTAACCCTGCCAGCAAATTAAGTTGCATATCCACTCTTAATGTCGTAAAGGGCAAAATTAATGTTACTCATAGCGAATTTAACGTTATAGCATTTAGCTCCATGCAGATTTGCGTATTAAGTAAATGACATACTTAATCATTTAGTTTTGTAGTAAATAAGAAACATTCCACATGAATTTTGGGGGAAGGCGCCTCCAAGAATTTTCGGAGTAACAAATAATTAGATACCGCATCCTATATTCCTTCATTTCTTTAATATCAGGCAAGGAGTACCTTCACCTCTTGAAGACTGGAAAATCAGGGTAAATTGAAGTCTTTGAGAGGGTATGGTCTCCTTTTGTTGTGAACGGACACCGGTCGTCTACGACGTAATAATTTCCTCTAACCCTGCAGTGAATGCCGGTGCATTAAGAAATGTCTCAACTTTTTTCTCATTCTCTTTTGAGTCCATTGAACTTATTTACGCACAATGGCGAGGAACTACATACTCATGCGCCAGATTTTACCTTCTAGGTGGATTGAAATACGTTTTCGTGACTGTGACAATGCCGAACAGTCGAAGACCATCGACACTCATTAGCTTGGGTGCCACCAGTAGCCACTGACCCAACGCCGCGGGGGCTCTCCCTTCGGTCTTTTTTTGCAGTTATAATAGGGACGGGAAACATAAAAACGCACAATGAGAAGGCGCCCGCTTCCTTTCTAATGTTTCCCTCACGTTCACAGTTTTCCCCACCCTCAAGAACTCCCACAAATGGTGCCTTGACCTTCGAGTATCCCCAGGCCTATAGAAAATATTCCTTTTAGCTTGAGGAAAAACCCAATCGTTTACCCTCACCCCGTGAAGGAATAGACAAAACCCTACCTTTAGCACAAGCCACTCTTTTTTTCTCTTTCTGGAAGAATTTACCAACATTCCGTTATTTTAAAGGTGCCATTAACCAAATAAAGTTAAGATACCCGAATTTCTCATGAGTGATTTGATTCAAACACTTCCGATCACTTTCAAATAATGTATTCCGATTATCGAGTTTATAACTGTTTATCGAGTCCTGAACTATGAACCTCGTGGAAGTCTCTTCCTTGCGCAACTCCAAATGATACCCAGCCATCAAAAATCCTTAAGTTTTCCGTTTTAATTTAAAATGCATACAATGCAAGGCAAAAATTCACCCAAAAACTGTCCGCAATAAAAATAATTGAAACAATGAAATCCCATTCAGAAGTGAAATAGGGCACAAATTTTTCTAATTTTTTAGCGAAAAATGGTGAAAACATTGATACTAAAAATAATTATGAATCAATCATCTATTCAATAGATAAAATAATAACAAAAATGGCGATCTATAGTATTTTATTTTTCACAATTGTGATTTTCATTGAAAAAATTGTGAAAACAGCACTTGTTTGCACAGATAGCGCATCTGATGAATGTCAACAAGTTGCACCCTTGTTCTTCAACTATAATTTCACATCTATCCTTCATAATATTACTATCGAAACAATAGTCAACAGGTGTAATATGCACTTCTGGTCTTTCATTCGTGTATCCCGCTCGAAACCAGGAATAGCGAATGAAATTTTTAAACAAAGGAGCAGAGAATTGTGAGTGAGTCAGAGATTGAAGTTTCAAAATATTATTTCTTTGAAATAAATTTAAGTCTATTTGGTCCAGCAACACACGGTCGGAGAATTTTCTCACGAAATTCTTCCACATACGGAAAAAATACACATCCAACGGCTGTATGATGCCTGTAGTTTTGGGCGGTATTTGCTGCATTTCAAAGTGAAATGATCCTGTCTTCATGGAAAGAATTCCTTCCCTGTCATTAAAGGCACTCCACGAGTCCACCAAGAGAATTGTATCCTTTTTTAAAGTTGGAAACAGCACTTTACCAAAATACTCTTCGAGCAAAATGGTTTTCGTCAACAAACCGGAATTAGAAGCTACGACGTGAAGATTTGGAGCTTCAAACACAGAAACATTTTTTGGAAAAATTCCACCTTTCTCCTGCAGGCAAATAAATAAAGGAGACAGAAGTTCACCATCCATCGAGATCGTCGGCTGTATGGTATAGGAATGGGTCGTCGCTCCTAGGGACTGCACCGTTGACTCCACCGTTTTCACTCCTCGGAAATGCAAGGTTCGTCCCGAGTGTAATTCTTTTTTAAACCCACTCTGGTCAGTATTTAATAGAAAATAATTTGGCTTCTGGGCCAATAATAGCCGGATATCGTTTACAAAAGCATGTGCCTTTTCGGATGTCTTTTGCCAGTCAAAGTTCTGTTTCCGAGAAACAACTTTGGTAACTTTCCTAGACACTATATTATATGATTTTTTAAACTTCCACAACCATCCTGATGAAGCAGAAAAATTTTCTAAGGGATTAGTCATTTTGCCATTATCCTCATACGCCCACCTTCGTAAGTCACTGTCGTGCACTATCAGGAAATCTTCTTTTGCTCTTCTAAATCTTTCTATTAAGCATGAAGAAATTGCGTTTAATTTCTCCCTCCGAGAGCCAGCCTGATTAATTTGCTCCTCAAACCGGACAAGCTGTTTTCTTGAGGTCACGAACCTAAAACGGTGCCTCACAGTATCTATCTTTAGTGGCCCAGTTTTTCCGGACCGCCAATATTCCACTGCCATCTTCTTCTGTGACATACTAACATCACCCTCTTTCTTCCTTTTCAATGGAGATGGCTCGTACGATGTCGAAGAAGAAGGAGAAACATCGTCTCCATTTCCATCTGGACTGTCGCATTCATCTTCGCTTACTACTTCCTCCTCTTCCGTCCTCCCTTCGAAGTCAAAAATTAGATCCTCCTCTACCACACAGGATGATCCTTCGCTTTCCACACAGGACTTCAAGGAATCTGAAAATGGGAAAATTGTATTACAACAGGGGAAAATAAAGAATGGATGGGATGCGATTAACTTCACCGTAGTAAGAAAAACAAGGAAAAATTAATGAAACTTACCAGCTAAAATTTCCGCCAACTCGATTTCGTAATCAGTTGGTTCTTCTGTGTAAATCCATGCAGTAAACTTGCTGTCCAATATTTTTACTACATTCCTAGGATTAATCACCATTTCAATGAAAATAAAAGGAACGGCTTTGCAGGTCACGCGTCTACAAAATCTCTCGCTTGTTCGTTCTCGTTCGGAGTTCACTTCGCAAATGGTGTAGAAAAAGCATTTTTGCTGATTTAAACAGAGGTACCGAAGACGGCGACGTCATTCGCCAGATGGAGAAGACCTTTTGGTTTTCCCATTCAGTCAACAATAGTTGAGGGTGGAAGGAATGGGTTTTATGACTCCTCTCAAACCTTTCTGAAAATCTTTACTAGAAGCAGGAGCCGGCAAGGGTATGTGTACAAATTTAAGCTATTCAAAAATTCCTCGAAAACATTGCCCATCGTTTAGTCCTCGGATCACCCACCGCTTCTTTCGTCTGTGGGAAGATAGTAAGTAGACCGCTGACGCCCGGACCGCTCCCAGGCCTTCCCCCGAGCGCTTGCCGGCAGAGACGCCTCGCTGCCGGCCCGTAGTGAGGGGCCCCTCGCCTCAAAAAGGGTGGCCGGCGCGCAACTTTGGATGCAGATATCTCGGCTCACAGGGCTTAAGGGCACGGGAAATTTTGCAAATTCCCATTAATTATGGAACACTACCATCCCACCAAATTTGAACGAAATCGGCGGAGGACACTTCGTGAATGTTCCTTGTGAGCAATGCCTTCTCCCAAGCAGTCGCGTAATGGGAAAAACACACTTCAATGTCATTAGCCATACTTAATATCCATCCATATTTATCATATAATTATAATAACATTCATACTTAATATTGTACCACTGAGTAAAGGTATGGAGTGAGGGCACCATGAGGATGCATCGTCATTATTTCATAATGGCAATTTCGCCTGGCGGCCATCTTGAAAATAAGTTGAATGTGCCCCAAAGTTGAAATAACTGAAACGCAATAGGGTAGTTTCCTTCATCAAAGAAAACGAAAGGCATTTATTCCGATTCGTTATCCACCATTAGTGTATTCATAATATAAAAATTATTTGGTTTTAGAAATACCGGTTTAAACGAATGGCAATGGTCGATTTTTATCCTCATTTGAAAAAGGCCAGATTGGCGCCCATGCGATGCCACTCTACGTGACGTCACAGGGACCTAGTTTCTATACGAGTAGATAGGAATTTTACATCGTCTGAGGTTACCAATGCATGAGGCACAGAGCTCAGGGAAACATGTCTTAATAATCACCTATTGAAACTGGCTAAGGTCGGAAAGTTTTCCTCGTTTGATAAGGTAATAATAATCCTTATTTAAGCCAAGCGCTACCAGCTAGCAGGGTACTCTGCTACCTGCTAGCATCCTGCGTTGTATCAGCGCTCAAAGCCTCGCCCCAAGGTCACCTCACTTGCGGCAGCGGGAACCAGAACGTCGCGACGTTACACGGTACTTTTCCCGGCATTCGTACTTAGCCACCGCGTTTTCGCGCGCTTGAAATTTTTCACTTTTCATTTAATCGCAACAAATAGATATCGTCATTCAAAAATGTAAATGCATGAAATACGTATTCCAGGAGTAATAATCTTTCGATTTAGGCAATAAAAAAATAATAGGAAACCACCCTATTGCCACAAAGTAAGTAAATGTACTCTGTGTCATTGCGTTGTATGAAACAATATGGCCTCTTAGGAAACGTCAGGGTAATTTAAAAAGATTAGTCTCAGTAAGTTGTAATTGGAGATTATGATTACCAAACTAACCGTAATTAAGTATCACTACAGTATGGTTACCAATTCTCAAGTAGGATATCGCCTTCAATTACCGAAAATGAATCTTAGTTATTCGTATTCACGGCTTGCATATGTTTGGCAAGGAATCGCCCATTCTTTGAAGAAGAATCATTTTCACACATAAACAATCACGCAGCCGGCATTGAAATTCCTAGGTAACATTCAAAATAAACATCTAAGAACAATGAATTTTCCGATCAACTCACTATGTGCAAGGCTTGCCAGCGTTACGAAAAGCAATCACCTGACTCTATCTTTCTGGAAGCTTCTTCTTTCTTTCCGGAGTCCCTTTCCAGGTAATTGCAGTTCGCCAAGGCGATCCGCTTTCATCCCTTCCCCGCACCGCAACCAATGTCACCGGAAATGAGCAATGCTTCCAACCCAACACAAAATAATGCCAGCAGAAATATCGCAAATGCTTGTTCACCGCTTAGCGACCACAACTAACTTACTTAGAACATGGCATCGAGCGAGTCGTCATTTCCTCATAATAACACGGACGGACTGCGGGTCGTCGCAGCACACCACGACACTCGTCGGAACATCATCGGCGGACTGCGTTCAACCATAAGACGTGTGCAGTTTGATTATTTTCACTTTTCCAATTGAAAATCAGAGAAATCGTCAGCAACAAACATGTCTACTGACTCCATGAATGGCTTACACGGTTTTCACTTAATTTCTCACGTTCCCATAATTGCCTCGCTTCGAATGTTTGCGTTCGGTCCTTATATAGGCTCCGAGAAACATCTCAACTCTCCTGGAATATCTGACGACCTTCATGCGTTTAATAAACCTTTAAAATGCCATGGCATTTGCCAATTCGACTCTGAAGGGGCGCTCAGCCTGATATTAACGCCTTCCAAATTGGGGAACATACCATTTGAAATTTACCCATCACGCAATTAAGTCTCATTGAATTGGCAATTTACTCACGAAAACATAAGCCAAAACTCTCATAGTACTCCACAAACGTGATTAAATGCAAATTAAAATTTCTGCAATATCGCTTGAAGTCAGGTGACCTGAAACGCCTTCTGACGTCATCGTACGGTGCACCATTCACTTCGCCAAGGCATCCGAGCCTTGATTGAAAGAGATCTAATCATCGCCGAGCTTTGTAGTAGTTCTTGACTTAAGAGGGATTTTAGAAGGCACAATGCGAGGGTTTACTTTTGGTCGACTCCCCTATGGCGGCTGATTTCCTGAAAAACAGTGACTGGTTCGTCACAACCACGATCCGAAGCAAGCAGTTAAATAATTTGGCGATAAATAAAATTATATTATGAACGTTTTTAAATATTTATTTACTTCTTGCCCTCTAGATCCACTACTATTTAAAATCTACCTTATGTATTTAATTCGTAGCTTGCCAAGAGGAACTTAGATAGTTTTCTTTAATCGGACAGATTTGAGAGCCAAATGATCGTCTTTTAATTATTTGAATTATCTCGCATAAAACCTCATACATCTCGTATATTCCTCGTTTTTCGTCCGTAATTTAATCGTAATCAGTGTTTATTCTCATAAGTTGCTGGATCTAAAATGTCCGCTGCGTTTCTCCATATGAGTCTGAACGGCTTTTGGGCGCTGGCAACACAACCCGGAGGAGGGCCCAAAAGCCGTTGCTAATATTGTCGTGAATAGCCACCAGCAGGTTAATTCCTTTTTATTTAACCGTGCAATGGGTGGACTAATAGGTACCTCTCTAGGGTTGTTCAGTAGGTGGAATGAGTGATACATCCTAAATTTGGCGAGTAAATAGAGGCGACGGTGGCTCTATTTACGATCATTATTATTTATTTATTACTTAAGCATTATTATTTCATACATTTTCCCCGAGCGAAGGGGCAATACCATACACCAGGTGAGGGAAAAATCAAAGATGGAATATACATGTAAAAGTTTTATTCTATCACCGAAATAAATAAAACATGGCGTATTAGCTAAGATTAAAATTAACCCATTATTCCCGAGACTGTACGTATTTCGGGCTTTTACCTTCGCTTGTTTCGCATTTTCCCATTTATTTTCGTCTAATTAAGATGAATTTTCGGAAAATTATTACATTCATCATATTATATGATTTTCATAATGCTGTGTATACGCAACGCTGGAAAAACTCCGGTAAATAAATACAAAAAAAAGTAATTTCTAAAACTTAAGTTACATCTTTTTTATCTTGATTTGTACATCGGCATCTTCGCCGAGAGTTATCAGAATTCTTTCGCAGTATATTCCCCATTCTGCCTTTTAACGGACATGCTGGGGTATTTAATTTTTCCTAGGGTGTCTCGTATGTGCGCATCGATTTTTATGCCAAACGCCATCAGCCATAAAAATACAATTATATGAATGAAAATGTAGGTGAAAATGACAAAATTAAAACTAGAGATACTTAAAAGAAGTCAGTAAACCGAAGAAAAAATTATTCTGAAGCATAAACTTGTTCTGAGAATTAGGATTCAATAATGTTGCGTTTACGCAACGCTGGGTATTAATGGGTTAAAGTAATACCAAACCCCCGACCATAGTTGAAATAAAAGTCAGCTAACATAAAACCGAAATTTAAAATAACCCTTTCTATTTTCGATTAAATTTAATTTATACTTATGTTGTTCACAGGGAGAACACGAATAAAAAATTGGCCCTATTATCACTTTGCGTGCAGCTGGTTGAGGTAATATTATTTTAAATATGCAACACCATACCTACAGTTTAGACATGGCCGTCACTTCTTTGACAATTTAGCACCAAGACTCACCGAAAGATATTTCCTAAGGAGAATTCCTGCTGCTGGGAAGAAACCCCCCAAAGGAGGTGCGCAAATTTTGCCAATCATGAGAAAAGAAGGGACAGCATGTACTGGTGTGAACAATGCGCAGTGGGCTTATGCATTAATTGCTTCCAATCATGTCATACTAAGCAGAATTACTGAGGTAATTTCATTTGAAAATTGACGTTTGAAACGACAGAGCGTAAGTACCTGCATGAACTGATCGGTAATAACAGAACAAAGTCAAAGAAATGGGCGAAGTTATGAATTTTTAAATTTTCAACGATAATGATCATATTTCATGAATTTATAAACTTTTGAATGATAGCATGCCAAAAAGGCGAAGTCATCTAAATCTCAACCGGCCGCTGGGACGGGATTTAATTAATTGCCCGCTGCGTTTGAGGGGTTAACATTATTTTTATGTTTATTTTCTTAAGCCTTCTGTGAATTTCTCTGTAGTAAATTTGAATCTACATTCCATTTTTAGAAATGTTTTGTTTTATGCCACGAGTTTATTCATTGAGTATCAATAAAATCAATCCGAAGCTTCTCAAACTTCCTCATCTCCCTGTGAATCTCCGCCCCGTAGAGGCGAATAATATTAGAACGAAGGTTTCCGCGGCGATGGTTTGATCTCTGCATTTCTTCCGGGTTTCCTTCCGCGTCAGCTTGTTTGTAGACAACAGTTTCGCTGGCTATCCTGCCAGCGTCTTCAGGTCGAAGGTGTCGGCTGACGACGACGACGACGGCCCAACCTCGCATAAATTTCTCGGAGTGAATTTAGACAGAAAATTAACTTTCCTCCCACACTTGCAATATTGCTTACAAAAAGCCACTATTGCAAGACAGGCAATATATTCCCTATGTTCCGCTTCGTCGCCGTTACCACATAATTCAAGGGCCAGATTATATGTCTCAATTGCCCGTCCTTCCCTTCATTATGGTTGTGAAATTTTCGCACGAAGTAAAACCATCCCAAGCAAACTGGAATTTTTTAAAAATAAATCGCTTCGTCCTCCTACTGAACCTTTCAAAATTAACCACTATGAAAGACGTTCGCTGTGCTTTACGAATACCATCGATTAACGATTTCATTAATCATTTAGTTAAAAATTTTAAATCCAGGCTCGGGGAGACTAATAATACACTGCTTACAGGCATTTGGAACTACGATCCAAAAGTGCCCACCACATATACACTGCCTTTGCAACTTACTCTTCTATGAGTCTATCCTATGTCTTTCCTTCGTCTAGATTTAGCTATGTTTAGTATTATTATCAAATAAATTTGTAACAATCAATATGTTTCTGGAGAAAAAAATATAATAATTGAAGAACACAAAAAGATAAAATGATAAAAAAAGAGAAAATTAAAGCAATTGAAAAGATTCAAAAAAATATATATATGATAATTACAATTCTGTTATTTGGGAAGCAAGATAACCAGTGACGGGAGAAGCAAGAAAAAAATTATCAGCAGAATAGCCCAGGCGAAGAGAGCATTCCACCAAAAGAGAGACCTGCTTACAGCGGGAAACTTAAATATGGATGTAAAGAAACAATTTATAAGAACCTACACCTGGAGTATGCTCCTATACGGAAGTGAGGCATGGACAATGACCGCAGCGGAGAAAGCAAGGATAGAGGCCTTTGAAATGTGGTGCTACAGAATAATGATGAAAATCAAATGGATCGACCGAGTTAGTAACGAGGAAGTCCTAAGAAGGGTAGGAGAGAAGAGAAGCCTCATGAAAACCTTAATAAGAAGACGGAACAACCTTATAGGCCACATCTTGAGACATGATGGCCTGATGAAGACAATCGTCGAAGGACAAGCAAGAATGGAAAAGGAAGACCCCGAACAAAATATATGGAACAAGTAAAGAGAGATGTGAAAGAGAAGAAATACGTAGGAGTGAAAAGATTAGCTGATTGGAGAACTGAGTGGAGAGCTGCGTCAAACCAATCCTAGGATTGTTGACCAGTGATGATGATGATGATGATGATGATGATGATGATGATAATTACAAAACGATTAAAAATGAAAAATAAGTAATTAAAAATTACCAAAATAACCTCCAAAAAATGTATACTTAACAAGATCTACTTCTATAAAAAAAATTTTAATCTTATCAACTGTTTAGTATGTAAGCTTCTGCTAACGCAAACCTTCACTACCCCCAAACAGCACAAACATATGCGCAAAAAACCCATTGTATTGTAAACTGGCTGGTTGTGGCAAACATGGTTTACCGGTACGGCGTTGAACGCGCCGATAATGTGACTAGTTAATGGCTTTCCTATTTCGAGGTACCGATTCAGCGATTAAGTAAGCAAAGGGAACGGCTTTCTATGGTGCTAAATTTATTTTGGGGGTAATGAGAAGAGAGTCTCGTCCGAGACTCGAGACGAGACTGGGGCACACGAGACGAGACTCGAGACGACACCTGAGTGCGGAAAACGAGACTCAGACGAGACTGGCGCAAGTCTCGTCTCGTCTCGCGGCAACACTACAACCAACGTATTCAAAATCTGCAGTCCGACGTTAAAATAGCAATTACTCTCGCCAAATTTGCGTTTGAGCCCAATTTTCATCGACAGATTTTCTATCCAACTCCTCGCTCTATCATTAGTGGATACCGTGCCGTGACGTCACGTGTGGTAGCTCCGATGACGTTATGTTTTTCAGGCAGCCGATGAAGAGTAATTTTCAAAGACTCATATCTCAGCTAATAAACATTATCAATTCGCGAAATTTTCGGGGATTACATATGGGGTAGGAACCTTCTTATTATAGTACTTAAAAATATCGAGCATGTTCCCCATTGTAGAAGTGCATGCGATTACTCGACTTGCTGACGGAGTATTAGTGTTAAGAGTGTAATCTGGAGGACCTTGGAGGGATAAAAGTTGTAGCGCTCGCTGCCCTATCTATACTTACTTACTCTGGGCCCGCACTTTCATTTGATAACAATATTTATTTCACAAAAAAATACCGAAGCTGAGATTTCAGTGTTGTGCCTAGCGTTTGCATCATGAGTACATTTTGCTTGGTTTAGATAAGTGCGAGAGAAAACCTCACTCCTGGGTGAGTCGGCACGCGATCCAGCGACAGTTTCTAAGTCTCCTAAAGTGCCTTACAACTATTTTCACGACATGGCAGTGTCACTCCTCCAAATAAAGGCAACTGACAGCATTGGAATACGAGCTGGTGGCGCTGACGAAATTTCTTCCTGAATGGGACAAGGTACAAAGTACCGCTTTTTACCAAACATTTCCAGTGCGATATTTTTCGTCGCAACAAGCGCTCGCCGCGGATGGGCGGGAGTTAAAAAGGTCACACAAGTATCCAATTGTTTGCAGCTAAATTAATCCTAAAAATCAATATTCATAGCAATCAATCCCTTGATGCATAGTATACTTGAAATGACCAACATCACTTTAATGCATATTTTTGTATGCGCTTCCATTTTTTTGTGTGGTCCATTTCCTGAAAGTCATTTATTGTTGTTTCATACGCTTTTTGATTTTTTACGGCAGTATTCATAGATTTCCGCTACAACACGCTATTGGGGCGGCTAACTTAGTCTGCTGCTATAGACCTTTAAGTCGCCTCCTAAGATATGGTATTTATGGATTCTTTAAAGTAAGCTAACAAGAGATGCTAACTTAGTATGCTGCTAGCCAGCTCGGCAGCCGATACTCGGTAGCGATTTGTCCTCAACCCGTGAGGTCGCGCTTGGAAACTTCGCATCCCGCTCTTACATGGCGCGAAAAATCCGTAAAACTATCAAACAAAATAAATTGATTCAGCAAAATGCATCGAAAATTTTAATTGAAAATGAATAAATCGATGTAAATCATTTGCAGACATATTTATTAATTACTGTATACAAAAAATAACGCAGTCATTCTAGTACAAACGGCCGTTTATTCATTGGTGTGCATATTTTTTGCACTTCGGGCATTTATTTTCATTGGTGTACGCGAGCTGAGTATGAACAAAACATAATTAGCAACGTCAGTTCGATGCACAATTATACTCGAAAAGCAGTGATAATATACACCACACTTTCGGAGTAGAAACGAAAAAATATAAAATTTTTACTATGCAGAGTAGAACCATAAAGAAAATAGCGTTAAGGTTAATGTGTGAATGATAGGCATTTATTATGTTACAAATAACTGAGAGCGAGAAATTAGTAACATTTGTTTGCGACTCTTCAAAAGTTACAGCACAATCTACCTTGCCACATTTAAAATATTTAAATATTGACAGCGTAGAAGTGCGGAAACATGCCATATATTTTACTAGAGGTGTTTAATATGAAAAAACATATTATCACTATCCTAACTTGTTGTATTTGTTTATTGCTGATGAAATCACAAATAGCACTACAACGCACCCAACATTTCACAGTACATTTCACGAGCTGTGATATTAATAATCAGTATATTCCCAATCAACTGATTCGATGAAAAACTTGGCTCACAATTAATTTAAAACACCATGAGGTAACACTAATAATGCATGATAATCAGTTTTCCAATCACTCTGCATACACTAAAAGAATTTTCACTCGTTGAAGTTCGAAAGGATTATTCACATCTCATTTCCCTCTCATCACTTACGATTGAGAATCGGTTTTCGTTATTTCACAATACCATTACAAAGACAATCGCAATCGTTGGAACTATCGCGAATTCACACACAACGATGGTTAAAACCCGTGCTGCCCTCTGTTGCTGACATCTAAAGTGAACGGGAAATTGACGGTTAGCAAAGCTGCTGAGGTATGCAGGGCCTAGATATCACTGTGTTCAACGTGTATTTACCGAATAATTTTTCCTCCGCCCATATTCTTCCTTGCTTGGACAGATCCATGAAAAAAATAGAGCGAAGAGAGCTTCACGAACTTTTCGTCTTTCTCTTGTCGCTCCCTCTTCCGGTCTCCCAGCGCCTAACCATCGTAAAGTGGCAACGTTCGGAACTAGGGTAACTATTTTCAGGACATGCTAACACAGCTAGTTCGGCCAACTATCGTTAGGACGACCGCTCGGACAGTCGTAATCTGAACGAGGCATATGCGAGTACTTAGAACACTACTTAGGTGTTAGCAGCTTACTAATGAAACTATGAATACGGCCGTTATGATATTTGTGTTGAGTTGGCGCCTAAATTACAGATACAAAAACATGAGGTAGTTGTGGTAGAAGCCCTAATGGTATGTAAGGGATAAAGAAAGATTCCAAGTGATACTGAAGTTTTTCTTTTGCATAATCGCCTTGATACATTTCTCTTTTGTCTCGCCTTGATTTCTATGCCACTGAAGTTGGTGAATTTTGTTCGGAAAAACATTCAAGTTATCACTCATAAAAGGATGAGTATCGGAAATGGGTGAATTAATAATGTGTCTTTATGTTCAGGACAACTAAAAGAAGTAATAGAACCTGCAGAACCTTAACTAGCTCAAGGTTATCAAGATCATTAAATGATGCTACGCCTTCAATAGGCTTGAAGAGCACTTAAGTGGAAACGCAGTCACAGTAGCTTTGCGATGCGGAGCGGACGCGGTTGATGGGGAACAAACGGATATGATTGGCGGCGTGGATGAAGGGGAAAAGATGTTGGTCGAGAGGGAAAAGCTGCTGCGAGGAATACCAATCGGAGAGCAGCGAAAGCGGTTCTCAATCGCGACATATTTCCGCTTCGGAGAATCTGAACCACAAATATTACAAGAGGGTCTAGGACGAAAACTCCTGGTAAAATAATATTATTATTTAAATAACGTCCAGGAATCTACCAACTTGATTACAAAAGAGGATCAGTCTTAAGCGGGCCTCTTTATGTGTCGTCAACCACCGGATTGCATTTAAATGAGTTAAGAAAAGTCGCTACGTGCAGTGGGGTCAGAAGTTTTCCGGGGGTGTAAGCTGTAATTAGAGCTGATATCTGAAATCCATCCATGATGATGCGACCTAACCAATTCTCAACTTTTCATGACGACTGCGAATACACAACAACAAAACAATGCACCGCATCGCACCGCACCCACCTGGGTGGAATGCGATTGAAAAGCAAGAAGCGGAGAGCAAAGAACCTTCATTGGGACGCCCCGCCCCCCCCCCTGGACACACACCTTGGGCAAGTGCGGACAGCAAGCGGAATGAGCGACAAGCGACTGAAAGATGTGTCACACCTACCTGTGGCTGTCTCTGCGGCTGATGGCGTCGACAGCCGAGTCGCCGTGCTCTTATATGAGGCGGCGAACCCATACGACAACCACCTCAATGGCTTCCCCGGGCAAGAAGACGAGACCCTGGCCCCACGTTGCATCAGCCACCAAGCACACCACCACGCATGATTACGCAAATGATAACACGCGCGTGCTCAGCAGAAGAAGAAAGTGATTTTTAGTGTTTCAGGCGGTCCTTCGCTCCTCCACGATCGTTTGATTTGCAAAGTAGTTTTCCATTCGATTACCATGGTACTCTCTTTCAGTTTTCATGCGCTCATATCGATTGAGTTGGTGTGATGGCTAGTGTATTGGCCTCCCACACCGTGGGCCCAGGATCAGATGCCCGCGGGGGGAGAGAGGGGATTGATTGCCATGTGGAGGGCACTACAAGTACAGGACTTTGCCCACCCGATGCTTCCACCGTATGCACTCTTACCATCGAACAAATGGCTGTCACTCGACAACCCCATCCTCATAGAATTATTGGCAATCGCAGCGACGCTTTCACATTTTTTACGCCAGGAATCAAAATTGGAATCCAGTGAACACTCATCTCCGTGACTCTATTTCCATGATCAAATAATAAAAGTCTTTCTTGAAAAATTCTTTTTCGATAAAATTCGCGACGGCGGGAAAACTTCGTGGCCTACAGATAAATAATACCTCCCTCGATCGGTATATGGCATTTGCGATCTGTTTCCGGGGCATGTGGAAATAAAAAAAGATTAAAAAGACTTCCGCAATTCTCTTTCCCGGAGTATCTCCTTCCCAACTACCAACAAAAATCCAATAAAGAAAAATATAAAAAACTGGGCACTATTCTTGGGCTTGTTCTGTATCAACGTGTAATTTACGGCCCCATAAGAAAGGCAATGAATGAGGTGCAGACAATTTTCATTTTGGATATTCAAGTTTCTGGAAATATGGGAGAGAACTTCGTATCATTGGGCGTGGACAGGAATTCTGGAATTAATTATTTTAATTCCACTTTTCTGTGCACAGTTTTTTATGTAATTGTATTTTAAGACTCAATATAATTCATTTTTCTCCATTGCAAACAATAGAAATTAGCGGTAGCAACGAGGCGTCAACATGCAATTCGAACAGTTTGAAAAGCGAATGAAGGATTTAAATCGATTTTTATGCCCGAAGCACTTTCACTTCAGGTTAACATTTAAGTTAGTACGAACTTTACTAATTCTGACAATAACAACATTATATTAATATTTTTCTCCAATCAACCTCCAATTTTATAAACATTTATTCATCATAGCTGAGATCATTCGATTCCGCCAGGAGAGTTAATGTTCCAGGTATGCGCAATCCTGCATTCATGTGTGATTTCACTGATTTTTAATGATAGACATTATTATCCCCTGAGATATACGAAGCAAACTCTTAATAACTGCTATCGGCGCAAAAAAAGGTGGAACACTGGACTCAAAGGATTTCTATGAAATTCTGCCGGAGCTCCATAGGATAGTGTCATATTTTGCTCTACTCATTGTTTATTTGACTACAAAAATGAACCATTAAACATTGTGCAAACATAAACTACGATCGGAAGAGAGGAACACGAGAAGAACGAAGAGAACGGCGAAGCGGTCGTCTCCATCTTGTCACGGAAATATATTTGGTAGGTGCACTTAATGGCTTTTTTACGAAGAGAACGACATCTTTGCATTACTTATAGCTTTTTAAAATTTAACTTTGCTTATTCATTGATTTTTCAATCGGCTGTATTCGTCAGCTAGCCAAGGGAAAAATATTTGATTGGTGCACTTCATTTCCGGGGTGCTTATTATATACTTATAATGACAAATTGATTGACCAATAACTGATTGATACAAATTCCAAGCCCAAATGGTGACAGGTGTTGGTATATGGCTTATGGGACGTAAAAGTTTTAAAAAAATTCATCGGGAGGAAAAATCTGAAAATTCGAAGAAGTCGATTAATTTTAGAAGTACATCGACTTGATTAAAAGCCTGAATCACACGTTCATTTTTTTCGTCACTTCCGAGTGATCGTCGCGCGCAATTGTTTTTCGCGATCACTTAAATGATGAGGATTCCCACCACTTTTTTCATCGCTCTTCCGGTCCGTCGCTGAAAACGTCACCCATCTCAGCCAATCAGAACGCATGCCAGTATGGAGCGATTGCAGCGCAACGCCGGCCTCGGTGGAGGCGGCGTAAAGTCCTCGCCTGCCAAACAAGAGGTCGCGGGCTCGAGTCCCGCCTGGGCAGGTTGCCCATCCAGGGCATGGTTGTTCGTGAACGTGTGTTTGTTAAAAATTGTTGACAAAGCCCGATGCAAAGGCCAACGTGAGCGGTGCTATGAAAATAAATAAACGCTTGACAATCGTGGGAACGACACAAGCACGCACGTGGGTAAACACAAACACGCTTTACATATATATTTTTTCGTGATGCGAGTCCTATGACGACGAGTGCTATGATGATGAAGACACCCTCGGGTCTTCGCGCGTGCGGACGGTATGAACCTAAACGGTTCGCTCGCTCCCCCTTTCGCCCTTTTCACTCGCCGGCTGCACATTTGTGTACCCAGATTTGTTCTTTTACTTTGAACACGTGCAAATGTTTCCAATCTAGAAGCTGAGTTTTCCCTAAATAAGCCGTCTATGCGATTGGCTTGCTCATTTCTAGCTGAGTCATACCCCGTTTACACTACGATCGTATCGACGTTGATCCGTACGCGCGTAACCTCAAAACGTAGTGTAAACGCGTAGAGTTACCATCGTAGGCCTTAGTACCTAACACTGCCGAACTTACGATTGTTGGCGCTAGTGCTCCAAGAAAAAAGAGTAAGGAAATGAAGATCGATGCATATACTATTCTTTCGCGCCGATGCAATCTTGATACGATAATTGCTGTTTCATAAATAACTCTAATATATCAAAGATATATGACAACGATTGAAGACATTATTGAGCAGGTAATGGAAGGACGTTAGGGGAAAGTTTTTTCTGCTGTTCTATTTTCCAAATGATATCGGATATTCTATACTATACCAGTTTTATGTATTTCTTTATTTACAGGTCAACCCATAACCATGTATCCTTGCATTATACTCCACCGATGATGGAAAATAACAAACATACACAAAATGTTTATCAATTAAATCGTTGTATACAGGATTTCACGATAAAATTCGCCACAAATAACTATAACATTTAGATGAAGACATGGAGAAATCAATACTTGAGCCGAATTAAGCCGAAATCTAAGCCTTTTCAGTTATGTAATGTCTTTAATGCGTGAATATTCTTAAATGTTTTGACATATTCTCTCAAAGAATCTAGATTCTTATTGGCTTCACGGACTGTTATGACTAGTTTTAGTTATACCTCATCATTCTGGATAGCTTGGAGTTGAAGACATAATTTGCTCAATGGTAATTAAAAACAAGCAGGTGAGGATTTGTATAGTTATGACGGGATCCATTAAAATTTACTAATAAACGAGATAGGAACAATCTAAATAGGAATTGATAATTTTGTAGAGTACCTAATAGGGCGTTGTTGGAGGATCGTACGTCGTGCAAGGGTTTTCAAATTGACAAGGGATTGAAGATATGAAGTGTTGTAAGAAGAGAGAAATTCCTAAATCGTAATAATTTAATTTGAGAAATTTATTTTGGACACGTTCAAGCCAGATTGAGACGATATTATAATAAGGTGACCAGTTAACAATATATTCTAATTCGGAACGTAGCAAAGCGATATATCTACTGTCCTTGTTGCATGAATATTGTTAAATTTTGGACAGATTCTCATAATGAATCCTACATTCTTTAAATTTTTTCCAACAGTTTGGTCTAGCTTTAGTTTTAGCACATGAAAACATTAAAATTCTTTTGCTTCTTAATTTCCAGGAATTCTATTTTCTCACGCAGTCACGTCGTCAGTTGTTATTTGACACCATTCCGCAAGGAGGGCAGCACTGAGTTACGATGGTAACTGTTAGGCGTGTAAAGGCGCCGTAGTTCCGATCAACGTCAATACGATCGTAGTGTAAACGTCTCAGATAAACAATCAGTCTCCCTTCAGTATTCCTTGTCGAATTGCCGAAGGACGTTCACAGAGTAGTTGCTCAGTTATGGATACAACGGAAGTGACTAGTCAAAATCGACATAGTGTGGTCTTGGCAAATAGAGAGGGGACTATTCACAAATTTTTTACACATGGAGCGGGAACTGTGAAACATGACATTCTTCCTTTTGGACAGCTTTCCGAAGAGGCATTGGAAGCCCGACACAAGGAAATTAGAAGATATGAACATATCGGGAAAAACATACCAGAATATGTTTTTGAATTCAAAATTTACCTTATGCACAACTATTTGATAGCTTTAACGTTGATAACGATGAAAAAAATTCAATTTTTCCCTTCTATATTTCCTGATATTTCCATAGCAGAAGGTAGGCATGCACTTGTATAGTTTGTTTCCCGCATCACATTCGCCTATTTTAATTGTTATCGTCCATCTAAACAATATTGTGGCCTACATAATCCTAAATAAGTTCAATTGCATCTTTACAATACACAATTTGTAAAAAGTTTCGTTACATTACAAAAACTTTAGACTCTAGCGACTTTTGGCTAGTTTTTTTTCGATGTTAGCCCACTGTGCGACGGCACGGCGCGGCGGGAGGCGGCGTGCCATTCAGAATTTAAATGACCACTCGAGTGAGTGATCGGTATTCGCGACCGGAAAAGTGGCCCCCCCCCCCCCCCCCCCCCGTCGCATCGCGACGAAAAAAATTATGGTGTCATTGAATAAACGATTTTCAATTTTCCATTGTCGAGATAGGCGAGTCTTCAATTCCTGATTTCGGGCTTCAGACTTCTACATCTACATAATACCCCGAAAGCCGCCTAAAAGGCTCTCAACACTCTCTCTAGGACAACTGATACATGTGGTAGGTACGCAGAAACAATCGGAAAACCCCTAGGTACACTTACTAAGAATTCCATTTGTCGGAAAAAGTGGCGGTAAGGGTCGGCAAGAAGAGACAAAAAAAGTGTAAGGCAGGGGATGTTAGGACACCAGCCGTTTACCCATAAAAATGAAGTGCAGATATTTCGAAATGAAATGAAAATCGGCAGGCTTCATTTCCTCCAGTGATATCGACCGCACCAGTACAAATTTTTCAGCATCATACTCAAATAGTAATATTATGAGATTGCAATAATACTTTTGTCTCCATGCCAATCATCGTTTTTATTTTATATAAGTAAAGGTGAAAAACCTCAAGTCCTTCTCCAGACCCCTATTTTCCATCGAAATGAACGAAATTTTAAGGTATATCACGAAGGTGAAATTTGGTAATCATTGGCATATTCCGTGATCTATTTTCCTGAAAGCAAAATCAAATCGATCAAAAAAATTTTTTTGACCAAATTGCAATAATCGTAGGACAAATTCCTTGAAATATAAGGTGGAGGATTTTTTGGTTGATTTTTTGGCTATCTTGGAATTTTCATATGTCGAAACAATTCCGAGGAATAAACGATTTCGATTTTACATTGTCGTGAAGGGCGAATTTTCAAACTCGGATTTCTGCCTTGAGACATGTGTCATATGAAAATTTGGAATCTCATAGAAAAACCGTTCAGGGTGCTGCGCACCCTAACGTTTTTCCCTACTTTCCCCGTAACCCTCTTGGTTAATTCATAATTAAATTCCGAAAAATATCCTGCCCGCGAAAAATCATTGTGGCCATTTTTTTGTGGAGTATACGATCTTAAATATCTTAGCAACCGTTCCAGCTAGATAAATGAAATTTTCAGAGTAACATTCTTATGAAAAAGGTCAACTTTTGCAATGATTGCCATTCCAATCGATCCATTCATGTGCGAGTTATATCGATACAAATCTCCTTGGATACGGTTTAATCGCTAATAACTTCTTTGTAAATAAAGTTTTTAATACAAGAGTCATACACAATACAACTGCTAATGTGTTTCATCCGACAAAAGTTAAATCAAGGGGATTGATAAATTAGAGTTAAAGTTATGATCGATATAAGGGTACATTCGATGGAGCCATTTTTCAGACCTTTTTACATAGTTACGGGGATAAAAATTTTAACAATATGTAAGGGAATGAATGAATTATGCGTACATATAAATTATTTAGATGAGTAATGTTTCCTAATAAAGATATATTATGAATTTATATCTTTTTGTAATAGGTTCCCGTAAGAAATACACGCATCACCCTGTCTACGTCACCGACATAAGTACATAAGTGAAATTTAGGAAGCGGGGATAGTTGAGAAGGCAGGGATAAGGGAATGACCAAAGAATGGAAGGGATATCAATAGGATTTCGAATTTTTCAATACAGGTGTCAGTATAGTCGAAGGTTCGATTCAATTTTTATACCAAATACCCAAATTGGCATAACTTGATTAGTGTATACGTTGGATCAATGAAATTCGGTGAATGGGTACATCTTGGTATTCCTCACAATGCGCAATGGAAATATGTTTTGTATGTAGTCTCACGTTCGATATATATCGAATCTACTTTTTCTTAAAATATATCGAATTGCTATAACATACAGGATTTTACATCCAAGGACATAGTTGACCAGGAATTATATAGTAGATGACCATAGACTGGAAATAAAATCAATGTCCTTGCGGATTTTACAGTACAGATGTCAGTATAATCGAAAGATCAAATCGATTATTGTAGCAAATACGCAAATTGGCATAACTTGATAACTATATAAGTTGGACCAATGAAATTTTGTGAATGGGTACATCTTGGTATTCCTCACAATGCTCAATAGAGATATGTCACATACGATATATATCGAATCTGCGTTTTCACAAATTATATCGAATTGTTATAACATTTAGGATTTTACATCCACGGGCATTGTTGGCCAGGAATTATAGAGTAGATGACCATAGACTGGAATTAAAGTCTACATCATTGCGTATTTTACAGTACAGATGCCAGTATAATCGAAAGATCGAATCGATTATTGTAGCAAATACGCAAATTGGCCTAACTTAAATAGTAGGGGAGAACGGGGCGCGTTGGCCCGATTTTTTTATATTTTAAATATTTTTTATTTCTGCATAGTTAACTTTATGAAATTATTGCTAAACTATAGAACACTCCTTCTGAATCTGGATGGCAATAATTAAACTCGAATAAATGAGTTATAAATTTAAAAAAATAAATAAATACTGGGCAAATAATCCACCCGGGCCAACATGCCCCGTCGTCGCTGGGCCAACCTGCCCCATCGCCATGTTTACAATAAATTCTATTCGTTACAAAACTCGTTGAAGCAATGTACATTCTATGTACAATGTACATTGCTTCAACGAGTGTTATTGTACAGTGTGCAATGTAAATTATCCTTAAACTATGATCTTTAACTATAGTACTCAACTATTGGGCCCAAATTGATCAAAACTTAAATAACACACATTTAACCTGGAAGTATAATTTTACTGAAACACGCGCAAATACAATTAATCACTATAACTTGTCAAAAACTGCTCCGCCAGTCATCATGGTGTTGTGGAGAAAGGGGAAGTGTGCTACCAACCTTCTGATAGATTCCTAGCACGATTCAGTGACTATTGTATGAATTAGCTTGACTGGGCCATCCTGCCCCTATGGCCAACGTGCCCCGGTCTCCCCTATATCCGTTGGACCAATAAAATTTGGCGACTGTGTACATCTTGGTATTCCTCACAATGCTCAATGGAAATATGTTTTCTATGTAGTCTCACCTTCGATATATATCGAATATGCTTTTTCTTCAAATATATCGAACCGTTATAACATACAGGATTTTACATCCACGTACATAGTTTTTTTTAGGGTTGATAATCAAAGACTGGAAATTAAATCAATAGGATTGCGAATTTTCAATACATGTGTCAGTATACTTGATAATTCGATACGATTATGGTGGCAAATATGCAACTTGTCGTATCTTTATAACTATTGGTGTGAGACCTAAGATATTTGATAAATATGTTCATCAAAGCATTGTTCATGCTGCACTATTGAAATATATTTGCTCCCATTCGACACATTTCGAATCTGCCTTTTTGTAAAATATGTCGAACTGCTATTATCAATAGAGTTTAACATCTACGGGGATAGTTGAGCATTCTTTGGTTCTTTGTCCAATTCAAGTTTCTTAACCGTATTCATATATTTATTGTGATCAATTCCTTTCGTTGTTTAAACCTTCCTCAGATATAAAAATGTGACAGCATTAATAGACATACGTCGTCCATGACATCCGAACATTACTTCATTATTCGAGACATATTAATTCCGATAGTCATTTCCGAATTAGTCTCTGTGCGTTTATTTTCTAAAAATGATGTTTTTAATGTAATTCAGTTTGGTACGTTCAAACGCTCATAACAAAAAATGGAGGTGCTACAATCCTAGGGTAAGGGCTAAAATACGAAAATTGGCTATATTTCACAAGTACATCCGTCATTAAATTTAAATTTCTCTCCGTTATGTAAATATTAAGTTCAAATCGTTCTCCTAACGTTCACATCATCGTGGTAACTAAGACGACCTTAAGTATTGTTGAGGGCGAATGAGCGAGTTGTTCGCCCATTCGGCCCATTTCAATGACATTTTGAGTGTTTTTTTTTCGCTTTTTTTAAGCAACTTATGGACCCAATACTTGAACACAGGTGACACAAATATGTTCCCACTCCCCTAATTACCCGCTTGATGAATTCAAGCGCCCATCGACTCGTTTGTTTATAAAAAAGGATAATAGTGAGTTTCGTATGGTGATCAAATACTTGTTTTTAAAAGGGTGAAAGCCGAAATATATCAGAGCTGATCTGTATGAAGTTCATGTCACATCGGCTCTTGTGCTTGCAACTATTTGCAACTGGATGAATGAAATACAACGTGGCCGTTCAACCAAAAAAATGAGCCGCCGAAATGTTTGACAAAATCCACTATATGGTTTTACGCAATAAGAAAAAAATACGGGATAGGCGCGTTTCTCATTTTAAAATGTAGAAAAAAAAGGCAGGGTCTTATGTACAAATTTCATTGGAATGTTCATGTACAAATTGAGGTCAGAGGACATCTTTAAACACAACATTGGAAGTAATTACACTATCCTCTGTTAAACGCACATGATGACTCATACTTACGTATCAACAGGAGACTTGAATGTGGAATCAGTCGCATTTTGATAAAAGTTATTTAAATAATGCAAGATATTGTTGCAAATGAACAAATGTATCAGTTTGTGCGCCGTTAACGTCAGGAATATTTACCGGTTTTTGTTTTTTTTGTTTTGTTTTAATTATTTAAAAACCAATTATAGGAAACAATAGCAATATTTAGGAAGTAATATATGCCGTCACATGTTTCCTGATTAATTCTATGCATTTTGGTACCTCATTTGTAGAGTTTGGTTGCGTATAAGTTGAGAAAAAGGTATCTATACAGTAGAAATAATATACAAGATTTTCAGTGGTGGAAAATAGTGGAATATCGATGAATAGCAGGCTCCGCCAAATAAAAAGTAGAAAGAAATTGTGAAAAGTGGCCGCTTACAAGATTTGAACCTAGGACGTCTGCATGCAAATAGATCGCCGTAACCACTCCGCTACTTATGGCTCGTTGTGGCAATTTTTCTATTCAGGCCTGGTTGGATAACACATTAACGCGCACAGCTTAATGTAAAAATGTATGAACGCGTGAATGAACACGAAAATGCACCGTGTAACCACCGAACATGTGCAAACGCATGTACTGTAAATAGAACCTATTTTAATTTGGTTCATGCATTCGTACACGTTCCGTTCTGGTCCACAAAAATCATTCACGAAAACAGACTTATACGTGTCATTTACCGTGTAACCAGGCCTTGGAAGGTATGGGAATACATTCGGCCTGTTCATATTAAACTGCTTTTTTCATTTGCATTTCATTTTCATAACAGTTGTTTATGTAACCCATATGTGAGGTTATTGGAGGACAGCTCTCAAAGGACTATAACACTACAAAGTTCGATTGAATTCTGAGACACTCCCCTTCTAACACGGAGACGTCCGCCCATTGTTTTTTTTGTATGTTTTCCGCATCACCGTCAAACTGAAAAAGTCATTAGCGCAAAGATATTAATTCACCATTACGATATAAAGTTATTGGATTAAAAATTACAAATTCAACAGCTTTGTTGCAATCTTCCATCAATCCCTAAGTCAGAGTCACCTTGCATTGCGAAACGTCCTATAGTTATTTGATTTGCATTTTTACCCCTTAAGTTTGCCATACTAATAGCTGCATTTTATATCTTGGAATTTTATGATTTTGAATAGAATTTAGTATGCATATTTAGCTAGATATTTTAGGTTAAAGTAATCGCCATGGCAAAACAAAATCGTGGGAGGAGACAGATTTATATCGGGAGGTGAATGTCGGAACCATGCTTCTCGCCTTTTCTTTTGGCTCCATGACAGCTACCATTTCAGGCGAGTTTTTATCATGTATACTCATATACTCGTCGGTACGAAGAAGCACTTATTTTGAGCAACAGAAGACATGGCTTTCGTGGCAGTTGCGTCTCCTGCAGTTCAACACCAACGAATGTCTTAATGAACAATGCACTAGACGCTTGTGACGTCATTTTCCCACATTTCTGCGTTCCTAGTGTTTTCGCAACCGTTCAAACTCTTTTTCATTAATTTTTTCCTAAAATACTTTTCAATATGCGAAAGCTATTATTTACCACGTATTAATTGACGGAAAGAATTTTTTAGTACAATTTCAGGAAAACTGTTCATAAGCCCATCTTAGGGTTCAAAATCAGGTAAATGTTAAACAAAACGAATCCAGTGATATGAATAAATGATATGGTAGATAAAATTTTACATTCGATAAATGTAGTCTAGAGCGTTAGAATCGGTTCTTCTGAATTTTAATTCATATAATGTGTTGAGACAGCAAAATTTTATATTTGAAAGTCATTTATTCTGATCCATTATGGTTCATTATCACGATATATAGCATTAAAATTATATGTATAGCATTCAATTTCCCTTAGGGTATCAATAGTAATGGTACAATGTTTGGCGAAAATTATTAAACGTTTGATGTTTCAATGATAATTTCGGTGCATGCCCCCTTGTTTCTCCTTTGTATTCATGTCATAATGTTTTACTTTACACTAGCTGACCAGGCGAACTTCGTACCGCCTAACAATCAGCGAGCAGTTTAGTCACACCAGTCATAAATCAGGAGAGGCTGTATTGATTTGAATAATCTTTGAATTTTAATGTCAAAAATTCAATAAACCTGAAAAATAAGTGTAAGAATGGCTTGTAAGAAAGATATTTTCTTTATTCAATCTGCATAGGATAGACCGGAGAGTTTTTTTTTCAATTAATTCTCTAATTTTTATTTTATAGCTTAGGAATTACACAAGGTGTTGCTATTTATCAGTTTAATAAGTCTAAATTTTATGCATTTAGCTGTTGGTGTATTTATGTTTTTAACCGTAAAAAATATTTATCAGTCCCTTTTTGGGGAAAGTTCACGCAATACTGGGCGGATGCTTGTCTGACGATCAAAACCGAGAGAGAGAGAGAGAGAGAGAGAGAGAGAAAGTGAGAATAGCCCTTTGGGGAGCAGCATTTATGACTCGTTATCACTCGGTTCGGAAAAGTGCACGGGATAAACATTCGCCCGCCTACCCTCCACATTCGAATTTACTCTCTCAAGTCAAATACCTTCTGATATACGGCAGTTTTTGCTTTTTGTTATTCGGCGCAAGAGCAAACAAAGCGGATGGTATACCAACACATGAACATGATGATTGGGCAACGTATTTTCACGAAAATGTGAACATTAATTACTCGCCCCAAAGAAGCGGGGGTAACCGATAAAAATGGACAGTGTATTAAGAATAGGTATGAGAGGGGATGTTCTTTCGCTGCTCTCCTCTCCCCCGATGACTCAGTCCTAAGTCTCTCGTCACATGCCGTTCACTGCCACACGACAACACTGAATCGACGACGCCGTGAGTCAGGTGGTGGACTCCCTCTCTGCCATGGGAGCAATTATATTATCCGTGTGGTAGGCAGACTCCTAGCGGCCTCTCTCCCAATTATTAACAAACATACTACCCCCAAACTTTGAAAAACAAATTTTGAAAAATAAACCAAGCAAAATTACAAAATTAATTGTCAATTACGAATCTCATACTTGGATTAAGTGATCAATTGTATTACATAATATAATATCATTATATTTGGTCTTTGTGAAGGGGAGGAAAGGAAGGCAGTTTTCAGTCTGGAGGGGTTTTCACAAGAGACTTATTTCAGGAAAGAAGCCCTCGGGAAGGGGTAATTGGGATACGAAGGCCGAATATATTATACTAAATTCTAATATTATGCCCAATTCTTTATGAGTACCCACTCTCCCCCAGCTAAATTAAATATCTAGTAAAAAAAGAAAATATTTTTGGAAACTAGTTCTCCCATTGGAAACTTTGCAACGTTAGCTACGGGACGCTTGGAAGCGATGTTCTTAGGCTTAACTACCCGAACTCGGGGCCTGGGTGAATTTTTTCTTCTCCAACTAAAGGTCACTGCAGTGAGAGCATATGTTTCTCTTTTAAGACTACAAGGTCACCCACGGCTAAGTTTTCTTCCTCTTTGGCCCATTTATTTCTCAATTGAATCGTGTTCAAATATCTCGTGGACCGTCTCTGCCAGAAGTGTTGCGTTGCGCCTTGAGTTTAAAACCGGTTCAATTTTTGCGAACACTGTGGATAACTCCTCAAAGGATAGAATTCGACCCCGACCAATGTTTTTCAGCAAACCTTTCGCTGATTTCATGTTGGCCTCTCAAAGTGAGGCGCGGCGGGAGGATTGAAATGCCAGCTGTTAGAAAGGTTGTCTATCATATTCGTTGCACTCAACACCTCTCGCCATTGACGATCAATTCCCGTTAAGTAAAGACTGGTGCCAACAAAATTGGATCCACAATCTGAATATATATCCGTGCACGAACCTTAGAGATATAAGAGATATAGAGTGGCAATAAATGCATCTGAGGTTAAATTCGATAGTAGCTCTAAATAGATAGCCTAAGTGGATAAACATACAAATAAACACAGGTACGACTTCCATGACTGAGATGATCACCCGAAGGATTCCTTTGCAAGAAGCGGTCCTCCGAAATCAACCCCTGAGCGTAAAATGGACGCGTGGCCACCACAGGGTAAATTTGCCATTCTCGGCCCCACTGCACGAAGCCTTCAATGTGGAGCAAGTCATGCATTTTTAATTCTCTGCCGAACCACGGAACGAGCTCGTTGAATCCAATATTTCAAACCTAATGAGTACCTACTGAAATGTTACGGGTCCCACATGCAAATACATTCCATGATAACGCTTCACGTTCAATGCGGTTCGTTGGGCAACAGTAATGGGTGTTTGCGATAGTAGGTTAAGGCAGGGTTAATCAATCTTCCGCCCACCCTGAGGCAATCTTCGTCATCTATGAATAGGGACAGTGTTTGAAGTTTTCTGGAACATATTCGACCTCCTTTTAGGTTTTCAATAGCTTGCTTAAAATTAACTATTTGAGTTACTTTCATGCATGTCTTTAATGCATTACTGATCTCTTTTTCACTAAATTACTATATTTTCTTATGTTTGAAGACCCTTTTGTGAATGAAATGGGCCTAAGACAATAACCAAGTCGATTATTAATTTTAGACGGGGAAGAATAACGCTCCACAAATGTAATGTCTATAGTGTCCTTGTCTGCAACAGCTGCACTGGTCCTCAAATATTTCATTTCTGGATGTTCCTCATTTCTTCCCATCAAAACGCTAACATCCCATTGATAAATGTGAGTTCCACCATATTCCATCATTGTTAATTATTTGTTGGGGTAACAATTCCTGGCTGCCTGAATCAGCAGGGTTATTTTTACCAGCTATACACACTATACCCACTTGACTTTCTGATACTTGAGCAATCCTATTTGCAAAAAAGGCATTAAATAAATGCGTCGGAGTATTGATCCATGCTAGGACTGTTTTGGAGTCAGCCCAGTCGTAAACACACTGAACATTTATTTTCTGTGAGAGAGACGCAGATACGAACTCCATAAGTTTCGTCAGCAAAACTGCTCCCATAAGTTCTGGCCTCGGTACTTTTAAAGTTTAAATCGGTGCGACCTTTGTTTTTGCCATCATTAAATCCCTTAGATTGTAGTGCCCCACAGCGCAAATACACCACTGCGCAATAGCCCCGCTCGGAGGCATCACACAGACCCAATAATTGGCTGTGGTCTGTGGCATTCACTTCATCGCCTTCACCTCGAGGCATTTTCACTCTTTCTAACAAACTAGACGGTTGGCTAACAAGCAGTCACCATGCGTCAATTACCTCGAAAGGTAAATCGTCATCCCATCCGATATTTAATTTCAAAAGACTCAGCAAAAAATGTTTCGCTCAAAAAACAACTGGACTGATCCATCCTAATGGATCGAAGAGTTGTGCCAAATTTGAAAGAACATCTCTTTTTGAGGGTGGTTTTGAAGATATCCTCACTTTGTAAAAAAATAAATCAAAATGAGGATCCCAACATAAAACCAATATTTAGAAATTGGAGCCCTCCTCTTCGCTGAGTCTCACTTTGATTCGCCCGCTTAAATGGCCCTTAAAACATCCACAGAATTTGTGGCCCATTTATGAAGTTCAAAATCTCCGCTATTCAATAATCCATTCAATTGCGCAATGAGCTCTATTGCTTTAGTGCTGGTACAGCTTACATTCGTCATATGCTCGCCAGATAGAACGATTATAAATTTTTCGTCGCCATAGAAACGAAGCGAAGAATTCCCGGCGAAATATTTACAGAATGAAAATGAAAAAATACGATTTCAGTCACAGTTCGCCAATCTTTTCGACAAATCGCGCTGTCCATAGCCAGAAAGAAACAGAATCGGTTCCTTGTAGGGGCTTTCTCTACCTCGATAGCTAGTCTTATCACGTTGCTACGTCGTTAGCTTATCGAAAATTTCAACAAACGACAGATACTTGAAATCAACTGATTTTGCCGTGACTTGGATGAACGAAGAGATATTCAATTGAAGAGATATTCAACCCAGTGCTGTTTCACAAACTTCCATTCGCTGTCGACGCTGTTTTCGACGGCGTCATAACCAATGATGTAATTGGATTTGTTCTTCTTGCCTTGACCTCTGTTATATAATGAACTCAAGTTCTTGGAGTTTAGGCGAAATAATACAAAAGTGATTTGCCTACGTTTCGGATTATTTTAAACCATCCTGAGGGCTTTAAATGAAAAAATGATTATACAATATTGATAAATAGATAAAAGGTTAGAACCAATGTATATTTTTATAATAATAAAATAAAAAATAAATAAAAATGGGAATATACAAGAATTTTGGCATATCTTATTTTCACAGTGCTGATTATTTAGTAACTAAGTTATTACCTAACCTAGTTACCATCAAATTCCATTAATCAAATAAAAATAAATTTTAATTTAACAATCGATGCCTGATCTTTTATTAAAGCAGTTATTGGATTTAGATATATGAACAATTTCTTTGAATAATCTTTTTTTCAAATTAATTTCATAATCTAAAATTTCGTTGATGCCAAAATCGAAAGTATGGCGATTGTCTATGCTATGGTTAGCAAGGGCACATAATTTTATACTAATTGTTTTGATGATTTATGTTGGGAAATCCTGTTTTTTAAATACTGTGAGGTCTGTCCTATGTATCAACTCCTACAATCGAGGCACGAAATTTTATATATTATATTACTCTTCAGTTTTTAGAGGTTTCTGATTTTATTTTTGTGTAAAGAAGCATGTTTTGAGTGTTACGATTTTTCTGTGCAATTTTATAATTTATTTTGTTCGCATAATTAATTAATATAGATGATCCTACAGTATGGGGATGTCGTTGCATTTGATGAATCTATTTTACTTAGTGAATTTTGAGTATATATAGCGTTGTTTGTGTGAAGTATAGAATGTTTAAGCTTTTTTGGGATTTTTTTCCAGAATATCCTCATTTACTTTAAGTTTTTTTCGTGAAAAACTTTATCCCTCAAATTTAGAGCTCTAAATTTTAGTGCAATAGCTACATTTATTTTATGCTTTAGAGGGTGATGTGATTGAAAATTTAGAAATCTGTCCTTGTGCGGCTTCTTCCACCAATCTATATGAGTAGATCCATCATTATTTCTTATAGTTAGCATATCAAGAAATGGAAGTGTATTATTTTATCATAATCAATTGTAAATTGTAATTCAGAGTGAAAACTATTGAATTAATCTAAAACAGTATCTTCTTGGATATCATTAGGTAGCGTTAAATATAAGTCCTCAGCAAACTTGTAAATGAAAAGAATAATGAAAGGAAAATATAGCGATTATATTGTCTAAAACCCGTTTTACTTAATTGATTTCTCAATCTTGCGCGCAATAATTCTTGCGCAGACGAATGCGAGGACCGCTTTACACGGTACTCGCATTCACGCATTTATTCGCAAAATTTCGTCGTCTGTTGAGTGCGCGAGTGGCGAGTTGCTTGTTAGAACAAAGAAGTAACGAAAATCTGTGCCCAACGCTGTTGACAACACTACTTTTGTGTACATTTGCTGACGCGATAACATTATTTCGAGTAGTACCATAGAGAGAATAGCATTGAGGTGAAACAATGGATGTAAACGTAGCGAGGGTGATAGCGGCCGAGGGTGCTTGCAGTCATCGACTTACTGATCGGGGCTGCTGATTTAATGCAAAGGCGAAGGAGGAGAAAAAGGAGGAGTGGATACGGAGACGTAGCGAAGGATCGGGACTCCTAAGTATGGTTCATAGGGAGTTGGCTGCAGAGGACAGGGATGCTTATAGGAATTTCATGAGGATGACGGAAGAGCAATTCCTCGAGATATTAAATCTAGTGAGGCAGGACATCCGCCGACAAGATACTGTGATGAGGGAAGCAATTTCTCCCGAGAAAAGGTGAGAGGTTTTTTATATCAATTCAGTTTACTACCCAATTGAGGATGAATTGTTGTTGTTCGTATCTGTATTTATTTCGTATTCCCGCTAAACACCTATGTCAACCTATTCCTATGTCGACAGATTGGCCCTGGCATTGCGATTTCTCGCGATTGGGGAAAGTTACCGTTCGCTTTTGTACTCCACCAGAATTCATGAGAGTACAATAAGCTTAATTTTTCCGGAGGTATGCCGATGTATTTACCAGAATTTGAAAGGGCGGTACATTCGGGTAAGTTTTCGTCATTGTATTTGTAGAATTGTGGGAACCAAGGGAAACCGGAAAACTCAAGCTTATAACTCCTATGTTCTTTCAGATTCCGAGGACCCCTCGGCAATGGGAAGAAGTCTCCCAGAAATTCGGAACCATGTGGGATTTCCCTATGTGTTTGGGTGCCATGGACGGAAAACATAGTATTTCGACCTCCAGCACTTGACGGCTCATACTATTATAACTGCAAAGGCACTCATTCCATAGTGTTACTGGCCGTGGTGGACGCGGAATACAAATTCCTGTACATTGATGTAGGGGTGAGTGGCAGGATTAGTGACGGGGGTGTGTATCGGGAAAGTTCACTTTGTCGAGCAATAGCCACAAATTCCCTCAACTTCCCTCCAGACAAACCACTACCCAACAGGCAGAGGCGGGTGCCATTTGTGTTTGTTGCGGATGATGCGTTCCCTTTGTCTACCCGCATCTTAAAACCATACCCCAACAGAGGATTGACAGAGACACAAAGAATATTTAATTATAGACTTTCCCGGGCCAGAAGAGTAGTGGAGAACGCATTCGGAATACTCAGAAATAGATTCCGTGTTTTTTTTTAACTACAATTAACCTGAGCCCACATAAGGTGGAGAACATTACGCTCGCTGCAGTAGCTCTGCATCATTTTTTGTGTGTTAAAAATGGTGCAGGCTATTTATATAATGTCCAAGATGAAGGGTGTAATTTAATTGTAATGCCTCCTCAGGCAGGTAATTGGCCTACTAACTTGGCTATTGAAGTAAGGAACGAGTTCAAAAACTATTTTCAGCACTAAATTGCTCCTTTAATGTATTATTTATTTCGTGTTTTAAATGATGAATTGTCAAATGCTATTTTTTTAATTAGGTCTTTTTTGAGCATACTTTCTTGTTTGTTGGAGAAACACCATCTCCTCAGAAGTAACAGCAAGATGCTGGCTGTGATGTCTCTTGGGCTTCCCATCGGGTTAAGCACTCGATTCATGCTGATGTTTTAATGAAATATTTCTTCATTATCCTCTTAGCTAGTCGAATCAACTTGTAGAATACAGTACAATCACCTAGTTGTTGAGTCTAACATTTGTCTCAAGCACTCCTGAAGACAAAAAGTATTTCATTGAAACATCAGCGGAAAAGGAGTGCCTAACTCTGTGGGAAGCCCAAGAGACATTCACAGCCAGCATCTCGATGTTTCTTCTGAGGAGATAGTGTTTCTTCAACAAACATTGGCCCCCCTATCAATCGTTTTCAAGTTTTCCTCACATTAAGCAAACTCAGTCCAAAGAAGGATGAGATTACAAGGTTGGCAAACAAAAGCAGCAGTACAAGCAAGGACTAAACCAAAAAAATTACAATATTTCTACCAGAAAATCATTCAACAACAGAATATTCCTTAAAAGATTTTTATTTTGTCTTTTCGTATAAAATTTTTTCTATTTCAAATATAATCTCATGTTTTAACGAAGCATTTTTGATTTGTCGTAGCCTGTTAGCTAGATATTTCCCAAAAGTGGACTCCATGTCCTCCCCCTGGACATTTTCTAATGTTTTTGAAAGTCCCCCCAGAGCCTCTGCTGCTGTCACCAGTAGAGAGGACTCTGGCGGGGAAGTAATCTTCCTCCTCTTAGAGGGTGCTGGTGACATACCAGGAGATGGAGTTTCACTCCTGATACCTCTTCTGGGTGTCTTCCAAGAAGACAATGTCCAATAATGAAGATGGCCCGGATAAATTTCTGGCACCTTCATCCCCTTCCTCCAAAATCGGAATATCCTCCTCTAACTCCACGTCCACAAGAGGTGTATGCTGTAGATGAGAAAGTCAAGATGAAGATTAGTATTAGTGGCAAATATATTCTAAATATATGTGAAGTACTTATTAGGCACTTCAACCAGTGCCACCATATTTTTTATGGGTACATCCAGAAATGCCTAGGCATTTTGTTTAATATTTCATAACTTTCTTAAATACTCCATCTGCATAGATGTACATGTATTCTCTGATTCTTCAGATTTAAAAAGTAGCTATTGCACTTTTTGATGTATAACAATGAAAATATACCCTAACATTAACTGTTACAAAATTAGCCTACCTTTATTGTAATTATATAATATGAAAAATTATTTTTATCTTCTCACCAATATGATGGAAAATAAAATAAACAAAGCAAAAAGAGGCATAAAAACATCACAACTTCCATTTATGCAAAATTTCAATACACTTACGGTTAATTTCATCAATGTGACTTGCATGAAAATCAGGATAAATTATATTTTCTCTTTATCATAGATAGCCTCATTTGGGATTGGACAAATTAATAGTACTCCAAAGTTTACTATCTTATTATATAAATTATATCTGTAGGAGTAGTGCATCGTACTAAATCATATCAAACATAAAAAACTGACTTATGTTACACCCAGTCACTGTTGCCCTGATTCATTAAAAACCAATGACAATACTATGTCGTATGACTAACGGGTTAAATCAGGGTTTCATTGAGTTCTATTTGCATCACATGGACAGCAAATTTTGATCTATCACTAATTTACATTCTGAGCAATAACAAATAAATGCCTGAAAGTGGTGCGACAGAAATAAAATCATGAAAAAACAACACTTGATGAGGGATGGGTATTTTGTTAGCTGAGTTCACTGTTACAAACTGAAATACAACAACTATAGAATTAACAAGCGATGTCTTTCAGGTATGAGAAGGATATGATGTATGTGGCCATTGTTTTGTTCATGTAGATGGGAAACCAAGACCAGGGCAAGAATAATATATTCGTTGTGATGTAATTTCATATAGGAATTCCCCTTTCCATTCACAATTACTTCATGTAGAAGGAAGTATTATTGAATATTGTCGTCCATTACGTCTTTCTAAGCAAACATGGTAGTCATCAGCAATAAAAATAATCAAAATAATGGCGATTGGATGAAACTGTATTGTAACCAACTAATATACTCTATGCTTTGGTCCTCTCTGCCCACTTTATTTATAATTAAAAATTCCTTTTTGGAAAGTATGAAAATTGTAAATAGATGAACCTGTTAGAAAGTATCAGATTGTTTTGTTTATGTATTGGAATTGACTTATGCCAGTTGATTCCTTCTCAAATGATGAATGAAGTAAGGTGTGTGCAATATTACAGATTTGCGGCGAGGAAAAAAAATTAAACCATCTTAGAAAAAGACTGGTTAAGAAAATGAGCTCACCAGCTGGAGACGATGGAGGCCTTACTAATCCACAAACAGGAACTGGAAATGTGGTTCATGTTCCTTCTAGCAGCATTGATTCAGGGGATGCGAGGCAGGCAGGGTTAACTATATGTTCCACACTGAGCAAGTATGTTTTCATACTGCACAACTCCTCACTGTGCTTCTAATGAGACTCCTGCCAAATTGATTTTTGGACATGAACGCAAGACAAGGCTATCTTTTCTATCAACATCCTTTTGAGAAACGGATTTTGATAGAAAACCTGCACCAAATGCTTTGAATAGGCCTCATAGACTGTCCAAACCACCCGACTAACTCAACTTATACACTGGATTGGCAAACGTAATGTTTAAATTTGATTTGTAGAGTGAAACACACACTATTAGTCACTTTGTTATAATGGACATTGGTTTTCAAGTGCTTCATGATGTTTTCATATCGATTTTAAATTTTAAGCCAGTGTTGGACGGGTATAACGTAGATAAACCTGTAACCAAGCATTAGAGTGTTTTGTTTATGTTTTCCACTTGATAGCTGCTAGTTGGTATACCCATTCTCAAAAGATGAATTCACTGTGCTGTGTGCGATATACCCTTTTCATTTGTGGACCTTCCATTTTGTCCATTTTATGGTTAAATTTGGGTGCAGTTTATTCCGATTCACAAAAAATCAATGGGGCAAGTCATCAACGGCCGATGGTTTTATAGTATCGAATAGGAAAAAGTAGACTTTAGAAATCAAGTCAGCGGGACTTTGAAAGATGGTTTCATTGCTGAAAATGCTAGGAATTACCTCGAAATCTTCGTCGAGGGAAGAAACACTTTCACGAGCGCTGACGTGATCCTCGATGAATCCCATTTCGTCATAATAAAATAGGGACGGCTCGTACACCTGAAAAGTCAGTATTAAGAGTTAATTGCTGAATGATGACGGCAGAACATTTATCAATTTACATTTGCTCTTTCATACTTACGGAATCTACTCCTGCTCCGCTCTTCTTTGAAGTTAACACCTTTCTTCTCTCGGACATGAAGTTAGTCCTTATGGAATGCCATTTCTTCCGGCAGTCTTCCGCATTCGTGTTGGGCCTGAGAAGTAATGTATTTTGGAACTCAGTTTCAAATCAAACGCCTACAACTTTTATATTAAAGGGCATTACCACTAACATAAAAGTTAAAATTGTCCATAGACTTAACAATCACTATGAGAGAACCAATCATTATTCAAACGGAAACGAAGTATTTCCAAAAAACATTGAGTAATTCATTACCACAGTGGTATGAACACTTCATTACGTCCGAATTGCGAAAATTTTTCACTGTCAAGCATTTCAATTTAGTCGTAACTCTAGTCTCAACAGTCTAGTCGTAAATCTCTAGTCCTTAAAATTATTTTAGATAAAATTGACCCAAAAAAACACTAACCTTGAAAGGGACATCTGCTCCGCTATATCCTTCAACCCCTGTAGCCTCTTCCCCTTGTTTTTTAAAAGGGTACGTGTACGGTCTCTCCCTGACCAACGAAATCAATGTATAAACATCCTTAGGTAACCAGCTCATGATATTAGCCACCTGATAAAAAAATCGCAACAACAACTTCTCACTTCACAATCCGTCAAATATTAATGGACCCGACCAGGGGCGGATCCAGGATTTTTTTCTGGGAGGGGCACAAGCAAGGCCGTATCCAGGATTTTGTTCTGGGTGGGGCACAACGATACCTCGTAATATAAAATTGTAAGTCGTCTTCGCCGACGATAAAGGGGTTCGGGGGAAACAAAGCAGGGAACAAGTCCAAATTCTCACACATAGCAACTTGCTTTATTCAGCCCAAGCCGTACACACTGTTTCGCTGCCAAACCCCAACTGCCTCTCCTAGCCGCCACCAGCCCCACGACCCTGGAGTCACCGAAAGAGATCATTTGTTAAGCGACTCTTCCGATGACAGCAGGAATGTGCTTAATGGCTGGGTCCCAAACGAAGTCCGTTCAAGGCGACCCTCGTCGGAGACCCTCGTCGTCTCGCAGCTTATAATAATCTTAATGAAAGAGCGCTTACAAAACGAACGCAATCATAATGGGACCGTATTAAAAATCTTGCATATTTTTGAGGGTCTGGGGGGGGGCACGTGCCCCCGTGCCCCCCCCGCCCCTGGATCCGCCTATGGACCCGACCAATAATTCAATTATTTTTTGTGTTTTCCTTCTAGGCCATTATGTGTTCAGGGACTCGTGAAAAATACAGACAATATAAAGAATTACAACTGTTTTAGTACAACCAATTTCTACACACTTAAGGAAAGGAAAAGAAATAAAAATTAGCAATTATGGTCAACTCTACGATATTGACATTCTTTAAATATTGCTTATATTTGACGCGAAGCCGAACTTGAATTCAACAGTCTACCCGAAAACTCCTTTCGAGTGGCAGATGAGCTGGGGTTCGAAATATCAACACGGAGAACATGCATACGTCAAATAAACAGAAGCAACTCGCCCGCAGAAAATCCAGAAAAAATAGTTCAGGAGACCAATTCCCTAAGATATTTTGTATCGTTTTATTTCATAGATAAATTTAAGATAGACGTTGAGGTTTCCGTGTAGTCCTTCCTCTTGAAGGCCTCAATCCCTCCAAACTGTCAAGATTCGCGACTTGTTAATAACTGCTACGGGCGTACAGAAAGAGTTACACAGATGTTAAGCGAATTGGGTTGGGAGCCGCTAGAGACTCGGAGGCTGCGCGCTATTTGTAATATACCGTTGAAGGTATGAAGATTTTCTCGTGTTGAAATGAAATGCTTGTAGTTTTATGATGAATAATTCATTAAATGTTTCCTTGCTTCGTGCAATCATTCTTTTTATTTGCCCCTTTCTTCCGATGGAATACACGATACGTACCTACTCAGTGCTCTTATAATAAAACGAGTCGATTGTCGCTTGAGTTCATCAAGCGGGTTTGGGAAGGGGGGAACATGTTTGTATCACGTGTGTTCGAGTAGTGGATCCATAAGTTGCTTAAAAAGCAAAAAAGAAAAACACGCACAATGTCGTTTAAATGGGCGGAATAGAATGACAACACGCTCTCAACAAAAAGAAAATTCTCCTTCTAGAAAATCAAAAATCCGCATTTACTCAGAGAGACAGTAAAAGTGTAATAGTAATCGGGGGAGATTTAATCTCCTATCCATAAACTGGGATGCTTATACTGTTAAACCTAATTCAAGGAATAGAGAAATCAGCGAAGTATTACTCATCATACTTGCAAATCACTCTCTCGCCCAAGTAGTTGACAATCCTACGAGAGGAAATAAGATAGTAGACCTTTTAGCAGTAAGCCATCCTAAGTTGATAAAACAACTCGATATTATTGACGGTATAAGCGATCACAGAGTAATCTTTGCAACAATAAAAATTGATGTAGTGTCAGCCGTAAAACTAAAACGCAACATTTATTATTTGATAAATGCAACTTCACAAAATTTGGCGAGATGCTTAATGACTCCTACAAAAAATTCGTAGTTACATCAAAGGACCAAAGCACAGACGTAACATGGAAAAACTTCTTAGAAATTCTGCGCCAAGGGATCAACGAACATATTCCGCAAAAACTGAAATGTGATAATAAGAAACCTCGCTGAATAATAATAAGAAACTACGACGTCAGAGGGGAACTTAGGAAATAGAGAAAACTATACAACTTGTACAGAAAGTCCATTACGATGCGTAATAAATTGAAGGAACTTGAAGCTAAAGAAAGTTACGCTGCACAACGCTCAATAACCAAGCAATCAATGCGCACTGCAATGCGAAAGTTTAAGAAAAAAGTACTTGGAGAATCACTCGAAAAAAATCCAAAATCATTTTGGTCGTACGCGAGAGAGCTTCAGGGAAAACATTCAACCGTAGAATCGTTATTTGATAAAGATGGTAAACTTGTCACCGAAAATATTGACACTCTTTAAATTCCCACTTCGAAAGTTTATACACTACTGACGATACTCAATGGGGAACTTGCATGAATTTTTTTTATTTCACAGGCGGACAGAAAATTATTTTCTGGATACAACCAAGAAAACCGCATGTATATCCATGAGTTTTCCTTCGCGAGGTATTCAATGATAAATATAACGAATTTTAAAGCGCGGGAAAAACTCCCTCACCCCCAAGCCACTGCCGAAGAAGCCTCGATGACGTCAAAGGTGCCTAAACATCACGCGAAGCTATTGTTGTGATTGTTTGTAATAGTTGCCAGTAGTGATGGGCAAAGTCGATCATTTTAGTGATTCAATCATTTTGACTCGAGTCACATAAGTGATTCAATCAATTGATTCAATCACTATGGTCGAAAAGACTCAAATGAATCAAGATCGAAAAGACTCAAAGGAATCAAGATCGAAAAGACTCAAAGGAGTCATGATTGAAAAGACTCAAAAGGAATCATGATCGAAAAGACTCAAAAGGAATCAAGATCGAAAAGACTCAATCAATGGATGTAATAAATCACTTTGAATAATCGAATAAATATTGCCTCATCTGCGAAGAGCATTGGTAACGCTGATTCCTATCCATATTATCATTTCATATACTATTTTGATTGTGAATTCCTAGATAAGTAAATTAGATTGCAAAAATGAAGGAAGTTGTGTCATGAAAATATTTGGGAAGGCAAAACTGCCACAGTTTCTTAACACTTATAAAATAATTTCTAACTATAGTTGATCAAAATATAACAAAAAATACACCACACACTATGCATGAATCTGATCTGCAGGATAATTTTATGAACGGCACAATAAAATGTAACCAGCTTTAACTTCTACTTCTTAACGTTCTCCTACAGGAGTCATCTTAATATTTTCCTTTTACGTGTATTGGTGTTATTAATACTGATAACTGCTGGAAAACATTTAAAAAAAGATTACACAAGTATTCAGTTCTTCATAACATAGTATTTAATTTTCTCACAACTATTTCTGCCATGACGAAAAGAGATCAAGCATCGATCGTTCCAAATTTTGAAACAAACCGGAAACCGAGATGATTGATATGAAACCGGAAGTCGGGGTGATTGATGATTGATGATCGACTTGTTTAACGAAATGAATCATGGGGTCGATTGTGTAACTTGGCTACCTTTCGATCGTTAGAGATCCGTTCACTCTCGATTGAGTTCCCGGTATTCGAACGATAGCTGTAAGTGCGATTGTGTATGGACGATCGTCAACAAGCAATCGAAAGATACGACGTTGTCATATTTACTTGGAATTGGAAATACGTTACGCGATTGTTTTCCTTGGGCGCATGCGCAGTAAGGCCGAGAGTAGCTTTGTTTGTTTTGAAAAGCGAAACTATGTTAACAATATTGGTTTCAGAGACAATTAGCCAGTTAGGTTTATATTATTGAAAGAATTTAGCTTTGCGTAAAGATCAATCTTTTTCAATTCAGTATTAAATACTCTCCTTTCCGTTGGAGCGTAGCTGATATTTGGGATAAGTATTTTTACTCAGATATCACGGAGTATTTTGAAATGCCGCGGTAAGTCTCCGTTTCGTTACTTTTGCAATTCGCTAAATAATAAATTGCATCATTTGTAATTGACTTAATTCATTTAGAGGAAATATGTTTACTAATGCTCGGTATTGATAGGCTCTCGTCTTCGCCTTTGTATGTCCGCAGCATATTGAATATTTGCAGGAACAAAAACTTACGAGTGTGAATTAGTACGACATGTTTTAATAATAATAGTTAGGTAAACATTAAAAAACGTAACTTTTGAAATAAATAAATACCTTCATATTCTCATCATCACAAACCTTTCACCCATTACTTGAAAGAAAAAGCAAATATGCATATATGCATAGTCATGTTTGATACCTCCTCTCGTCTCAAACACCTGAATATCAGTTCGAAATTTACCCTTTTTGAGGAAACCATATCGCATCGGAGACATTAATTGAAGTACGTAAAAACATATAAATTCCACTTAATTTACGAGGCCATTGAGAAGTTAAAATAAACTATTTGAGTACATAAATTAAATCATTTCACTTGTCGATAACCGCTCGAAGTTCTGAATTACATTAAACATTGTAGAGAATATAATTTTTTAATATATTATAGCGCAGCTATAATTTCGCTAATATAAAACAGTGCAACCACGTCTACATCAAGCATGCACAAAGGATTTCATTTCAATTACACACACTAATTACACACACATTACATAGATAAGCGAATGTAAACGTCCTCATCTTTGTATTACATAGTAAACTAACACGTACAAATTGTATTTATCTATGTGAATGCACTACTCATCCACGTTATTAAAACAACAACGCAATCATGTATAAATTAAAATGAATGTGTAACTCACTTAATTCCACAAAAGATCATTTCATTTCAATTGCACACACATTACATAGCGAAGCAAATGTAAACTTCCTCATCTTTATAGCATTGTGAACCGACACGTACAAATTGTATTTATCTGTCAATTCACCACTAACTCACTCATCCGTTTGCTTTCTCTATCCGTTTGCAAGGGGACTCCCGTTCACCCATCCGTTTATTCGTAGGTACCGGAGAATTCGTCGTATAGGACTGTCTGTGCTTGTATTATGGGGTGAATTCCAGTCAATGCAACTTTTGCTCGCTGATTGGAGACATCTAGGAACATTTTTGTGCCAAAATAGTGTTATTTTCAACGTGACATCTCCCGTTAAGCTACTGCTAATAATCACAGTGCCAGTGGTTGTAATGTACAAAGTTTGACAAGGTTGAAAAATATCGGCCAAGAGTTATCAGTGTTCCATCGTGATTGAATTGTGAAAAGTGCTATTACGCTATCGATAAATGTCTAACAGTAGTGTAAAAATTGTCAGTGGCGTGTTAACCTTCGTTGTTCACCGTAGATATGACATTTCACGATCAAGCTATTGAAATAAAAACTGTGTGTGAAGTTTGTTATTCCATTATTTCAACGAATAGTAGTGAGAAATTCACCTGTGTCACTTGTGTGGGCTAATTTAAGGGTTTAAATCAGTGAATAAATAGTTGTTTCAATCATAACGAGCTCTGTTATTGTAAGTTGTACGTGATGAATATAAGAATGTGACAGTGACTTCCAGTTTTTGATAAGAGTATTTGCCTATTTCCCACTATATTTTTATGGTATATGCTAGTATATTGTTTATGGATTTACCTATATTATTGAAATAGGTTGTAGCTTGTGTGTGTGTTGGCAGCGGAACCGATTCGCGATCTGACATGTGGATTGTATGCAGACTGTTTTGCTGTGAATTCGTACCGTAGGACGGATAGGACTACCTTCTCCGCTAATTCGGCGTTGCCAAATTCAACAGCACAGCTTACTCTAATGTCAACAGCACAGCTCACGATCGTTATCGTCTAGTATTACAAGTTTCTTTTACATCTCGATTTGCCGCCGACGTATAGAAATAATTTGTCTTAAAAAATTCTATGAGGGTCGTGGCATCAATTTTTGTTGTCCTAAAAAAAAGCTGGTGTCCTAACACCCCATGCCACACGCCTTTTAGGCGGCTTGCGGGGTATTATGTAGATGTAGATGAATTTCAGGTGTACTATTCGAACGAGTGGCAACGTTATCATCCATTTTTCTGATAACTAAAACATACGAAGTGAAACGCTTGTACATCATCATCCCGATGTCGCATTATTAATATCCCAAGTAATAATCGTGGCACAATAGCAATAGGAAAACTTGCCCAAGAATAACAGAACAAAATAAAGTGACGATGAGCGGCTAAATACTCCCTCAAAACAAATTTAACATCATGCGCTCAGCGTATTTCCCAACTCCCTGCGGTTGTTGAGGCACCTATGACGTCACGCCTGGCCTCGGCAACGCTCTTGTGTCTTCGCGCAGTGGTCGGCTCAGAGAAATTTTTCTCGATTTTAAATGCAATTTTTTTATTTCTTTTGATGTTGAATGGAGAAACTGAAGGTATTTTTGCGAGCTAATATATCCATTTTACTCATTCAAAATAGTTTTTTGAGCAATCTACGACCCATGCAAGTTCCTCATTCAATTTAGACATCCCATATACTGACGAATCGATGGAAGAAATATCTATACAACGTGATGGGATAACTAAACAAGTACAATCGATTAAGAATAGTAAATCTCCGGGTCCGGAGGGAATCCCCGCGCGTGTCCTCAAGGAGTTAGCTCCACAGATCGCACCTTACTTAGAGATCATATTCAAGAAGTCACTCTCCGAAGGGAAGTCATCGCTAGACTGGAAGATTGCAAGCGTTACACCCATTTTCAAAAAGGAAAACAGACATGACCCAGGCAACTACCGTCCGATTTCATTAGCATCGATTATAGGCAAGATACTTGAGCATATCATCGTTAGCAATATCATGACTTTCTTGGACAGACGTAACTACCTCCATGACTGTCAGCACGGATTCCGAAAAGGCAGAACATGCGAAACACAGCTCGCGCTCTTTCTTCACGATGTTCTAAAATCTGGTGAATCGAAAAGACAAGTTGACGCACTATTTCTAGATTTTAAGAAAGCTTTTGACACTTTACCTCACAGCAAACTTTTATACAAATTACAGTCATGCGGATTAAACGAGACAGTTGTAAACTGGATACGCGACTTTCTCAGAGATTGTAAACAAAAAGTAGTTCTTGACGGAATTAGCTCTGATGTTGTAGAAGTTACATCAGGTGTTCCACAAGGAAGCGTAATCGGCCCCCTGTTGTTCATTGTATACATTAATGATCTCTGCTCCCGCATTAGCAGTAAACTACGTTTATTTGCTGACGACGTTGTCATCTATCGCGAAATTAGTGATCACTCTGACTATGAAATTCTATTATCTGACCTAAACAACGTTCATTTGTGGAGCCAAGAGTGGGGACTCGAACTTAATCTGAGCAAATGCATGGCGGTAGGCAAGGCCATTGAAATGAATGAATTTTTCGTGCACTCAAATTTTATCGGTAAAGTAAATTGACAAATAGGTATTCCATTCTGTAAAATTATAAAATTTTAACATACCTCTCGCGTTATGACAGACGACGAGTGGTATATCTGCGTTATTTGTCGCCAAACATCTTCTTTTTGACGAAGTGTTGGCATATCTCCTCTTTTATCTTCTTTTTTTACATTTGCAAGTATATCCAGTGATACTTTCCTTTCCATTTGAGCATTATGTCGATATTTATTGGACGTAGATGCCATGATCGCGCTTCCGTGAATGTTATTAAAGTCACTCGAATTTACCGCGGTGTGGCGCTGGTTGTAAAGTAAAAAAATGTAATGTCGTCGGTGATTGGTCGATCAAATAAGCATTTGCTTGACGAAGCTCGCCTTGTTTCAAATAAGGCCAGCTTGATCAAGACCAGCTTCGTCAAGACGAGCTTATTTGTTGACTATGAAAGCGGCAACCAAATAAGCTCGCCTTGACCAATAAGGCGGTCTTCATGAAGACGGTCTCAAGTAAACAATCAAGACGCGACTATGAATACGGCCCTAACAATACTTAAGGTCGTCTAAGTAACCACGATGGTATAAGCGTTGAGACGTCGCACAGTGGGGCCAAATGCTTAAAAGGTGGTCATAATTATTAAATATCACGTAATGTGTTTGAAATTTGGAATATAACAGTTTTCGAGGTCGCTATTTCCGAAAATGATATTGAAATATAATATATTTTGCCAAAAAATTGGAATTTTTGCGAAAATAAGACAGTAATTGTTTCTTATGTTCAGTAAAAAGGGGGGAATATTTTTAATTATATTATATTACGAATATGAAACTGATTTTGAAAATTTTATGAAATAAGTTTCAAAGCTTTAAGGCAATCGATTAATAATTTTATGAATTATTTTGAATAAATATCATCCTTTTATGGCTATTTTTAATTTCCAAACATTCTAAATGAATTAATTTCCGATATTGTTGCATGTATCTTAATGTGCACGTTATAAGCATGCATACATACTTATGGCTTAAAAATATATCCTAGAATATAATAAGGTAGCAAAGAAATTATAAAACATTATTGTATAACAGTCAATCTGCGTAGAATATGAACAGGCCCGCGACCACTCACTTAAAAAAATGCAAACACTAAATATACTCTGTCTCTAATTCGTCCCATGAATAATTATCTAATTGTAAGCACAAAACTGCATTATTGAATAAACCCACTTAATATTTTAAATATTAAATGAAAACTAATAACTTAAATGTCTTTATAAGAATATACTCGCTTAGCTCGCTGGGGGGGCTCTGCCCTCCCTAAGCCCCCCCGAAAAAGGCCTGCGGCCTGTTATGCTCACTGTGGGAGGTCTTACACTTTTTGTTTGCTACTTGTTACTTAAGGATCGTTTACTTTTAAGCTGGCTAGCTTAGGTATAAGCAATATTTCCACTTTCACGTAAAACGAGCGCATGGTACGTAGGCTACAATATGAATGTAAATATTTATAAAGAGAAACGTTTTTCTGAGGGGCTTAAAAAGTAAAATAAATTTCTACGAGTTTTTCTAACTTATTCAATTCAAATACAAAAAAACGTTGAGACCACGTTCCACTGTAACACCCAATGCATACGTAATATCATAACATAACGACTTTACGAATGACAATGAAAAACACGTTTATTAATTATTTTCCACAAAACTCAACCAAATTCTTTATATACGAATAAGATGTAACAGCTGTTCCCCTTCGTAAGCGAATTACGTAGGGACTGAATATCAATATCTAGAACAAATGCGTCTTAGTATGAATTGGGGCTAGTATGACGAATTTTATCGAAATATAATTTATCCTGATCGCGAATCATTTCACTTCAGAAATACCTCTATTTAAATTTTTAATGAATCGGGATACACAAATATCTAAGCTTTAATATCCAACGCAATGCGCAATAAATCGGGTGAGTAACGGATCACAGCCTTTGGTGTACAAGACATTGTGAATTTCAAGATTTCGATAATTTTCACAGTTAAATAACTTAGTCACTCAAGGAAACGTGATTTTCGCAAGACAAATAATTGAATAAGAAATACCTTAATTTGCACTTATCTTCCATATTGTATTATTCACTGCCTATTCACTCCTGCAGCTCACGGATAACTTTGTACATAAAAAAGGACATTAACGGAAAAAAGAACGTAAACAAAAATACAAAGTTAGCACCATCACAAGTTAGCACAAAAAATGAAAATATAACACAGGCCAACAAAAAAAATATTTTTTTGGTGCCGGGAGTTTTTGAGCTGATATTAACAATATGTGTGGTGCTGAATCCAAATATGATATCTGTTTTTATGTAACAGCTCTATTTTTTTAGATACGGCGCATTTTATTATTAGATTCTTTCAAATATTTGATATATTTCAGAAAATATTTTTCAAATTTAAATCAATCTATAAATAAACCAATTCTTAATCACTCTGCAGTATTTACTTTGAAAATCACCTTTATACCTTTGAGAAAGGGGTTGGAGAGGATTTGGCGTTTTTGAAGAAGGGGGAGACAGGCGTACAGAGTGGAGTCAGAGGGAAAAGATACAACTAAGGGAAGTGGGAAACCCACGGTGGAAAAGGACCCTAGTCAGAACTGTAGAATAACGACACGTGGGAAGAATCACAGAAAAGTGGAGAAGAGTAAAAAAGGGGGGATAGGGTAAAAAGAGAGCGTGTCTTTGAAAATGGAGAGGCGGGAGTAAGTAATGAATAAGGGGATTTCCGAAACAAATGTTCAAATTCTCACAGTTTTTGTAAAGCAACCTCTAAAAATCAGCTCAATTCGAAGAAGCTGTGTAAATCATTGTGATATGTTTTGTTACATTTGTGGGGAATATACTCTAAAAGAAAATAGGAAAAACATTGCAGACTTTGTGAAACGTGCATACCCGGGATATTTTGGTGTTCAGCTTGGTGACCAAGGTAAAAAGTGGGAACCGCATGTTGGTTGTAAAACATGTACAGAACATCAGCGGTAGTGGACTACAGGGAAAAGGAAAAGTTTAAAGTTTGGTGTGACAATGGCTTGGAGAGAACCTACAAACCATATTGATGACTGTTATTTTTGCATTGTAAATGTTTCGGGAATTAATCGAAACAATCACCACAAGTAGAAATATCCAGATTTGCCTTCAGCTAGACGCCATGTACCCCATTCATAAGAAACCCCGATCCTAATATTTCAGACATTACCAGATGTATGTGAGGATGAATACGAGCTATGTGAACACATTCCTGATTCTATTGACGATAGTGACAGTGACTACGAGGCAGCATCAACAAATCTGAACTACTAGCTTCAAGGATGCATGAAAAGAATTTAATGGAACAAGGTACAAAAATTAATTTTTATCGCACAAGGGAAAAGGATCTGCTAACCTTCTTTACTCAAGAAGACAGTCTTACATTTTGTTTAGACGTTAGAGGTCTTCTGAAAGGAATGGGATTACCGCAATATGAAGCTAGTGATTGGCGTTTGTTCATTGATAGTTTCCAAGCGTAGTTTAAAATGTGTTCTTCACAACGTTAACAAGTTTGGCTCAATACCAATCGCTCATTCAACTGAAATGAAAGAATAATATGATACAATGGTATCGGTGTTACAGAAGATAAAATACCAGGGACATCGCTAAGTGATTTGTGTAGATTTAAAAATGGTGAACTTTCTTCTTGGGCAACAATTTAGCAACACAAAATATCCTTGTTTCTTGTGCCTCTGTGCTAGCAGGGACAGACAAACCACTGGATTAAGAAGGAGTGGTCAAAGAGAGAAAACTTAATTGTTGGGTAAAAACATTACTGAGTCTTTAGTTGAACGGGAGAAAATCACCTTATCGCCCCTTCATGTTAAACAAGACCTATTGAAGTCATTTGAAAATGCTCTTGACAAGGATGGACCATGCTTCGGCTACATAACAATATAAATACCGCAGATATGTATAGAAAAACTTAAAGCTGGTATTTTTGATGGGCCACAAATCAGAGAGCTTACAAAGGATCCTGCTTTTGTCAAGTCAATGAATGAGATTGAAAAAAACAGTTGGCTTTCATTTGTAATAAATTTTTTCTGGGAAATCACAAACGAGAGATTTATCTCGAGCTGGTAAACAATATGCTCACTGACTTTAAATCACTTGGAAGTAATATGAGCATAATAGTTCACTACCCACGCAGTCACTTACTAGTAGAATGTTTTCCTGAAAATTTAGGCGACACAAGTGAAAAACAAGGTGAAAGATTTCACCAGGAAATCAAAACAATGGAAGATCGTTACCGAGGAAGATAGAACAACCATATGATGGCAGATTACTGCTGGTGCTTAAAACGAGACAGTTTTAACAAAGTGCATGCAAGAAAATCGTGCAAAAGAAGCTTCCGAAGTGTTGAGTGACGTTTTTACGTCTTTTTTTCTTTAAAGTGTTTTATTTCAGTAAAAAATGTTACTACTTGTATTCAATTGTATTGTAAAACTATTGTAATTGTAAGTGATTTAACATTCCTATAAATAAACCAAGTCTTAATATTTTGTGGGTTTTATCATTTATGTAATTATCCCATATCATCATATTGAACACTTTTTACGTAAGTAACAGCATATCTGTATCTTGAAAACTAGAGCTGATAGGAAAAAACTAATATCATATTTGGACTCAGCACCCCAATTATACTTTAAATCAGCTTTAAAAGCGCCGGCACCAAAACCACTGTTGACCTGTGTAATCATTTTTACCTACCTATATTATGTAAGACTTGTTTAAAAGTCTTTCTACTACAATCGTGTATCGCCAACAAGATACGAACTATAGTCAACAGCACGAATCATATTTCTAAAATGGCATTTAGTGCACTTGTTAACTTTGAAATTAATAACCACCACACTTTCGATGCAATATACCAAAAACAACAACTAATTTCCGACCTTATATTTCTCCGCTTTTCATTTGAATGCGCTTTGATTTAAACAGATGTTTGTTCTTGCGGAAAGAAGACGCAAAGAAATAGACACTTCAAATATTATTTTCCTTATTTCCTTCCTTATATTTATCAGTTTTTCGTTTTAATTCCTTTATCTTCTTTCCCAATTTAGCTCCTCTTGTTTGCATTACCAAATATGTTGCTATGATTGTTCGTTTGTATGACTGCCGCGCCGCCATTGGAATTTGGTGGCCAATTTTTGAACTAGTCCCCATACTCAATTTTATATGAATAGACAGATAAATAATTGTAAATTTAGTGTTTTCATAATTTTTCCTGGGGTTTCAGACAATTTTATTTTATTTCAGACAGTCTTCATTAGACTTTTTGCCGTATCTCGTCTCGTTCACCCCAAACCTTTGTATGAGTGAGTGAATGAATGAATGAATGAGTGAGTGCGTGGACGCTAGGGGACTTAATAGAATATAGATAAAAGGTCAACAAACACATTTACATCACACATTATTATATAGTAGGTTTTCTACGTTGAATATGAAAAGAGCTGCGCACACAGGCTTATAAACGTAAACACAAATTTCAATGAGACTTCGTTCCATCCAAAGAATCGTCTACCGATTCCGATGAAGATCCTGATTCTATCAGGTAGGATTCGTACAAAATATTCATGGCTCAGTAACATAAAACTGTCGATGACTTGGACCGCATCACAATCTGGCTTACAATAATCGAGTCGGAATGTAACATCAATCTCACGACCAAGTCCACCACAGTTTTTCCTCGAGCACTTTCGGGTAAAATCTTCCCTGAATTTCCTCAATAATTTTTTGTACGCTTTCTGCGCTTCCTCTGTCATTTTTCCGATTGGTAACAATGAATTTTGTATGGCATTCCTTTCGTGCAACAGTATTTAGGGTAAACATTGTTGGCATGCAAAACCAGTGATATAATTCAACAATTGCCGTGTTATTTAGATAGAATACACTTTGAAGATATCTATATTTATTCTATAGCCAGAAGACAGCTTGTAAAACAGTATGAAATCTCTGAAGAAGCTCCAAATTGAGGCCTGTTATATTGGCGGAAATTTCTGAGTTCTCGAGCTGAGTTGTCGTCATTACAAACACCAGCTTTGGCCGGTTTAAACTAAGCTCCTTTTTAAGCCCTTCTCCTTCTTAGGCTCCTCCACCAATTCTTTAGTGTTTGTATTGCAGATCTGCCAGGTTTTAACTTACATTCTGAATGCCACTTGCAAGCAGCATTCGAATTTCGAATCCATGCATGCAACGTGGTTCAACTACATTAGGGATATCATTCTTTACTGGACGAGATATTATAGCATCGACTTTGTATATACTTTGTCTTGAGTCTTTGCTGCGACAATTTATTGCAAAAGAACTCATTTTGTTACGATGATTATAAAGTAAGTGCTCCCTCCGGCATGCAACGTGTCAACGAGCTGCGCGCTTCGGCGTCCATACGGTTGGATGTTACTTACGTATTTCTTCAATAATTCACGAAGGAGCGGTTATTTTTTTTGTTTTGATAGCCGAGAGTTGTAGCTACAATAACATAAATATAATGGAGCACTGCAGAGCACTGCTATATAACTTAATGATGTTCGTATTTTTATTTTTGAATAAAAGTTGTGCAATTTATTGGTTAATATTTATGTTAATAATAATTTTAATTTTGTTTCAATATTATGGTAAAGCAACATTTTTTATCTATACTCATTGCTGCGTTGATTCTATTTTTAAAATTAAAAATTTAGCCAATTGGGTAGCTGAGGAGGAGTCTAGAAGATGAGGGTATTTCGAAGCGAGAGGGAGGCTATGTATCCCAGCAGCGCACCTGTCACTTTGAAAGTGATTTTTAGGAAGAGGTGCTCACTTACCTGCTTCTCGAACTTATTTCTCAGCTGCTCAAATAAGCGTCTTCCCAACGATGTAAAAAGAAATCATAACCCCGAACTTTTTTTTCTAATTATGGCCACCTTTTATAGATTTGGCCCCACTGTGCGTCGTTATGATTTTAATATTTACGTAATGGAGAGAAATAAAATTTTAATGACAGGTTAACTTAAGAAATATAGCCAATTATTTGTAATTTAGACCTTACCCTAAGATTGTAACTCCTCACTTTTTGATTATAAGAGTTTTAACCCAATACACTTAAACAATTTAAAACAGAAATCTTTAAAATAAACGGACTGAGACCAATTAATTCCAATACCCAGCCACACAAGCTAATTTCGAAGACATAATTCCAAAAAGCGGGGTTCTATTGTATGTTATCACATTTCATGCGAGAGAAGGCGCTACAAACGATCTGTCCCCAAAAATCCAGCATTCGCATATTCCTTGAGGTATATTTATAAAAATTCGGCATTTCATACACATGTTCATCTATTCATAACTATAAGGCAAGAGATCACTAGATGAACGCGGAATAACGTGAAAGATCACCTGGCCTGTAATTTATTTTCACAAACAGCCATAAATGTTATCTATTCTAAAACCTGTTCATCTTTGTGAGGCGAGAGATGGCAATAAGAACGCGAAATATCGAGACACAAAAATATCACCTGACACGTAAGTTATTTTCATTAACAATATACATAAAAATAGCTAAAACGTTTTCTTATTGTTGCGGTATAGATGACGCCACGAACGCAAATCAGAGTTAGATGGTTTTCACAAACGGAAGCGCAAGATATTTTCATAATCATTACAAATTCACAGCAAATTGTCTTTTCCAGAAATATTCAAGTTTTGACTATTCATTTATTCATTCTATGCATTCATTTATTTTGACGCCTTACGCGACCTTCATTAGATATCGATTCTTGAATCCCGATTCCCGATTACTTGAATCTCATACAGTTCCCGTGTAAAACATTTAAATCATTAATTACGCAAGGCAATGGTCACAGTTGCCATAAAAGTTCAGCGTTGTTAAACAAAGTAAAAACAGCATTAGGCGAATTGGAATTGGATAACCAGGCTTCAGCAATCACATCCTGCCATAACAACCACATCTAAAATGTGAATGAAATCGTACGTAAAATGATCACACCACAATTTCCATTTACTTCACACTGAAAATAGATATCGCTATTGTAGGAATACAGAAAGGGGCCCATTATATTATGGACGATTATTTATGAAATATTGAGACCCTCTTAATTATCTGTTAGTTAATGATGCGTGCCCATAAAAATATAGGAGATATTTAATGGTATTGATACATATTTTAATTAATATAGCTCAACACTTTAGCAATATGGGTAGTAATAAGTAATGATATGTACCATTATATATTGCTGTCCAAATGAATTTAATTTCCGTACCCACAATAGTGATGCTCCTGTGGACAACTATCAAGTGTACCATTTTATGAGCCAAAACTTTAACTGCATTACCATTATTTGTAAGATTTAACATTAATTTGATTGGGTAGCCTAATTTTAACATTCAATGTGAGTTTCAGCCTTGTATCTCATGAAATGAAAAATATATTAGCGAAAAGTCGAATCTAAAGAAAGTCGATCTGATGATACTCGCAGAAAAATTGAGTATTTGGAGCGCCAATCATTCACAAATATGACCTACGTGATAATGATTATACCATTAAAATGTCGTTCATCTCCCATAAATAGACTCGTATTGAGAAGGATATGAGATTTTCCCCCTTTAATTTGCATTGCTATTAGATATCGATATAATATGAAAACTACATGGTTGGCAAGGAGACTTAATTTTCACTAAATAATTATATTGTTAATAAGGTATGCCGCTGAAAATTTCAGGCAGGTAAGGTCAATATCATAGGAGAAAATGAAGCCTATCGATATAACTTCATATCGATATATCATCATAAAGAAACGTATCACATCAAAGTAATTTATATTTATGAAGAGTATAATTGCTTTCTTAACATATAAGTTAAAGTCTTTTCTCAATTACTATTAAAATTCGTCTGGGATCGATCGAATGCACACTTTTATCGATTATAACTTCGAGTGTAATTACTGAATTAGTTTTCTCTAAATTTTATATTATTTCGAATTATAATATCACATTTCAGCAAGAGTTTCAGTCCCCTGCCTTAATAAATAAAAATATATTGGGTAAAAATCGAATTCAAGGATTTTCGATATGATTTTTCTTGCTGGTTAATATATGAAGCAGAATGTCCATCATTGTTAATAGTGACCTCAGTAATAAGGATTATATCCTTCAAAGGGGGAAATTGTATAAAACGATTTGACTGTATCCCCATTAACTTTACATTGAAATTAAATGCCAATATAAAATTAAAACTATGGTTGCCATTGAGCCCTTATTATAACGAAAAATCTATATTGCCAATCAGGTACTACCGGGAAAATATCGGAGAGGTACGGTCAATAGCAAAGGAGAAAATGAGTCCTATCGATATAAATTCATATCGAGATATTTTCATTAGGAATCGTAACCTATCAAAATTATTTACATGTGTGCATAGAGCTTTTCTGTCTTACTAAATTATTAAAACTTCTATCTCCGTCATGGGCGCATCAAAAATTAAGGCTAGGGGGGTTTTAGGCGCAACTAATACTTTGGAGTGTTGGGGTATTGCATACTCCCCAGGGTAAGTGGGAGTTGCGGGGGCCTCCTCCAGAAAATTTTTAAGATTAATGGTTCCAAATGGCGAGTTTTACGGCTTTCTGAGGGATATTTGATTAATCCTAAGACTTTTATGTAAGTAATACTAATCCATTAAGTAAAATGGATTAAACTTAAAAATTTCTCTGAGCTGTGGGGGGGGGGAGTTTAACCCCCAAAACCCCCCTCGCTGCGCCACTGATCCCCGTAACTATGCAAGTAAGTCTCTAAAAGAGATCTATCGAATGCACACTTGGATCGATAGTAACTTCGGCTCTAATCATTCGATCCGCTTGATTTAACTTTTGTCGGATAAAACATATCAACAGTCGTATTATATATGACATTCATGGTTATACCTTGCTTAAAAACGAAGTAATTAGCGAATAAAGCGTATCCAAGGAGATTGGAATCGATATAACTCGTTCGTGAATCAATCGAGTGAAATGGCCATCATTGCAAAGGCTGACCTTTTTGATATTGACTATGATTTTGATATTTTTGATTTTGATTATGAATTATCCAAGAGGGTTACGGGGAAAATAGGGTAGGTCGTTACGGTGCCATACAGTTTTTCACGGAGATACCAAATTTTCATATGGCACATGTCTCAAGGCCGAAATCCGAGTTTGAAAATTCGCCCATCACGACAATGTAAAATCGAAATCGTTACTCCTCGGAATTGTTTCAACATATGAAAATTCCAAAACAGCCAAAAAATCAACTAAAAAATACTTTACCTTATATTTCAAGGAATTTGTCGTGCGATTATTGTAAGTTGGTCAAACAAAATCCTAAAATTTTCCTATAAGAAAAGCATTGGAAGCGTTCAAAAAATAATAAAAAATAATAAATATCAATTCGTCGCAATGGCAACCGTACCAAAAAATCTAGTTTATGTCCATTGAATATCATGTTCACCAGACGTTTAAAAGTACAAAATAAAAGCGAAAAGGTTTTTGTCCCATAAGGCTTCATGTTAATTCAAGTCGATATATTTCGAAAACTAATCGACTTTTCAAAGTTTTCAGATTTTTTCTCACGATGAATTTTTTTTTACTTTTACATCCAATAAGCCAAATACCCACACCTATCACAGTTTGGGCTGCGAATCAAGGAGTCAGTCAGTGAGTGAAATTGCCGCTATATGATGATTTAAAAACTAAATTCTAAATTCCCGTGCGGTGTTTGGATATTATGGTGAAGTAAATTCAGCATTAATTTATAAGGAAGTTTTGGGCACCGGTGACGACGTCAAAGAGCGAGAGGATTTCAGTGATGCCATTTGCATTCTTTTGAAATATGGTAGCAAGATGTTTTTTTTCTATTTCGGCGTTGCTGTCTAATGCTCACAAGGGTACTTACGAAGGCAGGAGAGTTATTTTCATTATAAACCCCAATCTCAGATGCTCACAAAGGGTGTTGAAGTTAAGAATATATTGAACAAAATTTCCATGAAAATATTTCATTAAAATGCATCAATCCCAAAGAGCAGCCCATTCGCTTTTGTGGAAAATATAATTTAATTTCGTAACCAAACTTCGCGAGTCAACCATGGATACTTAACGCTTCTTGTAATGAGTAATTTAAGCCAAGCAATACGTTACATTCGTAAAATGACGGAATATATATAATAAAAAATACCTTACGCTATTGGAACGCATCATGTAATATACGTGTAACAATGGCAAAGTTAAATGCTGCTTCCACTGCGTAAATTTTACGTTTCAAGTGTTTAATCAATCATTTTTATTATAAAGAACATACAATTAGAGCGCTTGCATGGATCTAGCGTCGGAGATTATAATAGAAAATCGTCAGCTTGGGCCGAAAAATGTAAACAAAATTCTGCCATGTTGCTTAAAAAGTGTCGGGAGGTCCTACCGAGCATTTGGAAATCGTCGGTAGCTACCGACGGGTTTACCGACAACTGCCGGTGGGATAACGACAATCGTCGGTAGAACGTGTCACCTGAATCGCTCGTACCGAGAATTACCGGTAGGACCAGCCTACCGACACCGACAATAGTCGGTACGACCATAGAGTAAGTACATTTACTGGTACGACGTCACAGAATTCCGCCCCAGCCAATCCAAGCTCCGCTTGGACTATTCGCCTGTTGGACCTCCCTCTCTCTTCCCTGACAGCCGCGAGCAACTTGTATGGAGCAAGCTCAGACAGTGAGACGACCAGGCTAGCCCGGCCAGATTCGCCGGACGTCTTTACACGGTGTATGATCATTCGAATGATCTTGCGAATGACCGTCATTCACCGTGTAAAACGGAAATTTCGTTGTAAATATTAAGTATTAAGGGTGGTTTCCTATTATTTTTTTATTGCCTAAATCGAAAGATTATTACTCCTGGAGTACGAATTTCACGCTCTTAAATTTTCGAATAACGATATCAATTTTTCCTTATTAAACGAAAAGTGAAAAATTTCAAGCGCGCGAAAACGCGACGGCTAAGTAGGAATAATGGGAAAAGTCCGTGGGACGTATTGCTATCGGCGTGTGCGGTAACCTTGGGGCGAGGCTTGAGCGCTGATACGACGCAGGCTGCTAGCAGGTAGCTGAGTACCCTGCAGAGTAGCAGGTAGCGCTTGGCTTAAATAAGGATTATTATTCTCCTATCAAACGAAGGAAACTTTCCGAACTTAGTAATTTTTAATGTGTGATTATTAAGAGATGTTCCCCTGAGCTCTGTGCCTCATGCATGCATTGGTAATCTCAGACCATGTAATACTCCTATCTACTCGTATAGAAACTAGGTCCCTGTGACGTCAAGTGGAGTGGAATCGCATGGGCACCAATCTGACCTTTTTTAAATGAGGTTAAAATTAACCGTCGCCATTCGTCTAAACTGGGATTTCTAAAACCAAATAATTTGTATTGTATTATGAATTATTGTATTATGTATTGTATTATGAATACACTAATGGTTAGTAACGAATCACAATCAATTCATTTCGTTTTCTTTGATGAAGGAAACTACCCAATCAATGCAATGTTGTGTCAATATTGTGAGCCAACATGATCGAATCGCTCGTTTCCGATGAAATGTGCAAACCGAATAAACAGAGAGATTTTGTCGTGAAGTGGGACTCTCACCCAAAAAGTATGCGTTTTATAATACTTATAGTTCTATAGTTACAACTAATGCAAATGTAATATCGCATAAAAACGATATTTTCATCAATTTAAAATTCAATACAGATTTGCTAAATGACCCACCACAGACAGTTGCAATGAGTGAATTAGCGTTCTTTCAAATCACATAGGTATGTGCTATGACTGGGGATAATGGGCTTCCGAAATTGTATTATGTGGGACTAACATTGCGAGGTGGTGGCAGTTCACGAGATGGACGCCGTGCGTTCGTTCCAGTCAACGGATCATTCAAGCAAAATTAGAACATACTCTCATTTCATACGGATGATAATGCTAATGACCGACAAAATTTCAGTTTCCCGATCTGCACGGTGAAAGATAGTGAACGAAGCCTGACTGCGCATGCGTCGAAGATACTGGCAAGGATCATCTATAGAGGAATAGAACGAAGATCAGGAGAGTATTTGGATGAGGACCAATTTGGATTCAGAAAAAACAACGGCACAAGGGAATCAATATTGGCCTTTGGGCTGCTCATAGAGTGGAAAAGAACAAGCCAACGTTCGTAGCGTTCGTGGACTTAGAGAAGGCATTTGACTACGAGGATTGGAGCACAATGCTCGGGATCCTAAAAGAAATTGGAGTTCTTTACAATGACAGAAGAATCAAGAACAGTTTATACAAAAACCAGTGATAAAATCAGGTCTCAGCTGTGAAGAAGCAAGAATTGGAATGGGGGTTTTACAAGGCTGGGCTTTGTCCCTGTGATTTTCAACGTTTACATAGAGAAAGCCATTACTGAAATCAAAGTATAGGCCTCGGGAATGAATATCCACTGGGAAAAAATAGCATGTTAAGATTTGCCAATGACATCGCCGTCACAACAGAAACAGAGAAGGATTTGAAAAATATTCCAGTAAATATAAGAAGGATAATGGGTAAATATCAAATGAAAATAAGCACAAAGAAAACCAAGATCTTAGTACGCAGCAGAAGAGAAGAAGTCAAGACTAACATTAAAATAGGGAAGCAAAAACTGATAGAGGTGGATGAATTCTGTTATTTGGGGAGAAAGTAACTAGTGAAGGGAGAAGTGAGAAAGAAATTATCAGCAGAATAGCCCAGGCGAAGAGAGCATTCCACCAAAAGAGAGACCTGCTTACAGCGGGAAACTTAAATATGGAAGTAAAGAAACAATTTATAAGAACCTATATCTGGAGTATGCTCCTATACGGAAGTGAGGCATGGACAATGACAGCAGTGGAGAAAGCAAGGATAGAGGCCTTCGAAATGTGGTGCTACAGAAGAATGATGAGGATGAAATGGATGGGCCGACTAAGCAATGAGGAAGCTTTAAGAAGAGAAATCTCATGGAAACCTTAATAAGAAGACGGAGCAACCTTATAGCCACATCTAGAGACATGATGGCCTGATGAAGATAATCGTCGAGGGACTAGTGGATGGCAAGAACGGAAAAAGAAGACCACGTACAAAGTATGTAGAAAAAGCAAAGAAGGATGTGAAAGAGAAGAAATACGCAGGTGTGGAAAGATTAGTTGATAAGACAATTGAGTGGAGAGCTGCTTCAAACCAATCTTAGGGTTGTTATGGACCACCGATGATGACGGTGGATGACGCCCGACCATCGGAAAGATCGTTCCTATGACGTGTTTAACGGACTTACGGTCTTCTTTACGAAATAAATGGGCGATATTAAATGTTTTATGGCGTGGAAATCGATGCCAACTGAATTTTTGCATATTTTAATCGCAGCCAACTATAGTGTCGCGAGGGCGTTCGTTGCTCGTTCTCCTTCAAATGCCCTTTCCGGCGGACATTTTCCCAATTCGCACAAAATTTTGCAAAGAATATATTAGTTTACCTTAGGCATCATTCTATGGCTAATGAAACCTTCCTCTGCTACTAATTTTTTTAAATACAGGTCTATTTTTTAGCTATTTTTTCTCATTTTTCACCGGAATTTGACTTGGTAATTATAATGAGTTAACCAAATCTGACTATTTTGATCAGCTTTTCTTTCAATGAAATCTTTACCTCAATACTTATGTTGTAGCCCGTTCACATTAGGAGACATATTAACTATATAAATATGTTTTACCATAAAAAATGGAAGATATAAAAATATCGAAGTGTTCCACCGCATACTCATAGAATGCTGAGTAAATAAAACACTATTACTTAAGGTATCTTGAAAGAATTCTCTACGTAACTGCGGTTATTTAAATATGCTGGCTGGATTACCTATAAAGTCATCCGAAGCCACTATAGCAAATAATGAAAATTTTCTAATCGGAATTTTCGTAAAGATCGAGTTTTTACTTTCACTCGTGAGTCGTTAAGCTTGTTTTTCATCAATTTCAAAGCATGTTCTTTTGAAATAATAATTGCTTCCTAAGATTTTTACGGAAAAAATTATTGATTTTTTAATTTTTCACATAGTAATTAAGCATTAAAAGTTTAATATTTTTACATTATGTGGAAAAAACCTTCATGAGAGCGACGAGACTCGATTGAAAAATATGAATGACCTCAATCTTCACTATAAGTGTCAGAAGAAAAATCTTGCTCCAACTTGCACCTTTTCATCTTTACTCTAAGTTTCAGGAGAAAATTTTGCTCCAATTTGCACCTTTTCATTTAAGGATATGTTGCTCCTTTTTAAAGCAAATAAAGTTTCCACCACCGTGATTTTTACTCCAACTTTTAGGAAAGATGCCATTTTTTTTAATAAAGGCTAATATTGCCCACTAGTACATTCACACTCTCTTTATGGCATATTGAAAGAGGAAAGTTCGCCGCGGCCGCCGGTCACCGGTGAGCCCGATGAGGGCAAATGAACAAATGCCTGCAGAGTGAACATATTCAGACTCATTCTCACATGGATACTGGGAATGTATCGAAAGTAACCACCCCTCAAACCAGAAATCTCTCCGACATCGACAAAAGGGAAAAGAATGGAAGCAGGCGCAGGTCATTGCACACGACCAACATACCGCAATTATACCTTAGTGCCGTAATCCGCTTCCACTACAAGTTGTTTATTAAGTAACGCCTCCTATAATCGCAAGGTGATTGTGGCGTTCGTTTAGAAATATAGAATCTCCATGAAATGTTACGTTTGCGGTACTAAAATATCATAAATGAACACTCGTAGTTGGAACGGATGAGTGAGGAGCTTATAGACGAAACCAAATATTCTTTTGGGCTCCTCACTACTTTAATCTTTTTTTTTTTTTTTTTGAGGGTCTATTGCGAATTGCTTACCGGCTAAACATCAAGAAATGGAATGAATCTTCGTTTTTTTAATCTATACTGCATCCTCCATTACCCAGAAAAACTGATTCAATTTTTTTATCGCATGACAATATCGTTTTTCATGTTTATACAAAGAACGCTGATGGCAGTAAAGATGAAGTTAAAAGGAGGGAGAGAGAATGGAAACTGTCAAACTTCAGTAAAGAGTACTTTTGGTGGAGAATCCGAAACCGGATAGCGGAGCGACAGGCAACTTATGGAAATACCACGAGACGCTTCGCTCACACCCAGTCCAAAGCTGTTAGCGGAAATTTCTGCTGCGTAAAAAAAAACAATTAGTTGAATTAGTTTTTGTTTCATAATTTTTTATCCAAATCAGCGTGCACAGTGAAAATTACTCAGAAATAACACCTGGTTGTCATATACTTCGAGGTATTAATGAGGAGAGGTGTTCGACCATGCTGAAAGCCTTTTCCAGTGGACTTGCGATTTGTGCAGATTGCTACCCTTTATGTGGAGTACTATATTCATGTCATTTTATGCACTGCAACTGCACATAAGATTCCAATACATGGTGCGTCTACTGGAAAAGCAGCAGTGCTACCTATTCGGCAATTGTCGGAGGGAACCCTCGAATCGAGGCATAAGGATATTCGGAGGTTCCGGGAGCAACATTTCATAAAATATTCAAGAATGGTGTCATTCGGGGATATTTTCGAAGACTTTTTCTAACATCGGACCCGATGATATCGTCGTAAACAGATTCAAATCACGGAAATGTGAAAGTTGTCAAAGAGGAAGCTATGAACATCTCCCTCCCTCTGAAAGGAGAGAACACGAAGTCGGAGGGAAACAGCGATGAAATTGATTAAGATGACGACGACCTTTATTTATTCGCATAAGCATTATTACAAGGTATTCAGTAATTCATTTCAGACGTATAAATATGTTTTAATTCCTGATGAAAACAGCAAAAATATGTCAGTTTTATTTATTATTCATTAAAAAATTCCTGACTTAACTATAGGGATATTGTATCGATACCACGTGTATATCGATACACCATATGGTAAGGTTAGGAATTTTTTCAATGTATTTCACTGAAATTACAGTCCTACAACTACTATCAATGAGAAAAAAACATCGATACACAACTTTGAACAACTTTTCCGTGATGTATCGCTAGCGCGCTGCTTCATTCATCCATAAGTACTTTATTATGCGATACTTTTGTGCATCACCCAACTCTCTTTACTCAAACACCGAAATAATACGTTAAAAATTGTTCAGATTTCTGAAAGAAAGAAAGATATGTAACTTAAGGTTTTAGCGGGAATTGCCGGTTTTTCCCGGTGTTTGACGTAACAAGAGGTGCTATATTTTAGCCTTTTTGATTACTGCGTTTGTCCGATGTTAATTGTCGGTTATTCGTTTCTTGTGTTTAGTTTCTTTCTTGAACTTAAAGAAAGAGTTGCTAAGGTTGATTAAACGACGTGAGAAATATAGAATTACTTTGCTCTACTAAAATAAAGTTAGTTCTACTTATATTTTGTTCGCTTAGTCCACTGTAATTCCATGAAGATTCAGGATCTATGAAAATAGTCGATACAATTGTTTATAATAATTCCCAAGGTTACCGAGTCTTGAAATTTTGGCAAGAAAGTATGTACTTGTGCAGTCACGTAGGTGTGCAGCGAAAGGCAATTTTCTGCAGGCAGTAATACTGTCACATGGAGACGTCAAAACCTGTTTCAATACCATTTAGAAGCATTGTTTTTTTCGCACGGGAATTTGAAAGGATCAAATATAAAACGATTCATTTACTTCGTATCTAATTTTCTAACTGTTTAAGACAATTTAATGTCCATTTATCCACTCATTCTGACACCATCGCCATCAACGTTCATCATTATCTTTTCTTTTTACATCAGACGAATCATAGGCAATAGAAAATTCACAATGGCAATGGAATATTAATTAATTAAGCTAATATAAAATGGCAAATTGGTTAACCACCGACTGATTCATCAAAATTCACAGCCCAAACGGTGATATGTGTGGGTGTGTGGCTTCTTGGACGTAAAAGTAATAAAAAAAATTCATAGGGAGGAAAAATCATAAAACTTGAAAAAGTCGATTAGTTTTCGAGATATATCGACTTGAATTAACATGGGAGCCTTATGGGACTAAAACTTTTTCGCTTTTATTTTGTACTTTTAAACGTCTGAGGAACATGATATTCAATGGACGTAAACTAGATTTTTTGGTCGATTTTTTGATGTGGTTGTCATTGCGACAAATTGATATTTAGTATTTTTTTTTTATTTTTTGAAAGTTTTCTATTCTTTTCTTATGGAAAAAGTGTAGGAATTTTTTTGACCAACTTGCAATAATTGTACGACATTTTCCTTGACTTATAAGGTGGAGGATTTTTTGGTTGATTTTTTGGCTATCTTGGAATTTTCATACGTCGAAACAATTCCGAGGAATAAACGATTTCGATTTTACATTGTCGTGAAGGGCGAATTTTCAAACTCGGATTTCGGCGTTGACACATGTGCCATATGAAAATTTGGAATCTCCTAGAAAAACCGTTTAGGGTGCTTCGCAACCGTTCCAGCTAGATTAATGAAATTTTCAGAGTAACATTATTATGAAAAAGGTCAACTTCTGCAATGATTGCCATTCCGCTCGATCGATTCATGTGCGAGTTATATCGATACAAATCTCCTTGGATACGGTTTAATCGCTAATAACTTCTTTGTAAATAAAGTTTTGAATACAAGAGTCATACACAATACAACTGCTAATGTGTTTCATCCGACAAAAGTTAAATCAAGGGGATTGATAAATTAGAGTTGAAGTTATGATCGATATAAGGGTACATTCGTTGGAGCCATTTTTCAGACCTTTTTACATAGTTACGGGGATAAAAATTTTAACAATATGTAAGGGAATGAATGAATTATGCGTACATATAAATTATTTAGATGAGTAATGTTTCCTAATAAAGATATATCAATATGAATTTATATCTTTTTGTAATAGGTCCCCGTAAGAAATACACGCATCACCCTGTCTACGTCACCGACATAAGTACATAGGTGAAACTCTGAGAGAGGGGATAGTTGAGAAGGCAGGGATAAGGGAATGACCAAAGAATGGAAGGGATATCAATATGATTGCGAATTTTTCAATACAGGTGTCAGTATAGTCGAAGGTTCGATTCAATTTTTATACCAAATACGCAAATTGGCATAACTTGATTAGTGTATGCGTTGGATCAATGAAATTCGGTGAATGGGTACATCTTGGTATTCCTCACAATGCGCAATGGAAATATGTTTTGTATGTAGTCTCCCGTTCGATATATATCGAATCCACTTTTTCTTAAAATATATCGAATTGCTATAACATATAGGATTTTACATCCAAGGACATAGTTTACCAGGAATTATATAGTAGATACCCATAGACTGGAAATAAAATCAATGTCATTGCGGATTTTACAGTACAGATGTCAGTGTAATCGAAAGATCGAATCGATTATTATAGCTAATACGCAAATTGGCCTAACTTAAATAGCATATCCGTTGGACCAATGAAATTTGGTGAATGAGTACATCTTGATATTCCTCACAATGCCCAATGGAAATATGTTTTGTATGTAGTGTCACGTTCGATATATATCGAATATGCCTTTTCTTCAAATATATCGAATTGCTACAACGTATAGGATTTTACATCCAAGGGCATAATTTACCAGGAATTATATACTAGATGACCATGGACTGGAAATAAACTCAATATCGTTGCGGATTTTACAGTACAGATGTCAGTATAATCGAAAGATAGATTCGATAATTATAGTAAATACACAAATTGGCATAACTTGATTACTTTATAAGTTGGACCAATGAAATTTTGTTAATGGGCACATCTTGGTATTCCTCACAATGCCCAATAGAAATAGGTTTTGTATGTAGTCTCATATTCGATATATATCGAATCTTAATTTTCCTAAATTATATCGATTTGCCATAAGATTTAGGATTTCACATCCACGGGCTTTGTTGACCAGGAATTATAAAGTAGATGACCATTAACTTGAACTAAAATCTACAGCATTGCGGATTTTACAGCACAGGTGGCAGTTTAATCGAAAGATCGATTCGATTATTATAGCAAATACGCGAATTGGAATAACTTGATTAGTATATATGTTGGACAAAAGAAATTTGGTGAATGGGTACATCTTGGTATTCCTCTCAATGCTCAATGGAAATATGTTTTGTATATAGTCTCACGTTAGATATATATCGATTCTACTTTTTCTTATAATATATCGAATATGCTATGACACAAAGGATTTTTCATCCAAGGACATAATTGACCAGGAATTATATAGTAGATACCCATAGACTGGAAGTTAAACCAATAGCAATGCGTATTTTACAGTACAGATGTCAGTATAATCGAAATATCGATTCGATTATTAAATCAAATACATAACATTGGCATAACTTGAATAGTATATCCGTTGGACCAATGAAATTTGGCGAATGTTTACATCTTGGTATTCCTCACAATGCTCAATGGAATTATGTTTTGTATGTAGTCTCGCCTTCGATATATATTGAATATGCTTTTTCTTCAAATATATCGAATTGCTTTAACATATAGGATTTTACATCCAAGGGCATAGTTGACCAGGAATTTTAGGGTTGATGATCAAAGACTGGAAGTTAAATCAATAGGAGTGCGAATTTTCAATACACGTGTCAGTATAATCGATAACTCGCTTTCGCTCGCTAGGGGGCTCCGCCCCCTTAGAACCCCCGGATCCGGCTTCGCCGTCTAATTTTGTGGGTGTTAGAAGAATATTTTTTTTCCGAATAATATCACCGCGAATGATGAAAGAGAGCCAACCCTGGGCTACGCCACTGCCGGTTTCGGCGTCGCAATCTTCGCAACGGCTTCGTGATTCGTCGAAGCTCTATCCATTTAGTTCAAAACACCCCTTTTCCGTCCAGGGGGAGCGTTAGTTCCCGCTGGAGCCGCCGTCGTAAGGACTCGGTCGGCCGAAAGTACGATATATGTTTTCCGAATATTTTATATATCGAAATTTATGTGATTTTTGGAATTGTTCTACTTTCATCTCTGTAGCAAAGGGAGATTAAAACAATATGTTGCCAACATCCGGTTGAAGATATTGCCAGCATGTATGGTAATCATTTTCATTATTCAACCCACGAAACTAAGTCGAGGGCAATGGAACGTATTCTTTTTTTCCGTAAAAGGTATTCACAAACGGATTATCTGCCGGCTTCGCAGAAACACCCCTTGGAAGCTCAGTTCCCAAAATTACCGGGTTAGAGAAGGGCGGGGGGAAGGAAAATGAACCCTCTACAACGCTAGGGTCTGCTTCACCGGCAATTTCTTCGGAACGGCTTCGTCGTTCCTCGAAGCTCTGTGCACAAAGTCCTCGGGGCCGTATTCGCCGTCCAGTGAGGAAGGATAGCGCACACCGACCCACCTTCTCCAGCACACTCCTTGGAACGGATCGCCGTTCCTTGTATCTTGTCCATATAGTTCTAGGTACCGGATTCGCCGGCCATTGGGTAAGGTTAGCACCCGCCACGTCCGTCGTCGCCAGCGAACTCCTCGTAACTTCGCCGTTCCTGAAAGCTCCGCTCCCAAATTCACCCGTCCGAAGGGGAGGAAGGGGCCCCGTGGCTAAGATTACTTATTTCGAACTGTAATGCATACTTTCATGTAAGTGCAAGCTTTGTAAGAAATCGGTCGTACGATAGGCGTCAATTTTTAACATAGAATCCCCTGGTTCGGCTTCGCCGTCTTGGTTGGTGGTTGTCCGAAGAATTTCTATTCGAATAATCTGACCAAAAAGTGAGAGGCACCGTCTTCGCCGGCCAGGGGGTAGGGAAGCGGACCCTTGGCTGCTTCACCACAGGCATCGTCGGCAAAGTCTTCGGAACGTTATCGCTCATTCTCCTACCGCTGTCCACAAAGTCCTCGGGGGATATAGGGCTCGAACCTCAAGAACCCACTTCGCGGCCAGCTTGGTCGGCCGCCTCCCCGAACGGCTTCACCGTTCCCTGCCACGGTCAGTCGGAGGGGAGAGTCGTTAACCGCGGCTGCGCCTCGTAAGGAATCCCCCAAAGCTGCGCTGCCTAGACCTCTGGACGGCTTCGGCATTCCTCATTGTGGGCACCACGCCACCCGGAGATTAAAGCAGTCTAACCGGGGCTGCCACGCTCATTCCCCGTTCGCAGTTCCTCGCTTAGTGGGGGCTTCACCACACCCGGGGGTTGAGCATGCCCCCCCGGGGGTACCCCGATTAGTCATCGTAACTGTTTCGCCGTTATTCGTTAAGAAGCGGCTTCGCCGCCCAGGGGGGGTAGAAGCCCCCACCGGTGCGCCACTTCTTCTTCCGGATGCCTTCGCAGTTTCTAGTAAAGGGTGGCTTCACCGTCCGGGGTTTACTGACGCCCCCCGCGCCCACGTCAGTTAGTCCTCGTAACGGCCGTCGCCGTCTAATTTTGTGGGTGTTTGAAGAATTTTCATACGAGTAATGTGACCGAAAAGTGCTTGTGCAGAGGGAAGGGAAGTGGACCCTTGTATGTGCCACGACCGCCATCGACGGTAAACTCCTCGGAACGCCGTTCCTCGTACGTCTATCCACTAAGTCCCAGGGACCAATTTTTCCGGCCAGGGGAAAGTAAAGCGCCCGCCGCAGCCAGCTTCGCCAGCACACTCCGAATTGACGTACTACCGAAATGACGTACGCGGTACAAAATGCGTGAAATAAAATATTTCGTGAATTATAATAATGTCTGGATAGTATTATACTGCGTTACGTTAAATTGTAAGTTATCCAAACAATGATCATAGTGTACATACACGTAATGACCGTTCTTGGAACGTAAAGTATGGCTAAAGTGTTGGTATTTAAATTGCGGGTTCTACCCATGATTCCAAATACAAATATACGTAAATAGAAGATGATAAGAGTTATTCATTTAATAAAAGCTGTACAGTGATGTGGAAAATGTTGGTGTTCTTTTACCTCAAAAATGCGACTAAACATGACAATATAGAGAAATACTGCATTTTCTCCCGTTATGTGTACGATTCGAAAGCTTTTCGAAATGACTTACTTAAAAAACGAGTAAAATAAATTGAAGAGAGCCTGAAAATATTCATTAGCTTTCCTAGTAAACTGTAACCACCCGTATAGTATCCCAAGGTCGGGAGTATGAAATTAATAGCATGCATATTTTCGGAAAATAGTAAAATTCAAAGATGGTTTATTTCTTTTCACTGCAACAAAGGTTGACGGAAAGAAATTGTTATTCATGTTAAGTGGAGAACATTTTAGGAATGCATAAGGTATTACTTTACTTCGTCTTACTGTCACAAGTACGAGGAAGGGAGCACAAAGTATTGTAAAAAGTACAAATTCTGCGTTTAAATGATGCTACCTATGTAAATTAATTTTCTGTATAAATTATAATAACGCTGCTGCGTGCATCTGCATAAGGCATAATTTTATGGGTCGTAATAACTTCAATTCCATTCCCAAGACAGATTAACTTCAACAGATGTATTTGATTATGTAGCCTACTATTTGGCTATAGGAACGCTGAATAAAGTGAAACAGAAATATCACCAGACCTGTAAGTTTAATGTTCTCTAACATCTTTAAAATTAGCAATTCTAAAACCTTTTCTTCTACGTTAGGCGAGACATGGCAATAGGAACGCGACTTATCGAGACAAAAAAACTTTCACCAGACATGTAAGTTATTTTCATTAACATTATACATGAAAATAGGTATTCTAAAATATGTTTTTAATTCTTACGGGATGCATGGCTTCACGAACGCAAATCAGCGTTAGACTTTAATAACAACCAGTTGCGCAAGGTATTTTCACTATTATTATCCATAAAATTTTAAATTCCAAAACATGTTCATTACTGTTACGCGAGAGAGGGCATCATTAAGGAAAATCAGCGTTAGATGACACCCATAACCACTCACTAAAGATTTTTCACAAACATTTTCCGCATAAATTTACATTCAAAACAACATTCATCACTGCTACGCGACAGATTGTGCCAGGAAGGTAAAGCAAAGTACATGGGTGCGACAACCAGGAGGGTTATTTTTCTACAATATTAACAATATAAATTTTAATTCAAACCATTTTCATCACCGCAGCGCGAAGTATTGTGGTCCAAATTGGTCGTTTAGGCTTTCTGTTATGTAATAATGCGTGAAATAAATAGGCAGTTATTCTGGTTGGAACAAAAGAGTGCATATTGCATTGAAACCAGTGTGTTATTTACCTACTTTAGTTGAATTAAGTTATTTAAACTCACCTCGAAAAGTTACATCGCTACATCAAAGTCGCTTTCACTTCCACTCCATGGTAAAAATCGATCGCTTGCCTGAGCGTAGAGGTAGCGTCAACAAAGAACTCCATACGTTTCGTGTGGCTCCATTGATAATCGGTTCACTCTCCGGGATTCCTGCACCCCAAACACTCTTCCCTAACTCCTACACGTGAGTGCACGGAGGGTACCTTTCAGCACCGCTTACGCTTTCCAGATTTTGCATTGTTGCTATGAAGTCAAGCGTTGTATAAATAAATAAACAGTTATTCGGGACAGAACAACAATAGAGTGCAAATTGCATTGAATTCAGTGTCTTATGTAACTCTTCTATTTTAATTGAGTGATTAAAACTCCCCTAAGATCCCTTAAGTATATATTAGGAGAATGTATTGCAAAAAGTAGATGTTCGCATTCATATCTTTCCTTGTACAGTATAACTTTCGATCTAATCTTTCATTTGCCGAGATTCGCCATACTCATTATCCGCATGATTCCGTAGCAATGAGTGTTAGGGGTTCGAAAAGCGGTGGAAGTGTGACGAAAAGTACCCGAAAAGGAGACTTTTATGCATAATTTAATTTATTAGAGGGTGTTTCAGGAAGTTCGAAGATGACGGTATTATATGGTCACATTTATTTACTATCATATCTAAGAGAGGTTACCCCTATGACATCCATATATTGAGAGTAATACAGTAAAAAGTAAGTCTTTCTCGGGAAACAAATGAGTAGTGTCCACCAATTTTATTTTTTTCGCGGATATATCGATTGAAATATTTCTAAACAGTTAACCTTTTCTAAAGCCATATGCATAGTTGTATATTATTGAAGATTTTTAACTACATCGGCCAGGAATAATTTGACGAAATCTTGTGTTAATCCTTTGTAAATCGTCATTTTCTCTGAATTTCAAAATATTTTAATTTTTTCTTAGTAATCAAGGACGTTGAAAGAAACAGTAAACTTCATTTCGCAGAACATGTTATGAGCATATATAAACATCACTTTCGTTATCCTACACTTGATATTACGTCGCGGGGATCGGGAGTTATGAAATTTTTCCAGTAAAGAAGAGTTGATTGGTTTCTTATTGACCTTCTTGGACTCATGAGTCCCTGGAATGTGCCATGAGTCATTTCATAAGAAATACTTGTAAATTTAGTTTTCAATGCCTGCGGACGTTTTTGCTTTTGCATATTTAAATTAGTGATAATGGTCACATTAAGTTAAGCCACATATCATTCAAAAGAAAAATAATTGCAATATCTTATTCCTGCAGATCCATTTCGTTTTATACCTGATTTACACTGAATTTAGAAATAAACAACCAAAAAAGGTTCAATTTTAGCGTATTTCGCTTACTGTCCCCTTGACGACCGTCAATATTGTTTATGCCGTTTGAAATATCTTTCTATCTCACTAAATTATAAAGGCATGTTCCAAGGAGATATATTACTACCACGAATCCCTATTATTCCGACAGATGTGCCAATTGAATACATACGGTTTCAATTTCTAATTACATTGGCAATCGCAATGACAATAAATAAGACTAAAGTATGTCCATTTGTGGCTTAGATAATGGAAAACTTAGTTTTTCACACAGACACAATTTTGCGTGACAGGTTTTATTGCATGGTAAACCATTCAGTTTGTTTGTGTTGGCTGAGGATGGATTTACTATAAATATCGTACATTTCATCGCACTAATAGACAAAAATTTGGGGCAGGTACGGTTTATATGGTAGGAGAAAATGACACCTACTGATATAACTTCATATCGATATATCTTGAAAAGAGGATGTAGTTCTTCATTGAATTCAGTGAGTTATTTAACTCTTGTATTTTAATTGAGTGATTAAAATTCCCTAAGAACCCTTAAGTATATGTAAGGAGAATGAATTCAAAACAGTACATAGTTGCATTCACAGGGGCGGATGCAGGATTTCAAGGCAGGAGGCACAAGCAAGGTCGTATCCAGGATTTTGTTCCGGGGGTAATGAGGATACCTCGTAATACAAAATGAACGCAATGATATTGGGACCGTATAAAAAATCTTGCATACTTTTAAGAGCCTGGGGGGAGGTCACGTTCCCCCATGGCCCCCTAGATCCGCCTATGTGCATTCATATCTTTCTTTGAACAGTATAGCTTTCGATCTTATCTTTCCTTTGCCGAGATTCGCCATATTCATTACCGCATAATTGGTGGTACTCCTTGGCAGTGGTATAATACACCAAATCTGCGTATATTAGTATGGAAACTGAAGAGGACAGGGCTATTTCCCTCCCAGTAGGTGTCTTTGGGGAGGAAGACGCAAAAAATTTGAAGGTGTACCCCAGGAAAGAAAGGAAAGAGGGTTGATTCATTTTACATTGACCTTCCTCACACTTGCCAAAGGTATTAATCCGTGAAATTAACCTCAACTTCAACACGTGATAATGAATTTACTTAGATCTCAATATTGGCATATCATATTCAACAGTCAATGAAATGAATATTATAAAAATTAATAAGAAGCCGAATGGAAGAGTGAAGTCGGCTAAAGGTTGGAGGTAAGGAATCCATATTATTCCGACAGATATATCAGTTGAATACTATCGGGTTCAATTTTCAATTAGATAGGCATTCGCAATGAAAATAAATAAGACCAAAGTTCGTGGCTTAGATATTGGAAAACCGTGTTTTTTTTACAACGAAACAATTTTACGTGACATCTTTTATCGCGTGGGTAAACCATCCAAACGGTTTTTCTCGAATATTCCAAATTTTCACATGCCAAAGTCTCAAAGCCGAAATCCGAAATTTAATATTCGTCTCCTCGACAATGGAAAATCGAAAATCGTTTATTCCTCGGAATTCTTTCGACTTGTGAATATTCCAAGATAGCCAAAAAATCAAGCAAAAAATCTAGTATCTTGCGTTTCAAGGAATTTGTCCTACTTTTATTGCAAGTTGGTCAAAAAAAATTCCAAAGATAGGACCGTAAGAAAAGCATAGGAAATTTTCAAAAAATCATAAAAAATACTTTTTATCAAAATAACGCAATGACAATCACACCAAAAAATTGAATAAAAAATCTTGTTTTTGTCACAGGAATCCCATTTTCCTGACACATTAACAAATACGCAATAATTGGGAAAAAGTTTTAGTCCCATAAGGCTCCCATGTTAATTCAAGTCGATATATCTCGAAAACTAATCGACTTTTTCAAGTTTTCGGAATTTTCCTCCCGATGAATATTTTTTCTCCACCTGTGCAACAAATTTCAGCTCTCCAGCTTTTCTGGAAATGGTCGGGAATTAGTATACATGAGTGAGTGAGTGGTTACATATGCGATGTTATATATAAGGAGAAGATTCGATACGATTATGGTGGCAAACATGCAACTTGGCGTACCTTCATAACTATTGATGTAAGTCCGAAGATATTTGATAAATATAATAATAATAATAATTTATTACTCCACATTTGTTTTTTACATCTTAATACAATGAAAATAGAGAAGGAGCTTTAGGTGTTCTCGAAGGTCATAGGACCAGAATTGAGCCACCATCAATTAACAAAAATGTATGCCAATAACATAATAATGAGTACATGATACATTAAGTTTTATGTAAATAACATCAAAATAAATTTTCCACTATTTCTTGCGAGAAGAGCCAGTCTTTAGCAAGTCTCAACATGACATTTGTGGTTTAATTTTTTTTTAATTCTAGCGGGCAGTAGATGAAATAATTTTGGCCCCATGTAAATAAAACAGCGTTTATATACAGTTAACTTGGGTCTATTTGCAACTATAAATGACTCATTCCTTAAATTATATTTATATTTGTCACTTACACTCGGCATATTTCCACTTCTGGCAAAAAACAATTAAAGCACTTTGCATAAATACAAATGCCTTAGTGGCAACAAATTTAGGGCCACAAACAACGGAAATGAGTGCTCATCATAGCATTGTTCATGCTGCACTATTGAAATATATTTGCTTGCTACGCTCCCATTCGACACATTTCGAATCTGCGTTTTCGTAAAATACGTCGAACTGCTTTTATCAATAGAATTTAACATCTACGGGGATAGCTGAGCATTCTTTGGTTATTTCTCCAATTCAAGTTTCTTAACCGTATTCATATATTTATTGTGATAACTTCGTTTCTCTGTTTAAACCTTCCTCAGATATAAAAAGGTGACAGCATTAATAGACATACGTCGTCCATGATATCCGAACATTACTTCATTATTCGAGACATATTAATTCCGATAGTCATTTCCGAATTAGTCTCTGTGCGTTTATTTTCTAAAAATGATGTTTTTAATTTATTCCGGTTTGGTGCGTTCAAACGCTCATAACAAAAAATGGAGGTGCTACAATCCTAGGGTAAGGGCTAAAATACGAAAATTGGCTATATTTCACAAGTACATCCGTCATTAAATTTAAATTCCTCTCCATTACGTAAATATTAAGTTCAAATCGTTCTCCTAACGTTCACATCATCGTGGTAACTAAGACGACCTTAAGTATTGTTGAGGGCGAATAAGCGAGTTGTTCGCCCATTCGGCCCATTTCAATGACATTTTGAGTGTTTTTTTTTTCGCTTTTTTTTAGCAACTTATGGACCCAATACTTGAACTCAGGTGACACAAATATGTTTCCACCCCCCTAATTACCCGCTTGATGAATTCAAGCGCCCATCGACTCGTTAGAATATATTGGAGCATTCATTGTTGCATCGCCTGGTCCAGAAATTATCATACTCGACTAGACTCGACTCGTGATCAAAAAGTGCTACTCGCACATCCCTACAAAGTATGGGAACTTATTTAAAGTATAGAGCAAGTGCGTTCGAACGCAGATTCAGAAATATTCCAGCAAAAAAAGCCGTTCGGTCTTCCGCCGCTGTGCCGCTTCGAGACGTCGTAGAAGAAAATTTTTTTTCTCAACTTATCAATGGATTGAGCACAGTGACCTTCGAGGAGAACAAAACCATGTCGATACGTTTTACTTAAAAAGCCAAGAAATATAAAAGTTTAAAATATAAATTATCTAATATTATTGTAAACAATACTGAATAGGACTAAAGTTGCCGATATAAGGAATAAAAATATGCAACATTACCGAATAAAAATTGATAGATGAATACCATGAAGTTAAAAGAGCCATATATTACATTACGGCTGCTTTGTAATATCATGTACTATGGCTATAGCTTGCCGGACACAGGCAGAGCACACGCGGCAGCGAGATGCGGTCAGACTAGAAACTAGGAGAGTGCTAGGGACATGAACATGCAAATAAAACTACTAGTTAGTAATAGAAAACGAAAAGTTAATGTAGAACGTTATTCATGCATGATATCAGACATGACAAGGAATGCATGCAGATAGCAAGTACTAACAAATATAGTTAGTTATTAACCGTACATGATTAGCCTAATTTACCAAGTGCGAGTCACTCAATCCTAGAACTATCCCAGGTGTTATGGTCCCTTACTATATGCGAAAAATGGACATCTTATATCTATCGTTTCTGGATTTTATTTCCCTAATCTTATCATTGTGGGTGCTAGTTACTACCATAATAATTAGGCTCTCTCAAAATATCTTGAACATCGATCAAAAGTATTCTACGTGAAATTTCCGCAAAATATTTAGTAAAATTTTTCCCTTACATCGGTTAGACTTTACCGTTCTTCATTCCTAATTAATTCGCTAACGCTGCTTTGTTTATTTAAAGAGCTTTTAGCAAATCTCGCTGCGGTCACCTGCAATCCATCTATCTATCCGACACCATTCCTTTTTCACACGGGCCCCATGCACGAGCGGCGTACTCCAGCGAGAGAACTTTCTGTCGGATTTTCCAAGAATTCTTTTAATAAATCCTAATTTACGATTTGCCTGCAATTTGATTTATTGACTGTATTGTAGTTTTATAGAGGCTAGCTAAGCTATCGCTATTTTTCTGAAAACAGGTAGAGAATATTCGCTTTGAAAGAAGGAATTACAGATGTTCGCTATTACTACAAGTATTGGCAATCGCAGTGATTTCATTGCCGTTTCACAGCGACCTTGCCGAGGATTTATTACTTTAAACGTACCTAAGTAGGTCTAGTTAATATACCTACTTTATTATGTTCTTAACTTTCACCTATTAATTTAGTATTTAATTCTATAAATGCCCTTTTTAAACCCATCGTTTCGTTGATTTCGCTGTCCTATACTTCTCTGCTAATTTCTTGTGTTCTTCTTCGGGGATATCTTGACTAACATTCTTCATTTTTGAATGCATGATTCTTTGTCACTTGAGACATTTATGGACATCACCATCGTACCAACTAAACTCTGAATTAATTTTCTTCTATTGAGTGAAACCAAGAAAAGCATTCCAAACATCTTCAACGCTATGGTCTCGCTTAATCTTTAAACGTTTCGTAATAATTTGCTAACTCATGTCATAAACTATTGAAATCTGTCTTATGGTATATGTGCATATAATTTTCTATGACTGGCTATCTCTTTATCAGATTTGTTTTTGAGGCTTCAGAACTATTTATTGAGGCTTCATGATTACTAATGCCATTTATGGCTCAAATATTAAGCACAATATCAGGTCTATTTGTCGCTAAAAAATCTAGAATGTTAATTCCTTTTGTCGGTTTTGTTACTATTTGGAGTAAATAGTTGGACTTAAAAGTATCGGGCAGTATTTGGATAATTCTTTATCCTACTTGCTGTTTTTAAAACTGTATTTCTTCCAATATATCTAGGGTGAGTTGAATTTTTTTAAAACCTATAATAATAACAACATTTATAATGATAAAATAAAATCATTATAACATTATTATAATATAACAATTATAATATTACAATCATTATAATTATTCTTTCCAATTGTAAATTGTATTTATATTTGAGTGAGGTGGCCGGTAATTTGCGAATGTAAAAATCCTTTTTGTCGAGGATTGGATACGATATAACGATAACCATGATATGTTTTCTTTGTCATTATCTGTAACAATCTCAGCCCTACTTACAATTTCTTCTTTCACAGCTATGATCATTCCTCTTCCTACCTTCACCTTTCGGTCTCATCTACATACTGACAATGAGTATGACTTCAGAAATATCTCGGTATCTGCTGTTCAAATTGACAACCAACTCTCAGTTCCCATCACTACGTCAGCCTCGGTACATAATAAATGGTGAAAATCATCGATTTTCTTTTTGATGTTACGGCAATTGACAAATACGACAAATACTGGTTTATTATGGCACAGCTGACGTTTCTCTACCTTGAAGTTACTAGATTTATCATTAAAAATTGGCGATGCTTAGTTCGAGACGCCTTGGGTCTCTATTTTCATTTTTGGATGAATGTATGTTCCGGAAAACTTTTGATTTTACCCCATTATTTATGAACCCACATTAACCTCTACACTCTGGTCTACCACCTACCCATAAAAAAGACCTACAGTGCTCAAACATATTACTCCCTAGACATCTAGATGCCTCGGCCGTGTAATGGACTCCCGAAAGACGATTCAGAGGGGTTTCACACCATCGGATTTCCGGCCTAAGGTCCACGAAGGAGGCCCGTGCAGAAACGGCGCAGCCTCTGGTTTATGCCTTCCACTCGGCTCCAAACCAGAGAACCACGATCGATCCTCGGAACAAAACTGCAAATCGCCAGCGACCCCCTCGCCACCACAAGTGCCATCAAATACAGAGATTTTTCTTTTCGCAGATGATGTGACGGTGGCGCCAAATACATGAAAGAATAAATAAATACATTCGAAGAGTGCGACGAGGGATCAATGAGGCTCATAAAGTTTCGCGCTCTTTTGGGGGGGGGGATATTCTCAAGGGGAGGGGCGGGCCGTGGAAACCTTTTCTCCTCTCCCCCCAGCTCCGACCGCAGCTCCTCTAGCGGCGAGTCCGGGAGATCCAACCTTCCGACGGACCCCGATAGATGTCACGTATCTCCATGGCACGAGGAAGCAGAGCTTGCGCAGGGTTACATGCCCAAAAATACATATGTAAGGGAAGAGGGGTTCAGTATATAGGAACACGCCAAAGGGTCGAAGAGGCAGAGGGGATTCTCCGCCATTGTGTGTACCCAGAATGCCGCAGTTATCGGTAGAGAGCGCCGCGGTGCGCACCCCGTGGGCTGGTGTCTCGTTAGTGCAGCTCTAGTGCGAGGGGGAAGGGGGGAGTGGTGCACGGAGGAGGATCACTGCACATTGCAAGGTGAGTGGCCAGGGTTCGATTACCGACGGAGGCAGAAAATGTGCATTCAGGTGCGACCGATCCCAGCCGGAGCCCTTATAATGCTCCTGCGCTACGATCGCATTTCAGTTGTGCATTTGGGATATGATCGGCTCCACTGCATACTTCGTCACATGCTGGCCAATCTTCTAAAAGAAGGTATTTTGCGTTACGTTAGAGGAGCCTTATTTTGCCAGTGATGTATACATGTTAGCTACAGAGCGACCCTGGATTGATACCAGTCAATACTGTTCTATACTTCCATTACATTGCTGTCGCTCCAGGCACGGTTGGTGAGTTGGCTTCCCGTCTCGTGGTCACGGGTTCATATCCAGGTGGAAGTGTGAGCGATCCCCGCAATGCGGTAGTTGCTTCAAATTCGGCACAGTGTCCGTCGCTCAGCTGTGGTTCCTTTCATTCCTCCTGCCAAGCAATGAATGCTCTCTCCATCCCCAAGTGAAACGGAGTCCCGACAGTGCAATGAGTTTCAATGAGAGCGAGTCGACCTGATTGGTTGGACTGCTCGCCAATGATTTCAAATGCAGCATTTTAAACCCTCGTGCAATCTATCCTAGAGTAACCCATCCTCTGCTTCGCGAACCATGGAAGACTCGCATTCAAGAGGCTCGCAGCATGAGGTGGTCGATTTTGAAACGACCGGTCAGGGATGGCTCTCACATTTCCAATCAAACCTTCGGATAAAAGTGCGGCGAAAAGATATTCAATCGGGAGTGTAACTCACACTTGGAGATGCTCTCGAAAAAAAACTTTCAACTCTTTTTAACTCCGCAGCGTATTTTTTTTTTTTTTTTCAACCCCAGAAAGTGAATTGAATTGGAAAGAGATTGATTAGCAATGCACAGAAAGCTGAGAAGAGGTGGCGCTCAGGGAACCGTAAATCAATCCTCAACTTGTCCTCGGAATAAATAAGCACGTGGTCTCACCGCAACGAACAGTGTTCGCGGAATCGACGTTTTCACGGCATCGCGATCACTTCCGTTCCGTCCTTTAACCCCTCCCACTCATGCGGGGGTTGCGTGAGGGTGACTCTGGTGCTCCCCTTCGAAGGGATGCTGCTCCTATCGAAGCGAATAGTACGAAATTATCCGAAGCACGACAGGCAGAAATTAGCAAAGTGGAGTGTAGACACACAGGAAGGCTGGAGGCGTTCGAGAGAGATGTGGGTGTGGAGAAGAATGGAGAAGTGGACGGAGAGGAAGGTGGACAACGAAGTGCTGGACGTGGTGGGGGAGGATAGGCAGTTACTAAATGAGAACAGAGGCTAATAAAAACCTGTCGACCATGCATATGTTTGCATGTGATTATGTTAAGTAGCAAAGATTTTTGGGATTAAAAATTGTAAATTTGAGAAACGCAATTACTTCACTCATGCCACGCTGCAAAATCAATGACTTTTCGTCTCAACGAGATGCAATTTCTCGAATTCACCCAGCAAGCTATTCCTTTCATGGCATTAGTTAGCCAAATGAGTTAGTGCTGAGATTCCCTGCAGCTCAGTAGCGTAAGCAAAATTCCGGAGGAAAAACTTTTTATGGATGCTGAACTGCACCCTAATTCGAGAAAAATTGTTGCCATGGAAACTGATGGAGAAAGAGCAACGCTATGAAGAGCACACAAGGACTGGAGCAAAGAAAGAGCGGTGGTCCAAGGCACGTGGCCGAGTGTTTCCGGAGGCTCGCCGAATGCTCAAAAGCGTGAGAGACGAAGTGAAGTTCGGAGTCAAGAGAAAAACGACCGGGCAGCAGACATTAATCATATGAGTTAGGCACCAAGTAAGTTGTGAGTGCGAGCATAAAACATAGAAGAGGTGAGGGAGGCGTGTTGGACTTTGGGAGAAATTATTTCGATCGAAAGCGAAGAGAAAAGCGCCAAGTATTCGAAAACAGGGAGTGCGTGAATCAAGTCTTAAACAAACCCCGATCCACCTATAGTTAGTTCTCCGTACTTATTTATAATCGAAGAGTTCAATCTAATAAGTCGTAAAAGTACAAATCAATGCTCAGAATTATCGCTAATAATAAAATTTCCACACCTTGCGTCGAAAAATTTAAAAACTCATGCCTTTATATTACACCTTAAGTGTTTTTCCAGTTACCGCGAGAAATGTAATCTGTTGAGAGTGAAGAAAAATTTTTAACCGTGTGAATTAAATGGTTATTTGCGCAAAAAGACTAGGAAATGTATATCCCTCCACCGTCCACCAAACTATGAGGCTTTCCGGATAGTAATAAGGCTATCAGCTTTTGCCCATTTGCATTTTTCATTAAGGTTTTCCTCGGAATCCCGCGAGAATTCGTACGTGTGTCTTCGCTAGCAGTATATCGCATTTCAATGCTACGTCCGTCAATTTTAGCCCTCCGCGATCAAACGGACCGTAGAGCTGCGTGCTCCGTATTCGCATGTATTTATACCAAATCATAGCGTTCGTAGATTTTAATATGATGGCATGAGTCTTGTTGGGGAGGGGCCATACGTGAGCCGGGCGTTATCACCTGCTCAACTGCGCGGACACGGCCCGTGAGAGGCAGCGAGGTTACACTCTCTGACGGACGCCACGCTCCACACCGTCTCAGTTTCCAGCAAGGCCGTAGCCAGAAAATATTTTCGGGGGGTTATGGAATTGTAGACAAACATAAAATTATTTTTATGAGATAAATAAAAGAGCGTATACGGTTAAATATGCATATTTTATTGTAAACCCTTAAAGGAAAATATAAAAATATTATTATAAAATTGAATTTAGCTTCCTAGCTTTTTTTGCTGCGACCAAATGAACTAACTCCTCGGTGGGTGTCTCTGCGGTCCCTCAGGAGGCTCATAAGTCACATCTCTACTAATTCACGGCACTACTATTTCACTCATTGCACTACAACTACACACACTGCACCTACAAATTCGCTTAGATAATTACTGACTTTAGTCGTATTGGACTACTAGATGTCCCTGCGCCGCTATATAATATCGTCGTGTGAGCACCAAGTGAGCATAAAGTATCTATATATTTTTTTTCATTTCGGGGGGGGGGGGGGTATCAATCCCCCTTGATCCCTCCCCTGGCTACGGCCTTGGTCTCGAGTGAGCATATCTTCTGAATTAGCGCCCCACCACAGACCTAATATCTTTAAAAATGGAGACGCCTCCGCCCGATACTGGTCGTGGCCCTCTGATTCGGAGGATTTTTTCTCATTGATGATTAACCCGCCTGATTGATATCTTTGAATAGTCTCTTTTGCAGTCACCAGCTGCTCGTCTGAATTTACAAAAATGCTGATGTCATCAGCATATAATAGCTGTATGACGAAAACCTCCACGCGTGTTCGCTGCGTACGACCGGTTCCGTCGCAATGGCGAATAACAGCTTAGACAGCGGACAACCTTGTCTCACGGAATTTCTAATTTCAACGGCGGTGGTGAGGGCATTGTTGATTTTAATCCTGGCATTCGCGTTTGAATAAAGAGTGCTAATGAAGCCAATGAATTTGTTGGGGAAGAGCATGCGTTTCATTATCTCCACAATATATCGAACGCGAACAAAATCAAAGGCCTTCCTGAGGTCTACAGCGAGTGTGGAGCAAGGGTCTTTTTTTCATTTCGGATGCGCACATAATTATATCTCGGATGAGTAAGGTGGCATCTATTATGTTTCGTTGCCTTGAGATTGCAAATGTAGCGGGGACAAACAAGGTCCGTAACCTCGATCATGCGGTTTTTAAGCATATGCGCCAATATTTTATTCGCTGTTGAGGAGTGCTGTCGTCCTGTAGTCGAGGAATGATTTTGGGCGACTTCGGGAGGAGGCTAATAAGGACGCATCTTTGGCTACGACTCGGAGTTCCGTCAGTCAATGACTGGACGAGAACATTTTTTAATGTTTTCCCAAGTATATTCCAAAAGGTGACATAGAATTCAAACGGTAATCCGTCCATACCTGGCGCTTTTCCTTTTCGTAGCGATTTTATTACGTCATCGAGCTCCCCATCAGTGATGCCGCCGGTGAGTGTATCTTGCGCTTCCAGAGGGAGGGTTGGAAGATTGGGGGGCATGTCGGCCTCACTCCAAGGGGCGTAGCCCTGGAAGGTGTTCGAGAGGTGTGCGGTGTCTTCCTGGCCATCTTTGTTGTTTGCGAGGCGAGGCGAGAGTGTCTTGGTTTGTTGTAATCTTACAGTGCGTTGGAGGTCAGCAAGGCCCGATGTATCAGGGTTTAATTCCTGCTGCCAAGCACCGTGAACCATATTTTCTTAGTTCTAAATTAAACATTGCAGTTTTCAATGAGGGAGCGAGTTTTTGAAAAGTAGCATGTCTTTCTGGTGCTTGCATAAGGTCATTCAATGCACTTCTATAGAAATAGAGTTACTGTGAAATGTATTTGTTTCGACCTTTTTCTCTGTAGTTTCTTCATATAACTCGATATTTTACACGGAAAAAAAAGTTTAGTTAGAACTATCGAATTCTGATGAAATTTATCAAACTTTTGGGTTCATATGGCACATTGAAAAATTCAGTAATTATTGCCAAACCAGTTTGATAAATTCTATCAAACTAATTTGGTAATTGTTACCGAAATGGCTACAGCAGTTCGATAAAAACTATCAAAATCGAAAGGGTAATAAAATCGACGTAGCGTGCACATGTGAACGATTTTCAACCCAGAAAACACTATTATGATTGAAAATAATAAAATTAGGAGTTTGGCGTAAGTTTCTGCAAAAAAAACACAAAGAAAAGTGGAAAAATAACAAGCCTGCATGAAGCATTGAACGTGGGCCCTCCGCGTGGTAGCAACGGACTCTAAAAACTAGTCTAAATCGGTTGTCATAATAATAGCTAACTTAAACGCTCTAATATATTATTATTGTAAGTATTTAACCTTTGTTTTGAAATGTGAATAAGGTGTGACTACAGTTTCCCTTTGTATGCTTAAGAGGAATACTTGATGCACACAATTGCATTACGTAGTTACTCCATATGAATATCTAGTGCAGATGCGCAAGAAAACTTTATTTGCAGGCTTATTACATCGACATAGAGATGTCTTTAACGTGCTGGGTGATATCCTTAGCATGGATTGGGTCTAGTATCACGGCTTTTATCACATGTTATTAAACATGATCGCGAATGATTATACCTCAGGAATACCTCTAATTAAAGTTTTAATGTGTCGAAATACACAAACATCTCCTTACAGCTTTAATATCTATGATAATATGCGATTCAATCAATGTCTTTGATGCACCAGCTAACGGGTAGTATTGCAATTTAAAGCAGGAAAAAAACAGAAAAATGAACGTAAACAAAATTAAAACGTTATCGCCATCACATATTTAAATATTGAAAACAAAATCATTTCTACCAACTTATCTTTTATGTAAGGCCTGTTTAAGAATCTTTCAACAGCAAATGTGTATTGGTATAAACATAAGAGGAACGATAAACCGTTCGATAGATTACGAAACACTTGGTAAATTCTATCAAACTAAATTTGCATAGCAATGTAGAGTTTGATAATTTTTACCGAACAAGCAATCACCTTCGTAAAATTAATCATAACTTCGATAAAAGTTATCAAACTCAGAATCGTATTGAATTAATTCGGTTATATTTACGAAACCCTTCCGTACAATTGACCAAATTATGCAATACCAAAATGTTTGATGAAATATATCAAGAGCTCACGCTAGCGTTTGGTAAAATAAATCAAGTGCTTAATAATTTGCATCAAAGTTTAAGTATATTTAACAAAAATAATCCCTATCACACCAGTTCGATAGTTTTAATCAAATCTTTTTTTTCCGTGTAGGTTTGAAGACTTTGTCCCACCAATTATTGAAGTCTGCCATGGGGCGAATGGAGAATATATATTGGGCCAACGATTCGATCTCTTACGGCAAATATATTTGTCAATGTATTAAATTCAAAAAAATGCTATTGTCAAATTACACATTTATTAGTTATAAGTTACTCCTCACACAAACAGAACACTACCCCCACAACATAAACAATTGCGAACAAAACCAATCTAATGTAATCTGGCTGGTTAGGGTGAACTGGTTCAACGGGAACGCGCCTGCGGCGCATCAATTAATGACTATTCGATCTATAATGGCAAATCGAATGTTTTCTTCCTCAAGGATGCCTACATCCATTCTCCAATATGGAGAGGGGGGTTGCCGGACAGTGTAAGTTGTGTCAGCGAGGTTAAGGTCGAGCACGAGAGCGCAGTGATCTGAAGTGCTTACAGTTTGGATGGAAGTGAAGAGGGGTTTGATGGAAGGGGAGAAATAGTCCATTCGAGTGCGAGACTTGCGCCCTGCTCTCGCGAAAGGGGCGGGCGTCGGGAAGAAGGGAGGCGTCGCGTCGGAGGCACGCGTGCTTTGGAGCGGTTCGACCGGGAGGTGATTTTGTCGCGGTTGGTGTGCGAGTCCTCGCGTCCGTATATCGAATTGAAATCTGCCCCCTTTACAGCCTTCCCAGCGAACGCGGTTAAGTATGACAGTAGATCGTCTTCGAAACAACGGTCACGTGCATGTCTATTTCCTTCCCCGGATGGGGTATAAAAATTGATAAAATGGACTTCGGCGGCAACGATTGATAAAATACGTCCTGGGGGGTGACGCTTAATGTGGTGACAGGAGATGACATCGCGGAGACAAGTGTGACAACACCTAGGTTAGTCCCTAGGTTATTAGAAAATATCTGAAAATTTGGGTTCGGCCAGATAAAATCAAAAGTCGTCTCCTGTAGCAGAACAATATCAGGCTCCAAGTTCTGGACAAAGGACGAGAGGAGTTTCACTTTAATCGGGTTTGAGACCCTGGCAATGTTTAACGTTAGACAGCGCATGGTGGGAGTGAGGCGGGTTGCCACTTACCCTCTTTGTTTTCTTCACTTGTGCCGACGGCCTGCTCCCATTCGCCCGTTTCCGGGTCGCCTCGGGCTCTTCCGCGCCGATGTCTAAACTGCGCCACGTCCAAGGCCTCCTCATCCGCACTCTCACTCCGTCTCGGAGACAGGGGTGAAGAAACGGCTTCGGGTGACGCTTGGTCTCAACTTGGGTGGGCCGAACAGGGAGGAGTCAGAGTTTGCATTAGTGGACATGTTTCCAGGAATAAGGAATAGGAGGTCGAAGGGATGTTGATTTCCAAGTCCTCAGGTGTGGGTATCGATGTCCTTTGATGCAGAAGGCTGGCTAGCGTCCTTCTCCTCCATTGTCCGGAAGAGGTCCTCGCTGTTGATTGTGGCTTGGGTGGGTTCCGAATTACGCAATTACATTACCATTTTCCCTCATAGCGTATCCTTCCCGTTTGCGTTGCATGGCAGGGGCAGGGGTGCAGTCGACTGCGCCGGGAGGGGGTGCCGAAGTGTGGGAGGGGGCCAAAGCGGCAGGAGGGGGTCTCGGAGGGGGGGGGGGGACGTCCAACAATGCCTCACGCGCTCGCCGCTTCCGATCTGGGTCGGACTGTCTGCTCCAATGGGCCTCGCGGGTAAGGCTGGAAAATCGTCTATCGGACGGTGCGGTCCCAAGTGCGATACCTCTGCCCCTGCGTGCTGCCCCTTCCAAAGACCGAGCGGATTACGAGGGCCATCGCCTCCTATGCGTAACTGGTGCTCCTCTCGTGCTCCACTTGCGCACGCACGCACGCTCCTGTCCCTCGTGTATTACGTTGTGCGCACGCCTTAATAAAAGAAGGTATGCCGGTTTCTTTCACCATGCGGGCTAATCTCGTATCTGTGTAGAACCTTTGCAGGCGGTCGCTTCCCCGTGTACTCTCCAACATTTTTTTTAACCTTTCCGAAGCTGGATAATTACTTCGATATCTCCTCCATTCCAATCTCGAAGGGGAGACCAAAGATCTTCACTCGGACAGGTGTTCTCGATGGAGCACTCACTTTATTCTCTCGTTTCCTCTTGAAGGAAAAGGGTACACGCCTCGCTCCATCTCCCATGATTATCTACACTCTTTCCTCTGTAAATAATTTCCCAAAAACCATTCTTCTGTTAAAACCAAATCGGATTCCGTAGATATCTTCATCCACGAAGCCCAGCGTTTCCGTTAAGAAATTGTAGACCTCCAGTGGTAAGGGAAAATCTTCTTTTTCATGAGAAGGCGATTGCTTCGTCGTTCAGGCCCGTATGATAGGGGCAGAGCGGGGGGGGGGGGGCGAAGCCGAAGCGGTGTCGGCCAACGAGGTCTCGCTCGCCGGTCGAGTGTTCCCGTCAACCGCGTGCTCGGTGCAAACACGTCCGACTACGAAGGCTACCGAGGCGTCATTGGCCGGTATAGTCCCCGATGACGCCTAGGTAGCATGGCCAGCTTAAATACTCGCCCGAAAATCGAAAGATATTGGTTCGAGTCCAGGTCAAGGCGAACGATTTCTTTCTCTGGGGATTTTTCGCACAATTTATGCATTGCAGTTGACGCCGTATAAGTAATCATCGTGGCGGTACACTCAAATCTTCCTGCTCTTCTTTTTCTGGAGCGGGAGACAAAGATTGGCATCCGAGTCTGAGAGAAATATACCAGTGGCATTGAGCACAAAACTTCCCCCAATTTGAGCATCATTATTGCCGTCCGATTTTCAAGTGTTTAACTATAATTTTTAGCCAAATTCTACTTATTTTCCATAAGTCATTTATGCAGGATTTAGCTGTCATGTAGAACTTTCAAATCCTATAAATCAGGTTGATCATTAGCTAATTAAATATTATCACAAGCTCGTTATCTTTAAAAAATTTCTTAAATTCTATTTAATACATTAAGTTAGGTTGTCTCTGGCAATTATCAACCCCTTCACATTCAAGCTGTTAATACACAATTCTAGTGAAGGAAAAGGCAAATATGAAAAGGTTAGCTGGCGGAACAGCGGAGTGGAGGCCTGCAAATCCCACCTACCTACGAATTGTTTACTTATGATGATGATGAATACATAATGTGGACGCGGTTGGTCAAATAGCGGTCCGTAGAAATGGAGAGGTCAGCAAACAATAAGAATACGGAAAACTTTGTTGAATGAAGGTGTAATTTTAAGTGAGTGTAAGGGAATCTGTAAATTTTAAAACAGCAGAAGTCTATTAAGTAAATAATTTGAGACAAACTATGCATCTTAAAGGCTGCGAAATGCATCACTTCGAACTTTTACCGTGAATTGATAAGTTGCCCGATGCAATATTCATTGAAAGAAAAAACTGAGTAAGAGCTCAAGTGGTTGGCCCAATTACCTGCCTCTCAAACCACCACTTGATATTCTCTCGTGAGTGTTCTTCGTATATCCACCCTTCATTATGCATCCCATTTAATATTTGATCAACTGAATGAGAATTACCCCCGTGAACAACGTGAATTATCCCCCAGTTATCTCCCTTCCAACATTCCCTGTCATTTCCACCACATATTCCACACCTCAAATTATTTGCCTCCCTCGTTCCTTTCACTCCTCCATCCTTGTTTTTAATGATAGACTTTGTGAGTACGTCTCAATTAAGAGGCAGAGATCGAGTTAGAATATCTGTTCCTCGACATTAAATCCCATTTCAACGAGAAAAACGACGTGGATTTTGGATGTGGCTGACGTCTCCGTTCCTAAGTTGAATATTTTACCTAATATTTGGTAGCGGGCCGATGACTCGGTTTTCGTCAGTAAATACTCGCAAAGCATACCCATGAATTCCAAAATGACAGTTTTTCACCCGCGTGGAGACATAAACATATCACCAGATCGATCTTTGGCTTGTGCCAAAGTTTTCCATGTTCTTATTATTTGCTCTCTGTTTCTGCGGACGGCTGTTTCACTGATGGAGGTAAATCCCAATCGCAGCTCGTGAGATATCCCGACAACACTTGACGCATCCACTGCGCATCCTAATTGACCAATGGGCCAAAATTCCTCTCCACATATTCCTAACACAAACCAAGTCATACCATATACCAATGCAAATACCCGATACCAATTCGAAACCAATCTATCGGCGTCAAAAAACCACGAAGCTTCGATGAGAATTTTCGAAACTGTAGGGCATCGGCGCGTCATGTTCACGTTTAACATTTTACATTATTGATAGTGACCTTTATTTTGGTAGCTTATGCCATTGTCAAGATAATCACTTATCAAAGTAAATATTGTAATATTTTTTGATCTGCTGATGATGAAGAATGAACTGTACAAAGTTAAATGCATTTTTCTTAAAAAAATTCAGGAAAGCTGTTTCAACTCTAATCCTCTTTAAACTTTAATGAAAACTTGCCTTAACATCGTCTTAATATATAATGATGGTTTCGATGCGAAAGATTAAAACAAAAAGATAGTAAGATTGGGTAATTAATTGTGGAATTTCCACAAGAAGGCAAATGCGTCATTAATTACTTAAGTAAGCACTCCTTATATGATCATAGAACATCATGTTTCGAAAAACTGTTCTTCTTACACTCCAGAACATTTTAAATTGACATTTATGCCTTACAACTGTGTCAATAGCATGACCCCATTTTTCTCAAGAGTGTTCTATAGCAAAAAATTAACTTCGTTCAAATTATTTCAAGAGCGAAAGTAAACAATTATTTTCATTAATTCATGAATTAATAATGTATAAATAATAACACTGCATTCTGGTGCTTTTAAATAGTTTCCTAATTCTATTTAATAAAGCAAAACCATAAAAATAACTTAAAATAATGTCGATAAAACTTTTAAGAAAATCATTTTTGTTAGACGACTCCTTATTCGCAGCCATTGATTGATATGCAAAAAATGGCTCTAAGGGGATTTTAACAATGAGGTTTTCTTACCCTCAACTTTGAAACTACTAACATATTACGCTGCAAGCAAGAGGTGTTTGGCAGCGGATGACCCATTAGAGGATTAGAATTTACTTCAATGAAAGTGCGCTAATATATGACACATACGGCACATGATAGCGTACACTTCATAAGTAGGATATCGACTAATCCATACGTATATTTGTCTATATCAAATTCATGAAGGCGATCTGCCTATGAAGCTAGAAGAGGAAAAATGTGCTGTTAAAATACCAGGAAAGTTCAGAAAAATAAATTAAAAGATACCAAAGTTAGTAAGCTACACCTAAAGTCAACTTACCTATTTCTAGGTGCTAACGCTGTTGTTATTGACTCTTATGGACCACAGAAAAAAAGTATATTCAAATCTATCTGATCTACAGTCTACCTCTCTTATTTAATTTTTAAGAACTGATCTACCGTAGGTTGTTGACATTTCTATGATATACTTAGTTAACTTCGTCGGAAAATAAAATACTCTTGAGTTTACATAATAAATCTGTATCGTCTAGTTTGTATCTGCGGTCCGATAGTAATTCCAATCCGAGTTTTTCTAATAGGTCAGCGACACCAACAAAACCATCGTTACGATTTTTCACGTACCTATCAGCTCTTCTCTGCACGCGTACTAACTCTGTTTTTAAGCCTATTTCATGAGGATCCCAAACACTGGCAGTGTATTCTAAATGGGGTCGAACGAGGGAGAAATAGTTAATTCCCTCACTTTGTCGTCGCATTTTCCTAATATTCTTTTAGCAAAACCCATTCTACGATTAGCTTAACCCGCTATTTTCTTAATATGTTTATGCCACGATATGTCATTGTTGAGTCAAACTTTTAGATATTTTACGTATTCTACAGTTTCTAATTGGGTATATATCTATCTTTTGGGGAATTATTTTTTTCCAGAAATTCAGTACTACGCTTTTTTTTTCAAATTTAATTCAAACTGCCATGCATCGCACCTCGCTTGATAGCAGCAAGGTCGTTCGTTAGTTTATCCCTATCTTTACTGAAACGGATTTCTCTGTAAACTACAGCGTCGTCGGCAAATAATGGTAGTTTACTATGTACTATTTCACAAGTATCGTTGGTATAAAGTAGGAATAGGAGTGGGCCTATGGCACTACACTGAGGGACGCCAGAAGTACTCTAACCTCGCTGGAGACTGCGCCGTCTAGTACTACTACTCAAAAAGCTCAAAAGTTCTCTGATCCAGAAATGGCACCATCGTCTTGGCCGTAAGATTTTGGCTATAATAATAACATTGTGAGAACACGATCTTGAAGTAGGAATCCGATGAATTGGCTATATCGGAACTGTTTGTGAACACATCTCCATTATCGTTTCACATCGAGCAAACGGAATCTATTTTACCTTGAACTTATTTTACATGAGACCAAAATGCTTTTGCGTTATACCTGAACTGCTGAACAAGTGTTTTCCCTTTAAAATTATTGAATCCATTCCTGAACACTTTCTACGTGGCGGCTTTAAACAAATTATATATTTTTACTAAACTCGCGATCATAAGTGGATAAATCAGTAATTACGTTTTTTTCATTTTACAATGGCAGTTTCGCCTTAATAATTTTCCCACGTCTGTCTCATAAAATCTCGGTTCACTACCTTCTTTTTCTATTTTACTAGGGATATAACTTTTTCTATCAGGAATGCAAATTTTACCTGGGATTCCTGAAGTCACAGGCGAAAGAAATTATTTCCAAGTACCCGCTCCAATTAACTTTATTACTGGTTCTTGAAATACGGGGAAATGATTTTCCAGATGACTCACAAGCCCATCAAAATCATCTCTTTTAAAAATATAAACTTTCCATTCTTGTCAATAACTTCAGTGGTATTTAATGAAAACTTAGCTGATACACCCTATGGTTACAGATTCCTTCGAAATTTGTAAAAAAATAAAGAATATTTCCTCCTCTTTGGTAAGGTCTAATTGAAGCAAAGAATTTAATGAACGAAACGAGCATTTACGCCCCACAATTGACTTTTCTTTATACCGGGAATGAAGACACACGTCTTCTAATCTATAGAAGCTAAGTACGTTGAAATCTCCACCTATTATCAAATTTATTTCTGGATGTTTGGATGGTATGCTGATTATCTACGTTTCAGATTGATGCTATATCTCAGTTCGGTGGTCCTTGCAAACAGATATAGTTTTCGATGCGGCAACACCACAGTTTCAACGCTGGTCTCAGGTACGGTTTCCGCTTGGCTGACGATTGAATTCTTTCCATTCTACTTCTATACCGCGCCTCCAGGTATGTTAACTCTACAAACGTTGAACGATTTTGGGAAGATTTCTTTGTCATCTGTTAGCCAACTTTCTGTTCCTATGGTGATGTTACATTTCGTACTATGAATTAAATGGTGGATTTTAGGAATCCCGTTTCTTAAACTACGGCACAGCCATGGCCATTACTTCAGCGCTCTCAGTATTGGTCTTATTCTGATTCGCTATTATCGATTATTAGGCCATGTCCTAGAACTGCAGAGGTTTTCGTCTCATTACTTATATTACTTAAATCTACTGATTTCTAGTATTCACTTTATTTCCCACTAACTGACCAACTCACTTCCATGTATTTATGATAATGTGGAAAAGAAAAAGAACTATTAAAAAATTATATTTCCAGCGTAACAATAACTGTCAATAATATTTATTGATTTCTCGTTTCAGGTATGTCATATGAGCTATTTGCATTTGGAACGATGCTCACTCTATCTTATCCTGCATGGCACATAGTGATTTTAACATCATGGCAAGACATGGAATACATGTAAGTACATGCGTAATTAATCCAAAATGAAATTGACCAGCATCTTATACGAATGGATTCAACTGGTCATTCCCATGGCAGAAGAGTTTCTATTGCTACATTCTCGTAGGACGCGGAGTGCGCCAGTTACAAAGTGCCTTTTTGGTAACTGAAAAGTTCTCGAGAGAGGAAGATTACCCAACTGTCGACTTACCTCTTTCTTGACAACAACATTCCCATGTGACGCAGAGTGCGCCGGTTAAGATGTGTCTCGAAATTGAAACGAAATTCTAAAATACTTAGTGAGCCATTGTGCCAGCGAGTATCGTTGCAGAATACAACATTACCGATTATCGCTGAACACCTTGTGTACGATGTGTCTAGTTGCTATAACTATAACTAACTCCTCCATTAACTAAGTGCTCCATTGCCGATATGTCTACAACTGCATTCGGAAGTGACGTAGATTGCCTCGATACCCACGTGCCTCGCTCTTTTACTAGATCATTTCCAAGTGACTGCAAAGTCGATTTGTCTCATTGTTTTCGACTACATTTTTCGTGGTATATCACAGGCAACATCGTCTCGTAGTTTACCATTATATTCTCAAGTGCCGCAGAGTGACTCAGTGTTGACTTATGTCATTGCCTACCACGTCATTTTCTAGGGACTGCATAAGTAGTGTCGCATAAGTATCTCGCTGTGTATTCTCACGTGAAGGGGTTTGTCCTCCTTGGTCACTGCCGCGCCCTACTGTCACTTTATGAGACAGCGCCTCACGTTGGGCCCAAATGAACTACGCTGAATATATTTCACGATGCGTAAGTTAATATTCAACAAGAATGTCCATCAAAACGAGCCACAAATCATGCATTCAATGATTAAAAATATTTCGCAATTACCGAACATTTATTTAAATATGTTGATTCATGTTGATCCTCATGAAATTTTGATACAATAATGGGTTCCTACATCAACATAAAAATGTATCAAGCGATTCAATAATTTCGCATGGATATTCCCGATATGTAAACATGAAAGTATTCAATTGTAATACAGTTACTAAAACTCCATAGATATAAATAAATTTAGCCATCGCTCGCAATTGTGACGTGCTTATCTGCGTCGCACTATGCTGTTTAAAATTTTGAATGAAGATTGGTTACCCCGAATATATATTCGCTTAACTCGTGTTACTCTAAAGTATTCCTGAGACAAAGCCCTCGACTTACTTAACTCGCGTTGGCTACTCGCCTCACTGCGGACAACCACGAGTGTTGGGGGGGGGGGGGGGGACCCGGACCCAATTCTCACTTTCGACGCACATTCATCAATTACTTCATCGGAGACCACCTCCTCATCGCTAGAGGCATCCGGTGACACGCGAGTGGTCCCTCAATGGGTGCTACAGTCTGACAAAGAGATTTGACGAAGGAAGGAAGAGTTTTTATTGGACTGCACCTTTATAAAATGCAAAATCTCTCGAAATTCTGTCGGATGGAAGCCGTGGAGAGGAAAAAAGAAAACGCAATATAAGCAAAGAATAATGGATTAACACAATAAATGAGTGTTTTCTTTAAAAGAGTGTGTGAGATAAATTCCGCATTCAATTTTGTTTTCTTTTCTCATCCATTTCGATAGTGATTTCCGAGAAAGTTTGCGGGAAGTGAAATGCCGTTGAGCGGTGGTTAGAGCGTAGCGCAGATATATAAAAGCCGGAACCAAGGGGACTGTGTATATAGTGATGGGTCGGTCATGAACGATCGAATCATGTGACCAGGGTCATCTCTGAGATTGATCGGTGAACGGGATCATTCAGACGACCGATAGGGTCATCTCCTCACGTCGGTCGTTCATGATCATGGACGTTCTCCATCAGTCGCGATAGTCGGTCGTTCATGATTGTTTCGTTTACCGGGCGGGTCATTTCCAGACGCAGGTCATTCATGATCGTGGTCGTTCTCCGTCAATCACCAGCTATTTGGTCATTCGTGATTGTTCGCTGCATAGGTCATTCTCAAACACCGTCCAATCGCTATCATTCTTCGAAGATGTCGCGGTTGATGATCGTCACTCGCGACCTGAATTGGCCATTTTTTGACTGCTCTTTCACTCGTGGTGATGAATGGAATGAATGTTATTGCAATCACTTTTAGGGTTAATGTTCATAATAATTGAAATTTTTTCTGAAATCGACATTTCGAGGTACCTATGGCGTACATATCTAAAGTGATATGCCGAAAATCTTGAGAGAGCCCAATTTCCTTTCAATCAGGTCCATTATTTCTTATGACTTTCCATATAAAAATATTGATCATGAACCCATGAATGACTGGAAATTATTGTTTTTATGATTCTGTATCTTAAAAAATAATAAAAGGAGTACAATAAACAACATTTCAGGCACATTCTGTATTTATAATTGTTTTGGAAGTAATTGAGATAAAAATTAACTAGTTTCTGGTTTTAACAAATGAAAAAACTTTACAGGTTAATAATTAGTACTTAATATTAATTATTAACCTGTTAATTATTTATTTATTAATATTAAAATAATTACGAATTTAACTACAGCAAAAATTATAGGATAGTAACAATGCATGTAAATACACAAAGTTACAGAAAATAATCTTACTCTCCAGATTAAGAATTTTACTCATTCACTTAATGGGCAGCGCAGCCACTTGATGCAGTTCTTTTAGTATTTATAATACGTTCAATTTATTTTTAACGAGCAACATAGATATTGCTCTTAAGAAGGGAGCGATCAGCGGGTCATGGCTGACAACAGGGTAGTAATTGTCTCCTCGGTCGTGATTGTCTACGCGGTCGTGAATGCCGTCCACTTCCCACAATCATGGCCCGTTCATTCATGACCTGCCGATCACGACAGAGTCACCCAAATGAATGGTGACCGTGATTGGGATCACGAGAATGACCGACTAAGCCCATCACTACGGTTATAAAGGCGGCAAACCAAATTCCATTCCCACGGAAGGACAATTTCCACTGTTGCCACATCGATCGCATTTTAATCCGTTTTCAAAAATGTCAGCGGCGCTGCTCAGAGTAAGGATGGGGGAGAGTGAGCTTTGGCTAATTCGCATGTAGTCAAGATCCCGCATACACAGCATATACATCCCACACTTCCCACAATTCTTCCCACAAGGGATTCCCGCACTTCTTCCCACGATCACGTGGTAACCATGTTGACTACAAGAATCTGCTACTGCGCAGCCTGAAAGCGCCCTCTACCCCAATCCTTACTCTGAGCGGCGCTGTGATGAGTGCAATGCGATCCGCTTTTTTTCCTTTTTTTATTTCGCACCACATACAATGTTTGCAATGGGGAACTTGCATGAATTTTTTTATTTCACAGGCGGACAGAAAATTATTTTCTGAATACAACAAAGAAAACCGCATGTATATCTGAGTTTTCCTTCGCGAGATATTTAATGATAAATATAACGAATTTTAAAGCGCGGGAAAAACTCCCTCACCCCCCAAGCCACTGCCGACGAAGCCTCGATGACGTCAAAGGTGCCTAAACATCACGCGAAGCTATTGTTGTGATTGTTTGTAATAGTTGCCAGCAGTTGTGAGAGCTTCGTTTGTTAGACGTGTTGATTATTTTATATTTAAAGATAAATATCCGACGATAGAGGCTTGGAAGCCCTCATATTTTGCATTATTTATAATATTAATATCTGAGTAAGGGCATAAAACATAAAACTGGAGCAGTTGAACCAAAATATTTATAATACCTAAATAACATCGTTGTAGGAGTCTGAGCCACGGCCATTGGAAGGGGGATACGTTCATTGTAAATTTATGTTATCGACGGCATATCGTTCATTTAAGTATGTAATTAGAACGATTTTGATTTTTACTGATGTCCGCTTAGCTTTTATACACAATAAATTCATCCGTTTATTCGTAGGTACCGGTGAATTCGTCGTTTAGGACTGTCTGTGCTTGTATTATGGGGTGAGTTCCAGTCAATGCAACTTTTGCTCGCTGATTGGAGACATCTAGGAATATTTTTGTGCCAAAATAGTGTTATTTTCAACGTGACATCTCCCGTTAAGCTACTAATAATCACAGTGCCAGTGGTTGTAATGCACAAAGTTTGACAAGGTTGAAAAATATCGGCTAAGAGTTATCAGTGTTCCATCGTGATTGAATTGTAAAAAGTGCTATTACGCTATCGATAAATGTCTAACAGTAGTGTAAAAATTGTGTGGCGTGCTAATCTCCGTTGTTCACCGTAGATATGACATTTCACGATCACGCTATTGAAATAAAAACTGAGGGTTAAGTTTGTTATTCCATTATTTCAACGAATAGTAGTGAGAAAAGTCACCGGTGTCACTTGTGTGGGCTAATTTAAGGGTTTAAATCAGTGAATAAATAGTTGTTTTCATCATAACGAGTTCTGTTATTGTAAGTTGTACATGATGAATATAAGAATGTGACAGTGACTTCCAGTTTTTGATAAGAGTTTGCCTATTTCCCACTATATTTTTATGGTATAAGCTAGTATATTGTTTATGGATTTACCTATATTATTGAAATAGGTTGTAGCTTGTGTGTGTGTTGGCAGCGGAACCGATTCGCGATCTCACATGTGGATTGTGTGCAGACTGTTTTGCTGTGAATTCGTACCGTAGGACGGATAGGACTACCTTCTCCACTAATTCGGCGTTGCCAAATTCAACAGCACAGCTTAATATCGCTATCCTCCAGTATTAAAAGTTTCTTTTACATCTCGATTTGCTGCCGACGTATAGCAATAATTTGTCATAGCAAATTCCATGAGGGTCGTGGCATCAATTTTTGGTGTCCTAAAAAAAGGCTGGTGTCCTAACACCCCATGCCACACGCCTTTTAGGCGGCTTGCGGGGTATTATGTAGATGTAGATGAATTTCAGGTGTACTATTCGAACGAGTGGCAACGTTATCATCCATTTTTCTGATAACTAAAGCATACGAAGTGAAGCGCTTGTACTTCATCATCCCGATGTCGCATTATTAATATCCCAAGTAATAATCGTGGCACAATAGCAATAGGAAAACTTGCCCAAGAATAACAGAACAAAATAAAGTGACGATGAGCGGCTAAATACTCCCTCAAAACAACTTTTACACCATGCGCTCAGCGTATTTCCCTACTCCCCACGGTTGTTTAGGCACCTATGACGTCACGCATGGCCTCGGCAACGCTCGGGTGTCTTCGCGCAGTGGTCGGCTTAGAGAAATTTTTCACGATTTTAAATGCAATTTTTTTATTTCTTTTGATGTTGAATGGAGAAACTGAGGGTATTTTTGCGAGCTAATGTATCCATTTGACTTATTCAAAATAGTTTTTAGAGCAATCTACGACCCATGCAAGTTCCTCATTGCGAGGAATAGCATTTAGCTTTCATGAATTTCATATATCGCACCATCATGTCTATAAATTTCGGTTAATACCTCATTCCTATGCCTCGTTTCTCCGTGAAACTCGGATCAATTTGTCCTTCAGCGACGCGAGTGGCGACTTTTGTAAACAGAATTTAATGCGGGGTGGGTGTCTTTTACCACACTTAGAGTCCGACTTGAGGCTGATTCTCCTCTTTTGTAATATTCGTGGCCGGAACTTCCGAATTTCGACTGTCGTCTGCTTGAAATACATGGGCTCGTTTTTGTGTATGTCCGTATGGGTACGCCATGAAATTGATATTTTTTACGTTTTTGAGTCGCTAGTTCGCTATCTTAGTACCGAAAATTTCTATGAAATAAATTATCATAAGCATCAAGCAATCACCAACGGTGGCTAATAAAGTGTTTTATAACCAAATCAATTATCTAATAATGTAGCTTAGAGTTTAAAGAAATATGTCGCATTGGTACGTTTCTTAAACCCAGTGAATTAAATTAAAGAATGAAGGAAACTTCACTAATCCCAGAAACTCTAATTTTCACCAACTTAACCACAAAAATCCCTGAAATGTGGTGAGTCGTAACGTAAACAACGCGATCTCCATCGCCAGAAATTTCATGCGATAGGGCCTTCTTTCTAGGTGACTATGGTATCACCCGCGAAAGAAAATAGTCCCCGACCGGATACGAATCATGTACGAAGGGTACATTAGTATCCAGATACGAACTGAACACCAGCGTGTTATATGTTAATTCACGAGTTTTTAGCAAATTAGGGCGTATGTGATACAATTTCATCGATGCATATGAATTTGACAGTCCTGTTGTATCATTTTAGTATATTTCTTTCGTCATTAAAGGGAATAAAGAAACAAAACCCTTTCAGTTACTTCCTAAGCGCGATTTCTTGTATCTTGATGGCCCACCGATCCATATGCGTTAAATTCCTGTGCCGTCTGGGATCTGTTAAAGCAGTGAGTTTTATATGCCAAAGAGCATTAAGGGCATTAGTACTTCACTCTGAACAACAGGAAGTCCTCTTAGAAAACAGAGGGAATCAGTTTCTTTCGTTTTCCGAAGGAGAAGACGAGGAGAGAATAGCTAGCAATTATAATTACGGCTATGTTTTCGTCAAAATAAAAGTATTTTTGTCGCTGAATGTGTTCTTTTAGGGCAAGGAAAGAATTCGTTTCAACCCGGAGGAAAGTCTACCAATTCTGCCGCAAAATTTTAAAATTTGCTGCAACCATTTCAAAGACGTCATGTCCCTCAAGGAGATGAAAAATGGGTTGCTCATTCACGCCACCTTGGTTGACGATCCGAAATCCATCACCGATGCTTGTGTTCACACTTACGGCTTACTCTTGTTTGTGGTCACACGCGTCTTCAATTATGTTTAGCCTCTCACAAATGTCCTTAGCAGAATACGCGTTACTCTTGCTTGCTCCTTGACTCCATTACTACATTTATTAGTGGTATTTAAATGTCCGGGTACCTTAATTTGATAGACATCGGAAACTTAGTTCAACCTTTAGCTCTATTGTTTCCAGCATACTAATCAATTATGGAAGTGTACCCCAGAATTAATGGTTAGCAATAACTCTTATTAATTTTTTACTGACATTTTACAGAATGGTAATTTCTTTCTGCTATCTATTTTAGCTGTTGTACTGAGGGTGATATTTTTCGAAACAGGGGTTGGAATAACAATATTTTTGAGAAATTTTAACCTACAATGTTATGCACTTCTTCCCTTAGTTAGGAGTTACTAGTACTGTTACATTTAAAAAAGAAAATGACTCTTTTGATTGCGTTCATTAGACTAGAGATGAAACAATAGGCCGTCTTAAAATACGAAAATAAAGAGGAGGGAGCCTGGACACAGGATTGGGGCAATTTTTCCCTTTTAAACAACACTTTGCGAGAAAACAAAAACGAGCACAGTTTATTAATTCAAAATTATCTTCTTGAATGTACACACAGCACTGCACTAAGAAACTTCCTCTTGGCCAAATGAATGCAGAGTACGCATAGTTAACTACTTGAAAACCGTGTGTGAACTCATTTCACTCCGTTTTTCCCGAGATTTTTGCCGTTATTAGAAGATAAAAGCCATGATCCACTAATGCTGATTCCGCAAGGGACGAATTTGAGATCAAAAAAGGCATTGAAGCAAACAAAAGACGTCACGGACCATCTCCTTGAGCTTAAGAGTCGTCTGTGGTAAACACACCAAACGCTAACGGGTCTTACTAGGTCCAATGCGGACATGGTACTGATATACTAGCATGCGCATACAAACGATCACGATAGTAAAAGAAGACAACTCTGAGCCGCAAATGAAAGCTGAAGGATCTCCAAACTCACATGAGCTCTCCGCAGTGCACTGGAATGCCCGGCTGGGTCAATTTGACCCAAAAGAGAATGTTTATGTTGATTATTTTGAAACGAAGAAAAATGTAGACTCATATTTCAATGACTTTTAATTATTTACTTTGGTTTACCACAGTGCAAAGGTTAGGTCTGATATTATTGTTTTTTTCTTTCTCATCACTTGTATGCTCGGATGGGTCATTTTGGCCCAGACTACCACATCCATTTGAAGCCTATCTACTTTTCCTTTGTATTCAATGTAACGGTGTGATTTATACTGATTTAATGTCAAAATGTTATTGTAATTTATTCTTAACCTAATACCATTGAAATTCATTATACCTCCATACCCATCAAAGGAAAAGTGATAGGTATTCACAAATTTGTGGAAGCAAGTTTCCTATAACACCATAGAAATTGTTGCACAACTACAATTTTAATTTTTTTTTCGTCCAATTAAATTTTCTACTACCCACCCAAATACTTTCTAAACAATATTAATAAATAAATTCAGAAGGAAATAATATTTTGAGCAAACTATACAAATCTGATCATATTGGGTAAAATTGACCTGCTATGGCATTATAGGGTGGTCGGGCGTGCTAGTGTCCCAATCATCAGGGCCAAGCGGACATTTTCCATCCATTTACACACGCATGCAGTCAGATTTCGTCAGATGCTGTCGCTCGGCCGATGGAGAGGCTGGGCACAAAAGGAGAATTTTCAAGTATGGGGTGAGAGAACAAAGGTGGCTAGAAAAATAATGCACTAAACGCGCATTTCATGCGGAACTCCTTGAAATTCATTGAATTTCTCTGTTGAAAGTCACGTTTTACTGGTAAAATAAGGTATGATTTCAATGTTCAATCCGTCACTCAATCACTCACGCACTTATTTCCTAAATTATGAATGAGTGGGGAATGTTACCCGATTTTTCCCAACACTGCAGGTCTTTTGATAAATTTATCTGAAGAACACCACATTCTTAATCGCCAAAAAGATTGGGCTACATCCTAAAGGCCTTAACATTAGAAAATTAGTTTCCCCAAGATTCTTGAAAATCGCAATCAGAACGGAACTGTGGCATTAACTCGAGGATAGTGTTTCCGCATCACAGCGTTCTTCAACTGGTTGGATTCGATGTGTTCCGAGATTCAAACATCCGCAAATGGACGCAGATTGGGATGCATATTTTTTCCTATAGCAATTCCTCCTTGTAATTTACAATTTAAATCGTATAGCAACACCCAGCATTTGGCGTCGCTAAAAAAACTTTCCGATATTACCCTCCAGCTGGGCAATGCTTGTCAGTAAGTAAAAAATATTTAAGCCCACGACTGATAATTAATGAAAACGTAATGACATGTAAAAATGAGATCAATTCCCCAAGAAAGGAGACTTTATGAGCTAAGACAAACTATTTTCTATCCTTGAGCTATCTATCAGTCGTCTGATGAGGCCATCGGCATCCCCGGGGTCGGTAGCCAGATTCATTCTGGTCATGTAAGCAAACGGATGTGCTCTGAGGAAAGGAGACGACATTGGATCTTGCTTTTGTACCTTAGCGGAAACACATGAGACCAGAGAGATAGTTCTGCGTGCATCCACATTGGAGAGTGTGATGTTCTGGAGAAAGTTTGTACTCTACATACGAAAAACTTACAGTGGACGAATCTTGCTTTTCTATTGTTTTCATATGAGTGTACATACGAATGATTTTCTCTAAAACGCGTAGGAGAAGCTATTCAGCACCGATTTACTGCACAGACAGCATACCTGAATGTACCAACGATGGTAATGTTCGAAGTAACAATAAGATGAACGTCAATTAATAAATTTACGCTAGTACAACTATAACGTTTAATTAACGTTATTGATGTAACAGGTACAAAAACAATTTTAATGAGACTTAGTAACAAAAATATTCAACAAAATAAAAGTCATAATAAATTGAGGCAATTGTCGACTGAAGAAGGGGGGCAAGCCATGGTCGTTCAAGTTGTAACATTTTATAACAGGAAATATATTTATGAAATCAAAATTTTTAGAAGTTTATAACAGCGTTTGATTGGTTTTTAAGGTTATTTGTTTGAAAAAAGTTATTTTACTCATTTGTCTTACTCTAATAACATTTTTCGTGGGTTCAAAAAAACTTGTTCAAAGCTTTCGTTTCAATCGAGTGCCGACTTTGCTTTTGCGATTTTTGCTTGTGGGGGTTGGGTGGAGACGCTGCTGCCTTATCCTTCCTGCCCCACGTGAAGTCGCTTGCGAAACTGATGATGGACGGGTAGGAGATAATTCTGGGACTGGTAATTTACCTCATGGCTTTTCATGTTTTTAATACGTTTTAATACACCCATGCTGAATTATTTTTTTCCTCGCAGCCCATTTTTCTCGCAGCCAGTGAAACAGAGAGAAAAAGTGATTAATCTTCGCCAGGTTCATAATTGGAATCTTTTATGCCATTTAAAGTGGCGCTATCAACGTCCTCCCGTCGCCAGAGTTTTTTCCGAGAGTGGCAGACTTTGTTCCGGTCGCGAGTTTCCTCATCCTATGCCTAAATTTCCCATTCAATGCCGTCGTCATCCTCAGGACATGGTACCCTCTAATGTCACTCTTCTATGCTTGACGCAGCATCATCTCTTTCATTAAAAATTTCAAGTTTCACTCGCTGACCCGGCAAACGTTGTTTTACCGTATAAATTATTTCTAGTGAATATATTGGTGGTCAAATGAAAAATGAATAGCATTGTAAGTGTGTGGGGGTGTGGTACATGACTCAAATAGCGCGCTGTGAACAATCACGACCTATAACAGTTAACGTAGCACCAAATATTCATTTTTTGAATTCATTGTACTGTTATTACCTTAATGAATAAATTTCAAATTACACCTCTTTAACAAATTATGACATTTTTTAAATAAACATTATCATTCTCTTGGTGCAATGATTTGTACGATATTTTTAGTGACTCCATATTTAGCGAACACAAAAAAACTGTCGCTAAAGCGAGAGCACGCCACGTATAATTATGCGTGTGAAAAACACGGTGAACCCAAAATCTAAGACGCAAATATTCGTCGTTTGGCCTTGCTGACTTATTGACTGTCATTGCGACTAATTGTAAAATGAACCCGTTTGAATTCCATTGGCAAATGCATTGGAATAATAGGGATTCGTGTTAGTAATACATGTTCTCCGAGGAACTTTCCCTTCAAAATACTGGCTTCGACAACGTTCTTCATCAATTTTGTTATGACTAATCGCGTGCCATTGAACAGCCGCGGTGGGTTCAAATTACTATAAAGCATATTTAACTGGAGACCCAACCTTCAGTTGTAAACGGCGCGATGGCATGCCTAGCGAATTCAATAAATTCAAAAACTCTACTAGATAATTTAAAGCTTCGCTGACATCGCAACCTGTATCGATAGAAGAGATATCACACTTCATAAACAATACCGACGGTCGTCAAGGGGATAGTAAGCCAAAACCGCTAAAATTTCAGCATTTTTATCTATTGTTTTTTCAATTTTACCGTAAATTATGTGGAAAACAAAAATTAATTACAAAAATAAAAATTAGCATTTCTTGTTCTTTCCCACAGTATATGTCTCAACTAAATGCGACCATTATCACTAATTTAAATATGCAAAAGATAAAAGGTCTGCAGGCATTAAAAACGAACTTTACATATATTTCTTATGGAAATGACTCAGGGCCCATTCCAGGGCCTCATTGGCCCTGGGAAGAATGAAAAATAGTTTACAACATACTCTCAGTCCTACTGAACATACCCACCGAGTTTTATAGGAATCGGTCCAGCTGCTTCGAATTAGTTTGTCTACAAAAAACCGAGACACGAGAATTTAATGTATGAAGATATTTTCGCAGTACTCTGACCAGATCTCTTCCCTTGTGATTTATAAATTAATTTATTAATGCCACTCTGTCATTTCGTAAAAAAGATGAAAAATTACATTTCATTGTGATTTTAGCGGCGATAGTGTTGGATGCCGGCGAAAATAATAGGGCAAGCGCGTAGCGAGGGATCTCAGAATTAAGAGAGATTAGAAGTTGGAAATGTAACTATCTCCTGTGATCGACAAAGGTACCTCGTCAACCCGTAGTTTAGCTAAAATGTTCATGTTGACAAATAAAAGGCTTATCCAAGAGCATATGATTTATGGAAAATAAACTATTTCGTATTCAAGTAATTAAACTTGCTGCACTTTACCAACGCTAGCTGCACCATATTACGGCGTAATATATTAATACGCGATGTTGAATTGTTAACAAAGAAACTGTTCTTGGTCGAAGAATCGTAGCGCTAATATTACAAAAATATCAAGGGAAAGGATTAATAAAATCAGTATTATTTTAGCACTTAACTGGGTTTCAAAAAAAATATGCGTGAATTTCACCGAAACTCAGAGGCCCTCATGACGATGGACAACTAGTAGGTACATCGAAAGGTCGCAAAGTGGGGCCAAATCTATAAATGGTGGCCATGATAACGAAAATTAAATTTCGAGTTTATGATTTCTCATTACAAGGTTGGGAAGACACTTATTTAAGCCACTGAGAAATAAGTTCGAAAAGCAAGTAAGTTCGTAAAAATCACTGGCAAAGTGACAGGTGCGCTGCTGGGATGCATATCCTCCCTCTCGCTTCGAAATATCCTCATCTTCAAGCCTCCTCTAAAGCTACCCTATTGGCTAAATTTTAAAAATAGAATCAACACAGCAATGTGCATTGATTAAAAATGCTGCTTTACCATAGAATTGAAACAAAATTAAAATTATGGTTAACATAAATATTAACCTATATTTTTGATTGCACATATTTTATTCTAAAACAAAAATACAAACATCACTAAGTTATATAGCAGTGGTTTTGTATGATTATATTATTGTAGCCACAACTCTCGTCCATCAAAACAAAAAAATTAACCGTCGCAAGCCAACCCTTCGTGATTTACTGAAGAAATACGTAAATAACCGCTAACCACTTGGACGCCGAAGCGCACAGCTGGTTGACACGTTCCATGAAGCTGGCACCGTGTAATCAGCGTAACAAAATCAGTTCTTTTGCAAAAAGAAATTCAACAAAGACTCAAGACAAAGTATTCAATACGGCACGCGAGTAAGAGAGCCGAAAATGCAACTCCAGTTGAAAATTCTACTTCGTAAGTTTTACAGTTCTATTTTATGAAATAATGACTGACGTTTTGAAGCATAGGTCTGAGAATGAAATCCAAAATCATTTGCCAATGTTTCAATGTATTCCTCATATCTTCTTCTGGGCTATGAATAATCGCGGTTGCTTGGTTGAGAACGTGCTTAACCGAGAGAGAGGCTTCTGGTACCATGGAAGATTGAAATAAGTCAACGGAAAGAAAATTAAATGTGGCCAATTGAAATTCGGATGATTAGACTTTTTAAACCATTCCCATGACAAACACTACGCGAAAACGAACGAAGGAGGACGTTGGGTCATTTGATCAGTGGCCATTTGATCGTAGACGTCTGCATGAGTTTTTGAATGCATTATTTTATTCTCTCTGCTCATCATTAACAATTAAAGATGTATTTAATTCCGATCTGAATTATAATTTGATGTCAAGTGTATTGACGTCGCTACGTTTCCCTGCGCGCCGCAAAGGAAGCGAATCGAATCGCTGTAAGCGTGCAGTGCATGTGGATTTGCCTGGCGTTCCAAAAGTAACTGCTGCTGCTCGCTCTAAAACAACTGCTTGATGCTAAAGCAAAATCTAATTTGTCCAAATGTCATCTTATGGCGCTACTCAATCACTATTACTAAGCTCATAAAGAAATAATAATTTCAATATTTGGGTGCAATTGGAATTATTTTCTTACATTCCTCGAGATGGTCACCCTTTGAAAATATTTGAGATTGGTCGCCAGGGCATACCAACTCCGTTCACTCAGTATTACTATAGGTGCACCTTGATGAGCAGTTATAGAATATAGAATTTTGACACGCTGTCGTTTCATGTGGTTAAATTACATAGTGGTGTTGGTTGATCCAAAAGTGAAACACTAGGCATAAATGGGACAATTTGTTCTTGAAAACTTCTTCAAGAAGAAGTAAGCTAATATATTGTGTTCTTTCTAACTATTCCGTTAACTTTGATTCTGTTATTTTAATGTACTCTTTACATCAGCGCTAATGCACGAAATTTTCTCTTACAAGTATAGGCTATTTATAGTTTTGACAATATTTTTCAGAAAAGGTTTATTTTATTGCACGAAAAGGACATTATAACTACTACCAAAAAGACAATTGAAATTAAAAAATCGTTTTCTCTCCAGGATTACTCAATCATATCCGCCGAAGTAGCATCGATGTGCGCTGGAAGGCATTATAGAAAGTTAAATTAGCAGGCGGATCCATCTCATTAAACTAACTTTTCCATCGAATTCCTCTCCTTTTTTTGCGCGCACGTTTCGCATCCGACATAGGATTTGTAGCATTTCAATTTACAGAATAACATATTGACAATATCTTAGTTTCACGAAACAACGCATTCGGCACGTATTTCTTTCATATTTAGAGTTCATCTGCGGTCATGACAGCGATAGCTGAAATCGTGTTTTAAATGTTGGAACGCCAACCTACCCATTCTTTATCTTCCTTCTGTAATGTTGAAAGAGATCCAGCATCCGAATCAGACGCTATTTTAATTTTATTGAAAAGGAAAATGATTAGGTATCACCGTTTATTTTTCGATTCATTGCAGTCCACATCTAATTCGAATAGCTTTGCTACTTGCAATAGCCTTTCATAAATCGTCGCAAAAATCGCAAACAAAAAAATGCACGTATGCTGTGGTGAACTTCTTTATAAACCGCCATGCTGAGTACCACTGTTCCAATACGTTTTGGCTTCTCAACTATCAAAGTTCCGGAATCATCTTATTGGTGGAAACCGACAAAGCTGCTTCTTAAAGTTGCACAGTGTCACGAGAAAATGGAAATGACCGCGAAACGCACCGAGGGAGACAGCAAAGGTAGTTTGACATGGACGGACGCCCCAGACAAAATAAAAGCTGGAAAAACCGTAAAGGAGCGACGTTGGGGGCGCCACACGTCTTGATGTCTCCGAAGGGAGAGACAGCGACGACGGCGAAAGTCCGAACTAATCTGAGTCCAATGGAGCTCTATCATTGCCTCGCTGGAAAATAAGGATAGAATGCGAAAGAGTTGAAAGTTTTTATTTCAAAGTTGCAACTGCGCGGAAAAATTGTGCATACTCAAAGAACGACAAAAGAAATTATTCTAATCGGGTTATATTTTCCGATCACGTAATGGATTCATAAGGTTATAATGAACAAAGATGCGAATTATACTGAATTATGCGAAAAATAAAAAGATTGTTAAAAGATTTTAATTTTTCCTGGTGAATACTTGTGACGAATATTTCTCGGGTTTGCAGCCAGGTTAATGCTTTTATATAAGCCGACGTTTCGGGAGACGACTTCTCTCCCATCCTCAAGGCTGTGTTACTTTGTGGAAGTCCAATTGAACACTGAACTGGATCGACCGTTTACCGAGGACAACAATGCGGCTCAGGTGTCGTCCGATTGGCTGTAGGTCTTTTGAAATTCTTCACGTTCTTCCCTTATGTTTTTCATACAGCTGATTACAGGTCTCCATGTAGTGCTTAGATGAAAGCCGGTGTCCCTTTTGAAATTTTTGGCATTGAGGCGGATCTCTATTGCTTCCTTAATTGATGATATGTTAACTACGTAACATCAATAAACATGTACAAAGTTAAGCCCTGATGATGGTTTTAAATAAACAGAAACGTTAGCTATAACTTTTTTTTACATAACATACGTTGACCTACTCTCCAAGAAATATTTTAACACATATATTTCACCACATTCACAAGGTATTCCATAAACCCCTGTATCTTCAGGCCAATCGGATCTTTCACCCTCACCAAGCGGTGCCTTAATTTAGGTGGTGTCAGATGGATGGTTTTGATGATATACCTTCGTAGAATGCGGTGAATCTTACCAGATATGGTTGACACATATGGGATTAAGGCTTTAGACAGCGGTGTTTCAGGCGAGTAACATAGCCTTGAGGATGGGAGACAAGTCGTCTCCCGAAACGTCGGCTTATATTTTTATATTATTATATTCGGCATTAACCTGGCTGCAAACCCGAGAAATATTCGTCACAAAGAATGTTATTTGAATAATATCATCCAACCGTGACAAGTTTAAAAAAAATTAATATTATTTAATATTGTATTTCGAGAACAAAATCTATACATTTTCATAAGAATCCACGATGGATACAGGGGTAACGGAAAACTTGAAAAGGATTTATTGTTCAGTATTGGCGTGAATAAATAAATAGAGGAGTTTTATTGAAATGCTGCCAGCTTGACGAGCCAGATAATGATTGTTGTTGTTGCCTGGGAACCCATTGCGTGTCCCACAATGCGGATGGCATTCACCCTTTGATGGTGGTTGTGTCCAGCCGTTGTGAAATGCATTCTCCATAGGTCAAGAAGGCAGTGTATTGAGTGGCCCACATTTGGCCGACTCAAGAGACTTTTCCAGAAATGAGAAAGGCAAATGTACCAAATAAGCATCTACAATGGATAACGTGTTTATTTCCCAAGCGAGTACACATAATGTGAAGGTAGGCCGTTCGATTCAACCGTATTGGGTCATCCCATTGGGTCTCGAAATGAAGGGAAAATCAATCCCGGTCCCGAGCTACCATCAACAAACCCAACGAAGATGGAGAGGAAAATGGCAAAAACTACGCTGGGCACCGCTTTTAGCGGGTTATTGAGAAGATTTTGTATGAGAAGAGAAGACATATATTGTGAAAAATAGTTTCACATGCATTGCCGTCGCACTGGAGTACGATAAGTAAAAGACAGATATTGATCTCTTTTGAGCAACCAAAGTGCCGATATGTACGTTATGCATGGCAGCCATGGATTTCCGTTAATTACATCGAGAGACAGAGCCAGACACACATTGAAACTATATAACAATTTTATTCTTCGCAAAAGAAAGCTTCAAAGCGACAATGTCTTCTTAATATTTAGATCACCAAGTTTTTTCAATTAGGTAAGCTAGAAAACGGAAAATTCCTTAAGGCTGATATTGCCATAATTACTATTTATACAAATAATGTAGATTTTTAGAGAAACATAAAAGTACTTATGGAAAACAAATGATGAAAAGTGTGACGACAAAGAAGTTTCATTGCAAAAAAATGACATATTTCACTTCCCTTGTCAAATGAATTAAATCCACTTTCAATGGCTCAATTATTAGAAATGAGGAATTACCAATAGTAGATTCCTTCAGTGGGATGAAAAATGATTTATAAAGGGAAACAATGACTACATATTAGTTATGACGCCTCTTAATCCTCACTAGTTCTCAGTTGCCACCGAATTGAAGACTGCAGCTTCTCAAAGGTCCTGAAGGAATCGCGGAACGATGGTTAGGTAGTTAAAAGGTGAAAATTCCCCACCGTTGGAAGTGCTCAGTGATTGCTGCAAATTAAGTACCTTATTGCAAAGGCGAAGCGATGCTGTGTCGTTCGGAGGCAAGCGGTCTCTGTCGGAGCAGCAGTGCATCACATGCGACGGTGTTTCGCGCTCGCGTCGATTTCCAAATGAACTAATTCCGAACGATGATAAAGCAAATGATTTAAAATAACACCGGTATGGTATTCGGGGAGGTGACCCACATCTCAAGTATTTTGCGCCATGGGGGAAGGAAGGGTGGAGAGAAACCCGGCGTCGGCATCAGCCTGCTCTTAATGAAAGGCGCCATCGTCCGCTGAACGTCCCATCCGACGGGCGGAGTGTTGCGCTTGAGGTGCCCTCGTGGATCGGCCAGTCTCTGAAGCATCTCTACGGTGCCACCACACCAAACACAATCCGTAATGCAATTGGACGCCAAAGCACTGCTGTCCCAGGGCGCGACCTTTGTGGCTTGGCCTTAGGTTTTGCCTTCGTGAGGAATGAATGGGATTTGTGGGCAGAAGCCTCGCCAATATCTCGCGCGTTCCACTAACTACCCTGATATTGCTGCAGGCTTGAAAAAGGAAAACTCCGCCTGCACCCGGGCAGGGACTACTTTCTTGTCATGGTCAGCCCGGATTGGTAAGGGGAGAGTTAAAATTGCCAGCGCATGAACAACAACAGCCCTCGTCATACACGTGATCAAAATTGAGAACAAAGTCATGGAGATTCTCAAATACAAAAGTTCAGCATAAAAGTAAGAGAGATGGATAACAGAAATTTACGTCACATTTATCACATGCATAGGAGTGATCAATAAAAAAAAAGACTTTTTAGCCATAGTCAGAACTAAGAATTTAAACTAAGTGTTTAAACATAGAGAGGCTGACATGACCTGCCTCTGGAAACAAACAGATAAATTGACGCAGCTTCATAATGTTGAGAGTGTTGAAGGCTTTGGATTGTCGGCAGTAGGGTATATCAAGAATTGCCCTATTTCTCGTGGGACAGCAATGAACACTGGCTCTTGCTTCCTGGGGATTTCAATTAGCCTTCACATCGAACGGACATTGAAAAATATGCAAGCTATAAAGGATTAAATTGCAGAGATCAAACGGCAGTGAGTTTACAAAACAAATGAATAGAAGGTTTGCGTTCGTTTGCCATGAGTCTAGATGCCCGCTGGCGTCTAAGAGCTTCTTCTTTCGCAGCCTTCCGCGCTCTGATACTCGCTTTCACGTTGAAAACGAAAAGTTCTACTGATATCGTTGCCTTGCGCATTGACTACGTCTGTAGTGGGGTAGTGGTGTGGGGAGAGCTTTCAGGGGTCATTCGCGGAGGTGGTCGGGGGAGGGTTCTCACAAATGCGGTGGCCTCGAATGGAAAGGAAAGGGGGCGTTTAGTGTGTGTTTTTCATGCAGAGAGGTGAGAAATTTGTTGTTGACTAGAGAGATATTATAGGAGGAATATGTCATCAATAAATCTGAGCCAAATGAGGTGTTTCTATGGATATTGGGAAAGAAAAATTTGTTCCAAATGGCCTACGTAGAGGTTATTTCATTCATATTTAAATATAAGATTACCACAAAAATCACAGAAACTTTTTAATTCAGGCGTCACCGGGTTAACTCTCACAAGTTAATGCGTAAACGCATGAATGAGACACTGAAGGCGAAGATTCGCTATGAACATTGTACCTACGACATCATAGACAAATAGTAGAAATATTTCTGATTTGGAAGGGACAGATTTCGTTTTGCTCATTCATATTGGATTAAGTATGTATTTAAACATTATCTCGTACCTGTTACGGAATCGCGTACCCGAGCTCTGAAGAGTAACTTTTACTCAAAATCACAGCCTTGACAATAAGATTTAGTCAAATTAAAAAAACAGCACAAGTAGATGATCATTGATGTCACAAGGCAATAGATGCCCGATCCTCTTTCACCCTTTTTCAGTGAATATAATAACAGCGGCACGAACGGCTTTCCGCTACCTTCCACCTTTCATTCTTCGCCTCCTTCGTATCTCATATACCTACTCACTCTAACCTCAATGCCAGTGTCGCAATATTCTCGGCTCTATCCTCCCACTGAACGCCGGGTTCCTCTGGTGCATCTTCCGTGGCGAAAGTCTTTCATTAGACTGACGATGACGAAACGGTGGCCTGGTTGGAACATATGTTACATGCATTGGGAAATATTGAACTACTCGTTGATATGTTAGAAACCAATGTAGTTAACTTACATTACGCACATCTAATATAAAGATATCTTACAAACGATTTCGAAAAAAAACCTGGAAACTGAATTAAATGATTTGATCATTAATAGGCATCACATATCAGACCATTTCTTCAAATGGCTATGGTATGTCAGAAATTTTAACCACATGAATTTCTATTGTTCTTGAAGACTGCATAATGATTTGGCAAGTCCAAACCATCAAAACAGAAATCCACTTATAACGTTGAAAAAGGAGTTTGGCGATCCTCACTTATAGCATTTAACGTCTTTCAAACGAGCCTTGATGTCTACGTGTGGCCAATCATAGCCGATTTATTGTTTCAACTTAGAATTTTTAAGTGATAATTACTTGAAATGGCAACGTAATAATTTTTATGCAATTCCCTTGCACATTATTGTCGAGCTTCAACAAAATTACAGGCTCGAGTGAATATACCGGGTAATTCATTATCCAGAGAGATAGGTCATAGAACTCGATAATTTCCCCTAAGAAGTATAAATGGGACTACCTATCATGATCGTGAGTCTTCACCTTCTGCTCTAGCAACGCTTCGCATAGCTCCAGCGTGATGTTGGCATTGATTTCACACGCTCAACCAGAACATACTACAGGATCAATATCCCTTTGACAGCGGAGAGATATCACCATCTGGGGTCAGAGCAAAATATTCCCCTCGTGCATGTAAAACAACCCATCGTTACAGTTGGCATAGCGATACCCGATACTAAATAGCAACTGTTCTAAAGCCTACTGCAGCAAGAGCGAATCATTTTCCTGTAACGACAGGCTCATACTAAAAGCGAGCAAAGTTTAACGTAATGTGCGAAAAAAAATATAAACTTTGAGGAAGTAAAAGTTTGAAGTCCAATATGTACGCAGATTTCTTAGTTTCGTTGTATTTTTCATTGCTCAAAAAATAAACACAAACAATAAAATCATGCCGAAGTACGCTTATGCTAGGAAGTAAAAGTTTGAAGTCCAATATGTACGCAGATTTCTTAGTTTCGTTGTATTTTTCATTGCTCAAAAAATAAACACAAACAATAAAATCATGCCGAAGTATGCTTACGTAAGATAATATTGATATAAGATTATATTGATTATATTGATAATATAATATTGATATAAGATTTGTAAAAAGAACTTTGATAATAATCATCAGCCGCGTTAAGGATCTCTTTGAATCTCGATAAAAAATACTAATATTTTGAGTAAATCATGGCAATGAAGAAGACTGTCGTCGATGGACAAGTGGACGGCAAGAAGTGGAAAGGAAGACCGTGAATGAATTATATGGAAGAGGTAAAGAAGGATGTGAAAGAGAAGAAATATGTGAAAAGATTTGCTTATAAGAGAACTGAATGGAGCGCTGCGTCAAATCAAACTCAGGACTGCTGACATTAAAATGCTCCATCTCTAACAAGTTACATAAGAATGCCACAAGAGATTCTACCTGACATAAAAGTTGAAATTGGATTTTTTTCGTCAGGTGACCCCACAAGAGATACTTGTATGAAGTACACCAACGTATGTCAAAATATGCTTGCATGGATAATAGTAGCAATCTCAGCGTAAAATACATTTTCCTTGTCAAATTGAAGTAACGGGAGCTTTTGTATACTTTTTAAGTGCTTATGTCATAATTCTCAGTCTGTAGTGTTGTCTACTGTGAGCAAAAAGGGGAACTTAATCATAAACAGGAAAAGAATAACGAATCTGAGGGCAACTTTCATATAATAGGAGGGAGGAGCCAAAAATAGTCGGACAGAATTTTGAAAATTTTCATAATTAATTTGTTTGCGTAAATTACCTCCGAAGTGCCCTCCCCCAATACATATATTCAAATATTTATTCCATTACGCGGAACATCTTTGGTACTCAAGGATCAGCGGATCCTGGATGTTTTCTGGTGGGGAGGGGCACAAGGGCTTGACGGGCAAACGATCTTCTCATAAGTTTTCTTGGAAATTAATGTTAGTGAATATTAGTGAATTTTGATCTTGTCATACTTGAGATAAAAAATAAGGTATGTACAACAATAACTGCACGAAATATTCTCTTTATTTTGATATGAAAGTTATTAATATGAAATTAAACGATTGACGCTCCGCAATATACAAAACGAAACGAACGTAATGATAACAGCATTAAAAATGTTGTCTAATTTTTTTATGGGGGGCACGTGCCCCCGTTTCCCCCCACTAAATCCGCCTCGCTGTAACTCGCCCTTTCTGATGCCTTGCAGCGCCGCCTTCGATTCTATTTTCACCTCCGGAATGTCATCAAATTGTTTCCCTTTCATCACCCTATTCATCCGGGGGAACAAAAGAAATCACTAGGCCCTGTATCTGGTGAGTGGGGTGGGTGAGGAAGCAGTGTCACGGCACGGTGTTTTGCCACAAACGGTTTGATCACGAGTTAACAGCGGGGGATGAATTTCGCCGCGCTTCGTCTCATTTGCAAATCTTCCGCTAAATCTGCACAAACTCCATCACAGACCAGATTGTTCTGCGAGTCCATCAATAGTGCGTACGCCGCCCGTCCTCGTGCACAAGAGAACGAATTCTGTCCAAATTTCCTTCAGTTTTGGGAGTGGAAAGCGGGGCCGGATTTTCAATCTCTCCGGTCGATATGTTAAAAAAGATTGCTGTTGGTATAAGTAGATTTAAAAAAATACATTTTGACCCGCTATGGTAACAACATTATTAGGAGCAACATTTCTTTGACTGCATGAAGAGCACTTTTATCAGTCCTATGACCCAAACATTCCGAAGAGTTACGATATTCCTAAAAGCAGTCAAATTCCAAGTAGGCAACAACCTGTCTATGTTCATAAAATGTCGTCGGCATTACGATATCAGTAACCAACATATTACGTCATTGGAAGAAAAATATTTTTGTCTTGTTTGGAGTTTGGAGAAAATGTCGCCTCTTTCGCAGCGATGAGACTTGATATTTACTGGAAAGGTTGGCGATATTCTTTTTTGAAATACGATTGTAAACAATGGTTACAGGGTCGCTAGATTTCTAGTGAACGATTTATTGAAGCGAGGCGGACAAGAGGAAAATTATTAACATAAATTGAAATTTTTCTTTTAAAATCCGCATTTTATTCGTCCAAAAAAAAAAGAGAATTAACCAAGCTCCCTTGGTTCAACGCCCTTGCTCCTTAAATTTTACGCAGGAAAGACTACGTGTCCAAAACCAAAGACGTGGTTGACTGGAGTAATACACATTCAGCGTCGGGAATTTGAAATTTTAGCTATGGTATTGTGATGCATAATTACAGAGTTAAACGATGTTGCGAATGGATGCGATTACTTATGTCCGACTATGATAGCATAATTATTGTTGCCTACTGCATCAACGGTTAATTAGAGGTAATGACGTGAGAATTTATTCAGTTAACTAAAATTTCAAAGTTGAAATACAATAAAGAATTAATGACATCTAGGTAGGACAGCAAAATTCCGTTGAGACAACTTGCTGAAAATCGTAGGAGAGTTGCAAAAACATAGTTATGCTATACGCTCAAATATGGCGGATTCTTATACCCAAATATATTATACGACAAAGGCAACCTTTCCCTGGATGCTAACCAATAGAAACGAAATTTAATGGCGGGGGGGAATGAGTCTCAAACTCTCGTGCAGACGAATTCGAAACCGGAAAATGGAATAAAAACACGAGTCTCGGCATAGAATCGGGCGCTTCACAGACATTTAGGCGCCAAATCGATTTTTTTAACTGAAAGACATTTTCCTATTTTCCCTAGGATCCGCATGGTATCCAAATGTCCATCACAACGAACCCAAGTCACTAATCCAATTGCTCACTTCAGCACGAAAAACGTAGAAATTTTTCCCTACTACCACATTCATTACTCAAAAGCGTTTTGGTCTCATGCTAGGGAAATTCAATGCAAAAGATCTACCGTATGTTGGCTGAGAAACGGTAATGAAGATGTGTTGACAAGCAGTTCCGATAAAGTCAATTCATTTAATTCCTACTTCAAGTTCGTTTTCACTGAGCCTTCTGTGAGAACTCAACCGAGACATTTGACAACATCTACATATAAAATATGCCGCCTCTTAACATTTGTGCGCTCGAAATAGAAAATTTATTGAAATCGCACAGTCCAAATAAATCACCTGGTCCAGACGAAATCCCTTCTCGTATATAGAGAAAACTAAACCTCATAAATGGCCACCCACTTGTAGTTAAAATTCAGTTAATCCATGAAGCAACACGAAGTACCTTATGACTGAAAAATTGCAAATGTAACGCCAATATTCAAAAGTGGAGATAAGGAAGAGATTATATAATTACAGATTGTAATCTTTAGCGTCTATCTCATGCGAAGTCCTTGAACACATTGTAGTCAGCTCAGTAATGAAACACCTCGTCGCGGAAAACTTGTCAATGAGAACTCAGCCTAGATTCAGGCAAGATAGATATCGCGAAACTCAGCGCTGTTCTCCCAAGATATTTTGGTCTCAGGAGAAGACAACACTCTACAAAACGCGATCTTTCTTGATTTTCAAGGAACAATTGATAAAGCTTCACACAATGTTATTGATATAGCCAAAATCTTACGGCCTAGACGATGATGCCATTCCTGGTTCAAAGAACTTTTGAGCGTTTTGGGTAGTAGTACTAGATGGCGCAGTCTCCAACGAGGTTAGAGTACTTCTGGCGTCCCTCAGTGTAGTGTCATAGGCCCGCTCCTATTCCTACTTTATACCAACGATGCTTGTGAAATAGTACATAGTAAACTACCATTATTTGCCGACGACGCTGTAGTTTACAGAGAAATCCGTTTCAGTAAAGATAGGGATAAACTAACGAACGACCTTGCTGCTATCAAGCGAGGTGCGATGCATGGCAGTTTGAATTAAATTTGAAAAAAAAGCGTAGTACTGAATTTCTGGAAAAAAATAATTCCCCAAAAGATAGATATATACCCAATTAGAGACTGTAGAATCCGTAAAATATCTAAAAGTTTGACTCAACAATGACATATCGTGGCATAAACATATTAAGGAAATAGCGGGTTAAGCTAATCGTAGAATGGGTTTTGCTAAAAGAATATTAGGAAAATGCGACGACAAAGTGAGGGAATTAACTATTTCTCCCTCGTTCGACCCCATTTAGAATACACTGCCAGTGTTTGGGATCCTCATGAAATAGGCTTAATAACAGAGGTAGTACGCGTGCAGAGAAGAGCTGCCAGGTACGTGCAAAATCGTAACGATGGTTTTGTTGGTGTCGCTGACCTATTAGAAAAACTCGGATTGGAATTACTATCGGACCGCAGATACAAACTAGACGATACCTATTATGTAAACTCAAGAGTATTTTATTTTCCGATGAAGTTAGCCATATCTTTCGAACGCCGAAATACTAAGGAAGATCAGACCATGTAAATAAATGAGAGAGATAAACTGTAGAACAGATAGATTCAGAAGGCCTTTTTTACACGATCAATAAGAGATCGTAACGGTTGCGTTAGAACTTACCTGTAGATTAGATGACTTTTATTGTAGTGTTCTAACTTATGTTGACCTTAATGTATGTTTCTGAGTTTTCGTATTATTTCTAGCAGAATGTTTCGTGTGTTCTTGCATTATTGTCTGACAAATTACATGAGTGGTACGCAAGTTTTGCCTTCGTATGAATGTTGTAGTATTATTAGTTATCATGGAAAGCGTTTCTTTGACCGTGTGGTGTGCATGTGGGAATCCTATTGCATGCTGATAATTAATCACCCCTTGCCGAACACCCTAGAGGTGGCTCGCCGAGTATTATTTATATGTAGGTCATTTGGGCGCGTAGTTTATTCCATAGTGTCACTTTCCTCAAGTTTGAGATTTTTTTTGGAACGCTGAAATACTTTACAAAATGCCTTCACTCATCCATTGTCAGTGATTTAAGCCGAGAGTTGGCTTGGATAGGTGAGAATGGTGTCCCCGGAGTTAACCTCAGCCTCGTGAAATCCACACGGAAAAAAAAGATTTGATTAAAATTATCAAACTGGTGTGATAGAGAGTATTTTTGTTAAATATACTTAAGGTTTGATGTAAATTATTAGGCACTTTATTTATTTTACCAAACGCTCTTGATATATTTCATCAAACATTTTGATATTTCATAATTTGGTCAATTACACGAAAGAGTTTGGTAAAAATAACTGAATTAATTTAATACGATTCTGAGTTTGGTTACTTTTTTCGAAGTTATGATTAATTTTACGAAGGTGATTGCTTGTTTGGTAAAAATTATCAAACTCATATTCAAAACATCAAACAAACTATTGCTATGCAAATTTGGTTTGATAGAATTTAATAAGCGTTTCGTAATCTATCGAACGGTCTGTCGTTCCTCTTTTTTTTATACCAATGCTCATTTGCAGTTGAAATATTCTTAAACAGGCCTTACATAAAAGATAGGTTTTTAGAAATAATTTTGTTTCCATTATTTGTGATGGCGATAACGTTTTAATTTTGTTTAAGTTCATTTTTCTGTTTGTTCCTGCTTTATTGCAATGTTATCCATATGCTGGTGCATCAAAGACAATGACTGAATAGCGTATTATCATACACATTAAAGCTGTAAGGAAATGTTTGTGTATTTCGACACATTAAAACTTTAATTAGAGATATTCCTGAGGTATAATCATTCGCGATCATGTTAAATAACATGTGATAAAAGTCGACATAGGTACGAGACCCAATTCATGCTAAGGATATCACCCAGCCCGTTAAAGTCATCTCTATATCGATGTAAAAAGCCTACAAATAAAGTTTACTTGCGGTTCTGCACTAGATATTCATATGGAGTTACTACTTAATGCAATTGTGTGCATCAAGTATTCCTCTTAAGCTTACAAAGGGAAACTGTAGTCACACCTTATCCACATTTCAAAACAAAGGTTGATTATTTACAATAATAATAAATATATTAGGGCGTTTGAATAATGAATTATTATGGCAACCGATTTAGACTAGTTGTTAGAGTCCGTTGCTACCACGCGGGGTACCCACGATCATTGCGTCATGCAGGCGTACTATTTTCAATTTTTTTTTCTTTTGCAGAAACTTAAGTTAAACTCTTAATTTTATGATTTTCAATCAGAATAGTGTTTTCTGGATAGACAATCTTTCACATGTGCACGCTACATCGGTTTTATCATCCTTTCGATTTTGATAGTTTTTATCGAACTGCTGTGGCCATTTCGGCAACAATTACCAAAATTAGCTTGATAGAATTTATCAAACTGGTTTGGTAATTATTACTGAATTTTTCAATGTGCCTTATGTGCCAAAAGTTTGATAAATTTCATCAGAAATTGATAGTTCTATTCAAACTTTTTTTCCGTGCACTCCTCATTCAGCGTGGCTGGGTGGAGGGAGTTGGTTTCCTTACAATGGCGTCCGTGGGCTGACTTTACCACACATTCACTGGCTCTTCAAAAGAAGTGCTATGAGCCCCTTTGATCGTTGCATACACTGAGCAATTCTTGCGACAAAGAGTACATATTTCCCGGAACTAAGTCGTAATATATTATGATGGTACATATTTAAACAGCATAACCTTTTACAAACGTTTGTTCGCTCGCCGTCTCAAAGGGTAAATGAGAGAGAAGGAAATGTGGTGCAGATGTGATGGCTGGAATGTTGGCCTCTCACTCTTCACATTCAGAGGATTTGCGAATGGCCCTTGAAATCCGTCCATGCGTATGCGCATGCGTAGTGGGTAGACCACTCGCGGGTGCCTGCGTTAACTTCCTTTGTTGGAAGTTGGCTAGTACCGGCGGAAATGTTTCGAAGAAAAGACAGTAATTAATATAATAAGTTTTAAGTTTGGAACAACAACACTGAGGGAGAAATAACGATTGCACAAGCCAAATGCAATAGGGACTTCGCGTGAAAGTTTGAGTGCGAAGCCAAGCCACCTGATTGAGAAGAAGTCAATGTAATATGAGGAGACTGCCGCTTGCCCGTCTGCAGTTACCTTGAGAAAAACATCGACAAACAATACAGTATTCAACGCGCTGGAAGGCTACTCCATTATTTTTTTGGAAAAGCTATGGGAGATGAGCTAATGAGTCAAATGAATTTGTTTCTCATGTTTACGTTGCGCAATGGAGATTTACTGTCCACTTCCTCGAGATGAGCTGATCGCAAAACAAGCGTTTTGAGGATGGAAATAAAAAACCGAGCAACTCAATAAAAATCGAACAACCTCGTTATAATTAAATAGGTAGTAAGACGTTAGTAATTAGATTTGTGATGGAATTTAAATTCATGTCGACAGATATGGAAAAAAACACCAACTACAACATTTCGTGCGGTAATGAAGTATGTTTTTTATCACTCCTGGAGCTCTTCGCCGAGATTGGATTGGGATGGGAGCTCATGGCATTGGATGGGAGCACATGGCATTGGATGGGAGCACATGGCATTGGATGGGAGCTCATGGCATTGGATGGGAGCACATGACATTGGATGGGAGCACATGACATTGGATGGGAGCACATGGCATTGGATGGGAGCACATGGCATTGGATGGGAGCACATGACATTGGATGGGAGCACATGGCATTGGATGGGAGCACATGACATTGGATGGGAGCTCATGGCATTGGATGGGAGCAAATGGCATTGGATGGGAGCTCATGGCATTGGATGGGAGCTCATGGCATTGGATGGGAGCACATGGCATTGGATGGGAGCACATGGCATTGGATGGGAGCACATGACATTGGATGGGAGCACATGACATTGGATGGGAGCACATGACATTGGATGGGAGCTCATGGCATTGGATGGGAGCACATGGTCAGCTCAAAGTGCGGCTGAGCCAAGGAGAGAAGCGAGCCGCGGAGAGCAATGCAGCCCAAGTCAGCGAGCGCGAAGAGCAAAAGCGAGAGCACTATGAGTGCGCGGAAATCCCTCGAACGGGTGAGGAGTGCAAGAAAGGCTGCAGGATGTGCAGCTCTTACAACGCGTCGCTCACTTCATTTGCACTCTCCTACAGGTTGCAGGCTGCAGCTGTTCCGCCGTAAGCTTATCGCCGAGACCGACCACGTCAATGCTCCGCTGGCAGTGTCTCCGCGAGGACCACCGTCTCGTGCAGTGCGACCTGCCGGGGTCGGAACCAGGGAATTTTGGCAAGGGAAACACCCTTTAAGGGGCCCGTCATGGCGGCGGCGGCCGGGCCGGATCGATGGCAAACCAACCCGCCCCACCCATCCCCCGGCGCCCGAGCAGGGCAGCCACCCGGAAGGAGGAGGGTGGTGGCATGGGATTTCAGGGGGGGGCAGGAGATGAGTGAGTCCACTCGCGCGCAGAGGCGTCGTCGCTCGGGACGAAATGGTCGTGCTTCCGAGAGCGAGGTCTCCTCAAGACCTCCGCAGGACTTACAGTCTCGCACCTGGAAGTCTCACTCACTCGCTCGCCGGGATTCGAAACCGGGTGCACACGCCACGCGGTAACCCCATCGCAGCAATGGTGCACGAGGCTCCATAGACATTTTGATTTTTTTATAACTAATGGCAAAGAGGTCGCGGGTGTAGGTTGCCGCAGACCTCGTGAAAGCATTGGCAAACGCAGAGGGTGGGTTTGGGGAGGTGAGTGAGAGTATCATTATTTCGATTCATCAATGAGTTCATTTTCAGGGGAGTAAAGAACGTCGAATAAGTGTAATTAGCACTAATATCTACGTATTCATTCAGTTTTCATTGGTCAATAGAAGGGATTACACTACCAAATATTTTGTCTGATTTATATAGCAATGGGTGTAAGAAAGGCTCTCACCAAATTTTACCATTGAGCGCACAATAATTTCGCCCCTAGAGCAGTTTGAAGTTTCAACTTGAATTCCGCGCCAAAAACGTATTTCTCGGGCGACGCCATGTTGATGACGTGTAAAGCTCATGATATCTGCATTGCTTGCATAAGGAGTGGATTGTCGTATACGCTATTTCGAGTATAAGTAAATACTAGATAAAACGGAGAATTTAAAATGAGTGGGTGGAAACCTTATGTATATTGTTGTGCGCCGAGATGTGAATTTACCTCTCGTTAAACGCCAGAAAAGTATTTTTTTGTGGTGCCAAACGACCCAGACCAGGGAAGGCGGTGGTGCGACGCTGCATGGAGACTGCATATTACTTCAGAAATAGGCTGTTATAGAATATGTGAGGGCCATTTTAATGTAAATCTCTTCTGCTTCTCAAAGAGATTTAGTTTCCATTACTCCTTTTGCTGTCTTTGACCACACATCGCAAAAATTTCGTATGTGCTTAAATATATACGCACTCAACGGGATATTTTACTTTTTAATTGCAAATATATCATTCTGCTTCAATTTATTCTGGATATGATGATTATTTCGTGTGCATTTACTGCATATCTGCCCTGTTTTTCACTCTTTGTCTCTATCTTGCGCATTAAAAGCCAACCACTGCAACGGAAAGAGATTTCGACGCTAACCTGGTGATGTGTCAAATAGTACAAACTAATACATGATAATCTCAAATTTGTACTCCAGAAACACTACGATATCGAATTACTCACAATAAACAGAAATAAGCACATTTGACTCCCGGTGCCGCCAGGTCTATAAATAGAAGAACAAATAGTAAATAATAAACACGGATAACTTTGCATGTCTTACAATAAAACAGAGAGACCGGAGGCAAATACTTACTGAATGAATACTAGCAAATGGTTTGAACTGTCATTAATCGAATAAGAATAATTGACAAATAATAAATTATAGTGTGTGACTCCTTTCGCCAGACTTCAAACTTTACGTTTATGCTAACGCCAGGATTTTATCCACCATTTTACTCTTAATTTTAAAACTTCGCATCGGCAATAATAAAAGCATAATATCAAATAAGGCGAAATTACGATTGTAAAAAACCTGTTAATAAGTAGGAAAAGGAGCTGAAAAAATTATGAGAGACAGTCCCGATCGGGACAGTCGACCCCTCAATCTTCACTACCCGAGCTCAAAGCGTTGCTCACTAGGCCACCGCCGCGGCATCACATGCCAAAAATCGTATAATAATTACTTTAACCACTAAGGGTAAAAATCGGTGCAAGTATGCAGTAAATGCTCATGAAATAATCATTACACCCTACATAAATAGAATGGGAATGATATATTTGCAGTATAATATAATTTGTCCCTTTGTGTGCATGTATATAATCACAAGCGGAATGTCAGCGGAGTGCAGCAGATAACTACGAAAGGAGTATAGGATACTAAATTTCCTTGAGAAGCAGAAGTGGCGCCACAAACTTTGTCCTAAAACTTTTGAAAGTGACTGTACGTGTAACTCTGATGTAAATATAAGTGAACTTACGGATATTTTCATGTAAAAATCCCCATCTCTGAGTTACTCTTTCATTTTTATGACAATTGTGTACCATTTTTCATAGTACCAAACTGACTTGAACATTTATCACGAACATTGGTGGACCAAAGTGAGACCTCTGCTTTAAAAAAATGCTCTTCCAACGAAATGTGAATGCTAATCCTAAAAGAAACGGAGAGAACCCCGAATTTCCTCCCTTCAGAGGGCAAGAAAACAGCTATAGCTATAGCAGATTTGCTCATTTATTTCACAATTTACATCCGGAAACTAAAAACCAATAATAATTTTTACTGGTTTTTAGTAAAGGATTTTATGATGGTAAGTCCACAAATTAAAACATCCACGATAATTGCCGTGATCACTGTCTCTTTCAAAAGTGTAAACATTTCATCTTCAGAAGTTTCATTTCAATGAAATGATTCTTTTTGAGACAAAAAATTGTCCAGAGTCCCTGTTAATAATGTCAGTACACTTCTGGTACCTGCCAGAACAAAATTAACTTTGTGTTTCGCCATGACGATAAACTTTTGGCCACTATTTCCACGAACGCAGTGTGTTTACGGCTTCTTCAAGCATTACTATCGCGACATTCATGAGGTTCACACGTCACGCGGCGTCAGCCAATAGAAATACGTTTCTCGCCGTGGGCGTGGCCAAAGCTCCTAGCGGACTTTCAAAGCTACTTATCTCGGTTAAAAATCGAAATTGAGCTCTAAAATATGGCGTGTGTGTTTTTTAATCATATCTTTTTGGTTTTAAATAACGAAAACCAATTTTTAATTTTGAGTGTTCCCTCCTATTGCGTCGACCGTTTGGTTCCTGAGCTAAGGTTTCCGGCCACGATGCTATTTTTGAACGCTCCGGCCGTTTTACCCGAGGCACGTCATTGCGAAGGTTAGCACTGAAAACATTTACGAAATTTTGGAGTATTCGTTAACTTGATCACAACAGTTTGTAAATGTTCTCATTTCACAAATTCGTAATATTTTACGTGATAATAATAAAAATCTTGAATTTGAAAACAACTTTTACCGATTTATCAAAATGCCCATTGTTTTAAATACATGTATACCCATTGATCCTATCTCCTTCTGGTCATCGTGGGCGTGAAGACAAATCGCCGTTTTGAAAAGTGAAGAATCTTCAGGATTTCACCTTAGAACCATTAATTTTTGGCCTAATTTTAAACACTTCGTGCCATCCTCATTCGTTAGTTGTACAACGTCTTCTCAACCACTAACAAATTGTACCATGCAACAAATATTCCACATTTTCAAAAGGACAAGAGCTTTTTATCGTACTTAGATTGAAATTGCACTAGCACTAATTTGAGAGTAATCAAAGCATTCTATGCCCCCTAGTGGATTACGATGGAATTTAACACTTATGTTAGTACACATATTCTATGAAGTGATTTCGTAATACATATATGGCTTAAAGTCGACTATTTTCTATTTGTATTCTTATTACAAGAAAGGCGGTGATTCAATAAACTGATAGCATCAAGTATGCGAGTTAAATCCTTGGAATTAAGAATATTTTTCTACGTTTTAGAATACACGTATGGTAGTACATAGTATATTATTTATATAAAATATTATATCATTTTATACATGTGACTGATTGTGAGTAATGCAGTGGATGTTCACGGTAGTGTTAATCAAGTGGGTATAGGACCGACCTTGGCACGGCCACGCATCGAGTTGGTAATCAATAGCTCAGCATAAATAAATCACACACATTTCAATGGAGATGATTAAGGATATCCCTAGCGGCACAGAAGCATTGCTTGGTCCTTCCGTCTTGTCTTACGTAAGAGTCAAACCACACAGTTTCTCTACACGCTCGATAACATTTGGATTGCTGTAACATCATTGATTATCACATATATACATATCTAAGTTTCACTTTGGCTGCGCCGTTATGGTAACCCGATATTCGGCCGTCCGTCCATTTCCACGCTTCCTGCAGTAGTTATAGAGACGCCCAGAATCCAAAGCATTATGAGATTGGAACTACCCAACGAATTACTGCATTTCAAAATTTTCGCCTTCAGCTAAATAAATTTAGGAAAAGATTTCTTGCGCCGTATAATTTACATCAATGTTACGTTTTTCAAGGTCGAATCGCTCAGAAAAATCGCCATTCGCAGTCGAGTGAGAGGACAAACGCAAGCCGCACTCAATGATTCGATCGCAGAAGTTGTCAGTTTAAGGGGAGTGAGTCATCAATCGATTCTCCTGCTAAATGTGGAGCGACAACCACAGAACTCGCGGAATGGCCTCTTTATTGAGATGTCTTCCCCTTAATATTAACAAAAGAGTATTTCCTTTAAGGGGGCGCCCTAGCGTTTGAATTTCCCAATTTAACGGCTCACGAAGGCCTCTAGCCGCAGCGCCGGGATATGGAGACGGAAGGCGAAGCGCCGCGAGGGAGAGAAAGGGGGGGGGAGGAAGGCTACTGTCCTCCCAACTTCACCCGCGACGACTCCGAGGAGAAATTTGATACTAAGGATAAATTTGATACGGGTCGCTGGAACAGGGGTCGCAGTCGAAGTTGATATGTGACACCTAAGTGGCGGCGAGCCAATTAAAAATAGTAGAAGCCAACTTCTGGTTCCTCTCTCATGCCCTGAAAAAATAGGCCTATGAATGCGAAGGTCCTTCTGAGTTTACACCTTTTCCGAAATTGTTGGCGTTGATATCTTCATTATGTAAACAGGCATTTCGTCAACATAACGCCGCCGACCTCAGTGTCGGCTGGGTAATGTCCTCGCCTGCCAAACAAGATATCGCGGGTTCGAGTCCCGCCTGGGTAGGCTTGGTCGTTCGTGTAAATAATTGTTTAACTTTATGAATACTCAATACAAAATGACTCAATTTGAGCTGTAATCGGTGGTTTTGGTATAAAAAAAATTAAAAAATAAAAATTTCAGAATTGAATTGTGGTTTATGATGTTATTTTAACGGAATGTAGAGTCATTTTACGTAATGAAGACATCATCGCTCGCAGTTTTCGAAACGGAAGGGAAAAACGGGTGGCAAACGAAAAATGGAGAGGTTTCTCATTTGATATATACTTCCGTGAAATATATTAAACCAACATAATTAATTATTAATAAAATGTAACAATATATGTCAGCTAGCTTTCTTGAAAATCACACTTGGATGCGAAAAGCAATGGTTACTTAAGTTAGAGCTAGAAATATTTTTTTATTAACACCGATGAGCAATAAAACAGAACATGATAAAAAACTCCGTGGGAGAGCCGAAACCTGCATTTCAAGGCAAAAGTTGTACCTACTGAATTAGTAGTTGAACTTTGTGTCATAATTTTTTCTGACAGAACACTCATCAGAAATCACCTCGCAAACATTTTATATTTTGAAAGTGCAATGGAAAACATGAAATTATATATGAACCATTATAAATTAACATAAGTATTTAAATCATAAGAAAACATCAAGAATAAGTTCACCAGCTCCACAACTAGTTTTCATTTGCATTCAAGGGAAAAGTTGACCCCGTGATCATCACTGAATTTTGGCATTGATGCGCGAGGCTGTGTGGTTCAGAAGCCCTTGAAGGTCCACTTTAAATTTTGTCTTCCACTTTCAAACTTCCACTTCTTCAACTTTTTAAACGCTAGATAAAAATCGTAAGACTGAGGTAAGGTTTACGGTCACAATAGGGGTTACCGCGGTGGGCAGGGTAGTGCCCGCCGCCACTCTTGAGCCCATTCCAATGTTGAGCTAATGGGAGCTATGAAAGACTTAGGAGAATGTGGTTAGCAAAATTGCGGGTGCAATGCGGTAAGATATGGGTTCTCTAAGTATAAGAAACTATATCCTTGCAGCCGCGCGCTTTCCGAGACAAGCTTCTGACTTGCCAGCGCAATCGTTGAGTCCGCAACATATATTTCATTAATAAAATCGTAATTTGCACATTAAAAAAAAACAACGCTTATATGGAATTTATAATACATGCAAGTGTAGAAAACTAATTTCGTCTCATCTTAAGCGAAATATCCTCAATTGTAACTAATGCTGAACAAATTTCCGCATCTAATCATCGCGTCGGGTGGTTGGACACTCAGGCACATAACTTGATAGGAGAGGTGGGGTGGCAGGTTGGTGCAAGATTTCTCTTTTGAGAATCAAAGTTGATAATTTTTTTGCTATGCGGTGTAAGATCTTATGCGTAGCAATGTGAATAAACATGAAGTTTTTCTCTCACCATGTTATCAAGACGTGAAAAATAAAACATTTTCATCGTTTCATAAAAAATAAAAGAAACTATCAATAGAAAAGAAATTTTCACTACTACGGAATCTAACCATATTCATTCTTGCTATGGCATCCTTAAAAATTACTCATTTTAAAACAAAACGCACTGTAGACACATACTTCTGACAATTTTATCAAAAGATAAGAAAACCCTATTGAGATCATTTAATGTTAATTTGACAGAAGTCTCTGTTTGTTGCACGTCTTCCTTTTCCAAGGCTTCCATTCTTTTCGACGGCGTCGTTTCCCTTGGGGCTTGCTAGACACTTCCATCGCACCACAAAAAGAAATACGCAAAACGAAAGAACGACGATGCGACCTCAAAATCAAGCAGCTAAGAAAACGTATGACCGGCCGCCTGCCGGTGTTGCTGTTGAGGGGAGGGCCTGCGCGCCTCGGAAGGGAGGGCCAGGAGGGGAGGCAAAGAAGTGAAGGATGACTCGCGGTAGGAGGAAAGGTGTTTAGGATGACTCGAAACGACTGCGCGTTATAGAAAAACTGGCTGCAAGGTCTCACAATTTCCCAAATTGTAGATTTGATTTACGACGTGTGGCATACGTGCAGCCTTTGCTTGTAGTTGAAGGATTATATTATGCTTTGGCTGGTTGGATTTTCTTTACGCGATTTTGCGCCGTGGTGACAGTCATTGAAAAAAATCGAAATTCGTGAAATTAAGCGTCAAGTATCTCCTGTAGGAAACCTGGTAAAAGACCCGTCTTTGTCTCAAGGCACAGATTTAACCTTTATAAATATTCAAGTCAAGAAACCACTATGTACATATAACGAACGAAGCACAAACTGGTTAATAGAAAGGGTCTGCATCGCCTTCCGCAACCGTGCTAGGGCGCCCCCTTAAGTTCAACTGAGGCTAGAGATGCGAAAGATTCCATGTGACATAGCTGAAAGAAAACAAGAATCACGAGAATTCAAGCACCGAAAATGAACGAGGAAACCAAGCGAATCTCGGCTATCCTTTGCATCGAAAGAAGCGAGTGAATATGTAGGCATTGTGAAGATAGTTCACAGCCACGACCAATGACTCAATTGCCGACGTGATTATATCGAAAAGTAACCAAAAGTGAACTGAATATTTAGCAATGAAACAATTTTGAACCAGCCACTTAGTTTTCTATCCATGACACTATCGCAGGTAGCGAGGAACAGCCAATTTATGTAGAATGAGACTGATGAGCTTCGCATCATCCTCTTCTGTGTAGGCCAATGTGAGCGTTTTATATCGCAAGACACTGTGATGAAAGGCACGTATTTAGAGAGGTTAAAAGAATATTATTTAAATGAAAACGTCGACAGCTATTAATCTTGATAAAATATTATAATATCAATGAGTGATTTATGGACATTTGAGACATTCTGTATGGTCAAAGCGAAGTATACTAGTGACTAATCAAATACTTTCGCACACCGACCAATATTTCGACACTATTTAATAGCTTTTAGCAATGCAATTGTCATGTTTTATGAATTCCAGCTTAATTAAATGGGGAATTGAAATTGCGTGATTTGTATTTATTTTCTTAGTTCTCTCGATATCCAACCTGCGTGGAGCGATGTTATGAGGGTTGCCATTTATGTGTCCGGAATTGGCAACAATGGTGTTGCCATCTGACATATAAATCGTTGGTTTTTGGCGATTTTGCACCATCTTAAACCACTGCATATCACTGGTTCAATGAATTCAATCGTGGCTGTTTTTCACTCAAGGACGAATTTAAAGAAGGTCGTCCAAAATCGATTGTAGTGCCAGAAAATATCATCGCTGAGCACGAAGTGATAAAGCAAGATCGTCATGTTACATACGGTGCGATTGAGGCATTTTTGGACATTAGAATGACAACCATATACAAGATTTCACACGAACATTTAGCGGCGAAAAAAATTTGTTCGCGTTGAATTCCACATAATGGCTCAAAATGCTCAAAAATACAATTAAGGAGCGTTAAAAGACGTGTACAACATTTCTACAAGTGAAGAATCTTGGATCTATGCATATGAGCCCGAAAGTAAACAGCAATCGGCTGTATGAGTCTTCCAAGATGAGCCAAGCCCAACAAAAGTTTTTCGCGCCAGAAACACTTCAAAGTAAATGGTCGTCTGCTTTCTTGGGATTTACGGGCATGGGGCTACAGAGTCACTAAATAATCGTACAAGACGGTCAATTCTGAATATTAAGCAACAATATTTTTGCCAAAAGTTTTTAAGAAATAAGAAAAAACAACCAGCGACGTATAGGATCATATTTCACCGCGAGCTCTCCCACATCGGACCAAACAACTGAATATCTAGCCGAATCTGAAAACATGATCGAATTGATGGGTCAATCGCCGTACAAGCCCTGATTTGGCACGCGCCCAACGATTGCTTTTTGTTTCTGTCCGTGAAGACGTGGTCAACGAATTTCGATGCTGATGCGTTCAAAATGCATGTTTTGGAGACACCTCCATCGGAATGGAAAAAGTGCGATAAAAATTGATTCAAACGTAGGCAAAAGTGCATCGAGGAAAAAGCTTTGAAAAATAATAAAGCCGTTTTCAATGACAAATATTTGCTTTTATATTTTATTCCGGAAGGCAAGCCTAGTATCATAATGATTATGACAAAGGGGTGAATTCCTTAAAAAATTATTCTTCGCCTGAAACTCAGACCGGATTTTAAAGGTGAATAAATAAATGGTTTTTATCCTTACTTTTTCGACAAAATGTAGATTTGGCATCACCGGAAGTAAAAATATTCGATAGAGTGAGTAATAAGTCAGTTATTTAACATTTTTAGTTTAAATTGAAAGACGTTGGAGCTGGTTACTAAGTTCAATTTCTGCCTTCTTTTCGTGAAGGAGAGCGGAAGTAAAAATCATAAATATTATTATTTACTGATAAAATCATGCAAAATTTAGAGGCTGCAACTTGGTAATTGCGTCCCTACCAACTAGTGATGATGGCTGAGTACAGATATTGAAAGCGGAAATATAGATAAATGGACTAGCTGAAAAATCAACTCGATAAATAAATGCCAAACCGATGAATGAAATGTTCCTCGTATAGAATTCGTGGCGGATACCGTAGACGACAGAGAAAGGGTACGGGTTGGGATTAGCAGTGGGCACGTTGAAGCAAGGGCAGGCTGAATCCCCGGACATACTTAAGGCCTCGCAGGCCCTAGAAAGAATGCAACACAAAACGCGAGCGAGCGATTCCGTGGAGCGAGATAGGTCACTCCGAAAACCAATGGAGTGGCAATTGTATGAGTGATGGTTTGTTTACCCGCGCGAGAGCACGACACGTATAATTATGCGTGTGAAAAACACGGTGACCCCAGAATCGAAGACGCAAACATTCGTCGTTTGGGCTTGTTGACTTATTGACTGTCATTGCGAACGTCAGTCTAATTGGAAAATCAACCCGTTTGAATTCCATTGGAACACATATCGGAATAATAGGGATTCGTGGTAGTAATACAACTTGCACATTCAAAATGCTGGCTTTGACAACTTTTTTCATACATTTTTTAATTACTAATCGCGTGCCATTGCACAGCCGTGGTGGATTCAAATTAATTAGGAAGCAAAATGACTGGACATCCAATCTTCAGTTGTAAACGGTGCGATGACATGCCTGGCAAATCCAATGAGTTAAAAAAAGCTCTACTAGATAATTTACAGCTTCGCTGGGATCGCAAACTGTATCGATAGAAGAGATGTCAAACTACATCAACGATACTGACAGTCGTCAAGGGGACAGTAATCCAATGATGCTAAAATTTCAGCTTTTTTATGTTTTTTTCTAAAATCACCGTAAATCACGTAGAAAAGAAAATTCGATTGCATGAGTAAGAATGTGCATTTTTTCCTTTCCAATGGTATGTGTCTCCACTTATTGTGGCCATTATCACTGATTTAAATATGCAAAATAAAAAAGTTCTGCAGTCATTAAAAACGAACTTTACATGTATGAGGTTATATTTATCATCTAAGGTTATAATTTTCATAATTACCCGTATGTTATCGCCACGCAAAAATAAGATAGCTCTATTTTTATACTGTCTTTCCTTCAACTACTTCGTGAAAGCCAACTCTTCTTATAATTTTACTTCCTTTATCATGTTAAGGAAAAGTCCCAATCAACAGACACACAGAATTTAAATCCAAATGCGGCTATGAAAAAAAATAAGAAAACGTGAACCATTAATGAATATTTTTCAGTTATTATGTTCCTCTTTTACAAGATACTGTGGCCAATTACTTGAATAACTTTAATTCGACACAATAAAAACCATGAGCAGATATTTCAACCATAACAATACCAGAAGATGGGTTCCAATCATCATTATTATACTTTTAAGAGGAATTTCTAGTCGTCCATAATGTAGAGAACTGTTGAAGAACTGTTTGCACCAAGTCTAACCGGAGGCCAAAATATCAGCAAAGGACATGGATACATATAAACCCCTTCAAGTCACTCTAAGCAACACTAAAATCTTAAAGCTATTACAGGCTTGAGTTAGGCACTCCTCTTTTCCAGGAATTTCTTCCGAAATTGATGCCTGCAGGTAAGACAGAAGGGTATTTTTACGCAGCCTTGCTCAGCTCAAGAATGAATAAGTTATGATTAATTTTGAATACAGTTTTTCCCATTGATAGTATGAAAAACATGTTTCACAACTAATACTTCATTACAGCGCGCACTGCGTTATATTAATTCCCTCATTGTAACATGAGCTAACGACCGTGGAAAATAGAATGAAAATGACAATAAAAGGAAAAGTAAGAATGAAGATGCAGGAGCAATTTCCACAATTTTAATTATCGGTACTACCGGTTTCGCTTTACAGCATCATCAGGCGCCTGATGATGCTGTAAAGCTAAAAAACCGGTTGTACCAATAAATTTAAAATTGTGGAAATTGCTCCTGCTTCTTCATTATGTACCGTTTCCACTCCATCTCGCCTGAAACTTCAGATCATAAAAGTAAGAAAAAAAAAGATTCTATTGCGAAACACAACTGGAATCGAACTGTCCTCGTGCACTTCACTGTCGAATACAGGGGTGGGGGGGTCACTGTGCTGTGACGAATTGACGCCTCTCGATTGTGGATGGAAAAAAGCTGGAAAAAGGAACCGCACAGTCAGAGTTGGGAAAGTAGCCAAAAAATTAAATGATTAAACTTATTCTCGGTATGGAGAAACCTCTTCAAGTTAAAAGCTATTTTTCTGAAAAAAACAACTTTTTAAAGTGCACGTTAATTTTACTCTGAAATTATGTTTAAGTCACTTTAATGAATAATCATAATGTAATATGTACTTAGAGAGAAAAGGCCAATATGATTTAGTGTATAAAAAGGTAAAGTATACTACATGGGAGGGAAAGAGAGGGAAAGCAAAAATTAGAGAGGTTAAAGATAAGGAAAGTAAAATGGTATGCGACCAAGTGGAAGTGAGAGAGAGATGGAAAGAATATGTAGAGGAGATATATGCAACAGATGAAAAACATGAAGAATTGGATGTAGAAAGTGAATGGGAGGCAGAGGATGGGTATAAAGGGTCATCAATACTGAAGTGCGGAAGGCAATAAAGGAAATGGAATATTGGAAGGCTACTGGAGTGGATGATCTTCCAATAGAACTATTCAAATGTTTAACAGAAGAGGGATTGAATGAGGTAGTGGATTTGTGCAACAAAATATATAATACTGGGAAATGGCCGGGAGACTACTTAAAGATTGTGATGATACCAATTCCAAAAAAGGCTGGAACAAATAAATGTACTGAGTATAGAAGGATCAGCTTATTTTCACAATCTGCTGAAATCCTGTTAAGAGTGCTAAATCGAAGGTTAAAAAGTATAATGGAAGAAAATGCTGGTGAGGAGCAGTTTGGTTTCAGGCAAGGAAGAGGAACGAGAGATGCCATAGGACTACTGAGGATGGTTGGTGAGAGATACATGGAAAGAGGAAAAGGAATAAGTCTGTGTTTTATAGACTTGGAAAAGGCTTTCGATAGGGTAAATTGGAAGAAACTGATATGGGAATTATGAAGATGAAGAAAGTAGACTGGAAGGAAAGAAGACTAATAAGTGAATTGTATGTTGGACAAAAGGCAGCAGTGAAAGTGAATGTAAACATGAGTGAATGGTTGGAGCTAGGTAGAGGAGTTAGGCACGGATGTTGTCTGTCACCCACCCTATTCAATATGTATGTTGAAGACATGATAAGTGTGGCATTGGATGAAAGAGAAGAGGGAGTAAGAATTGGTGAAGTAAAAATGAGATGCATTAGATTTGCTGATGATATGGTGGTTTTAGCAGTCATTGCAGATATTGGTAACAGGGTTGGAGAGAGGAATTGAAACATATGGAATGAAATTGAACGTTAAGAAGACTCAAGTGATGAAAGTGAGCAATGTAGATGGTATGAGAGTAAAGACAAAAGAGTGTGAAATGGAGAATGTGAGAACCTACAGCTACTTGGGATCTTTGATAACAGAGGGCAGGAAGGGTATAGGAGAAATAAAAAGAAGGATAGGAAAGGCGAAAGAAGTTTTTCAGAAGAAGACAAGAGTGTTCTGAAACAAGGGACTGGAATTAAAATTGAGGAAGAGATTGGTGAAGTGCTGTGTGTGGAGTGTGTTTATGTAGTGGAAGTAGTACACATTAAGTTACGATTATTTGCAGACGACGCTGTAGTTTACAGAGAAGTCCGTTCGAGCAAAGATATAGATGAACTAAGGAATGACCTTACTGCTATCCAAGCGTGGTGCGATGCATGGCAGTTAGAATTAAATATGAAAAAATGCGTCGTAATGAATTTCTGGAAGAAGAATAATTCCCTACAACTTAGCTATATAATTCGGGGTACCCAATTAGAAACTGTTGAATCCGTGAAATATCTAGGAGTTAGACTCAATAATGATCTATCGTGATATAAACATATTCGAGAAATAACCGGTCAAGCTAATCGTAAAATGGGCTTTGTAAAAAGAATATTAGGAAAGTGCGACGACAAAGTGAGAGGAATTAGCTACTTTTCCCTCGTTAGACCACATTTGGAATACGCTGCCAGTGTTTGGGACCCTCATGAAAAAGGCTTAATAACAGAGCTACAACGCGTGCAAAGAAGAGCTGCCAGGTATGTGAAAGGTCGTTACGATAGTCTTGTTAGTGTAACTGACCTCTTAGATAAACTCGGATGGGAATCTCTGTCGGACCGTAGATTGAAAAATAGGCTAAACCTTTTAGATAAATTCAAGAGCAGTGTCTTTTCTGACGAAGTTAACCATATCTTACGGACGCCAACATACTACGAAAGATCAGATCATATAAATAAAATAAGAGAGATAGATTGTAGAACAGACAGATTCCGAATGTCATTTTTTCCACGATCAATAAGAGATTATAACAGCAGCATTAGAACTCGTAAATCGATTGCATGACTTGTAGTGTAGCCTACTAACCTATGTAAAAATTAATGCATGTTTCTTAATTCAATTATTATTTCTAACAGCATATAGTAGTATAGTTTACTAGTATACGTGACGTTTTTTGGACCGTGTGGTGTGCATGTGGGAGTCCAATTGCATGCTGGTGATTGATCACCCGCTGCCAAATACCCTAGAGGTGGCTCGCAGGGTATTATGTAGATGTAGATGTATGGATGTGAGACTTGGACGACGGGGAAGAGACAGGGACAGGATTGGGGCGTTTGAGATGTGGGTTTGGAGGAAGACGGAGGGAATACGGTGGACGGATGGAGTACGGAATGAGCAAGTGTTGAATAGATGAGGAGAGAACGTTGATGGATAAGATAAATGAAAGGAAGGGGGACTGGCTGGGATATTTGATGAGAGGGAATGGCATTCTGAAGGTAGCCTTGGAGGGAACGGTGGAAGGGGGAGACAAGTTAATTGAAAATTTAACGATGGGAAAATATAGAAACTTCAAAGAAATGGCCTGAGATAGGAAGGAATGGAGACAGCGTCGGCTCAAGGGACCTGCCGACGGGCAGAACACCACAAGAAGATGGAGAATGTAACATTTTTAATCAATTTTTTACGCGATTACGATATAATTAGAGTTCAGGGCAGTATTTCAAATACATGTATTTTAAATACTTATTTCAAATGCATTTGTATTTTATATTTTGTATTTTCGAGCGTACCATGTAATGTATTTTATATTTGTATTGAAAATACACATGAATGAGAGCATTTTTTAATTGAAATACTGAAAGATATGCATGCGCAATTTTGTCAGCAATTCGATTGGTAAAGTAAGGCGGGGTATTAGTATGTTAGTTCTTCACTTTTGACATTTGGCAAAACTACCGATTAGTCTTTGCATTGGATATTTGTTGGTTGGTATCAATGTATCAACTTGAGGACTGATGGGATCAAATGGGTTGCATTCTGGTGCACGCTTTTGAGTTCACGTGGCGTGAGACGAGACACAATCTAAGTGCAGGGGTTTTTTTCAGGAAATAAGGGGCTCATTTGGATTAGTTGCGATCTTTACTTAGAAGTATTCATACGCCAAGATAATAAACAAAAAATGTATGGCCTACCGCTCATTAGTGGAGGTAAGTTTTTTAAACGTGACGAGCACCAAAGAAGACAAAGTTCAATAAAACTCAGTGCTTGGTGTGTGAAGCGAATCATTAAAGAATTACCATCATCAGTGGATTTTCGAAAGCTACTATGAACTTCAGGATTAGCCAATAGTCCTGCATTTCTGAATTCATCTAGATGACCTAAAAAATCTGAAATGATTTCTGAGATTCCGCAGTTTACTTTAAATTTCGTTGCCCGACACGGTGGAACCCACTCAATGATTCTGTGTCACAACTATTACGGTTCAAGAATAAACTTCACACAATGACTGCAAAACTGGAACTGCTTCAACTTAAATAAAATGAAGTTATAATATTTATAAGAGTACATCACAGTCCTAAAACCAATTACTTTGCCTCTGAATTAAATGCAAAATGAGAGGACATGCTTTTATGGGAAGCGGTCACCTACACTAGTCTCCCTCAAAGACAGACTTTGTATACATCGAGAAATAAACCTGAGGCACCTCTCCAATTTGTTTACACTTCTCACCTATTCACTGACATTACGATTTAATTTTTTTGAAAGTAAAAACAATAGACATCTTTAGTAAATATGCGGTCGTCAAAGAAGCTTTTGTTCTATATTTGTGGAAAGTGTTTTTTTGCAGGATTTATAAATTCTAGGGGGTGCTATTTTTCTATAAATTCACCTCTTAAAATTCTATAAATTTTAAGAGGTGCTATTTTTGATGAACTCTTTTAGGAATTAATTGTGCTAAAGGGTAATATGAATTATTGTGATGACTAATTTTGATAAAAGAGAAACTTTGTATTACTGAGCAACTTGTTTTATGTTGCTGAAGTATTTGAAGTATTTTCACTATTTTAAAAGACAGTACTTTAATAAGCATTTTTACAGGTGTGTACTAATGTATTTTGTAACAGTATTTAAAATACTAACATTTCAAGTACATTGTATTTGTATTTAAAACACTGGAGAGCGAGTATTTTGCCCAACCCTGGCTATAATGCTGGCAAATTTGCAGTAGGTTTTCGGTGACTTCTCTGATGTTCAGCAAAACCCTGATGAGTGTGTATGTCATTCTGCCGAGGAGCATGAGGCATTCATCTACATCTACATCTACAAATTACCCTGCGAGCCACCTCTAGGGTGTTTGGCAGGGGGTGATCAATCACCAGCATGCAGCATGCATTTGGACTCCCACATGCACACCACACCGTCCAAGAAACGTCCCGTATAATAACAAACTATACTACTATATGCTGTTAGAAATAGAATATAGAATAGAAATTCAGAAACATGCAGTAAGTTTTACATAGGTTAGTAGGCTACACTACAAGTCATGCAATCTATTTACGCGCTCTATTGCTGCCGTTATAATCTCTTATTGATCGTGGAAAAAATGACATTCGGAATCTGTCTGTTCTGCAATCTATCTCTCTTATTTTATTTATATGATCTGATCTTCCGTAGTACGTTGGCGTCCGCAAGATATGGTTAACTTCGTCAGAAAAGACACTGCTCTTGAATTTATCTAAAAGGTTTAGTCTATTTTTCAATCTACGGTCCGACAGAGATTCCCATCCGAGTTTATCTAAGAGGTCAGTTACACTAACAAGATTATCGTAACAACCTTTCACATACCTGGCAGCTCTTCTTTGCACGCGTTGTAGCTCTGTTATTAAGCCTTTTTCATGAGGGTCCCAAACACTGGCAGCGTATTCCAAATGTGGTCTAACGAGGGAAAAGTAGCTAATTTCTCTCACTTTGTCGTCGCACTTCCCTAATATTCTTTTAACGAAACCCATTTTACGATTAGCTTGACCGGTTATTTCTCGAATATGTTTATTCCACGATAGATCATTATTGAGTCTAACCCCTAGATATTTCACAGATTCAACTGCCTTTAACTGCGTGCCCCGAATGACATAGTTACGCTGTAGGGAGTTATTCTTCTTCCAGAAATTCATTACGACGCATTTTTCCAAATTTAATTCTAACTGCCAAGCATCGCACCAAGCTTGGATAGCAGCAAGGTCATTCGTTAGTTCATCTATATCTTTGCTGGAACGAATTTCTCTGTAAAGCACAGCGTCGTCTGCAAATAATCGTAACTTACTCTGCACTACTTCGCCAATGTCGTTTATATAAAGAAGGAATAGGAGTGGGCCAATGACACTACCCTGAGGAACGCCAGAAGTCACTCTAACCTCATTGGAGACTGCACCGTCTAATACTACTCTTTGGACGCGGTCGCTCAAAAATTCCCTAATCCAGGAAATGACATCTTCGTCTAGACCATAAGATTTCAGTTTTATTATTAACTTTCCGTGGGGTACTTTATCAAATGCCTTTTTGAAGTCAAGAAAAATCGCGTCTACTGGAATGTTGTCTTCCCCGGAGACTAAAATATCGTGGGCGAAAAGCGCTAACTGAGTTTCGCACGATCTGCTTTTCCTGAATCCATGTTGATTTCCCATTAATAAGTTTTGCGCGTCTAGGTGTTTCATTACCGAGCTGACTACGATGTGTTCAAGGACTTTGCAAGAGATGGACGTTAAAGATATCGGCCTGTAATTAGATGGCTGTTCCTTGTCTCCACTTTTAAATATAGGCGTTACATTAGCGATTTTCCAGTCATTAGGTACTTCGTGTTGCTTGATGGATATACTGAATATTAACTGCAAGTAGGGGGCAAGTTAAAATTCGTTCGTGGCCATCGCGGACATTAAGCTGCCGCTGCGTTGAAAACAATGATCAAGTTGTTGATGTGCTCGATGTTTTGGAGTTTTAAAGCTTTTGCAGTGGTTTTGTGGTCAACAGTATTGAATGTAACTGTTCAAGAAATGGAGTGCAAGTGTTGTGTGCCTTAGTTCAGAGGAAAATACATGGAGGAAGCGAAAATGTGCGTTTTCCAATGTCATAAGGACGAAGAGACGAAGAGGAATTGGATACACGACTTTTCAAGAAAGGACTTCCAGCCGACGTAATTTTCCAAGTTTCCATCTTTTTCTTTCTATTTGAACGGCGTGATTATTCAGGAAAATGTTAGTATAATAGATTGTCATTGACAGTAAATTACAATTTTATTTGATATCACTGGCCGGTACACGAATTGTTGTTGGTTTCTTGATAAAATGTTATTTTCGAGTGTATTACTTATCGAGTGTATTCTATTTTAGTGTATCTAGTGTGAATAATTAATGGATTTAATTATTTCACTGTACTTAAATTCTCGCACACCAACGCAAAATTATATTTATAAAGCAATTTCACTTAGATAAATATAAATTCATATTACGCACGAAATAAGAAAAAATACAAAACACTGTTTCTAGAGTCACTATCCTCGTCTTCATTATCACTTCTGGTGAGTATTTCCAGGATCGATTGATCCGTAATTAGCCTGGACATTTTCCCAGTGCAAGGAAATTCCCGTCCAGCAAATTTGCCTAGTGCTCCACTCGTCCAAGTAACTCTGAACACGTCGAGAACGTATGCAAAAGTAACGAAAGCTCTAAGGAACTATCGAAAGGCACTTCAAGAAAAAAATCCTGGCTGTATAATTCCAAGAAAAAATGTAATTCCACCGAAACATCATTTGAAAGACAATCCTTGCAGGAGTAGGAAAGGGAATGCGCACAGAACATTTACGGTTAAATTTGAATACACGCCAAGAAAATTTTGAAAAGAAAATGAGCTATTCCGAGAAGAGTGAGGTTATCATCTTCCACATACATATTTCAGTAGGAGAATACTTGCACCAATATACTCTTGGGTGTGCCAGTTGGAGGGTAATACGTTTATCCAAGAAAACGCTAATGCGCTAATGTGTCCCGAAGTAAACCCGTGAGGTACACAGGGCAGACCACCTTCATGGATCCTGACCAGAGAACCAAGATATGAAAGTAATTACCTGGATAGAGCAGTCTCTTTCCATTCATGGTATGGGCTGCATCGCACAGCAGGGTTCTACAGAAACCATCCCTTGTATAGGTAGCGGAATGCGAACAGAGAGTTAACGGCTATATTTGAATACACGTAAAGAAATTTTTGAGAAGAAAATGAGTTATTCCGAGAAGAGTGAGGTTATTTTCTTCCACAAATTTAAGTAGGAGGCTACTTGCACCAATCTACTCTTAGATGTGCCAGTTGGAGGGTAATAAGTTTTTCCAAGAAAACATTAATGCGCTAATGTTTCCCGAAGTAAGCCTGTGAGGTGTACAGAGCAGACCACCTAAATGTAACCTGACCAGAGAACCAAGGTATGAGAGTAATTACCTGGGTAGAGCAGTGCTCTTTCCTGCAATGGTATGGAATGGTTCTCACAACATGTGTCTACGTAAAACATTCCTTATTTGTACATTAAATTTACGAATTTTTAGGATATGCATTAATTAGTATTTATAGCGAAATTAATTTATAATACGTTTGTATTCAAAGTTTGATGAGAGGTTATTAAAAATAGTCGCTGTAATTTCAGCTCACGACAAAGAACTGAGAGAATCATATTTTATTACATTACGAGGGCTTTTTTACATAGTAGTTAAATCGGATATTTTATCGAATTTCACCGCAAATGTACACTTAAAATGTGGCTAACAGAGTAACGTATATCTTTAGATGTAAATCATTACAATATCGCTCCTATAAATTTGCTAGTAATTTTAAAAAATAACAACTAAACATCTAACCTTAGCGTCTCCAAAATTAGTTCTAGGTGATGATAAACGCCGTTAATATGAACGCTAGAGTTCCGTTTAAAATTTGGAACCGATCAGCAAAAACATCCTGAATGTAATTCTTGGCATTGATTTTTAAAAAATTCAACATTGACGTTTTTAGTTATTTTAACTTATAAACAAATAAGTGACCATGAGCACCTTCCTTGAGTGGGTCACTAAGTGCCGGAATGGGCCGAGATAATCCCCACGCGGACATCAGGAAAGGGTCGAACCTCTCGCGCCGAGGGACCCTAATGGCGGTTGGGACGCACTTGGCATGCTTGACCGCGAAACCGTGAAAACACGGCCTTTGGCAATTTGCTTCGAAAAATTCAAGCCGTGAAAACCCGGCCTTCATCCTTTAGCATCGGAAAATGCAGGCCGTGAAATCACGCCCTGCGTAGGGAAGAGGTTAAGTAGCATTCGGCGCATATCCTAATGTTCTTAGGTGTTTTTATAAAGAAGAAATTGATTTTTCGAGGGTATTGAATGAATAATTCCTGCAATTAGTAAATTTTGGAAGCATGAGAAACACTCGGGATGAATAAATGAGCTACCTACTAGCGAGATAAATATGACCCATGTCAACTTTGATATTTTACTTTAAATCTTGTTAATCTAGCTACCATTCTGTGCACAGCGAATTATTTAAATCTTGTTTACTACACTGTATTCACACAAAGCTATTCTTCTATAATGAGCTAATAATGAAATAATCTCTATTTCAAGGTGTGTAGAAGGAATTTTCTGGCTGAAGATTGCTTCATGAAAGCTCCTACTTCGATGATAAGTCAGGAAAACTGCAGATTGTAGTACTGAGCAGGCCAAAACTAAAGGATGATGTCATCCGAAAGGTCTTACCTGATTGTCCTGGGTACCTTACCACTTCGAGACAGACCAGGGAGGCACATTCAATGAGGGAACAGCATCTTGAAAGCGCTGCTGTGGAAGCTGCTTTAGCCGAGAGTTCTTTGAAAGCTGAGGGATGAGCAAAAGTCAGACGCTTTCGGGAGCGTATGGTGAAGATGGATAAGCATTCAGTATTTTGGGATGTGGTCATGAAGCCCGGAGCTGTAATATTCATAGATTTTGGAAGAGTGTGCACCACCTCTTATTACTTACTCATTGATAATATGCATTCATAATTAGTAATATCAAAGTATACCGCAGAACAAGGGAATTAAAAGCAATCGGCAAATTCACTCCACCTTTTCAAGCCTCTTCCATGTATGAAGTGTATGATGTGTTGGATAGAATTGAAAATGAATGTGAAAACTCCACAAATAATAGAAATATTTATAGCGATATTACAGCTCTACTGGAAGAATGCAAAATTTAGGACTCTGAAAATTAATGATTGTATCACTTAATCAAATCCCAATTTCTCTTATTCTAGAAAAGAGGGAAACATTAAGGTAAAACTGTGACGTCTTTGTATTTGCTGCGATGTACTTCTTAACATCTCCTCAAGCTTATATTTTTGCTCTAAATTCTGGTACTTTTGTTCTCTATCATCCAGTTACAGTCAAACGACTCTGCTCTTCGTTTAAAGTTGGTCCAATAAATGAGCAAGATAAGTATGGGTTTTTATTTTACATGAAACACCAAGTATTTCACTTAGAAATCCATGAGCGTTATATCACCCTTATGATGGATGGAATTCATTTGAAATCCTTTCTTGAGTACAAAGGAGGATGTATAATGGGATCTGCATTATCCATATACTGCCAGTGAGTAATCTGTCAGCATGTGATCTAAATGATATCTGAAGAAAGCCATACAGACTTGAAACGGTTGGTATGAATGTGGTTTTTGTTACGGCAACATTTCCATCAACAGGAAGGCAGTAACTCTCTTCACCAATCCACCCAGGCTGAGTATAGTTTATCCACATCTTCCCGATCATGCTATATGCTATATTTATGCGTTCTAAGGTAGGATAATGAATTTTTCCATTCAAAAAAATCTCCTCAGGCACTTAAAAGCAGCAATTCCTAGTTTGGAGGTTTAAGAGGTTACAATTCACCATGGTGAGTACATGATTTTCCATGAAATTCTTGTTTGCACATAGATCTATTCAAAACAATCTCTATGTCACTTGACAGAAGCAAAATCTAGTTTTATCCTAGTCTTGCGCATGTTTAACAACATTAATTTTGTACTTTATCATCGTTTAATTCAGCGACGCTGAAAAAGTAGAAGCTCCGCTACGGATGTACAAGTCCTATGACTTTTACTTTCTAACTACCACTAATGCGTAAAGAATTTTCTACTGAATGCATGGCTTACGATGATATTTTTGAGGTTTCGAATGCATTTGGAGGCAAGTTGTTTCTGTTGAAAGACGATTTTTTTGCGAAGGCGTTTGTCCATTCGAAGGAAATATGCTTCCCCGAGGTCGGGATATATATACAAAACCAAGCCTAGTGATTTTATTGTATGTCCAAAATTCACATGACCGAATAAAAGTTTTTTTATGTGACACAATTTTAAAACTTGGCCGAAATCCTTGGAGGTGTTGAGGCAGCGTCAATTTCCCTGCTAAATTAGCAGCTCGTTTTTTTTAGATGCAGAATTGTAGAGGCGGAAGCGGCACCTGGTTTTACTGACACATTACCGAATTTCCGGAAAAATTCACATGCATCGGCAGTTTATATTCCTCAAATGCAGAATAAATGAACATCTTAAGGCAACCGAAAAGAAAATTTTCGTCTTTCTGCGGTTGCAGAGCATGCATGGTCGGAACCTGGGCACGTCATACCTTTCAAGGAATCGAAAATCATCGCCAGGGAAAATAAATATTTCCCTAGCCTGATAAGGGAGGCTATTGGAATAGCGAGTCACCCAAAGAACTTCAATAGGGAAGACGGCTATCCTTTATCCTCATCTTTCAAACGGCTTTTCCAACAATGGAATTAAAAATCAACATCCGTCTGACTAGCTGTAAATAAACAAGGATCACAGATCTGCAAATCATTTGGACCCGAAGACGGGAGCTGGAACGCGCCCGAAACTGTCGTCCGCAAAACATGTATCAACGCGGTGTAAACCCGGAAAACCATCACCAGTTTATATTCCCCTTGGGAGACTGTTTTCCCAATTATTATTTTTTCTCATCCGCCCCTAAACTTTTCCAGATATGAGAAAATTTTAAACAGATTGTCATCATATATCCTCTCTTAAGATGAAAATTATAATAATCGTGATTCCAAGCTGTAATGTATTCAATTTAATATTTTATGTTAATTTCTGTTTATGTAAAACGGAATTTATTTCTAAAAGATTACCCTGGAGCCCTGCCGATTGTTGAGTTGTTGAATAAACAAATGGTTGCGAATGGTTGACGGTTTTAGAGATTGTAATTATTTCCTTCGAAAAATATCTGAGTAAAAATTGTAGTAATGTGGAGACATCGAAAAACCAACCTTAAACACTCTTGTAGGACCTTACAAATACGAAAACAGACCCGTAAAACATAAATATTTCAAGTAGGTTCAGTCACACAAAGGTCGTGGTCCCTAATCGATCATTGCGAGAGTCTCTTTCAGACTCTCGCAGACTACTTTTTTGAGTAGTCAAATAATTCCAAATTTACCATCAATATTTTGTAATGAATAAGGCCGTGTTGAACACACGGCATGAAACGTGATAAATGTTCAGTCACTTTTTTCTTCATTTAAGACCATATGATAAACTTCGGAATGGTAGCGGCTCAATATTTATTTGCTGAATCTCTACAAAATATCGTGTTTGGGAGCACATACCTTAGAAATTTCCGAACGTGGCTACAAAAGAAACAACTAAAAGAATGGCGCCTAGCGTGCCTCGAGAAAGTACTCCCATGGATCGGTAGATGGCATAAGTGGCGAGCGATGTCGACTAGCAGATGGCGATGATGACTTGTGACAATGAGCGGGAAAGTACGAAAGTTGAAATGTGTTTCTTCACAGTGCTTCTTTAGTTTATGCTGAAAATTGTTAATGTCACGAAATTAAAATAAAGGAACTTTCTCTACTTTCGAACTAGAAAATTTTACTTCATTATTAATGTATATCTATTGGTAAATGTGGAATATTTACGGCCACTTGAGGAATTTTTCGAGTCAAAAGATAAGATAGGTATGGCATCTCTATTTAAAAAAATGTGACTGGCATTAATTCTTCTTTTCCCTTCATAGTAAAATTCTCAATAGAGAATGTGTTCAGTATTAGTTGGCCATAAAAAAATTACAAAGTATATTTTTCAGACTAAAATAAATTAGGACCACTGCTATGGACCCAATCACATCACACGATATTTACCAGTACGAACACAAACATAAATTTTGAAAAACAGTTTGTAATTTCACGATTTTCAAAGGGATTAGAGGATAAGGCCACGATTGGATACCATACTCTCAAAAAGCTTTCCATATTTTCCATTTTCATCCTGTTCTTAAATAAAAATGGGCATGATCGCGCTTAAATTAAGACCATGCGCATGTAACATCTTTTTGCTATTAAAAACCCCTTGCAGAAATACAAACTATGAGTTTTAGCTGATGCGATGTAATGTACCTACTCCAAGTTGATGGAGCGAGTACTTAGCGGGCAGGAGATGTTGAAAATGGCTTTAGAGGGTAGAATGTAGGGAAACGAGGGAGGGGAAGGAAAAGAATAGGATTTTTAGATAGATTGAAATGGAGTGGGCCTTACAGTGAATTGAAGGAGGTGGTGCTCAAAGGAAAGGGAGGCTCCCAGATCACTTCGTGAACACTCCATCACCACGTTTACCAGCCGATCTCAGATCGGTCTAGCCGGCTCGGTCCGGGTTAGTAAACGCAGCGGCCCGACCAGGCCGGCCTGTAAGCGGGCTGGCTCAGTCCACTTTCGAAACCAGTCTGAAATCTCAGATCGAGCCGTAGAGCTCGGCCTGAGTGGTAAACGATTCGAGCTGATCAGCTCCGTTGCGCATTTCGTTCCTTCTTTGTCATCCCATAACAGACAAAATGCAAGTAAAATTTTTCCTTAAAAAGTGCTGCTAATAGCTGAGAGTCCTCAGAAGATGGCAAATTAATTGATTCCTCCATCAAAGAAGTATTTATCGCGACAACAACAAGTCGGAACCATTTGCATGCAGTGCTTTTCGCGACTCCGAATTGATTTGCTACCACTCGAAATTCTGCGCAGGAGGCAAGCTTGTAGATGGTCATCGCCACCTTCTTCTTCAAAGGTACAGGTGTTTGCATGGAATCGTTTGTCGCACAGAGTTTTGGCTCCAAAATTAAACACAAATGTTCAAAAGTGCATTTGCTCATTCGAAAATTACTCAACCAATCGCTTTCGTCAAAATGTTGGGAAACAACGACTTCCCACCAATGTCCGCTCCGTTGTTTGTTTTTTCCTCTTCTTTTTCGGTCAAGAGAATGAAGAATAAGCACTCTTCTATCTATCGTTGACAGTGACTGCGTAAATTCCTTCATGATTGCAAATAATCTTTGCCGGTGTTCCCTCCTCCTTCGGGTTACAAAAAGCTGGTACCTGCTTAAATTCGCCGAGAAAATTTCCAGGTTATGACTCCATAGCAATGCCAATATCGCTGACGATTCCATGACTGAAAAAGCTTACTGCGATTTCCACAATGACAACAAAACCACTTTCCAAACAGAATCGATGGGTGAAGATCGATTCTGATCGATTCTATGAAACAATCGATACGTCAAATCCATGTTGGTAAACGCAACGCGCCGAGTCAGCTCACTTTCTAATTTCAGCTCGGTCTGAGCTCAGACCGATCTGAGATCGGTTGGTAAACGTGGTGCATGGAAACCTACCTTAATCGGTGGAACACTATTATAAAAACGATTTTATATTTCAATATCCTCAAGCGAATAGACATAATGCCTAAAGAGACAAATATGTGACATTGAAAACAAGACAGCGAAATAATCCGCCCTAATGCGCTCAATATTATGAAGTTACATGCGCCCTTCGTAAGCTAAGAATACGGTCCCCGATAGAAGAAGTTTGTTTCTAGTGCGAATGGCAATCCTTCCCTGTCATTCTGTTCACGTGGGCCGTCGCTTTCTTAAGTATCCAGACCCTCTTAACTGATGGGGCCGGGTCGCTGAAAACTTGCAAGGTTGGCACCTGCAGCAACCTGCATCCTTTGCCTTCCCGGCACCAAGAGCCGACGCGACTGAGCCACCGACGTCGAACTCTAGAGGCAAAAAACCTCTTCAGATTGAAATTTGGAATCGCAGTTCAAATCTCACTAATATGTGGCTCCGTGGCCAAGTTGGTCTGTTCTGTGCGCGGTTTTTGCAGTGAAATTCTCGCAGGATTCGAGCCCGAAGCTGTTTGACATATTTCATTTTTTTAGAGAGGCGTTCTTAACATCTACACAGTAGATACAGTTGACTCTAGGAAATGTTAATACTGAATAATTTGAACGACTAAACTTATTAAAATGTTGACTCCATATCAACGTTAACGCATCTATTTCTACTCGAAATGTCCCAAATAGATGATGGCACCCATCTCTTCAAACTTTTTAATCGGGCTCACCAGTGACTTTGGTCTCATAATTTTTTCAGTTGGGGTAGAATTAGTGCTTAGTAATTATAACAAGCCATTTTTTCAGTTCACTAATATTTAGTAGCGTCACTAGCTGCCTCTACAACTTCCTGCAAATAATTAGGCATTCACCCTACCAATATCTCACGTACATGAGTCCGAATTGCATTCCACGACATGCGCCTCTATCACCCCCACACTTCTGGCGCCCATTCCTTCCCCATCATTCTCCCCATCAGTTCTTTTTGGGGTTTAGGCCGCGTGAAGGAGTTTCACTCCCATTTTGCTGGCCCGCAGAAATCCGCGTCGGCGACGTAAAGCCATTGGATGCAGCATGAATGGAGCGCCAACCCTCCAAGTTTTCACCGACCCATCAATAAAATGGGAATAGTGGGTGTTATGGATGAGCTCTTATCGACTTGCGTCGCGTGAATTGACAGCGCGCAAGGATGGACGCGAGATGTCAAAATGGCCAGTGCTCTAATTTCGTCCATGCATTCGCACAGCTCCTCGCCACACTAATAAAAATGCACTTCTGAGTTGTGCAATTACACAAAATGAGTTTGTCATTGTGGTGGGTGCCAAGCAAAAGTTAGGATCGCGATGTCATCAAAATCATGTTCTCCATTATATTTCTCGTCCCGTCCTCGCTTTCGTTCCAGTCGATCCGTTTCCATTGAAAATTCCCCATCAATTTGTGAATGACTGCATTAATGCCAACATCGTTAATATTATTTTATTCGCTGAAAATTTTGGTAAAAATCTGTTAATGAACTAGTCAAACTTAGATAATCACATAATTTACGTTGGAAAAAAATTAGCTGCTATTGTTTTCCCCTATCCAAGTGACAGAAAAATTGATAAAAGGTGTGAATCCAAAAAAATATGCTTAATCTTAATAGAATAAGCTACCTTTACTTCACAATTATTTGGTATATATGGTGATATTGGATTTAATTTATGTAATTCATGTTTCACATCTTCTTAGCTGAGGCAGGAAAATATTTCCACATGCCCCGCATCCAATGTCGCTTCAACAGTCGCATATTTGCTATCGCTCTATTTTCTCAAATCGCCTTCGTTTCACTTGCAGGGGCCTCCGAAGAGGAATACGCTGGCGCCCAGACCACTCCACACAAGGTAGGATTCGCACAGCTTCCCCAACGAGTTGCAGTTGCACTGCACGGGCGACTGCACTCGGATATGCAGCCACCAAAGCAAGATGGGCATCATCCGATTCCACTTCGCTTCTTCCGTCCTTGAACACTTTGCTTCTTTCCATTTCCTCCAACTGAGCGGCCTCATCCTAAACTCTCAAGTGAATCTTCACTGTTTACAATACAAGAGGCAATTCCTGCATTTATCTCGTGAGATTCTTTCATGCGCTATCGCCATTCATCACTAATTGTAAGTTCTCAAAAACCTTGTGGGAGAGAGAATACCGCGATCTCGTGTGAGGTATTCCTTGCAAAACGGATGGTAGCCTAAATGAGAAAAAAGTACCCGTTTGAACTAATGACCATTGAAAAACATACATATCTATGTTATATTTATTTCCCTTATGAATTTTATAGCATACTAGTCGTCAACATTTTTTGTACGCGTTTCGCATGTTTAAATTGGCTGCGGCACGAGGGACGAAATTATCTAGATTTCGCGGGGTCTTTTAGTTAAAAAAAATTCATTCGCATACTCTAATCAGTGCACTCCCAAAATAATATCTCTTTCCATCAAGATATTTGAAACGACAAAGGCCAATCGCTTTGTGGGCCAACCGCATTCAATTATGCATTCTCGGAAACATTTCGTTACAATACTGCTGGCGAGGGAATGCTGAGAGATAAATCCATGTTTAAAATCGTTAGGCATGTCCCGTGGCTCGCGAAGTCCACTCATAACTTGCAGGCACATGACCGAGAGGGGCTAATGCAACACCTCCATCACATTTCACTGGGCCTGCCTTCACTCATTCCTATTTTCTTCGAAAAGTTTCTCCTTGCCTCCACGCAATCCAATCGGTACATCCTGTTCAGCGCGCTGTCCCCGGCCTTTGTCATCTTTTATTTGTCTTTTTTACTGCAGGTGATTGAGTCAATCCAGAGTACCGATCAATTTTCGCAATGTAAGTGACATAGCAAGGGATGTCATTGTAACGATAGAGTTATAGAGAGGGTCTTCGGAAGTGGATGTGTGGCAATGATTTGGCCTTTGGAACCGATCGTTGAAACTAAACGAAGAATAATGCATGAAACACATATACAACACGCCGAGAAATTAAAATACGTTTGAAATGATATCGCCGAGTGGAATATGCGGGGAGACACTAATGATGCGATGGGTTCCGATCCTCGGGGAACAGACTCCCTCTCCACCAGAGTCGTCGCTCATCGGTCTTGAGTGCGGCAGCGAACAGTTGCTTGATCATTACTAGCTCATGATGCCAATTTTTAAAATCAGCTGGAGCGGGAATTCATGGTGAACGGAAAGGCACGAAGAGGCGCCTCCCGGATGAGGAAGACGATAAAAAGACACCACTGTCAGTGCGCGCTGCTTCGAGACTTGAGCTGAATTTCCGATCGCATATGCGTAACCCCGCATGACTGGCTACCCAAACACGAAACATAGAGGTTCTACTCTTTTACTCAATGGCTTTCAATTTTCCCACCAGTGGGAGACACTTGATGCTCAATGGAAGAACTTTCATCACTAACCATGTCTCCGAACTAATTTTCCCAAAATTGCTTCGCTGTGTGTGAGCTGTGCAGATCATGCTTGCCCAATCTACGTGCTAATGCTTTTCTGGCTTTTTTACCATCCGCTTCGTAGCTTTGAGAGTTTCCACCTCAAATCAAAGAAATGCATCTTATTACAAGTGTCACAAATTTATTTTTCCCCGAGAAGTTTCGACATGAGGTCATACAGGCGATGATATTATGTGGGACCCTACCTATGCACTGACAAACCCAGGCCATGAAAATAATTTCCTCCATCTTAAGCGGTCGTGTTTCATTGAAATCGGAGTGCTTTGCAAGCGCAAAATGAAGAGCACGTTGGCGAATATTCATTCCGCAGCGAATCACGTTAGAGACCTTCTACTGCGTACGAAGCAGATCGACGGGTGGCTAAGAAGAGAAGGCCGAGTCTCTTCTTCTCAAAATATGTTATTCAATCCCTTCGAACACAATCCCCCTCACAAATCGTTGGGGGTAAGCTAACTCATGCTGTGAAGGCCCTCTCCGGACAACCCCAATCATCTCCGGGAGTTCGAGGAAAGGGTCGCGCTCGAGCGCCGCGCCTTGGGACCCGGCTGGCCCCATCAAACAAATAATTCATTAGTTATTTGTTGAAGCCCTTTTTTGTTTTAAATTTTTATGCATACGATAGCAACGAAATTTTTCACCAATTTTGTCATTCCTTCCATGCAACTTGGAAGTAATATTTAATTGTTATATATTTATTGATAAAAAAACTGGTCGATAGATCGCTCCAGGGTGATTCGGTGATTCGTCTCGGGGCGATCAGCTGACACTCAAAAAATTCATATACTCCATCAGAAATAGTAAAGGTAAAAATTTCAACGTTTTTCGAATTTTCAACCCAAAAAATAGTGTGCATGTTAAATCCAATATAACTGTGCGGTCCGAATACATAATTTTATGAACGGGCCACGGAGCTCGTCTGCTGATGCATTTCCAAAGTGAGCCGCCACATGATATTGCTTGGCAATTAGAGCTAGGCGCATACGAAGAAGTACTAATACTTAGGACCAACGAGCTTACTTGCTCACTTCGAGCCAGAAGTTAAGGGGACAACCAACCACTCGTCCACTCTTCATTGATTTCCATCATTTCCCTGGAAGGAGGGAAAGATAAATTATAAATAGAAAATACATTTTGAGCTCTAGTCGAGGCAAAATATTTTTGATGCTGCATAATTTGTAATTTGGAAAAAAACTAACATGACGTAAGAAAATGATGCTAATTTTCAGTTTCAGCCCTGCATAAATAAGATTCCATATGCAATTAAAAACACAGCCATTGCAGGCTGATTTTGCTCTGTTTTGTGAAACTTGGTGTTTTAGACTGAAAGCGCGTATTATCCTATGAAATTTGATGCATCAGAGGAAAATTTTGGTGAAAAAAACCATGGGCAACACAATAGGTAAAATGTACATCTAAACTTTGAATGATTTTTCTTTTGGCTTTTTGAGCGTGTTCTATGCATTTCCTATCCGTCAAATTTGTCTATTTGCCGACGACGCTGTCATCTATCTCAAAATTAGTAACCACTCTGACATTGAAATTCTATTATCGGATTTAGACAACGTTCATATGCGGAGCCAAGAGTGGGGACTCGAACTTAATTGGAGCAAGTCCACGGGGGTACATTTCTGGCGGAGGTCATCAACTATTCCCATGTATCCACGCACGCCGAAATTTCCTTTGTTGATGTTACACTGTTCCCAGCCAACTGGCTGTCTACCGAGCGATTTTAAAATGTTTACTTCTGGTAAAAGCTATTCAGGTTGAGTCACAGTGTGGCAGATAGGTATTTAAGGGGAGGGGATGTGGTGGGGGAATAAGGCATATTTAAGATTTTTGTCCTTTTCTAATTTTTCAGGGGACTGGTTACAAAGACTTTGAAACAGAAAGTTTTCCTTTGCCGCCAGAGATTTTTCGAATGCCGGAAGTTGCGATTTTAAATCAGTAAGTATCGGGATCATTTTTACATGTGGATCTTTCCTTATGTCTTTATTACGAATAAACCAAGGTGCTCCTACTATTCTTCTTATTATCTTGTTCTCCGCGGTTTGAATCTTGTTCAGATGGGTTTTCGCAGCCAGACGGGCGATGCGTATGATAGTAGAGGTTTCAGAATGGATTGATATTACAGGAGTTTGGTTTTTAACGACACACACTGAGCTAGAATCGAAAAAAGCTGGCCAAAACCTCAAAAACGATTTTTTTGAGCTAGGAAGTTTAAACTTCGCATACATAGTCTCAAATAAGTTGTACTTAACTTTCCAGATTATTTTTTTCCGGTGTTTTCACGTTAACAATATATGTGAGGTCAAAGTTGAACAAATTTAGCGAAAAACGACCACCCTCGATTTTTTCTGAAAATTGCCAACTTTATCTTCGTGCAGTGGTTTCATGAATAGCTTTATCGACAAACATGTCATACCGTCTTAATGTACACTTATTTGTCTTCCATTTGAAGGGTTTTTAAAGATTTTGTTTCATCAATAACCATAGATATATAACAAAATGGCGGAGCCTGTTTTCAGCCTTTTTTTTACATAAACGTAGAGAGATATATTGCCATGGACTTCCGCTAAGTGACTGATACCACGTTATTCTACGAAGCTTCTAAACTGTGGATCTAAAGTAAAACCTTGCACTAACTTGCAACCCCGAAAATCGTTTTTTCGAGCGTGCGGTCGGCTCCGGTTCTGGCCGGCGCACAGTGGGCTGAAATCGAAAAAAGCTGGACAAAACCTCAAAATCGATTATTTTGAGTGCGGAAATTGAAACTTTGCACAGATGTTGTCAGTACATTAGTGCATTATTTGAAGCAAACCATTTTTCAAAGGTAAAGAAATTGCTTGGCCTCAAAGTTGAACAAATTTTGCAAAAATTGCCCTCATTGATTTTTGTTCGAAATTCAGCATGTTAAAACTAATTCCACACCTTCTCTAGTAATTCAATAGAAACAAAAATTTACAATATTATAATGCGCTTTATTATTGTTAATTCTTGGTAACTTTAATGACTCAGTTGTATTATTTGTGGCCGATACGGTACAAAATGGTAGACCCTTTTTTTCGTCGAAATTTTGTGTTCGTGTAGGATTGTAAAAAAAGGATCACCGAGTTACCTCGAGATATTCACACCACAACCTATAGAGAATGATGCCAGAAGAAAAATTGCGACCATCTGCGAAGTCAAGATCGATTTTTCGAACGTGCGGCACAGTTCGGAGCTCGCTGCAGGCCACGCGGATTACCGTGCTCGACGGACGTTGGAAAGTGGATCTTTTAGCAAGTGAATTGTGTATAAGATATTTATTTAGTGCCACATTTATTTTATATTTCCTATAACCTCATTTCTTCGCTGTCTTGCGATATTTATCGTCGATACGATACAAATTGGAGGACTCCGTTTTTCGTCGAAATTTTGTGTTCATGCAAGATTATAAAAAAAGGATCACCGAGTTACCTCGAGATATGTACGTTTAATTACATCAAACGTTTTCGAGTGTCCATCAAAAAATCAACTACGACCGTTAGCATCAATCAAAATAAAAATCTATGTTTTGCCCCGCGCGCAGTTCGCGGCAGCTCCCCGATTGTATGGAATGCCGTGACGCGGCGTAATTTACAATTGATATGTATGGTCATATATACTATTTTTCGTATATCGTTAGTCTTATTATTTACTTAATAGGATACAGATATGTTAACCTTTTCTCTCTGTTTCTCCATTTACATAAAGGATTAGCATTAGATAGGTTGGTCATACCGCACACATAATTGCATGCATTGGATTCGGTAGAAGTACTGTCCCTTCCACTTCAATGCTGCAGAACTCATACCAATCGTCTAATAATAAGAGTTAATTCATCAGTCCAATCGGCTAGCCTCGGGATTTCTTTGTAATTATTTGTGCGGTGTTCAATATTAATGGAATCGACGTTCGAAGGTGCAGCATAATGAACAAGTTGCTTTAGTTTAGCCAGTGCAGGTGAACGTCAAGTCGTATGTTTTCAGGGTTGTATCAAGAGAACGAAAAGGAGGAAAACGAATACTAAAGGACCATTCTCGGAGGCAAGAAGGACCCTTGCCAAGTGGATAAAATGCAACCCGGAGTATTATGTGATGTCAGATTAGGAGGCCCTATCACTAAGTAACTGTGTCCATGAGCTCACAAAATTTCAGTACAATGGTCTTCGGAAATCTGAAATCCCATGGATATAATCTTAACCCCAGTTATGAGAGAGTGAGTCGAGCATACAATTCCATTTACGCGAGTGAAATTATTGTAGCACATTGTATGAGGTTTCCAAAAATGGTTCTGGATCATACCGCACCTCGAATCACAACGTGCATTTCAACAGATCCAAGTCTCACGTCGCATATAAAGTGCACTTTAATTTGCAAACACGGCTTTGAGAGCAGTTAGGACATGTGCAATATAATCACATGTTGGAACGAGAGCCTATGTCTCATGAATTCTTGCTCGTGAGCACCCTTGTGCCTTCATGTTTTGGTAAAAGATGCTGTTCGTTAGGTAAAGCATGAAACAGGTACGAGTATTCAAAAGTCATCACAATTATTCTAGATTTCCTCTCTAAATAGCCATCACTGACGCTTTAAAAACAATTATTGTATGCCACCGACCGTACATATGGTCTTAATTCACGGACCTGACATTGCAAAAGAGTCCATTCTTAAGTGTCACAACTGTCAGGGTAAGCAATAGAGGCGCGAAATAAGGACGTGAGAAAGTTCCGTGAACGGTTGACTAGAAAAATAGCACGAGTGGCCACAAATCAGGATATATTCCGAAGACAACTCCTAACGTCATATTTGATAATTACAAAAATTACGCCAATTAAACTGGAAGAAGCATACAGTGTACTGTGTAGAAGGGGACCGAGAGAAGATGCTGCAGCAATTGTTTTTCCGGTGGAGTACGTGATGTGTTGCTTCCATCTCATCCTCTGATCTAAGATGACGCCAAGGAAAGTTGCTTTCTCAGCGCGTGGAATTTCCGAGTACCCATAAAATATAGGTTCACCGATACCGGCTTTTGGACTGCGAGAAAACGTCACATGGACGCATTTCCGTGGGTTTGCCGAAAGCTTCCAAGTGTCAGCCCATTCTTCGTATTCATCAACTTGCCGCTGAAGCAATTCCGCCAGGAAGGTTTTTGAGGAGTTTATTGGAGATTGCATCAGGACTAGGGGAAGAATTGGCTTTCAGGTTGTCGATGATACGGGCCTTAATCTGGGTAGTCGTGAGGGCCGGTTGACCGATTGGGCAGAATTGCAAGCTCATCCAGTGATATTCGGCATCTTCTTCAAAATCAGAAGGAAGGTCGTTGGTAAAACGTTGCTCCAGGATAGACTTGAAAAGGGCTTCTTTTTCGGCAGTCGTTGAAGCAGTAGAGTCCTCAGAGCAAAGCGGACAAGTAGAACGGACAGAGAGTGCGAGCCATTTTCCATACAGAGCTAACCGAGGTTGAAAGAGAAGCAATTTCCTTGTCCCAAAGAGATTGGCGATGAGATCTTAATAGAGAATTAACTCTATTCCGAAGTGCTTCACACCTTTCATGATTTTCTCTGGTTCTTAAAGACTGCCACAGCTTCCTGGCTCTGTCCCTTTCTTTAACGACGGAGATAATTTCCAGGGGGATTGCGTCGTTACGTTTTTCTTCGGGAATGACATATTTGGCGTTATTGGCGCAAGATCTAATTGTATCGGTGAGACAGTTGACACAATTGTCCGCATCAGAGCGAGCAATGAGAGGAATTTCTTGCAGTTTATGTAGGTTATCCCTGATGAGGCGCGAAAATTTATTAAAGTTGATTTCAGTTTTCGGAGGTGAGATGCGGGAAGTTGGGCAGCAGTTGAGGCAAAACAGATGTGGTAGATGATCAGAGGCTGCGGAGTCAATAGTTACCGGATTATTGACTGAAGGCAGTTTGGAAGCAAAGGCAATGTCCAGAATGTCATCAGTGCCATGGCTGCAAAGATGAGTGAAGATGGATGGCGAGAGAATGGCTGCATTTCTCTCCTTGGCAATGGAGAAAGAAAAATACTCAAATGGCCGTATAATTCTCTCAAACGGCTCGTCCACCTTACAAGTAAAAATTGTCACTGTGTTGGTGTGCGGGAAAGGGGAGAAATTCACTGCAACATTGGAACATGGAGACGGCAGATGCTACGTGCGAAGTCGAAAATGCCACGTAGCAATGTACAATTTTCAGATCAAGTCATAAAAGGAATGGTCAATTGCAGACTTCTGTTGAAGATAAACTACTGAAAAAATATACAGGTACTTTACGCTTTACAAACGGATACCTTATTGCATGTGCTGTGATTGCAGCGCCTCTATTGAATTTAAGCAGTGGCGTAACTATGGGGGGATGAGGGGGATAGATCCCCCCCCCCCAAAAGCCTCAGAAAAAAAATAATGTTCAAAACTATTGCCTAGTTTGGACATATAGTAGATTTTAACGTAACCTTTTAATGGAACCCAAATTTTAAGTGCCAAAATTTTGTAAAATGTATTTGCAGGCATGTAATTTTACAAAATTATTCCAAACGGGGGTGGGAGGTCGCCTCTCCCCATTCCCCTCCCCTCCCCCAAGAATATTCCTAGTTAAACCACTGGATTTAACTGACCTTATTTTAGCACTCATCATTTAATTTTTATTTCTGAATATTACTCGAGGTACTCTTCCAAACGTGGTAAAAATGTTAGAACATTGCATTGACATCCAGATCTGAGCTTTCCTGAAAATCTCAGCGCTCTAGTTAATCAGGTAGGGGTCGAAATTTTAGATGCATGATTTTTCCCGGAAGGACGAACAAGAAAGCACGTACATATAATAAAACGCGGTAAAATACCGATGGCCTTCTACACTACTCTATCATCCGATGGAGGAAATTGAATCTAATTCATCGTCGTCTGTTTCACGAATATTGCAGTAGAGGTTTCCCCGGTCAGAATCTACAAGTGTTGCCACCGACAGCGCATTTTAATGTGTTTACAAATGTCACCTCACTCATCGCTGATTGCCACACTGATCCAAATTCCCCGAAAAAACAAGTCATAATCAGAGTTGCAAACCAAGAGATACGGATAGCCGTGATGACGTGAGCTTGCACATCCATGACTTTTCAATGCTATTCCTCGCGACTGTACCTAAATATAGATATAGACATTTTCGAATCCCGAGTGAAATGGAAATAAAAACCAAGCCACCCTCCTGGGCCTGGCCTCCGCCTCGTCTTCCCCTTGCTCTAATTACACCGTGGACATACTCGAGGCAACAAACGAAACGCCACTCTGAACAGCAATCCATAATCGTGCATCGCTTCTTTCGCTGCAGTTCTTCCCTGAGGTCGTCACTCTTTGAGGTCTAGCGCGCGCGCTTGGACACGAAGGACGGCAAGGGACGGCGAGGCGAACGAACACTCCCGGCGTCAAGTGAGCCAAGGACGGCCGGCCACTTCGATGCGACCCAGCCGGACACACTTCCTTGCTTCCTTCCACTGCCCAACGAGGATTATCCAGACGGACATCATTGTTTCCGCCATTGGAGTGGGCTTAACAGGTCAAAATTACACCCAATGTCGCTGAGGAACAGGTCAAAGTTATCGAACGAAATTCATTTTTGCGGCAATTTGTGATTTATCAAATCCATAACTTTTCAGTATTATTCCTCGCGATAATAAATAGGTTAGATTAGACATCGAGAGTAAAGCGACGGGTGTGCACTCGTCGTTCCGCGTCTGTTTTCACTTTTGTAAAGCGATTAGAATTCGCAAAGGCGGGAGCACAAATAAACGCTCAGTGGGGCCTCTTCGCAGCACGGAATCGATCATCTACTCGGAATATTATTCATTATATTGATAAAAAATGGATTTGATTGTACCCCAGCCATTGTACGTAATTTATTGATTTCTCAAACAGTTATTTTTGAATTTTATCTCAAATTATCCGGGTGAAAATTAGTGGAATCACGTGGTCATGCAGCAACAGTATTTGCTCTGGTGATAAAATAACCCTGGAAATCAAAATTCTTTTTCGTGTGATATGATGTTTAAAAATCGGAATATTAACAAATAGATGAGTCAAAATAGGTCATACGCCGGACTGAGCGAGGCAATCGAATGTCAGTAGGTCACGGTAACAACTAAAATGAAATCGCGTTAACCGCACGGAAAAAAAAGTTTAGTTAGAACTATCGAATTCTGATGAAATTTATCAAACTTTTGGGTTCATATGGCACATTGAAAAATTCAGTAATTATTACCAAACCAGTTTGATAAATTCTATCAAACTGATTTGGTAATTGTTACCGAAATGGCTACAACAGTTCGATAAAAACTATCAAAATCGAAAGGGTAATAAAATCGACGTAGCGTGCACATGTGTAATATTTTCAACCCAGAAAACACTGTTATGATTGAAAATAATAAAATTAGGAGTTTGGCGTAAGTTTCTGCAAAAACAAATACAAAAAAAAGTGGAAAAATAACAAGCCTGCATGAAGCATTGAACGTGGGCCCTCCGCGTGGTAGCAACGGACTCTAAAAACTAGTCTAAATCGGTTGTCATAATAATTGATAACTTAAACGCTGTAATATATTATTATTGTAAGTATTTAACCTTTGTTTTGGAATGTGAATAAGGTGTGACTTCAGTTTCCCTTTGTATGCTTAAAAGGAATACTTGATGCACACAATTGCATTACGTATAGTTACTCCATATGAATATCTAGTGCAGATGCGCAAGAAAACTTTATTTGCAGGCTTATTACATCGATATAGGGATGGCTTTAACGTGCTGGGTGATATCCTTAGCATGGCTTGGGTCTAGTATCACGGCTTTTATTACATGTTATTAAACATGATCGCGAATGATTATACCTCAGGAATACCTCTAATTAAAGTTTTAATGTGTCTAAATACACAAACATCTCCTTACAGCTTTAATATCTATGATAATATGCGATTCAATCAATGTCTTTGATGCACCAGCTAACGGGTAGTATTGCAATTTAAAGCAGGAAAAAAAACAGAAAAATGAACGTAAACAAAATGAAAACGTTATCGCCATTACAAATAATGAAAGCAAAATCATTTCTACCAACTTATCTTTTATGTAAGGCCTGTTTAAGAATCTTTCAACTGCAAATGTGTATTGGTATAAACATAAGAGGAACGATAGACCGTTCGATAGATTATTTATTTATTTATCACATCCCCCGTAAACAGCACATAACGGCCTTTTACAACGAAGGTTTCCAATATGAACAAAGTACAACACAAACATCCATGCCCTGGGTAGGGCTCACCTACCCAGGCGGGATTCGAACCCACGACCTACGGTTTGGCAGGCGAGGACTTTACCCCACCGCCACCGAGGCCGGCTAAAACAAATTACCGATTACGAAACACTTGGTAAATTCTATCAAACCAAATTTGCATAGCAATGTAGAGTTTGATAATTTTTACCAAACAAGCAATCACCTTCGTAAAATTAATCATAACTTCGATAAAAATTATCAAACTCAGAATCGTATTGAATTAATTCGGTTATTTTTACGAAACTCTTCCGTTCAATTGACCAAATTATGCAATACCAAAATGTTTGATGAAATATATCAAGAGCTCACGCTAGCGTTTGGTAAAATAAATCAAGTGCTTAATAATTTGCATCAAATTTTAAGTATATGTAAAAAAAAATACTCCCTATCACACCAGTTCGATAATTTTAATCAAATCTTTTTTTTCCGTGCGCCATTAACTGGTAGAACATATTGAATGAAAGTCGTTGAAAAAATATATAGAAACTAAAAGTTTCCAGAGTATCGGAAAAATGAACAAGTGGAAGCAGTTGGGAGAATAAGGTTGATGGCAGGGACTGAAGATAAGTCACGAGGGAAAGGGGACGCAGGGTAATCCAAATCGTCGGACAAAATAGCTCTTTTTAAGATATCATGTCCATACTACGTTACATCGTAGGCATATTTTAGTAAATTTGAGTGCTACTACGTCGAAAAATGGTGGATCCGTTTTTCATGTACAAATTTACATTAATATGACCCTTATTCAGAAAGTAGCCGATGAGGTATTTCACTGAGACTATTGGGACTCGACGAATGGAAATGTTAATCGACAAAAAGGTAATCGACCTCATGTGCCTTCATAGATATTAAACAATAACACAATCGGCAATAGTCAAAAATTGTCCCATCGATCATAGTCTTTAGTTTTCGACAGTCTATCACCGTGATAAACATAACATATTTCCAGCCAGATAAAGTAATTACTGTGATTTAAGAATTAGTTGGTGTCATTCGGTCCGATATATAGATTGTGCAATCACTAAAGAGATATTGATTACACTATTAATTTGGTTGAAGAATTAGTGGGTGCGGCTCAGCCTGAGGGTGCAATTACTATGATTGAAGCATTAGCTGGTTTCGCTCTATAGGCGCAGATTCGTTTGCGTAGGGCAGGTATGCCTTTATTGTACCACTCTTTACATTTTATTTCATATGGCCCAAATAATAAGTTACACAGTGGTTGATACTATTTTATCATGTTCAGTGTGCTGCAAAGCATAGAATTCAAAACATATACATTGAAAACTGGTCACCTAATTTTTACCACTGGTCACCTAAATTGTGCCTCACATTAGCTGTTATCAATTATGTGGCTGAAGTTAAATAAATCCATCGCAGCTCAGATCAATATAAATATAATTATTTTACTGTACCTAGCTAGTCAGACATTTTAGACATTATATTATTTACATTACAGACATTATAGAAAAACTTTTTCAATTCTTTTCCTACCTACGCGCTTTTGAAAAAATCTATATTAGGCATTTCATACACCTTATCACCTATTCCATTTCATCTTCCTCGCATAGCTCATAATACCATGATATCGTAGTTCTATCCCTTGGTTTCGTTGTACGCTTGTCTGCACTGTCACAAAAGAATTTCCTTTTTACGGGTAATTTTGCAGGTTTGGCGTTTCCCTCCTTTTTTAATCTGAGATTTTCCTTATATCTCGACTACTCTTCATCTCACAGGATCCCTGTCCAGGCCATGGAGCTCTAGGAGAGACTACTTTTGCTTTTACCTTGGGAATTAGAGAAATCCCCATTGTGCTGCTACGGCTTAATGTGGTTCATTAATTTATTGTGTGGGAATTATAAGTATTATTTTTATATCACTATAACAAAGCCACATTGGCTGACAAAAAATAAATCAGAATTGGAATGTAGACATCCCTAAGAAAATAAAACAGTACATGTAGCAGGGCTGACACCCAAAAAACTTTTACTGGCCAGGGACAGCACAGAGTTTTAACTATGCAGCACTATGCCACTAGGATAATATAAAATTTGTCTGGAATGGTAATCTATTGCAGAAGTACCTGATGCGGAAAAGTAGCTCTCAATCAAATTCTTTTATAGTAAAATAAATCTTAACTAAGGATTATGGAACCATAGCACACCGTTTAGAAGTTTGATTTGATTTTGGCGTGGGAGGGAAATCATTTGCTTGTCTTGATTTCTATCTAGTTCCACGTTGTACTCGCTCGTTGCTGTGATGGATAGGCAGAGGTTTGAAGCCACGTACTCTCATATCATTGCGACAATTTCTGATTGAGGGTGCTTGAAAAATCACTCGAGATTCCAGCCCGGGACCCTCGCGCTAGTATCCATCCTACTCGGCTATAGTAGTGTCACATCATTTTCCTTCCGCAACCTTTCTTTTCAAATGCAAATCCTTTCCTCGCCCCTTCCAGATCTTTTCTTGAATGGCTTCTCACACAACAATCCCCCCTCATCCTACAACAACCCTTAGCAACCTGCCATCCCTCTTCATTCCGCATAAACAACAATTTTAACATTAACGTCAAATCAATAGAAGTATTAATTAAACATCAAAATAAATATCAAGCGTTACAGTAGATACTTCAAAGCGGGATACGTTTTCACAAGGAAGTAGCGAATAACCCTGTAATTATGAGTAACCCCTCGCACCGTGATCACTCGTCTAGCATTAAAGCTATTCTCTTCTAAATTTCTGCTCAGGCCACTGCTCGACTCGAATGCTCCGATCTGGGAACAAATCTCTCTCGACTTTTTCAACGACTCCTAGTGACAGACTTGCGGAGGAGGGTTTACACGAGTTTATTTTTCTACTCCCCACGGCCTACTCACATTTTATTTCTTAATTCAAGCGGAAGGTTTATTTTCTAATTTCTATTTGTTAATATACCGACAATGTGTCTTTAAACGTCATCACTCAATCAAAATTTTTGGTTCCAGAGTTACGTCAATTACTGCGGCAAATACTGTTTAAGGGATAGTTCTAGTCACATGGTTCTTCTAATTTTCCATCCCAATATTTTAATTTACCAAAAGAGCCTTATGAGAAATCGATAAATTACTTTTGATGGTAGTGTTCAATCAGTAATAGGAAAAGTATTGAAAAAATGTAATCAGTAAAAATTACATTTCCAATTACAATCAGTCAAATTACAGTCAGATTTGTAAGCAATTACAATTATAAATTGCTTTTCCAAAATCAATCAGCAGGAATGCAGTAATGGTTATAATTACTTTTACCTTATCATCAAGAAAACAGTAATTTAATTTTTATTTAATACCGTCGCGTAGAATAACAATTTGAACGTTTGATCTGAGCCCATTAGCCACGAATGAATTCCAAAAACACGCATCCCGTGTGTACTCTGCAACTGCCTCCATTCGGTCAGAGCGCGTGATACTCAAACTTTCACTTTTCATTACGAAAATGGCTCCTCAAGCACAACCGTTGCTCGCTCGAGCTTTGGAGAATGTTGCAAGTGAATATTACCAAAGGCGCAATCGTAAGACAATTAGTTTTCCTTCGTGACTTCATATCAGTGCTCACGAGGAAGAGAGCGGAGGCTTTGCCTTGCGGTTAGGCTTCCCGCGCGACGCACTAGACGAGCGGCTGGCGTGTCCTCCTCCCCACGCCATCCATCGCTATCGCCATTGAAACCACTCTTCCAACCATAACACCACCAGACTTTGAATATCGTGAGCAGAGCACACCCTCCCATGTAATCCTTCCGGGTACTTGCTCGTGTATTCGGGTGTCAAAGGTGGCGGTGGCTCATCCGCTGAATAAAGATTTTTTTAAGACGCGTTCAAAATCGTGGTTCCCTCATCGTTGTGTTTGGGAGGTGCAAATGGTATGTGACCAAGACATTTGAAAGGTATTCATCCCAACAGTGTTTGCTTTCAGAAAAGAATGTTGGAGATGAACTGATTTGTTGTCATTTGCAACAAAATCATGTGTATGCATTGAAAATTGGGGAGAATATAACTTTGGTGAAGTGGATGCAACAACTCTATTGGCGGAAGAATAGGGAAAAATGTTTTGGAAATGATTTCACTTCTGATATAATTTATTTTACGAGCCTTGCGGGATGCTCTGTTCGTGTCAAAAAAAAATTTCCTTATTTTCCCAAAGTAAATATATCAGAAAAGCTCCAATCATCTTAGCTGTCTATCTAAAAATTACATTTTATATTTCAATGTGTATATATTATAGACTTGTTGCCTTTCGAGACAAAAAATACTCAAAATTTCAGCGCTTCAATGACTGATATGGCAATATGTAAAATGATTCACGTCCTCACTTTTTACATTGCACAAAAAAATTGAAAATATAAGTGTGAATGGTGACCTGTATTGGTAACTCAATGAATTTGGAATTGCCTCACTCCCACTGCTTTTCAATAAAAATGTAGCTCTAGGTTGACATTTTCCTTCCTATTACAAAGCATACTATACTTATCCCAAGAACAGTAGTGTAAAATGTGAACCATTTAATATTATTATTATATCATTAGCCTCTAATGTTTTTTGTTACGACCTAAAAAAATGAGAGAATCAATGTTAAAATGATGAGGATAAAAAGATGAGTCTAACATCAACACAAGACAACAAATGAGTGTTTAAACAGGCAATGTAATTTCAAATTACCACGTATATTTTTTTTAATATTAAGGTTATAAATTAATTTATAAAGCAAAAAAGAAAATATCATATTAATTATGTGTCAATGTATTAAGGAGTAAATAACCTAAAAAACACGGCAAAATAAATTGACTTCTTGAGAAGAAAAATCAAATTTGCTGCTTCCCCATAATGGAGGTACTCTCTGTTTCCACGGAGCAATTTATCTAACAATTAATTTTCATTTAGTCTGATATGGTAGCTTTAGCAAGACTACTTCCGCTTATTGCCACAAATGCAATAATTCATATTTTATTCTTCTGACCTCATCATGGCCGTACTTTCCCTTTGTTTTCCTTAAAGAGTTTAATTGAATCGGTTATAACCTCAAATAATATGGGAAGCTATATATTCATTTCATTGTCCTTTTTAGTTTCAGGGTCGCATCATTCTTAAAGCCGAATATTCTCTCACTAATGGGAAGCAAATAAGGAGTAATTAATGCGTGCTTGGATTCATGAAAGGCCACTAAACGACCTTTACCACTCTCTATACTTACAGTTTATTGATGATTTAATTGGAATATGCCTTGGAAAACCGTGCTAAATCACTCAAAAACAATCAGCGATTGGCTTGAGAATGTGAGACCACAAATAGATAGAACGGGTAAAAATACATTTTTCAGACTTCGGTGGATATAATTATCGGGCAGTGTGGGTCTATCATCATAAACTTCTCTAAATTCGATTTTCGTGAAGATGACATACTCCTAACCATGAGCCCTTGAACGCCAAGGAACGCCAACTGGGGAACAATTTCCAACATGCTCTATCGATTTCAATCTTTGAGCTGTTTTCGGGATGGCAGGCTGATTTCCAAACCGTAGTTAGCTTTCTTCGACCTCTTCCAGTACACCTTGAGGCCACTGCCTTCTAGATTGACCGCCCATCACAAGAACCCTCCAATTGGCTGGCATTGACCTTGTGCGACCCTTGCCGGGTGACTGACGCCGAAGGAGGCCAGCGCATATTGGTCTAGTTAAGCAGGAGATACTATAGTTAGATGTATGCACGTAGCCCAAAATTCACTTCGTGGGGAGCTTCAGTGTCGAGCGGGTTGCATACGCTGATATTGTGTTGTCAATTCACTCTCATCGGTAATCATTATGTATGGGCAGTCTATGAGGTGAGATTTCTCTTTCTATTCATTCATATTCAAATTTTGTGCGACATAGGATTTAAAAAGACGTTATCCCGCAGCTTAATGAGTTGATATGATAGATAAAAACTAAGGTTATTTTCTTATCCATAGGACAAAAGTTAGTCAAAAACAAGTGTCAGATCTGACACAACAAACTGATTGTGTAACGAACGAACTACTCTGAATGCATTAGCTTCACACGCCCCTGGCTTTGCTCGGGGTGAACTCTATCCTCACCCATCCAAACCAGCCTTATGGTTCCCAACCTCCGAGTGAGTGAGACGACCTCCGCGCTTTGCCGTGATAATGAAGAGCGAGTGAGCCCCCACTCACAATCAAGGAACGTGCCCTGCTCACGCACCAACGCTCAAATGCGGAGCGAGCTCTTCCCTCACCCATCGCCAACAAAATATAGGGTGGAATAGGAATCAGAAAGAGTCTTTCGATCCAGCGTACCCTCCTACGAAAGTCGTTCGGTGTTGCATCCAATGAGTGTGTAATGGATGGCAGACTGCTCGCCGCGCCGCGCGTGAGTGGCCGAGGTACTTCCGGAGGAGGCAGCCGAATGAATGGCAGCCATAGCGCCTTCTACGGATGATTCCGGCACTAATGACGGAGGGCAAAATCGCCGCTTCGGCAGTGAAGCCGATGCGATGATAGCATATGGAGGATAGTCTCTGGACCAAGCGTGAGCTCTTACAAGATTTTACATCTAAATTAGAAAACCTATGGTGATCAATATTCGACGATCAATAATGGCCAATCGGACACAGCGAGTGTAAGCGAGGGGAATGGAGACATCCGCGGCATAACTTCTCACCTCGTGGAGGAGGGGGGGCCCCTCGACGCAAGGGGGCCCCCAGGAGGGGAGGAGAAGTGAAACCGGGTCAAACGGAGTTGTAAAAGTAGGGCGACTGACGGCCACTACGGCTGAAACCGACACCCATGCTCTTGTGTGACGACTGAATGGCATCGCTATTCGATCAGCATGAGCTATATACTTCCTTTAATTAATGCTCGATTACGTTAGTTTACGAAACAATTAATAGACAATTTTCCTTCCGTCGCCTTCTCAATCGCGACGAAAAATCGACTCCCCTCAGCCCTTTCACATGTGAGTCGATGACGTCACGAAATCATGGCGAGTGTATCGCCACTTGAAGGCACTCTTCGTCCTTCCCTCGCGTGGTTGTTTACCATCTCGTTGGCGCATTGATAGCTTAAGGCGTACTTCGTGGAAGTGTGACATCATATTCCGTTCCTAATTCAAAAAGCAAAACGCCGCAGCGAAAATGTTTGGATGTCAAAAAAAGTCCGACTGACGGCCATCATCTTACCCTCAAAATAATCGTCCCAGAAAAAATTCAAATGCACATTTGAGAAAGGCCCCAAAAGTCCCAAAATCGTTATCGCACAACGAAAGGATAGGGATGTGTGCGCAGTTTCTTTATTTTCAAGTACTTACAATTAGCTAACCGGATGGTAAACCTCACCGTTAGAAGGATGAAAGAACGACATTCCTTATTTTTTCTTATTTTTGGCAAGGAAAACTTTTTCCTCGATAGTAACGATTTTCATGATAAAATTACTCTTTTTACAATGCTTTTCTAAACTCGCTTTATTGTCCGGCCCAAATATTGTAACGTACTTTTAAACCACTTTCCGCTTAGCTATCAAAATTCAAATTTTCAGGATAACTCAGAACGAGATGGCAATGCAATAACCTAAAAATATCATTATGATTGAAGCGGAATCTCAAGTTTTAATCCGCATTTAAAATTAAATACAGATATTAGATCAATAATGGATTGATTAGGCTAAAACTGATTGAGCTAAAAAAATCAAGAGAAACGGAAGTGAAGTCGGAAAATTGGAAAAGAAGGGGAAGAAGCTAAAACGAATTGATGGGAAAGATACGGCAGGACATTTACAATGTCATTGTTGAAAAGTCAATTTCTTCGTGGCTTGTTTCCCTACAAACAATTCCACGCTGAAAATTTTGAAGTCGTAATCGTTTGAAATGCGATAATCTCTTTGTTTCAGAATTATTACCAACTGAAACTATACTAGCTTATGCATTAAGTGTCTTTCATAGTGGTCTATTAACTTTTAAGAAATAAATCTGCGAAAAACAGTAAGAAAGGATAGGCACACAAAACACAAGAGGGCTATTCAACAATTTTCTCATATTTTAGGTATGAAAACAAGTCAAGAAAGAATTGATGCACTGATTCAACTAGCTTGTGGAACTGCCAATTATATTTAAACCATAATTTTGATTGGCTTACCGCTTCATGATAGTAATATGCCATTTTATTACCGATAGAGTAGATTTTTTCGAAAGGAAATAAATCAGAATGATCAGATCGGAAGAAATTGATAGATTACAGTATTTTATGAAAATTTAAAAAGAAACAAAATAAATTGCAATATAAAAATGAATTTTTATGAAAAAACAGCTTTTTTCGACGAGTAAATTTCTTTGACAGGTTTCCATCCTTCCATCTCATTTGAGCCTCAACTTCAACGTGATACTTTCCCAAGATTTTGCACTTATTACGGTGCTCAAGAACACATGGATGGCTACAAGAAAACGTCACTTTAATCCTAGCCCAGCAAAACTAATTGAGTTTTCTGGCACTTAAGAAGATATGTCCTCTTTTGAAATATATTTCACAACACTTTCACTATACTTCCAAGGTTGAACGTTATCATTAACACCAGGAAATAACACACATCTCACAATTTCACCAGTTAGTTGCTTATCAAAGCTGAACCAGCATTGAATATGATATTGAGCAGCTCTTCCTTTACCAGGGCTATACACCACGAAGTGAAGTCACGTCTAAAGGCAACAAGTGTGGCATGGCCCATTATACATCCATCCTTATCAGAAGTTTCAGGGAAATAAAAAATTATATATTTAATGACGATGATATCGTTAGGGATTAATTCCCAGCAGCTCTCCTGAACGACTCAATGAACCTGAAATAGATGTCGTCACATTCTCAAGAAACATAGGCGTCAAATTTGGGCATTTGTTTTTTAAACTTGAAGATGACCTGATGAGCAAGGATTTGTATTTGCTCATTCCCTCTTTCCCCGTGAAGCTCCTGTGCGGAGCGCTGTTCTAGCAACGCCAGCAATAAGCATAGGCCCAGCCACGGCCGTCTTTAAACAGGCCGGAGTGACCGATGTGGCAACGTCGCGCGCCCGTCATCTAGGAGGCCTGCGGGATTGCTCTCACCTGCGATCAAGTCTATTGTTTCGGCGTAGAATATCGGCAAAAGAAATCGCTTTGCGGCAAGGAAATCCACTAAAAAACTTCTGTTTTACTTACCTCGGCATAATCGTGCATCCATTGCTGATTGTGAAGCAGGAGCAGACAGGAATGATACAAATTAGTTATGTATAAAACAGATGATTTTAGTGAAATATATAGTCACCGAATTGAAAGCAGTCACATAATTGTAGAGTATTTTCTCTTATTGGAAGTGTGTCTAGCGGCATCCAATCTGTTATTCCTCACTTTAGTATAATTATTTAGAAATACATTTGTCAGAGCTTTAATGAATCTTGCAAAAAAAATAACTGTTCGGTACATTGCACTGAAAACAGCTGTCTTCATAAATTCCTCTTAAATTATCGTCAAGGAGGATAATTTTAAGAAATGTAGCCTCATACTTGGGTTCTGCTAGAGTCATCATAATGGCCAATGCATGAAGACCAACACTTATTACAGACATACAAGGAGAAATAAGTCCGTTTTACACGGTACACGGAATTGCGCAATCTGACGTACGTGCGAAGGCGCAATCAAAATTGCGTCGTGTAAAGCGGTGAATTGCTAGAACAGATGCGAGACGGCAAAATTGTAGCCCAATATCAGGAAATCCTGGGTAAGAAACTAGAAGAAGGAGCAGAGAACCTGAGTGTAAATGACTCGATAGAGAGAAAATGGCTTAATATAAAGAAGGCTATGGCAGAGGCTGCAAAGGAGACCATAGGAGAAAGAAAGAGAACAAGGAATGAAGAATCGTTTGATAATGAGTGCAGAAAAGCTATAGAAAGGAAGAATATGGATCGAAGAAACACCATCCAGAAAGAGACAAGACAAAATGTCGAAAGATGTAAAGAAAGCAGGAGACAAGCAAATAAAATACTACGAAAAAAGAAAAAACAGTACCTACTTAAAAGGGTATGTGGAAAAGATTGAGGAACTGAACGCACAAAATGAAAGTAGAAAGTTATACCAGGCAATCAAACGGATGACAAATAAATTTCAACCAAGAACAAACGCATGTAAGGATAATAATGGGAGGTTGGTTGGAACAGAGGAAGAAGTAATGGGAAGATGGGTCGAGTACTTTAAGGAATTGCTGAATGTCAATGAGATAGATGAGGAGGATGGAGAAATGTTGGACATGAGGGTGGACACCAGTATTAGTAGGCCATCAATTGAGGAGGTGGAGGAGTCGTTGAAACGGCAGCGGAATGGGAGAGCTCCCGGGGAAGATCAAATTGTACCGGAGTTAATCAAGTATGGAGGAAAAAATTTAACAAAGAACCTACGTAGACTGATATGTGAAATATGGGAGAAAGAAGAGATGCCTGAGAAATGGAAGATTGGTTTAATTTGCCCTATATTCAAGAAGGGAGATAAATTGCAATGCAGCAACTATAGGGGAATCACATTACTAAATGTCACTTATAAGATACTTTCTTGTATACTGCAGAGGAGACTTAACACGTATGCTGAAGTAATCCTTGGTGAATACCAATGTGGCTTCAGGCCGGGAAGAGGAACAACCGACCAAATCATTGTAATGAGACATGCATGCATGGAGAAATGTTATGAGTACAAAATTGACCTACATATATTTTTCATTGATTTCCAGCAAGCTTTTGATAGTGTCAATAGAAGAAAAATGTTGACGGCATTTGAGGGATTTGGAATACCAAAAAAACTAAGTTGGTAAATATGACTATGGAAAATCTCAAGCTAAGGCCTATATCGGGGGCAAGACTAGTGAAGCCTTTAAGATAACAACTGGAGTAAGAAAAGGAGATTCTCTATCAGCAGTACTATTAAATCTCTGTCTACATGAAGTCATGAAAGAACTGGGGTTAGAGGGGACAATTGTGCATAAATCTACTCAGGCATGTGCCCATGCCGACGACATAGTTCTAATGGCACGGAATATGGATTCTCTGAAAGAAATATTCAAAATCTTAGAACAGAAGAGTAAGAATATAGGGCTCAGAATCAATGAGAGAAAAACGAAATACATGAAAATGTCGACCACGGAAGACAGAAGATGGACTCAAAACGTTATATTTGGGCAGTACAACTTTGAAAATGTAAAATATTTCAGCTACCTCGGTACTAATTTAAACTGTAAGAACTCAATGACAGAAGAGATCAACAAGAGGATAATGGCTGGAAATAGGGCTTACTTCGCTAATATTAAGCTCCTGAAGACAACTCTTCTATCTAAGGAGATGAAATTCAAGATCTATAAGACACTTATCAGACCGGTCGTGACATATGGAGCAGAAACGTGGAGCATCTCCGCTGGCAACGAGCAAGCTCTGCGGATATTTGAACGGAAGATTTTGCGAAAGATATATGGCCCCGTGACAGATGGGGTAACCTGGAGGATAAGAACAAACAAGGAAATAGAAAATATTATCCGACGCGAAGACATAGTGAGATTTGTGAAGACCCAACGGCTAGCTTGGCTAGGTCATGTAAAAAGAATGAGTGAAGAAAGGATGCCTAAGAAGATTCTACATGGAAATATGGATGGAAAGAGAAAAAGAGGAAGACCGAGGAAAAGATGGATGCAGGATGTGGAAGACGACATAAAGTCTATGAGGATTGTCAGATGGTGGGAGAAAGAGCAGAGCAGGAGAGAATGGACAGGCGTCTTGGCGGAGGCCAAAGCCCATACCGGGCTGTGGTGCCGAGGAATAAGTAGTAAGTAGAGACGGCAAAATAGCCCCTGTTCTAACGAAAATAGAACATGGGCTATTTTTCCGTCTCGCGTCCACGCATTCTCGCATCTGTTCTAGCAATTCACCGCTTTACACGACACAATTTTGATTGCGCTTTCGCACGTACGTCAGATTGCGCAATTTCGTGAGCCGTGTAAAGTCTATGAAATAGGCATCTTCACTACCCTCATTTGAAATAAATGAACATGCACATATATCAATGGTTAAGTGCTGCAATGCCTTCCTGACAGCATACCCACAAACGTAATTGAGACCCGAATATTCCTCGGCAGTGATTAATATTGGGTTGCTCATAGTTTCCAGGAGGTCGAACTGATTGAGTATGAGCTCATCATCTTCCAACGCTTCAACGTACAAATAAATAACTTACCTTCGACTACAGCTAATATTATATGTTAAAAAATTAATCTTCTAACGTCATCTCCTGCAGAAATAGGGTTTAGAGGAAGAAAATTAACTTCAAACGAGTCATGTCGAGTATCTTATTCACCACGAGTCCACTGTTGTAGAATGGTAAACAAATAATAAACAGGCCTCCTTCGCGTTGTTGCCAAATATCATCCCTCCGGCCTGTTTAAAGACGGCCGTGGCCCAGCCAAGGCACAAGGTGTGTGATTCAGATCCAAGCTAAGTCGGACCTCCCTCGCGTCCAACCATGCTCTGCAGTGAGTTAAGATGTTCCATCAAAAATAGCTTTTGGAGTCAAGGTCATTTTAAGGTTAGGACAACTCGTTTAAAAAAGAAAAGGAAACTACATGATATTCTGAATATGAATATAAGCAATGATTCACTGAAATAATTCGCGCTACGATCCTAAACATTTCATTCCAGGCCCGAATTTTGGGATCCCATTTTCCAATAATAGTCAGACTGAAAGACAAGTATTGTACTTTCCTCCTGAAACACAGTTTGGATGGCTGCATTATCAGCGCGATGCAAATAGTGGACTTCACGACAGAATTACGATTTCAACCTACACTAATGATTATATCAGCGCAATAGAAACATGATTTTGCTCTATGATTCCTGACCAATATTTCTTATTTTCACTAGACATTGTGATAATTATCATTTACTTTTTCATTTAATAAGTTTTAATATTACATCATGGAAGAAATAGTACAAGTCTTAGCATTTAAATGGCCGCGTGTCTGCTGATGTTGGTTTTCGTAGAGCAGGTGGGCAGAAAGTAATGTAGAACTCAAGAAAGAGGCTTAAACCCTGCAAAGACCCTTTTTCGGAGGAAGACGACAAGTTATAGCGTCTGATGTATCGTGCATATGAATGCGCCCGAGTGGTCTCTCATAATAATTAATAGTGAGGTCGAATCTGGAAATATGTCTATTCCTAGAGATCGCAGTGAGTCTCAATCGGCAGAGGCCGTGAAAGGAAAACGTAGTATAGAGGGCGAGCGTACGCTAGAAATCCAAAGTGGGAATCTGGGATGTGTGTGTCTTCCTCGAAGGGGATCTGAAGTTAACACGTCTTTGGTTATAGGATACTTCAGTCCCGACAAAAAATGGTACCAACAGAGGGGAGGTCAAGTCAGGATGGACGACAGGCCAGAGCGCTGGAGAGAGTGACACCCGAACGAAGTCTGCTTTGGAGATAGGCCCAAGCGAGGGAACATAAAGGTATGATGGGAAAGCCAGTTCCTTTCGTGCGGCCAAGTCTTCGGAACGGCAAAGGAAACTCTCTTAACAATTTCAAGCGCTTGTCATTAGTTTAGAAAAAATGAGATGAAGAATTGCTATTGCCGAAACCCATGTGGTCTCAGTCTGTTTAAATAGAACAACCAAAGAAAAACGCAAATCATCACGCATAAAATGGAACTTAACTTATTAAAAACCCACAGCCAAAAAAGAGAGCTTTCTACTTAGATTAAAAACCTCCAATGAGACATCAATCAAGCGGTGACTACCAATAAAAACATATTTAGATACAATGAAGACAACTAAGTTTCATTAAATTCAAGCGATGCCTCATCCTTCCCAGCCCGCATTCCAAGCGCAATGAATTTTAGAATTATTTCCATATCAGCTTGTATCAGGGAGCCACGACAGCTTGCTTAGGATAATTCTGCTGTAAAATGATATATTTATTTCACTGCTAGTGACGACCACGCCTTCAAAGTAGGGTTGCCTCACTCTGATGGTTATCTCCATTCTACAATCCAAGATCTCAAATTTTCAGGAAATTTGAGATCTTGAATTAAAAGCAACAACTACACCAAATGTGTCTTGTACTCGCCGCTTCCCAAAATCTTCCCTAGTACTAGTAGCCCTAGTAGCCCTTCCAATATAATAACCAGAGGCCCACCAACAAATGCCATTCCTTCGAAAAAAAAGCCACTATTTTATCCCCCCGTTAACCTTTCGGTATGTTTTTGAGGAGAGTAGAAAGTGGGACCTTCACTTTGAAATGACACTGCTTAAATACCTAATCGCCATTACAATGATAACAAAATTGTCTCGTGTCTTTGCTTGTCGAAATTAAAATTAATGTAAAAGTTGACGCCGTATGATGACAATGAAGACAACAATATACACTTCCATCACGAAGCCGCGAACCCTGGTCCCCCAGGTGGTAGCCGAAAACGCTAACCACTACCCCACCCGACCCAACCCGCCTGTAGAATGGTGCGATATCATGGAACTATAGGCGGCTTGTGAAAAGTACCGCATGAAAATTAATTAATTACAGCCAAACTAAGGCCCATTCTACGGAACCACTACTAGTTCAGGGATGTGTTCATTCATTCCGAAGGCCATAAAAAATACGGCATTGGAAAAGGCGGAGCAAGTTTAGTGGTCTCCACTTGTAAGAGGTTAGTTACAATAACAAAACTATCGTAACGACCTTTCACATACCTGTCAGCTCTTCTTTGCACGCGTTCTAGCTCTGTTATTAAGCCTTTTTCATCAGGGTCCCAAACACTGGCAGCGTATTCTAAATGGTTTTCAAGGCATGACAGGACCCGTTCAGAAGTTAATTGCAATTAAAACGGTGAAGCCGAAGAGGTTTCATCAAGGTATTGTTGACAGTATTTATTGGTAGATAAATTAGGTAAAATATTTACTCATTAGCATAAAATCCGGTTATTGAACCATTCCTACTATATTTTTATGTAATAATAAATGGTTATCATGACATAACATAATTGAGTTACTGGATCTGCACTGGTTATCGGACAGAAAAGAAATTGTGCGTGGTCGTGACATGGTGTGCCGACGTGGAAGGGGCGCTGGATAGACTTCAAGGCGACGTCAACTCCTTGTTCAAGATCCTAAGAAGGAGATGGCCATGCTGAGGAATCATAACCTGGGCCTAACATAACCATTGACGAACAGCTGTTTCTAATCAAAGCTAGATCGCGTTTCAGATCATGTTGTATTGAAACGTATGCAACCCTACATGAGCAAGGGCAGGAATGTAGCCACTGGCAATTGTTTCGCATCACCTTTGCCAGCTCTACTCAAAACAAAAGGGTACTTACCTTTCGGGAACCGTAAATAAGGGAAGAAAGGAAATACCTGGTGAAATAAAAGCTTATCGGGAAGAGTTGTAATCAACTAAATTGTACAAAAATGGTGACTTAACACTTACTGTTCATCATGGCAAACAGAAAAAAAATGTGTTCTTGTCCTATGATCTATTCGCCCTCATATTGGCATTAGTAACAACTCTAACAAATCGCCCGAAACTGTAAGGTGTTGTAAAGAGATAAACTTTGAAGTAGATATTATTGATCATATGGGGCGAAAATATTTGGTCAGAACTAGAACCAGGCGATTGCCTGTTTTTTTCTTTCCAAAATACTTTTGACTTGGTCATTATAAATTCCTGGATAATATATATAAGGAAATAACTTCACAAAAGATATCCCGAATTATTTTTACAAAATTTATCAGAATAGCTTGCTTTTCCTTACATTGCGTCAACGAGTATCTGGCAACCAAATCCAGAGCTGACTAGGGATTGTCAAGTATAGATAAAATGCAATGAAAATAGAATTGTTGCTTTTTGTAAGCATAGTGAAAAGTCAGTAAACCTACGGCCAAAACAGACCAAAAGTGCCCGAATGTAGAGAATCTACTATTTAGATGAAGCTTTTTGTAAGTCTGTATGAAAAAGCATTCGATTTCTTTTTGGGTTCATACGAAGTTTTTGTGTTTTATTTTTTAAAAGTTCGTAGTTTTGTGGCTGCAATGGTTTTATTTTAATTTTCGTCTTTTGAAGCATACTTCCACAATCTATGACGAAAAATTGTTGAAAAAAGTTAGCAATAATAATAAAAAGAAAAACAATCCTGTCATATTCATTTTAATTGTTTAATGCACATAAAATTTAACCAATTACAGTGAGCAATAAATACTTACAAAAAAGTATTCAATGATTATATCTAGGTATTAATACACTTTCAAGCGACCTCATACGTTTCAGCGCAATCTTTTCTATGGATGCCGCATTCCAGGAGAGTATTTTTTTGTAAAAATATTTTTACTTCAATGGTACTCTATTTAAACATTAAGTTTTTTTTATATTATGGCACAAAATCAGTATTAAACAAAAGTTTACTCTATCGACTCCGAAATAAAACTAATCTGCAGCGTAACTTGCATAATAACATGGGTGTCAAAATGACACCCTCCCGGCATTCTAGGGGATACAAATTTCCCGGCATTCTAGTGTTAAACATCAATAATTATTAATAATAAAAGCGAGACGATAAGCAGACGAAACCCGGCGACCATATTACTTGTAGCGAGTAGCATGCCATGGACATCACTAGACTTTTGCAGCGGTGAGCGTAGCGGTGCTCGGCCGCTACAGCGGCTACGTCATCATCTGATGACGTATCTAGCAGTAGTGAGGTTTCTGGATACGGCCCTAGTGCTACTCTTTGGACGTGGTCGCTCAAAAATTCTCTAATCCAGGAAATAACATCTTCATCTAGAGCATAAGATTTCAGTTTTATTATCAAATTTCAGTGGGGCACTTTATCAAATGCTATTTTGAAATCAAGAAAAATCGCGTCTGCTGGAATTCTGGTCTTCTCCGGAGACTAAAATATCGTGGACGAAAAGCGCTAACTGGGTTTCGCATGATCTACTTTTCCTGAATCCATGTTGAGTTCTCAATAACAAGTTTTGCGCGTCTAGGTGTTTCATTACCGAGCTGACTACGATATGTTCAAGGACTTCGCATGAGATGGACGCTAACGATATCGGTCTGTAATTACATGGCTGTTCCTTGTCTCCACTTTTGAATATTGGCGTTATATTTGCAATTTTCCAGTCATTAGGTACTTCGTGTTGCTTGATAGATTTACTAAATATTAACTGCAAAAAGGGGGCAATTTCTGAGGCTAGTTCTCTATATACGCTGGAAGGAATTTCGTCTGGACCAGGTGATTTATTAGGACTGAGCGATTTCAATATATTTTCTTTTCCGTGCGCACTAATGTCATCTTTCGTATGCAGAGAATGTCAACTGTCTCGGATGAGATCTCAGAAGTCTAGGTGATCACGCTCTTCAAGTAGGAATTTAATGATTTGGCTTTATCGGACCTGCTTGTCAACACATCTCCATTATTATTTTTCAGCGAACATACGATAGATCGTTTACCTTGAACTTTCCTAGTATAAGACAAATATGCTTTCGGGTTATCCCGTAACTTCTCTAGCAGTGTTTTTATTTAAAATTTGTGAACGCATTCCTGAACGCTTTCTTCGTGGCGGCTTTAGACAACCTGTATTTTTTACTATCAACTCGCAGCATCAGCCTAAGAGACAAGATGGCTTCTCTTGTGCCCTTGCTTTTCCTAAATCCGAATTGGTCCTCATCCAGGAATTCTTCTGCTCTTCATTCAATTCTCCTGTAAATGATTTTCGTCAGAATCTTCGACGCATGCGTCGTCAGGCTTATGGGCCTAAAATCTTCCCACTTCCCTGCTCCCTTCTTTTTTGGTATGGCAAGATGATGTTCTTCTCGAAGTCACTAGGTAATTCTTCAGTTGAGTACATATCACAGACATTTTTGTGCATTTGAGTCAAAGCCTTCTCTCCTACATTTACGATAAGTTCTGCTGGAATGTCACCCATCCCTGGGTCTTTATTCTTGCGCAGAGTCTTATCAGAGTCTTATAGCAGCGTCTATTTCCGATCTTAAGATGCTCGTTCCCATGTCATCCTTTTCTACGTCACTTTCCTCTTCGATAATTTTTTAGCTAAGTTTGCCTCCGTTGTATAATTCCTCCAGGTATTCCTTCCATCTCTCGGCTTTGCCTTCGTTTTCAACTAGAATATTTCCATTCTTGTCTCTTATGGTATTACATCTTTTTCTTCGTCCCTTGAAATGATTCTTCACTATTCTATAGGCCGCTTCCACTTTCCCTTCAACGAGGTTATTTTGCACGTCCTCGCATTTGTTCATCATCCACGCTTCTCTAGCTTTCCTCGCTTTGCGACAAATCTCGTTCCTTAATCTCTTGTGAAAATCATGCCCTTCTTCAGTGTTCGCATTCTTGCACTTTCTCCGTTCTTCTATGAGGTCCATGACTTAATCCGTGATCCATGGCTTTTTCTTGACACATTTTCTTCTCCCTAAAACTTCTCTAGTGGCCTCCAGAAGCCCCGTTTAGATATTTCTCCAGCTTTACTCCACTGATTTTTCAGTCTGATCTAACCCTATCTTGCTCTCCACTACTACTGGAAAGGCCTGTTAATTTTTTGGCTCCTTTAATATCTATAATTGCCATGTGTTCTTCGCTGATTTCTTTAATTTCTTGCATTTCAGATGGCATTTCATCATCACTAGATCATAATCACTGTCGACATCTACCCCCAGCTAGCTTTTGCAGTCCTTTATCTGGTTCCTAAACCTCTGCTTCACTAAAATATAATTTCATTGAAATCTCCGTATGCCTCCTGGAATTTTCCATGCGTATGTTCTTCGCAAGTGATTGTTAAATACCGTGTTAGCAACCTTTAGACTTTAGTAGACTTTCTCTTCTTTCATTTCGATTTCCCAATCCATATTTTCCGGTTATTCCTCCATCCTGACCTTCGCCGACGACAGCGTTCCAATCACCTAATCCAATAAGGTTTTCTTCACCTCTTACCTGTTTGATTACTTCCCTTATATAATCGTAGACGTCTCCAACTTCTAGTCTCCCGTAGCATAAAAAACCTTGCCTCTACGGTGTCTACCGGCTTAGGGCCGTTTTCTCAGTCGACCCTGTAGGGCCAACCGACCCTGGATACGTCATCAGCCCCTACATAAACCGATCTCGCCCTACATACGCCGAATCAAGCCGTTTCATATGGCCGTTACATATGGCCGTTTCTGGAACTAAACGGGCCCTACTTGATGTAGGGTACCCGAACCAATCCTACACCCTACAAAAACATGGCGGCCAAATATCGTCCGCTGATCACTTCGATTAAAGAATCTGCGTTACAATGGATATTAAGGGAGACGACCTCACACAAGCCATTTCAAAATGTATAGTAACAGAGCGGAAATGTAATAATACTACCACTTTATAACCACCAAGTTAAATAAATTATAAAATTGACTGAACTAATAAGAAATATATAGCGGTATACATCACCTTGTTTCTACGAATATATAATAATATTTTTCACGTTTGGCACTTGATATACTTTTGGGAAACTAATACTTCGTTTACGTATAACCATAGAAAACGTATTTTCATGCCACTATTTGCCACATAATAAACTTAACTACGGAAGGTGATAGCGAATGACGAACCTTGATGATGCAACGTAAGTTCCCACGTGAATGTTCATATTTGCTCCGTACTTATTACTATATTGTACAGACCGCTTTGAAGTAATTTAAAGACAATTAGGATCTACTTTGGCTCGATATTATAGTATTTGTAGCGATAATTAAGGTACCGACACGACCTGGCGGACGACAACGATTGTTTATTTACCTCGAGCCGTTACCCTAACAATACGCCCAAAAATTGTCGGACGTCTTTTCTTAGTTTCATAGTTAGTTCCCATTACGCCACCAGAGTGGAAAATTGGCGCTGCGCCATCATCTACGTCATCTCAGAGAACTTGACAACGGAATCACCCCCACCACTTATGTAGGGTCGACTGAGAAACGCATGTAGGGGTCTTTTGTTATTTAGGGACGGATATGCAAGGTCGACTAAGAATACGGCCCATAGTCTCTAACTTTACCATTACAATCCTTTCATCGTACCGTAGGTGGCTCTTCACACGCCACTTCTCAGGCCACTTCATTTTTCTGGTTCCTAGCACGTCGATATTCAATCTTTGCATTTCCACTTTAAGGTGTTCTAGCTTACCACAGGTCCTAAGTGATCTCACGTTCCATATACCTACCTATCCTCATAACCTTATCACAATGGGGAACATGCATGAAATTTGTTCATCATGCTAGTTAGTCTCATTGAACAGAAAATTATCTCACGAGTTCAAATATTTAAGCCAAAAGCCTCCTAGTACTCCACAAACGTCCATAAATGCTTATTATAAATCTTAAAATATCGCTTGAAGTCACGTGACCTGAAACGGCTTCTGACGTCATCGCACGGTACACCATTCACCTCTCTAAGTGAGAAGAGTGGCAGAGCCTTCAATGCAAGATATCGAAGTAAAAATCTTTGTCGAGCCGTGCAGTAGTTCCTAAAAGGACAAATTGACTTAAGAGGGATTTAAGAAAGTACAATACCTCAGTTTACTTTTGGTCGACTTCCTTATGGCGGCTGATTTTCTGAAAAGCAGTGATTGCTTCGTCAGTAACGCGATGCGGGAGTAAAATAAGGTAGGTAAATAATTATGCGATTAACGAAATTTATTTTACGAACATTTTAAAATATTTATTTATTTTACATGAAGATTTAATATATCCGAAATTTTAGATTTTGCGTTGACATGCAGCGAACTTTATGGGCATCACAGCAGCAAATACTTAATTTACCTTACCAAAAGCCACATATTTCTCGTGTATTCCTTATTTTACCCGTGGTTTAATCGTAATCAGTATTTAAACTCATGAATAGCCACCTTCCTTTATATATATATAATCCTACAATCGGTGGACTTTAAGGTACATTTCTGGGGTTGTTTACAAGGTGAAATGAGTTCTACATCCTAAATTTGGTGGCCATCCGAAAAATACTGGCGATTTGATAAAAACCTATGGCAACCCTGATTCAAGAGTGTACTTACGTTGAGAAACAACCCGTTGACAATGTAAATAAAGTACTTAACTCCATTCCGTAGGTCATCAACCACTTTCTTCTCTTATTTTTGTCTTTTGGGGCACAAGCAAAAATCTTCTCCGGCGAGAAAATAGAGGTATTTGAGCGGCGGGGCACTAAACACGATATATATGGTTTTCACACGCTTGCCTATTGAATATCCATGCTGCAATACACTTATTCCAATAACCAAATGATATGGGTGTCCAACGTAGATCACAATCTGCAATCAACTTATTTTCATTATCTTTCTAAATCTCCCCAAAAAATCCCCTTTATTTGTTTCAACAAAGTCTAGGCGACCTAAAATATTCACAGTCTGCATTTTGACGTTAAAACAGCAATTATTTTCGCCTAATTTGCACTTGAGCCCTTATAGATCGATTTCTATCCACTTCCTCCGCCTGTTATCAGTGGATACCGTGCCGTGACGTCACGCTCCGATGACGTCATGTTTTCAAGCAGCCGATGAAGGTCTATTTTTAAAGACTCATAACTCAGCTAAAAAGCATTATTCATCCGCGAAATTTTCGGCGAGTACATTTGAGGCAATGAGCTTCTTATTCAAGTAATTTTAAAAAATTGTGCATGTTCCCCATTGACCGATGTACCCTCTCGTGCAGTCCCCGCCCTGAGATCTGAATAAGGGACTCTGGAATTTTTTACCTGAGAGAATTCCAACATGTCAGATAGTTTAAAGTTGGAGTAGCTGCGACTCTTCGGGATGAAAATGCGGTGGTTTCCCCTTGCCTTCCACATCACAGTACTACAGTCATTAAAGTAAATGTTACCTCGCCCGAAGTGAAATGTGTGTCGCTAGGGTGTCCGAAAAAAACCGAAAGTGGAAGTGGAGGGGGCATTTCCATTTGCCTATGCGAATGCATGAAAAAACATCCCATAAAAAATTTCAGCTCAATCGGACAACACTTGACCATGCCGAAACGCATTCAAAGTTTGAGTTTCTGAGTTTTCCGAATTTCATGCGATGTTGCCTACCCTGCAGGAGGCTCGAGTGTTAAAAACCAACCAATTTTAAGTTGAAACCAGCAATTATTCCTCCGCGCGTCCTCTAGCTCTATAGTCGTTGACAGCAACACTTGAGTCAAAATGAGCTTCATAGCCACAACTCGGTGTGTTCACAAGTCCCGCTCGCCGTTGCGGCCGCCAGGCGCCAGTCGAGTGCATAATGCCCCGCCGTGCCGCGTTGAGATTCGAGTTATGCGCTTTCGGAACATCGCTCTGTTTATGTTAAAAGTATTCCGGCTTTGTCTTTCAGTCCCTCGTGGAGTTTAGTGTTGTGCACTAACTGAGAACGTGAGGATTGTCGTGTGTTCCGAGGTAGAGGCTGTTTCGGCGGTGGCCAGAATGAGCGTGAAGTCGAAGGGTACGCCTGTTATGCGAAGTGCGGCAAGTGTTTGGTTGGTGGGTAATGAGTCCAAACATTTTCCTGGCAATGGTAAACTCCCAACGCTGCGTGAAATTCTCAAAGTTTTCTTTTACAACCTACACTGTTCTCCTGGATCGATGTCAGCGGCAGATGCAGCAAGGATTACAATCAAAGAGTTACTTGTTGTGTGGGGAAAGTCTAATATTCCTACGCAGGAGGTCCGAGCAGCCATTAAGAAGCTCCTGACAGCTTACGAGAACTACCGTGCCCTTGGGAAAAACAAAAATAAAACTAGTGAGAAGTCAGAGTCCGCAAGAGAGGAATTCAGCAAAGTACTCAACCGTCTGTTTGACATCGGCTGCAAAGACGCCCTTTCAAAAATTACTGTGGAGGAGGACAAGTTGTTTTACATATCTATGAAAACTGATCGAAAAGGATAAATGGCGGTTATTGATATAAAGTGGTGTAAGCGTTTAGAAAACCGTAAGAGACTTCAAGAAGAGGATATTTTAAAGAAAAAACGGCATGAGAAAGAAAAGGAAAAATTGGATGAGAAAGTGGACCTCGTTCGACAGATGTCTGCGGAGAGCACGACAAGCTCGTCGGATTCGGAAGAAGGTAATTTTTTCCGGGTGCGGGAAGGGTGACCAATATGGCAAAGGAAAGGGAGAAATAACATTTTGTTACTTTTACAGAATTTGAAATGCGGACAAGGTCCGGAAAGCACCGTAGAGTAAGTATAATGTCCGACAGCCTTGTGACTGCTTCCCTAGATCGACTCAGACGTCCTCTGCCGCTGGGTCTATGATAGTCCAGGCTGTCGCCAATGCGACAGCATCTGCGTTGGGTTTTAAAGGGGATGAAATCCATTTAGTATCTTCCAAATCTCATCTACATAGAATGAGAGTGAATAAAATGACCGAGACAGCAAGACTTTCACCCCCAAGTTCCTTTAGCGGTGCACTGGGATGGAAAATTACTTCCAAGCAATGAAGGTATTAATACTTTCTTTTTATGGCGGCAATTATTTAATTGTTACTTATACTTTCTCCTAAAAATTGTGATACTTAATATTTTGATTGCAGATAAAAACAAACTGGCCGATCGATTGCCTGTGCTGGTCACAGGACAAGGTATAGAGCAGCTTCTAGGCGTTCCGGAGTTGATGTCCGGGTCCGGGCTTAACACAGCCTATGCAGTCGCAGGTCTTATCAAGGATTGGAAACTAGACAGTCAGGTCATTGCCATGGTGTTCGATACAACTAATCAAAATTCCGGCCGATGGAACGGAGCTTGCACACTTCTTCAGCAGCAACTTGGCAAAGAACTCTTACACCTTGCATGCCAACACCACATTTTTGAACTGGTGATTGGTGCCGTGTTCAATTCCTTGATGGGAACAAGTAATAATCCTGTACTGCCGTTTACTGACACCTTGCGCAAAGAATGGCCGAAATTAGACAAAGGTACTTGTCACTTTTAAGAATATATAATTTGTTAAATTTTTACTCGAGTTTTTTACTCACATGCTTTTCCTGATTTTTGCAGACGCTTACCGTACAGCGGGAACGACAAGAGGCTGTTTGAAGGATATTTCAAATGTAGATGACGTTATCAAATTTTGTATTCTTCAGCTGCAGGTTCGTAAATGGCAAATGTCAGGATGTTCATGGTGATTTAAAGTCCATCCTCAGGATTACTATTTAAAATTATGCCCCATATTATTTTAGAACCACCATCCTCGAGACGACTACAAGGAACTTTTGTTGTGATTTGTCAGTTGGGCCTGGGAGCGAACCACATACTTCTCTTTCTTGGGAACCACACCACCCAACCACACTATAGGAGTTGTGTATAGTGTGGTTGGGTGGTGTGGTTCCCAAGAAAGAGAAGTATGTGGTTCGCCCCCCAGGCCCAACTGACAAATCACGGTGGATGAATAAGGAGCTCTACGCTTTTAAAACGTGGATTTTTGGCAAGCAATTGCGTTTGTCGACACATGGCAGTGACAATTTATTCAAATTGTGTTGCTTCATTGCAAGTGCATTTATGAAACATTGGTACACCTGTCCCGTGGCAGTGAGCGCTCCGATAATGGATCTGGAGCTACTTTAAGTCCTTGCTCGGAAGAAAGACCCTCACTACGCAGCAGCTTTGGCCAAGTTTTGTAACCATCTATGGTATCTTTCCGAAAACTTGATTTGTATGGCCCTCTTCGATGAAATGGTTTCTGACGACGAGAAAAGAGACATTGCGGAAGCAATAAGAGACAATGAGGGGTCTGATGATGACGCACCTCGGGCTACTCTTCCGCCTAATCGACCAATTGGTGAGTTGACTCTCGCTGACTTCGCTTCGAAAAATTCTGTGAAGTTTTTCAAAATTATTGGTATTTCACCGACATTTTTTTTGCGAGATCCGTGCACATGGAAAAGTGACGTAGACTATCAGAAGGGCCTATCTATAGTTCAACACCTTAAGGTTGTTAATGATACTGCAGAGAGAGGAGTTCAATTAATAAAATATTTTCTAGTCAAGAAAAAATTGACAACTGATGAGGCTCAGAGGCAACATCTGTTACTAGTTGTTAAGTGGCATAGGAAAATGTATGAAAAAAGTGGCAAAAAACTAGTTTTTCATATTGCTTGTTGTTCCCAGTGCTTTTGTATCCACATTGTGGCAGTATAATAATAAGAGAGCGTTTTCTTTCAGAGGTTTCTAATTTTAAATCCCCCAAGACCCTTAGAGATAGGCAACATTGCATGAAATTCGGAAAACTCAAAAACTCAAACTTTGAATGCGTTTCGGCAGGGTCAAATATTGTCCGATTGAGCTTAAATTTTTTATGGGATGGTTTTTCATGCATTCGCATAGGAAAATGGAAATGCCCCCTCAACTTTCAAACTTTCGGTTTTTTTGGGATACCCTAGTGTGTCGCTGTACCGACCAGTATCTACATCTACATAATACCCTGCGAGCCACCTCTAGGGTATTTGGCAGCGGGTGATCAATCGCCAGCATGCAGCATGCATTTGGACTCCCATATGCACACCACACCGTCCAAAAAAGTCCCGTATACTAACAAACTATACCACTATATGCTGTTAGAAATAATAATTGAATTAAGAAACACGCATTAATTATTACATAGGTTAGTAGGCTACACTACAAGTCATTCAATCTATTTACGAGTTCTATTGCTGCCGTTGACCGTGGAAAAGAAGACATTCGGAATCTGTCTGTTCTACAATCTATCTCTCTTATTTTATTTATTTGATCTGAATATCCGTAGTATGTTGGCGTCCGTAAGATATGGTTAACTTCGTCAGAAAAGACACTGCTCTTGAATTTATCTAAAAGGTTTAGTCTATTTTTCAATCTAGGGTCCGACAGAGATTCCCATCCGAGTTTATCTAAGAGGTCAGTTACACTAACAAGACTATCGTAACGACCTTTCACATACCTGGCAGCTCTTCTTTGCACGCGTTGTAGCTCTGTTATTAAGCCTTTTTCATGAGAGTCCCAAACATTGGCAGCGTATTCCAAATGTGGTCTAACGAGGGAAAAGTAGCTAATTTCTCTCACTTTGTCGTCGCACTCTCCTAATATTCTTTTAACAAAACCCATTTTACGATTAGCTTGACCGGTTATTTCTCGAATATGTTTATATCACGATAGATCATTATTGAGTCTAACTCCTAGATATTTCACGGATTCAACAGTCTCTAATTGGGTACCCCGAATTATATAGCTACGTTGTAGGGAGTTGTTCTTCTTCCAGAAATTCATTACGACGCATTTTTTTCAAATTTAATTCTAACTGCCAAGCATCGCACCAAGCTTGGATAGCAGTAAGGTCATTCGTCAGTTCATCTATATCTTAGCTGGAACGGATTTCTCGGTAAACTACAGCGTCGTCTGCAAATAATCGTAACTTACTGTGTACTACTTCGCCAATGTCGTCTCCACCTTAAGTATGGTCTCCACCTTCGCACAAATGAAGAAGGGCTGCTGCCCTCTCCCCTAGGTGATCTGAGGCTTAATTGTTGGCGCCCCCCAGTCGCCAAGTCACGGTATCTTCACAGGTTTACACACTACAGGCACTACTTAATTACTATTTGCAATTTCCTTGGTTTCCTTCTGCTATTGAAATTATGATGATTGATCGACGTGATATTATCTGGTTCCTTGAGCGTACAAACCATACCATGTTGATGTATATTTATTTCATATTGTTTTTTTTGCGTCATCAACTATTTAAGCAGAAACGGATTTCAAACTAAGGATGGCTGCACTTCCAAGCTCGAAGATGGCTGACGGTATGGAATCAAAGTACGTCACTGGTTCGTCCACGGCCCTTTTTAAAATTCCAACCGAAGGCATTGGAGCAAAACGGTTAAAGAGACAGAACAGAATGTAATGGGGCAATTAAACGATGGGTTCAAACTGAGACGTTTTACCGCCAGAGGGCATTGCTTTGAAGCTGGCCATCAGCACCCCTTCCTTCCGGATCACTGTGCATTGCGATGAGGCAATAAAAGGGGGCGCTTTTAAGGGTCCGTTCGATGGGGAGGAGGAGATGGCCGTGTTTGGTGGAATCCCCGTGTTTCCATGCCTACTTCGATTCCTTAGGACCCACGCTCCAATCGACATGCTGATGCCGCAAAGTACGTGCTTTCATCAGCTGTATTCGATGAGGTGTGGCAAACTGCGCCCAATCTTGAAGGAAGAGAGAGTGCTGGACAATTGCACTCATTATTGACGTACACTCACGAGAAAATCACTACACATAACCAGCGTTTGAAGAGCTGGACGTTCTCGAATATTATGCCGCGGTTCAGAGAGAGCAAGAATTTTTGAGCTTACATGTTGGTCATTTTAAACGCCAACCCTTCCTCCGAGAGCAATTAAGTCTTTTCTACTCGAGAATCATTCTCCCATGGGAAATAACCTCTCCTCTTTAGGAGAAACTGAAAGCGAGAAGCAGAAACACTCTCTCATAAAAGTTGTGGCAGTCAAATTTGCGAAGAAGTGCAAGTTATTTGATAATTCTATCCCGCACAACCAGTGCGAGCAATTAAAAATCATATCAAATTAAGAAAATCAATTTAGCAAATTACTATAAATTTTCTCTACGCTACCCAGATTTCACCTACGCTAATGCTGTGTTGGGGTGTGGCAGGTAACAAAAATGTTGAATGAAACCAAGTACATGGAATTTACTTATTAATTTCTTATTTACAGCTGTAATGAATTTTCATAAATAACCCTGATGTGGTGCCAACTGTAAAGCCTGCTACACGGTTACACCATGGAAGAAGATGGTTACACGCTGTGCTAATCTACGTGCCAATGAATGAAGGCTAAAATGTACCGCGTAAACTCTAAACTTAACCCATTAAATCCCAAGCATGTTAATAACTTAAAAATTCCAAATATTTTGATGAATTAGCAATAAAACAGACTCAAATAAGGCAAATTATCGATTTTTATATTTTTATTGTTTTTAGTTTGCGGTTGGTGAAACGTTGCATATACGCAACGTTGGGAGTTCCCCGGGTCAAATGAGCCGTTTTGCTTTTTTTCGGAACTCTATTATTTTTGCAAATAATTCCCTTTAATTGTAACCCATATATATATTTAACCCAAAATATTGATTCAACTTGGTATTGTTCATGAAATTTAGAGGACCAATCAGTATGTAAATGAATATTGCACTTTTCGTAATCACTAAACATCTGGCTGCTACAAACTCGGCATCTTCGTCGTGAATTTTTTCGTCACGAACAATATTGTGGCCAACCTTGTCTTTCCTAGCTGTATTTCGAAAACTATTTATTCCGTTATGTCCTATATTATGGCAAGTTTAGTGACTAAAAGTGTAGTTGCTCAAATCGAAACATGAAGCTTATACGTGGTAGAAGGTCCATATTATCAATAACAGACACTTTGTGACTTCCACAAAGTATTTATAAAAATGTATACTATTTGACCAGTTTCGGCTATTACACCATTATAAAGTATATAAAATACAAAGAAACCGGTCAAATAATAGGAATTTTTATATCGCGGAAATAACAAAGTGTCTGCTATTGATAATGAGTAATTGCTCCTTCACCTTCGCCAAAATATGGAATCATCTTCTCGTCAAAAGATAATTTATGAGAAATTGCATCAAACCGTAGAAATATTTGGTTGAGCTCGCAAAGTATGGACGTATCTTAGAAAACTTAACCCCCTGGTCCAAACTTCTGTTACCAGTCAGTCGTAAGAACATTTTAGGTTCAACAAAACGCTTCCGGGACATCGTTTGACGCACATTAGGAACGCGTCCTTACTCCAGTAATATTTTTTGCTAAGGTGTAATAACCACTTAACATCAGAACGGAAGAAATACCACGCTATTGGAATATTTTCTGAGAATTTCACGCACTATTATCACTGGCGATAGTGAACAACTTAGGCTGCAAATGTGAGTTCAGGTTATTTGAAGGGAACGATTGTTCAACAGACAACCACAGATATAGTAAAAGCAGATGGAACGGAACATCGCCCCTTCTATATACCGTAATACCCAGAAAGCCCTTTACCTGAGTCAATATACTAGAGGTGGGTTAAACTGTTCATTTTTATGAACCGTTCACTTTGATCCTGTTCAGTAAAAAGAACAGTTCAAAATATCGGTTCATAGTGAACAGGTAGGGTCATTCGGTAGAAAATATTGTTTATCATACGCTTAGAGTACATGAAAGCTTAGTGTGGTATCGTAAGGCGTTTTAAACAACATTTTTGGAGATGCATCCACATTGCACAATACAGCGCACTTAAAAAATTAAAATTTCATCGTAGGCGCCAAAAAGTAAGTCCAAAGATCATCTTGGTAAGGGGACCGAAAAAAATGTTCCACAATCATGAGTTCAATCGTTTCCTAAGTTTATGAATCGCGTTTTAAACAATATTTTTGGAGATGCATCCGCATTAAAAAATTTCATCGTAGGCGCCAAAAAGTAAGTCCAAATATCAACTTGGTAAGGGGACCGAAAAAAATGTCCCACAATCATGAGTTCAATCGTTTCCTAAGTTCATGAATCGCGTTTTAAACAATATTTTTGGAGATGCATCCACATTAAAAAATTTCATCGTAGGCGCCAAAAAGTAAGTCCAAAGATCATCTTGGTAAGGGGACCGAAAAAAATGTCCCACAATCATGAGTTCAATCGTTTCCTAAGTTCATGAATCGCGTTTTAAACAATATTTTTGGAGATGCATCCGCATTAAAAAATTTCATCGTAGGCGCCAAAGAGTAAGTCCAAATATCAACTTGGTAAAGGGACCGAAAAAAATGTCCCACAATCATGAGTTCAATCGTTTCCTAAGTTCATGAATCGCGTTTTAAACAATATTTTTGGAGATGCATCCGCATTAAAAAATTTCATCGTAGGCGCCAAAAAGTAAGTCCAAAGATCATCTTGGTAAGGGGACCGAAAAAAATGTTCCACAATCATGAGTTCAATCGTTTCCTAAGTTCATGAATCGCGTTTTAAACAATATTTTTGGAGATGCATCCGCATTAAAAAATTTCATCGTAGGCGCCAAAGAGTAAGTCCAAATATCAACTTGGTAAAGGGACCGAAAAAAATGTCCCACAATCATGAGTTCAATCGTTTCCTGAGTTCATGAATCACGTTTTAAACATTTTTGGAAATGCATCCACAGATCCACAAATGTTCAAAATACGAAATCAAAATGAACGCGATATCCCAACTGAACGCCCCGAGGAAACTAATATTTGATCTAATATTTCGAACGGTTCGAAAGAACTGATATTTTAAATATCAGTTCAAATATTAGTTGGAACGAACGGTTCGAAAGAACTAATATTTTAAATATCAGTTCAAATATTAGTTAGAACGAACCGTTCAGTGGCTATCGGAGGGGAATAGTAGAGAAAGAAGGGGAGGGGCTCGGTCGTCTACGACGCACTTCGGCGGCCTTGGATGGCCTCCCTCGTAACCGCCATCTGTTGTACCCACAACGCACTTGCTCGAGTAAGCTGCAGTTCAAAATGCCTCTTGATGATCATACCTACTGTACCGAGTACGCCGCAATTGTGCAGTGCCGACATGAACAGTGAACAGGGTGTTTTAGAGAACGGTTCATTTTCGAACCGGTTCATTTCAGTGAACAGTTCGTTTTGGCAGTTCGGTTCTTTTTGACCCATCTCTACAATATACTAAGAAATATTTTTCTTGGAATCCCTTTGCATTCATAGTCACTCATAGTTCTCAAAAAATGTCTTTCGAAATGACCTGCACCCTCATTTGGAGCCTTACCAGCTCATTATCGTCAGCGGCCAGTAGGCATGAATTTCTCAGAAAATACTGCGATTATGTGATCCCTCTTATCTCTCCATTCATTTTGCTCACTCGCCAACCCCCGCTGTGCACGGAGACCCATTGGTGCCGGGATATCCCCGCCCAGCCTAACTATGCTTTTTACCCTCCCACTACCTTCCCTTTGGATCCTAGTCAACAACACCACGTTAATACGAATTTACGATCTATTTGCTAACCCTCACATACTCACTTGCTTTTTGCATACTTGTCAACGGTGGTAAGCAGATCGTTCTTACCTTAGGATGCCAGTATATCTTGAAATTGCAGACGCCTACAGAAATCATTATATTTTCTGGACAACTCTATAGCAAAGTTTTTATGCATCCTTTGTTTAGGTCGCAGTAAATTTCCACTATAGCACAAGTAAACGCTGATTTAATCTTGCTCGATACGTGAAGTTAAAAATATCAAACAGTCACAACTCGGTGAAAACTCACCACCTGCCAAACATCCTAGTAAAGACCCTTCAACACTTATGTAGATGTATATTTAGTGAGTGAGTTATGTATGTCTTCAACCTGTCTTCAACCTATCTTTACTAACAAAATGCAGAGTACTGTTAATGATAATGGATTTAATGGTGGCAGGTTCCTTGTCTTGCATCAAAATATAAGAAGTATAAGAGCTAATTTTGATAAATTTGTATTTCAACTAATTAATCTCGATATAAAACCCGCTGTAATTGTTTTGACAGAAATTTGGGTCAATGACACTGAAGTATCTATGTATCAAATAACTGGCTATCGGAGTTTTGATGTGTGTAACAATAACTATAGGGCTGGAGGAGTTATTGCATATGTAGCAGATACTTATGAGTGTTCTTCTATTGATCTGGGTGAATTAAAAACTGCTGATATGGTTAAAATATCAGTAGGGATAAATGATTCTTCTTGGATAAGCATTATTGGTGTATATAGACTTAATTTTAATCCTGTTGAACATTTTTTGAGTGAATTGGAGAATGTATTAACCATCTCTAGTGAGAGGAATTTAATTGTAATTGGTGATATTAATTTATGTATATTACAACCCAACGATATTTCCTTTGAATATCAAACCCTTATGGCTAGTCATGGACTGGACCAGCTTATTCGAGTACCAACTAGAATTAGCAAAACGGGTAGTACATGTATAGATCACATTTTTTGCAGAAGTAGAGATAACTATAAGTATGAGGGAAGAGCGGACGATTGGGGTTTAACAGACCATCATGCTGTATCATGTTCTTTAAATATTAATGTACCCATTAATATATACGAACGAGTTTATCGAAGCCATTGCCGGATAAACTTTAACCATCTAAATAATAGTTTGCTAAGATGTGACTGGAATGATGTTTATTCACAACAAAATGTCAATGAAGCCTATGAAATATTTATAAATAAACTGAAATGCTGCATTGAAAAAGCTGAATACGTGTCAGACAGTAACAGATCGGGAGGAATGAAGAGGCCATGGATGACTTACGCTTTGTGCGGGAGAATTTCTAGGCGAAATTTTCTGTATAAAAAAATGAGGAAACACCCTGAAAATGAAAAGCTAAATAGGTACTACGTATCGTACACGCAAAGATTAGAATATGATATTAAAAAGCGCAAAGAAAAGTATTACAGGGACCTATTTAATAGTAATGTCAATAATACCGCTGCTCAATGGCGCATTTTAGATTCACTCACGGGAGGAAAGCAAGGAAATGAGAATTGTGTAAAAATTAGAACTAGTAATGGTATCGTTGTCACTAAGTGCCAGGACATTGTAAACGAATTTAGTTCACATTATGGTAAAGTAATTCAAGAATTGACCCAGAACAATTATTTTGAAAGTAATACGAATAAATACAAAGAAATATTCCCAACCTCCAATTCAATTGACTCACTGTTTTTTGTTCCTACTGATGCGAAAGAAATTAGCAGCATTATTAAGGAATTAAAGTCTAAAAAATCTAAAGGTGTTGATAATATTTCCACACAAGTTATAAAAGAAGTAAATGCAAATATTTCGGAGGTCCTTGCCCATATTGCTAATCTAAGTATGTATACTGGAATATTTCCTAAACAATTAAAAACTGCAATAGTGATACCAATTTTTAAAAAAGGTGATAAAATGAACGTAAATAATTACAGACCAATATCCCTATTATCTGTATTTGCTAAAATAATAGAAAAAGTTGTTAAAGTCAGACTTATTAAATTTCTAAATCAGCATAGTTTTTTCAATAAAAACCAATTTGGATTTATGAGTGGTAAGAGTACAGAGGATGCATTATTAAAATTCTGTTCAGAGCTGAACGACGGACTGAATAAGAACTGTAGAGTTGCTGGCTTATTTGTAGACATTACCAAAGCCTTTGACTCCATTAATCATAACATACTAATGAATCGATTATGGGAAGCGGGTATACGTGGAACCGCATATGATTGGTTTCAAAGTTATCTTTGTGATCGAGATCAATGTGTGCGTCTCAAAAATTGCTACAGTGAAAAGATTCGACTCACCTGTGGTGTCCCACAGGGTTCTGTGTTGGGACCCATACTGTTTTTAATATATGTAAACAATTTATGTGCTGGCAGGTTTAAAGGTCAATTAACGTCATTCGCAGATGACACTGCACTAAGTTACTCTGTTAATAGTGTTGATGATCTATATGAACACATACAAAGTGATCTATTAACACTCAATATGTGGTTTTCGGCTAATTATATGTTGTTAAGTGAAAAAACGAAATATATTATGTTTAGCATGAGTAAATCTACCTCAAACAAAAGTAAACTATACTATCAATGTGCAAATTGTATAAAAGATAATGTTACTTCCTGTGATAAATGTATTTTGATCGAACAGGTTAGTCACATAAAATATTTAGGTATATATTTTGACCAAAATTGTAAATGGAAGTCTCACATAAATAAATTAAAATCAGAAATGATTACTATTGTAAGAAAATTCTACTTCCTCAGATACATATGCCCTGAATCAGTGTTAAAAATGGTATATTATGCTCTCGTTAATTCAAGATTGCAATACGGAATAGCCTGCTGGGGTGGAGCATATTTTATCAACATTAAACCATTGATAGTGGCGCAAAAAAGGGTTATCAGGGTTATAACACGATCGTATAGGAAAAGCCACTCATTTCCTCTATTCAAAAAATTAGATGTCCTCCCACTAAGGCATTTATTCATTTATAAAGTCCTTAGAATATTCTATAACCGTAGTGGTGAAAAGGCCCGACCACAAAACTATGACATTAGAGCTTGGAGAAACTTCCATATACCTAGGCCGACGACCGAAATTTATCGACAGTCATACAATTACTTAGGGCCTAAATTGTTTAGCATGTTGCCGAGTAATGTAGCAAACTCGGAAAAAAGATGGGGATTTAAATCCGCCGTTAAAAAATGGCTTATGATGTGTGAGGAAGTAGAGTTTCTACTAAGAAAGGTGGGTTAAAAAGTTTACAATAAAAAGTATATTGTATATTCTATGTATGTAATTATGCGTTTATATAAGAAAAATAAGAAAAATAGTTATCCTTGTCCAAATATTTGAAATACGTTTTGTAATAATGAATGCAATCGGCAATAGAACAAATAACTGAATACAAAGAAATTTTACTTCTCATGTGTGCTAGCACCAGACCTATGTAAAAAGTTTATGATGGTAGCCCCAAAACTACTAAAAGGGGTACCTATATATTCCAAAATATTTAAGTATGTTCTAAAATGTAATATTTGATTGTAAATGGAATAAATTATATATTATTATTATTATTTAGGACAAAAATACTGTACAATTGCCTGAAACTAAAGTTTCGCCATAAAAAGGTAACATATTCTTGATAAGCTTTTCATTTTTCAGTCCAAAAAGAAACGCTCTACACGACTACCGCCGCGGCGCGCCGTTTCCCTAGATTACCGGGGTCCTCCCAACGTTGCGTGAACGCAACACTTGCTTTATTCTTAAATAATTTGAAAACCACTTAGTCAAATTCACCCAATTTGTTGCAATTGCCTAGAATACAAATGCATCATTGTATTTGCAGAGAGATATAATCATCGAGTGCCTCAGATTTAACATAATATGTAATCTTAGAAGATAACCGAAAATAACGACTTACATATAAATGAAAAGGCCATTGTAAAAACAAAAGTTATTGAATTTCTTCCGTGAAAAAATTCATAACATTTTATAAAGCATTGAACTACCTATGTTAAAAATATTAACTACTTATCAATAACAAATACGGAGAAAAAAATTCGCAAAGTTTGCGTTGCGTTCACGCAACGTTGGGAAGAAATGGGTTTAGCAAATGCTTGTACAAAAAATAGAACCTGTTCTATTTTGGTTCATACAATCTTTAAATTTTCCGTTCCAGTCCACAAAAAGTGTTCATGAATTACGACATTTGACCCGTACGCGGTAATTTACCTCGTCACTAGGCCTTCACAAGTCTTACGCTTTTCCTTAGCAAGCCATTAAACAAAACAGTATTCTCCCTGTTTACTCTATAGTCAAAATACCGATTTGAAATGGCTAAGCACGATCTCGCTAGCCTTAGAGGTTTAATTATGTCCAGGAATTTTACTTTCAGCCAATTTAGAGCGAGCCTTCGGTGATATGTGGACAACGCCGACCACCTTGAGCTAATCTAAACCACATCTCGTTACATCAACTGCAAAACAAGATGAATGTCACGCGCGCAATGTTAGCATCTGTCGATGTCGAACGAAATGACCGACTGAAGCACAGGCCAAATCATAGCGGGAGAAACAGGGCTCTTACGCGGGTGTGCGACGCACAATCTCTGACTGAGATGGATTCGGAAACCGGGTAGGGCCTGAGAGGCGACTGGAGCGACCTTGGCGGTCGACTTGGGAAACTCCCTCCCTCGGCCTCAATCGAATGTCGCTGCGAGCGCGTGGCCGCCAGCGGAACCCTTGCCCCAACCTCCTTTCTTCTCCGTGACGAGAGGGTTAGCTTCTTGAGCGAGCCCTGCCTGATTCCCAAGGGTGATTCCGCTTCAAGTGGAAGTGTTGTGTGGCCTTGGCGATTTCCGCAAACCTAGACACGGATTTCACTGCGAGCGTCTCGGTGACACATTTTAAATGCATTCACTTTTATTCAATGCTAGATATTTTCCTTAGGAACTTAAACTACGCTTTTGCTGCTTCCGGTTAAATGGCATCAATTCCCTCCCTGATATCATATCCAACTCGAGCTCAAACAAAAATCTAAAATTTCAAAGCAGCCAAACACGCGTGCACGCATTCGTTTGTGCATTTTATAAAAATTAGGTAATTGTCACCCATTCTGTATTCCCTACGCCATTTTCCCAGCGTTGCAATATTGTAGATGAAATTATAATATTCATTATTACTGCTGAAAACTGAACAAAATTACCATTTTATCTTGTGTAAATTGGATTTCCAAGGGGGTATGGCCCCTCTATGAACCCGCCACTGATCAAAGGTACCTATCAGTTACCTGGTGTCACAGCTAGTAAATTTTTTAATACCCATTTCTGGTAATTCTTTTGAATGCTGTACTCAATAATACCTGAACACACCACGACGGTATCGCTCACGTATAACTTAATGTGGGAGCTCTCACGATTATTAATGAGGCATTCTATCGCCCCTTCACAGAATTTTATCGTACAATGATCTATTTGTGAAGTAGGTAGTTGCTCAAGCAATTTCTCTCACATCCACTCCATTTTCATAGATCTTGGTAGTAAATTTGCCTTTGTTAAATGGTCAAAAAATAATTTCTCTTTACGTCAATTGTCGCTATGTACGCTATAATATATCTCTAGGGATACGTATCGGAGAGAATAAATAAAAAGAGGAGAGTTACAGGTGAAACCACTGAGCGATAGCACTAATAAAAGTCCGGTTGTGAGATAGGTACGGAGTATAGTTTTGTATGACATAGGTATTTTTCACTCAGAAGAAGGATGAGAATAGGGTGACCACCTAAAAGACTGTGGTGTAAAGGAATGTAGATATAAGATTGACAGGGGATAAGGAAGTGCTAGTCATGATGAGTGAGGTGCTGCAGAAGATGAATGCAGAAGTGAGGAAAGGGCAAGAGACGCTGAAGGTGACTGCTATTAAGGTGAGGATGTACAAGACAGGGCAAGAATAAATTGAAGAATTAGATGCATTATGAAGAATTATGTTAATCGTAATGGGTAGATTACCTCTAACAATAAATAATGGAATGAGATATCGAGTCATACATGGTTTAAAATATTTGACTTACTGGATTTTTTTAACATATATATTTACATTGGTGACAGTCCAACCGGTGGAGTGTAGCATGGAAACATAAATAATCAACATATGGGACTGAAAGAAACGAACAAGTGTAATATAAAATGGCAGTTTAAGGAATACCACTGCGCTTATTATATTGAAAGTAATTAAACATATTAGATAGTTAACCCAGATATCCTCAATGATGCATAGGGTTGTCAAAAATGGCCTGGAAATCTAAGAACTTGGGGGGGGGGGGGGGAACACTTCTAGAGTCGAAATTCACGCGGATGAAAATGGCAAATGCTCATTTTACGGAAAATATGGCCAAAAATGATTTTCTACTCGGGGATACTAAAAAAACCGAGAAACTAACTATCTAGTGCCCTGCATCCCTTCACAAATTTATAATATTCTATTCTCTATTAATAACCTCAATTCTAAAAGACGATCTTTCAAGGCTGCCAGTGACGACTTTATTTTATTTATTGTACTATCTGAGCCGGCAAACGTTGTTTTGCCGTTTGCATTATTGCTAGCAAATATTTTGGTGGTCAAATGAAAAATAACTAACTTATTGTAATTGTGTGGGTATGTGGTATGTATATGACTTAAAGAGGAATGGAGCGCTGTGAATGATGACTACATGTCAAAATAATATAACACTTAACATTCATGTTTTGATCACATTGTACTTTTATTATCTTAGTCAATTATATATCAAATTTCATCTCTCTAACAAATATTGACAATTAGAAAAATAAACATTATCAGCCTTTTAGTGCAATGGAGTGAGTGAGTCCATCATTAGCCAGCACAAACAAACTGGATGGTTTACCCGCGCAAGAGAGTATGCCACGCATAATTTTCCGTGAGAAAAACAAGGTGTACCCAAAATCTAAGCCGCAAACAGACATCGTTTGGCCTTGAGGCTTGTTAACTGTCACTGCGAATGTCAGTCTAATTGGAAAATGAACCCGTTTGAATACTGTTGGAACATCTATCGGATTGTTCTGAGAGAATCCCGCCGAAATTCTTCAAAGAGAGTTTAGTATTTTCCCGTTTGTTCCCTACTTTGATTAAATGAATGAACATCCACTTAATCCCACGGCGCGGCGCTTCATACGACGCAGAGTGCTGAAATCGTAAAACGCTGGCCAAAAATTAAAATGTCGACTTTTTCTTTTCGAACCGGGAATACTATATTATCATTTTAGAGGGCCAGGGCTTGTAAAACTGAAGTTAATTTTCTGTCAAAATTTTTTGTTTAATTTTTATAGGTCGCCAAATATCAATAAAAATCTATGAAATCGTGGGTACGCGATTCATGCGTAAAAGTTGAACGTTTTTCCCCCATGCAATGGAATACAGTAAATATTTCGGAATTTTTGAGGATATTTATTGATAGTACCTCTTTTTTAGTCAATTGAGAGCGAACTTTGGTGCTTAATGTATTGGAGTTTTAGTCAATTGTTATTTATTAACTTTATGAATTGTTAAAAATATCACTGTTTTTCGTTAATTGTTTAACCTATTGCTAGGATAAAAGTAGTTATTGCCGCTTGCCGCTCCTGAGATATTTACACCAAGAGTTAGACTGAAGTCTATATTATTAGACGGAAAAGAAAAATCTTGCTCCAACTTGCTCCCCTCCGTTTATTTCGTGGTAAAGCAAAATGATGTCGGGCGGTTGTCGCGCCCCATGACCCGCAATACACGGCGTAGGCACTCGGGAACTGAGGATGACATGCGTCGCAGTCCGAATGTATTTTGCGGTGTATTTATGGTTTGTACCGTCCTCTGATGATTATACCCCTGGGTCTTTCCACGGGAGCCGCGTGCGGATGGTAAAAACCTAACGGTTCGCGCGCTCTCCAAGCCCTTTGTCCTCGGCGGCTATCCCTTTATGCACCCAGATTTGTTCTTTCCCTATGAACACGTGCAAGTGTTTCTATTCTACAAATTGGGTTTTCCCAAAATATGCCGTTTATGCGATTGGCACGCTGATTTCTATCCAAGTGCTCAGCATCAGTCTCCCTTCAGTATTCCTTGCTGAAGTGTGTGCCGAAGGACGTTCACAGTTTAGTTCCCCAGTTATGGATACGGCATTAGTGACTCGCCAATATTTACATAGATATATTGGCAAATAGAAGGGGGACCATCAAGCAGAAGAAATCGTTAGTACTGGAGTTTTTACACAAAAAACTTTTTTTGGGAGGAGATGAGAAATTAAAAACCTTGTTTGCGGAACTCATTCAAAAAGTTTTTTCGTCAATACTGTCAAAAGTGGGATGCATGCACCAGAGTGAATAGTAGATTTCTGAAGTTGAATCATATTTGGTTAAAATAGCCAATAAAATTTCCTGACGCTGTGTTAAAATATCCCCCATGTACGTCTCCTTCAGGTGAATGCTAATGTTTACGGATAAGTGATAATATGTACTACACGCATATACAACTGCGCGAGTATTTCATTCCGTGTTGCCTCATTCCGAGAATTGAAATTATTTCGTAATTTTTAATTGTTTTAGGCTTAAATGAAAGCACTCCTCGTGGAAGACCGTCGCTGCATTTCGACAGTGCAAGTGAGAGGTCTAAATGTAGAAAAGTGATAAAACTGAGAAGTTCTTCTTCACTGGAGGAATCAAGTGTAGCAACATCCATGGAATTCACGAAAAACACACCAGGAAAATTTCTAGACCTGCCACAAACTATGACCTTTTCAATAGGCTTCTGCTTGCGTCAGATCCTTTCATTTCTTGTTCTGCGTGGATTCCCCGTAAAGTAAAACAATTACCAGAGGAGGTGAAAAATCTTCTGGTAAATAGAGAAAATATTTTATAACATGAGGAGTCTTTATCCTCCGACTCAGAATAGAACTTAACGTGGCACACACCTTTGTTTTGAGAAATTTGCAATAAAAAATATTTGTCAATGATATTTATTTTTATTAATACCCTTCAATGACCAAAATTTTAGGTTTAAAAGACTTAATATCAATTTTCAATCATCACATATCTTATGAGAAGCTACTACATAACTTAAACATAGTTGAATATGGAAGAAATTTTGCTTTTTCCCTTGATATTCCCATGTCAAAATTTCTACTTGTCCCTGGTAACTATGGTTCTCGCATAACTTTCCCCTATTTTTCAATTTTATTGCCCTCCTAAACAATGGTCTGCACTAAATAATACTAAATAAGTTTCATTGTGACAATGCAATACCCAATTTGCAAAAAGTTTCATTCATTTAGCAAGACTTAAATACTACAGCGATTTTTGGACAGCTTTTTTCGATTTCAGCCCACTGTGCGACGGTACAGCAAATGCATTCCAACGACTCGTTTGCGATTCATTGATCAACTTTTGAAATCAGCTACACTGGATCACGACAACCAAGCAAGTGATCTTTAGCTGCAGGGCCACTGTGGATCTCCAGCGCAAGCATAACAATCAAGTGATCGTTTGGTCGGAAAAATCCCGGCTAGTGTGCAAGAATCGCTTCACTGGTAAATTATCAGCCGGTATTTCACCGGCCGTCCAAAATCGGTGTGTGCCTATGCGAGAGAGGCTAAAACGACGACCACCGATCCACCGAATGGGAGATACAGAAACTCACTTTCGATCTAGAGGGTGTCTTTGCAAGAGAGGCCTTTCGTTAACAACAGCAATTCGTTAACGAACTAGAGAAAGCGGGCGGAATTCTGTACACGGCTACCGACGATCGTCGCTTGCACCGACAGAAACGCGATTCGCGGAACGCCTTTACCGACACTCGTGGATGCAACCTACAACTTCGTGACGTCGTGCTTTTATCGGTAGGAAAGTGGCACCCGCATGCGAGGCTAGGTGCCACGACCAATCATATTTCCTGATTCTTTGCATTAAACAAATGAGGCTCAAAAAACGCCATATGATACTCGGCAGCTCGCGAAGAAAATTAAAAGAGTTGATCACTGCTTTTGTGAGATATTTACGAAGTTTAATTACACTGCGGACTCAATTTCTTAATCCCGATGGTGCAAAGTGGCTTGTGTTCGGAGATTTTGCTGCATTTACTATCGGATTTTATCTATCATAAGTAAATAGGCTATTATATTCAAGGATTTAACGGTCGTTGATAGAAGAATATCGGCGACTTTTGGTGCTTAATGTATCGGAATTTTCCAGTATTTTTCAAATTTTCAAATATTTTCAATTAACTTAAAGAGGGATTTATCTGCTACTTACTCGTTCACCTACGCCTATAACAGTTTTCCTCTCGTACTTATAGTGTGACAAAATTATTTTTATTAGTATTGTAACAATGAAAATTTCGGAGTGCATCTTCAGTCCCGGCTTGTTTACATCGTTAGTCTCATTGTTCGCTATAAGTCCACAACTTCCACAGTGGTAATTATTCAATTAGAAAACCTTTCTTGACGTTTTCATCATACTTTTGGCTGTTTGAAATAAATTCGTTGATAAAAAAAATACCGAGATTACGCGGATGTCATGGAAGGAAACATCGCGAGTGTTGTGATTGTGAACTAGTGTCACATACTTTACGCTTTCTAGTGTCAATTATAATGATTAAGGAACTGTAAATGTTGTCTGTGTTGTTGTTACTTAAAATTATGATCTACGCAAATCGAAGATAGGCATAATAAAGTAAACGTAGAAAATAGGTATGTTTAAGGAAGTTATATAAGTATATACATAGTCACCCACCATACTTATTGAGGCATCGACTTGCTGATTAAACTCACAAAAAAGCCAAATGTAACATAGGTTAATCGTTGGTAGCCACAAGTAGGCATAGAAAATCACTGCAATCAGAAACTGCAAATCATACTAAAATAAGTGTATGTATGTAGTACCCATCAAAACACTGGCATATTTTTCGATGAGAGTTAGTTTAACAGCAATGCAAAAATTAAAATTGATGGCCAATGAGTTCTGAGTAAAAGGGGGAAACCGTAATTATTTTTTGTGAACTGTAGGTTTAGCGTGCCAAAAAAGGCGTCAAAGAATCCGTCATTGTTAGGGCCAAATCGGGGATAATTTAAAACGTTGTTTTGATTTAAAAATGCGTCAAAAATTAGGATTCTGAGTATTCCTAAGTCGTCTTCTCTGCACTAGACTCTCGATTACATTTGCTCTTTGCTCAAGAGTCGACTACAAGAGTTGACTACCTACTACCTAAAAATGAAGAGCCATCAATCGAACCGAAAGAAGCTACCGACTGTAAAAATAATCGAAGCACCATAGTTGAAGTGTCTAACTGTTATCTTCAAACAAATTTTCACAAGTTAAATAACTTTTTTAAATCTACTTCAAAATGTTTGCTTCCCTGCAAAAACTAATTGCCACTCTCTACATCTATTACCACTCTGTATGATCATTGATTATTGAAAAACGTTTCAATGCTTTCCTCCCCTATTTATCAGTATTCCTATAATTTTTCAAGTAAAAATACCTTTACTGCTTTGTTGTAGCAGAGCTAATACTTGACCACGTATGAGCAACCGATGCCGAAAAACATAATGGCGAGCGTCAATAAGCTTAAGACGTGCTCTCAAGCACCCGGATAGGCTATCGACATTTTTCGTTGGTACTATCGAGAAAATATCGTTAAGCAAGCGTAGAGAAAACCAATTGCCATTAGATAAGATTTTTGATGAGCTAATGGCGTATCAACGTCTATAAGACTTGCTATCGAGATAGAGAAAGCCCCTATAGCTCCAGTTGACATGTCACTACCGTGTTTGTTTGAAACAAATCTCCAAGTAATTGTTGACTATCGGTAATTTCCGTGTTAAAGTCGAGGAATGGAGCAGTTCGATTTCATTTCCTTGGAAATTTTTCCGAATTCGCTTCATCGAAAGGTGAGCTCAAAAGTGTTCAATATCATGATTGATCACTACAAAAATCACAAGTAGTTGATCGAGGGAGCAATTTTGACGGCTTAGAACGAAGATGTGATGACTCAAGCTACGTAAATCAGGATGAAATAGTCGGTACACCTAATTCATTCAAATTTGTGGACTGTGTAATAAACGAAGACGGAGTCACCAATTACCCAACTGAATTAATAAAGTACTTGGATATGCCTAGCTTACCACGGCACAATTTACAGCGAAAGGTAGGCTCGGTATTCATGAAGCTTCGAAACCTAAGCCAACCTAAATTATGCAACGGAACGCGTTTGTTGATTAAAAAAAGCTATCAATGAATGTGATTCACGGGACTTTACTCAAATAATAATAGACAGTTGTCGGTAATCGTCGGTAGAACGTGTCAGCGGAATCGCTCGTACCGAGAATCGTCGGTGGTGTGTACAGAATTCCGCCCCTCGACTTACAATTAGCTCGAATTAATATTTTTAAACATAATTTCTATGTTTTAATCATATGTGTAAATATTAAAATGCTATATTGTAACAAAGCCCAGTTATTAAATTGGTGAAAACAAATAATTTAACTAGTGGTTTTGACCGACTTAACAGCTGTTGCAGTGTTACTAACTCCGAAAATTATACCCATAAGATCAAGATAAATTTTTCCGTTAACTTTGACTATTCTTTAATGTTTTTTCTGTTATCCAGGGCAGAGACGAATCCAAAAAACCATTCATCATTAAAATCGGTACAGCCGTTCTCGAATCATAAATCGTGTAAATCACACGATTTTCGAATTTCTTATATATTATATATACGAGTCGATGGGCGCTTGAATTCATCACGCGCGGGTAATTAGGGGGATGGGAACATATTTGTGTCACCTGTGCTCAAGTATTGGGTCCATAAGTTGCTAAAAAAAAAAAGCGAAAACAAACACTCAAAATGTCATTGAAATGGGCCGAATGGGCGAACAACTCGCTCATTCGCCCTCAACAATACATAGGGTCGTCTTAGTCACCACGAGGATATGAACGTTAGGAGAACGTTTTGAACCTAATAATTACGTAACGGAGAGAAATTTAAATTTAATGACGGATGTACTTGTGAAATATAGCCGATTTTCGTATTTTAGCCCTTACCCTAGGATTGTAGCACCTCCATTTTTTGTTATGAGCGTTTGAAATCACCAAACTGAATCAAATTAAAAACATCATTTTTAGAAAATAAACGCACAGAGACTAATTCGGAAATGACTATCGGAATAAATATGTCTCGAATAATGAGGTAATGTTCGGATGTCACTGACGACGTATGTCTATTAATGCTGTTACCTTTTTATATTTGAGGAAGGTTTAAACAACGAAACGTTTTGATCACAATAAATATAAGAATACGGTTAAGAAACTTGAATTGGAGAAAGAACCAAAGAATGCTCAACTATCCCCGTAGATGTTAAATTCTATTGATAATAGCAGTTCGACATATTTTTCGAAAACGCAGATTCGAACTGTGTCCAATGGGAGCGTAGTAAGCAAATATATTACAATAGTGCAGCATGAACAATGCTATGATGAACATATTTATCAAATATCTTCGGTCTCACATCAATAGTTATAAAGATACGCCAAGTTGTATATCTGCCACCATAATCGTATCGAATTATCAAGTATACTGACACGTGTATTGAAAATTCGCAATCCTATTGATTTAACTTCCAGTCCTTGATCATCAACCCTAAAATTCCTGGGGCGGAATTCTGTACACCGTACCGACGATTGTCGGTTTCGGTAAGCTGGTCCTACCGATAAATCTCGGTATGAGCGATTCAGGTGACACGTTTTACCGACGATTGTCGTTATCCCACCGACAGTTGTCGGTAAAACCGTCGCGTCGGTATATACCGACGATTTCAAAACGCTCGGTAGGACATACCGACACTTTTTAAGCAACATGGCGGACTTTTGTTTACAATTTTCGGCCTAAGCTGACGATTTTAAATCATAATCTACGCCGCTGGATCCATGGAAGCGCTCTAATTGTATGTTATTTATAATAAAAGTGATTGATTAAACACTTGAAACGTAAAATTTACGTAGTGGGAGCAGTATTTAACTTTGCCAATGTTACACGTATATTACATTATGCGTTCCAATAGCGTAAGGTATTTTACATTATACATATTCCGTCATTTTAAGTATGTAACGTATTGCTTTGCTTTTAAATTAAGTACGCACAACAAGACACGATAGGTATCTATTGTTGATTCGTAAAGTTTGGATCCGAAATTAATTTATATTTTCAATAAAAACGAATGGGCTGCTATACGGTATTGATGCACTTTCAATGAAATATATCCGTGAACATTTCGTTCACTTTCATATTAACTTCAATACCTTATTTGAGCATCTGAGAATGGGGTTTATAACGAAAATAACTCTCTTACCTTCGTAAGTACCCTTGAGAGCATCAGACAGCAACGACGAAATAGAAAAAGCATATTGTTACCGTATTTTAGAGGAATACAAATGGCATCACTCTCACTCTTTGACGTCGTTACCGGTGCACAAAACTTCCGTTCAAATTACTGAATTTACTTCACCATACTAACCAAACACCGTACGGGACTTTAATATACGTTTTTATTATTATTATAAGAGCACTGAGTAGGTACGTACCGTGTATTCCATCGGAAGAAAGGGGCAAATAGAAAGAATGATTGCACGAAACAAGGAAACGTTTAATGAATTATTCATCTAAAAACTACAACCATTTCATTTAAATACCAGATAATCTTCCAACCTTCAACGTCACAGCAAAAATTAGCACTGATCTAGTATTTACATCTTGGTATTCCTCACAATGCCCAATAGAAATATGATTTGCATGTAGTCTCACATTCGAAAAATATCGAATCTTCGTTTTCACAAATTATATCGATTTGCCATAACATTTAGGATTTTACATCCACAGGCATTGTAGACCAGGAATTATAAAGTAGAAGACCATTAACTGGAATTAAAATCTACAGCATTGCGGATTTTACAGTACAGGTGGCAGTTTAATCGAAAGATCGATTCGATTATTATAGCAAATACGCGAATTGGAATAACTTGATTAGTGTAGTCTCACATTCGATATATATCGAATATGCTTTTTCTTCAAATATATCGAATTGCTTTGATCATGATGTCATGTTCTAACTCTATCCATTACATGTACAATTCACGAATATTTTAATACTGTGGGGTAAAAATCGTGTACAAATTTCTTCTGCTTCTTCTCGCCCGTGATTTGCGTTCCTTGTGGAGGAAGAATTAATCTTCCTTTCATTCGCTTGTTTCATGTCTTGAGTATTCGGTGAGGAGTTTACAATAAATGGTTGTGAGAAAGAGGATTCAATTTTTACTTACAGTAATATGCATAACTAATGAAACCTATGGAGTCCACTAATCCAAGAGATTTCTATTTGTGTAGCAGTGTGATGTGATTTACTCTATCACACGCTTTAGAAATGTCAGTATAGAGGACATCAATTTGACAACCATTCTCAAGTCCTTGGATTAATTAGTAAAAAGCAAAGGCATTCATGCCTATGATATTCCTCGATAAACTTTATGGTGTCTGCCTCGGTAAACGGTCCCCTCCGGGAACTCATATTCCCTCCTCTTGCGTACACGCTTACCCTTCTCTCAACGTTCTCCATTTTTAAACAGCGATCCACTGCTGTCGGACCAGTGCGATTTTTTCGATCTAATCGAGAACCCTCGGATAGCTACTAGGATGGCGGCTACCTCGTCCGAGTATCGAGAACCACAGCAATCGATAGTGACCTCGGCCGGAAGTTGATATGATACACGTCCGAGTTGGCTAGTACCAACGAGTCGACTCGTACGTGTAATCCCCGCTTAAGGCTCCCATGTTAATTCAAGTCGATATATCTCGAAAACTAATCGATATTTTCAAGTTTTCAGATATTTTCCCCCGATGAATTTTTTTTTTTTTACTTTTACGTCCAATAACCCCAATACCCACACATATCACCGTTTGGGCTGTGAATTTGTATCAATCAGTCAGTGGGTAGTCGAATTGCCGCTATATGGTGATTTAACGAGTATATTGACGCTTGAATTCATCAAGCGGGTAATAAGGGGGGTGGGTACATAGTTGTGTCACGTGTTTCCGAGTCATGTGCCCAGAAGTGGTTTAAAAAGCGAATGAAACACTCAAAATATCGTTTAAGGGTCATTCCATGTCAATTCAACCCGACCTCTCAACCCGACCATGTCAGATTTCTTTCAAATTTGGTGTATTTAATGGTACTGGTAAGTGATGGAAAAATACCAATTTGTAGAGGTAAATGTTGATTTTGAAAAAAGTTACAGGTCCGCAAATGTTGTGAATTTGTCGAAATTTCAGCGTGTCTCTCTAAAGGTAAATGGCTATAACTCCGGTTCTGTTCAAGGCAGAAAAATGAAACTTATGTTTTTGGAAAGGTAATATGTAGGGCTTTACATTGATATACAACATGGCCTATTTATAATAATTTCGATACTCGAGGTCATTGACCTTGACCTTTGACCTTGAATATCTCAAAACACCCCCCCTTCAATTTTTTTATAAAAATATATGTTATTGCTCATACATTTTACTACATGCATACAAAATATCAAGATGGCACACTTAAGGCATCATGCCCGAAAAATTGTCTACGGGACTACACAAGCAAAATGCAAAAAGTACCACTTAAATATGAAATACCCATTGTTGAACGGTATAGGCCATGGCTATAATCATCGCAGTGTTACAGAGAACAATGTGATGGGTAGCTTCAATGAAAATACAGTCAAACTTTGTTTCAACTCACCTCATAAGTCTCCAATTAAATTATTGATGTTCACCAGGTCTAATCCATGGAGACTGTATGTCCTTCCAGTTTGCATCAGAGGATCAAGCCTTTTGAGAATGTCATGTCTGTTAATGATATGATTGTCTAGTTTGGTAGGGAATACAAGCGATGGAGATGGTCCAAGTGGGTACAAGAATCAGGTGTGTACTTCATCTGTCTTTTGGTAAGTGTGCTCGACATATGCAACCCACCAGTGATTACTGCATAAACAGGCAACCAATCTATGTATGTCTGTAAACACCATTCCTCTCACCATAGCTGTCACCTACTCTTCTTTACACTCTGATGAGATGGAATATGCCTTTCTCTTCACTTAACCTTTTTTAATAGGTGTTACACAATGAAGTTTATGGCTACCTGTAATCGTCCTAGTATTCTCGAAACGTTGCTTCAGCTTGGCTATGTCTTCGTCATGATGGGAAGTCAGTGTATAGTTGAAGGTACATGAAGGGATATTTGCTACTTTACTACTCTGAAACAACTCTCGTTCTGTCAATATATTGTTATCGAAAGGTCTCTTGAGGATTTTTCTTTTGTTTTTTTAGTATCTTTTTACAGTCCCTGCAACCCCATCACAAGGTCCTTTGCCATGAGCTGTTGTAAAAAAATGCCATTCTGCTGTGACATTAAAGTCTTCCTGATGGTAGCTCATATTGATGAAATTCTTTCTGTGTCTGTATTGGGCATAACATTCATCCGAAAAATAATAAATGTGCTTTGGAGTTGAAAAGTGGCATTTCAGGAAATTGATTAAATTGCGCTGGAAACAATACACACATACGGTATCATGATGAAGGCAGTCAGATATTGCTACAAATGACACATGTTGAATTTTATTAGCCGTAACGTCTCTATAATAAGCCACGAATGGATGAATTGTGGCCTGTGAGTTATTCCAGTGAAATCCTTGAACTTCATCTTGAATGATGAAGGAGTAGTTCTCTGCAAATTTTCAAACCACAAGACATTCATTCACTTTGAGTTCTTCTTTCGTAGTTTTAAAGAATTGTGACTGCTGTTGTGTTATGAATGAGTGCGGTATTAGATGCTTTAAACGGGATGAAAAAGCTTCTGGGATATCATCCCTTGATTTTGTAAAACACTGTCCTACCTGTGGTTAACCAACTCTTACACAAAACTTCATCTATGCCAAGAGTAGACCCATACAAACAGTATGGGTTCCACTAGCACCCGCAAGAATACAGTGCTTCGGTCGTAATTCACAAAGTTCGGAGATTCCAATTCTTAAAACTGGACATGTTTCCTTGAAATATCAGCACATTTCCTTAAGATTGTGCAACACTAGCTGCTTCTGCTAATGCAGTCTAACTCCATTTTCTTTCACCGACACATATGCCTTTTTCCTGGCATCATACGGCTCATGTTAATAGTCTCAGTAAAAGTCACATACAGATTGAACTGTTTCCTCACATAATGTCTTATCTGGCTTTGGATTTGGTGTTACTAAAATACCATGTTCGGCCACTAATTGTTTGGCTCTCCGTACCATGCAACCTGAGGCAGAAAATTCTCTCACGGTTTTCCTAACACTCCAGCTCTTCGGAAGCACAGTCAGAATCTGTGCCTTGTCACATACACTGTCTGAACTATGACACTTATCTTTGAGCTGGGCTATGATTTCACTTTCTGCATGTTCTACACTCTCTTCCTTTTCAGGTTGCACCAAAAAAGTATGCTCCTAAACTGAGGCTACATTTTTCTTTTGGGTAATTTTTCTCATTTTGAAGTCTCTTTTTTTCACAGGAGATTCGCCTAAACTCTGAAGGCTACTATATAAATAATCCAAGGCAACAGAAGGTGCTATTTCATCTTCACTAACACCTTCTTTGGAAATCCCTGGCATAGCAGAGGCTACTTCAGCATGTTCTGATGACTTCTGTGATATTTTTTTTCAGCATTTACTGCAAATTTTCCCACACGTATTTCCCACATAAAGTCGTTCATTTGCCATCCACTCCTGAGCGTCCCTCAAATTTTTCTTTACTCTTGCATGGCCTTCTTTAAATGGAATGCAATAGTACATTTTTTACTTGAAAGCCATTTTTCACAAACTACTGTTTCACATAAAAGAAACAGTGCGAAAAATCACTTATGTAATTCACTGTAGTTCCAAATGAAGTGACATCCATGGGACAAGCAACAGATAAGTAGCTTAAATGACTGTATGATTCTCACTCTAAATTAAACTCTCTGAATCTATTTAGATTAGTCTCTCAGAGCTTGTTTCAATAATGAAAATATGTAATTAGGTTAACTGCAAATTAGTCTTCAAATTCTGCAAATTTAAAAATGAGTGAAATAGGCGGGCAATACGCTCATTCACAGTCAACAATACCTTCTTAGTAACCACGGTGATAAATGCTCCGGGAAACCGTTTTGATGTGAATGATTTACGCAATGTAGAAAAATATAAAGTGTATGATAGATGAACTTATGAAATGTAGCTGATTTTTCGTATTTTAGCCCTTACCCTAGGATTGCATCACCTCCATTTTTATTTTTAACGTATGAATACAGCAAACGTAATGAAATTAAAAACATCATTTTTAGAATATAAACGAACAGAGACTAATGAAATGATTATCCGAATAAATATGTCTCGATTGATGAAGTAATGTTCGGATTTCACTGACGATGTATGTCTCTCAATGCTGTCACCTTTTTATATCTAAGGAAGCTATATAACAACAAAACGAATTGATTACAATAAATATATGAATACGGTTAAGAAACTTGAATTGGAGAAAGAACCAAAGAATGTTCAACTGTCCCCGTAGATGTTAAATTCTATAAGTAATAGCAGTTCGATATATTTTACAAAAACATAGATTCGATATGTATCGAATGGGAGCTTAAAAAGAAAAAAAAATCATTAGTGCAGCATGAACAATGCTATAATAAACATATTCATAAAATTTCTTCGGTTTAACATCAATAGATATAAAGATACGCAAATTTGCATATTTGCTACCATAATCATATCGAATTATCAAGTATACTGACACGTGAAATTACAAATTCGATATCCTATTGATTTATCTTCCCGTTTGGTCATCTACCCTATATGTAATGGTCAAATACGCCCGCGGATGTAAAATCCTGCATGTTATAGCAATTCGATATATTTTAAGAAAAATCAGAATCGATATATATCTAATGAGACACTACATGCAAAACATATTTCCATTGGGGTTTGTGAGGAACACCAAGATGTACACATTCACCAAATTTCATTGGTCGAACGGATATACGAATCAAGTTATGCCAATTTGCGTATTTTCTATAATACTCGATTCGATATGTCGACTATAATGCATCTGTAATGTAAAATCCGCAATGCTCTTCATTTTACTCCCGGTCTACTACATAATTCCTGGTCAACTTTGCCCGTGAATGTAAATTCCTATGTGTTATAACAATTCGATATATTTTAAGAAAAAGCAGATTCGATAGATATATATCGAATGAGAGACTATATAAAAAAAAAGTTTCCATTGGGCATTGTGAGGAATACCAAGATGTACCCATTCACCTATTTCATTGGTCCAACGCATAAACTATTCAAGTTATGCCAATTTGCGTATTTGCCACAATAATCAATTCGATCTTTGGATTAAACTGCCATCTGCACTGTAAAATCCGCAATGCTGTATATTATAATTCCAGTTAATGGTCATCTACTCTACAATTCCTGGTCAACAATGCCTGTGGATGTAAAATCCTAAATGTTATAGCAATTCGATATAATTTGTGAAAACTCAGATTCTATATATATCGAATAAGACACTACATACAAAACATATCTCTATTGAGCATTGTGAGGAATAACAAGATGTACCCATTCACAAAATTTCATTGGGTCAACTTAAATAGCAATCAAGTTATGCCAATTTGCGTATTTGCTACAATAATCGATTCGATCTTTCGAATATACTGATATCTGTACTGTAAAATCTGCATTAACATTGATTTTATTTCCAGTCTATGGTCATCTACTATATAGTTCCTGGTCAACAATGCCCTTGGATGTAAAATCCTATATGTTATAGCAATTCGATATATTTGAAGAAAAAGCATATTCGATATATATCGAACGTGAGACTACATACAAAACATATTTCCATTGGGCATTGTGAGGAATACAAAGGTGTACCCATTCACCAAATTTCATTGGTCCAACGGAAACACTATTGAAGTTATGCCAATTAACGTATTTGCTATAATAATAGAATCAATTTTTCGATCATACTGACATCTGTACTGTAAAATCCGAAATGCTATTGGTTTAACTTCCAGTCTATGGGTATCTACTATATAAGTCCTGGTCAACCATGTCCTTGGATATAAAATCCTATATGTTATAGCAATTCCAATATATTTTAAGAAAAAGTTGATTCGATATACATCGAACTTTATACAAAACATACATCGAGACTTTATACAAAACATATTTCCATTGCGCATTGTGAGGAATATCAAGATGTACCCATTCACTAAATTTCCAACCAATGGTCCAACGTATATGTACACTAATCAAGTTATGCCAATTTGCGTATTTGCTATAATAATGGAATAGAAATTTCGACTACAGTGACAATTGTATTGAAAAATTCGCATCCTATTGATATCCCTTCTATGGTCATTCCCTTATCCCTGTCTTCTCTACTATCCCCGCTTTCATAATTTCGCTTTTGTTCTTATATTGGTGACGTAGATAGGGCGATGCGTGTATTTCTTACGGGGACTTGTTACAAAAAGATATTAATATTAATAAAAATTAAAATTTAACAAAAAATATAAAATGTGTACGCATAATATATTCCTTTCCTTACACATTTTTAAAATTTTTATCCCCGTAACTATGTTTTTTCAAAAGATTCCAAATTTTCATATGGCACATGTCTCAAGGCTGAAATCCGAGTTTGAAAATTTGCCCATCACGACAATGTAAAATCGAAATCGTTTATTCCTCGGAATTTTTTCGACGTACGAAAATTCCAAGATAGCCAAAAAATCAACCAAAAAATCCTCTACCTTTTTGGCCAAGGAATTTGTCGTACGATTATTTCAAGTTGGTCAAAAAAAATTCTAAAGTTTTCCCATAAGAAAAGCGTTGAAAGCGTTCAAACTATAATAAAAAATACTAAATATCAATTCGTCGCAATGACAACCATACCAAATAATCGGCCACTTTAATTCAAGTCGATATATCTCGAAAACTAATCGACTTTTTCAAGTTTTAAGATTTTTCCTCCCGATGATTTTTTTTTTTTTTACTTTTACGTCCAATAAGCCAAATATCCATACCTATCACAGTTTGGGCTGCTAATTTGTATGAATCACCCAATCAATGAATTACTTTCCCACTTTATATAGGGACTTTCACATTCACACACACACAAGTCGCCACAGGCGAATATACAATCATAATAACATATAATAGAAATTGAAACAAAGAGACAGAAACATAAATGCAGGACGATGACACACTGTGGCGTGGAGATGGAATGAAGGCCGAAAACACATGGAAAAAAGTTCACCTGAACCGGGAATCGAACCACGGACCTTCTGCTTCAGAGCAGAATATGTGGAAGATCTGTGTGAAGGAAAGAACAGGCCGGAGAGATTGCCTTTAAAAGAGGAGCCGGAAGTGGAGGAGGATAATCTGGGGCAGGGGATATAAGATTTAGAAATCGAGAGAGCGCTTTGTGATATCAAGGCTAAAAAAGCAATGGGCGTGGACAATATTCGATTTCGTGAAGACGCGTCTAGACGGTTCTAATTCCGCTACCGAAAAAGAAGAAAACTGTGGAATGTGGAGACTATGGGACTGTTAGCCTAATATCGCATGCGGCGAAAGTGGTACTGAGGATATTGAACAGACGAATGGAGGCGAGGCTAACGAGTATTTGGGCGAAGATCAGTTTGGTTTTAGAAAAGGGAGGTCAACTCGTGACGCAGAAGCGATAATGAGGTCCCAGCTGGAGAGGAACTTAAAATATGACCAGGACGTGTATGCCTGCTTCGTGGATTTTGAAAAAGCATTTGACAGAGTAAACTTGGTAAAGTTAATGGATATTCTTAAGAAAATAGGTTTACATTGGAGGGATAGGTGACTGATTCGTAATCTGTATATGGCACAGACTGCGCAAGTGAAGGTAGCGGACGTTGAATCTGGGCGGGCAAGCATTGTCCGAGGTGTGAGGCAAGGCTGTCCTCTATCGCCGCTGCTCTTTAACTATTCTCTGATGAGATGGCAAGGGAAGTGTGGGATGAGTTAGAAGCTGGAGTAAAAGTGCTGATATTGAAGTCAGTGATATTCGCGGATGATCAGACACTCATCAGCCAGTCAGCGAGGGGACTGCAGGCTCTAGTGGAAGCCTTAGAGGAGCGGTGCGAGGAGTATGGGATGAGGAATAATCACCAGAATACCAAGGTAATGCGGTTTTGTAAAGCATCACGAGCGAGGAATGTGAGACTCAAAATAAAAGTGGGTGGGGAAAAAATTGAGCAGGTTGAGCAGTTCAACTATATAGGCAGTACGTTAGAGGAAATGGATACAGTAGTAAGGATATTAGGAAGAGAATTTCATTAGCAAAGGAGGCGTTCATGAACAGGAAGGAGCTTCTAAGAGGTTCGCTATGCAAGAGTTTAGAGAAAAGGTTAGTGAAGAGTTTAATTTGGAGTGTAGCTCTCTACGGTGCGGAAACGTGGACACTGAGGAAGGAAGACGAGAGAAGATTGGAGGCATTCGAGATGTGGGTATGGAGAAGAATGGAGAGGTTGAAATGGACGGAGAGGAAAAGGAACGACGAAGTGCTGGATATGGTTGGCGAGGAGAGGCAGCTTTTAGATGAGATACGCAGGAGACAGAAGGTATGGATGGAGTTAGTGCTTAGCGGTGAGGGGATGTTGAAAACAGTGTTAGAGGGTAGAATGTTAGGTAATCGAGGGAGAGGAAGGAAAAGAATAGGATTTTTAGATAGAATGAAAGGGAGTAGGTCTTCTTGATAGTTGAAGAGGGTAGTGCATGATGGAAGGAGAGGCTGACAGAGTGCTTCTAAAGTACTCCATGGAAACCTACCATATTCGGTAGAATACTTAATAATAATTTATTGCCATATTTTTCTGTCTTTCCATTGCCAAATAAAAACTTTGCTGTTCATGTATTTTAAACTGTCATACTAAACACAGTCAAATTTGTAATTCGTTGACGAAGTGAGCAAAATCAGGTTATAACAGTTTATAAAGACTAATAAATACCGTTCCTTTCCTTCGATAAATGATTCTAGTGTTTTTCAGGACCACACTTTTACGGGCACAAACCACAGCCAATCTTTCAGACGGCACTAATGTTGCCTATCTTCGAAATTTACAGGGACTGAGCCCACCACCTCCGACTGCAGTCCACAATTACCCTTATTACTTATAGGAAGGTGATTTTTAACTGACTTCCACGTGAGAGAAAGTCGTAAGGATCTCGACGGGTAAAACCGAAGGATATGCCAAAAGAAAATTGTGGTCCGCTCCAGCGTTGTCACCGCTCTTTATGGAAATATTTGACCAGTTAAATTGTCATTATGGTGCTACAACATTGAAACTTAATTGCTGATATCGTAGAAACGGAAAAAATGGAAAACGCGGTGCTTGATCGATTATTTCTTCTTCATTATCGTCCGCCACTTCAACATTTACCAAAATTTCTGTCATTTTCAACAATTTAACCGTTGCTCTTAACCCTATGGAATCCATGGTTTAGTTTGACTGCCACTTCAACGTCCAGATTTTACTTATTAATCGCCAAATAATTAAAACCGAATTTTGGGATTTAACTGACGCTTAGCGTTGACTTCCACTTTAACCAGACATTATAAAGCCGGCTTTAAATCGATAGCAACCACGCGGTATGTTCATATTTTAGTGCTATTTGACGTCATGACTGTCAGCGCGTTGTCCCCTGCAGCCAACGAAGGGGAGAAGAGGAAAACACGCCGATGGAAAAGTTGGAAGGAGATGTGGGAAATCTAACATGATGTGAAAACCGATGAATCTTCACTGCCAATATAATAAGTGTAGGTGTCCGACATTGATGCGAATTTATTGGGAAATGCCACACATGAAGTTAAAACAATCCCCAATCAGCAAAAGGTCTACTCGTGAGGTTTACCTGCGTCAAAGCTTTATGCATCCTTACCTGTGTCACTTTTTTGAAGTTCAATTGAGCTCTTTTCGAAATGCGATCCAAAATTTTCATTGTTTTTTTATTTCCAAAAATCAGGAAAACTCTTCATTTTGTAAGAAGCTTTCATAAGTAATTATCAGATTTGGGTATTTTTAATTCATAGATGCAAATAAATGCATTTTAATTGTCATCAATAGCTGGAAATATCCGATGATTGTCGTTTTAAACCGTAATGACACTTCGCGAGAAATATTAACAGAAATCGAGGCTTTTGAAGAGGCTTTTTCAAAATTTTCAGTCGAAATAAAAACATGGGAACGGAATCACCTAAGTCTATCGAGGAATCAGCCAGTCATGCGCCTTCGCTGAGAGGGCGAGGGTTTGTTTTGATGATTTCTATTGCAATCACAAGCGCAGCATCCGAAAACTCCTTCTGCTCTGCTCTCACACATGGAGAGCACTTTTTCGCTCCACTCCACTCCCAACGGACACTGAGCACTTGTCCGCGCATTTTCGCGTGGTGGGTCGTGTCCTCAAAGAGTTACAAATCGCACCTTACTTAGAGATTATATTCAATTTCCGAAGGAAAGTTACCGCCAGACTGGAAAATTGCAAGCGTTACACCGATATTCAAAAAGGGAAACAGACATGATCCAGGCGACTACCATCCGATTTCTTTATTTTCATCGATTATAGGCAAGATATTTGAGCATATCGTCGTTAACAATATTATGACTTTCTTCGACAGAGCTTCCGACGTAACTTCCTCCATGACTTTCAGCACGGATTCCGAAAAGGCACAAACATGCGAAACACAGCTCGCGCTCTTTCTTCACGATGTTCTAAAATCTGGTGAATCGAAAAGACAAGTAGATGCACTATTTCTAGATTTTAAGAGAGCTTTCGACACGGTATCTCACAACAAACTTTCATACCGCTCTTGCACGCTGTATGCTGGTGATTGATCACCCCCTTCCGAACCCCTCTGTTAGTGGTTTGCAGAGTAATATGAAGTAGTAGATATTGGCTTGATTCTTGTTCTCCCTAGGCCAAAGGAGAGCCGCAATAATAGCTTCAATGATATAAGCCTTCTTTTACTGATTAATTCAGATTTTTAATAGCTTATTGAAGTCTCTATTAGGATATCTTTGCTATCTATCATGCGGTATCTTAAGATACGGGAAGGGGCTACTGCGCTACACTCTCAGCTGAAATATCCTTTCACCTTTCACCCAAGATACAACATTTTCTTGGTATTGAGTACTGTGCTGAGATATTGCAACGAATGTGCACGTATATTTTGTCATTATTATTTGTAACATTTAATGACCGTATTGCGGTTCTCCTACATGCTGAATGTTGGAGATTAATCAACACCGTGCAAAGCACCGTGGCTCGCAGGGTATCATGTAGATGTAGATTGCAAGCTTTTATTTTTCTATTGTTCCATTGGGGTGCGCTTGAGGGGATCCTGGTCATCGGTCACCCCCAGCCATAACAATCAAAATGGGAACAATAGAAACAAATTGTGATCAAATGACTGAGGATCTTTACGTTATTTTGGCACGCCCATAATGGTAATGAAGACTATTGCATCCCACGAACTAGGCGATAAATTACCTAAACATTTCCATATCTATTTAGTTGTGACTATGAAAATACAATCGCTATTAACTGTCTTTAAAATGGAGCTTGATAAGGCATATTGGCATTCATTTCAAGATTTTCCTTAAACGACTTCAAATGCCTCGAGTTCTAATTATAACTTGTAAATAAGCAAATGGTTGGAATCCATTTATAGCTTCAACAGTATGATTTTTTAGAGCAATTGGCCTTATAAGTTGCTGATAGTAGCATTGGTCAATCTTTAATTTTAAGAATAGAAATTTCAAAGCCTGGAACACCCAACTGGTTAATTGAACTGAAATAAAAAACACTGCAAATCTTGGTTTCAAGACGAATTTCGAAGCGTCGTATTTACGAAATAAAACGACTTTAAATCATATTAAGCGATGTAAAAAAAATACATTAGAAAAATGTCTAAAGGTGAAATTATACCACCTAATATTTTCTTTTTTTTCAGGTCAGTCACATGAAAGACAGTCGACAGGATTTCCTACTGCTACCGCTGCCAGTGAGTAAAAATGCATGATTTGGTGATCGAGGGGAGCCTCTCCCTCACAAAAACAGCAGACTAAAGCATACTTCTGGGTGAATGTCCGTGATTGGTAACATGGAAGTAATTTGGCAGTCAGAGTCCTCCGAAAAACATTACTTGACATAATTAACGCACTCCACCAACAGGTGGCAGCTTATACTTGCGTCATCCCAAAGTTACCTTGTCCATTTTTGGCTAATGCTGCTAAAATATTTCATGTAATCGTTCAAAAAGAGATGTTTGAGTCCATTAAATAATGATTACTCTCCTCATTCGACAGAAATCAGCTTTTTATACCTTCCGTCTCTAATCCAGAATATTGATTAAGAAATGAACTTGATTATTTATTTAAAATACTTTGTATTTTTCCAATCAAGTACGCAATTTGACCATATGTACACTGTAAAGAAGACTGGGATAAATAGCTGCAATATATATTTTAATTTTTCTGCTGAAATGAGAACTTGATCATTCAATGAACCCAAGCATCCAAATTTTCAATTTCATTTATGCAAAAATTTCTGATTTTGGGAATATGGATAGTATGATAAATAATCATGAATAATAAATGCCTCAAACAACATCTGGTTACTCACTTTTCCTCAGTGAGGCCTTAGATGTTCGTTGAGGCATGATTGCGAAGCAATTCACTTTGCTATAACCCCCGATACTCATTTTTCCTATGATACGCATGTCTCGCGTAAAAAAAAGGAAACAAAAAGGTTAAAATCAAATAAAGCCAAGGCAGACTATCGCACTGCGATGTAATCTCAAATAGTTTGCTAATTTGAATAAGATATCGGACCATGGAATAATAACAAACTTATTGCTCCAAATTCATTAAATGTTAAGCAACAAAAAGGAAGGATATTTATGCAGCTTCAGTGTGTGCAGTAAGGAAGCTACTATCCTTAAATTCAATGCAATATCAGTCATACCACAAATTAATTCTTTATTCGTTATAAATAAGTATCAAATATGGCGCGTGGCAGAAAACGTATCATGAGAAGAAATACAGAAAAATGAATGGATAAGTTCGAGAATAAGTTAAAAATAAGAGATTTTTTGGTACATGCTAGTTTCTTGTACTGAAAGAATAGACAAAATTATACCTATTTGACAAAAATATAACCTTTTTCTGTAGACAAAAATTTTATAGTAATTTAACAGAAATTGCTGGAAAACAACCACTTTATTCATAAAACTTTCAAGTTATTTTTTTGCAAACATATATCTTATTGAAATAAGATTAGACTAAAAAACTGAGAGTAAGAAGATTTGACACGATTTTTTATGGCAATTATTGTAAATTCATTTTTTTAAAGTACTACTGCAAGTCTCAATACCATCTTGTGGTCATATAGCTGTAATTTAACTTAATGTCAACCAAAGCGTTGTTTGAGATTACTTGAAAATAATGGGGGCACTTATGTCGCTTAAAATAAAGCTTTCATACACAATATCGTTAGATTAATGCATTTATATGATAATACCATTGCAAGCATTTATAAAATGTTACTCCTAAATATCATATGCTGCTGACGTGCTCAATTATTGGACAACCACATTTCTGCTTTAAGCCGTCTACATTATCGTATCATAATTGAGGGATAGTTATATAGCAGCTGCTAGCATTAAAAAAATCAATTTTATTTTTTTCACTTGGTTCAAGCCTATAATTTGGTGCACTTTTGAAGATATGAAAAGCATATTGACGGGTGCCCCTTTTGAAATCGGGAAAAAAATACTGTTCTAAGCAAAAATTAAAAATAACACCGGCGTTAATGACTGGAAATAATCATTTGCTGGGTTAACGTTACCTTAGACCTCTTGACGAGGAGGCACTGAAAAATGGAATTCTGTCATTTTTATTTTAACATTTAATTTAAACCTTTAAATTTTTCTTAGTCCGGAACAATTCGCTGATTGGATCTTGTATGTTTATAGGAGATTGACATGCTGAAAAGGACGAAGACGACCCGCAGAGGACATTCCAGATACCCACTCAAAGAACGAGACGTGATGTTGGGGGGGGGGGGGGGGGGGAAACTCGGGGCAACAGCACGAAGGAGAGAGTGATCGCCGATGGAAAGACGTTCAATCACGCGACCTTTACCTTTCGTCAACGCTCACGGGAGGAAATAGATTGTTCACTGAAGACAGTACCTTTACCGATAGCCGTGCACTCCATGCTCCACGATGAAATGATGGACGTGATATCCAACGAGTTGCCAACTTGTTTAGGTTGTTTCCGGATACATAAGTCAATGGTAAGAATTTCGAATTTCATTGTTCTTACGAATGACATTACCGTGAGAAGCATTTCCCAAAAAGAAATGTCTTCCTTTGTTAAACAGAGTAAAATAATACATTTCATGCCAAAACACACCGTCACCACCGGTTATACAATTACAAATATTGATACCGCCAGTAAGGTGATATTGGACGATTTGCTTAAACAGAAAAAGGATACTTTCTTAGTTTCTCTTCCGAATACAGAAATTTTTGATAATTTAAGCATATATTGCATAAGTCATACCATCCACGCTTATTTAATGATTAATGATGAACGATGTCAGGGATATATTTTGAACCATGTGGACCCACGATTTACTTGCAGCTGCAACTGCTGAGGAAGAGGACGAATGGCTAAATTTTAAATATTATTACGGCATGTTAGTAGATGAAACGGTGACTGCAATGACGGATAATTGAGAAACAAAATAAATGACGTGAAATAGTTGCAGAAACAGAGACAAAATAGAAACTTTAGATGCAGGGAATATTATCGAATTTGAAGTAAAAACGAATTGCGTGGACGATAGGTATGCTGTGCCCAGAGGTCATTATTACACGGACCAAAGGGAAGTCCAGATTGAAGGAAATTGAGAAAAAATCACAATTGACAAAGATTAAACGGGGTTACGCTCCGTGGCCGAGTTCTTTTAATCCCAAACTATTATGCAGAAGGAACACAGCATTGGGAAGTCAGTGGTTGTTTGCAAAATACAAGCCCTTACAGCATCACTTTTTCACCACTATGAAAAATAACGGCTCACTCATGAAGAATAGGGCTTCGCGCATGGAGGAACAAAGTTTTCAGGTTACGTTCGTATTTAGAGACGATGAAATACAAACTGTGGCACCACTCGACTTGTGCCATCTGCGGGCTAGAAAAGGACGGGAGGAAAATGAGATGGCAACTCTGATGCCATTTTTATCATGATTTAGAAACAAAAATATATTTAAATGCATATTCATTCTTTTTTATTTAATCACATATCCATACATCTTTAAATTTTGTACCCTTCTACCCAAAGGGTACCCAAAGGGTACGAACTCTGTCGTTCAAAACGACCCTTTTCCTATCTTCTGAGGAAAGAGCCAATCTTCTTTGTACGACAGTTTGCAAGTGGAGTTCTTTGAACTGGATGCTGTACTAGTCCACGAATATACTTTTTTTAGAAAACAAAGCATCCTTGTAATCCTGAAAATTTACACGGGTGCCATCCGGGACGGTTTTAGCAGAGGACTTAGTGCCTTTATTTTTCGGGCTGAACCCACCTTCGAATCGAAATTCCTTCCTTCACCAAATGGAGCTTAAAACCTCTACACAACATACTTTCGAGTCACTGCAATGCAATGAATTTGTACTCGCACTTAATATACCTAACTAACCTTAACTTCACTCATTATGTTTACAAAGTATTAACGTTTGAAGTCCGAGCACACACCCACTGATTACGTAATTATACAGATAAGGTGAAGGAATCACTTGGTCATTGCTAAGAACCAGTTCAGACGAAAAAAAATTTAGACATCGCTGCCTTTAAACTGTGTTCCTAGATGCCTGAAGAATCTAAGCTAAACTACCCTTGATTGGGTCACAATACGCGTTTAAAACCCAAACGATGGGTGCATCGAACGCCAATTTCTTTCCAAACCGAAACGTCAGGCGTAAGGCTTTCGCTCATTCAGGGTCATTTCCCCTATTTGCCACCTCGAACTTCAACGATTTTGTTTGGAGACGTCCGACTTTGGCTTCACCGTCAGTTTGAATTCCCCATGCAGCAGCAGCCTTCAAGGCTCCCATCTCATGTGTAACATTTCGCTTTTCGAGAGAATAAAACACTATCAACTAACATCTTTGCCTCATTGCGTAGGTACCCATCGTTATGACCTATTCTCTGATTAGCGAACACTCCCTTCACTTGTCACTTCCTTCAATTTCCTGATTCGTTCTCTGAGCTCACACGATTCGGTTCCAGAAATGCTCGCCTGCCGTGGGTTACCATAGGAACCGGGAGTGGTCGGCAGCCGAGCCAACCACTGAAAAGAAAAAACGCGACCATCCAGGCTCTCACGGGAAGTCCCCCACCTCCCTCATATCGCTGTTTTCATTGGTTTCCTCGGCGACAGCCAAAATGAAGGAATGAACCAGCTCGTGGGGCATTCAACTCATTATTTCACGTCTGCTGGTCATTTTCCTGACTTCCTAAGGGGACTTTATTAAGGCGGAAAACCCAATTCCATTCCCACGGAAGGCCAATTTCCACTGTTGCCACTTCGATCGCATTTTAATCCGTGTTCAAAAATGTCAGTGGCGCTGTGATGAGTGCAATGCGATCCGCTTTTTTTCCTTTTTTTATTTCGCGCCACATACAATGTTTGCAATTGCGAGGAATAGCATTTAGCTTTCATGAATTTCATATATCGCACCATCATGTCTATAAATTTCGGTAAATACCTCATTCCTACGCCTCGTTTCTCCGTGAAACTCGGATCAATTTGTCCTTCAGCAACGCGAGTGGCGACTTTTGTAAACAGATTTAAATGCGGGGTGGGTGAACACAGCATTTTGACACTGATCCCCTTCTTTGTATTCGCGGCCACGACAATCTAAATTCTGTATTATCCGTTTTCCGATCGCTGAGAAGGCTTCAAGAGTTACGTGATAAATTGCTCTATTATATTAAACTGCTCGATTCCATTAAAATTAAAAGCGCTTATCTCAGGTGTAATGATATTCTGATAACAAATATCGCGTATATGATTCGAAATCAATTCAATCAATCAAAGAGGGAATCGCAATAAGAATTAACGAAAAAGAAAAGTAAGTGTTAGAGTCCTGTATTGTGAACTTATCCACTGTACTTCTGTAGCTTGTTTTTCCCAGGTCCAAATGTTGACCTTAAATTAAGGTTTCGCCACTTTAACATTTGTCTACTGATGATAGAAAGAATAAGGAAACGGCCAAATTAGGGATTCGCTCACCCTGGGACTGACTGATTGGTGTAGACATTCTTCCCCTGTCCAATAGAGTCACGTCACAGTGGCGTCTGTTCTCTGTTTAGCTACTTGCATTTGGCCGCTAATGTTCGGCCGCGACCGTTGTCGGTAACTGCATTTATCGGTCACTACCGAATCAATCACGGCCAATTTCGAGCAGCTGAAGAAAAAAAACAATCAAAATATTGTCTGATAATCGGAGAACGACGTTAGCTTGAAAGCTCATTAATTTGAAAAACGCAATCCGAACCCATTTTTACCAGTTTTTCGTTAAGTTAATTATTGGTGGCATAATTTTAATTGATCAACATAAATGCTATTATAAATCGGTTTCGACGACTTCGATCGCGAACTAAGAGAAGTTGGTCGGAGAAGAAATAGCTGCATCGCGTACAACGGTCGTGAAGCACTCGACAAAGCCGTTCTCCCCGTGTGGTCATGAAAATGAACCACCAAGGTCCTGCCTCATCCCCTCTGAACTGATACAAGTGGAAAGGCACGCACATGTCCACGGCAAAGGAGACGCCAGTTCAATGAGAAGCCTTCGTTGAAGCTATTCTCCATGGAGGAACAAGGAAGAGACGAGGACGGCTTTCCACGCAGTGAAACGAATCCCTCGAGTGTCATCAGCGAGCAATGAGAGCCCCGCACTAATCACTTCCCTTCCCTTCATTCCGTTCGTTATTTTTTCAAGACACGATACGGTGACTGCCCACCAATTCTTTTATACAATACTAAGGAAATGAATAGGCTACTAACGCCTAGTTTTTCCATTCGACAGACCATTTCTTTCTTCCTCGTCGCCTATCTTCGCTGTTTTACGCAAGTATTACGTGTGAATGGAGCATTGTAATGGACATTTCATGCAGGATATGCACTCAAGTTCCGTTCCACTAAATACACAATCGGTTTATTGATTTTGTGAAATAAATCAGGATTGTTACGAACGCTGCGTAAAGTGTACGTCATTGCTTGCAATGCCCTAAAAACGCGTAATTTTCAAATAGCTTTTAAGCAGAAGGGAAATTATTTTCATGCCACCGGTTGAAATGCGCTTTTTAAGTGACGATCACAGTTGCGCTCTTAAGTATTCAGAACGATAATTCGCTAATAGTTTCTAGTAGCTAGTAGGTCACCAAGAAAGTTATTCATCTTTGGATTATCTAAGCTAGAATTAAATAGCAGCTGCTCCTGTTCAACAATGCCTATCCTAACCAGCCAGTTACACACCCTTCCTCTGTCATGACAGATCCAGAGCAGGGGAGTTGCCGAATGTAGGCTAACCCATTTTGGGGGAGGGGGTCGGGGGGGCAGCCAACGATGGACGCATACACTGTGACGTCATGCAGAGGGATGCATTCTGGGTGGACGGGGGGGGGAGAGGGATCTATTCGAAGGGTGTGTCGCCCGGGAGGAGGCCATTGGATGTGAAGTGAGGCGGTTTTTACAGCTCGGCTTGAATGCGGGCATCTCCTGTGCGTAATATTTGGGAAAGAGTTGGAAAGGGGACTGCTGGGAAGAACATCGCTGTGAATCGGTTGGGGAGGCTGGGCGCCTGGGGTTGCGATAGTTGAGGGAGGGACGCATGTGCGACTTTGTCGACCAATGCATTGTCTTCTTCCTGATTGTTTGGCTACGTAGCGAACGACGGTGTCTAGATTAGACTCGACATTGTGAGCGTCATCGCTGCAAACTCCACGTTCACGCACAGAAAGAGAATCGAGGGTGGAGCGTGTAGGCGTACATGCGTACAGGAGGGTGACAGCTTTCGCAGTGTATGTACGGCTGCTGGCTGGTTCATCTTATGTGTTTGAGAGAGGTTTTGAATCTTTTGTGTGATGCCTACATTCAGGGAGGTGATGTTGGATTTGGAAATGCAAGAAAAAAGGAGAGGGAGAAATCAAGGGACACCACGTTTACGACGACCTGCCCGTCATAAAAACAAATGCCAATCGTGTGGCGCAGCAACAATGACCATACCTTAAACATCATCAATAAATGGCTCATGACTTCGCATTCCAATTTTAGAAAGCGACGTTGCTAAACAGCCACTGTATTGTTCTTTTCTGCTACAAGAGATTTGTTTTGGCCTCGTTTCTTCGTAATGCTTGAGCCGGCTTTGCCTTCAATGCGTTACCCTCTGCAAGAAGTTGTGCAACAGTTCGCGAAGTATATTTCCTCTCAAAACCGCTTGCGGTTTGAAGTCGCCGACAATACACTCGTTTTATTCCAGAGAAAACATAACAAAGCTTTGAAGTCCGTACTTTCTAGCCAAAAGGTGGGTCTTCGGACGAAATGGGGAACAATTAATTAGTCTCCATTTCTCTCAATCAAACGAGCCGAAATTACGTCGGCGAATGTTTTGTGCATAAGGTGCACATAAACACGATGGGAAAAACAAAGCCATGTGAGAGAATTGTGGCTGGGTTAAAAGATCGCCACGTGCGGAGGTTTGGATGTTGTCAATAACGCACGCATTGCGTCTCTTTACGCAAATGCGTAATTCTGAACCGATTCAATATTCTCAGTTATAATTTAAATAGCCAATGAGGTCACATTTTCAATACTTCCGAAGCAAACGAAAAAGTTACGGATTCATGGCATTGTCTTTCTGATGTGTGTCTCTCTTAAAGTCTTTCGGATGTGGAACTTAACATCACCAAGATGCTTACACGAAATTATGCTTGTAAATAATAGCAGCGATTTTTATTGAAATCAACAAAGGATATTTTTAAATGGCAAAAATTGATTTTATACAGAGGACAAAATTTTATAGATGGATGGAAAATATAAAATATTCTACGAAAAAGCGAAAAATAGTTACGAAGATTTTTCTCGTTCTTCCACTGAAGACACTGCCTTCTGAGATAAGATATTCAGCAGGATTAATCTATTATAGATGTAGTGTCTATTAAAAATAGATTAATGTAGACTGTTGAGCTTAAATATAATTAATGGCTACGGTAAACAGAACACAGCCTTATGTTCTGGCCATAGCTCATTTACTAACACTTACTGCACTAAGTTTCGAAAACTCTTGTCGAACCAATTAATTCATCAAAATCGTGTAAATATGATCACGGTAAATGTAATTTAACTTCACTTTCCTTTCTAAAAAGCACTGACACAATTATGCTAGACATATGATTCCACTAAAAGCATTGAAAATTGGGCGAGCACAAATCGATTGCCTGCATTATGCAGATAACAGTGACTAAATTATGCAACAAAACAGTGAGAATTCATCACGCAAAGTCATAGAGAAAGAAAATGAAATCTTCTTATAAAGCTAACTTTGCATCGTAACTCAATTTGGTGTCAATAAATACGGCCTGCGCGTTGGATGGGAGTCTCAGCCATTGTGTGGGAGAATGTCATCCAAAGAGACGCCTCTATTTAATTTTCCAATTATCTCTTCCAAAAACATACGCGCATTCGTCACACTTTTCATTCATGATCTCATCCATTTCAAAACCCAATATGCAAATTTATATCTACGTCCTTTCACGCTGTACCGGTGAGCCTTGGCTCCCCAACCCCAACCAGCCAGTTAACAATGAGTTAATTTTAAAAAAATGGCGCATTTGTATTGTTGTGGGTGTATTGTGTTGTCTGTGTGAAATATAAACTTATAACTAATATATTCACAACAGGAATATTGGCTTTTTGGTGGCCATTACATTTGAAACAATCAATGTTAATACATTATAAATATTTATATTTTTTGTTATTTATTATTATATATTATTTATTACTTTTTATATTATTTTTTCACAAATGCCTTTGTGATGATTTTAAAGAAGAATTTGGCCACGCCTGAAACGACAGCCATACAATGCTTCCCAAATGGTCGTGCAACATAGTCAAATCAACGGACTGAATGTTTCTAAGACATGCATTGAAAATATTTTAATTAGGGATTGAATTTACTGTAATTAAATTATTTCATAATTTTTATGAAATGAATGGCATAAAGGGTCTAGCCGGATAAAGAGGGTGAATAGTCCCCCCTCCGAGATTTTTCCCGTACTTGGGGTATGCGATTTGGGATCAAATTGGACAAACCTCCCCACATTTCCAGCCCGCTTGATGCCCACCAGGGGAGGCTAGATCGAAAATACGATTTTCACTCTTTTTTTAATATCTCGGTCAAGAAGCCATATTTTTTAATGCGGTTTGCGGAATTTGAAACCTTATTTAATGGAGCAGATTTCCAATTGTTTTCAAGGACTTTGAGCGGGACAAGAAGATATGGCGTTGATTTGAAAATTTCTAACGCATGTTTTTCTAAAATATGTTTGAGAGGGCCAAAAAGAAAAAACGTTTTCTGGAGGCGTTTTTTATACCTTTCGGCTGGCATATTGAAAAAATAATTTTTAGGTGGTGGAACATCGCGAAAAATGCGATTAGAAATATGCTATTTTGGCCATTTGGCTCTATGCTCTGGCCCTCCATAACACCCCTTTTTATTTATTATAGTATTCTAGCGATTAAGGTGCCTTGGAAGCTTTGGATGACTGAAAAGAGCAAAAATATCGCTTTAAAATGGCCAATAGCAGCGATATTGGGTAAAATGTATCAATACTCATACGAGCGATCTAATGTTCTCTTAAATACATGCTTAAACACGGGCTACGTTGCGATTCGTGTGATAGTTAACCACTAATTTTGGGTGATATTTGGTCAAGTTACGCGAAGTTAAGTTGCTGTGATCGGGGGCTGCGGTGTCCCTCCCACCTTCTCCCCTCCCTCTTGTGCGCAACGACCGCCTTTGCATCGGCCTCGCCTAGAGTCGTGAGAAAGGGAGTCCCTGTCTTGCGATTCTTTTTTTTTTTTTATCTCCATAGTTTTCATTTCCCTTGGAATATTAGCGATGATTTGGAGAATTGTCGCCTCTCTCGATACCTCGATTTGCCCCCGATTCTCCGTTGAGCATCACTTGACGTGTGCACTTCGGAACAACTTGGTTTCGCAGTCTCCTCCCTTGGTTCGAGTGTCTTCGGCAGATGTCTCTGCGTTCGTCGCCAGATGTTACGCCATCGTTTACACTGCCAATTAGCGCCCGCGCACAGGTAGAATCAGCGTGCGCGGAATCTGAGAATTCGAGAGAAACGGCGAGGCGACTCTTGACACGCGATTGACGCAAGCTAGGGCCTGGTTCGATGGATAAGGCTGGAATCGAATGCAGGAATAATCGGAAACCGTATTAGCACAATGCATGACTTTCATGGCCAGTACTTAGTGGAATCCATGTATTATAATGGAATAAAATGCTCTGAATTATTTCCAAGCGTAAAGTTTGTTTGACGAGACACCATTTTTCTCTGCTTCATGAGCATTCTGATGATGTCGTGAGAAGAACGATGCTGCAGCGCAGTGAAGCACGGTGACGCGTTAAATATGCATGACAATGGCGCAGAGCATAACTCAGATATTCTATTCTAATTTTATTATTGAGCACATCATAAATAAATGCTAAGATGGAAAGTCTTTTATTTGAACACTTCCAAGTAATTTTAATTGTCATTGAAATTTATAACGGACAACGCCCTGCAGGTAGTTAATTTGTTCGTACAACAAGGGTATATTTCTATAGTCAATGCCTACCTCTTCAACTATTATTAGTGTAATTTGCAGGGGATAGGATGGTAGAGAAGAGACAGAACTACCGTATGAGGTGCGGTCAGTGCCTCAAGGATAGCGCAATAATTAACAGCACAAGGTAATCAAACTAATTAACATTGCAGACGATGATGCCCAAAAAGTAGTATGAAATAATTCCAGCGTTCTCTGAAGCCCCCGCGGAAAATGCTTTATAAGCTGAGTATAACGGTCTCTTTGGCGCCAATACTAAAGCGATCGTTGGAGGTAGCGCACGATAAAGACGGAGAAAAATGTGATTCAGGATTTAGGTACAATAGATCTAAGATTTCATCGCGCTGTGAGCAGTGTATTTATTATATGACCCACTTGTGTATTGATCGCTTGAGGAAATTGATTGCCCATTTCAGTGAAAACATCACCCAGCAGGTCAGCTAATTGGTGGGTGAGACGAGAGACTGACTGTAATATAAGTAAAATAAGTAAATAAAAGATCGTAACACTTTTCCACAAATATTTTTAATACGTACAACGCGTTTCGGCTCACGAAACATTTGAAAATCACCTTTATACCCTTGAGAAAGGGCGGCCTCTCTTTTTACCCCCCCTTTCCTCTCTCTACTACGCACGCCTGTTCCCACCCCCTTCTTCAAAGATGTCAAATCCTCCCCAAACCCCCTTCCTAAGGGTGTAAAGGTGATTTTCAAATGTTTTGCAGTGTCTTGTACCAGATGATGGCTCTGTGAGCCGAAACGCGTTGTACGCAGTAAAATATTTTGTGGAAAAGTGCTACGATCTCTTATTTATTTAAACATGTCTAACTTCCACCAATTGAAGCTTGAATCTGTTGAACTAACTGTAATATTCGCACGACAAGCAAAATTTTTTGTATTGTAGCCATTTAGTGGGTGTGTGCTACAAGTCCATACCAATCGACAAAACAATAAATATTCGCAAAAACAGCAATAGGTAGGCATTTAAGTAAAATATCAGCATGTTAATAAAATTGCAGAATATAAAATCCAATCACCCAAAATGACAGCTTTACCGTCGGTAACCGGCATATTGGCCTACAGCCGATTAAGGACACTTCGCCGTTTCATTGAAGCATGCTTTTAAAGAAAATTTTATGGTTTCTTTCTCTATATAAATTATTTTAATATTCAATTCAAACAGACGCCCTCAGGCGTCAGCTTTCTTCGATTTTTTTCTCTTAGTTTCATGAAAATTAGGTATTCATAACTTGTGCCTTGGAAGATTTAAATGTGCACAATGTGGTCGTCTCCTCTTTAGATCTCTGAAGACGCTCCCGTCTGAGAAAGTGCTCGCCACCCACGCCGCCTCGGAAGAAGGTTGGCTCATTGGTTGGTTTGATGCGTGCGTTGGCTGTGGTTGATCACTTTCCTCAATTATCCCCTCATCCAAAACCAACGAAACGGGGATTGGACGAAAAATAAGCTAGACATGGCAACGGAGCGCGTGAAGAGTTCTCGGGATCGCCACCGGGTCAGGAACTGCATTAGTGCCGACGTTTCTATCTCCGACTCGGCCGATCCGGACGCTGCCGCCGCTCTACTCTTCGGACAGTTGCCGCGATAATCGAGATTTTTACTGTGCACTACGCGCGCGAGTAAATTTTTACCTTGTGCTTCGAAAAATTTTATCGAATAAAGAACTGCGTGAAGACGCAACGCGCCAACCGGCGCGATGGACGAGGAATCTCAAGATTCCGAGGCCAACGGACAATGGTCCGAAGACGATGAGACCAATTCAACCCCGCCATCCTCCCCAGAATCCAACCTTGAATCCTCACCAGAATCACCGCCTGCCAGCCCGTCCCAACCCGCCACAACCAACCCCGTTCCGGACTCGGTGATTCCAAGCATTGCTTCCTCTCCTTCAATTCCTCCGCCTAATCCCAACGTAATTCCCGCTAACGATTCTGTTCAAAGTAGTTCAAATTCAACATTCCAAGTATCTTTGCCAATTGAAAAATTACAAGATCCAAATGTAAGAGCCATTCTTGGGCTCCCTCTGCTGCAGCCAATTGACGCTCCTGCTTCACAGGACGGTTTTGTAGAGATGAGAAAGCGAAGGCGTATTTTAAAATCTCCTCCGTTATCACCACCGCCAGTGCCAACCAGTAACAGGTTCGCTCCTCTAGAGCCAGTCTCTCAAAAGGGCCCTCTTAAGGTCCAGCTTCCAAGATCTTCCGCTCTGCCGCCCGCTAATGCTAATAATTCTAACCAGAGCCGTAACCAATCTTCCGAAAACGGTTCTGTTCAGCCTTCAAAAACCAATAGCCAACCTAACGCCTATCAGGCGCCTCAAAATACTAGAAAATACCGTATTCCGCCAATCTTTCTTAAAGACCAGTCTCAATGGTCCCTAAAAACCGCGCGATCATCGCCGCAACCAGTAAACCTCCAGCTTGTAATGCCACAGGATCCCAAATACGCGTCCAATGTCACTCAGCAGAAGACTTCCGTGCTCTAGTAAAACTCTTCAATGAAAAATCGTGGGAATTTTACTCCTACCAATTAGCTGAAGACAAGAAAACCTACCAAGTTGTTCGCGGTCTCCTCTCTGCGACTTCAACAGAAGAAATTAGAGAATCCCCTCTAGAGCAGGGACTGGAAGTTGAAGACGTTGTTCAGCTAAGGACCACCAGGCCTTTAAAATCAGAAAAAGAACGCCGCGAACGCTTTCTGCGTGAAAATCCTGATTCAACTCTGCCTCCACTCCCTACTAGATTGCTGCCGCTATTTCGATTAAAACTTCTATCCTCTGCTGCCCAAGAAAAATTCATGAAAGTGACGCATCTATGCGGCCTAGGGAAAAAATAGAGACCTTCCGCCCTTCCCCTGGACCGCCTCAGTGTACTAGATGCCAGAGACACGGACATACTTACAAATCTTGAGGTATGCAAACACGCTGTGTCCGCTGTAGAGAAAATCATTCCCATAAGGAATGCTAACTTCTTAAACCGGCCCCTGCGAAATGTGCAAATTGCTCCGGCGACCATCCTACGAATTTCAAGCAATGCCCAAATTACCTAAGTTTCGCAGAAAAATTACGAAGCAATCGCCGACCGCCACAAATCAGCCAATCAGCGTTCACCGCCGATTCTTTTCCATCGCTACCGCCGCCGACTCTACCAACCGCTCGCAACACTGCAAATTCCAGCCCTCCTGCATCCCAGACGGCAGACTTCAACATTTCATCCTTCATTTCGTCATTCCTCACGCCAAACCTCAAGCAAAAACTGACCTCCTGGTTATCCGATATGATTAAAAAGCTCCTTACTCCATCCGAAACTCCAAAATCTGAAATTATTCAAATAGCACTCTCTTTGATGAGTGATGGCTAATCGTCCAGCAAACCAGCTCAAGATTCTCCACTGGAATATCTGCGGAATCCACGAGAAGCAAGAAGAGCTTCGCGAATTAATTAAAATTGCATTGCTGCGACACGGCTTTCATTCAAGAAACCTGGCTCAACGAAAAGAAATCCATTTATTTCCCTGGCTTCTCTCAATACCGGCTCGATCGTCACGATGCGAAAGGCGGCGGCGTTCTTCTCTTAATCAAGTCATCAATTCCTTCATCACAGCTTCCCAACCCAAATAAATCATCCGTCGAAGCCGTCGGTGCCAAAATACGAACTACGCTCGGCAACATTCATTTGTGGTTGCTTTCCGTCCTCCGAAACCGCCGAAAAAAGAAGATATCGAGCATTTAAATTCTCTTTTGAAAGCGCGGAAAATCATCGCCGGCAACTTAAATGCAAAACATCACAACTGGGGCTGCAATACTAACAACAAAGCGGGAAAAATGCTTCTCGGCTCGCAGCGTCGGCGTAATTTAGAAATTATTGCACCTGATTCACCTTCTCATACTTCCTACCACGGCTCTTCAGACATTCTTGACATTGCTCTTTCGCTAAACGTCCCTTCAATCCCTTCAGTCCCTTCTGCTGCAATAGATTATCAACTTTCGGACCATCTTCCTGTCACCTTTACTGTCAACTGTCTTACGGCGCGCAACTCCTCCAATTCCAAACGAGTAGAGGTGGGTTAAACTGTTCATTTTTATGAACCGTTCACTTTGATCCTGTTCAGTAAAAAGAACAGTTCAAAATATCGGTTCATAGTGAACAGGTAGGGTCATTCGGTAGAAAATATTGTTTATCATGCGTTTAGAGTACATGAAAGCTTAGTGTGGTATCGTAAGGTTTGTGGAGAGTGTTATGGTAATTTCGAGCAAGAATCGCGTTTTAAACAATATTTTTGGAGATGCATCCACATTAAAAAATTTCATCGTAGGCGCCAAAAAGTAAGTCCAAATATCATCTTGGTAAAGGGACCAAAAAAATTTCCACAATCATGAGTTCAATCGTTTCCTAAGTTCATGAATCGCGTTTTAAACAATATTTTTGGAGATGCATCCGCATTAAAAAATTTCATCGTAGGCGCCAAAAAGTAAGTCCAAAGATCATCTTGGTAAAGGGGCCGAAAAAAATGTTCCACAATCATGAGTTCAATCGTTTTCTAAGTTCATGAATCGCGTTTTAAACAATTTTTTTGGAGATGCATCCACAAATCCACAAATGTTCAAAAAACGAAATCAAAATGAACGCGATATCCCAACTGAACGCCCCGAGGAAACTAATATTTAATCTAATATTTCGAACGGTTTGAAAGAACTGATATTTTAAATATCAGTTCAAATATTAGTTATGTCGAACGGTTCGAATGAACTGATATTTTAAATATCAGTTCAAATATTAGTTAGAACGAACGGTTCGAATGAACTGATATTTTAAATATCAGTTCAAATATTAGTTAGAACGAACTGTTCAGTGGCGAACTGTTCGTTTTCGTCGACGGAGGGGAATAGTAGAGAAAGAAGGGGAGGGGCTCGGTCGTCTACGACGCACTTCGGCGGCCTTGGATGGCCTCCGTCGTAACCGCCATCTGTTGTACCCACAACGCACTTGCTCGAGTAAGCTGTAGTTCAAAATGCCTCTTGATGATCATACCTACTGTACCGAGTATGCCGCAATTGTGCAGTGCCGACATGAACAGTGAACAGGGTGTTTTAGAGAACGGTTCATTTTCGAACCGGTTCATTTCAGTGAACAGTTCGTTTTGGCAGTTCGGTTCTTTTTGACCCATCTCTACAAACGAGGCATTAATTACAATAAATTTAGTCACCTCGTCGGAGACAATTGTCATCTACTCAACGCTCTTCCGATTTCAACCCGCCAAGAAGCTAACATCTTTGTCGAAAAACTTACGACAATCATCCAAGATGCCGCCAATGACGCGTCATACGAAATTCCGCCTAAAAACCATCCTGAAGCCCTTCCAGCTGACATCATTGCCATGATCCAGCAGCGAAACTCAGCCCGCAAGATTTGGCAGCGCAGCAGATTCCAAGAAGATCGTTTACATTACAACGCCCTTAGAAACAAAGTCCAGCGCTCCATCAAAGAACTTCGCAGCAAAAACTGGAATGCAAAACTTGAATCTCTCCGCGGCGAAGACGGAATTATATGGCCCATTGCAAAAGCTCTAAAAAACCCCGCCGACAAACGCCTGCTCTCAAAACTTCATCCGGATTAGCAGTAACTAATGACGAAAAAGCACAAATTTTCGCAGAACTCCTTGAAAAGCGCTTCTGTAATGATCTTCCTTCATCGCGCGAAGATGAATACTGTGAAAACTGGCTTAGTCTGCTGAATTGCCCAATCTCCGAACCCGAATTTACCACCCCGGCTGAAATTATCGCAACAATCAAACTGCTGAAGAGGAAATCGGCGCCCGGCCCTGACGGCATTAACAACCGACTACTACGAAACCTTCCCAATCCTATGTTCAAAGTTTTAGCTCGTCTTTTCAATAGTTTATTCAAAATTTCATACTTCCCAACAGCGTGGAAATTAGCAAAAGTAATAATGATTCCCAAACCAAATAAACCGGCTTCAAATCCATCTTCTCATCGTCCGATTAGTTTGCTAAATACTCTATCAAAATTATTTGAATCAATAATTCACTTTCGCTTACGTAATTTCGTGCATGAAAACAACACCATGCGCCCAGAGCAAACTGGCTTCCGAAACAACACTTCAACTACCCATCAAGTGCTAAGACTGGTAGAAGATATCACCGCCGGCTTCAATTCAAGATTGATTTCCCACTGCGTGCTGCTGGACCTTGAAGCTGCCTTTGACCGCGTATGGACCCTGGGCCTTATTAAAAAATTAACCGATATCAACCTTCCTCCTTACCTCATCAAAATCATTCAATCCTTCACTTCCGATCGATCCTTCCAAATCTATTCCTCAGTATCCTTTTTCCATCCCATTTCCTCCGGCGTCCCGCAAGGCGCAATTCTTTCCCCAATCCTGTTTAATCTATATGTGAACGATACCCCATCCCTTCCTCAAACCCGCTTGTATCAATACGCCGACGACACAACCCTAATGGCCCAGGGATCCGATCCGCACAAAACGGCTGACATTCTCCAAGATCACCTGGATGAATATGAAGATTGGGCGGCTGAATGGAAACTCAGCGTTAATGCAGAAAAATGCAACCATATCGTTTTCACCAGACGACCAAGAGCCGACGATGGCCATGATGTCTACTTCGGCAACACCTGGGCTTGTCATATCCAATCATCAATCAAGAAATCACAGGGAATTTACGCTGCCTTATTTCCACCGCTGAAATCGAATTCTCCGCTGGCACTTAAAACCAAGCTTCTTCTTTACAATTAAACCGCTCTTAACGTATGCCTCTCCCGTCTGGCTTCATGCCGCAGCAACCCACTTGAAGCGAATTCAAACTTGCGAAAATAAAATCATTAGAAAAATAATGGGAGCCCCATGGTTCGTTAGTAACCGCCAAATCCGAAAAGATCTCAAAATTACGCTAATTTTGAATTTTCTAAAAGCTGCAGTAGAAAAATTTCAGTATTCTCTTGGCAAAACAAACAACGAACTACTCAAGAATCTTTGGGATTACGTAATTCCGAATAAACCCAGGCATAAAACTCCCAAATTTGCCCTCAAACCTTCCCACATCCCTTTACCCACCTAACCCAAGCATTGCTTTGACTGAAACTTCAAGAAAGAGCCAAGTATAGTATATGAAACCATCCCGCTGCTGAAACTACTAGAAGACAGCTGATTGGCTGGGGGCTAGGAACATCAATATAAAAGAAAACTCCAATTGGCTTGGATCAGGGCTGTGTGTGCCCTGAGGATGATGGCCGAGTCAGAGATCGAAACGTCGCGACGTTTCGATCTCTGACTCGTCGGCACTGCATTAGTGCAGGTCGTAGGAAGGTGCAGTCGTAGTCGTCCTGTGGCGATCCCGAGAACTCTTCACGCAGTCAATTCGCCGAGAAAGCAGCAAATCTTTCTTCGCGACAACGGAGTCATAAAGCCGATGTCCCACGGATGATGAAAGCCAATGTCAAATTTGCAACAAAATATTTGCATCAAAATTTTTGGACAAAAATTTTGATGCAAATATTTTGATGCAACTGGACGGGGGTGTCCCACCATGCATCTCATTTGGACGAAAAACAAACGAAAGACGATATTTATGCAAACAAATTTGGAAGCTTATGGAAGTGAAGTATTCTGTCTTTTTTAGCAGGAGAAATTGCCTGAACAGGCCTCTTGAACATTAAAGAGGCGAAAAAAAGAAAGCAGAAGGAATGCAGAACTTGGCCTTGGCTGGAAAGGGGTTATGAAAGCGTTGGAATAAGCATGCTAAACATGTTGGAGAAGGAGTTGGTCGACGATGTTCCCGATGTTATCGATAATAATTGACGATAAGTTGTGATATTTTCCCCTTATCAGCAAGGTTGAGCGCAGAATAAAACGGCAGGAAACAAACGTGAGGCAGTTTATTCCCGCGACGAAAATATCATTAATAAATGATGGACATTGTGGTTGAGAAGATGTTATGAATAGTGCTGCAAACGTGCATTTAAATCACATTTTTCTCACCTAATCTAGCAGTTGCTAACATAAGGTCCTTATCCTATAATCATAGAGATAGAAACGGGCAGCTGTAGTGTTTCACAGGTTAATCGTCAGCCCATATTAGTCATTTCTCCAGCTGCTCGCTTGCTCGCATTGTATGCCCTCCACAAAGCTAACCTGTATAATTCGGCCTCGATACCTTACGTAAATCTTTTATTCTTTCCAAAACATCCCTCCTTGCATTGCGATTCTAAAGATCGCATACTTCTTATTAAAGATCAACTCATTATTACGGATTTCCTAGTTGAGAGTTTCCATCGCCTATCGAGACCAATTTTGCTCATTTTTACTTTTAGAACCACAACAGGCGATGAAATAGACGATCACGAACGTCTATATACACTTGAAATAAGGTTTTGTGAATTCACTTCGCGGTATGGTGACATTATAAATTCAAAACTAAACCTTTTAGTATTCCATACAGTTCTAGTGAAAAAACTCTACCGGTTTCGATCTTTTCAGGTCTTTATCTAGAGGTTAACGATAATGATAATGACCTGAAAAGGTGGCAATCGGTTAGCTTTTTGATGCATGATGTGTGGAACACAACAAAGTTTATTTTTGTGTCCATAATATATATATTTATTAATTAAAATACGTGGACAACCCCCCTCCATAACAAATTTCGGGATCCGGAATTTCTGAAGAGAGAGACGGCGACAATGTCTGAAACTGATCGCTTTGCGGAAGGGAATTGTGGCAGAGCGAAAACGTAAAAACAAAACACTCCGAGGCGAGCGTCATGACATGTCGAAGCCGAAGCAGTGCAGCAACCTCAGTGTGAGAGAGCTTTCGAAGAACTTAAGGAAACAAGTTTCGGGTATGCTGTGGTTCCTGAAGGCAAGATATCGCCGAATGAAGATAGTTTTGTTTTTCCTGACGCTCCGCAGCGATCTGTTCAACTGCATTCCCCGCTGGCTCCCATGACGGTGGGACGACGAAAAAAAGAACAACGGTGGATGCAACGAGAGTGTTTTGCATGACTTCACATTGCGTAACCCAGCCAAGTCAGCAAGTACCCCAAGAAGGTGTGTTCCGAGCAACAAGCTTCAACTGTTGAGTATTTACGGTTGAGCATTGCGGTCCAAATTGGGATTGACTTGAGAGCTCACGCCACGTCATTTTTCAAGATTAAAATCAGACAATGCATATTCCGATGTTTTATTTCAAATAAACCAATAAAACTGTCATTCATTTGACGCTTGATTTTCCTTAAATCATTTTAAGCATTTCATAGAAGCTCCTCTGCTCCACAAATATTACTCAAAGTACAACAAGGATGTCGGTCCTCAATTATGGCAAAAGAATTCATTCTCCAGAAGCAAAAGAATGCAACGCTTCACGAATTTTAGGAATACAATACAGAAGCAATGCTTCATGTTAAGGACCATGCATTCGACCATCACTTACCCCTCCCGCTTCAATTTATTTTCTGAATGTTGTGCTCCTATCCTCCATTTATTCTTTCTGTGGCTCTTTTTAAATGGAATGGTAGCTAATTAAATAATTTTTCGTAGTTTGTAATCAACCTGGAAAAGTGAAATAAAAATGGTTATTATTCCATATTGTTCACCAACGTATTGCTCTTCCCGTAATGACCTCGAGAACACCGCCGTCGCTACTCGTATAAAATCATTTTATTCCTTCCAATGGATAATATTTCATGAAATATTAGTTCTTAATGTATACTATGGATGTTTTTAACACTGTTACTTTTTCAAAATATCAATTTGTTGCCCTAAATAGCCCTAAATTGCTAAAGTCTTATGACGAGCCACAGCCGTCATTGTGCGATTTGGCATCGTAAGTTCATGACGAGATGGACTCGCCATTTCAGCGCAAATGCGAAAGCATTCCGCCACACATTGTTGCGGATGTCACAGTTTATTAATATTCTTCACTCGATGTAAAAATATTATCAGCCACTTAAAACTACAGCAGAAAGATCACCGCAATAATTATTCAATGAGTTAAAGTATGTAACTTTTACTAATTAGCATTTATGAAAAAATGAGCCCGTTTCGAAAAATTAGAATCATAAAATTGAAATATTTACGCTATTAGACGGCGGCATACGATCCGTCACATGCTGCCCATAATTGCACCACCTATTTTTACGTAGCTGTCTGCGCACCATATAAAAAGTTATAGAGGGGGGAGAAAAATTGTGCCACGAAATTTGAACCGAGGATAGCTGAAGCCAATAGGAAGGGAGCAAAATGACCAATGATGTTTAGGAATAGTGCTTTGGCTAACACTTCCAAATGATACGCCAGGAATCTAATCATCAAAGTATCCAAAGTGGGACTTTCAAATTAAGAAGGAAATTCATGCAACCATTGAACAGGATAAATTAATCCAAAGGTTGGAATTTGGCTGTGAATTACCAATGAACTATAAGAATGTGAAGGATTTAAGCTTTACAAGCCTTAATGCAAGCTCACAATCAATGTAAAAAATATAAAACAATATAGGACCCGGAGGCTATGACTACGATTAGATTACTTGGCCTATTACGAAATGATATCTTTTAAAATGATACGGAGAATGCCCACTTAGAACCGTAAAATATTTCCGACTCTGACAGAAACGATGAACCAACAGATATTCGGCCCAACGGATACGTATACAGATTCGTTTTTCATGCCTTTTTCCACGCATTAGCAATTTTACGATCCCCTCGACAGCAAATGTCCTTTTCAACTCCACAGATTCCACACCTAATAATGACTCCTTATGGCGGCAGAGCGTCTGGCCAGAGAGAGAATTCTCTGGGTCGTCATGAATCGGCGACCTCGCGTCATTTCCAAAGCGAAGGCAACATATCTCGAATTACTCCTCAAACGTTTTCGCTTATTTATTCACCTTCGTTGATATTGCATGTGCACCCATTGCATCTACATCGCTAGCAGCCTCAAAAGGCGAATGTTAGGACGTGTTAGGACTCCGCCTATTTCCCCAAATATGTACTTTAAATGAATTTTGGTGATTTTGTGGGCAGGGTGATTTGACTTAGGCCTAACACAATACATGCAATTTTTATTTTCGGGGAAAAAACGAATTTTTACACCTCCCTGCAAAATATCTCTCTCGTTTCATCGTTTCTGTAGAACTGTAAGTGCGTGGTGACTCTGAAGTAATGCTTTCCTAGTCACTGTGTGTGTCTTTGAAACCCTATCAACCGAAGAATAACGCGTTGCCTCAGAGTCTGTGCCAGTATTCCTGATAATTCGTGTGAAGATGTATGTGTACTTAGCCAACCCGCAATCGAAATAGCATCCAGCCATCGACATAATTGCATCAAAGGGAACAACTTTAAATCGCTACAGCATTAGATGAAACGAAACTGAGATTATCGCACTATGATGGCAGTTCGCATTCCCATCATCTTTAGATCTGTCTCTTTGATGCGCAGCGGCGAACATGCCACGAGCCATTGAGCGGCGCGATTGATTCCCGACCATCCATCCCCACGGCCTGCCGTTCCTACTCACAATTCTTTTGTTTACTGTCGTAGCGCTCATGTTTTGCCTAATCCAATCAACACAAGCGCTGGCAATGCTACCCTACTTTCAAAGGTTGAGTAGTCTTGGTTCACTCTAATATTCAAGTTCGTTCCATTGCTGAAGTTTGTAGGGGATTTACAACGGGGCAAGGCCTCTAATATAAACAATGACAAAACCTAAACTTGTAACATAAACCCCAAAAAGAAATAAGCTATCCGCTGAGATCGAACAAAGGGTAAGGAGGTATGTTTTGCAAATGTAACTCTCCTCAAATTAACCCTACTATCCACGAATACAAAGCTGTAGATTTATATTACTATTTTTACGCAAGTAGTAACTTATGGAGCTGAGATTTGAGCATTATCGAGTCAGGGTGAAGAAACCTTTAGAAAATTTGAAAGAAATGTTATAATGAGAATCTAAAGCCCAATTGGATAATTAGAGATATGGAGCATTTGAATGAACATGGATACAAATGAAATAGTACAGGGGAAGCGTATAGCTTGACTCGCAAAGTCTTTGGCTGACGTGTTTGGTCCATGTAGAATGGATGATAGAATGCCGTAGCTAATAGACCGCAAGAAGGAACGCGTCCGAACAAGAGGTAGGCGATGGGAGAAATAGCAATTGGACGTGGATGATTTGAAGGAGTTGCAAGACGGAGTGAGAAAGCAAGACGAAGCAGCAGTGAATAAGAGAGAGCCAATGGCCACGGCGGGCGGTGAGGAAGATACGACCGCAAGACCTTCAGTGTTGACCTCCGACTGACTTCTTCGTTGTTATTGCTCAGAGAAAACAAATAAAAATTAACGTTCAAAGTGAACCACGCCCGTCGCCACCTCAGCAACCACTTTGAAATATTGTAGTGTGCAAACCTTTCCAATACTTAACAGCATTTTGAGCGAAAAATGCAAACCCCAATAAAATTCTGCTAAAAATGTTCATGCAGAGGTACAGCTCGGGTAAGATACAGGGAAATGTTGACAACGATCAACCCGATGCCCAAAAACGTTCAACATGACATCGAAAGTTGTGATGAATCACGAAAGAGACCTGTCGAAACGTTTTCTAAATTCGCTTATCTAACATTTATAGTCATGATAGAAATGAAAATTTAAATGGGATTTGACCGCAAACGATAGCATCCGTTGTAAGCATTCACAGTCTATCGAACAGAAATTTTCCTTCGCTAGTTTCTACATCGTTTTCCTTGATTTTTCCCCGCGCATTCCTTTAAAAGCATCATTACTGCTATCCTTGAACCACTCACCGATACATCTTCGAAGGCATTATTTATTTTCTCAGAATGAATTGAACGATCACTTAGAATAGTAGTTGATCCTATCATACCGTTAGGTTAGTCCTCGACCCAATTCTTCTACAGCCTCGAAATAAATGCTTTATTCTATGGCATTCATTTATTCAATGCCATATAATCCATTCAGCTTACTTCATAGTCATTTCTCTGCGTTTGAACTCAACTTTTTACTGTATCAAAAATTTAAAGCTACCAAAGCCTATTCGTCCACACTCGAAAAATTATTCGTGTATAATATCCATTTTTCATTTATTACTCATTTTCATGCTCAAAAAATTCTGACGCTGGTAAGTAGAAATGTCTAGATAACCTCAAGTTTTTTCCCCTGGTCTAATCCTGAATCCTAAATTCATGAACGAGAAATTCCCTTTTCAGAGTAACAAAACTCCTTACTACGGGGTAACACGAATATTTCTATTTTGTCAAGGATTTGATTAAGGCAATAGTTGGAGATGAAATAAATAAACGAAGGACAGTAGCAAAGAACAAAGCGATTGGAATTGCTGCTCGGTGGCTTATAGATAGATGTTCTAGAACGCGGAGGGACGACTGTCGAAGCCCACCTCATGCGACATTCGATTGATTGGATAGGAACCTCAATATGTGCTCGCATCCCAAGGAAACAGGCGTGATCACAAATGGCATGATGCACATTGCCATTATTACACGGCACACGTTCACCTGACGATAGGCGAGAATAGAAACGTTCTTTTTTTTAATAATTGCAGTTTAAAGGGTACGTAATGGCTACAAGCAGATCTTGCAATCTCGTTCATACATTTTCATGAAAATTTTAAATTATTAATTTAATTAGTTAAATTGTGATAAGTGCCCCATGAAGTTTAACTTAGTTATTACTGACAATATTTATATAAAACACGATGAACAACGAACATTATTTTACTTTTTTCAACAAGTTGTTTAACTTCTAGAGTTCAGATAATTTCACGTATACTGAGATTTTAATGTAAGGCTACGATAACCCTACAAAAAGGCATGGTATACGTGTATCTCCAGAGTAGAACTACAGAAAAATAGAGATAAAATTAAAATGAACATCAGTGGATTGATGATACATCTCCATTGGTAAAAACAGAGCGGGTCACCCGGCCTCGTCAGCTTCTTTCTCAATCAATGGAATTGGCGTTTTGCAATCCATTTTACATAAATTACAACTCTGCAAATGATGATCGAAATTCCGTTCCCAGTGGCCATTTGAATTCCCAATCTCTCGAAAACACCAATCTTGATTGTTCACAATCAATAACAATCTTGATCCTCCACGTAACCAGTCGCCAATAAATGCAGGTTCTTCTCCCACACCGCCCGCGCCGCGGCCGGCGGCAGCACTTTGGCGCGCTCCGTGACGAGGGCTCTTCGTGGGAACAGGAAAGCATTCTGTCGAGCACGTATGGATTGGGCACGGGCAGGTGGACGGCGTGGTGGAGGACACCTGCTCTCCGAAACCCTTGTTGTTTTTGTTTCGACCGGCCGGGTTCCGAAGACGAAGAGGAAAGCGAAGCACGGGCGGCGTGATTTGATTGGCCGCGGGCAGTGCTAAGTACGCACACGGTCTTACTGAGGAAGAATTCCACTCTTTTGCTTTCTTAACAGCTCAGTCAATTGAAAATTACGAAGAACGCTTGAGCATCAACTCAAACTTGAACAAACGCCCCCGCGGGTACTTGAGCAGGTGGCTCGTTCAAATGATTAATGGCATGATTTCCAAAACAGCCCACGATCACCCGGCATGAATTCGGCACAACCTGATGATTTTGATGGCTATAGAGATGATCAAAAATATCGGCAGTCTCAAAGATTCATCACTTTTGCCGTTTTCCACTTCGCGGTTTCAATTGTTATGTTTTTACTGAAATTGAGTCCACGAACCTGACAGACCTTTACTACTGTTTAGACCTCTACATAAATAAGGTTCCTCTATTCTAATATTCAATGCTACGTAGCTACATTCTTCATATGAAGTATACGGCCCAAAGAGTTTTTTTTTAGAATTAATTATGATTATACTAAATAGTTTCTTCCTCCTCTTACGGAAAAAAATTACGATCATTAGGGGAAAAAACGTGATAATCCACAATAACAATCAATTCACAATGCCAACCTACCTCCTGATGTAGCCATCAACACAACGTTTAGGTCATTCGTTTTTCTTTTAATTTAAACACTATCTGAACCCATGAACCTGGCACTAGAGAACTACTTGCATTGAAAATATTGATCAAGACAAAACTATGATCAAATGTCTGTGCAGAAGGAATTTTTACGAGAAGAGAATAATTGTTGTTTTTTCAATTTTTCATTTGTGAACGTTCTCACTCACCCTCCATCGTCACAAGATCTCCTGGCATGTGGAATTGCACTTGCTATGGAAGGGCGCAAATGTACACGAAATTACATTCCTCTTTTCGCAGTGGAAAGCTTGAAAAATGGCTCCCTTTCCGCTATTCGTAATATTGTGAGGGGGATGATGGGTCGCATGAGGGAGCCATTCCCTCCGTCCACTTTGATGTGTTTGCGCTAATTGGCACTCTTTTCGCCACCGTAAATATTTCCTTTCAGTTTATTTCTATTTTTTAGCATATCAAATATATTTTCCAGCCAAATTATAATGTAGCTTCTTGGTTTCGCCAAGTATGATGTCTATCGCTCCTAGAACAATATCATGCTTTGCATCGGAGAATAATTTTTAAATTAATACGCAAGTACATTATTACACATTCCAATTTCCCAACAATTCTTAATATTCATCCCTACCCAATATCAAATTTTTCATAAATAATATGGTGGTTTCCTACTATTTTTTATTGCCTAAATCGAAAGATTTCCTCCTGGAGTACGTATTTCACGCTTTTAGATTTTTAAATGACGATATCTATTTTTCGCGATTAAATGAAAAGAAAAATTTTCAAGCACGCGAAAACGCGATGGGTAAGTATGAATGCCGGGAAAACTCCCGTGTGACGTCGTTCTGGTTCCCGCTGCCGCAAGTGAGGTGACCTTGGGGCGAGGCTCTGAGCGCTGATACGACGCAGGATGCTAGCAGGTAGCAGAGTACCCTGCTGGCTGGTAGCGCTTGTCTTAAATAAGGATTATTAATACCTTATCAAACGAGGAAAACTTTCCGACCTTAGCCAGTTTTAATAGGTGATTATTAAGACATGTTTCCCTGAGCTCTGTGCCTCATGCATGCATTGGTAACCTCAGACGATGTTAAACTCCTATCTACTCGTATAGAAACTAGGTCCCTGTGACGTCACGTGGAGTGGAATCGCATGGGCGCCAATCTGGCCTTTTTCAAATGAGAATAAAATTGACCTTTGCCATTCGTCGGTATTTCTAAAACCAAATAATTTGCATATTATGAATACACTAATGGTGGGTAAGGAATCGCAATCAATGCCTTTCGTTTTCTTTTATGAAGGAAACTACCCTATTACAATGTCAATGATTTTTCATCATACATAGAAATTGAAATCATTTTTAGATGCAAGCAGGGGACAAAATATTCATACTTACTAACGAACTTACTTACTAGCTATAATTTCCGTGTATCCCGTATCGACATTAAATTTTTCCTTGCTCAGTTATCCATGAATGAACGTCCTCAGCAAAGATGAAAGAAGAGCAAACTCTTATTTCCCGATGAGATGTCACGTTGAGGTGACAAATTACAAATAGTTGCTAAGTGAGGGAAGATCAAGTGAGCGTGGGAGGAAGTGCGAAAGTGCTGAAGAAGAAGAGGATTGCCATTTCCATTCGGCTCAGCACGACCGCTCTCTTTCTTTCGTGCGCTGAGCGCTGAAATAATTCGCGGCCGTGGTTTCCTCTGACCGGAAGGGATGTCGCATGCGCTGCTGTTATGGAAAGAAGACAGCGTTCAGCCTGGCAAGTTTGCGTCATCGAAGCCCCGTGTTGCGTACGTATCAACGAAAAGAGAGCTAAATGTGGTTATTCACCCTGTTTTAAATTTTAATACTTGCGGATCGGAGCGGTTATTCCATTAGCTTGCCTATTGCCACCGAAACAAGACACCGCAATCAAAGAGGAGACAAGTACATCGTCTCGAAAGGTTTTATACACTGATCGTAACCGAATCAATTTCCACCAAATCCGCCGGTCATCGACAACAAATACAACAGAAAAAATGGTTTATCTTTTACACATTAAGTATGGGTACTTTGGTACCAATTTCCTTTATTTTTTAAGTTAATCTACCCATTGGTAATTGTTTATAATTTTTTTTCAGCCGAATCTTGCATTCCGTTCTCCATGGACCAACGCTTTTGGTGGTCTCTAAGCTGCCCGAGTCTGATAAGACATCGATTGAGGGCATCTCAAGTAGTCTCACAAAAATTAATGTTATTCAAACGGTTTGAAATTTGCTGACAGAAGAAACAACATCATACCTACAATTTAGCTTCACTCGCAGAAATCGATTGTTAGCCGACTGTCATTGACGAAGTGAAATGGATAACAAAAGCAATGAATGGAAAACTCTCTCCTTCAGTTTTAAGTGTGTCATTCAAGGTTTGAAATAACTGATACGATAAAAGATCGATAATATGATTAACCTTGGTGATCCACCTCTACAACATATACATGGGCTAACAATGAGATGTTAATTCCCAGAATTCCCTCACCCATGGCTCTCAACCCATTTTTGCATAGGGCACCGCAGCATTAGGCGACCGATGAATAACGCCTGTAATTGGCGTATCTGAGGTCAAGCTGAATAAAGATTGAGATGGCCTATTTTCACATCTTTTTTCAAAAAATCCTCAATAAATGCGAGTGAATTAAGATACGAGAATCCCTCAAATAGCAACTTACTTCTCGCTTATTTTTTTCTATTAAAACTGAATTAGATACATTATTAATCCTATATATTTAATTTACCTTTTATAATTTAACATGCGATCACAATAATCAATTGCCTAAAGATAATAAGACACATTATATAAATTTATGCTCCACAGAAGGCAGGAAGCTACAGTTTTGTGTATTACTAATGAAATTGTTACTGGCGGAATCATCGTTTCAGAGGAAGATTTGTGAGTTAAGCGGAAGGCCAGTTGTGTTGTGGTGCGCCGTTTTCCTTTGAAATTATTTCATTATAACTCGCGAAACAAAAATGTATTGATTCGATGGAGAAATTGTTCGAGATTATCTTACCTTGAAGGACACAGGGTCGACTCGTGACTCGAAAGGCATTCTTAAGATGAGTGTTTTGTGCGCCGCACGCGTTGCCAGGCGGACACGGGGGAGTTATCGGGATCGGCAGTGGGAGGGGGCGAGTTTTAATTAGAATTGCGTCGCCCATTTCGAACCACGCCTCGCGTTTTATAAATGGATGTCGCCTAGGCTTACATTCAAAATCCCAACTTCAGTATTAATCTTAGAAATGGAAAGACAGCCCATGAAATGAATTATTATGGATTTTTATTGAAATCCTGATTTTTTTCTTTAAGATTTAACAGTTTTCCGTCAGCACTCTTGGCCTCCGATCCCACTGCCTGCAGCTCTGCCGACGTTTCGTCTAGCCACTACTACCACCGCCCATGCTGGCATTCGCATTGTCATTTACATCCTCATTACATTTTTATCCTCTTCTCATTCACATCCTTTCATTTTCCCTGAGTGACGAGCCGATTCCCGAATCATTGCCAGCGCTGAAGTCACTCACCCGGGGCGGAGAAGAGTTCATTGCGGAGACAATACAAGGTGTGATCAACCGACAGATGAATATCCGCGAACCATGACCAGATCTCAACCATGTCAAATTGGTGAACTATTGGGTCTGGGAAAATCGCTTTTTAAATGTTAGGGAGGTAGCCGAAGAAGTAAGCATTAGTTTTGGATACAGTTAGACAATTTTAATAGACATTTTGGGCATGACGTGGTCAACTCTATGGAATAGGTAGTTATTTTAATTAAATTTATGAATAGAACCTCTTTGATTGGGCAACTTATATCATTTGCTTTTTTTCTTCATAGTGTAATATATGCTATTATTCATCAATCACATATAGCATGAGACATTGGACGCGTATGGTGTATTTTGTTAAGTGAATATTGGCGTAATCTATTCAAAAATGCTCTTCAATTTCTATCACGTTGAGGTGTGAACGTTGAATCAAGATCAACTCAATGGAATAGGTAAGAACTCTAATTACATTCTATGAATATGACCTCGTCGAATGGGAACCTATCTTATTTTCTTTATTTTTCTCCACAGTGTAATTTATGCTATAATTCATCAGTCGCGTATAGCATGAGACATTGGCTTTGTATGCTGGACATGGTTAAGTGAATATTGGCAAGATCTGCTGTAAAATGCTCTTGGATTTCTATCATGTTGGGGTGTGAATTTTGGATAAATTTCAACGCAATGGAATAGGTAATGATCTTTGAAATTTAATTTTACGATTACATCCCCTTTGATCTGGAACTAGAGTCTTTCTCTAGTAGAACTGTTTTTCTTCGCAGTGTAGTCAATGGTGTCATTCATTATCCTCTTCTATCGTGAGACATTGGATTTGTATGATGGAGGTTCTGAACTGTTGGGTGCCCTTTACTATTGAAAAATCGTAATTTTCATACTGTTCAAAAGTGGTACACTCATAGCTGGTTCTGATACTAAATATCTACCAAATTTTAAAATTTATATCAGTTTCTTTATGGAATAAGGATTCTTATGTTTGGAAAAACTGGCTCATAAATGTGATGGTGTTGTTTCAGTTATACTTGTGGCAGTCCTAATGGAGCTAGAGAGCTGGCAATTCGGCCATGTTGCAGGGTTTTTATGCAAATTCCAGTTTTACAGATCACTTTATATGATCTACTCTGAGTAAGGTTACAGTAATGAACTGAATCTTACAGTCAGAGTGGAACATGTTAAATTTAAATTTACTTCAAGGGAGTCTTGCAAAGTTTTAGGTGTAACAGTTTCTCAAGGGCAATATTCAGAATTATGTACGTATGTTTCAATCAATTGGTGATTAGTTGAAATGCTATTTTGCACTGCATTGCTTGTTATTACTTAAGTAATTTTCTATGCCACATTTTGCTTGGCATTGTCACTCATTTATTTTATGATTTGTTGAGTTGAATATTCACAAGTGGGGTGTGGCCACTCAGTCCAGCTAATAATTAAGCTAATAAATGAATCACTCAACAGATTTGATCATCATCATTACATAATGTAATAGCTTAGCCATGTGGGACTAAATTTTCTCTTCAATAAAAATGTTACGAAAAAGTCTCACCAACAGAGAAACAAGATAGTCTTTCATTATCTGGTTGTAGATTAACTTGTGAAGTATGTAATAATAACGCTACTCTCCTCAGATAGGCCCATACTCATGTGCATCTATTTTATCATCAGATTTTCTATTGCATTATGTCTCAAACTCCTAAATTATGACTTAATTTAGATGTTCCACCCGTTAAAAGAATATTGTTTAAATGTTTAGAGTCATCAAATTTGAAACATCTCACTCTCCAGATTTTCAAGTTCCCCCACTTTAGGTGTTTCTGAATACGCACTTGTCTATTTTATCTATGTCAACTCAAGCTGATTTTTTAATTCAGTAGACATTTATTTTCATTCGAACCTTGACTTCCAGCCTGAAGAAGCAGACTGGAATGCCTGCTATATATGCCATCTTCAGATGGATAAATACAGCAGAGAACTTGAAAGAATGTTGCAAAACCCTTCTGCCAAACCTTCTATCTAATACTTGTATCTCACTGGAAATAGCGCACAAAATGTTGGTTTATGACACCTTTCCCATCTCTGCAGCTCAATGAAGACAGCACAAAGAGTGATTAAAAATATGTTCTCCCTTTTTTGTCGGTTTTATGAAAATATTACTTAGCCATATTTCTGTAACTGCTTCAGATGCAAAATTGAAAATTTGCTAATTTTTGCTCCAGCACTTGCAATCATCGTACCAAATTTCAGCAAAATGTAAAATGGTGAGGTAGAGACTTTATTTTAAGTGTGTTGCATTGATATGGAATGGCTCGTGTTGAACTTGATGGAATTGACCATGTACTTTGATATTCATCTCTATGGCCATCTCTCTTTTACCAGGTAACATATTGTCATTTATCTTTTTTTACCTTGACAGTATCTGAATTGATGTCATTCATCGCCCAAGTACAATGTGAAACCCTAGATCAGGATGATGGAACAGTTAAACTGATGAATGGGATTGAATATTGAAAAATTCCATTGGATTTCTAGCATTCCAAGGTATGGAGCTTAGAGGTATGTAATCAACTTGATGGGATTGCTAATGTTCTTTAGCATTCATCTTTATGAGTACCTGCTTTTTATTGGGTGACAAATTTTTAATTATTTTTTGTTTGCTCTGACAGTATCTTGAAACTGAAGTTGCTGCAGTGGTTCAACCTGTGGATTTCTCCCGCGGTATTGGACATGGAAATAAAGCTTTGCTTTTAACCAAATTGATAACCTCGATAGGAAAATATGCAAAAGGAAAATTTTTGACATTGCCATGGTGTGCATCTGAGGTATTCCTTTTCTTTGCCTACAGGCCATCTTATAGTCAGTGTTTTTATGTCAATGGTGTAGCTGTATGTATTTGGAATTACAATGATGCGTAACCAATTGGGATAATGACCACTTAATTGTGTCATTAGATTTTTAAGAAATCTTTGTATTTCATTAACATTTTTATTTATTATGTTATGCAGTACCATAAGTGTTTTTAAGGTAAAAAAGCATTTAAGGGTGCGATTCATAGAGACACTAAAATTGCTCACTTTACAAAGTCTCTTTATGGTAAAGTGAGAGTTTAGCTAATGTTCATTTCAAAGGCATCCCCAGGATCTCACTTTATAAAGTGGAACTTTAGCTGCTAAAGTCTCGATCAGGCATTGACATTTTGAGTGTTGGCAATGAACGCTTCGTAAAGGTTAACAAAAATTTGACTCAGGATATGAATTGCTAAGTTGTTTACAGGTTTTTGGCGACTAGGTTTCCATGTTGTATTGTGCAAAAATTTTATTAAGCTGCATTTTCTCGTTCTCTCATTTTGTGTGCAGATGTAAATTAATACTGCGTTGTCGGAAGCTTTTCCCCACTAACTTTTTTGTATGCTAATGACTGAGTTAGGTGAATAAAAGCTCACTTTTAATTAGCTTCCTGCATTGGAAATGCACTTCGATGTTTCCGGCAAAATAAAGATACAAATGCTGATATTTTCACATCATTTTATGGTAATCTTGCCTGTTTAATTGCACACGGTTGTTTGGACTACATGTTGGTCGAAGTTTGATGGTATAAGTTCATTGAAGGTGGGTGAAATAGTGAAATTCTCTCACGTTAACTTGAAACTGTAGCAATCAATTTGAAGAGTTACCAATCAGTGGTTGTCTCAGGTGCACGCATATTTTGAAGTAGGTATGGGTGTTTCATCATCATCATCATCACTGGTCAACAATCCTAGGATTGGTTTGACGCAGCTCTCCACTCAGTTCTCCTATCAGCTAATCTTTTCACTCCTACGTATTTCTTCTCTTTCACATCTCTCTTTACTTGTTCCATATATTTTGTTGAGGTCTTCCTTTTCCATTCTTGCCTTCCACCCGTCCTTCGACGATTGTCTTCATCAGGCCATCATGTCTCAAGATGTGGCCTATAAGGTTGTTCCGTCTTCTTATTAAGGTTTTCATGAGGCTTCTCTTCTCTCCTACCCTTCTTAGGACTTCCTCGTTACTAACTCGGTCGATCCATTTGATTTTCATCATTCTTCTGTAGCACCACATTTCAAAGGCCTCTATCCTTGCTTTCTCCGCTGCGGTCATTGTCCATGCCTCACTTCCGTATAGGAGCATACTCCAGATGTAGGTTCTTATAAATTGTTTCTTTACTTCTATATTTAAGTTTCCCGCTGTAAGCAGGTCTCTCTTTTGGTGGAATGCTCTCTTCGCCTGAGCTATTCTGCTGATAATTTCTTTCTTGCTTCTCCCGTCACTAGTTATCTTGCTTCCCAAATAACAGAATTCATCCACCTCTATCAGTTTTTGCCTCCCTATTTTAATGTTGGTCTTGACTTTTTCTCTTCTGCTGCATACTAAGATCTTGGTTTTCTTCGTGCTTATTTTCAGTTGATATCTACTCATTACCCTAAAGGTATAATAAATAAGATTGCAATAGATATTACTAAAGCAATTTTGAATTTTTTTGTTCTTACCATTATTTTAATTCTTGGGATGTTGATGTATGCGGCTGTATATACATCCTCGATAAAATATTGCTTAGCTGCAGATAATATGACTATGAAGGAAAGTATGTTTTACTTTTTTATTGCTGCCTTTTATGGCAAGATACTATTTCATCATTGTAAACATTCAAATGCCTAATCGAAAAACGAAACAAAAACTCTCTAGTTTCAAAATGACAGAAACAGGAAAATGTTAAACATGATATGGAGGCATGTGGAAGGAGTCCATACATAAAGCAATTATGGAATGAAAACGCTTAAAATACAATGAAACGTTTAGAAACTAGTATTTGGTTGGCCAAGCGACATGAAAATCAAGTCTGCTTACGAGGACCATTGGCTCCAATTTAACAGAAATTTGCTATCATTTCTAGGAGGGAAATTCTGGAATATAAACACATGCATAACCTAAGAACATAATTAGCTTGTTTTCAAAATCAACACAAATTATGCCAACTTATTCAACCACTTACTGTGCTGTAATTATAACATAATCGTAAAAATGTCCTAGGTAGTATAACGGCCAATAGAGTTCAACTGCAGAAGTAATGGGTCATCTCCATCAATACTGACTCGAGATATTTTCCGGAAAGAGAGACACATTACGTGTCTGGTTATTTCTTGAAATATGAATTCTGAATGAATGAATATTTCCTGTCTTCTGCTGTTTTCTCACCAAAGAATTAATTCCTATTAATTTCCGTAACCCAAATATCTTCATATTTCAACTTCAAAAGCAGCCATATTTATTCATCCGTAGAGGACACTTTACCCTAAAGTGAACTCCAGTTGGGCACTTTACGGTGAAGTGACAATTCTGCCATTTTTCTTCTAAAGTGGTGTTTATGAAACAGAGAAAGCAGACTTTAGCCCAGCTAATGTATACTTTAGCTTAAAGTGCCGTCTACGAATAGCACCCTTAGGGATTCATTTCATTATTAATGTTGAGGTGCAGTTCTCAAAATTTTCTGTTGCACATTTGATTGTTACTTCACATTTGTGGATATAATCCCATCTTTTTGTATAATTGTTTTGCATCATTTTATTGTTCTGTGCCAAAGGCTACTGAAGTGTGATCACAATGTAATATGCAAGAAATCTTAATAAATGTGCTTTGTATTACTCAATTATTTTTTTTTTTTTGTGTTTTCACCCTAGTGAACCTTAATGGATATCAACTATGATAACGGGTCATTGGGCCGAGTTGTTAATAAGTAGTAATGTTAGTAATCCCTGGGAAAGGGGGGCGGGAAAAAAGGCTATCCAATTTGAATTTCGCGCTCTAGCATAGCCGAAGTTACTTTTTTGGCCGCTGCAAAAGTAGGATGGCGTCACTGTTGGCGGCCAAAACTTGCGACGTCATTTTAAATACCTAGATACACATCTTTCTAGAGTATATAATCTTTGCCCCACAGCCACCCTACTCTCCAGAAGTCACCTCCATTTCACTTCTTTCTGTTTCCAAAGTTAAAATCAACCCTGAAAGAACACCGGTTCAACTCCATTACGGTTATTAAAACTAATTGTACGGTGGACCTAAAGAGGATCCTTAAGGTGGCTTACCTGGCAGGGTAAGTAAGCTGGAAGAAACGTGGGCAAAGGTGTGTCGTGAGCCAAGGTATGTAATGTGAGGGTGAAAAGTTCGATTAAGCTGTATCCGTCGAAATAAACAAGTTATAAAATCAGTCCGGCCTTTTTTTGATCACACCTCGTACTTCATGGAAGTGAATGACTGTAAGCAATTGCTATCTTCGGAATCAGCCAATCTGAACCCCGTATCCTACACGTAATCCGGAATTCTGTCAGTTAAATCATGGTCGCAGGTAAATAAGCCGGTTACCTTCCTGGCTCTAAGTCATGACAGCGTCCGCCTAGTTGCCAATATGCACAATGCATACTGCTTCCTCCTTTGACGTCTGAACGATGCCTCAATACGGACGGCCTTATGACATAAGGTTCGCTCAAATTTCATTATCCAGTGCAAGAATTTCCATTAAATTTACAACGAAATTAGACTCTCAACGATCTTTCAAGTTTTATCCTATTTGCTTTAAAATATCACTACTTTTTACGTTTCCAATGAAATGTACGATAAACCCGGACAACCATCGCCGAAATGTACGATATTAAATTTATATTGAATTGATTGATAAGGATATTAAATTCGATTCTAAAGTCCCTAATTTGCAAATTTCTGATTTCCATTCAATTCCATTCCACTGAAAGCCTTTCCTCTCCTCTCGTCCTCCTTAAAAAATAGCAAATAGCATGGAAAGAAAATATCTAGTAGCAGTAAATGGTGACGATGATGTGTAACGGGGACCTATTGTAGGGTGAACATTAACTTGAGGCCAAAGATTAGCTCTCACCGCCAGCGTACGATACTAGTCGTCATTAAATTGTCGTACAGCAGTGGTTAATTGCAAGTCGTTCAAATATCAAAAGAGCTGCACGAGTTCTGTTAGGTATGAGCAGGTCATTTGGGAGAAGAGCGGCATTGGGCTTCGATGACGGCAGGACCTATCCTTCAACTCCACCGAAATCACGTGGCCATCCAAGAAGGAAGAAATAATGAGGCAACAATTAGCTAAAATAACCTTCCCGCCTTCCAGTACTCCTTCCCGCTGATGATAACATTATAGTATAACTGAATTACCGATACTGAAGTTATGATTTTTTGTATAAAGAAGCATCATCCTGAAGAATAAACTCAAAGTTGCTTGCCACACCCCAACAATGAACATACAGCTTCATCACAACTCTTCCGCTATTTACCTCGATATGAAATTCTCCGACGACTCTCCAATCTTTCTGACTTTCAACAAACCCAACTAACTTTCACTCTAAGAGATTATCACAATTTCGTTAAAAAAAGGTCATCATGGGACCAAGATCTCTACCAATTTGGTATTGATATCCGACGTCTTATAGATATGCATTCCTATTCCTCTTCTTCTCTTCCATCTTATAAATGGTAATGCAATAGCCTTGGCGGCCAGCGTTTTAATATCAATAGCAGGAACCTAAATACATTTAAGGCAGAGGCGGCTGGTGGTAATTTATCTAGGGTGTGCATTAGAGCAGATATAGGATGATTTAATTATATTATGTTAATTCTAATCCATGAGCGTCATATTTCGTCGTAATAGAATACATAGCAAGCAAAACATATCACTGGTACACTCTACCCTTATAATTGCATGAACAGAAATAATATTAGCATGTATGAAAATAATTATTCTCAACACACCTTTACAAGTGACGGTAGTTGAAATTCATTCTCTTTTCCTTACACCCTATGAGGAAGTAGTGTAGAAAACGGCTATACAGATGGCTCTGTAGACGGACTAGGATCCTGGGCGCAGGTAGTGTAGGTGGCGGCTACACCACTACACTACCTGCCAGTCAGTCACCAAAAACATGCGCGTGCGCATTCGCATGGTTTTGAGTCTGCTCCCATCGCCCCTTTCAACAGCACATACCCCCCCGCTTACCTCGTCCCGCCAGAGCTCCCTCAAGCGATCGCACAGACCGAAAATGCGCCCGGCATGATGCCACGGGATCGCACACTTGTAGAGCGGTGAATTCGAAAAGGAGATAGCTGTAGCGTTCGGAGGCTCATGTTTCTTGCATATGCAGACAGTACTTGTATCCTTCGCGTTGCAAAGGAATAGTTTTCTTTTATAATGTATTCATCTTTGGGTGTGCACTTGCTAACATGCGTATACGCACGCGCCGCCACTGATTTAAGGCTAACAAAGGCGCTGACTCCATTAAGGAACTGCTCCTCTGATCGCCACTTCCACAGCCGTCCACTTGCAGCTACAATTTTAAGCAATCTCTGAGAAGTACATACGTAAATAGCACGTGATTACTCTTCCCCAGTATCGGCTTGTATACCCTTCATCTTTCTTTATCCCATTATTCCTTAATACGCTATTTAAATAGTCACAAGCAAGTACTAAATTGTGAAAATTACTCCACCTATCAGTCACTACCTCCGAATCACCAACGATGTAGTCAGGATTCTATCGGAGGCTTCATGTATACAATATAAAACCCCTTAACGTTCACTCACTCATTCATTCATAATACAAATGTTTGGGGTGAACAAAACGAGATACGACAAAAAGTCTTATGAAGACCCCTCTAAAACTGTCTGACACCCCAGGCAAAATTATGAAAACACTAAATTTCCAATTATTTATCTGTCTATTCATATAAAATTGAGTATGGGGATTAGCTCAAAAAATGGCCACCAAAATGCAATGGCGGCGCGGCAATCATACAAACAAGCAGAGTCCTCTAGATTGCTCTCTCAACACTACTCTTATTATATGGCAATATAGAGGACTCTGACAAACAAGCAATCATAGCAACATATTTGTTTATGCAAAAATGAGGAGCTAAATTGGAAAATAAGATAAGGAATTAAAACGAAAAACTGATAAAGATAAGGCAGAAAATTTAGAAAGTAATTTTTAAGAAGTCGATTTCTTTATGGCTTCTTTGCATAGAAACAAAAAATTGTTTACATCAAAGCGTATTCCATTGAAAAGCGGAGAAATATAAGGTAGGAAATTACTCATTGTTTTTTTATAAATTACATTCTGTATATGAAATTTCGGTGCTATCAAAATCGAAAGTGTGGTTGTGATTTATTCCATAGTTAACAAGTGCACGTAATGCCATTTTTAAAGATGATTCGAGCTGTTGACTGTAGTTCCTGTCTTGTTGCCGATACACGATTGCTGTCGAAATATTCCTAAACAAACCTTCCATAAAAGATAGGTGGGTAAAAATGATTTTATTTTCATTGATTGTGATAGCGATAACGTTTTATTTTTTTACGTTCTTTTTTCCGTTAATATCCTTTTTAATGTGCAATGTTATCTTGTCATATTTTACTCACCAGAAGATTTAATTGGGAATTACGTTGCTTATTAAAGCTGTTTGGAGATGTTTGTGTACCCCGAGTCGTTAAAACTTTAAAGAGAGGTATTCCTGAAGTGGTATCATTCGCAATCATGATAAATCTTTTGTTAAAATTCGTTATACTAGCCCCAATTCATGCCAAGGATCTCCAATTTGCGCATTAGCACTAGATATTGATCGTCAGTTTTTACGTTATTCTATTGCGTATATCATCCTCTCTTAAGTTTACGAAGGGCAATCGCAGTCACAACTTATTATTATTTCAAGAAATTGGTCAAGTAAAGTGAAAAATAATTAAGAAACGTTTTTGTAATACATAATTATCATGGCAACCGATTAGCCTGGCCGATAGTCTGTTATTACGCGTGGGGGGGCCGTGTTCAATACCCTATGCAAGCATTTTTCTTCTCCGATTGTTTTGTATTTATTTTGAGGAATTTATTTTACTCCTATTACTCCATTTAACTCCTAATTTTATGATTTTCATTCAGAAAAATGGTTTTCTGGGTGGAAAATCTTTCATCGGATTACGCTGCATCGGGTTTCTGCTGCTACGTTTCATCTCATAGTTTTATCAGACTTATGTGTACCCTGTTAATAGTATATAATGAACTAAATTTTTCAAACTTGTTTGGTAACAGTAACAGAAATATTCAATGCTCCATAGAATCCATATTGGGATAAGTTTGATCAGAAACTGGTATTTTTAACTGTACTTTTTGCTGTGTTTACACGCTTTATTTAATGAATTATCAATTAAAATATAGTTAACTGCAGGTTACTGTATTTTGTAAAGTCGTTATGTTAAGATATTAAGCATGAATTGAGTGCTACAGTGGAATATGCTCTCAACGTCTTTTTTATTTGAATTGAATAATTTAGAGACTCTCAGACTCGTAGAAATTTAGTTTACTTTTTTAGTCCCTCAGAAAAACGGTCCTCTTCTATAAATATTTATTTTCATATTGTAGCCTACGTACCATGCGCTCGTTTTACTTGAAAGTGGAAATATTGCTAATGGGCAATTCCATTTGTGACAGAATTACCTTAAGAGAAAACTGTGCTATATGATACTTCGATAAAATTGTAAAATACAAAAAATGTCAAATTCTAACTAAGCATTAACAAAAAAATTATGAAGGTGATTTTCATATACAGAAAACAAAATAAATTATCAAAATACCTTCTAAATGTGCCCAAAATTAGCAATTGACGGAAATACTGCCAGCTCAACCTCCTCTAAGTGTAATATTTCAAACATCATCAAAACTCCGTGAATCGAAGCGTAATTTGAAAACTTTTAATAAGGCTCTGAATAATGTTTCAAATACATATTTCATAAAATAAAATCATTTAGCTGTATATTTATCAAAATAAATTATCTATAGCCTGAGTATTAATTTGAGAGATAAAGTGGACATTTTCATGGAAATGCCCTAATATCTAATCTAGCCAACTGAAAAATAAACAATTCTCAAGTAACAAATGTCAGACAAAAAGTATATGACCTTACATAGTGAACATAAGAGGCCTCTAGAGGGGGGGGGTCTGGTGGGGCAGCGAGCAAAAGGGAGTTTGGAGATCGAGTTGATTTTGGGTTGGGTTGGTTGGGGAAGAGTGGACGGCAATGGCGGATGAATCCCTCCATCACGCGAAATCAGGTGGCCACATTGAACATGCAGCAAAGGAGAATTGTAGGGGGAGAAATCGAACAAGGGCTTCGACAAAGATGTAGCTCTTCGTGCGCCCCCTTGGTGTACATTTAGGAAGAAATTAATGTGAGGAAGTCATCGAGTCTCCGGCAGCAGAGGCGCAACTTTTAGTGCATGTTTTTTAATAGTTCCGCAAGTTGTACCCAAACTAACATCGCTATTCGTCATGATCCTCGAAAGTCTTAACCAATTGTACAAAAAGTATCTTTCTTCCATCTTTTCAACCAAAGTATGGAGTTTTTTCACTAACTTTTTGAAGGATGTCCTGGGGACTCTCTTTAGTGGCATACAACACACACTTGGGGAAAACAGTTGAAATTGTCGGAACATGGGGCCAAACCGGGAGACGATCTTTATGATGATGCTCCCTTCCTTTTGGACCTCTTCGCAACGGACGACCGCCGCTCAAAGACACCACACGCAGTCTTCTTTCTCAATCTGCCTGTGCGTGCGTGCATTCTCTGCTCCGTCTCTCCCCCCGTCCGCCTCCTTTCACCCAACGCCACGCAAATCTCCTCACCTATTGCAGACTGCCGCCGAAACTCACTGGACAAGTGACTCGCCGCTGTGAAATAAAATAACACACAGCGTGAACACCGCCCATCCGACATGACGACGGCGTTCATTTTCATTGCCGCTTTAAATCATTTTGCCCCCTCGGAATTCAGAGAGGAATTCATCGTCACTATAAAAGCCAAAAACTTACATTTATGGCATAGGTTTACTGTGTGTTTGAATAAACCACTGGACCACCTGTAGCATCGCTGGAGAAGTCGCCATCACCGTGATAACGCGAGCGAGACCCGAAAATCAATCCGTTAGTTCCAGATTTACATAGGCAGCAGAGATTTTTTAATGGCATTTGCTTTTCCCTCGCTCTGACTTCTCTAAGGTGCAGTATCTGAGGCCAATGAAAGAGAGTGATTCCTTTTCAATTGCTTCATTTGGTAGTCTCCTGAGTGGGGCAAGGTGGTCTCGAATTGTATGCAAGTCTGGGTGAACCCTCAGCGCCCCTCCCCCCCAAATAGCAATTGGCAGCAGCGCTGGGTGAACCCCTCCACGTCACTCCTCGAGTAGTTTCGGCTCACGAACCTAAAACGCTGAAAGAGCACTTGCATCGAATATGTGGGCCTTTATGGCCCATGAGATAGTTTGCAATTATACTACAATAAAGGAAAATTAATTAACAGAGAAATTAAAAATTATGACGAAAAGGTACAATAGGTGTAAATATAAAGAAAAAATGCATAGCTATGTGAACACAAGTACACATTTGTATTCCGAATGTGGAGATCTGGGAATTTATCAAATGCCCACACACATGAAACAATTGGAAACAATCTTATTATTTATTTAAAAAAATATATTTACAGTTCACAGTAAAACATAATACTAGTAGAAAATATACCAAAAATAGAAAAATATATTATTTTCCTCATAAAAGTAGCAAGTTATCATACCAGCATGGTCATTATACAGGGAATTGCCATTAACTATCAAGAAGTGATTTGTACACTTTGATCTTAAACGCTCGTATTGATGGTAAGTTTCTTATTTTTTGTTGGCAGTGAATTCCAGATTCTGGCAGCTGTTACCATGAAATAATTATTGAGGTGAGATGTTCTATGTTGGGGAATATGATTGTCAACATTGTGATTACAGGCGGATGTTAAATGGATACTTCTCCTACTGATATTTTTAGAGCAGATAAGGTGGGTTACCAGAAAATAGTATTTTGAAATTAAGGCAGGTGAGATGATAAAGGCAACGTCGTTTATATTTTAGGCAATTTAAGCGGGCATATGAACTACTAATTTGATCGCATTTTTTAGCTAAAAACGAAGCGTATTCTCGAGTTCATAGTCACTTGAACTTTTTCGCTGTTTTCTACGTAGATATTTGTAAGCAATAAAGAGCGGTAATCAAGGTATGGAAGAATTAATGTTTGTACAAGGATGGTACGTATTTTTGGGGACATGATATTCTTTGGTCTTCATAGCTGGTGTAGTATACCTCGGTTTTTCTGTTTAGTACTTTGTACCTGTTGCTTCCAACTAAGACGTTTATCAAATAATATACCAAGATTTTTTTATTTTTTCTTCGTCTGGCATGGCTTCGTAGCTTCCAATTTGAATGTTGGGCAAAGATAAATTGTCTTTTTCGGCTTACATGTGACTAATCTCAATTATTATTGACTTTGCATTAAACTCATTTGATCGGAGGTGTTTTTTCGGTGTCTAGGACACCAACCGTTCAATGTCTTCATAGCTCAGCGCAATGGTGGATGTTAAGTGAGGAATTTGGTGCCGATGTTTCAATGTAAAAAGGCACCCATCCTCTCCTCACTTAAATAAATGTATTCTTGACGGAGGCTGTGCAAATGAGAACCACCAAGACGCATTCATTATACCGTCGGCTTCGCAATTTTTTCGTAATGAACATGTTTAGGTTTTCGATGATTTGAAGTGCTATTTGTTGAAGAGTCATACACGGACTCAATTTGTACATTGATATTTAACTGAAATTTATGAGTGAATTAAATAAAACTTAAATTAATTGCGCGTTTCGTTGCATAGCATCAACATCAGGTCGAAAAAATAAAGTATTGTATAAGACTGATTAAAAAATAATATCATATTTATGAGAGACAATTTAACATGAGATGAAGCCCATGCTTTGCTGGATAATTAAAATTCACAATGAGTATTTCTTGAATAAAAAAGGCAAATTGATTATTACAGTGATTCCGATTCTGCATCAAATGTATTTATGTCAATTCCTCCCTGATAAAATCTATTAAATCCCGCTGCTAACTAAATATAAAAGGGCCAAATCGACCCGCCCTCATTACCGAAAGCATAAAATAGGCTGGTGTTCGCAGGTGCAGTCGTAACCACAAGATTATCTGGCCCCTGGCCTTACAAATATGAATGTCTTTGTCACATTTCACCCAGTTTATTCCGTTGCTACTCCAATATCCAGGTAGGGCACCTAGGCTCCCAAACACTTGTTAAAATAACTTACAGGGCTGAAGTTGATTATCTGAATATTATTTAGATTGCCTTACATTCAACCTACGCAAATCATGTTGAGGCAATTGATTTTCATATCCTTTTCTGTACGACATCGGCACGTGTACTTCTTATTTCGAATGAGGGGAGCGGTGAGGACTCGAATGGCGGATGAAAATCCACTGCAGAATCCATTCATCGTTGGCGCCAGGGGTTTCCCAGGGTCAAGATAACGCTTCGATGGTGACCATGAATGTGCCTCCTCTTCGGCACTCCTCCGCCGGTAGGTAGACATTTGGAAGTGGCGTCCCACTGCTTGCGCAATAAGGAGAGGCGGCGACATTGGCCCGTGCGAGAGGGCCCTCGGGAAGTAAAGCCAGGACAAGTCTAAGCTCACTCACCAACTCCATCCCCCGCAGCCAATTTTCCATTCCATTTTATTCACTGGGAATCTATTTCATGCAAACAATTAAAGTAATTCTCATGAATTGATTGCATTTACATACAATTTATTCCGGGTAGGTACAGTAGGGTATGAATGAATTGTGGGCAGATCCAGCTCATCAAAACACCGCTGCCCCATGGAACTCCAACACTTCCCCTCCAGCACGAAGGAAGGGTGTCCTGGTTACCCCCCCCCCCCACTCTCCCCAACGCAAACATCTGGCCCCCCACTCCTCACCGGCAAAGACTCCTCGAGTCAGTCAAGAGAAGAAAGGGGTGGGGGAGGCGGGAGGGGGGGCGTAGCGGTGCCTCCACCCACCCTCAGCAGCGCCGAGAGTAAGTGGGCTATCGTGGTGTCGGAGACGCAGACGGACACCGACCGCGTCCCGAGTAGCATCGTGAATGACAACGGCAGCAGACGCAGCGAAAACAACAACGACGCTCGATTCGGCTGCAGAGCGCCCGAGAGAGACGACACTCCCAATCGCCCAGGAGAGAAATCGACCGACCGGGAGAGGCGACCCTCGCATTGCAGGAGGAGGTGATACTTGGAGGAGGCATCGAGCATCACTGGAGCAAGTTGAGCGGGGCCGTGTTGCAGGCGCAAAGGGTCATCGGCCACGTCCCGCACCCACTGTTGCCTGAAGAAGGGAGTGGATAAGAAAGGAGAGGACCTAGGATCGCATCCCACGCACTCTGAATGAAGGTAGGAAAGAGAGCCATGTCTATTACATTACGCGCGACGGGGACATTGGATTCATTTCTTCCTCGCGGACGACCGTTGGTCCAACCTTCCTCACTCCGCTCTTCCTCACCCCGCTAACCGTGACTTGTGCTGCACGGCGGCGGCCACTAGCTGCTCACCGCGCAGCATACACTTTCTCTCCAGCGATGGGCTGGTGCGCGCCAAGCCGGATTACGCACATTTCTCGTAGGGAGGAGACAGAGAGAGTATGAGGAACACATGGGAGTGTGACTTGTCAAAGTGTTGCTTAAAAACAGCTCGAGTCTCGTAATATTCGAAGAAGTCCTAACGAACACCACATAAGTTATAGGGTGACTAATTGGCCTGATACGGTGGCTATAAAGTACGGAATTTCATAATGGCACCCGAGCATCAGATTAGGCGATGAATAGGTATTCAAACGATGACCAACCACATTGGTAGCTTTCTTAACGGCAACTGCAATTTGGTGCCACAAAATGCGTGATGTGACGTTTAATTGAGAAAGCAGGAAGATAAATCGATGGAAACTAATGCGACTTTCTTCAATGCTTGAGAGACAGTAAGTTTCACACAGCTCTAGTTCCCACATATCTAATCCATTGCAATATTGAGCATACTATTCATTCTAGTGCTATGATCCACGAGAAAAATCTAAATCCGCAAAATGTTTATAGAGATCAGGCGAGGAGCTATCTAGAAACTCCTTAATTATATTTCCCTACGCAATCTATTCACCATTCTTTGTTGATTAAAAAAATCCCAGAGGCGTAACCAAGTGTGGGCAGAAGGGGCGGGGGGAAGAGGGAGCCTTTGATTGTAAAACCGACTCCGTGACGTAGTAGACCGCCAGTCAGTTTTCTAACAACACTTCCACTTCCGGGTCCAAACGGCTGCCAGAAGGGTCTTTCTCCACCCAACCACTGCGGAAGCTCTCTTCTTTGGCAAAGGGAAAATTTCATCCCTTGCTCTCTTCCGAAAGGATCCACCAAAGCAGATGAGTTTCGCGTTTAAAATATTTTTAAAAAAAATCCGTGTTCAAATGACGAAGAGAGTGAGTGCATTGGATCCGCCAGATGGCGTGAAACGCGGATGTGAGCTCGCTGTTTTGTGTAAGCGCAATAGTCACATCGCAGAAAACGCTGCCAGCAGACTGAGGAAAACAATTGTTCCCGCCCTTGGTTTGGAATTACTTCAACACTCTTCTCCTTCTTCCTCGCATTTGTTCAAATTCTTCCGAAGAACACACCACGAACCCGATCCGTACTTCTCCGATAGCTCTGTGTCACGCCAGGGGTAATTATTTTGCTGAATAATCGCGCGGTCTCGGTTTCCGTATGTTTGCGAACCATGGGAATCAGTGTATGTCCGACAAAATATAAAATGTTACCTGAAGTTTATTTTTTTAGGTTTAAAATTACCCCAGCAAAAGTGCTGCTCGTGATGCTCGCTGCTCTGTTCCGGTCTTCTTGTTAATGGTCGTTTCACAAATCGATTGGTGAACAAGTTTATCGGAATTGGACACGTGCGAAACGAGAGTTTAATCTATTTCCGAATATTCTTCCAATATATTGCATGAGTTTGCATGAAATTTGCGATGCTCGATTTCCATTATATATCCAACAATTGTCTGCCATAAACGTAACTTGTAAAGTGGCATGTGTGCTACTCTTCAAATATTTCGAACATATTTCACCTATCTGCCATGGGTAACGCTGCACGTCTTTGCGCTAAGGACAATATGTCCCCTACATGATCGATCTGTCATAGCCTCCCTATGTTTATCAATAAACCTCCGCTGAGATCCCATTTCCTCTTACACTCGCCGGCAGCGCCTCCATCCCTAACCTACTTACCAGATTAGCGCCGTTACGTGTTCCTCCCGACCGTAACCTGAAGCTCCCAGCTGGAAATTTTTGTCCACGTCCCTACTTGACCTAACAGCAATGTTTCTGTATTTTTCCCTGGAACTGATATTCAAAGAAGAGAGTTGTTATTATGTTGAGTCAGATGTTGACGTGGAATAACGGTTGTCTCGGAGAGAAAAATAATCTAGCAATGTTAATATGCTTCAAGGAGTTTTGGAAGTATAAAATTCTTTCCATGCGACCTCAAGTGCACTGGTGTAGTTTTAGGCACGCCTAGAACGAATATTTCACAGCATTTGTGTCGATGATCACGTATTACGATACTATGCAATGAATACTACACCCCGATATTTTTTCACGGAAAGCGCCTAATAAACGCAAAACGAATATACAATTGTTGATTAAATACTCTGGAAACCTACACCAACGATAATAATGAGGTCATCAAATAATCCTGCTTTCTCCACATCTATGCATATCATTACGCATTTATCGTCAATTTAAGTAATGTAGAATGTGCTCACTTGTTTCATTGACCGGTGGTTACACAACATTGAACATGTCTGCCGGAAAGCGAGCAAGGAACGCAAAAAAATAAATTTTGGGGTCCTTCTCATTGAATACCTTCTTCATAAAAGTCAACTGCAACGATATCACCTCTCAATAAAAAATATTTTCAATGAAACGCCCAAGATCTCTGTCATTGGGAGCAAATCGTGAAGTAACTCTTCTGCGATGGAGGAACAAAATGTTATCAAAAACCATTCAGAGATTGGTAGGTTTTAGCTGTGCAGCGATTAACTTTTGGATGAGTTTCAACCTTGATCAGACGTAAAGTTACAGTTTCAAAATGCTGTAATACGTTCGCAACGACTTTAGCACTGATGCATGGCCTAGCGACTCAAGCAAGAATTAAAATGACCTATTGATTTCATTTAGGATCTGGAATTCATTCGATACCTGGTGCTCTGTGGCGGTAATAAATTAAAAATGACTGGCAGAGCCCCATTCTCAATCAAGGAATCTAAATCATTGTGGCGAGGCCATGAAATCAGGAGAAAATGGATGTGACAAAGGTGTAGTGTTAATGTTGGTGCTCGGTGTCAATGGCTGGCGATCAACGAACGGTACACATGGGAGGGAGTCTCTCCTCTTTCTCAGTACAGTTATGGGGAAGTGGGGCGGTGGGTGGGGTGGGGGGGCGAAGGCCGTGGAGGCGACGGTGCTGCCGCCCGACGGAGATTTCAACGCGCGGGTAGGAAAAGCAACTGCTCCTCAATGAAATCAGTTGAGGGCTCCGACTCCAAACTCATTTTGCGGCAAACTTCCACTTAAGCCGTATTTAACATTTAACATTTAACATGCGCAAAAGTGTATTGTTGCACATACGTTTCCCCTACTTTGGCCATTACATAAAAAGTGTATTTGGAAAAGTGTGAATATCAAGGGTCGTAAAAGCATTGAAGGCCGTTCGTGGGTAATGCCACCCCTATTTTGAGCCTCAGGCCCTGGCAGCACTCTGATTTAAATGCATAGATCCTAATGTCAATCCCATGCATACGAATGCCAATACATATTATGAGTTGGTCAAGTGCAGGTATTGTAGTACCTATATGGTATTCCTGTACCCAGATAGTATATTAAGTATCCTCACTGGTAGTCGAGTGGCTAGGAATTTGCCTGTACATCCAATTGCCAGATACGTAAATAAATGGGTTGGCGGCGATAGTCACTCAGACTCAGGCCCGCATTGAATCCGCGCCATATTGATCGATAGTATATTAAGTATCCTCACTGGTAGTCGAGTGGCTAGGAATTTGCCTGTACATCCAATTGCCAGATACGTAAATAAATGGGTTGGCGGCGATAGTCACTCAGACTCATTGAATCCGCGCCATATTGATCGATCGAGAAGCATTCAAGTCTCCGCCATTGCCATTGCTTCTGTCCATCATTTCCCTTCCCAGAGGCGTCGACGGGCTCCTATCGCGGCGGCGCCTCTTTCCTCTTTCCTTTCTCTCCAGCCCCACCCCGGTTGATCTGGCGTATAAGCCACTGGCTTGGTTCCCGGCACCGGTGCGTTGTATCCTTCGAAGGGTTCGCCCAGAACCCTCATACTCTTTGCCTCTGTCCACCTCTTTCAGTAAGGATCCTTCCCAATCCCCACCGTCCAAATCGGAAAAATCTCTGGGTGAGCGACATGAATGCTGCCCAAGTTTCCCCCACCCACCTTCTTCGGGACTGAGTGTATAGGCTCTGAAGATGATGCCCCTTTGCCTTTTTGACGCCATTTGTCTAATTGCCGTCAGCGAGTTGTCATTCAGTCCAAGTCCTCGATCTCCATCCTTGGCGACGTTTCGACGAATGACCATCCATCGTCATTCGTGCTGTTTCAGAGTGGCCAGGTTTACATAGCGTGTCTTTCAGGTGAGGACGGTTCCTATTGGTGGATGTATGTTTGCTTTTTCTCGCCGCATTTAGGCTAGGGTTCCAGGTCCTACTCAAGTGGAATCGAGAAATGAAGTAAAACACTTTGCACTTTCCTTGTAAAAATTTATTAAACTACAGTCGACATTGCACTGCAGCATTATCAACACTCTCAGACAGAGTGCAGCGCACAGTGCAGCGAAACATGTCAACTGTAGTTTAATAAATTTTTATATGGGAAGTGCAAAAAGTTTCACTTCATATCTCATAATGGATCTCCACAAAGTATCTGCCCCATCCATCCAATTCATCAAGTGGAATTCTTCATCTCAAGATAATGTCTTTCTCCCGAGGACCGCATCCTTTGTAATTCGGTCCCTTTGGAATGAATGGCCCAAAAGTGAGTGCTGTTCCCTCCATCGAATGCCATGGTCGAGGTTGACAGAATGCTTTGCGATTAGGTTGACCTCTCCCACACGACTTGCTCCTATATCCTTGTTACGATGGTTCCTCCTCTTTATCCAACACACACCTCTCCGCACCCACTTGCGGTACACACGGGTGCTTTCAAGACCGCTGAGTCATTTACACGAACTAAGTTTAAACTTGGCCACTCGGGAATTGGCATCAACGGCCCCGATGAATGATAATGAATAAGTCATTCATCGAAACGTCGCCAAGGATGGAAATGGAGGACCTCACCCGGATGACAACCCGACAACTCCTTACGTCACCCGTTCGCCGCGAGAAAGTTAAATCTTTCATTCGTCTACTTGTGCGGGCATCAATGAGTCCGTCTGGTTTTCCGGGAACCCAGATTAATATTTACGTGGCCAGTGGATTTCCATTCTAGTCACTCAGTCAGATGCCAGGTGGATGGCGCATTCCTTCCATTTGCTGACGCGAGGGGTCGCATCGATCAGAGCAACAAATGATGCCACTCGACGTGGTCACCATCCCTTGCCACCCTCCCCTCACTCACTCTGGGTGCTCCTGATGATTACCTCACACGGCGCACGCATTTAAAGGCTCTAAAGCACTCCTATGTCTCTAGGTGATATCAACATAATACGTTTGCTAGAGGTGTAAAAAACGGAGATCCAACGCACAATACACATTTAAAGTCGAAAATTATTTCAAAACCAAACCCATTTTTCCTTCTTTTACAAGATGTCTTTATTTCAGCAAATGTTTTCAAATAAAAAAATTAAAAAAATAGTTTTGTTTATGCTAGCTTAAGGTGATTGCAAGAAAGTTTGAACGGTGTAAGAAATCACCATATGGTATCATCACAAACGTATTAACCATTTACAAACGTTATGACGACTGAGGTGAAGATAACATTTATGAATCCCTCTTGTTTTGATGCGTGGTAAATATGAAGAAATCCACTAATCCTGAGGTGAACTTGATTTTCCGTCCGCAATATTTTTATCTCTGATATCAAAATATATCATTACTTTCCCCATTCACTTCGTTTTTTAATGCTATGACACTTTATAAACCATTTAACGAGTTTTCGACCATTGCATGAGTAATGATATTGGAAGATTATCTTTGTCACCTTAGGCATGGTTTTTAGACACGAATTAAAAGTAATTTTTTAGACATTGTGTTGAGAGATAAACTCAGACGTAGGATGATAGGACCAGCAAAGTCAATTGGACCGGAATCCGCGGTGCTTCTCACTGAAGCAACGTATTTTCAAGCAATTGATTTAAAAACCCCATTGTAAATCACACTATTAAATACCAGCCGATAAATAAAGCCCCAAAAACACTTTTCAGTTAAATTAATAATACATTTGCCTCATTTCCATGCTTCAATTAATTATTTCATCATTTGCTTCAAAAATATTACGAGTTGTAGTAAAAATGAGTATGAACTCTCATTAGATACAAGTTTCCACATCGCACATTGAACAGAGCAGTGGCAGCAGTATTCTTCGGCATCTGTTTGTATGTATCTACAATGCTGTTTAGGTCAAAATAGACAAGAAATGCGAAGGATTGTGCGGAACTTAGTTTAAAGAGATGTTTTAATAGACTGAATGGCCAAGAGTACAAAATATGCTCGATAATTATATTGTTCACTGACATCACTTAGACCTGTAATGGCAGACGATGGTTTGAAAGCACCGCTCAAACTAAAACCAAGCCAGCAAGGGAACGCGCATATTCAACTTTGGGGGCGTGCGATGCGAAGCCTTCTCAGAGCCCAGATGAAGACTAATCCCCAGATGCCATTATTAAGGAATTGTTGAAGATTTACCTGTAAGGAAACTGTAGACAGCCCCATTGCAATTTAAAAGCAAATCACTTTAAATAAATTCTATGTAAATTAACACAATTTGCCATGCCCGAAAAATTTTACTTGCAATCGTTACAGACAACATAAGCATCATTTATCGCTGTAATCATGTGAGATAGAGGCTTAGGTGAATATTTCAGTACTCGAGTTAAGGTGCTGCACCCTAACGACCGTTTGGGTAAACGCTCTTCGGGTCCCCCGTCAGGTTAGGAATTCCATCATTTCAAACGCTTCGGATGCTGACTAGCTTTCATTCATTCATGGCATCAGTTCTGATGCTGGAAAGCTATTTTGTAACCAAAAATAACGGTACATAACGAGTAGCTGTTATGGTGGAAGATTCAACAAGCCTCACTGTGATTTTCAAATTTAGCGTTAAAAACTGATCCGAAAAACAGGTTAAACTACAATTACTTACTGATTAGTTCAAGAATTATGTGCTCAATTGAATGTTGAGTTGAAAAACAGGTTCACCTGCAAAAAATCTAGAGAACGATTGTTACTTTCAGTCGAGGTTATATAGGCTAGCATGAGTACTAATGCTTCCTCAATTGATAAGCAAAATTGGGAATCTTTACGAAGTAGTGGAAATGCAATGGTGTCAAGTTATAACGTACTCAAGTACTCGTGGAGCACTTATTCTGGAGATAAGTATAGAAATTCCTTTGGAAATATTCATCATCGTCACTATCCCAAAGAATCGAAGAAAACTCATTTTCGGTGGTTTCATTAATGCATTGGCAAATCATATCTCCCGCCTCTGTAAATCTCCCGCTTCACATTCACACTGGTGACCTTTGTATTTTTCCCGAGTGAAAAAAAAGGAAGAAAAGCAAAAATAGCGACAGCACCCATTGCTTCGAAGGCGTATTTACACATCTTAAGTAAACGGCTGGGTAAGGACAGAAATAAATTCTAAAGATAAGAGAACTAGCATGATGAAAACCCGCCCCTGCCCTCCTCCTCGTAAGGGCCATTCGAGAATGACTTTGGATTTGTGGGAACCGCACAGATGCTCCCCATAACTCTTTGCGACGCAACTTAAGCCGCTTCACAAAAACTAACTGCTGATCATGGAGATTTTGGTCTGCGGCGACTAAAAATTCACCAGAATGATTGTACAGACATTTATTGTACCCGCACATGTTTAAAACGTTTCACTGTCATGACTTTAATGTTTATCGTCATCTTAATTATCACCCTCGAGTATCCATCAACGTAGCCACCCCGAAATTATTATGTGTTGTTGAAATCTGTCGGAACCGGTCAATTTTGATTTTAATAATGCATTCATTTTTTGTGCGAATACAGAAACAACAAATAGCGTCGCTTCCGTGCGTCCAATTGCATTATCTTGATCAGATTTGACGGAAATTTGTAAATCAAAAAGCAATTCTACGGGCATCGTTGGCTCTCATAATGCTGAAGAAGGATCAAGGCGAGGATATGAGAGTGGAATAGATTTTTACGTTGAATAAGTAATAAAATAAAAATAAAACAATAACATATAGAATAATGATAGGACAGAATTGATTCGTGCAACTTAATTCGGTGCCTTAGCGGCACTGATTTAGACAAGTAGATGGAAAATATACAAGCGATACACAGGGTAATGCCAAGGCATTGGATGTGTTATTAGAGGTCAGAACATTCTTTAGTCGTTTGCCAAAAGCAGCGCACAAGTTGCTCTTTGGGTCCAAAGCATATGTGGACAAACATTTCCCGAAATCGTGAAGGATTTCCAGCCCAACGCGGCTGTGCCATTCATTGGTCCGTGGGCGACCATTCCGAATGGCAGACTCGATCCCGATGCTTTCACTAGTCTGGCCATCAATTAGCTCCTTAGCCTCGCGATTGCCTCACACTCATTGATTTACGCTCTTGTCAAAATGTGCCGAGGGACTTCATCTTCATTCACTCACCGCATTCCTCCGCGTTACAAACGACATGTTCCAACGCCCAGAGAATTAATAATCAGTTTTTTCAATTTGAGTTACAATACTCATTGCAAAAATGTGTATTTTACACATTAAAAAGATTTTATACTCTCTTTTTCCACATAATTTCTTTTTCAACTTAATAAAACTGAAGTACCATTTACTTTTAAATTGGGAATCATCCGCTGATCACTCGTGTGTGAAATAACATGGGCCACCCTAATGAAGCCTTTCCCTCAACTTCAAGCGGTGCGAATACTATCGGACCATGGTCAAAAAAGACAATTGGAAATACTCCATTTTTCGAGCTTTGGCCCATTTTATAACCCATAGCAAATGCTCGCTAATTTTGCTAAGCGAGAATCAACAAATCGTAAGCAATGAGAGGTCAATCTGGAAGGAAACGGAGAGTGGTTGGTTGAAGGCGGGCGCCTTCATTACAGCGCACAATCCCGTTGAAAGGCGGCATCGCATCGTCTCGATCGTCATCGTCCACACGGATTGATGGCTGCCTTGAACCAGTTGCCGCGCGACAGAAGGAAGAGCGAGTTGATTGGCAAGCATCCCATTGGCCAGCCTTAACCTCCTTGCGGGGAGCAGGCAGGCGTCGAGATGCGCGCTTGGAATTATGGGAAGTGCGAAGGAGTGAACAGACACTGCAGGCCACACACCACGATCCAGCCAACACTCTCGCCATTTATGCACTTTTTTACTTCTCAATTGACATTCGATCTGCTCATTGATTGTCATTACTTAATGCGTGCTTATACGAGACTTATTTTCCCGTCCTTCATGCTGGAAATACTAAATTTTTCAGACTTCTTCCCATTTTACTACCCATTGCTATGTTCTCAATTTCTTTTAGTGAGAATCAATGATGAGAGGCCAACACTTCGCTTTCTTAAGAATCAAGAGCAGTGCGAATGGCAGTGAACGTACAGTCCATCGATTTTGTTTCGGAGAGGTCCTGATGTTAGTATTAACAATGTACCGAAACGAAATATCTGTCCATGAAAACAAGTGGTCGAGGGAGAAAAAGCGTCACTTGGAGATATAAATGTTCCGTCGTCCGTTGTCCAATCACTGTGTTTCCGCCCAAAGGCGAAGATGAAGGAGGAAAAGAGAGCTCAGTGGGTTCAAGCGGTGTGGCTCGCTCGTATACTTCAGACACTGCTGTGGCTGCCAGCGATTTTTGAATGGGGGTCGTTCATATCCCAAATCCTATGCATCTGTAGCACTACGTTCCAGCTGCCACGCTAGCGTGCTATGTGGTGAAGAACTGAAATCCATAACTGCTCAGGTAGTCCACCTGTCAAAAATGCGGGATGAACGGTTTTACCTTTGGGGCTGTTAGAGCTGTTGCTCCGAATTTTCCTAGATTGGCTGTTACGTATAGTGACATGCCTACTGCATATTCATAGCGAAAAGTCGAAGTGAAGATTTGTAACTTTGTTTCGAGCGGAATGAGTGGTAGATATCAAGCTTCTCCTTGAATGGACTCGCGCTATTTAGAAGTACACGGCTTCAATCGTACGAAGTGGGAAATATGTTTCTGGTTCAAGCATATTAAAATTTGCAAAATATTATAGAACTAGCGTCGACGCAATTCGCTCTCTACAGTAATTGACTACTAGAATCTTAACTAGGGTTTATTATGAATATAAAGGTGGAGAACATACAACACATTACCCATCTTGGGAGAATTTTCAGGTATCCTTTTTTGCGGAACTGCGCTGGGCATTTGAGGGGCACATCTTTTTCGCCCAACGAGACAGCTTTGAAAGCAGTCCTCCTCAGCCGAAAAAGGGAGGGCCAATATTTGACCAGAAAGGAGGTAACCGTAAGATTGAGGAGAAAATCTCCGTCACTTTTACTTGGTGAACGAGGCCAGCGGGCTGAGACTGAGGCGGCGCCCTCCTCCGTCGAATGCTCAAAGCAGCGCGAGGAAAAGTCTCCGTGTTTCGCAACTGTCAGGCTGAGAAACCTAAAATATGTCAAAATCAATGAATACCAAGGTGAAAAAATTTATTTTGAAAATAAATTAGATTTTTCAGGCTTAAATATCAGCAAATTCATAATGAATGAATGAACGCAGCATAGCTAAAATCCAGTTCATTAGAATGGTATTGTTCGTTTCACAGTACAGCGCATTTTTCTTTTGGCTAAGTGGCCTTCCTAAAATCGAGGTATATTGTAAGGCTGACCAACATTGTTAAATGTTTAATTTAAGAGAAAGCTTTTCCAAGGTCAATCTCAAAATCAACCGAGGTGTGGCGAGCGACTTCTCGGAATAACTAGAGAGCAGACCATGAAGAGAATGAACAATCGTAAATCGATTCCAATGAAAAGAGAGAAAAAACACGCAGTTTGGTATTACTAGCAGCAATTGATTGAGGGATAAGTTCACCACTCACATCACATTCCTGCCACCCGTCGGGTCGATTCAACAACCGAGAAATTTCTTATCGGATCAGAGGCAGCCGAATGGACATGTCATACACCAGGCATGGAATCTTTCTCGCCATATATGGACTTATTGCTATTATCAATACTGATCCAGCCATTAAATTATTATCGCAGTCAGTCCACTATTACGTCTTTCCTTTTTCATAAGTTTTAAACGATGTCTCTTTCTCTGGCTCACTCCGAGGATATTTTTGTGAAATTATCGGAAAAAAAGATGTTTAATTCTTTCACTATGGAAAGACAACTTGCTGCGTGAATCCTGTTGCTCGTTGAAGATAAGTATAGTATATAGTATAAATATAGTATATATAAATATAGTATAATATAGAATGTATTTATACTATATATATAGTATATATATAGTATAAATACATTCAAAGAGCATATTTACGAGAACATACAATCATAATTCTTCATGTCTTAAGAAAAATGGCGAGTGCAACTAACAGGCTTCTTCAGAGAATTAAGTGCAAGTTTTAACTATTTAAGGAGCCGATAAGCAATTAAAAATAATTCAATCTCATCTATTCACCGTGCACGCCACAGATATAATGGTAATTCCTACACCAAAAATATTTGTCTCTTAAAAAGGGTAGCAATCTGTATTACATCCCTTTTTATTTTCAATTATTAAATATTTTGATGAAAAAACAGTTTTACATGATGATAATTATCTTAGCGAATTTTTCCATGCCCTAGATAGATAGACAGATGCCCTAGAGACACGAAATATTTTTCCACAACGCGGAGATTCTTTATAGACAACGAATGTGTCATTGCCCCGCGATAATGTCCAAGTTAGAGGGAATATTTCCATAAGGATTAAAAACTAAGAAATTGTAAGGAAATTAAGAATAAATTGCTTCTGTTTTCTTTATCAAATAAATGTTCCTACGATATCACTTTGGGTCATCCATTGCTGGAGTGGCTTGACGCGGGTGTAGCAGCTCGATCAATGCGTGATTGCCATTGATTGGTAATGAATCCACCAATTGTCTCCTGCTTCACGAGGACTCGATGGGAGAATGGATGGATGGCATTGACAATGGCAAAAGCCGCCAGTCGGTGGACATGAGTCCTAGTGAGCTCCTCAAGCTCACCACCAGAATTCTAGTCTAACATGAGTGATTACCTATTTTCCAGGATAATTTTCTCTACTTCGTAGTTTGCAATTTCCCAGCTCTTTTATTCATTATTTGTTCAATGGCAGTGCAGTATCTACTGATGAAAGGTTAAAGCTATGTAGGACGGTGTATACGAAAACTTTTGCTAATGCGAAACCTTTATCCTGCATTGTGATTGTAGTAAGTCACAGAAGAGGTTTTCAACAGTAACAATTATTTCTTAAATATTCAACTGGTAGCGCTGGTTTCATGAGGATCATAACTCCTTTTGCGGCAATATTTTGTTTCCAACTTTTTACACGGATTTTATTCCACTCAAAATTGCATGCGGTAGAGATCATATGAAAATGACATCTGGAAAATATAAGTACTCACAGGAGTATCCTAATGAGAGGAATTTATGGATTAGGGTAATGATACATGCAAACAATAATGTCTCGCTGCGTCGAATTTCATCATGTTCTATAATAATTTTATTATTTTCATCGACAAAAGGAGAGATATTCCATTTTGCAGTCCTTCCTTCGCGATATCCCACGTGAGCGAATGTTTACTGGGACATTCAATGCATTTCAATCAAACCAACTGGCCAGTTAGTTTGTAGCGGTAGACGCGGCATCGATATAGAAATTATCCCCCCTGAAAAGACTTAACCATGTTATTTGAGTAGAGAAAAAGTCAAGGAGAGTACTGCATGACTTTAATTTAGATGGCATCTCACTTAGGGTTCTCTCTTGCAGCAAATTCCTTCCTCATTCTTTACGAGAATATTTTAAACTTGTTGACGTTGCTTCGTATGCCTTCCTAACCACGTATTCCGGCGGCGACAGCATTTCTTCGACAGTGGCTCCGCTTCGTCTGCCCAGGAAACTTCGACGGAAAGAAAATCTATGGGTGTGTGTGAATGGGAATTGAGGCCGTCCTCGGCCAAGCATAACTATCGCCTGGTGAGGAAAGGCGCGAAGAAAGTTCCCGACAGAGAGGAAACACTACAGATGGCAGTGAGGAATTTTTTTAAATGTCTGACAGGGAGAGTTAGACAACTCTATCACTACAGTAATTCCATTTCTATTGCCATGATCGTCTCGAGAGCTTCCAAGCCCTTAGAAATATATGGCACACAAGTTCATGGCATTTCAAGCGCCCTTCTCCCAAATCATCCACCGAACTTTAGTGCCCATTTCACCAAAATGTGTGGCGTTATTCCTGCTCCACGTGCGCTGACTCGTTAAATGTTATAGGATGGTATTCCTATAGCAATGCATTGAAAATAAGTGTGAGAACAGCCTAAAATATGTGCGATAATGGAGTTAGTGGTGTGCATGCTTTGTATGGGCCATGGAACAAATGTCCCCTTCATCCTGTGACCCTCCTATGGACCAGCCTAGCCACGATTGCAGCTTAATACTACACATTACATGTGCGATGACTTTGGTTGCTCGTTTGATTGCCATCAAGAGTTGAGTCTTAATTAATTATTACCTTTGAAATAGCTACTTATTACATTGTTGAATCAATGTTATTTCCCTCAGGTATTTAGATTTCAATTTTTCAACAAACAATTTACATGAGTTCACAATCGCACTGTAATTGCGTTCGTAAAACATTCCCTCGACAACTATTTTGGATTTCACCGCTGGTGCACGTAAGAAATATATCAAAATTTATCTGCATGATAAAATCTCCATGCTTCATAATTACGGTACCCAGGAGAAATTCCATAAACTTACTTCACATATTCACGCATCAACTCAGTAATTGTTTGCAATTTAGTTTTAAGCACGTGCATAGTGAGTGATCATTCACAGACTCGCACTCAGCGCATTTGAAATATTTAATAAGCCCCAAAATGTTGCTTCATATACCGTCACGAATAGAAATTTTCGGATTCCACATAAAAAAGAGCTTTCGAAGAGCGCCTTTCGATTTTACGAGATGCGTCCGTAAGGTTCGATCTCGTCACATGGCCCTCAGACGCTCATGGGGAATGCATAATTCTTCAGCGACAAACAGGAGAGTTAATACGAACACCAAGGCTTCCGATGAAGGTAAGCTAGACTCTTAAAATGAGAATCAGGGTCAGAGAGGGAAACGCACAGTCACCGCTTGCTGTTACGTTTCACTTCGAATTGGAAAAAAGTTACAGTGGGTCAAATGATTTAAGGATATTCCTCAATTTTCCTAAAACGCTCCGACCAAAAGAAACGAAAGAGTTTGAATTCGTCTTCTTTGATCAGTCAACGGATCCATAGTTGAATGATAATATGTACCTCGTAGAAAATACTAATTTATTTCGATATTCTGATGGGAGGCTTCAGTGATTGAAGCAAAACTTCATGTGGTGAAACATGTTCACAGACATTCCACCATTTTTCTAATGGTTTCACCCAGGTATCGACTCTATACGTATACTGCGTCATTTTCAAAGGGAGTGTCATTCATCTTTAAGAACTTCATAGTACCGAAACGTGGGTCGCACCGTTTAAAAAATTGTGGTACATATAAGATGAGTGTATGTTTCCGGCAAATATGGCGATCCACCCTTCAGTTGATCATCAGTGATTTCTTATGAGCATGCATCGTCGCAACCAAAGAGATTAATGCCATCGTAAATAACTTTCTTCGTAAAAAATATTACGCGAAGTGAGTGAATGACAGCCATTGCAATTCGCGGCCGATTTCTTAAAGGCATTCGCTTCTCAAGCAACATTTGCCGTAATTGTTTACCACCAATAAGAGGTATTTCGAGAATCATCGTTCACGAGAAAAAAGAATAATTTCCATCGGTTAGCCATTGAGTCAATGGATAGTAAGAGGGGAATTAAAATTCATAAATGATTGCCGTCAGTCCTTAAAATCCGCGTGAAATTTTTTAAATTTGAGAACTAGAAAATGCTCCTTCGAGAGGAAGATGACAGTAGCGCAAAAATGTTGTTTTGAACAGAAAATTGATGCAAGAGAAACACCCGTCATGTGAGGGAACGCCAGTAGGTGGCATTGGCGAATGCTCTGGCCAGCCGCAGGCGAATACTCATTTCGAATCTAATTTATTTAAGAGCAAAGTGACCGAGGGTACCAATCACAGCTCAGCATAATCGGTCACATTCTAGAACTTATTTTATCATAAGTTTTGAGATCGAAAACCATCAATTGGCATAATAAGCTACAAGTCGATTGCCATAACATTGAGAAGTGACACAGCTAGTTTGGACACGTACTTCAAATTAAGGTATATTATGCAAGTGTTCCAAGTTCACAGGATGTGATCGACGTCACAAATTCAGCCTTTCCTCGCTCACCATTCATAACTGCAATCAAAGCACGCAAATGTGAAGGAATGCTCATAAATATCCATGCATTACGGTAGCATTCAATAATTTCGACGTCTGACCCATCCCAATACTCAATAATCACCAGACGGTCCGGGGAAGAAATGGTGACTATATCAAAAGTTAAACAAGCATTGAAAGAAAGGCCAGGTTGATATTTTAACTCAAGTGCATTAACAGAAATCTTACCTTGAAAATGAGATGAAAGTGTTGTAAAAAAAACGAGATATAATAACAACTAACAAATCGTATTACGACAAAGAAAATGTATTAGAGTAGAAGTGGAAATGTTGATGGCAAATGATGTTGATGGCAAAAGGCTAAAAGCGCAGCGAGGTGTCTGTTTACGTAGTTCATCTCGGTATCTCATCTGAATACCAGTGCGGTGCATTTGGCAATAATTTGAATTGTAATGAATTACAAATCTGACAGTGTGGTTGAGATTAAGTCCTATTACATTTTAACAAAACTTTTGCCAACAATGATTATGATTCGCTTTTGCTCCGAACAGCCGAAGTCTTCCGAGCGGCTCTCGCCCAGGAGATTGAGCTCAAGGTTAGCGGATCACCACATGGTGTGTCATTCGATGACCACTCGCCGAAGGGATGACGAAATGTTGACGATCGGAATGGGAGAAAAAAACAATGCGGACGATGCAAAAATCAGGTTCAGAAAATCAAATGTAGGTTTGGAGTTTTGAAATTTGAAGGAAAGGCGAGAACGAAGCAACTTCACGTGACTCGTTACGAAAAGGACCCGCGCTCATTCAATCGCCCTTGCACCAGTCGCGAAATCGTCTCTTGTAGGACTTGCGCTGGTTTTTTTTCAAATCAATCTTCCTTGCTACTAGGTAATTTCAGGAGAAAGGTGAATTTATCTCCATTAATGGCTTAGGCCAACATTGCTACACCAAGAGAATCATGGTGTAGGAAATGTAAAGCAAACGCAATAAATTAAATTCCGGACACTTATTCTCGAGAGGATTAATTCAATTGGGAATAAAATTTCAAATTGAAATAATCGCCATAGAGATAATCGTAGTCAGCCTGGTAATCACACCAGAGCCATGATGGCGGATATTGCCGCTTTAATCTTTTTGCATTGTCTGGAAGACAAAAATCACTCAAGGCACTTCAACCCATATAGAAACCCAAGGGAAGGCAATAGAAATTAAACGACAGTCAAACCAGTAAAGTTTCAATAGTTTCGTTCCCGGGAGCGAAATGTAAAAGCGAAACGAAATGATTTTAACCCGGGGAGCTAAACTTAGGGTCGAAACGAAATCGGAGTCAAAACTAAAGTAAAACCGTGGGACGAAATGAAACACTGATAATATTTCGCACCGTAGGGACCACGTGCTTCACCTTCGAGCGGTTTAGTTTCGACGCAGCCACCGAGTAATTGGTAAGCGTGGTTGATTGTACTAGAGGTTCGGCCCTCCGCCGTTAGATGCATGTGGCACCACTGACAGGGGAACGGTGAAAGCAAACTGGCCACTCGATTTTTAAGCTCTCTGCACGTATATCAAACGTAATGGGTCGAAACTATTCTAATTGGGATCGAAACTTAACTATGAGCAGCGGAGTTACGATTCATTTAGTTTCTTTCCCCGGAGTTAATTTTCGTCCCTGGTCGAAACTAAAATCCTTAGTGATTTTTGTTTCGTGCAGGAACGAAACTAAACCCAGGCCTTTTTCGCTTCGTTTTACTTGCCATCCCTGCTTTGACCACGCACACGCTCGATAGTGTATCAAATGCGCATTCTCTCGATTGTAAATAGTATCTCGAAAGTGTATCTTGTACGCGTCGCCTAATCTGCCTCGGAGGCCACCTTGAGCGCCCACTTCACTCGGAATTCCCCTCCGCCTCCATAGCGCCCCGATTTTCAGAAGAGGAATAAAAAAAGAAGACGCATCGCCGTCCTCAATGTGCCAAGGTGAACGGGTCGAAGAAGGCAGCGGCGGCAGCAGCGTGGGCTGGGGAAAGGAGGGAGGGGGGGAGCAGTAGAGGCGTTGACTTTGAATTCCCAATAACATTGAACTCTCGGCGCGCGCAATCCACACGCCACTTCTATTCATCACAAGATCTCCTTCTTCTTCTAAGACAGAAGTGGCGGGGTACCTTTTATCAATACATACTATGCAATCAACCGATAACCTGAGTCCTAGTGCTTCCTATCTAGCCAATGTGTACCCCAATCGTATGATGATGGCTAATAGTATTTATTTATTTCCCACTTTTCCGTAAAGAGCACATAATGGCCTTTACAACGGGGGTTCCCACATTAGCAATACACAACACAATCATCCATGCCCACGAGAGGGATCACCTACCCAGGCGGGATTCGAACCCACGACCTACAATTTGGCAGGCGAAGACTCAACCCCTGCCGCCACCGAGGCCGCCTATTATCTACCAAATACCCTGCGAGCCACCTCCAGGGTGTTTGGCAAGGGAAAAAGATAAAGCAGAGAGACATCTTCCTAAGTTGTCCACATGCTCTTCCGTGCGCATGTGTGCACCGAGGACGAATTGGAGGAATTCTTTAGGTCGCTACATCTTGTATTATGGAATGAATTACGATTCGACACATTTCAAAAGAATTGAATGACGAGCATTTTCGAGCCTGACTCGACACTGATCACTAATGATGTTTTGAAATGTAACATTGCTTCTATTTCCGTGACGCAACATTGTCTCGTTGAATTGTCATCCTACATTTACCGCGCCTTGCATGAGACTGGTCTGACTTTTTCCAAAAGGAATTACATCACCAGCTCTAAAATACTTGAGGCATACTCACGGCAGTTGTTCCTCAACGCGAATGTTAAGAAGACTTCGTCCCGCCGCTCTTCCTTCGGCTACCTTCTGAAAACTAAGCAATCACCTTCAAAATCACTCAGTGAATTGTGCACACCCACGTATATCTTTGCCTGCATCTTAAATTTGAGGACATCAACATTATGCGTTAATCTTATTTACAGAATACTACAGTTGCGTTTAATTAAAATGCTGCACAATTTATATTTTATATATACCATGAAAAATTCACGACGGAAGTGCTTGAAGAGTGCGGATTGGTGGAGGGCGGGTGACGTCTCTTCATTGGTCCCAACATGCCTCGGCCGTCTCTATGGTAACGTGCAATTAAGTTACGTACCTTGCACACAAATAGCTAAGAAAAATCAGTCGAGGGAAGTTATGGGATCCTTTATTGTTGAGTAAAGACGTTGAAAATATTTTAATATAGATGGTGTATTTCATTTAGGAAAGTGCTTTTCGTCCGTGGCTAATAGGGTAGTTTCCTTCATCAAAGAAAACGAAATGCAATGATTGCGATACCTAAACCTCCATCATTGTATTCATAATATACAAATTATTTTGTTTTAGAAATCCCATTTTAGACGAATGGCAACGGTTAATTTTAACCTCATTTGAAAAAGGTCAGATTGGCGCCCATGCGATTCCACTCCACGCGACATCACAGGGACCTAGTTTCTATACGAGTAGATAGGAGTTTTACATCGTCTGAGATTACTAATGCATGCATGAGGCACAGAGCTCAGGGAAACATCTCTTAATAATCACACATTAAAAATACCTAAGTTCGGAAAGTTTCCTTCGTTTGATAGGGGAATAATAATCCTTATTTAAGCCAAGCGCTACCAGCCAGTAGGGTACTCTGCTACCTGCTAGCAGCCTGCGTCGTATCAGCGCTCAAGCCTCGCCTCAAGGTCACCTCACAAGGCGGCAGGGGAACTATAATGACGTCACACGGACTTTTTCCCAGCATTCATACTTAGTCGTCGCGTTTTCGCGCGCTTGAAAATTTTCACTTTTCGTATAATCGCGTAAAATAGAAATCGTCATTTAAAAATCTAAAAGTGTGAAATTCGTACTCCTGGCAGAATAATCTTTCGATTTAGGCAGTAAAAAAATAATAGGAAACCACCCTATTGGTGACTCATGTGCGGGCTCACGTGCATTTAGCGAAGAGGCTGCTGGCTACTCGCAAACTCTAAAAGTGGCAGAGTTAGTTTTAAAGCAATCACGTAGGAATGACTCAATGCGATCGGTCGAGTGGAAGCATTCAGGTGTGCTCTTGCTGTGTAATTCGACGTGTTGCTGGGCAAATAGCATCCCACGAGCGGGGGTACATTTTGGGACATGATTTCATTTTCAACAATCTAACAAGATGAAAAATATCCTCCTCTTCGGCTTTAAACGTTTATTGAATCATTCGCAAAAGCATTCATTTCGTTTCGCAGTGCCTCCAACTGGCGCGATTTCTCGCTCTACATCCCAACGTGCCTTGCCATGGCGATAAACGTGAGATGTCCGCCTTGGCTCCAATTAAGCGACTAAGTGCCGTTATTTCCGTGGACGCACAGTAGGTATCGAGGCAGACTGCAAGGTCATTCATCCCATCTCTCTTTCATCCCAGGCTCCAGAGGCGGTCAACTTTCATTCAGGCAAAGGATCGAGCAAATATCAGCGTCCCCTGACGGAATGCTTAGCCTCATGAAACACAAACATTTTGCCTCCCCAAAATGCTCCACGAAATGAATCTTTCAATGAGGAAGAATAAGAGCCGATCGTCATCATCGGCACCAAACGGCATATTTGTCACTGTGATGCCGCAGTCTCCATAGCGTAACAGCCTCATCAGAGGACTTTTATGTTGTAAGTATTTGCTGTTGCGAGTTAAACGTGCCTCTAGAGTTTCATAAGGAAAACACCATCCCACTATTTCCCTCAGCGAATCAGCATTCCAATAATCTACATTAGCTGCTATTGTCGTTCCGATTTTAAATAACCTTTTCGATACTTAGAATTCAATTTCCCTGGGAGATTGAAGCAACTGCATAAGCGTAAGCTGGCTCATTTAATCGCATTCCCACACCACAGGCTCACTTTGGTTCTTTGGCGATGATCCCAAATGAAACAATAATCACACGGAAATTTGACGAAGAACATTTTTTTGTAAAGAAGAATCGACCTTGAAAAGAACACAACTGGTTCCATATAAACGATTTCATTCCAAACGGTACAACATTTATGGGAGTGAGATGGCGTGGTATTCACTCGGCTGCAGACGTCGCAATCGGCTCCTTTTAGAAATATTCCACTGTATTTTTAGATATTCTGACGTCAGGAACTACCAAACCTTGTCCATGCTGCAAAGATTTTCATTTCGGAGGAGCAACTTTCTCTATCAACATTGCGCGATGGGGTTCGGAATCTATTCGCGCATCTCTCTCAGCCTTAATTTCTATTTTTTTTAAACTCAAAAAGTTTGTATGCATTTTGATACGTATTGTTAAAAGCTGACTGGTGAATCTAAAAAATGCACTCAAACGTATAATTGCCGCTTTTCACAATTATCTTCCCTAGCCTTTGCCTGTTCAAAATATAATTTTTAGACTTTAAAGGCCCACAAAAAACTCTTAATACTTCGTAAGAGCATTTAAGAATGACAGTCATGTATTGAAGAAACCAGCCAATTATGAAGAAAACTTTCACCTAATCTCCTCTCTGACGCAAATGCAAGGGCATATTAATTATTGGATGGATCTCGTCCGCGAAGAAGCCGCCCTTGCTTCGATCCTTCAAAACAAATCTTTGTATCAGCCGTGTGCGCTATTTATGTCATCCAATTGCCAGGAAACTGGGAATTGCCGACTGGCTTGCGCTCAGCATGAAGAGTGTCAAGGATAACCTCAGTAAGCAGTCTTATTTTCCTGTTTGTGTAATTACAAACAGCGTTTACATTGAGAGAAATGTACGCTTTAAGACTGAATGGTGCTTTTTGGTTTTTCACTTGAAAAAAACACCCAGCGTCCGTTTTACGTCAAGCTTTGCGAGGGCTCACAGTGGGTATTGCATGGGGCGAGAGTTCGCACTTGACTTCTAAGGATAGGTATCCTGAGTGAAGACGTGGGATGCAATAATCACGGCCAACTTAATAAGGATTTTGGGAGCATGGCTGGGCAGAATGTCGCAGAAATAAATGTAAATAGCACTGGCATTCAAAACATGACTGGAATGCGCAATAAGAGGCGAGATCGAATCACTGTGTGTGTATCTTCATTTTGTCGCGTCCGCCTGCATTTTTCGCAGTCACACTTTCAGGTGTCGGTATCTCAGTCAGTCGTACCACACTAAGGGATGGGGTTCGACGCTAATTCTCTGCAAGCACATTTTAGAAAAAGCGTGAAAAAGCGGGGCAAACGGCTCTGGAACGAAAAAGTCAACAGCAACGGCCACGAAACGTCTTCAAACCACATTACCAACTGCTCATATCATTTTTTTGAAATGTAAATTATCTCTCATTCATTCTCGGTATATTGTTGGCGTAATTGTTCGCATCCAGTCACAAAACAAACTTTGAAAAGGAAATCAATTTCCAATTCAAGATAGCCTAGCGCAGTGGCGGTTGGTGGTAATTTATCTAGGGTGTGCATTAGAGCAGATATAGGATGATTTAATTATATTATGTTAATCCTAATCCATGAGCGTCATATTTCGTCGTAATAGAATACATAGCAAGCAAAACATATCACTGGTACACTCTACCCTTAAAATTGCATGAACAGAAATAATATTAGCATGTATGAAAATAATTTTTCTCAACACACCTTTACAAGTGACGGTAGTTGAAATTCATTCTCTTTTCCTTACACCCTATGAGGAAGTAGTGTAGAAAACGGCTATACAGATGGCTCTGTAGACGGACTAGGATCCTGGGCGCAGGTAGTGTAGGTGGCGGCTACACCACTACACTACCTGCTAGTCAGTCACCAAAAACATGCGCGTGCGCATTCGCATGGTTTTGAGTCTGCTCCCATCGCCCCTTTGAACAGCACATACCCCCCCGCTTACCTCGTCCCGCCAGAGCTCCCTCAAGCGATCGCACAGACCGAAAATGCGCCCGGCATAATGCCACGGAATCGCACACTTGTAGAGCGGTGAATTCGAAAAGGAGATAGCTGTAGCGTTCGGAGGCTCATGTTTCTTGCATATGCAGACAGTACTTTTATCCTTCGCGTTGCAAAGGAATAGTTTTCTTTTATAATTTATTCATCTTTGGGTGTGCACTTGCTAACATGCGTATACGCACGCGCCGCCACTGGCCTAGCGTCATTCTTGAGACTTTGAAGAGAATAACCGTATAGCGTAGGTTATTTATACCACATTGAATTTCCTTTTAGAAGTTTCTAGAAAAAGCTGCCTTTTCTTCATGTAACTTAATCGTTCAGCATTCGTGTCAAGCGAAGGAATTCGAATTTTGGCAGACATAAAGCCACTGGAATTCATGAAAAACGGGTAGAGCTCTTTGCTTTCGGCCCGCATGCACAACAGCAATCATTGAAATGGATGTCGCAATTTCATCCCAAATATTGGATTTTCTTGAAGAAATTAACCGCGACTGTTTGTGAAAATTTTAAATTGCTATAGCCCAAAAAACAGCGATAATGCTGTATTAATCATGCTACTATAACGTAAAAAACAACAAATGGCTTCGAGAAAATAAAATAATGAATAGTCAGCTAACAAGATAACCATGATAATTAAAATACACAGAAGATAGGATAGTCCTGAGCAGAAGCAATGACATTGTCAACAAAAATATTCTGCCAAACATGAATGAGAAACTACGAATGACAGATCCAAGTCAAGGTTATGCTGCACCCACCCCACTCTCTAACTCAAGTGATACCACTTCGAGTACACTGGTACAAATTCTTCAAAGCCTCGTTCTAAGCTTCACTGGGTTATTTTCCATACATTTGCAATCACATAACTATCGCATTGCCACGAAATTAATTGATTAACATTAGCACGAGCCGAATTCAACATTACTCCTCGTCCTACCTTTCTTCTGCCAACGATAAGTCTCTCCGAGGCAATGACATAAAATGAGCCATAAATACTTAGTTCCTCATTTTGCCTCTTTTGATCGCTTTTCCGCGCTCACTTTTTTCCTCGACCTACAGACACAGAGAAAGACAGGGGAAGGTGCACCACGCGCAAACACTAGTCGCCCGTGACACTTCTTGCACGGAGGTCCTTTTTTTCTTCCTCGTCCTTGCTGGCCCGCCAACGCACGGCCTGACGGGAGTGGGAGGGATGCAGGGTGTATGTATGTATGTATGTAGTGGATCGCCTCCCCACTTGGAATTCGGATTGGAAGCTGCAAATGGCGAAGAGAAGAGACAGAGGGAGGAGTCGGATTTGACTCCTGCGAGCAGTAACTCCGCACTCGAGCGTTTGTTTGTTCCATTGTTGGGTGCGGCATCGGAGGCCGATTGCTCACTCACACTCAACCCGAAGGTTGGTTTGGTTAGCGTCGAGTTCACCCCGGGATAGGCCACTGGCATGTGAACATTGAGGGTAGAGGCAGGATGCTTGATTCGGAGTGTCCGTGATTAGATCGCGAGACCCCTCTGTCGGTAGCCGTGAGCAACAGCCACTGAGTTCCTCGCTACCACGCATAGAATTAAAAGAGAAACACGCCCTTCGGAATTTCCACGGTGGTAGATTGAACTAAAGTTTCATCGTCGTTGAAGTTCGAGTTTGACTTTTTTCGAGACAAATTTATTGTTTAAGTCTTACGTTTTTACTTGAAATTATCTGGGAATATTGAATGAGTGATGAACTTATTAATGCTTGCTGGTATATCAAGAATGTAAATTTCATATCTGAGAAAACTGTGAGTAGAACTTTTAAAATTTTAGATACAGGCAAATGTTAACTCGAATGTTTTAAGATCATTGCTCAATGTTGAAGCAATTAATGCGACAGGAGAAAAGACTGATCGAGCGGTACGACATGATTCATAAATGAAGACAGGTATTTTGCCTTAGGGATTGGTATTGGAATTCATTTCTTCCCCGAACAGTAAAGGACGATAATAAGTGCTTGGCGGGACGCGATGAATTTCCAATTCATTTGTCAGCGGCTGTAGTGCCAACACTAAACGTCCATTGAAGGCATATTCAGAAGAGTGATGCGCCATCTTCATGTCCGCTCCCTCGCGACTGAAATTCTTCATCAAACATGACGCCGCGAACAACCGCGGTTCTTCAAACATTGGGATTTGTTTATTTAATTATTCAAAAACTGCCGATTTGCCCTTCATATAGAGGATATAACTTATAATCTGCATTTTTAACAAATATAAAGGGTAAAAAGAATATAAAGAACTAAGATTCAGGAGAAGGCCCGTCGAATGTTCGAGAGGGCGTTGAGAGATGTGGGGGCGAAGAGATCCCACACAAGGCTGATTGGCACTTACGCCGCATTTTAATCTGTTTTCAAAAATGTCCACGGCGCTGTGAATACCATCCACTTTTTTCCTATATTTTGCAGTATAATGTTTCTCATTGCGAGGAATAGCATTGAAAAGTATTGAATTTGATACATCACACCTTCATGTCTATAAATTTCGATTAATCCCTCATCCCTATGCCTCATTTCTCCGTGAAACTCGGATCGATTTGTCCGTCAGCGACGCGAGTGGCGACTTTTGTAAACCCATTGAAATGCGGGGTGGGCGACAGCATAATAAGTGAGGCCGACTGATCCCCTTTTGTAATATTCGTGGCGAGAACTTACCATTTAAGGCAGTGAAACTGGAATAAAAATGAGAAAAGTTCTTAATTTAGATCAGGGGTCTCCAATTTACAAGGCCCCGAGGGCCACATTCCAAGTTCCGAATCGCCCCGCGGGCCGGATAGCAAATTTGCAATGCTCCTAGCGGCGCACAGTGGGCTAAAATCGAAAAAAAACTGGTCAAAAGTCGCTAGTCTAAAGTATTAGTAAATTAACGAAACTTTTTACAAATTGTGTATTGTAAAGATGCAATTGAACTTACTTAGGATTTTGGAGGCCACAACAGCGTTTAGATGGGCGATAAAAATTAAAATAGACGAATGTGATGCGGGAAGCAAACTCTAAAGGGGCATGTCTACCTTCTGCTATGAAATATCAAGGGAAAAATTGAATTTTTTTCATTGTTATCAACGTTAAAGCTATCAAATAGTTGTGCATAAGGTAAATTTTGAATCCAAAAACATATTCTGGTATGTTTTTCCCGATATGTTCTAATTTTCTAATTTCCTTGTGCCGGACTTCCTATGCCTCTTCGGAAAGCTCTCCAATAGGAAGAATTTCATGTTTCACAATTTCCGCTCCATGAATTAAAACTTTTTGAATAATCCCCTCTCTATTTGCCAAGACCACACTAGAAAAGGGCTAGGGGAGCGCGCGAACTATTAGGTTTATTACCGTCCGCACGCGGCCTCCGCGCGAAGACCCTAGGGTAAAACCGTCAAAAAAGGGTACATACCATAAAGGCACCGCAAATAATAAGTAGTTAAGTGCAATGCAACATAAACGTAAACCAGTGGCATAGACCATGATAATTTACAATTTTAATATTGAAGAAATACTAGCTAATAATTTCACTGTCAAAAACTGGAATCAATATTTTAAATCAATTAATGCATCAGATAAAAGTGTTCACTCATCCTCTGATGACTCGTCATCACTCTCATCTTCACATTTATCATTCCCGTAGTCCATCAGTTTTTTCACTTCTGGATCTAAATCTTCCGTCAATTTACTATTATGAAATGGAAACGAATATATCAAGCGATCAAAGGTGAGCAGCAACCTCCGAAATAAATATCAGGTAATCAATTTCATCGACAGGCGAACTGCCATCATTTTTGCATAGGAAGCAAAAGACAAATTGCGGACTCAAACTAGGAATCCATTTAAAAATTAAAATTTTGCTTACCATTAGCACGTCAAACTGCTTCTCGCCACAATGGAAAGTAAAATCTTTATGATGGATGCGGAGTCTTATGATGTGATGGACTTAATGAAGTCACAACGAAACGGAGGTGGGTGCAAGGAGGCTTTGGTTCCCAGGACAAGTAGGTAATTATATCCTCATTTGAAGCTCTTCTAACGTTGAACAGATCAATCTAGTGTTATTACATATCACAGTCACTTACAATGGATGTTCACTCGACACTCTCTCTAGGACAACTGATGCATGTGGTACGAAAAAATCACCGGAAAACCCCTAGGCATACTAACTAAGAATATCATTTGTCGGAACAAGTGGCGGTAAGGGTCGGCAAAAAGAGACAAAAAAGTGTAAAAACCATAAATTGGGATAGCTACCGATGAATTAGGGGAAGTAGAAAAGAGTCATTACTAGTAAGGCTGTAAAACCAGCATTGTCGGGCCAGTAAGTACGGAGGGTCGCAAATCCTCAACCAGCCGGCGCGGGCGCCTGCCGCTGCACGTGCATGACCTTCCCTAAACCCCTCGACCACAGCCTGCCCATGATGCTTGAGGGAAATCCGCAATTCTGGGAAAATCCTTTCAAAGATATTTTTGCGCATAACTCTGCTGAGAAACCTGCCAATTACCTCTTAATCATAGAATTGTCAGTCACCAATATAGCCGGAAATTGTTATTTGCGACAAGATGTACGTTGATTTATCCATTTATAGTATAGTGTGCAAAAATCAAGATGAAATTTATTCATAAAATATGTATTCAAGTGACAAATGTCATTGAACAGGCATTCCGTCGTCTTTATGCACTGATATCATACCCTTTCTTCGCTTAGTCCCGCCGCGGCGGGATTCCGCCGAGTCTGAGTGGCCGGGGTGGATTTACATAAATATGGTTGTTAAAATTAGAATCGCAAGTTATCGCAAAAACTGCATTCTGAACATTGTTCTATATGTTTTTGTCTATCTTACAGTGCAAATAACTCCGTGTAGCCAGATGTAGATATAAACGATAATTACCGTTAAACATAAAATTCAATGAATAATCAACACAGTTTTTGGAAAATTATAAAAGTATTAATTAACAAGTAAAATGAAACACACACTGTCTCTATTCATTTCATGAAGATCAATTTTACGGATAAAAATACTTTGAAACCAATATTTTTAACAACGACGCTGTAATGAAGCCACAAATTTAGCTTTTTTCAACGGAAAAAATTTGGTCGCTAAAATCACTGTGACATGATCTACTTTGACCAGCTGTAAAAATTACATTAACGTATTCCATGATATGTATGGTACCCTATCTTAAAGAGAAGATTCTTAATAATGAATAGCAACTGTTTTTGGTAGATTTGCGATAACTTCATTTTTCGACTTCGGGCTAGCTTTTTTGGATTTTGGCCCACTGTGCGGGCGGCGTCTCACAGAGTTAAACGGGCGAGAATCGCGCGCTACTTGAAACGAGTGCGCGGGCCGTGTTTTGGATATTTAGATCATAATTTCATTATATGATAATATAGAGACCGATTATGGTGTTCTTCTCGGAATATATAGAGGAAAAAATAAAGAGGCATTGGTAGCGAGCTACAAGGAGTGCGATTCGCAGAATGACAGGATTGAGTCACTCAAGTGAACGGTGATCGAAGGATCACGTTGACCACTGCGACGTGGCTGGCTCTCGGATCTCAGACGGAAAGCAGTGCAAAGTGTTTTATTGGATACCTATGATAATTGAATAAGGCTCAATTCAAAATGAATGAATGACTCTAGAATCGAAGGAAGGCGGTATTTCTACAACGCCCGTGTTGGTGGGAAAGTGAGTGAAAGAGGAAATGGACATCCTACGCGAGCAAGTGTCGACGTGTTTCCGGCGATCCATGGGCACTTGGCCGGGGGAGAGGAGTGCAGAGGTCAGCTTGGAGGGGGCGGGGGTCAGAAAACGCCTAGAAATGTGATCGGATGGCGGGAACACAAGAAAGGGAACGAGCGTGCTGAAAAAATAAATGGAGGCCCGTAATGGAGCGGAGAGGTAAGATTCCCCCTCAAACTCAAAGCAACCTCCCAGCCAACTCCGTTTTATTAACAAGAAGCGGAGAGGGATGAAATCAATTTCAACTGAGCGATTAGCCATTTACCTGATCGCATTCTGCCTCTATTCACAACTATTAGGAATGAATATCCAGAAATGAAGAGTGGAGGTTAAGAAGAAGTCAAAGTTATAAACTTTGTGTAGCGGTGCAGTGCTTTTCTGGTTAGCACATCAGCCCTACCGCTATAATTAGATTTGCATAGTAATTTATCACAGAGTAAAAAATGCGCCGACCCCTTCATAACTGCATTTGATGAAATTATATATTTCCCAAGGCTCTAAAAAGTTGTGAAGAAATTAATACTTAGTTTTTATCATCGACAAAGATCGTACGGTTTAAGATATCGTAATAGTATCTTCTCAATTTTATAAAAGTGAGGCCAAGTAAGCTATCGAAAACTTCTGCATAAAAAAGTGCGAAATAGCAATGCTTAAAACGATGGAAAATGCAATAGCCGGTAAAAAAAATCATTTTAAAAAACAAGGTAAGAGTGACGACCTTGCCAGTATTCTAACCTAAAATATTCCGTTGGTATTGGGAGGCTTTATCAGTGGCGCCGAAGGGCATCTTGCGTAGAATTAAAATTGGCGCTCGCTGCGATCAGTGCAAATGCTGATTATAATTGTGGCTCGTAACCGCCTCCTAGCCCACGAGTTTCAGAGTGCTGCAGTGTTATCATCTGTCGATAGCTAATGGGGAACGAACAGCGGAGGGAGTGACTTCATAAAAAAAAAGAACTTGCTAAAAATAATGCGGATGATTGGAGCGATGATAATGAGCAAGGAGTGAGTGCTCTTACGGTGAGTGAGCAGTGGTGCCCTCGACGACGAGTCGTTCGTCGAAAATACACTTTCTCTTGTTTTGTGCTCTTTGTTCAAACCGAAGCAGCACAGTTTTCACTGAGGCTCTGGTTATCTTGTCTACGCCTACCGAACTTAAAAAGAATTCATCACAATCCCATTCGATTGAGACGCTTTAGAGTGAAATTTGCTTTGAAGCATGCATTTACTTAAGCAAAAATTTCTCTAAAAGAGATTTTTTCGCATTATGATGTGGGAAAAAATACCATAAAAATCAACTTTAACAGCGCGGCAGTATGTAAACATTGTTTGTTTTAGCGTAATTAACGGTTTGCATTTGATACCACTGTTATGGATGAAGATGATAATTTACAGAATATGACCAAAACAAGGCACTTTCCGAGAATGGGTGCATAAGTTGGAGGTACATCACTTCCATAAGCTTTAGGACAAAGTTTGTTTGCGCCACTTCTGATTCTCGAATAATTTTAGTTTCCCTTACTCTTTTTGTTCTTCTTAGTTACTCACTGAAAGCATTTCGTTTGCGGGTTCAAAAAGGGAGACTTGACTAACCGATCATCCCGTTTCAATTTCTGTTGGATTTAATAATTATTTCATGTGCATTTACTGCATACTTGCACCGGTTCTCACTGTTGTTTTATGTTTTACGTACTATAAAACTCGATCTGAACACAGTTACGGCGGCCTAGTGGAGCACATTTGCGACTTGGATGGTGATTGCTACAAGTTCAAGTCGTCCTCCACCGCGGAAATTTATTTTAAATTTTTTCTCTCGTTCACTTGCTTTGCATTTATTTGTTGGTTCAAATCATTTTAAATTCGCTCATAAACAGCATCATATAATATTTTTTTAATTGTAATTAGCCACATAAAAGTTAAGAATAGGTCCAGAGTGGTCTTATCCTTTTTAAGAATGGCTACATTTAAAAGGCAAGGGATTCGGAAAAGAGGGTCAGCCGGATGTTGTAATGGGCGGATGAAAACCCGGCGTGCCCCCGAGCGTTTGCGTTAGGTACCTATTGAATAGTAGATCAAAGGCTTATGGTAGGAGTCACACATTAATTATTTGCTGGAATTCATTGCCTTCGCACACTCCACGGCTTTCTCGTTTGTGCTATCAGTTTTGAAAACTTAGTTGCACCTTTAAGGAATGTGAGCACTTTTTGACCATTGATTATTGGATAATTTACCATTTTTTGTGCGCTTTTATATGATTTCTTAGTTATGGCGTAAGTAGCCTTCATAATCATCACTTACTACTCCACTAGGGTTTCGCGTTGAATGTGTTCTCTGATTCTAGATGCAACGATGTCTCTGAACGGATTAATCCAATCTATCGGTGGGCTGAAAAGAGAACCCTATTGTGAATGCAAAACCTAGAAGACCTAAAGATCTCACCACTTATTGCAGTGACACACCTTTATATCGTCATTGCGATAGGTCGAGAGCATTTTAAGTATTTCAATCCTACAGGAGTCCTATATTTCTTTTAATCATCGTTGCTAACATAAATGTTGTACAAAAATCTTAATTCTTCTTTACAATAAGCAAATTAATTAGCACAATACTTATTGTTCACTTTATTAATTTAAATTTTCCTCGCTTGAGGGAATGTTTCTCGAAAAGAGCTGTTCACCCTGGGATTAGAGCGCGTGCCATGTCACCACGTTAATTGAATTGTGCGCTAACATATGATTGGACAAAATTTTCAACCTTGAAGACGTGAATCGTGGAAGTATAAACCATGGCAAAGCGGGCAAAAGAAAAGCCTAAGAAAAGGCATATTAAAATATTCATTTTCATCGGTCTTCCTTTAACTTGTATTCATACGTTGGTATAAAAAGATAATAAATATATAAATAAAAATATATAAAAAGATATATAATTAACACTCTTTATAAATTATGCGTCAGTACTGAATAATAATGATGGCAATCAATACAAAGAAGTCATAGATATTCATGAGTAAAAAATCTAGCAAAAACACCTGAGACTGCATCGCAGCAATCCAATGCTCTTACCACTTCTCTATGTCACGAGTTTCCAGTATGTGAAAATAGAATATTGCCATAGTTTTGAAGTTTATTACTGTTTAATGCAGAGTAAGGCGTTTCAAGGAAGACGACCAGTCATTGATAGACAAGCGAAGGAGCGGCAGACATCAAGCCACCCACGCTTTCGAGGACATCAGGCCATTCGCCATTTGATCGAGGATAATCCTCTGTGTCGATAGAGTAGTAGCCATATCCAGGGAGAGACGATTTGGGTGCAGCTTCGCAACAGTTAGAAGGCGGGCGATGGAACATATGCTTTAACTCCACAAACCCACTCTCATGCCATTTTTAACTGACCGACAAAACTATTCGAGGCTGTTATTCAGCGGGAACAATTTACTTTGCGAATAGGCTTTTTGGGACTTCATCATTTTCGCTGACGAGAAGAAATTTCGCAGCAGATAACATGGAAAAATGGAATCGTAGAGGACGAGGAAAACACGGTATGAAACAATATTTTTCAAGTCGTAAATGGCAAAGAATCTTGTCCATTGTTTAGTCAATTATGATATAAGGTGATTCATTAGTGTATTAGAGCGCATTGGATATATCTGTGAATGAGAACCGCGGAACGAATGCATTCGGAGTTTAAATAATATTTTATGTTTTAGATAATCTACTTAGGTTAGTATAGTTTCTGTTAAATTACTACTCGTTGAACTTCATTTACAAGGCACAGTGATATTTAAAAAATAGTGTTAGGTTTATTTTTAAGTCACCCAGAACATAGTGTGTTTAATAATGAAAGGAAAATAATTTCTCTTTCCCGCCGGTCTTTCGTGAGTACATTAACGCCGAAGCCAGGCTGTTATCCAAACTTTACCACCGGCTAGCCCTCTGTGATCACCATTGTGTTATTACAGAAAATCTTTAAAACCAATAGAAATTGATAAACTTGCAACAATGAAGTGATATGAATGACCCTTTGTCGCCAATCTTAAACAATTATGTTAACACCAAATGCTGAATTTTTAAGCACCCTTCGCCGCCGCCACGGTTACAGTTACCCTCTTTTGCAAATCCCTAATCTCCAAAATGTACTTGTCATTCATAGAAATTATGCGTCTAATCCTACCCAATTCCTAACTTTTATATGACTTCTTAATGTCAAAATAAGTTTATAAAGTTGTTGCAGCGAATTTGGAATATATAAAGAAATGCAAAACAAGTGAATTACTTGAAAAAAAATATGAACAATTTTTTCCCCGTCGGGGACTCGATCTCACAATCACCATCATCTCAGGCGCCCATTTACTTCACTGGTCCAAACGACCGCTGGTGTAAGTATTATAATACGCACAGTAGAAACCAATAGTTAAAACCGGGAAATGTACGCAGTAAATGCACATAAAATAATTATTAAAGCCGGCACAAATCGAAACAGAATGATCGATTCGCAAGTAATATCTCCTTCTGAGTGATTCATAGGCAAACGAAATATTTTCGCTGAGTGACCAAGGAAAACGAAAAGAGTAAGGGAAACTAAAATTTCTCGAGAAGCAGAAGTGGCGCCACAAACTTAGTCCTAAAACTTCTGAAAGTGAATGTACATCCGCCAGAAATACGTTGGCTGCTTGGAATCCGTTTCGCTTCTCACGACGGAATCGATTGCCGCATTCCAAAGTGAACCGCAATCGATAGATATCGAAGGCGAGGAGACAAACACTCGAGGTGAAAAATAAGAAGTACGCAGAGTCGGTGAGCTCGCGTGCAAGCGGCGTCGTCGTTGGGAACGAGGGCGCGCACCCTGCTCATGTCAAATGCTCATTTAAAGACGACCAACTTCCCCCCGACACGAAGCTCTTCGAAAACTCTCCAACGCGGATGACGAAGAAATCCCCCCCTCAATCCCTTGTGACCTTATTTTTCGGATTTTGATTTTTTCGAATGTCGACAGATGTGCAATTTAATTCGAATATTCCTCTGCAATACTCCACAATCCACATTAAATCCACACGGTTCCTGTTTTCCACTCAAAACTATTTTTCAATTATTTTTCTGACGACTGAGGTATGGAAAGGATTCTGGGATTTTTGAGGCCATAAAAATACCATGGTTTGCCAATCAATGTACCCGCACTTCAATGAATCCTTATTTATTTGATTCAGTCCAGAAGCAGCACCAGGCCAAATATTCAACAGTATCATCAACAAAAAAAGAACAAAGAATGGTATTATTCATAGGGTGGCGCGATGATTAGAGGGAAAATTACGATGGAAATGGTGCGGGATAAAGATGAGTAATGGATGAAGAAAAGATCAAAACTTGGAATTCAATTTCAAAAGCAGTTAATGGAAGAAGGGTGTCTGAAGAGAAAAGAGCGTTCAGAGAGAGAGAGAGGCGGGCGGGGGTTGAGGCAATGAATTGGATGCAGAAAACCCGAGAAACTTTTCTGCACCTGATGCGCCAGGAAATCCTAAGATCTATGAAATTGATCTCTCGACCCCGTCAAAGGAACACGAAGCGGAGAAGGCACAGAAGGTCAGATGATCTGTATTAATAATATATAAGGAGAGTCTCCTGTTAATGACGACTCGGCGATCGGCGAGAGTTGCATTATCAAGAGATGATCGAATTACATTGAGGGAAATTTATGGAGAGGCTTGTGGCGGTAGCGGACAACAGAGGGGAAAAAATCAACGGGCGGTCCATGAGCTTTGATAATGAAAGCGGGGCCCTCGCCTAGATTTGGCGGCAGTATTCCAGGGCCGGAGAGAAAGAGAAGAAGAAGGTGCGTAGAGCAATTGAATCGGAAGCCTCGCTGTAGAGGTACGTCATGACCACCAACGACATAGCGCGCTCGGAAGCTTTATGAGTTCACGGAAGAGCAGCAGAGGAGTCAAAAATAACCCCTAAATCCTTCTGTGGGGAGACTGAAGGAATGTTATGACCTAATAGTCGGTATTTATTTCTCTGGATACATTTACGTAACATGAAAGGTAGGGTTGTAGACTTAGCTGGATTAATTTTGATACACCAAATCTTAGACCATTGGTCTATTTTATCAAGAGACTTCTGAAGAACAAGGTAGTCTCTTTGGGAATCAAAATGTTTAAAAAAATTACAGTCATCTGCGTATGACAAGATTTTACAAGCAGTGGAGGAGATAATTTATATCAACTAGGCCATCAATGTGTAATGCAAAGAGTGAATGCCCTAGGACACTCCTTTGCAGATCTTAACAAAATTCTTGATGATTAATTGCAATCATTTATCAAAAAATTCCGTTTCTCGCTTAGAAATATAATAATTGCATTGTGGAACCGATCGGGTGAGGGGGTACTGCTTGCTCATGAATAGATGATGATTAGTAATAATTATGAGGAGTAATAATTGATTGCAAAGGATTATCCAACGCGCTGCTTCAAAGCTCAGTTCCTGAATTTGAATTAAATTAGCGTTCAAACAGCCGTGTTCATCAATCCGAAGCGAATTTTAACGCAGTTTTCACCACAGACATAACTCCGCGTTTAAAAACAGTAGCCCCTATACAATGCATCTGGAGACAAGGTTTTATTGTGCGTTTATCTATGGGCATTGAATGTACCGTTGCGAACTGTTTCTGCTACACGCATTGAGTTGCGTCCCATAGGAAAAAACAATCGCTCACTGACAATTAAGTTCCTCCTGTGGCATGCTTTGCAGAATGCTAACCCAATTTAAATACAAAATTAAGCAAGTTTGGCAGAAATGTCACTTTAATTTTGCATCAACACTATCCATGCTCATTAGAAATGAATGAAAAATACGACTTTTTAAATTAATGATGATGTACTGTATTTAAATAGTGACCCCTGCCAATTCATTTCAGAGACACTGCCGTCACCGAATATGAAAAGAGAGAAAATCAGTTGAGGATCGGAAAGAGAAAGAAATAATAACCTCTGCTATTTAAAATTTTTCTGTGAAATCTCTTCCGAATGCAATTGAAAGGACATTAAGATTTGAGAGACTTGAGATGTTCCTTAAACTATGCAGTGTTATGATGTGGTCTTTGATCTTTAATATTAATCAAGAATCGATTAAGATTGAAACGCCAAATGGTTTAAGATTACAATTAAGATGTTATAATAATGACAATGACAATAATATGCTTTATCTACCAGTTGAATTGACACCCTCAGCAGGAGCAAAATGAAGCTGGCTAGCGCGATTCACCAAAGCGCGGCCAATGAAATATTCGAGGAAGTTCGGTCTCTCTGTTCCTACGGCACAGCAATTATTAAGTGACACAGTGTCGGGAATCCGAGGGATATTACCGAGTTTAATAACAAAGGTCCAGATTTTTTGGTCTGAAATAATGGAGGAAGACAGTTCTCTCTTTATAGTCCCGGCGTATGAGGGATTTCGACATTCGAGAATACTCGGCAGGTGTTTTCACTGAGGTAGTCTTTACATAGGTACCAAGTTCGATGATTGAACTACCTAGGGTATGAATTGCGTCGGAGCAAGAAGGGATTCTCCTTGGTCTTTTGGTCTTGGACTGTCGATGAAGTCCGCTGCTTCATCCGGAGGCAATGAGCTGAGGATATTCCAAGGGATTGACTGTGCATAGTGAGCGGTTAAAGTTGCTTCGAGGAAAGGGTTTGTGGGCTGAAGCATTGCCAAGACGAGAGCGTCGCAATTAAAGCGAGAGAAGGGGTGCTCAGAGCGGGAAATATTTCGCCCAGAGGTGAGGAAATCTAGAAAGTAGATTAAAGCATTGCCTTTGAATGAAGATCCTGGATGAAAGATACTTCATTGCTGGTTTATTTTCCTATTACGCGCAATCCCTGAACAATCTGTAACGATCTAACTGTGCTTGCAAATATCTTTCCAGTTGAAGGATAAGTGATTGCATGTAAATTGCTCACAAAAAGATATCCTAAGCGAGTTCTGCAATTCATCATAATTGAGGGAATTGGCAATTTCCTCTACCTTATTAGGCGTGGTAAGGAGGAATGTACCAATGAATGAGCTATTTTTATTTATATTTAAAAATAACGCTGAACCTCGAGAGTCCTTGTAAACTCTCGTAAAAGCATTTATTCCCATTGAGAACGTCCATTGAACAAGCTTAGACGAATTATTTTAAATTAATATCAATATATCAAAGTATTATCAATGCATGCAAAATGACGCGTCAGTCGCCAAACTAATGCTTTATATTTTATCACATCAGGAGAAAACATGCAGAAAAGAACGCATTGAGATAATTTTTTTAAATTTAAATAGTTTTAGTTAGTTCGGGCATATTTTTTCCGACGATGAATGTGTCAAACTAATTCGGTGTGCTGGCGGTTGGAAAAGCATCAACGCAAGTGAGTCGCGAATATAGGGACAATCGCGTCGCCCCCGAGACAGAAAGCGGAGGGCGCAGCGGAGAGCGACAGGCGAGCGGCGGCGGGCGTGCGTTCCTCCACTCAAGTGCTACTCACGGGTCGATCATTTGAGGCGTTCAGCCTTTCTTCACCTTGAGAGGGCGATCGATGGATTTTAAAGGGCATTCCATTCCCATACAGCAGGTACCATTCCTTGCTTCTTCTCAAGCGATGCCCGCTGCTCATCTGCCAGTGCATCCCGTCCCCTCCTCCACCGCAAGCACCCAAAGAAAGCTCAAATCCAAACGACGCGATGCCACCCGCTCCGCTCCCATCTCCTCATTCAGGCGGACACAAAAAGAGAAAAATGCATTCCCGCAGACCATGTGCTCACTTCCTCATTCTCAAAATTCTAAGCAATTAAGGTTATAAATATGTAATGATGGCATGAAAAACATTTCCTCCCTCTCCCGACGGCAACGGTTGTTGGCAAGTGGAGATCGTAGGAAAGAAAGCATGCTGTTGTTGATGGCATCGATCGACACAGGAGCAGGAGCAGATGTGGTGATGACGGTGGGGCCAAATGCAGTTTAGTTGGCCGGTGAGTGACGCTGCTTGATCGCAATCGAGTGAGCATTGGCGAGAGCAATTTTTAATCCTGCTGGGCGCATGCGCAGATCTTCTCACGTCCAGGAGCACCCACGCAAGTACCCGCGTGGTGACAGATATACGAGGCACTCAAAAAAATTTCACAACTTTGTTATTTTAACTTTGCAATAGAAACTTTAATGTGCGTATATGTGGATGCTCAATCCAAACCGAGAAAATTGGGACGACGAATAATTAGTTAAAGAATTTGTTACTGGCAATTTATAAATGTTCATCATTTTTCGGTATAAATCATTACTTACGACTATTGCATTCAAAAAAACGGAGATTTGAAGTTAAGTGGGCTCCAGGCTGTAGTGGGGAAGCTCTCTTTTCAAAACTGCTCTAATGATTATTTTTCGCGTTCACTAATATCTTGAAGTGTTTTACATCTGCAGTTGAAATGCTAATAATAATGAAATATTTTTAAAGGCACCAAAAAGGAATTTAAACCATTTGAAACTCTTGCGACCATCGGTCAACGAAAACGAGAGTGTGTGACGTGATCACAAGGGAACGATGGTGGTGGCACCTGTTGGCAACACCTCCAATGAATTGAATGCCACTCACGTGGACGAAGCTCGGAGTCGAAGTGCAAGCGACCCCAACGATTTAATTCTACTACAGACTTTTTAAAATGTATGTTTAACGGTCATGCAATGCCATATTATTATGGTTTTACCCTAATTGTTTCTTATCAGAAATAATCTATACGTTTTAGTACCATTACGAATAATTTAAATTCGCATCAGCGCCGAAAGCATTTTGACGACTAGACTACCCTTACATTATATCGCTTCACCGCTTTACGGTGCGGAAACTTGGACGACGACGACGAAAGGGGGCCAAGAAAAGGAACGAAGGCATCGAGATGTGAGTATAAAAAAAACGGAAAATGTGAGATGGACGGAAATGAAGAGAAATGAGCAAGTGCTGTCCATAGAGGAGAGATCTGAGGCAAGAGGAAGGATGAAAGTAAGGATATATGTATGTAGATAGAACGAAAGGGCCTAATCTGAATGGCGTTACTGTTAATTAAAGCGTTGAGTTCAAGTTGGGAGGGGCACAGGCGGGGTGATTCGTTAAATCTTCCATATAATCCAACACTATCAGGACCCCTTTAATAATAATCAAATATACTCCCTATATGATTTCAAACTTCCCCTTACCGACATAGAAAAACAAAAGAAGTAACACAGGGACCACCGGTGGAACCTTTAAGATGTTAGGATTAATTATGTATTGGAATTTTCCCTTCTAATTTTACGTGAGTAACGACAAGGACTTGGAGCGCACCATTCGACTATCCAAATATTTCTCGTCGGAAAAAAATGCAAGCTGGTGAACAAAAGTCGGATGGAAAAAATTGCGTCCAGATCTTGTACTAGAGCACAGGTTTCTCTTTCGCAGTCGCGTGCTTTCCACTCCAAATGGTACTGTTGCAGAATGGCGAGGAACGTCCTTGACGTGTCACCGAGGGAAATGCTTGTTTTATGGCGCGAGACGTTGCGAAGCCATTCGTGGCGCTCAAGTCTTATGTTAGACGGATAGAGAGTGAAAGTAGTTGAATGGAGTTAGTCAATCGAAGAGCCGTATTCGACAACTCATTTAGACGTAACTGCGACAATAGTGGAGACGCGAAACGAACTTTCCTCATTTCAAGTAAAATAAAATGAAATTACATCTACCACAAAAATCAGAAGATATTTGCTGGATAGTATTGAGTTGCCTCACTTTTCGCGAACCTTTTATTAATTTTATTTGCGAAAACCATCATCATCTGCACCTTCTATATGTTATCTATCAACGTGATTACAAATGGCCGAACATTTATCTTAGATATGAGAAATCATGCAAAGGCAATTCCGAAACATAATGTCGGAATTCATTCTCGATCACATTTTTCTGAGAGTTACACTGATCGAGTCACCTCAACTCAAGCTCGCCAAATTATCATATTACTGGAAAAATGAAAAATAATTTTCCTGTTTAATGTCACCAATTTTCAATTTGACCAGCATGTACGTGAACAATGGGCCATTTCCCTACTTTATACTTTGTAAAATAACCATCGTGTCACATAAATTTTATTATTTTAAATGGAAATAGGATCTTTATACTAAAATTTAAAAGGTCACGTTCCCAACTTAAGCAAAATGAAAATGTCACAGAAGGTTGCGCAGCCATTTGTCTTAGTTATGTTGGAAGGCCTGCATTCGGTTGACCGATTCCGATGCTCGAGTGAGCAAGTACTACTCTCGCATTGTCCTCACTCGTCCCATGGCAAGCCGCTAGAGGAGGAGCAGCCCCCGCCCCCCCTCCCCTCCTCTCGCGGGAGACACTTTGGGAAGGCCTGCGAATGATTGTAATGCCCGCATTAGGTGCAGACGACGACGATTAGAGTCCAACATCAATCAATCAATCCCATCGCTCGGCTTTGAAAGAGACCGCGCATCACTTTAATTATTGATTTCAAACCTTCCCCACACAAAAAGATGTCTTAGAGCGCAGGTTAGCACTGACAACATTTTGATACTGCGAGATTGCGATCTCGGAATTTTGACATCCATGCGTTCTCGCATGAGTTCCAGCTATTCGTCGCTTTACACGACTGCGCCTTCATTCCTGTGTCAGATTGCGCAATCACATGCCCCGTGTGAAACCGCTTCTAAAACGGCCTTTAGAGGCGTAGATGGTTGAATGAGAGAGACAGCAAGAGTCTGCTAAAGGTTGCTCTTACCGTGCAAGCACATGGAATGCAGCTTCGGCTCTCATCTGTTGGAAGGAGCATGATGACCGTTGAGCTCCGAAGACCGCTTGGCTGGAAAAAAGAAAATAAAGTTTTCTATAGTAAACCAAGGGTTTCAATGTCATGCACTGCTTTGGAAATCTCACGATAGCAATTTCTATTTCAAGAGACGTCATTTATTGGGTGGCCGGAATTTGAAGTTGAAAGCAATGGTTAAGTGAGCAGACATTTGGCCACTCCACGAGTCACTTGGCATTTTTCGTTGTTGTTGAGAAAACGCCGAATGGAAGAGGGCGCAATTCCGAGTCATCACACGCACTCACGTTCGTTGCAACAGTTTTAGACTTGAAGCTGTCGTCATAATTGATTAAATATTACATCTTGCAAAGAAAAATACTTCTAATCAAGTTGAGATTTAATAAATTGGAATTAGCTTAGTTAACATTTAGAATACCTAGTAAATAATAGTTACAGGACAACGAAATACTCTCATGCATCTCAGGTATCATACTTGTTGGTTTTGCAATCCAAAATAGTTTTCTTTAAAGAACAATAAAGTGTGATACTCTATCCTGATAAATTGAAAATGATTTGCACATTAGTGTCTCTATCAGAGGACACATTGATTACAGACGATTTAGACATTTGCCGATAGTCACAATTGATAAAATGTTACATCTTGCAGAGACAAAAATTATATTAAAGGTGAGATTTCATTAATTGGATTTAGTTTTGGGCAGAGGGGAATATAAATTTAATATTCCATGGAAAACAATGACTCATCTGAGAATTAATATGAATTACGAACTGAAACACTACCCAACCGAAATACGAACCAAAGGTTCAAATTTATTTCAAAGAGAGATTCAGTGGACTCATGTTCACATGTTATCACGACAAATTAACACGAACTCATAACTGAGCTTAATTTATGCCGATTAGATACAGCTGTTGTTAATGATTTGCGTAATTTAAAATTACCTCTCTGGAATACGGCGTAGAAGAATCAGAATGACAGTTTTATCAATTTTTTTCCTAAAATTCTATCACTTTTTGGTACACTATTCAAGGTGATTCTCTACAGATATTTCATGCAAATTGGAATAATTATCACTCTATATCGTAATTAGTGCTTAAATGTCATCCCAACAGTGACCTTTCATGTCAAGACTCTGCTGCTTATAATTTTAATATTTGTCCTAATTCTCAGTATCCATCTTTATTTCAGGTCGAATAGTGTTGAACCCACTACGAAATTCATATCCAAATTTTTCATTTGACCCATATTGACTGCAAGCATTAATAACTGCAGCAGAGAAAAAACTCTTAAATTTTTCCGCTGATAAATACTTTGATGGCACTCAAGAGTCCGTTCACTGCCTTATTTCAGTTCTTCAAGCAGATGCAACCGTAACACACGAGGGAAGCTCGTAAAGACGTGAAGATTCGGTAGCGTCAAGAGCGAGATCAGAGTTCGATTCGTGCCTTCGCTTTTGAGTCCATATTACGAACGCGGGTAGAGCTCGAGCAAAGATAGCAGTGAATCACCACGAGGCTTTTCTGGCGTGAGTCCGAGGTAAGGACGCTTCAGCTCACAGCTTCGAAAAAAATGCTCCCATCAAATTGAGTTTCCAAAGCAGCTTCAAGGGAAGTTTCCTTTTTCTTGCGCTGCGGAATGAAATGCACGTGAATGGCAGAAAAAGCGTCGTGAATAAAGAGGCATGCCAGCGCCCCTCGCGGAGAAAGTAAGCGACAACTGTTGGATGGAAGGAGACGCCGCGCGAGCGTCAAAAAAATTCGATTCATTCGTACTCCAAATAAGAACCCTTGGATTCAAACTTCATTAAACGATACTGCGGACTTAGCAGTACAGCTCGGAATTCCGAACGTTGGTGCATCGTCATCATTTCATAGTTTGGGGAAGAATTAGTGGCCTAAACCTATGAGCAAATATTTTAATGGCATAATCTCGGAAATCAAAATATCACTTTTCCATTTTCTTTAATATTAATATATGTCGCCTTCTTAATTCTTTAAAACACTATGCACCATTGACATTGATTAATTTTTCAAAATTGCTGTTGAACTACCGTAACTAAAGCTGGAAACAGTGGCGTGACTATGGGCGGAGATGAGGGAATAGATCCCATCCCCCAAAACTTCAGAGAACTAAAAAATTATTTAAAACTATTGTTCAGTTTCGAAATTTAAGTTGATGAAGTAAATTAAGTTTATTTTGAAAGGCTCAAGGTAATCTAAAAATTGACACGATTGGCAGTGAACGTTTACCGAGGTACTCCAACGCAGTTTACCTTGGCTTGGCTAATGACAGAGGCAGGACACTTTTGAAGTTCAACTCAAGGACACAGGAGCAGTCTCCTCCAGAGGCAATGAAGGGAGCCACCGGGAGCGTAACTTAAGCGAGCCAAGGTGAATCTATAAATCTATGCGACCTACTTATATTGAAGTTGAAAAACCTCTTGTCAACAGATGCGAAGGACACATTTCATAAGACTTACATATCCTTTTCCGCCCGTTTCGAATGCGAAAATGCATGGGCGCGAGGTGGCACACAAATAATTAATTAATCCCCGTCGTTCGTTCGAATTTCGTCCGTACTTCCTCGCCATGGAGGGAAATAAATTCTGTTCTAAGCTGCGCGATGAGGTGCCCCGTGGGTAGAAGCTTCCAAGTGCTCCCTCCACGGAAACTCATCAAAGGATGGCCAATTACCGCATCGCGCCATCGCGCAAATACCGAAAATAATATATTTCCTTTGGAGGAAGATAAGGATTGAGCATTTCACCATAACATTCATGGAGTAAATAGCCATTCCCCAAAATACTTACCAATTGATTTCGGGAAACAGTATGTTGGGCTTCTTAGCTGAAAGCAAGAATCAAATCCAATGAAACGTGGTATTTTATGTATCTAAAGACTTTTATTTGAGGATCATTGAAAAAACGGCTCGCTTGTAGCCTACTTTTGCTCGATTTCTCTGGAATAGTGAAACCCAGTGCTTTTTAAATCTAAAAATAAAAATCGTCACCTCCGGCTAATTAATGCCATTATGTTCTTCTCACTCATTTACGACCACTTAGGAGATGCTATCAATCGCATTGGCTTTAATTCTTACCTAAGTCAGCGGTTTTTATTTCTTAGCAATTGTTCCACCAAATTGCATGCAGACGCTAATATACTCTAAAAATATTCTTTTAATGCAGAATATAACACGCCCTATTTTATGTGACAATAATGAGAATGTTTCCAATATCTTTCCAGGTAAGTCACCAGTTTTCTCCAGCGCTGTTCAAGCAAACGTTGAGTTAAACGCAGAATTACGGAATGCCAGTGGAGTGGAGTGATGGAACGGCTTTCCCCCTGGCACTACGGTGAGTCACCAGCACGATGCGGCCGGAACTTTAATCACGCTCACAACGGATAACCGACGTTGACAGATAACGTTTAAGGGACATCGACACCTTTGCAATGACCGTTACTCTCCGTTGAAACTCCAAGTTTGATTAGATCGAGTGTAGACAGCAATAAAATGTGTGTGTTCTTTTATCATTATATTTAGCTAACGCTACGCTAGAAGGAAAAAGATGCAAAAGTGACGATGCATCCCGATGGCACTCCTTCACGTCCACCCGTGCGGTACTTCACCAACTGCCCCTTTCGCATCTCAAGTCCAATCAACGGGTTCGTGTTCGTGGCTCTCACTCTCACTTAATTTCAGCGGCCCTCTCGACCGCTTCAGCCCATTAATACCGTCATTTGACTAATAAGTATCTCCTTGTACCATACGAAACTCTACTCATTAAACTCCAACGTGTGAAGGTCGCTGATTTGTCCCCCCACCAACTCATTGGAACGTGGCTGGTGCATGCGAGAAGTCGCGTCCTCAAAGAAATGTCCACAATGGGACACTAGATGGCGTTGGCTCTCCTCATCCCACGCTACTCTCTGCTCATCCGTTTTTTTCCTCTTTCCTCTCCCCGAACCATTATCCATTCCTGCGTCTTTCCCATGTATTTTCACGACTTCCCTCGGACGACGCGCAAAACATTAGCACCTACTCGCGAATTTGAGAAGACGGAAAAGAAATTCCTCGCCCTTTCATGTTTCCCTTTCGTAAGGCTTTGCAACACTCAACACACAGGCCGCAGCGATAAAAGAACTACATAAAGCTCACCGCTAAAGGTATAAGCTAAAATTTTCGCGTCAAAAACTGTAAACTCTTACTTCTGGATAAATGCATTACTATTGGTCCTCTGATGCGTGAGGCGAGCGTGTTTTGTCTTCTCTTTAAAAACATGGCGGCAATTTTTCGTTTCGCAAAACCAACTTCAAGAAAGAAAACAAATAATCATTCACTACATCCACTAACGATGGAGGCAAGCTATGCGAAGTAAAGAAAAAATCCTCGTAAGTAACGACGCGATGTTCGTAGATAACCATTTTATATAATTGTATGACAAATTTAAATCTAGTGAATATTATAAAGGACGCGGTGAAAACTTTAGCCTATGGCTCTGTATTTTCATTTCGTGCCATTTTTCAGCATGTGGCATCCTCAGGTCAATAGTCTAACATTCATAATGTACCCATAATCGAGAAAAATGCCGTTATGCATGCTGAATAAACTGCAAAAGGATTTGAAAGTTAATCTATTGGAGCTATGCCTCATTTTCAGTCATTTTCACGAAGAACTATATTTTTTCAAACCGCGTCTTGTTTATTGGTAAGAATTGATATTTCGCGACCGCTTGCATCCCGAGGAAATGTGCCTTTCTTGAAATGTGCACACGAGGCTCCTTTGCTCCCTGCATCGAACGCACCGTCCACTTGCCCACGATTACTCAACACTGACGCCGACTTTCTTAATTTAGAGACTTCATTTTTGGTGAAATAGAATACATATTTCCATTCACAAGAGATTCGTCTCAACTTTCTAAATTGAATTACATCATTAAGGAGTGCTATTGAACACGAAATCTGGCTGAAAGAATAGTTTCTTGTTTCTCCACATGATGCCATGAGGGCGCGGTTCTTTCCTTAAGAATATTTGAATCCTTTCGCCGTCTTGAGCGCTCAGTTTCTTGTGGCACTACGGGGGAAGGCACGCTAATTTAAGGACAAACATAGACCTCTATGGTTGCATGAGATACCCAAATATTGGACGAAACCATCTAGAACACTCCTCGGCACACAGTTTCAAGATCGCCGATGCCATCGTGCGAACGACGCGCGCTCACCCAATCCGCACAATTGCTTCTCACGCACACAACTCGGTTTGAGCACTGACTGTCTGTTCATCGTTTATTACGAGGTCCAACTGTACCATGCCAACAAGTAATGCCAGATCAATATCAAGCACGATATTTATGATTTCGTGAATAGGCGATTATAGAAATGAGGGATTTTCCATTAAAAGAAAAAAAAATTATAAAAAAATAATGAAAAGAAAAGATAAAATGATCATTATAATCGAATATCTTTTTATAAAAATGTATTGAACTGCAATTTATTTATGTCTCTACATTTTATTCAAATGTATTATTGTTCAATTGTAAAGTTGTGCGATTTAATGTTCCATTTTCGCACGGAGCGCACCGCAAGCAAATGCGCAACTCATTGTTCATGTGAAGTGGATGGTCACTCATCGGTCGTTCCAATGGTGCCTGTTGTCGTGTGCAATCAATCCGTTCGGAAAGAGAATTCATTTGAAGGACTATGACTTATATTCGGGGTCTCTGGATGCAACGCTCCTTGATTCGCAAAGCATTCGTTTGTATTGCAATCTTGCATGCGTCTTGCAGTGTGAGCTGCGGGCCAAACACGACGCTCAACGCACTTTCCTCTTTGCCGACTGAGACAGCCTTTCTGCGGGATGGCGAAAAATCAGTCGGCGTATAGATATGCCTGCGAGGCACAAATCACCCTGACTGCATCAGCACGCAACGACACTCATTTTGAGCGCGGCGAGAACAAAACACCGCCACAAGGACGCAAGCAATTTTCTCGAGTGCCGCCAACTAAAGGAAGTGCGTCTGATTTGCCGAGAGGCGCGCGCCCAAATATTTAACATTTTCTTTCGTCGAAAGGTTTGCATCTCGTCCACTCGGCGTCCGCCGTAGGTTTTATATCGCGATATGGAAGCCCTAATTAGTTAATTAATTTTAAAAAGGCTTTGATATCGATCTATCACCAGTGAATTCATGATATGTATAAATAAATAAATAAGGCAAAGAAATATGACCATTGTGACGATCTAAGCATATTGGGACCAAGGTAAAAACGTCACACTCGCCCTACACTCAAGAAGTTGGAGCCGATGGGGACGCCGCACGCTGGATGTGGCTCATAGCGCAACTAGCTCTAGGCATCCATTGAAATTGGTTCCTATCATTTAAAAAAATATTTTCATTCATAAATCAGCGCGGTTCAACGAGATTCTTAAGTTTCCAACCGAAAAAAAAACACGTGAATGTGTTTTGTACTCCCATTTTGTAAGTTTATTGATAAGATATTTGAAGAAATATTCAAATGATGAACTATATGCAACAACTCCGCATGCGTTCGCGGAAATTTTCCATGATAAACCTTCTGACCCGGTCAATCCGCCTATACACTATTAGGACTTCCATATCGCGATAGAAAACTATGATAGTAACGAACGGAGTACAAGAAAAGGTAGCTTTCCACTGCCACGCAAACTATATATTAAATATTTTGCGCCGCGCTTCGGGGAATCATATGCGCTTCCTCAGTTAAAGGCACTCGAAGAAACTGCAAAAACTCGTCCGTATAGTTGTCGGGGCCCGCTGTACAATGCAGCCGCGTGCGAAAGTCCATTCCTCTCTCACACTTGCGCACGCGTGTGCTGCAGTAATAGACGAGTGGAGCATGGAATTCGACCCCTCCCCTCCCCCCACCGTCAGGACCTTGGACCTTGTCCATTCTCCACCATTGTGTGCACACGAAGCTTTCGGCCGCGAGCCACAGTCTGTTGTTGGCCTTGCGCAGTGGAATTCAGACATTGAGAAGCGCAATATTGATTTACACTTGTTAGTATCACAACGTAGATTCCTTTGGGGATTGGGTAGTGACTTTTGTATTTTCAACGTTCGAACCCCAGTTTAATATTATTTCAGTAAAAAATACTTTCGAGATAACGGGTAACAGAGCAGTGAAAAAACTTGGCACCAAATCGGAAACCAAGAAGGCATCCTTTCAGAGGCTATATATCTACACCTGACTCATCTACCTGGTATATATCAGGTCCTGAGATAATATTGAGGCTTATTTTATTATTTTCGGCGCATTCATCTGAATTGACGGCTTCGCATTGGGGCGTCAAAATTGAGAGATCCGATATTTATTTTAGAACGCTGGCATTTATTTCATTGCATTTGTATTTATTCATAAGGTGCATGTACGACTAATAACACTGGACGGCATGAAAATCGGCCCTGACACCATTCCTGCTGACTTATATGTAAAATGACCTCCTAAATCCGAATAAGAACTCCGTTTTTCCCCATCACTTACCATTTTCGGGGGAGCTCCCCCTCCAATTTTTATCACTTTTCGGTCATTTGAAGAAATTAAAAGGATTATTTTAGCATTTAAATTTTTTCTAGGGGTTTTGATGAGAGCAAAATCCTAAAAAAATTAATTTTTATGGTAAAGAGGTAGATATGGGGGAATTAGTCTCCGTCAATTGTGTAAAAACGCATTAAAAATGATCAATTTTGCATTTTTTCGCAAATTTTCACGTATTTTAATAAATATCCAGCTTCCATTTCACATCATCCTCCCCCGAATGATAAAAATATATAACAGCAAGAAACATCAGTAATAATAAAAATATTTTGCTGCATAGCATGGAATAATTAAAATATGTAGCAACAGCTCGGAAGATTCACTTTACTACGCTGGCCTCTCCCGCCTGTCCCGCTCAGGCTTGGACGGCAATTCTCTTGCTTTCGCGGCTAAAAAAGGAAAAGTAATACTTTCTAATTAGACGAGTAATATAAGATAAAGATTTTTATTCTCTCATTGGAGTTAAAAAGTATCCTTCATCCTTAATCATGGAGTTCCACAAAGAATCAGCCTCTCGAATCAATTAGGTATATTGAAGTTGTCGTCACCTTCCCTCGGTATACCTCTAAAGATCACAGAGTCAACTCTTTCGGGGCTCAGGACAAGGATCCTTTTTCCAAAGTAGTTTAAATTGTGCAAAACAGTAAAAGTTGTTTTACTCCGGCTTTTTCTAAGTGAATGTCAGTATGTGGGCTTGAGTTGTGGTTATTACCGTGATTTAATGTGTAACTAGGTTACGCCTGTGTAAAAATCATCCTCATCGCTTCAGCTATGTTTGCAGTGAATTGACTCAAACAGCGCAACAGTAACCTATTTCTTTAATTCTTAAAATTGCATGTAAATTTTACTCTGACTGCCAAATTGGCGGTCAGAGCTAGGATTAAGCTCCAAGTGTTTGCTGTACCACTTGTTACAGTAATTTGACGAAATACTTGGTCAAACCACTGTTGCTGCTTCTGAACTGCTTCCTTTGTGAATACAACAGCCGCGCCCGAGAAAACATTACATCTTACGGAACTGGCCTCTGCGACAAAGCTTGACTCATGGTTATAAAAATGTCGCTCATGTTTCCCTGGTGCCGACAGAAAATATTCACTTGCCACCATTGCACATCAAACTAATTTTGAGAAAGCAATCGACAAGATAGGAGCTGAATTTCAATTTTTAACTTAAAGTCTTCGTTTTAGTAAGGCTAAAACCAAGGAAGAAATTCGTGGGCCCCCAGAATAGGAAATTTTGCCAATATTCGACGTTTATGAAACACCTGACTCATAAAGAAAATTGAGCTTGCCTTGGATTCTGAAACGTGTGTTAGAACGTTTTGGGTGACAAAGAAGTGATCATTATGTCGCCCATATCGAGGAATTGCTGTCAGCGTATTAGTCCATGGGGTGTAATATATCACTAAAAATGCATTTCCTTCATTCACACCTGAACCTTTTTATAGAATATTTTGGAGCAGTTTCAAACTGACATTGAGAACGGTTCCATGAAGATATCACCATAGGAGAGGAGATTTTCATAGAAGTTTAATACGGGCATGTTGGTATGTATATTAAGCCTACTGCTGGTTTTTGAATGAGAAACTTGTACCTCAGTGTATGAAAGGGAAATCAAATACCAAATTACTTTTGTTATTCATCGTTATACACATTTGTTATTTTTCTCTTTGTTAATGCGCGTGTGGCATTGAGGGCGCCAGCGTGGTAACGTACCTTCTGAACTGTTGGCACAAATTTTCATTATTTTTTCTATGCCGTGTTCTTAAATATTTTTTTATTGCTAATATGAGCTGTTGATACACGTTTCCATCATTCTGGGACATTTTGGGTAGGGGAAGATAAAATGGGTGCTGCAAAATGAAGAAAATAAGTGAAAAAATTGCGAAAAAAAGGAAAGGTTGATAATTTTAATGCGTATTTTTATCATTAACGGAAACTAATCCCCCCAAATCTACATCCTTACCATTAATTATCATGTTTTAGAACTTTTCACCTCTCAAAAACCTAATAAGAAATATAAATGATAATAAAATCCTTTTCATTCCTCCAAATCATTGCAAAAGTGATGAAAATTAGAGGGGGACTTCCCCCAAAAGTGGTGGGTGATGGAGGAAAACGGATGTCATATTCGAATTCACGTTATTTTACACGAGAATCAGCGGAAATTGTACCAGGGCTCGAGAAAAAAAAATTTTTTTCTCCGTCCAGTGTAATCGAAGCCCAAACTGCAACGCACGGAAGAGTTCAGAAGCGATGGCGATGGACAATAGCTCAGCACACGCAGTAGCGGATAGAGAAAAACTCAAGGGGAGGGGGGGGGGGGGCGCAAAGTATTTCTTGAGCTACCTTTACTTTTATCGGAATGAAAAATAAGTCGCATGCAGAGTTTGAGAAAGTTTCATTTAAGATGATTTTACAAAATAATGCTATCTTATGTTCTGCAATGTTCGGCAATGCAGGAGGCCACGCAAGGGGGGGCAGCGCGCCCCCCGACCCCCCATATGAATCTGCCACTGAGCACACGACAGTTTAACTTTCGGCAAACTGCTTTATTCTTTCAGCCCAGTTCCCCGTGAGAAGCGCCAGTTCTGAAGAACAAACATAATTAAATAGCTTCATCCTAACGCTGTCCATTACCGAATGGTAAATCAGTTCAAGGCCAACATAGGCCAAGGCCATGCTATTTGCACATTGGCCTCAGTACTAGTGGCGTAACTATGGGGGGGATGAGGGGGATAGATTCCCCCCGCCCCCCCAAAGCCTCAGAGAAATAAAAAAAATACTCAATATCATTGTCTAGTTTTGACTTATAAGGACTGCATCTGCTTAAAGTTAATTTTTAGTGCCAAAATGATGTAAAATATATTTCCTGGCATGTCATTTTCTTTAAAATTTTCCCGACCCTCCCAAGGGGGGAGTCGCCACCCCACCCCCCAAAGCATATTTCTAGCCACGCCACCGCTCAGGCATCGCCAGGCATCCCCCCGCTAGATCAGTACCGCATGGAATCCGGACCGTCCGTTGTGGTCACGGCGCCATGAATATCTAAGCATCCTTGATTCGTGAGATTCGCGCTCAACATTCGCAGCTCACCTCTTAATCTTCAAATTAGCCAAAGGGTTTTCGGAAGTTACGTCAGAGAAGACCCTCCCTAAGTTCTCCTCAGAGGCACACATACGTTCACTCGAAATTCCCTCCGAAAGTAATTGACGTTAAGGAATCGATTGTTTTTCCCCTTGAAAATGGAAATAATTTCACAGCTTTACCGTTGACAGACTAAAGGAGACCGTCAAAGAACGGAGTATCTTCGTAGCGGACGTCACTTGGCGATGCTGACAGCGTTCGGGTTAAAATATTTCCGAGTGTCTGTCTCCTCTCAACTGTTTCTTCTTCATGACGATGCTCACGCTCAAAGCGCTCGCGTCGGTTCGCCATCCATGAAGACGCTTTTCAACTTTCTATGAAAGCCGGAAGAAGGTCTGCTTACTCAGGCGTCTCACTGTGGCTAACATAATCCGCTAATGAGATGGTGTGGCTTATTTTCCTCCTAGATCATGAAGATATCCTTCTGACAGCAGTATAACGCATGAAGAAAATCAGGGCATGCGAGGAACCTGGCCATCGAATACGGGGAAAAACACCGTTTCTCAAGGAGGTAATTTTGTTCATGATTATAGATCTGAACAAATCATATACTATTGAAGAAATGTAAAGAAAATAAAAAAAAAGCAGGATTGGGCTGCACTCGTCTATAGATTCAAATTCTGATATTAGTGCTGAATGCAGAAATCACTTTCACGCCAAGTTTCCATCTGATCCTTGGATCTCACAATCAGACATTCGTGAGTACTTCGTACTTTGCACTACGAGAAAGTAGCATTCCTAGATAAGCACACATTGAACTTGCAACGCCTAAATAATCTCCCGACCTATCAAAAGCAATTGCCGCAACCGCTTCGTAAACCAGTTCTTTTTACAAGGTTTCTTGGTTAATTGACTTTCATTTATTCCCACAAATCAACAAGGGTTTCGATGAGTAATCATTGTTATCAGGCGTAAATCATTATGTATTTATCTTATTACATTAGCATACTTAGTTACCGGAAGGAGGAAGAGGTGAAGTTTAAAACGGACGGTAGAATGTGGGAAAAGGATAGGTGAGCAAATTCGTTTATGAGAGCGTTGTCCTGCTTTTCAATAATATTTAATATTTCTAACTGCTCCCTAGAATCAAATTGGCGGCGGTCGTTTCATAACTTTAAAATATTCACATTAGAATCATTCCAATGGCAGTTACATACAGAATAATTACTTTTATACTCTTTGTTATTTCTGTAAGCTCTTTAATTTTCTTCTTTCCTGGCATCGAAGCTTCTTCCTCTCTGCCCCACGTGGACAATATTGCAATCATTGCATTTCAACGAACACACTCCACATCTGTGTAATTGATCTATTAGATCCTTACATTATACAAGGAGCCTTCGGAGAGTGGCTTTAGGTTTAAAAGCCATGCGGAATTTGTCTTTAAGTAAATGGTGATCCATTTTCATAGAAAGTGCATCGAGGTACGTCACTGTGCACCACTGCTTCTTTTTACTATCGTCCTCCGAAAACATTTTGTCGGTAGCCAATCTTCTATTTTTTTAATCAATTTTTCTATTGAATTTTGCGAATAACAGTTGGGTGAAGCTCTTTGTTTGATAGTGGTGATTTATTTCCTAAACTTTCTTTTGGCAGTGGTATGCTTAACAGACGATGAATCATGGAATCAAAAGCCATAGGTTTGTGTGAGTAATGGTGTCTTAAACTTGCTGGGATGACGTGATCGGTGTAACAGGGTTTCCGAAAAATGGAGAAGGTATCTGTCGAGTTTTGTTGTAAGATCCAGATAATTTAAGCAATGATTGGTGTCTCTTTCACAGGTAAATGAGATTGTAGGATGGATATCATTCAGAAAACTCAAGAGCATATCCAGGTGCCGATCACTTTCATCCCAAAACACAATTATATCGTCAACATACCGGTACCAGCATACCACAGAATTTAGTAGGTTGTAGTTCTTTATTAATTTCCCTCATCATCAGTGGTCAACAATAATCCTAGGATTGGTTTGACGCAGCTCTCCACTCAATTGTCTTATCAACTAATCTTTCCACACCTGCGTATTTCTTCTCTTTCACATCCTTCTTTGCTTTTTCTACATACTTTATACGAGGTCTTCCTTTTCCGTTCTTGCCATCCACTAGTCCCTCGACGATTATCGTCATCAGGCCATCATGTCTCTAGATGTGGCTATAAGGTTGCTCCGTCTTCTTATTAAGGTTTCCATGAGATTTCTCTTCTTAAAGCTTCCTCTTTGCTTAGTGGGCCCATCCATTTGATTTTCATCATTTTTCTGTAGCACCACATTTCGAAGGCCTCCCTATCCCTGCTTTCTCCGCTGTTGTCATTGTCCATGCCTCACTTCCGTATAGGAGTATACTCCAAATGTAGGTTCTCATACATTGTTTCTTTACGTCCATATTTAAGTTTCCGCTGTCAGCAGGTCTCTCTTTTAATGGAATGATATCTTCGCCTGGGCTATTCTGCTGATAATTTCTTTCTTGCTTCTCCCGTCGCTAGTTATCTTGCTTCCCAAATAACCGAATTCAACCACCTTCTTCTCTTCTGCTGCATATTATTATCTTGGTTTTCTTTGTGCTTATTTTCATTTGATATTTACCCATTATCCTTCTTATATTAACTGGAATATTTTTCAAATACTCTGTTACTGATGTGACGGCTATGTCATGGGCATATCTAAGCATGCTAATTTTTTCTGTATGGATATTCACTCTCAAGGCCTAGTCTTTGATTTTATTAATGGCTTTCTCAATGTGAAGGTTGAAAATTACGGGCGAAAAAGCGCAGCCTTGTCGCACTCCTTCCCCAATTCTTGCTTTTACACAGCTATGCCCTGATTTTATAACCATTACTTGGTATTTTGTATAAACTGTGGATGATTTTCCTGTCATTGGAAAGAACTCTTTCTCTCAAGAGTCCCAGCATTTTGTTCCAACCCACGCCGTAAAACGCCTTCTCTAAGTCCACGATCTTCATTTTGCGTTCGTGGACTGCATTTCCTTATATCACATAAATTCATAGGCCTAAACATCACGTTGTTACTCGTTTGCATTGTGAATACATTGCATCATTTTAAAAAAATCCAAAACATTGCGATACTATTGCTTACATTGCGTGAATGCAGAAACACTGCTTGTGATAAAAAAAATCAGGCATAGTCAATTTCATACCTGCCAACTAATTAAATTCGCAATGCAGTACCCACCAATTTTCTGGGTCTCGTAAATTTTTAAATGCTTTTATTCGTTAACTATTCGTAATATCCCTCGCGTTTCGTGGGCATAGATTGCGAAATGTCTCGCATTAAAGTTAAACTTTTACCATGACAACACTCTGAGTTCACTTTTTGCTGAGTATTCGAGAGAATCTCCCTTCCAATCGTTTCCTTTACACATTATTAATGCCTCATGCCTTGTGGAAATCATTTGAACACCTGCCACGATTTCAACTTCAATCTGATTTTTTCAGATGTTTTACGTTAAAATGGTTCGAAGATTAAGAAAGTAAATTTGCTCTGGCAATAGTTTTATATTCATTTTTTTATCTCAATTTCATCAAAGCTCGATTGCCTCTTTCGTGACCTCGGAAAGTTGACTGATAGATCTTCTGGACGGCACTTAGAAATGATATTTCATTCTGCGTTTTTTCTAATGAGCAGCCGCAGGAAATGGCAAATCCGCTAATATAGGTACTGCTTCTTGTGGATGCTGGGTATGGTATCTCTGATCGCTTTGGAGTGAGGTTTGAAGGTTTTGATAACGACTCAACTTGGAAGGTGGAACTTACGGTTCGAGGCTGAATGCAGTTGGAAGAAACTTATCCGAGCTTAATCTTCCAGATTTTTAGCACCTTGCCATCGTCTCTTTGACGCCCGAAGGATGTTTGAAGGACGTCATAATTGGAGAGAAAAACATTTGAATTTCATGTCACTGCTCCACCTACCACAAGGATCTTGCGGGGAAATGTGATCGAAGTAGCAGTTGAATAATAACAGTTCCTTGATTATACTATCTGTTTCCTAATCAATGTTCGCAAGATACTGATTGCTCTGTAAAACTAAGTCTTTCAATTGAGCATAGTCCATCAGTGTGTCGTTTTGTGAGAATGTAGATTATGAATATGAGGTCAATTTGAGTTTTCCTCGCGTTTTTTCTACGCAGAAGTGTTGTTTCATTTTCGGATATACCGCTACAAAATATCTCCGCCCATCACCCTTGGAATTACGCCCAAACTATTCCAGTTAAAAATCTCTGCTGGTCCTGCAATTTTATCTTGGTGCTGCCCATTGGATACCCAATTAATTACATCTGCTATACGAGCCCAACAACCTATTCTTCAATTGCTGTCCCCACAGTCACAGCATTGTAATGCCACATACGACCCCATTCGCTGTATATTCTATATAGCAATCATGGTTTAATGCCTAGGTGGCACTGAAACTCTTAATATTCTACCATTCTCTTTGGATTTACAAACTTTCAGTTTATTATCGTCGTCCAAATCTCAGCCATATATGATAGGATCTGTTTGATATGGTAACTCCAATAAAAACATTATCAAGTCAGGTAAGAGTCAATTCATGAAAGTCTAAAATGTCAGAAGCAGTCGTCTCTCTCAACTATCTCTTCCCCGTTTCCAACGCTTATTTTCACCCTCTGCCCTTAAAGTATTTTCGGAAGCTTCTCTAGCTTTCATTAAATTTATAACTTTCTCACTGATTTCAACATCCCGATCAAGCCGTTTCCCAATTCCATTATTGAGAAAACATGCTATTCTGCAATGTTTTCCTGTTTTGGGTAATATTTTATTATCCAACTTGTGTACGATGAAACACCACTTCTGCGCAGAAAAAACGCGAGGAAAACTCAAATTGAGCTCATATTCATAATCTACATTCTCAAAAAATCCGGCAGTTTTTGGAGCCATTTTCGGGGCCAGTTTCCACAAAAACCAGTCCCTGTGGTGGGAATTACAGTCGGTATGAGCGTTTGCACAAAAAATCCGGCAGTTTTTGGAGCCATTTTCGGGGCCAGTTTCCACAAAAACCAGTCCCTGTGGTGGGAATTACAGTCGGTATGAGCGTTTGCGTTCGTGATAGGACGAAATGTTTGTAAAATGGTCTGTAAAGGGTGTTATGGAGGGACAGAACATAGAAAAAATAGGAAAAATTGGCCAAAATAGTATATTCTTCTTTTTTCGCGATGTTCCACCACCTAAAAAATAAAATCGTTACGTTAGCCGAAAGGTATTCAAAAACGCTCCCTGAAAACAAGCGGATATCTGCTTCATTAAAAATCTTTAAAATGCCGCAAACCGCATTAAAAAATAAGATTTCTTGACCGACATATCTAAAAAAGAGTGAAAATCGTATTTTCGAGCTAGCCGACCCTGGTGGTCATCTAGCGCGCTGGAAGTGTGGGGAGGTTAGTCCTATTAGATCCCAAATTGTATGCCCTGAGTACGGAAAAAATCCCGAAGGGGGGATTTTTCACCCTCTATGCCCTTTCTGGAATATTTTGTGTAAACACGATTCTCTCAATCAATCACAGAAGGCCAAGGAACAGTAAGTAATAGACCTCATACAACGACAATCTAATAATAATAATTCCTTTGTAATTAATATAATAGATATCTAATAATAGCATAATAATCTATAAAACAGGTAATGGAATGAATGGCTATCGGTTCAATGGTTTCCGGCTCAACTTGGTGGAATTTGAAGTTCACTATTGAAAACATGACTTCGTTTTCTTCCGTGGATTTATTTTCCAAGTCATCATATGGTCATTGCGTATAACGCAGTCCTCTCACTGGGTCTCCCACCATAACCGTCACCTTCCCCGGTTTCTCCCCCGCCTCCCCCCCCCCCACACCCCCCCCCGCCTCAACACCCACTTTCCCCCCTCCAACCCTCTCAAGTCCCTTCCGGCTGTACAGATACACGACATGCTAAAAACTTTTGCACTTGAAAATTACCTCTTGAGGTTGAAAAATGTTGTACCAAAAAATAAATCCGTGGAAGAGAACGAGGTCGTTTTGTGAATGGCTATCGGGAGTGCATGATGACGACGAAGGCACAAAAAGATTTGATTGAGCAGCTGAGGAGGCTGACAGATGAAAGATGATGATTGGCTGTTTCTCAAGGCTGCCCAGTTCGGATTTGAGTCGCGAACCTCCCACAATAATCTCCATTTTTTCTCGCTTCCATGAGTTTTTGTGAGAAAAGGGCGAAAAAATGCAATCGCATCAAATCTCTGCCTTTCCTCTGGCGTTAGAAGCGGAAAATCAAATGGACGAAAGGCATTCACCTATTATGAAGAAGAAAAATTTACTCGTTAAAACTAGTTTAAAATAAATTTCTAGCAGTAACAAACGGCTAGCAACCAATTCAAGGAAATAATATTTAATAGCGTTTCAAAACAATGAAAGCGTAGATTATAGGTAGAGACAGCTGCAACTTCCTCCACAAATTCCAGCACCAGTGAACAGGTACTTTTTAGGTGACTTAAAATTAGTTCCTTTTGTTTTATATATAATATAAAATTCTCGTCACAATAATTTTAGAAGCTTGAAAGTGTTTCCACCTAGTATTAAAACGAGAACATTCACATAATGGAGCCGAATGGGTTTAAGATGCGACGTAAGTGAAAATGCGAAGTACCTAAGACATGGAAGAAGGAGGAGGACTCCTCCTTCTTCCATGCCTAAGATGCCTATGCAAGTGAAATGGAAGTAAAGAGGTAATCGCGCAGTCGTCAGAGTACACTGCAGATGGAGAATGAATCTGAATGAAAATAATGGCAACGCTAGTGGTCGCCCGCTGTGTCATGGGTCCAGGTTTGGAGTTTTCAGGGAGAGAGAGAGAAGGCGAAAACGGAGAGCAGCACAAAGCGAATCAATCATTGATTTTATCGATACTTAATTAATAAACTAGTGACATAAAAGAAAAAAAATCGAAAAAAGGGAATGTATAGACAAATTTAGTGCAGAGAAATCCACAGTGGGTTTAAGAAAACAATCGCAAAGATAATGTGAGTGGCATAAGAGATAATATTCACTTTAATTAAGTATTTTAAACAATTTCCAGATTTAAAAAAAATTAATTCACATAATTTTTAATTTGACTGACCATATTGCAATCTAACGATTTGATCGTTGGATTATTCTTCCTCATAGAATAATCCTCCAAGGTCGTTAGTATATTAATTGCGTATGCTTGGTTTCGTTAGTAGTAGGACCTGCCCGCCTTTGTGACGGTGCAGGATTCCTCGTCCCTTCCCTTCCTTCCCCGTCCTTTCCCTGGAGGCGTCGTCGGGCTCTCATCGCGGCGATGCCTCCAATCCTTTTTTTCCTGTCTGTCCTTCCCCTCTCGAGAAGCATGGGCGTATAAGTCTCAGACTTGGTTCCCGGTCCTCGAGTTGTATCCTCGCGGGGCCCGATTTGATTTGATTCGCGGGGCAACGATTTGATCGTTGGATCATTCTTCCACATAGGATAATCCTCCAAAGTTGTTAGAATAGCAATGGCTGTTGCCTGGTTTCGCTGGTGGTAGGACCCGCCCGCCTCTGTGACGGTGCGGGATTCCTCGTCCCCTCCCTCCCTTCCCTTTCCCGCCCCAGGAGGCGCTCCTATCGCGGCGGCGCCTCCTTCCTTTCTCCTTCCTGTCCTCCCCGCTCCTGCGGTGCAGAGGTGATAACCTTATAGCTTGAGACCTCGGCCCAGGTTCTAACCCCGCGAGCCCGCCCTAGGGTTTCGTATCCACTGACCATATTGCACGCGGAGTAAACGTCTCGCTGATTCGTGACCCAAGCAGTTTCCACACTTGCTGCTCTTGAGAACAACCTTTCCGCTGGAACAGATGTAGCGGGAATACAGAGGAAGTCTCCCGTCATTTTTGATAGCATTTGGAAAGTAATCTCATTTGCCTTCCACCATGTCAATATGTTTACATCACTGGGGAATCTCGGCGGTTGAAGATAGACCTCAACCTCTTTCCGCCACTTTTCATACTGAGATGATTGAATTGGAGCGTATGTATTTCTACAATCCACCATTCAGTGATCCTTTTGTTGAAACACGATACGGGGGTCAGGACAGGACAGCGCTCACTCCAAACGTCCTCTACCCTATCCGCCAGTCTTCACCCTCCAATTCTTCCTCTCTCATTGTTTCATACATCTGGTACAAAATCTCCTCTATCAGACTAATTCTCTTCTGTCACAGATAATATTCAACCATTTCCTCACTCCCAGCCCGTGCTCGACCCCTGCCTTTGAAATTTTTCACTTAACTATCTCACTAGCGAGATATAAATGCCACGATATCTTCCTAATCCGCAAGAAACCGGCCGCTTCTATTCAAAGTACCTAATGCTCTGCAACTGGCTGACCTGTCCCACTTTGCAAAGTGTAATCTTCTATGGTCAATGTGTGTCTGATAACTTTTTCAAATAGTTTATCACTGATAGCTCAGGCTCTTTTCCTATTTCTCCGAGTGGGAGGCAGAGCCCCGTAGTATTCGTTACCAATCTGTCAAGGGCCAAAATACCATATGGCGCGATGCATTTCCCAGTTCATTTAATATAATAGAGAGGTCATGACTGATGGTTCTTGAGTCATCGTATGGCAGTATTTTTATTTTTATGTCCAGTTTGAAGATAGGAGATCTCCCCAATGAAATGAGAATATCTGGCGGTGAACAACTAATCATGATAAGATATTACTGAGCTATCAATTTTGATATCCATTGCACCTCATTCAACGTGATACGTTTTTAACAGCTAGATGATGCCATCTCATATCGATACATTCCTTGAAAAGTAAGGGTCCCATTTCTAAAAGTCGCATTTCATATAATAAAAGGAAATGAATATGATTGCAAAAAAAACTACGGTGAGCATGGTGAGAAGTAATGGATCGCCTTGACGAGGATTTGCTAAGGAGTTCATGCAGCACCAGAAATAAACAACTCCACCGACAGCAGTGATGGAAGTGATTGCAAAGGAGGCAAACTATCTGCGCACGAAGCACAGGGACGGTTGATATTCTAGAGCAAGCTGCTGACTGATCTCGTGATGATTTTGAATCGAAAACAAAATTGATAGCTATGTAACACCTTCTTATGAATAGTCGTTCATATCACGATGTTCTCACATCGTGATATGAACGACAACGAAAAAGAAGTCTACCTAAAGCGGCAAACAAGCAGCGATGGAACCGCGGGCAGCCGTGACCCTGAAGGAGGCGGAAGATTTATGACATCATGAGAATGAGCAAAATTAAAGAAAGTGCATTGCCTCTTAATAGACATCTCTCTGCAAAATGGCAGTACAGATTTTACCGCAAAATTTCATCGTTTTCAAAGTAATTATGCGAGCTAAAAGACGGCGCCGCATGAAACAAGCTATTTTCCGGCTCGGTAATATAGTTTCCCTACCGACACGCCGGCATAGGCATTCGGGATCTCTCGATTTCCACGCGAGTGCTTCAACCATTTCAGCTAAAGAACTTGGCCGCAAATCGAGGGATCTGAGTTCGAATACCGATCGGGGCGAAAGATTTTTCCTCTCAGGAATTTCGCAAAAGTCTGCCTACAGATTTTTTTCGAGAGTTTTCTGGCTTCTTTTGGAATGGACTGCAAGCTGCTGAAATAGGATTGCCTGCCGCTGACAGAAGTTTCTGGAGAAAATATTGTGAATGAAGTTAGAATGAGTGGCTGATGAATAAATTCCGGGCAGATGATCAAGTAGTGGACTTTTTGATAAAATGGATTTTTGGTTAACAAAATAAAGGAAAATGAAAGAAAGTCAAAGGAAAGCCAACTGCAGTTATCCTTTTTATGTGTAACACCCTCAGCACTATTTAGCAAAATTATGCTAAATATCCTTACTAACCTCAGAAGTTATATAATTCAAGAAGAGGTCCGTTGTCATTTCAATTATCATTCGTCTTTCTGCTGAGGTTATATATGTTGTGCTCAATTCGAAATGGCGCTAACATTTACTCCTACCATGCAAACTATGGGCAGGATTGCAAGAGCCGCTGGGCGATACATTACACATATGCGAGCATATTCTAAGATATATTTGCCGTAGAAGTAAGCACTGAAATTTACATCTTTAGAAAATAGTCTAATTCTTGCTGGATAAATTTTCCAAAGTTATTATCGCAGGAAACAAGGAAATGTAGACAACCATTAAATCTCCTATTGATATTACCTACATCCTTGGCTATGCTATTGACTATTATCTACTTGGCTCCAGAAGTCACGCTCGTGCATTCAGAAATTGATTTTTCGGCAGAAATTCTTTTTTATAGGTATATAATTTATCGATAAGTTATTGTTGAATTTTATTTCCCATAAAGAAGTTAAAAAAAAACGTAAAATATGCTTCATCTTTACCGAAGGACATTGTTTTAGGGATAAAGCTATACCAAATACTAATTAAGGGTATACATATGTATTTCGAGACTTTCGAGAATCTGGAGGAAGTGATACCGTCAATAAAGTGGTCTCGTCTTGAGTCTCGTCTCGCTCTGCCCCGGTGGATGACCCGAGAAAACCTGTTGACTGAATCTTGGGAAGGAGAATTGGTTGGATAAGTGGCAATTCTGCCGCCCCTGTCCCTCACTGCGGGGCCACCGCACCCAGGGCCGCCAATTACTCAATCCCAGGGGCTGAAATGTCATTGAAGAAATTCTCTCTGTGAGATGAACCCTCTTCAGAAGTACGGTCATTAAGAATTAGATACCTTTTCACTTGCATGCGATAAACCGTAAAAAGGATTAACTGCAAAAAATGGATTCTATACGTGAATTAATTGTAAAAAAGGATTTTTTCGGGATAAAACGGTATTAAATTTTATTTTTCGTTTATAATTAGCAGCATTTAATTATTTTGGGTTTAATTTTCAAGTCCAAAATTTCTATCTAAAGGATCCATTAACTCCTAAAAAAAGAATTATCCGGCATTGATGACAAGGAGGCAATTTCTTCGCGGGGGGACAATGAATGCCCGTCAGATGGGACGTTGAGGCACGGTCGGTCCCCTGGCTGCCATTCCGTAAGATTTCAATCAAGACGCCGGGTTTCTCTCCGCCGAACGGCCTGAAGTGCACGTCCTCCCGCATGGCTCCAACGACGAAAGCGGCCCATCCATCCCCCTCGCTATCATTCACAGAACCTCGGGGTCTATTCCTTCTTTGGAGGCAGAACGTTGCCGTGAGTCGTGCTTCTGGACTGCATGCATGGAAGTGCAATTTGCATTCGCCTTGGGATGCATTCCCGTGCGTAATGGACGCTTCCTCGGCTGACTCTCCGCGCCAAATCCCAATAGAGTATTTGCTCCCAGGGGGATTATGATTGAAATGCAGTTGATTCGACAAAGTGTATCATAAATACCATTACTTTCGATTAACAGCATTAATTGTTGCTTGATTTGTGTAATAATTAATATTTTATAAGCATTGTTTTCGCAACGATATTGGCCTTCCTTAATCGATACAATACTATAATAATAATAATAATTGAGCTGACGAAAACGCTCAGCTATTGGCTCCTCGGTATATGACGTCATTTTGTTCTATCTCCGAAAATGAAAAGGAGACTTCGTTGCTTTCCACAGATTTATTTCGTCCGTACGACACGTTTCGAACCATAGAGGTCATTATCAAGTACCTACCAGTATCAAGTACCGTGTATTAAGTTTCACATAGTTGAGCCTAATACAATTGAACAAATTGTTCTATCTCATCAGAGTGCAATGTGTTTAAGTTGCGGTGAACTGCATGTGCACTGGAAAACGTTGCGTCGGTGGATCTGATCGGTGTAAAGGGAAATGCGTTAGAGTGCATATCATGGAATCAGATTTCGTGAAGGTTTCTTCAAATAATGTCCCGAAGCTGGATGCTTCAATGATTGACCATGGTGATTATGTTGGACTCTACCTACATGCCACGGCACGAAGTTTTAATGCTGCGCTGGAGGTTTTTTTGTGCAGCTTCATTCTTAATAAAGAGCAATGGACGGGAAACCTTATCAGAAATCAGGTCAAAGTGTGATTGTCAGAGTAATTGGGCAAAAGTTTGTAAGCACGATTCGGAGGTAAAGTGCCGGTGCGGGAGTAACTATCAATATTTGTATCTATTTTCAAAAACGATCTTTATTTAAGTGAATAATTATTTTCTCTTCTATTATTATTTCATCTACTTACCCGCGAAAAAATTATGTTTCATGATGATTTAAGGTCCGTAGTAACTGAATAAACATCCATTATTCCTTATTTAATTACCGCAACTTCTGAGCTATTTAAGGTTTGAAACGTAAGCACAAATAACTGGGGTTACATTTTGGTCCAATTCAAGCAATAATCTGACCTCCATTTCTCTGAAAAAACGCACTTTTAACCGGCGAATTTGCTCTTCCGTAGAATTAATGTATTCAAAAGAAGAGTTCTGATTATATCAATGCATTTACTAGATATTTATATTTCGCCAATAAAGATATGTCAGTCAGCTATACATTTTCTTGGGTAAGGTTTATGAATAACATTTGTAAGGTACTCTTAAATAATTTCATTGAAAATTTGGGCCGGCTGTATATACTTTTGATGAAAATCGATTCTCGGGCTGAAAATCAAATGTTTGATAGTAAGATCAGGCAATTACTTTTATTCATTCGGTTTTAATATGCTTCTCATAGTATTTGTAAGTACAATTTTTAAATTAGTTCGTTTTACATTTATCCAGAGTATAAGTTGGTTTTCAAGGTACAAGTATAAGTTCACTGTGTCTTGTTACGACTATCCATTAAGGGGATAGGATACTTCGGGAGAACTCCGCGACAACGGTCGCTGGAATTTAGTTCCGAAAGCGACCGCTGCAGTTTGAATTGGAGGGGAAGTTGACTGGGTGGAAGGGGGACTCGAGAGCGAAGAAAAATTCATGGTTGGGGAGAGGGACTGAGCTCTCCTTCTGCGGTGTCAGATTTCGGTCCGCTGGCGGTCGGGATCTCGGATGACCTAGGCAAACTTCAAGGAGTTGTTTGTGTTGCAAAAAAACTCTCGAGGCCCAAAAAACTCTTTTTGTGTTTTTTGTGTTACTTTAGTTGATCAGCCCTTCGGTCGGTCTCTTTTTCTCTGGATAGTTCCCGCATTGAATTCCGCTCGCTTTCTTCACGGTGTCCCATTTCTATTCATCCTGTACCTCAATGAATGCATCGTAAATAAGATTGAAGTTTATAATTTATAATATAAAAATAAAATAGACTGTATGACTTGACTTATTCCACGCCGGTAACCAATATTGCACAATAAAATTGATCGATACGAGAACGCGAGAAATCGTGTATCAGTTTCGTTAATTGCAGTTTCATTTTTCTCTCTACCGTTTGTTGTTGCAATCCATCACAAAATCCACGTTTATATTACTTCAATGCTCCGTTTTATTGCGCACTTCAATTATAATTTTTTCCAATGATGGCAACGACAGCATAATTTTTAATACAGCTGGGACGAATCCTAAATTACCTCTATTTCGAAAGCTTCAACTCCAAGTGTGAAAGGTGAAAGTACGTCTTAAAATTCGAAAATTTTTACAAGTGGTCTATTTCATATGATGTATATATGTGTTTATGATTACATTTATAAAATTTCATACACAGTTATTAAATCTCAACTCCCCTGGGATCATGCAAAATTATTTTTTTCTTAACTTTGAAGTCTGTGGCGCGGTAATCGGCACTGAAGCTGAGGAGTCATGATATCCTCATTTTTTTATCTTACTCGTTTGAAAATGCCCGGAGAAAATTAATGTCGCGCCGCAGCACAGAAAAATTTCGACTCGGTTCACAATTGGTGAAGGGTATTCAGAGGGGGAATTAGTAACTTCATGTATTGCGATCTCATTACCCTGTAAGAATCCCATCACTAAAGGCCGTTTTACACGGTACACGGAATTGCGCAATCTGACGTGCGTGCGAAGGCGCAATCAAAATTGCGTCGTGTATAGCGGTAAATTGCTAGAACACATGCGAGAATGCGTGGATGCGAGACGGCAAAGTAGCCACCGTTCTAATTTCGTTCATGCATTCGCGCAATTCCGCGCCATTTTAGAAATTAATGCAGCTCTAACCTGCGCAATTCCGTGCCTCGTGTAAAACGGCCTTAAGGCTAAAGCCGGAAACTTATGACGCGCGCGTGACTCGATAAACAATGTGGTTCGCGTGGCTGAAAGCTATTAATTATTTCGATGTATAGCATATTGTAAGCACTAATGGAGTCGCACTTAAATTTGTTACAACATTAATTAATTTATAAAATTGGTCGAGAAAAGAAAAATGCGTCTTACTCAGCCATGCCATAATATATATGCGATAATCCAGGAAAAACCAGTGGCCGGGGCAGAAGGCTGCTGTTGGCCGCACCGCGATATACAGGGATAAAATATTACCATATTTAGTCTCCAGGAGGCCGGTGTGCAAAGAGAAATGAAGGGTAAAAAGTTGAGGGAAAGGATTGATTAAAAAACATCAACTCCGGTACAATAATTTATTGTAACCAGGTGTATTCTGGCATATTTTAGGCAGCATAAAGTTCAGGTAAAACTCTTTTCATTTATCCACCATTGCTGTGGCCCAAAACTGCTTTCCCTTTGAATTCTGTCAATTATAATCCCATGAGGAGACCACACAATAAAATCGCTATATTTTGTATCCCATATTTCCAGCTGTCCCTGTACTTGATAAAAATATCTGTTTCTCTTACGTAACTTATATTTTCCTTCTTTCACTTCCATGAAGGTAGCTCTTTTATTTTTAACTCCTTTCTCAGGAGTAATATACCTACAATTATAGGGGCACTTGATTTCAACCAAGCCTTCACCATCAGATATTACCCCATCAGGACTAGCAGCCAAAGAAGGTAATTTGTCATCAACAAAGAGACCAGCGGGTTAAACTTTATATTTGATTGAAGACTCATATTCCCTGATGGCAGATTTTTCGTTAGCATTTCCCCAATCTGTAGCCTTGTTTCCTCTGAAGGAAGGAAACAAAATATCGTCTGCCACCTTCTTCCTAGATATTGTGGGCCTTAAATTGCAAATACGGCCAAAGAAAGAGGCCGTCAACCTTTTCCACATTTCCGCCTGCCACGCCGCATTGAGCATTTGCTCCCGTATTTCCCTCTCCAACTTTTCCCTTGAGGTTTTATCCATTTTAAGTGATGATAGGAAATTATTCATGGAATCTTGGCTGGCCAATGCGATGTCACTTTGTGCATCAGGAACAAGCCCATAATGCTTGTCTGGTCCCTCAATTCGCAGACGTTTATTTTTTGAAGTTTCAGAGAATTCCAGTCGTCGCTTTCTCATGTACTCCCTATTCCTTTTGGAGGAAACAGAATTTTTTTGTGTATTCTCCTGGGCTCTTGCTCGTCAGTCCTTTATGAATTATGCCATGTACATCATCTTTCACATTGAAGGCTACCGATGCAATGGCACACCTAGTTTCATTGGCCCCCCGTAAACATAAATTAACCCTTTTCCCTCCTACTTACTAAGCTACATAAGAGTTGTAGGACTCCGCAAGATTGTTTGTCACGTTATATATCAAACTAGCGGAGTGACGAGATAATAGACTGTTGGCAAAGGTGATATCCTCCCATATGCCGCAACTAATGAAATGAGGGACCAAGTTTTCCTCTCCTTCTTTGGGCCCTTTGCAATAATATTTGTCACACTTATTATGGTCACCAAAAACATGATTCGATCCTTGCTCTATGTCCTTCTGTCGGAGTTTGACCCAACGGGCACTGCCCCTTTTGAATTTCTTGGCCGTCGTGCAATATCTTGCAGTCTACTGCTGTAATTTCTAAGTAGATGGTTGACGCATTCTACTTTTTGCACTGGTAACTGCTGCCCATATGGCATTTCCCTAGACATCCTTTGCATTATGCTACTATCACCATCACCTGTAATAAAGAGGATTTCATTACTTGGGAGCGATGTTGTTTGATCGTGAATGATTTCATGATAAAAATATATAAAATATTCAAGTTTTAAAATTAACTTTCAACTAAAGTATTGAAAGAAAATGAATGCATATAGCTTCTAATGAACAAATTTTTTATGCACATTAGCTACGCAAGAGTTGTATGACTCTACAGGATTGTTGGTGACATTATATATTAAACTAGGGGCGTACAAAACAGGAGACGGTGAATTACATTAAAATGTGTTTTTAAATCCTGTGAGTTTGCGTATTCAAAATTATGATCCGAGTAATTCAACCTAACCGAATCAACAAATCCACCAAAGTCTTATTGCAATTACCTATCCGTTTTTTCCAAATGATCCTCAACTCTGGGAAGGCAATCATCTACGTCTGATTGCTCAGCTTGTCGATATTCATCCTGTTCCTTAGGGTCCATTTCTCGACCATGCCAATTGCTGCATCCAGGCTGAGGTGATGATGGCCTAAGGGGAAAAAACGAATTTTGAGAAAACGAATGTTTGATTGAAAACGTTTTTGCTGACGGTGATGTAATGTACACGTTAATTATAATTAGCAACTAGCGCTCCATTGAATATTTCTGAACTGTTATCAACTAAATCGTAGGTATAAGATTTAATGTAATTATTTTGCAGCAATATTTACCTTTCCACTACACCTGTTCCGGAACCCATTGGCGATGATTCTTCGGAATGAACGCTTCCGGTTTCAACTGCTACAAAATAAATGTGTAATAAGGCTTCAGGCATAGGAGGGAATTTTTATTCTCGTTATTTTTCTTGAAGCTTAAATAATTGGTACACTATTAATACAAGAGAGTCATTTTTTAAACGCAAAATGAATTGAATTTCATTGTGAAATTACCTGCCTCCTTAGGTTTTGGAGGGTGATATTTCCTCTTCTTTGGCTGGTAACCGTTACGATATCTCCACTTCACCTAAGGAGTTGGTTTTTCCATAATCTGCTGTCCACAATCAATCTCGACACTGACCCGTCGAAAAACACAGGGGTATCTTTCTCTCGTAGCACGCTTGAACTCTCCAATCTCCCGAGACAAAATAATTTTTTTCTCCGAATATGACGCCCGACGTAGTGGAGCAGTGTGAGGGGAAGGAAGGCAAGGGATTGGTAGTGGGGGAGAGAGAGGGGAAGGAGAGAGACCTCCGAAGAGAGGGGAAGTGGAGGTGGGGGGATCCTTCTCTGGAAGACGACAGCGCCAGGTCCCCGCCAGCGCTGTGATAGACGTCGAGCCGTAGAAAGGCCAAAACATCCATCACGCCCAAGAACATAACGCGAATCTGGTTGCATGCACGCTCTACCGGTATATATATTTGAAATTATGAAAGATGCAGCCTTGACTCAAATGTTTGATCAGTTCTGAGTCTCAATTTGGAGCGGAGTAATTCTCACGAGAAAAAGGCGATTTTTTTGGGAAGTTAGCAATTTTTTTCTCCTAATAGGTTTTTACGTGTGCAACTGTGAAGACATACAAACCAAGGCTACATACATCTTAAGTTTTTTAGTGGAAACAGTTCCTCGTTACATGCAAAAATGGCCCCCTAGCGACCTAAATGGTAGCTTGCTGCAACGGCACTTTTCTGGCGTAGTATCCAGTCCCCTTAAGCGAGGAATCACTGCGCGCGTTGTATTTCCCAAAAGTAGTCCCAACAATAACAGTGATACGTAATAATGGGCTTATTTCTCATCCAATTTTGAAAATATCTGTGTCACTGTGTTTGGCATATAATTACTCATACAAACATTTTGATTACCCAAATTATCACTTTTTACCGAAAATTAATTTTCCTGTTTTTTAGTTAATAGTGTGGGTACTGTTACTTAGAGACTTTTTTCATGAATTAAGTCGTAATATTACCAGGAGAGTTTAAGAGTCACTATTAATGTTTATGTCAGTATAAATCTGCAAACGAACGGAAAAGCGAAAACCGAAGTGCGAGAAGTACTATATAGCAGGTAGTTCAAAGTAGAAAAGTTGATAAAGAGTTCTTGTCATCAACGTAAACCAGAAATAAATGAATTAAAAGATGGCACGCGCACACGTCGAATCTAGTCCAAAAGCCATTCCATTGCTTCTTTCCAAACTCGGTATACCTACTCTGTAAAGGGGCTCACCCCAATGAACAAGGAGTGCCTGAAAACATATAGAACAAAATGACATCACAGCTCTAAAAATATGGCTGCCCAGTGTTTCAGCGGCTCATTAATTTTGCAGATTTTAATAATTAACATCTCACTTTAAAAGGACCTCACTATTCTCAGACTCGGGATTTAGCCTAATTGAGGTTCATTTTTTTTTAAGAACACCTCCCAAAAACGTGCAAATACTCAATTCTGCCAATACACCAAACACTTGCCGCACACCACTGCGAACCTTCCCTACACACACAGGACTTTAATGAATGGCCGTCGGAACTTTGTGCGTGCATTTCTCTATTTCATGCCAGCGGCTGGAGGCACGGGCTAACTGAGGCGGCTCGCGGGGTAGCATGTGGATTGATGGACTCGCTGACGGGAAGGAGATTCGCGAGGGAGTTTGTTTGCCGGGTCATCCACGCCATTGCGTGGCAATCAAGGTCCTTTACCGACCTTGACGTGGATGCGCCACCCCAACACTCGTGTATGGCGCCCTCCCCGAACATTTTTGAAGTAACCATAAGTTGTACACCGCCCGTATTTTAGGCCTTACGCAGTACTTCCTATCTACCTGCATCGTTTTTTTCTCAACTCCTTCAAGTGATATGGTGGTTGGTATGGTGGCTGGAGTGATGACTTTACACCCCAATGGCCCGGGTTCAAATCCCGGCGGTGGCAAATATTTTTCGGAGACTGTCCGATCCTTGGCTGAATTTTGTGCGGAGGACACTGGATGCGCGTGTTCCTTTCCGCTGAGAGTAGCCTCATGTCCAATGCAAGATGATACTGACGACCATATCTCAATACAGAATCCACTCAGATTTGTTGGCTACATGTGGCTACATGCCTCCCTTGGCTCTGTGTGTCGTAAGTTGAAATTACTCAACGACCACAGCACGGTGATGGCGATAAATACGCTCAAGGCAAATTGTTGATCCCACAATGAAACTCTCTCCTTTTAATTGCACAATTTGCCGATCTTTATAATGACCAGAATAATAATAACTGCTGGGAAGACCGGGAGTGATCATATCATATTAAATCGGACGCTATTTATGGGAAAAATCACTATGGAATCGGTTGGCGGAATCCCTTTTACGGAACACGAAGCACCTGTGAATTGAAATTCCACCCGCGCCAAGGGCTGTTTTCAGACCTATACGAAAATTGGAGTCAACGCTGTGTGAGTGGAGGAAAAATTATTTTTTTTAATATTGAGAAAAATATATTTTAAAAACCGCAGACCTATAGACCCCAGAATGAAATGAGTCATTTCCTCAAACTAAACCACGGACCAGTTTTGGCCATAATAATATCTATCCAAGTTACCACTCTGAAAGAATACACTACTTTATTGTTAAATGACATTTTTCTCACATTTTCTATATCTTTAGAACTGACACGAGTCCAGTACAAATCAAGGCCTAACTATGCTAATTATTCTGTAGTGAATGGCTATTTTTGTCCTTTTATGAAATTTTTAACATGAGGCGCTCCTGGATTTGTCTTTTATTTTCCGATCGATCCTTTGTCCACAAAATTGGCGAGAAGCAAAGGAAATCGGAATATCTGCAGAAAATTTGTTTAGAAATGTGATTTTATACCGAGTTGAATCGGTAAATATGAATTTACCACTCGATTGGTCGTGAGGAACAATCAATGGGACATTCTGGTCCATCGGCGCCGCTGATTGGCTCAAGACAAAAGAGGAGCGGTCCCGCCATCGACCTGCGTTATCTCGGCTCGGCTGTTTGCGGCAACCTCTCTCTCTTTCGCTCTCTTCTTGCCGAGGGCGAGGAAAAACAGCGATCCCTCACGCCGATGCTCGATGCCGTGGCTGCATTTTAGGGTCCATTCTCAATAAAGTCGTAGTGGTGCCACAGCATGCCACTGAGATATCGAATTCACCACCCATCCGATATTTTCTACAATACGTGGAATTGCAATGTTGTGCACTATTGAGAGTGCGCCGAGCATTTTTTGGAGCGAATGTGTCTCCGTTCACGCTGCGGATGCAAAAATAATATCCTATTTAATTTTACGATTCTAAACCTGATTTACCTAAATCAATTGAATTGATATTAGCTGATTGATACTGATCTTAAACGAAATTAAATAAGCAAACTGCCTCATTTATAAACATGGGAGAGGTTTTCCGTGGCCTAGTCAAAATAAAAATGGAAATTGATTCTGCTTATAAGAATGGTGCGGATTGAATCACGATCGAAAAATAAGAATCGGCAAATATCTCCGCTCAGATTATTCGTATCATTTGAGAATTAGTTTTTAGGGCAACTAGCTGTATACCCTTTATAGCATCCACTCAAATTCAATTATCAATCACAGTTGTTTTGTATTCCCAGGGAAGGAAATCAGTGCACTCGGAAAAGAAGTTTAAAATTATGAAATTTTAATTTCATTCGCAATAAAATTCAACGTGCTAGTTTTTCCTTATGCATGTCGATTAATGTATTTGTTGGGTAATCTTGAATTCAACTCCCAAGAGGTGTTGATCGGGAGCGCAGGAATTGCGCTGATATAGATCTGCTTTGCATCTTGGTACTCAGAGGAAAAAAAAGCCATCCATTCGAGAGTAATTGGCATCGTTAGCCCTTGATTTGACCTGATCTCGTGCAAGTTATAAAGATGATTAATTTGAGGAAATGATACATTTCATTCTGGTTATCGGCGTGGGGGATATTTGTTTATTTTTCTCAATTGTATTTTTTCCCTTCCACTCCCTCAACACTGACTACTATTCTCGGATTTGACAGACAGAGGGTGGGAATTCAATCCGTTCAAAGGCGTTCCGTAAAAGGGTTTCCAGCGAGTGCCGTCCATCTCCGTGCCCTCGTCTCGACGTGCAGCCATTCGCCGTTGGATGCATTTTCGTGAGGCCAATCGCTTTCCCGCCTCATTCAAACGTTCATCGAAACATACTCATGTAGTTTTGATGGTTTGGCGACCGACGAATTGTCCCCAGGAGAAGTTTATCCTGGCATCGCAAAAATTATGCTAATTTCTCTCTGCTCGGTATAATTGGTGCTAAAAATGACCGGAGAGACTTATTTCATGGAATAATAAGTGATAAACGGGTGTAAATGTTTAATTGGACGAGAGATAGTGGGCTTCGAAATCGACCCTACCTTAATTAAAGATCGTATTGAAAACAATATCACTAGAATAAAAATCGGAAGCCAACAGAAGAATTTTAAACGATAAAAGGTTTTCGGAGAGGGATTCGGTTTATCTCCCTTACGTTCTAAAATGTATCTAGAGAGACCCCTGCAAGGGTGGCGGAGGATATGACGCAGCTATATGTGACTGCGAGGAGGAGAATTCCTTATACTTTGCAGACGATCAAATTCCGATCTCAGAAGACGCGGATGACCTGAACTACGTTGTGGTTATGAAACTTAAGGGTGCGAGTGACCAGTATGCAAGATTACATGGCTCACTGAGAACAAGAAACAATACTTGGTTATTGGAAGAGAGGTAATATTGGGTTGGAAACTTCGGGGCGAATGGAGAAGAGAGAGAAGGGTCAAGAGCGAGTTGGGGAATGAGCGGGTGGATGATGGCATCACCGAAACCGTAAACAACTTGCTTTGCCATGGATACACACCACAGATCCATAGAATTCACAGAGCTCGGCAAGTAATAAAATCGGAGTATTTTACTATAGTTATAGAACTTTGAGTCTTTATCCAAAGCTGAGGCTCATGTGCAATGAAAACTTTCTTTTTTTTGCACTTTCTTGGTTGAATCCTAAAGTCTATGTAACCCTGCATTGCGCTGAACAACCTTCATATCGAATACGGTTTCCTCGGGTGGCCTACGGTATCCATTAGGAAAATTTCCAGGTCCGAAACGTACCTCGTCATGAAGGAAAGTCATAATGGCCGTTATTATTCCCTAATTAAGAGCGGCGTGTGTCGGGCGTCGAAACGTTGGAGAGAATTTGGAGCTCACGCGGCTGGCAACCCGAGAACAACCTTATTCACTCCATTCGCACGACATTTATGTAAGTCTTTGTGTATATGATGGAGGAGTAACTGTACAATGCCGAGAAGAATCCTCTCGAGGAACTTTTGTAGAATTCTTGGACTAGTGGCAGCAGCTGCAGCTGAGAGCGCCTTTGCACATTTGCCGCCTTCACATCCGGACGAGGTCCGAACTTTCTGCGTCTCCATTTTAAAATATGTAGTACATGATAGAAAGAGGCGTGCGTTTAATTTCTCACTTTCAGATTCGACCTTCGGAGTTTTTGCGAGAGGCCTGCCCAGTCAACGTCGCCACCAGTCCAGCCTTTTCGTACACTCGCAATGCTCGCTCCGATCTCCGTGATACGCCATTGGCCAAAGTTTGAGTGCGCCCGCCACCAATGAGAGAATTCGCTCGTCCAATAGAAGTGTTGTCAGCCGCATTTATGTCGTTTACTAGAGCCGGCACTCGAGTCACTGACGGCCATAGCGATCCGAATCACACGCTACAATGTTAACCGAAATATATGTTCGTGAAATCCATCACATTAATAACTTATCAATGGTACAACTAGAAACTGCAGCAACTGCATTTTAAAATACATTGAGGATTGGAGATCTGATGCTTTCCCGGCGTATGCTGGCAGTGGAGATTAGACTCCACGTTCACGATGATTCGGAGGTTCCTGAAGTTTAAAAAAAACATTCAATTGATAACTCCATTAGGTACCGTGGACACTGCTTAGGTCGCCAAGCGGACGCACACACACCCATTTCTCGTCGTTTCGCCAAACATCGCCCTGCCGCCCGCCTGGATAAATGCCCTTGCAATAGGCACGTCCCTTGTAAAATGCACCCGACCAATGGCGACCCCCGCTCGGAAGTTACGTGTGCACGGAATGGAGGACACGAAAGTGAAAACACGCCTCCCCTCCGCCCCCACCCCCAATGCTGCTATTATCAAGAGGGAGGCATTTGTCGAAGGAAACTTTCTACGCGTAAGAACGCCGCCGCAGTCATCGGGAGCGTGTTTTGGCGGCGGTGTGAGGTAAGGCGATGGAAGGAGAGGGGAAGTTCCAATGGAGCGTCCTTTCGGGAAATCCCAGTAACGATCCTCGCCCCAATTACCAGCCACAACTTTCTAGCGATGCATGAAGTTCCCAAGCGACGGATTCTAGCATAGGTATTACTCCAAATGCCCTGAGTGGTGCAAGGGAGTCCCGATCGATGGAAGAAACATCCTTCGGCTCGTCCTTTCCGTTGGAAATTTGAAGGATACAAAGACAAGAAGGAAGGAGTTTGGAGGAACTATTGTTTTAAATGAGAGGTAGCCTTTTTTCCAGACCAATCACGGATATATTTTTCAACTCTAACCGGATACGACAGGCTGAGGAGTTCTCATAATTTGAAAATAACACTTTTTGGACACGTTTTAATAGAAATCCCGTAAGTATCGAAGGATTAATCCACACGGATTTGTACGATTGCGATGATGAGAGGAAGTCACCTGATATCATCAATAATTCCTACTTTTTGTTATTCTCTTTTCGCGAAATATAATATTATTTTAAGCTATTACTATAGTTTTAAGAGAAGCATAAGTACTTTCCTCTGAATTTTATTTTTTCAGTCTCCAATTTGGCATGCGCTGATGATATCACGGCTGCATATATAAGATAATGATAAAATTTCGGTACCCATGTGATCGATACTAAAACAAAGATAATGACAACGTTAGGTGAATCCGAATTTACCCTTGTTAACGAATTTCGCATTGAAAATGTTGCTATGACCCCTTATTTCTAGTAATATGCACCTGATATTTATCGACCGGTATCTGTTTGCTTCGCATACAAGGCTCGACTGCTTCACGACACCCCATCGTTATTTTTATGGAATAAGCATCTTATTTCAAGCACTTTATTTGCCAGCTTTAAAGTTAACGACAATGGCCTCCGCGATATTTCCTTTCGGCAAATAGAGGGAGTGGAGCAAAATTGGAAACCCTGTTTTAAATTATGTCATCACTATCACTATGTTTTCCAATCGTGCGAAAGATCCACAGAGAAAAAAATCATTCGCCTTGACCGGGATTCGAACCCCGATTTCCGGTCGAGTGCTTCAGCCAGTTAAGCTACCGTGGCGTCATTCTTTCCCGTGGATACTTTCGGACACTACCGGACAGGAAATCGGTGGATCCGCGTTCGAATCCCGGTCAAGGCGAATGATTTTTTCTCTGTGGATCTTTCGCACGACTGTGCATTGCGGGTGACTCCCGTAAAAAGATATCACCGCGGCTACTCCCGGTATACTTTAAACTATGTCTTCCAATTTAACTTTTCTAAATTCATGAAAAAAACTCACAAAGATGCTACCCTATATAACCGCTTTTGGTTTTATGCTAAATTTATCGTTTACTTCGCAAAAATAATAGCAAATTATAAATTGACTCTTTGATTAGATTTTCACAATGTGCTGCTAATGTGGAAACGTTTGTATTCTGGCTATAATTATACAGAAAAGTGAAATATCAGATCATCTACTCATCATCATTGAAAAATCAAAGCAAAGGCTTAAAAAGTAACAAAAAATAAAATGTTCACTTGATAAGGTAACAAATATGGTTCTCATTTTCACAACTGGAGCGCAAAGTATGTTCTTCTTTTCTCTTACGGAAACAATCGCTTTTATCATAGATTGGACATCCCAATTTTCCCATTTGCACTTGAGGTTGGGGCCAATAATCTTCATCGGCTTCTCAAACTGGCGAAAAGGTGATGTAGTAGACGGAACACATTTAGGTGTCGGAAATGTGGAAACGTTTCCACATTAACCCCAGTGTTATCCTTCCACATTACCAGCATCGGCATATTGTACTATGAAGCTAAAACTATGCTACATTTTCCAGCTATAAGATTACTTAATTACACCAGATTGTAGCGTGTTTTATGCTTAACAATAACTTATTTAGCACTAAGAAATAGATTGGTGGACTATGAGATTAAATTAAACTTAAAAAATTACCTCAAAAGTTTTACGAGTGAAAAGAAACTTGGAACAAGTATTTGACACACAATAAACCATGAGTTGACTGTCCTGCGCTGTCCTCCGCTCCCACAGGCTTACTAAAGAGGCAGATGCCAACAAGTCGATGCGGTCACCGCTAGCCTACAGTACCTCCCTTTAAGCCCTTCAAGTAATGCTTCCACATACCCAACAGGCTTCCATATTTGCACCACTCCCTCTAGGTAAGGAACGAATTTCTTGAAAGAGACACGTGTGAAGTAAATCTCGGGTTTATTTTCATCCTTCTCGCACAACACAAATTATATTATATTTTCATTACTTTTACGGTAAAAAATGCGCTAATGAGTCTTTAGTCCCATGAAGTAAAACCAGTTACTTCAACGAAGCCATTTCCTCTAACAACTTGCCGTAACAATCGAGCAATGTGTAACTTTAAGACATCACACAATCAATAAACCAGGGCCGGCCCTAGCAGGTGCGGGGCTAGGTGCGAACCTTCAGTGCAGGGCCCTTCACTTAAAATATTAAACTCTATACCCCATCTACAAACTCGAGCATTTTGAATCCCTACCACTCTCTGGCTAAGTATGTGTTCCCCTCCCAAATTCAGACTTCGTAATTACGCCGTTATGATACCTTGATTCAAAACTATCGTATATTTTAATTTTTTTTCACGAACGCGGGGCCCCCCAAAGCGCGGGGCCCGGGGCGGTCGGTCCGGTCGCCCCGCCATAAGGCCGGCCCTGCAATAAACAACGAAGTTTTCAATTCAAAGTTACACGATAGCAACAATTTATTAGATAATAGGGTAGTTTCCTTCATCAAAGAAAACGAAAGGCATTGATTGCGATTCGTTACCCAACATTAGCGTATTCATAATATACAAATTATTTGTTTTTTTTTCGAAATTCCAGTTTAGACGAGTGGCAATGGTCAATTTTAACCGCATTTGAAAACGCCCAGATTGGGGCCCATGTGATGCCACTCCACGTGATGTCACAGGATCCTAGTTTCTATAAAGATAGATAGCAGTTTTATATCGTTTGAGATTACCAATGCATGCATGAGGCACAGAGCTAAGGGAAACACCCCTTAATAATCACCTATTAAAACTACCTATGGTCGGAATGTTTCCTTCGTTTGATACGGTATTGATAATCCTTATTTAAGCCAAGTGCTACCTGCTAGCAGCCGGTATCGTAGCTGGTCTCATAGCCTCGCACCAAGGTGGCCTCACGCGGCGGCAGCGGGAACCATAATGACGTCACACTGGCTTTTCCCAGCATTCATACTAGCCGTCGCGTTTTCGCGCGCTTGAAATTTTTCACTTTTCATTTAATCGCGAAACATAGATATCATCATTTAAAAATCTAAAACCGTGAAATACGTACTCCAATAATCTTTCAATTTAGGCAATAAAAAAATAATAGGAAACCACCCTATTGCAGGCCAACTGTCTTCGTATTTCTTTCAAGAAAGTCAATGTAAGTAAAATGGAACCGGAATGAGAAGCAATGATTAGCCGATATGGGAGCAATCTGCTTCGCTTCAAGCGAGAATGATCCAACAGGACTCGATACTCTTTGACCATAGAATAAGTAATCTGCAAAATAAAAGGTTGCGCTCCATGACCATATCCAAAACACTTACATCACAAAAGGTTCCCTGCAGCCTTGGATAATTAATTGGATATTCGATTATATATAACTCACATTTGCTAATTATGGCTACTCAACATAAACCATTTTCAAATAAAGCGAGAGTGATCACATTCACTTAAGATATGATGTCTTTCTCACCCAGTGATTCGACCCGAGGATTGGCTTGGATAGGTGAGGGTAGAACTCGCCCTGATCTAAAGCGCAGGCGAGTGAATTGCATGCATTCATGGATCATCATAGTTTATTTCCCACTCTCCAATGATTATTATCAATTAGGAATTCCCAAGGCTTCACCCGGCATTTCTGCATCTACGTATACTCCGCAAGACGTCTAAAAAGGCAAGTGGCAGGGTGGTGGTTTTAGCACACCAGTCGTTAAAACAAAAATCAATTGCTCAAACAAAATTACTATTTGCATTTGTTCAAGTCCTTTATGATTCGGGGAAAAAACGAATTCCCATGTCTGAAGAAAAGTACTGAGCCAGGCGAGATAAAGTGGAATGACATCATTATTAAGGAAAAAGGGAGATGGCAATTTTCTACAAATTTATTTAGCAATGCAATACGTGTTTCGACCGCCAGGCCATCCTCAAGTGTAATATAAGTGAATAAGAAAATTGGTCATAAATTCATAGAGCGGGATCTCTGATAAGTCTCTGTCTTTGAACCGAAATATGATAAAGTATTCGGGATGCAACCAGTCTTGTATTCTACTTAGTAATGGAGATAGTACAATGTAAGGAGAACTGCGTTGCCGATGTACTTTATGGACCAATCCCAGGCGCGTTAATTGATTTGCTTGCCCCCCTGAGAATGACTGAAGGAAACTTTTTACCCGCCCCTCCCACACACACTCCCCGTAACTGAATAAATGCGTAAGCGCGTCACGGTGTAGTCGCGCTCACTCCACGCCTGGAAGACTACTTTTTGCATAGCAATGGACGGAAGCCAGGCGGCATCAACCATGGAGAGAAACTTTCCAAAGTAAAACACTAGGCGGCGCCATAAATCTCATTTGCCTAGGCGGCCTGCGAGGAGGCAGGGAGGGGCCCGGGAACCCGTTTCTCACGAGCGAGCGAGAGGTCGGCCGAAATATTAAAGACTTTCTAAACCACTGATTTTTCATGTGGACCGATGTGATTGACATCGTGGAAAGATCCTGTTGACACTCTTAAGAGCCCTTGACACTCTTGGGCCACAGTTTCATCGATCACCCAGTATTAATGCTCTAGATTCCATGTAATTAATTCAAGCATTATCTCTCTCATCATTAAGAAAATTTGTGGTACAGCATGTTAATTATCATCTTATAACCTTTATAAATAAATATGAATTAATTAATTAACCAGAGTTAAGATTTCAAATGGGAGGAGAATCAAAGTATACTTTGGAGTTATTTGCAGAAATTGTTTCTTTGAACCTGGACAAGAAAAATGAAGAAATTGTAGCCTTTCTTGGCTATTGTAAGGCTTTTAATTGAGTAAATACCAAATTTCTACTTCACATCCTCCATAATATTGGTATCACAGGCAATATCCATGAGTGACTTAAAATCTATATTACAGGTCGACAGATCATGGTTAAGATAGATGATAATATGAGTGTACAGGAAATTTTTCAACCATGTCGTACTCCCGAGCATCCATATTTTGTCCTATTCCTTTTGAAATATATATAAATGGAGTGTTATCATGTATAAACCATAGCAAAATAATATTATATGCTGATGATGTATGTAGCTTTAGTTAGCACGCTTAAGGATGCTGATCAAACACGAAGAATATGCAAAACGATATAAACTCAATTGCTCTATGATCACATGACCGCCATCTCCTTACAAATAATAATAAAATCAAAAGTGATGCATCGTTTGGGTAAACGTAAACGTCTATAAATTTAGCAGCACGTATTCAGGGCTGCATGCATAATCATTATCTAAAGGTAAAATGCAGATGTTTTAGAATGATTCAAGTTGATTCAAATGCAATTATTTTGGCATAATAATTGACATCAATTTTACAATTCGTGAACATATAGTTATATATAATTAACGAGTCGATGGGCGCTTGAATTCATCAAGCGGGTAATTAGGGGGGTGGGAACATACTATTTGTGTCACCTGTGTTCAAGTATTGGGTCCATAAGTTGCTAAAAAAAAAAAAAGCGAAAAAAAACACTCAAAATGTCATTGAAATGGGCCAAATGGGCGAACAACTCACTTATTCGCTAACAACAATACTTAAGATCGTCTTAGTTACCACGATGATGTGAACGTTAGGAGAACGTTTTGAACTTAATATTTACGTAATGGAGATAAATTTAAATTTAATGACGGCTGTACTTGTGAAATATAGCCAATTTTCGTATTTTAGCCCTTACCCTAGGATTGTAGCACCTCCATTTTTTGTTATGAGCGTTTGAACGTACCAAACTGAATTACATTAAAAACATCATTTTTAGAAAATAAACGCACAGAGACTAATTCGGAAATGATTATCGGAATTAATATGTCTCGAATAATGAAGTAATGTTCGGATGTCATGGACGACGTATGTCTATTAATGCTGTCACATTTTTATATCTGAGGAAGGTTTAAACAACGAAAGGAATTGATCACAATAAATATATGAATACGGTTAAGAAACTTGAATTGGACAAAGAACCAAAGAATGCTCAACTATCCCCGTAGATGTTAAACTCTATTGATAATAGCAGTTCGACATATTTTACAAAAAGGCAGATTCGAAATGTGTCGAATGGGAGCAAATATATTTCAATAGTGCAGCATGAACAATGCTATGATGAACATATTTATCAAATATCTTCGGACTTACATCAATAGTTATAAAGCTACGCCAATTTGCATATTTGTTACCATAATCGTATCGAATTATCAAGTATACTGACACGTGTATTGAAAATTCGCAATCCTATAGATTTAACTTCCAGTCTTTGATCATCAACCCTAAAATTCCTGGTCAACTATGCCCTTGGATGAAAAATCCTATATGTTAAAGCAATTCGATATATTTGAAGAAAAAGCATATTTGATATATATCGAACATGAGACTACATACAAAACATAATTCCATTGAGCATTGTGAGGAATACCAAGATGTACACATTCGCCAAATTTCATTGGTCCAACGGATATACTATTCAAGTTATGCCAATTTTATGTCTTTGCTATAATAATCGAATCGATCTTTCGATTATACTGACATCTGTACTGTAAAATACGCAATGCTATTGGTTTTACTTCCAGTCTATGGGTATCTACTATATAATTCCTGGTCAACTATGTCCTTGGATGAAAAATCCTATGTGTTGTAGCAATTCGATATATTTTAAGAAAAAGTAGAATCAATATATATATCGAACGTGAGACTATATACAAAACATATTTCCATTGGGCATTGTGAGGAATACAAATATGTACCCATTCACCAAATTTCTTTTGTCCAACGTATATACTAATCAAGTTATTCCAATTCACGTATTTGCTGTAATAATCGAATCCTTCTTTCGATTAAACTGCCACCTGCACTGTAAAATCCGCAATTCTGTAGATTTTCATTCCAGTCTATGGTCATCTACTTTATAATTCCTGGTCAACAATGCCTGTGGATGTAAAATCGTAAATGTTATGGCAAATCGATATAATTTAGGAAAACGAAGATTCGATATATATCGAATATGAGACTACATACAAAACATATTTCTATTGGACATTGTGAGGACAACCAAGATGAACCCATTCACAAAATTTCTTTGGTCCAACTTATATAGTAATCAAGTTATGCCAATTTGCGTATTTACTATAACTATCGAATCGATCTTTCGATTATATCGACATCTGTACTGTGAAATCCGCGACGTAATTGATTTTATTTCCAGTCTATGGTCATCTACTATATAATTCCTGGTAAATTATGCCCTTGGATGTAAAATCCTATATGTAATAGCAATTCGATGTATTTGAAGGAAAAGTATATTCGATATATATCGAACGTGACACTACATACAAAACATATTTCCATTGGGCATTGTGAGGAATACCAAGATGTACTCATTTACCAAATTTCATTTGTCCAACCGATATACTATTTAAGATAGGCCAATTTGCGTATTTGCTACAATAATCGATTCGATCTTTCGATTATACTGACATCTGTACTGCATAATCCGCAATGCTGTAGATTTTAATTCCAGTATATGGTCATCTACTCTATAATTCCTGGTCAACAATGCCCGTGGATGTAAAATCCTAAATGTTATAGCAATAGGGTAGTTTCCTTCATCAAAGAAAACGAAAGGCATTGATTGCGATTCGTTACCCACCATTAGTGTATTCATAATACACAAATTATTTGGTTTTTGAAATACCGGTTTAGACGAATGGCAAGGGTCAAATTTTATCCTCATTTGAAAAAGGCCAGATTGGCGCCCATGCGATTCCACTCCACGTGTCGTCACAGGGACCTAGTTTCTACACGAGAGGATAGGAGTTATACATCGTCTGAGGTTACCAATGCATGCATGAGGCACAGAGCTCAGGGAAACATGTCTTAATAATCACCTACTAAAACTGGCTAAGGTCGGAAAGTTTTCTTCGTTTGATAAGGTATTAATAAACCTTTTTTAAGCCAAGCGCTACCATTCAGCAAGGTACTCAGCTACCCGCTGGCAGCCTGCGACGTATCAGCGCTAAGCCTCGCATCAAGGTCACCTCACCGGGCGGGAGGGGGAACCAGAAATACGACGTACGGAGATATTTCCCGGCATTCATACTTGAGCGTCGCGTTTTCGCGCGCTTGAAAATTTTCACTTTTCATTTAATCGCGAAAAATAGATATTGTCATTTAAAAATCTAAAAGCGTGAAATACGTACTCCAGGAGTAATAATCTTTCGATTAAGGCAATAAAAAAATAATAGGAAACCACCCTATTGGATATAATTTGTGAAAACGCAGATTCGATATATAAAGAATGTGACACTACATACAAAACATATCTCTATCGAGCATTGTGAGGAATACCAAGAGGTACCTATTCACAAAATTTCATTGGGCCAACTTATATAGTACACAAGCTATGCAAATTTGCGTATTTGCTACAATAATGGATACGATCTTTCGATTATTCTGACATCTGTACTGTAAAATCCGCAATGAATGTTTTTTTTATTTCCAGTCTATGGTCATCTACTATATAACTCCTGGTCAACTATGTCCTTGGATGTAAAATCCTATATGTTATAGCAATTCGATATATTTTAAGAAAAATCATATTCGATATATATCGAACGTGAGACTACATACAAAACATGTTTCCATTGGACATTGTGATGAATACTAAGATGTACACATTCGCCAAATTTCATTGGTCCAACGGATATACTATTCAAGTAATGCCAATTTGTGTATTTGCTATAATAATCGAATCGATTTTTCGATCATACTGACATCTGGAGAAAGATTTGATGCTTTCCCGGCGAATGATGTGAGTAAACTTCTCTCGGGTTTCCCACCGGGTTAAAGGCTTCATAATGGCCGACGTTTCGAGCTCCGACTCGGCGCTCATCATCAGGGCTACTGGATGCTGTGATGCGGGAATGGGCCTGCTTATATGCTGCCCTCCTCCGGTCAGGTTCCTCTGGATAGGCTGATAGTTTCCCGAGGAACCTGACCGGAGGAGGGCAGCATATAAGCAGGCCCATTCCCGCATCACAGCATCCAGTTGCCCTGATGATGAGCGCCGAGTCGGAGCTCGAAACGTCGGCCATTATGAAGCCTTTAACCCGGTGGGAAACCCGAGAGAAGTTTACTCATACTGACATCTGTACTGTTAAGTCCGAAATGCTATTGGTTTAACTTCCAGTCTATGGGTATCTACTACATAATTCCTGGTCAACTATGTCCTTGGATGTAAATTCCTATATGTTATAGCAATTCGATGTATTTTAAGAAAAAGTAGATTCGATATGTATAGAACGTGAGACTATATACAAAACATGATTCCATTACGCATTGTGAGGAATATCAAGATGTACCCATTCACTGAATTTCATTGGTCCAGCGTATACACAAATCAAGTTATGCCAATTTGCGTATTTGCTATGAAAATCGAATCGAACTTTAGACTATACTGGCACCTGTATTGAAAAATTCGCAATCCTATTGATATCCCTTCCATTCTATGGTCAATCGCTTATCCCTACCTTCTCAACTATCCCCGCTTTTCAAATTTCACCTATGTACTTATATTGGTGACGTAGATGGGGCGATGCGTGTATTTCTTAAGGGGACCTATTACAAAAAGATATAAATTCATATTGATATATCTTCATTAGGAAACATTACTCATCTAAATAATTTATATGTACGCATAATTCATTCCTTCCCTTACATATTGTTAAAAATTTTACCCCCGTAACTATGTAAATAGGTCTGAAAAATGGCTCCATCGAATGTAACCTTATATCGACCATAACTTCAACTCTAATCAATCGATCCGCTTAATTTAACTTTTGTCGGATGAAACACATTAGCAGTTGTATTGTGTAGGACTCTTGTATTCAAAACTTGATTTACAAAGAAGTTATTAGCGATTAAACCGTATCCAAGGAGATTTGTATCCATATAACTCGCACATGAATCGATCGAGCGGAATGGCAATCATTGCAAAAGTTGATTTTTTTCATAATAATGTTACTCTGAAAATTTCATTTATCTAACTGGAACGGTTGCTAAGATATTTAAGATAGTATGCTCCACAGAAAAATGGCGACAATGATTTTTCGCGTGCAGGATATTTTTCGGAATTTAATTATGAATTAACCAAGAGGGTTACGGGGAAAGTAGGGAAAAACGTTAGGGTGCGCAGCACCCTGAACGGTTTTTCTATGAGATTCCAAATTTTCATATGGCACATGTCTCAAGGCCGAAATCCGAGTTTAAAAATTCGCCCTTCACGACAATGTAAAATCGAAATCGTTTATTCCTCGGAATTGTTTCGACATATGAAAATTCCAAGATAGCCAAAAAATCAAACAAAAAATCCTACACCTTATATTTCAAGGAATTTGTCGTACAATTATTGCAAGTTGGTCAAAAAAATTCCTAAACTTTTTCCATAAGAAAAGCATAGAAAGCGTTTAAAAAATAATAATTGATACTAAATATCAATTCGTCGCAATGACAACCATACCAAAAAATCGACCAAAAAAACTTGTTTATGTCCATTGAATATCATGTTCCTCAGACGTTTAAAAACACAAAATAAAAGCGGAAAAGTTTTAGTCCCATAAGGCTCCCATGTTAATTCAAGTCGATATATCTCGAAAACTAATCGATTTTTTCAAGTTTTAAGATTTTTCCTACCGATGAATTCTTTTTTACTTTTACGTCCAATAACCCAAATACCCACACACATCACCGTTTGTGCTGTGAATTTGTATCAATCAGTCAGTGGGTAGTCGAATTGCCGCTATATGGTGATTTAATAATAAAATAATAAAAAAATCCAATAAAATGTATCATATCTAAAATGCTTTACTCAAAATATCTCATAAAGTGTTAATTATGTTTTAGTTGACTTAGTGATAATAATATACGGTCTGACAGTGTGGGGCAACACCGCAAATATACATAAACAATCTATGATTAACTCCTAAAATAGAATAGTGTAAACAATACATAGATGAAAATATAATTTAGGAGACTATCCGAATTTATAAGACATTACTTTGGTACATAAGGACATATGTGTACTGCCCATAAACAAACTTTATGAAGACTGACTAATTATTTTCAATTATGAGTCAATATAGTCCATTACATAAAATAATTATAATAGCATATATAGAGATAAAACGACAAAAAAATGTACGATGAAATTGAGACATGGTATGAGAAATGGTATGAAATTTCAAAGACATTAACAAATTATGGAGATAGATTACAAAGAGTTAACTATACCCAAATTACTCAATTATGTATGTGTTATGACACCAAACATGACTACAACTTCGGAATTAAAAAGAAATTGTAAGAATCTAAGAAAATCAACTATAAATTAATGAAATTGACCGTTATTTTTCTGTTTAACTGATAATAAATATGTACTTAATTTAGATTTAGTTTCTTGATAATAAGAGAGAAGATCAATTGTACCTGATCAACTAATGCGTTTTCCTCTTGCTTTGCCAATGCATCCACCACTCACGAGCCCCTGCCTATGGAGGGCTTATATTTTAAATATTTATAAGATTTATATGTAACCTAATTTCACATTCTCCCTTCAAGGAAGAGAGATGTTTTCACACGTGTGTAACTACCAGCAATGAAGGCAATAGGGCGGGGTATCATCGATAAAAACAATTCAATTGGTAATAACAAAGAAGCAATTGTTATGTTCCGTGTCCACTCCACCTCGCCCGAAACCTCAGATTAAATTTAATTGGACTTATCGCATACCACGTATGTCTCATTAAAGCATTTCATGTTTTCCTGCGCGTGCTCAGAAGGGTGGGACGATTCGGAATATCGGAATAATATTTGCTACTTATCCATCACACTGCACCTCTTCCAAGTAAGAGCCAAATACCCTTCACGAATAAATCCTCAAGCAAAATAAAGCATAGCCTTTTACGTTCAAAATTCTTAAAAATAATTACAAATATTTGAAGATGGATCATTCTCTCTAACGCCCATCAATGAAAACCTTTCAATTCACAAATAAATACAAAAAGTTTTTACGACTTCGAAAATGTATTCTTACACCGTCTCCTGAGTGAGCAGAATAAATATGTTTTGCAGAATTGTTTCGCCTTTGCGTGGCGCCAAAGAGATCGTTTGCATCAAACCTTGCCGCAGAATCTACTCTTCAAAACCAATCACGCTAATTTTTTTCAATAAGTGTGGTGGGGCTTCATTCGACTAAGCGCTCACTCCCTTGCCTACGTAAGCATCGTCTCTGGAATGGGATTCAAGTGGCATGTCTCGCACGGCTACGCAAGAGCTGTATGTTTCGGGTGCAGAGAATTATTTCAACTCTTTTCGCCGACCGCGAGAAATGAAACGTAAGTGGAGCAGGTGTGTTGGACGCTGAGAGGCAGAAAAAAAATCAATCAAAATACATTTGAGATTGCCTAATTCTTAGCTGCAAACTGCATAAAGAACCGATTCCTTTTGGCGGTCGGCTGTTCCCGTGGCAACGTTCCAACGAGCGTGGAATTCGCTCAACGTTGAGCAATCAGACTTGTGGCGTCACCTGTAAACCAAAATAAACAAAAAACAACCGACGCCCGAGCTTGAAATCCATTTCATTTGATCATTTTTGCCCGCCAATGTTTATTTCTTCATAATAAGCGGTGCTCTGCAGGTTACTGTTCAGCAATCCATCTCCAACATACACCAACATCCTCAGGCAAAGTTCTCATAGAAAAGTATTCATAGAAGCAATAAAACAAATACTAAATTTATAAATAATAATCTCCTTTGCTCACCTTCAGCACGTCGAACACACAGAGCCTGGATTTACCTAAGTGCGATAGATACTGTTACAGCATTCGTAATATCATTGGCATCTGAGAGAAAATTTGCATCTGGTGAGGCCCTTCTTTCCCGATGGACGTTTCTACGGGAAACATTTCGATTGTTGGACTGAGGAGCGGCCACCGAGGGGTGTCATAGTCTAGTGTAGTCGGTGGTGGTGACTGAGGGCGGTATGATCCCGAAAGGCACCGGCGAAAAACTTCATTACATTCGGTCAAATATTAATTCGGAAAACACGACATTATTTATCATTAAAATAAGTGATATTCACTGTTTAATTATATGTATTTGTCTAAGCTGCTGCAAACACAAACCTGAAAAAAATGTCAATGTTGCGAAATGTATACCCATATAAGCTTAGGTAAGGGTGACCATAAGATTAGCTTCAACGACCACGAAAGGTTTCCGTTCCATTGTATTATGTGAACTGCATTTTCTAAAATCGTTAATTCCGCTCCTCCAACCCTCGCTCAGACAGTCAAACGCTCAAACGGAGGCACCATCTTCTTGGGAAAATCAAGTTTATCATGTAAAATCCACTAATATCTACAAATGACGCATTGAAATCCAATTTTCCAATCTCTTCCTTAAAGAGAAATGTACAAAAGAATGTCAAATTAGTTAGAACATTTATAACTCGAGAACGACTGTGCCGATTTTAATGATATTTGGTTTTTTGGGTTCGGCTCTGCCCCGTGTAACAGAATAAACATTAAAAATAGTCAAATTTAACGAAAAATTTTATATTGATCTAAGGGGCATTACTTTAGGAGTTGGGTATTACTTTAGCAACTGCCGTAAAGTCGGTAAAAACTACTAATTAAATAGTTTGTTTTCTTTTTTTCCGATTAAAAGACTGCACTTCGCAAAAATATAACATTTTAATAGTATAATATATTACAAATACTGAAATCATATTTTTACAATTTATTTCTAGAAAATTGCAAGGTCTTCTTGAGTAGACACTTAAATACCGTGTTTGTAAACAAATCTCCAAGCAATTGTTGACTATTGGTCGTGTCCGTGTTCCTGTCAACGAATCGAGCGGATTAATTTCATTTTCTGGGAATTTTTGCAATTCCGTTTCATCACTAGATGAGCTCATCAACAAAGTGTTCCCGAACATGATTGATCGCCACAAAAATCACAAATGGTAGAGATACTATAACTGGCGCGCCCAAAGTCATTTCATACGAATGCTGCTTCCAATATATTACACGATTTTGAGTATCAGTCAAGCGTTGGTCTAGCGTTGCGTAAACTTGCCCCTTGAACGAGCCAAATTTACGCAACAGACCTAAAAACATTTTTTTACGGTTAATAACAAAAATAGCCCACAACTGAATGTACATAATTTTGACTTTATTAACTGCTTTATAAAACCACAATATCCAACATTTACTACGTGAAAACGTCAAAATTAGAAAGTTCGTTGATAAAAATCCGCGTAAACGTGCTCCAATCCACTCTATGTAGATTCAATAAAGAAAATATCTTTCTGTCAAGCAATTTTGGTACTTATTTTCGTAGTTTTATTAATTTTGTTTCCTTATTTTATCATGATAAGTCAAATATGATTAAAACGGTACAGCCGCACTTGATTTATAAATGGTGCAACTGAACTGTTGATTGATTGTTAGGCGGTACGAAGTTCGCCGGGTCAGATGGTAAAGTATGGAGCGTAATAGAGTGTCTGTCTCAGCTCAGAATCACTTCCTCGATGCGCTGGCAATCGAACCGTGGTCGGAAGATTAAGAAGATGAGGATCGTATCCGTAAACGCAGTACATCTGGACCCACGCACGATACGATTTTATCCCCAGAATTTCCAAAACCATGACACATCTGACGTCACATTCGCTCATTTGCGGCACGGATGGAAACAATTCCACAGTCGAAGCGCTTTGAAAAATCCGAGTCAGTTCCACGAGAGATAACTGCCCTTTGAGAAGATGACCTGGCAAATCTAAATGAAACGAAACCCATCGATCTCTCTCTCGCCTTTGTACCAACAGAAGGCATATCTAAATTTCCATTTTTATTTTTTCGTAACTTAGGGTTTTCTTAATAGCCGTCATAGTTTTACGGCCACATGTTATCTGTATTTCCTACGTAAAACGTAGTTATTCACCATTCCGCGTGGCCAACGAAACCGCCGCGTAGTTCGTTTTCGTGTTCACCATGCACCACTATGAATACAATGATGGTAATTTTTTTCGGAAATTGACCCCTCCAAATACGCCCAAATACGACCGAATTGTTGTAGAGGAGACCACCATGCGACGGACAAACACCCGATGGCTCAAATGTCCGCCAATCTCCATGATCTTAGTTTTGCACTTCTTAAGGCGTGAATTTCAATTTTCCATCGTCAGCGTCCAATGCTCGCCGAAGAGACTGTCGTCGAATGAAAGGGTTGTTTCCCACCGGCCGGCGCCAATCACAACACGCTACTACCCCTCCCCCCCCCCCCCCACTCCCCACCCCACCACCAGCTCACGCGTTTTTTTCCGGAACCAAAAGAAAGTTGCCTGTGGTTACCTAATGGTGAGTGGCGGAGTGAGAGAGGGCAGCCAGCGCCTCTATAACACCATGTGTACATACCTATGTGTAGGGCTGGCTCTCTTAACAGTGTCGTCAATTGACGGCCGAACCTGAATCGCAGAGCCGAGTTACGACACGCGCGCCTTACTCGGAGATCTCCCTCTCTCTCTCTCTCTCACAGCAACTTCCAGATTCCTTCATCTCCCGCACGCACGCACGCACTCTCGCGCGAGATCACCTTCTTTTTTTTCCCCTTATCTGTGCATCATTCTCCCCCCTCTCTCCCTCTCTCTCTATTTCATTGTAGATTACGGAGCGTGTACCTGCGGTGGATCGCGTACCGCTTTTGCATTTTTTCAGCGTTTTTTTCTTGCCGAGGACTCTCTTCTGCGATATCATTTTTCTCCGCACCCTGTTCACTTGGTAACTTTGGCGGTGGTGAAGTCAAATGCTTCGTGGGGACAAACGCGATGAGTGGAATGCATTGGCCCTCAGATCAGCATTACATTCAGTGTTGTGCCTGGCAATAGAGTAACTTCATGGATGAAACAAATTGACTGGTGTAATAAAAATCGCCGTTTTTAGGAAATGTAAAAAATGTAATCCCCCGTCCTTGCTCGCCTCTGAGGAAGGTCCTTGGAAAGTCGTCGTCTGCCGTGTGCTCCAAATTCTCATTTCACTCACTTCACTGATGTCTGACGGTTGGTTGAAGTGCTGCTAAGGAAAACCATTGGTATATTTCGAGCGCTTTTATGGTAAATTAATTGTAAATTTAAACCTATTCAGTTCTAAATCCATTAAATAATGAACTGTCACTTTGGGTATTTACGTAGACCATGGGTAAATGCTAATTATAACAACTTATAAATAGTTCCAGTCCTGCGGTTGAAAACATTCCACTATTGCCGACAATCGAGCCTCCACAAGGGGTAAGTGTGATTTGCAGGTCGAAATAAATGCTGTAGTAGATATTCGGCTCCGGTCTCCGTAGTGAGGACATTGAAGTGAACAAAGCTTCGGGAATCTCACGCACGAGTCGACGGGAAAGGCAGATCTCGCTAAGAAACATTCCAATGATCATGCGAATGAAAGTCATCGCGCAAAACGAAAAATATAGCGTCCACATGATATGACAAGAGGAGGGGAGAGCATCCTTCATTGCTGCTTGATCTTTGCCGCGAAGTCTTTTTCATCGGTTAACAATTAATGCGAGCGATCTTAATATTCTCGATCGAGTATAACCACTGGCAGGAGATAGCTTCAAAAAGTTACGAATTTGATAGATTACATCATGATTGGTACAGTGACCTAATTTTAGCTTATTTCCCGAAAGTGTAATTCGGATCGCTTTGAGTCCAGCGTCGCCAGTGAATCCATTTCGAGGCAGTGAGTGCGGTGGGGAGAGGTAATTGAGCGACTGAACGGATTCCATCCTCCACTGCATCTAATCTAATATCCGTGGATTCACAACTCGGAGAGCAGACTAGGCTGTGGGCATCCAAAAGCGAAAGATGTCGCTGATTACCCACCTTAGAAATGGAAAGTAAGGATCGCGTCACACGAGCGATGGATGGCGTCGGAGGAGCAGAGCGGCGATGGCTGGAGGGCCAGAGGAGAAAGTATTCGAAAGGTATTCCACTTTCTCCGATAAAAGAGCCAGTTGGAGAGGAGGTGGGGGTCCCGACGACCTTTGCTAGCGACGGCCTTTCCGATCAGAGAAAGGTTACTCATTGGAGCGAACGATCGCATCCCATCCTCATTTTCACTAGCACATTTTTTCTAATTTTGAACGATTCTCACCGGAATTTGTTACCGCATATCACACAAATTCCTTTAAAGCGAGGAAAAATTTTCTTATTTCCGGTTTCAATCATAAATTTTAGTGAAAATTTGACGTTTCTTGTCGCCCTTGTTTAGATCGTCCTCGGGAACATAAATGAACTCAGACACAAATAGCAGTCAATTACTCGTGAATAAAAAAAATAATTAAATAATATCATCTCTCCAATACGTATGGAATATTTTATCTCTGAAGTACCAGACTTTTACCAGTTTTTAGGGAACGACAGATTTCGAAGGAAAATGTTTACAATAGTGTTTAATTTGACTATTGCCCATTTTCGACAGAGTTTTTCAAAAATGAATGGACCAATATTTCTCCGTTCCTTCTAGCACTGTTCATAGCCACCTTAGCCCTTTCGCACACTTGTGGATGACGTCACGAACTCCTGCCGAGCGGTTCATAGCTTCTCAGCTACTACTCACAAAGTCCTCCCTTCGTTGCCCTCCTTAGATTAAGGATTCAGAGATGGCGAGTGACGTCACGTCCCAGCATACCTCGAGCGCCTCCATGGCAATGTGACATTCAGTCGCGTGACTTGCCTGCGATTGCTTAAATATTGCAGCGCATTTGAGTTCGAAGCAGATCATTCACGGATAGCGCGAGTGTAGGCAGCTACATATGCACTGAGATGAGTAGCTGCCTACACTCGCGCTGTCACTTGATGCTCAATGAAAGGCGTCCACGTTGCGTCGCGGCTTCCCGAACTGATGACGTCATGCTCCCAGTGTCGACGGAGGAAACCCGTTCACGTTGGATTTTCTTGACGGCGTCGGAGATTTAGAATTGATGGTCCAATATTAGAAGCTTCGATACACAAAAATAAGCTTTTGTTGCGCTATTATAATTCATTTTCGGGAATACGTCTGCGTGCTATTAATATTTAACTCAACGTTTCGTTCCACTTACTGGGAACGTCGTCAGGAGAATGAAAATATAAACACCTATCATACCGTTGGAAAAACTGGTCCATTGTTGTTAAGGTATTTAAAAAAGTAAATAAAAATAAAAATAAAATAAAAGCCAACTTCTTTAAAACATCTAATATAAAAAAAGGAAGATGAAAGGTGGAATATTGTAATTAAATTTTCTAAATGTATCTCTTCCACACATGGCTTAAATTATATCCATCATCCCTGTTAAAATTCATTGGTCTTTTAGAAATTTCTATCGCCTCTCTAATAAGCCGTGGATAATATGCAGATTTTCTTGCAATGGCTTTGGCCTCATTCAGGAGGATCTTGTGTCCTGGCCCCGACATAAAATGATCGGCGACAGCTGAAGTTTCCCATTGCCTTGCCTTCAGCGCCCTTTCATGCTCTTTCAGCCTTGTCACTATCTTCCGTTTGGTCTGTCCGATGTAACTAGACCCACATGAACACGGAATCTCATATATGCCTTCCATTTGTAATGGGGGAACAGCATCAATGACGGATAGAAGTAGGTCTCTGATCTTCCTCAACGTGCCAAACCTGGTTTCAACGTTGGCTTTTCCAAGGATGCGAGCAATCCGGTCCGTTGTTCCTGATACGTAAGGCAGAACTGCAAAAGCACTTGGTTTTGTTTTCTCCATCGGGGCCTTGACTTCCCTTAAAGCTCTCCTAATGAATGAATTAGCATATCCGTTTCCTTTTAAAATAGAAATAAGATGTTCCATTTCACTTTCTACGCTATCTTCATCAGAAACGGCAAGGGCTCTATGTCTTAAGGTCTTGATAACGCAGGACTTCTGACGCGGGTGATGGTGTGATGCCGCGTTTAAGTACCTATCTGTGTGGGTCTTCTTCCTAAAGACCGAATGTCCCAAGCTTCCGTCTTGCCTTTTCCTTACTAGAACATCAAGAAACGGTAAGGAGCCATCTTCTTCGATTTCTTTGGTGAACTTGATGTTATCATGAATATTATTCAGGTGTTCATGGAAATATTCAAGAGCCTCTTTCCCGTGTGGCCAAATAACAAAAACGACGTCGCCGACTCATGGCCATCGGCCACTTTAGTATGCCTTTCTACCAAATCATGAGAAAATGGCTGAATAATTGCGGGGATTTTTTTTATTTCAAACTTATATTTGCCACTCATATGCTTTTGCATTTACAGCTAAACATATTGATTTTCCAGGCCCAATGCTAGCAGCCACGGCTATCTTAAATTGATTTAAGATCCAGTGATCAAATGATTTATCAAAGCACGATTTTTTCTTTGATAACAAGGGTTTATCGTGAAATAAAAATTCCGTGCAATCGAATGTGATGGCCTTTCCTTGCCATTATGGCTCACTTTATCCTTGACTCTTGCCGCAGTTCATCGTTTGTCTTAAGCATCAGGGCCGGCCTTAGGGCAGGGCGACCGGGGCGAACGCCCCGGGCCCCGCGCTTTGGGGGGCCCCGCGTTCGTGAAAAAAAAATTAAAATATAAGATAGTTTTGAAAACGCAATTTCAACTATTACTGTATTGTTAAGTCCGTGCTAGACAAAAAATAATTTTATGAAAAAGGAATAATAATGCAGTAATTTTTATTGTGCAATTGCGTTTGTAACATACTTAGCCAGAGAGTGGTTGGGATTCAAAATGCTCGAGTTTGTAGATGGGGTATAGAGTTTAATATTTTAAGTGAAGGGCCCGCACTGAAGGTTCGCCCCTAGCCCCGCACCTGCTAGGGCCGTCCCTGTTAAGCATTTCCGCTTGGAAGAAGGTAAGGGGAGTGTGATTTCTTTGCTTGATAATGAAGTCCATTTTAAGATTGCGATGCCATAAACAGGCGACGCCAAATCATCCCTTACCGATGATAACTATGAAATAATTGGAGAAATCATAAATGCCATCACTTGATGTGCTCACGACTCACGTCAGTTGCGGTAACTGGTGTTCGGGCGACAATTTCTTTCTTGAAAATGGCGGAATGTAGTCCGGGGAGTTTAATGGATGAGGAAGAAGTGGAATTTAGACTAATACCGTTCCGTTATTCTTTATGAGAAATATTTTCACCTCTCAATGCCAGAATTAGCCTCGCACGGATACACATTATTTTGCGCGCCGCAAGGCGCGTTCATAGCCGTACCGGTAAACCATGTTCACCACAACCAGCCAGATTACAGTAGAATATTTCTTTTGCGCATTTGTTTGAGTTCGTGAATGTTTGCGTTAACAGAAGCTTACATACTAAACAGATGGCTTAATTAAATAACAGAATTTTTTTTTACATAGATAAAGAGCACATTTATTTAAGACAATAATAATTTTTTTTATTTGGACTTTGTTTTGTTTTATTTTTTTATTTTATTTTTTTATTATTTATTTTTAATATTTTTAAACATTTCATTATTATATTTTTTTTAATGTTCTTTTCTTTTTGACTTATTATCTTTTTTTTCTGGTTTTGTCTCTTTTGATGGAATAGTTATTAGTTAATATATTTTCTTTTTTTTTTTTTGCAGTCCAGTAACATAACATTTGACACAAGTTTATTACAGTAATAACCAATACTTTAAATCTAGAAGAAGGAAAGACGCAGAATTGTCGGTGGTTGAGATATTCCTTGATAAATAGAATGTCAGAAGGAGGGAATTGGAGGAGTTGGAGTTTGTAAAGTAAGCCGTGATGCCATACTCTATCAAATGCTCTGGCAACGTCTAAAAATACTGCATCTGTGGTGAGAGAGCGGTTGAAACCATGGCTAATTTTCTCCACTAGGCGGAGAATTTGATGTGGAGCAGACATTTTGCGGCGAAAGCCAAGCTGATCTGGTCTGATGATATTTTGTTTTGAAGCAAAAGCTTCGAGACGGCGAAGGATAATAATTTCCAGAATTTTTGATAAGTTGGAGAGAAGAGAGATTGGGCGACAGTTACCTGGGATTTTGGGGTCTTTACCTGGTTTAGGGAGGAGAATAACCTTGGCTTGCTTCCAGGCAGCAGGAATAAATGGGAGGGAATAGCAGTGATTGAAGAGATCAGTGATTAGTGAGAGAAAATTTTGAGAACGGCTGGCGAATTTTAGTTGGGAGTTTGTAATTTTGTCAAGTCCGGGGGCTTTTTTGATTGACAGAGAATTTAGTAAGAGTCGGACTTCAGAAGGTTCAGCAATTTCAGTAAATGATGAAGAAGAGGGAAGATTTTTAAGAAAAGATGAGACTTTGGGTTCGATCGGAGAAACGGAAGAATCGAGGGACATCGTTTTTTGAAGGTGATCAGCTTGGATCTCCGCTTTTTGAGAAGGATCAAAAATAAGTACATTATTAACTGTGATGGGATGAAATGGATTTTTTTCTGTTCTTTTTAAAGCTCTGATGGTACGCCAGATGGTACGCCAGCCTCGCACGGAATTTCGCAGAGCTTTTACGTGATGCCAAATTTCGTGTTCGTTCGTTCGTGCATATGCTGTAATGCATAAATTCAATTATTCCGTTGAGTAAATATTTACCAGATTTTCACGATTAGATATGATGCCCTGTGGTTATTGATCCTTAGGTTAAGGGGAGTTGAGTTTTTGCCTATATAAAAGGAGGGACAGTGTTGACATTGAATGAGATAATACTACATTCTTGGAAGTGCAGGAAGCCGCAGGGGGTGGTGGTAGACATGCACCTCCTCTCACTTTGCGTCCCTCCCGGTGGCGAAACATTCGGCCACTCATCGGCGACAAATCAATGATTGCTACAATGTATCAGTTTTGGCCTCCCTTCCCCCCACAGACCACCCACTCAAACTTAATTCCATCGAATTAACGTACATATGGCTATTTAAAAGATGTGTCGCACGTAGTTATAAGTATCCGCGAGGTTTCATGGCTTTGAAAAGTAACTCCCCCGTGCCGAAGAACGTCCCTTGGAGTAAATGAGAGAGAAAACGGCCCTGAGCAGCGCTTTCACTGCATTAAAAGAAGCGATTCATGGAAAGTAACGCTCATCGTACAATTAACTACGGCACGGCAACATCATCCAGAACATAGTTGGGATTAACGATTTAGTAAACTGAAATTGATCGAGCAAAATGTATTTAACTATTTGATGTAATTGTTACTTTTCATTGAAGGTAACTTGTAACTTTTATTCGTTCAAATTTTACGTAAACGAATTCAATCCTAACTTCATTCAATATAATTCGATAAATTTTGGTGAATGTCGGTCTGCTCGAAACTTATGCAACAGAAAAATGGGAAAAGAATTCGGTGTCTCCGAATGCAGCCTATTAGGCATGGGCGGTAATTGAAAAAGTACCGGTCTTTTTGTGATGAGTATTAAAAAGCAATAATAGTACTCTCCCGGTAGTACCGGCGAAAAAATACCGATATACCGGTACTTTCATAATTGACGAAATATGTTAATAAGTTGAGATATAACGCTTGTCTTACCCTAATTATCCGGTATTTCGGCGAATTAGCGTAACATACAGAAAGAATACACTGTAAAAAACATTAACAGGATTTTTTACGAAAATTTATCCGAAAAATACATGAAGGCTAGATCTCCAATAGTGAGAAGGGTGATAGCGATGAATTTTTCAAAGGCAATGATTTTTGTGCATAACATTAAATTTTGGCGTATATGAAGTGTGAATTCTCTCGGAAACTCTATCAGATGACTTGTTTTCCTAAAGCCACCGGTTTTTGTCGGACTCGAGACCAACATTAGAACGTCTTCTGCCGAGAACTTATAATGAAAAGTCTTCTTATTCACAGAGCTTACGTTGTGTGTCTGAGATTACCAATAGAAAAAGCTCCTCGAATGTTAAGACATTTAATTTTATGATTTTACACAACAAGAATCGGTGTTAGTTATGGCTAAAATACTGCTATCGGATAAAATTTGACGAGTAGGTCGCTGTTATATTTATTTCAGAGAAAGAAATACGTATGTGAAGTTTGATAACTTTGACTTTTCTTTCCTTATTTGAGTAAATAAATATCTTTTATATCAATAATGATAACGCTTGTCTCGAACTCACAGTTTTGTAAAAGTACCGTTAAATGATGAGAAAACAAGACAGAAACTAATGAGGGAGGACACATCTTAATAATTAAGAAGCAAAATTAATTTGTCTTATTTTGATGGTGCACTTGATTGGTTGTATTAAAAAAAACGAGAAACGGATGAACATTATTAATACATTAAAAAAGTTGATGACCATTGTAAACAAGCTTAGCCTATAACATAAGCATCGCTATTTTTCAGTCTCTTCCTACTTTGATCAACTTTATGTGTGCTTAAATACAAGTTGCGCACTTATTGCATAAGTCTGCATCTACTTTTTCTTGTCTTTTGTTATGATTTCTTGAGAAATATCCTTGACATTAATTAAATCAACACTTCTTGCTGAAAGCCATTGTGAATTGATGTTTATTTCTTGGAAATGGCCAAGGAAGTTGTCATTACATAGTATATTTACAACTTCCTTGGAAATGGCCTACTGCGCTTAATTTATTATCAACACACAATTTTTTAAGTAGCTGGGTAGTTGATTGATAACACATAAGATGGCAGCGCCGTCGAAGTACCGGTATTTCTAGTGCCGATACTCCGGTAGTACCGCTAAAAAATACTGGCCGGTACTACCGAAATAGAAATAAAATAGTACCAGGTACTACCAAATACCGGTATTTTTTGCCCATGCCAACAACCTATGTAGCAGGGCAGTTTTAAGAGAATTGTGTTCGTACAAGTTACTTTTTACCAAGATAAACTTTAGCTTAAATCAGTCACTTTTTTGGTAACTTACCTAACTCTGACCCAGAACATTTTGGAAGGAAAGTGTCTACATATCTAAGGAGAATCCTACACAATTGAGGGATTCGATGCACTATACTTATAATAACTTAGCTTATCCTCCCCCCCCCCCCCCACCTCCAACCCCCGCTATCTTACTCATTGCTAGTTTTTCATACTTTTCAAGGTCATTCGCATCCTACCATCTTCGACAAATTATTCATAAAAAAACCGTGCTTTTCCAACGACAAGGCTATGTTTTCGAGACCTGAAGTGAGAATGGGAGAGGGGTTGTGATTCTTTCCGCTGCTGCGCCGTGAGTTACCCGGACGACGGCGTTCAAGTCCATCTGCTGACTGAGCGAGACACGGGCGACATAAGCGGCGCATTTGAGAAAGCTAGGCCGCGTTACACAACGGAACTACCATGTGAAAGTTACGAGGAATCCGTGCTCTTATGCGACTCGAGGCATTTCCGTAGTGGGCGGGTATCGATCTCGGTCTTCTTTACGCCTCCTGTTGTGCGATCGGTGACCTCATTCTTCGCATTTTGATGAGCATAACCGTCTCGGAGTGTCAATAGAGGGCAGTGCTATTCGGTTATCCCACTGGTAATCCACACACCACTCAACCGCTCCCCAATTATTTATCTGATTTTAATTTTTTATTTTACACCACTTGTAGCTTGCCCACCTTATAATCATCTCTTTTTCTTATACCTTAGTTTAAATGGTATCAATAATGAGAGGTGATTCTTATAGGGTTTCCCTCTCTCAACACAATATTGCTTAGCAATTTCAGATGGAGCGAAAGCAGCACAGGGGCCAACACCCAAGTGCCCTTAGGTTATCTTCATTGTACGTACGTACATAAAAGAGGATGTCTGTTTGTCTGCCCCCAATGCGTTCCATGCGGCTGCATGGATTGGGGCCATTAGTGCATCTACTGCTGCCGAAGCCCGTGGTTATACTTCCCTTTGCGTCCTTTTCTCATCACCAAATCCTGCAAGTACGCTCAGCGTCGCCTAGTACCCATCCCCCGCCCTCTGCTGACATAACATTATCACCTTCCGATAACATCCCCATTCAATGTGCCATATTTTTTTTGTCTTTGTGCGATCCGTGTGCGAAGACTTCCAGCTCCCACACTGCCTTTTCTCGCAACTTCAAAGTTCACAGGTAAATAAATGGCCCACGAATGTCCTTGCTGTCCTTCTAACCGCACATTCCGACAAATCGTGTTTCCCTTACTTACTATCTTTCATATTTTCCATTGAGAGGTCAATATGACCACGCATTCCGAATGCTAAGTTGTCCCCTCTCTGGTTACTTACCTTCCCGAGCGGCGCCGGGCGGCCGGCTAGTATAAAACAAAGACACCATGATTTCTGATAATTTTACTAATTATATACATACATTCACAAATAAATTCATAGGGTAGAAAGAAAGGGCTCGGAACACACATTAGAAAATGGACGAAGACAACGGTAGGTACTATGGAAGCTTGAAAAAGCCAAAAAATCAGAGGGTAAAAATGCGGCCTCACCGGGACACCAGACCCTCCCGGTTGCCGGCCGCGATAAATGCACATGTATATAATTTGAATCTCTGCGTGTGAGTGTTTACTTGTGGCCTCTCATGGCATTTATATGCGACGGAATATCACTGCATAGCGTGGCGTGAGTGCGATACCATAAGTAGGTACAATTTCCTCGTTTCCTCGTTAGGGCGGATCAAGGGGATCTGGGTGTTCCGGGAGGGCGGTTCACTTGCACACACCTTCCAGTGATAACGCCTCTGGAGTCTGATATGCGCACACTAAAGGCGATAGGCGATTATCATGAGAAATTGATTGTTAATGCAGTGAAATTACCAAATCAATTACAATCTTTTCCATTTTTCCTGAAATTCCAGAAATTCATTACTTGGTATTAAAATTTAACTGCAACTGCCACGAATCGCAACATGCTTGGATAGCCGCAAGGGTCTAGGCACGTGCTCTACCCTTTCATCCGGAGAGGTCCCGAGATTGAACCCCGGTGTTTTAGATGGACTGCCGGCTAATAGTTATACCGCACCTACCCTCTGCACTCGTCTCCACTCCACCTCCCAGAGTGCTGGCAGCGAATAAATGAGACGAAGACACTGAACGAATACTGCTTTAGTAACTAAATCATGGACCAAGGACTGCAACCACACGCCTTTGAGAGATACCAAACCTCTTCCAACTTCAAGTTCTAAAATTTGCACTTACGGATGAGGAAATTTCCATAGAGTCAACGAAGCCATAATTTAACTGTTAAAACGGCTAATTATTCATTTAAGTTCTCACGCAGCGGATAAAATTAGACGATCATTTTTCAATTGTGCTTAAAGTTCATCGTGCTGTTCCAGAAACTCTTTGCGGGCAGTGTGGAGAAGATTCCCGATCAGAATTAGACCCCCACGACAGTGTCCGAAGTGCACATGGTGGAAGGGCAAGGGGGGGGGGGGGGCAAGAGGAATCTTCAGTTAAATGCATCGTCGAGCACAACAGCGCCAACGACGGAAAAGAAGGGAACGTTGCATAAGCGGAAAAACTTTCTCCCCACTGGTAGGATGGAGATGCACTCCAACGATGGATTGATATTGGACTGACCTAGAAGCCATGCACAAAGTCACCCAAGAGAAAGGAGGAAAGATTGTTCGAGCTAATAATTCATTGTAACACTGCGTAACGGACTATTAGTTTTCCATTTATTGCTAACGGATTTCTAATAATACAATTTTCACTTTGATTAGAAGGGACGTAATCAAAGCCTAAGTCAATTCAAATGGCCTAATTATATTGAAATTCATTTCGAAAGAAAATAGGAAGTGAAAATTGTGACATTACTAACTTTTTTTGATAAAGTTAACTTTGAAGCCCATTTATATCTATTTAAAGTTTCACCTAATTTCAATATAAATTACCTAAAATAGTCTTCTCAGATTCATTCCATACCACTGGTTTTACGCTGCTTAATGGAGCATTTATATTTCTTAGGTCTCCTGAATTTGTTCACTGTATACAAAATACTTATAAAATCACCCCAAAAAATTAATTAGAAACTTCTATGTCTGAAAAAATCATAGTTGAGCAAATATTGTGAAATTTTCGTCATTTTACAATAACAGTGTTGGCCTTCGTATTCCTTCGCGTGGAAACGTACAGGTTTTACTCTTTATAGACACACATTTTTTGATGAAAATTTCTCCGAATTCCCACCGGGTGTGGTATTGGGTTAATTGTGGTCCCGAGAAATTTTTCATCAATCTATGCGCCGGGAAAACCTAAAATTTTACATCGTACGCCTCTACGGGGACGAGATGCAGCGCAGCATTCGTCGGGAGAATTAACCCAATACCAATTAACCCGGTGGGAATCCCGAGAAATTGTTCATCAATGTAATCGCCGGGAAAACCTAAAATTTTACACAAATTTCTTGATTCCGGCGCTAAATTTGCAGATTGTTCTAAAAAACGCTCTTATGCAAAAGTGCATGCCGACTGAGAGCATTTGAATTCCGGAAGCGGATCAGAGTCACAAAGCACTCCTCCTCGGAATGAGACAAAACGGGAGAAATATCGGGAAAATCTTTATCCGTCAATTATGCCATGGAAATAAAAACGGTGTTTAGCAATGACGAAAATACTTCAATTCATGTAGACTAAAAATGCGAAATTCAGGCGATGGCCATCGTAAGTAAGTTTCAAATTGGTAGCAGCAAAAGATACTACGTAATTTAATTGGCGAGAAATATAACCAAGTTTTTCACAGAACATGATAATTAGCTAATAAAACTTACGTAATTCATCCCATGTTGAAAGGCCAATCTTCTACAAAATATAGTTTCCAAATGTTTCTTCTTGCTGCCGCGAGCGTCATTGATGATGAGTTAGGAGCGATTATCACGCTGGGGCGCTCAATTCAAATCAAATAGGTGGAAATGTTTTAATTCAACACGAGGAGCACAACATTTGAGAATTCATTTAGAGCTTTCCATTGAAAGTGACGGAGACGGGATGAGCCTCGCTGACCTTTCCCTGGAACAACTTCGCACGCACAATAATTGAATGGACCCCGAGTGACGACTTTATATTGCCTCCATTAGGGACATTGGCATGTCCTTTTTAGCGTCCAAAAGATGCGTAGAGCTTACTTGCGTCGTATCTCTAATCATATGAGCTCATACATTCTGATTTTATGCGTTCACCTCTGAAACTCCATCTGGGTGCAATTCCTCTCAAAGGAAGACTCGCCACTAAGATATATGAGGGCCCATTTGACCAGCCTCGAGTGTTTGTTGGAAAAAATATCTCAAACAACAAAAAAGCGCACAATACACCTCATTGGTTAAGCCCTTGGTGCAATCTCCTTGGCCTTTGAACGATCATTCCCGCTTATCCATTGATGCTTAATCTACGGCAATTAGAGGCATAACCGAACACAAGTTACACTCACCATGACCTACATGAACATGAGCTAAATTCTAGTGTACATATTGTCAATCCGACTCGACCCGTGGTATTAATAACATATTTGTCGCACGCTTTCATCTTGGCATTTTTAGAAAACGCAGAGTAAACCCTCCTGAAAATTTTCCTCTATCTGAGGAATGAAAATTTTACCACATTTTCTCTCCCAACCAAAATTTTAATATTTGAGATACAGCGGAGTCCCTCGAATGTGATGAGGTGACTGAAGGATTTTCGACGAGTCCGGATATCGGGGAAGGCGTAAATATAAGAAAAAGTGAAAGTTTTTGAACAGTATCATTGCATTCAACATTTTAAATGCAAAACAGTAAAACCGCGATGTGGTCGTGTGGGATGCGGCGTTGTCGTTTGTCGTGCGATCGGTTTTCGTGTCATTCTTCGGCGAGTTCGTTGGACTCTACTGCGCAAGCTAATATCAAGGGTCCCCTATAAAATGTCAAAGTGAGGTGTGAAGCGAGTGATGACGATGGCTGTGTTTCTTCTTCCAGGCGCCCGAGTCGCCGTCGCAAGCCCAGCTGCGCCGAGCGATGACGGAGGTCGGGGGCCGGGCGGGGATCGATGTCTCGCCCGCCCCTGCCGCCACCCCTGCCGCCGCCAACGCCGCCGCCGCTGCCTCCGGGGGCGGGGCGGGGGCGGGGTCGGTGGGGGCGGCGGGGGGGGCCATCCGCGCCTTCTTCCGCGAGCGGTGTATCCTGGTGACCGGAGCCACGGGCTTCATGGGCAAGGTGCTCGTGGAGAAGCTGCTGCGATCCTGTCCCGAGGTGAGGACCATCTACCTGCTGGTGCGGCCCAAACGGGGCAACGACGTCCGCACCCGGCTGGACGAGCTGCTCAACGCCTCGGTGAGTCACACACCCCTAAAGTCTCATCAATTATTCAACGTTCATCTATTAAATTGATTCTTTATCGAAAGCATTTCACTCGCCAACTGTTTTCTTTTCCCCTTACGAGACAGAGGTTTCCATTACGATGGAAATGGCTCTCGATGACTGCGCCACATTTGCCCGTCGCCAAATAGGTCTCTGGACAAAATTGTAATACCCCTTCAAATATTAACTAAAAATCGTAAACTATAGTGAAATTGTCATTAATGCCTATTTAACGCAATTATTTCACGTATTTTCTTAAGAATTTACAAAAGAAATGGCCGTAACAATTCCACAAACACACCTACTTCAAATCGTAATTCCATTGGCCAGCCGGAAAGTGACGTCAGCTCATGCAATCGTGTGGGAAATATTTTTTTATTTTAATTTTTACTTTATTTTATTTTATTCCCAAACCTCCGAATACAGCTCTCATAGGCCATTTTAAATCGGGGTATTCAAGAAATTCAACAATGAAACGTACACGAACAACCATGCCCTGGATAAGGGAAAGTTACCCAGGCGGGACTCGAACCCGCGACCTCATGTTTGGCTGACGAGGATTTTACCCCGTCGCCACCGAGGCCGGCGTTGGGGGGCGTTGCGCATTGTGATCAAATTTCTCGGTTTATTTAACGACTTTAAGTAAGGTTTTATTTCTTACATACCTTTTGGAGGTTTTATGGTAAAAAACAAACGCCACGGGACCTCGCTTCCCCAAGGCTGACTCCAGAAACTTGCCGAAAATTACAACGGCAGCAGTGTTTACTTACATAAGCAACAGTAATTGCCACATGCATGCTGAAAACCGGGGAGTTAAGATGCATAGGTATGGAAATATAATATTGCTGGCTCTTGTAAAATACATATTAAATGTGTTTATGAAATTTAACAATGAAATTCCATTTGTTAGGATCGTACGAGAAGATTGCGCTGACGACGCCATTGGCTGTGTGCAAATTATTCTCCTCCAGGTTCTTTGGTGGAAGAGATACTGCCACAACCTTGGAAAACCCTCAAATCTTCACGAACTTTGAGATTTATTTACATTTTTCACACTACCAACCTTTGTCCTTATCCTTTATTCAGCTCGCCTGTACAGTGTTAATGGTAGTTTTGTGCTTTCGTGAATAAATGCATTGAAAATTTAACAATTATCACTTCCTCCAACTACCTTTGCCAGCCGTCCGCTTTTCCTTTACTAAGTAATTTTTCGTATTAAATTAATTATTCCTATTAAACAGTAACAAAAAATTGGTTACTGTTTCGGTTGATCTTGTGATGTGTATTTCTGTGACTTTCTTGGGTTAAGAATTTAGCCATGTGTTTTTGTTGTGCCTAGTGTCTTAATTAGGGCTCCCAAACGTACATTTAACATTTCAGATGAACAATTGTCTAATTTTTTTTAGGGACCGGTTCTTTGATAATAATATGTCAGGCAGTATGCCGTTTAGCGATAAATTTATGATGATGAGGACGCAAGTAACTTCTTTTTAATCTAATAGACCTAATAAAATACGACCGCTTGCAGACGACAGCAACGCATATTCAATTCCTTCTAACGGCGAAGTTTTGTGTACATGGAATTGCTAACTGGCTGTCAATAAAATTTAAAGGCTATAAATTCGCTTCTTAGTGCTGAATTTAAGTTTAAGTGAAACATCTTTTCACTGGTGAAGATAATTATAGGTCAAATCTGATAAACATTGTGTTAATATTAGAATTCAATATCTTCATTCGTTCGCATTCGTGGGCACTTTCTCATCCAAACCATCTTTATTCTACGTCTTGGGGGAACGTATGAAAATATTTATTTGGAGCATTTCTAGTCGTATTTCTGCACTTAGGCGCAATAAGGTACTTGAAGCTACGCTTCGGCATATCGAGGAATAACTACGACACGAAAAATACAGCGTAATAACCACAATATCTCCAATGTAAACTTTAATCATGTGCACGGTCGAGGTGGTTAAGAACAACACTATTGCATGAGCTGACGTCATTCAAGATGGCGGCGGTGCGAATAACGTTTTTCTTTGATGGCTTGTAAGAGGTATTTTAAATGCTCATAATAAAAAATAGATGACTTTACAGCCACATCGTTACAACTTTTAGCTTAATTATTACACCTACTTTTTAGAAACATCTTTACCTAAATAGGTGTTCAGAGACCGATTGCACCGAAATGCGTAGAAAAGATATTATGAAAGTGCTCCATGAAGCCAGGCTCCCGATGCCCGCGTCCCTCTTCAGCTAGCCCCATTCAGAAGCACTCAGCAGCCTCTTGCGCTCACCCAACAACATTCCCTCAAATACAACCCCCCTCCCATTGGTAATCTTTTTCTCCAAACCCCCTGCCTCCTCCGAATCTCATCTTCAAGCTTTCCCTCCGCACTTCTCAAGGAGACAGAGTGATCATTTCCCAACGGAGAATCATGGCCTAGGAACAAGACGTGATGTTTACCCTTCATTGACGTACATTCAGTCACTATATTCATTAATGCCCAATTATCACTTCCTTTAGTCCTACGCTGCGTGGATTTACGATCACCGATTTTGAATAGCATTGTCACTTAGATAGTTCAAAGCTCGCATTCATGAGCAATGCAGACTGCTTTTCAACATATTTTACACATTTCAGATTGCTTTGTTAAACATCTCCAGCTAATGGCGAATTTGTCGAAGAAAGGTACTTAGCACGCTCCATAGGGAATCCACAAGTCAGTTTCTTTTACAATAGATTTTTTTAACCTTCCGCCCTAAAAAGTTGTGTGAAAATGCGGAACAATTGTTGATTTCCTAGTCGATGCGTATCTGAGCTTGGCTTCAACTCCGCATCTACACTTTTGAATTTCGACATCTGGAGGAATGATATCTAATGCTCACAGGCGATAAAATCAGCACCCACCACTGTCCGCGAAGTTTCATTTGATACTTTCGCACTTTCCACAACATTCTGAGGTATGCAATACACGCTAAATGTTGGTTACATAACCGAGCCGTGAGCTTTGCTTTTCCACTGCGAGCGCGAAGATGTCCTATGCACGAATGGGTTGAGGTCGGTAATAAGGAGTGTTTTACAATGACGGAATTTCACCATAGGCTGCTAAAAATATCACTATTACACACTTATTAAAAAGTTTACAATAAAAATTATTAAATTAAAATGAATATTTAACTTCCACCGTATTGTAAACATAATTTCCATATCGATAAATTGAATTTTTAAATCAATTTGGCTGGATTCTATCAAAACATGGCAATATAGCATATTTCAAAATCGCAAATATTCGTCTAATCCGTGAATTATCGAAATCTACTGAATAGCCAAATTTCAAGGCACAACCCCATTACATGCGATAATTGGCTTACCACTGGCACGAACAACTGCAGTTGATCTTATTTCCACCAAAACGTCTTCACCTCTAACGGAAAAATAGATTTTTTCAAATCACTGAAAATTTCCTGCAAATAGCTTTAAAAAATCTCACAATCGTTTCCAGGAAATAATTTTCTCGCGATTGAGGCATCAGCAGTCACGTCCATCGACGCATTGGTGACCGTCAGCTGAGGACTACGAGGGAAGGGTTGGCTGGAAAGAAACACGACGCGTTCTGTTGTTGAGGAAGGGCGCCACGGTTCAACGTCTGTGCTGCGCCCTCCGCCAAGCACCCAAGTAGGGATGGGGCAATCTCTGAAAAATCTCCACCGGGATTCGAATCCGAACGTTTAGGACGGGAATGTAGCACATCGGGCAGCACCCCGACGCTATCCCCTGAACAGAATCTAAACCGCAACGCCTCAATAATAAGCAATGAACAGTTCAATTACACACGTTTGTAAGTCAAGAGCGGCTTGGCTGAATTGAATAATTTTGGGCTTATTGGAACAAAATCAGGTAACAAATCAATAAAAGTACTCGCGGATTTTTTTCAATGAATTTTCCAATTTTTATGTTATAACTTACGAAATTTTAGACATTGTGGTCTTTTAGAGCAGTTAATAAAGTTAAAATTTCATCCATTCAGTTGTTGGCCTATTTGTGATTCAACAGTAAAAAAATGATTTTAAGTCAAAGTCTGTTGCGTAAATTTGACACCTTCTTGGGGCAAGTTTACGCAACGCTGGACCTATTCTTAACTGACCCTCAAAATCTCGTAATAATGAATAGCCCCCAGGGAGCAGCATTAACATGTCATGACTCACCTTCGCTCCACCTGCCTCCCCCGCATAAGGCCTGCGCCCTGTTATGGTCGCTATGGAAGGTCTTAACAATTTTTGTCTGCCGCTCGTTACTTAGGGATCGTTTACTTTTCAACTGGCTAGATCAGATATAAGCAATATTTTCACTTTCAAGCGCATGGTATGTAGGTCATAATGTGAAAATATTTTTTTATAGATGAGCTAAGATTTTCTGAGGGCCTAAAAAAATAAGATAAATTTGTACGAGTCTGACTGAGTCACTTAATAATTCAATTCAAACAAAAAAAGGTTGACAGTATGTTCCACTGTAACACTCAGTTCATACTTAATACCATTACATAAAGAATTTACGAAATACTATGAACTACAGTTAACTATATTTTAATTGATAAAGCATTACATGAGCGAGTAAGCACTGCAAAGTTTGTAGTTTAAGATATACAAGTTTCTGATCGAGCTCATTGAAATTTGGATTCATATGTAGCATTGAATATTTCTGTTACTAAGACCAAACAAAGTTTGATAAATATAGTTCGATAAATACCTACTATTAACATGGCACCCATCAATTCGATAAAACAACTAAGATCGAACGCATAAAAAATCGTTTCGTACCGACGCGTATTATATTATATTACGAATATGAAACTGATTATGAAAATTATATGAAATACATTTCACAGCTTTAAGGCAATCGATTAATAATTTTATGAATTATTTTAAATAAATATCATCATTTTATGGCTAATTTTAATTTTCAAACATTCTAAACGAATTTATTTCCTATATTGTTACATGTACCTTAATGTACACGTTATAAGCATGTATACATACTTATGGCTTAAAAATATATCCTGGAACATAAAAAGGTAGCAAAGAAATTATAAAAAAATTATTGTATGACAGTCAATCTGCGTAGAATATGAACAGGCCCGCGACCACTCACTTAAAAAAATGCAAACACTAAATATAATCCGTCTCTAATTCGTCCCATGAATAATTATCTAACAATAAGCACAAAACTGCATTATTGAATTAGCCCACTTATTATTTTGAATATTAAATGAAAACGAATAGCTTAAATGTCTTTATAAGAATATATAAAAAGTTAGCAAACACATCTACATCACACATTATTATGTAGTAGGTTTTCTACGTTGACTATGAAAAGAGTTGCGCATACAGGCTCATAAACGTAAGCACAAATTTCAATCAGACTTCGTTCCATCCAAAGAATCGTCTATCGATTCCGATGAAGATCCTGATTCTATCAGGTAGGTTTCATACAAAATATTCATGGCTCTGGAACATAAAACTGTCGATGGCTTGGACCGCATCACAATCTGGCTTACAATAATCGAGTCGGAATGTAACATCAATCTCACGACCAAGTCCACCACAGTTTTTCCTCGAGCACTTTCGGGTAAAATCTTCCCTGAATTTCCTCCACAGTTATGTTGTACGCTTCCTGCGCTTCCTCTGACATTTTTTCCGATTGGTAACAATGCATTTTGTATGGCCTTCCTTTCGTGCAACAGTATTTAGGGTAAACATTGTTGGCATGCAAAACCAGTGATATAATTCAACAATAGCCGTGCTGTTACTTCGCAGATATCTATATTAATTCTATAGCCAGAAGACAGCTTGTAAAGCAGTATTAAATCTCTAAAGAAGCTCCAAATTGAGGTCTGTTATATTGGCGGAAATTTCAGAGTTCTCGAGCTGTATTGTCGTCATTACTACTACCGGTTCAGGTTCTTAGAGCAAAGGTTGCCTCAATCGCGACTCGGGCTCCCATTGGCTTGACGTCACTGTAGACCCAACTTCCAGCGCCATTTCAAATTCTAGCCTTTCCGCGGGCATAACTGCTTACCGCAGCGAGTTCTTGAAGTTGCCCTCTATCGAACACTATAAGCCGAATTTTAAATTGAATGCCGATTTATGAAAATAATGATGTCAAGATTTAAAAAAAGATAAATTCGTGCATTCAGACGCTATAATTTCCTGATGAAGTGATGAACTGGGAAGGTGTGCGAGTTAATTCCGTGTCCACACTTCCTTCCTGTAACTCTCAAAACACTGTTTTCCTTGCTCCTTCCGCAATATAATTTAAACTTAGATTAATATGGCTGGGAGGAAAATACGCAAAAAACGAATAAGTTGCTTCAAAAAATTACAGTTCCGCCACTTTCTTAATAGAAATTATGCTCGTTTTCATTCCTCGCCGGGATTTGAAAATATATAAGATAAAGAAAATTACGCAAGAGGACATTGAAATCCTTTACTTCAATGGGAAGAAAAAAATAAGCATATAGAGTAAAAAGAGTTGAAAATTTACCGTTATTACCATTTTCAAATCATTCGTAATAGGAATTCAAAGTGATCATACGTTAAGCAAAAAATCATACAGATGAAACGGAACTAACTTCAATATTATGCTGAGAGAAATAAGAATTCCCCGGTAAAATAATTTCTAGAAATGGAAAATAAACCACCAACAATTGCCGTTATAAAAATAGCACCATAGTTGCCCGCTTGAGTGGAGAACAGCCTTCTAATCAGAGGATTCTTCTCTATCTTAAATCCCACAGAAAGTTTCCACTGTAGCCTTTGGTCAAAAAACATAAAAGAAAAATGTTTCATGGCACCAAAAAGCACTGCAGGAAACAAATTCGATAATTTTCAGTGACAATTGCTGAAACAAAACTAACACTAATATATAAAAGCTATTTGATCGATCATAAGTCTGTTGTAGAAATTTAACTCCACCGTCAAGGTTCATTTTGAAGAGGGTAAAAATAATAAGACTCAAGAATTTATGTAAAAGGATTTACGGAGAACTTTTTAAATGTTTTTAGTGGCACTACCAAAGTTGCTCTTCCTTGTTGCATTTTTTTCTTCAAACATTTTATTCTTGTGAAGACCCTCTGCTTAGCGTAACATATAATAATTGCTTTGTCCAAGTTGGAGACACAGCACAGAACATTGGTAATTTGTCGAATTAGTCCTAATTAGAGGGTAGAGCCTACTTCATTACAGTTTGCAGGTAAATATACACGCGAAAGAGAATAAAAAAATATTATACGGTTTTACTCAAGTCAACATTTATAAGTTTATAAAGGCTATTCTTAACCAATTTACTAGTTCGAGAGAAATATTATGATTAAAATTAACGTAAGTTTCTTTCATGTGAACTACGATTTAACACTTGATTCCTGATAAATATTTTTATACGCGCTAAAACTTTTCTGTCCATAAATTAATAAACAATTTTGCGCAACCGCGGCCTCGAAAATTTCTCAATAGCTCTCAAAGGCATACGAAAGGACTCAAATTTACAGACTTAGTACTAGAAATTTGTTGACCTGATATCTTACAATTGGCACCCGATGTTACTCATAGCATGCGAGGTAAACGATGAATTTGCGAAATAGTCCCTGCATGAATGAGTGCGCAAAACATTAAGTTCAATTTGCCTAAAAAGGGAAGAAGTCCTGATTTTCCAATGCAATAGGGGCATCAAAGTTCTTGATTACGAAATCTTTAGCATATCCACTTAGTTTGTCTGACTGATTCACTTTCACAACTTTTTTCACATGTGTGGGGGGCGAGACACGGTCAATGATTCGATTAGTTAATATATACAATAAAAAGATTTTTCAATTTAAGCATCCGCCTGTGATATGAGACATTCCGTCCAGCTTTCTTCGTTTTCGACAAGCTGTTGGAGCACGTTGCCACAGTACAGCGGGAGCCTGGCATATCCGACGATTAAAGGCGCTCTTTACCCACAAAAAGTTTGTCTTATGAGTAATGGATTACAAAGATGATTTCCAGTGAAATTGCTGGAAATGTGTTCAGATTCGCGTTAAACACCAGGCGGCGCAAGGTCTCAGGAACTTATTCTATCTCAATTTCTAGCGTGCAAACAATGGAATGGCTAGGATCAGCTGGGATACAGGGTCTACAGTGACGTAACGGGACTTCTGCTGGCGCATGCGCAGTTACGAATGAGGCAACCTTACAGTCTAAGAACCTTGACTACTACCATACACCTGCTTTGGCCGGTTTAAATTTAGCTTCTTTTTAATTCTTTCTCTAAGCTCCTCCACCAATTATTTAGCGTTTGTATTGCAGATCTACCAGGTTTTAACCTACATTCTGAAAGCCACTTGCAAGCAGCATTCGAAATTTCGAATCCATGCATGCAACGTGGTTAAACTATATTAGGGATAGCATTCTTTACTGGACGAGATATTATAACATCAACTTTGTATATACTTTGTCTTGAGTCTTTGTTGCGTCAATTTATTGCAAAAGAACTCATTTTGTTACGCTGATTATAAAGTAAGTGCTCCCTTCCAGTGGCGGCTGGTGGTAATTTATCTAGGGTGTGCATTAGAGCAGATATAGGATGATTTAATTATATTATGTTAATACTAATCCATGAGCATCATATTTCATCGCAATAGAATACATAGCAAGCAAAACATATCACTGGTATATTCTACCCTTAAAATTGCACGAACAGAAATAATTTTAGCATGCATGAAAATAATTATTCTAAACACACCTTTACAACTGACGGTAGGTGAAATTCATTCTCCTTTCCTTACACCCTATGAGGAAGTGGTGTAGAAAACGGCCATACAGATGACTCTGTAGACGGACTAGGATCCTGGGCGCAGATAGTGTAGGTGGCGCCTACACCACTACACTACCTGCGAGTCACTCACCAAAAATATGCGCGTGCGCACTCGCATCGTTTTGAGTCTGCTCCCATCACCCATTTGAACAGTGCATACCCCCCGCTTACTTCGTCCCGCCAGAGCACCCACAAGCGATCGCATAAACCGAATATGCGACCGGCGCGATGCCACGGGATCGCACACTTGTAGAGCGGTGAATTCGAAAAGGTTATAGCTGTAGCGTTTGGAGCTTCATGTTTCTTGCATATGTAGACAGGATTTTTATCCTTCTCGTTGCAAAGGAATTGTTTTCTTCTATAATTCATTCATCTTTGGGTGTGCACTTGCTAACATGCGTATACGCACGCGCCGCCACTGCTCCCTTCTGCATGCAACGTGTCAACGAGCTGCGCGCTTCGGCGTCCATACGGTTGGAGGTTACTTACGTATTTTTTCATTAATTCACGAAGGGGCGGGTTGGGGCGGTCAATTTTTTTTGTTTTGATAGCCGAGAGTTGTGGCTACAATGATATAAATATATAGGAGCACTGCAGAGCACTGCTATATAACTTAATGATGTTCGTATTTTTATTTTTGAATAAAAGTTGTGCAATTTATTGGTTAATATTTATGTTAATAATAATTTTAATTTTGTTCCAATGTTATGGTAAAGCAACATTTGTTATCTATGCACATTGCTGCGTTGATTCTATTTTTTAAATTTAAAATTTAGCCAATTGGGTAGCTGAAGAGGAGTCTAGAAGATGAGGTATTTCGAAGCGAGAGGGAGGCTATGTATCCCAGCAGCGCACCTGTCACTTTGAAAGTGATTTTTACGAAGAGGTGCACACTTACCTGCTTCACGAACTTATTTCTCAGCAGCTCAAATAAGCGTCTTCCCAACCATGTATAAAGAAATCATAACCCCGAACTTTTATTTTTCTAATTATGGCCACCTTTTATAGATTTGGCCCCACTGTGCGACGTAGCGTGCGCATATGAAAGATTTTCCACCCCAAAAAACGTTATTCTGATTGAAAATCATTTTTAAAAAATAGGAATTTAATGTATAATTCTTCAAAATAAATAGAAAAAAGCGGAGAATATACGTGACTGCATAGGGTATTGAACACGGGCCCTCCACGCATAAAGCCGATGTCCCACGGTCAAATTTGCATCAAAATATTTGCATCAAAATTTTTGTCCAAATATTTTGATGCAAATATTTTGATGCAACTGGATGGGGGGTGTCCCATGATGCATCTCATTTTGATCAAAAACAAACGAAAGACGATATTTATGTAAACAATTTGGAAACTTGTGGAGGTGAAGGATTCTGTCTTTTTTAGCAGGCGAAATTGTCTGTACAGGCCTCTTGAACATTAAAGATGCGAAAAAAAGAAAACAGAAGGAATGCTGAACTTGGCCTTGGCTGGAAAGGGGGTATGAAAGCGTTGGAATAAGCATGCTAAACATGGTGGAGAAGGAGTTGGTCGCCGATGTTCCCGTATATTATCGATAATAATTGACGATAAGTGAGGATATTTTCATGTCCCTTATCAGCAAGGTTGAGGGCAGAATAAAACGCCAGGATACAAACGTGAGGCAGTTTATTCCCGCGATGAAAATGTTATTAATAAATGATGGACATTGTGGTTGAGGAGATGTTATCAATAGTGCTGTAAACGTGAATTTAAATCACATTTTTCTCACCTAATCTAGCAGTTGCTAACATAAGGTCCTTATCCTATAATCATAGTAATAGAAACAGGCAGCTGTAGTTTCACAGGTATAATCGTCAGTTCATAATAGCCATTTCTCCAGCTGCTCGCTCGCATTGTATGCCCTCCACAAAGCTAACCTGTAAAATTCGGCCTCGATACCTTAAGTAATTCTTTTATTCTTTCCATAACATCCCTCCTTGTATTGCGATTCTAAAGATCACTTCCTTCTTATTAAAGATCAACTAATTATTACGGATTTCCTAGTTGAGAGCTTCCATCGCCTATCACAAAGACCAATTTTTTGCTCATTTTTACTTTTAGGACCATAACAGGCGATGAAATAGACGACCACGAACGTATATATATATTTGAAATAATTTTTTTGTGAATTCACTTCGTGGTATGGTGTTATTATAAATTTAAAACTAAACCTTTTAGTATTCCATACAGTACTAATGAAAAACTCAACCGGTTTCGATCTTTTCAGGTCCTTATCTAAAGGTTTACGATTAAGATAACGAGCAGAAAAGGTGGAAACCTGTTGGGTTTTTAATGCATACTGTGTGGATAATAACAAAGTTTGTTTTTGTGTCCATAATATACATAATTATTAATTAAAATACTCATGCAGACGATAAATAAGTTCAACCTATTTGGCCTATGTGTTTCTACAAATCGGTGATTTGTACAAACGATAGGACCAAAAGCCAGTTGGATGAAATTTTGACCGTGGGACAGGGTGCGGGTAAGTTGCATCAAAATTTGATGCAAATATTTTGATGCAAATTTGACCGTGGGACATCGGCTTAATAACAGACTCTATCGGCCAGGCTAATCGGTTGCCATGATAATTATGTATTACAAAAACGTTTCTTAATTATTTCTCACTTTACTTGACCAATTTCTTGAAATAATAATAAGTTGTGATTGCGGTTGCCCTTCGTACGCTTAAGAGAGGATGATACGCACATTAGGATTACGTAGGAACTGAATATCAATATATAGTGCAAATGCGCAAAGTGGAGATTCTTTGCATGAATTGGACCTTGTATGACGAATTTTATCGGAAGATTACATATCATTATAGCGAATAATACCACTTCAGGAATACCTCTCTTTAAAGTTTTAATAAGTCGGGATACACAAAAATTTTCTTCCAGCTTTTATATCGAGTATAATGCGCAGTAAAATCAACTGCTGAGTATCAGATGACAACTTTTGATGAAGAAGACATTATAAATGTCATGATTTCGAAGATGTTTATAGCTAAATAACTTAGTCACTCAATGAAACGTGATTTTCGTGAGACAAATAATTGAATAAGAATAAGAAATACCTATAATTGCACTTATCCTCCAGATTCTATTATTCAGTGCCTTTGATGCACAAGCTCACGGATAACATTGCACATTAAAAATGATATTAGCAGAAAAAATAACGCAAACAAAAAGACAACGTTATCGGCATCACAAGCAATAAAAATAAAATCTTTTTTACCTACCTATCTTTTATGGAAGGTTTGTTTAGAAATCTTTCTACCGCAATTGTGTATCGGAAACAAGACAGGAACTACAGTCAGTTTAAAAATGGCATTATGTGCACTTGTTAACTACGGAATCAATAACAACCACACTTTCGATGGCCATTTATTTAACTAATCCCCATACTCAATTTTAAATGAATAGACAGATAAATGTTGGGATATTTACTATTTTCACAATTTTTCCTGGGGTTTCAGACAATTTTAGCGGGGGTGGCCACAAGTCTTTTTGTCGTAACTCGCCTCGTTCACCCCAAACATTTGTATGAGTGAGTGAGCGGTCGTGACTGGGCTTTATAGTACGTAGATACAGGCTCGCGGCGCTACGCGCGCGCTGAATGCAACGCGGATTGGAAATTGAATTCGTCTAAACTCAAAGGGCTTATCGGTTCGGATCATGGAAATCCTCGAAAGGAAAACTTCTTCATCCAAGAATATTCCTTTGAGTACAGTCGCGCGAATAACATTGATTGCCAGTTTTATTTAATCACCCGTTCCATTACATGCTTTTGGCTAGTTTAGATTTCGAAGCATCGTGACCACTGAGCAAACCCTCAGCTTTAAATTGTGCGGTCGTAAGCCAGGCGCAGTCAAGAGGTTTGAAAATGCAGATTTGAGTGAATGCAGAGTAAATACGATTTGATTCTGAATTACAATGTTTAAGTCATCGGCACATCTTCATTCTTAGCCGTCAAAATTGTTCGCTCACTCAACCATTTGTGATATTTGTGGTTATCAATTATGTTCGGGTACTCAGCTCATCTATCGACGAAACGTAATTGTAAAAATTCTAGGAAAATGATATCAATCTGCTCGATTCGTCGATAGTGACATGGCCATTACCGTTAGTCAACAATTGCTTGGAGATTTGTTAACACACCCGGTAGAGACATGTTTGTTGCTAGTGGATAGACCTGGGCTTGCCTTGAATTAAATGATTTTAATGTTATTTCGTATTAAAAAATAATTTAACTATTTAAATGGTTAAAAAAAATTTAAGTCGCTCAGTCATTAACTTGGTTAAACCAAAACAAATGATCTAGTTTTGACCAACCTGATAGTTTTTTGCAGTGTTACCAACTCCTGTTAAAATAACCCTAACTGTAAGATCAAGATCAATTTTTTCTTGAATTTTTACAATTTTAAAATATTTTTTCTGTTATCCGGAGCTGAGAAAAATCTAAAAATACCAAATATCACTAAAATCGGTGCAGCCGTTCTCGAGTTATAAATGGTGTAACTAACTCGATTTTCGACTTTCTTTTATATTTATAAATTATACATACATATTAATCATATATGATATATAACTGGGATTTTTGAAGAGGCCGGGTGGTTTTGAAAATGGTGCTTACAATGGTGAAATGGTGCGCTAACTGACGTCCCACGAACCTGGAAATTTTTTCTCAACAATTCGCACATTTTGAGACCACGAATCTAAAATCGGATCGTTTTTGGAAAATAAGCGCCGGCCTAACGGGGAGCAGTTCTCTTCTTACCCACTGAACTAACATGGCGGACACGGACCAAACGTGTGACCATATTACATATTTGTTCTCAAATATTATTCTATCGACCTGAACTAAACATTTGGTTTAAAAATTGTTTTAAATAAAATTCAATTACATTTGAAATCCCCATATTGGAAAATCATGGCCTATTTTTGACATGTATTTTTACCTGCCGCGAGCTTCAAAAATTGTCGATTTGGTGGTCTTTTGTAGGTGATCCGTGGAGTAGGAGTGGTCAGCGGAGTAGACTTTTCAAAAATCGCAGTCAGTCACCACCATCCCACCCTCACCGTGCTACCGTCCCAGAAGCAAAACCTGAAATATATTCTCCCCACCGCCTGCCTCTATCCTCCCCAAACTTAAACGCCTCCCGATTTTCCTTTACTCCCACCAATATCATTTACCTCCTTGATTGCGACTTCTGCCTCGCTTTCTATGTAGGTCAATGCACCAAAGATAAAACTAAATAAAAGAACTCATAATGAATGTAACGTTAATTGGCTATTTACAAATTCAGCACTTACAAGATGACGCTGGTTAAATCAAAGCAGTTAATTTGCTGAATTTTTTCTCCTTATCGTTTACTGTCAGCGTTACTGTGTTGGACTTACTCCTAACTTTGTGCCCGTGGCAAGGCGGTGCAGTTATTTCCCTCCCCCTGCACTTTCCCAACGGCTGAATCGCGAATAGCACTCTCGAGCTGTTCTGTAAATATCGCTCAACCCAAAAAGGACTATTTTGGAATTTTTACATTGTTGTAACTTATTTAATGATAGATTTTATGATACGTTATTTAGTAAATGTTTTTAATACAATAAACACCTCTTCGAAAATATATGTGGTACTGTCCGCAGACATGACGAATCATAGTCTGTGGACATTAAATTTGGGAAATACATTTTTTTCCTTTACTAATTTGCCACTGACAATGAAATTAGTAAAAGGGTACATAAAATAATAAGCCAGTATAATTTTTATTTGACAGTTTGTTTTTTAATGGATGTCCATAAACATAATTTTGTACGATTATGGGAGAATCGTTGCAAAGCCATCGCCAACAAACAATGCGTGCGTGGGTGGTGTGCAGTGGCTCTGGCGCGAAATTCGGCGAGACGTAACGTGTGACGTCATCCGTCTTCAGCCCAATTTATTTGTTTATTTCCACACCTCCGAAAGCATCACTATTCTGCCTTTACATCGGGGTTTGTGAAAGCATTTAACAATCAAACGTGCAAAACATCCATGCCCTGGATGAGGGTAACTTACCCAGGTGGAATTCGAACACGCGACCTTTGGTTTAGTAGGCGAGGACTTTACCTCGCTGCCGATGAAAAGACATTTATACTATTTTTTAGACATTTATCCATGAAAAGACATTTATAAAAGACATGTAATACTATGACTAAATCCGTTATTTTATACCCTATATTTGGCTGGAAGACGGTGATGCCAAATTCCAATACAATTTCTACATCTACATAATACCCCACAAGGCGTGAGGCATGGGGTGTTAGGACACCAGCCGTTTACGTATGAAAAGAAAACGCTCAAACAAGATTAGGCCTAGCATTTATTTAAGTCCTTAATGGTTCGGGAGAAAAAGCAATTCGCATATCTATTCGTTCGGTAAAATATCTCTCTTAATTTATCGCTTCTATCGGACCTGGAAATATAGTGGGACTCTAATATTATGTTCTCTGCGCCGCTCTTAAAGATATCCATTCTCAATTGTTAAAGCAATCTAAGACTAGCGCGCAGCCTCCGAGTCTCCAGCGGCTCCCAGCCTAATTCGCTTAACATCTGGGTAACGCTGTCTGTACGCCCGTGGCGGTTTTTGACGAACCGCGCAGCTTTCCTTTGATTTTATTCAGTCTTTCTGCACCGGATGCCATACGCTCGCTGCATATTCAAGGTGCGGTCGAACAAGTGCGAAATAGCACCTTTCTTTTACTTTCTCATCCGAAAATCTTCCCACAATACGCTTGTCGAATCCTAATTGCTTCAGGGCTATGCCGCAAATATTTCTTAGAGGTATTCCCCACGAGAGGTTCGAGGTTATCGTAACTCCCAGGTACTTCACTTCGTCTGATGCCTTTATGTTAATACCATCCACAGCATTTGGGCTATAGGTATTAGGTATACATATATTTCCTCAGTTTCCGGAAGTGACGTCACGTTTTCGACTTTGGACCAACGTCACGATCAAAACAAGGCGTAAGTCGTGTACCACGGTCTTAGAAAAAGAAAGTGCCCCAGTACCAATTCCCAAGTTGGATACCCCAATCCCAAGTTGATAGAATACTAACTTTCTTCAACTAAATTTTCTCTAACTCCTGGATTTGGGTAGGACGCTATCTTGGAACGGTGCCCCAATTTGTTAGGCAGAGAATTTAGGCACCCATATTGGCCGCCGCTCATTTGGGCATCCACGAAAGCATCCTTTCCTCATGATTCAAAGCGTGAAAAGCGTCTATAAGAAGAAATGTGAGAAAGTTCAACATGGCTGCTAACGAGTGGAAGTATTTTGTACTTTCGAAAGAACCATGAGGAGACGGGTGAGCGAAAGGAGGGGCCACGGCAAAAGCCTTCTTCCCGATGACAAAAAGTCAACTTTGATTGTCAGGCAAGAAAAATAAATAACGAGATCTCACTATTTATTTCGACGTATTTACCGGTGAAAATCCTAGTTTTCCCCCTTCTTTTCGCTGAAAGTGTACTTTTGAATCATGTTGTCCCCGACTTGTCATTATTACTCACTCCAGCTCCAGTCTGCACCCACGTGTAAGGGCACCCACGGGACTGAGGAGCGTCTCGGGATTCAAGAAACGCGTGAGGTGGCAGAGCGTGCGCCTTAGAGGCGGCAGCGTTTCGCCATGAAGAAATGAGAATAAACGGTCGAAAGTTTTGTTCAGAAAAAGGGCTCTCAAATGTCATGCATGCCCTAGAAAACGTACGTTTTATCCGGGTCGAAAAACTCAACATTCAAAATAACTGCATATAGGCCCTTTAGGCGCCTTTGGCACGGCTAACTGACGTCCCACGAACCTGGAAATTTTTTCTCAACAATTCGCACATTTTGAGACCACGAATCTAAAATCGGATCGTTTTTGGAAAATAAGCGCCGGCCTAACGGGGAGCAGTTCTCTTCTTACCCACTGAACTAACATGGCGGACACGGACCAAACGTGTGACCATATTACATATTTGTTCTCAAATATTATTCTATCGACCTGAACTAAACATTTGGTTTAAAAATTGTTTTAAATAAAATTCAATTACATTTGAAATCCCCATATTGGAAAATCATGGCCTATTTTTGACATGTATTTTTACCTGCCGCGAGCTTCAAAAATTGTCGATTTGGTGGTCTTTTGTAGGTGATCCGTGGAGTAGGAGTGGTCAGCGGAGTAGACTTTTCAAAAATCGCAGTCAGTCACCACCATCCCACCCTCACCGTGCTACCGTCCCAGAAGCAAAACCTGAAATATATTCTCCCCACCGCCTGCCTCTATCCTCCCCAAACTTAAACGCCTCCCGATTTTCCTTTACTCCCACCAATATCATTTACCTCCTTGATTGCGACTTCTGCCTCGCTTTCTATGTAGGTCAATGCACCAAAGATAAAACTAAATAAAAGAACTCATAATGAATGTAACGTTAATTGGCTATTTACAAATTCAGCACTTACAAGATGACGCTGGTTAAATCAAAGCAGTTAATTTGCTGAATTTTTTCTCCTTATCGTTTACTGTCAGCGTTACTGTGTTTGACTTACTCCTAACTTTGTGCCCGTGGCAAGGCGGTGCAGTTATTTCCCTCCCCCTGCACTTTCCCAACGGCTGAATCGCGAATAGCACTCTCGAGCTGTTCTGTAAATATCGCTCAACCCAAAAAGGACTATTTTGGAATTTTTACATTGTTGTAACTTATTTAATGATAGATTTTATGATACGTTGGCTACCACTAGCCCGTGGCTAGTGGTTGCCAACACTTTATTCAAAAATCCCCTGCGAAGAAGATACACGTGGAAGATGCCAGGAGACCGTAGAAGATTCCAAATCGACTACATTCTAGTGAAACAAAGATTCAGGAACCAGGTGAAGGACTGCAAAAGCTATCCAGGGGCAGATATCGATAGTGGCCATAATTTAGTTATGATGAAATGCCACCTTAAATTTAAAAAGTTGAAGAAAGCCGTAAAAAACATATGGCAGGTTGAAAAATTGAGGGAGGTTCAGCATCAACTGGCTTTTAAAGAGGCTGTAGAAAATAAAATAGGGGAGGATCCGACCAACAAACCAATGGAAGAGAGTTGGAAAACCATTAGAAGTGGTCTGCAGGCGGCAGTTGAGGAAGTTCTTGGTAAAAGAAGAGTCGTTATGAAAAAACCATGGATCACGCAGGAAGTATTAGATCTCATTGAAGAAAGAAGAAAATACAAGGCTGCGAAAACAGAGGAAGGACAGAATCGTTACAAGAGGATAAGGAACGAAATATGTCGTAAAGCGCGGAAGGCTAGAGAAACGTGGATGAAAAGCATTTGCGAAGACGTGCAAAACAATCTTAAACATGGAAAAGTAGAGGAAGGGGCGTAAGATGTAATACCCTTAGGGACAAAAACGGAGAACTATTGATTGAAAACGAAGAAAAAGGGAAGAGATGGAAGGAATATCTGGAAGATTTGTACAAAGGAAGTCGCCTCAGAACGAATGCTATCGAAAACGAGAGGGAAGTGGATGCCGATGACATGGGAGCCCCAATTTTAAGATCGGAATTTGATGCGGCTGTAAGAGACCTCAGGATAAATAAAGCGTCTGGCATTGATGACATTCCTGTAGAACTAATCAAAAATTCAGGAGAGAAGACGTTGAGCCAGCTATACAAAATCATTAGTGAAATGTATACGACAGGTGAGATACCAAAGGATTTCGAGAGGAACATTATCATCCCTATTCCTAAGAAGAAACGAGCGGAGAAGTGCGAAGATTTTAGGACCATAAGCCTTACTACACATGCATCAAAGATACTGACAAGGATCATCTATAGAAGAATAGAACGAAAAGCAGAAGAGTACTTGGATGAGGACCAATTTGGATTCAGGAAAAACAAAGGCACAAGGGAAGCAATATTGGCCCTAAGACTGCTCATAGAAAAGAGAATGGAAAAGAACAAGCCAAGATTCGTTGCGTTTGTGGACTTAGAGAAAGCATTTGATAACGTGGATTGGAGCACAATGCTTGGAATCCTAAAGGAAATTGGGGTTCTTTATAATGACAGAAGAATCATCCACAGTTTATACAAAAACCAAATAGCCGTGATAAAATCAGGGCCAAGCTGTGAAGAAGCAAGAATTAAGAAAGGAGTGCGACAAGGCTGTACATTGTCACCCGTAATTTTCAACGTTTACATTGAAAAAGCCATTAAGGAAATCAAAGAAAAGGCATTGGGAGTGAATATCCATGGAGAAAAAATAAGCATGCTAAGATTTGCCGATGACATAGCCATTATAGCAGAAACAGAGAAGGATTTGAAAAATATTCTGGTTAATATGGGTAAGGTAATGAGTAGATATCAACTGAAAATAAGCACGAAGAAAACCAAGATCTTAGTATGCAGCAGAAGAGAAGAAGTCAAGACCAACATTAAAATAGGGAGGCAAAAACTGATAGAAGTGGATGAATTCTGTTATTTGGGAAGCAAGATAACTAGTGACGGGAGAAGCAAGAAAGAAATTATCAGCAGAATAGCCCAGGCGAAGAGAGCATTCCACCAAAAGAGAGACCTGCTTACAGCGGGAAACTTAAATATGGATGTAAAGAAACAATTTATAAGAACCTACATCTGGAGTATGCTCCTATACGGAAGTGAGGCATGGACAATGACCGCAGCGGAGAAAGCAAGGATAGAGGCCTTTGAAATGTGGTGCTACAGAAGAATGATGAAAATCAAATGGATCGACCGAGTTAGTAACGAGGAAGTCCTAAGAAGGGTAGGAGAGAAGAGAAGCCTCATGAAAACCTTAATAAGAAGACGGAACAACCTTATAGGCCACATCTTGAGACATGATGGCCTGATGAAGACAATCGTCGAAGGACAGGTGGAAGGCAAGAATGGAAAAGGAAGACCTCGAACAAAATATATGGAACAAGTAAAGAGAGATGTGAAAGAGAAGAAATACGTAGGAGTGAAAAGATTAGCTGATAGGAGAACTGAGTGGAGAGCTGCGTCAAACCAATCCTAGGATTGTTGACCAGTGATGATGATGATGTGGCTTAGTCTGAGGTGAGCTCTACCCTCAACCTTCCAAACCTACCTACGGGTCTAATCACTGAGAGAATGGTATCATTGTGGTGCCCTCGATTGAAATAGCAGAACCAAACGTTACATTGAACGATCTTAGCCCACATCAAACATATACTCTAGAGATGTCGCTCCTGCGAGGAACATACAGAAATACAATGTGTTCGAAAACCAGGATCTCTAGCCACCGAAGCCAAACAGTAGTCTGTAGGTACTCACCGGAACGCCACCAGGAAGTGTTTCAACGCCAAGAGCCATAGAGAAGAAGCAATAGCCTCCGTGCCTGCATTGCGAATGACGTCTGCGTGTTCCACTCCACACACCCGAAATGGAAGCGAGAACACCTCTTCTCGCCCCTTTAATCTTCCACTCGTACAAACGGGGCACAACTACAGAAAATAGTCTCCGTCTTCCGAAAGCAAAAGCGGCATTCAAAGCGGAACGATTATCACAAAACATTTCGATAAGTAGATAGGTGTCGCTAGCGAAGGGTAAGCTAGTGGCTAATGCATGGAATGGATCCCAAAACCCGGAGCGCTGAAGCTAACACGACGCAGAAAACAAAGCGAAATGGAAGACCACACGCGAAACCAAAGACGACATCGGGAGATCCCGGTTCGACTCCCGGCTAAGTCAAATATTTTTTCATGGCGAACTTCATCTTTAGTGTATTTAACAAAGACGACTTGTTTTCCACGGTGGGCGGTGCGGCGATACCACATTCGGAAGGCTTTCCTTTTGACTCAACGGCAGAAAGGTCGATTGCACTGAAGGTGTGTGCAATAAGTGTCCTTCGGGGTCCAAACCATACGTAAGCGGCGGTGCGACTGAGAACAGACGGCATTGATCTCCAGCCTTCGTGAACACAGCAAAGATGGGATTGAGCATTTGCAAACTTGACTGAATAAATTTTGGACGACATACGCGACTCCGCGTGGATTCCAGGTCGAAATGTTCGTCCCCTTGAGTTTGCGCAAGGCGTTGAGTGTCAGCCTCTTTTCTGGGTGAAGAGGAACGAGAGCGTCGTCCGGAATCGAAACTTATGAAAGCAATGTAATACTTTTAGGACAACTTGTGACCTCGTGTTTTGTTTCCGGGCCGAAACATGTCCGTAGCGTTCGTTCTTGGCAGGGGCGGGAAACATCTGTGGGGGTGGACAAGCAGTTCACCCTTGACTGCCTGTACGCAAAGGTTTTTTTAATTAGTCCAGAGTTAGTTGAATAATATCTAGGGGACAAGTTTCAGTAAGGTAAGGTGGGGTAAGTGCGACCCCTAAATAGCATACATCAACTTTAACTAACTTAGGAAAATTTTCTAGGATAGCTAAAAACAGGAGATTCAATGTCTAATATGTATGTGAATCACTGAAAATGATAATTAGATTAAAAATCCTCTCTCTGTAAAGTGGTAATTTTTATAAATTTTTACTTACATTCTTGTAGAGGGATCGCACTTACCCCGTACATGGGGCAAGTGCGTCCCATGGCTGTTGTGCAATATATTTACACATTACGCGGCGCATGGGGTAAGTGCGATTTGCCCAGAAATTCAGCTGTACATTGCTTTTTAAAGTACCAAATTATGTTTAACCATTCTTGAGAAATCAACTTTTATCTTAGGTAATGTAAGTAGATTTTTTTTCGCGTTTTTTTGGTTAATTGTGGCACATTATGGAATTGTTGTTTAATGTGTTTTTTAATGATAGTAACAGTATTCAACTGTTACACATTAATTCAAAAGTGTATTTAAAATATCTAGTGTGCATAAAAGCCGAATAAATAAAAAAATTTAAAAAATTATAAATCTTGCATATGACAACAAATCTGAATACAAACTAGATTGTAATGAACAAAGAATTTCTCCTCTAATGTAATTTACGTTATTAATATAAAAAAGCAAAATGAAGAAAAACTTATGGTCTTCAACCAATTGAACATTGAATATTTATTTGTTTATTTTAAGTTTTACCCCGAGAAAGATAGGCAAAACGTTAACTTTCCTCGACGGCCGACAGAGGGCTTCGGTTATATTTTTACAACATCTTCTCTGTGTCTGTGCCCATCTGGAAGGGTAAAGACGACGTCGCAGAATACTCCAACTACCGCCCGATCCGGCTTTTCTGCCACGCCATGAAAATATTCGAAAGAGTGATTGATGCTAGGCTCAGACACATTGTTCACATCACACCCAACCAGTGTGGATTTGTAAAGGGGAGTGGCACAACAGACGCAATACACGCAGCTAGGCTGCTCTTGGAGAGGCACCGAGAGAAGAACAAGCCAGTGCATATGACTTTCCTTGATCTGGAGAAGGCCTTCAATCGCGTGCCACACGACGTTATCTGGCATGCCCTCGGATCTCACGACGTCCCTGAAGTCTACGTGCCATTGGTGAAGCTTCTCTACACCAACGTCACCAGTGCGGTCCGTTGCCCATCAGGAATATCACCGCCTTTCCCAATCACTGTTGGCGTCCACCAAGGATCGGCCCTCTCTCCGCTCCTTTTCATCCTGTGCATGGACACACTCACGGCCTGTCCTCAAGAATCACATCCTTGGTTACTACTGTTCGCCGATGATGTCTTCCTTGCCAGCACCACCAGACCCGAATTACAGCAGCGAACTCAACTATGGAAGGTACGACTCGACAACTATGGGTTGCGATTAAACACCAAGAAGACTGAGTACATGGAGTGTGGACCTCAAACTGATGGAACGATAAGCATCGACGGCGAGGACCTTGAAAAGATCGAAAAGTTGAAATATTTGGGCTCTGTCATTAGCAACGATGGAAGCACAACCGCCAACACACAAGCTCGAATTAATGCAACATGGCTGAAATGGCGCCAAGTGACTGGCGTATTGTGCGACCGTCGAACGCCCGAACGGTTCAGGGCCAAAGTATACAAGACCGTAGTCCGCCCAGTGGCCCTATATGGAGCAGAATGTTGGCCAGCCACAGAAAATCAAGAACAGGCCATGCAAGTCATGGAAACGAGGATGCTGCGATGGATCCTAGGCATCTCCCGCATGGATTACATCAGGAATGAAGACATTCGGAAAAGAATGGGAGTTGCACCGATCACAGACAAGATGCGGGAGGCTCGACTGCGGTGGTATGGGCATGTGGTGCGTAGTGATGAGAACTCCGTGGCCAAAACAGTAATGTAGCTGAGTATTGAAGGACGCCGACCACGAGGACGACCAAAGATGCGCTGGCTCGACAAAATTAAGGCGGACATGAAGACCATCAACGCCACGCCAGTAGACGCCCTGGATCGAGCCAAGTGGAGAAGACTTTGCAGAACAGCGGACCCTGCAATAGCGCGTGACAAACGCTAGGATGAAGAAGAAGAAGAGATCTTCCCTAGGTATTTCGCTGGAATCCTCATTCCGTGGACAGGTGGAACTTAATTCAGTTCCAAAAAATATCCTCAAAAAGAAAACCACGGCATCACCTTATTCATTTATCTCCAGAATTTTCCCTACATAGTAAGCAACTGACTTTTTGCTGCTGAATCTAGCCAGAATCCAATCTCCACTTTGAATGTTAGTCACCGAATTTGTTAAGCTTTTCGACTCATACTATCTTGTTTCTGGCATTAATACCATGTCGTCTACATCCTCCTCGTCAAAAGACATGATATTCAATGCCCTATCATAATCAATCAACAAACTGAAGTAAGCTATCTTTATCAGATAAACCTTCAAAATAAAAGTTGATGAGAGGACTCTAATTAAAAGACCTAGTTTTATAAACTTCGGTGTTTTGCAACATTTATTTAAGAAAGTTTAACGCAAGAACTGCAAGACAGAAACTAAAAGTTTAACGCAAGAACTGTTAGTCAGAAACTAAAAATTAAATCCATACTTCAACCTCGTAGTCTGGGGTAAGTCCGACAGGGGGTCGCACTTACCCCAGGCAACGGGGTCGCACTTGCCCCGGAAGGTAGGAATGGATGATTACGACGGGGAAAGTGCGACCCCCCATCTAAACTAAATATAACGACCCGAGTTCCTAAATTTAAAGTAAAGCAAGGAAAACCAATCCATGAAGAAGAGAAAACAAGATATAGTTCTTACCTAACACCTCCGATACGTTGATTCAGAGGGAACTGCGGTATAGCCTCTCCTCACAACCAACTAAGACTACGAGATGAACGGACGGTTATATTTCCTAAGCATGTGGAACGAGAAATTAAGGGATAAGCATTACAAAGTCGTTGGCTCTGGTTTCATTACTATGTGTAGAATATGTTGCACGACCGCCACCTGCTTCGAGAACGGAAATACGATTTTCCTGAAGGGGGGTCGCACTTACCCCGCAGTCGCACTTACCCCACCTCACCTTACCAGTACATATATAAATAGATCTTTGATTCTTATGCTTTCTCATAATAAATGAATTATGCCGACGGTATTCGATAAAAATCGTTCGGCTGAGATAGAGAGAGAAATGGATTTGGAACGGAGAAGATGATTCTCAAATAAACATTTCGATGTGATGATGCACGACGTGAAGATCTCGGCGAGTGAGTGGAAGCAACATAAGAAAGCGTGGAATGGAGGCGAGGGAAAGTGATGGTTGCCAGAGGTCAGGCGAAATGAATCGCACTTTAGCATTCCATGTGGACTAGGGTGCGCCCAATCAACATGCTGAAAAATTACAGGGTACCAGAGAATCATGAAGCACATTCACACTGCAGATTATATCTGAAAAAAACAAATGAATATTTATTTGCTTCCGCAAGAAAACTCGACAAGAAATTGCTTCTCTTCTCCCACTGCGGTGCACCAAAAGAAGAACATTGAGTTGAACATGATAAACACACAAAGCGACCGTCAACACAGACATCTACTAGAGATTGATATATTATAAATAACACCAAATATGAAGTTCACCAAGGGTGGAACCTGGATTTTTTTCAGGGGGGGAGGGCCACAAGGGTTTGACAGGCAAACGACCTTCTCATACTTGAGATTAAAAACAAGATATGTACAGCAATAGGGAACTTGCATATATTTCAGATATAATCAAGAGCCCCAAAATTATATAAAAATATATGTTTGCATACCACGGTGAAAGTTCTTCCATTTTTTCCCTTCCACTTATGTGAAGAATTTCTGCTGTGCCGGCTGGATCCACTTCGAGAATTTAAAATGGTTGATTGTATACTATAATTGTTTTATGAATGGTGGAACTAAAACATAAAATGGATTTCCATCTGCGTCAGCCTTTTGAATATGATTTACAAGTAAATTCACTGCATTATTAGCGCTAGAGCCGTAAATAATCTTGTGGGCTCTCTGCGAACAGAAAAGATAGGGAAATTCCTACTTTGTAATTTCTCTAGAGATATATTTTCTCCATTTTTTCCTTCCATTTATGTAAATAATTTCTGCTGTGCCGACAGGGCTTAATACACTACGGGAGTTTTTCTCACGATATGTCTGGATCCTACTCTCATAATATGAGCTCATCGTCATTGCGATCGTTGCAACTAATACCGGGGTTTGTGGGGGTATGGAATACCCACCAGGATAAGCGGTAGTTGCGAGATTAATAAATTGCGGAATTTTAAGATAAACGATTCAAAATTTTAAGGCTTTCCAAGGGATATTTTATGAATCCTTAGGAAGGAGCCTCAGGAAGAGAGGAGCTTAACATAACTTATAGTTTGTATGAGAAATGGGGCTGCATGACAATCTTAAAGGGTTTGCCACACTGTTTAGGTATCTGGGTGTGTGCGCATTCAAAACAAATCCAAACCATCCACTCTAAAATCCTCCGCCACCTATTTACTTCGTCCTGCAGAGCGATGGTAATTTCAAAAACTACGAAATGCTCTCCACGAGGAGGTAGAAACCATAGCTCACGGCAATCGCAGTCACTGTAGAATCAGCGGAGTAGGAAGTTGTACGGCTCCATTGCAGCGCGTGACGTCACGGCGACGAACTAACCTCATTGCGACCATGGTGACGGTGCGGTGAAATCTGAGTCACGCATAACCGGAAGAAAGTTACATAGGTACCTGTTTGCCAATATTACGTGCAGAAATTGGTGGAAGCGACGGGACGTCAGTGGAGACGAAACTTACTTACTTTTAAACCTTGAGCAAACTGCAAAAAAAAAATCAAAAGCCATGAGCATCCAAAGTGAAATTCCTAGACACTTGAAATGGGAACTGTAAATAAATGAATGCTATTGCCGCGCCTTCGGGGCATAGGCGGATCCAGGGGGGGGGGCACGGGGGCACGTGCCCCCCCCAGACCCTCAAAAATATGCAAGATTTTTAATACGGTCCCATTATCATTGCGTTCGTTTTGTATTACGAGGTATCCTTGCGCCCCACCCAGAACAAAATCCTGGATACGGCCTTGCTTGTGCCCCTCCCAGAAAAAAATCCTGGATCCGCCCCTGCTTCGGGGCATCCGAATCGCAGGGCTACGTGCTACCGAATCATGTAGGTACTTTAATACTTACCTAACTATTTCGATGGAAACATTAAATCTCTAAGGGCAAAGATTTCCTTCACAATTCAACTGCCTGCTTTCCTGAATAAATTAGCACAAACATGGGCGTACCCAGCAAGGGGCAGGAGGGGGCAGCTACCCCCAGTGGCGCCGACTCCATGGGGCCTGAGGGGGCCCGAGCCTCCTCAAAAATTCTAATGGGTGTGAGGAAAAAATATGTCAGGCTTGACGATTTTCCTCGGAGTGCCCAGATATCGAGATTCGTGTTATCATGGTTATAATTTTGATCATATGACTCTTCTAAAATGCTTTAAAAACTTAAAACTCACCACTTATAAAATGTCATGGGGCAAGGTACCCGCTTTGGGCCCCCCCAATATTTTTTGTAAGTCGGCACCCCTGGCTACCCCCCAGAAGCAAAAATCGCAAATGTCATTAAAGAAAATAATATTTTTCCAAGCATATATAATTTTAAAAACTAATAATGAGCTGTTACAGTTTCCTTAAAATGTTGATTTCATTCACCTTTTCCATGCGTAAATCTCACCTAAAACTTGAACAACCATGGTTTACCCCCCCCCCCTATTTTTGATCCAGGGTACGCCCTTGAGAACAAACCAGATAAACCTCCACTTTGAAAGACATTTGGCACAACAACGGAAGTAGAATGCTTTAAATTGTCAGAATGAAGGTGAGGGGATAACTAAACAGGTCGCAAGAGAAACTGGAGGCCAATGTCTTTGCAGTGGTTAAACGTGAAAACTGCTCATTTAAAAACAGTAACTACCTATTTCCTATCAACTTCAGGATTATGAATATGATGTCGATAGGGAAACAAATGCACCAAAAATTTATCGGTCAGTCGGGGTAAAGGCAAACACTTCTTGCCAATGAAGAATTTAGTCATGCATAATAAAACCTATTGCAGAGCTATTTGGAGTCATGCGAGCAGCACAATTGTTAACAGCAGGAGGGGAGGTCCCAAAAAAATCAGCCACTCAAAGTCACGTGGTCGGGGCACTCAATATGATACCAATATTACCTAATAAATCCAGATCGCGAGAATATATTGCGGCAGTAGAATTTAACACCTATTCAAATTCTATCTTATGAGGGTTTTAATGCAGCTTTTGATTTCTGGTGTAAGTTAAAACCGAATTCGCTGGAATGAATCATAAAGAGCTGATGATGCCTCGATCTTAGCAACCCTTCGTACGATGAACCAGAATGAACAAAACGCACGGTAGCCAACCCCATGAAAGCCGTGGCATGCTCAGCCAGTGCTTAAGAAAACTTTCAACAAACTCCCTGGCAAGGTGCACACATGTTGAGTGCCATCTCTCAGCAGATATATCAACCCTCCTCCACAGACAAAGTACCTACCTGTGTCGGTGCACATGATCATTCACCTCCATTGTAACAGTTTTATCACAAATTGCAGGAGGAAATGTTGATTAAAAATCAAAACCAAATGATAATTGCCACAGTTCACATGGCATTTTAAACCAATTGAGATTTCAAGAATATCAGCATTTTTGGGTTTCAAACATATTAATATCCTAAGACAAAGCTTTAAAATTTCATCAAAATGAATGGTCCCCAATTTCACAATATTATCTGATAATAATCGATTTCTAATTCCTGACCAATAATCATTAGTTTTTCTTTGCAGGTTTTTGATATCCTCCGAAAAGATTCCCCTGAGGCCCTTCGGAAATTGGTGCCAATCTGTGGGGATATCACACTGCCGGAGCTCGGAATAAGTGCAGCTGACCGCCGTCTTCTCGTGGAAACCGTATCCATTGTCTTCCATTCAGCAGCCACAGTTAAGTTCGATGAGGCACTAAAATTGTCAGTGGCAATGAATATCGTTGGGACAAAAAGGCTGGTCCAACTATGCCACAAAATGGCCAAATTGGAGGTAAGGGATTATAACAAATTAAAGTGTCATCTATGATTAGTTGTGCAAACAAATTTCCTTTCGTTAGACAAGCCAGGAGACAAAGACAGTCTTACAGTTAAATGATACAATATTTGGTGGTGGAGACAGAACTTTATCAAGTATTTATTTATTTTGGTAGATTTAAATTTACAAATAGACATCACAAGATTAAATTACATGACTTATATTTCTGGCAGTCAAGAATTGACTGGTATTTGGCCATTGGCCATTAATATTAAAAAACAAAAGTACCTAATCATCTTTAGCTTAATTAGGCCCAGAATAACCCATTTTTGAGCATGAAAATGCTTTGCGGTTGAATTTTGTGACCTGAGACATGGCAAAAATCTCAAACCTCAGAAACTGACCGATGAAGAGAAATCTGTGCTAATAATATAAAACCCATTCTAAGGGATAATAACAAATTAAAATGTTATCTATGATTAGTTTCTCCTACCCACAATGTAACCTATCACAAAAAAATCCTCTCCTTACTCAGCCCAATCAAACATTATCCATCAAACCCAATGCAATATTATCTGCTTCACCCAAAACTTCTGCAAAGTGTTTCAAATTGAGACAATGAACCCTAAAGCATGGATAAACCCACTGCAACATCAAATCAATTATGCCCAACATCAACTAACAGCATGCATTAGCTCATCCAGACCTGATCAGCATAAAAGAGTCAGTCAATGTCATGAGGGACAGAGTTGCTTACTCCCAGATAGCACAACCATTTGTATACAAATGGTAAATCTTCTGTAACCTTACAAATTGTACCGATTTTTGTAATACAACTGTATTACAGTTGTATTCAAACGTCTTGTATACAGATGATTTGTAATACAGTTGTAATACAAAGGCAAAATACAAGGGAATTTGTAATACGATTGTAATAGAGGACATTTGACACTGTATTACAATTGTAATACGATTGTAATAGAGGACATTTGACACTGTATTACAATTGTAATACAAATGTATTACCACAAATGTGCTGTCTGGGCTGTTTGTAGCTGTAGAGATGAATGTTGAGGAAAGACAACACTCTGCTTGGTATGCTAACGGGTACGATGTGGAGTGAATGAAATGCATTCACAGAATGACCTCAAATGGAAGTGAAGAGAGGAAAAGGAATTCCATCATTAAGTCCAATCTTGTCACCAAATGAGAGATGTTAAAGATACACCAGAAGCAGAAGAAAACAAAGGAAGAGACAAGAAATTTCAAAAACTGTGTTGCTCTGCTTACATTGGCCCTGTGCAAACTTGGGTACTCTATGAATGCTTTCAATGACCAGTTGCAAATATATTTGTTGTGAGCAGTGACCATTTATTTATGATACACTCACAAATGGTATCATACAAAGTTAAACGACAAGAAATATCATTTCATTTGAATTTTTCCCAGAACTGCACACACACACTCAGTCAAATGATATCCATGAATTTTAAAGTATTTACCATAATTCTATGATAAAATAATAAAAGATACTAAAAATGTCATTTTCAAATGATTAATTTTTATATGCACAAAATTTTTCGCTTACTTTCTCCATGGCAGGCTTTAGTGCATGTTTCCACAGCGTACTGCAACTGCAATCGCGAAGATGTGAGTGAGCTGGTGTACCCACCCCCTGCAGACCCTGAGAAGATCATTCAATGCGTCGAGTGGATGGACGAGGACCTTCTGGACAGTATAACACCAAAGTGAGTCCCACCACCACAGAGCCTCTGTGACCACATCCGTGTGTCTGCATTATCCAACATCAAGGCATGCAAACTAAATCAGAAAGCATCTCCTGCACCAGCACCGGATCCAGGATAGGGACAAGGGGGGCGCTGAGTGGGAGTTATCTCCCAGCAGTAGTGGGGGTCCGAATAAAATTACCATTTCATCTAGTGTAAATTGAATTGAATAGCCTAGGGGGGTATTATTATACTACAGTTACTAATACAACCCCCCCCCCCCCCCTTCCCCTCTCTGGATCCGCCACTGACCAGTGCAAAAAATAAAGCATGACTGTAACAGGAAATTGCTGCATTTCAAGCTACCTTACTAAATAAGAATGTGGTTTGCCTGAGAAAGTACTTGAATTTGAGAAGCTAAACATTTAAAATGCTTCAATCACTTCCCTTTATTTATAAAACAATAATGTGATGAAAAGCAATTATATTGCATGTTTACCAATTAAAAAAGAATTACTCCTGAGAAAGTGCAACCCTTGATAAAACAAGAAATAATTTAAAGTAACATCTTCTGGAAATAATATCATTTCAAATGCAAAAATACCTAATTATAACACTGTAACTGTTACTCCTGATTGCATCAATAAAAATATCATAGCTCTATTCTAAACCCTGAATCAATCAATCATTTTTTTTCCATTTCTTCCAAGTGATGGCTACAGTGGTCACTCTAACATTGGCAGTAAAAAGCTGATCATTTTCGATTCCGTGGAGGCTCCAAGCATTGCAATCCCATCAATCAGCCATCAGTCCATTTTTCTGAAACCATCGCTAGCACTACTGTTCCACCAAGCAGAACACATGGTCGCTAATGGCTTTTGTAACACCACATTTGGCTTTTGATGGAATGACACCTTTAAGAATAGTTATCACTACAGAAAAAGTAATGCAAAAGAGGAGAGTCAAAATGACTACAGTGTGATTCAGAGGGTTGGTGTTGGTGTTGATGATGGGTTGAGCGATCACTTTTTTGGAAAAGCTATCACTCAGAAATTCAATCAGAAAAAGACTTATCAGGCAGAAAAAATGACTGCGTGATTCAGGATTTATTTTTGGTGTGTATAAATGAATGTAAAGATGAATTTCAAATCATTTAATAGGCTCATAGGAAACCGGCCAAATACATACACGTTCACCAAGGCACTAGCAGAGCATGTTCTTGTTGAGCAAAGTGGCAGTTTACCAGTGGCCATTGTCAGGCCCTCTATAGGTGAGATGATAAAATATGAATGAATTGTAAATTGAATGAAAAACACAATTTGGAGTTGAATACTGATATCCATATGATTTCGGGACCATGCATAATTTTTGGAAATAAGCTAATTTTGTGCGCAAGAGTTACACGTAAAGAATAATTATGATTAACTCTCCAAAATTAAATAAACAAAGCCTAGAGTGCACAAGATCCTCTAGCACCTAATGGTAAAACAAAAAAATCGGCAAGGCAAGTATAAGAATTTTAAAATATGCAAAATTGATTTGATAACTATTTTCTGTTATGAAATAATAAATGGTCAACAAAACAACCTTTCAAGGGGCTAAAGCCAAAAAAATACACTAGTCTTAATCTAAAGGTACCTAGTGTTCATTTGATAATCATATCCAATGATTAAAACTGGCTACAATGACTATAATGTTTGTGAATTTCCCAACATCAGTGACAGCAGCTTGGAAAGAGCCAATCCCGGGCTGGGTGGATAACCTCAACGGCCCAACTGGAATGATTGCTGGAGCAGGGAAAGGTGTTTTGAGAACGATACTGTGTCACCGAGACCTTGTGGCAGATCTTGTGCCTGTTGACATTGCCATCAATCTTATGATCTCAGTGGCATGGCACACTGCAACAGCACGGTATGTTGCATCCAAATCACTTGTCAATTACAACATACACAACAACTCCAGCTATAATGACTATTTAAAAGTACAAATTTACTTTACAGTAAGATGTAAAATAATTGTATAACAACAGAAAAAGGCATGCCTAATTTGTTACTCAGTAATGAAATTTGGCATTAATCACACAGTGAATAATGTTCATAAAATGATAACTTATGTCAATTCTTAACTATAGTATTTTAATTAAGTGTAGATATGTACTTTGATTATATGGGCTTAAGTGATTGCATTATTTCCCAACCCAAAGAGCATAAATGAACTTGATGGCAACTGCTCATTGATGAAACAAAAGTTATATAGCCAGAAAATTTAGTCCATTATAAAAGCAACATTTGATTGGTTTATATGCCAATGCTTTTAAAAAGTTATTATAAAATGCTAGCGAACTTCAGAAAGACAAAGATTTTCTTACAATATGTTTTGCATAAAATTGAATCTCTATAGGAATAAGGTTAATGACATTATTAAGAATGAATTCATGTTTTGCAATACCTTGAGAGAGTATACTCTCTCAAGGTATAACAAAATATAAAAACAAGGTATAACTTTACTTATAACCCAGATAACACGGAATTTGTATTACATCTGTATAACATCAATAATACACAAAAAATACGTGACCAAATACATATGTATAAGATGGAATACGATCGTATTACATCGGTATATTTCACGTAAAAGTGGTTCAAAAGTCCCTATGGATGTATGTATACGTGCGTATTACAAATTGGAAATCTGAATACCCATACATGAATTATACATATGTATACGATGGAATACAATCGTATTACGTCTGTATATTTCACGTAAAAGTGGCTCAAAAGTCCCTCAGGATGTATGTATACATGCGTATTACAAATTGGAAATCTGAATATCCTTACATGTAATATACATATGTATCTGCAGGCCCTCATGCACGAATTATACATATTGATTTTCTGACCCACATCCACTTAATATCAATATGGATCAAACGGATGAATAAATATAAGGAAACCAGAACATACAGATAATAAAACATTTACTCGAAGAGAAAAATAAAATAACACACACAAAGAACAAGTGTAGCCATGAATATTGCTAACAAGCATTAAGGGCCAGCAAACAGTAGGTGAAACTTAGTTTAAAAAAATGGCACAAAGATAAATCAAGTACAAACAATGGCTTGAGTTGGAAAGTAGAAAAAAATATTAGCACGGAACAAGCGTTGTAACCCATTGCACCAGAAGAAACCTGGATTCAGGAAACCAACTCTGCACCATTAGCCACTTCCTGAAAGGAGAAAAGAAGAAGTCAAGTTTAAAATTCATGCAAAAATATATCTTTTTGTAAGATCTGAATAGGAGCTCAAGGCCTTTCAATTTTATTTTTTTTCAATTCATATAGGCAGTCAGTATTCTGTGAAGTCTGTAATTTTAGTACTAATTCTGTATTCTGAATGCAAATGAAAGTTTGGCTTCTCTGCTAGATTCCAGACATAAGTTTTAAATTTTTTCATTTACCAATAATGCCGAGGTCCCAGCTAGCGCAGATTTGACCTTGTCCTTTGAGAAATCATATGTTTTGGGGATATGCCTTCATATTACAAAATTAATAGCCTTTCTCTTAAAAAGAATGAGAAATATGAGAAAAGATCATATGACTACTTTTAAATATAAATTAACTAGGAAAAAGTGTATCCATTGGTATGCTTATTTAGTACATGATACTAATATATTAGTACCATGATTTAGTAGCGGATGATTCACACAGAAAAAATATAAACTTGTGATATCAAATTTTCAAACAAATAAATTTCATACAACCGATAATTTCAGGCTTAACTTTAAGAAACCTCTCCATTATGAAGAAAGATTTTGTGCTTTCTCCATTATGGATTTGAAAAATTTTTCCCTCAAACCTTACCTCGGTATTAACAATTCCACATGGTCTTCTGGCTTTGCTTCGTCGTTTTTTCCGTAATCCATTCTCCTCTTGTCCAGGCCAAGCTATTTACATCGTTGCCTCCTGGGTATGCGCGAAAGAGCATGAAAATAAAATTATAACTAATTAATTTGGTCCATACGCACCTCTTTCTTACATATAATGACAAACTTTTGCATGAAAATTACATATTTATCTTGTGTTAATAATAATGACGAAATGCACCTTGATTGACTGCATTTCAAGATGAAAGAATTCTTTACTTTATTCTTTATTTAAATATTACACTTTGCTTTAAGGGAACCGATATTACACGAACAATACTTCTTGTTCGTTAAATAATTAGAAGTAGTGGGCAAAACGGCTCGGAACCTCGAGGAATCTATTAGTGACAAGGCTACGCTGATAAGTCTACGGTCAAAGATGTTATGACTAAAGCATAGGATAACTAGGAATGCAAGAACTACAATACAGTAGGTTGTGGTAATAAACAGCGATAAAACAACTTACACATGAACGAAAACATTCCTTTAAACAATTTTTTCTGCTCTTAATTAAGAGAAGAAAAAAATGTAACTTCAGCCGCGAAGCACGGAATTACTATAAGACGCATAATCTATTAATTTATACGTACAAGATTGACATTACTATGTTTTACCCATTTTACCATATAACTTCAATATAGACCAGTCTCCTCGATACATAACTCAACAAAAAAGGAAAACAATAGCCAAACATAAACAAAATAATTACCTCTATTGGCGCAATGTGGTCAACACATTGCGCCAATTTAGTTGTATCCAAATATACTCAAATAACATAATTAATGTAGTCTATGTAGGCGTACAATATAATAAAAGATAAATCATACCTTACCTTAATTATCCAGTGACAGGAAACTGTTGGAGCTGGCTTGCAGGAATCGCAATAACGTGCGGGATTGAAGCATTGAAGCACATTTCCAGCAAAACATAGCTTCGGGTTGAGCACACCAATCACACGCACCGGTTATCGAGGATTAAAACACTGTCAATTCTTCCAATATACGTATAATAATACAAACAAATATAAAATTAACTATACATCAGTAGCCGGAGTTCCTCCTACAGCACGTTCTCGACGTTCTCGTAGTCTCGAACGAAATGCCGAGCTTAACTGTTAACGAGATTATCACTCCCACTCACTTCCCTAGCTTATTGCGACAGAATTGAGAATTTATTTTTTTTGTTTAAACAGTTAATTTAAAATATTGCTTAAAAAATTAAACCTCGCTTTCACTTCAGCTCTGTGCAAGACCTATTTTTTGTATTTTTCATGTATTGTGAACCATTTTCCATGTGTATATTTCCCGGATGGAAACTGAATTTTACATATGTAATACGTCTGTATTTCGCATGCATTTACAAATTAACATAAATATGGTCGCCATACTACCCTTGCTCACATCGATCAGTATATGATTTATTTTTAAGCTTTCTGGGTATAAATTCGAATGGGTGAATGATCATTGAAATGAGGAAATCTGGCGTTTGCAGTGAACATATTATTTCTGGAAAAAATGTTTATGAACATTTCACAAGACGCCACGAAAATCCACCTCTCAAAAATTACAGAAAATATACATAATGTATATTTTGTGTATTTTTGACCACATTTACATATGTATTTCCTCTGTATTCATACATATGTAAAAGTAGCAAGTGTTACACGATATTTACATTTGTATTTTTGACCACATTTACATAAGTATTCAAATTTCAAAAATACATATGTATTTATCGTGTAACACGTACCACTTTTACATATGTATGAATACAAAGGAAATACATTCAATAATACGTATGTATTACACATTTAATACATAACAAAAATACATATGTATGTGACCGTGAAAATACAATATAAATACATAATGTATATCCAAATGTGTGCTGTTGGGGAAGTAAGCAATGATTTCAAAATATGCATGAGTGCCATATGAAAAACTTAAGTTAGAAATGATGATCTTTTATGTTCACTATGCAGCCCAAACAACATTATCGTGTACAACTGTACCTCTGGAAGTGTCAATCCTATCCGATGGCGGGATGTGGAGCACCTTGGTTACCGTTATCTGCTCAAAAATCCCTACAATGATGTCCTCTGGTACCCTGGTGGGTCCTTCAAAAGCAGCCGTCTTGTCAACAACGCTTGCATCTTGGCCTTCCACCTTGCACCAGCCTACCTGGTCGACTTCCTTGCCACTATTTCAGGGAAAAAGCCCATGTAAGATTTCATTCCATAGAATTTGGTATCGTAAAGAATATTTTCATCAGACAAAAATCATTAAATAGAGAATTACTTAACTTCCAGTATTTATATGTAACATTCAACAAGAGAGCATCTCCACTTTTAAACTAGCCGGTTGACTTTTATGGTCGGTTATGCAATGGATGACCAAACATGGCATTCCATTAAAGAGGCTATGAATCCCAGAGCATGAAAGCTTACAGCCACATGAGTCTCCTCTGAAATATATTCTACACTCTGTATGACCATTTTGCATTCACGTGTGGAAATCAGTATTATTTGAATTGAATAAACATTCTAATTAATGATTTTGACAATTTATAATTTCTGTGGAAATAATATCAGCAGCACTCGCTCTGTTGAAGCAGGTAAATAACAATTTTAATCTAAAACCGATAAAAATAAGCACAAAGCTAATGAGTGAATGTAAGAACCTAATTCATTACAATATTTTAGTACCAATTGCATTGAGTATCTTGCAGAGATACTCAATGCACTTATAGCACATATTGTGTAATAAAAAGGACAGTACACACAATTAACTTACTAAAAATATATGACACAGAGAAGAGGAAGCTGTCTGACAAAACTGTTCATTTCAGAATGGTGAGAGTGCAGAAAAAACTTCAGAGGGCAGTTTCCTGTCTTGAATTCTTCACAACGCATGAATGGCGCTTTGCCAACGACAACGTATGCAGACTATTAGATCGACTAAGCCCTCAAGACAGAAAAACATTTGACTTTGACCTTGTGCCCTTAGATTGGGAGGATTATTTGGAGAAATATGTCCTTGGAACACGGCGATTCATCCTTAAAGAAGACCCAGCAACATTCCCTGCAGCCCGAAGACATCTGAAAAAGTATGTATATGGGGAGTTGACGTGAAAAATGACAATCAATTGGTTTCAAGGTATGAATATAATGAAGTCAACCTAACGCAAGAATCTAAGGTTATCTTAGATACAATTTAGCTGTACAAAACTCTACAGGGTAAATCAAAATAAACTTTGCTTAATACCTTCCACACTAATTTACTTTTACCAATGAAGGTTTCAGCAATAGTTCAAACCTTCAAGGTAAATGTGAAAGTGAAGAGGGGAGAAATAGCATCATTAGGTCAAAATGTTGAAAATGCCAGAAATAAATGTTATGGAAACCATGGTCCATAAAAAACAATCAAAGTGTGGCAGGTAGAAAGCTAAGTGCAAATTTCAATGCAGTGATTCCATAAAGTACCACCAAATACTTTAAGATGGGAACAAGGGCCTAACTTCCAAGTGTGGGGCACTCAACCAACACTGCCTCTTCCTTCTGCAGGAGATTGGAGTCCGAGTTCATAAAAGTCAAACCTTGATACTCAGTCTGGGATATTTGGCTATGCATGGTCTGCCTAGAAGGAAAGGCCATGGCTCGGGAGGAATGTTGAGGGATAAAAAGCAATTTTCCCTTAAAATTCTTACCCATGCAATCACTTAAAATAATTGCAAAATACTACTTGGAATTCATGCAAACTTCCACATGTTATTGAAATAACAATCACAAACAATTAAAATAAATGATCTCATAGAATTAGCTGTAAATCAATTTTAAATTAAAATCAAAGAACATGATTAATTCCTCAGACTTGCATACCTTTGACTCAACAACTTTCAACCATGTTTGTTTATCATGAGTGGGTCTTTGATTGATACCAGAAATGCTTAAAACTAGAGATGGATCGGTTACGGTTCCCGGCACTGCCGGTTCTTGGCTATGGAACCGGTATCGAGAACCGATCGCATATAGTTGGTTCTTTGGAACCGGCTCGGTGCGGTAGCGAGGATTTGAATTTGGCGCCCAAAGCCGAAACTGTTTGCCGCGTATTCAAAGCCAAAAAGTGAAAAAAAAATATTAAAAAACGCATTTATATTACTTTCCGATTGCATTGCGTCCACATATTTTTTTGAGAGTTGCTAGCAAACACGCGCATTTAAGGATTCGTCAGTTTGTCGTCCTCGCCAACATTATGACATTTCGTAGCCGCGGCCGCTTTCAAACGAGCTAACTTTTAGCCTGCCGCCGTCCACAGCACCGTTCGTTCTACTTACCATAGTTCTATATGTCAAGTGAGTCGATTCGCACCGTTTGCCATGCGACGTCTCCAGCGTGAAATAAAGACAATGCTGCATAGAGGCCGATTTCAGACGAAACAACTTATCGCCGGCCGCCGTTCTCGTGAAATTCAGGCGGCTTTCAGACGAGACGACCCTCTGCAACGCCGTGCCGTGAACGACCCCAGCGGAAAATTGTTTCGTCTGAAAGTGGTCTTACGATTTAATCATGTACATATACATACAGTAATTCTTCCACATACGATTAAGATGTGTTCCGAGAGCTTGCTTGTAAGTTGATTTATCTATGTGAAGCATCGAAAAGTGTGGTTTTCCTGCAGAATGCAACACTGCATTACAATTTTCTCAACTCACGGCCGCTCAGTTTATCCATGGTGTCGCTGTACCGGCGTGCTGAGGAGTTTATTATTGAGGTTATAGGAACTGTGACAGTGAAGCATGCGGATAAGTTGTCAATTAAAGTAACAATTTTAGCTACATCGCAGAGTACAGAATATACATATTTTGAACTGACTCACAAGTTACAACAAATTAACGGACGATGTTGGGAGAATTTCACTATTGATCTTGATGCTATGCAGTGTGTAAACTGTGCTCCAAGCATATTCATACGGTCCTTCAAAATCAAAATCGACCACTACTGTTTTCAGTGAATGCCTGCTCAGTACTGCAGGCATTATTTCTGCCAAAAAAGAAAAGATTAGGCTCAGATGGGGTAAAAAATGTTGAATTTTTAAAATAAAAAACTTGAGAAAGAACCAGAGGCTGCCTGATGTAATGTGACATATTGGTCGATCATGCATTTTTTTAACGATATGTTATTTACCCTTTTTAACTTGGCAAATAAAATTATGGAGACGATCTTAAGTTTTTTTAACAGAGCTTTCCTGCTACTTTAGTGAAATTATTTTCCTTCGCTTCTTGCGGCTGTTCACTTAAATTTGCCATTAGTTCAGATAGTAAGAGTTTATCCTTGGAATCGAGTATCGAGAACCGATGTTGGAGAACCGGACTGTTACCGAGAACCGAAAAAATTTAAGAAGGTCGGAAAGTTTTCTTAGTTTGATGAGGTATTAATAATCCTTATTTAAGCCAAGCACTCAGCGCTCAGAGCCTCGCCCCAAGGTCACCTCACTTGCGGCAGCGGGAAGCAGAACGACGTCACGCGAAGTTTTTCCCGGTATTCATACTTACCTGTCGCGTTTCCGCTCGCTTGAAAATTTTCCCTTTCCATTTAATCCCAAAAAATAGATATCGTCATATAAAAATCTAAAAGCGTGAAATACGTACTCCAGGAGTAATAATCTTTTGATTTAGGCAATAAAATATAATAGGAATTGACCCTATTGACTTAGTGCATGTTTGTCTAATGAATAGAATCGCATAAGTGATAGAAAAATAATTGTAACACAAGTCTCCTGGATTGGATCCATATTTGGGAGATGAGCTCCATTCATTCGCTACGAGCGCAAGAGATGCATCACAGCTCAGTTGGGTGCATTAGGTACTGCGTGTGTCCCATCCAGAAGGCTGCCGTCCATTTTGAACCCTATTTCCAGCTGAAATGCATTTGGGAAGGATTGAAAAACTATATCCTTAATTGATATTACATATAGAGGAACAGTTACCTTGAAAGATTCCAATACACTCAAACATAGGATTTTCACAAGTAAACAACACAATAATCATCAGTTTGTGTAATAAATTTGAAATAAGGTCCAGAGCACCATTCCTCTCCAATTTTTAACCGTTCTCAACAATGATCAAAAGCCCACCCTTGCTGACACTATTATGGGCTGGACCAAGTGCCTGTATTGGGCAGTGGGTATTATCAATCATCCATGCATACCAATCAAATATTATTCAGAGGCTCAGAAGATTAAGCATGGCTGTTTTTCATTTCCCATTGGCATAATGAGGTATGTTTTATCTAAGGAGACTCCACCACCACCACGAGATCGGGTTTGCCATGGCAGAAACACATGATATGATTAGTGCAATGTAAGGAGAGTAAAACAAATTTATGGCTTAAATTTAAGGGAATCAAAAGGTAACAATGGTATCATGAAAATCTTTGGCCTGAACAGGGTCTCCTCAAACAAGGCAATTTTTTCCTCATGAAACTCATATTTAATCGCTTATCCCACACTTCCCAGAAATGACAAATTCCACGGTGGCCTAATACCTATACTAAAAATCAATTTTACAAACCCCACAGCTAAAAACATCCACTTAAAAAAGTGGGCAATAGCAAAGCCTAAAACGATGGACGACATGCAAAGCCAATTTGTAAAAAAACATTAAAAAATACTGGCAAAATTGACAACAGTACAAGGATTCAAAACCTGAAATCATTTGATCTGTAATCAGAAGTGATATCAATTGCACTACAGAACACCCTCTATAACTGCATTAAATCAAATCCTTAAAACTTACTTTTCAGCCGAGTAATCACTTCAAGTGGTAATTGTGGCTAATACTGCTTCTGAAGAGCTAGGAATAGGGTGAGAATGTTTTGTCATTTGGTTCTGACCTGTACTGGAAATTTCAAGTCAATAGCTTATTGGTAAGTGGAACTAAATTAAATGAGTGATAATAAATTTGATTTGCAAGATTTTTCCTGCACAGACAAACAAACATACAAGAAAGTGATGTCATAAAAATAAGGCAATAAAATTTTATGAGCTGAAGAGTATATAATGGAATTGCCTAAGTAACCAAAATATGTAAATGTCTTAATGAAGATAGATTTTTTATAAACCATGGAAACATATTTGATGAGATTTTTCCCCAAAGGAAGCTGGCACTGGTACGTAGAACAAGATTTTATCCTCATGATAATCAAAGCATTAGAGCTTGACAATGCATCAATTGCTTAAAGAGAGCATTATGTGCCCTTTCTCCTAGCAATGGGGTGTTCACCTGCCAAGCCAATGGTAGCAAGTTCAAATTCTGCCTGGGTGTCTTCATTCCACCATCCACGGCATGTGTTTAGGGATTTATGAGTTTGTCAAACAAGTAAATTATTGGAATGTACCCACTAGATAGCCCTATTGTAACTATCATTATTATTCATTTGTGAATATAGGAGATATTATAATCATCCCTACTGAATAGGAGGAGTACATCATACAATTAGCAAAATTAAATGCCTCGAGAAGTAATAAAAGCATAATCCACCTCAGTTTCGTAGACCTGGAAGCTACTTATTGACATTGAAATGTTCAGAGCTCTACATATATTTTTTTATTATTAACAACCGGTCAACAATTATTCGTTTGTTATTTTCAGGGATAATTTTTTTAGGGCTATAAAATGTGTGAGAATGTGTGTATGAAAACGCCTTTATTTTATCCAATGACCTCTATGTGCCTAGTATGATACATATATATTCAACCACCATTTATGAATGTACGTACATGGAAAATAGCTATGGGTATCACATGGTACAAAAACCTTGAAGTTAAAAATATGTGATGCAAGAAAAATCAAGGTATGATGAGCTATTTATATTTAACCGTACTTACTACATTTGTGTGCATTAGTGTCAAGGACATTACGTGGTGAATAAAGAGGGACAATAATCACATACATTGTGTATTTCTATCAGGGTTCATTTCCAATTTCTCTGATTTACAGTACACTTTTTTTCCCTGACTTGATATTATATGTATCTCCAATGAGAATGTAACATCAGGGAAATAAAAATTGAAGAAGACAAAGATATAACCATATTTCTTCAAATGTAGCCCCCTCTGTATATAGTCCCCCCCTCCCTAATTTTGAGGCTTCAGTTTTGGGAAAAAATTTAAAAAATGCAAAGGAATATAGTCCTCCCTATACTTTTATCACGGGTATATTTGGAAAAAAGGAGGGACTATATTCAGATGAATAGGGTACCTAGTACACGGTGAGTAAGAGAGGACAAACGTTAAACTGGGCAAATAAAATCCTGAAGAGGTGAAAGTCATTTTTACTTAGCAAGACGAATTACCAGTAGAGGGCAAATCAAGAAAGAAATCATAGATTGGTGCAGACAAAGTGAACTTCCCACAAAAAGAAGAATCTACTTACAGCTGAGAATAGAACATAGAGGTAAGGAAACAATTCATCAGATACGGAGCATGTTTCTGTGTGGGAGCAAAACTTGGAAGTTGATAGATGCAGCAGAGACGTCAAGAGTGGAAGAAGCATTCAAAATGTGGTACTACTGAAGAATGATGAAGACCAAATGGATTGACTGTGCAACTAATGAGGAAGTGCTGCAAAGAGTAAGAGAAGAGAAGGGGAGTCCTCTGAAAACCTTAAGACAACTTAGTTGGTCGCTTTATGTTGACCTGATGAATACAATCTTAGGAAGATAGCGGATGGAGGGCAAGGGACAGCGCTGAATGAATTATTTTAAGGACAAGTTATGGACCCTTTCGAGATGGTGGAGATCTCGCCTTAGCATGACTGCCCCAACAGACTCTTCCCTCCCCTCCATACTGAGCACTGTTGCAGGATATTCGTTAAGAAGGGTCTCGCACATGATAAAGCACTCTCAGCGCCAACCTTTTGTCGACTCTTCCTAGCCTAAGGGGACTCCGCATTATCTCGGACTCCGAGGGTAGTTGGTCTCCCTCCTTTCGGTGTTTGTAACCCTGCCAGCGGCATTGGTTCATGGTCAATCATGCGTTGTTTATATGAATTAACTATATGGATAATTGTTGCTTGAATGTAAATTGCAGACTTCAATTGAATTCCTCGTTTTATTCTGAGAATTTCCAAATTTTGAACGAAGCTCTACCGTCAATATTAACACATTTAATGCAGTAACAATTTCCAAGTTGATGTTTATACTGAAATCAAGATATAAGTTAATATTTATCGTAGAATTTCGTTTAACATTGTAAATGCTGCCCAAAAGACAAAAATTAAATTCTTAGTTTATATTTTTTGAGAAAGAAGCAAATATTTATTTAGCAAAATAACTGGATAAACAATGGTATGACCGCAGTCCCTTACCGCTAAGAGGGTTAATATAAGACGAGGGGTCCAGGTGCCTGCTCCAGGATTTCGAGGGTAAAGCCTAAGCCCTGCTGTGTTGGATCCCGATACAAAGACATTGCACACCCGCAACCATCATGAAAGGGGGAAAGCTAGGAAACCTATATATTCGGCATTCGTTCACCCGCGTAGACGAAAATTTGTGGCTTTCGCCTCCCGGGTCAAGAAACATCCAGATCCATATTTTAGTGTTTAGTGGGGAGAAGGTTAAGGGTGTAAAAGAGAGAAGAAATACATTTTTATGAAAAGGCTAGTTGATAGAACAACATAATGCAGAGCTGCACCAAGCCAATCTTAGAAATATGTATTGACTTTCAATGCTGACTATTTGAATCTGCACAATGGCGTGGAAAGCCACAGGCCCACGGTTCAAAGGAATCATTTTCTTCCTCATGTCCGATCATAAGAATTTCACCGCCGTTCACCTAGCAGGATTGAAATAATACTTCCAAGTATTTCTGAATGTGATCAATGCTTTTACTTCCCTCAATGTTTCCCAAAAGTAATGATTAAAAAGGGAGAATATTTTTTAATCTCTCTTTCTACTGCTATAGCGACTAGCCTTGACCAAAACAACCATATGGTGGCATATAGTTAAAAAAACAATTTAAATATAAATGCACCAAGGAATAGCTGGAAATACACACTCATTATTAGTGATAAATTTTAGTCTCAATTAATTGTAATTATTAGTCTCATTGAAAATTAACCAAACTAAAAACTTACACCCCTGTCCAGTTCATTCTAAAATTGAAATTGTAGCAAGTAACTTTTTATTGGATGGTGTTCTCCCATCTCTGCCAATTACCTTATTCACACCATCATCATCATCATCATCATCACTGGTCAACAATCCTAGGATTGGTTTGACGCAGCTCTCCTATCAGCTAATCTTTTCACTCCTACGTATTTCTTCTCTTTCACATCTCTCTTTACTTGTTCCATATATTTTGTTCGAGGTCTTCCTTTTCCATTCTTGCCTTCCACCTGTCCTTCGACGATTGTCTTCATCAGGCCATCATGTCTCAAGATGTGGCCTATAAGGTTGTTCCGTCTTCTTATTAAGGTTTTCATGAGGTTTCTCTTCTCTCCTACCCTTCTTAGGACTTCCTCGTTACTAACTCGGTCGATCCATTTGATTTTCATCATTCTTCTGTAGCACCACATTTCAAAGGCCTCTATCCTTGCTTTCTCCGCTGCGGTCATTGTCCATGCCTCACTTCCGTATAGGAGCATACTCCAGATGTAGGTTCTTATAAATTGTTTCTTTACATCCATATTTAAGTTTCCCGCTGTAAGCAGGTCTCTCTTTTGGTGGAATGCTCTCTTCGCCTGAGCTATTCTGCTGATAATTTCTTTCTTGCTTCTCCCGTCACTAGTTATCTTGCTTCCCAAATAACAGAATTCATCCACTTCTATCAGTTTTTGCCTCCCTATTTTAATGTTGGTCTTGACTTCTTCTCTTCTGCTGCATACTAAGATCTTGGTTTTCTTCGTGCTTATTTTCAGTTGATATCTACTCATTACCCTACCCATATTAACCAAAATATTTTTCAAATCCTTCTCTGTTTCTGCTATAACGGCTATGTCATCGGCAAATCTTAGCATGCTTATTTTTTCTCCATGGATATTCACTCCCAATGCCTTTTCTTTGATTTCCTTAATGGCTTTTTCAATGTAAACGTTGAAAATTACTGGTGACAATGTACAGCCTTGTCGCACTCCTTTCTTAATTCTTGCTTCTTCACAGCTGGGCCCTGATTTTATCACGGCTATTTGGTTTTTGTATAAACTGTGGATGATTCTTCTGTCATTATAAAGAACCCCAATTTCCTTTAGGATTCCAAGCATTGTGCTCCAATCCACGTTATCAAATGCTTTCTCTAAGTCCACAAACGCAACGAATCTTGGCTTGTTCTTTTCCATTCTCTTTTCTATGAGCAGTCTTAGGGCCAATATTGCTTCCCTTGTGCCTTTGTTTTTCCTGAATCCAAATTGGTCCTCATCCAAGTACTCTTCTGCTTTTCGTTCTATTCTTCTATAGATGATCCTTGTCAGTATCTTTGATGCATGTGTAGTAAGGCTTATGGTCCTAAAATCTTCGCACTTCTCCGCTCGTTTCTTCTTAGGAATAGGGATGATAATGTTCCTCTCGAAATCCTTTGGTATCTCACCTGTCGTATACATTTCACTAATGATTTTGTATAGCTGGCTCAACGTCTTCTCTCCTGAATTTTTGATTAGTTCTACAGGAATGTCATCAATGCCAGACGCTTTATTTATCCTGAGGTCTCTTACAGCTGCATCAAATTCCGATCTTAAAATTGGGGCTCCCATGTCATCGGCATCCACTTCCCTCTCGTTTTCGATAGCAATTCACACCATCTTATAAAAATAATCACACAATATTACGACTGCAATAATGCAATGAAAATTATGACAAGATGCAGAAATGAAATAGGTAAATAATGTATGGTCCACAATGCCATTGACCTAATGAAATTTTATACAGAATTTTTTACCCAGCCAAGTATTTGATAACCAAAACTTTGTGTGTGCGCTCTCTCCAAATTCTGCATTGAGTACTTATATTTTGAGAAGTATAAGTGATTCTGGCCAATCATTTCTTATAAGAGAATTTGAAACTCTTTACTTTCAACATGCTATAATAATAAATTTACCTATGACTATAATTTGATCTTTTTTTCAGTGAAGTAGGGGAGAGACAATGAGACAAAATTCAGTTTATCATTTTTCATATTTTTTGCAATAGATCAAATGTATTACCGTTTTGTCAGCTGATAGCTTCACTATTTTCCACACTTTCTTCTCTGCTTATGATGATGTAATGTAAATTTTAATGGCTTTGAAGATATATTTTACAAAAATCCTTGCAAGCGTCTCATTGTGGCCCAATGTCAGGCCACAATGAGACGGAGTGATTAACATTAGAATAATAAATTTCATTGGCTATCTATAGTAAATTTTACTTATAAATGAAGGTTATTTTACAAACAAACCTCTTTTACATTTAAAATACTAGTGTTAAGGATATAATGCTTTAATTTAAAGTAGTGATGGGTCGGTTCGATTCCTCGATTCTTCGATTCTCGACCAAGAACCGGAATCGAAAATGAGTACTTGCCAAGGTGAAAAATCGATTCCGATTCCAGTTGTACTTGAAAGCACAAATTTATATACGACCGCGTTTCCAACTGTTATTTGAATTTTCGCGCCACGTAATCGTATTAACAAAACACATATCTTCTAGGGATCGAAAATTCGAGTAGTTGATACTCGACTCGAGCGTTTCGAGTAGCATTACGAATGTCGAGTCGAGTAGTTAACGTTACAGAGCTTTCGAGGCTAGTAGTTCCAGCAATCTGCCGACAGGAAACGCTATCATGAAACTCATGTAATAATGCAGTTTTTAAAGCTGATAAGTCATTCTAATGCCTTGGCCTGGTAGTTTCAGTTTGCCGAATACACCATAGTTGTTGACGTGGGCGCCGAATACCTTTACGCAAGCCGCGGCCGATCGTCATCCGACCCGGCGGACACAGGTCCGAAATCGGAAAAAGGTGGAATAAAGTCCAAAATAACCTTTTTGGGGATAGAGACTTGAAAATTAGCGTAAATACTCATAATGTATTGCCAGATATAGATTTATATGCCATTTTACATAAGTACGAACCTTTAGTGAGATACAGAGGCCCAAACATGACCAATGTTTCAATGCCACGCGAGATATCATTTTTCCTCAAAAAAAATCTTTGAATTTATCCAGGGGATGTTGCGTTGGTATGAGTTTTATGGAATAAAAAACGCAATATTCCGTTGACCTGGTGCTTTCCCTATACTTTCGATGACTTTTGAATATTTTGGCTTTCATCTGTCTGGTTTTACAACGCAAAATGGCCGACCCGTTTTTCACGTGAAATGTGACAAAAAAAAAGACATTTTTCGTTTTCGTAAAATATAACTCGGAAAATAGGGTAGTTTCCTTCATCAAAGAAAACAAAAGGCATTGATGGCGATTCGTTACCCACCATTAGTGTATTCATAATACACAAATTATTTGGTTTTTGAAATACCGGTTTAGACGAATGGCAAGGGTCAAATTTTATCCTCATTTGAAAAAGGCCAGATTGGCGCCCATGCGATTCCACTCCACGTGACGTCACAGGGACCTAGTTTCTACACGAGAGGATAGGAGTTATGCATCGTCAGAGGCTACCAATGCATGCATTAGTCACAGAGCTCAGGGAAACATGTCTTAATGATCACCTATTAAAACTGGCTAAGGTCGGAAAGTTTTCTTCGCTTGATAAGGTATTAATAAACCTTTTTTAAGCCATGCGCTACCAGACAGGAAGGTACTCAGCTACCCGTTAGCATCCTGCGTCCTATAGCGCTCAGAGCCTCGATCAAGGTCACCTACCAGGCGGGAGGGGGAACCAGAAATGCGTCGTACGGACTTTTTCCCTTCATTCCTACTTACGCGTCGCGTTTTCGCGCGCTTGAAATTTTTCACTTTTCATTTGATCGCGAAAAATAGATATCGTCATTTAACAATCTAAAAGCGTGAAATACGTACTCCAGGAGTAATAATCTTTCGATTTAGGCAATAAAAAAATAATAGGAAACCACCCTATTTGAACCAAAATATAAAGTAGAGATTTTTAAAGAGTACTAAGTAGAAATCTTGGAAAAAAGTTTGCGACAAAGGAAATAAGAGCGATTTTTCAATCGCGCGTCAAGGCTGAGCTACACGCCGCGGAACTCTGAGGCTCGGTAACCGAGGCCGATTTTTCAAGTTTTTAAAAACATTAGTCTTGAAAATCGTCATTTAAAGCATGGATAATCGTCTTCATTGACTTAAAACACTAAACTGAGGATGTTAAAAAGGATTATGTATAGACCAACTTGACCATTTAGTGCATTACTCGAGTGAAAATACTAATGATTGGATATTTTTCGGAACCATCCCGCGCATAAGAAATATGGCTCGGGTATTGAATTTAAGTGAAGAGAGTCGGCATGCTTAAGAGAGAGAAAAATGAACTGTTTCCGTGAAAGGCAACAACCGATACCCTTATTCCCTTTCCATCTTCGCCGAGGTGAGTCGCGTGGAAAGGGGAGTTTTCACATCACAAGGCTCTTTTAGCCTTTTTTATTTCTGCGTCCGTCCCATGTGATATTCATTTGTAACGTTTAGTTTCTTTCGTGAACCTATAAAAACAAGAGTTTTTAAAGTTGATTAAATGACGTGAGAAGTATAGAATTTTTTGGCTCTACAAAACTAAAGCTTAGTTCTATAGTTCGTTCGCTTCGTCCACTTGAATTCCATGAAGATTCAAGATCCATAAAAATCGTTGATATGATTTTTAATAAAAATTCCAATGTTTACGAAATCTTGCAATTGTGGTAGGAAAGTACTTGCTTAGTCACATAAGTGTGTACCAAAAGGCAATTTTCTGCAGGCAGCAATAGTAACATGGAGACGTCAAAACCTGCTGGCTGAGTATGTAGAATTGTAGAATGAGACATTATTGATAATGATAAGATATTTTCAATAAAGATAGATATTAAAGGAGATCCTTTTATTTTAAATTTAAACATGAGTTCTAATATTCTCAAGTAATACCAATGAGGTAACATCACTTTTCAGGCATGTTTTGAAATTTAGCTATTATATTTTAATTACATAGTGATGATATGAAAGATGCTTTTGTCAACTGATTCTTTCACAGAGTAATATTTTTTTCAAGTGGTTGTCTTGTTGCCTGGAATTAAGTGTTATTTTTCTATGGCGTCAGAATCGATGGAATCGGTATCGGTAGAATCGGAATCGAAATGTCAGAATCGGAATCAATAAAATTCTGGAATCGACCCATCACTAGTTTAAAGTTATCAATTTAAAGTTAACAGTAAACTTATAAAAGGCATGGAAAAATCTTCACCAATTGGTGACGGTGTTGGCAAAGTCAATACCTACTATATCAAAAAGTCTAATGAATGAAACATCTAAGGTAAGAGAAAAAAATAACCTTCATTTTTAATTCTATTATTTTCTTCATTTTTTTAATGTTAGTTGAAATCATAGCCTCCTCGTAAGCAATTCCAACACAATGAGCAACTTGATAAATGCTAATTGGTTTGTCTGGATGGTGCATTGTGCATAAGTCACCTTAAAGAAGCTAATAAATTTTTGAGCAGCCTTTGAATGTTTTGATCTACCTGTTTCAAGAGTTATCAGGTTCATTTTAATATATTGAAATGTCACATTTGAAACACTCTTTAATGTTTTACTACGAAAAATCAAAATATCCACCTTAACCGAGTGGTAATTTACAATGAAGAAAAGCAGTGTTTTAACTTTTGCACTATAAAAAAAATGTAAGTACATCAAGCTTCTGTAGAGTGATGGATCAATTTTTTTGGAATAGTTTTGGTCAAATTTCACAACCATTACTTGTTTAACATCTTCTTTATTATGCAAAGTGACCGCATTATTTGCCAGCCTCATTGCCAGCAGTGTCAAGATCTGGCTTCTAAAACCTAAGGTGTGACTAAGGTCAGGGTAGGTAACCAGTCATGATTGCTTGTGGTTATAAATTGCTGGTGTCGCCACGATAATTGCAGTTAAAATGAGCCAACGCAGATGCTATGAAATCTAAAAAAAAATCAGGCAATTCACCAGTTCTACAGCATCAACAAATAACGTATTACCCTTCTTACGTCCAAATTACACTCACTCTGCCACGTGCATCCTCCTTAGACGGAGACTCTCCCACATTTATTTTAACGCTCCCCACCACCCAGAGATCTAATAAGTCACTACACCATGCTTGTCCCCTTCAGGTAATTATAGTGGGTTGACATCATCCATATGGCATCATCCTTGTTGACATTAAAGTAAAAAATTTGGTAAATCCACTTCAAATAAGAGTCGGATTAAGACCTTCAATTCCCCTTTCATCCACTCACCTCAATACCACTGGATATAACCCAAGATTACCCCACACACATTCTCAAATTTCTAACCTATGGCACTCACACCCTCGCCCCACTAAAATCCTACACCTCTACCAGCCTACGCATCGGAAAAACACAATTTAAGGGAATATTATTCTGTAGGACCTATTTCTCCAATAGCATAAAATTCATTAAAAATAGCTCTACAAAAATACATGGAACCTCTGTGAATTGATGAGGGGAGACCACGTACCTTGCTGCGCCATTTTCGATGCAGTTTTTTAATGGCATTTTGGATGGCGAACACATCTCTGAAATGGTAGTGGTTTGATTGAACGGGCCTTAGTTTGGCTGCAATTGATTCATTATTATCATGGGAAACTCTTAAAAAGCATTATTTACAACTCCAAAATATTCGCTTCTCTATGGATGATGCAGTTGGTGCCGTGGTTAGCATCGTCAATTCTCACCCAGGGGCCAGGCTTCATCTCAGTAGTATATTTTATTGTCTTCATTTTGATCATATGGCAATAAGTATTTCATTTTTTCATTTTAATAGCAGCAAGCATAGGGATGAGAGATATTTTTAACAACATAATGACGTTTCGGTTTTTAAGAAGTGTCATTTCAAACACTGAGATATGAAGACTACACTTGCTACCTTCCTCAAAAATATTACGAAAGATTAAGGGTAGCAGAAAGTTTTTTTCAAGAAATACATCTGTAGGTGGTCCTCTCATATTTATGCCGGTAAGGCTTTGGAAGATTTTGGGAAGCAGCGAGCATAAGACACATTTGGTGTAATTGTTGATTTTAAATAATCAACTTTTACTTCATCCTGTTTGTTAATTGAAATAATATTTCAGAATGGTTCTTTTAGTGTATAGGTACTTAGTACACTCCCTTTGTAAGAATGTGAATAACAAGTGTTCGAGAAACATGGCATTTTATATTCATTTTATGTCCTTATTAATTACATCTACACACGTTTTGCTATTTGCAGCGTGCCTTAATGGCATGTGCTCTCGCTCGAGTTGGTTTTCAATTTTAATTTGGAAGTTGATCAGTATAAGCAATACAAAAAATTAACATTTTGGTGCACACCAACCCTTGCTTGTGCAATCGTCATATCCCCGTAGCATTCAAAATGACACTGCTCGATGCTTTCAGCCCAAACATAATAATTTTAACTTTGCCCACATCCGAAAATTTTTAGTAGCATAGTCGGCCACCCTCTATTGATGACTCTCAGATCTGGGCAGAGTCCGGCACGTCATCTATAGATTATGCTCACTCTCAAAGTGTTAAAAACCTAAACATCATTACAATGATAAAAAAATATCTATCGTGCCTATGCTTGCTGCCATTTAAATTACTACTCGTACTTGTTGGAATCATACAGCAAAATACTTCTTGCCGCATGATCAAAATGAAGGATACTGCTGTGACGATGCCCCAAACACTGACCCCCCAAGTGAGAGTCGACAACGCCAACCACTACACCAACCGATCCATGAGAAGAGAAGCGTGCTATTTTGGAATTATATAAGGCTTTTTAAAAGTACCACATGAAAATTAATCAATTATAGCCAAACTAAGGCCCATTCAATGGAACCACTACCATTTTCGAGATGTGTTAGCCATTCCTGCCACGGCATTTTCAATGCCATAAAAAATACGACATTGAAAAAGGCGGAGCAAGGTTCGTGGTCTCCCCTTGTTAGTTAAGTCCAAGCACATGAATGACAAAAAGTAGGAGTAAAAATCATTGCAATTATTTTCCACAGAGGATGGACTTAGGCATGGAAATAATTTTTCAAAGGCAAAAGATGACGGCCATGAGTATTTCAAGCACTTAAACCAGCCGCAAGTTGCACTCAAAAACAAAATTGGGAACCTGATAATAAAAAGATCTAAATGATTTTTTTTCCACTCTATCCTAATTGGCCTCTCTCTCTTTGGCAGGATGTACTGGATCCACAAGGCAACGCAGCTCCTCACCGTAGTGCTGTTCTGGAGAGCACTAATGCTCAGATCGGAAACGGCACGCAATATGTGGTACGCACTCTTTGGAATGGTCATGCGGCTAGCCCGGATGATACCCCTCAATCGCCCCTGATGCACCGCCCACCGTCGGTCTCCCTGCAGTGCCTCCCGGTTGGAGGATAAAGTGATCCAGTGTTGCGTGCAATTGGGTCCGTGGACAGTGACCAAACTCCCATGGCAGGCTGACGGGGTGAAATCGACATACCTCAGTGTTTCTACCGAACGTTTGTCTCCACAGAGGAGGAAGGAAAGGACGCAAGTGGCTAGATAAATGGGAAAAAATACCAAGGGGAAAACTGTGGTGCATACAAAATGAAAGAGACAATGCACAAGAAGACTCCCTTTCCTGCGCTCCAGCACAACATCGCCAAAATTACTGTTGACTTAAATGATGATAAATACTTATGCTTATGTACATGTGTATATATGGCGGTAGTGAGTGAAATTAATGAGAGAGAGAAACGTGGCTAGGACTAATGAGAAAACTTTATAAATGTTACCAATGGAACAGAATAGTACTCCAAGGAGATGGGCATGACCGTGATAGGGAATTGCCTTAGATGCCTTTGCAGCCGAGATAACAATGAAGAAGTCAAGGACAAATCAACCAGATCTGCAAACCACTTACTAAGCTGCAAATATTCTTTCGACTATTCATCTCACAGTATTACTACTACCTTCTTTAGATCTGTTGGAACTTTCCATCATTATATACTCAAAATGGAAAGGAAATATAATAGGTCAACAATTTATGCAAACATGTCCACTTATGAATATAATGAAATCAATGGATATCTGGTGAGGGACCTTTGCCCAAGTCTTGATGCTCTAATGACATGTGTGTTCACTTCTGTTTTTCACGTAAACGTTGGCAGATGCTGTTGAAGTCATAAACGCATCATGAATGCCTATCCTATCAATTAGGCTCTTACAAACAATGCCACCATACCTAGGTTCTGTTATTTAATAATGTAAAGCCAGTTTTTTTTTAACTTTAAGCATTTTTATTTCAACTTATTTATGACTACCAAAAATTATCCAAATAAGTTTATACTGAAGTTAATCAGTGTAAGATAGTGTATATAAAGAATTTTAAGAAATTTATAGGATGCCTGTTTATAAGCTGAAACCTGTTGATTGTAGAGGTTACATAATTTTTGCTCTGCAATGACTGCCAAGCATATTTTTTTAGCTCAATATTTACAATCCTCTGGTTCTTTTATAGCTTTAAATGAGCATTCAAAATTTATGGCCAATTTCAAATTTTCAAAGAAAAAGTCTTACGCTACATCAGCAAAAATATAAAGAGGAAATATAAAGTACAATAAAAGTACATTTTCTTTCTAATATTCTCATTTTTTTCCCAAACTTAATCATACATTTGAATAATAGAAAATTTGCTCACGCATTTATAACAGATTTAGGTCATTGAAAGCCACATCTTCAAGAGTAAAAATTAAATACATTAGGTCATGATCATATACTGAAGAAGGATTCCTCCTGCTTGCCAAAACAAATCTTATATATCAGAGCAAAAAGGCAAGCATGAGGAAACAATGTAATACTTTGAATACTTCATTAAATGAAAGTATGGATATTTAAACTAGTCTACAAGTTTTTTATAACAAAGCTTACAACAGAAAACAACGGAGAAATCCCAATGAAACTAGTCACATCAAAGGGTTAATATACTCAACAAAATGGAAGTGGAATACAATCTTTAAATCATATTCTAATTTCAACAAAAATATCACCTCAACAGCCATACAACAAACCCTTATTATGACACAAGGTTTCACCTTAAATAAACATGGTACAATGATGTTTCCCATCATACACTGATGACAAACATGTTTTGACAATGGAAATGGAACACACGTCATGTTAATAACACTAAAACTTTATAAAATAAAAATAATATATAAATATTATTAAACCACATTTGCAACCAGAGTAATAGCTTGATTTCAACATTCATAGATATAACTAAATAACTATGACGATCATAAAATAGTCAAAATATCCAGAAAAGGATTTGTTATAATAAATTAGGGTGAAATGTATCTTTCTTTCTTTCTTCTGCAATGAAGCTTAGCTGCTTTCCTTGCAGATAATCAAAAGCAATTTTTACTTAATAGCCAAAGTGTTCAGAGTATCTATTCAAATACTAATGTATATGCATTATTCAGTACAAAATAATTTCAATTTACAGTAAATTCAATACTTTAAATATCCTTACTTTTAAATACATAGTTTTAAAGAATCTTGCAACCTTAAAAATTAGAGAATCTGGAAACTTCAGATCGGTCACTTGAAAATTGATTAAGGATGCAACAGGCGTGCACAAAGATTTAATTCAATAATGCATATTTTTTTAAATTATAATGTGATGAAGAAATTATAAGAGAGATGTGAATCGATTGGCACTAAAAATACTTCTGCCCCAGAGTATTGAAATTACTTCGTAATAGCATGGAAGTAATACCCAAGACCATTGGCATTGAAAGTAATACCTAGATATAATTCCAGCATCCATTAGAGTCATTATAAAAGAAATTTCATAGATACAATTACACATTTAAGTGACTGCAATCAAGAATGAGCAGAAGAGCAATGCCTTAGTATTATTACCGCCTCTTTTTTGAAATTTTCAATTACAGAAAGACAAAATATACAAGAAAGCACAGCCAAAGCTTCTGACGTCACACAACGTGAGAGTTGATTGCCAACCAATAAATAGACTCGTGTACTCAATACCTGTATGTCAGAACCAAATGCAAATGCATCAAATGGTTTCTTTGGAGGCCCGCTCACTCACTCCTCAAGAGGTGATGCACCTCCATCCATGGGATAAGGCAAACAACACATTTGAGACTGCTCCTCTTCCGTCTTCACTAGAAGACGACGACGACTCACTACATGACACAAGCAATCCACTAAAGAAAACAAACTATTGCATACCATTCCTCCTTATTTCACCATCCTAAGATTTGATAAGAGTTACATTAGCTTTTAGATTGACTGAGTATGCATAAGTGCCTGTCTTTCGTCTCTCTAAGATTCTTTGGTGCAGGTCTAAACCTCATAATTATAGTCCGCCACACCCAGTACAGGACACAAATTTTGGAGATGAGATGTATCCAGTATAATCTGGGAAGAGCAAGAAAAAAATTAGGCAAGTCATTCACATCAAGGGATACAATAAATATGGCTTTTCCCACCATTTCATGAATTGCCAAAAATGTACAAATCACATCATGAGGCATTATTTTATAGCATTTATTTTATTTAGAATAAAAACTATTCTAAAATTCATACTCCTTTAAAGTTCTCAGTTGGCACTGAAAATATTACATCAATTGCTACACTAAATAAGAGTTGTACAGAATGTTGCCAACTGATATAAGCTGATTAACTTACCTCAAATAAATGAACTTAAATTACTTTACATGAAACTGATAGAGCAAATAGATAGGCACGTGTTCCAAAGGGGAACAATGCAAATGCAAACAACAATGCAGCAATTGGTGTCACATTTTTTTTGGTCAAGACAAAGACCAATCCTAACCATGCTGGTGTTATACACTTCAGAAATCCCTTAATTTTATCTAAATATGAACTTTCAGCTCAATTGAATACGGATTTAATAATTAGATAGGTACCACCCACTCCACATGGCACATTATTATTTTAACTACATTCACGTATGGTAAGGAGGCTTCCACAGTGATTTCATGGCTAAATGTCTTCTGGGTTACAGTCGTTTTAACTCATTTCACAGAAAAACAGTTTCAGGTGATTTCCAGCTCCCCTCTGGAATTAAGGAGCTGCAATGTGCCCAAAACTGTCGTCTGCTAAAAGGAGTCAATGCGACCTTAACCCAGAAAATGTTTCTGCATTCATACTTGAACATATAACACTCGTACGTGTAAAGAATGCTCATCTCTACGGCTTTTGAATACTGATAATTCTTCGATCTCAGATGACTGAATTTCAAGCTGATTCATATGATGGACGACTAAAAGAAAGTGGTAATATAATAACAGTAATAGTGATAATGCATAATGACAGTATACACATAACTAGCACATCTAAATTCAGAACTACCGGGGACACTATTTTCATGCATGAAGTTCATAAAAATAGCTGAAAAGTGAGGACATGGAACTCCTGGTCTCAATGTGACAGGCACTTTTCCACCTTCGTATTAAGTTACTATATAATATCCAAGCTTGCAAAGTAATGACTTATGGAAGAATACAACCTATTTTTTCCTTATTAACATTTCAGATTTCCAGTAATCCATCCACAATTATTTAGTTGTTCAATTTCAGGAAATTCCATCTACTAACAACATCATAAGTACTTGATAGAGCATTAAAATAAGTTGGTACACTTACAAATCTCATTAGGCAACAAAAGATAAAAGGTTGGATGTGTCCGCAAAATAAGAATATCCAATACTAATACAGTAAAACCTCAGTTATACGACCCTCAGTTATACAATGACCTCACTTATACAGTTTTTTTTTGGTCCTGTGAATAACCCCATATGAACCTATGTATTTCCAACCTCATTTATGAAATTTTTCTCTTATAGACGACCTCGGTCACATAAAGTATTTTTTCCAGTCCAATTAGATGAAATACCTCACTTACACGACTTGACAGAGAACTGCTCTACAAGAGGATCACGGTAAGTGCACCGATTTTTGTCACAGGACGTGCGGGAGTAAGATGTGCTCATTACAGAGTATAATAATAAATAAAGAATAATAAGTTTTAATAATGTGCAATGCTGTTTATTATATATTAATTTTAAGTATAGCAGATGATCGTCAATTCGGAATTATGAACTACGGAATATATATATCTCTGAGGGAAGATTTTCTACTTTTTCCAAGGTTATGTTTTCCATCACCGCAGCAAAATAACGACCAAATGAGCCATTAATAAATCCTGGCATACCAAAATTTTGGCTTCCAAGGTCATCCAAAAAAGATTATCGTATTTGCAGTAGGGTCGTAAATCGATGGTGATTCAACATAACGGCAAAAACAGCATGTTTGGTCTCGTTCCACGGGCTAATCTCACATCTGCAGGACGAATTGCGCCAGGGGAAAGTTACTTGCGCGGCGCAAAGATCAAAACTGACCCAACTTGTAACTCAGTGGGTTTTAATGAATCATAGGTGGACCTTGAATAGCTATTAGCTTAACTCTGCTTGGTGGCAAGCGTTTATTTTTTAACAGAATGAAAGTTGGTGTGAATCCCCTCGCAGAATAACTCGCATTGCAGTCATCACGTAATTATTAAAGTCAAATTCAAAATGTGAAAGATAAAGACATTCCTTTCGACTCAGGAATGGCTTAGCAGAATTATCTTGAACTACAAAAAGTGTCCGGTGTTGTTATTAGAAATGGGCAAGCAAAATATTCCGTGAAGACAAATCACATGGCTTGTGAGTCGAAGGTCCTGGGGCTGAATTTGTGGAAGAATGCTGACTGACCTGGTAAATTCAATCTACTATTGCTAAAATTTCAGGGGAAAATTCTTTGTTAATGCATAAACATTATGAAGAGAGGAGAAAGAAAAAGAGTAGATAACACATTGTCATTATTTCACTCACAACCTAGGAAAACTTATTTACAATAGTGGACGGGCCACTTACCTCCTGAGTTGTAGACGAGATTCCGGCAGTGTATCTGGTTTCTCTTTGAAGACAAAGTGGCGAATGCCTAAGATGTAATCCTCCAGGTAGGAAGGCCAATTCAACATAGAGATGTCAAATGGGAAGGTGGCACGATCTTCATTCGACAATCTTGCAGAAAGCTGTCGCACATTCTCATTCCGAAAATGCCACTGATGCGTGGAGAAGTACCGCAAGCATTGCACAGCTTTCTGAAGCCTCCCCTGAATCCGAACCATTCTAAAAAGATTTTCAAAAATGAAAAACATGAGCAAAGCAAAACAAATTACTCGATGGCTTATTTTGCCACGCTACTACGACAGGTATGCAGGGAAAACCATGTTCCCTGGCCAAATATAGATGTCTTTGGACATAATCATACACTTATATTCCACCAATCTATGATCAAATTTTGGCAATTATCAAATATGCATTTTCAACTTCAAGCAGTAGTTCAAACTTAGGACTTCTCATAACTGTCAGAAGTATTTTATCTACAGATGGAACCACACCAGAAATGGCTGCTGCCAATTCCTATACAAAAGGTAATATAGATAGATACAGATACCACAATCAATACCACGGGTATAACCCCTATGTAAATGTCAACATTTCTAGCATGGCTTTAGCAACTCAGACACATGATTACCAAATCCACCCATTTTACCCCTCACGCTACTGCTCTCATAGTTAATCAGTTTGTCTGACTTTGAAGGCAAGTCTACAGATTGGTCACATGCTCCTTCATTTTGGTTCTTTATTATTATCTTGATTTTATCTAAATACTAATAGGGTATGAAATCCTTGTGTTGGCTTTTGCGGTGTGGTGAGGATTCAGCAGACTGGTTTTTGGGTTTACTACCGTGTAGATTCATCTCTGCAGACGACAGTTTCACCGGCATTGCAGCAGGCTTCTTCAGCTGAAATATCGCCCGTCTCTTATACACTCCGTCGGTGTCCTCTCATTGGCTGGTTCAGGAGGCTCGGGTGGCTTCTCATTGGTCCGCATCTCCTAGCTCTGTCCTGTCTCTCCGGGTTTACTCTTGAGGACTCCTCTCCATGTTTTAGGGATGTGCTGGTATCCGTCCTCCCTATTGAGGCTGTTCGGTGTCTTCATAATCTCTATAGCTTCCCTAATGATCCGAGGGAAGTATCTCTTTTCATTGGCGATGACTTTCGCATTGTCATAATCGGGATTGTGTATAAGAGATGGGTGATACCACGGATCTCCACTTCATTGACCTGAAGAAGCCTGCAGCAATGCCGGCGAAACTGTCGTCTGCAGAGATGAATCTACACGGTAGTAACCCCGAAAACCAGTCTGCTGAATACTAATATGGTAGTTTCCTTCATCAAAGAAAACGAAAGGCATTGATTGCGATTCGTTACCCACCATTAGTGTATTCATGACATGCAAATTATTTGGTTTTAGAAATCCCAGTTTAGATTAATGGCACTGATCAATTTTAACCGCATTTGAAAAAGGCCAGTTTGGCGCCCATGCGATGCCACTCCGCGTGACGTCACAGGGACCTAGTTTCTATATGAGTAGATAGGAGTTTTACATCGTCTGAGAATACCAATGCATGCATCAGGAACAGAGCTCAGGGAAACATCTCTTAATAATCACCAATTAAAACTGCCAATGGCCGGAAAGTTTCCTTCGTTTGATAAGGTATTAATACAGAGGGACCCCGATCTATCGTTCCCGCATTGATCGTTTTCCCGCATTCATCGTTCGCTGCTCCTGGTCCCAAATTAATTTCCATTAAGACAATGTAATTTTTTCCTGCATCTATCGTGCCCCGAAATATCATTTTCCTGCAGTGATCGTTTGAAGATCACGGTCCCGTCGTATAATTTTCCCGCATCCATCGTTTGACGAAAATGAGACAAAGTGTTTACAACGTGTTATTTATGGCTAATAACGACAGACACATAGTTTGAATCTTCCCCAGGAGATTGAAATACGATAGGGAGAAGCTGAGTGCTGTGGGATAGTTACATTAGCGCATTTCCCAATATCCGGTATCCCCCTCCATTCAGCACTCGTGTCCCCCCGTCAGAAGCTTTCCTCTTCTCCAAAATAAAAAAAGGTCCCACCTCGAGCAGGGATCGTATTCGTACGAAGACGTTAGCTTCAAAAGAAAATACAGTAGAACTTGTTTAGTACGTTTCTGAAGGGACCACAAAAAATGAACGTACTAACCAGGAAAACGTGCTAACGAGGAAAGTAAATAATAGCAGTCGGGGTAATTGCAATCTGTGGAAAAGTCGTCATAATTACAATTACTATCAGCAGTTCTCGTAGGATCGCCTTCCTGAACTTTTTTTACCTTTATAATCAAGAAAATGTGTGCTACAATGAAAAACAATACCATGTGAGTAAAAATCACAATGTTTCATAGATTTCCCGAAGGCAATTACATGAAAACGGCATCTATCTCCCGTGATTTAAACTATATATATTTATAGAAAGAGGACAAGTAAAGCTAAGTCATTTCTTCTTTCTCAAATCGTACTGGGAGAATATAACAGCAATCCTGAGTATGACAACTGGTTGTTTTTAAATATCATAAAAATTGGACAAAATTATATTGACCTTAAAGTACGGCTACAGCCGTACACATTCGCTTCTGGAATGAAACCATATCGATCGATATATCGATTAATAACACGCAAGATTATTAGATTACGACGTAATTACAAGAAGATTTTATATTATACAGTTGAAATTTACTTTCAAAAATTTGTCTAATGTCGTCTGCTTTCGTGCCGAGATCAAGTATTTTTAAGCTAAGCTTTGCGTGGAGATCCAGAACATCGTCTGCTACCGCGGTAGTAGTCAAGTAAATACGCACGTACTCCCTTGACGTCAAGTTTATGGAATACGTGTAGTACTGCTTTAGATGAAGTGGGCATTGGATAAGACTAATTTCTTCATCATGATAACTCGTGCAATAGCAACAATTGCCCACTCGCGAAATTTGTATGCAGTGGGCACTCCAGAGGCAATAGAAGGTGAGGAGCTCAGGGTGGGGAAAATCGGGGCTTCTCATTGGCTGCAGTTTAGTTAGTCAGACATTCCTGATAAATGGCCACATTTTATTATTCGTCACGTCACAAGAATTGAGAAATGCGTTAGGATAAATCACGGTCGAAGAAAGATGTGGAATGAATGCAAGAATTTCAGTGGCTAATAATAACATATTAAATCATGAATTCCGAGGTTTACGACCCTTAAGAAGATAGTAGAGAACGAATTGCGGGTTGCGTCACGGCAAGCAATTGAGCGTACTAACCAGGAAAGCGCATTTTTTTCAAACGTACTAACCAAATACTTTTACCTGTATTTTGTTCGGATAGTACCGGGACAGGGAGTAATCGCCGTACTAAGGAGTGAAACGTACTAAGGAGGAACGTACTAACCAAGTTCCACAGTATCAAGTTACTCGAGGACAAAAGAAACCTTTTTCACGCCTCCCCCTTTCTTGACCTCTGACTTTTTTAGCCGACTCGCTTCACTTCAAAGATCACCACCTCTGGAGATCAACTGCTGCATGAATCACCAATAGGGTAGTTTCCTATTATTTTTTTATTGCCTAAATCAAAAGATTATTACTCCTGGAGTACGTATTTCACGCTTTTAGATTTTTAAATGACGATATCTATTTTTCGCGATTAAATGAAAAGTGAAAAATTTCAAGCGCGCGAAAACGCGACGCGTAAGTAGGAATGATGGGAAAAAGTCCGTGCGACGCATTTCTGGTTCCCCCTCCCGCCTTGTGAGGTGACCTTGATCGAGGCTCTGAGCGCTGATAGGACTCAGGATGCTAGCGGGTAGCTGAGTACCTTGCTGGCTGGTAGCGCTTAGCTTAAAAAAGGTTTATTAATACCTTATCAAACGAAGAAAACTTTCCGACCTTAGCAGTTTTAATAGGTGATTATTAAGACATGTTTCCCTGAGCTCTGTGCCTCATGCATGCATTGGTAACCTCAGACGATGTATAACTCCTATCCTCTCGTGTAGAAACTAGGTCCCTGTGACGTCACGTGGAGTGGAATCGCATGGGCGCCAATCTGGGCTTTTTCAAATGAGGATAAAATTTGACCCATGCCATTCGTCTAAACCGGTATTTCAAAAACCAAATAATTTGTGTATTATGAATACACTAATGGTGGGTAACGAATCGCAATCAATGCCTTTTTTTTCTTTGACAGGGTTCCCACTCTACCTGAATAATGAAATTCACGGCTTTTTCCAGGTTTTCACGGTTATTTTTCACGTTTTCACGGTTTTGATCAGGTTTTCACGGTCTCAATTTCGCTAAATTCACGGTCCGTTAATAAGCCAACAATAAGAAAATCACTGGCCGTATATCAACAGAAAATTAACATACGCGGCAAATGCTGTGAATGTTAACGCCGCAATGAAAAGTGATATCTGTTATGACGTGATCTATCGTTTGCAAAATTCAGGGCCGGCTAAAGGACCAGCCCAACCGCGCTCTTGCCTCGATGCCGAATACCCTTCGGACCTTCTTCCATCCGGACACCCGAGGTCCTGTTTTAATTCCTCGCTGACAATGAGAGATTGTTTTTTGCGCACGTTGTTATTACTGCACAGTAACCGAATTTCCCCCACCCCAATCATTCTTATTTAACGGAAAATATTTTATTTAAATTGTTTATAGAATATAATAAATCGAAAAACAATTTCATACACCGTATTAGCACAAATCTAAGACGAACACGATTCTAAGACTACCCTCCTTTTTTGGAACTCCACTAGGGGAAAAATTTTTTTTCCTAATAACGTTACGATTATAAAATGAATGCGGAAAAATGATCAATGCTTTATTTTTTGCTAGGTTGCTTATGTCCCAGGAAACGCAAGATTTTGGCGAGTAATTAAAGGTTTCAAACAATATTTTAGATAATAACAGGAATAGTAGTACTTTATCAAGACACATAGGTCATATTGCTGATTTGACCCATATCTCTTTCAAAATTCTGAAGGAAAACGCCACCTCACTAAAAAAATGTTTGCTCTCCACTCGGAATTTACACTGCTATCATGCATTTCAGTCTGATGTAAAAATTCTTATCCATCAAACACCATTTCCAGTACACGTATTCACGAGAGCAATGTGCATGTTGTGCCTAAAACAACCGCATTCGCCGGCACAGTGACTGGTTGTGAGATGGATGACGAACGCCAAAAATAGTCTATTACTTGAATTGTTCCTGTTTAATGAATATATTTTTAATATAATTGAGGTAGTGTGTAAAGCGTGAACAATGTTGCATTAATCGTCAGTGGCACGCTCATCTGGATCTTCGCCTTCATGTCTCTACTTGTTTTCTCCAACTCTACCCCCACCCCTACCGTCATATGCTAGCGGACAACCCAAGGCGCTCTGCAATATTCACGCGCATCTAGCCCGGATTCTTTTCTTCGTGTTCAATTATTTTCAGTCCATTTCTTAAAGTTCTCAATAGTTTCTTCGGAGTGGCCAAGGTCCGAAGACGAATAAAATTAAACTAGTGAAAATGAAACCTGACTTTATTAAACCCACATGGAAAACACTCGGTGGTTCGAAGTCCAGCCACCCTGGAAAGTAGGGAACCACTCGTACGAGGTGAAGTTCGGAACTGATGCTATCGCGTACGGGGGTACGAAGAGCATACTGCAGAGGGCGAAGCGTGACCATATGACTGCGCCATCAAATTTTTTACCCTAAAGATACCCATTCTTTTCTAACTATCGTAGCGCCAGATGAGCAGATGAATTCGGATTGTTAGTAGGGAGAAACAAAAATCCTGAGAAGATATCCCTTCGTCAGTAACTCTGACAAGTGAGACTTATAGTATAGCTCGTAAATTGATAACTGATAACAACCTGATATCATGTTTCCGGGACAAAATGCCGAATTAACTGCCGAGAAGCTCAGCTACGAGGATATCGCGTTGGGCCAAAAATCACCATCGTATTTTTTCATCTATTTCCTTGCTTAAAATACGTTGCGTTTGGTCTCGTTTTTTTTAATTACGTGCAAATTACTAACATTTCAATCTAATAGAAGCATAATAGCAATTGCTGAATATCATTGTTAGATACCTTTTGGGCTAATAGGGGACTCATGCAGCAGTTGACCTCCAGGAACTGGGAACTTTGAAGGAGTTAGGCTGAAAAAGGTCAGTGGGTGAGAAGAAGGGGAGCGCGAAACACGTTTCTATTGTTCTCGTGCAACTCGATATTTTTTTCGAAGCTAAGGTCTTCGTAATACAATCCCTGCGTGAGCTGGGGCCTTTTTTTTATTTTGAAGAAGAGGAAAGCGTCAGAAGGGGGGAGGTGAATGCTGAATGGAGGGGGATAACGGATCTTGGGAAATGCGCTAATGTTACTTTCCCACGGCACTGAGCTTCTCCCAATGGTAGTTCCATCTCTTGGGGAAGATTCCAACTATGTGCTATTCGTTATTAGCCAAAAATTACACATTGTATTTATTTCGTCTCATTTTCGTCTAACGATGGATGCGGGAAAATTATGCGTCGGAACCACGATCTTCAAACGATCAATGCGAGAAACGATACTTCGGGGAACGATAGATGCGGGAAAAAATTACATTGTCTATAAGGAACTTTATTTGGGATCAGAAACGGCGAACGATCAATGCGGGAACAATAGATCGAGGTTCCACCGTATAACTTTTCTTTTGAAAGCGGCAGTGTAGTGACTTCTCTGCTACCGTAATACTCTGAAACCAAAACTGAATCGATCTCTCTAATCAGAGGCAAATCATGTTCCCTTCATACTGTTGTTCTGGGAAAAATGGAACGACTTTGTAGCAGTTTATATCGCGATGGCATTGAGGCTTTAACGTTACGATCCTAGGCGGATCAAGGGAGGGGCACGGGGGCACATACCCCCCAGACACTTAAAAAATTTGCAAGATTTTGAATACGGTCACATTATCATTGCGCTCGTTTTGTATCATGAGGTATCCTTGTGCCTCCCCCAGAACAAAATCCTGGATACGGCTTTGCTTGTGCTCCCCACTTCCCAGAAAGAAATCCTGGATCCGCCTCTGGTTAAAATTTAGGTAAATTGTAATCAATCACACAAAAATTTTGTAAGTTGATCAAGCTCTAACTTGAATGGAGCCGAACCCAGGGAGAAAGCAGGTGATCTTGCGGACACGGCAGAAGTGCACCCGGCGATTGATTGGCACGCACGCTTTACCTGCTGCCTAAAATGGCAATAGTTTTTCACTTAAACACAAAATTAAATAAGCTAAATTACTGTTCAGGTATTTTTGACGTTGATTTTTCGTTGTATAGCTATACATATTAGGTTGCAACCTCAGGTATCCATAATTTTTTCCGACAAAAATTATGCAACCCGATTGACGTCGAGAATTTTGCATTCGATTGTAAGACTCTAACTTGCACTCTTTTCTGCAAGAGTTAGGAGGAAAAAAAACTTGTCTTAGATAGGTGCAAATAGGTACATTATAATTCACTTGGTTTGAAATACATATATAAAGACATAATAAATACCTGCTGAAACATGTTATTTTCACTTTCACTTTACTTTATCACTAGTCAAATATTTCCACACAAACTTTCCGGTTGCGACGTAAAACTGGCAAGGCCCAGGTCGACGCATGCGAAGATCGTGTAATGCTGTGTTGCCATAAGCAGAAATCTTCTCTCGTTTTCAGGCCGCAACGCGCGAGAATTAGTAACCTCGCGCCGAAAGCTCGCTGTCGCCCGGTTCAAACGCAAGGAGCGTAGTGTCCACAGCGCATAGCAGGTTGTCCAGGTTAGCAGTCTTCCAATCACAGGTTTGAGGGTGTTGAATAAACATTCAAATTTTTCGACACAAATGCCATCTAGATTTAGTTTCGAAAGTGGTCGCTGCAGCCAGTGGGAAGCCTAATTGGGTGGAAGGGGACTAAGCAGTGACCGAGGGAGGGGAAACCAAGCCAGTCGAGGAAAGTAAACAAGCTGATGAGAAGTGGTGTCATATTTCAGGAGGGGGGAGAGAAAAGGCCTGCGCTGGGAAAAGATGTTTTTTTTCCTTCAGGCAACATTCGTTCCCACGCTTTTCTGACCCATGCGACGATGCTCGCCACAATGAATAGAATTGCGCTCGCCACGAACGAAGTTGAAAATTTCTGGGAAGGTATTATTATTAAGATTGAGAGATTTTTAATGTTTTAGGACGAAATTCACGGCTTTTTCCAGGTTTTTTCACGGTAGACGAAATTCACGGCTAATTCACGGTTTTAAGGTTTTCACGGTTGAGTGGGAACCCTGCTTTGATGAAGGAAACTACCCTATTGGCCCAAAAGGTGTCTAAAAATGAATTTCCGCAATTGGTATTATACTTTTCCTAGATTGAGATATTAGTGATGTGCACATCATTAAAAAAAGAATGATACCAAACACGACGTATTTCTAATGTTATTTAAGCATTTTAAGCAAGGAAATAGTAGGAGTAATACGATGGTGATTTCTGGCGAATATCGATATCCTCGCAGCTGATAGTGAGCTTCACGGCAGTTGATGCGGATTTTTTTTTCTAAAACAGGGCGTCTGGTTACAATTTACGAGTTATGCTACAAGTCCCACTAGTCTGAGTTGCTACCGAAACAATGTCTTCTCAGGATATTTTGTTTCTCCCTACTAGCAATCTGAATTCATCTGCTCATCTAGAGCTACGCTACTAATTGTTAGAAATGAGTAAGTAGGTTGCTTTCTCTACAGGATAAAAAATTTCATTGCGCAGTCATATGGTCATGCTTCACCCTCTGCAGTAAGCTCTGCTTACGCCGTACGCGATAGCATTAGTGCCGAACTTCACCTTGTACCAGTGGTTCCATACTTTCCAGGGTTGGTTGACTTAAAACCAGCAAGTGTTTTCCGTGTGGGTTCAATAGCCCGGTTTAATTTTTATTAGTTTTATTCTTATTCGCCATCGGACCATGGCCCTTCCGAAGACACAAGTGAGACCTTTAAAAGATGGACTGAAAATAATTGAAGATGAAGAAAAGAATCCAGGCTGGAAATGCCCGAATATTGCAGAATGCCTCGGTATGTCCCCTATCACATGACGGCATGGGTGGGGGTAGAGCGAGATCCCTGATGAAAACGAGAAATGGGATGAAGCCGAGGATCAGGTGGGTGTGCCACTGACGATTAACGCCACATTGCCTCAATCATATTAAAAATTTAATTGCTAGAAAGGAACATTTCAAATAACAAACTAGGTTTTGGCCTTCTTTATCCATCTCACAACCAATCACTGCGACGGTGAAATCAGTTGTTTGAGGTATAACACGCACATTTCTCTCGTAAATACGTGTACTTGAAATGGCATTTGATGGAGAAGAATTTTTACAGTGAAATAGCGGTGAAAATTCAGAGTGCAAACATTTTTTAGCAAGGCGGCGTGTTCCTTTAGGATATTTGAAAGAGATATAATTCGAATCAACAATATGATCTTAGTGTTTCGATATAGTAATAATATTCCTGTAATCAGCTAAAATCTTGTTAGAATCCATTAATGAATGTCATAATTCGCAAAAATCAAGCGTTTCCTGGCACATAGGCAACCCAGACAAACATTTCCGCATCGATCGTTTTCCCGCATTCATCGTTTTTTTTTCATCCATTCTCTTGAAAAACGACAGATCGAGGTTCCACTGTAATCCTTATTTAAGCCAAGTGCTACCTGCTAGCAGGATACTCTGCTATCTGCTAGTATTCTGCATCTCAGCAGCGCACACATCCTTGCCCCAAGGTCACCTCGCTTTCCGACAGCGGGAACCAGAATGACGTCACACAGGATTTTCCCAGCATTCATACTTAGCCATCACGTTTTCGCATGCTTGAAAATTTTCACATTTCATTTAATCGCAAAAAATAGATATCGTCATTTAAAAATCTAAAAGTGTGAAATTCGTACTCCAGGAGTAATTATCTTTCGATTTAGGCAATAAAAAAATAATAGGAAACCACCCTATTCGGCTAGTGGCACACCTATGTTTGGTATACTTCTATGCAGAGTTGGATCATTTTTCTCACCAACCATTTGAAAGAATTTTGTCTGTTGACAAAGCTAAGAAACCTCTGGATTGCACAAGTTATATCACATAATGTTTTTAAGTATGCACATGTATCACCCTGATTACAAAGAAAATATTTTTGAAATCTGGCCATATCTTCCGCTTGCAAATTTTGTTAGAAAATTTGAAAAATCACTAAAAATTATTATTATTTTGAATCAATAAGAATACCTTTCCATGAGTGAATTGCATGCAAAATAATGAAATGAGCTTTTCAAATGATGCATTGCCCGTTGAAAATAAAAAATTACCCCAGTGCTAGGAAGACGGCAGGTCACTCCTGTCAAAATTTCATAAAAAGTTTCAAAATTCCACCAGGACCGGTTTTCATTTTTCTTATCAGTAGTTACTGATGTCGTAAAGATTTAAAAGTTAAGCTGTTCAGATGATGAGATGTAAACATTTTAAAAATTTAGCTGTTCATTACCATTTTTGATATGCTTGGCAGTGTCTTCAAATACAGTTATTATTAGGGATAGTCAAACCAGATACCTTTGAGCCAAATATCAGCAGATAATGAATGCCCTCCACTGGATAATCAAACAGATCCTAATTCCCTCATGACATTTTAAATCTGGATCAGAATTTTTAAATTTATATTTCAGTGAATAGAGTATCCCATACGAGGGAGTGGAATGAATTCCGCTTCTCTCTTCACATGCACCGACGCACTGCTATGCTTGTCCTCCTCCATTTTGTTTAAAAGTTCTCGAAGGGATTACACAAGACTTTAAGCCGAGGAAAATTCCAATGCACAATTTGACAGGCATATAATGTGAATCTTCTCAAGAGACTGATCGAGGGAATCTCGGTGCCATAGGATAATAACCCTGTCAAAATTAACTGCATCACAGATTTCACATAACCAGTGACCCCCTTCCCTCAATCAACCCATGCCTCGGACATTTCTTTTCTCTCCAAGATCATAAATCATACGCTTCAAAGGAAAGTATCAAATAACATGAGAGAAATAGAAACAAGTTTCATCACACCCACTAACCTTTTTTGGCCGACCTGCCTGTGCAATAAATGACTCAGCGTGCCGTAAAATTAGCAGGTTTTCAACTTCATGAACTTTGTAACTCAACCTCGGGAAAACTACGGAGTCTACAGCATTCATCTTCCATAATAAGTAGCAAATATGAATTGAGGTATATAAAATGGCTAAGGCATATTTTAAGAATGCATATTTTGTAGATAATGGGGAACTTGCATGAATTTTTTTTATTTCATAGGCGGACAGAACATTATTTTCTGAATACAACAAAGTAAACCGCATGTAAATCAGAGTTTTCCTTCGCGAGATATTTAATGATAAATATAACGAATTTTAAAGCGCGGGAAAAACTCCCTCACCCCCCAAGCCACTGCCGACGAAGCCTCGATGACGTCAAAGGTGCCTAAACATCACGCGAAGCTATTGTTGTGATTGTTTGTAATAGTTGCCAGCAGTTGTGAGAGCTTCGTTTGTTAGACGTGTTGATTATTTTATATTTAAAGATAAATATCCGACGATAGAGGCTTGGAAGCCTTCGTATTTTGCGTTATTTATAATATTAATATCTGAGTAAGGGCATAAAATATAAAACTGGAGCAGTTAAACCAAAAATTTGATAATACCTAAATAACATCGTTGTAGGAGTCTGAGCCACGGCCATTGGAAGGGGGATACGTTAATTGTAAGTTGATGTTATCGACGGCATATCATTCATTTAAGTATGTAATTAGAACGATTTTGATTTTTACTAATATCCGCTTAGCTTTTATATACAATGACTCCATCCGTTTATTCGTAGGTACCGGAGAATTCGTCGTTTAGGACTGTCTGTGCTTGTATTATGGGGTGAATTCCAGTCAATGCAACTTTTGCTCGCTGATTGGAGACATCTAGGAACATTTTTGTGCCAAAATAGTGTTATTTTCAACGTGACATCTCCCGTTAAGCTACTGTTAATAATCACAGTGCCAGTGGTTGTAATGCACAAAGTTTGACAAGGTTGAAAAATATCGGCCTAGAGTATAGCAATAATTTGTCTTAACAAATTCCATGAGGGTCGTGGCATCAATTTTTGGTGTCCTAAAAAAAGGCTGGTGTTCCATCGTGATTGAATTGTAAAAAGTGCTATTACGCTATCGATAAATGTCTAACAGTAGTGTAAAAATTGTCAGTGGCGTGCTAATCTCCGTTGTTCACCGTAGATATGACATTTCACGATCACGCTATTGTCATAAAAACTGTGTGTGAAGTTTGTTATTCCATTATTTCAACGAATAGTAGTGAGAAATGTCACCTGTGTGGGCTAATTTAAGGGTTTAAATCAGTGAATAAATAGTTGTATTCATCATAACGAGTTCTGTTATTGTAAGTTGTACGTGATGAATATAAGAATGTGATAGTGACATCCAGTTTTTGATAAGAGTATTTGCCTATTTCCCACTATAGTTTTATGGTATATGCTAGTATATTGTTTATGGATTTACCTATATTATTGAAATAGGTTGTAGCTTGTGTGTGTGTTGGCAGCGGAACCGATTCGCGATCTCACATGTGGATTGTGTGCAGACTGTTTTGCTGTGAATTCGTACCGTAGGACGGATAGGACTACCTTCTCCGTTAATCCAGCATTGCCAAATTCAACAGCACAGCTTACTCTAATGTCAACAGCACAGCTTACGATCGTTATCCTCCAGTATTACAAGTTTCTTTTACAACTCGATTTGCCGCCGACGTATAGCAATAATTTGTCTTAACAAATTCCATGAGGGTCGTGGCATCAATTTTTGGTGTCCTAAAAAAAGGCTGGTGTCCTAACACCCCATGCCACACGCCTTTTAGGCGGCTTGCGGGGTATTATGTGGACGTAGATGAATTTCAGGTGTACTATTCGAACGAGTGGCAACGTTATCATCCATTTTTCTGATAACCAAAACACACGAAGTGAAACGCTTGTACTTCATCATCCCGATGCCGCATTATTAATATCCCAAGTAATAATCTATGCACAATAGCAATAGGAAAACTTGCCCAAGAATAACAGAACAAAATTAAGTGACGATGAGCGGCTAAATACTCCCTCAAAACAAATTTTACACCATGCGCTCAGCGTATTGCCCTACTCCCTACGGTTGTTTAGGCACCTATGACGTCACGCCTGGCCTCGGCAACGCTCGGGTGTCTTCGCGCAGTGGTCGGCTCAGAGAAATTTTTCTCGATTTTAAATGCAATTTTTTTATTTCTTTTGATGTTGAATGGAGAAACTGAAGGTATTTTTGCGAGCTAATGTATCCATTTGACTTATTCAAAATAGATTTTAGAGCAATCTACGACCCATGCAAGTTCCTCATTAATGAGTATGTTTAAACATTATATAGTCCTACAGTTTACCCCAAAAGAAAACATAAAACAGATAGAAACACTTTTTAATTTATTTGAAAAATTTCTATGTTCCAAAAATTCATTATTTATGCATAGCATAAATTATAAACGGACATTATGAAAATTCGCCAAAGTGAATGAATGCTGTGTTGCCCAGTCTTGAGCACGAAACTCAAGAAGAACATTCAAGTGAACTGCAACCGAAACATTTTCGTTTCAGCTTCAAGGAGCTTTGTGACCAAAAAATAAATCAAGCAATCAAGTAGATCAATCATAAATGGTTAACGTTCTTATTACCTATTTTGTCCTTCCAGTAAAGAGGCCCTTTTATCATCTGTTTAAGAATTTTCGTCGCTAATTCCGCTAAAACCAGGAGATAGACTGAATGTAAATAATAGCAGAAAATCTACCTCTTAAATTCCTTGAGCAACCTGAAAATGCTATTCATATCCTCCTTTGGAACCCATGTGCTTGGTTTTGATGGTTCACTACCATGAGACTATTTCATGCCACCCCCCACCCTGACCTGCATCCAAACTAGAGATGGGTCAAAAAGAACTGAACTGCCAAAATGAACTATTCACTGAAATGAGCCGGTTTGAAAACGAACAGTTCCTTAAAACTCCCTGTTCACTGTTCATGTCCACGCTGCTTAAGTGCAGTGTGTTCAGTCCAACATTTATGCCCTTGACGAGATATTTTGAACTGCAGCTTACTCCAGAGTAGTGGTCACAACAGATTGCAGTTACGATGCAGATCATCCAAGGCCGCCAAAGTGCATCATAGACGACCTAGTCCCTCCCCTTCTTTCTCTAACATTCCCCTCCATCCACGAATATGAACAGTTTAGCTGCTGAACGGTTCAAAGTCCCAAATAATTCGAATGGGTGTTCAAAATATTCGGTTCGTTTTAGCAGTTCTTTTTCACAGGGCATTCTTTTCTCAGAGGGCGTTCCATTTCTGAAGGCCGTTCATTTTGTGGAGGGTATTCATTTCTCGGAGGGCGTTCATTCTTTTTCTGGAGGCTGTTTGTTTCCTCTGGCTATTCATTAGGGCTCTTATGATCATTTTGATTTCGTATTCATTTGAACATTTTGGTTCCTTGAACAGGATGCGATGATTCAGGTTTGCGGGCAATTTACCGGTCGGTTATCTGTTCATAATTTGTGATATGGTTCAAAGTTAATTTAAACATAAGGTTAAAACTTTATTTTGATCAGTTACATAAATGCACAAATCTATTTCAGCAAATGGAAAAATTAAACATAAATTGTTTAACTATGTTATATCCCCTATATATTTTGCTATTAAATTATTCATAATGGAATTAACTTTTAACTGGGTTAATATACATTATACCCTGCGTTGATTTGATTAGTCTTGATAATGCTGCAGTGCAGTGAAACACGTCAACTCTGTTGAAATAAAGTTTTTATGTGGAAAAGTGCAAATTACTCTCACTTCATATCTTAAAATGGATCTCCACAAAGCATCTATCCCTTCAATTCAATTTATGACAACAAGGAAATTGAGGGGCTTCATCTTCAAATGTGATAAGTGCCCAGTACACTGCACAATTTTCCGGGGATTTTGAGCATTTGTTAAACTGAGCCTCTCCTCTACTTTCATCTAAATTGCAGCTGTAACTTTCTCCAACTGGGATTCTCCCCCTTATCTTCGTCCAAACTTAAACTATGAATGGTCCACAAAATGCTTTAACTATAAATTTAAAATGGGCATTGATTTATCCATTTAGACACAAACTTACATTGGTCGTTTTCCAGTCAACCACCTGATGGCATCTATTAGGTAGGCGGGGGCAGTGTGGAAAGCAACTCTGCAAACAGAATCTGCAAGAGGGCTTGACCGACAACGTCCAGCTGGATACCACATCATTCCTCCCATTGGATGCTTATGCAAGTACGTAAAGCAGCCATCCACAAACTCTTTCCATGTGATTGGATTCTGGGACCCAGATGTGCAGTTGTACACTTTGATACCTGCCGTGCTGCAAGAGAAATACACCCAGATAAGAACAAAACCTTACCACAGCATAAACAGACACATCTCATTCTTATCATTTTTTGAATGGCACACAACTTAGCTGGTCTACTGAGCACAATAGATCGTTCATAAAGCATAGATATGGAGAGGGTAGCCCAATCCAACAATCAAAATAAAAGATATGGTTTCCTTACAGTCTCTTTGGCTTTCACAGTCAATTTCATAGCAGTTTTGCCCTTAGTTTCTCTCCCATACTTTCCCCATGCATGTATTTAGTTCCTTATCCATAAAAATCCTCATTGTTTGGTAACAATTCCCTTAAATTTTCAATCATTAGTTCACCATTTACTGTATGAGCGTGTGTAAGAGGCGCACCCCTATTATGAGTGTCGAAGCTATAGAAAAAAAAATTTTGCAGCATTTTTTAATCCTATCATGCGGTGTTGCAGACGTATGCCTGGAATTTCGATAACTGCGGCAGTAATAGTGGTGTAAGAGGGAGTAGACAGATTTCCGATCCTCTCTTCGAATACGCCGATGCTTGTCCTACTCGCAAACAATTTTGTCTAAAAGCTCTCGCTGAAGTATTGCAATAGAATTGCAGCCGTGGAAAATTTTAAGGCAAAACACGACAGGCACATAGCGGGAATCTTCCCAAGAAATTGGACAACAATCGGGGCAATCTCAGCACCATGGGATAATAACCACATCGTAGATTTAACGGAACCACACTCGGCCCTCCAACAGCCAATGCCTCTGCCATTTTTTACCTTTCCGAGACCCCAAAGGAAAATAGGAAAATATTAAGTTACAGGGGAACAATGGAAATGTGTTTCATCCCTACCCCATCTCACCAACTGACCTTGTTCGGTCTACCAGGTTCAATTCTCCCAGTTTCTGGAGGCCAAATGCTAGGTGAGTCACCTACTGAGCTCGAAGATATCTCGATATCTTTCAGCAATTCTATGACACGCACGAGGTTCTAAAAAGAATGAGACCTAACGCGACGTATATCTGACAGCATTTAATTTTTTTGAAGCTCTAATTGATCGACACAAAGATTTATAGTTAAAACAAGACTACTGATATTCAACATAGTCCAAACAGCACAATTTCGGAAGAGACAAGCGTAGCATAAGCGCATTCAAACAAGACGAGACGGACTGGAAACTTCAGGTAACGCAAACTGCGTATATCAATTGCTGTGGCTTTCACCCCTTTGCTTTGAAGGCAACGACGCCACATGCAAGATCGGATGTGTTCGTCCCTTGCTCCTTCGCTCATAGCCTCGTTACTTGAAATACGGAGGGGAGGGAGCGCACTCCTTCCCCTCAACCTCTCCTTCAGCGCTCTTCACTTATAAGCATTTCCGATTTCTTCTATCCACCATTTAGTCCAACAACGTACACACTCGTTCGAACTTTTTAAACCGGCGGTTTTGACACCAATTTAATTTTCAGTTGCAATAATCCTCATATTAGCGTCTGAAGATGATTTTTGAAAAATCAAGTCCTCTGCATAATGGAAATTGCTCGGCAAGACAGATGTTGACTATTAACCAGGTATGTCCTTCAAAACTACGCATCTATCTACATTTGATAAGCGATTACCATATGCAGTATAAATGCCGCGGGATGCCCACTCATGGCAGTAAATTTAGCGGGCCCTCCGGAGCGAAAAACCCCACGTGATCTTTACCATGTTCACCTCTGGGGTACCAGCGTGACGGCACAATGCTTACAAGAAAAGCAAACAGGAGCAGTTTAAAAATACGCCACTAAGGAAGAAACACCCCTGAAACAAACCTATTAACCAGGTATTGTCCTTCAAAACTACATGTTTCTCGACGTTTGATATGCCATTACTATTTGCAGTATAAATGCCATGGGATCTCACGAAATACGGAGGGGAGGGAACGCGCTCCTTCCCCTCAACCTCTCCTTCAGCGCTCTTCACTTATAAGTATTTCGGAGTTCTTCTATCTATCCACCAATTAGTCTTAACATTGTACGCACACTTTCGAACTTTTTAAACAGCAGGTTTTGACACCAATATAATTTTAAGTTGCAATTATCCTCATCATAGCGTCAGAAGATGATTTTTGAAAAATCAGGTCCTTAACCTAATGGAAATTACTCGGCAAGAAAGATGTTAACATACGAGGGTTGTTCAGAAAGTAGATTACGTTTTGGAATTAAGAAAAAACTATGCATAGGAAAAGACTTTTATTATATACATTTGAAAGAGCAACTAAAATACTATTTTTCAACATAATCACCAAACAAGTTGAGACATTTATTGTAGCGATGAACGAGCTTCGAAATTCCTTCCTCATAGAAATCCGCCGCCTGATTGTTGAGCCAGTCAGTCACGCCCGCGCGGAAATCGTCGTCGTCATCAAAACGCTGCGTTGCAAGCCAGGTCATCATCTTCGGAAACAAGTGGAAGTCACTTGGTGCAAGTTCTGGGCTGTACGGCGGATGAGGAAAAATCTCCCACTTGAAGGTCTGAAGGAGATTGTGTGTGACATTTGCCGTGTGAGGTCGCGCATTGTCGCATTGCCACCTTCACTGATCACCTTGTTCCCGTAAGCTTCACACAGTTGCCGATAAATTTCCATGAGTTTTAGTTTTTTTGCCCACAAAAACCTTATAACTGACCGCACCTCACAACTGGCGGGGTTTTCAATGGCGGCGCACATTACAAAAGCCTGCAGCAATGAAACAAGCGACACTACGACCTTCCCCTTTACACGACAAGATGCCCACTGAGCTGCCGAACGCTCACACACCAAGATGGCCACGATCGCCCCGCCCTTTGCGACGCTAGACAAAAACGTAACTTACTTTCTGAATAACCCTCGTATTAACCAGGTATTGTCCTTCAAAACTACATGTTTCTCGACGTTTGATATGCCATTACTATTTGCAGTATAAATGCCATGGGATGCCCACACGTGGCAGTAAATTTAGCAAGCCCTCTGGAGCGAAAAACCTCATGCGATCTTTACCATGTTCACCTCTGAGGTACTGACGTGATGGCGCAATGCTTACGAGTAAGAAAAACAAACAGGAGCATTTTAGAATTACATCACTAAGGGAGAAACTCCCCTGCCTGCCGCTTGTTTTTGACCTAGGGTTTCAGATGACTGACTCACGCTGAAAACCAAGGCCACTCAGTTTCCCTTGGACTTGCGACTGGGGCAGGGAAGGGGGGAAGATAAGAAGTTTGTGTAAGAGGCACACCCCCATTTTCAGCGGCAATTTCTGGGAAAAAAGGTGCGCCTCTCATACGCACTTTTACAGTATTTCCACCCTTGGGCTGAGTTGTGCACTAGCAGTGGGAACACAAGAAGTAGCAGATAAGAGGCATGAGGAGTGTCGATATAGGAAGTGGAATAATGATAGCGTGATTTTAAAAATAATGCCTCAAGCAATCACTGATTAGGCGCCGAAAAGTGATTGCTGTAGTGATAACTCTCCAATGTCAAAATAATAATCATGTGATTCAGGTTTAAGGACGTCACTAACTGGTGAAAAATGGAATGCAACTTTTCACTTTTTTCCCTTCAACTTAAGGAAGAAAGGCTAAATGACAAAGTTTTTCAACTTCACTTCTATCCACCAAATTCTTTCAATGAATTGCAACTAAGGCACAAGTTAATGACCCCATTCTACCAAGCCTTAGTAAAAGGAAAGCTTAAAATAAAGTAAAAGATGTACCCTACCGATCTACTGCAGTCCTCCAAGCCGTGCATATTAGAAGATTAATGACTACATCAACAGGGACTAGATCAGCCACCATGTCTTCATGACATAGCATGGTTCTGAAGAAGCCTCGACCAGCAGCAGCTATCATACCAGTTGGGCCATTCCAGTTGTCCACCCACCCAGCAAGCGGCTCTCGCCAAGCTGAAAGGACTGGGCAAGAAAAAGAAAAAATTTAGACACCAAATATTGACACTTCTAAAATGTATACATTCAAATAGTTAATGCTAATTAGGTGTACCAATTATGAAGAAAGCTTTCCACAAAAACTGTCAACCAACAATATCTAAGAGCCTCTAACTCTCTTGACTTCAAGTCTGACAACACCTGACATGACTGAGACAAAAGAAGCCTAATTACTATTGTCAATAAGAGGAAGGGAAAACTGATGCGTACATGAAAATGGAACTGATCTTCCTCACTTGCCACACATTCAGAAGCTTTAAGTTCATAAGAAGTCATTACTATCATAGTGGACATTATTTCAAACGTTAGCACTTAATTCCACACTTAAGGTCACCTTTAAAGCCACAAAACATACTTTAACTCTTACTATTTAACCTTCGTTTGGCTAAAGATGACACATGAAATGGCATAGTTCTCTACAAAAAAGCCACTCACTGCACACATCAGGATGGCCCAAATGCAAACACCACCTTGGTTTCACTTCAACACTGAACTTCATGAGGCTCTCAAAGAGTGTTCCCCTAGAGAAACCAGTCAAGTCACTACATCCAACAGCCTCACAAATAATTATCTACATCACTAGGATCACAGTATCCAGAAATTACCTAAAACATTAACCTCAAAGATTCCCTTACGTTATTAACAAAGTCCCAGAAGTTTTCTGATATGCACCTCTGAATAGTTTCTATGCATTGAGAAAAAGATTTACTAATTAAGAGAGATCCATGAAAGTGGTTTTATTATTGACTCAAATTCCTTTTCAAACTATGTAATTTCGGTGTTATAGAAAATATTCGCGGTGTTACTATAATGATACATACAATTTTTCCACGTTTGTACGAGTTTTATTATTTTATGGTACACTTTTCATGAATACTTATACTTTTGTTAAGCATTTTACATAACATTTAACAGAACCTCCACTGTACAAAATTTCTGATAAAACTAAATGTTGGAAATGGTTCAAGTTATATTGGTTCAAGGTATATGAATGGTTCGAGTATGTAGTCTTGGCGATTATGATACGCAAACGGCAAATCCCCACTACCTTATACGTGTATACTTCAAGAGCTATTCCAGAATTTTTGATTGTCAAGTTTCTCTACACTAAATAAAGCCTTTAAAAATGCTTCTGTAGTAGCAACAACGAGCTCCCCCTTCGCTTTCTTTGACTGAGTGGTTGTGAGTTCAAATGATAGCTGTCGTTTTGCAGGTCCCCTATCTTTCGCACGTTTATGTGTATCGCTACTGATGTGCTTAAATAACGTGTCAAATCTTTCAAATTGAAATCTTTTATCGCACACTTTGCACAGCAGTACTCCATCTTTCACATGAAATCCTTCTGAGCTGAATTCACTTGCCCTGGTATGAACAGTATCACTAGCCTTTGGCATTTTAAAATTCCTATCCTTTGTTCAATATTTAAAACTGGGACCACGATAAAGAAAAACAGTCCAACCGCAAAACACAACCACTCACGATGGTGTTTTCAAACTGAGTGCTGGGTAGTTATGGTATAACCATAGCACTGTATAACTTACAAATTGGCCGAAATGTTTCATGTCATGGGTTCCCTTTTGATACCCCTCACCCAGGTGTTGAGGGAAGGTAGGACAGCAGATAGATACAACAATATCGCTTTGTTTTGATTACAGCTATTGACAATCGGCCAGGAAAGGCAGTGAAAGAAGCACTCTTAACTAAAAATAATCGGATTCAAAGAAACTTGAAAAATTGTTACCCATTCATCAATCCTGAAACATCTAGAATGAGATGCTTTGACACCCAAAGAATTAGATATTAGATTTGGCCAATGTCGAAATAATTTTTTTTTGCATTGAAGCTCAGTTGAGAGCCGAATATCCGACCATCTGTCCGCTATGAAGGACAACCCCCTATCATTTCTGTTTCTTCCTCCCCTTCCCCCAACTGCTAGCGCTTCGTACTTTCAAATAACCCTACCTGTCTATAGTGCAGTTGATGGCACGGTGCCGTTGACAGCCGCCATGGTCACCACGGCACCCATTTCAATCCCTCCCAGCGGTGCACCGTCTACGGCGTAAAATACAGGCAGTGCTAAATTGAGGCCGCTTTCTGACGAAACGACTTTTTGCCGGCCACTGTTCACGTCACGACGCCAGTGAAATTCAGGCCCCGTTCAGACGAGATGACTCTCTGCCACACTGTCGGCCATGCCGTGAACGGCCCACAACAAGTCCGAGCGGCCGTGTTTAAGTCAACAGAATTGTTACATTAGACCCACAATCGAGGTTTTCCTGCAACAAGTTATCCAGTAACGCTGTCTAATGCGTCGCGATGAGTTGACAGAATTATTACTTGGCATTGACGCATGCCGGGCGTGTGAGCTTGTATTTCCGCTCTTCCGCGGCCACGTTAAATATCTCTCAGCAGTTTATAATTCATAACATCTAATTCTTCATGTGAAAAAGCGCCTCATTCTAAACATTTCAGGATTGATACATGGGAATCAAAGAGAGAGTTTGTGATAAATTTAACGGCAAATTCTGGCGTAGAAATTACTATGGTGTGCGATGTTACACGGATGCGTTAAGCGTGAGACTTGCCAATTGACCTTGGAATTGTAGTGAGGTAGAACAAATGAACGTCGGCAGCATTAAACAACAAAGGCTTAGGCTTATAGATTATGACTCATTAGCATTTTTTCGCTAATTCACCTATAATCGCAAAAAATGTGAAATTTCATTTTTATTTACCGATTTCGCATTATTTTGTGCAATTTCACGTTATTTCACAACTCTGGAATTTCACGGACCTCTACTAATTAATGATTTATCTTGATTGTTCTGGACAGCAAACTTTTAGTATTCAATTGGGTTACCAGGAGGGTGTTTCAAAGTCTCATAGGACTGCCAGCATCGGAAACGGATTCAGTCCGAGTCGATCGGGAAGCGTTCACACGTACCATCGGAAAGCGTTCCGCTTTTGGTATGATGTCAATAGTCATCCTATATGGGAAACAATAAAACGTCACAGTTTTCAAGAGACAAGTGAGCAGCAAAAACAACCTTCCGCCAGGTTTCACTTCACAAGGGAGGCGAGAGGTATATACGGGCATAAATAAGTGCTAAGAGATGGATTGTAACATAATTGACGCAGTTGCGGGGTAAAATTAGTACAGCATTGCCCATCTGTAGTTTTTTTAATGTAATCACCTGTTGTTTTGAGCAAATTATGGGAATGAAGGTAAATTTTAAAGGAGTTTGCCCTTTCATTCTCGTGAGAGCATAGTTGATTGTTAAGTTCGTGTATCATAAGAACTTAACTACAGATAGTCATGAAATCCATCCTTTTTTCCAACAACACATGGTTTATTTTCTCAATTGTTTAACCGAATTGTCATATTTTCATTGTGTATCTCATTTCAATATGAATATTGTCCATCACAAATGATGTTATGGCCTTCATGATATGCCATAAACATCTTACAAATTTTCCGTAAAAGTGAAGGTATGCTGGAAGGAAATACCGTGATTGAATTAGGTTGAATGGTGTCCATTACTATCAATGGCTCGAGTTATTTAGGTTAAAATAACGCAAAATAATGTGGTTAGTTTTTTGTCAGTTTTGCACGTACTCAGTTATTTTTATTACACTATTTTATTTGGTACAAAAATGACAAACAGTTACTATTGTTGCACCTTAAAATATATATCCTAATTATATTTCATTGTGCGAAAAATCAACAGAGATTAAAAAAATTAATCGCTTAGGTAGGGATTCGAACAAGTGACTCTCTCAGGTAAGTGCTTTAACCAACAGCGCCACCGTCGCTCCTTTTGTACACACAGAAATTTGTAAATTATAGCTGACAAGATGGTGTGACGGTGACTCTGTATAGTTTTTACCATGTCTATTCTCATTATGCTTGAACTAATATTTCATACTAAAACAAATATTTACGATGTATACTATGGAATCGACTGCACTAGGTGATACCGACAGTGATACAGTCTGCGCATTTATTGTCTAATTTACACAAGAATTAAATTCGCTTACACCTACATTACTCATAATATCCACATATATCAGCACTCATGAAATAAAGTGTTATATTTTATTAGGGCCAATTACTTAATAAAAAACAACATCTTAACTAGAGATGGGTCGAATAGCAGATTTCTCGAACTCGAATATCCAATTCGAATATTAAATCATTGCTCGAATATTCGAATACCTCGAACACTAAACGATGAATGCGGGAATGTTTGACTCGGTTGCCAATGCAGCAGGAACCGCAAGATTTTGGCGAGTAATTTGATTTCCTTTAAAGGATTCAAACAGAAATTTAGCTGATAATTGGAATATTTTAATTTATGGAAACAATTGGGCATATTGATTCAACTATCATCTCTTTCAAATATTCTAAGGGGACACACCATCTCGCGAAAAAATGATTGCATGCCGTCTCTGCATTTACACTGCTACGATGGTTTTCTGCCTGATGTATATATTCATTCTTATCTATGAAACGCCATTTCAGCGGCACGCCCATCTGATACTCGGCTTCATCCAACTTCTTATTTTCAACAGGTACTTCGCTTTACCCCCACTCCTACTGTCAAGTGCTAGCGGACAATAAGAGGCGTTTTGCCATATGCACGTACTTCTCCACCGGATTTTCTTCAATTATTTTCAGTCCATCTTTGGAAGTTCTCACGAGATAGACGATGAATTCGAATTGCTAGCAGGGAGAAACCAAATATCCTGAGAAAATATCCCTTCGTCTGTGACTGTGACGATAAAGATTTTAAGCATAACTAATAAATTGTAACTTGGTTTACGTTTTCAGAAAAAAATACTGCATCAACTACCGAGAAGCTCAGCTGCGAGGATATCGCCAGAATGCCAAGTCTCCGTCGTATTTTACATTTATTTCCTTGCATAAAATGCTTAAATAAAGTCAGAAATACGTCGCGTTTAGTCTTATTCTTTTGCAAATCACGCACACATTACTAATACATATTTCAATCCAATAAAAGTAAAATACTAATTGCCGATATTCATTGTTAGACACCGTTTGGGCTAATAGGTGATTCACTCAGCGGTTGACCTCCAGAAAATGGGAACTTTGAAGCAGGTAGGCTGAAAAGAGGTCAGTGGGTGAGAAAGGGGGGGGGGAGGGGTGTGAAACATGTTTTTATTATTCTCATGCAACTTGATATTTTCTTTCAAAGCTAAGGTCTTCGTAATATGATCCCTGCGCGAGCTGGGGCCTTTTGTTTGATTTCAGAGAGGGGGCAAGAGTCGGAGGAGGGGCCGAGGGCTTATGGATGGAGGGGGAAGTGGATTTCGGGAATTATGCTATATATTTACTATCCCACAGCACTGAGGTTCTCCTGGTGGGGCGAATCTGGGATTTTCTGATTTTTTCACCAGATAATTTGTGGTTCCCCTCGTCAAACTCTTTTCACCGCTCTAATCCACGAATTTGATGTAGTTCGTAAACTTGCCTATAACGGCGCTACATGCACTGAAAGACTAGAGTTCTTTACATTTTTCTGCATCAACTACCAACGACGTACGTGAGACATTGTATGGCGCAAAATTCAAAGTATTTAAGGTATTCGATAGCGTACCTTTAGCATAATTGTTCGAGATCTCGAGTATCGAATACTTTCTAGTATTTGAGGTATTCGAGTATTCGTGGATACTATTCGCACATCTCTAATCTTAACAGATCACCATTCGCAACCGGAATGACTTTCTGGCACCTCTGGCCCAATCGACTTCTATCTGATTGGAAAGCCGTCCTTGAGTCGATAGGAAGCAAGTCTGAAACGCACGGATTGCCTCGCCGATAGTAAGTGACGTAGAATCCGCGTCAAGTCTCCCAATTGCTCGGAAAGGGAGACTCTGAAACACCCCCCAGAAATGTTATAACTTTTATTTAGCCTACTTTTGTGTTAAAGCTTGTTTACCAATGGGGTAAACCATTTTGGATAAGCACTATCAGTTACACAGAAAGTTGATGTGAAAATGCCATCCATAGTAATGGAGTAGAAGCTCTCAAAAGCCTTATTATTATCACTTTCAGCCAATAAGTTAGCGTGGATGACAAAGATCTAACTTTGTGAAAGGGTTAAGTCAATAGATAAAAAGTTGAGCTCTACGGCCTCAAGGTCAAATGGGGAAAGAAACACTCCAATGGCCGTAACAAGGGACCTCGTCACAGGTATAAACAGAACACTGTGGGGTATGCTGGAACGGGAAAATTTGCAGCAGTGACCAACCCCAGCCTCTCAACCAGAAACCCTTCACTAACACAAGTTCAACAGTGTAGAAACCTTCGCGAGGGTTTTGGGGGACCTCGCTAAGGTTGCTTAAGTTAAGGAAACACACACGCACACACAATCACACACACAACACTTACTCCGTGGGTTATACTCCGTGAGAATATGCTCAAAACTGAGCGATGGAACTGCCACCTGGACGGGAGAAGCGAACCTTTCCAAAGCCAAAATCTCACAGTGTCATAATTTTTCTAAACGTCATTTCAATTTAATTAAAACCTTAAAATCAAAAGAATGCTTCTATACAAAAGCTGATAAAGGCAACCTTGTTGTCATACTTGACAAAGTTACTTACTACGATAAAGTCACCACTTTATTATCGACAGGGCCATATTCCGAGATCACCAAAAACCCTATTAGGCAATTAATTTCTCAATTTAAATCAGTACTCAAAGATTGCCCTGCTTTAATAGACAAAAACACTTCTTTCAAACTGAATGTTTCAAATCCTACTCTCCCTTGGTTATATTGCCTACCCAAAGTCCACAAGGCCATTTGCCCAATGAGACCCATTGTATCAGGGATCGACTCCCCCACCTATTTGTTGTCTAAATGGTTAGTCGCCCAGTTTGAACAATTTAACTTCCACAGTCCGCATTCTATTAAGAACAACGTAGACTTCGTTAACAAAACTAAAAACTTTATCTTTTCTGAAGGCGAGATCATAGTTTCTTTTGATGTAACGAATTTATTTCCAAGTGTACCTATTGACATAGCCATTCATTTACTTAGAACTAGGCTTCAATCCCTATCTTTAGATCAGAAAACCATAGACGAGTATATACGCCTCACGAATTTAGTAATGAACCAAAATTATTTTATTATAAAATTTTGGTACTACTATGGGTAATTCACTCTCGCCATTTCTAGCCAACGTCTTCATGACGCATTTCGAAACAGCCTTCAAGAAGAATGCGATGGTGGTTGGCGTAACATGGTGGAACTCCTTCATGATGCACAAGGTTAAGAAAAAGACTTCGCTGTTCCACAAAATAAAATATATTTGCGACCGGTTTCGATACAGCGTATCAAAACCGGTCGCAAATATATTTTATTTTGTGGAACAGTGAAGTCTTTTTCTTAACCTTGTGATTCAAGAAGAAATTCTCCTTCTTCCCTTCTATTTATTTACGATATGTTGATGACATTTTTGCCGTATTTGACACAAAGAAATGCTCACTGAATACTTTCCTAGACAACCTAAACAGCCTTTTCCCTTCCATAAAGTTCACCGTAGAAACTGAGATTGATAACTCAATTCCCTTCCTCAATCTCTTCTTAACACGATCCAAAAACAAAATTGTTTTTGACATATACAGAAAACCCACCAGCACAACAAATTATATACACAACTACTCATTTGTTCACCCAAGCCATAAATTTGCTGCCTTCCATTCCCTCATTAATAGACTTTTAAACATACCTCTTAATAAACTAGCATTTAATTAAGAATTACTCTTCATTAATATTGCCAAACAGAACGGATTCTCTACTTCTTTAATCGACCATATCTTGAAAAAACATGAATTCAAACACTTAATCAACAACTCAACCACTCACAAAAAAGACCTATCAAAAAGATTCATCAAACTCCCGTTTTACCCCACCATAACAAAAGGTTTAGACAAAGTCTTCAACTCATTAACACTAAAATCACGTACACCAACGATTACAAACTAAAACAACTTTTAGGCACCAGTAAAGATAAAATACCTCTTCAAGAAAAATCCGGCATATTTCAGATTAATTGTAATTCCTGCCAAGCTTCCTACATAGGTCAAACAAGACGCAACATTCTCACCAGATACAAAGAACACCTCTCATATTACAAAAACAATAAACCTGAGAAATCCAGCATTGCACAACACCTTACGGACACAGACCACGAAATTACCCTAGACAACCTAACTCTATTGAAACAAACATCAAATCACCTACTTGACGCATACGAGAGCATTTACATTTATAAAAGCACAGGGAAACTCCTTAATAGTGATGAAGGACCCATCCCAAATTCTTCTCTATTGCGCTAACAACATTACGCCCACAGTTATTTTCCACTCCGTAATGGTCATCCTTACGTCACGTTCCCCCACCCTCCGTCCAAGTTAAACCTCCCCTTTCCCCCTTCCCCCCCTTCTTTACCTCCGTCCGTTACCTCTTCCCCTCCTCCTCCCCCCCCCCATGCCTTACATCCAACCACAATATCCCCCTCTCCTCTTCCACCCTCTACACCACAACCATTTCCCCCCCTCCATCTCTATCTATATATTTCAGCGGTGTCATTTGTTTTTTCATCACTCGACCTTGTTGAAGTGAAGCTTTAACCTCAGTTGCGTTGAGAAGGGAATCTTGGATTCTGAAACCAGTACGCTTCTCCCGTGGCAGTTCCATCGCTCAGTTTTGAGCATATTCTCCCGGAGTATAACCCACGGAGTAAGTGTTGTGTGTATGATTGTGTGTGTGTTTCCTTAACTTAAGCAACCTTAGCGAGGTCCCCCAAAACCCTCGCGAAGGTTTCTACACTGCTGAACTTGTGTTAGTGAAGGGTTTCCGGTTGAGAGGCTGGGGTTGGTCACTGCTGCGAATTTTCCCGTTCCTGCATACCACACAGTGTTTTGTTTATACCTGTGACGAGGTCCCTGGTTAAGTCAAAACAAACTGGGATTTTGCCAATGTATATGTATATGTACCTTCATCACATGAATGGTAAAATCATACATAGAAACTGTTTTAATCACATGCAAGTCAAATTTCAGCAGTGTGCAAACGTGGTAATGTGAAAGGTATTATAATTGACACAAATGACACCAAAAGAGATCTACATAATGGTGAAATAAAATAGCAGTCAATCGACCACTTGTGGGCATTAAAGGTAAAAGCTGGGATTGATCTTGACCTGGAGAAACTCCCCCTCCCTTAAAAACCTCATTTTTGCATTTCATATTTGTTCGAAAATATTAAAGGTAAAAAAATCAGCTTCATGTATCCGAACATTAAGTAGTATGTGAAAGAAAAGTGAGATCAGTCAATTGACCATCCCTCGTCATTCTGGAGTGGGGCATCAAAGAAAACGAAAGGTATTGATTGCGATTCGTTACCCATCATTAGCGTATTCATAATATACAAATTACTTGGTTTTAGAAATCCCAGCTCAGACGAATGGAAATGATCAATTTTAACCGCATTTGAAAAAGGCCAGATTGGTGCCCACGATTCCACTCCACGTGACATCACAGGGACCTAGTCTCTATACGAGTAGATTTTTACATCGTCTGAGGTTACCAATGAATGCATGAGGCACAGACTTCAGGGAAACATCTCTTAATAATCACCTATTAAAACTGCCTAAGGTCGGAAAGTTTTCTTCGTTTGATAAGGTATTAATAATCCTTATTTAAGCCAAGCGCTACCAGTTACCAGGGTACTCTGCTACCTGCTAGCATCCTGCGTCATATCAGTGCTCAAAGCCTCGCCCCACGGTCACCTCACACGCCGACAGCAGGAACCAGAACGACGTCACACAGAGTTTTCCCAGCATTCATACTTAGCCATCGCATTTTTGCACACTTGAAAATTTTCACTTTTCATTTAATCGCGAAAAATAGATATCATTACTTAAAAATCTAAAACCGTGAAATACGTACTCCAAAAATAATAATCTTTCGATTAAGGCAATAAAAAAATAGTAGGAAACCACCTTATTCATGATTTCCTCACAAAGAAACGTCATGTAAAATTTTTAATGAAAATAAAAATTTATGGTAGCATACAGACAATAGGTAATAACACCATGAGGTATGTACACGCGTAATAATAAAGCCTGAAATTTCCATTCAGCTTTCCACACTACAAAACATCTTCTGATCATACATCATTCTAGGGAGCAGTCGATTCCTAATCCATAAATTCTGCAATCTATGTATTATCGGTATTCTCTTTCATTTATAAATGTATGCCTCATAGGTCGCAAACAGAAAGCCAATCACTTCTCTGAAATGCACCAGGCTACCCTAATGAGAAACTCAACACTGCAGTACATTTAAAATTGTTTTAATTTTCTTGGTCTCTTCAAATTTAAACGTTCAATTCAGGTACTGTCCTACTCTCCGTAAAAAAGCTCTCATGGAAGTGTTCAGCTTAACGTTTCCGCATTAAGTACAATTTGGCATGATAAAAATACATGCAAGCACCTTAAATTTTTAACCAATGACCTAAATCCTTTCCAAGAGACTGGGATTAAGAAAACAAGCAACGTCAAATGATAATTTCTGTTCACAAAGAGTTAAGCTCCTTACGACATGTCCATTCTATTTTCATAATTAATCAATCATTGAAATGAGACAAGTTATGAATCACAATCAATGGGAATTAATACAATTTTAAGTGTTTACAAATGAATCTGATAGTCACTTAACCCATCCGCATCCACAAGCGTATCTACTGGCCTGAAGTTGGCCATAAAAACTTCACAAGTGTACTGGCACGCAGAATGTCTAGTGAAATATATCAGTTGATCCTGCAGCTATCTTATGAGTTTTTTTTTTTAAGTTTTTGGCCAGATAATGTACCTGATTGCAGCTGCTATCTAGTGGCTATTTAGAAAAATTTTCCTTTGTGAATCGCCTTAGAAATACTTTTCTTACTTGTACATTTTATTCACCTGAAAATGGCACGATTTGAATTGGATAGTCTATTTGAATCCCAGGGGATGGATGCGAATGCATTAATGAGCAAAATCAGAAATTACATGACTTCCATACTGTAATGGTTCAAGCCCCATTACAGTGCATTTCTACTCGGCGCATTTTCTTCCCTACCATTGTACCCGCTCTTTCCACAGACCTTTCCCAAACCCCCCCCCAGACCACGGCCCGTGGAGGAAGGCGTGGATGAGTAAGTGGGGATGAATGTGTTTACGCCGATTTCTGTATGGTTGTGTGTGAGTGTGAGAGGAGGGGAACTCGGGTTTTTCCCGAGTGAATGGCGTGTTACTCCCCCTTTTTTCACTGTGCGTTACCCCCACCCCAAGTTGAGGGATAATAAAAGGTGGTGCGCGTAAGAGAAGCGAGAGAATTCTTAAGTGACTGTCGGGCGGAGCCCATGCCCGAAATCTGAGTGCGACGCACGGCAGAAGGAGACGAGGGGCCCAAACAGATCATTTCAGACTGATTGATCTGAAAGAAGAATCCCCCCCTGTCCGAAGGAGCAAGGACCAGCCAGAAGAGAACGCATTACCTCCGTTCCGGATGCAGCTTCCTCCAACAAGGGAGAAAGGAGTGCAGTAAATGGAACGAGAGTTTGTTGGATCCAACCTGGTCCAAACCTCGGACAACGATAAAGTAAGATTGCAGCTATCCCCCCCCCCCCCCCCAAAGCCCCCTCTTGTCTCCTGCCAAGTGTTAAGACAAACAGTCACGGAACGCACCAGTTACTCAGTGAAAGTGAAATTAATCACCAAGTAAAATTAACGTTCGCACCAAAATTTACATTCGTTGGGATGGACTATCATTTACCTCCCCAGTCAAGAAATCATTGAAAGTGTATCATATTTACGTGTTCACAACCGAACTTTATTTTGATGTTATCATTTGCTATATTGATTTTCATCTCGAAACCAAGTTATATTGTTGTTGTTTCTTTTTTTTTATTTATCATTGATGTTTCATAAATGGCTCTCACCAATTCATACTTCATTAGTGTATAAGAGGGTTTCTTTTGTTTTTGTCATATGCAACCTTATTTGTTTGAATTATATTTTGTTTAGTTGAAAGTGTTGAGTAAGTGTTTTGTTCTGATTCCTTCACGGGTGACCTCAAGGAAAATATCCCTCGCCCTTCCTTTCGCCCCGTCCGTTTTCCTTTCCGTAAATGCGTGTTGGACGAGTGCATCCGCGCCCGAACGTCACCCATCAGGTTGAATCAGGAACCCCCCACCCACAATTATTTCCAAAGAAGGGGAATATTTTTTATTAATGTGAATTAGACGAAGAGAGTGGCATAGTTTTGTCCCGTGGGTCTCATGCGGGAGGGATCCACGCGGATTTGTATATTTTCTTTTGTTTTGTGCGACGTCTCCCCCCGGTTCTATTTTGGTATCCGGGCGAGTCGGGGGTGAAATGCCACAATACGAATAACCTCCACTTCACTCATCCTTAAAAGATGATGCAACATGACCATAGCAGTCACTTCACCCCAGCAAATTCTATTACTCTGCTACTGTCCTCATAAGAATAAAAATCAGGAGCTTGGCATTTGTACACACTAGGTGATATCTTACATTGAGTCTTATTTATCACAAGAGTACCTATGCCTCGAGGAGCTTCCAAATTATCCCCACAAGGTTATCCCCAAGGCATTATAAAATTAGAACATAACACAATTTATGCCATCTACAAATCAAATATTCCCATTTCACCTGCTGCATGTAAAATACAATGCTACCGCACGCAAAAGAAAAATGGACCATCTAACCTCAATATAGCAAAAAATCAATCTTCCTATACTACATGAATCATCTATGGCAAGAGAGCGTAGTCTTCAGAAAAGATCAAATTAAAACAGAGTCCTATAACATTTTCCTAAAGATTGCTCATCAACCAAAGGAATGAAGTAGCTTACCTATAGAGGGCCTAACAATAGCCACAGGTAAATTGCCACTTTCCCGTAGAAGCATGTGCTCTGCCAGGGCCTTGGTGAAAACATAGGTATTTGGACGGTCACCTATTAGCCTGAGGAAGACACAAATATTTGACGCTTTTCTTTCATGTATGTATATTTGTCATTTCAATGAGTATTTATGAAACTAAACCTCTCTCCACTAGGAAAATGGCCAAACCAAAAGTGAAATAGCGAAGCAAATATGCAAGATGAATATGTACATTCACAGAAGAGAAACAGAATAGCAACACGCTAGAAATCAGCAAGAGAGAAATTGAACAGCGTTTGTGAGCATATGAGTAATTGTAATGAGTTACTTTTAATAAAAAATGTGACATACGAGCTTCATTCACGGAAATCTAATGATGATAAATAACATACATAGAACTGCAGAGAGCCTGACTAAGATGTATCATCAAAGGTCATGTCTTGGAGTCTACATTCATGCATAGATGAAAAAGCAATTGAGCTCTTAAGTCAAGAATGACATTTAAATACATATAAGATAAATTATTCACAAATACAATCCAACAAGTTCCATCACATCAGTTGCACATACGACTACATGTCACAAACTCGATTTAAAACATCCTCCAATAGTCAGGGAGTTCATCAGAAAATGTGCTGTAGCACAATAAATCGCTTTTCTCCAATTCTACCACAAATCACATGCATAAAAAGCACACAAAAACAATATAAAAGAAAAGCAGTTGAGAGAAGATTTATCTTCTAACTGATTACAAACCATCTCCCAATAACAAACAAAATTTAAGGAACAAGCATTCCAAACCATTGGCCCTACACATCAGAGTTTGGTAGGAATGAGAAGCGTAGGGAGAAAACAACACGTATGTATAATGGATACACACAGGAAGCCAGAAGAAAAACAATGGAGGAAAAGAAAGACATAAGCATCATAATGTTGGAAAAGGACAAATAACAATATTTGTGTACGTATGTGAGAGGCAAGCATGCACACCCCTACCTCCGACAGGCCTATAGAGGTAGGTAAGCCTTTAGATGCATACTGATGGAATTAATACACTAAACATTAATGGATACGTCATTTTTAGCAGAGGAATGAGAAACTTAATTAAAACTTCTTCTTGCCCTGGGGTGGGCACACAAAAAAACTTAGTTGTATAGAAAAAATAAAAAGAAGGAACCTCGAGGGAATAGTTACCTCGAATTTTCGATGGGATGCAGCCCATCTTTCTCTAGAGAGTCCCCCATCTACATTCCCTCTAGAACTGAAGGCCTTGGAGCAGGATTGCAATTGAGCTTTTTGAGCATTTTCTGTGCCAGGAACCAACCGCCCCCACTAAAGTACCACCAATCCCCGTCAACCGTTTTTCCACCCTCCGTCTTCACCTTCTTCCTTTTTCCCTTATTGTTGCTCCTCTTCTCTCTTGAGAAGGAAGGGCTGCGTCACCACCAAAAATTGAAACAAACTATTCCCTGTAAGCTCCATCTTTTTATATTTTAATTTTTTTTCTACGCAAGGAAATTCTTTTAAACATTAAGAGATAATCCCTTTAACTGCCTCAGCCGTCTTACCCTACTTTCCCACCATTCCCCCTCCCTCACCTCTCCTTCTCCTAAAGTGTTTTTCCTAACCCTGAGGAAGGTTGATGTGCCCCACCGAAAATTTAGTTTTGAGAGCCTTTAGTATCATTAACTGTGCTCTGTACTGTGTGCACCCAACCTGGGATATATTTGTGTTATGTACCTCATCGAGGAATATCTTAAAGTGTATATAACCCGTTGAAAAGAACAGACAAAATTGACAATGAAAACACAGAAACACATACAAAAGAGACACAATAACTGACAGACATTTCGCTATCTTCGGTGTCGAAGGTGAAAATTTATTGATGACATATTCCTCCTTTGGCCACATGGTAATGATTCCCTCAACAATTTTATTGCTACTCTCAATTCCTCATCCTCTCTTTCTTTCACCTCAACCATTTCTAATTCCCAGATTACCTTCCTTGATGTCAATATCTCTCCTGTCAACAACAAATTTCTCACCTCTGTCCATCTAAAACCTACGAATAAGCAGCAATACCTTCACTTTAGCAGCTGTCATCCTTCCCACACTAAACGCTCCCTTCCCTATTCCCTTTGCATTCGATGCCACCACATTTGTAATAATCCTGATGCCCTGAATAATTTCCTTCACAGCCTTCACCGTTCCCTCTTCCAGAGAGGCTACCCAGAGTCCCTCCCGAATAAAAAAATTCTCAAACACAGATGCCCCCCAGAACCTTGCAATAGAAACAAACCCCGTGACCTTTCCCTTTGCAGCACTGAAGTTCCTGGAATACAATCCCTGCAATCTATCCTTAAAGATACTGAAGTAAATAAAAGATCGTAGCACTTTTCCACAAAATTATTTAAATATGTCTAACTTCCATCAATTGAAGCCTGAACCTGTTAACTTATCCTCAAAGACCTTTTCCCTATTCTAAAAAATAATTAGTTGACAGCCAATCTTTTTGCCAAACCCTCTACTATCACCTTCAGGCGACCCGCAAACCTCTCAGATATATTATGCCCAACAAACCCCTAACATAAGTCACCCACTACTCCAAATAGTATACCTTCGCCCTGTGGTTGTCCTAGATGCAAGACCTGCCCAATTTTACCCCTCCTTCTATCCCCAGTTATCTCGTCTCCTGTCTACCAACCCCCCCAGCCTCCTGTACTTCCAAGAATGTAGTATTATCTCATTCAATGTCAACACTACCCCTCCTTTTATATAGGTAAATCCTCAACTCCCCTAAACCTAAGGATCAACAACCACAGGGAATTATGCACTTTGTGTCCCTCCCTGTGGCAAAACATGCGGCCACTCATCAGCGTCAATTCAATGATTGTTACAATGTTTCAGTTTTGGCCTCCCTTCCCCCCAAAGACCAGCCACTCAAACTTAATTCCATCGAATTAACGTACATATGGCTATTTAAAGCATTTCTTCCTCCCGGATTAAACATTAACAGATAATCCCTTTAATTGCCTCAGCACACTCTTCCCCCCCCCCCCTTTGGAACCTATCTCCCCACTATTTCCCCTTCCCTCAGCTCTCTTTCATCCGTTACCTACAGTCTTCTACCTAACTCTGAGAAAGGTGGATGTATACCACCGAAAATTTAGTTCGGTGAGTGTTTTTTAATCTTTTTGAGTCCTGTGTTTCTGCCCAACCTGGAATATTTATATGTTTTATATATAACGAGTACATATTTATACATGCACAAGTGATTAAGAATGTCAGTCCATCTAATTTATTGAGGAGTTGACATTAATAAGCAAAATGTATTTATACTTAGAGCTCCAAAAAGCATTTCATGCTGCTATAATTTCCTTTTCTTGTGACTTTCATAAAAAATATAAAATACAGGCCAGGATCCTCACTAAGTCTTTGGTGAATGGCAAATACCTCCAATATAGATTGGTTTATTATGTGTCCCCTCAATCACTTGCAACCCTAGAAAAATATCATAAGTAGGACAGGAAGGTACTCTTTGCATCTAAGCACTACCACATTTATGATACTGCATAAATGAATAATGAAGCAACACAATTTCTTGCCAAAAATCATTGGGCAGCAGTGAATTGGTTCTTATAAATGGAAAACTTAAAAAAAAAAACAATACATAATAGAATTACCAGTGTGATATCAACTCAAGATTCTAATCTGCATGCAATCGATCAAAATTTTTTATCACAGGTGTTAAAACTACACTCGGTAATATTAAGATAAACACATACTTTGGAGTAAGAGTTTCCACCAAGTCTGAATCCATCCATTCAGTGCATTGTATGATTTTCTCTGGATCATAAGGGGGTGGGTAGATTTCTTCCTTTACCTCCTCACGATCACAGTTGCAATATGCAGTGGAAACATGAACCAAGGCCTGTAAGGGAAAAGGAGTTAAGAATTAAAAACCCATATTATAATCAACTCATGATAGACAAATTATGAAGTTCGTTTAATAAAAAGACGGAACTGATTCATCATCAAAAAAGGCCCGCATGCCTTCAAAAAAATCATGCTTTCAATTTTTTCGGAACCTTTACCCATACTTACCAAAACCTTTCAATGAATGCAGAGATACGAAGGCTAAACTAGAAAGGGAAATTTCAGCGCTATGTAAATTTCCACCGCTCACCAGAAAGAGTGAATTACGCATAAAATGCTGCAGTCACACTGGAACTTAACAAGAGCATGCAAAGCAAATTTGAGTTCAATCACTGCAAAGGCCTGTTGAATGGAGGAATGCTGAAATGCATATCTCAGGTGCACCTTGAAAAATGCTCCTCAGCTACCCTCCTCGAAAACATAACGAAAGACTTAAGGGGAGCAATAATGGTGGCTTTTTTCACATTTGTTGGCAGTCATCTTGCGTTCATGTAGAAAGGAATATTTTGGGAAGCGGCAGGCAAAAGGCACATTTGGCATATAAATGTAGTTGATTTTAAATAATCAACTTTTAATTCATAATACTTTTTAGCTGAAATAATATTTTGGAATGGTTCTTTTATTACTTAAGCACCTTGTAGGTAAGGTCCCTTTTCAGTAATGTAAATTACCTGAGAGAGATATGGTAATTTATATTTATTTTGTGTTCTTCTTTATTACATTTGCCACCATGATGATGTTCACCTCAAACCTTAATATTATGAGCTCTCGCAAGAAGTCGTTTTCATTTTTGATTTGGAAGTTAATCAGAATAAGCTAAATAAAAATTTATCGTTTTATTGCATAATAACCCTTTCTAGTATAAAATCGTATCCGGCTCGATTTTGTGGAAGCTCTTTATGTCCATGATAAAAAGAAGAACACAACAGTAATTTCCACACAACAAGGGCTTAAACTAGATTTTATGGAAAAATTTGAAATTGCCAATAGCCCGGATGGACTTTGTAATGATGTTTTATTTTGTACTGACTCTCCTTTGTTAAAATGCATCCCGATGACGTCAAAACCCTGACCTACACTCCGATCCACTCGATGTATGTTTTCGTCCTTCACTCACTTGTTCACCAAAACTGTTTCCCCTCCCACTCCCCCACACCTAATTCCATATGCCCCCACCTCCTACCTTGGCCTGGGTATATATACCGAAGGAGTGCTGGATTTTTCACCTTGGAAATGACACTTACGTGTTGAAACCATGTTCGGTTGCTGAGTTGTGACATTAAAAGTGTGGAAATTACCATTGTGTTCTTCTTTTTACCCTTTCTAGTGCAATCTGTCTACTCTTAAATATCTAAAAGCCAATATGACAACAAAAAATTCTTCTCCTGCTTATGCTTGCTGTATTAAAATTACATATTAACTTTGCTCCAAATGATCACTATGAAGACAATAAAATGTACCGCCATGATGGAGCTGCAAACCCTGGTCCTAGTGGTGGGAGCTAAACGACACTGACCACCACACCAACTGACCTACACGATGGGAGAGCAGCTATGAAATAATGAAAGGCATGTTAACATTACCGCATGAAAAATGATACATTACAAACACACTAAGGCCCGTTCAATGAAACCACTACCAGTTCCAAGATGCATTTGGCCATAAAAAAGATGGCAATGAAAAAGGTATTGCAAGGTGCGTGGTCTCCCCACAGGTTTTCTAGCTCACCAAACACCCTACCACTACACTCCATAACTTATAGAACACTTTCAGAGTGACTCACAACCCGAGATTAAGACGGTGTGCAGGACTTGCATAGCCAACACAAATTTTCAAATTTAAATTACTAATTACAGAGGTTAAGAGGTCAATATAGACTTCAAAGAACTTGCCTATTCGACATAGTATGAATAGAATTACGGAGCTAAACTTCAATTACATTCATAATCAGCTCGGAGAAGTATATAAACTCAATAAACTTACCTCAAGTTTGGCCATGCGATGACATAAGTGAAGCAATCTTCGAGTGCCAAGCATGTTGATGGTGACAGAGAGGCCAAGGGCTTCATCAAACTTGACGGTGGCAGCAGAGTGGAAGACGACAGACACAGTGGATATCAGAAGATTTTGGTCGGAGGCACTGATGCCCAACGACTCCTCTGTCACGTCCCCAGCAATGGGCACAATTTTGTTTGTGGCCCCAGGCTGCTCCCTCCGCAGACGGTCGAATAACTTTCAAGTAGACAATTTAGCAGGCATCAAAAATAATTATATGCCTCATGATTTGGGCCTAAGTTGGATTCTGTGGAAAGTCTCCACATTCACATCAAAATTCAATAAATGATAACCTTCCCAGCTGCATTCAACACGTCAACCGCCATGCACATTTTTCTAGTACATTTATGCAGTGATGCCCTGGTGCTCTTTATCTGTTGTGTACATAGAAAAGTCATTGCAAGTATTTTTAACTCTGTTTCAAAGAGCTATGGTCATAACGACCACTTTGACCATGATCCATGCATAAAAAAATTGATCTCCATGAGCCAGATATCCACAGGGGTTCAGTTGCTACATAGCAGCTCATACCAGCCAACAAGTTGATAACTTTGCAATTTAATACTCACCACAATTTCAAGGAATTAGCAACAATGCCACTTACAACTGAAGCCAGAAACATGGACTGTACTTTTTAAGATGCTTAGTTACAACAAAGAGGTAAGTAGCATATGTTTTATTCAAACAATGATGCTGTACGTAATTACATTTTGGGCTCTTCACATCCATCAAAATTCCCAAGGACAAGTAATGACTAGGGATGGACGGATCCAGGATTTTTATCGGATCCTTGATTTTTGGAGCTGGATCTTTCGGATCGGATATTTTCGGATCCAAACGCATTTTCAAATTCCTGTCGCTGAGATTTCCCCGATGATTGTTCAATCTCTTGGGAAGAGTCCAGTCATATTTTGCTATTTCTATTTTCCACGGAAATTCTCCTACGTAACCTCTGCGAGAGCTTTCAAACTAAACGGTTCATGAGTAAGACAAGAATCGCATGCGACGATGCATTTGAAGAGAGAATTGGAACTCTTTCCACCCTTATGTTGCATTCACTGAAGCTATTATTTAAAATTTCAGATCCAGATCCGATGTCTTCCGCAACTTTGGATCCGATGTATACCATGAAGGGCAATATCCGCGGATATTTGGATCCGAGGTATCCCATCCGACCATCCCTAGTAATAACGTTAACACTGCATTAATAAAACAGTAAATATTCACTTGACTTTGTATGCGTACACGCACATCAAAGCAGAGAAAAACACGCCAAAGAAAGAAATTTGTCTCAACAAATCGTTCACTTTACCCTAGATTTCAACACCTACATCCATCTAGTAAGGCATATGATTACAACAAGAAGCATAGCTAAATAGAAATAGGGCCATCCAGGTTAAAATCCCAGAAAAGATGCATGATTTTTTTACAGCAAAGTTTTTCCTTTCCTCTTATGTTAGCACTTTTATGCATCTACTATTCCAGCATACCCAACATGTTTACCAAGTGGTTTTATATTTCAACTTCCAATTTGGATAATTACCACAAAAGTACAATTTGTTTATTTACAGCTTGACTCTTAAATTAAGTCTAAGTAAGACTAGTAAGTCTAGCACCATATTGCACTCTACACCTCTTAATCATATGGGCAATGATTTAACTTAAGATAAAAATACATATCATCAAAAGCTGGAAGGCAAGGAGCAGGGCACCAAAAAGTAAGAATTCCATCTGAAATAAGAAACTACAATACAGAACTTAGAGCGAGTCTACTCACTGGTGAATCAAGCAACTGGTCAACTCTTTGACGAATCCCATGTCCTTGTTTTGGTCTAACAAGAAGGTAGATGTTCTTAATAGCCGGGCAGGAGCGAAGTAATTTTTCAATAAGTACTTTCCCCACAAAGCCTGTGCCCCCAGTGACCAGAATGGACCGATCCCGGTAAAAGCTTGCGACGGACACATATTCATTTGCCAATGGTTCCATTTGAGAGGTAGCCTCGACTGAAGGATATGAGAGGCTTCAGAAACTGCCAAAATAAAATAACCAAATCACACAAAGATACTGTAGAACAATATTAAAATGTCGTGGAATTAGGGTTAAAAAAAATGCAAATTGCTTCCTCAGGGAACATTATGACTAAATCTAGCACTAGCACTATACATCCACCACAACATGTACCCTTAGAATATGCATTTAAGTATGTAATGAAAGTAAGTAGCATTTGAAATGTCAAAACTTTATGCTAGTTTGGCCCTTATCTTAAACAAGCCATCGTAAGGATATGGCTTTGGCATATCTAGATATAACTCTGAAAGAAATCAGTTATGGTCATCTGTCAGCTTACTGCCTAGTTCCACACGAAATCACCCTGCTTGACAAAAATGTCCAGTTAGGCAATCATAAAATCTAGTTCCCCCATACCTGAGTTAACACCATAAAATGACTATCAAGTTTTTCATCAAATTACCAATAAAATACATAATCTAGCTACCCCTTTTAAGCATGTACACACCCAACTTGAAACTTAACAATGGAAAACCAATAACTCAACTTATTTATTTTAAAAACAGTCTCTTATCCAGAGCTGCTGACCACTGTCTTCCCCAATTACCATCTAAACAGCTCATTCTAGCTACCAACATAGCTAGCCACTTATTCTCCATCTACAAGAGTTTTCCTTAAGATATGTTTCTACATGGAAATCCAAAATAATATTCCATTTGGTATTTCCTTCACGGTTCCTTACTTTTAACAAAAATATACAACTAATGCATGGATTGAATACCCCATCAAAATTCAAAACCGTGCCAAAATTACAAAAACTTTATCATGGCATGACATGAGATCGTAATAATAAGGTGGTAGTCCTTTAGTTATCAAGGGCATCCATGAACGAGGGAACAAGGCATTAGACCATAGATTGGAATATGTAACGTCTGAATAAAATTCATGCTTACTCCCACCCCACTCCAAATTAACACATGACTGATGGGTCAAGACTCTACTCATGTTTCACGCACCATCTGCAACAGACTGGTCACCAGTAAACTCACATTTTCTACTTTCTGCCTCAGTATGACACCTACAATGGTAAATCGTGACTGCTTTGTCCAAGCAATGATTACATCACAAGCCAATGTATTAACCTAGATTGCCTTGTTTTTTCGCTATTTGTTCAGTAATTTAATTTATTATATTTGACTGCAAAATAGCCAAGCTAGCTGTGAAATATACCCGGCCACAGGGGTAAGTTCGAAAAAAAAAGTCTTTCATCAATCAAAATTCCCAATGATGGATTTTCATCGACACCATTTAGAGGAAAATCACACAATCATCATTTCATCAGCTTTCACCATCATCAAATTTTTCAATGATGATTGATTGAGAGAAAGAACTTAACTTTCACAATATACACACTTAAACTAAATTTTCAACAAAAACTTTTTAACAGTATGTCACAACACCCTGTGTCACAATGACAGGTGCCAACATTGATGGACAAATGTAGTTTGTTGTGCAAGCAAAATATCATTCCTTCCATCCTGTACTCCTGGATTTGGAATCATACAGCGTCAGCAGGCAGGGCATTCAAAATGACATCGGGGCATTCAGGAAAATAGGCCCGAATATTGAGGGCCACACTCCATTTGCAGGTTGCAATACCAAACCAAAAAAGCAAAAATATAGAACAGCACTTCCAATTTGTGTGTACATCATAGAGTGGCCAACTAAAAAAAGTAAGCGCTACTGACTGCTCATTGGAGGATATGTATGGCAAGAGAATTATTTGCGCAACTGAGAGAAGGGTGGATGATTAAGGGTTGGATAGTTTGAAGTGGTGAATGAGGAAAAACAGGATTATCAGCAGCCTCATTATATAAAACAAGCAATGTGATTGGTCTCATCCTTCAGAAGGCAATTTCATCAATCATTATGGGAGGCAACTAAATAAAATGGTTGACTAAAATAAAAATATATGATAAGGAGTTACCACTTCTGAGCGCTCTGCGAGTTGAGAAAATACGTTTCACAGTCTATAAATTACAACCAGAAAAAATGATGAATACAAGGAAAGGAATGCAGTATCAAAATTAAATCCTTATTATACAGAATCCCTCTCCATCTACAGAAGAAGAACTGCAATTAGAATACTCCATGTGGAGTACAATAAATTATCTGAGGCATTAAAAATTAACTAGATGCAAACATGAATACAAAACAGGTATGAACTGGATATTAGCAACAAGACACGGCAGGAAGACAGCTGAATTTCAGTGCTATAGATGAGGCCTGTGTTTTCACAAAAACAAAGCCAGGAACTAAACACAACAACTTTTTCATATCAAAACAAGAATCCAGCCTCCTCACCAGCTCTAATTCCAATGTAAACGGATAAAACATTGCTAATTGAAGACACTATGCTTCCAAGAAATTCAATGCAGTGAAGTGTCTTACGTTTCTCATTATTGTGAACTCCACAATTCACATGATATATTGGAGGAATTATATGTGGCTTCTTAGTTGATTCATACACAATGACCACAATCAAACAAGTTGAATGGAAGACTCAAAAAGACTGTATAATTTCAGCAACTACAAGATGAATTCACAACAAAGAATCAATGCATAGTAAAATAGCTTTCTTTATAGTATGTCTGGCTGTTATTACAATCGCACAAGAAAATAAGTTTAAACAGAATTTTACCTGGGGCATTTTTATTTCTCGATTCCCAGCAATTTTTCTATTTGTCCAATGGCATTCAAAAATGTATTAAGATATCTATTACAAGGTCTTAGATACTCAAGACATTTATAATTGGGCTATTGACTTGAAAATTGTGACACCCGTTACCACCACAAGAAAAGCATTCATCCTATTAAGACTGAGCAAAGGGTCACTCACAACTAAAGATTAATTTTTGCCAGAGAGAAATTATTCTGCAAGTGATGAAATCCATCGTAGGAAATGGGATAGTTGCCTTGTGAGGAAAGTGCAAATTACAGAAAAAAATATCTTTTGGATGGAATGGTTTTTAAAAACTCTCGGCACTAAAATGTCAAAATTTTCAAGTCAATCGCCTAAATATAAATTTCTGGAGTATCTGAGACCTTGTAATTGATATCTTTATACATTTTTGAGAGCCATAGGACAAAGAAAAAAATTGCTGGGAATCGAGAAATAAAAAACTCACGTTTCAGAAATGCAGAAGGGTAACTCAATGAACAGTAACCAAATCAGGATTTGGCACAGAAGTTCAAGTTCACGGACGTAATGGGTTCTCAGAGCGATGGTAGAAAATAATAGGTACCATCCAACTCCTTCAACTACCACTCGAAATCAAAAACATGCAAACCTCACCTCGCCAAAGATATACTTCTTCTCTTCCGAAATAATTGAGAAATTTCATTCCTATCCATGGTGAGAAGCTCAAGACACTTTCTAAGTCGAAGGTAGCAGATCCACCGCATAAACGTCAGTGAACATGTTTAAAAATAATAAAACCTCGTCAGGCACTAAAAATATCGTCCTCGCACAATGAATGATGTCGATCTAAATCAAATTCACACAAGAGATTAAATAAAATGTCCACTTCTCAAGGCACGAAAAATACTGACGGGAGAAAGAGTCGCAAACGCACGCTCGCGGGAAACCTGCACTGTGCTGCCGCATTCCGCGGGCGAGCGCAAGGGCAGAGGATGGGGTGGAAAAGCCAGGCCAGAAGGTGCATGGAAGAGAATGTCGGATGAAGTGAGAAGATGGCCTATATCCTCAGCGTTAATTACGGTCAGCCTACATCTCAAGAAGCCAGGCTCGTGCAGCTACCCCGCCCACATCCCACACATGAGCTACACTCAAATACCAAGACTGCACATGCCCATTCCATACTCGAAATCGCTATAAAAAATTATCATCAACCATGCGAAACACGTACCACGCTATCGGTTCAATAAGGAGACGACAGAACCACTAATATTGCTGTGAAATACTATATCAGATACCCGCAGAGGAGAAAAGTACATAAGAACGAACACATCGTGACGCCTATCAATAAACACTCAAAAGATAAAGAAACTAAACACAGAGGCGAGGGCAATGCAAAGGTAAAACGGTTCTAGGAAATTTCAACAACCCATATTAGAGACGGGACAATAATCAATTACGAAAAAAAATCTTAACGTTACTTGAACCGAAAATCATATAAGATTTTCACGAATGATCCACAGCGCCAGATACTCAATGGAGTTGTGAGATACAAGAGAACATTCAGGGGAGAGAGGCTTGCCCCAATGGCTTTTAACCGTTCTCCATCACTGTACCGTTACAACGCGGTACAGTTACAGCAAACAATAAATGAGAAGTCTAAAAGGGGCGTATTTCAGTTCCATAAAATGAATTTGATGACGATATCAAAACAAATAAATTCGAATATCAAGGTAATCATAGCAAAGGCCATACAAGATTCAATGATAGCATTACATAGAAAGAGGCCAAAACCGGTAAGACCCCACGGAACCCCGCCCTCACATGTCTAAGTATTAAGGCGATCGATACGTATTAAGGGACCAGCAGGTCGCGCAGTGACGAATATTATCAGGCACTCAAAATTACTCATCGCGACGATTTCGACCACGCAATGCGCTTAACAAACGTGTCAACTCATTAATACTACCTACTAATTACTAACTACATGGATGTAATGAACAAATAAATTTTTATGAAAACGATTTGGATTATTTGTAGTCTGAAATTATAAGGGCGAAATGAGTACAAAAATCCCCTAACCCAGGAAACTTAATTACAAATACGCGAGGGACACAAAAATAGCCATACCTTGAACTGTAGCCGAGGAGTATATTATATCCAGGGTCGCAGGAACTGTCGCCCGGTGTGAAGATAATTTGGAGGTATATGCTGAATCTAGCGGCCTCTCAGAAGTTCAGTGAACATTAATAAACACAGGATATCTGATGTACAATTTCACTTCGAGGACAGATGAAGGAAACTTTAATTCACCCCGTAGTCCCAGGACGCCTTAAAGTCGTTAAGTTACACTGGTAGCCATGATTCACTACCATTTCAGCCGAATAACAATCGCATTGCGAGAGGCGTAACCCACGTGTGGCGTGATGTAATTGGAGGTCAAGTTGGACGTAACGGGGCAGTAGAGATTTAAATCCTAACCCTGAAATTGATTATCATGTGCCTGAATGCGTATCCATTATTTTAGAAATTTATCCGTGAGATTGCATCGTGAGTGATGTATTAAAATTCGATGAAGCATGTTCGTACACGGTAGGAGGATTCACTCCTTCCCTTAAATACCCTTCTTTTCATCAGATCTGAAGCAATGATAAATCCTGTGTCTACCAAAATATTTATTACGAATCTCCGACCACAATATTACTTACATGGATTCCGCCATTCGACGCCAATCCCAAGTAATTACAGAGAAAACCAAGCACAAACTTACTTAATTATTTTCTACATTGGTCCAAATAATGTAAAATTTTTCTTCATGATTAATTGTTGGCGTAATTTGACAGTATAAAGAAGAAAAATTGCTTACAAAGTTCAAAACAAACAACCACAATTAGAGGAATTTAATAACCCTCGAAGTTCTTTTAGCACTTGGTTATAACAGAAACAGGAACATACTGTGACCTTTTACTTGCATATATTACAACATCACACGAAACACATGACCTTTAACTATGAGTTTATCTCTACCCTGAGTCCTTCAGCACCTTAAAATTCAGATGCACACTTCATTAAATCAATCACTCATTCATACACCTGTATGTAAAATATTTCTCCCATTTCTGTGGCCAACTTTTATCACATGCAAGGGCTTCATTTCCCCCTATGGTTAGCAACATATAATTAAAACTTCATTCATGAAAAAACTACACATTTCAGAGCTAATACTAAAAATGCAAAATAATAAAATATTATTTATTAAAAGCTCCTGAAGCCTGATCATCACTGTATGGAGCTTCAATAGAAATAAATACCTAGTTTGTGCTCATAATAGATTTGATGGAATAAGATGACATACATATAACCCTGTACATGCCAAAAAAAATGCACTAGCCTCCATTATATGTAATAAATTTTCACATAGCTAATTCCCCAGCAATAAGAACCAATTCTAAAAATATGAGTATCAACTGATCAAAACAGAAGGCAAATATACATACATAGGTAGACCAAAAAAAAATATGACATAAATATTTACTCTCTATTCCACAAGGTTATATCAATATCCAAACAAAGATAAAATAACTCCATGATACAATTTTTGGGACTTTAAAAAAAATTATTGGTACGAATTACCAAAAGTCTGGAGTCAATAAAAAACTGAAAAATGTGTCATGATATGCCTTCAATGAATTTTTCATCATGAGGCAATTGATAGCTAAGAAATGAAATGTCATGCATAATTTAAGACAGACCATTCAACGATAGACTGACTCTCCCTTACTAACACATTATAGCCCAACACAGCATTCCTGCAGTGCAATAAAACATGTATAGGTACTGGAATTATTCAAACTAAGGTTGATAATAAAAAGATCTCTGGATATCTTGCAGCCGACAGCTCAGCTAGCAAGATTTAACTTATCCTTGGAGAGTCAGATATTTTGGAGATAAGCTTATCCTCCAAGTTTTTTTTCCACAATGTGGTGGTGTATGATGTTATATTTTAAGGGTTTGCATTTTGAAGTTTGTATTTTGTTTTTCTCCCGCCTCCCAGAGATTATGTAAGTTGTGAACAGAGACCTAATAAAAATGGCCGCACTGTAAATGAAACTTGGTTCTATCTTGAGTTTTTACTTGAAGTAAAGGTGACTTCATGAGAAATCTCCAAGAGTAAAGAGGTAACAATGACGAAGTACCAAGATATAACTTATACGAATAAAAACTGTAGATTTTTTTAATGCAGTAATACTTAACGTTATAATTCAACTAAAGAATAACTGCTGTGATCCTGACTATGATGGGGCTCTCCCGGTAAGCACTGGCATACTCAACATGCTTGACATTTGCAGCAAGCAAAATATCACGGATTATGTGGATAAAATGGGAGGAATACACATAAGAAGGAGTCATCACGAAGGCTGTGATTTTGGAACAAATGTGAGGTAATAGTGATTACCTATGTCAATGTCAATTTTAGGTCAATTTTCTTTGTATAGAAGAGCTTTTCATCAGCAAGTCGTAGTCCAGATGATCGTCTACCAAAATGATACTTCAGGTTCGAAAGATAGGCAGAAAAACTCATTTTGTTTCACAAAATATGCAGGCTATATACCTGTATTATGTCATTTCCAATGCTGAATGTAATAAATCTTGAAATTATTTTCCTTTCGATAAATTCAACATAACCAAATACTCTCTACAGATATCCCTGTCGATTTCTGTAACAACAATGCCTGTTCCCTATCCGTTTGAAGTCTGTTGATAGCCTGTTGGAGATTTAGTGAACAGAATATAAACAGCCTACGAACAATCTCGGGCCACACACAAATGGGAACAACTTACGAACAGCCTTCCAACAGTTTGTGCTCTGTTTGCAGCTTGTTCCTTAACAGGCAGGCAACAAGCATTTTGGGAACAATAGTGAACAAGCTCTTAAAAGGCAGGGGCCGGTTGGTTGTATGCTTCACCATACAAGGAACAAACAGACAACATTGAACAGGCGCTCAACAGACAGGGTCCAGTTTTTTGTATGTTTCACCGCACAGGGAACGAATAGACAACATGGTTTACTGTATTGTGGTTAGGTTGTGCACCCATTCAGTGATAGTGAAAGTATTGAAGTGATATTTGTTCTTGAGTGTGTTTATTTAATAATTTATTGTGTATCTTGAGTTTTTGAGCGATTACTGATATTTGTATTTAATATGTATTATGCGTATGTGTGTTACGTCGCCAATAAGAACTGACAAACATTGTCAGAGGACTGTTTCTTATAGATTGGTTTGTGAGAAGTGAAACCATCGTGTTCATATATATTCATTAATGGCGTGTTTCTCTTTTAAAATCACACATATTATATTGGCATAGTGCAGAATCCGAATTGTGTTAATTAAAGGAAGTATTTCTTTGATGAAGACATGTGAAATATTTGTTGCTGTAGTGGTTGTTCCGTTAATGATGACAAAGCTTGCTTTTCTATAACTATTCAAGATTTTTATAACTGATGAAAGAAGTGGAAAAGCACAATAAAAGTTTTTCTTACGATCATTCAAATGAATTTCAACTTTGAATTCTACGTTTACATAAATTATCTCTTGTCTGTTATGTCCAAATTAGCAACAGCGAACAGGTAAGGAACAAAGTATGCACCTAGGGAGAGAACAGACAAGTAATCGTCTTCTCACAGACATGAAGCAGACAAGGCGTTCCAATTTACATTCTCCTAACAGTCGCCTAACTGTTGTCACTTGGACAAGGAACAGGGAACTAACAGCTTTAAGAAACAGGCAACGAACTGACAGTGCACAGTCGCCCACCTGTTCACTGGCTGTGGTCCAGCAAGTAAGGAACAGAGAATGCCGCTTCCTTAACAGGGAGGGAACAGGCAAGTAACCCTTTTCTCACGGACAAGGAACAGACAAGGCGTTCCAATTTACATTCTACGAACAGTCGCCTGCCTGTTCTCTCTTGGTCAAGGAACAGGGAACGAACAGCCAACTGAACAGACAACGAACAGGCGTTATTGTTACAGAAATCGACAGGGTACTAAATCAAAGACTTGCAAAACAAAGATCATTACACATTACAAATAAAAAACTATGACACCCTTCCCACTAAAAATTCTTTGAACTTCTTTCTCAAGGGAAAAATTCCATAGAATGTATATGTATACATATATACTTATAGCACAGCATAAGAATAAATATCTCTTTCTTGTATTCTGATTATGCACAATATTTGAGAAAATTTGTACCATACAGCAATCGTTACCTACAGGTAGTTCCTTATAATTAAGGGTCTAAGTTGAATCATGACTTTCACAATAAAATAGACCTAGATTTCACACATAGCATTGCAAAATATATCCTTTTATGTATAAACTTGTAAGCAATATTTACAACTATAAAATAACACTTGAAACTCAACAATTTCATTAGGAAATTATAAATACATTGGGTAACTCAACCATAGATCCATTTTAAAAAATTTCACAATGAGCTATCTGTTTTCATCTTTGGTATGCACTGTGAAAGTTCCCCAACATAGTAACAATAATGTTACAAAACTAAGCCCTGTACATTTGGTACTTATTTAGCAATTCTTGGACTTCTCTTTCAGCTGCTGTGTCCTAGGAAAAAATTAAAACTGAATTAGAAATGACAATAGTTCAATCACTTGGGGTTGATACATATATGCGAGGATTCCATTATATAAAATCCTATTTAACTATTTACGTCCAGAGATTGAACATAGCTTCATAATCACAATAGGATTTTACACAATCACTACAAGCATTTCCTCTAGTCACTATAGGTTTAGTTCTACAGTTCCATAATAACCATGATTATAGTTACATTAGTGATGGAAATATCGATTTCGATTAACATTGAAAAATAAGTTTTAATATTAAATAACTTTGGAAATAGAGATCTAACAGTGGTTAGAATTCCTCACAAAACAATGATTCTACGCCACCACATCCCTTAAATACACGTATTTTTAGCTTTAAACATGTGTTCAATAATATGACCTTTACCACTTATAATCATTCTCGTTCGTCACTAATAAAAGTGACTGTCTCCAAATCGCAAGAAAAGCATGTTTTTACCATAACAGTGGTTAGAATTCCTCACCATGACCCTTAAGTTTCTATCCAAACTTGAATTTTCAACTTTGATCTTGACCATTTTGTTTTATCTCAGCAGCTCTTCCACCAGTCTATGATAATGTCATCCATCCCACATCATGAAAAAATTTCTCTAAGGCTAGAAAAATTGGAAAAAATAACCCCAGAAGAAGCTTGAAAATCTTAATTCCCCAAGACTTGAGAGCTCTTCCGGAACAGTTTAGTTTCATTGGTATGCAACACTTCAGTTCAGCAAAACTACAGTTTGTAAACATATCTTCAATAGCTTCCTGATTAAGCACTGGTATTTTAAATGGATTTCTTTTTCTTGACCTAAATTATTTAATGATGACTAACGTCTTGGTGTGTAAGTCTGAGAATGATATACAATTGTTATGAATGATAAAGGTTGCATACCTGGTGAAAATAAATTGTTCAAGAACCATTTGACCAGAAGTGTGACACAAAGTGTTTAGAAACTGTAGCAGAAGTGTTCATGAACTGTTGGGGAACTGTTCTTGGAGTGAATTTTGGCCCATTGAAGTGTTACAAACTGTTTAAATAATCTGTTCATGGGATATTTCCCTGCTATTCATGAGGTTTCCAGATGTTCATGAAGCATTCTTTTAACTGTACAGGATACGCTTGGCATCACTGCTATGCCATCTGCACTCAACATGTTAAAAGATAAATGCAGCAAAGTGTAATAAAAAGATCATTTTCGTGGCACTTATGCATAAATAAATGACATATGAGTGAGGTTGACCAGGAGATTTAAGATGGTGAATGATTACGAGGAATAACACGACACTAGCAAGAACAGATTTGATGGTGTTAGAGAAAATGCTGAGGAACATGTTACGACGATTGATAAAGAAAAGATATTGGAATGCCAAGTTATACTTTTCATTGAGAACAAAGCGTTTCTTCATCAGTCACAACCAAAAAACGAATGTAACGAGTGACCAACGGAAGAGGAAGATTGAATGAAAGTATGTATGTATTTCTCTAGTGATACTCACTGCTCATGCACACTGCTTTGGAAATATGTACTTGTATTCGACCATCCTCTCCCTTAGAACAATCATTTTCTTAGGAAAATCAAAATATTATCATTTCTTCTTATTCCATAAAAATATTATTATTGTTTCTGATTCCATCCTCAAAACCTAAACAATGAGCATTAATCATGGCATGTTGTATCATATTCCTTAAACTTAGGTTATTTATGAGTTTTAGAAGGATTTTTCAAATATCATCGCAACAATGCTAATTTGGACTAATGTCCACGATTTTCCTATTTTTACTTATTTTCTGCAAACACTCAAAGGGTTTGTGACACAGGTGCATATTAATCAACTCATCTAAAATTGCAGAGTTAAATTTTAATTGCTACAGGGAAAAAATCAGAAAAGGTTGTAACCAAAAATTCCAAACTTTTATTTCTAATGGACACCCTAATGTACAGGGCATTCAAATTGTAAATGCTTTCCTCAGTATTCTATTCTAGTAATAAAAATCCGAGAAATTTTTGCTTAGAGGCTCTAAATTATGTGAAATATCCTTGCAGTCCTTTAACCCCTCAAGCGCGGCGGGCATTTAATTAAATCCCATCTCAGCGGCCGGATGAGATTTAAATGACTTCGCCTTTTTGGCATACTATCATTCAATAATTTATATCTTTCATAATATACAATCAGTATCATTGAAAATTTGAGTAAACTTGCGTAATATAATACGCTACTACAAAATAATTTTTCGAGCGATTTGAAAGAATATTTATTGTTTTATGTATCTCCTTTTATGAACTAATGAATAAATTTTCAATTTCGAAAGATTTTAATTTGGTTTCGAATAAGCTACGAGATGTCTAACATTCCATGCATTAAAAAAATACAATTACATGATGTAATTTAGTTATTTGGGGTTGAAAATGTCATAACAGATTGGATACTTTCGATAGGATTACCCGTTCCGCCGACTTGAAATTTACCACTCCGCCCACTTCTGACTTTGTTCCATTATTACCGTATCATTTCATTTAGGTAATCACATGCTAATGTTTCAAACGTCAATATGTGAAAATCTGCTTTGTGTGACATGATTTGAAGCAATCCAAACATATCCCACTGCACATTTTTCACACCAGTACACGCAGTCTCTTCATTTCCCATATTAGGCACAAACTGCACACCTCCTTTGAGATTTTGATTTCTTCCCAGCTGCAGGAAATTTCTTTAGGAAATGTATTTCTGTGAGTCTTGGTACTAAATTGTTCAATGAGTGACGGCCATGTGCAAACAGTTCGCATGACTTCGGATATTTCAAAAATATTACCTCGACCAATGGCACGCGAAATGATAAGTCAAATTTTTATACGTGTTTTTCCTATGATCAACATATGAATTTAGGACTGCCGCATTCAATTTTCTCCTAAATAACTTCATACACCACTTGTAATGGCGTTTTCTTTCCATTAGTTACGAATGCAATAACAGGTCCTTGAAATTCACCTCACCAATGAATTTACTATAACCTAACACACTAACAGACTTCCGAGTCTCTTTTTTGCCTTTCAATACTATTCCAATTTCGTAGAATCCCCAATTGTAAAAAAATACTACTCACAGTAAGTACACCCGATGAGAATTTTAACACACTGCCTAAAAGAACACCACACAGCATGACTGAATCTAGTGGACTGAAGCTCGTGGTTTAGAAGCTCCCTCAAGAGACGAGAAAATATCTCGAAGGGGCCCTGGTATATGCTGACTGTTTAGATGGAATCTTATCTTCGTTGATTACTGTCCAGAAAAAAATATTAAAAAATAAATGCAGAGCGAGGCACATGGCCCCTTCGCCTAGGACGCTAAGGACTAACGAGGCGGGCCAAACACACTTGGGGCTCGAGGTGACGACAAACAAGCAGAAGACGGAGAGAAGGCATTCAGTTCTGATGATACCGTATCTCAAGCTAAAGTAGCTGACCCTTGTTGACGTCTCTCAAGCAGAATAGGCGGAAGTTTTCATGATAGAACAGTTGAAGGAAGGCGTTGAGTTTTTGGACCGTAGTCGTCAACGCGCTGGTTTAAAACGGAATTTTATCGAAGCATTATAAAAACATTTTGAAGGCATAAAGCCGTTATGGATATTTTATTGGAGAGGAAAAACATTTCTTCAAATGATAGAGTAATTAGTTTTAATTTAACATGCAATGTCTGGCGGAGAAAAAATATTATATACAGTAGGTCAGGAAGCGTACTGGGTACGCATGACGGCGGCATACGAAATTTAAAGGGCGCGTACTGGGTACGCATGACGGCGTTGAGGGGTTAACGATTGCAATAAAAGAGAAATAAGGCCTTCAGAGATACAAATACGTATTGTCATTCTGTCAAAAGTCGGACAGAGGGTTTCAAGTCGGACACTGAGAAGTTCTGATTTAGAAATGTTATAGAATTGTTCCTGTTCGCCCCATGCGCCGCAACGTAATATAATCATGCAGCATAAAATGTTTGACGTCCTTACCTCCACTTTGTCCCCCCACCCTCGCAATACTTGACCCACCTCAGTATTGGCTCCTTACCTCCCCCAAACCCTGACGTTCGACCAATTACATCAACCTTTCCATGAACGAGCATTACTACGCTCAAAATTGCAATATTTTTTAACATTCTCCTTTGAGGAGGCCTGCTTATCAGGAGAAACACCTGGCGTCAGGAGATACTTCTTGGGCACTATCTACCCTTCTACCTTCCCAACTCCCGTGTGTGTGACGGTCACTGTCGTAAGCGAGAGCTTCACAAACCTGAGTGAGTGAGTGCGTGTGTCCTCATTTGTTCCTTTGAGCAAACCCGCGAGGTGAGTGAGTGACAGCGAGTTTTTATTTATTTTATCATTTGTCTTTTTCTGTTGTGTGAGTGGGTCACTGTCGTAAGCGAGAGCTTCACAAACCTGAGTGAGTGAGTGCGTGTGTCCTACGTGGTCATTTGTTCCTTTGAGCAAACCCACGAGGTGCGTGAGTGAGAGCATGTTTTTATTTATTTTATCATTTGCCTTTTTCTGTTGTGTAAGTGGCTCACTGTCGTGAGCGTGAGCACCACAAACCTGAGTGAGTGAGTGCGTGTGTCCTACGCGGTCATTTGTTCCTTTGAGCAAACCCGCGAGGTGCGTGAGTGAGAGCATGTTTTATTTATTTTATCATTTGTCTTTTTCTGTTGTGTAAGTGGGTCACTGTCGTGAGCCTGAGCACCACAAACCTGAGTGAGTGAATGCAGGGGTCCTACACGGTCATTTGTTCCTTTGAGCAAACCAGCGAGGTGCGTGAGTGACAGGGTGTTTTTATTTATTTTATCATTTGTGTTTTTCTGTTGTGTGATGGGTCACTGTCGTGAGCGTGAACACCACAAACATGAGTGAGTGAATGCGTGGGTCCTACACCATCATTTGTTCCTTCGTGCAAACCCGCGAGGTGCGTGAGTGACAGCATGTTTTTATTTCTTTTATTATTTTGTCTTTTTCTGTTGTGTGAGTGGGTCACTGTCGTGAGCGTGAGCACCACAAACCTGAATGAGTGAATGCGTGGGTCCTACGCGGTCATTTGTTCCTTTGAGCAAACCCGCGAGGTGCGTGAGTGACAACGTGTTTTTATTTATTTTATCATTTGTCTTTTCCTGTTGTGTAAGTGGGTCACTGTCGTGAGCGTGAGCACCACAAACCTGAGTGAGTGAATGCCTGGGTCCTACGCGGTCATTTGTTCCTTTGAGCAAACCCGTGAGGTGCGTGAGTGACAGCGTGTTTTTATTTATTTTATCATTTGTGTTTTTATGTTGTGTGAGTGGGTCACTGTCGTGAGCGTGAGCACCACAAACCTGAGTGAGTGAATGCGTGGGTCCTACGCGGTCATTTGTTCCTTTGAGCAAACCCGCGAGGTGCGTGAGTGACAGCGTGTTTTTATTTATTTTATCATTTGTGTTTTTCTGTTGTGTGAGTGGGTCACTGTCGTGAGCGTGAGCACCACAAACCTGAGTGAGTGAGTGCGTGTGTCCTACGCGGTCATTTGTTCCTTTGAGCAAACCCGCGAGGTGCGTGAGTGACAGCGTGTTTTTATTTATTTTATCATTTGTGTTTTTCTGTTGTGTGAGTGGGTCACTGTCGTGAGCGTGAGCACCACAAACCTGAGTGAGTGAATGCGTGGGTCCTACGCGGTCATTTGTTCCTTTGAGCAAACCCGCGAGGTGCGCGAGTGACAGCGTGTTTTTATTTCTTTTATTATTTTGTCTTTTTCTGTTGTGTAAGTGGGTCACTGTCGTGAGCGTGAGCACCACAAACCTGAGTGAGTGAGTGCGTGTGTCCTACGCGGTCATTTGTTCCTTTGAGCAAACCCGCGAGGTGCGTGAGTGAGAGCATGTTTTATTTATTTTATCATTTGTCTTTTCCTGTTGTGTAAGTGGGTCACTGTCGTGAGCGTGAGCACCACAAACCTGAGTGAGTGAGTGCGTTTGTCCTACGCGGTCATTTGTTCCTTGGAGCATTGGTTTGTGTTAGTCGCACTACAGAGTTGAAGTGATGGCATTAGGCTCAGAAAATGGATGGATAATGTGATATTGAGTAGGCACTTGAGGAAGTTAGATCGAAGAAACTTTCAATCAGAGCTACTTCCAAGAAATACCAGATCCCAAAGTCAACTCTTTCTGGGGCCATATTCTGTATTTCGTCGGTATCGCACCGATTGGTTTCCCTTTGGAGCCCACCACCTGGACATAATTCCATACCGACAACAGTTTCCGTTCCGACGACGGCACTTCCAGCGATTCCGTACGGTCTTTGGTATCGAAACCAGTTAAGCGTGAAGTGCGTCCGGGAAGGTTGGAGGTCGAAGAGCAGGTGGGAGAAGTTAATGTATAAAAAAAAATATGTATATATTATGTATGGAAATAATGTAAAGAGATTATTAATTGAAACTATGAATATGTATGTTCTTTTTGGGACTTCAATCCACTTTACTTTCATTATGTAATTAATCATTACACTTGTTTCTGTTGTTCTTCGGTATCGTCTCGCGTGTCCCAAAAGGGGGGAGCATTGAGGCCAGATAGCCACTTACGTTACGTGTGTGATGTGTGTTAATGTGTTTTCTTTGTTTTCTTTTATGTGTTTGTGGAGCATGAATGTTGAGAGGAGAGGGAGATAAATTGGAAGTTTACAGGCATGCCGCAGGACTGCAGCGAAGAGATTGGTCCTCTCTGAGTGCAGTCTTAAGGAAGATCGCCACTTTACTTCCGCGGCTGACCACGGCGGAGTAACTTGGGCGACGGGCGGCCAGCGGTCCAACTGCGATGCCAGTTTAAAGACCCGCGCGTATGGAGAAGAGCGCACGCGGGCCGAACAGACAACAAATTGTGTCGTCTGCTACGCGGTGTTGGGAAAAACGGCAACACTGTGGGTGCTAGGTAGTCAGCGTGGCGAAGGAAACCGTTCTCTCCGTCTGCAATCTTCCCGCTGGACGCACCTAACTTGAACTCTCCTGACTTGAAATAATTCTCAGTGATGAAGCATGGACTACGGAGTATGTGGGTTGTATGATTGTGTGTGTGTGAGCGTAAGGTATGTGGCTGTTGGTTTCATTTTGGTTTAAGGGGAAAGATCAATTTATTGTTGTAATTTTGGGGGAACCCATATTTGGGACTATTCAGTGGACATTTGTCTCCAATTTATTTATTCATGTGTGTGAGGTTCGTCGAGTGCAGGGGTAATTGTGATGTCAGTGGATTGGAGTCGTTAGTGTGGATCAGGGAAAATCTTATTTTGTTTAATGCAATTGTCATTTTGTAGAAAACCCAAAAGGTGCAATTGTCAAATAAATGCCCAAGTTGTGGTACGATTTGTTTTACAGAAGTGATTCTCTTTTCTTTTGGTTTATTGATCCCTTGCGTGAGGTGTCCCGGACGAATCCTCGTGGTTCTTTTAGTTTTAATTAAATGATTTCTCCACTGTTAGCTAGTCGCGAGCAAATTTATGTAACGCGGTACTACCCTCGTCTTTTGGGTTCTGAGATTTAGCATACGGCTCTTTATTGGTTTCGTTTGAATAGATCCAAATTCACTTCCTGGTCCGAGTTTGAGTTCGCGTTGAAAGATCGGTTTACCGATTATGATTTCCAAGAGCAGTTAGAACGCGAGATAAGGGAAAGGACTCAGGGGCCAAGTGAAGCATTAGCAGATTATTTGACAGGGCTTTGTACACTGTTAAATAGGTTGGAGCACACGCCCAGCGAGGCGCAGCAGTTGAGGTGGGCGTATCGTAATATGAAACCCGAGTATAAGCTATTCATAAGGCGGGGTGACTTCAATACACTAGAGGAGCTATCTTGTTTGGGGAAGGAATATGAATACATTCAGAAGTTGAAAAGCACTTTTCGTTCCCCACCGAATGCTTCTCAGTCTGTGGTTCTGGAGGCCGCTTATAAACCTCCCACTGTGAGGAAAAGTGCTTCGTCGGTGCGAGAGGTCGAGAAAACCTTTCTGAGTAAGCATGATAGCCATGCTATTGAGGCAGTCGCTTTGAATAGGGCAAGTCCGGCCGTGAATCAGGATTTGACCAGGCAGCGATCGCTGGTGAGGGCTAACTCCACGGAGGGGTTGGGAGGCTCGACGTCTTCGGCCACATTAGAGTCTAACCGGCTGCTATGTTGGAACTGCGGTCGAGTGGGTCATAGATTTTCTCGGTGTTCTTTACCTCTCAATCGTTTCTGTTTTGGTTGCGGTCGTCGCGATGTGACGAAAGCTTCTTGTAGAGATTGTCAGTCGGGAAACGGGAAAGGAGTTTCGATAGGAAGGGAATTAGGAGCTCCAACCCGTGGTGTCCCTTCGCGTCATTACAAAGAAAAAAAATAATTAATACCGACTTTCGCAAGGCTCGTCAATTTTCCAATTCGTCTGTTTCGAGTGATGGTAGATGGTATCTGGATTTAGTTATTGGATCCAATAGGTTGAGGGCCTTGGTAGATACGGGTTCCGGAAAAACGTATTTGGGTCTTGGAGGTTTGAGCCTAGTGAAAAATTTGGGGTTATCAATCAACTTGGTGCATGATACGAAGGTAACGGTAGCGAATGGCACTACAGCGCGTGTTCTAGGGTCAGTGGACTTGGCTATTAATTTAAAAGGAAAGACGAAGGTGATGAAAGTCTATATTTTGCCATGTTTATCGGTGCCGTGCATAGCTGGCAAGGATTTTCTTACGCGATTTGCTCTTCTGATAGATACGAGAGATAACGCGTGGAGTTTTAGTTCAAATCCTGGCGTGCGCTATACCTTTGAAAGGGAGAGTAAAATGACGGAGCGAATTCAGGGGGTATTTGCATTGAATGAATGGGAAAAGGAAATGTTAAAACAATTTTTGGATAAGGAATTCAAGTTGGTTGATCCAATTTCGGGTTGCACTAATTTGGTATCACATCATATCGATGTTGGCACTAATATTCCGATAAAGCAGAGGTATTATCCCGTTAATCCCCGAATGCAGGAAGTAATAAATCAGGAGGTTGACCGATTGTTGAGGGAAGACATTATTGAACCTTTGCAAAGTTCTTGGTCTAGTCCCGTAGTAGTAGTACGCAAGGGAGACGGGAAGTATCATTTTTGCCTTGATTTTAGAAAAGTGAATGCGGTTTCAAAAAAAGATGCCTATCCCTTACCTTATATGTCAGCTATTCTAGATAAATTGCGAAGTGCGAAATATCTCACGAAAATTGATTTGCATCAGGCTTACTTTCAAATTCCCTTGGATGAGGCAAGTAAAGAGATTACAGCGTTTACCGTTCCGGGAAGAGGGTTGTTCCAATTTAAACGGATGCCTTTTGGTCTTACGGGTGCACCGGCAACCTTTCAAAGATTATTAGACAGACTAATAGGTCCGGAGATGGAACCCCATTGTTTTGCATATTTAGATGACATAATATTAGTCACGGAAACTTTCGAACATCACCTTAGGTTGTTAAGCAAAGTTTTTCAGAAATTGAGGAGCGCGGGATTGCAGATAAATAGGGACAAATGCGAATGGTGCTGTCCACAAATTAGATATTTAGGCTTCATCATCAATGAACATGGTTTGTCCGTTGATCCGGAAAAGGTGGGTCCGGTGGTAAATTATCCCGTCCCGCGAAATATACAACTGTTGCGCAGATTTTTAGGAATGGCTTCATGGTATCGGCGCTTTGTGGGTAACTTTTCTTCGATAATCGCGCCATTGCGTCAATTACTGAAGAAGGGAGTGAAGTGGAGGTGGGGTCAGGAACAGCAACATTCATTTGAGAAAATAAAAGAGTACCTGACTACCACGCCTGTTTTGGCTAGTCCAGACTTTAAAGAAACCTTTTATTTGCAAACAGATGCCAGCTCTGTTGGTCTAGGGGCTGTGTTAACCCAATTTTTAGATGGAGCCGAGCGGGTTATCGCGTACGCGAGTCGCTCATTGTCAGCGCAAGAGCAAAAATATTCGGTGACAGAGAAAGAATGTTTAAGCGTTCTATGGAGCATAGAAAAATTTCGTGTGTATCTGGAAGGCTATCATTTTGTGGTTATAACAGATCATAGTAGCTTAAGGTGGCTACATAAGTTGAATAATCCCAATGGCCGTCTTGCGCGCTGGTCATTATCTCTTCAGGGGTATGACTTTGAGGTCCGACATAGAAAAGGATCCGAGTATGTGGTACCGGATGCGTTATCGCGCATACCGGAGTGTATCGATTTAGTTAATTCAGGGGTTGTGGAGTCACTTAGTGCGGACCCATGGTATAATAAGCGTTTTAGGCAAGTGCAGAATAATCCAGCCAATTATCCCGACTGGAAAATTGAAAACGGGGAGTTATATGTCCACCGTGCACAGGCTATAGATCATTTGTTAGAGGGAAGTAGTTGTCCGTGGAAATTGTGTATTCCAAAGGAGAGAGTCGGAGGAGTATTGAAAGAAAATCACGATACAACGCAAGCAGGTCATCAAGGGGTAGAAAAGACTTGTTCACGGATTAAACAACTTTATTACTGGCCCGGGTTGGTGTTGGATGTTGCTCGTTATGTCCGTAGGTGTGACATATGTCAAAGATACAAGGTGGAACAACGAAGACCCGCGGGTAAGATGGGAACCAGAGATGTTCAGGAACCTTGGCTAGTGGTAGCTACAGATATTATGGGGCCTTTAGTTCGTTCGTCAAAGGGAAATCAGTATATTATCGTTTTTCAGGATTTATTTACTAAGTGGGTGGAGTTAAGGGCAGTTAGGCATGCTACGGCTGAAACAGTCAAGGCTGCGTTTCGAGAGTTAGTGATTTTGCGTTGGGGAGCACCCAAATTTTTAGTTTCGGACAATGGTCCGCAATATGTTAATCGTATTATGTCGCAGCTGGCAGAAGATCATGGCATTTTATTATCATTTACTCCCCCATATCACCCGCAAGCCAACCCCGTTGAGCGGGTTAATAGAGTTTTAAAAACGATGATATCGTCTTTTGTTAAAGAAAATCACAAGAAGTGGGATATACATTTGAATGATTTTTGTTATGCAATGAATTCGGCGGTTCATTCTTCCACAGGATATTCCCCCGCATTATTAAATTTTGGGCGAGAATTGCACATTTGCAGGTCGGAAAGGAGTACCCGAGAAGTAACGGATGCTGTTGTAGCACGTCCAGTTAAAGAGTGGGTTGGGCGTTTAAGGAATTTAAAGGAGTTGCACGATTTGGTGCAGTGTAAACTAACGGAGGCCTACTGTCGGCAGGGTAAATATTATAATTTACGCCGTAGAGATCGCGAATATTTCCCTGGTGATTTAGTACTGAAGCGAAACTTCGTTTTGTCTTCAGCCGCACAAAACTTTTCGTCTAAATTGTCGCCTAAGTTTGTGGGACCCTATCGCATTCTACGATCAATCTCTCGCAATGTGTATGAATTGGAGACAGATCAACGTCAAAGTATTGGAAAATGGCATGTGAAAGATTTGAAGCCATACCTGAGCCCTAACACATAATTTTTTTTTTGTTAAGTAAGGGGGGGATTTGTAAAGCGTAAAGTGCGTCCGGGAAGGTTGGAGGTCGAAGAGCAGGTGGGAGAAGTTAATGTATAAAAAAAAATATGTATATATTATGTATGGAAATAATGTAAAGAGATTATTAATTGAAACTATGAATATGTATGTTCTTTTTGGGACTTCAATCCACTTTACTTTCATTATGTAATTAATCATTACACTTGTTTCTGTTGTTCTTCGGTATCGTCTCGCGTGTCCCAAAAGGGGGGAGCATTGAGGCCAGATAGCCACTTACGTTACGTGTGTGATGTGTGTTAATGTGTTTTCTTTGTTTTCTTTTATGTGTTTGTGGAGCATGAATGTTGAGAGGAGAGGGAGATAAATTGGAAGTTTACAGGCATGCCGCAGGACTGCAGCGAAGAGATTGGTCCTCTCTGAGTGCAGTCTTAAGGAAGATCGCCACTTTACTTCCGCGGCTGACCACGGCGGAGTAACTTGGGCGACGGGCGGCCAGCGGTCCAACTGCGATGCCAGTTTAAAGACCCGCGCGTATGGAGAAGAGCGCGCGCGGGCCGAACAGACAACAAATTGTGTCGTCTGCTACGCGGTGTTGGGAAAAACGGCAACACTGTGGGTGCTAGGTAGTCAGCGTGGCGAAGGAAACCGTTCTCTCCGTCTGCAATCTTCCCGCTGGACGCACCTAACTTGAACTCTCCTGACTTGAAATAATTCTCAGTGATGAAGCATGGACTACGGAGTATGTGGGTTGTATGATTGTGTGTGTGTGAGCGTAAGGTATGTGGCTGTTGGTTTCATTTTGGTTTAAGGGGAAAGATCAATTTATTGTTGTAATTTTGGGGGAACCCATATTTGGGACTATTCAGTGGACATTTGTCTCCAATTTATTTATTCATGTGTGTGAGGTTCGTCGAGTGCAGGGGTAATTGTGATGTCAGTGGATTGGAGTCGTTAGTGTGGATCAGGGAAAATCTTATTTTGTTTAATGCAATTGTCATTTTGTAGAAAACCCAAAAGGTGCAATTGTCAAATAAATGCCCAAGTTGTGGTACGATTTGTTTTATAGAAGTGATTCTCTTTTCTTTTGGTTTATTGATCCCTTGCGTGAGGTGTCCCGTACGAATCCTCGTGGTTCTTTTAGTTTTAATTAAATGATTTCTCCACTGTTAGCTAGTCGCGAGCAAATTTATGTAACGCGGTACTACCCTCGTCTTTTGGGTTCTGAGATTTAGCATTGGTAGTTGTAAGAGGGTTACTTTATGGCGTTACAAACAGTTTCCGTACCGACGACGGCACTTCCAGCGATTCCGTACGGTCTTTGGTATCGAAACCAGTCAGTACTGTTTCCCCTTCTTCCCAAACAGGGAAAAACCGAATACATATACCCGAAGTTAGAAGCCATGTGACTCGTCACCAACAATGAAAGAAGGATAGAAACAAGTGAAGATTGTAAATGCTCAATTCTTGCTAAATGTTCCAAGGATGGCAGCCATGGTACGCAGTTTGTTGTCGTTGTTTTAAATCTTTTTAGTTGCAGAAGTTGTAATTTAGATCAAGATAAGCAGTATTGTTAATATTGCTTACATAATGTGTGGTAATAGTGCTCTGCCTACACAAGCGAAGGAAATAATATTACAACATCAATATATAGTTTTCATGTGATGGAGATTGTTGTTATTGGAATGAATTACTTCAATTACCATTAAGAACATATTTTCTTTTTTAAATATTGGTACCCGATATTGCTATTTATTCATACCTTTGTAATATACACTAAACTCTCGATTATACAAAGCAGGATTTTACGAAGTTTTCGATTATACGAAGTGATGTTGCGTTCCCTGCGAAAAGCCTATGGTAAATACATGGCGCTATTCGATTATACTAAGTTTCGATTATACGAAATGTTTTGAAATTACAAACCTCGGCTCGGTCCCCAGGAGCAAATGGCATTCGTTCCTACGAACAACGGCGAAATATTTGTCAACAAAACTAGTTACGCCAGCGTAAGTAGCTAAAAAAAATCAGCGCTTCCGACTGTGGTCCATCAAAAGTGTGAAATCATAAACGATAGTGCAACTTTGGAGAGAAAGTGTTCGCCTAAAATCTCACGGTGGGAATTGAGGGGAAGTAGGAGTTCAGTAAAAATATCGCGACTGACATAAGGCCCCTATTTACGTGCCTATTCGTACACATCGCATCGACAATACTTCATAGTTTAACATGTCAGGAAGGTCGTGCGGGGTTTTTCGTACACTCCTACTTAACCCTTTGCACTGCTGTGAACATACCTGGTACGTTCGCAAGGCAGGCTGCTATGAACGTACTTCGAAGACTACTTGACTACTTTTCGCCAAAGCACTTCGAAGGGTCCCTAATCCAGGACCCTTTCCTCGACAAGCTCACCCTCGCTGGCCCCTCTCTTCGACCCACCGAGCAGGGGGCCTCCCTCCCTAAAAGTGACCGCTCAGACTGCATTTTAAAAATCTATCAATCCATGCCATCATAAAAAAATGATTGTTTGCATCATACTTCTGCCAATCAGGCAATCAAGTACGTCTCTGAACCGTGTTTCTGCGATGGGAAAGTACGATTTTGTTAACTTTGCTAAAATGGCCAAGTTAATAAAATTGTTATTTTTCATCACAGAAACACGGTTCCAAGACGTACTAGATTTCCTCCACTACAATCGCAAATTGCTGGAAATCAGCTGGATTCCCTTTGATGCCATCATGAGGATGTTCTCGAGGTTGGTAATTGATACAACCAGCCTACTAGTAATTCTACTGCTATAATAACACGGCTATGGTTGATTCGTTACGATTAAATTATATCTTTTAACGCTATAGCAAAAAATGATTACAAATTATATAGGTTATTATTAATATATACATATTTTTGGTTTAAAACGGTCATTTCCGATCACACAAGATCATTAAAAATATATTAATTTTGCAATTTAGCCGATTTTTCAGAGTTTTGTAATAATTACTTGAGGATAATTTTTGTGAAGTTTTAATTAGCCCTTTAGATCAAAAATGACAATAAAACTGGCCACTAGAATTGAAAGGCAAAATTGCACTTTAAAAAGGCAGCATGATTACCCTATTGAAACCGAAAGTGAAGATGTTGAGGTTTTAAATTATGCAATGCAAAGTTCAACAATCAAGGAGAAATTTGTTGACTAGGAAGATCACATGCCTAGCACATCCAAAAAAATATAAATTCCCATGGCAAATGAGGGTAAAATTATAAACTACAGCTTTTCATTGTGATCAATACGGGGTATCTCACCGTACTGCTGCTGCGATAGCATCAAGTGTACATGTAGACAATGGTGTTATAACTGAAGTATATACCTCTAATGTAAGTTCATTGACTGATGAACTGTAGAATTAGAAGGGAAAAGAGAAATATAAGCGATTTACAGCAAATCCATCTTGATTTAGGTGAGCTACACAGGTTATACTTTGACGGAAGGATATACAATACTAATAGTAATAGAAATGATTGAATTATATTGGGATAGTCTTGTTGTAACTAAAAAACATTGTGTCAATCGATTAGAGCTTAAAAAACGTAAACTACAATTGCTGAAAGCTATCAAGATATCTTTGGGCCAAGTAAGTCAAACACCGAGCATTTGTCCGCCAGAAAAGGAGAATTGAAGCAGGAAAGTTGAAAAAGGTAAGTGGGTGAGAGGGGGTAGAGATGAAACACATTTCCATTGTTCTCGTGTAACTTGATATTTTCCTTCAAAGTTGTTGATTTATGGACTGTATGGTCTCAGAAAGGAAAATAAAATCAGAGGAACTGATGGTAAGCCGCGGTGGTTTTTTGACATCTGTGACGAAGTTACTTTTGAAGTGGTTTATTATCCTACCACGCTGAGATTCCTCTGATGCTTATTAAATCTCTTGGGAGGAGTCGCTCTAAGTGCCGATTGTGTTTTGCCTAAAAATTTTGTGTGACTTAAATTCTGTTGCATAACCTGTACAAGAGCTTTTTAATAAAATGGTTTGTGAGTAAGCAAGCATCTCAGACAGCCCATGCAAAAAGAGGATAGGAAGTCTTTCCACTCCCTATTATGGGACGCAGCATTTGCTGAAGCATTAATTTCTAATTTCGGATCCAGATTCAATTCTTGAGCAAATTTGGATCCGAAGTATCCGGTGAAGGGTGATATCCGCAGATATTTGGATCTGAGGTATCCGATCCGACCATCCCTAACGGTAATTTAAGCACAATCATGGAAGAATGCAATTCACTTTACTAATCATGAATTTTCATCGACGTTTAAATTATTTAATATAAGTTCTATTATATCAGCAGGAGACATTTTAATTTTCTTTGAATTCAAATTCTATCATATTCTAAACCATTGTTTATAGGTAATCAGAACTGTGTTATCAATGCTCACTGGCTTAATTAATACTGTTCTTCACATTATCAAAAAAATTTCAAAGATACTGTTAAAATATGAATGAATAATTACCAATATAACAGTCAATTAGATCTAAATTGCCGTATTTATTATCAATAAGCTACACAAAAATAGTAATTAATATTTATGTACAGGGCTTGGCCTAACTGTAACTTAAATATGTAAATAATAATAAATTAATTAAGGCAAACGCAGACCTTATAGCTCTATCAATAGCACCAATACAAAAGAAGACCTTAAGTATGGAAAAATGGGAATGGATGGGCTTCATCCTTCACCTTCGCAAGTAATGAGCACCCCACTTGGCAAGCAATTTTCTAGGGATTATGAGCACTTGTAATAACAAGCTTCCACTGTAAATGAAGGGGGTTGCTCGTCTATTGTGGAAGCAGAATAGAAAGAAGAGGATAAATATTCATGAAATAATTTATTCAAAAATTTCTACTCAGTAAAAATCTCAACAAAATGAATAGTTTCAAAAACAATAGCTGTTTCACCTAAAAAAAAAATAAAAGTGGTAGAAAAAATCCTCGGAACCATAAAAATAATTCAGAAATGAACATAGAAAAATTTGTAACAGTGTTAATTGCAAGAATTGAGTGGCCACCCATTGTTAATAGGCCAACCAATCACATTGACATTAGATATGAATACAATTTCCCCAATCTTCCGACATTAAATAGGAGTCAAATAAATAAGCAAGTTTTCATTATAAATTAGCACCGTAATGACGCATCAGAAAACATGGAACTAAATATGTATGTGCAACAAAATATGAAGTGATGATGCTAATAACTATTGAAATTACCTCAGCAGACAAGATGGGAACTTGAGCTGCTCTGTCAAGCCATTCAACTGCTTGAGAGTAATCCTTGGATCCGATCAAAGCCTTTGCTAATAGAAGACGATTTTCTTTCCACGGGGCCTTACTAAGCTTCTCTGCTTCTTCAAACTCTTCAACTGCTTCAGACAAGGTAGCATTTGGGACCTCAGTAAATAAAGCTGCAGCAATTTTTCGTTCCCACCACGGAAGAATAGCTACCTAAAAAATTAAGATTGGCCATATATATTTTCAATATCCTACTTTAAAGAAAGAAATTACAAAATTAAATTTTAGGCAATCTTGGTATTTTACCTACATTATTCACACCAAGAAATACGCACAATACAAAAATATATATAACTTGATGAAGATCTCACTGACTCATTGCAAAGCCAAAAGGTTTATTTAAAAATGTGTGGGTGAAGTTCACCATTCACAACGCTACTAAACAGAGTTTTCATTCTGTGAAATCAGGGTAGGATGGGTCGTTCCTTCCCCTCCACCACAGGCAACTCATCAGGTAAATTGTGAGTGAACTGCCACTTCACCTATGTGTATTTGAAAGAACAAATTAGGGTAATTTTCACATTTATGTACAAATCAGGAATTTAACTGTAGTTTTATGTTGCTTCTCCCATTTCTGTGGAGTGAATGAAGATTTCCCAATGTTTCAGTTATCCAATCACACCAATCAATAAATATTGCCATTGACAACAGTTTCCCCAGTGATTCAGATAATCTAGTAATTAGTAGAGGTGTAAAAATAGTACAGTGAGTCCTCGTTCTACATCACTCCGTTTAACGTCAATTCGCGATAACGTCACGAAAATTTTGAGACCATCATTCGTTTATCGCACCTTCGCTTTGCGATAACGTCAAGGCTTTTAAATTTCGCGCGAGAAAAAAACGCGATGCAGTGGGCGTTGCAGGTTGTTCGTTTTGTGGGCGGTAATACTGCCAGTCTAAATGAAGTGTAAAACGGTGTGCTTATTGTTAATTGCGATTACGGTTTTAGCAGATTTACTGCAAAATGAATTCTTAGGTAGGTGAGCAAGGTTTTACTTGACATAATGGTTTTCAGGAACCTAAAAAGTGATTTCAAGGAAATTTTTCGAGTAGAACTCGAAGTTTTTGTCGTCACTTTTTTCGCCGTGTTCACAATAATTTTGGTTCCTGTAACTGCGACGATGTTTCAGCGATGATGATGCCCAGGCGATGATGATGCCCAGGCGACCACCATAGCGAAGCCGAAAAGCAAATGCGGGAAGATACAAAAATGGAGAGGGATTTACGTCAGTGCTGCTATTGCCGTCGATGAAGACAGGAACTCGTATTTATGCCATAGCTTGGCATTCCCATCGTAAAAAATGCCCCAGATATAATACGCTAAAATTTTTTCGCGTAGGAATTGTGAGGTTTAGGAGCCGATGTTCACTTTTTACATTGTTTCTTATGGGATATTATGTTTCGATTAACGTCATTTCATTTATCGTCACATTTTTCAGGAACGTTAAGTGACGTTAAACGAGGACTCACTGTATCCGCGAATATTCGAATACCACAAATACCAGAAAATTGAGATGGGTCTGTTCCAGTCCAGTACTGGGTACTGCCGGTTATTGTCTGTGGAACCGGTATCGAGAACCGGTTGCATAAAGTCGGTACTTTGGAACCGGCTCAGAACGGAAGTAAGGATTTGAATTTGGCACCCAAAGCCGAAATAGTCTACAGCGTATTAAGACCAAAAAGTTAAAAGAGATTAAAAAACACATAAATTACTTTCTGATTGCATGCTTCTTTTTTTCTTTTGAGAGTAGCTTGATAACTCGCACCTTTAAGGGTTCATCAGCTTGTCGCTCTCGCCAACATTGTAACATTTCCATAGCTTTCAAACGAGCTGACTTTTAACCTGCCGCCGTCCACGGCATGGCACGCACAGCATGGCATGGCGCCGTTCTTTCAACTTACCATCAGTTTTCAGACGAGACGACCGGAGATGACTCTTTGCAACGCCGTGTGCCGTGCCGTGAAAGGCAGCCGAGAAAGAATCGTTTCATCTGAAAGTGGTCTTATGATTGAATCATGTAAATACACAGCTATTCTTCGACAAACGAGCAAGATGCATTCCAAGAGCTAGCTCATAAGATGATAAACACTTGCAAGGCATCGAAACGTGTGGTTATCCTGCAGAATGCAACACTGCATTACAATTGTGTGTTAACTCACGTCCGCTCAGTTTACCCATGTTGTCGCTGTACCGGCGTGCTAAGCAGTTTATTGTTGAGGTTATAGGAACTGTGACAGTGAAGCATGCGGATAAGTTGTCAATTAAAGTAACAATTTAAGCTACATCACAGAATATAGAATATACATATTTTGAACTGACTCACAAGTTACAACAAATTAACGGACGATGTTGGGAGAGTTTCACTATTGATCTTGATGCTATGCAGTGTGTAAACTGTGCTCCAAGCATATTCATACGGTCCTTCAAAATCAAAATCGACCACTACTGTTTTCAGTGAATGCCTGCTCAGTACTGCAGGCAATATTTCTACAAAAAAAAAGAATAAATAGTGTAAAAATGTTGAATTTTTTAAATCAAAACCTGGAGAGAGAAGCAGTGACTGCCTGATGTAATGTGACAAATCAGTTTATCATGTACGTATTCTTTAACAACATGGTATTCAAACTTTTACATGGCAAATAAAATTATGGAGACGATCTTCAGTTTTTTGCACATAGCTTTCCTGCTAATTTACATCTTTAGTGAAATTATTTTCTTTCATTTCTTGCGGTTGTTCATTTAAATTTGCCATTAATTCAGATAGTAAGAGTTCAACGTTGGAACCGAGTATCGTGAACCGAGAACCGATGGGGGAGAACCAGATCAGTAATGAGAGCCGAAAAAATTTAAGAACCAACTCATCCTTACTAGAAAATATTCGATATTCGAGATCTTGAATAATTATGCTAAAAGTACGATCTTGGATACCTCGAATAATTTGAATTTTGCACCATACACTGTCGCCCACACATCGTCTCATTGGTAGTTGACTCGGAAACAACATAGAGGACTCTAGTCGTTTAGTGCATGCAGTGCCGTTTTAGTCAAGTTGACGAACTACATCAAATTTGCAGATTAGGGTGGCGAAAAGATATTGTATGATGTGGTGAACCGAAAATGATGGGGGGAAAATATCCAAAAATCCTCGATTCCCCCCACGAAACCCCTCAAAAAATTTAAAATGGCGGACAAAATATCGACTTTTACCGGGGTACCTTCCGTTACGAATTCAGCTACTGCTCCCGAACTGTTCCTCTCATCAGAAAGATCATCACAAATTCGAAGACTGCAATTAGGGATGGGTCGATTCCACTTTTTTTCAATCCCAATTCCGATTCCTTCAAATCCATTTCTCGATTCCGACGCATGTTAGTCTAAAAAGTTACATATATTAAAAAAAAAACGCTCTCAGCGCGTATTTGTAAGAAACTTTTTTTCACAGGAAAACTCGCTCTCTACACATTTTTATTATGATCAGACTTCAGATAACATTCGAAAATAAAAAAATATATTTCGATCTATTATACTTTAAAATTGGTGGTCCAGATGAATTCTCCGAATGTGATTCATAATCGCAATAATTTGATTTGCCGTGACCGTGGGTAATAAAAGAACAGAAAATGCATGCATTCCTTCCCGATCCCGTGTTTTCTAATTTTTTTGTCTCTGAGAGTTGCTCATGAACACAAGGCACCTCAGGGTTCGTTGGTCGCTCTTGCTGACATTTTCATGTTTCCAAGGCCTCTTAGGTATGTTCGTCGCAGCACCCACGTGCCAGGCGTATTCTCCGCGCGGGCAAGGCTGACACCGCTTAGGTTTGTGGCAGCCTTTATGCCCCAAACTTATCGTCTATGCTCAAAATATATATCTTCCTGGAATTGATGGAATCGGAATCGACTTTAGGCGATCGATTCTCGATTCCGATTCCGTGCCCGAGACTCGGTGGAATCGAGAATCGACATTTGGAATCGACTCATCCCTAACTGCAATGATGCGGGCTTCCCCTGACGTCAATTTTGTTCCTTTATGCCAAACAACGGCTCCGCAAAGACACGTGAAAGTTGATTAAGGATCGAAATTTTCATTAAAATAATAGTAAAAAATGGCATATGTGCAGGCCCCTGACTGAATGCATCAATACACCTACATTCAAAAAAATTATTTTCACCACTTCTTATTCTATGCTCATCCAGGATGAACCCACAAGATGGAACTCCCTTTTTCAAATGATGAGGCATCTTCCGGTACAGAAGCAAACCATAACATTATCTGCCCCTAACCTGAGTTTTAATGTAGACGTAACTCCACCTCAGTCCCAGTCAGCACAAAAGATAAATTACCCCATTATTACCCTCATTATACACAGGTAAAATTGTGGTATTAGACAGCTAACCTGCGTGTTAACAGGTAAAATATCTGTAAATTTAAGTGGTAAAATATGGGTAATTTGGTGGTAAAACATAGGTAAAATTCGTACTTTTTCTGGGTAAAACTTCCCGATGCGACATCAGAGCCATTTGCGGAGCTTTAAAAGAAACATGATACCACCCCCTATATCGTGAATTGTGCTATTGTGAATAATTGAAGAATAACTGTTTATTGAACGACAAAAAGTTATTAAATATACAAATACGACATTTATATTCGGAAATAACCACTTGGCGAAAGAGAAATAATAGCAAATATAAAAGCTACATTCATGAGAACATACGTACTTGATGAAAGAGAAATGACCGTAATAAATAACAGCAATGTTTTAAGAGGAATTACCGATTTGATTTCTTTTAACATAGAAACAATGTTAAACTTGGAACTAATTTTGTCTCCTTCATCTTCACCCACCCAATTCTCTTTCCTATCTAATTTACGTTGTCCTCCCGCCCTCCCACTTTCAGCCTAGCATTGGAAGAGCTTTTGTTTTTCTTCAGCATGCTGAAGAGGGCTACCTTTAGCCAAAATACGTACCTATACGTCTGCATCCTCATCCCCTTGCCAATCCTTGACCACGCTCTCGTAGGAGCTATTTTTTCTCAACGGGAGATTGAAGCCATCTGTGGGTGAGTGAATGTGTGAGTGACTGCTTTTTGAAAGCGTGTTTTTCCGCAAATCACTGGTTATCCCTATCCTGTGCCTATCCTGTGGAGATTCCCGGTTTTTTGTGGAGCAAGAATCCGTAGTGGAGGTCCCTACGGCCCTCACAAAGGATCTTGTTCCCTGCCGTCAATTTATTCCACACCAACGCAGTGACAATTTTCACTTGCAAGGTGGACGAGCCGTGGGATACGGCCATTTGAGTATTTCCTTTCTACATCTTTTGTGCCGACTGGGGTGCGATACTATCAAGCCATTGATTGATGTTCTCAATGTTTTTGAAGGAGAAACATTTCTTGCTATCGGAAGTGCAGTCACAGTTTCTTAAGTTATCCCCCTTGTGAATAGCATTATTAGAAACTAAGAAGTTTTTGCATAGTCTTCTACAAGGTAGAAATAGAGGCGCGGCCCACCAACCTTGTGGTGGTCCAAGTTTACATGCCCACTAGCAATCATAGAGAGGAAGAAGTAGATGAGGTGTATGAACAGCTCGAGGAAATAATTAGAGACACACCGGGTAAGAAAAATCTGGTAGTGATGGGGGACTGGAACGCTTCAGTCGGGGAATGGAGGGATGGAAACAAATAGGAGAATTTGGATTAGGAATTCGGAACGACAGGGGCGAGAAAGTAGCAGAATTTTGCAAGAGAAACAAGTTATTCATCACAAACACGTGGTTCAAACATCATAAAGGGCGAAGGTACACATGGAAAAGTCCAGGGGATGCGGGGAGATATCAAATAGACTACATTATGGTAAGACAGAGGTTTAGGAATAGTGTGAAAAACTCGCGCAGCTTCCCTGCAGCGGATGCGGATTCTGACCACAATCTAGTGCTCGTGAAATGCAACGTAAGATTCAAAAGACTTATGAAAGTTAGGAAGGCGAAGAAATGGAATGTAGAAGCAGTGAAGGAAAGTATGAGGAGAGAATATCAGGAACTAGGGGACATTAGTATACTGGAGATTGAAAGTATGAAGACTGTTGAGGAAAGATGGGATAATATTAAAACAGGAATAGCCAATGCGGCGGAGAAGTCAATTGGCTACGTTGACAGCAGAATGATAAAGAAGCCTTGGGTTACGGAGGCAATGGTAAAAGAAGTGGAGGAGAGGAGGAAGTGGAAGAACGTGGACACAGAGCAGGGCAAAAGAATATATAGGGAACTAAATAATCGATTACGACGTGAAACTACGAGGGCAAGGGAGGCTTGGTGGAAAAGACAGTGTGAGGAAATGGAAAAGTTCCAGAAGGATGGAGAAGTGTACGCCAAAGTTAAGTCACTATCGGGCAGCAAAAGAGGACAAACCATGTCTAAAATTAAGGCTAAAGATGGGAGAATGCTAACTGAGCAAGAAGAGATACAGAGTAGATGGAAGGAATACGTGGAGGATCTGTATGACGGAAGAAACAGGCCGGAGAGATTGAGTTTAGAGGAGGAAAGTGCAGTGGAGGATGATAACCTTGGGCCGGGGATATTAGATTCGGAAATAGAGAGAGCACTCCGTGATATGAAGGCTAGGAAAGCAGTAGGCGTGGACAATATCCCGTGTGAGCTTCTGAAGAATCTAGGGAAGGATATTAAGAAAAGGTTTTTCGAACTAGTTCGCAGGATCTATGAGGAGGGATGTTGGCCGGAAGATTTCGTGAAGACGGTTTTAATTCCGCTTCCGAAAAAGAAGAAAGCTGTTGAATGCGGAGATTATAGAACTATCAGCCTAATATCGCATGCGGCGAAAGTGGTACTGAGGATATTGAACAGATGAATGGAGGCAAGGGCAAACGAGTATTTGGGGCGAAGATCAATTTGGTTTCAGAAAACGGAGGTCAACTCATGAAGCAATAGCAATAATGAGGTCCCTCGTGGAGAGGAACTTAGAATATGACCAGGACGTATATGCCTGTTTCGTGGATTTTGAGACAACGTTTGATAGGGTGAACTGGGTTAAGTTAATGGATATTCTCAAGAGAATAGGTGTAGATTGGAGGGATAGACGACTAATTTGTAATCTGTATACGGCCCAGACTGCGCGCGTGAGGGTAGCGGACGGAGAATCTGGGTGGGCAAGAATGGGACGAGGAGTGAGGCAAGGCTGTCCTCTATCGCCGCTGCTTTTTAATGTGTATGCTGAGGAGATGGTAAGAGAAGCGTGGGACGATTTGGACGCTGGAGTGAAAGTGGGAGGAATGATGTCTCCATGTTCCTGGGTTACACCGCGTGGATTTTCTTTGTGACGACAGTTTCGCCGGTATTCCAACCGGCGTCTTCAGGTCGATGTCGGGATTCAATTTTTCGTGATTTATATAGTTCATTTTTGGCACCAATTTTTCATGCTGGATGCTGATTGGTCCACCTTCTTTTCTCTCGTATGACCCTCTTCCACGAGCTGTGGGAGGGTAGCCGTCTTCTCTATTCATGTTTTCCGGTGTCTTGAATATTTCGATAGCCTCCTTTATTAGCCTGGGATAATATCTATTTTCTTTAGCAACAACTGATGCTTCGTCAAACAGTATCTGGTGTCCAGGTTTGCTCCATGCATGCCCCACAATGGCGGAGAGCTGAAATTGCTTATTTCTTGTGGCTCTTCTGTGTTCCACAAGAAATAAGCAATTTCAGCTCTCCGCCATTGCGGAGCATGCATGGAGCAAACCCGGACAAACACACGGTGTAACCCAGAAACATGGAGACATCATCTAGACAACGCCGCGGAAAACTACGCATCAGTGGGAGGAATGATGTTGAAATCGGTAAGGTTCACGGATGATCAGGCGCTGATTAGCCGGTCAGCGAGGAGACTACAGGCTCTAGTGGATGCGTTAGACGAGCGGTGCGAGGAGTATGGGATGAGGATTAATCACAAGAAGACTAAGGTAATGCAGTTTTGTAAAGTATCGCGAGCGAGGAATGTGAGACTCAAGATAAAAGTAGGTGGGAAAAAACTTGAACAGGTAGACCAGTTTAAATATTTGGGCAGCACATTAGAGGAAAACGGACACAGTAGCAAGGACATCAGGAAGAGAATTGCACTAGCAAAGGAGGCGTTCATGAACAGAAAGGAGCTTCTGAGAGGATCGTAATGTAAGAGTTTAAAGAAAAGGTTAGTGAAGAGTTTGATTTGGAGTGTAGCTCTCCATGGTGCAGAAACGTGGACACTGAGGAAAGAAGACGAGAGAAGATTGGAGGCATTCAAGATGTGGGTATGGAGAATAATGGAGAGGGTGAAATGGACGGAGAGGAAAAGGAACGACGAAGTGCTGGATATGATTGGCGAGGAGAGGCAGCTTTTGGATGAGATACGGAGGAGACAGAAGGTATGGATGGAGTTAGTACTTAGCGGGGAGGGGATGTCGAAAAAGGTGTTAGAGGATAGAATGTTAGGGAAACGAGGGAGGGGAAGGAAAAGAATAGGATTTTTAGATAGATCGAAAGGGATTAGGCCTTACAGTGAATTAAAGAAGGCAGCGCTGGAAGGAAAGGGAGGCTTCCAGATCACTTCTTGAACACTCCATGGAAAACTACCTTAATTGGTAGAATACTATAATAATAATAATAATAATTTTAAAAATATACTCTAGAAAAAAACTTTAATCGCGACATAATTACTCATTGATTAAAAACTGAAGCACCCCAAGGATATACTATATACAATTATTAATAATTTTACAGCACAGGAGGCGACAAACATCCAGCACTTTTTCCCCCACACCCATATCACCACTCCAGCAGCTCGATTCTGTAAATGTGATATCTGTGCTTCGCGTGCTTCGAACCACAGTGGAGTTCTCACGCCTCTCACCGTGAAAGACGTTCAAGCGATCCTGCAAGCCTGTGTCGTGAGATGTTTGACGGATTGCGAACGATCACTTCAGTTTCCTATGTTGGTAGCTGTGCGGATGCGAGGAACGAATCAGAATCTCCGACACAAACTTACTTCAGCGGCCAACTGCAACTTCAGTTACCATAGAGAAACATATACAATGCCGCGGAATATTCACTCCCAAAGTAAATAATACTTCTTTACTCAATTTTGAGTGAGGTCTTTTCTTTTAAAAGTACCTATTAATGAAAAGATACGGTTGCTTAATTAGTTTATAGCTATTAACTGTATATTACCTCTTTTATATGTTGTCAAGTGCTGCGTATCAAAGCCAGTTATCACGTAGCAGGCTCGTAATTTCACAATTAGCACTAATTTTCTCATAATATGGAGCAAATGCTTACGCGGAATGAGAACAAGTGTTATTTTATTATTTGATAATGGTTCATTCTCGTATGCGTTTGAGCTGTTCTCATCATTTCAGTACATAATTTTAAATGCGCTTTGGTGCATATTTATTTCTCTGATTGTGCAAGCACATGCCACTATTCACGATTTATACGAGGTGTGTTCAAAAAGTATCGCGAATTTTGAATTTTTCGCGGGTTACGTATAATCGAATTTCGATTTTTTTGTGGCGTTATGTTAGTACTCATGTCTGTCACTTATGCCGACAAGCTCGGCCATTTTGAATGTTTACTTAATTGTTGACAGCTGCTTTGCTTGCACGTGTTTTGGATCGTCTTCGATTTTTACCATGGATCAAAGAACCTGTATCAAATTTTGTGTGAAAAACGAAATGAAGTGCGCGGATGCATTCCGAATGTTGACTGTGGCATACGGAGAAGCTACCTTGGACCGAAGCAACGTTTATCGGTGGTACAAAATGTTCTCAGAAGGCCGAGAAGATGTGAACGACGAAGAGCGTGCCGGACGCCCAAGCACTTCAACAACAGACGAAAAAATTAATGAAGTGGAGAAAATGGTATTGGCCAATCGTCGAATCACCGTTAGAGAAGTTGCTGAGGACCTAAACATATCGATTGGCTCGTGCCATTCGATTTTTATCAATGATTTGGGCATGAGACGGGTCGGGTTGGGTTGGGTTGGGTTTGGGTCCGCGACGACCCAAATTTGCTGCAGAGGGTCATAACTGGTGACGAATCGTGGGTTTATGGTTATGACGTGCAAACCAAAGCTCAATCATCTCAATGGAAGCTGCCGCACGAACCAAGACCGAAAAAAGCGCGCCAAGTTCGGTCGAATGTGAAAGTTTTGCTGACAGTTTTCTTCGATTGCAGGGGCGTGGTGCATCATGAGTTCTTGCCACAGGGTAGAACGGTCAATAAGGAATATTACCTGCAAGTTAGGCACAATTTGCACGAAGCAATCTGCCAGAAACGCCCGGATTTGTGGGAGAACAAAAATTGGCTTTTGCACCACGATAACGCCCCTGCTCACACATAGTTGCTTGTGCGCGACTTTTTGGCCAAAAACAACACACTAATGATGCCGCAGCCACCGTATTCCCCAGATCTGGCCCCCTGTGACTTTTTCTTGTTCCCTAAACTGAAGAGACTCATGAAAGGACGACGTTACGCTACGATTGACGAGATAAAGACGGCATCGAAGGAGGAGCTGAACAAGATAAAAAAAAATGATTTTTTGAAGTGCTTCGAAGATTGGAAAAACCGTTGGCACAAGTGTATAATATCTCATGGGGATTACTTTGAAGGGGACAAAATAGATATTCATGAATAAATAAATAATTTTTGAAAAAACACAAAAGTCGCGATATTTTTTGAACACACCTCGTACTGGTGAAAATGTTTCTGGCGCGAATACGAGTTGATTATTAACAGTTTCTGCTAGAGGACGAGATGTCTATTTCTATTATGTCTTAGTATTTCTATTATGTCTTAGTATTTCTATTATGTCAACAGAAAAAAGAATCATGTTGGTCGTGTTACTGAACGGCAGCAATAATGCATGGAAGAGATGGAATGGATGATTAATGTTTACCTTAACATACTAAATCATGCCCCGGCAAGCCACCTAAACGTCTACGAATTAATTGTGGTGTGAGCTCAGGGAAAATATCCATCGCCAATCCTCGAGATACGCCGGACTAACCTCTTAAATCTTCTTCTCGCATCTCAAAGGGATTGTTGATATCGCGTATCTGCCGCCGAAGTATGTGCATCTATTGCCTCCGTCGACATTGATGCTCATGCAACAGTAGCGGAGCTATGTAAAGAGCCTCCATTCTCCTTAATAAAAACAAATCGAAGGCTTGAACTTACGAAACAAATATTAAATAAATCCGTTAACATTCAATACCGCACAATACTTTTACCATTGGTTCTACTCCAAATTATTATGAACATTAAGTTTTCAGTATTTGACTTGTATATTCTAGCAGATGCACAGATATAAGATAATTGTCAAACCCTCAGCACAAAGTTTAACTTCTCACCAACTTCAATCGCAATAAAGGCAATATCGCTGAACTATTAGTGAAGGTGGGTGGCAGTAAGCAGGCAGTAAACAATTTTAAAAAAATGCAATTTATTGTTACAAAAAAACTTCAGGCAAACCACAAACCCTGCCAAAGAGTCGACCACGGCACACGGAATAAAGGAGAAGGGGTGAAGGGAAAAATCTGGGAAGTGGGAAAGAAGGGGCTCCCAAGCTTACGTGGTTTGGCGGTGTCTGGCGACGAGCGGCGTTGAGTTGAGAGGGCACAACATGCCACAACGGGCGAATCCCAAGCAAAAAGCCTGGATCTCCTTGCTCTCCCAAATATATAGGGAGCCCACAATTAGATTCCTTCCTTCACACGACAGACTGGGAGTCGACCGGCTAGGGCTAGTCCGAAGACTCGGCCTACGCCCCGCAGAGAGGTCGTACTTCCACTACTGCTTACAATGGGTTGTCCTTGGAGCCTCAGTAGACGGCTCATCGCAATATTAAATGGTACGCGGATGTAAATTTAACTACGCATTTCTTCTATTTGTTTTTAATACATATTACTTATGGGAAGTGACAATATGAAATAGCCACCATCGTAATGAATGAATAATGTGCTATTAATTATCAATCACAGCGTAAATTCATAATGAAAAATTAGAGCGCATTGCCACGACAAAGCTACCACGCAGTGGCGGATACAGAAAAAACTCAAGGGGGGGGCGCAACATATCTTGAGTTGTCTTTACTTTTATCGTAATAAAAGATGATCAAGTCACAGGCAAAGTATATGAAAATTTTATTTAAAGTGATTATAAACATGTAAAAGACAATGCCATCTTATGATATAAAAAAGTTACAATTGTGGTTTTGCAATGTTCGGCAATACAAGCGGACCCGCAAGGGGGGGGCGCGCGCACCCTGCGCCCCCCATCTGTATCCGCCACTGCTACCACGGGCCCTCTTGGGCGTGAATACTTTCACGGACGCGGCTGTGAGAGTGACGTCACTAAAAAGTTTCAGAATCGCTCCAGCGTCAAAGCCGTGAATACATTGACGAAATCCGCTTGTGACGGCCATATCACATTTACAGAATCGAGCTGCAGGGACTAAAAATTCTCCACTGTCGGTGCTCAATAAAAGATGAAATTAGTAAACAATGCCAATTGATAACATTTTGTGAGAGTGCATGCATTCTCAATTTTACAACTACAGCAACTAACCCTTAGATATGTTTTTCTAAAACTGGTGCTCCCGAAATTGGTGGGCCTTGTTAGAAAAAAATGCCATTAATTATTTTTTACCACAACCAAGTACTATGTACAGCAGACTCCCGATTATCTGGCTGCATTTTATCCGGCTTGCAGATTATCTGTTCATGAGTTCACGATCCTTCGAAGTTTTCTGCGATCTTTATAAAAAAATAAAGTCAGATGAAAAAGCACCAAGATATTTGCATTTTTTAAATGCAATGCTAAACCGGGGTACATAATTGTTTCCATTAGCATCCCTTCTGAAAGTGGAATTGTTTTATCTATTTGCTGACACAGAATGTTTCAAGTCTACTTGGATGTCTGCTTTCGCATTGTAGATGACAATCAGCATGACTCTTGATTCATTTCGGAAGATTCTTCAATGGTTAATCATTTGTAAATTCAGAGAAATGTTACTTAAGAATCTCCAGTTTTATATTTTATACTGCTAACGTGCAATTATTGCCGTGGCATCGCATGCCGTTGAATATGGGCCAAGGGAACCAGAGATTTCGTCATACTCGGGAATGCTTACGCCGTTACTAGTCAAGGCCAAACTGGATAGGAATGGAATAGTAAAAGTGAAAGCAGCAGGAGAAGTGGAAGTAGAGATAGCATGAGTCATAGCCAGGCACTCGCCTGCGTAGACAATTTGCCTTAAGCTCTGGTTTCCTATAACCGCTGCTGTGCGATGGCGTAATTGCGCACCTATTGCCTTCACGGGAGTTTCACGCTCTTCTTTTCCAAGCATCACGGTGCGGGGTCAGGCTCAGTGATTGCGGTCCGCGTCCTGCAAAAGTTCATCCCAGGCAACTTGTGCGAGACGTGACTACTTGTCATGGTGCCTGTCAGCGCAGTTTCCAACGTCGTGCAGTGGTTTCAAAGTGGATTCGTGCAAAACACTTTTCTGAATCCGTGACCTCACAGCCACGGGTGCGTGGTTTAAAAAAACCAGATATTACATGAAGCAGAAGGAATACAAATACAATCACGTTATCACCAGGAAATAGATCGTGGTCGGGAAGAGAAATCTCTTAATGATTCCAGAAAGCAATCAACAATAATAGACAATGTGCGTAAACAATAATAGATTGTTGGATTGACTAAATTATGAAAATAACAAGAAATAAAAGTAAAGTTTGGATTATCCGTGTTTTCCAATTATTCTCCCCATCAATAGCCATTAGTACAATCGGGAGAGTACTGTACTTATATATGTGTAACGAGTCAATGGGCGCTTGAATTCCTCAAGCGGGTAATTAGGGGGGTGGGAACATATTTGTGTCACCTGTGTTCAAGTATTCGGTCCATAAGTTGCTAAAAAAAGCGAAAAAAAAAAACACTCAAAATGTCATTGAAATGGGCCGAATGGGCAAACAACTCGCTCATTCGCCCTCTACAATACTTGAGGTCGTCTTAGTCACCACGAAGATATGAACGTTAGGAGAACGTTTTGAACCTAATATTTACGTAATGGAGAGAGATTTAAATTTAATGACGGCTGTACTTGTGAAATATAGCCAATTTTCGTATTTTAGCCCTTACCCTAGGATTGTAGCACCTCCATTTTTTGTTATGAGCGTTTGAAAGCACCAAACTGAATCAAATTAAAAACATAATTTTTAGAAAATAAACGCACAGAGACTAATTTGGAAATGACTATCAGATAATATGTCTCGAATAATGAAGTAATGTTCGGATGTCAGTGACGACGTATGCCTATTAATGCTTTCACCTTTTTATATCTGAGGAAGGTTTAAACAACGAAACGAATTGATCACAATAAATATATGAATACAGTGAAGAAACTTGAATTGGAGAAAGAACCAAAGAATGCTCAACTATCCCCGTAGATGTTAAATTCTATTGATAATGGCAGTTTGACATATTTTACGAAAGCGCAGATTCGAAATGTGTCGAATGGGAGCGTAGTAAGCAAATATATTTCAATAGTGCAGCATGAATAATGCTATGATGACCATATTTATCGAATATCTTCGTTCTCAATAGTTATAAAGATACGCCAATTTGCATATTTGCTACCATAATCGTATCAAATTATCAAGTATACTGACACGTGCATTGAAAATTCGCAATCCTATAGATTTAACTTCCAGTCTTTGACCACCAACCCTAAAATTCCCGGTCAACTATGCCCTTGGATGTAAAATCCTATATGTTAAAGCCATTCGATATATTTGAAGAAAAAGCATATTCAATATATATATAATGTGATACTACATCCAAAACATATTTCCATTGGGCACTGTGAGGAATACCAAGATGTACCCATTCACCAAATTTCTTTTGTTCAACGTATATACTAATCAAGTTATTCTATTCGCGTATTTGCTATAATAATCGAATCAATCTTTCGATTAAACTGCCACCTGTACTGTAAAATCTGCAATGCTGTAGATTTTAATTCCAGTTAATGGTCATCTACTTTAAAATTCCTGGTCAACAATGCCTGTGGATGTAAAATCCTAAATGTTACGGCAAATCGATATAATTTGTGAAAACGAAGATTCGATATATATCAAATGTGAGACTACATACAAAACATATTTCTATTGGGCATTGTGATGAATACCAAGATGTACCCATTCACTGAATTTCATTGGTCCAATGCATACACTAATCAAGTTATGCCAATTTGTGTATTTGCTATAAAAATCGAATCGAACTTTCGATTATACTGACATCTGTACTGTAAAATACGCAATTCTATTGGTTTGACTTCCAATCTATGGTCACTCCCTTATCCCTGCCTTCTCAACTATCCCCATTCCAAATTTCACCTACGTACTTATATTGGTGACGTAGATAGGGCGATGCGTGTATTTCTTACAGGGACCTATTACAAAAAGATATAAATTCATATTGATATATCTTCATCAGGAAACATTACTCATCCAAATAATTTAAATGTATGCATAATTCATTCTTTCCCTTACATATTGTTAAAATTTTTATCCCCGTATCTATGTGAATAGGTCTGAAAAATGGCTCCATCGAATGTAACCTTATATCGATCATAACTTCAACTCTAATCAATCGATCCGCTTGATTTAACTTTTGTTGGATGAAACACATTAGCAGTTGTATTGTGTATGAATCTTGTATTCAAAACTTGATTTACAAAAAAGTTATTAGCGATTAAACCGTATCCAAGGAGATTTGTATCGATATAACTCGCACCTAAAGCGATCGAGCGGAATGGCCATCATTGCAAAAGTTGACCTTTTTCATAATAATGTTACACTGAAAATTTCATTTATCTAGCTGGAATGGTTGCTAAGATATTAAGATCGTATACTCCACAAAAAAATGGCGACAATGATTTTTCGCGGGCAGGATATTTTTCGGAATTTAATTATGAATTAACCAAGAGGGTTATGTGAAAAGTAGGGTAGATCGTGAGGGTACGAAGTACCCTCAACGGTTTTTCCAGAAGATTCCAAATTTTCATATGGCACATGTCTCAAGGACGAAATGCGAGTTTGAAAATTCTCCCATCACGACAATGTAAAATTGAAATCATTAATTCCTCGGAATTGTTTCGACATATGAAAATTCCAAGATAGCCAAAAGATCAAACGAAAAATTTTCCACCTTATAAGTCAAGGAATTTGTCGTACGATTATTGCAAGTTGGTCAAAAAAATTCCTAAAGTTTTTCCATTAGAAAAGCATAGAAAATGTTCAAAAAATAATAAAAAATACAAAATATCAATTGGTCGCAATGTAAACCATACCAAAAAATTGACGAAAAAAAATCTAGTTTCTGCCCATTGAATATCATATTCGTCAGACGTTTAAAAGTACAAAATAAAAGCGAAGAAGTTTTAGTCCCATAAGGCTCCCATGTTAATTCAAGTCGATGTATCTCGAAACCTAATCGACTTTTTCAAGTTTTCAGATTTTTCCTCCCGATGAATTTTTTTTTACTTTTACATCCAATAAGCCAAATATCCACGCCTATCACAGTTTGGGCTGCGAATTTGTATCAATGAGTCAGTCAGTGAGTGAAATTGCCGTTTTATATTAGCTTAATTAATAAGCTGAAAAGGCAAGTTAAGCTACGGAAGCCATGGATGAGAGAGAGAGTGAAATGACCACCTCATACATGAAGCGCCCAAGCAGATGATGAAGAGACGGATCTGTTGGATGGAGTTTCAGAGCCGCGTCCACGTGCTCCTTGAAAGTGAAGCCATTCTCGATCTTCTCTTTTGTGCCAATAAATTCACCAAGCGAGCCCACAGTAATGGCAAACCATTTATGAACGTCCGCACTCAGGTCATCCAGCTGGAGGGCTTCCTTGGCATACTCATAGCCTGAAAATTGAAAGAGCATTTACATACCTTTAATGCATTCATACCCACAGTAAACTCTCCATTAAACTAAGTCAGTAAGACAGGAAAATTGGCACTTCGTAAATTCGAGTTTCGTAATTTCAAACCTTTTTCATAAGAAAAAATGTTTGCTTTTGTTCCTACATCCCTTTTTTGTCTTTCCTCGTAGCCTTTTTTAAATGTTTATGGTGGCTATTTACCCAAAGCCAAAATGGTCTGCAGCATATTCAAGGCCAAAAAGTGAAAAAAAAAATTTAAAACTCATATGCATACTACTTTTCCATTGCATGGCGTTTGTTTTTTTTCTTTTGAGAGTTGTTGGCTAACTAAGAGCAATGATTTAATATTCAAATATCGAATTCGAATATTAAATCATTGCTCGAATATTCGAATACCTCGAATACTAAACGATGAATGGTGGAATGTTTGACTCGGTTGCCTATGCAGCAGGCAACACAAGATTTTAGGGAGTAATTTTGATTTCCTTTAAGGTATTCGAACTGGTATTTAGCTGATAAATGGAATATTTTAATTTTATGGAAACAATTGGGCATATAATTAATTCAACTAACATCGCTTTACCCCCACTCCTGCTGCCAAGTGCTACCTGACAATCTGAGGCATTTTGTAAAATACAAGCTCTTCTCCACCGGATTTTCTTCAATTACTTTCAGTCCATCTTTGGGAGTTCTCACGAGATAAGAAGATGAATTCGAATTGCTATCAGGGAGAAAGCAAATATCCTGAGAAAATATCCCTTGGTCTGGGACTGTAAGAATAAAGATTTATTGCACCACTCATAAATTGTAACTTGATATCTGTTTTCGGAAAAAAATACCGCATCGACTTCCGAGAAGCTCTGCTGCTCATATTGAGTCTCGCCGGAATGCAAAGTCTCAGTCCTATTTTGACATTTATTTCCTCGCTTAAAATGCTTAAATAAAGTCAGAAATGCGTCGAGTTTGGTCTTGTTCTTTTTTAAATTACGCGCACATTACTGATATTTCAATCCAACAAAGGTGTAATATCAATTTCCGAAAGTCATTGTTAGACACCTTTCGGGCTAATAGGTGATTCATGCAGCAGTTGACCTCCGGAAACTGGAAACTTAGAAGCAGGTAGGCTGAAAAAGGTCAGTGGGTGAGAAAAGGGGGGGGGGGGGCGAGAAACACATTTCTTTTGTTCTCGTGTAACCAGATATTTTTTTCGAAGCTAAGGTCTACGTAATATGATCCCTGCGCCAGCTGGCACCTTTTTTATTTCAGAGAAGAGGAAAGCCTCAAAGGGGAGGCTAGTGCTGAATGGAAGGGGATAGTGGATCTTGGGAAATACTCTAATGTAACTATCCCACGGTACTCATGCAGCAGTAGACCTCCAGAAATGGGGAACTTCGAAGCAGGTAGGCAGAAAAAGGTCAGTGGGGGAGAAAAGGGGGCGTGAGACACGTCTTTATTGTTCTCGTGTAACTTGATATTTTTTTCGAAGCTAAGGTCTATGTAATACGATCCCTGCATGAGCGAGGACCTTTTGTTTGATTTCAGAGAAGAGGAAAGGGTCAGAGTGGGTGAGGCGAGTGCTGAATGGAGGGGGATAGCAGATCGTGGGAAATGCGCCAATGTTACTATCCCACGACACTGAGTTTCTCTCTATGGTAGTTTCATCTCCTGGAAAAGATTCAAACTAAGTGTCTGTCCTTATTAGCCATAAATGACACATGGTAAACACTTTGTCTCATTTACACGAAACCTGCGCGACCTGGGGCCTATTGTTTGATTTCGAAGAGAAGGAAAGCGTCGGAGGAGGGGCCGAGGGCTGATGGATGGAGGGTGAAGGGGATTTTGGGAATTGTGCAACGTAGTTACTATCCCATGGCACTGAGGTTTTCCTGGTGGGGGAAACCGGGGATTTTCGGATTTTTTCACCCGGATCAATTTAGGTTCCCCACGTCGAACTCTTTTCACTGCTCTAACCCACGAATTTGATGTAGTTCGTCAACTTGCCTAAAACGGCGCTGCATGCTCAAAAAGACTAGAGTTCTCTACATTTTTCCGAGTCAACTACCAACGACGTGCATGCGACAGTGTACGACGCGAAATTCAAAGTATTCGACGTATTCGAGGCGGTACTTTTCGCATAACTATTCCAGACTTCGAATATCGAATACTTTCTAGTATTCGAGGTATTCGCGTATTCGCAGATACTATTCGCACATCTCTAGAAAATTCGCTTCGTATGAAAGTGGTCTTACAACTGAATCATGTACATATACAGTAATTCTTCGACACACAAGCAAGATAGGTTACGAGAACTTGTTCGTAAGTTAATAAACCTATGCAAGCCATCTAAAAGTGTTGTTATCTTGCATAATGCAACACTGCATTACAATTTGCACCACTCAATTTAACCATGGTGTCGCTGTACCGGTGTGCTGAGCAGTTTATTGTTGAGGCTATAGGAACTGTGACAGGGAAGCATGCTAGTAAGTTGTCAATTAAGGTAACAATTTAAGATAAATAGCAGAATACAGAATATATTTTGAACTGACTCACAAGTTACAACAAATTAACGGACGATGTTGGGAGAGTTTCACTATTGATCTTGATGCTATGCAGTATGTAAACTGTGCTCCAAGCATATTCATTCGGGTCCTTCAAAATCAACAACGACCACTACTGTATTCAGTGAATGCCTGCTCAGTACTGCTGGCGATATTTCTACCAAAAAAAGAATAGATTAGACCCAGATGGGGTAAAAATGTTCAATTTTTAAAATCAAACCCTGAAGAAAGAACCAGTGCCTGACTGATGTAATGTGACATTTTGGTTGATCATACAATCTTTAACAATGTGTAACAATGCTTGGCAAATAAAATTATGGAGACGATCTTCAGGTTTTTGCACATAGCTTTCCTGCTAATTTACATCTTTAGTGAAATTATTTTCTTTCATTTCTTGCGGTTGTTCATTTAAATTTGCCATTAATTCAGATAGTAAGAGTTCAACGTTGGAACCGAGTATCGTGAACCGAGAACCAATGGGGGAGAACCAGATCAGTACTGAGAGCCGAAAAAATTTAAGAACCAACTCATCCTTACTTTTTGCTATTAATTTTATCCTTTCAAGTTTCAAGCCATTCTTTCAAGTTTAATATCAACAATCTTAGCACATAAGAAATACCTGTCCATTTAAAAAACTTAATCAAATAATGAATTGAATAGTTTTGTATACGAATTTAATTGTAGAAATTTGTGGTCAGTTGTGAATAGCAACTATTATCTACCCTTAAGATAGATATTTGTTTTCAACACCTACAAAAGTTTAGTGGCAGCTGGCATTACCTCCATTTGTAACCCCTTTATCGCTCAGTGACAAGAATAAAACAAAAACAAGGGTAATAGCCCGTTTCCAAAATAACCTTCGTTGGTTAATATTTGTAGTTCCTTCCATATTGTCAGATGAATGTAGGGTCTTTATAATTAGTTTTCTCATAATGTTTAAGTTACCATAATAAATTATGAAGGATACAATATTCTACCAGGGAATATTTAAAGTAAATTCTTTTCAGGCTCTCCGTCCTGCTGCCTTGCTCCATCATCATCCTTTGCCGACGTTAAAATGGAAGATTGTAACATTGGCAGAGAGGTAGATTGATTGAACACCTTACCCGGACAGAAACCCGAGAAGAATTTAATTCGATCATGAATAAGTTTATTTTCTCCCTTCAGCGCGAATATTTATTTCAGTTTATGAGGGCACCAATTTTTAGAGCTAAAACTATAAAAATCTTTATCCTAAATCGACATTAAATTTAATCATTTTAAATACAGTGAAGAATGAAACCCAAAAACTTACGAAGGCCAACATAAAAATCATAATAATAATACAGTGGAACCTCGATAAAGCAAGTACGGGCTATTGCGAGACCCCCTCCATTACGAGAGATAGCCGAGGCACCATCAATTGACCCTATAATAAGCATGTAAAAACACCTCGTTTTTACGAGGCCCTTTTGGAGTTGGCACTCGCTGTAGCGAGAGTCTCCATCGACATAGAACCTTCACCAAGAGTCCCCAATCTATGTAATTTCTTGCGATGTTAGAAATGAAGTTAACATGAAGTGCTCAGTCTCATGTAGTAAACTGTCGTTCGTTAAATAAGTAGTTCATTTTGGTGAAAATATTGCGGAATTATCATTCGCGAATGCTTGATCTTCTTTTGTTCCTCGGGCGGCAGAAAGCAGTCGGCAGCATACCCGCACGTCCGTGAGTTGCGTGAATAGAGAGCATTTGATGGCAGACACCATGGCCAAAAAACACCAAACACGTCTAAGCAAGAAAATGAAAATAATAGAGTAATATGAGAGTGGCATCATTAATTTATTTTCCTATTCGTTCTTCGCAATAAAAAAAACAAAAGCATCCAAGGAATGCAGACTGTAAAGAGTTAGAAGGAGCTTTTTTCGGGTGGTTTTGCCCACTTCAATCTGCGGGAACTTCTGAGAAAGGGGCTATATGCCTAAGCCTAAAGCGGACTATTTCAGGGATAGATTGCGAATTGAGAACTTAAAGAGTTCGGAAGGTTGGTTATATCAATTTGAAGCACCAAAGCGTTATGAAATTCTGGCGCAGGTTTCCGCGGCGTTGCTCATGGTTGGTTGGTCGAAGGTTCCTGTCTTCAGGTCCTTCGACCTGAAGTAGGGAGCAGGATGGCTCCCGAAACTGTTGTTATCCAAAAACAACCAACGTGGCTGAGGAACCCGAAAATCAGCACTGACCAAAGCGTTATCTCCCATCATAATTGCTAGTGATGCCTGCGGTGTAAACCCGAAGTCGTGGAAAAAAATACACACCGATCCTAAGTATCTTAAGAAGTACTCCACGTGCGATATAACATAGACGAAACGGAAATCTTTTACAACCTACTCCCCGACAAAACCCTTGCAGTACGAGGTATTTCTTGCAATGATGCTTCAGGGGTAGGTAGAGCGCCTTAGAGATGGTGTAGGATGTACGATACAATGAGACTCAGCGTGAATTGTCCGGATGGATGCATTTATTCTCTGTTACGGTTACAAGTAATAGTCATGATCACAATGTACTATTCCCAAGGGTGAACTATTCGCGCCAGTGGTCGGAGTCGTACTGGCGCTCTCTTCCGACAGCCGGACGGCTGAGCATCACCTGGTGGCCGCTGGAAGAACTGACTCTCGTTTGGCACCATGTCGCATGCATTCGGCACCGCCACAGAGGGTATATGTAAAGCGCTGATGCTGCACTTTTAGTTTATTTAATTTAAAAAACTTTGCATCCCTTTTTCATGTTTCTCAGTCATTATTGAGAAAGCTAAATCAATAAAGTCATACTCGTAAGTTTTTTTGGCGTCGCTGTTTCTTGCATCTCTCTTACTTAATTGGCAACAGCATAATATCTGCATTATATTTTTTCATGAAATAATATCACGTCAATATCTTTTCTTATATTACCAATTTTATTTCAAATCGTTTTTTTTGCAGTGACGTGGTAAACTCAGTGTATTATTTCAAATACATCGTGAGTGTTACTCAAAGAGGATCTTTTTTTTACCAACGGCAACTTTAATCACATCATTTTGCATGCTAAGCAAAATTTTTACTGTAGTTAATGAAGATATTACATTATATGATAGATAAAGTATTCCGAGACAGGGTCATTATACAACCTTCCACTGTTTTCGTCTGCAGAAACAAATGCGATATATTATTTCACTTAACTGCCACTTAACGTACAGGAACAATAAACATACACCAAGCATTTGAGGCATTAAATAACCGCGATACAGTTTTGTTAGTTATTCTTTTAATTTTCCGTAGAAAATATCAATACACTAAATAAGTACATAGAAAAATGGCTTTGTCGGTTGTACATTGGCATAATGATTGACAAAGCAATCCTTAGCATGATTTTTATTAAGTGCGAGGCTTATAAATTGTTTGAATTGTTAGTTGTTTTTAAAGTCAGGAAATTTAGTGATGCAAAAAAACATCACCTTTCGTCTGAATTTACGCTTACGTTTATCGGATATAAATTTCTCTGTCGCCGCACCACGCCTGTTTCTGTATAACTGTTCACGATAGGTATATTGGCTATTATTTGCTCCATCTCCGGTAAAGCGACAATTCACTATAGCGAATGTTTATTTAAACACTGTGGGGGTCTCGTTTTATCGAGGTTGCACTGTACTTCATCGACACACGATATTAAGAGTTTATAGCATTGTTACAGCTATTGTGAATTGGTGTCACAAAGAAAAAACAAAACATCTATTAAAAATTGAACCATACATCACATTACATTAACGTATAATTTTCAAGAGTTCACAAAAGTAAGCCAACATTGCCAAATTAGAAATCTACTCGATATTTTGAAAATTATGAGCTCAAAACACGACATACTTATGACATACATCATCACAAGTTTGTTTACTATTGAGTAGTTTAATCAAACCAAAATATACGCTCATTATTTCACGTTGACGTCACGTTTAGGCTCTATCTTTACAAATATTAATCAGATTGCTAATTTTTTTAATCCCATAGAGATAAAATAATTAGTTTTTAAAAAGTTGGTGTTATGTTTAGTTTTCCCCAATATGAGACTCGTGCTTCCTACAATGATTAGTGTCAATTACACTCAAAAAAAGTAGGAGTGTGATAAATACCCCACGCGACCATTTTCACATGCTAAACTACGAAGTACCTATTGTCGACACGATGTTCACGAGTAGGTACGTAAATAGGGGCATTGTGTCAGCCACGATATGTTTACTGAACTCCTACTTCCCCTTTGATATTTCATCCCAACCACAACTTCTTAAGCAAACCCTTTCCCTCCACAGTTGCACAATCATTTACGATTTCACACTTTTAATGGACCACAGTTGGAAGTGCTGATTTTTTAGCTACTTATGCCAACATAACTAGTTTTGTTATCAAATTTTTTGCCGTAGTTCATAAAAACGAATTCTATTTGCACCTGGGAACAGAGCCTGATGTTCGTAATTTCAAAAGACTAAAAAAAAAAAAAAAAAATTTTCGAAACTTCTTGTTATCGAATTGAGCACCATGTATTTACCATAGGCTTTTCACCTGGACCACAATTTCACTACGTATTATCAAAAATGTCTTAATACAGTGGAACTCCAATCTATCGTTCCCACATTGATAGTATTCTCTAACGTATCACAGCGATTAAACCAAAGGAAAATATCACTTGACACTGTATTTTTAATCTCAATCTTAATGTACATTCACTTCAAGATGGCTCTCTGCCTAACAATCCCTTATTTATCCTTCTTATCACCATAGCATCAAATCAGCAAAAAAAATCGAAAAAAAAACAAACATGCTCACAGACAAATAAAACAAACAACAAATGAACTCAAAAACAGAAAACAAACTAAACATATTACAAAAGTAATTCCGGTCATAAAAACACATGCATCAAATAAAAACACCTGCATTATCTCGCATTCATCGTTCGCCAAATAAAGTTCCATAAAGGCAATGTAATTTTTTCCCGCATCCATCGTTCCCCTAAGTATCGCTTTCCCACGCTGATCGTTTGAAGATCGCACTGCAGTGGTATAATTTTCCCTCATCCATCATTTGGCAAAAATGAGAGGAAGTGTTTACCATGTGTCATGTATGGCTACTAACGACAGGCACTTAGTTTGAATCTTTTCCAGGAGATGAAACTACCATAGGGAGAAACTCAGTGCCGTGGGATAGAAACATTATCCCAAGATCCACTATCCCCCTCCATTCAGCACTCACCTCCCCACTCTGACACTCTCCTCTTCTCCAAAATCAAACAAAAGGTCCCAGCTCGCACAGGGATCGTGTTACGAAGACTTCAGCTTCGAAAAAAATATCAAGTTATACGAGAACGATAGAAACGTGTTTCATGCCCCCCCCCCCTTTTTTCACCCACTGACCTTTTTCAGCCTAACTGCTTCAAAATTCCCAGTTTCTGGAGGTCAACTGCTGCATGAATAACCTATTAGCCCAAAAGGAGTCTAACAATGAATTTCGGCAATTGGTACTATACTTTTATTAGATTGAAATATTTGTAATGTGCACGTATTCTCGGCAGTTAATGTGGCATTTTTCCAAAAACAGGATATCAGGTTATTAGTTATTAATTTACGAGTTACACTATAAGTCTCCCTTGCCAAAGTTACTGAGGAAGGGATACCTTATCAGGATATTTTGTTTCTACCTACTAAGAATCTGATTTCATCGACTCAATCTGGCACTACACTAATTAGAAAAGTAAGTTGCCTTCTCTTTAGGACAAAAAATTTCATGGCGCAGTCATATGTTTATCCTTCACCCTCTGCAGTATGTTCTGTGTAAGACATATGTGATAACATCAGTTCCGAACTTCAACTCGCACAAGCAGTTCCGTACTTTCCAGGGTGGGTTGACTTCAAACCAGCAAGTGTTTTCCATGTGAGTTTAATAAAGTCGGGTTTCGTTTTTATTAGTTTAATTTTTATCCGTCTTCGGACCATCACCCTTCCGAGGAAACAAGTGAGAGCTTAAAAAGATGGACTTAAAATAATTGAAGGTGAAGAAAAGAATCCTGGCTAGAAGCGCGTGAATATTGGTGAATGCCTCGGGCTGTCCGCTAGCACATGACGGGTAAAGTGAGCACATGTGGGGGTAGAGCGAGCTACCTGATGAAAACAATAAGTGGGATGAAGCCGAGGATCAGGTGGGCGTGCCGCTGACGATTAGCACAACATTGTTCATGGTTTACACATTGCCTCAATTAAATTAAAAATATATTTCTTAGACAAGAACATTTCAAATAATAATAATAATTTGTCTTTATTATACAAGCGAATTTAGGACAGCGTTGTCCTGTCTTACAATTAACTTGTTAGACATTCACAAACATCCATGCCCTGGATGCTAGTCAAGCCACCCAGGCGGGATTCGAACCCGCGACCTCTAGGTTGGCAAATGCGATGGTGGTTGGCGTAACATGGTGAAATTCCTTCATGATGCACAAAGGTTAAGAAAAGACTTAGCTGTTTCACAAAATAAAATATATTTGCGACCAGTTTCGATACAGCGTATCATCATCTGGCAATTACAAGTATCAGTACATAGAATTTATACCCTTGAAGGCGTTAGAGGGGTGGTAGAGTGGAGGTGGAGAAAGGGGGGACATTCGGAGTACCCATTATTGGATGCAATTAGTTTGATTGTGTTTAGCTCCTTCATCCTGTTGTAATTCGACAATGGAATCAATCATAATCTGTGAAGCATACAATGTATTGCTGATAGTTAGTGAGAGAAGTGGTGTCGTGAATTGCGGTGTATTATTTGGTGGAGGGGGGTAAGGGAAGGGAAGGTAGGTTTGGGAAGTACATCGCTGATGGGTCACTGCACGGGGTAGCTGAGGGTTGGTGTATGATGACGAAATACGGGGAGGGGTGTTATGGAGTGGTGAGTGTCATCCGTAATGGTTTCTCAGAAAAAACATTGAAAAGTGGTGAATGGTGAGAATACAACTACTCGTTAACTAATGTTATGTTGGGTGAGGTTTGGCCCACTAAAATTTCCAGCTGCTCGAGTGCGTCAAGCCTTGGGCCGTTGTTTTCTTTATGTAGGATAATCGGTTCGAAATCGCTTGTGTGGTAGGAATCCAAGAGGTGTTTGGCAAAGTGTGAGGTTTCTTTGTTGTTAATAAAACATGAACAATGTTCCTTGGCCCGAATGTTGAAATTCCGACCAGTTTTTCCTATGTAACAGGAATTGCAGTCATTGCAACGGAGTTTATATACTCTGCTGTGTTCACCGGCACTAATTTTGTCCTTGGCACTGCCCAACAGTTTGCCCAGGGTATTTCTACTGTAGAAGGCAGCCTTCACTTGATCTTTAGGTAGTAATTTTCCAGTTTTGTTGGATATACGACCGAGATAGGGGATTCTACGCCATTTCGTGTCATCATCTTTCCCTCTATCTGTGTAAATAAGGTTGAGTGCGAGTCGTTTTTGTTTCTGGTGGTACAGTTTGTCAATTAGAACTTCGGAGTACCCATTATTGGGTGCAATTAGTTTGATTGTGTTTAGCTCCTTCATCCTGTTGTAATTCGACAATGGAATCATACAACCTGCACAAACACAAGTGCCTGAGTAACAAAATAGCAGAGCTTGAAGCACTAGCAGAGGCAGAGAAACCAGAATTTATATGTTTAAGTGAACATTGGATGAGAGATATAATTATATCAATACCAGGCTATGTGATTGGTGACTTTTATTGTCGGAAAGATCATCGTAATGGAGGTGTGGTTATTTTTGTAAAAAGTACATTAGTTTTTTCTAATATGTCGCATTTGGTGCATAATCTAAATGCTGAACTTATATTTGAATGTGCAGCAGTGAGGTACACTGTAGCAAGTAATGATTTTATTGTATTATCTGTATATAGATCCCCTGTTAGTAGCTTTAATAGTTTCCTAGAAATTTTAGATAATCTGTTGTACACCTTGACAAGTCAATTGTCAAGACCAAATGTTATATTGGCAGGAGACTTCAACTGTAACCTTTTTAAGGACGGACAAGATAAAAGAAGATTTTTGCAAATTTTACAGTCCTATCAAATGAAACCACTGGTAAATACTCCAACAAGGATTACTAATGGCACAGGGACACTACTGGATAACGTTTTCACTGATTACAATGAATCTAATGTTAATACTTCAGTATTTGACCCAGCAATATCTGATCATTCAGCTATTGTATCCATCTTTCATATACATGAGGAGCATCCTCAATCAAAAACCCTAAATCAATGTAGGTTCTTTAATGAGCATAATATGAATTATTTTTGTGTATTGTTGAATCAAGAAGATTGGAAAGACATATATGGTGGAAGACCTCTGAATGTTAACTTTGATGAATATCTTTGTAGATTTAAGTATTACTTCAACTTAGCTTTTCCGCTGCAGTCCGTGGAACACAGGAGTGTCAGCACAAAAAAATGGGTTACAAAAGAAGTTCAAAACTTATCCAGAGTTCTAAAACAAACATTTTTGCAAATACGGTACTCAAATGATGATGGGTTGCGACAGAAGTACTCTCAACTTAGGAAAGAATATAAGATATTTATAAGAAAAGCAAAAAGGGAGTATAATGACCAAAGGTTTAGGAATGCCTCTAATTATTCTAAAGTAGCCTGGGACATCATAAAAAGTAATGTCAATGCCAACCCAACAGTTCTGCCAGATCAAGTTACAAATGAACAAGGGGAAATTACTACAAACCCCATTGAAATCTCCAATGCCCTAAACCATTCATTCTTGCATCTTCCTAAGAGGGTGATTACCACCCAAAGTGGAGCTACTCTCGAAAACCATAAAATAAGTAGCTCATTGTATCTTAAGCCTTGCTCAGAAAGAGAGTTGTCTCTCTATATAGCCAAGATAGGAAAGAAAAAGTCTGCTGACATTGAGGGAATAACGGGAAAAGTAATTAAAGACTGTGAGTCCCTCATACGAAGACCCTTACTCTCGTTAGTCAACCAGTCCTTGTCAGAAGGTGTATATCCTGATTCCTTGAAGGTATCCAAGGTGGTCCCAGTGTATAAGAACAAAGACAATAGAAATAATCTGCAAAACTACAGGCCAGTATCTATAGTGCCACAATTTGGTAAATTATTTGAGTATGTATTCTGTAAAAGGCTCATTGACTATCTTGATAAGCAAAACATAATATCACTCCATCAATATGGCTTTCAGCAGGGAAAATCGACAGAATTGGCTCTATTTAATGCAATTGATAATATTACACAGGAAATAAATAGTAAAAATAAGGTAATGGGGATATTTTTTGACATGAGCCGAGCCTTTGATGCTGTGGATCATGACAAATTGCTAAAAAAATGTGAATCAATAGGTATTAGGGGCATTCCTCTAAATTGGCTTAAGACATATCTTCATGGAAGAAAACAGAAAGTAGCATACAGGAAAGATGGGACAGTCTATTTCTCCTCCACGTTAGAAGTCAAAAAGGGTGTACCACAGGGGTCAGTATTGGGTCCTCTTCTCTTTCTAATATTCATCAATGACCTACCTAATAAAATTGTAACCCAAGATAATAAGTGTGTATTATATGCAGATGATGTAACCATCTTATCAAAAAGAAAAAATCTGACCGCGTTAATTGATTCCAGTCAATATATAATAAAATGCATGCAAACCTGGTGTGATGTCAATGAACTAAGGCTAAATGATGATAAAACCCAAGTGATATTGTTTTCTGCTGGGCACAGCCCAAAGGACAATGATCTACTGCAATGTAAAAATAATTATCTTAATGATATGGAATGTGTAAAGTTTCTAGGAATTTATGTGGATAGAAATATGAAGTGGGATGCACATATAGAGCACCTATGTAAAAAACTGAATACAGTGTTTTATCTTATATCTGTATTAAAGCATAGTGTAAGCCAGTATGTTCTGAAAACCCTTTACTATGGATTATTCTACTCAAGAATTTCATATGGAATTATAATATGGGGATCTTCGCCCCAACTTCATGATGTGTTTGTTATACAAAAGAAATTTGTGAGAAGTATGTGCAAACTAAAGTGTCAAGCTCATTGTCGCCCTTTTTTTAAAAGCCTTAAATTACTCACTGTACCTTGCGTATATATATATCAGAGTGTCATATATGTAAAAAGGTATAAAGGTTGTTTTACTATGAATAATAGGATACATTCCTATGAAACCAGGAGATGCAATGACGTTCATGTCAAACAATCGAACCTAGCTCTGGTATCTAGAGGGCCTGAGCTCATGTGTACAAAATTGTATAATAACCTACCTGTATATATTAAAAGTATAGAAAATATTGATGTTTTTAAAAAGAGTGTCTTAGCTTACTTAATAGAGAAGTGTTTTTATAGTATAAAAGAATATCTTCAATCTGAAATGTAACATTTTCTTATGTGAATTTGTTAATTTTGACGTGCCCTATATACTTGTTTTATGATTGTATCATGACATATAGTATCCTTTGGGCAAATAAATATTATTATTATTATTATTATTATTACATAGTCTGTGAAGCATACAATGTATTGCTGATAGTTTGTGAGAGAAGTGGTGTCGTGAATTGCGGTGTATTATTTGGTCGGTGTAACAATTTTTTCTGAAAATCGAGAATTCACATTTTTGGTTTACATTTTGAATGGTTAAATCTAAGTAATTCAACCTTCCTTCACATTCAACTTCACTAGTGATTTTGATGTTTTTGTCCAAAGAATTTAAAAATGACACGAAGTTGTCTAACTGTCTTAGTGAGCCGGTCCACACACAGAAAATGTCGTTGACGTATCGATACCACCGAAAAACATTTTTCACAAGGGTGCTATTAGAATTGAAAACACATTCTTCGTATTTGTCCATATATATGTCAGCAAGGAGTGGAGACAGCGGGGATCCCATGGCGAGGCCGTCAGGTTGTTCATATATCGTATTGTTGAATTGGAAATAGTTTTGGCTAACGCACACTTTCAGTAGGTGGCACAACTCGGCAATTACAAGGGGTGGTGATTTGGCTTTCACTAGAGCAATTTTGGCTAGATGTACGTCAACGTGAAGTGCGCATCTAACACATCAGCCGCAAAGTTTGCCCTCGGTTGGGCACAAAGGACCTGGGTCAAGAGAGAGCTACACGAGTGGTATGTAAAAAGAGATTCCATCTCGCATTATTTACTCCTCCTACACACCGAGCTGACCGCAGCCCTTCATTGGGTCGAATGGCTTTGGTTAGATGATTCGGTCCGCCAAAGGGCAAGCGAGATTGCATACAAAAAAGAATTATAATGAAAAATAAGTTGACACTTTTGACTAAAGTGACCACTGACTTGATTAGTGACTCAAGTGTGAAAAGTATAAAAAAAACCCTTTGCCAACAGAGTGGTCAACCTATCGAATCACACCTTCGCTAAAAATCAATTGGAATTGTTGGAAAAAGGTCTGAAATATGCCCCCCATCTACCCATCTCCATGAATGAATTGAAAAACCTAGCTGTGGATTGCAGCCTTGCCCTCAGGAATGACCATTCAGGTTCATCGCAACGTATCTCCCTAGAACTACGGCGGTGCATGGACAACGTTACCAGCAGAACCCAAATCAACCATTGTTTCTCCTTTTGGGAGCTTTCCCCTTTTGGTTGCACGTGCGCGTTCTTGCGGTATGCCTTGATTTTCTCGAGGCGAACTCGAAAAGTAAATCGGGAGATGAAGTCTCCGTTCCCGGGAGTTCAATTCCATCGGGGAATTCGGGTGATTTTTCAAACTGAAATGTAATTCTTGGGGGGTCACATCTGAGGACTCATGGGTGACCACATTAACGCATTTTTATTTGAGATGTTTCCTCAACAGTTCTAATAGAGGCTCGAGTAACCGCCCATACTCTTATGCAAACTGTGCGTAGTAATTACAGATGCCATAAACACTTTTAATTGTCTCGGGGGCGGGGAATGAATTAATCACCTCGAGTTTCATTGGATCCGGAGTAATGCCCAGCCGAGTGAGAAGATACCCAGAAAGGGTACAGTCTCACAACAAAACTTTGATTTTTCGAAACTGAGTGCAAAAATTATTCTGCGCAATTTCACAAATACAGTAAAACTTTGATTTTACGCAGTTGGAGGGACCGAAATATGGGCACTGTGTAAAATCAAAGTGTGTAAAATCAAGTGTAGGTATTGAGGAGGAGTATATTTTTCAGGATAACTCTTGCTCATTATTTTTAGAAGGCTTAGTCATACACTTTTGTATAGCTCTGATTTAAGCCAGAATCGGAACGAGAAAAAGTCTCATATGTGAGGTTTTAGGTAAAAGAGCATGAAATTTTTTTTAATCACGTCAGATACATGTTTCCTGGATTCAATCACTCATTTGGATGCAAGAAAATGAAGCCTAATAATCTCATTTACTCACAAGCAATACCACAGATGACGTGTTACCTTAGGAAAATCAACGTTGCATTCCTGAACAATTTTTCCCATGGTTGAATTGCTAGCATTTCTGTCACTAAGATTACTTCTGTTACCCAGGAGAATTTTCGAAATGGTGGTACTAAATGCTCGCAGAGAAGCTAATTTTCGAAAATATTCTCATTAAAAGCAGTTTTCAGGAAATCAGTTTAACCACCTGCAGACAAACAAAGATTGGAGATTGAAGAAATGAGGTATCTGAGGATAGTCATCCAAATTAACCCCATTAACAGGGAGCAAAATTTCGCTAATACATCACAAAGGCTTTACACCCTGTGGGCCTGGGTTCAAGTTCAGCAGAAACTTATCAGAAATGGCCCTATCCCTATTTGAGGGTAATGTGGAGGGCACTTCCAGTGCACCACTCTCTCCAGCAGATGGGACATTAAGTCCTGGTCCCTTTGGAGCCTATGATTACAACCTGGCTAATGCCAACATAGGTTTCCTATCCCCCCAGCCCTTACTTTATGGCGCTAATGACCCCAGCCGTCGGTTACCTCCTTTCAAATAGCATAACATAGATAATACGGAGCACTCAGGACCCAGGATATTCGGAAATTTAGATTTTTCCGGTGCTTGGATCACATTTTTTAAGAGAGCCATTTACATAACCGCACAACTAACGTCATGCTGCCAATTACGAATAAAACAATGATTAATAGTCCGGAACAATTTTCCCTCTTTACAATTTTTACGCATTGAAAAAGCATTTTCCAATGAAATTTTAGCATTAGTACATTAAATCTACCAGGTATAGCTTCTCTGTCTGTATTCTTATGCGAATTCAGCGCCAGGACCTTCGACTTACAAGCCATGTGACTCATCTTCACGTATTATTTTGCTTCTCCATATCTGATAACAACACCGGACACTTTTTGTATTTCGATTTAATGGTGCTAAGCCATTCCTGAGTGTAAAGGAACTGCCATATCACTCACTTCTTGAATTTGACTTTAATGATTACATGACGATTGACAACGCGAGTTATTCTCCGAGGGCATTAACTCCCGTTTAGTTAAAAATAAACGCTTGCCACCTAGTGGAGTTAAGCTAATAGCTATAAAGTTCCGATCATGTATCATTAAAACCCACTGACAATGAGATACAAGTTGAGTCAGTTCTGATAAGTGCGCCGCGCAAGCAACTTTCCCTCGCCTCCATTCGTCCCGCAGATGTGGGGTAAGCCCGCGGAATGAGACAACGCATGCTGCTTTTACCATCGTGTTGAATCACCATCGACTTACTTACATACTAGAAGTTCGACTATCTTTTCTGGATCACCTTGGAAGCCAAAATTTTGGCACGGGAGGATTTTTAACGACTCATTTCGCTGGGGCGACGGAATACATAGCGTTGGCAAAATTCTACAAAACCTTCCGTTAGGGATAGATATTCCGTAGCTCATAATTCCGGATTAACGATCATCTACTGTAATTACAATAAATATGTTATAAACAGCATTGATCAATAAGCCGAATAATAAACGAAAGGTGATAATGTTAATACCTCCGGCGATCATCTGTCTTAATCAAAAGTAGTTACGCATACACGTCCATTGTGGTATGTTTTAAGTTTCGATATCTTTTTAAGTCAAATTTGAACTAAGAGCGATATTCGAGTTCGTAAAGGAGCCTGAAATATTACTGAGAGGGTGCACGGGGAAGCAATTATTAGATTCGCGATGTTTTTAGTTTCACGCTCAACAGCGCGACGTCATTTCAACCATTCCTGTATTCATTTTTGCAACTCATTGAGATGAATAAATAACCTAACTTCATATTGTTCCCGTCGGAATTTTCAAAACAAGTCGAAAGACAACTGCGTAAAATCAAGATTAGCGGCCTCTTTGGGGCTGGGGTTATGCTGCGCAAAATCGAAAAAATGCGTAAAATCAAGAAAAAGATGTAAAATCGAAGTTTCACCATTGCAATTCCCTATGCTTTCCGGCCGGACTTGAGTGTCGCTGCATAAAAACGAGACTTGATGTAAAATAAAAGTGCGTAAAATCGAAGTTTTACTGTACTGTCTATAAATGATTTAAATGTTCTTCAAATGATTTTGAGGTTATTAACAAGTCACCTACATAAGCAGTTACAAAGTTTCGTGTACCCAAGCTCAGGACATTATATATACATCTCATTAAAGCTGCACCACTATTCTTCAGATCGAATGGTACACAACAAAAAACATTTGTGCATGATCGGTGGAGAAAAGCTGTGTATTTTTGGTCGCCTGGATGTATGGGTAATTGCCGATATGTTGATACAAAATCAGTGGTTGAAAACCACTTAGTGCCAGGCAATTTACTCAAAATATCGGGGATTCGGGGGGGGTGGGCTCATCGTGCTCAGGAATGGTTACGCTGTTTAGTCAAATGCAAACGACCATCCTTCTTCTTAACCATTGAAAGGGGGTTCACATGAGGACTGGGGGACTTCCTAATGATACCTTGCATTAACATCTCTTCAATTTGTTGATCTACTTCATCCTGATAAGCAATGGGAATACGATAAGATTTCTGAAAGAAGGGCGTGTTATCATTGAGACGAATTCTATGAATTAAGTTGTGTACAATAGTGGGGGCAGGGTTGAATGCAAATTCGTGCTTCACGAGCAAAGCTCCAAGCTGACTGCGCTGGGTCTTCATCATACAATTGCAGGGAAGGCAGGGATCGGGGCTCACTTTGGAGTTCGACCAGGCAAATGAAAGGGTCTGCGATCACTCCGATTTCTTGGGGATAAAGGGGGGTTTCAATGCACACAAAATGAAAAATTTCATTAGAAAAATCTAAGATAGCACGGTATTTAGATATCACATCCAACCCGAACATCACAGGTACAATAAGATCCTAAACGACAAGACAAATGATGGAGAATTCCCTTCCTTGCACTGGGCAATTTAACAAAATCTGTCTCGTAATCGGCTTGGATTTCTTGCTTTTTGCACACAAAATACAGTGCAACCTCGATAAAACGACACCCCACGGGGCTCAAATAAACACTCGCTATAGCGAATTGTCGCTTTACCGGAGGTGGAGCAAATAATAGCCACTATACCTATTGTGAACAGTTATACAGGAGCAGGGCGGTGATTCTCGTTCTCCCTTCGCTCGGGTCCTCGCTTCGCTACGGCAACTCGAAGCGTAGCGAAAATTTTCTCCGCGATTATTCTCGTTCTTTTCGCTCCTCCTATCGCTACAGTTCGGGTAACTTCATTCTCTTAGCGAAATACTGTGATGTAGGTAATAAAGAATACCCGTAAGTGGATAATTCTCATACCAACAATTGAACGCGAAAAGTGAAACAAACGAAAGTCGGAATTGGAAAATCGAGTGTGGAGTATGATGAAAGGTTTGTTTAAGTTTGTTTTGAAGTGATGGTTAGCCTTAAAAACGAAGATGAAGCCAATATTTTCGGTTTTAATCGTTGACGATTAATATGGTCATTCATCTGTGTCTCGTTAAATAAAAGTACTCGCGTCGATTTGTGAATATTTAGTAAGTAAAAGTGTTAATTTTATGAGTGCTGCGATACCATAAATTACATGGAGATAATGAATGACTATTTGTGGATCGAATGAAATTGGAGTTCCTTTGCAAGAAATAGTGGTAAATTAACCCTGTTTGTGCTTATTACACGGGAACGAAGATTCTCATTTGTATTGTGAAACCAATTGAAATGGCTTTCTATTGAGTAGACCACCAGAGCGATTTTAGGTACATTTTGTGCCTACAATGTAATCATAATGACGATAAATTTTAATCATACTTTTGCAGTAAGATATATCTTCTTAGCGTAAGTTTGGCCCCTACGCTGTCATATCATCATCTCTGCGTTCCTTACGGAATTAAGAATACCTTGCAAGTTGTGAATAATCAAAGCCTTTCCTGTTTTCAAAGTACTCACCATGGCCATAATTTCAATAACAGATTTTATAACCAACCACCGTCTAATAGACAAATTAATCTGTGTTCATTATAAATGATAACGTGCAGAATGACTTCTGTCACACTGAAGATGTCATTGTTATGAACAATTAATTCATAAATAATTCATTGTAATTCCTTTGATTATTTTGTGTTTTTACAGAAACATTTTCAGTTTTATTAAAATGTTCACAATAAGGAGGTATCTTTAGGCATATGCCACTCATGTAAGACACGAAGAGAATTGAGCCATATAATAGTCAGCTAGCAGCAGATATTTCATAACTTTAAATTATCTCATCTTATTTATGACTATATATATATATACTGTTGAGAAGCAATGCATTTCATGAAATCCATAATATCTGGCAAATAAAATTTAAATAAGGGACAGAACTAAGTTTAAATTTCTTCATTAGAGAGACAAAAACCTGTTGAAACTGTTGCACATACTGTGAAACGTTATAAAATATCAATGATTCTGATAAATATTCTGAAATATTGTTACTGGGTGATTTTAACTTACCGCAGATTGTGTCTTGGGATTTTTTGGAATTAATGATTTAATGACTAGAACATTAATAACTCCACCTGTTAGAACTCTACCATATGTGTTGCGGATATCATTCACCTGCTTAAGCTGTAGATAGTATTAGAAGGTATTTGATAAACTACTTGATTTAATTTTTACCAACACATGTTCAGTGACAACTTCCCAGGAATGCTGCTCTCTTCTTAGTTGTGACGTCTATCATCCTGCACTTAATATTTCCTGCACTCTTAAGAGTCACATGAAGTGTACGGACTTTGTAGTGTCTAATATAACTTCAAGAAATGTGATTTTGTCTCATTGAACAATTATTTACTGAAAGTTAATTGGTGCAATAAACTTGAAAAGCTCTCTACTAATGAGGCCTTTGATCATTTTTACTCAATAATATATCAAGGTCTACAACAGTTTACTCCAATTACAACTATTAAGTCCAGCAACTATCCCCATTGGTTTAGCTATGAACTAAGAAAAATGAGTGTAAAAAAGTCACTTTATAAACAAACTGGTTTACATTGTGATTATGTTAGATTTACAGAAATTAGGTCTGAATGTGCCAAATTGATAAAAATCTGTCACAATAGTTATATGTCTCAATTGGAGGCATCAATTACTGGTAATATTAAGCGCTTTTGGAGTCATGTAAATGCAATAAGACGTACGGGTAGATTACCAAATTTAATGTGTTTTCAAGATCAAATTGTTGACTTGAGTGAAGGGATAGCCAATTTATTTGCTAAATATTTTTCATCAGTGTATAGGAAACATGATAATGCTCCTATTCCAGGCTACTCATTACATTCTTCTTTTACTATAGCATCGTTAATGATTTCAGTTAACGAAATTGAGCATTAACTTGGTAATCTTGATCTAAACAAAGGCTCTGGTTCTGATGAGCTTCCTCCCCTATTTTTGAAGATGTGTCTAACCCCATTACTGTATCCACTAATCATACTTTTTAATAAATCCCTCAGTAGTGGCATCTTCCCTGACTCCCTAAAATACACTTACATAATACCTGTGCATAAAGAGGGTAAAAGAAATATTATCTCTAATTATCGCCCTATTTGCCAAACTATCAGCATTGGCCAAAGTTTATGAATCACTGGTTGTAGATAAACTTAGTTCTACTATTAACAGCATAATCATTCCAGGAGAACATGGTTTCATTAAAGGTCGCTCTACTTTGACTAATCTTCTTACTTTTCAAAACCATTTGCTGAAAGCTATGGAAAATGGTACTCAAACAGATGTCATCTATACCGATTTTCTAAAGCATTTGACTCGGTCAATCAAAAAGTTCTCCTGGTGAAACTGAAATCACTTGGCTTTACAGGCACAATAATTACCTGACTCGAAAGCTATTTATCTAATAGATCACTTGTGGTTAATAATAATTCCTCAAAATAAAAATTTTTTTATGGTACTTCTGGAGTTCCACAAGGCTCTCATTTGGTTTGTTGCTTTTCAATGTGTTTATAAATGATATCAAGGATGTCCTTGACCCTGTTTCTTCTCTACTCTATGCAGATGACCCAAAGATTTTCCAAACCATTCATTCTGAAATGGACTCTGTGTATTTACAAAACAGTCTACAAAGGCTTGAAAAATGGTGTAGTCTCAACTATCTGAATTTGAATATTAAAAAGTGCTATACTGTTTCCTTCCATATAAAAAAAAGCCATTTCAATTTCAATACAAATTAAATGGAATTGCTCTTTCACAACAATCCCATATAAAAGACTTACGGGTAATACAGTGGAAGCCCCTTATAACGAGTACGGGATATAGCGACAAGCTCGAATTAGCGACAGCTACCCAAGGAACCATTTTAAACCCTATGATTTAAATGTAAAATAAATTCGTATTAGCGATAATGGCTCGATTCCTCTCTTGCGCCATTCGCAATTACGACAGGTTGACTTTTTGACCACGTGCCACATCTCTGGAATTCAATGCTTTTAAAACGGCATTTTTTCCGCCAACGTCGACGTCTACATGTTCCGTATTCTCCTATTCTTCTTTCCTCAATACATTTCTCGAGTACACATTTCATTGCTCTTTTGTCATCTCCCTCCCGCGCCTCCGCAGTGAGGTTAAAAATTATTCCGCCCGTCTGCTAGCACCATGGCTGGTAAACGCAAGTCCTTGGATTTAAAAACCAAAATGAGAATTATTGCAGATTGTGAAAGTGGAGAGTGTTCAAAGAGTGAAATAGCGAGGCGATTTGGAATTAATACATCGATATTGTTCACTATTTTAAAGAAAAAAGAACAAATTCGTTCGTCAGTGCTTAAAGAAGGGCGTCCAAGCACTCAAAAAACACCTGCGGCCCGGAGAGCATCCGCAGCTAGAAACTGCTCTTTTCTCGTGGTTTTGCCAGCAAAGAGCCGCAGGGATTCCTATCACCGGCCCAATGATGAAGGCTAAAGCTGAGTATTTGTGTGAGAGGCTTGGTGAAGACAATTTTAAGTGCTCGGATGGATGGTTTGCACGATTTAAAAATAGGAAGGGGATATCCCTCGTCAAACTATCCGGTGAATCATCAAGTGTTGACGTTAATGCTGTGGAAGGCTGGGCTCCGGTCCTTAAAGACTATTTGGACAATTACAGCCCCTGCGATATTTGCAACGCGGATGAGACGGGCATATATTTTAACCTTCTCCCGGGCAAAACTCTCGCCACTCGAACGGACCCCTGCAAAGGAGGGAAGAAAAGTAAAGACCGCGTAACTGTTCTTTTATGCGCCAATATGGATGGTTCAGATAAGTTAAAACCGTTCATGGTGGGGAAATCCGCCCATCCCCGATGTTTTAAGGGAGTTAAAACTCTCCCTTGCACTTACGAAGCAAATAAAAATGCTTGGATGACGGCTGCTATCTTCACGCAGTGGTTACGAGCGTTTGATGCCAGGATTGGTGGAAGGAATAAAAAAGTACTATTATTCATTGACAATTGCCCAGCCCACCCACTAATAGAACTAAGAAACGTTAAAATTGTGTTAATGCCGCCTAACACTACAAGCGTTCTTCACGTTCTTCAGTTCCAGTCAGCATTCCTATCAAAAAGTGTGCGCTACTGCCGCTAGAGGTCTCTACGTCCGCTGATATTGCGTCTGATTGCGTGAATCTCTACGAAACATAAATATTGCTAGACAGACAAAGAGTGGACTTCATTTATCATTTGTCCTTCTATTTATTTGAAACAGTGTTTCACCCTTTCCACCGAAGATAATTGATATGACTAATATGCTTTTAGATGCCGTAATGCTGTTCGGTTTCATGATTCCGATAGCATTTGAGTCGGCTGTTTTGAAACACGATAGTAAACCATTCATACAGGCAGACTTGAAGCATAAGAAGATTACTTCCACCTTCATTCCGCCGTTAACCTGAAAAAGATAGAATTGCAATGCTCATGTGGAACCCTAAAATTTTATCACGCTCCTTTCGTCACCCAATTGCAGCAGCCACCCATCATTTTCATTACTACTCGGAAAGATAGAAAGTATGAATTTTTGAACAGATTCCGAAGTTTTAGCATTTAATAGTCTGATGCATAGCCATAACTGGTAGTTATGACATGTATATTTGGAGCATCCAAGAAATAAGGATAAAAACACCTCATAATGCACAGTTCAGTACGAGTGAGTCTGAAGCTGGGACTTTTAAAATCGACTTCTTAATGCCTCGGCATATAGCATCCTGCATTATTACATATGATTTGATCATAGATTGCAAGTGAATATGATCATTAGTGAATTAAATGTTCAAAATAATGATTTAAAACGGCTATCATGCTGCAATTTTCGCCTCTCGGCAGAAACAGCCGCGGTGACGCCTGATGAGTGATTTTTTTGTGACGATGTAATTGCATTCGGTAACAACGACAACTCACTATAGCGACAGATTTCTCTGTTCCCAACAGCTGTCGTTATAAGGGGCTTCCACTGTATTTGATTTCAAGCTTAACTTTCTGCAACACCTGAATTATATTCAAGCAAAATCGTTTAGAGCTCTATGCCTTATTTCAAGATTTGTTAAAAACTTTAATAGTATTGAAATTTACAAAGTGCTGTATACATCTTTAGTCAGATCAAACTGTGAGTACAGCTCTGTTGTATGGTCTCCTTTCTATGTCTCTCACATTAATACCTTAAGAGTCCATCCAAAGGAAGTTTGTTTGAATGGTTTCGATAAAGTTTCGACTATTTGATAAGGACTATAGCTATTCTGCCATATTGCCTTTGTTTAATGTTCCATCCATGTTTAAGCGGAGAGAGTGCTCTAATATTAATTTCCTTTATAAGCTGTTAAATAACCTAGTTGATTCCCCTGTCCTATTAAGAGAAATATTCATGAAAGTCCCTTCTTACTCCACTAAATGTGACACTCTTTTTGACATTAGCCATCAATCACACAACTACACCTACTTTTCCCCATTGCAGCAAATAATGCGTGACGGCAATTTAGGTCTCAAGATGGACCTATTTTTTGATTCTTTACCTTCTATATTGAGGTACCTGAAAGGAATACCAGATAAGATGTTACCTATTACATAATTAACTATTACAATATGTATATTTTTGTCACTGTTATGATATTTTATGAAGAATTTTATGCTTTGTAATTGGGCCTTGGCCCCTTAATTAATAAAATGTGAAATATGACACCAAGTAGCCCTTACCATTGAAATATAAGGTGAAATATATTTTGATACTGGCTGTCAATAGTGTAGTTGATCGGAAACAATGAAGATACACTTTTGTATCTTCCACAAGAGTTTTAATACCGACCCAGGTTTCGACAGTACACTATGTCATTATCAAGGTGAATATACACAAGACTTGCGAGCTTATATATACCTTAGGGAAGGGTGGGGGTTAAGACAGGGAGGAGGTGGTGATGGTGGGAGGGGGAAGAGCTAACGAGGAAATAGGTTCCTCAAGGTCAGTGGGTTTACTTGCTGAGTCCAGGAGAACGTGTAGTTGATATTGTAATAGGGAGGACAGTGAGTCTTAATGGTAATGCCATTGAGAATGTATTCATTGCCATCATAAAATTGAATTGATGTTCAGAAATCACTGATTATGAACATAACTTCACAGTCTAAAATTAAAATTAGAGAAGAATGAATAAAGTTTGAATAACTTATGCATAAGCCTACCACAGTTACTTCAAGGGCTCATGGCCGAGTAAACTTGCCATCCAATTATTAAATAAATGTACAATTTGCAGCAAACCTTTCATACTTTACAAGTAGGCTGCATGTTGTTGTAACAAAATATTGTTGCTCTCTTTGGCTCATAGCTTGGGATGGGGGGTATATTCTTTATGTAATGACCATTTTTGCAAACCTTGTGTTAGAATAAGTTTTAAGTGCTATCGTAACTAGACTTCATATCTAATCAACTATCAAAATATACTTCAATTTATAAAAAAAATCTGTTGAAAAACGTATCTAATCAGAATGAAAGCATTAAATTTTAACTCTCAGTGGTGTTTATGGATACCATACTATACATGTGATACATATTTCCTTTTATTCTCAGCCCACAACATATGAAGCTTTCATTGACCATGTTTGAAATATTTACCTGAGTACTAAATTATACAAAGACAGTAGTGGATCCAGGACAGGGACAGGTGAGGTTAAAATTCCAGCTGTAGTGGGGGTCGGAAAAAAATCACCATTCTATCTAGTGTAAATTGGATACCCAAGGGGAGTAAATTGGATAGCCCCCTTAGCTTCCCCCCCTCCCCCAATAGATCCGCCTCTGTACAAAGATAGATATTTATATAGCATTTAAAGAATTTTTTTGTATAAAATGTAAAGCATAAGGATTCCATGATGATGACTCCTTCACTGCACCTGTCTTTTTAGGATATAGGTTTTCAAAGGAATTATGTTGTTACCTGTAATTTTTTTACTACCTACTTCTGGGGTCATTCTTTCAAATGCTGTACCAAGTAATCTCTGAATGCACCACATTGACATCACTCACTTATAATTAATGTATGTGCTTCCATTATCATAAATGTGATAATATGAATTCCTCACAGAATTTTATCGCACCATGTTCTATTTATGAAGTGATTATAGAAGCAATTTCCCTCACATCCACTCCACTTTCATAGATCTATTAAGGCAATTTGCCTTTGTGACATGATCATAGACTGATTTTCATTACATTCGTTACAGCTATCATGTTAAAATATATCTCCAGCAATGCAGATCGGGGCGAGACAGATAGGGAATAAATAAAAAGAGGACTATTACAGGGAAAATCACAGCACCTAAGTGCAAATAGAAGTCTGGTTAAGAGATATGGAGTAAGGTTTAGTATGCAACTGGTATTTTTGACCCAGAAGAAGGATAAGAATAGAGGTATACAGGAATGATATAGATAAAATTGACAGAGGAAAAGAAAGTAGGAAGTGCGATAAGTGAGGCGAGGGAATTATTGCAGGAGATGAATTAGATATAAATGATGTAGATGAAGTGCACATCAAGCTTGAAATGCTGACAACAGTGATTAAGGTAAGGATTTTGAGTAACAAGCAAGGACAGGGAGATAATGGTCCTGGAATTAATGGGAGAACTATTTATGTTACAAAGAACTATGTCAACCTCAATGAGAAGATCACTTCTAACAGTATGTAATGGAATGAGATATCTAGTCATGCATTGTTATAAGTGTTGAAGATATTTTACCTAATGTATTTTTGAACTAGTGTACTCATTAGTGATAGTCCAATGGATGGAGAATGAAAAAATTAATAAAAGCTATGTATGGGATTGAAATCCCAAGAAACTAACATGTGTACCAGATATGTGATGTAAAATGTCTGTTATAGGAATATGTCTTCGCTTATCCTTTTGAAACTTATTAATTAGTTAAATGTCGACAAGTAGTAGTAAAGGTTAATATTTTAGGAAGAAACCACATTAAGAATTCCATTCAAGACTTTGAAAGAGTTATAAGTAAAATTAGACATTGCAATATTTCCACTGAGTTTTATTATGATAAAACTCAGTAGAAATATTACAAAGTTCAATTTTACTAATATGAAGAACTTCCACCATATCTTGCCCAACATCATACAACATACTTTGAAAATCTTATCGATGAAAAATTATCAGTGGTCACTTATGAGCATGGAAAATAATGGGTGTTGAATGCAGTCATTCCCTGTAAATTCAACCTCATTAGCAAATACATAGGTATACACAGGCAACAGCTTTCCCCAATAGCCAGAGTAGCCCAGCTGGCTCAATATCATAAGAAATACACCTGATTCTGATTGTTTCAAACATTCTGTTAGCAGACAATGCTTTAGAACCTTAATATAATAGTTCCTTGATTAATCTGACTTTAATGATCTAGAAGTCTTCAGGTGTAAGGGTCCAAATTCTCTCCTTGAATTAAGGCTCAAATGTGTGGAATAAAATCAAACTTTTTCAAAATAAAGTATTGATTTGTTTACTATCACTATATCAAAATATTCAAACCTGAAATAAGATATCTAAGTATTAGTGACCAAACTGGCACTCTTATGTATTAACCTGAGGTATCTAGATAGGCACCACTGATTCTATGACTCTGAAGCTACTTTTGATGGTAGATAATTTGCTATGTTTTAATAGTACATAACCTGTGTTTGGCTACCAACAGCATTTATTTTATAAAGTCACTATATTTTCCGTTGAAGGCAATACATTGGAACATACAGAAAAGGGAAGACTTCTCTTGCTTAATGTGCCTTTCCAAGTCTTTTTCCATCAAAAGGATGAGAGATCATTACCTTAGTCACAAAAGGTACAATAATTAGTAAACTTCAGCATACTCATTTGCCAAACGAGTTCATTTATAATTAATATGTCAATTGACATATGAATGGTTTACCATCATATGAGGAAATCAGTCATTCTTACTTTTTTTACCCACACGAGCTGTATTGGCTGCATCAATTTACATTTTTCAACTTCCAAGGAAAACTCCAACAACATCTTCTATATACCCAAGTAACATTGACCGTTGGGCCTCGGTTGGGGAACCGTAGTCACGGTTGGCTCATTGTGGGTGGATATGCCTACCAAATTCCGCTGTTGGCCCAATGCAGATATTGTTCGTCGGCCCAACGAAACGGTTTATGCTGTTGGCCCAACGGAAATCCCCAACAATGGCCCTACGAAATAGATTATCATTGGGCCACCGTTGGGACATCATACCATTTCCTCAATTTCCGCCATGAGAGCTGCAAACAAAATTCCGACAAGATCTTCAACGTAGAGATGGGCGAAATTCCATTGTATTCGATTTATCGTATCAAATGGTTATCGGATCGGTAGCATCTATTCATTTAAAAATAGGGATGGCATAATCGCTTGCTTTGACAGTCAGTGCTATCGACTATGTGCATGCAGAATAATTATTTTAAGTTAATTTTTTAAGAATATATTATAAGATAATTTTTGGAAATTATGTATAACTCTTTTTTAAGTAATGTTCTGCTAATTTTCTGGTGTTTTAAGCATGGTATTTGACATAAATGGTTCCAAGAAGGGGAGGCTTCTTTAATGCGACTTGTTAGTACAGTGGAAGCCCCTTATAACGAGTACGGGATATAGCGACAAGCTCGAATTAGCGACAGCTACCCAAGGAACCATTTTAAACCCTATGATTTAAATGTAAAATAAATTCGTATTAGCGATAATGGCTCGATTCCTCTCTTGCGCCATTCGTAATTACGACAGGTTGACTTTTTGACCACGTGCCACATCTCTGGAATTCAATGCTTTTAAAACGGCATTTTTTCCGCCAACGTCGACGTCTACATGTTCCGTATTCTCCTATTCTTCTTTCCTTAATAAATTTCTCGAGTACACATTTCATTGCTCTTTTGTCATCTCCCTCCCGCGCCTCCGCAGTGAGGTTAAAAATAATTCCGCCCGTCTGCTAGCACCATGGCTGGTAAACGCAAGTCCTTGGATTTAAAAACCAAAATGAGAATTATTGCAGATTGTGAAAGTGGAGAGTGTTCAAAGAGTGAAATAGCGAGGCGATTTGGAATTAATACATCGACATTGTTCACCATTTTAAAGAAAAAAGAACAAATTCGTTCGGCAATGCGTAAAGAAGGGCGTCCAAGCACTCAAAAACACCTGCGGCCCGGAGAGCATCCGCAGCCAGAAACTGCTCTTTTCTCGTGGTTTTGCCAGCAAAGAGCCGCAGGGATTCCTATCACCGGCCCAATGATGAAGGCTAAAGCTGAGTATTTGTGTGAGAGGGTTGGTGAAGACAATTTTAAGTGCTCGGATGGATGGTTTGCACGATTTAAAAATAGGAAGGGGATATCCCTTGTCAAACTATCCGGTGAATCATCAAGTGTTGACGTTAATGCTGTGTAAGGCTGGGCTCCGGTCCTTAAAGACTATGTGGACAATTACAGTCCCTGCGATATTTACAACGCGGATGAGACGGGCATATATTTTAACCTTCTCCCGGGCTACACTCTCGCCACTCGAACGGACCCCTGCAAAGGAGGGAAAAAAAGTAAAGACCCCGTAACTGTTCTTTTATTCGCCAATATGGATGGTTCAGATAAGTTAAAACCGTTCGTGGTGGGGAAATCCGCCCATCCCCAATGTTTTAAGGGAGTTAAAACTCTCCCTTGCACTTACGAAGCAAATAAAAATGCTTGGATGACGGCTGCTATCTTCACGCAGTGGTTACGAGCGTTTGATGCCAGGATTGGTGGAAGGAATAAAAAAGTACTATTATTTACTATTATTCATTGACAATTGCCCAGCCCACCCACTAAAAGAACTAAGAAACGTTAAAATTGTGTTATTGCCGCCTAACACTACGAGCGTTCTTCAGTTCCAGTCAGCATTCCTATCAAAAAGTGTGCGCTACTGCCGCTAGAGGTCTCTACGTCCGCTGATATTGCGTCTGATTGCGTGAATCTCTACAAAACATAAATTTTGCTAACAGACAGACAAAGAGTGGACTTCATTTGTCCTTCTATTTATTTGAAGCAGTTTTTCACCCTTTCCACCGAAGATAATTGATATGACTAATATGCTTTTAGATGCCGTAATGCTGTTCGGTTTCATGATTCCGATAGCATTTGAGTCGGCTGTTTTGAAACACGATAGTAAACCATTCATACAGGCAGACTTGAAGCATAAGAAGATTACTTCCACCTTCATTCCGCCGTTAACCTGAAAAAGATAGAATTGCAATGCTCATGTGGAACCGTAAAATTTTTTTTATCACGCTCCTTTCGTCACCCAATTGCAGCAGCCACCCATCATTTTCATTACTATTCGGAAAGATAGAAGGTATGAATTTTTGAACAGATTCCGAAGTTTTAGCATTTAATAGTCTTATGCATAGCCATAACTGGTAGTTATGACATGTATATTTGGAGCATCCAAGAAATAAGGATAATAACAGCTCATAATGCACAGTTCAGTACGAGTGAGTCTGAAGCTGGGACTTTTAAAATCGACTTCTTAATGCCTCGGCATATAGCATCCTGCATAATTACATATGATTTGATCATAGATTGCAAGTGAATATGAACATTAGTGAATTAAATGTTCAAAATAATGATTTAAAACGGCTATCATGCTGCAATTTTCGCCTCTCGGCAGAAACAGCTGTGGTGACGCCTGATGAGTGATTTTTTGTGACGATGTAATTGCATTCGGTAACAACGACAACTCACTATAGCGACAGATTTCTCTGTTCCCAACAGCTGTCGTTATAAGGGGCTTCCACTGTATATATATCCCGGAGGGCACATGGAAAATTGTAGACTTATAAGATCTGTCTGTTTCGAGTCTAACTTAACCGATGGAAGTTCGATATGGGCCGTGAATAAGCACGATGTATACCTCGATTGCATACGTTGCAGGATACGGTTCACATGTTTCCCTAGCAACCTAACAACCACGACTTGTTTGGTTGTTTGTCTTTGTGATAGCTGTTAAATAAAATAAGTAGAGTGCTTCTAACAAAAATAAGGCATTGACCTCATTTGGTAAGTCTTACAAAACTGGCATTCCTAAAATCATGTTACCTTAAACAGATAGTTTCGTGGAATTTTAAACTTTTCATCATTAATTTAGATATATCGATATGTATATTTTTTCAGATTGTGGCATATCTAGTATAAGTGGAAGTTTTAATGAAAACAGTGTTTCAATGGACAAAGTGAGTGATTTAGTCCTCTCTGAAGAGAATGAGAGTGAATTTGTATGAGTAAACCTAAATAACAACTGCACAATTACAGTGCAACCTCGATATAACGACACCCCACGGTGCACTAATAAACACTCGCTATAGCGAATTGTCGCTTTACCGGAGGTGGAGCAAATAATAGCCAATATACCTGTTGCGGACAGATATACAGGAACAGGAGTGGTGCGGCGACAGATAAACATCTATCCGATAAACGTAAGCATAAATCCAGACGAAAGGCGATGTTTTTTGCATCACGAAATTTCCTTACTCGAACAACGACTAACTATTCAAACCATTTATAAGCGCCGCACTGAATAAAAATCATGGAAAGCATTGTTTCGTCAATCATTATGCTAATGCACAACCGACGAAGTCATTTTTCTATGCACTTAATTAGTTCATTTACGTGATCATTCTATTATTTTGGTATTTTCCACTGAAAATTCAAAAATTAACTGACAAAACAGTATCGCGGTTATTTAATGCCTCAAAGGTTTCCATTGGTGTATGTTTATTGTTTCTGTACGTTAACCGGCAGTGAAGTGAAATAACGCATTACATTTGTTTCTACCGGTGGAAGGTTGTATAACGTTCCCGCCTTGGAAGACTTTTTCTATCAGATAATGTAATATCTTCATCATCTACGGTAAAAAGTTTGCTAAGCTTGAAAAATGACGTGATTAAAATTACCGTTGTTGAAAAAAAGTTTCTTTTTGAGTTTTACGCTCGCGACGTATTTGAAATGATACACCGAGTTTACCACGGCACTGCAAACGAGAGTTAGTTGTTCTGTGAGTTCTTCCAGCGGCCACCAGGGGATGTTCGGCTACCTACGTAACAAAAGAGAGCGCCAGTACGACTCCGACCAATGACCCGAATAGTTCACCCTTGTAAATCCGCAACGGAGAATAAATACGTCCATCCGGACAATTCACGCTGAGTATCATTGCTTCGTACATCCTACATCATCGCTAAGGCGCACTACCTGCCTTTAGAGGCATCATTGCAAGTAATACCTCATACTGCAAGGGTTTTGTCGGGGAGTTGTATATAAAAAAAAAGTTCCGTTTCGTCTATGTTATATGACGCGGGGAATACTTCTAAAGATACTTATGATCGGAGTCCTCTCTTCCACGACTTCAGGTTTACACCGCAGGCATCACCAGGGGAGTTGTGAGGGGAGATAACGCTTTGGTGCTTCGCATTAGTATAATCAACCTTCCGCACTCTTAAAATTCTCGATTCGCAATCTATCCCTAAAATACTCCGCTTCAGGCTTGGGCCTAGCCCCTTTCTCAGAAGTTCCCGCAGATTTGAATGGGCAAAACCACCCGAACAAAGCTCCTTATAACTCTTCATCGTCTGCATTCCTTGGGCGCTTTTGTTTTTTTTAATGTTGCAGAGCGAATAGGAAGATAAATTTAATTTCGACACTCATATTACTCCTTTATTTTTATTTTCTCGCTTAGACGTGTTTGGTGTTTTTTTGGCCATGGTGACTGCCATCAAATGCTTTCTATTCACGCAACTCACGGACGTGCGGGTATGCTGCCGACTGCTTTCTGCCGCCCGAGGAACAAAAGAAGATTAAGCATTCGCGAATGCTAATGCCACAATATTTTCACCAAAATTAACTACTTATTTATCGAACGACGGTTTACCACATAAATTTGAGACTGAGCACTCCATTAACTTCATTTCTAACAGATCGCTAGCAATTACAGAGGTTAAGGAGTCTTGATGAAAATCTTCCGGCGGTGAAACCCTCGCTATGGCGAGAGCCAACACCAAAAGGGTCTCGTAAAAACGAATTTTTTAACACGCTTATTGTAGGGTCAATTGACGGTGCATCGGCTATCTCTCGTTATAGCGGGAGTGTCGCTATAGCCCGTACTCGCTTTAGCGAGGTTCCACTGTATTATTTTATGGAAAATACATCAACTATTATACTCAATCAGTGTTTCTGTGATTCCTATTAATATCCCTATAAATCTTGCACTTATTAATCCAATTAAGTAAAATGGACTAAACTTAACAATTTCGTTACTGAAGACCAGAGAATAGGAATTGTGAAGGCAAGTGAATCAAATAACTCAGGGGTGTACATCTTGCAGTGTGACATGTTTGAAATTAAGGAGGATTTCTTTGAATTACCTCTTAGAAGTGGTACCATTGGTATATTTGTAGTAAAAAAAATTAGTACCTGGATGCAAATTGCAGTCCACCGAGATTTTATCTAAGTGTGTTTTGTTGCCCTACAAAGAAGATGGACAGTTTTTGTGTGTGCCATATTGTAATATGGAAAGGTGCTGTTGAAATTTTCCTAATTTTGTCCTAATAAAAATTGTCCTAATTTGTGAAAATAAAAGTTGGGGACCTTCTGAACTGATATTGATTTTTTGTTTTCCACTTTTAACCACTGTAACCTTACTTTGTCCTATAGCATTGATTGTTAATGTATTTAATTTCATTTTTATTTATAGGGAGTTAAAGGTAAAGATTCTATCTACCGGTATCATATCAAGTGAGAAGGTAAATTAATTTAACTCTCATTCTATAAAAATGAGAAATGCCTGTAAAATATAGCTTTTGTTGGGAAACAGATGGCAGAATTTAAAAGGGCCAACGGTGTATCGTTGGAGAGGGGTTGGCCTCTGGTTGGGAATACGAAGGCCCGACTGTAATGTTCTGTTGGCCCATCGTTGGGGAATCGTTGGTTGGGATACGGTTGGCGAGGTGGCCAAATCATACCATGGGCCAACCGCTGTGTCCCACCATCTGCCAACAGAGGGCCAACCAAAAATGTTACTTGGGTACTACGTACGAAATGTGCTAAATCCTTTCTTTTTCATGCAATCTTCCACTTGCCACACTCATTCCCATATATTTATCATCAAGAAATACCAAGCCGTACGCCACATATTGTTATTGGAGTTACCTGCAATTTTTATTGAAGTACTTTGACAAACATATCCTTTGGAAAAGGCAATAGAAAAACATTTTAACAGCTTACCCCCTTTCACTTCATAACATATATATCCTCACAATTAATTATGAATTCTATAGTGACATCGCATGCTAGTAAATCAGAATGCATTCAAACTGTCTTCGTAATCACCGTCACATTTTGAATTCGTTAATGAAGTCAGCAAAACCAGGTAATAAAATAGATTTCTAAACCCACACTCCTGTTTCACCTCCTTCCTTTCCTCCGATATGTAATTCTAGAATTTTTCACCAACTCACTTCGGCTGGCACAAAACATAACAAACGCCTCCTTCGGCACAAATATTGCATACCTTCAACATTTTCAGGGGTTGATCACACTATCTCCGACTGCAGTCCACAAAATAGACAATTTTTTAATGGATGGTGATTATTATCAAACTTGAGAGGCTTGTAAGGATCTAGTAGCGTATAACCCACTTTAGATCCCATCTATTGAATTACGTAGAACGATATGACGGGTTAAACTTCACACAGATTGTACGCCAAGCATTTGAATAACAATTAAACTATTTGGGATCAAAAATATAACATAATAATGGTGTATAGCTGTAATTAAATCACGAGTCGTTCTCTCCTCAATTCTTTCGCCGAGTCGCTAGAGCGACTTCACTGTCGTCGCTAGCAAAATTCGCTCTTGGCGAATGTTTACATTCGATAATTGCTCGCCAGACAGAACGAGAATAACTTTTTCGTCGCCAGAGGAACTAAGCGAAGCTTATCTGGCGAAATACCTAACGAATGAAAACGAGAATATGAATTTAGTCACCGTTCGCCAATTTTTCCGACAAATCGCGGTTGCTATAGCCAGAAAGAACCAGAATAGACCCCCAGGAGTGGTGCGGCGACAGAGAAATTTATATCCGATAAACGTAAGCATAAATTCAGACGAAAGGCGATGTTTTTTGCATCACTAAATTTCCTCACTTAAAAAACAACTAACTAATCAAATAATTTATAAGCGCCGTGCTGAATAAAAATCATGCACAGCATTGCTTTGTCAATCATTATGCCAATGTACGACCACGAAGTCTCTATACACTTAATTAGTGCATGTACGTGATCATTTTATTATTTTGGCATTTTCCACTGAAAATTCAAAAAATAACTAATAAAACTGTATTGTAGGTTATTTAATGCCTCAAATAGCCATAAAATGCCATTGGTGTATGTTAATTGTTCCTGCACGTTAAGCGGCAGTGAAGTGAAATCACGTATTGCATTTGTTTCCGCAGACGAAAATAGTGGAAGGTTGTAAAACGATCCTGCCTTGGAAGACTTGATCTACCATATAATGTAATGCCTTCAATATCTACGGTAAAAAGTTTGCTAAGCAGGCAAAATGATGTGATTAAAATTGCCGTTGTTAAAAAAAAGTCTTTTTGAATGTTACGCTCACGATGTATTTGAAAAAATATTAGACTGACATGAGTTTACCACGGCACTGGAATAAAAACGGTTTGAATTAAAATTGGTAATATAAGAAAAGATATTAACATGATATTATTTCACGAAAAAATATCACGCAGATATTATGCTGATGTCACTTAAATAAAACAAAAGCAAGATGCAAGAAACTGCGACAAATATAACTCACATAGGTATTATTTTCGGCAAAGAAACGAAAAGGCATACGCATCTGATGGACCCTAAGGCCAAAAAATCTTACGAGTTTGAATTTATTGATTTAAAATTCTCAATAATGACTGAGAAACATGAAAAGGGAATGCAGAATTTTAAAAATAAATAAACTGTAAGCACAGCATCAGCTCTTCACATACGTCATCTGCGGTGGTGCCGAATGCATGGCGCCAAACGAGAGTCAGTTGTTCTGAGAGTTCTTCCAGCGGCCACCAGGCTCGGCTGCCCGGGTGTCGGAAGAGAGTGCCACTACGACTCCAACCACTGATGCGAATAGTTCACCATTGTGAATAGTACATTGTGATCGTGACTACTAATTGTAACCGCAATAGAGAATAAATACGTCCATCCGAACAATTCACGCTGAGTCTCATTGTGTCGTACATCCTACACTATCGCTAAAGCACACTACTTACCTCTAGAAGCATCATTGCAAGAAATACCTCGTACTGCAAGGGTTTTGTCGGGGAGTAGGTTGTAAAAGAGTTCCGTTTCGTCTATGTTATACCATGCGGGGAATACTTCTTAAGATACTTAGGATCGGAGTGTTTTCTTCCACGACTTCGGGTTTACACCGCAGGCATGACCAGCAATTATGAGGGGAGATAACGCTTTGGTGCTTCGCATTAGTATAATCAACCTTCTGCACTCTTAAAATTCTCGATTCGCAATCTATCCCTGAAATACTCTGCATTAGGCTTAGGCATAGCCACTTTCTATGACGTTCTCGTAGATTGAAGTGGGCAAAACCACCCGAACAAAGCTCCTTCTAACTCTTCATGGTCAGCATTCCTTGGGTGCTTTTTTTATTGCGAAGAGCGAATAGGAAGATAAATTACTCTATTACGCCACTCTCATATTACTCTATTATTTTCATTTTCTTGCTTAGACGTGTTTGGTGTTTTTGGCCATAGTGTCTACCATCAAATGTTTTCTATTCACGCAACTCACGGACGTGCGGGTACGCTCCCGACTGCTTTCTGCTGCCCGAGGAACAAAAAAAGATCAAGCATTCGCAAATGATAATTCCGCAATATTTTCACCAAAATGAACTACTTATTTAACGAACGCCAATTTACTACACGAATTTGAGACTGTACACTAGGCCGGCCCTTATTTTTCAGAATTGCGAAAAGTTGTTTTCCTAGTCTCAAAATGATCCAAATGAAGTTTATATTCACATGTTAAAATTTGGTTAATTTAAAATAAGGCCAACCCGTACCCCAAGGGCCCCAAGTACTGAGGACCCTCAATTGAGCTTTTTGGAGCAGAAAACGTGCTATCCCTTTGTAAAATTTAAAAGTAAAGCCCTTTAGGGCCGATTTTCTGTTTGTTTTGACCTATCTCTAAGCGTTTACGAGATATCGTCAGTCGTAATGCAATCCACCCGCCAGGGCGCCACCCCGCACGATGGCGCCGCTGAGGTACGCGCCGCACCACTTACTAGAGACTTCCCCTTCACCCCCTCCCCTCCCTCGACAAAGACTTTCCTCCTGATGACAATATTTACATGCTATTGGTACAGAATTGAATAGGTTGTTCCACTTGTGTCATGATTAATGTTGTTTAAGCCTACAATGACAATTTTAACCCTTCAGTGCCATCCTATGCACTGGGTACCGACCCCTGAAACCTTAATTTGTTGCCACCATACGGCCGTGAACCATTTCAGCAAGTTCCAAAATGCTCTTTATGTACAAAATATTACAAGCATTGCGTCTGTGAGTTATAAAGGAATGAAGGAGATGAGCAGGGCTTCCAAGGTTCCAACAGTAGATAGAAATATTCAAGGAAGAAGAAACGAGGCAGTCAGTTCACGGACAGTGGAGAGATAGTTCTAGTGTACAGTGTGCAAAGGATAGGAAGTGCTAAGTTTTTTAGGATGTAAGGAGAATAATGGCGAAATAAGTAGTTTATCATGAATACATGTGACATTCATTTTAAGAATAGGCCAACAAGGAAAGGCATGAAATCAAGACTAAATCCAGGCATTGAACTGGTTGGAAAAGAAAGTGAAGAAAAACTTGGCTGAAAGTTACCTACAGTGAGAATAGTACTGTGTGTTTTCTCTATCACCTAATGGGTTCGAAATGCATGAGATTTAGTGCGAGAAAAACCGTAAGAAATGCGTTTCATCCATGGTACAAAACGAGATTTCCTGCTATTACGGAAAATAAAGCTATTGAAAAGCTAGAAAAATTACGCAAAGAATGGATGAACGTGTGACCAAATAAAGAGAGAGCGCAAAATATAGTGGATATGAAGAGAAGAGAATCTTTCGTAACAAAACTTGATGATTTGTTTGACATTGCAAGGAGCGGTACCATTGAGTTTTTGAAGCACGAGGAGGAAAGTGCAGTTAATCTCTTGGGTAATGTGCTAGGGCTGAAGAAGTAAAATTCATACGCAATCAAAGAGGAGCACGAATTGCAGTTATTAGTGGAATAGATTTCAATATATTCAAAAAGAAAGAAAAAGATGGTTCTCCGCTCCCAACAGGGACCCGTAGTTCCTAAAAAGGATTGTTAATTGAGAAAGTGTTAACCTGGACATAGCAAAAGCAGAGGTTTTCAAACCACTTGTGGTACCTGAGTGAGGAGTTGTAGGCCTGGCATTCTTTGACGGATCCTTTTCTATATATAAAAAGGAAAACGTAATACTCTGTATGAGGACATGCGGGGGATAATATGATCCACCGAAGAAGGCATTCTATAAACATAAAGACATGACTAAGATATCTATATCAAATTTTGTCACTATTAATTCGAGAAAGCTATTTAATACATTGTAAATATGCACTCCATTCTTTGATGCGCACATGCGAGGATGGGATGAACAACCAAGAACGATTTGCAAATTATTCTCGGTCCACAAGTGGTAAATGACTGTGCAGAGAGAGGGGCGAAACAAATTCAAGGTTTTTTAGTCAGTTAAGGAAGAAAGCTTTAAAAATTTATTACTAAGGGCAAATTTTCAACGTAATACAACCCCTAACGTGCGCAAATACACTTTAATTGCCAAATATGGGGTTTCAGTGAAAGATTAGAAGTACTCTGAAAATCTATTTTATTTTGGTTGATATCTACTGAAATTCATGACCAGCGTGAAAATAAATTGATCAATTGGATTGGAAATATTGTCATTGCAATTTAATTCTTTCTAAAGTAAGCAAATTTTTCCAGAGGCTAGACATTACTAGTGGGAGTAAAGTCTGTGCCGAGGGAGGGGAGGGGGTGGAGGGGAAGTCTTTAGCAAGTGGTGCGGCGCGTACCTCAGCGGCGCCGCATTGCGGGGTAGCGCCCTGGCGGGTGGATTGCATTACGACGGACGATATCTCGTAAACGCTTAGAGATAGGTCAAAACAAACAGAAAATCAGCCCAAATAAAGAACTTTACTTTAAAGTTTTACAAAGGGATAGCACTTTTTCTGCTCCAAAAAACTCAATTGAGGGTCCTCAGTACTTAGGGCCTTTGGGGCACGGGTTGGCCTTATTTTAAATTAACCAAATTTTAACATGTGAATATAAACTTCATTTGGATCATTTTGAGACTAGGAAAACATAACTTTTTGCAATTCTGAAAAATAAGGGCCGGCCTACTGTACACTCCATGTTAACTTCATATCTAATAGATTGCAAGAAAATACATAGATTGGGGACTCTTGGTGAAGGTTCTCCGTCGATGGAAACCCTCGCTATGGCGAGTGGCAGCTCCTAAAGGGAATCGTAAAAATGAATTTTTTAAACATTCTTATTATAGGGTCAATTGACGGTGCCTCGGCTAACTCTCGTAATAGCGGGGGTCTCGCAATAGCCCGTACTCACTTTAACGAGGTTCCACTGTTTATGACTTTCTGATAACTAAAACCGGGAGAACTGGGTCTAGCAACAGTAGAAATTTGTTTTGGGGGATAAAACCCCCCCCAGAGCTCACAGACATTTTAAGTTAAATCTATTTTTACTTAATTGGATTAATATTGCTTATAGAATAGTGTGAGGATTAATAAAATATCCCTCAGAAGGCCGTAAAAATCATCATTTTGAATCTTAATTTTTTTCCGGCGGAAGACCTCCACACCTCCCGCTTACCCTGGAGGGTATGCAATACCCTAAGAACCCCAGTATTAGTTGCGCCTGAAACGCCCCCTAGCCTTAATTCCTAGCTGCACCCCTGTTCCCTGGTACATGACTGTGATCCGTGGGGAAATTAATTTACGCTGGGCAGGCATGGTCTCATGCAACAAATCTTCAAATCCTACCGAAACATGAAGATTGCACTTTGAAAGTACATATATGTTTTTCTTTGATTTACTGATGTGGAGGAAAAGTGACGCGGAGCACTCTGGACGATGTGAAATCGATTTTTGGCCCTTGCATTAAAAAAGGACGAAGACCTTAAACCATATGGATGGAGCGTTTACCTTGTGTGAGCATCTCCTTCTTCTTTTCCATGTCCCCATTTTCTCCAGCCACTGTACCCAAGCAATGGCAAGCCTTAGCAAGTCTCCACCGAACACCAGCTGCCTCATTAAACTGTTAAAATAACACAAGATTTCAGAACATTAGTTTAGAAGTGGTTAAATTGAAGAAAAACAGTCCTCAAAAAACCCAAAGGCACCATAAAAGTCCTAACAATTTATGGTAAAAGTTTCAAGTCTATTTTGATTCATGGAAACATTACATAGTGTTTATTGAAGAGAAAGCCAATTGATCTGAAAAATTCAATAATATTTTTTAAACATTATATATCTTTAAATAATTATTTTAATTTGAATAAATAGCATAGTTTTTTCTTAATAGGCCATTTTTGAAAAATGTTACGTCATTGGATTTTTATGGCCACAATGACTACCTCAGTTTTCTCATTACCAATCAATGAATACACTCTAATCCTAATACTAACATAATGGTCAATGTTTTAAATGTAAACGATTATTAGTTTCACAATCATCATAGGTACTTAAAAGTTTAATTCAAGAAATAATTAAATTGCTCAATAAATGGAAAATGCATCAAGTCATCTCAGTCTTTCACCCTGGACTAATTATGAACACTTGCTAAGATGTTACTTCAAATACTTGTCATGTAATTGCAATTATAATTCTTAGAAACCCATGAGTAGCTTAAAGGTGTTATTTCCTTGACTCAGTCAATATTTATTCCGCAAGAGTTACTTTCCCCTTAGTGTGATGATCAACTCCAGGATTATCCTGTGGTTTCAAAGCATAGAATTGCACCCAGCAGACACACCAAGAAAAGCTAACCATTTGATATCTCTGAATTCATATAATAATGTTATCTGAACATCATGAGGAGTTTACAGGTGCATGGGTAATTGAAGGAATGGGTTTTATGTAGAGATTGTTGAAATAAAGTGAAATCTGTTATTCAGCTGAACTTCTTTAATGGTGGGTACAGAGTGCAGGCCAACTTCACAAGGCACGGTTCGGCGTAAGAGTGAGTGAGAATGCCGGGCGAGACAAAACTCCTGGTCGGCCCAGCGCATGCGCACTAGACCTCTCCCTCCCCCTCCATCGCCACCTGGAGGGAATTCAAAAAGCCTAAACATACTGCCCGCATCGGCAATGTCGAAATAATTACCTTTATTATAATTACATTTATAGCCGCCCGCCGTGACAAGAAGATCGGGGTAGCCAACTTACAGAATGAAAGAAAACATACAAAAATGAATATGGCTTACCACCGAAACAAGTAATTCAACAATAAATATTTAGTTAGGCAATATACATATCTTATTGACAGGGCGCAGAATAAAACCCTTTGAAGTTTTTAGTTTTGCGACTCTAACTAAACCATCATTTCCAATGCATAAAATTTGGTCCTTCGGGCCGGATCTATTCCGGTTTTACTACGATTCCAGCGTTTAATACGTGCAGTATTGTGAAATTTTTCTCCTTTTTTCGGCACTTAATGGACTTTTATTTTAGGTGGAAATTTCTAGAAGCCACGTGGTTCGACAATTTTTCTTCAATAGTGATGGTTTTTCTATGACTCCATCTGCCAGGGTGTGTGCTTCCCTAGGACTTTGAAGAAGTTTCTGCTCTACACGGCCTTTTCTTCATCTTCATCTGGTTCTTGGTGAGATTGACTTGACTGTTGAAACTTTTATTCCTTCGATCGTCTTATTTCGTGTTCAATCATTCCCTTTGAAGTATGTCGAAGGATCTAGAAAGCCTTGTGCAAACTCAAATGAGTAAAAGTGAACTTATTTCTCGTTTTTGGTCAAATACGATGAAATTGGGCAAGGACAGACTAACCGCTAACTTACTCGAGAAACGTAAGGACTTGCTTGATTCGTATTGGAATGCATTTCTTTCGGGCCACTTCGTAGTTTTGGAGCAAGCCGAAGCCGCTAAGACAGAGTACATGAAAAATGATCACTTTTCGCGTGTGGAGGAGCTTTATATTGACGCTTTGTCTAACAGATCTGATTACGTGTCTCAATTAAAATGATCGAATTCATGTGAAAATGAAGTATCATGTAGCGCCTCAGTTAATTCTAATCTTCCGAAAATAGAATTACCTGTTTTTTCTGGCGACCTGTTAGAATGGGAAAGTTTTAAAGAGCAATTCCAAAAGCTAGTGGACGAGGCGCCAGACTTATCAAATGTGCACAAACTTTTATATCTTAAAACCCACCTACGTGGGCCTGCCGCTGAAGTAATACAGAATTTGCCTATCTCTGGGGCGAATTACCAAGGGGCGTGGAATGACTTAGAGAAGCGGTATGGTAGCGCTAGAGTTCTTTCAAATTTCCATATGAAGAGTTTGTTTGAACTTCCAAATATGCAAAGGGCGACTTCTTTTGAACTGAAGCGAGTCCTAGATCAATTTCGCCAAACTATTAGGGTATTTGAAAGCCTTCAAAAGCCAGTTCAAGCATGGGACGAATGGTTCGTATTCCTTTTAGTCAGTAAACTCGATTCTTCTACACGGTTCCAGTGGGAATTATCTCACTCAGAAATGAGTGTGGTGCCGTCCTTTGTGAGTTTGTCTGATTTCCTTGAAAACCGAATTCGTGCCTTGGACGCTTCAAGAGAAGTAGCTTCTTCCAATTCGGCTTCAAATTCAGAGTCAAAGAGGGGTCGAAATAACTCAGTGAAATCACCGAGTCAGTCGAGTAAAATGTTGAATGCAGTGTCGTCAAAGTCTTCGAGAAGAAATAATGCCGCTTGTCCGCTCTGTTCAAGGGGTCATTTTTTGAGCTATTGCTTCGGTTTTAAGGCTCTTAAACCTGAGGAACGAAGAGAAGAAGTCATCAAGCTTTCTCTTTGCCTAAATTGCCTTTCTCGTAATCACGAAGCGAGTCGGTGTCGATCATCAGGTCGGTGTCTAGCGTGTGGCAGCAAGCACCATACGCTACTGCATGAAGCATTTCCGAGACTCGCGGATAATCCTCAATCGGCTGATGCCATACCATTAAAGTCGCCCACGATTTCCCCTTCGACTCCCCCCGGCGCAGTGTTATGTCGCGCAAGCTCTTCAAGTCGAGTGGTTCTCTTAGCGACTTTTTATGCCCAGGTTGAATCACTTACGGGAAAATGTATCACAGTGAGAGGACTCATAGACACTGGGTCTGATACGTCTTTTGTTACGGAATGGTTGGCGCAAACTCTGGGACTTCGGGGATCTAAGGTCAGCGTTCCGATCATGGGCATACAAGGTCATGAAGTGGGTACTGCTTTGAGCATGGTAAACGTGACAGTTACATCCTCCTTCGACAGAAACTTTAAACTAGATCTTCAAGCCTTGGTGCTTAAAAGGCTAACCGCTCTTACGCCCTCCCACTATGCAAAATTGCACCCATGGTCTCATCTGGAGGGGTTGACCTTTGCGGATCCAACTCATGCCATTCCTTCATCAGTTGACCTCATCTTGGGCGCCGATATCTGCGGGGAAATACTTTTAAGTGCAGTTCGCGAAGGGCCTGTAGGAAGTCCTACTGCTCGTTTAACTCCTTTTGGATGGGTGTTAATGGGACCTGTTTCGCGTGCGAAGGATATGCAATTTCATATGTTTTCTTTCATTCTGTAAGTTGGCTACCCCGATCTTCTTGTCACGGCGGGCGGCTATAAATGTAGTGCGAATAGTATCCGCGAATACTCGAATACCTCGAATACTAGAAAGTATTCGATATTCGAGGTTTCGAATAGTTATGCGAAAAGTACCGCCTCGAATACCTCGATTACCTCGAATACTTTGAATTTCGCGTCATACACTGTCGCACGCACGTCGTTGGTAGTTGACTCGGAAAAATGTAGATAACTGTAGTCATTTAGTGCTCGCAGTGCCGTTTTACGCAAGTTGACGAATTACATCAAATTCGTGGATTTTAGCGGTGAAAAGAGTTCGACGAGGGGAACCGAAAATGGTCGGGTGAAAAAATCCGAAAATCCCCGATTCCCCCCACCAGGAGAACCTCAGTGCCGTGGAATAGAATCCTTAGGGCATTTCCCACGATCCGCTATCCCCCTCCATTCAGCACTCGCCTCACCTACTCTGAAGCTTTCCTCTTCTCCGAAATCAAACAAAAGGTCCCAGCTCGCGCAGGGATCGCATTACGAATACCCCTGCTTCGAAAAAAATATCGAGTTATGAGAACAAAAAAAACGTGTTTCACGCCCTCCCCCCTTTTCTCACCCACTGACCTTTTTCTGGCTACCTGTTTCGAAGTTCCCAATTTCTGGAGGTCAACTGCTGTGTGAGTACCGTGGGATACTTACATTAGCGCATTTCCCAAGATCCGGTATCCCTCTCCACTCAGCACTAGCCCCCCCTCTGAGGCTTTCCTCTTCTTTGAAATAAAAAAAAAGATCACAGCTCGCGCAGGGATCATATTACGAAGACCTTAGCTTCGAAAAAATATCAAGTTACACGAGAACAATAGAAACGTGTTTCGGGCCCTCCCATTTCTCCCCCACTGACCTTTTTTTTCCTACCAGCTTCGAAGTTCCCCATTTCTGTGGAGGTCAACCGCTGCATGAGTCATCTATTAGCACAAAAGGTGTCTAAGAATGACTTTCGGAAATTGATGTTACACCTTCATTGAATTGAAATATTAGTAATGTGCGCGTAATTTCAAAAAGAATAAGACCAAACACGACGTATTTCTGAGTTTATTTAAGCATTTTACGCAAAGAAATAAATGTCAAAATACGACTTAGACTTAGCATTCTGGCGAAACTCAATATCCTCGCAACTGAGCTTCTCCGAAGTTGATGCGGTATTTTTTTCGAAAACATATATCAAGTTACAATTTATGAGTTAAGCTATAAATCTCTATTTTCACAGTCGAAGGGATATTTTCTCAGGATATTGGGTTTTTTCCCGCTAGCAATTCAAATTCATCTGCTTATCTCGTGAGAACTTCCAAAGATGGACTGAAAATAATTGAAGAAAATCCGGTGGAGAAGCACCTGTATTTTGCAAAACGCCTCAGAATGTCAGCTAGCACTTGGCAGCAGGAGTGGGGGTAAAGCGATGTTAGTTGAATTAATTATATGCCCAATTGTTTCCATAAAATTAAAATATTCATTAATCAGCTAAATTCCTGTTCGAATCCTTTGAAGGAAATCAAAATTACTCCCCAAAATCTTGTGTTGCCTGCTGCATATGCAACCGAGTCAAACATTCATCGTTTAGTATTCGAGGTATTCGAAATTCGAGGTATTCGAAATTCGAGGTATTCGAATATTCGAGCAATGATTTAATATTCGAATTCGATATTCGAATTCGAGAAATCTGCTATTCGACCCATCTCTAGTTTTATGCTTTTTTAGCGAGTGGTTATCTAAAATCTTCCAAAGTACATGTCAGTCATCAGTGGATTAAGGTGTATTGCACCTTGATTTTTCGTGCCACTTTGTCTGAGAATAGTTTCAAGCTATTAACTCGATTCATTTGCCTTGACAACAAAAGCATGTGTGCTGATAGAAGAGAAAAAGATGAATATAAGCTCTCTACAATTTGCATTGTCTTGAATGAAGTGACCAAAAATCTGCATAAATGTTTTATAATGCACCTAAAGTTTTACTCGCTGTTGATCAGCAGTTCTCACCTGCAATTTTCATTCCAATGTATCGCAAATTTTGAGCGGAAAACACTTGTAGAGCAGCTACTGGATGACCGAAAAGCATTTGGATCTTACATAGGGGAAGTTCAAGGTTGTAACGTTTCAATTAATTTCACTTATTTTCACACGTCACTTACAAATATTTTATTTCACTTTAAATAATACATACTCGGGAGCAAGGGAACACCCGTCCGCCATAACTAACACAATCCGACTCCCCCCTTTTTACTTCATCCCGCGCCATCAACAATCACAACAATTACCTCACTCCACCTCTGCTGCTTATTATTGCTTCTATTACGTCACACCAAAAACCAAAACAAACCACTCAAAATTAGGTGTTACATTTGCCCCATTGGAAAAGAAAATGGAATGACATGCAATTTTCTTTTTCAAAGCCTTCAAAAACAAAGTATTAAGGGTTATGGGCGTGGCCCCAACGCCTTCAGTTTTGAACTTCCCCCTTAAGTTAATAGTAATTAATTTTTTTTTTTACAATGGGAACACATGTCATATCACATTAGCAGAATATGCCTCGTTGACCATTTGATCGGATGTAACATCGGCTTTGACATGAATAATGTACCAGATTGCTAATAATATTTAGGAAAATAATGAACACTTGAAACCATAACTTTTAAAACACATTCATACCTCTTCTATTGCTGCTGAAAGCCAGAGCACTTCACTCCCCCTTTCCATCTCATAAACACAGTTCACTCCACTTCACACACTGGCATTTTATTATTCTATTTGTCACACTTCTTTTACTTATCACTCCCCTTCTTTGTTCACTTTACTCATTCATTCATCATTGTCATCATTCATTCCAAGCATATAAATATTAACTATGTACTTAATAAATAATCAACAAACACTTTTGTAATCATCCATATCAAATTATTACACATGTATTTACCTTCATTTTTTTTGTCATATCACCCTTCCACCGTCTCTCTAGGGTGTAATTACTTTCGCCACTTATCGAATTGCCCTATTTTAAATTTTACTCTCTTCCTTTTCTCTTTCCTCCTTCTTCTCTCCACCCGATTTTCGTCCTTTCTTACGTTATTTTCACGTATCCTAAATATTCTCACGATCTTCTCAGAGTCACTTTCTCCTGCTGATCTAAGCTCGGTTATGTGATTGTTTCCTTCCGCCATCATGGAATTGACAAGGTGCTGTCGCTCCGGTTGGCGCGCCTCCGCTACATTGTTTAGTGCAGGCCGCTGATCAGCTGCTCTCTCGTCCGGCCGGTGAACGTATCCATCGCCGCGAAAGTTATTGTCCCGTCGTCCCTCTCTCTGCTGGCTCGACGCCTGCCACTTCCGCTGCTGCGACTTCCATCCATGCTGCTGGCTGTGCTGGAACGCGCCTCCCGACGTCCTCCACGCACGCTCCTCACGGGGTCCTGATGTATGCCTCCCATCAAACGTCGGGACCTTCAACTGTACCGCGGATGTCATTGTGACGCCGGGTCTCGTGCCTTTCTCATGCACGATGCGTTGGACTGCTTCCTCATCTAGCCCAGCTGCCTTTGAGGTGGATTCTTGTCCTATCTCGTCCGCCATCTTCCCGGGCACTTCTTCCGCTTGTTTTTCCTTTCTCCCCTTACATTCTCGCCGAAACGCCGCTAGCCCTTCGTTGATGCTTTTCATTGTCTCCTCCAACTTTTTGTCTCTTTCTTCTTGTTTGCTATCTCGCCTCTCCAGTTCTGCTTCCCATTTTCTATCTCGACTCTCCCGTTCTTCTTCCCATTTTCTATTTCGACTCTTCTGTTCTTCTAGCATCTGTCTTAGTAGCATCCGCAGGTCACTGTATCCTTGGTCCTGCGTCTCCATCTCAAACTCATGTGTCTCTATATCTACCCCTTCTTTTATCAAAAGCGGCTTTAAACGCTCCTGCAGCTCAAATTTCGCCCCTTGGGTCGTCGATCCCCGATCCCTCAACAAACTTTGTAAATCCACCTTTTTCAGTTCGTAAAATTTTTTCACTCCCGCCATCTTGAATTCCCGCTCTCTACGACGCGACTCGTTCCTCAGGCTTTCCGTGGTCTCGATCCTCTCGAGAAGTCGTGCCCTACACGTTGCGGCGCCAAAATGTAACGTTTCAATTAATTTCACTTATTTTCACACGTCACTTACAAATATTTTATTTCACTTTAAATAATACATACTCGGGAGCAAGGGAACACCCGTCTGCCATAACTAACACAATCCGACTCCCCCCTTTTTACTTCATCCCGCGCCATCAACAATCACAACAATTACCTCACTCCACCTCTGCTGCTTATTATTGCTTCTATTACGTCACACCAAAAACCAAAACAAACCACTCAAAATTAGGTGTTACAGGGTGAAACATATACATACGTACCATTTCTCTCTAAGAAACTATAATGGAGAGGTGTTGACAAACAGTTGTGATAAAGCCAATTTATTAAATTCCTATCGCAAGACCAAGCTCACTAAGTCTTCTAAGAACTCATCTGTGACAGTTGATTATCACTGAAGACAAAAGATGCTGCCTATTGATACTAGTATTCACAAAAACTTACTCAAATCACCCAGTCCAAATAAGTCACTACGTCCAGACGAAATCCCTTCTCACTGGTATAAAGAGCTAGCCTCCCAAATTGTCTCCTATTTGATGCTGATAGGTACATATTCAGAAAATCCATCAAGCAACCAAATGACTGGAAAATTGCTAATATAACGAATATAATCAAAATTGCAGACACAGAAGAGCCATTTAATTACAGACTGATATCTTTTAACATCTATATCTTGCAAAGTCCTGTGGCATTTTTTAGTAATTACCCCCCCAAAATTTTTTGGCTCCCCCCAGAAATTTCTCAGAACTTAACCTGCAGAACTTCTCCCGCAAAGGACTTTTTGCACTAAGGATTTTCACGCAAGGATTTTCAGGCAAAGGACTTTTGCACAAAGGCCTGCAAATGCCCTTCACATAATATGATCGTCATTCTCAATTTCCATCGTGAATTGCATACTTGGATGTCACTATTTATATGGCTCAGGGAATGGTGCAAGCTCTCACTCCCATGAGGCCAGGTTATGAATGTATTGTCGACATAGTGGCAGAAGCATCTGGGGTTGAGTGTGGCAGATGAAAGCGCTTCTTCTTCAAATGCCTCCATGAAAACATTGGCTACCACGTGTGATAGAGGAGAACCCATGGCAACTCCTTCTGTTTGTTCATAGAAGGTGCTGTCTTTCTTAAAAATAGTTGTCGTCAGTGCATGATGAAAGAGATTCACTGTGTCTTGGTCAAATTTGTTCCTCAAAATACTTCCAAAGAAGTCACTACATAATTAATCCGACTGAAACAAATACCAAGAAACTCCAAAATTCGGAGATAATGACAAAAAAACGCAGCACCTCAGACGTACGCAAATCAAACAACATAACTAAACTTGGAAATCTGTGCAAGAGGTGAAGAATTTTTAAAGAAGAGAAAAAATTTCAAAATCATAAAAACGTTAAAGAAAAAATATTATGTGCTATGTATTCAGGAAAAAAAGCTTATTCACATAATTTTCATTTCAGAAGCTGAAAGGAAGGAAAATATATATTACCTCATCTTTCTTTGCCATTAGAATGGTGAAAGCTTCTGTTTTATCCTCAGTATTTCCTGCCAGAAGTTTGTCAATTTTCTCAAATAAATCCTTTAAAGGCCCTTCAGCAACCCTGAATAAAAACAACAAATGCCAGATTGAGGCATGGATTAAGAAATGAAAATGGCCGCAGAAAATTTCCACAGGTTTAATTTATCTTGATTTTGTACAACCATTGGTAAATTTTCGACTTACTAGATAGTTATTAAGTACAGCAAAACCTCTTTACATCGTAATGGAGGGGACCAAAATTTGGGCAATTTGATGCATGGAGGTTCACTATAGAGAGGTTTAAGTGTTAGGCACCATGCTTTCATATTCTTTGGAAATGAAAGGCACTACTGTCTTTTAAACTATTATATTTATGTGTTCAAACAAATCTGCATGCATTAGTGAGCATATATTTATCATTTCATAATTACAGAAAGCAAGCACTATCGCATGATTTTTAACATGATTCAAGAGAAAACGATGTGATCTCTCTTAATTCGATAGTCACTTAAAATGATTAGGATAGTTGGATACCTTTTTTCTTATCTACTGTTAGGTATGCTCTCATATAGAACAAAATGGCGACAATTAATGATTAACGTGAAAATGACAGCATAGTAAAGGTGTAATAAGAAAAAAAAATAAGCGTGAAACATTTCGCTGAAAATGTCATTCTATGTACGTAATCGCTGCTGCATTAATGGTCTCTAGTTGTCTCCGTACGATTTGCGGAGGTAGTTAGGCTGTCTCGAGGGTATCTCCTTGGTATGATAAGTGGAGGTTTTACAATATAAAGAGGTTCACTACAAAGAGGTTTGCCTATAAATTTACATGTAAATCAGACGGGACCGTTGGGATGGTATGATGCATGGAGGTTTATGATGTAAAGAGGTTCATTACATAGAGGTTTTACTGTATATACATAAACCTTAAACAGACTTTACACTAAACCAAGGGTGCCTAAATGTATCTTTTCTACAAAATGAATTACAATTCCCTTGAAAAAACACTACTTTCATGTCATAACATAAAAAACCAACATAATACACAACTAAATTTTGGTAAACCAGCACTTTGGAACCAGAAATAGCAAGCACCGGCAAAGTCAGTGGAAGTGTGAAAGAGTGCACTCAAAAACGTTGAAACCGACAGCTAGGTTTGTCATCTGACTTGCAGAGTTCATCACCCAATAGCTCTTGGCAATGGTACCAGCGCCATGCAGGTGAAAGCATCCATTTGATTAGAATGCATTCAGCACCAGTGTCAGCACTGGCCATTTTCCATCCCTCTGCCAGAGGCGGTGAGATTGAAAATAAATGGCCTGAATCATTCTCCAATAGGACGTAGTTTCCTTCATCAAAGAAAACGAAAGGCATTGACTGCAATTCATTACCCACCATTAGTGTATTCATAATATACAAATTATTTGGTTTTAGTAATACCGGTTTAGACGAATGGCAATGGTCAATTTTAACAGCATTTGAAAAAGGCCAGATTGGTGCCCACGATTCCACTCCACGTGACATCACAGGGACCTAGTCTCTATACGAGTAGATTTTTACATCGTCTGAGATTACCAATGCATGTATGAGGCACAGAGCTCAGGGAAACATGTCTTAATAATCACCTATTAAAACTGGCTATGGTCGGAAAGTTTTCTTCGTTTGATAAGGTATTAATAATCCTTATTTAAGCCAAGCGCTACCAGCTAGCAGGGTACTCAGCTACCTGCTAGCATCCCGCGTCGTATCAGTGCTCAAAGCCTCACCCCAAGGTCACCTCACTTGCGGCAGCGGCAACCAGAACAACGTCACACGGAGATTTCCCGGCATTCATACTTAGCTGTTGAATTTTCGCGCGCTTGAAAATTTTCACTTTTCATTTAATTGCGAAAAATAGATATCGTCATTTAAAAATCTAAAAGCGTGAAATACGTACTCAAGGGGTAATTATCTTTCAATTTAGGCAATTAAAAAAAGTAATAGGGAACCACCCTATTGAACTCAAATGAGGTGGTTCCCATGATGAAGTTATTATGTTACAATCATGTTGAATTCCTTAGTTTACACATAGTTTGAGCCAGAGATGGCGCTGCGACGCCGATTTTGTAGTTATGTACGTTACTAAGAGAACCAACAAACAGAGGGAACCTAGAAAAGGAAAAGACTAGTATCTGCAGCTAAAACAGAGATATTGTAATGTCTCCTTAATAAATTAATGTGCTCAAGGACATTAGTTAATGTGCACAAGGAAAGAGGAAAGAGCTTCTTAGAGGTTTGCTAAGTAAGAATTTAAAGAAAAGGTTAGTGAAGAGTCTGGTCTGGAGTGAAGCGCTTCACAGTGGAGAAATGTGGACACTTAGGAAGGAGGGCAAGAGAAGACTTGAGGCTTTCAAGATATAGGGGTAGATAAGAATGGCGAAAGTAAAGTGGATGTAGAGGATTAAGAATGACCAAGTATGTACTGGATATGACAGGTGAGGAGAGGCAGCCTTTAGATGAGATACGGAGGAGACAGAAGGTAATGATTACTTGGATGAAGATGGGATATATGAATGGGAGTACTAAGAGGCTTTTTAGCCTCCGCGAAAACATATCTTCCAATGATTACCTACCCTCTTCAGAGGATGCCCAATGAAATCCCCCAAAAAGTTCCAAAAAAATGGGCGATAGGGCACGCTGACACTTCCAACCTTATCCGTGCATAAGGCCAGAAGTGTTTTTTGAATTTATTGGGAATGTCTATCATCCTTGTCTTTTGGAAAACAAAATTAAACCATTACCAGTAGAGTTGTTTGCAGATTGCAATAAAATCCACCTCACATGCCACATAAGTCTTCTGTGGCAAAAACATCAAATTATTTTTACTGCTCTGCACCCAAATTTCAAAAGAATATTGCAGCCCCCTGGTGTGGCAGCCTTTAGGCCTATTAATATATATGTACACATATATATAAAACAAAGTCATAAATCGTGGTAAAAGCATCATATATAACTCAAGAGTGGATGTACTGATTTTAATAAAACCTACTTAGTTTTTTGGATTCTTCTCACCACCAGATGACAGAATAATCATTAAAAAATAGTAAAAGTTTAAAATGATCTCGATCTTTGGGGCATTTTGTTTAGTACACCTCGAGTTGACACATCACTGCTATGTTTGTAAACAAATCTCCAAGCAATGGTTGATTATAGGAAATGGCCCTAATGGTAACTGTCGAGCAGATTCATTTCATTTCTTCAGAATATTAGCAATTTTGTACACCAACCCCAAAATCAAGGGTCCATTTATCCCTCGGGCCGTATATCTGCTGTTAGTATTCTAATGCTTTATTGCCGATTTGACAAAAAACAACCTTTTTTCAGTATTTCTACTTCTAACCAAAGTGTAAGCTTGGTATTACATTCAAATGCCACCCTTGTTTTGCCTTTTTCAGGCGGCTTCCGAGCCAAATGGCTTCAAAGTTGGCCGCCGCTTCACCCCTGTCCGATGCACAGCAAACATTTCACATAGCTTGTGCAAGCACAGAACCGCGTTTTCTACCAGATGAGGAGAATCCCCGGGAATTCTTTCCATGAAATCATCAGCACACGCCACGTTGCTCAGCGTACTACCCCTCATGTGGAGGGGAACTCTTAACGCTTGTTCCTTACACAGAGCATCAGTACAGAAAAATAATTCTGATTTCATTCAAAATGCATGTGTCTTACTCACAAATATTTAGTGTGCTGCAGCTTTTCAGCACCTTAACACCAGCCGCCACTCAACACGACACGGTCATTCAACCAGGCCATGTCAAATCAACCAATATTTTGACCAAATGACACCCACCGACTAGGATTTTCGTGAAACTTGCCATGGTCATACATTCTGGTATAATTAGAAATTGTGTTCAATTTTAGCCCCCAATTTTCCATTGTTGATGAAATATGAGCAATTGAAATTTGGGCGTGACCCCTAAAGTGCCGCAACGTGCAACACATTTTGATTTTTATTTTCATCCATAACTCCATTCCTGTCTGATGAAAAGGCATGATTTTTTTTTCTAAGGATAAGTGATCCATAATGATCCCACGATTATCATCAAATATTCACTGCATGGAGTAATTCAGCTGCAAAAAAATAAAGTTTACAAAAAAATCTCACTTGAACCATTTTTCATTGTCAGCATCCAAAGGGAAAGGCCATGCGAATACAGAGTCATGGTTAAGTTTAAAGTAATCAATAATGTATGAGCAAAGATCCTGGTGAAAAAAAATCGTGAGTCTGATGTTGCTTTTAGTAAAAAAAAAATACTTATTCATGGTCACGGGGAAAAAAAGGCTCTTTTTCAAGGCGCATAAATATTACACAATTTAGAGGAGATATAAGCTTATACTCATGATTAAACAGTATTGGAGCATGCATTATCTCAGTATAGCGTATAGTACTGGCTCTTAGAGTAGAAAACACAGGAGCAATCATTTGAATGTACTCTAACGTACTGCTAATTTCGTGCTTTCAGGACTATTCCTACTAGGCTATCTCTTCCATAGGTAATGGGTAACTGAATAGTATGGTATAAAATTAAAGGCAGAAGAGAGCCATCAGAATGTTTTCTCCAATTTCAGTCTAAGTGAAGCTAATTAATTTCTCACTCATATGGTGCTGCCTTAGTGATATCCTGGTTGAATTTCAGACTAAGTAACTCACATTTGGGCGACTGATAGCCAGGCTTACATTTTAACATCTCATTCGTATTGAGGTCTGTCTTGCCATGTCAGAGATACCATTGTGCAGTGTTGGCAAAGAACTCAGTTCTGAATTTCACAAAAAGAGCTACTCAAACACAGCCCAAACTTTTGATTTCAAAGAACTACCAGAAGTGGACAGAGGTTTAATTGCCCTGCAGTGAAATATTCCTATTTCATCACAGTTGACTGTGTGCTCTCATCATCTTCATTGCTACTTAAAGAAATACGAGTGTTATCAGCTTAAATGCTGTACCCCTTTGCCATTCATAAAGGTCCTGTGAGGAAATTTCTTAGGACCATACCTCTAAAAAAGTGTAAGTCTGTGAGAGCAGCGGGCATCCTGGTGAAGCCTGGAGGAAACTTTTGCTGTAGGTGTGACAAAAGGATTTCCAAAATTTGTAAAAGAGAAGTTGTTTCCAATGGCATTGACGAAAGTGATAAATAACTTACGTCAGTTAAGTCTCCGGTGGAAAGTGATAGAAAATAAGAAGAAGCAAACTGCAGCTTGGAGGCTTTCGACTGCTCTCCTTTGAAATTACATTATTTGTCTTCTCACAGTAGACACTCGTATGGAAAAGGAAAGATAACACAGGCTAAGCATCACCTTGTTTCTAAAGTGTCTGGTGCATTGAAATTTGTGAATCCATCCCTGGAAAATCTTAGTAGTGACGAAGTTGAGAGTGACAGTCAACTCATCAAGCAAAAGGCAGCTAACTTGGATGACCTGCTGACTAAAATTAAGAATAAATTGCCAACAGTTAGCTGGCAGGGTAAACTTCAAATGTTGACCCTGGCCCCTTTATCTTGGTCTAGGAAAAGGATTATGAGTGAATTTCATGTTTCAGACTACACTGTGAGACAGGCAAAAAGTTACTTGATGAGAAGGGAATACCTGCTATGCCATCACCATGTGCTGGGAAACCACTTTCTAACTCCACAGTAGAGCTGGTGAAAAATTTTTTATGAGTTTGACAAGAATTCTAGACAGATTCCGGGAGCCAAAGATAAATTCAGTGTGGGTAAGAATGTAAGGGTGGGTATGCAGAAGAGGTTGATTTTATATAACCTCAAGGAACTTTATGTGCTCTTCAAAGAGCAATATCCACAAGAAAAAATTGGGTTCACCAAATTTTGTTCACTTCAGCCAAAATGGTGTGTGATGGCTGGTGCTTCTGGGACTCTGGGCTTCAGTTTGTGTTTGTGTCATATATCAAAATGTGAAACTTCTAATTAGTGCCTTGCAATAGAAAGAAACATATAAGGAGTTGATGGATATCATCATTTCTAAATTTTGTGAGTATGACCCTTCTGATACAGTGAAATATTGGCAGTGGGTTTCCACTGATAGAACATAACTTCAGTTGTTTACATCATCCATTGATGAACTCTTGGACATTCTGTGCCTTGAAATGAAAAAACCGATACCACATTATTACGCCACTAAAGAACAATTCTCGTTTTTCAAAATAAGCAAAGAAACCCTCAGTCATAAAAAGGCAGTTATCGTAATGGATTTTAGTGAAAACTTTTCATTATTAATTCAGGATGAAGTTCAAAGTTATCACTGGACCAATCTATCATGCAGCATACACCCTTGATTGATTTACCTGAAGAAAGATGGTACACTCACAACCTCATCTCATTGTTTCATATCTGATAACCTTAACCATGATGTGGCCTTTGTTATGGAAGTGCAACACCACCTGATAGAATTTTTAAAGAGAACTTCGCCTATGATCCTAGAGGTTCAGTACTTCACAGATGGATGTGCTGGGCAATGTAAAAACTGCAAGTCTTTTATAAATTTTTGCCATCATTATAATGACTATGGAATGAATGCAACCCAGTCTTTTTTTCCGCAAGTCATGGAAAGTCCTCTTGTGATGGTATAGGTGATACCATTTAACGAATGGTGCAGCATTTAACAAACAGAAGTAAGATGTGTGAATTTTGTAGAGAAAATATGAAAAACATCAACATCCATTACATTAAGTCCAGTGATGTGGCTTGGTCACGTGGTAAACAGTAAACTTCTTGAAAGATCCACCAAGGCAAAAACGATTCCAGGCACAAGAAACTTCCATCATTTTGTGCCTTTATCGGGTAGAAAAGTCGTTGAAAAGTTCACTGGCTTGGATGACGAGTACAGCATTATATTTGATTTATGTGCCTTCTATATAATATCTATGTGCCTTGAAAAAGAGCCTTTTTTCCCCGTGACCATGAATAAGTTTTTTTTTTTTTTACAAAAGGAACATCAGACTCACGATTTTTTTTCATCAGGATCTTTGCTCATACATTAATGATTACTTTAAACTTAACCATGAGTCTGTATTCGCATGGCCTTTCCCTGTAGATGCTGACAATGAAAAATGGTACAAGTGAGATTTTTTTGTAAACTTTATTTTTTTGCAGCTGAATTACTTCATGCAGTGAATATTTGATGATAATCGTGGGATCATTATGGATCACTTATCCTTAGAAAAAAAAATCATGCCTTTTCATCAGACAGGAATGGAGTTATGGATGAAAATAAAAATCAAAATGTGTTGCACGTTGCGGCACTTTAGGGGTCACGCCCAAATTTCAATTGCTCATATTTCATCAACAATTGAAAATTGGGGGCTAAAATTGAACACAATTTCTAATTATACCAGAATGTATGGCCATGGCAAGTTTCACGAAAATCCGAGTCGGTGGGTGTCATGGCCTGGTTGATTTGAAATGCAATGACCCGCCACCATTTAATACACACTCCGTCCACAACCAGCATCCTCCGGATGCTCACTAGACTCCTCTTTTCAACCAACCATTTCTAAAACTATATCTTTCAGTATTGTCTACAACATTTACCCTCCATTTTCCTGCATACATTATCTCGAATGCCTAGAAGTCTATTCTCGTCCTCCTTCCTTACCATCCATGTTTCCTTTCTTATTGTAAGAATACACAAGGCCATTCTAGACCAGAATGTACATGCAATGTTGAAATCCTTGGTTTCCAAATATTAACATACTTTATATGCCTGCGCGCCCACTCAAGGCTTAACAGATAATCAACACAAATATACCTAATTAATTGTTAAAGATTTAAAGTTTTACTATTGCAAGTCAATTAATGGCATAAGATTTTTATTTATGTTGTTTTACCACTTATCATTGCATTAAATAATTTCAGGTAAGATAATGATCAATTCAATAAATCTATAAAAGATTACTTTTCTTTAACACATATTATAAATTAAAACGAACCTGTTAAGTAGTGCACGAAAATCTGGTGCGCCAATAACCAATAATGAGTGTGTGGAAAATTGTGTACCAATAAAGGGAGGGATTATTGGACTTGAAAAAAATATATTACTAGTTAATAGCTGGTTGTAAAATACAATTCGCTAACACAAGGAAACTAAAGCAATATGTATGTCTCCCAGATCAAAATCAAATTATAAACAAACTGAATTGGTGATAAAACAGTCACAGAAGTTTATTTTTTTCATCAAGCTCCTGTAAGTCCCAATACCTACATGGGTGGTTTACCCAACCATATAATGAAGAAATATCCGAGGTTTTCCCAGCATATGATGATGATGAAGTTGTTTCGGGTTTCCCTCCGGATGAGGTTCTCCATCTCTGCCGACGTTCCCATGGCCGTGTCATCCATCCATGAAGCCCTGATTACGATGGACGACACGGCCGTCAAAACGTAGGCAGAGATGGGGAACCTCATCCGGTGGGAAACCCGAAACAACTTCAACATCAACCATATACATAATACTGATAATAATGTTCAAAGGTACTACATGAGTAATGAGCACCCTTCCATGATGGTCATAATGTGAGAACAGAGGATTATAAATATTACCTTAGGTTCTGTTGTGAAACCATAAACCTCTCACTGATTGCATGACATCATAAAATGGATACTATGTATTCACCAACTCAAGAGTCTGTTTCAAGAGTGTATTCAACATTATAATCAGCGCTGGCTGTTAGATTTTACTTTAAACTCTGTACGCAATGAACTGCTTGTTTGGCACATAATGTGGTTTAGGGTTCTGATCAAATGGTAATAATTTAAAATCAAGAAAAGGATATTAGCAGATAGGCATCATAACATAAGCATTATAAGATTCTTTAAAGTAGATTCTCAAACAAAACTTACTCTTCTTCTCCCTCTGAAGAAAAATCAAAGAATTCATCATCATCATCTTCTGCACTGTAGGCAGAAAAGAGATCCAAACTTTTTTCTGATTTAATTGTGGCTGCATCGTCTTCATCCTCTTCCACAATTGGATTGGAATTCTGCCGTATTTTTCTCCATCCACGCCTACACCTAAGAGCTTCCAATTGCCGCTGTATTTCGGCAACAGTACTACCAAGACTGTCCAAATCCTGTAGCATTAAAAGTCTCCTGTTTCTTCCCGAACGTAGTTGATGGTATAACAGGACACCAGCTGCTCCTATGACAACTCCAGCACCCAGAGCAGCGGCCAGGAGGCCACGGTAGCGTAGCTGGTCAGCATTCATTCTGCAAGAAAGCCAGTCATCACATTTGATTAGAATTACTGTACAAGGTTTTCTTGGCATGCAATCAAGAAATTCTAATAAATTAACTAGATATGGACGGATCCAGGATTTTTTTAAAACCAGATCCTAATTGGATCCTTGATTTCCGGAGTACGATCTTAGGATATTTTCAGATCCAAGTGCATTTTTAATTCCTGCTATAAGCTACCTATAGGTTGGTTGGAACTTTTACGTATGGAAGAAAAAATATGTTATTCGAGTATTATTTAATCATACCAATAATCTACATACATTATTGGTGGAACACCATCAATTCATGTCATCAACTGAGGAACAGGCTGATTTCAAGAGGGTAGTAGGGTTATCTGCAGATAATAAACAGGAAGTATCATCTGCATAAAGGAGTGGCAGCAGTAGAGAAGGACAGATCATTCATGAAAATAACACTGTAGATTAAAGGGCCCAAGACTGATCCTTGGGGAACACCGCATTTTATTTCTAAAGGAGTTGACCTTACTGGGATTGTACCATTTGTAGATTGTTGAATAAATTGAACTACATATGTACTGTTTGCTTTCTGCCAGTGAGGTAAGACATAATCCAAGTAAGTGGTATACCTTAAATATCCAGATTTCTGAGTTTGCCAAGCAAGGTGTTATAGTCTATGCAGTCAAAAGCTTTACTTAAGTCATAGAAAATGCCCAAAGAATGCAGTTTCTCATTGAAACAAAACTTCAGTTCATCTATTAGTCGGAAGAGTGCAGTAGTGGTGGATCTGCCTTTTCTGAAGATATATTGAGAGTGTTTTATAAGCTGGTTAGGTTCAAGAAAATCTATAATCCTGCAATATACTACATCTCAAGAATTTTCAAGAACACAGAAACTATGGGGATGGGATGGTAATTGTCAGAAAAGTTAACTGCACCTTTTTTGGAATGGGAGCAACTAGAGGAAACTTTAGTTTAGTAGGGAAAATACCTTCAGACAGTGATAAATTAGCTACATGGACAAGTGGTTTTATGATCACATGAATTGATGCTTATATGACTGGAGTGGGTACTTCATCAATACCTCAAGACATCAAGACCAGCAGGGTTATTCAACTAATCGTATGGCCGGGCCATTAGTGGAAATCAACCATAACTATGGCCTTGGGACATACGTATGGCTTTGAGCGATTCTCCTCTGACTGAAAAGCCATAAGTAAGGTGGTAGCTAAAGCTGTAATATTATGACCTACCTAGGATGCGGTCATAACATGAGCCATATGAAATAACATTGCACGCCAAAGGAGTTGTAAAAGAATTTAACGAAGTGCCATCGATTATAAAGCAATTGTTTCAAGAAATATATGAAAAGTGCACTGGAGCACAAACGGATTCAACAGGCATTGGCTAGATACATAAAAGAAAGACATCGATTTCATCTGGAAAGGAGGAGGATACAGGATATGTGTAATCTGTACGCGTATGATGATGATATTTTAATTAAATATTTCCGCACGTCAAAAGAAGTTGTTACTTACCTTGTAAGTAGAGATAGTGGATGGACTTAGTGTTTGCTTATAGTTAAAAATTTATGAATACTTTTTAAATGGATGCTCCGTTGGAGTGAACGGAGGAACAGGCTTTTAATTGCTAACAGATTTCTTACTGATTTGCTTTGACAAGCTGTAGGTAACTTGAAATATCTGCTCTGAAATGTCTTATATTTTAAGGTTTTCTTTGCATTACGGTTCAGGAGGGAGGATATCAGAGAAACGTAGGGCAAGACATTTTTTGGCAGTAACGCAATCTCCAGTAAGTCGAAGCGTAAAGGACAAATGCCAGCCACAAATCAAGGAAAGAATGATAATTTCATATTGATGTTATAATTTCATACAGCTGCCTAAATTTAAGTCTCTGATAATAAAATTCATAAATGAAATTTTCAGAGTTTCAATTTCATCTTTTGATATCGTGCATTGGCTGGATTTCTAAGGCTTTTGGGTGAAATTGATTGCAGCCATGAGAAAATAGTTACACCATTGGAAGGAGAGGAAGGGGGTTAGAACTACAGGGGGATCTCACATCCTCACTCTATTCATTATATGCAGAATTCACGAATATTATAATTACTGTACGATACAAATCATGTTCAAATTTCTCCTACTTCTTCTCGTCCGTGATTTTCGCTCTTCACTTTTTTCAAAGCTTACACTCAGAAGCTCACAAAGACTTATTGGGGGAGTAGGAGGAAGAGTCACCTAATAGTAGGACATACACCTTTTAGATAATAACAAATTCAAAACATCGGTCCACATCAAAGCTACTAACAAGCAGCAATACCTCCACTACAGCAGTTGCCATCCACCACACACCAAACGTTCCATCCCTTATTCCCTCTCTGCCCGGGGACACAGAATTTGTAATAATCCCGAAGACCTTCAAAAGTTCCTCTCCAAACTTCACACCTCTCTTCTTCACTGCGGCTACCCCGAAAAACTTTTGAAGAATAAAATAAGAAAAAAATTGGCTATTTCCAATAAACCCCGCGCAGATAAACATTGCTCTCCTTCTCTACTCACTACCTACTTTCCTGGTGCTCATGTGTTACAAAACATATTGAAGGACTTGTACCCCATACTTTCCAAGCACAAGTCCACATCTCAGATTTTCCCTTCCACTCCTCGGACCACATTTAAGAGACCACCGAATTTAAATACCATATTTAAAGCCACCCGCCATCTTCAAAAGTCGCAGTCAGTCACTATCTCCACACCCTCACCTTGCAATCGCCCCAGGTGTAAAACCTGCAAGATATTCTCTCCACCCCCTGCCTCTTTTCTCCCCAAGCTCAAATGCCTACCGATTTTCCCCTCCACTACTTGTACTTCCACCAACATCATTTACCTTCTTCATTGTAATTTCTGCCCCGCTTTCTATATCGGCCAATGCACTACCCCCCTCAATCTCAGAATTAACAATCATCGCGCCTCCTGTTGTCCATCGTCCCCCCACTCCTCTCTACCAGTTCCTACACATTGTCTGTCACACGACTCCATCTTCAATCAATGCTACAAAGCATCCAATATTGCCTCCCTCCCTCCCACCGACTCCGCCCTCAACCTCCACACCCTCGAATTGGCTTGCATTTGGCACTTTCAAGCTAATAGCTTTCCAGGTTTGAACGTAGCATCCTAACGTCTATTCCTAACCCTCCCTCCCCATACACCTCTCCCCTTTCCCCTCTTTTCCCTTTTCCAACACTCTCCTTTCCTCACCATTCTTACTCCAGCTGAGGAAGAGGCCTCAAGTGCTTCGAAAGCTTTAGTTACTATCCCGTGTGAGTGTTTCTTTTTTGTGTTTCTATGTGTATTGATATTGACTTAAAACTATTTATATTTCTATATATATGTATATATAATATATGTTACTTATGAAGGACACCACAGGTGATATAAATATAGATAAATGCCATGATAGGCCACAAAAAAAAACATAGACACAAATAAAAGAGAACTCACACGTTAGTTTTATATATATATATATATATATACTACACGCAGTAAAGGTAAATGATTTGTTGTAAATGACAGTTCGGCGATGAGGTATAACAAGATTGTGATTCCCTCTTGTGTTTGTCATATGGACAGTGTCAAGACTCCTGAACTCGCATGTTAGGTAAGGAGGTGTTTCTGTGTTCAGAATTTGATATAGGAGAGAAAGAGTATGCAGCCAGCGTCGAGAGTCGAGTTTCAGCCATGACAGTTATTATTAATATAATCAGTTATATGGTCCGATAATTGCAAGTTAAATATGAATCTAATGCATCTGTTCATGGAACGTTGAAGCTTAAGACTAAGTTCTTGAGAAAGGTCCTGGTAGGCAATGTCAGAATAGTCAAATAAAGGTAATATTAAAGTAGATACTAATTGCGCTTTAACCTCTTCCCTACGCAGGGCGTGATTTCACGGCCTGATTTTTCTGATGCTAAAGAAGGAAGGCCGGATTTTCACGGCTGGAATTTTTCGAAGCAAAAGGGCAAAGGCCGTGTTTTCACGGTTTCGCGGTCAAGAATGCCAAGTGGGTCCCAACCGCCATTAGAGTCCCTCGGCGCGAGAGGTCCGACCCTTTCCTATTGTCCATGTGGGGATTACCTCGGCCCATTCCGGCTCTCAGTGTCCCACTCAAGGAAGGTGCTCATGGTCACTTATTTGTTTATAAGTTAAAATAACTAAAAATGTTCATGTTGCATTTATTGAAAATCAATGCGAGGAATTACATTCTGTATGTTCTGCTGATTGGTTCCAAATTTTAAATAGAATTCTAGCGTTCATATTAACGGAGTTGATCATCACCTACAACAATTTTTGGAGACGCTAAGGTTAGATGTTTAATTGTTTTTTTATAACTTACTAGCAAGTTTATAGGAGCAATATTGTAATGATTTACATCTAAAAATATACGTTACTCTGTTAGCTACATTCTAAGTGTACATTTGCGGTGAAATTTGATAGAATATCCGATTTAACTTCTATGAAAAAAAGCCCTCGTAATGTAATAAAATATGATTCTCTCAGTTCTTTGTCGTGAGCCAAAATTACAGCGACTATTTTGAATAACCTCTTACCAACCTTTGAATAAAAAGGTATTACAAACGAATTTCGCTATAAATACTGATTAATGCATATCCTAAAAATTCGTAAATTTAATGTACCAATAGGGAATGTTTTACGTAGACACATGTTGTGAGAAGCATTTCATACCATGGCAGGAAAGAGCACTGCCCTACCCAGGTAATTACTCTCATACCTTGGTTCTCTGATCAGGTTACATTTAGGGGGTCTGCCCTGTACACCTCACAGGCTTACTTCCGGATACATTAGCGCATTAATGTTTTCTTGGAAAAACTTATTACCCTCCAACTGGCACATCTAAGAGTAGATTGGTGCAAGTAGCCTCCTACTTAAATTTGTGGAAGAAAATAACCTCACTCTTCTCGGAATAACTCATTTTCTTTTCAAAAATTTCTTGACGTGTATTCAAATATAGCCGTTAACTCTCCGTTCGCATTACGCTACCTATACAAGGGATGGTTTCCGTAGAACCCTGCTGGCCCATACCATGAATGGAAAGAGAACTGCTCTACCCAGGTAATTACTTTCATATCTTGGTTCTCTGGTCAGGATCCATTAAGGTGGTCTGCCCTGTGCACCTCACAGGCTTACTTCGGGACACATTAGCGCATTAACGTTTTCTTGGAAAAACTTATTACCCTCCAACTGGCACACCCAAGAGTATATTGGTGCAAGTAACCTCCTACTGAAAAATGTCTATGGAAGATGATAACCTCATTCTTCTCGGAATAGCTCATTTTCTTTTCAAAATTTTCTTGGCGTGTATTCAAATTTAACCGTAAATGTTCTGTACGCATTCCCTTTCCTACTTCTGCAAGGATTGTCTTTCAAATGATGTTTTGGTGGAATTACATTTTTTCTTGGAATTATACAGCCAGGATTTTTTTCTTGAAGTGCCTTTCGATGGTTCCTTAGAGCTTTCGTTAGTTTTGCATACGTTCTCAACGTGTTCAGAGTTACTTGGACGAGTGGAGCATTAGGCAAACTTGCTGGACGGGAATTTCCTTGCACTGGGAAAATTTCCAGGCTAATTACAGATCAATCGATCCTGGAAATACTCACCAGAAGTGTTAATGAAGACGAGGATAGTGACTCTAGAAACAGGTTTTTGTTTTTTTTCTTTTTTCGTGCGTAAAATTAATTTATATTTATCTAACTGAAATTGCTTTATAAATATAATTTTGCAATTTCAAACAACAAATTTGTTTGATTCAAGTAGTTTTATGAGAATTTTCAAGAAAATATTCTTCTTAAAAACTTCGAAATGTTTCATACCCATGTTTTCAGAGAACTCGTGGAGAGCAGACGCGAATGAGGAGTGTGGATTTAGGCATCATGGATATAAAATATGTTATTAACATAAATCGTAAATACCTAGAAGTATGCTAGGAACATTGAAAGATTTCATTCCCTTTAAAGTATTTTTTGGCCTATGATCTAATGCCCTTTTGCTGAAAACCCTAAAAATAACCGTAGAACTTCGTTTAAAAGTTCTATAGGCATTGCAAAATGAAAGGTATACATTAAAGAACTGACATTTAATGCAATAGTAACAATTTAAAAAAATTACAATCGAACTAGAAACAATAAACTGACCGCAAAAGTACACCGTGATGGGCTGCCTGGGGGAAAAGGGTCGAGGATTATATTTGCCCAGTTGAAGGGGAAAGGGTCCGGCACCCCGCTAGAAAAGGTCATTAAGTGGAGGGAGCGACTACCTGGACGATTCGTTGCCGAGAAACAACTCCGTACGGGGTGAAAAAGAAATGCTCAAAGCCTTCGTACAGCAAAAAGCAACTTTCCGTGAAGGAGCCCAGCGCGAAAAGGTTAAGAGATGTAGGGATGACATATTTAAATTTTAATAGGGGATAAAGTGATTGATAAACAGATTTAGTGATTTTATTTACATGCGATGCCCAAGAGAGATTTTGATCAATAATTAATCCTAAGTTTCTGACTTCATCGCAAAAAGAAATTGGGGAATCGGTGATACGTAAATTTGGAAGTTTATCCCTCTGCACTCTCGCTAAAATTCTTGGGTAACCAATTAGTATTGCTTGGGAGTTATTAGGATTTATGCATAGGAAGTTATTATTGCACCATTCTTGGAGGTATGTTAAGTCACCATTGATAGACATTAAGCTATTGCTTAAATTATTGACTGTGGAATGCAAATAGATTTGTAGATCCTCTGCATAGAGGTGATACTTGCAACTTAGTCCTGATGAGCAATCATTGATGTAAAGTGAGAATAGAAGTGGACCGAGGATGGAACCTTGTGGGGCTCCTCTAGTAAGGTGGATCCAAGAGGATTCCAAATTATTTGCAACTACTTTCTGTTTCCGATCCGAGAGATAAGAAGTAATCCATTTAACAACAGAAGGAGAAAAACCCATGCAATGGATTTTAGCTGCAAGAATGTCTTTGTCTAACGAGTCAAAGGCTTTACTAAAGTCTAACAAAATGAGTGCTGTGATCTCTTTCTTGTCCATGGAGCGTCGCATATCATCCGTTATTTTTACTAAGGCTGTGGTGGTACTATATCTTTGCCGAAAGCCAGATTGATAATCATTGAGTATTTTATTTTGCTTGAGAATGGTAGTGATTTGTTCGTGAACAAGCTTTTCTAGAGCCTTAGAAATAATTGAAAGAAAAGAAATTGAGCGAAAAGTTAATTGATCTTGAATGTTTCCCTTTTTTGGTATGGGTTTAACTAGGGCAGATTTCCATATAATGGGAAAATGATCTTGTGATAGTGAGGAGTTGAAAATGTTGGGGAGGTATCGTAGAATTGATGGCAGTAATGATTGAATGGATTCAAGGGGAATACCATCTGAGCCTTGAGCTTTAGACTTGATGCACTTAAACGCAGAGTGTACTTGCATTTGAGTCACAGGTTTCCAAGTAAGCTTCTTAATATGGTTACGTGTCGTAGCTGATTTAATGGAGAATGTTTGTATGACTCGCTCCTTGTCCTCATTTGAAATTTCATTTGGTAGCTGTGAAAATGTTTGATTTAATCTATCAAGGGATACATTCGTTGGGCTGGGAATGTTCTAGGTATGGCTCCGTTTAGCAGAATAGCCCTGTAGGTAATCTTAAAAGAAAATACAATATTCAGTAACTCATTACGACATATTGGAAAAAGAAAAGGCCAGAGGTGTGAGTCCTGTTGTTAATGATACCTAAATTAGTTGGGTTGGTTTTCAAGGTGAATTGATTGTTGAAATTATTAGCAATATATTTACAGGATCAGAGATGGTAATACGATTAAAAGTTATGTTGCCCACATCTTGAAGATTATGACTGCTTTTTATATTAGATTTAATTAAGCTCCAAGCATCTTTCACAGTATTTCTAGAAGATTGCATTGTATTATCATTCATCTTACGCCGAGAGCGAGAGAATTCCAATTTGAATTCTTTAACTTTCTGCAAGCATATAGGCTTCAAAGATTGATTTACATGTTTATGCTTAATGATAGTGTAAGTTTACTGATGGCTTTAGAAAAACACTCGGAACACTTACACTTTATCTCATGATAAGGCCGGTATTGAAACCATAACAACATACAGTAATACAGGCACAAGTGTACTAAATCTAATCCATGCGTAACAAAAATAATTTTTAATGCAAAATATCAAGAACATGCCAGTGCCAGTAGAAATTGCAGCCATGTAGAAAATACTGGTTAGGAATATATACTCCCTTGGTAAGTACTACAATAAGTATTAACTATATTTAGGTGCCGCGATTAACTAAGTACGCTTTAGAGACATCTCACCGCACTCGTAACATCAAACCGCTGAACAGGTAACCATTCATCGGAAATGATCATATTTTGAACTCCTCAACAATACCTAATACTAATTAGTAGACAAGAACATAGGATCGTATTTCAGATTTTAATAAATGAATCGAATGAGTTTAGATGATGCACTGAATTGCCGATTGGGGTTAGCAACTGCGAGGTAGGTGACAAAGCTGAAAATTTATAAACTATAAAAAAAACTTTCACGTCTTTCACAGAGAAAGGTAGGCAACACATTTTATGTTTACATTACCATTGAGAGTGACACTGTGTGGTATAAACATACTATGTTGTTGATCTTAATTTTAATAATTGTATTTGTCGTGGCAACACTTAAGTTGTTTACTTAAACTGTGTTATTCTTGCTGAATAAAACCTTGATTAGGTTTTTACTGAAACTGATATTTTACTACAATTTATTCAGCAAGAATTAATTCTTTAGTAAGATGGAACAGCTTTTAAAGCCAGAAAGATTTGATACTGACCCTTCACATGTGGGTGCTGAATCGAAGTGGAAACACTGGAAAAGAACATTTGCTAATTTCCTGGGCCAAGTGAACAAGGTTTCAGAAGATGGTAAACTGCAATTACTCTGCAATTATGTATCTGCTAACGTCTTTCGGTATATTAGTGACTCAGAAAACTACTCAGATGCCATCAAAATACTAGATTCATTATATATCACAAAACGAAATGAAATATTTGCAAGACACTGCCTAGCATCTAGAACTCAGCAGACGGGTGAATCAGTCGATGAATATCTCCAGGTATTAAAACAAATGAGCAAAGATTGTGAATTTCAAGCAGTAACAGCTGATAAATATAAAGATGAGTACATAAGGGATTCTTTCATACGAGGCCTCAAGAGCTCTCGTATTCGAGAAAGATTACTGGAAAACACCAACGTCACATTAGAGAAGGCCCATGACCAGGCTAGGTCACTTGAGCTGGCTGAGCTACATTCAGCGTCTTATCTGAATACAGCAGACTCAACTCCTGTTGCTGCTGCTGACCATAGAGAAGATAGCCCTGAAGATACTACAACAACATCAGCTGCCTTGGTACGATCTGAAAAATGTTTCTTTTGTGGTAACAAACGGCACCCAAGGGACTCTTGCCCAGCAAAGGATATTATCTGTAGAGGTTGCGGAAAAAAAGGACATTACCAAAAAGTATGTAAATCAAGATTTAAACATTCATCTACAAATTCAACAGCTTCTACGTCGTTTTTGGCTTCTGCAGTAACAGCACCTCTATGCCTTCAAAAATCCATGACTAAAGGTATTGATCAATGGAGTGGAACTAAATGCACTTATCGATACTGGAAGTTCTCTTAGTTTCTTGAATGAACGTTTTGTGGAGAGATGCGGAATAGTCGTTAAGCCTTACTCCGGTAAGATAACCATGGCTAATTCTTCTTTGAGTTCTGATGTTACTGGATGTGGTACGCTGACCTTGAAGATTCAGACCTATACATATGCAAATATTAAGGTGTTAATCATGAAAAATCTGTGTGCTGATTTCCTGATTGGGCACGATCTTCTGAAGAGTCACTCATCTGTAGAAATAGAATTCCATGGAGAACAAACACCTCTTAAAATCTGTTCACTAGCTACTGCTCGAGTTCCAGCAGCATCGCTATTTGTCAATCTCACACCAGACTGCAAACCCGTCATAACTAAGTCAAGACGTCACACAGAATCCGACAAAATATTCATCGCTGCTGAAGTGGAAAAATTGCTCAAAGAAGGTGTAATAGAACCTAGTAACTCACCATGGCGTGCTCAAGTTTTTGTAGTTAAGGGAGAAAATCATAAACCTAGGATGGTAGTTGACTACTCACAAACTATTAATAAATTTACAATGCTTGATGCCTACCCTCTCCCAAGAATAGAGGAGTTGGTACGGAATGTATCACAATACAAGATATTCAGCACCATTGACCTCAAGAGTGCCTATCACCAAGTACCTATTCTAGAATCAGATAAGCCATATACTGCTTTTGAAGCTGCTGGAAAACTTTACCAGTTCTGCAGAATTCCTTTCGGGGTAACTAACGGTGTCCCAGCTTTCCAGAGAAACATTGACAGAATTATCAAGGAAGAAAAGCTCAAAGGTACTTTTCCTTATCTAGATGATGTAACAGTTTGCGGCCATGACCAACAGGAACATGACCAAAATTTGGAAAGATTTTTAGGTGCAGTAGAAAAGTATAATCTGACGTTAAACCAAGATAAATGTAAATATTCAACTAAATCTGTGAAAATATTAGGATATCTGATCGAAGATAGAGTTATAAAGCCTGATCCGGATAGGCTTGCACCTTTGATGAACCTACCTGTCCCAAATGACATGCCAGCCCTTCAGAGAACCTTAGGTATGTTTGCTCACTATTGCCGATGGATTCCCAAATTTTCAGAGAAGATTCGCCCTTTTCTGGTAAAAGGACCATTCCCGCTGTCTGAAGAAGCTGTGACAACATTCAATTCACTCAAGAAAGATGTAGCAGAGGCATCACTCTCTGCAATAGAAGAAAATACACCTTTTCGAGTAGAAACTGACGCTTCAGAGTTTGCCATTGGGGCCACCCTGAGTCAAGCCGAACGTCCCATTGCCTTTTTCTCTAGGACACTTAATGCAGCTGAGCAAAGACATTCCTCTGTTGAGAAGGAAGCTTATGCTATTGTGGAATCACTGAGGAACTGGAGACACTACCTTATCGGAAGACATTTTGAGGTCATCACTGACCAGAGGTCTGTTGCCTTCATGTTTGATCAGTATCACTCAAGTAAAATAAAGAATGAGAAAATTATGAGATGGCGACTTGAATTAGCTAATTACAAATTCGATATCGTTTACCGACCAGGCAACCAAAACACAACTGCAGACACAATGTCGAGGATTACAGCAAGTACCTACTTAGAGGGAAGAATGAACCTCAAAGAACTACATGATGCTTTATGTCATCCGGGTGTAACAAGAATGCACCACTGGGTTAGAGCTAAAAACCTGCCCTACACACTAGAAGAAATTAAAGGAGTGATTAATTCTTGCACCTGCTGCAATGAATTAAAACCTCGATTCTGTAGAAATGAAGGGCAGCTTATAAAGGCAACTTCTCCATTTGAGAGATTAAGCTTAGACTTCAAAGGACCCTTACCTAGCTCATCCAAGAACCGTTTTCTACTGACTATTGTTGATGAATATTCAAGGTTCCCTTTTGCATTTCCTTGGGGGCTGTAGGCAGTAGTTCTACTTGTAGCAACGCCTAAGGAGGTGTCTCTGAACTACCCAAGAGTCCATCTCCACAGAAAGGTTCTCCACGTGGACGGCAGCGAAGGCTACCAGCTTATCTAAATGACTACATCAGATACTAATCGATTTTTAGTGGGGGTGAATGTGGTATAAACATACTATGTTGTTGATCTTAATTTTAATAATTGTATTTGTCGTGGCAACACTTAAGTTGTTTACTTAAACTGTGTTATTCTTGCTGAATAAAACCTTGATTAGGTTTTTACTGAAACTGATATTTCACGTCTTTCACAGAGAAAGGTAGGCAACACATTTTATGTTTACATTACCATTGAGAGTGACACTGTTCTTTATCAAATTTGATGCTGCACAGTACTTTCACTAAATCAATACGCTCTTTATTACAGAAAAATGATCGACCATAGACAAAATATTCGTGTGGGATCAAACTTAATAGCTGTACGAGCTGTACTGAAAGAACAAAGGACGAAACGTGAAACAGGAGTGCCAAACATCAACCACATAAAATATTTACTATGAAAAGATATGGATTTATCGCACCGTAAACTCCAGCAAAGAAATGCATCACAGTTGTTTTGCTACGTCATGTCAAGCCATCTCTAATATCGTAGGTTACCTCTCACTTTGCAATACATGAGACGTAATAATTAGGAAAATCGTTTACTCACGTGAGAATTCCAAGCTATATCTACCACCTGCTGCATAACAATCCATAGAAGTTAATAGGGTAAATATTAAATTTCATAAAACCGACAGCCCAAAATAAGATAAGACAGGCTCACACGTTCTCACACTACACCGCCATACACCTCTCACCCCACCCCACAGTTGACCACCTCCACGACCTCCACCCAAATGACCCGAATTATCATCATTCATTTTTTCATTGTGTGCGCGCGAGATTTTAATACGTTTTACTTTCCACGCTACTTTGAATCTAGATAAAACAATATTTTAGTAATTCTTGAATCATTTACAAAAGTCTTCAACTGATCTATGGTTCATCCTCTTAATTTCCTTCTCGATCTCTCTTAGGGCTCCCGCGCACTGGCAACTTTTTCAAAGCAACTATTCATTCAAATGAAACACACAGCATTGACTGCGGCCCCGCGCATGGGCGATTTTTAGTTGCCGCAACTAAATAATTGCGTCCGGATCTATTCCGAGGGTGATTAAATTGTTGCCGGCAGGAATAGATCGCATGGGTTCTTGCCCAACCCCGCGCACTGTCAACTTTTCAGTTGCTTGACCGCCCTTGTTCGGAGCGCATCTTGGAAAGTGTTTTGCTGGACGCGTTCTGCAAAGGTCTCATAGTTTTTAAGTTTTGGAGTTATTTATGGTAATTTTTTACTGAACATGCTCGGGATTGTATTTGGAAGCCATATATTTACAACTTCATTAGGCCCGTATGACACTTCCCAGTGAACACAACAATAGGGAAATAGGGTTGTTCAAGCCTATCAGAACGGTCTAAAAAAACGAATGTATATCACTTCTGATGTAATTTCATTTTGATTGGAATGAATGACAGATGCGTTGAAAAAGTAATGATGGAATTATTAGCAATCAAAATTCGAACAATTTTAAACGCCGCCAAAAACGGTCGGCCATCTTGAAATAGAGGTGATGACGAAACAAGCCTGTACGGCTGGCCTGTACCCTCGATCGCTCGATGCTAAGCTGAGCTCTCTGCATGCCGACTGGACATTTGCCAAGGTTATTCCTTATTTTGAAATGGCCTATGTTGTGCATGAAGCTTCCGGATGGATCAAGTCGACATAAAATCCATTCTTCAACTTAGGCAGGCAACGTATGTAGTGTAATTGTTGACAGGAATTGAAAGTTTTGTATAGCTGCATTTGCAAGGAAACTACCTACGTGCAGTGAACTTTCATTTTGCCGCTAGTGCAAGTGAACAAAATTTGTGCCCTTAATGTACCCCTGAGTGAATTGATTGCATATAGACGATGAAGTAAAGAGTGAAGCGACAAGTGAAGTGAGTTGTGAATGTAACATCTTCGACGAAATTATTTATTTCTTCCATGCTGGTTCAATCAACCCTATACATTTCGATCTAAGGTATCTAACTATTGCGAAGGATATGTTTCATATTTGAGCTAGTTGTACTCAGAGGATACATCGAACGTATATTAATTTTCATTCGTTTGTTCGCCTCTAAGTTCTGTTTGATTTTATTACCTATTGCCAATAGGGTTGTTCACCATATTTTTTTTATTTAAGAAATCGAAAGATCGTGCTTCAGAAGGAGCAATGACAATAATATTATGCTATTTTCTTAATTGTACATGTTTAGAGAAGGCTTTAAACAGTGACAAATTTTACGTTGCGCCAAAAAGCCCTACTTCCATCTTGAATTGATGTGTGACGTCACAAGCCTGTAGATGCCCTACTTCAGTGTTGTTTAAGTGGCTCAGCAGGGTTATTCCACTTTTTTTCAAGATCTCCAGCGTCTGCCGCCAGATCAGTGTTTAAAGAAAATCCAAATTTATCCTTTAATAAGAGTAATAATAAGCAAAATTACCCTTACTTGTACATATTTATTGCTCATCATATCATAAATAGCCCTACAACGTACACATTTCACGAGTTGTCTTTTTGATACGAATTATTCGAATATATTCCGAATCAACTGATTCAATGAAAAACTTGACTCACAATAAATATAAAACACTAATAAAACATGATAATCGGTTTTCCAATCACTATGCACACGCTAAAAGAATTTGCACTCCTTGAAGTTCGAAAGATTCTCCACACCTCACTTCTCACTCATCACTAACGACTTAGAATTAGTTTACGTTATTTCACATTGACATTTCGAGGACAATGAAATGAATAGGCAGAAACAAATAGCTAAACCGGTTATTGTAACATCAAAAAACTTCGAATTTCACTATTACTCTTACCCGTACGTACTCTTACCGTAACCAAAATATGACCAAAACAAAAACAAACAACAGCGCAACGAAATTCGTGAAATGTAAACACTCGTGAATGCTCAAAATGAATAGGTAATAAAATCAAACGGAACTTAGAAGCGAACAAACGATTGAAAATTAATATGCGTTCGATGTATCCCTAAAGCACAACTAGCTCAAATATGAAAAATATCCCCTAGGCAATAGTTAGATACCTTAGATCGAAATGTATAGGGTTGATTGAACTAGCATGGAAGAAATAAATAATTTCGTCCAAGCAGTTACATTCACAACTCACTTCACTCTTTACTTCATCGTCTATATGCAATCATTCACTTAGGGGTACATTAAGGGCACAAATTGTGTTCACTTGCACTAGAAGCACAATGAAAGTTCACTGCACGTAGTTTCCTAGCAAATGCAGCAATACAAAACTTTCAATTCCTGTCAACGCTACATATATTGCCTGCCTAACTTGAAGAATGGATTTCATGTCGCCTTGATCCATCCGGAAGCTTCATGCACAACATAGGCCATTTCAAAATAAGGAATAACCTTGGAAAATGTCCAGTCGGCATGCAGAGTACTCAGCTTGGCATCGAGCGATCGAGGGTACAGGCCAGCCGTACAGGCTTGTGTCGTCATCACCTCTATTTCAAGATGGCCGACCGTTTTTGGCGGCGTTTAAAATTGTACGAATTTTGATTGCTAATAATTCCATCATTACTTTTTCAACGCATCTGTCATTCATCCCAATCAAAATGAAATTACATCAGAAGTGATATACATTCGTTTTTTTAGACCGTTTTGATAGGCTTGAACAACCCTATTCATTTGGAGCATTCGTCAGTGTTTACATTTCACGAATTTCGTTGCGCTGTTGTTTGTTTTGGTCATATCCAGCCCCCTCCAACTCCCGGCCGCTAGGTGGCCCCAAAGCTTCCGTGCGAGGGAATCGCCGATAGATGGTGCTAGTGGGTGTTTGCGCGTCCAGCATTACGAAATTGCATTGAACCAAATACAATACTTGATCGCTGGAACAACGAATTTAAAATGCCTTCAACTGAATTGAACACTAAGAAGCAATTTAATAGCCTTTTAATTTCATTGACAGCCAGTTAGAAAGTCCATGTACAAAAAACATTGCCTTTAGAAGAAATTGAAAATGAGATGTTGTCATCTGCTAGCAGTCGTATTTTATTAGCTCTACTTCGTAAAAAAGAAGTTATTTGCGTCCTGATCATCATATATTTATCGCTAACGGCATACTGCCTGACATATAATTATCAAGGTATCGGTCCCCCCAAAAAAAATTGACGATACAGACAATCGAGTCGGCGTTTCCTCCTCCAAGGAACTCCAGCGCAATTATGCTGAATGGGGAAATAAGTTTTGGCTTCAGAAATCTCCTTTAAACTCTCATTAGGTCACATTAAACAGGCAATCCTAAACTGGTAGCTACGAGGATACGGTTATCTCCGATTCAGAAATTACAAGATCCGCAATGAGAAAAACTGGCCCAAAATTAATTACTGAAAGCTTCACATAACGACTCAAATTAAGATTAGATTAAGACTTAATGGTTATTCTGAAATGGAAAATGTACGTTTGAGAACCCTAATTAAGACTTTGGGCACAACAAAAACACCTTGCTAAATTCTTAACCCAAGAAAGTCACAGAAATACACATCACAAGATCAACCGAAACAGCAACCAATGTAAAGGAAAAGGGGACGTCTGGGAACGGTAGTTGAAGGAAGTGATTGTTGTTAAATTTAAAATGCATTTATTCATGAAAGCACAAGCACTATCATTAACACTGTACAGGCGAGCTTAAAGGATAAGAGCAAAGGTTGGAAGTGTGAAAAATGTAAATAAATCTCGAAGTTCATGAAGATTTGAGGGTTTTCCACGGTTGTGGCAGTATCACTTCCACCAAAAGATCTGGAGATGAATGACCGCCTAGAAATAGAAATTTTTCAAAATTAGGCAAAATTTAAAAAAATATATTAAAAAAATGAGTTGCAATCCTAGGTCGTATCAGTTATAAATGTGGAATGACAGTACTTTTACCACGAAAAATCTCCACAGTTAGCTAATAATGGCGTTACACGAGGTTATGTCTCACCAAAAATGTGAGGCTTTGAGGCACGAGAAAAATATCAAAATGAAAGGGTGGGGCCAAATTTTCGATTGCAAATATCAAGAGATAAGTTCCCACACAGCACACGGACACCTTTCGGACATCCGGTGATTGTCCGCCAAGTGGCCTATGGACATCCTACGGACAGCCGAATTCATACAAAATGATGTCCGCTGCAAGTCCGCATGTCAGTAAAAAAGGTGGCCTATGGACGACCTGAAATTGTCCGCTCTGGACACCTTCAGGACACGTTTAGGTTAGGATTGCATTTTGTTCGATACTAATAAATAATAGGTCCAGACAAGAATTTAAATAAATAAGGCATCAATTTCATGCACAATATTTATTTGGCTTCTTAAAACAGTACAATGCCAGAAACTACATACGATTTATTTAACTTTCTTCTTCCCCTGTAACCTCTCCTTGGCGTGCCTTAGCCAGCTTTGGATGGCAACCTCCACATCCTTTTCAGGGGCTGTCTTGCTCTCCTGCACTGCTCCTGTAATAATGAAGTATATAAACATTTCATTGTAGCAAGAAATTGTATCTTGTACGTAACAAGCAGATTACATAAGACAGGACGCTACAGTCTTATTAGTCACATGTTTAACATTCTTAAGGTTTCAAAATTAGGAAACCTGTCCATTACAGGCTGAATACATTTTACAAACTTTTCTTCGACTTTTTCTTGTTCTTAAATAAGAAAAGATTTTGAGTAAAATTATTAATGTGTTAGTAATGTATATATTATGATTAAGAACATTTTTCATAGAACAATTGTTGAACTAGATTTTAATCCCAAATATGAGAAGACTGTTGCCTGTTAGACCCTGGTGCACCATCTAGAAAAAAATTCTTTGATCCATCCTTGCCAGACAGCTTAGTAGAGGTCTCGAAAAAGATATTGGAAAAAGCATTCAAATGGAGGATAATATTTCTGAACAATTGGTCTCCCCTTGAAGATTATGACTACACTAGAGTGAATTGTGGAGGTGAAGAAAAGTGTTACATAAGCTGGAGCTAAGGAAGACTAATGCAGAAGAGCTGAATATGATATAGGAGTAAAGGAAACTAGAAAATTTAAAGGAGGAAGTTTAAGTGAACTAGATCTCTTGGGATTAGTGTGAAAACAGCCACACTGATTTGGCACACAAACCACTTAGCTGCATTGGCCGAGATGCAACTTAAAAAAATAGAAAACTAGCAAAAACTTGCTGTAGTGAAGGCCATTCCATGATTTAGATCTCCAAATTCTTCCAATCTTAATAATTAAAATAGATCTTCTAATGTAGTCTGGTATCAAGGCAAAAGTGACAACCTAGCTCACTGGCAATATTCACATTTCGACAGAGACATAACAGGGGAATAGCAGCTAAGGCCTGCTGTGAGCTACTGAAATTTCTATAGCTCCTACAAAAACACCTACTTCAAAACATCTTAGTTAGCTAGAGCTACTAGAAAATAGTAGCTTCTGTAGTACTGTGCAACTACCATCCCTGTTGAATAAGTTATCCCATTCTTAAGTTCTACAGGTGCTATACATCGAACTTTTATAGAGCATGAGATCCTTTTCAACCACGTTTTTGGTAATTATACCTCCCATATGCAGAACAAAAATTGTTTTCAAATGTTTGAATTACTTGGTAGTGGAATCTGCATCTGAAAATAATACATAACAATACTATTTTCTCTACCTTTAGCATGGAAGGGTGAACCTTGTATTACAAGATGTTTAATAATTATTTAAATTTACTTTATATGAGCTCCCTTTACAGGAGCAACTTGCCAAAAAAGTATCCAGACCAAAATTATTCCTCCTTGCTCAAACCTATATAATAATCAAACGAATACTTACACCTCTCTCACATGCCTCGCTTTAGCATGTTCCAGCCAACTCTTCACTGTAACTTCCACACTAGAATTGGTGGCTGTATCGTCCTGGTTAAATGCAACATCTGTAAAGAATGAAGACAAATAAGTATACAGACAATTATAAGAAGAGAGACATACAAACTTATAAATAGAGATAGGAAATAAATAAAAATACAGATGAACTATTTTTATTCAACTCCACTACATGAAAGCTATAGTCAGTAAATGCCTCCAGGTAAATATATCAGGTTCACGATACTCTACACCAAAATGTGTACCGATGGCTGTACGAAAAGATGCACAAGTTCTATTTTCTGGGTATAAGATTTCATGCAGCAGTTTGAGCAAATAAATGAACCATGAAACATAGCCTTAAGGTTTGTTTACACAATATATCACTTACAATTAGACCTTGTTTAGATTCATCCCGAGTTTCTTACAGTCGTCCTATAGTTTCCACTAAATTAAATGCATGGATGACTAATAGCACAGTTACTTAGTTTGTAGTTAAATTAGTTTATATTTTATTAGGTTAGCAAAGTGTAAAAAGGCTAAACATTGGTGGTTATCCTATCATAACATTATTGTTCTTTTTCGATGCGTGCGTAACTATACATATCGAAAGAAATCACACGGTGTAGTCCGATTTCAAAGAATTAATAATTTACGTGAAACCTATTAATCATACATGCGTGTTGCAAAATCCCCCGGTTACACGTAAGTACAATTCCTAGTTATATTTATTGCCAAGAACCCTACTTGATTTGATTTAGGAACGGAACCAAACGGACCGTCGGGACTTCCAACAAATTCAGCCGTAGCCTACGCTATCAAAACAACAGGTTCTATTTTATGCGCTAGCACTTACATTATTTCCTATAAGTTCTCGCGTACAGAGACTATAGTACAAGAACTTCCACTTTAAATTATATCATGTAAACAAGGAACAAAAGCGAAAATTTCACCATGAACAACGGAAAAAGACGCTACCTTTAGTTGCCAAGTAACGGTTTTACCAAGACGGTAATGTTGTTCCAAGCAGAGCCATATTTTTCCTCGAGATGTTACAGGCTGAGTTATAAGAAATATAAGGAGCATGCGGAAACACTATACTGCCGCCAGTGAACGCCAAGAAAAAATTATTTAGAAGTCACATCAAACTTACTTGCAGCAGCATCTTTGTAACCGCCAAACCACCATGCTGTCTCCGGTGTTCCGTTCCGGTTCCTCTGTTGGAAAGGAGGAACGGAGGAATGTGGAGAACCATGGTAGAACACCTGAATCGCGGAGTAGCGGTAGATTCAAAATTCGTTCGCCACCAAAAAAACTAGAATTTCGATATAAAGTAAAGGTACGGCAGTACTTACCTTCTATCTTCTACTACTTCTTCTACTTGCCTATCCTTAAATTGGACAATTACAATTTCTAATCTGGGAATGAGGCCATCGATGCCGTGATAATTTTAGGAGAATTCTTACCATTAAAAATTAAAATGAATTTAAAGCGTTATGTTTCATTAAAATACTTTCCAATCAATCGCCTCTGAGATTTTTTAATCCCTAGAGAGTAAATATTAATTAATCAATAAGTTGAAAGAGTTCATTTAACCTGTAGGAATGGAATGTCCCCGAGACGGCTACGCGACGTCCGCAGGACATTGGTACATAATATAAAATTTCAGTAAAAATCGATAAATTCCATTATTCCTGTTGTTAATTTTTGTAAAAGTTGCTAAATTTGTTTAAATTTAAGTAATTTTTATAATCATGAAAAGTACGGGTTTATTGTTCATCCAACGCTTCTCAACCGTACAACATGCGGAAATTTTTTATTTTTTGAAAGTTTCTAAAATTGTTGCTAAATTTATTTAAACTTTAAAAATTGTTATAACTAATGTAGAGAGTCATAAGTTCGTTCAATTGTTGTTGTTTAACCCGTGAGGCATGTAGAAATTTTTAACGCTCGTAAATGTTACTTAAATTGTTGCTAACTTTGTTTAAACTTAATTAATTGTTATAAACAATATAAAACTTAAAAATAGCGTACATTTGTTGTTCTTAAACTATAGAAGCGGTAAAAATGTCAATTTTTTTTTTGTTAAATAGTTTATAATTTCCTCCGAGTCCACACTCCAACAAGAGGATTACATTTGGTTACCTAAAATAATCCTCAAAATATCTCTTCCTCCACGAAAAATTTCCTCTTCCTCGATCGGGAGGAAGTATTCTGGCTTCAGAAACGAGAGAGAGTTTTTTTTCTTTCTCCCTTCTCCTATACTCCCTACTCGGAGGAGGATCACGAGACTTTCTCTCGGAGTTCCTCCTTGAGGAGGTGAGTGTTTTAAGAGGAAACCAAAACTCCCAAACCCTGCGTAATGGGACACTAGCTGGACGTCCGCTGGACATCCGAGATAGGACAGTGTGCGGACGGATGGCCAGGACAGCCGGCGGATGTCCTCTGGCTGTCCTGAAAATCCGCGGACACTGAGAGGACGCGACGGACGCGCAGCGGACGTCCTCTGGCAACGATGTGCTGTGTGGGTTCATCCTTTCAATTCTTAATATTACCAACATTTACTCTATTCTCATGACTCCCTTTTTTATTACAGATAGTAACCCCTGCCCCTTTTCAGCAAAAAATATCCTGACCACATTACTGTTGTTGCACTTTGTTTACAACTACAACAATTTCTAAACTGCAATGGCAGCAAATCCACAGAAGTAAAAAAAATATGAAATTAATTATATTTCAACATCCGTAGGCGGATCACCGTTAGTCCGTGTATATTATTGTACGCTAAACAACATCAATACTTGCATAAAATGAGCATGGATGCAAGCATAACTATCGCTAGAGCGCCATAAATCTTATCCCACCAGATAACAGAAGCTACCATTATAATTTCACTGTCATTAAGTCCTAAAACTAGAGTAGGATGCACATTAACACTTTCACCATGATCATAAAAACATAAATTCACTGCACAACTGTATCTAATAGGAATGAAATAATACAAGTTTTCAATTCGTGGTGGAGCGATAAGTTTCCTCCTCTTTCTGTACTGACACAAAATTCTTCACTAAATATCTAAAGCCATCAATTAATTGCAAAGCGAGCTACGAAACCACCGAGGTTATACAATTGCAATTAAGTACAATAACACAATTAGTAAAAACTGATGGAACTATGCCTCCACGGCAACATGGCATGATATTATTTCAGTATTATGTGAAAAACATGAACCATTGATTTCCCGCGAAGATAAAAATAAAAATTTCCGTAAATAAATATCGGATGCTTTGCCATATCCTCTTTAAAAACAAGAGAAAGGGCATGCATGGAAGAGTAAACAAAGCCGCCATTGCAGATACTGCAGTATTTCCGCTATCTATTTGCACCGCTAATTTATTCTTAGCGAATAACACATATTTTCAACTAAAAAACGAGGTCACTGAGATCTAAAACCACGAAAAAATTACCAAATTAACGTTAATAGAGCCATAAAACTAACATCGGTAACCCACCGCATTTTGAGTACTTACCACTGCTTTGAAAAAACTTTTATTTTCAGCTCAGCATTCCTTCCTGGTTTTCCTGTATCTTGTAGAATTATTAGACACATATCAAAAGCGCGATGCACGAACCATCTTCAAATTTAATAGCTTTTTAGCAATATAACACATCTTCCAAGTGATGAGCTTCGCTGGTTCACCATTGAAATGAATGTAACAGCAACGCGATACTGGGCGCGCGACAGGCTCGCAGCGCCACTCTGTAGCGAACTAAAAAAATTGAATAACGTGGGAGGATTTTGGGACCAGCCAACCAACGACATAGCAGCCGAGTTGGAGGGGGAGTTGGTCATATCGGTCATATTTTGGTTACGGTAATAGTGAAAGTGAAATTCGAAGTTTTTTGATGTTACAATAACTGGTTTAGCTAGTTTAATAATTTGTTTCAGCCTATTCATTTCATTGTCTTCGTAATGTCAATGTAAAATAACGTAAACTGATTCTAAGTCGTTAGTGATGAGTGGTAAGTGAGGTGTGGAGAATCCTTACGAACTTCAAGGAGTGCAAATTCTTTTGTGTGTGCAGAGTGATTGGAAAACCGATTGTCATGTTTTATTAGCGTTACATAATAGTGTTTTATATTTATTGTGAGCCAAGTTTTTTATTGAATCAGTTGATTTGGAATATACTGATTATACGTATCAAAAAGACAGCTCGTGAAATGTGTGCGTTGTAGTGCTATTTGTGATATGATGAGCAATAAATATGTACAAGTAAGGGTAATTTTGCTTATTATTACTCTTATTAAAGGATAAATTTGGATTTTCTTTAAACACTGATCTGGCGGCAGACGCTGGAGATCTTTAAAAAAAAGTGGAATAACCCTGCTGAGCCACATCAAACACTGCAGTAGGGCATCTACAGGCTTGTGACGTCACACACCAATTCAAGATGGAAGTAGGGCTTTTTGGCGTAACGTAAAATTTGTCACTGTTTAAAGCCTTCTCTAAACATGTACAATGAAGAAAATAGCATAATATTATTGTCATTGCTCCTTCTGAAGCACGATCTTTCGATTTCTTAAATTAAAAAAATATGGTGAACAACCCTATTGCTTACTCTTTATAAAGAGTATGCTGATATACTACAGTAAACACTTAGTACCGCAATATACTTTTTTCCGCTTAAAATTCAGTTTATACCCTAGAAAATGACTCCCAAAAGTCGCCCGAGTTTCGCGGGCTAAAAATACCGCCCCCACTAATCTTTGGCTGTGACGTCATAGTTCAGTACGAGACCAGATCCAAGCCAATTAACTGCAGGTTTGGAAGAGCCACGTTGCGTTTAAAGGAGAACGTGGGTAAAATAAGGAAAAATTACAGGTGGTGCATTGTTCCTCTGTGCAATAACACCCCAGAAAAAAATTTCGTCTGCATTCCCACGGAGGAAATTAGAAGAAAAGCCTCGATGCATGCCGTCTGTCGGGATGAGCGTTTCGGAAAAATAAGAGTATGATAAACGGAATGATAAACCCGTGTGCTATTTGAGCGAAGATAACTTTATTATTAATAATATTTCCATATTTCATTGACTGAATAACTTGAAACTGAGATTTTTCGATAATTCGGCCGCCGTAGAATAAAAACTCAACTTCCGAACAAAAATCGAGATAGGTGTTTCTCGATGGTTAAGATCGTTACGATGGACTCAAATTATTAAGGCACTTGTTCAATTTCAGTTACGGAAGGACATAGAAAATTCCATGATGTTTAAAATCAAGGGAGGAAATATGAAAATATAGAGCAACGTTGATCCTCATGCATTCGAGTGCCAGCCAAGAAGACAGCGTTTTCTTCTACTGTCGGCGTCAAAATGATGTGCCGCTGTACTTTGCAAATTTATATCCTGGCTTCACTACATGCTATAATAATGAACTATACGTCATTTTAAAGGAAATGTTATCCTAAATTCTGATTTATTTTATTACAAAAAAATTGAAAAATGTAGACACGGTCAGTGCAATTAATGACTCCGCGCACCGAAAAATTAGCCGTTTTGTCAACTTCATGAACTTTGCAACTCAACCTAAGGAAAACTACTACGTCTACAGCATTCATCTTACACATTAATTTACACTCATCAGTGCGGATTAATAAAATGGCTTTTGGGTATTTTTCGAACTTATATTTTGTTATAAATTAATGAAAATATTTAAACATTATCTTGTCCCACGGTTTACCCCGAAAGATAAAGGAAGTTGTAGATGGAAAAAGAATGGAATCCAGAGGTGGTCACAAAAAATGAATCGCAGCATTCTTTGATTTTATTCTACGCCGTTGCTTGCTTTTCAAAAAAAAAGTTGAGTCACAAGAGGAATGTTCCGCGGCCTTTGATTTGGAAACTATGGAGATAAGAATGGACGTGTGTGGATCAGCAATTTCCATTTAGTTGGTTGTCAGGATAAACCAAGGATCCATTTAAAGGTTGTCAGGCCATCGTATAAAGATAGGACTGATGTGCACCACAGGGGAAATGGTGTGTTTGAGGGAAAGTCAAACCCAAAGTTGCCCAAAGAATGTGCAGTTCTATGTTGCTCTTTCCACAGTTAAAACCAAATAGAAATTGGATTGGGATGATATTTTCACCACGGGTTCCAGTGATAGTGAGAGTGCAGGTGATCACGGTCATCGTCGAAAGTCATCCCTCTAGGATTTCCGATACGGAATTTTTAAGTGACAACCGATCGCAATGAGCTCGCCTTTAGAGAAGGTTTCAGATATATCCTGAGAAAAGCTCCCAAAATGTATTAAAGACTCTGTTTGGAAAACATGCACATTTTAATGCTAATTTAGGAAGTATTTCATTTCAAAAGTAACTTATTAACACCTGAAGACGTTGTGTTTATTATATTGATCGAAGTACGATTGACCGATTCTTTCTGCAGAATAGGAAGTGGCTTCGGGGTTTTTAGTCACAAGATGGTAGATTGTGTTGGAAGTTCGTCTATATTATCGCTACTAAATTGAAACATTAATAGTCTGGCTTCCTCAGAGCTTCCTGTCGCCCTCCAGGCAAGGTATTTTTAAGTTGAAAGTATCATCGACAGCTTCGAGGTGGAAATAAGTTCACCATAAGACTCTCTACCGGACTGCCAAAAGAATACACATTTCACATGAATATACGCTTTCGCCAATATTATACGCAAGTCTCACTTTGTTATGAACTATAAAACATTACAGATGCACATCAGCTACCTTTCCATTTCTCGGCATCGACTTTCCGAGCCGACGAAGTCTACAGTTTCACTAAAATACCCTGTTATCATGATGGAATCAGTAACAGGAAGCTTGCTAGGATCAGCCTAAGAATAACCATATGCCTTCATCTTTACGCAATCTATCGCTTTCAATGGAGGAGAAATAGATCAAATAATAGCCCTGAAGTCACAATGAACAACTCCGATAAGTCTGCACTTCAATAAATGAATCATAACCACGCCGTCGCATGCATTCAAGTATGCAACCTATACTATGGCCGTGCCGCCGTGCCTCGTACTGAACTATGACGTCACTTTTCTACCAACCAATCATCGGGCGTTTTCGCTTCTCACTTGCATTTGAAAATTCTCGTGAACTTTGATGCATTAAATATCGCAAACCACGTCATCAAATAATAAAAAAACTTTCACCGAGGTATGCAAACATATATTTTTATATAATTTTGGGGCTATTGATTATATCTGAAATATATGCAAGTTCCCTATTATGGCCACAGTGTGGCCGAACTGTGGTTTACCTGTGGCAACTATGGCTATGGCTAGCCACAGCGTTAAGCCCGTATGACACTTCCCAGTCAACACAACAATTATGGCCACAGTGTGGCCGAACTGTGGTTTACCTGTGGCAACTATGGCTATGCCCAGACGGCACAGAACCCTCAGTATCTAATTCGTATGTACATAGTACCCATTGACTAAGGGGATACTATGCCGCTCCGTCGCTTTTCGTCAATGGATAATTTCCGTTCGCGGCCTGTCGACGAAGCGCGTACGCAGCATGTGAATGTCCGCTACTAAGCACGTACGATTGGATACGAAGCGCGCAGGAACACGGCACTCAGGCTAATCTCAATCGATTAGGTCGAAATTAGATATATCGTAACTCGCACGATCGAAAAATGTATCGAACGCAACACAATCGATAGCTACCGACCGTAGCGAGAACCTTGATACGAAACATTATGAATTGTAAGTTCTCAATAGGTAAATAACACCATATCATGAATTCTAATTACCATGAAAGACTCACGACCGACAAAGTTTTTGTCGGTTGTGAGTTTTTCATGGTAATTAGAATTCATGATATAGTATTATTTACCCATTGAGAACTTACAAAACTTACTCGGCCACTTAAATAACTCTGCGAAAAATGAGATTCTCACGGCTAATTCACGCACCCCCAGCATCCAGCATTGTTAAGTGGCTCGTACTTACTTGGAAACCTTGAGATGTTAATAAGAGTGAATTCTTATTAATTTTGACACTAAATAAGACATCACATAGCCCACGAGCATTAAAAAGCTTACCCTAAAGCCCGACGAAATAATATTTTTAAATAAAAATTGCCGATGAAACAGGATTGCTGACACATCTGCTATTAGTATGATCGAATTCATCAAAATGCAAGCAAAAATTAACGTATAGTTCAGTCTCAGCTACTAAAACTTACCCATATCAGGCGCTAAAGTATTTGAAAAATTATTTGGGATGAGTAAAAGTCTCTAGGTCACTGCAGTAAATGTATCAACCTATTAAAAATATGAAAGTCCTGCCAAATCACCAGCATAAACACTTGTAAAATAAAACATGTTATCTCTTAGATCACACCTCCGATTTTATACTTACTTTGCATGAAGTCACCACCGCAAGAAATTTTAAAGAGGCAGGAAAGAAAAAACCCACAGAAATACAATACATATATTATGTATTTTCTATTGTCAACCACAATAATATTTCCAATTTTCTCTTCTATCCCACATCTAATTTAGCGAAACAATTACTCCCCACACAGCACATCGTTGCCAGAGGACGTCCGCTGCGCGTCCGTCGCGTCCTCTCAGTGTCCGCGGATTTTCAGGACAGCCAGAGGACATCCGCCGGCTGTCCTGGCCATCCGTCCGCACACTGTCCTATCTTGGATGTCCAGCGGACGTCCAGCTAGTGTCCCATTATGCAGGGTTTCGGAGTTTTGGTTTCCTCTTAAAACACTCACCTCCTCAAGGAGGAACTCCGAGAGAAAGTCTCGAGATCCTCCTCCGAGTAGGGAGTATAGGAGAAGGGAGAAAGAAAAAAAACTCTCTCTCGTTTCTGAAGCCAGAATACTTCCTCCCGATCGAGGAAGAGGAAATTTTTCGTGGAGGAAGAGTTATTTTGAGGATTATTTTAGGTAACCAAGTGTAATCCTCTTGTTGGAGTGTGGACTCTGGGAGGAAATTATAAACTATTTGACGAAAAAAAAAATTTGACATTTTTACCGCTTCTATAGTTTAAGAACAACAAATGTACGCTATTTTTAAGTTTTACATTGTTTATAACAATTAATTAAGTTTAAACAAAGTTAGCAACAATTTAAGTAACATTTACGAGCGTTAAAATTTTCTACATGCCTTACGTGTTAAACAACAACAATTGAACGAACTTATGACTCTCTACATTATTTATAACAATTTTTAAAGTTTTAACAAATTTAGCAACAATTTTAGCAATTTTCAAAAAATTAAAAATTTCCGCATGTTGTACGGTTGAGAAGCGTTGGATGAACAATAAACCCGTACTCTTTCATGATTATAAAAATTACTTAAATTTAGCAACTTTTACAAAAATTAACAACAGGAATAATGGAATTTATCGATTTTTACTGAAATTTTATATTATGTACCAATGTCCTGCCGACGTCGCGTAGCCGTCTCGGGGACATTCCATTCCTGCAGGTTAAATGAACTCTTTCAACTTATTGATTAATTAATATTTACTCTAGGGATTAAAAAATCTCAGAGGCGATTGATTGGAAAGTATTTTAATGAAACATAACGCTTTAAATTCATTTTAATTTTTAATGGTAAGAATTCTCCTAAAATTATCACGGCATCGATGGCCTCATTCCCAGATTAGACATTGTAATTGTCCAATTTAAGGATAGGCAATAGAAGGTAAGTACTGCCGTACCTTTACTTTATATTGAAATTCTAGATTTTTTGGTGGCGAACGAATTTTGAATCTACCGCTACTCCGCGATACAGATTCTCCCATGGTTCTCCACATTCCTCCGTTCCTCCTTTCCAACAGAGGAACCGGAATGGAACACCGGAGACAGCATTGTGGTTTGGCGGTTACAAAGATGCAGCTACATGTATTCCAAGTAAGTTTGATGTGACATCCAAATAATTTTTTCTTGGCGTTCACTGTCGGCAGTATAGTGTTTCCGCATGCTCCTTATATTTCTTATAACTCAGCCTGTAACATCTCGAGGAAAAATATGGCTCTGCTTGGAACAACATGACCGTCTCGGTAAAACCGTTACTTGGCAACTAAAGGTAGCGTCTTTTTCCGTTGTTCATGGTGAAATTTTCGCTTTTGTTCCTTGTTTACATGATATAATTTAAAGTGGAAGTTCTTGTACTATAGTCTCTGTACGCGAGAACTTATAGGAAATAATGTAAGTGCTAGCGTATAAAATAGAACCTGTTGTTTTGATAACGTAGGCTACGGCTGAATTTGTTGTCCGAACGGTCCGTTTGGTTCCGTTCCTAGATCAAATCAAGTAGGGTTCTTGGCAATAAATATAACTAGGAATTGACCCACATCTCGTGATATTAAAATATATATATATATTGTAACCCCACCGTGCGGGGCACATTCGGGGAGGGGGAGATTGAAGGGCAAAAGGGGAGGGCGGAGGTGTAGCGGGGATATTCCGTGCACCTGGGGCGAGGGAATGGGATTTTGGGAAAGGGTAGGAGGGGGAAGTTTAGGGGTGATGAGACCTGAGACAGGAGCGTTCGGATAAAGAAAGCCGTTCGACTGCGTAGTTCGCTCAACATAAATTTAATGAGTTTAAATATGATCATTTACAAATACAAGCAAATCAATGGCAAAAGTAATAATTAACCTCTTCTCCTTGAATTCAATGAAATACAACGCATAATTCACTATGCTGCACAACAGAAAAATTTCAGTCCTTAACCTAAACCCAAAAAAAAATCACGCTACACGTTTTCACATTCATAACCCATACAAAAACCACAAGAAAAGGGGACAAATAAAAAAAACAAGAAACGGGGGGGGGATGGAAATATGAAACAACGAAATAGATATTGCACAGAAATTCACACGGTAATAGGGGGAAGTACTGTCCTCTTCTCTATTTGTGCGGGGGGAATTTTTACAAACGTTTTTAATGAATTCTCTTCTTGACTTGGTGAAGTGGGAATTTTCTTCTGTTCCTTGAGGGGGGGGTTGGGGTGGGGGAATGGGATTTCGTGGCTTTTCTCTTACAGTTTGTCGAATTTTCGGGGCTCTCGATCTGCTGATCGTGGCGATTCCGTTCCGCGGCGTATGCTGCTCTGCGTCAACTCCGGCAGGTTCACGAGTGGGAGATGGCTTCTCTGCGACAGTTGGGAGATCCTTTCATCGGCACCACGAGTCTACCTTGCAACTCCGACTCGCGTTGGGCACCCTCTCTCTCTCTCTCTCGGGATCTCTCCACCAACTTTTTTCTCTGCCTCCCCACACTCCGCCTACTCTTGGGAGCCTTTTTTTTCGGAATCGCCAAAAAAGAAAATCATCTAAGCCCCTTTTCCTCCGGTGCACCACGTTATATAGCCATTGAGGGGAGGAAACACCGGGGAGGGGGGGGTCAGGGGAAAGAAAGGGATGATGCACTTGGGGCTGGACGGTCACTTCACCAAGGACACGGGGGGGGGGGAACCACGTTCTTCTTCGTCTTAAGAATTTGACTTGCACACATTAGGAGGGGGGGAAGGGAGAGCATTACACATTGTGGGGAGGAAAATAGGGAAACATCAAATGGGGACTCAATGATTCATGACACTCACGCACACATTTACACGAACACATATCAAAAGAAAGAAAAACGGCCTTCCTTTACCTCGCACTCCCGTCTCATGCGCCACTATGTAAGCGGGCAGAATGCACCGGTTACATATGCCCTCCTCTCAAAAGAGGAAATACGGGGAACGTATTTACGAAAAAAAAATATACAGGCAATCCGCCCAAAAAAAAATCGCGATTCGCGAGGGGAACGCCCTCCTACTCAGGCGGATCAACACACAATAAACAAAGGCGGAATACAAAACATCGCCTAGGGAACGCGTCTGGCAACGGAAAAAAAATATTAGACCTCGGATATGTACGGAATTAGATTCCCGAAATTGTACGGACCTATCAATCCGCCGTCTTCTCCTTCCAACTCGACAGCATTTGGGGCAACGATACGGCGAATGACATATGGTCCGCTGTACAATGGGAAAAAATAACATTGGGCTGGTTGTATCAGCATAATTTTTACAACAGCGCGCGTAATAGTTGCTACTTCCAAGGAATGCACGAAGGCTCCTAACGTTTTTCGGCCGTTCGCAATCCACTATCGCCTTCACCTTGTCTGGGTTGGCCTTCGTTCCCTTTGTATCGATAACGTATCCCAAAAATTGGATTTCTTTCTTTAGGAAACTAGATTTCGTTATGTTTAACCTTAAATTTGCTTTCTCGAAACGGTTGAATACCTCCCTCAAATGAACCACATGATCATCTAATGACCTGGAAAAAACCACAACATCATCTACGTACGTGGTTACGCAGCTCGCCATATCGTCTCCTAATACCTCCTCCACGCATCTAGTTAACGCTGCGCCACTGTTCTTGAGTCCAAATGGAACTCGACAAAATACATAGGTTCTAGATTTAAAAAGAAAAGCTGTATACTTTTGGTCGTCTTCGTGGAGACGCATCTGCCAATAGGATGACGTAAAGTCTGTGCTTGAAAACCAAACAGCCCCCCCGAACTTATTTATAATCCGGTCTACTGGGAGGGGTCGATCATTTTCGGCTATCGTCCTCGCATAATTTACGGGCGTCTAAACACAGCCTTACCGTCCCGTCTTTCTTTTTGACGACCACCAACGGGTTTAAAAAGGGACTAGGAGCTTTCCTTATAATGCCTTTTTGAAGCATACTTTCAATTTCAGCGGCCACCTCCGCTTCGTATGCCTGAGGGATCAGGTAAATTTTCTGCTTAAAAGGCGTTTCATCAATCAACTTAATTCTAAACACGACATTTCTCACAGGGGCTAATGACGGCATAAACAATGCGCTAAATTGCCTGATTACTCTCGTCACCTTGTCCCTTTCGTCTCCTCCCAAACCTTACCGCCCTACACACCCCTCTATCTCTTCCTCGATTGTTGCCTCTTCTTTCGCGATCGTCCCACACACTAAGTTATCCTCGCCTTTATTGAACTCTCGCACCACCACACATTCACCTGGGAACTTAAACACTACTACACCCCTTTTTACGTCAATCACCGCCTGCAACCTCCTCAGCGTATCTATTCCGATAATCACGGGGCGAATCAGTTTTTGGACCACCAAACATACCATGTCGTATTTCTGATTGCCTATCGTCAGAGTCATCAATACCTGTCGCGTTATCGGAGCGGACTTGCGTTGGTCGGCCCCGATGATAAAGGTTTTCCCGAGGGGTAAAGTGGGCAATTCTATTCCCAAACATCTCAACTCCGCGACCTTTCCCTCAGAAACTACGGATATTTGACTTCCCGTGTCAACTAGGGCTAGCATTGCATGGTTCCCGCAAAGCACTTCAATTTCTGGACATAAATGGAGCCTCTCCTTCTCCTCATGATTCAACTCGTGGGCTGGGATCCTTCCTACCCGTAGTGTTGATAAAATGGGGACTTCCACTCTTATGTTCGGCGGGTTTGGGTGGGGGAAGTCGCTCGACCCAAACTCCGTAAGTTTTCCGCCCGCGGAGGTGGAAAGGAAAAATCCATAAGAGATTGGGGCATATTATCCTCATTCCGATTCCCTTCGCCCCCTTCTCTCTCATTTCCCTCCTGTCTATCTGCGTGAGTCTGCCCTCCTCAGTAGAATAAATCCGATCGAGCTGGCGCAATTTTCTCCGATCGAGCTGGCGCAATTTCTCGGAAAAGTTATTACCAATTGAAATATAACACACTGGAAATCGAAAGACTATGCAACCACCGACATCGGTCCAAGTCACGTATCGGTCTCCACCCAACTTGGCAGCTAACGTATTCCCATTGTTTCCAAGTCTCGCATTTACCACACTCCCCCTTGACCTTGAACGTCTAGTCTCACCGCTCAACTCACACCCTCAAAGTCGCCAAGGTTAAAGTGGAACTGGAGGCCTCGTCCAACCCACCCCATGAAGTCGACGAACTTATCAAGGTTGAAGTCGTGTGGGAAACTTACCATATATAAGAGAGTGCAGGTGGATGCGAGCTCATTCAACGTTAACATGGCCTCCAGAACTGTCGCTGAGCTGCAAAGAGATCCCGAAGCCTCCGTGGAGTACATCAATCTCCGGGTGGAGAAACAGACAGATCCGGATACTTACATCGTATACACCCCTCATCGAGGCACAGATTTTGTGCTGTCGGTACTTTTTAACGCAGTTTACTACTGCGTATTCCGACACCAGAAAAAGGCATTTGAAGTGGTTGGAAAGAAGGTGACTTTCTCCGGCTTCGAGAATGAGAATGGGGTAGTGGAGAGATTTAATATTACTAACCAGGATGGCATTACCGATCCGGAAAAGCAGCACATCGCGGACAAGCAGTACCCTGTCATCTGGTTGGATGTGTACGAATGCTACCAGCCTCGAGTTTACGCAAAAGGAGGAGGAACGAGGACTCAAAGTGATTGTATTGACGGACTAAAACCTGTGTGTTATACAGACCATAGACAATCAAAAGTGAGATATGGTATGACAGACACCATTAAAGGTACCCGTCTGAGAGTGATAAAGTTTATACTCAAAATTGAAGTTGATATGTATATTTATTAACAATAAATATATATTAAATACTATATTATGTTTTTTTATTTCCAAAATGAAAGACCAGGTTAAATTTTAACAACAAAAGTTTATTTTCTTCAACCACACACAGATGAGTTCGTTACATTGTTCACCATATACATGGTTTCATAGTTCATTTCCCCACTCATACTTATGTTATAATCCTCTTGAAACAATTGAACAGCACGTCTGAGCGCAGACAGTTCTCTAGCACTCTCGTTTAAATAACCACATTCGATTAAATATCCCCAGATACAATCATATTGTCTCAATTGTATAGCATCGTAAATGATCAAAGTGAACATGATGATGTAAAACAATAAAATGATACATTTGACTAGAAAATCTAACATATTTTATTTCGTATACACCAATCAGCCAGCTTAAAACAATTTTTTCTGGCACACTGTAGATTACCATCCATATGAATTTCAATTAAACAACCCTCATTCGTGGTCAATTTCGTGAATGAAGGACACCCATAAAGTTCCAGATTAGCCACACAAATTCCCTTGGGAAGAAGACTTGTTAAGAAAGCAGCTTTTTGAGCACCCTTTGTGAATAGATATTTAAAAATTTTAGTATAATTGTGAAGTATACTCTCCAGTTCCGAATAATCCACATCTCCAGAGTATTCGCATAAGCCGTGATAGTTGTTTCTCAGCCAAGAAGACTCTTTTGTAAAGAGTAATCTCTGTGGTGATTTAAATAACCACGTATTACAGCATTTATTCTGTACAGCGATGACTGCCAACTCCTTGACAATAAAATTCCCATTGCTACCCGTAAATCCTTGAAATTCGATAATGGCACCCATCGTGATGTATGTCCAACTTACAAGGTTTTTACGCCCAATGCCAGGGGTTGAACTTACATCAAGACCTTTTAACTTACAGAACTCTCATTCGTGCCAGAGGTTAAAAAGCCTTTCATTCACACACAGGCTATTCATCAGCCGAACCATAGGTTATGAGTGTCATCTCTAATTCAAGACGTTCAAAATCACAATCCGTGATATTCTTTGCTAATTTTGTGGCGAGAAAATGTCTCACTTTGTCACGACTGGCTGAAAGCCTCTGGAGAAATAAATCAATCAGCTTGAAAAGTTTCACAAATGCAAACCACTCATCTTCCTTTAAATTAAAGCTCTTTTTAATAACCAAATGCGTCTTCCCAAAGTAATTCGCATACGCCAAACAGGAAGTTAAAAAGTGCTTTTCTCCTTTGTAAAAGAACAAATCCACATCCTTTTCACAGTTCAAGATGTTTACCCACTCACTTTGTGAAACAATTACACTTTTTTTCCCAACTTGATTAAATTGCACAACTGATTCACAGTCTCTACCAGGATCGTAACCAATATACACACTCTTTGTCTTTGTTTTGTTCAAATAATACACAGTTTGAAGAAGTAAATTGTCCGATTGTCCAATAGAAGGAATAAAATTTCCGGCAGGTTTCTTTCTCTTCACCGGAGGAGACTGATGGTCTGCATCCACCGACGGCTGCATGACGACTGACGTATGGTTACGTAATCGTCCTTATTTAGAGACTGATGTAGGAGGAGGGGTGGGGGAACAGTCATCGGGGCAAGGATCAACTTCGGTTTTGAGACGGTTATACTGGAACCACTGGGCGAGAGAATGTGCATCTCTCAATGCGCAAGTGCTGTTGCGCAATTTGTGACAAGGATTGAGGCAGGAAAAGACAAGAAAGGAACATTTTTCGGGAGGGGGGCAGTTTAACTCTTTTTCGAGAGAGATGAAAGTACGTCCCGTGAGATCGGTCAGGAACTCACACTCTGCTTCGCTGAATGCGTACAGAGCGGCTGCATCCTCAGTAATAGCTTCCAAAGTAGTTGAAAGTTCGGCGTGTGAAATGAATCCCTCGTTGAAGGATGTCTCATCTCGTTGCAGGGGGTCTGGGAAACGTAGCTTCTTTCCTCCAGCGATGAGCTTCCCATGTTTCTTGAAACTGCCCCAAAATAAACGATTCGAATCAACGTCGACGGCTGCAAGCTCCGTCACCCCGCCTTGGCTATAAGTCACAGATACCACGATCTGCATTCTGCGGCTGTTTCTTCTCAAATAATCACCTCCTCTTCCTGCTCATCGTATTTATTCGGGAACAGCACCGCTGAGCCCTGGGATGACATTTGACCCGCCGCACCCGCTTGAAGGTCTGACGAAACAAATTCAGGGCTCGGCAGTCGTTGAGATGAGGAGAGGTGTGATGAAAGTGTGTGAGGAATTTGTGTAATGTTTGACCTAATGATTTACTAGCGGTATAGAGGCAACAGTATTCACCGCAAATATCCGAACGATAGCTTTGGATTTGAATGTGATTACGAGTGACTGAGAATGGCTTTAAAAATTTTCTTATATTTGAAACGAAAGGAGGTAAGCCGTAAGAATCGAAATACTCTGCATAATTATTATGTAAATATACCGCCACCCAGTGTGAACCCGGTAATTTAGATGGATCTAAATTAATTATGTAAACTCCATTTTGTGGTAATTTCGGTAACCTATCAGATGCGTAAACTCCACGAAATATAGTGAGTGGTCTTAATAACCTATTAATTCGAATTCCATCCATGACTAAAAGTTTGTGATAATGTTTCTGTTTTTATCAATTTCCAATGTTGCATCATACTCTGAGAAAAGTAAACACGTCACCATTTTCGATAATTCATTCTCAAACCTCGCTTCTATTCTCACCACACCTCTATCACCTAAACTTATATAATTCTCGTTTCCAGAATCATCAGGTGTTAAATCAAAAATTAGCATAAAATAACCATGTCCGAACATGTCGTAAGTGATTTGATTACCTCTATTGTAATGCTTAATACCACTGCCTGAGAATATTGTATCATACGCACGCGCCCAATACTTTTTACTTGAAAAATTGCATTGTAATCCTTCGGATGGAATTTGCACACCGTTCACAAAGAGTGAAAAATTCTCGAGCGAATAGTGAGAGAGAGCAAATGGATTCTTATTCAAACTTCCCGCATATGCTTCATTATCCACCATTGCAAAAATAATTGTATTAGGTATTCGACCCACGATTGCATTGTCAAGGCTCAAAGTTCGCCCACCAGAAGGAACGGTAAAAGTTTTCAACTCGGTACGCTTGTAGTGATATTTGGCATTATTACTAGCTAAAATTTTATTGTGTGCAACTAAAATGGACGGGTTAATATCAAAATGTTGAACGTATAAAGTTGCGTCTAAAATCTTCAATAGCCCATCTCCACCCATAAGATAGAAAGCATGATTAGATAACAATAGTCTTATACCAATATCCACTCGATCCAGCATCAATTCGGATTGATTGAATACATCAACATGCAATTTACCATACAACTCTACCTCCGCACTATTATTGAACCACTCTTTACGCTTGTTAAATCCTACATTGGAGGAATCTGACTTATTGATGTCATCTCCCGTATCCAGTTCCCAACCCACATTTCGTAAATGTGTTCTGCTCGCATCAGTACCATAATTCAAAGCATTTTCCAAGTAGCTCCTATAATGGTAATTATCCTCCGACGGAGTGACCAACGTTCCATTGAAATAAACGTTACACTGTTCGAAGAGAGAGTGCAAAACATTATTAACTACACCTGGTTGATTCGTGTCAGAACTAGCGTAATCACTCCCATCTTTTTTGCAAAGTTTCACTTTCAGTCTAAGATATATGCTATTCAAATCCTTGTACGCATCCCCAGAGTCTTTGATCAGGAATTGTATGACAGATCGATTATCTAGCGAAGAAATAGGCTTATAAGATACGAGTCTTTTTGCTAAAATGTTATTTTGAACGGGTGGATTGGGTTGGAATAAATCCAACGAAGACAGCATGTGCTCAGCCATTATCGCGAAAAGATATCTCTTCCAACGACCTTCTTTCCTCCTCGCCTTCTCGATGACTGTCGCTTTTTTCGCACACCACTATGTTTTATTTTATTAAGCCTTGGACGTTTCGTGATTCTCAATCCACCTCCAGACATGCCTTTTATCTTTTCCTCAGCCTTTCGTTTCAAGTTCTGACCCGCCTCGTTTATTCTACTGCGCAGTATCTCCTTAACCGGTTTTGTTCCAAGGTCTCCGAGAGCTGCTACTCCAGCGCTCGCGGCTTCCTTACCAACAGTCTTAAGTCCACTAAAAAGCAAAGGTTTCGCGAATCGCCAGAGACCAGCGAGGAAACTCCCAATACCCCTCCCCTTTTGCACCCGAAAAGAGGCTCTATACAAAGGTCCAATCTCTCCCCCCACCTGCTTGGAATAATAGCTGTAATATCGATCCATCACCGGCGCCATCTCATCGTAAAATGATGTACTAATGCAAATCAATTCTTTTTTATAAAGTGTAACACCACTATAGAGCTTTGCTCCCCACTATGAAAAGAAATCGCTTCACCAAGTTTATCACTCAATAGAATTTCCACACTCTCGATATTGTTTTTCTCGACGGGGTAATAGTAAATAGGGTTGAATGTTTGATATTCCCCAATTTTCGAATTCAAGATGCGGATGCAACGACTCACAGTGTCTCCGACTAGTTGAGGTTTCACTATATCTGTGTAAACGTAAAGATTTTTTGAGGAGTTTGTAATACCTCTTTTTTCTCTTTTTCCTATATTACCCTTAGCGTTAATCTCTGCTTTGGCCCCATCAACGATTTCAGCTAGCTCATCATCTGTCAACGTTGAATCTTTAAATGATAATCTAATAAGAACAGTTGATAATAACGATAGATCATTTTTTATCTTTTCCTTGCCTTTTCCACTAAACCCTGACAAAGTTTTATTGAATAAGCTGGTAAACGATTCATACGTTCCTGGAGACAATGAGTAATTTACTCCGCTCGCTGAAATTTGCACAGACCGTGGTAATATGCGTTCATCAACTCCAACCTGATTAATCCTTACACTCAATCTATCAATATAGCGCATTACTTCATTTGAAATGTAAGTTTGTTTTCGTGTACTGGAGGTAATGTATGGTCTTGCAAATGCCGTCGCAATGCTGTCATAAGTACCAATGGGAATTGTAAAGTATGAATCATCTTGAAGTTTCACATTTATAACTTCATTATCCCCTCGAACTAATCCCTCTTCAGTCCGGGTCCTATTATCCTTAGGAGTCAATTTGTCTGCTCCGCGAGAAGCTGGGGTAAAGTTATCGATAACGGTAGGCGTGTCTTCGGGAGCTTTTTTTACCTCAATAGAAGGAATCGAAATTTCAGCAGGTGTATCTTCGGGGGCTTTATTTACCTCAATAGATGGAATGGAAATCTCAGCAAGACCGACACACCACTCGTTATTGTCTAAATCGATGCGATGACTCAACTTTGTACGATAATGAGCTATCGTATTTCTCGGGAAAAAATCCCTCGAGCTATCGCTGGGTAGTGTGAGATAAAATTCATTCATATTTTACGGACAGAAGAAGCGGAAATCCACGAGTTAAATGACGATGGGTATCCGTCCCACTTGATAAAATACTCCAAATTAGGACCATCACCTCTACGTCTCAATATTTTCTCGATCTTGTACTCCGTGTCGGGAGACACGTTAACTTTGACTAATTCTTCGGCATAGAAACTACCCTTTATATCCTCCCCGTTCAAATCATTCAATTTATAGGTTGGAATTAGTTTCATTCGATCAATGTTTGTAACTTGAAATATTTCCTTAGTATAATTTGGTGTGTATCCTTTGGTGAATGGAATCTTCTCTTTACTAATCCTCACGTAATCACCTTTATTAAATTTTGCATCCGTCTTCTTTAAGCTTTTTCTCCGACTAGCAATGATAAATGCATTTTTAGCATTCACTTGAGAGGCAGCGATCCCAATGCTTGAATGACTGCTACGATTATAAGAACTAATGAGTTTCGGAAGTGCATCGATATATTTATAAGTTGCGTATTTCGTAAAATATTTATACATTTTTGTCTTGAGAGTTCGATTAAAGCGTTCCACGAGGCTAGCCTTAATTTCAGGATTGTTAGTAGTGTAAAACTTTACACCTTGATTCGAGAGAAAACTTTTAAACTTGCTATTAACAAATTCCCCTCCCTTATCGCTCTGAATTTTCAATGGTTTGCGTTCGCGAAATATAACCTTAAATAATTCTATAATTTCCTCTGATCTTTTTGACTTGAGAGGACTTGCCCAAGCATAGCGGGAAAATATATCTATTACCGTTAAAATGTAACAGAACCCATTGTTGTATTTTTTCAAACTTCTCAAATCATTTAAATCACATTGCCAACACTCATCTATATAGTTTACTTCGTAACGGTTTCTAACAAACTTTTTTCTCGCCGGCTTGTGACGTGTGTACGCCTCTTGAGATTCCAACCACTCGCGAATTGTATTTATCGGGATCCCAGTCGCTTTATTTAATTTACGTTCTGTGGAAAAACCAGCAGGATGTGCGGGATTGTTGTACACGCTAGCTATTACGTCGTGTCCCACTCTGCCCCGAACATTTTTGGTACCCTTTTTCGTTTGGTTCGCCTTGGAATTACTCTCGGAGATGTCCATCGTGGCTCCCTTGGAGATATTCTTTGCTCCCTTGGAGGTGTGCTTGGCTCTCTTGGAGTTGCTATTATCCGCTTCATTTTTTTCGGTGGAGAATCGCTTTCGATTTGTTCCTTTATTCGTGTCCATGTCGAATCTAACTCTGAATTTGTCCTCTTAATTTCGGCTAAGCGTCTTCTCATTGAATCGCTACCCTCATCTAGTCGTATTGGTGGTGAGTGTTTCACTATTGGAACGTGTACGGGAGATTTAAAGTCTGACACTGAGTCGAGATATTTATCTAGTATTCTTTTATACAAATGCCACTTGTCAATATCCTTCAGCCTTTTACTCGCTAACACAAGTTTCATTTCCGTATCCAATTTACTCAGCCTAGCCTTTGCATGACTTCGATCAAAGACTTCGGGACTCACTACGAGCATTTTCTGCAAACTCATTTTCCCAGCAGGCTACCGATCACACCGCTTAAAATTGAACCCAGTAGTAATGGCAAAAAGCCACCTTTTTGTACGAGAAGCGCTCGTTTTCTTTTTACACTCGTCCCCCGTTCAACCAACTTCTCAGTGTGTTACGATGTTTGGATAATTTTCGTTTCAATCGCTTATCGATTTTATGATTTCCGTTTAGAGTATTGAGGCAACAATCGCAAATTGTTTTAATCAACTCCTCATCCGAGCTATTCAATATAGCAGTACGTAATTTGGGCTTTGCAGATTTTAGGACGTGGAGCAAGTGTTTATTGTTCTTCAATCTTTTCATCGCGTTGGGGCATGTAAATGACAGTCTTGGGGAAAAATTTTGGTTCTAAAGCGGAATCTCTCGTCCGTGTCCTGGCCAAGATCTAGAACCAAATAACCGAATGGTTCTTGCGTAACCTGCTTATATACCCTCTCCAATTCCCCCGATTTTTCCGGATAGACCTGCCTAGCTAAATGACCAAATTGTAACTTATCTCTGGGGTTTTTGAACGCTACAATATACTTTGAATTCAATGATATATTTCTTGATTGTGGACTCTGATAGAAAATATTCTGCGTGATCAAAAACACTGAAATGTTAAAATGATGGCTACCTCTGGTGAATAGTCTGCTCACATCTTTGCTGTAGGCTCCCTCGCTCATTAAATCATCTATAACATACAAAGTGGGAACACCACCAAATTCTTCGAAAGGTGGTATTTCGGAGTAAAATTGAACTGGTATTCGTATGTTAGGCTCACTTCCTGGGGCACAGCACCAAACCACTTGCGCTATAGGACTATCTATCATAAAATCCAACTTTTCCAGAAACTGCGTGACAAATGTGGTTTTTCCACAACCTGACGGACCCGCGCAGATGCATGTGAAAGGATGTTTCCAGGCTAACGTCATGATTAACACTGGAATTTTTTATTAAAAAGATCATTCTTTTATAATTTCAATCATCACCAAATGCCTGATCATGCGTGCGTTTTCGAGGAATCTTATAATGTCCCCAAGGAAGCGTGTGAATTCCATCTTCACAAACGTATCGCTTGTCATCAAATGCATTCAAAGCAACCTTATTCATTTCCATAGAGTAAATTTGATGTAATTTACTGCGGATAACGCACATTTTACGAAATTCTGTGGAATTTTCTTGTAAACAGTGGATATAATCATCGAAATTGATGCTTTTTGCAATAACTGATTTTGAAATGCCCTTTGCCTTCTTTTTTTCTTTAAATCCGTGAACTTTGTACGAGTAAAGTTTACTTCGCAACCCCACAAAATGAGACATTGTTTGCCCATTACATTCATCTTTAAATTTTCCCAACACTTTCTTGTTGTTTTCCGAATAACAGGGGTGATTTTTTGGATAATTCGATGTATCAAATGTGTCCAGGTGTCCTAGCATATCACTGTAAAAGTTATCTGTTTTAACATCGTAGATAAAACTATCTGTATCACTATAGGCTAAGGAAATTTTTTTGTCGTACTTGGGAAGCATTGTCCGGTAGTGGAAATCATACATTAAAGTTTTGCTGAGGTCTAGAACGCAAAAACCAATGTAAAGGGGGATATTCATTTTGATAGCAGTTTTTCTCAAATGAACACCGACAAGAGACTCTGTAAAGATTGTCCTGTCCAAGAACTGTGATTTATTGATTAGTTTCACTAATCTTTTTTCACTGGATACTAATTCCATGTTAATATGCTTGCGTACATTCATACAACAACGCCCGAAAAGGGAGTTCAATATGAACTTATAGAAATCCTTTTCAAAATCATTTGTCGCCATTTTTCTACGATCAGTATTGAGATCAATGTATGGTTTCAACCAAGGGGATTGGTTGAACTCAATGGCTCTATGAACCTTTTTTAGAACAAGACCTAACGAAAGAGCCTGTTTCAGATTTACGTAGTGAATTATATATTTTGACTTGTCATAAAGAGTAGTTAAAAGTTTTTTGTGTTTTCCTCCGGATGGAATCTTATTTTCAGGACAAAGAGGAAAATCAGAATGTAAGTCGTGAAGGTGTTGTGGGTAATATAGATCGACTTCGAGTACATATCCGACATCACCCTCATCTGAAATATCCAGAATTTTTAAGCTTTCAATTTCCTTTGATGATAGCCATCTAAAATTTGAGTGAGGGAGGGGTTTAGAAAGAGCCCAACCATACAAGTTATTTGCATCCAAATATGTCAAGTAATTAATTTCTTTTTTACTGTCATGAGCCTCCACGTATTTATTATTTGCCACGCAATATCTTTTGCTACATTGAGATATTCCTCCTCGGATTCCCTTCTCTATCATCAGCAACATGTCATAATCCGTCAGCAATTCCAATTCCATTCTCGTGAATTTTAACATTGCGTCAAATGTTAATGCAGGAGCAGTATAATACCATGTAGGATCTAGTTTATAACAATCATAACATATTTGTCGAAAATTTTCAAACACGTCTGCTAAAAGTGTCACATCGCTTTTTAGATAAACATCGCTGTAATCGCCTAATGTGTTACAGTTGAAAGCTCTCCAAACATTACATGCATGCGTATAGTCAGTGTCAGATATATTTTCCTGCGTAAGTCTACTAAAAAAATTTTCCTTGCTAGGGAGCGAGGTTTCTTCGAGACGTTTGAAAGAATCAGTGTATTCGTAGGGGTACACTCCCTTTCGAGCGACAAGAGGTGTTTTTTCACCAAATATTTTCTGAGTGAATTTTAACTCTTTCAAATTTTCAACCAATGAGGCTAAAGATGCTGACATGAAGCGATAGGTATCGATAAATCTGATTCTAAAATTTTCATTGATAGATTTTCCGAAGGAAATATACTTTTCCTCCGTATTTGGAATAACAAATATCTGTTTCTCATCATAGTCCAGCTCTCGTACTATAAAATGTCCATCATACGCACTCAGGTTATGTACAAGGACGGGAAGAAAGTTTGGCATTTTATAATTAATGTGTGCAGCTCCTCTATACTTTCCTGTCAAATGATCATGATCCTTAACTCTATCTTCATGCGATTCTTTTTCGCAAATGTGACACGTGCTCACAGTTTCAAAATCTAATTCTTCCTCTCGAGTGAGAGGATTTATAGGAATTGTTTTTTTGTAAATCGAATATACTTTTTCAGCCTCCTGTTTCATGCATTCAATAAAAACTCGCGCAGCGTATGGACCACGATAGAGCTGAGGTTCCTCGCACCCTTCTGGTGTCATTAACAAGTAGCAAAAGCTGAACGGTTCGTGTTTTTGTACATTGAGTGTGAAAGAGGCGTGGGGATTTGGTTCACACGTACTAACATTCTCGAGGAGACATTCAAAGTCTGCATAAATAACGTATGGAATGTGAAAAGAGTGATTGACATGCGTAAATTTCAAAGTTTTATCTTCTTCCCTCGGCATTACAATTTTTGTGGGTTCACCCGTACCTCGACATAATTCTTTGTGAGCCTCAAGTTTAGTTTTATCGTAGTAGTAATTAAGACAGCGTTTACAGACATGTGTAGTGTGAGTACTTGTAATTTGATTACGAATTAGCTTGTCGAAATTTTTAATCCAGCAATAGTGGGCAGAGTTCACGTTAGTTATGTGAAGTAAGTCTGTATGATCTTCGAGTTCAACGTCTACAATTTTTAGTGGGTACACAAGGTTCTTACCCGTCAGACGAAAAAAATTTATAGAAATGTTATTTATACGCTCAAACTTGGATATATCTTTTAATTGAGCAGGGTATGTAATACAGTTCCAGTTATATGCGTTACGAAATTCATTAGTGTTGTATGAGCTAACACGTTGAGGGTCTTTAGGGATATTTTTCGCCCAAATTGAATACTTGAAGTAAAAATGATCGTTGTTTCTAACATTAATTACAGCCTTTTTCCTACTGATATTTGTTGGGAGTGGAATGTAACTAGAGCCTCTTAATGGTGTATACTTGTTAATGCGCAATTCCAAGCCAAAGACTTCGGATAGGGACCATCCCGATCCTTTGGCTTGGAACTCTGATTTTTCCATTAAAAGTTTTGAAAAAGCTGTGTTAATTATCTCTTCGATATCATCAGAGATGAGCACGCGTCGATTTTGCGTTTTAAATGATGTTTCCAAATGCTCTCCCTCACTTTTTTTAAATTGGCAAATAAGGACTAAATTAAACTTTATTGAGTTATTTTCCACAGTCTGTTCATTGATTTTGGCAATAGTCTGTGCCTTATTATCATCTAAAAATGAAACTACGTCACTATTCCCGTCTTCTGCAGGAGTAATCCAAAATGTTTTTACTCGTGATGCAATAGCTGATTGAATTTCATTGAAACCTCTTCCTTGTTGCAAAGTTACGTTACGTCTATGTTCGTTAGCATTTTCATGCGGTAAGGCTTCGTCCAAGCTATAAAATTTTTCACAATATATACAAAAACACCTCCTTTTTAGGTGATCTAGCTCATCTTTCATTAAACTGAAGGATTCCATATCGTCTATGACATCATTGGTAAATGTAATACGTTCGTGAATATTAATAATAGCCTGTTCTTAATCTTCTTTTGTTTTATATGTGTTGTTTTTGAAATTGTCGATAATGTCTCGAATGTTTGACATGATTGATGCGTGAAATCTGGAAAATAGAAAAAATATGTCAATACCTAAGTCGCAACCTACCAGGGGAAAGATTAGGAAAAAAGTTATATCACTTACCGATGCTGTTGACAGCTAGATCAGCAAAATTACTGGTGATGTGTTTGATCTCTGGTTCGCAGAGTAGCGTAGGAACTTTCAGCTTTCAAGAGCTGAGCAGGAACTGGTAATTCCTCTCTTCGCGGAGCATATATTTATATGAAAAAATTCCACCCTCCCTTCAAACCTCCCCTCCCAACTCTCCACCAAATTGCTCGGTGTTAACCCTGCAGCAAGTTGAGAAATGTCTACGTGCTTTGTTTTCATGCCAAAGGTTTGACTTGAGACATTGTCTACGTGCTTGAATTTAATCCTAAAGGTTTCGAGGTTATCCAGCTGTTTTCCAAATTGTAGGAGTGTGAGTGATACCTAATTTTTACCGATTCACGTTGGAGTATATAAGTAGCATACGTTTTCTCGTAGAACCATCTATTAGCTTCAAAATGTGCGCTCTCTTGAATCGTTCACAGTTTGAGGAGGTGATTACTTCCTCATCTCATATTCCTCCTCGTAATCACTGTAGATTTCCATCTCTTTATCAAATCTGTTTATCCATAATATCTGCATGTCTAGATAAAAAAACTGACGTATATAAATTATCTTTACCACGTACTGTTGAAACCGATTTAACGTTTTACATTGAATGTAATAGGTTATCTTTATGGAAGTCATGGGTAAATAAGTTATCGGATGAATCAATGGCAAGTTATGAAATCGAACTTGATAAATTTTTTTTAGACTTTAATATTCGTTTTTCATATTACGCTTATCAACTCCTTCTTGATAGAACACTAGATTTTTTACTCAGACTGGAAGACTGTATTTCATTTCATGTTGTAATTATTGGTTACATATTTCAACATAATAATAGTAGAGCCAGGTTTTGTAACAATTGCGTTAGAATGATACGTCCGTATAAGCCAGTAAGTGTATACGTTTATACTCATCACACTGTTCTTTCGTTAAATATGTTAGCTGAGTTAATTCGTAATGAGGGTAATTGGTGCACCAATTGCATTAGAACCCCATTATTTTGCATTAATGATAGACCTGATTGTTCGTATGCTTTTGGAGAACATGGCTCTGAGTCATCGAGTGAGGAAACATCTAATTTCTCATCGTCTAGCGATTTAGAGGAAAACGGTACATTCCATTCGTACACGTTTGCTTTTAACAGTCATAAAAGAAAACGATTTTTAATTGATGCTCGCGAGTATATAATTGCCAGAAAAAGAAGATCTGTTTATTCCCGTGATTCAAGTGACACCTTTTTTGATTCGTCCGACTTTTCGGACTGAAATCGTTGTTGTCTCACTCCCTTTTCCCTACGTCACACCACTCACACCATCATGATCGTCGGGTATAAATAGCCGTGGTTTCTGTGGGGTAAATCACACTCGTCGATACATCGTCACCGCTGCGCTACACTGCTGCTGTATTCGATACCTCTGCGCTACACTGTCATCGTACCACCACATCAACATCATCATCAACGCTGCGTTATCAGCATTTACTGATACCATCGTATCCCCCTTCTCTACGTGTCATCACCATCGTATCCCCACTTCATCTCTACGTGTCATCACCATCGTATCCCCCCTTCATCTCTACCTGTCATCACCACCGTATTCCTCCCTTCACCTCTACGTATCCTTAGAAGAAGAAGATATAAAAATGAACAAGCCGACCACATCTGCCTGCATTGCCGAGGTCTCCGAAACCTCTCCCGTTGTGGTAGAGGGTTCTTCCACTTCCTCCACGGGGTAAGTATTATATTGTTATGTTATCTATTTATTAATGATTGCATAGGATGGATTTACTATGTTTTTCCTATTAAAATTTTTCAGAATGTCCATTGCTATTAGAATATTACATCCGTTTGCAGTTGTTCCTATACCTTGGTATGATTGTCCTGCTGGATACGATATAAGTGCTGTCCAGTGGGATATAGTTCCAAAGCGAGGGCGGGTGTTAATACCTAGCGGGATCTCTCTAGATATTCCTAAAGGATTTTACGGGAGACTCGCATCCCGCTCTAGCTTGTCGCTAAGGTATGGTGTGGAACTGGGAGCAGGTATAATAGATTCTGATTATAAAGGACACATAAAAATTCTCCTATATAATCATAGCGATGAGGATTTTTTGGTAAGAAGAGGAATGCGAATATGCCAAATCATCTTCGAAAAAATCGCCACAGATGTTTCATTTGTGGTGGTCACTAATGACGTTACTACCAATAGTAGCCGAGGCGTTGATGGTTTTGGCAGTTCTGACTATCGCAACGTTATTTGATGTGAGTGAATTATGATTTCATACAATCTTTAAGCGTTTCATAGCTATATCTAAACTTATTTTCTATTCCCTTAGATTGCAATCTACTACCACAGCCCAAGACACCACCATCGTTAGCACCGATGCTGGGCCGTCTACCTCGACTGGGTAATTACTATATGTTATAATCATGTACATTTATAAGCATTAGACCCGGTTATTAACAAGTATCTGATTTTTTTCCCCTTAGGTTAGCACCTGTAGCTAGTCCTACGGCTATCTCGCCAGCATCTTCTGCTTCCTCAAAGGTATTTAACAGAGTGGGAGAGGTTTTTCCATTGGTGTGCATTGTCTGCGTGTACATTTTACTAATATTTTTGTTTCATCGTCTTTTTTACAGATTCGTCAGAAACTCTTGGAGGCGCAGAAGGAATACTCCTTTGTTAAAAAGGAAGAGATGGATATCGAGAAAAGATATGCGCTATCGAGGGTGGAAAACCTTCAGACGCGTTATGGGCTAAAACTTATAGGATATGTGGAATTATCCGGAAGAATCAGAAAAATAATTCTTCCGGGCGTGTTAAAATTAACTCCGTCAGAGATAATGCTTTTGAACTATGAAGGGGTTAATATAAAGGTCTATAGGGATAAAAATAATTATTTAAAAATAGAATGATTTTTAAATAATTATTTATGACTTTATATACTCTCATTTTATTCCTATATTTATCCCTTTTTTAATCTTGTTATATTTATCCCTTTTTTTAATTTTGCTTTATTAATCCTTTATTTTAAAAATTATTGCTTGATATTATATACTTATATTATCCTCTTGCTTTATTTATGCCTTTCTTTGATCTTGTTATATTTATCCTTTATTAAAAATTATTATTATTATGTGATTCAAATTGTATCTAAATGTTTAATAATCTAAATATTTAAAAGCGTTGAGTGAAGTTAAAAGTAAAATTAATACATGGTTGTTGACTTGTTTATAAAGAGGTGTTAAAGTATTTTATAAACTAGTTTGCTTATTTTGTTGAAAGAATGTTTTTTTAAATGTTTATTTTGTTTCGTTTTTGACACGATGAAATTGTTAATTTTATAACAAGATATAACTTGTATTGTTTAGTTTTGGTGCCCGCTGATAAGCCAATTTCAATTGAAAATTTATAGTGTTGTATACATATTTTGTAAATGAATTATTATTATTATTAAAAAAATGTACACACCTTATTTACCTTTTCCACTTTGATTAATTTTCCTAATATTATACTCCTATTTCCTATTAATTTTGTTTTCGTGGAGTAATTACTCCTGTATAATGCTACGGTAAAACCATAATTAATCTATGCATCAGTGGTTGGGTGCAGCGTCAACTCACTTGAAGAAAATATAAACCGTAGAAAATAAAATCATCAGAAAAATCATTGGGACTACGAACCTTCGCCGACAACAAACACTGTCTCCCAAAAATGTGCCATTACCCATTTCCTATATCCCTATCCTCATAATTCCCTGTCCAGTATTATTACGCTTTGACTCTTTTAATCTGTAAAAACGTGATCAGCTAACCTGTCTGCAACATTGCTAAACGAAACGTCCAAGAGACATCTGCAAGGTTGGGAACTTCGAAAAACAACAAGGAGTAATATATACTTGGATTTGAATTTCTCTTTTAAATGATAGGTAATGGAATGATGATTAGAAATCAATGTAGTATCTTGTAATAATGTGTGGTAATTAAATATGGATAATACAGCTTCCACCAATCGAATACAATCATTTTAATCGTTCAATCTGTTTGATTTCATACGTAAGCCTTCGAAGTCCTTGTTACGCGTACAGCAGCCATTTTGAATCCGGTCACCCCCACCTCGCGCGCCAGGTTGCGTTTCGACTCCTCCCACAAGGTGGGCGGAGCGATGTAGGTCACACCCCACTCGGTACAAAACACAGTTGTATTCCAATAGATTTAGTTAAAAGAATAACACAACAGTGGTTATAAGATGAAAAACCAATGTAGAAAACGTGATAATTGTATTTCTACCTTTTTGGTATTATCGTTTATGAGTTTTAGCGAGTCTCTTGTTAATTGATCTCAAATGAAATGAGTTGACTTTACTAGTTACTTTTTTTCGGTATATCACTTTGCGTAATCACTATCGTATTGATTCGATTATAATTCTTTATACTCATTTGTCATTCCTAATTCAATTACACATTCGTTTATGATGTTGTAATTGCTAGTAAGTAATTAAGTTGATTCGTCATGCGGTTACGTGTGACGTTGATAATATATATTTTAAAATTACATGGAAAGAATCGTATTATTTAGTTCTCTAAGAAACCAACAGATTTTGTTGATTGTATTTTTTTTAAAGATTGTTTATCTTCGTTACCTCAATAAAAATATTTTAATTAATTTATTCGATAATAATAATAGCTAAAAAGAGTAGTGAATGAAGTAAAAATTACATATCCGAGGGTGTAAAGTGTCTTCTGTAGGGGCGAGGACAGAATAACTACTTACTAAATTATTAAATGGGAGGGACAGTTCAAGGCTCATAGGCACGAGAAAATTATTCGTAAGCGCCAATGATGTGTGTAATCCGACTTAAAGATGGGAACGAACGAGGAAAGAACACGTTCTCTATTTTGTTAAATTACTATGCTGAAACTTGCTACCAGATAAACTAGTGAAGGGGATCAGGTGGTTTACGGAACTTTAGCGTAAAAATCTCGTTAAATAATTTGAGTACATTTTTTAAATTCAATCCCATTCGAATTAAATAATGACGTCGATGGGTTTCTGTTCTTTTTATTAACCTGCTACTTATTTTCGTTTTCCAATGAAAGCATAATTCGTCTATAGGGTGGATATACCTCCCGATAAAATGTAAAAATATAATTGCGATTGAAGAAGGATAATTAAACTAAAATATCAACATTCGAAGATCTCGAGTTAAAATATTTTAGGCAAATTACTAGAAATTGTTTTTGTAATAACATTGAAAGATGCGAGAACAATGTCGACTGCTATTTAGGATAATACCGATTGGTTTAATTAGCTTAAAAGAGAACAGTACTCACCATTTCTGCTTCGCGTCCAGTCTGTTAACAGGATAGCTGAAAGTTGACTTCGCTTGCAGTTTGAAGATACTCGCTGGGTTCGATCTCCCCGTGCAGATTGGAGACACTTGCTGCTTGCCACTTGACACTTGCACTTCTCGTGAGTTTTGGAGACACATGTTGAATTTGGTCTTCTCGTGCAGTTCGGTGACTGGTCTGATGGAAGTGAATATTTTCTGAGGTTGAGCGACGTGAATTTATACTGCATTTGGGGTGCGAGAGAAGGGGGGCTATAGGCGGGTTCAATTCGAGAAATGCACACTGTCGTTGCAATGTGGTGAAATGGAAATGCATTTTTGTCGAAGACGAGAGCGTTGGATACCAACACACGGAAGGAGGTTCGTGACTTGGAGAGGCAAGAAAAATATGTTGGAATTCTACCAGAGAACAGTTTTTGTTGCCAAGTGGGATTTGGGTGAATACGTTAGCTGCCAGGTGGGTGGAGACCGATACGTGACTTGGACCGATGTCGGTGGTTGCATGGTCTTTCGATTTCCAGTGTGTTATATTTCAATTGGTAATAACTTTTCCGAGAAATTGCGCCAGCTCGATCGGAGAAAATTGCGCCAGCTCGATCGGATTTATTCTACTCTCCTCCTCGGCTTCCACCGTGGTGCCACGAGCTAAACCCCCTGCGTGACGGATTCCTTATCGCGTTTACGTTAGGGTGGGTCTCTTCTGCCCTTCCAAAATGATTTTGGGACTGGTCGAATCGTCCGAGCATAATTAAGAGCTTGTCGTAAGTGGCAACTTCCAAACTACGGAGCAAATCCTGAACATATGGTGGGAAATGTCTTACCAATAATGCCACCATTTCCTCCTCATTCTCCGGCGGCTCACACAGTTTGATCGCTGCGATTTTCCGAGTCGCGTACTCTTGCATGCTACTTCCCGGCGTCCTCCTGTACATTCCCGACATAACTTTAATTTTATAATTTATCCGATGCTCTTTACTCCAATACCGCGCAACAAATAGTTGTTTGAATACTTCCATCTCCTCCGGAAAAGGAAAAATAGTATCCGCCCATCCATTTGCCCCTTCATCCAACATCTGATAGAAAAACCGCGATCGTATCTCGGGCGGGATGGCGTGAACGGAATAATAGTTTTCAACTCCCCTCATAAATGCTATGGGGTGTTCATGTGGTTTGCCACGGAATTGTAAATTAGCCGGGGGACTCGAAAAATTAGTCGAAGAACCCGTACCGCCTACCTTCATTCGACGGATCCCCGCTACCTCTTCCGCAAGATCTTTAATTCTTTTTTCGTGGTGGATCTTCTCCTCCTGTACATCTCGGGAAATTATTACAACTTGCTCCCTCACAACCTCTACCTTCTCGTTTACTTCCCTTTTTACTTCCTGAACGCGTTCGTCCACTATCTCCCCAATTCCTTCAATCTTCCCATTAATTGCCTCCAACTTCCCTTCTAGTTTCCCCCTTTCATCTTTCTCAGTATCGAAACGCTCTTTCATATCCTTCATTATTCTTTCGAATTTCTCGTCAAGTTTCCCCTCTAGTTTTTCAAATTTCTTGATATCCTCCTTTCTAGCTTGCTCAGCTTTTTCAAATCTCTCATCAAGTTTTTCCTCTAGTCTTTCAAATTTATTGATACCCTCCCTCCTAGCTTTCTCAGCTTTTTCAAACCTCTCATCAAGTTTTTCCTCAGCTTTCCCAAATCTCTCATCAAGTTTCTTTAATAGCTCATATAGGCTGGTGATTTCGGCGCCTCCACCCCTGTGCTCTATTCTATCCTCCGCCTTCTCCGCTTGCGGCTCCTCATCCCAGTTAGAAACGTCAATGATTTTCACCTCACTACTGGCATCTGACCCGTCCTCATCGTACCTAGGGGGTTCGCGATATTCTCTAAAACTCTTACCTTCCATCGCGTACGAGAGTAATTATTACAACAAAATACACAAGGAAAAAATAACAATGAAATTCGCACTTCGCTGAAAGAGTAACAATCATGAAAATCACGCTAAAGCAAATCGTATTCAAGGCTACCACCGCAACACAAGTTACCCACACTTTATCTAATACGGTGGCCAACTGACTGACGCCCACCAAAAACACAATTAAATCCGGACATCTTACAAGAACATGAGCAGAAATGAAAGGGACGCATACAAAAATGGGAATCTGATTCACAAATTTAAGAAAAAATCGCTCCACGAAATTTCCGCGATCTATGCAAAACGAAACGAATTTACTTATCACTCCGCTTGAGTCACTCAGGTCTCAAGTCCCTGTTCGGGCGCCAATGATGTAACCCCACCGTGCGGGGCACATTCGGGGAGGGGGAGATTGGAGGGCAAAAGGGGAGGGCGGAGGTGTAGCGGGGATATTCCGTGCACCTGGGGCGAGGGAATGGGATTTTGGGAAAGGGTAGGAGGGGGAAGTTTAGGGGTGATGAGAGCTGAGACAGGAGCGTTCGGATAAAGAAAGCCGTTCGACTGCGTAGTTCGCTCAACATAAATTTAATGAGTTTAAATATGATCATTTACAAATACAAGCAAATCAATGGCAAAAGTAACAATTAACCTCTTCTCCTTGAATTCAATGAAATACAACGCATAATTCACTATGCTGCACAACAGAAAAATTTCAGTCCTTAACCTAAACCCAAAAAACAATCACGCTACACGTTTTCACATTCATAACCCATACAAAAACCACAAGAAAAGGGGACAAATAAAAAAAACAAGAAACGGGGGGGGGGGATGGAAATATGAAACAACGAAATAGATATTGCACAGAAATTCACACGGTAATAGGGGGAAGTACTGTCCTCTTCTCTATTTGTGCGGGGGGAATTTTTACAAACGTTTTTAATGAATTCTCTTCTTGACTTGGTGAAGTGGGAATTTTCTTCTGTTCCTTGAGGGGGGGTTGGGGGGGGAGAATGGGATTTCGTGGCTTTTCTCTTACAGTTTGTCGAATTTTCGGGGCTCTCGATCTGCTGATCGTGGCGATTCCGTTCCGCGGCGTATGCTGCTCTGCGTCAACTCCGGCAGGTTCACGAGTGGGAGATGGCTTCTCTGCGACAGTTGGGAGATCCTTTCATCGGCACCACGAGTCTACCTTGCAACTCCGACTCGCGTTGGGCACCCTCTCTCTCTCTCTCTCTCGGGATCTCTCCACCAACTTTTTTCTCTGCCTCCCCACACTCCGCCTACTCTTGGGAGCCTTTTTTTTCGGAATCGCCAAAAAAGAAAATCATCTAAGCCCCTTTTCCTCCGGTGCACCACGTTATATAGCCATTGAGGGGAGGAAACACCGGGGAGGGGGGGGGTCAGGGGAAAGAAAGGGATGATGCACTTGGGGCTGGACGGTCACTTCACCAAGGACACGGGGGGGGGGACCACGTTCTTCTTCGTCTTAAGAATTTGACTTGCACACATTAGGAGGGGGGGGAAGGGAGAGCATTACACATTGTGGGGAGGAAAATAGGGAAACATCAAATGGGGACTCAATGATTCATTGGTGGATTTGGTGTATAAACCCCCGCCGAAAACACTGGAGATTAGATTAGCCTGGATAGCTCGGTGGTCTGAGCATCTGCCCGGAAAGCAGAAGGTCCGTGGTTCGATTCCCGGTTCAGGTGAACTTTTTTCCATGTGTTTTCGGCCTTCATTCCATCTCCACGCCACAGTGTGTCATCGTCTTGCATTTATGTTTCTATCTCTTTCTTTCAATTTCTATTATGTGTTATTATGATTGTATATTCGCCTGTGGCGACCTGTGTGAATGTGAATTTGAAATGTATATGACCTATATGGTTCGTTTCCTCTTCTTGGGATCAGCGTTCCCCGAAACGCATGTTCTATATCTTTCCTGCTGTGTGTGTGATTGTGACCATCTTTAATTCCATTTCTTCTTCTGTCCGCGTTGAATTCTTCGTTCGTGGCGGGACCTACGCCCAGAGCCATCTCTTGGCCAAATGATAGGGCTAGACCTCGGGGGATTTGGTGTATAAACCCCCGCCGAAAACACTGGAGATTAGATTAGCCTGGATAGCTCGGTGGTCTGAGCATCTGCCCGGAAAGCAGAAGGTCCGTGGTTCGATTCCCGGTTCAGGTGAACTTTTTTCCATGTGTTTTCGGCCTTCATTCCATCTCCACGCCACAGTGTGTCATCGTCTTGCATTTATGTTTCTATCTCTTTCTTTCAATTTCTATTATGTGTTATTATGATTGTATATTCGCCTGTGGCGACCTGTGTGAATGTGAATTTGAAATGTATATGACCTATATGGTTCGTTTCCTCTTCTTGGGATCAGCGTTCCCCGAAACGCATGTTCTATATCTTTCCTGCTGTGTGTGTGATTGTGACCATCTTTAATTCCATTTCTTCTTCTGTCCGCGTTGAATTCTTCGTTCGTGGCGGGACCTACGCCCAGAGCCATCTCTTGGCCAAATGATAGGGCTAGACCTCGGGGGATTTGGTGTATAAACCCCCGCCGAAAACACTGGAGATTAGATTAGCCTGGATAGCTCGGTGGTCTGAGCATCTGCCCGGAAAGCAGAAGGTCCGTGGTACGATTCCCGGTTCAGGTGAACTTTTTTCCATGTGTTTTCGGCCTTCATTCCATCTCCACGCCACAGTGTGTCATCGTCTTGCATTTATGTTTCTATCTCTTTCTTTCAATTTCTATTATGTGTTATTATGATTGTATATTCGCCTGTGGCGACCTGTGTGAATGTGAATTTGAAATGTATATGACCTATATGGTTCGTTTCCTCTTCTTGGGATTAGCGTTCCCCGAAACGCATGTTCTATATCTTTCCTGCTGTGTGTGTGATTGTGACCATCTTTAATTCCATTTCTTCTTCTGTCCGCGTTGAATTCTTCGTTCGTGGCGGGACCTACGCCCAGAGCCATCTCTTGGCCAAATGATAGGGCTAGACCTCGGGGGATTTGGTGTATAAACCCCCGCCGAAAACACTGGAGATTAGATTAGCCTGGATAGCTCGGTGGTCTGAGCATCTGCCCGGAAAGCAGAAGGTCCGTGGTTCGATTCCCGGTTCAGGTGAACTTTTTTCCATGTGTTTTCGGCCTTCATTCCATCTCCACGCCACAGTGTGTCATCGTCTTGCATTTATGTTTCTATCTCTTTCTTTCAATTTCTATTATGTGTTATTATGATTGTATATTCGCCTGTGGCGACCTGTGTGAATGTGAATTTGAAATGTATATGACCTATATGGTTCGTTTCCTCTTCTTGGGATCAGCGTTCCCCGAAACGCATGTTCTATATCTTTCCTGCTGTGTGTGTGATTGTGACCATCTTTAATTCCATTTCTTCTTCTGTCCGCGTTGAATTCTTCGTTCGTGGCGGGACCTACGCCCAGAGCCATCTCTTGGCCAAATGATAGGGCTAGACCTCGGGGGATTTGGTGTATAAACCCCCGCCGAAAACACTGGAGATTAGATTAGCCTGGATAGCTCGGTGGTCTGAGCATCTGCCCGGAAAGCAGAAGGTCCGTGGTTCGATTCCCGGTTCAGGTGAACTTTTTTCCATGTGTTTTCGGCCTTCATTCCATCTCCACGCCACAGTGTGTCATCGTCTTGCATTTATGTTTCTATCTCTTTCTTTCAATTTCTATTATGTGTTATTATGATTGTATATTCGCCTGTGGCGACCTGTGTGAATGTGAATTTGAAATATATATATATATATATATATATAACTAGGAATTGTACTTACGTGTAACCGGGGGATTTTGCAACACGCATATATGATTAATAGGTTTCACGTAAATTATTAATTCTTTGAAATCGGAGTACACCGTGTGATTTCTTTTGATATGTATATTCACGCACGCATCGAAAAAGAACATTAATGTTATGATAGGATGTTAGAGCGTAGGTTTCCGCGGCGATGGTTTGATCTCTGCATTTCTCCAGGGTTTTCTTCCGCGTCAGATTGTTGGTTGACAACAGTTTCGCTGGCTATCCTGCCAGCGTCTTCAGGTCGAAGGGTTATGATAGGATATGGCGATTAAGGTTATGATAGGATAACCACCAATGTTTAGCCTTTTTACAAAAAGTTTTTATACTATTTATCTGTTTGATGGAACTAGGTTAATAATTAAAAATTTTAGGTCCTAAATAAATAAATGATCTATTATGTCAGTAAAAATAAGGCTTAGGGATTAAAAAATTACAATGCCGACGTAACTTTTATAGCGTTTAATATATTTTTTCTGCCCAACTTTGCTAACCTACTAAATTATAAACTAATTTAACTACAAACTAAGTAACTGTGCTATTAGTCATCCATGCATTTAATTTAGTGGAAACTATAGGACGACTGTAAGAAACTTGGGATGAATCTAAACAAGGTCTAATTATAAGTGATATATTGTGTAAACAAACCTTACGGCTATGTTACATGGTTCATTTATTTGCTCAAACTGCTGCATGAAATCTTATACCCAGAAAATAGAACTTGTGCATCTTTTCGTACAGCCATCGGTACACATTTTGGTGTAGAGTATCGTGAACCTGATATATTTACCTGGAGGCATTTACTGACTATAGCTTTCATGTAGTGGAGTTGAATAAAAATAGCTTATCTGTATTTTTATTTAGTTCCTATCTTTATTTATAAGTTTGTATGTCTGTCTTCTTATAATTGTCTGTATACTTATTTGTCTTCATCCTTTACAGATGTTGCACTGAACCAGGACGCTACAGCCACCAATTCTAGTGTGGAAGTTACAGTGAAGAGTTGGCTGAAACATGCTATAGCAAGGCATGAGAGAGAGGAGTAAGTATTCCTTAGATTATTATATGGGTTTGGGCAAGGAGGAATAATTTTGGTCTGGATACTTTTTTGGCAAGTTGCTCCTGTTTAGGGAGCTCGTATAAAGTACATTTAAACAATTATTAAACATCTTGTAATACAAGGTTCACCCTTCCATGCTAAGGGTAAAGAAAATAGTATTGCTATGTATAATTTTCAGATGCAGATTCCACTACCAAGTAATTCAAACATTTGAAAACAACTTTTTGTTCTGCACATGGGAGGTATAATTTCAAAAAACATGGTTGAAAAGGATCTCATGCTCTATAAAAGTTCGATATATAACACCTGTAGAACTTAAGAATGGGATAACTTATTCAACAGGGATGGTAGTTGCACAGTACTACAGAAGCTACTATTTTCTAGTAGCTCTAGCTAACTAAGATGTTTTGAAGTAGGTGTTGTTGTAGGAGCTATAGAAATTTCAGTAGCTCACAGCAGGCTTTAGCTGCTATTCACCTGTTATGTCTCTGTCGAAATGTGAATATTGCCAGTGAGCTAGGTTTTCACTTTTGCCTCGATACCAGACTACATTAGAAGATCTATTTTAATTATTAAGATTGGAAGAATTCGGAGATCTAAATCATGGAATGGCCTTAACTACAGCAAGTTTTTCAAAGTTTCTATTTTTTTAAGTTGCATCTCGGCCAATGCAGCTAAGTGGTTTGTGTGCCAAATCAGTGTGGCTGTTTTCACACTAATCCCAAGAGATCTAGTCCACTTAAACTTCCTCCTTTAAATTTTCTAGTTTCCTTTACTCCTATATCATATTCAGCTCCTCTGCATTAGTCCTTTTTAGCTCCAGCTTATGTAACACAATTCACTCTAGTGTAGTCATAATCTTCAAGCAGAGACCAATTGTTCAGAAATATTATCCTCCATTTGAATGCTTTTTCCAATATCTTTTTCGAGACCTCTACTTAGCTGTCTGGCAAGGATGGATCAAAGAATTTTTTTCTAGATGGTGCACCAGGGTCTAACAGGCAAACAGTCTTCTCATATTTGGGATTAAAATCTAGTTCAACAATTGTTCTATGAAAAATGTTCTTAATCATAATGTATACATTACTAACATATTAATATTTTTACTCAAAATCTTTTCTTATTTAAGAACAAGAAAAAGTTAAAGAAAAGTTTGTAAAATGTATTCAGCCTCTAATGGACAGGTTTCCTAATTTTGAAACCTTAAGAATGTTAAACACGTGACTAATAAGACTGTAGCGTCCTGTCTTATGTAATCTGCTTGTTACGTACAAGATACAATTTCTTGCTACAATGAAATGTTTATATACTTCATTATTACAGGAGCAGTGCAGGAGAGCATGACCGCTGAAAAAGATGTGGAGGTTGCCATCCAAAACTGGCTAAGGCACGCCAAGGAGCGGTTGCAGGGGAAGAAGAAAATTTAATAATATGTATGTAGTTTCTTGCATTGTATTATTTTAAGAAGCCAAATAAATATTGTGCATGGAATTGATGCCTTATTTATTTAAATTCTTGTCTGGACCTATTATTTATTTGTATCGAACAAAATGCAATCCTAACCTAAACGTGTCCTCAAGGTGTCCAGAGCGGACAATTTCAGGTCGTCCATAGGCCACCTTTTTTACTGACATGCGGACTTGCAGTGGACATCATTTTGTATGAATTCGGCTGTCCGTAGGATGTCCATAGGCCACTTGGCGGACAATCACCGGATGTCCGAAAGGTGTCCGTGTGCTGTGTGGGTCTTATTCTCTTTCGAATAGAAAATTATTTAAAAGAGGACTGGTCGATACATACAAACAATCGTCAATACTTTCTCCGATGAACGTCCACTATCACTGCACCAACTTGCACAAATCAAATCCACATCCACAAATATATGTCACTTCTGCCACAATGTCTGTCTTCTTGGCGACAGGTAACAGTGAAGCAATGGTACCTTTCTCCAATCTGGGCACCTTCAATAGACCTCTGGACAAAATTTTAATTTGCCTTCAAATATGTTCTAAAAAATCAATACGGATAAATGTATACGTAAAACGTTTATTATACGTAATAATTTTCCATGGAATGTTTTTTAATGGCAAGAAAAGGAAGCTTTTCTCATCAGCAGACACTCCCACCTCAATACGTATTTCCATTGGCTGACGGAAATATGACGTCAGCTCATGCAACCATGCGGCGGTCCCATGAAATTCATGGGGGTTCGGCGGATTTGCAAGGAGATCTTCAGCACGGATCGGCACTTCGTTAGCGTTTCACTTTGAGAAGTGAACATAATATCGCCGTGACGTGCTTTTCCGAAGAGTGAAAAAGTTACTGGGGATATTATTTTGCTTCCGTGGGCATCATGGATCCTGGTTTCGATAAGGGAGACGCGAGAAACTTGCCTAAATTTTCAACTGCCTCAATGTTTACATTCATATGTATAAATAGTAACTACTGAATTAATAGTAACTACATAAATTCTGAGACCCGGGGAGTGAAGATGGCTAGGTGAGTGTATCACCACGAGTGGAAATTGATTTTCTTAGGGTATTAGTTGATGTCAACGTTTCTAAATCCTTTTATTCACATAGAGTCAGACGAGAAGAATACGGCGATGATGCTATAAGTTACGTGGTAAAGCGTGATAAAAATGAATGCATCGTCCGTGATCGTATTCGTAGGTTCGATCGAAGGCCTATGTTGTTGAAGCCCGTCTTTTGGAGGAGAGCGGCGAAAGCGAAGTTGTGACTCTTTCGTGTAAGGATTGCATAGCCTGTTTGGGTACGTAAGACTTTACTCTAAGTGGTATTGTATCTTTTTTATTTAGCATTATAAGGAAAACAAATTTTCCCGTTATTTATTCGTGTAGAACAACCTGATGAAATTTTTAAGTGGTGAAATCTCCGATTTAATGGACATAATAATTAGTATTTCCTGAAGTGTGGAAAATATAATATGGAACTTCTTCGAAGTAGCCCACTTGCTCAAAATTTCACTTTTAAGTAACTTAATGGGATAAAAAAATTCCCCTTTTTCTGTTGCTGTTCCTTACATTCTTTACCTACAGCAAAAATATAGGAGATAAAACTATCCGCTTATTATTATTACATTTGTTACCTATCAATGAGCTGTAGGGTTCTACGGTACTTATTCATTTGGTTTTGTAAGCATATATTCGAGTTACTCTAACATTTTCCAGTCTTTCCCTAGTTTCAAGAAAGAATTACTTCAGTTAATTATATTAGAGTTTTCGTAGTAAGTACCAATAAATCAAGAGACTGAAATTCGTCGGCACTTTTTCATCCGAACAGTTCGTCATTCACCGTCTTGGGGGACCGTGTGAAAATACGTATTTGAGGCATTTCCACTAGTATTACTGCACATAGGCACAATACAGTACTTAAAGCTGCGCTTCGACAAATCGACGAAATACGTACGACAACAGAAACGGCGTGATATCCACAAAATCACTAATTCTTTACCTCCTCTACAGTAATGCGCACGGACGCGAACAACACTATTGCATGAGCTGACGTCATTCAAGATGGCAGTGGTGCGAATTACGTTCTTCTTGCATGGCAAGTGACAGCTATTTAAAATGCTCGAAATAAAAAAATGCAAGATTATACGGCCAAAGTGCTACGCCATTTAGATTAATATTTACACGTACTTTTCAGAAAGGTCTTTACCTTGATAGGTGTCCAGAGGTCTATTCAGCAAGAATTTTCTCCTCGTCTTCTCGTCCAAGGCCACAGATTATTTTCTGATATCACAAGGTGCGATGTGAAGCTCACACACCTAAAATTAATAAATAATAAAATACCATGTAACTTATTAGGTCAAATCATTTCCAATTTTTGGTATTTCTGCATGAGAAATCAAATTACTATAGGCTCGTAAATATAGTAAATATTTGTATGCCTGATATTTTTATTGTTTTAAACTATAGCATAAGATAATTTGAAATGATGAAAGCCGACGTGTAATACACCATTGGGCAAGCTAAGAAGCAATATTCGATCCTATAAACTTGGCAGCTCATTCGTAGTTTCTCCTTTAACCACACGTTTACCGAATGAATTAATACAAAAAAGACAACTAAAATGCAAGAATTTTCAAAAGAATAGGGAACTTGCATATATTTCAGATATAATCAATAGCCCCAAAATTATATAAAAATATATGTTTGCATACCTCGGTGAAAGTGTTTTTTATTATTTTATGACGTGGTTTGCGATATTTAATGCATCAAAGTTCACGAGAATTTTCAAATGCAAGTGATAATCGAAAACGCCCGATGATTGGCTGGTAGAAAAGTGACGTCATAGTTCAGTACGAGGAGGCACGGCGGCACGGCCGTAGTAGAGGTTGCATACTTGAATACAAGCGACGGCGTGGTTATGATTCATTTATTGAAGGGCAGACGTATCGGAGTTGTTCATTGTGACATCAGGGCTATTATTTGATCTATTTCTCCTCCATTGAAAGCGATAGATTGCGTAAAGATGAAGGAATATGGTTATTCCTAGGCTGATCCTAGCAAGCTTCCTGTTACTAATTCCATCATGATAACAGGGTATTTTAGTGAAACTGTAGACTTCGTCGGCGCCGAAAGTCGATACCGAGAAATGGAAAGGTAGCTGATGTGCATCTGATATGTTTTATAGTTCATAAAATAGTGAGACTTGCGTATAATATTGGCGAAAGCGTATATTCATGTGAAATGTGTATTCTTTTGGCAGTCCGGTAGAGAGTCTTATGGTGAACTTATTTCCACCTCGAAGCTGTCGATGATACTTTCAACTTAAAAATACCTTGCCTGGAGGGCGACAGGAAGCTCTGAGGAAGCCAGACTATCAATGTTTCAATTAAGTAGCGATAATATAGACGAACTTCCAACACAATCTACCATCTTGTGACTAAAAACCCCGAAGCCACTTCCTAATCTGCAGAAAGAATCGGTCAATCGCACTTCTATCAATATAATAAACACAACGTCTTCAGGTGTTAATAAGTTATTTTTGAAATGAAATACTTCCTAAATTAGCATTAAAATGTGCATGTTTTCCAAACAGAGTCTTTAATACATTTTGGGAGCTTTTCTCACGATATATCTGAAACCTACTCTAAAGGCGAGCTCATCGTCATTGCGATCGGTTGTCACTTAAAAATTCCGTATCGGAAATCCTAGAGGGATGACTTTCGACGATGACCGTGATCACCTGCACTCTCACTATCACTGGAACCCGTGGTGAAAATATCATCCCAATCCAATTTCTATTTGGTTTTAACTGGGGAAAGAGCAGCATAAAACTGCGCATTCTTTGGGCAACTTTGGGTTTGACTTTCCCGCAAACACACCATTTCCCCTGTGGTGCACATCAGTCCTATCTTTATACGATGGCCTGACAACCTTTAAATGGATACTTGGTTTATCCTGACAACCAACTAAATGGAAATTGCTGATCCACACATGTTCATTCTTATCTCCATAGTTTCCAAATCAAAGGCCGCGGAACATTCCTCTTGTGACTCAACTTTTTTTTTGAAAAGCAAGCAACGGCGTAGAATAAAATCAAAGAATGCTGCGATTCATTTTTTGTGACCACCTCTGGATTCCATTCTTTTTCCATCTACAACTTCCTTTATCTTTCGGGGTAAACCATGGGACAAGATAATGTTTAAATATTTTCATTAATTTATAACAAAATATAAGTTCTAAAAATACCCAAAAGCCATTTTATTAATCCGCACTGATGAGTGTAAATTAATGTGGAAGATGAATGCTGTAGACGTAGTAGTTTTCCTTAGGTTGAGTTGCAAAGTTCATGAAGTTGACAAAACGGCTAATTTTTCGGTGCGCGGAGTCATTAATTGCACTGACCGTGTCTACATTTTTCAATTTTTTTGTAATAAAATAAATCAGAATTTAGGATAACATTTCCTTTAAAATGACGTATAGTTCATTATTATAGCATGTAGTGAAGCCAGGATATAAATTTGCCAAGTACAGCGGCACATCATTTTGACGCCGACAGTAGAAGAAAACGCTGTCTTCTTGGCTGGCACTCGAATGCATAAGGATCAACGTTGCTCTATATTTTCATATTTCCTCCCTTGATTTTAAACATCATGGAATTTTCTATGTCCTTCCGTAACTGAAATTTGACAAGTGCCTTAATAATTTGAGTCCATCGTAACGATCGTAACCATCGAGAAACACCTATCTCGATTTTTGTTCGGAAGTTGAGTTTTTATTCTACGGCGGCCGAATTATCGAAAAATCTCAGTTTCAAGTTATTCAGTCAATGAAATATGGTAATATTATTAATATTAAAGTTATCTTCGCTCAAATAGCACACGGGTTTATCATTCCGTTTATCATACTCTTATTTTTCCGAAACGCTCATCCCGACAGACGGCATGCATCGAGGCTTTTCTTCTAATTTCCTCCGTGGGAATGCAGACGAAATTTTTTTCTGGGGTGTTATTGCACAGAGGAACAATGCACCACTTATATGCTTTCCTTGTTTCACCCATGTTCTCCTTTAAACGCAACGTGGCTCTTCCAAACCTGCAGTTACTGGGCTTGGATCTTGGACTCGTACTGAACTATGACGTCACAGCCAAAGATTAGTGGGGGCGGTATTTTTTAGCCCGCGAAACTCGGGCGACTTTTGGGAGTCATTTTCTAGGGTATAAACTGAATTTTAAGCGGAAAAAAGTATATTGCTGTACTGAGTGTTTACTGTAGTATATCAGCATACTGTTTATAAAAAGTATGCAATTTCCCTATTGCTGCTACAATATTTTGAATCACCATTTTTAGTACTGAATAGTACTACAGTACTTCAGTACTGAATAGTTCGGGATGTTGATGCATCAACATCCCGAAGCCACTTCTAACTTAAAATCACATCCAAATAATTACAGCGAGAAAGAGTACATACCTCACAGTTTTTCGTAGGGGTGAAATGTTTTCTTCTTATCGCCCAAATGCACTTCTTCTTCAACTCAGGATCTTTTGGAAAGCTAAAAACTTGAGCCATGTCCCGGAGTTTCCATTACATCCCGACATTACACACCCGGAAGGCATTTTTAACAAAAATATCTCACAAACACGTTTCTGAAGCCCAGAGAATGAAATTAAAGAATAAGGGAAACTTCACTATTACCAGACACTCTATTTTTCACAAAACGAATTTAAACTTGATTTTGAATCACCGCGTTTCACTCTGTCGATTATGCCCAACTTTTCTTTTATTGTGTAAGTTTTCCTTTTGGCAGACATCGTTTTAACCCTAAAATCAATGAAAATTTTCGTAAAAAAGTAATTTTCATATTCATATTAAGACAAAGGTAAAACAGCCCATTCATTATTAAATGCTCGAAGCCTGTGAGCATTGAGTACCTACCTTGGTTTGAGCACCGCGGTGCGAACGTACGAATGAGAATTATCTCAATCTCCCAGAATCTCGAAAATTATTATAGCCGTGCAACACACTTTTCAGCTTGAGTTCACAAGACACAATGACCGATCAGGCATTACCGAGTTTTTTTTTATGGCTACGAAACAATGTATGGAATACGTCGCCAACCGCGTTAATACAGTCGCTTGAAGTTGCGACGCGCCGGTAGTCACGCCGAGATAAAATTCGCCACAAAGTTACCTACCTCAAAAAAAAGGTCAATGTAATCATCCCGGGGGACATGGTGAGACCCGCGGTATATCCGAAACCGCGGTAAAGTGAGGCGCGTAATAACCGGAATTAACTGTACTTTTAAAAAATGTTGATTCTCACTTTTGCTAAATGAGTACATATACATATAAGACATGGCAAAGTTTCTCCATGTGATGGTTGGAGCTCATGAATGAATAAGTAGGCAATTGCATTTTGAGGAGGAAAATATCCTTATCATTAATGTGCCACACATTTATTATAGATATTCAGATCTCCTTGGATAGATTTGTGGGTAACCTGACACTTCCATTCCTCTCCTAATTAAGTCTGGACGTTTGAGGAATGGACACTGTAAACTGATGCTCTGAATTCTGTACAAGGAAATCATTTCTAGGTATCCAAAGTTACGCAATTTAATATTTTGAAGAAGAAAATGGCAAATTGGATGACTAGATTTCTTGTGATTAGTGTGAAAACAGCCACACTGATTTGGCACACAAATCACTTAGCCGCATTGGCCGAGATGCAACTTAAAAAAATAGAAACTTTGAAAAACTAGCAAAAACTTGCTGTAGTTTAGGCCATTCCATGATTTAGATGTCCGAATTCTTCCAATCTTAACAATTAAAATAGATCTTCTAATGTAGTCTGGTATCGAGGCAAAAGTGACGACCTAGCTCACTGGCAATATTCACATTTCGACAGGGACATAACAGGGGAATAGCAGCTAAAGCCTGCTGTGAGCTACTGAAATTTCTATAGCTCCTGCAATAACAGCTACTTCAAAACATCTTAGTTAGCTACAGCTACTAGAAAATAGTAACTTCTGTAGTACTGTGCAACTACCATCCCTTTTGAATAAGTTATCCCATTCTTAAGTTCTACAGGTGTTATATATCGAACTTTTATAGAGCATGAGATCCTTTTCAACCATGTTTTTTTGAAATTATACCTCCCATGTGCAGAACAAAAAGTTGTTTTCAAATGTTTGAATTACTTGGTAGTGGAATCTGCATCTGAAAATTATACATAGCAATACTATTTTCTTTACCCTTAGCATGGAAGGGTGAACCTTGTATTACAAGATGTTTAATAATTGTTTAAATGTACTTTATACGAGCTCCCTAAACAGGAGCAACTTGCCAAAAAAGTATCCAGACCAAAATTATTCCTCCTTGCCCAAACCCATATAATAATCTAAGGAATACTTACTCCTCTCTCTCATGCCTTGCTATAGCATGTTTCAGCCAACTCTTCACTGTAACTTCCACACTAGAATTGGTGGCTGTAGCGTCCTGGTTCAGTGCAACATCTGTAAAGGATGAAGACAAATAAGTATACAGACAATTATAAGAAGACAGACATACAAACTTATAAATAAAGATAGGAACTAAATAAAAATACAGATAAGCTATTTTTATTCAACTCCACTAAATGAAAGCTATATATAAATGAAAGCTATAGTCAGTAGATGCCTCCAGGTAAATATACCAGGTTCAAGATACTCTACACCAAAATGTGTACCGATGGCTGTACGGAAATATGCACAAGTTCTATTTTCTGGGTGTAAGATTTCATGCAGCAGTTTGAGCAAATAAATGAACCATGAAACATAGCCGTAAGGTTTGTTTACACAATATATCACTTACAATTAGACCTTGTTTAGATTCATCCCGAGTTTCTCACTGTAGTCCTATAGTTTCCGCTAAATTAAATGCATGGATGACTAATAGCACAGTTACTTAGTTTATAGTTAAATTAGTTTATAGTTCAGTAGGTTAGCAAAGTTTGACAGAAAAATTATATTAAACGCTATAAAGTTACGTAGTAATTGTAATTTTTTAATCCCTAAGCCTTATATTTACTGAAATAATAGATCATTTATTTATTTAGGACCTAAAATTTTTACTTATTAACCTAGTTCCATTACACAGATAAAGAATATAAATACTTTTTGTAAAAAGGCTAATCATTGGTGGTTATCCTATCATAACATTAACGTTCTTTTTTGATGCGTGTGTGAATATACATATCGAAAGAAATGACACGGTGTAGTCCGATTTCAAAAAATTAATAATTTACGTGAAACCTATTAAACATACATGCGTGTAGCAAAATCCCCCGGTTACACGTACAATTCCTAGTTATATTTATTGCCAATAACCCTACTTTATTGCACTGATTTAGGTACGGAACCAAACGGAACCTTTGGACTTTCAACAAATTCAGCCGTAGCCTACGTTATCAAAACAACAGGTTCTATTTTATACGCTAGCACTTACATTATTTCCTATACGTTCTGGCGTACATATACTATCGTACAAGAACTTCTACTTTAACTTATATCATGTAAACAAGGAACAAAAGCGAAAATTTCACCATGAACAACGGAAAAAGACGCTACCTTTTGTTGCCAAGTAACGGTTTTACCAAGACGGTCATGTTGTTCCAAGCAGAGCCATATTTTTCCTCGAGATATTACAGGCTGAGTTATAAGAAATATAAGGAGCATGCGGAAACACTATAATGCCGCCAGTGAACGCCTAGAAAAAATTATTTAGATATAACATCAAACTTACTTGGAATTCAGCTGCATGTTTGAACCCAGCCAAACCACCATGAAACCATGCTGACTCCGGTGTTCCGTTCCGGTTCCTCTGTTCACCTCTGTTAGAAAGGAGGGAAAGGAGGAACGGAGGAATATGGAGAACACCTTCCTGTATCGCGGAGTAGCGGTAGATTCAAAATTCGTTCGCCAAATGTCAAGACCAAAAAACTAGAATTTCCATGTAAAGTAAAGGAACGGCAGTACTTACCTTCTATTACCTATCCTTAGATTGAACAATTACAATGTCTAATCTGGGAATGAGGCCATCGATGCCGTGAAAATTTTAGGAGAATTCTCACCATTAAAAATTAAAATAAATGTAAAGCGTTATGTTTCATTAAAATACTTTCCAATCAATCACCTCTGAGATGTTTTAATCCCTAGAGAGTAAATATTAATTAATCAATAAGTTGAAAGAGTTCATTTAACCTGTAGGAATGGAATGTCCCGGAGACGGCTATGCGACGTCCGCAGGACATTGGTACATAATATAAAATTTCAGTAAAAATCGATAAATTCCATTATTCCTGGATTCACTCTTCAATGAAATGAGTAAAAAACACATTGACGCAAATAATTATCCAAAGAATGAATAATACCGGCGGGATATCTCAACAACGTCCCAGGGATATCTCGGACGTCATCAGGACATACGAGACCAAATTAGGATATCCTGATGACGTCCTGTGCTGTGTGGGCTCTCCCCCTTCTCCCTTGGTTCGTCAATTTTCGAGTGTTCACCCCCACCCACTTCCGCTTCTTTCCAAGGTCAACGCTTCGCCTTTCCGAAATTACATTATCTTCAAGAGGCATTATGCGGATACCGAGTGATCATGGCAGTATATTTAATTATTTTCTAATTTAATATTGGTAATTCGTCGTAGTATAACACGAATTAGACATTAATTAGTATAGTTATATCACTGACTACGCCGATACCGGAAAAGAACCCTTCCTCCCCCTTGCAACATCCGCTTCGTCTCTTTCACTTTGTGCCATTACTCGAATCTGAGAGGTCCTGCCTTCGAAGTTACGATCACCGCACGTGTTTATCCTCCTTGTTGGAGCCTGCCGGTTCTTGCAATCGCTTTTTCAACCGCGTCCATTTTCACCGGTTTGAGGTAAGTACTGATTAATTGTGTATCCCTGCTAATTTTTATGGCATTATCATATTGTCATCACGTGTCCCAAAGGACTTAGATTTTGTCATTTATTCGGTAGTGTATTCGATTCGCTTATGGTTGCCTTTTACATGTATTTTCATGTGTTACTTATTAACCTCATTAAGGATAATATTCGTTTTCTAATGTACCTACCTTAGTGTTTATCCCAAATCGCCTCGTGCGGGTCGAAAATATTCATGAAGCATGGCCGTTATCCTTCCGACGCTATTATTTACTCTGTGGACTATTATTAAGTTTTATTGAATTCCCGATAATAAGGAAAATTAATCTAAACAGCAGATTTATTTTGAGACATTAAAATTAATGAAAGTTAAAATGTTTAATATTCGGCTAGCCGCCATGTTGTGTGGCACGAGGTGCATTAATGCCTGCCATTAAAGCAGCCTCCTCGTCATCAAGCGAATCTAGAAACTTGACTATCACCCACTTTGCCCTGGAAATGGAGAAGTTAGCTGTTTTAGACAGTGTAATACAATGATATGTGATGGACCAGGAGAGAATTAATACATGCCAATATCAATCGCATTCAACATCATAGCTTTGCTGCTTACATTTCCTGACATTCTTTGCCACAAATTCCTCTCTGATATTCTCCGGTGTATCTGTTGCAGCGGTTTATCAAACTTTTTTAAATGATTCTTGATTGATTTCAATTTGTTTTCATATCTAAAAGCACAAAATTTGTCCAATGTGCCAAACTTCCTTGCATCGGAGGCTATGTGTGTTAGACAATGAACATTATATGACAATTTCTCTGGTCCATATAGTTGCCCAAAGGTGGTAACAAAGTAATGTAGCAATTCATTCGCATAATCAAGGCCATCTGTAATCATTTTATCACTCACTAATATCCTTACTGCAAAATGCAAGCACAGGAAATGAACATACAAGGAATTATTACAAGCATTCTTCAACACTAACGGTCCTAGGTAGAGCAGAAAAAGGCGAAACTCAGTGGCCTTCCACCTTAGCAGGTCATCAGTTGATCTAGACTTCCTCGCAAACTCACACGGAATGAATGCAGACATTTTCACGAGTCTAGTGTTGACAATATCTCTTTCACACCTTTTCATTTTCACAAGGCTGCAACCATTAATGAATGACAACAACATTTTTCTCATGACACCCAAACATATCACATAGTCCAATGGAAATAATGACACCATTCCAAGTCCTGGAATTTTCTCTAGAGGAGAAATCCCAATGTGATGCTGGCCATCATCTCTTTGAGAAAACCCCTCATCAGTCCTAAGGGGGCAGTTTGTTTTTGGGAATGTCACTCTGTTAGCAATATACTTTCCCACAGTGATGCATTTGGGGCAACCATTGTATGCATTATGCCCTTTAGTTTGGGTTATAAAAGAGCGAGCCGGAGCATCACAAATGAAGGAATGGATGTGGATTGAAACTTTATGGCTATCAATGAATAAACCATTCTGTAGCAGATCCTGCAATTCACTGACAAATTCACTAAGATATTCGTCGCACGAGTTGGGTTTCACAGAACCATGGTAGAGACCAGCTACAAATGGATCAATCCAAGGGAAATTGACAATTCCCACAAGAATAGGCCACACTTGGCTGCCACTACTTTTAGCAATGGGCAAACCGTCAATATTGAACTGTAGCCCCCAATCACAGTCTGATGTCACCAGCACATCTGAACCGGCACATACTATTTCCAACGATCGCTGTATACCTAGATGAGTATACTGCCCACTGCCAACGGTTCTTATTACAGTTTTACGAGGTGTGTTTAACAGGGACCTGCAATCCGAAGGTAACTCGGATAAATCAGGGTGCGATTTTAAAATTTTAAGGAGATCATTCACTTTACTTTGAGTAATGCTATCACTTCCTGCCCAAACGGCTAACTGGGCCTTGAAATTTTCGAAATCGAAACCTGCTTCTCCATCTGAATCTTCCGAATCTGTAACAGGCTCAGTTCTATCCATCAATACGTCAGTCGTCTCGATGTATTCCGCGTGACTACACTGTGACATATTGCATTCTTTAGATGCCTCCGGAACATGCACATCTGGAACATTTTCGCTGACAGCACTTACATCAGCGCATTGCATGGAAACAGATTCAGGTAACACTTTCTTAAACCGTAGTCTGCGTTTGTGCCTCGGGCACACTTCATCACAAGGCTTGTAATTGGTTTTAGGCATGACTGGAGAGGGATATGAGGTAATACTGATGTAACGAGCGTAGTCAAACCCTCAATCTATCGATAACTGACAGTTAAAAAATCAGATACCCTTTCACTTTATGGCAAGAGTCATCAATATATTGAAGAATATTTCCTGTAAAACCTTATTAGTGGTCTATGTATATCGATTACCTGAAATGAAGAAATTATTCCGTGAATATAATAAATCTCGGGCGATGAATTAATAAGCAGAATTATAAGCAATACTTTAATGACAATAGCAAATGCTTTCAGGGCGGCTGATACGGACTAGCATGCATTAATATATCGTTTATTCAATGCGTGTGAATATCAAACAGGCGGATTGCATAAAGTGGATGAAATCGGTCAGTAATTCTTCGAAAAGAATGCTAGTGTCACCCACTGTAATGAAATCCGGAATTATAATGTAAAAATTAACCGCAAACCGACGAGGGTTTCGCCGACTTGTAGTTAGTATCTATATCATCACTGGTGGAAAGCGATTCATCAAGCAGCAACTAATTTTAATCTAAAGCATATTAACGAATGTTCTACTTTACATGGTGCAACCAGGTTCTAAATATTCCACAATTACAGGCTGTGGCTCACCTCAGAACTATTTTCAGCAAGGTCGAAAACTAATTCTCCAGTTGCTTAATGCTTCCCTGGTTGGAAACTCCTCCCAAGATGCAGCAGATGCAGATTTAATTACTGTGGAACTTCGAATCACCTAACACCATCGACACACGCTCACAAAATCATGAAGATTCGGACGGAAATGACCAAATTTTCCGCCAAAACCCCAACGGAAAACAGTACTTCTCTAGTCATCGGGTTGACAACTTTTTTTCAAGACGTGGAATTCAGGACAGAACTAATTTTAAAATGAAATTTGTCGGTATTTTTTTAAGAACGTAAAATTTACAAAGAAATCGCCCATCATTAAAATGCTTACGAGAATATATTGTTTGACTTTGGTAACTTGCTTCATGGAATGTGGATGGAATTCTAATGGAATCCATGGTTACATTTCCATTGAAGTGAAGATTGAAATTTGGAAATGAAATACATCTGCATTCCAGGTTGATTCCATTCCTTTTATCCATCATGGATACATCCATCTCTTTTCCACCATGGATTCCATGAACGTGTGCTGTCTGGGTTGTCTCATTTACTGATATAGATTATAATAATGAATTGATGTCCTTTAGCCTCGCTAATATACTCGAGAACCGATTTGGCTCATTTTGATTTTAAAATGTTGGTGAGTGAAAGTTCAGGGAAGGTTTAAAAGGTGAGAATATTATGAGGTAGGGCCCATGTGGCCTTGGAATGGGCCCTGAATATTTAAGAAACACAGGTAAAGTTCGTTATGAATGACTGCAACCTTTTCTTTTGCATATTTAAATTAGTGATAATGGTTGCACATAGTTGGAGCGTATAACATTGGAAAGAAAAATAAATTTCTCATTCTTGCACTCGAATTTCGTCTTCTGCGTTATTTACCGTAAATTTGGGGAAAGTATTCGAAAAAAATGCTGAAAATTTAGTGACATAGGCTCACTATCCCCTTGATTGTTGATTTACCTCAAAAAAGCTCATTTATCATTGTGGGTAAACTTTTCTCGGGATTCCATCCGGGTTAATGTTTTTTATATCGGCCAACGTTTCAAGTACCGTCTCGGCACTCATCTTCAGGGCTGAATCATGAGGGCAGCTCATTTATCACTGTTTATTCACAAATAGGATGCGCGAAATGATTTTCACATACTTTACGTTAATTTCGTTACTATCAGTTCATTGTTGATGTTAACGTAGCCAGTTGATTTTGTAGTTTGACATAGCGCCAATATTTACTTGTAAGTGCGCGAGAAATTTTAATACTTTGATCATTCATAATGCCAAGGAGATGGCGACCAAACTTAGGTCGTTCAATTCAATCAAATGTGCAAATCAGATTAATCGGTTAAGACGCAGTACTCATGTGATCCTGCAATTAGTAGCTTTCAACTATGATTGGGTTGTAAATTATTGTATCGATAAATCAGTCCAGTTGGGGAAATACTAATCATTTGTTAATATTGCAAGGGTAATTGAAATTTTTTACATCTTCGTTAATAGGTGGTGAAGTAAGGTACTCATGATTGGACCATTGTTTTTCAGATTCTGGTGGGCAACAATTACTGCCATAGTGATACTCTTCTGACTTGGAATCATTAATATCTATGGAAAGTGGAACTGGTTGATTTGGCATCTCAGTGGATGTTCCTGTTAATATTGGTTGTTTTTTTATCTTGGTGAGTGCTTCTTGTGATTTATCAATATCCACCCTTACAGTTTATATGTATGGACTAACAGAAATATTTTACATCTTCATTAATAGCTGGTGAAGTAAGGACCTCACCATTAGATCATCGTTTTTCGGATTCTGGCGGGAACAATTACTGCCAGGGTGATTATCTTCTGACTTGGTATCATAAATATCTATGGAAAGTGGAACTGGTTGATTGGCATCTCAGTGGATGTTCCTGTTAATAGTGGTGGTTTTTTATCTTGGTGAGTGCTTCTTGTGATTTATCAATATCCACCCTCACATTAAAGCATATCCTTGAGGATATGCTTTAATGTCAATTCGCATGCGCCACGGATTTTATAAGTGGCCGGTTAATGTATCCTAATTTGGAATAGTAAAGTAGCGGTCGGCTGTAGCTCGCTGCTCGTATACTGATAAATGACAACAGATGGCGCCACCGTCGCATAGTTCATCTCAAGGTCGGTAAAAGCCAGGTCGTATCACGCACTTGACCAATGTAATCCGCCATCTTGAGTCTCTAGCGCGGCGGGAATTCAAATTTTACGTGCATTTAAACGGGAGACATAGGTAAAAGGAAACACGGTTTTCTCACAACGTAATCAATGCAGGGAAGTGAAAGTTTTGTTATAGATAGTTAATAAAATGAAAATTTATGATACGTCTGTATTTTGAGTCTATGGTCCACGGTTCGACTCTGGAAAAATTGTCAACTCACGGGAAAAATAAATTTCGCACTGCAGCGCTCTGGATGCATGGGTTGTAAGGCAACATGTCTTACTTCCTTATTTAGGAAGTCTGGTACATGAAATTTTCTATGGTTATAGAAAATTATAATATACTTGCGAACAAGGGCAGTTTTTGACACTGAAGACCTCGGTTCGACTCTGGAAAAATTGTCAACCCACGCGACAAAAATGTCTTACTTCAGCGCTCCGGGTGCATAGGTACAAGGAACAATGTTTTATTCCTTTATTCATGAAGTTAGATTCATTAAATCATCCAAGATTATAGAAAATTATAGTTTACTTAATAATACGGCCGGTTTTTTAGTCTGACGACCTCGATTTGACTCTGGAAAAATTTACAAGCCAAGCGAAATAAAATACGCTCTACAGCGCTCCGTGTGTATAGGTACAAGGAACCATGTCTCACTTCCTTAATTAGGAAGTCAGGTGCATGATATTTTCCATGGTCATAGGAAATTATAGTATACTTGATAATAGGGGCGGCTTTTGACCCTGAAGACCTCGGTTCGACTCTGGAAAAATTCCCAACCCACGCGACAAAATTTTTCTTACTTCAGCGTTCCGAGTGCATAGGTACAAGGAACCATGTTTTATTCCCTTATTTATCAAGTTAAATTCATGAAATCTTCCAAAAAGATAGGGAATTATAGTATACTTGATAATGCGGGCGGCATTTTACCCTAAAGACCTCGGTTCGACTCTGAAAAAATTTCCAACCCACGCGACAAACATTTTCTTACTTCAGCGCTCCGGGTGAATAGGTACAAGGAACCATGTTTTATTCCCTTATTTATGAAGTTAGATTCATGAAATATTCCAAAGTGATAGTAAATTATAGTATACTTGATAATACGGGCAGATTTTTAGTCTGAGGACCTTGATTTGATTTTTTTTAAATGCCCAAATCAAGCGAAAAAAACATTCGTTCTACAGCGCTCCGTGTGTATAGGTACAAGGAACCATGTCTAACTTCCTTAATTAGGAAGTCAGGTGCATGACATTTTACACGGTCGTAGGAAATTATAGTATACTTCATAATATGGGCGGTTTTTGACCCTGAGGACCTCGGTTTGGCTCTGAAAAAATCCCCAACCCACGCGAAAAAAAAATTTCGCCCTACAGCGCACCGGGTGCATAGGTATAAGGAACCATGTCTCATTTCCATATTTAGGAACTCAGGTGCATGAAATTTTTACATGGTCGTATGGAATTATAGTATACTTCATAATACGGGCGGTTTTTGACCCTGAGGATCTCGGTTCGACTCTGAAAAAATCCCCAACCCACGCGAAAAAATAATTTCGCCCTACAGCGCACCGGGTGCATAGGTATAAGGAACCATGTCTCATTTCCATATTTAGGAACTCAGGTGCATGAAATTTTTACATGGTCGTATGGAATTATAGTATACTACATAATACGGGCGGTTTTTGACCCTGAGGATCTCGGTTCGACTCTGAAAAAATCCCCAACCCACGCGAAAAAAAATTTTCGCCCTACAGCGCACCGGGTGCATAGGTATAAGGAACCATGTCTCATTTCCATATTTAGGAACTCAGGTTCATGACATTTTACACGGCCATAGGGAATTATAGTATACTTCCTAATCTGGGCGGTTGTTTAGTCTCAGGGCCTTGTTTCAACCCTGAAAAAATGTCCAACTCACGCGACAAAACATTCCCAAAATAGTGCTCTGTGTGAATAGTTTCTAATGTATCTAGATTTTTCTACTTTATTTTGAAAGTAAGGTGCATGGAATTTTTCATGGCCATAGGCAATTATACACTTTGCTCTACCGCATAGGTTCTAGGATTCACTAATTACTTTCTTTTTCCGGATTGATTACTAATATATTAGGGTTTCAGCATAGATATAATAATAATAGGGTAGTTTCCTTCATCAAAGAAAACGAAAGGCATTGATTGCGATTCGTTACCCACCATTACTGTATTCATAATATACAAATTATTTGGTTTTTGAAATACCGGTTTAGACGAATGGCAAGGGTCAAATTTTATCCTCATTTGAAAAAGGCCAGATTGGCGCCCATGCGATGCCACTCCACGTGACGTCACAGGGACCTAGTTTCTATACGAGAAGATAGGAGTTATACATCGTCTGAGGTTACCAATGCATGCATGAGGCACAGAGCTCAGGGAAACATGTCTTAATAATCACCTACTAAAACTGGCTAAGGTCGGAAAGTTTTCTTCGTTTGATAAGGTATTAATAAACCTTTTTTAAGCCAAGCGCTACCATTCAGCAAGGCACTCAGCTACCCGCTGGCAGCCTGCGACGTATCAGCGTTAAGCCTCGCCTCAAGGTCACCTCACCGGGCGGGAGGGGGAACCAGAAATACGACGTACGGAGATATTTCCCGGCATTCATACTTGAGCGTCGCGTTTTCGCGCGCTTGAAAATTTTCACTTTTCATTTAATCGCGAAAAATAGATATTGTCATTTAAAAATCTAAAAGCGTGAAATACGTACTCCAGGAGTAATAATCTTTCGATTAAGGCAATAAAAAAATAATAGGAAACCACCCTATTATTCTTATTGGTCCCATGACTTTACATTGTTAAATATAGTACAAGTCAATACAAAAAATACATACACATTTGAAGCTTATTTGTGCTAAAATAGCTTTTGTTAACAAGGAAGAGTTTCAGATTGTAGTTGAAATTTGCCCTCGTAGGAGCATTTTTTAAGCATGAAGGCAGGGCATTACAGACCTGGGTAGGTATATGAATATATATACGTAGAAGGCAACGTTAGGCTATGTATGTGCTTCAATACCTCATTTTCCGTTACCGGAAAGAGGGCCATTGAGGACCTTATATGTTTACAGGGGTCAGTATTAAAGCTGTCCCAACATATTATTGAATTCTGCATGCATAGGGGCACATTGGCGAGGTACTGATTGGCAAACACTGCCATTTGCATGGGATCGGTTTTTATTACTTACCATGATATTTTGGTCAGGTTTTTCGCCAGACTGATAACTCTACTGTAATATTATTTCTTAGTTCGTAATACAAGGTCCCTGTACATTTTTTAAACTCAAAATAATATGATTTCTCCATATGATAATAATGTACTCTCATTGAATGCTTATTAATTGTCTTAAGTTGAGGCCTATGTTGATTAGTTAGAAATTGTAAATATTGCCAATCCCAATAATAAATGTAATACTAGAATAATCCGCATGCAAATATTCCAAGAATCATGGCAAATAATGTGACACAGTAATGTCAGTGTGCACTCAGGTGAGCCTTTAGGTACATTTAAGATTTTACAAATAACTGCAATAAATGAATACACATCAGAGCATTAATTAGAATAGGATGGATTCCAAACTCAATCACTGATATTGAGGCAGCAAATGCTGCACGAAGGAAATGCATTCCAAATTGAGCAATTAGACTCAGACAATTAACAATGACAAGACAATCATGGATGTAAATAACTGAAGCAAAAAGCGCGATGTTATTGTACATTTCCATTTGTTTTTTCTGCAATCTATCGACCACAGAGCCATTCTTTTAGGATCAGAACAGTGGCGCCGACTCCATGGGGCCTGAGGGGGCCTGAGCCCCCTCAAAGATTCGTTTGGGGGGCGGAGCCCCCTCAATAATTCAAGAAAATAATTAAGTTATATTATGCCTTGTGAAATCACAAAATATATTGGCGATTTTTATTTCCCATGCTTGACGATAGTCAGTGGCGCCGACTCCATGGGGCTTGAGGGGGCCCGAGTCCCCCCAAAAATTCGTTATGGGGGTGAAGCAAAAATGTGTATGGCTTTTCGATTATCTTCTGAGTGTCAAGTTATCGAGAATCGAGTTTTCAGGTTTCTAATGTTGATCAGATGGAATCTAAAATGCTTTAAAAAACTTTAAAACTCACTCTTTATAAATTTTCCCGGGAAAGGCCCCCGGATTGCCCCCCCCCCCCCCAATATTTTTTATAAGTCGGCACCCCTGACGATAGTTACCTTTTAAAATAAATTAAACAATGAGTGTTGAAAAAAATAATTATAAGGTTAAGCAGGTTAACTGAATCAAGTGTTGTGAATCATGGTAGTGTTTCGGTGCTGCGACACACTTTCAATTTAACCTCTTCCTGGGGCAAGACTTCCGATATGGGCCCCCCCAATATTTTTTATAAGTCGGCGCCCCTGGATCAGAAGGAAAACGAAATATTCTTACTCCGTTTTTCGTGGAATTGGAGCAATGCGGAGCACTGCAACACACAATTTTTTGAAATTAATTCACATGCCCTATGCTAACACCATGTAAACAACAGACAGGCGGGAACCAAGATGGGAGCGTGTCACGACCTGGCTTTTACCGACCTTGGTTCATCTGTCCGACGTAGTTCGCGTGGTTATCGCTTGATGGCGCATCAATCGGAAATCGGAGACCGTCTCTTGAGTAGTGCGGACATTTCGTCATGGGTTCGTCATCGTATCCATGGCCCTTATATAAGGGCCTTGATCGTATCGTCCGGCCGTCTCCTTGTTGTCTCCGGAGACGCTAACCGCTTCCGGGAGGCGGTCTCTTTGGTTTCTGTAGAGAGTCTCTAAGGATTCGGGGGAGACAGTCTCCCGTGTGCTAGCTGGGTTGCCACAGTATGGCCATAGTGTGGCCACATTGTGGCCATAATTGTTGTGTTGACTGGGTTGCCAATTTATTGGCCAATATATCGGCGCGAAATATTGGTTAAAATATTGGGCTTTAGGCATCGTATGACACGTACCAATATTTACACCTATATTGGCCTTTATGGTGTTCTAATACCCCACTAGAGAACGCCACATAACACAAAATGACAAAAGAGCACCTCAAGACGCAGATTGATTGCCAATGAGCTACAGAATGGGAGGTGGCATAATAATTGTAAATTTAATAACTATTTCGAGGGGCTGCAAAGATATTTTCGAATTGCTCGAAATTTCATTCGGGTGAGTTCCTTGAATGATGAGAGATAGGAAATATTGTGATCTCATAGGTGAGCCAAGATAACGTAGCGGCTCGTTTTGGCTGGAATATGTTCATCGAATAAACAGAGATTGTGTCATCAATTGGGACTTTCACCCAAAACTTTAGCGCTCAAATCATGAAAAATAGTTTAATAATTGTAATTTAAACAAAATATAGACGCAATCGAGGAGAATCACGACGTTTTTATTCATTAAATATCCGAAATGTTATTTCCGAATTACCCACTTTAGACAGTTGATGATTGTGAATTTATGTTCTCTCAAAGTACATATTAATTATTTGAGCTATTCCATGGATTGCTATGCTTCTAAAGTTTTTATATATGATATTAAAATTCCGAGGTGAAATGTTTTGCAAAGAGCTTCTAGATTTGGCCACTATGAGTCGACAAGACTGAGTTCTGATTGGAGATTGGCCTCGAGAAAATAGAACACGGGTGAGCAAACGGAAAGATCGCCCTCCCGCCCAGACCGCTCGAGCGCAGGCATGTTGCGAAAGGCCGCCGCCGCCGGCACGCGCCCCGGATATCGAAAGCGAACGCATGGAAATATCAGCGCCGTGATGAATGGGGCTGGGCGGTGGCTTCCTTGGGGCCTCGAAGCAGATATGCCGCACATGCCTGCTCGAGATAAAGCCACTCTTCGCTTTCCATTTCCTTACTCTCCGAGCTCCCTTATATACGCTTTATATGCCTGCCTAAAGGGGAAAACTCTTGCTTTCATCCAGTGGCGGCTGGTGGTAATTTATCTAGGGTGTGCATTAGAGCAGATATAGGATGATTTAATTATATTATGTTAATCCTAATCCATGAGCGTCATATTTCGTCGTAATAGAATACATAGCAAGCAAAACATATCACTGGTACACTCTACCCTTAAAATTGCATGAACAGAAATAATATTAGCATGTATGAAAATAATTTTTCTCAACACACCTTTACAAGTGACGGTAGTTGAAATTCATTCTCTTTTCCTTACACCCTATGAGGAAGTATTGTAGAAAACGGCTATACAGATGGCTCTGTAGACGGACTAGGATCCTGGGCGCAGGTAGTGTAGGTGGCGGCTACACCACTACACTACCTGCTAGTCAGTCACCAAAAACATGCGCGTGCGCATTCGCATGGTTTTGAGCATAGAGTTTACATTACTAAGGAGGCCCCACTAGGTGGCGGTAGCAGTCATAATTTGAACACGGGTCCCGCGCATTAATTCAAGTTCCAACTTTTGCCACTTGTGGCGCGACCGACACTACTATTCCTTTCATTTGGCTTGTTGTCAATGGCGGCTTATGAGTGAGCGGCTGTTATCATCCTCTGTGAGCCGAGAATTTCACCGATTTTGGTGTTTTTTTTTAGTATTTCTCCACCAGTAAGATATTAACGAAATATCATGGGTAAATCTCGGTGTTTTGTGCCCGGATGCAGCTCAGGCTACGATTGGGAGCTGAGGGAAAATAAGCGGTTGGGGATACAGGACCATAGCAAGAATTTTTATCATACAGACTGTCCCAAGGGTCGTGTGTCATTTTTGACCTGTAATTTTAGTAACTTTGCATGGAGCAATATTCATGAAAATTGTCACACTTATGGGGAAAGGTCCTAAGTTTTGTTAAGTGTAAGCAAAATTTTACAATTTTGACCTTTTGACCTCACAAAGTGGGTCCAAACCAAAAATTTGAATTTGCCTTATGGGGTTTCAATGTTAAAAAAATCGAGATAGACAAAAGTGTGAATTTCATTGACCAATATGTCAATTCTTAGGTTTTCGGACACGAGAGAACCGAAAATAACACTTTTATTTACGAATATTCAACCGTTGACCCAGTAAGGCCACCGTCAAGGTCATAAGGGTGGCAAAGGAATAGCATACCAACAAAGGTGTCGATCCATGGGTTTTGTAAGGTGCCCAAGTCATTGGTATTGTCCAAATACCCGTATTATTCACTAATTGACCTCCGAGGGTCACCACGGGGGTCAAAGGTCATAGAGTTAAAAGTGGGGCAATCATAAAAACCAAGGGGTCAAACCATAGGTTTTGAAGGGTGCCAAAGTCGGTTAGGCTGTTCGTAGATCCGTATTGTTGATATTTTGACCTCCGAAGGTCACAATTGGGGTCAAAGGTCATAGAGTCAAACGTCGAGCCATCATGACAACCAAGGTGTCAAACCATAGGTTTTGAAGGGTGCCAAAGTCGGTTAGGCTGTTCGTAGATCCGTATTGTTGATTTTTTGACCTCCGAAGGTCACAATTGGGGTCAAAGGTCATAGAGTCAAACGTCGAGCCATCATGACAACCAAGGTGTCAAACCATAGGTTTTGAAGGGTGCCAAAGTCGGTTAGGCTGTTCGTAGATCCGTATTGTTGATTTTTTGACCTCCGAAGGTCACAATTGGGGTCAAAGGTCATAGAGTCAAACGTCGAGCCATCATGACAACCAAGGTGTCAAACCATAGGTTTTCAAGGGTGCCAAAGTCGGTTAGGCTGTTCGTACATCCGTATTGTTGATATTTTGACCTCCGAAGGTCATAATGGGGGTCAAGGGTAATAGAGTTAAATCGGCCCACCATGACAGCAAAAGAGTGTAACAATGTGTTTTAAAGGGTGCCCAAGTCAGTGTTGCTGTTTTTAAATCCATATTGTCGACTTTTTATTACCAGCGAGGGTCACAATGGGGTCAGAGGTCATAGAGGTATGTTTTGAAATAATAGGAAAACTAATGTCCCCAACCAAAGGTTGTTTTGTCTGAACTACGAACGTCGAATCTACGAACAGCCTAACCGACTTTGGCACCCTTCAAAACCTATGGTTTGACACCTTGGTTGTCATGATGGCTCGACGTTTGACTCTATGACCTTTGACCCCAATTGTGACCTTCGGAGGTCAAAATATCAACAATACGGATCTACGAACAGCCTAACCGACTTTGGCACCCTTCAAAACCTATGATTTGACCCCTTGGTTTTTATGATTGCCCCACTTTTAACTCTATGACCTTTGACCCCCGTGGTGACCCTCGGAGGTCAATTAGTGATTAATACGGGTATTTGGACAATACCAATGACTTGGGCACCCTACAAAACCCATGGATCGACACCTTTGTTGGTATGCTATTCCTTTTGCCACCCTTATGACCTTGACGGTGACCTTACTGGGTCAACGGTTGAATATTCGTAAATAAAAGTGTTATTTTCGGGTTTCTCGTGTCCGAAAACCTAAGAATTGACATATTGGTCAATGAAATTCACACTTTTGTCTATCTCGATTTTTTTAACATTGAAACCCCATAAGGCAAATTCAAATTTTTGGTTTGGACCCACTTTGTGAGGTCAAAAGGTCAAAATTGTAAAATTTTGCTTACACTTAACAAAACTTAGGACCTTTCCCCATAAGTGTGACAATTTTCATGAATATTGCTCCATGCAAAGTTACTAAAATTACAGGTCAAAAATGACACACGACCCTTGGGACAGTCTGTATGATAAAAATTCTTGCTATGGTCCTAATACCGGATCTGACCCTTCCCCAAGTGTGCCTAGGTGGTCTGGTAATGATGTCAACGAGTGCTCTTCTTTATGAGCTGCGCAGGAATCATTCTTAATTCTCTAAAACATAGGTGTCGGAAGTTTAAAGACATGGTTGATATCTATGGGCCCTCAAACTTAATTCAGGCTAGGGAAAGTTAACAGCGTTTCCTTACCCACTTATTCTTCCCTTCTCTCAACGTGAATTAGCGTACCGATTTTGTGATTACGTACATTTTCACCACCAGGAAACTACATAAACTCACGGTGATAGTTATATTTTCGTGGACAGTTGACACGAACTTTATTTCTTAGCAATGAACGATTGAGACATGGATTCAAATTCGCCGCAAAGCGTGCCTCTCGCGGCCATATTAGGGTGCCTTCACAGCTCCGCGTTGCGTCGACGCCACGAGAGCTCCCGCTCCGCCAGCAAATTTTGCCCTTCACAGCTCTGCGTTGCGAAACGTGGATTCAAATTCGCCGCGTAGCGTGCCTCTTGTGGGCGTGACAACCGGGGCTCGCTACATCAGCGCCGCTATTTGATGCGATCGGTGGGAATCACAGGAACCAAGGGAGTGGAGAATCCTGTGTAGAGTATTTATGGTTTTGAGTCTGCTCCCATCGCCCCTTTGAACAGCACATACCCCCCCGCTTACCTCGTCCCGCCAGAGCTCCCTCAAGCGATCGCACAGACCGAAAATGCGCCCGGCATAATGCCACGGAATCGCACACTTGTAGAGCGGTGAATTCGAAAAGGAGATAGCTGTAGCGTTCGGAGGCTCATGTTTCTTGCATATGCAGACAGTACTTTTATCCTTCGCGTTGCAAAGGAATAGTTTTCTTTTATAATTTATTCATCTTTGGGTGTGCACTTGCTAACATGCGTATACGCACGCGCCGCCACTGCTTTCATCTCAATCCAGCTTCTGGGCTTTCGCCTAGGGGGAAAACATGCGTGGGTCTGACCTTGGAACTCGGATGAGTGTCGCATGCCCGGAAAAGACTAGCGCGAGTATTACGTACTAGGTAAGCATTGATTAAAGCCGTAGAGAACGCAGATTCGCTAGCTTTTGCGAATGGCGAGCCTATTCAAAAGCTTCATTGTAGAGGAAATATTACTTGGAATCGTTTGGAATCAGAATGGGAGCATAACACAGTAGTTCCATCACAATGAATGGAGGATCTTTTAGTAAATGACAGCTAGTTAGAAGATAGAACACCCAAAGGCGTGAAAATAATTATAAATTCAAACCCTACGATAGCCTTATCACGAATGGAAAACGAGATGATGCCAACGATATCCAAATTGAAAAAGAGAGGAAAAATTCTTCACCTACTTCGGCCACATAATTTATTCTCAATGTGTAACCGGTTACGGAGTTTAAGCAACCATCAGTCACGCATTAATGCATGCAAACAAGGTGTATGCTGTACCTGATGATCGCATAACAATCGAGAGCGGTCGTCACAGGCGAGTAGACGAGGAACGTAAAAAAAAAGCTAGCTACTTTACGCGACGGGAGAGTGCCCGTGATTAGCATTTTTTGGCTAACTCAAATTAAACCAGCTTTCACGATTACTTAACTGCCTGTAAACACCTCCCATCCACAACAATTCACCACAATGAACTGAGCCTCATAAGAAGAATGCTTTTCTTGACCATCGATTTCTATATTCTAAGAAGAAAGAAAACTGGAAAATGACGTGGTTGTTATAAGATTCCCGAATTAGATTTCCTCGACCTATCCCCGAAAAAAAATCTTCATTATCCATCAATTATCACACTCTCATTTCGAAAATTACAAAATGTAATTCGAGATTAAGAGCCAATAAAATACGAAATTCTTTTAGAAATCTTTTCAAATTATAACTTCTTTACAGGGAGCAGAGAGGGAGATGATAGAGCAACACTTCTAGCAATAGCGACTGCGCGGCGCACGAAAGGATCTGCGACGAGGACATCGTCCAAGCATTTGAACCACAATGGACCAGAAACAAAATGGCAAATTTTAGAGGACACAGAGAAAGAGTGGGCTTTCAGCTGGATTCGCTCATTGCTCATTATTCACACATTACTCACGCTTGAGAAATCAAGAGACAATGTCAGTATTAAACCATGTGAAGAACAGGGGTGATTCGGTGAAAAATTGCTTTGGTCTAATGTTGGTTGTAGAAACCGATAAAGAAAGAATAGTTACCGGGCATATTCTCAGAGATTCATAAAAAATAATATCGGATGAGTAATAATTAAACTGAAGACTAAGGTTTCGTATTGGAATGATATAGCTTTCATACTCTTTACTGGTTACCCGGAAAAAGGATCATTAAGGCTCAACTATATGAAAAGCGTTTGATAAGACCTCATCCACACAGAATGTGTTTGATTATCACTTATCTCCCATCTAATGTAACGTACATAGATATTGCCATCTAAAATGGAGTATCTTGTTAGAAAGGAGAAAAAAGCAATGCTCATTTTACCTACTATGCTTGAATTGCGTAAAAAAAATTGGCCTCACGACATATTGCTCCAATCAGTACAGGTATTCGCCGCCGTTTCAGGAGCCGATACTAATAGACATTCCCGATCTTACAATTACATGACATCATAAAAAAGTACAGCATACCCATACCACACATTTTATGAAAATATTACGTTTGAATTGAACAAAGATTAGCCTTGCGTCAATCACTCAGATAAATACGTATAGTAACTCGCCGTCGTTTTAGGAAACCGAATGGAAGCGTAGAGGGCATTCTGGATTGGGCAAGGCGCCTGTGGCTTGCTCCAGCGGAGGGAATCGAAAGGTAACGGCGCTTGAGCAGAATATCGCAAGAACAGGAAACTCGAAGCATTGTTTCGGTCAGGAAGGGATTAATGGTCTAGTCACGTCCGCCCGAAACAGTTTCCAATTATTCGCCGGACCAGAACAAAGCGACGATGACGGAGACCGGCAGGGAAATCCCTCTAGATCAAGCTAAGCAGTTCGTCTCGAAAACCCTTCCAAAGCTTTCCTAAATCCCCAGAAAGTGTACGGAAATAGCCCACTAGAGAAGAAAATGTATATTTGTAAGGCAATTTACTGCACTAAGACCACTCCTATGTATCTTAGTATTTTTCTCAAATCCCTTGTATAGCTAAGGAAAAAGCATACATTAACTTTCCCTCAAACCTAGGGACAAAAATACACTCGCCATCTATTTTATCTCGCCAATATCACTGGCACCTGAGTCGAATTAAAATATAATTATGAGAAAAATTGAATACGCGCATGTTCCATACCACTTAATTGATTTATCTTCACCACCCTGAAAACAGCGCATTTAAAGGCCTCTACCGGGGACAGAACAGACAACAATGTAGGGCGATCGCAAATTTCAATGTTCTGGATAAGAGAAACTTAGCCATGCGGGACTCGAACCCACGAACTTCATTTTCAAGGCATTCACCACGCCTCCACAGAAGTTGGCAATTTCTGTAGAATCCTCTTGATTTCGTATTACTGTGAGAGCTTGAAGCGCCGTTACGTTATATACTGCCTAGGCTACGATAGAACCCGTTCTTAAAATCTAGAATGGCCAAGAAATTGTGCCCAATATTGTGAAACGGAGATTGGGCTAGAAATTGGTGTGTGTCAGTGGGCCCACAATCCAATATCCAATGGATTGGCCAATTAATTGGGAAGTGTCATACGGGCTTTACTTGCATTATGTATATACACAAAAACCTCAGAATATTTTACTTACATAGTTACACCTTCCCTTCATTTAATACCTTTCATTAAATTTTCGTCATACTCTTGAGATTCTTCTCTTCACTTTCCTTTACTTCTTTCTACTTGTCCAGCTACTACTGCATGTTTCACAGCACATTACATGGTGGACCACGGATCTCCATTGTGGAGATTATATAATGCTGGGCCTTGGAATTTCTCGCATTCCATCTATGTTTCTGATCTTGATTCATTTTTTTTCTTCGTTCAAGTCATCACCTTAAATTATTTCAATCATTTCTGTCGTTCGAAATAAGATTTCTATTTAAAAACACCACATTGGGTAGGTTGATGTGTCCCTCCGCTTCAGTATGTGCGTTACACTTTCACTCGACGCCACCATTTCTTTTATTTTTTCCTCCCGTTCTTTCTTCCTAATTCTCAATTTTACTGAAAATGTTGCTCTGGCCCCATTACCTTCTGGGATTATTTGCGGTACTTTAATTTATTGAACGAGCTCTGGATTTTATCTGGAAGCCATAAATTCCAGCCTTCGGTCATAAACCCTTGCGGAAAGATTCGGCAATACATGTTAAAAATCGCGTCGTAAGTTCCCCAATCGTTCCTGCAGCGATTTGGAGCTAATCGGCACAGGTGGGGGTTACTCCATAGAACAACTTTTTTCGTAATTTTTTGTTTAAAATTTAATGCTGAAATATAATCATAACGTTCTTCTTTATTTTCTGGTTCAGGCTCTTTTCAGGTTCTTATCATTTTCGCATTTTTTTAAATTAGAGAGTAGAATAACAGTTGTTTAAACGAAGCAAATTACAATGAGTAAAAGGCGGAAATCATGTACAATTCATTAAAATTTTATGATGGATATAATAGAGGAATCGTACGTGCATGTCAAAGATAAGTTAGTGATTCTGAACAAAGGATTACCAAAAACAAGGAAACAATATGTACCCCCAAAGATTCAATCACAATATTGCAATCGCGAAAGCAATCCAATGATTGCTGTTCTGCAGCCGGCGAAACAAGAAATACGCTCTGGGGGGGATGGGATGGTCTGGAGCGGGAAAATTTTTGAAAAATGTCATTCCTTGAATTACATTTTACATCATTTTGGCGCTAAAAATTTTAATTTAAGCAGATACAGATTTTATGTTTCAAAACTAGGCAATATTTTTAAATAACTTTTTTATTTCTCTGATGGTTTGGAGGGATCTATCCCCATGGTTACTCCTAAGCTCGCGTCATATTTTGTTTTTAAGTTTCCTCGTCATATGTTTCTCGATCCAACTTAGTCTCTTTTCAATAGTTTAGTTTCCTATCCATGTATAACTAAATAGAACTCTTCCCTGATATATAATTCCACATAAAATAGCCACTCCTCCGTTTTTTACAGCTTCTCTGGTGCCCAATTTGCGATTAAAGCTATTGAAGATCATTTCTGGTACCTGCCTATATAAACCGGATTTATTTAATTTGATTAAGATATCTGATATATTTAGGTGCTTGAATTATTGATCTTTTTTAGGCAACTTGATAATTAATTGGAATTAAAGGCAACAACATTTTAGACTAAACGAAAGTTCTATAAACTTCTCCTACCAATTTTCCGTAGAATATAGTTTACGTAAATTACTCTAAAAAGGGGATAGTCCTCAAGGACAAATACTACACCCAAAACCTTTTGTTCATTTGATTTTTTCGCTGTCTCAGAATGAGCGCCACAACACAACTAGCTTCCACGAGATCCATTGTAAACTGAGCTGACAGGCAACTATTTAATCGCCAGTGCGCGGTAGCGAGCAACTCTTGGGTGAGTAAATTGTTTAGTTGCCGGTGATTAAAGTTGCCAGTGCGCGGGGGCCCTTAATCTCTCGAGACCAAGTACCACATCTGACTCGAACTGATAACTTCCTCTAATGTTTAAGCTTAAGCTCCGATCCACCTTCCATGATGCGTTTATGGAAATTTAAGTGGTTCAGCGAGTTTTTATGCTATGAAATGGCTATGAATATGCTATCTTTAGAAAGGTTCGTGATTTCTCCGTGAGAGGCAAAGTAATAGGAGGTGGTGTTATCCTTCCCACACTGCACAAAATATCTACTAAATGTCCACAAAATATCTAGAAAATCCTCAGCTAATACTTAGAAAATGTCTTCTAGAAATTTTGTAGTTATCTGAATGCACGCTTTTCTGATATCTGCAATATACCCTGAGAAGATATTTCCTAGACATTCATATTCACATTGGACCCAATGCAAAAATTCAGGATGACTCAAATATAATATACGTTTCAGTATAACAAGAGTTTATTTTTCAACTGACAGCCAGCTGGTAGAGCAGGCGGTGATGTTTTGACGGCCTCTGGGGATTCTTCCTGAAAATTGGAACCTCTCTCCCTAGTAGCACCAGAAGGATTACATCTAGATTTAATACGTATCATAGTAGGTTACCTATACACTGTATACGTATTATCACCGTTGTCCTCGCCCTTTTTCCAATATGTTCCTATCCCTTTCTTTCCTTACCTCTGAATTTATTTGCATGTTTGTGCTTAAAGCCTCGTGTGAATGAATGAAGTAGTGTATCGGCTGTATTGGCTCATATTCTAAGACCGTGGTATTGGCTTATTTCACTTGGGCTCAGCGTGCCCCGAAACGCATGTCCCGGTCTCTTTCCTGCTATCGTGTGAGTGTGTATCCTTCCTTTCATCCTTGTGCCCCTGTCCATTTTTTCTGCTGGTGAGTGGTGAGCTGCCCCAGTGCCATCTATTGGTTACTCTTGTGGGCCAAAGCAAGGGGAGTTTTCTGTGCATAAAGCCCCGCCGAAATCATGTGTCCAGGTAGCGCAACTGGTAGAGCACCTGGCCGACAACCAGGAGGTTCTGGGTTCAAGTCCCAGTCAGACTAAGAAAAAGTATACTGCACCTAAAAACTTATTCAAATTAAAAGGTGAGAACATACAAATTGAGTTTTTCTCTTTAGTCAATTTGTTTTAGTAATTCATTTTCACAGCACCCCATTCTGTCCCATATCTGGGGCATGATTTGTTTCCAGACATAATATTTTGATTTTTGAGAAAAAATATATAATTAAGATTTTTTCCACTAGTATTATAGTATTTCCATAAGTACACTAGTAGGACAAACTCACCCGGCAGGTAGGCGCGCTCTCAGTCTCAGGGCACCCTCATTATCGCCGCCATATGCCTTGTTTCCACTGCGCCCTTCTTAAGCCGATGTCCCACGGTCAAATTTGCGTCAAAATATTTGCATCAAAATTTGATGCAACTGACGCGCACCCTGTCCCACGGTCAAAATTTTGTCCAACTGGCTTTTGGTCCTATCGTTTGTACAAATCACCGATTTGTACAAATGGACAAAAATTTGTCTTCGTGATAGGCGATGGAAGCTCTCAACTAGGAAATCCGTAATAATTAGTTGATCTTTAATAGAAAGGAAGCGATATTTAGAATCGCAATACCAGGAGGGATGTTTTGGAAATAATAAAAGATTTACTTTAGGTATCGAGGCCGAATTTTACGCTTTGTGGAAGGCATACAATGCGAGCGAGCTGCTGGAGAAATGACTAATATGAACTGATGATTGTACCTATGGAACACTACAGCTGCCCGTTTCTATTACTATGATTATCGGATAAGGACATTATTTTAGAAACTGCTAGATTAGGAGAGAAAAATGTGATTTAAATGCACGCTTACAGCACTATTCATAACATCTCCTCAACCACAATGTCCATCATTTATTAATAACATTTTCCTCGCGGGAATAAACTGCCTCACGTTTGTATCCTGGCGTTTTATTCTGCCCTCAACCTTGCAGATAAGGGACATGAAAATATCCTCACTTGTCAATTATTATCGATAATAAACGGGAACATCGGCGACCAACTCCTTCTCCAACATGTTTAGCATGGTTATTCCAACGCTTTCATACCCCCTTTCCAGCCAAGGCCAAGTTCAGCATTCCTTTTGTTTTCTTTTTATATTAATATATATATTTAATATTCGCATCTTTAATGTTCAAGAGGCCTGTTCAGACAATTTCGCCTACTAAAAAAGAAAGAATCCTCCACCTCCACAAGTTTCCTAATTGTTTACATAAATATCGTCTTTCGTTTGTTTTTGATCAAAATGAGATGCATCGTGGGACACCCCCAGTCCAGTTGTATCAAAATATTTGCATCAAAATATTTGGACAAACATTTTGATGCAAATATTTTGACGCAAATTTGACCGTGGGACATCGGCTTTACGCGGGTTAGCGCTGACCCGGGTTACATATCGTTGTGGAAACCGCAGTTAGCGCCAACCCCGGTCAGAATTGTAACCCGGGTTGGCTGACGCGGGTTAGCAGGTAACGCGGGTTAGAAATCGTAGTGGGAACGCTAGTTTCCTGGGGCGGAATTCTGTACACGGATACCGACGATCGTCGGTGTCGGCAGCTACCGACGATCGTCGGTCGCACCGATAGAAATGTGATTCACAAAACCCCGCTACCGACAGATTGTCGGTGCAACCGACAAATTCGTGACGTAATGCTTTTGTCGGTACGAAAGTGGCACCCGCACGCAAGGCTAGGCGCCTCGACCAATCATATTTCTCCTTTGTTTGCATTAAACGAATGAGGCTCCGAAAACGCCATCTGTTATTCGTCAGCCCGCGAAGAAGTTAAAAAGAGTTGATCACTGCTTTGTGAAATATTTACGATGTTTAATCACTCTGCGAACACAATTTCTTACTCCCGTTGGTGCGATGTGGCTTGTATTCCGAGATTTTGCTGTATTTACCATCGGATTTTTTCTAGCCCAAGTAAAAAAGCCTTTATGTTCAAGGGTTCAACGGTCGTTGATAGAAGAACACCGGCAACATTAGGTGCTCAATGTATTGGAATTTTCAAGTATAATTGTCTTGAAGAGGACTTTGTCTGCTACATAATTGTTCACCTACGCTTATTATAATTGTATTCTTGGGATTAGCATTGACGGAATTATTTTTATTAGTATTGTAACAATGAACCTTCATCTTGAGCCACGGCTTGTTTACATCGTTAGCCTCATTGTTCGCCGTAAGTCCGATACTTCCACAAGGGTAATTATTTAATTGGAAAACATTTTTGTCGCTTGAATTCACATTTTGGGCTATTTAAAATACATTCGTTGAGAAAAACACCGAGATTCCGCGGATGTCACGGAAGGTATCATCAGTATCATCGCGTCAAGTGTCGTGATTGTGAACTTGAGTGACATACTTTACGCTATCTATTTGGAAGTGTTAACTTTTGCATTTTGATACCATTTGTGTGTTATTTCAAACTTTGCGTTGATATGACTGACTAAATATGCTTGTTCGGTGTTAATTTGTGATATACCGTTGGAAGTATGAAGGTTTTCTCGTGTTGAAATGAAATTTTTGTAGTTTTATGATGAATAATTCATTAAATTTTTCCTTGTTTCGTGCAATCATTCTTTTTATTTGCCCCTTTCTACCGATGGAATACACGGTACGTACCTACTCAGTGCTCTTATAGTAATAATGAAAATCTATCTTGAAGTCCCGTACGGTGTTTGGTTAGTATGGTGAAGTGAATTCAGCATTAATTTTACGGGAAGTTTTGTGCACCGGTAACGACGTCAAAGAGTGAGAGGAGTTAAGTGATGCCATTTATATTCTTCTAAAATATAGTAGCAATATGCTTTTTCTATTTCGTCGTTGCTGTCTGATGCTCTCAAGAGTACTTACGAAGGTAGGAGAGTTATTTTCATTATAAACCCCATTCTTAGATGCTCACATAGGGTATTGAAGTTAATATGAAAGTGAACGAAATGTCCACGTATATATTTCATTGAAAGTGCATCAATAGGCATTCGTTTTTATTCAAAATAAAAATTAATTTCGGATCCAAACTTTACGAATCAACAATAGATACCTATCGTGTCTTGTTGTGAGTAATTTAAAAGCAAAGCAATACGTTACATACTTAAAATTACGGAATATTTATGATGTAAAATACCTTACGCTATTGGAACGCATAATGTAATATACGTGTAACATTGGTAAAGTTAAATACTGCTCCCACTATGTAAATTTTACGTTTCAAGTGTTTAATCAATCATTTTATTATAAATAACTTACAATTAGAGCGCTTCCACGGATCTAGCGTAGTAGATTATGATTTAAAATCGTCAGCTTAGGCCGAAAAGTGTAAACAAAAGTCCGCCATGTTGCTAAAAATTTGTCGGTAGGTCCTACCGAGCGTTTTGAAATCGTCGGTATGTACCGACGGGTTTACCGACAACTGTCGGTGGGATAACGACAATCGTCGGTAAACGCTCGTACCGAGACTTATCGGTAGGACCGGCTTACCGACACCGACAATCGTCGGTACGGTGTACAGAATTCCGCCCCAGATCTAGTGAGCAATTGACGAACGTATTTCGTCTAACAACCACGAGATCAGGCAATTATTGAAGGCAGGAAAAACGTTGCGAGTACACATTTTTTTTAATAAGAGCGGGGATGGCCAATCCTGAGAGAAAGAATTTTTTAGACGACGAGACGGAGATCTTGCTCTCGATTTATGAAGAGGAAAATATCCAACGGAGGTTTCGGGGTACATTTAAAGGCCACAAACAGGTGTGGGCAGACTTAGCTGCTCGGGTATAAAAGCGGCCTATGTTGACATCGCAGAATACCTCCACCACTGCAAGATCTGACCCAAACTTGAGGTAGTACAGTGCAATCGCTATCCTTTAGGGACGAGAATAGCTTCTCGCGTGCGCGTACTTATTTTAACGATGCTAGTCCTTATTCTATTGCACAGCATTTGAAATGTATCCCGCTGAATACGATATGTTTTTTTAAAAGCATCGGGTCATTTGGGAACATCTCCATCCCAAAACCCCTGACTGCTAACAAACCGTCAACTTCTTCTAATGTAATGCCGGGGTTTTCTTCGTAACCTATTTATAATATAGGCCCTCAGGTTCCTCCTCCGTCGCATTTCTTCTTCCATTTGTTCCGGAGGCGGATCCAATTTCGCCACAGCATTAAATAAATGTTGATCAAATGCAACAATCTAGCTACTTGAACCTACATTTTCATCACACGCTATTTCGTTACTCAACTATTTACCTCCCCCAAACTCCTGTTCCCGGCAGGGTATTCGGACAAACTTCCCGTTGGAACGCTGGTCAGGTTACCCATCATCCCCTAACCGCTGTAGACCCTTCGTAGTGGAAACAAGGCAATAGATCCCACTCCCGCCCCCGAAAAAGTGCTTCACGGCCTAAGTCACCAGCCCTTCGCGACCCTAATGTCTGCTGGTACCACTGGCGCTTCAGCAAGGATGCTCACAAGTGCGTTCCCCCCTGCTCCTACGTTCCGGAAAACATCCCAGGCAGGTTGTAAGTGCGGCTGCCGACCCTTGCCCTACTTCCAGCCGCCTTTTCATGACTGATGTGTACACCAAGGTGCAGACCTATCAGTATATCCGCGCTCATTCACAAAAGGACCACGGACGCTGACGAACTATCAACTTTTCGCCGCGAATGACACGGTAATTAACACTTACGGCTGGGAAACTCTAAATTTGAATTTCAATCTTCGTCGTGACTTCACTTGGCGTTTTGTGGTTGCCGACGTGTCAAAGCCAATCATCAGCGTAGACTTTTTTACCCATTTTGGACTTTTAGTGGACGTGAGAAACGCCAAACTTATCGATGGCACCACCTCATTGCATGCCATCGGTAGCATCGGCGTTCACTCAGGGGACCAAATAAAAGCGGTTGTGGGTGAGTCCCGTTACCACACCCTTTTGTCCCGTTTCCTTGAGATTACTCACCTGGCAGGAAGCCCTGGGAAGACAAAGCACTCCACCGTGCACTTCATACGCACCACCCCCGGCCAACCCGTATGCTGCAAACTTCGACGCTTGGCCACGGATAAGCTCGACGCAGCCAAGAGGGAGTTCGAGTTAATGGTGCGGATGGGTACCGCCCGCAGTTCGGACAGCAGCTGGTCGTCGGCCCTCCACCTCGTCCCGAAAAAAGGTAACGAGTGGCGCCCCTGCGGTGACTACCGCGCTTTGAACGCGCGCACAATACCAGATTGTTACCCAGTCCCCCGCATAGAGGACTTTTCCTCTTCCCTGAGTGCGAGGCAATGATGAGATAACATGGACGCCCGAATTGCGCCTCTCATTCCAAAAGTGCAAAGACGCCCTCTCCAACTTTGCCCTCCTCGCCCACCCGGTTCCCTCCCTCCCCCTGGGCCTTTTCACCGACGCCTCGGATTTTACCCTTGGGGCAGTTCTCCAACAACAAACTGACACCGGCTGGAAACCATTGGGTTTCTTTTCAAAAAAACTCAATGCCACAGAGAAGAACTATAGCCCATACGATAGAAAGCTATTGGCCATTTACCGTGGAGTTCGCTACTTCAAGCACATGCTAGAAGGGAGAACTTTCACGATTTTTACGGACCAAAACCGATAACATATGCATTCAGGCAAAAGTCTGGCAAGTGCTTACCCCGGCAATTCCGCTACCTTGACTTGATAGGCCAATTTTCAACGGATATACATCACGTAGCGGGGGCCGACAATGCTGTTGCGAACGCCTTGTCCCGAATTGAGGAAGTGACTCGTGCCATCAATTTTGAGGCACTAGACCGTTCCCAGGAGACTGACGAGGAACTGGCCTCCCTTGTCAACTCCCAGACATCCCTAAAACTGAAGAAAGTGCACATCCCAGGGTGCAGTGTACAGTTAATGTGTAATACGTCAACATCCAATGCGCGACCATATGTCACACCCGCCTTCCATCGCCAAGCATTGAATTCTATCCACAATCTTGCACACCCTGGAGTGAGAGCCACCATAAAAATAATGACAACTTGTTTTGTGTGGCCATCAATCAACAAAGATTGCCGTCAGTGGGCTCGTTCCTGCATCCCCTGCCAGCGATCCAAAATCACACGGCACGTCTCCTTACCCCTTTCTAATTTCTCTCTGCCAGGAAGGAGATTTGAACATATCCTTATAGATCTTGTTGGTCCCCTCCCCATCTGCCGTGGTTACCGCTACTGCCTCACCTGTGTAGAACGCTTTACACGGTGGCCTGAGGCCATTCCTGTGGAGGACATCTCTGCCAAAACTGTGGCACGTGCCTTCCTTCGGGATTGGTTGTCATGCTTCGGCATGCCTCAGCGAATCGCCACGGACCAAGGCAGACAATTTGAGAGTGCCCTTTTCTGCCAACTCTCAAATATAGCCGGTGCAGTCCACTTGAGGACATCCGCTTATCATCCAGCAACAAACGGGATGGTGGAGCGCTTCCACCGCCAACTAAAATCTGTCATCCGCTGCCACGACACGTAGCAGTGGGTGGATGTACTGCCAGCAATCCTCTTGGGTTTCTGATCTGCGCTGAAGGAGGATATTCAAGCCACCCCAGCAGAGCTCGTATATGGCGAACCACTACGTATACCAAGAGAATTCCTCTCCCCCACAAGTGGATCCTATTTCACCTCTCAGCTCCGGGAACACTTTCGAGGCCTGAGTCCACGAGCAGCAGCACGCCATGGCACATGGCATGCCTTCATTTTTAAGGACCTGCCATCGGCATCCCACGTTTTTGTGCGCCATGATGTAAGTCATGGTGCCCTCCAGGCCCCTTACAATGGCCCATTAAAGGTCCTGCAGCGGGACAGTGAAACCTTTAAAGTTCGTTTGCCAAACCGCGATGTACACATTGCAATTGATCGACTGAAACCGGCATACAGCATCTCCAAGGAGCCAATCATCCCTGAAGAGAGGAGTGAAATCCTCATTTCGACCACCAGGAGGCAGCCATCAAGCCAGGTGTTGCCATCTACCAGCATCCCTCCAGCTGATGGGCCAACTCCTACACCCGCAGCTCCAGGGTCAGAATATACGCTGCCCAGTGGCCGCCCTAAGGGGCGTGTCCGTTTCCCGCAGCATCTGCTGGACTATCATCTCTAACCTACTCCATTTCTTTTTTCCCTCCAAACATTTGCCAATTTTATGCCTTTTTCTTTCTCTTCTCTTTTTTTTAATTCTTCTCCACTCTAGGGTATCTCACTGGTAATGTGGCGGAGCCCTTCGTTTCGAACGCCGTCACCAAGGTCAGCCATCAGTCTGAGGTCGTTGCCCTGGGACCCTGAGGTCCCTGCCGTTGCCGCCAGGGTACACGGGACATAGTGCCAGCAAGGCGCCGCGAGATTGAGACGCTAGGGAGACGCTCACGGAACGGCAAGGGAGACGGACTCGAGACATAGACGAGCTGTATCGCTAACCATCCAAATAAACGTGGTCGGATTTACTTCTGTTCAATTTATTGAAGTGAGGTTAATCACCTACATATCCCTAACCCCTTCAGCTGCTGATATTCATGATATAACAGGAAAGGTAATTAATGACTGCAGAGACTGTATATTTGCCCCTCTCTTGTCATTGGTTAATCAGTCCCTTATTGATGGTGTTTACCCTGATGCCCTTCAAATGCCCAAGTGTAAGACCCCTAATGCTTGAAGGGGTGTCGCCGATCAATTGGCAGGGATTTTTGGAAGGAAACTCATAGACTCCGGAGAGATGATTTTATTCTAACCCGTTTACATTATTCGCCGTCACACATCTGACTCCGCGACGTCCGTCTCCCAACGGCCCCCTCTGCTGACCTCCCCTACTCCCCCTTCTCCATCCTCAGCCATCGTCTTTGTCTTTCACCCAGCTCTGCAGTTTCCTACGGGAGGATGGAACCGCCACAGGATACGAGGGAGTAAAGCGACCCGACTCTTCGCAGAGACAGAAACTCATGACTCGGGAAGGAATATGAAGGAGAGTGAAGGTGATGGTTTGGGGGCATGGAAAGGATGGGAATGGAAGTTGAGTCTGCTGTTTCTGTCTCTTACATAAGGTTGTACCAGTGTATAAAAACAAAGGTGAAAGAAATAATCTTTGCAATTATAGTTCAATTTCAATAATTCCTCAATTTGGTAAAATATTCGAATATGTGTACTGCAAACGACTTAGAGACTTCCTCGAAAGTCAAAACCTGTTAACTAATTTTCAGTATGGCTTCTGCCGAGGAAGGTCGACTGAAGAAGCTCTCTTTGAAGCCGTGGATTATATTATTCAAGAGATAAATATAAAGCACAGGGTAATGGGCATATTCTTTGATTTGAGCAGAGCGTTTGATGCTGTACAACATAATAAATTATTTGCAAAATGTGAACTATTGGGTATCAGAGGAGTTGCATTGCATTGGTTAAAAACATATCTTGCAAACAGACACTGTAATGTGTAAAGTGCGTCCGGGAAGGTTGGAGGTCGAAGAGCTGGTGGGAGAAGTTAATGTATTAAAAAAAATATATATATATATTATGTATTGAAATAATGTAAAGAGATTATTAATTGTAACTATGTATACGTACGTTCTTTTTGGGACTTCAATCCACTTTACTTTCATTATTTAATTAATCTTTAAACTTTGTTTCTTTTGTTCTTCGGTATCGTCTCGCGTGTCCCAAAAGGGGGGAGCACTGAGGCCAGATAGCCACTTACGTTACGTGTGTGATGTGTGTTAATGTGTTTTCTGTTTTCTTTTATGTGTTTGTGGAGGAATGTTGAGAGGAGAGGGAGATGAATTGGAAGTTTACAGGCAGGCCGTAGGACTGCAGCGAAGAGATTGGTCCTCTCTGAGAGCAGTCTTGAAGAAGATCGCCACTTTACTTCCGCGGCTGACCACGGCGGAGTAACTTGGACGACGGGCGGCCAGCGGTCCAACTGCGATGCCAGTTTAAAGACCCGCGCGTATGGAGAAGAGTGCGCGCGGGGCGAGCAGACGACAAATTGTGTCGTCTGCTACGCGGTGTTGGGAAAAACGGCAACACTGTGGGTGCTAGGTAGTCAGCGAGGCGAAGGAGATCGCTCTCTCCGTCTGCAATCTTCCCGCTGGACGCACCTAACTTGAACTATCCTGACGTGAATTAATTCTCAGAGTTGAAGCATGGACTTCGGAGTATGTGGGTTGTATGATTGTGTGTGTGTTGGCGTAAGGTATGTGGCTGTTGCTTTTATTTTGGTTTAAAGGGGAAAGATCAATTTATTGTTGTAATTTTGGGGGCACCCATATTTGGGACTATTCAGTGGACATTTGTCTCCAATTTATTTATTCATGTGTGTGAGGTTCGTCGAGTGCAGGGGTATTTGTGATGTCAGTGGATTGGAGTCGTTAGTGTGGATCAGGGAAAATCTTATTTTGTTTAATGGAATTGTCATTTTGTAGAAAACCCAAAAGGTGCAATTGTCAAATAAATGCCCAAGTTGTGGTACGATTTGTTTTATAGAAATGATTCTCTTTTTTTTTGGTTTATTGATCCCTTGCGTGAGGTGTCGCGGACGAATCCTCGTGGTTCTTTTAGTTTTAATTAAATGATTTCTCCACTGCTAACTAGTCGCGAGCAAATTTATGTAACGCGGAACTACCCTCGTCTTTTGGGTTCTGAGATTTTGCATGGGTAGTTGTAAGAGGGTTACAAATGGCGTTACAACACCAGAGAGTGGCCTTTCGTAAGAATGGCAAAATCTAACTCTCTTCATCCCTAGTATAATTCTCTCTGATCCCGATGTTACTGCTAATTGTTTTAATGAACTCTTTTGTAATTCTCCTCGAAGCCCCACCATAAATTCTGCGGCCTTTACATCTCGCACCCCTTTTCCCTGCTCAATGTACTTACAGCCCACTGATGCACATGAAGTCATTAAGCTTGTTAACTCCTTCCCCAACAATTGGTCCTCTGGAATTGATGACATCCCTATGCCGATCATTAAAACTGTAATCCATTATATAGCAAGTCCACTAGTTGATATTATTAACACCTCTTTCCTAAGTGGTGAATTTCCCTCTCGCATGAAACTAGCCATAGTATCTCCTATCCCAAAAAAAGGCTCATCTTCAGACCCCAACAATTATAGACCAATTTCTGTCCTTACTGCTTTTTCCAAAATTTTCGAATAAGTGTTCTATTCCCGTATCATTTCTTATCTTGAATCAAAAGATATCTTACATGATTCACAGCATGGCTTCAGAAAAGCAAGATCGATAATTACTGCCGCATATCAATTGTTAAATTCCATCTATAATGCCCGAGACAAAAATTTACATTCACTTGGAGTGTTTTATGACTTGTCAAAAGCTTTTGATAGAGTCAATCATGATATTCTCTTACTTAAGCTGGCCAACATTGGAATGAGAGGAAAAACCTTGGACTGGATAAGATCATATTTAACTGGTAGAAAACAAATTGTGAAATATACGTGCCGGTCACAGTATAGTAATGATATCTCATTCTCTTCTCCTTTAGATATTAATACTGGGGTCCCCCAAGGTTCCATACTTGGCCCCCTCCTGTTTATTATTTTTGTTAATGACCTACCAAACCACAATCCTCAACAGGATTTTGTGTTATATGCTGATGATACTTCATGTCTGTCACATTCTAGAAATATTTCTGATCTGGTAAATTCTGTCAATACTTCAATTTCCAGGATGGCTGAGTGGTGCAATACCAACCATTTATCAATCAACATTAACAAAACTGTTTTCTTGGATTTCCACCCTAAGAGTGTCACACCTATAATTAATCACCAAATTAATCTGATGAATGAGCCCATTACCCAAATCAACTGTGTTAAATTTTTAGGTCTTCTGGTTTTAGACGACCTTAAATGGACACCACACATTGAAGCCATCATGAATCGAGTTAGCACTGGTATTTTTATGCTTAGAAGGCTGGCCCCATTTCTACCTCTTTCTACCCTCAAACTTATCTACCATGCAAATGTTCATGCTCATATATTTTATGGTATTATGTTCTGGGGAATTTCACACCATGCAAAAAAATTATTTTCTCTACAGAAGCAAGCATTGAAACCTATGGTTCAAGTGCCTAAGAGGACTCCTGAGTGTGCTAAGGTAGTATAATATAAGCAAATCAATTGGTATTATTGTATTTATAACAATTTTATATTTACAGGCTGCAGTAAATTAAAACTACAGAATAGCCAGCTCCTCATGTGGATGGGAGAAATGGCACCTGGGTTTTTCCACTTGGAGAGGAAAGTAGATGCTTTATTGGCATGTGACCCAACGCGAAAGGATGCTGCTGTGGAGGAGATGAATTTCAGCCGATTGCCATTGACAGCAGATGAGGCTTTCATCAAACTCTGCCGTAGGATAAGTGAAGATCCCTCATTTGAGCCAAAGTTGGTAAGTGAATAATGATAATTTGTGTGCTGCCATCCTGATTCAAACAATGTATGATTTTTTTAATGAAAGAAAAATTAAGTTTTTGTAAGAAAGTTTCAAAATCGATGTAAATCTGGAGCCTGCCAGACACTCGGTGTTTGGAATTCAAAGTGCTATAAAAATACTCAAGTACAACATAATTTTGAAGTGCGTATGGATTATTGTCCAATGAAATATTAAACAGTTTTGGTATGATTGGATTTTTGTGATTTCATATGCACTTGTGCACACATACTACATGTGCATACTAACCATGACAATAGGGAACTTGCATATATTTCAGATATAATCAATAGCCCCAAAATTATATAAAAATATATGTTTGCATACCTCGGTGAAAGTTTTTTTATTATTTTATGACGTGGTTTGCGATATTTAATGCATCTAAGTTCACGAGAATTTTCAAATTCAAGTGAGAAGCGAAAACGCCCGATGATTGGCTGGTAGAAAAGTGACGTCATAGTTCAGTACGAGGCACGGCGGCACGGCCATAGCATAGGTTGCATACTTGAATACATGCGACGGCGTGGTTATGATTCATTTATTGAAGTGCAGACGTATCGGAGTTGTTCATTGTGACTTCAGGGCTATTATTTGATCTATTTCTCCTCCATTGAAAGCGATAGATTGCGTAAAGATGAAGGCATATGGTTATTCTTAGGCTGATCCTAGCAAGCTTCCTGTTACTGATTCCATCATGATAACAGGGTATTTTAGTGAAACTGTAGACTTCGTCGGCTCGGAAAGTCGATGCCGGGAAATGGAAAGGTAGCTGATGAGCATCTGTAATGTTTTATAGTTCATAACAAAGTGAGACTTGCGTATAATATTGGCGAAAGCGTATACTCATGTGAAATGTGTATTCTTTTGGCAGTCCGGTAGAGAGTCTTATGGTGAACTTATTTCCACCTCGAAGCTGTCGATGATACTTTCAACTTAAAAATACCTTGCCTGGAGGGCGACAGGAAGCTCTGAGGAAGCCAGACTATTAATGTTTCAATTGAGTAGCGATAATATAGACGAACTTCCAACACAATCTACCATCTTGTGACTCAAAACCCCGAAACCACATCCTATTCTGCAGAAAGAATCGGTCAATCGCACTTCGATCATTATAATAAAAACAACGTCTTCAGGTGTTAATAATAGTTACTTTTGAAATGAAATACTTCCTAAATTAGCATTAAAATGTGCATGTTTTCCAAACAGAGTCTTTAATGCATTTTGGGAGCTTTTCTCACGATATATCTGACACCTTCTCTAAAGGCGAGCTCATCGTCATTGCGATCGGTTGTCACTTAAAAATTCCGTATCGGAAATCCTAGAGGGATGACCTTCGACGATGACCGTGATCACCTCCACTCTCACTATCACTGGAACCCGTGGTGAAAATATCATCCCAATCCAATTTCTATTTGGTTTTAACTGGGGAAAGAGCAACATAGAACTGTACATTCTTTGTGCAACTTTAGGTTTGACTTTCCCTCAAACACCCCATTTCCCCTGTGGTGCACATCAGGATCCTATCTTTATACGATGGCCTGACAACCTTTAAATGGATCCTTGGTTTATCCTGACAAAACCAACTAAATGGAAATTGCTGATCCACACGTCTTCCTCTATCTCCACAGTTTCCAAATTAAGGACCGCGGAACATTCCTCTTGTGACTCAACTTTTTCTTAAAAGCAAGCAACGGCGTAGAATAAAATCAAAGAATGCTGCGATTAATTTTTTGTGACCACCTCTGGATTCCATTCTTTTTCCATCTACAACTTCCTTTATCTTTCGGGATAAACTATGGGACAAGATAATGTTTAAATATTTTCATTAATTTACAACAAAATATAAGTTCTAAAAATACCCAAAAGTCATTTTATTAATCCGCACTAATAAGTGTAAATTAATGTGGAAGATGAATGCTGTAGACGTAGTAGTTTTCCCTAGGTTGAGTTGCAAAGTTCATGAAGTTGACAAAACGGCTATTTTTTCGGTGCGCGGAGTCATTTATTGCACTGGCCGTGTCTACATTTTTGAAATTTTTTGTAATAAAATAAATCAGAATTTAGGATAAAATTTCCTTTAAAATGACGAATAGTTCATTATTATAGCATGCGGTGAAGCCAGGATATAAATTTGCAAAGTACAGCGGCACATCATTTTGACGCCGAGAGTAGAAGATAACGCTGTCTTCTTGGCTGGCACTCGAATGCATGAGGATCAACGTTGCTCTATATTTTCATATTTCCTCCCTTGATTTTAAACATCATGGAATTTTCTATGTCCTTCCGTAACTGAAATTGAACAAGTGCCTTAATAATCATTAAGGCACTTTAATTTGAGTCCATCGTAACGATCGTAACCATCGAGAAACACCTATCTCGATTTTTGTTCGGAAGTTGAGTTTTTATTCTACGGCGGCCGAATTATCGAAAAATCTCAGTTTCAAGTTATTCAGTCAATTGAATATGGAAATATTATTTATATTAAAGTTATCTTCGCTCACATAGCACACGGGTTTATCATTCCGTTTATTGTACTCTTATTTTTCCGTAACGCTCATCCCGACAGACGGCATGCATCGAGGCTTTTCTTCTAATTTCCTCCGTGGGAATGCAGACGAAAATTTTTTCTGGGGTGTTATTGCACAGAGGAACAATGCACCACTTGTAATTTTTCCTTATTTCACCCGTGTTCTCCTTTAAACGCAACGTGGCTCTTCCAAACCTGCAGTTGCTGGGCTTGGATCTTGGACTCGTACTGAACTATGACGTCACAGCCAAAGATTAGTGGGGGCGGTATTTTTTAGCCCGCGAAACTCGGGCGACTTTTGGGAGTCATTTTCTAGGGTATAAACTGAATTTTAAGCGGAAAAAAGTATATTGCGGTACTAAGTATTTACTGTAGTATATCAGCATACTGTTTATAAAAAGTATGCAATTTCCCTATTGTGTTAATTTTTTTGGTGAATTTTTCTTCTGGCTATAAACATGATTGTTGTTATTCTTGTATAAGCTGTTAACTCTTAATTGATCTGATCTTTTTTATCTCTAGATGCAATGTTTGGTAGCAGTTGGTAGAAGAAATGAATGAACACTTCTACAAAATATGTTGCGTCGTCTTAGAATGACTATGAAGCAGAGCTGTATTCCCTTACGGGCAAACTTCAGAAGAATTCGGTTAAGAAATCATTTTATAGCACTTCAGTGTGTCCTGTTATTTTTCGTGAGTGCATCCAATAAGATATTCTAAGATTATTATAATAATTGATCGTTGAAATGAACTTTTAACGTACAACATTAAGTATGTTTTTTTATAATTTCATAGGTGTATGCAGAAGGGTCTACCCTGATTCATCAGATGTGGTGCTGAAAGGGTGTCTGAGTAATTGGCTCAACCTGGCTAAAGTCAGGAAAATAAGAATGTAAGTAGTCGCTTCTCATTTCCCTGCCACATTAATTCGATCATCCCAGACATTTTCTTCATATTTTCCATTCCCTCTTACAATAGGTATACACTATAATGTTCCATGGAAGTTGAATCATTAACCGCCATTATGAGAATGTGGGGGTACAATATGGACATCTAATTTATTGAATCTGATTGCTTATTCTTTTTGGAATATTAGTTAATAATTTCTCAATTTACCTCCCTGATTTAAGCAAATGATACATGATATATCGTTTCACATGGAGTAATTACTATTTTCTCTTCAGGGATTGGCAGGATAAACAGACCGAGGATCAGGCTGATGAAGACAAAAATTTTGCTTAATAAGTTCATCAGTAACGATCTATAAGTATGTAACCATGTAAGTTCCATGCACAACCTTGTACTCCCATAACTAAACAACAATTCAAAAGAATGAAGTTTTAATTTTAAATCCTCAAAGCCAATCAGCATACTTGTGAATGTTTTGATAAAATTCGAGCAATATGTTTTTACCTTTTGAAGATTTCTGTAATTTAGTTATTACCATGTGTGGCCTAGGGGGTCATAATTTTTTTAAAGTGTTTCTGTCTTAGATGTTTCCTATTCAGTTTGTAAGTACTTCACTCACTTCATTAATAATGATTAACTATCGATGACTAGATATCTATCTTAATGGTATGTCCACCACTGCCTCAACATGTACATAATTAATGAGAAAAATAAACTCTTCGGCATTTATTTGTTGCACATTTTATTAAATAACTTTAGCAGCCAAATTCTGTGCATGTGAAATGACTAACAATTGATAGAGTGGAAAATTTTCAATTTTGTTGTTGTAAATTGATCATTATTTAGGAGAGCATTTTATTTAACAGAAATTTTAAGGCAGTTTTTCCTCAGCAAGTGCCACTACAGAAATGGTAGGTGTGGAACTAGTTTTCCTAGTATGTAGCAGGTGTGACACTACACGTTTTCAGCAGGTGTGATGTGACAAGTTTGCTGCAGGTTTGATGCGACAAGTTTGCCGCAGGTTTGTTGCGACAAGTTTGCTGCAAGTTTGAAAAAGCGTAACTAGGAGGTTTGATTCAAGCTTGCCGCAAGCTTGCAGGCTTGTCATGACAAGTTTGCTGCAGGTTTGATACGACAAGTTTGCTGCAGGTTTGATGCGACAAGTTTGCTGCAAGTTTGAAAAAGCGTAACTAGGAGGTTTGATTCAAGCTTGCCGCAAGCTTGCAGGCTTGTCATGACAAGCTTGCTGCAAACTTGCAACTTTGTCATGACAAGCTTGCAGCAAGCTTGCTGCAAGTTTAGCATGCTATCTGGGACAAATCTGCGACGAACAAAAGTGATTATTTTATGACATTAGTTTCCTTATGTCACCTAAGTTTTTATAGGCTATTAATTATCAAAAGCCTTTAAAACTAAAAAAACGAGCATTGCGTGACAGGGATTTGTGATATAATATGAAATGTACCCCTCGAGAACTATTTCAGCGTTTACTAGGGGATAATTCGAATAAAAATGGAAGCCAGGGCTGAGTAAATCGTAACAAAATTAAGTATTTGATGCAAAATATACTCATAAGTACGATTAACATATTTAACAAGTGCTATCATAATTAATATGCATTGACTCCTAACTTGCCTGCTTGACTCCTTGAATTTCCGGAGCGCTAAAAATGTCATTAATGCGTATTTAGATTTTTTTCTTGTCTTGACATCTTTTTATTCATGATAAAAAATGAGCATCAGAGCACTCATTTTAGGCACAGAAGTAGAATTAGCCCTCACAAAACCACAATCCGAAGGCATTTCTCACCACAGCATCCACAAATTCAAGCACGGCACGGATAACGGCGTTCACCGAAAGCGTGCAGTCAGCGAAGTAGCTGTGTGTGACGTCACAGCCATTCGATCCTGACTTCCCGCCGAAACTGGCCGTTTCAAAGGCGCACAAATTTCAACGGAGCACAAAAGAAAATGTAATGCACCTATTGCAGAAATTTTTTCACCAATGTGAATTGTTAGCCAAACCTCACCGTTAGCATATACTTAAATGGGTAATTTCGTTTGAGGTTAACACCCCTATTATCCATGTGCCAAACACATATAAGCAACCCATGAGTTGACCTCGAACCAATGCCACAGGTATTGTCGTAAACCCGGGAAGGAGGGAGCACAACTACCCTCGGAGTCCGAGATAATGCGGAGTTCTCACTGGGAGGGGTCGAAAAAGGTTGGAGCTGAAAGCGTGTGATTATCCGCGAGACACTTTTTAACGAATGTCCTCCAAAAATGCTCCGTATCAATGGCGCAGCGAGGAGGTTTTGGGGGATAAATTCCCCCCCTCCCCCTGCAGAGCTCAGAGAAATGTTTAAGTTTAATCCATTTTACTTAATTGGATTAATATTACTAATAGAATAGGTAGCGTAAGAATTAATAAAATATCCCTCCTAAAGCCATAAAACTCACCATTTTGAACCATTTATCTTTAAAATTCCGCAATTTATTAATCACGCACCTACCGCTTATCCTGGTGGGTATTCCATACCCCCACACACCCCAGTATTAGTTGCACTTAAACCCCCCCCCAAGATTTAATTCCTAGCTGCGCCCCTGCTCCGTACCACTAGAAAGAAGAGTCTCTTGGGGCTCAGTACGAACAGCAGTCATACTAAGACGAAAACTCCACCATCTCGAGCGGTTTAAGTAGTTATTCTTATTATTTTGTAATATCATTTAGTAACCCCTGTGACTCAGTTATTATACGTATAGAAAAGCCCGTTGTCAAAAAATATTCCGCGATTATCCCACAATGGTTCGCAATGTCCCTCGGACGAAATAGGAATATAGGGGATCAAAACGGGATATCCCAGGAATATCCCATAATGATTCGCAATAACCCTGGGATGAAATAGGAATATTGGGGATCAAAACGGGATCTGTGGGTGTGGGTGCTAGCAAATGTAGCACAACAGAGTTCCTAAGGTGTCTTAATAGATAGCAGATTGAACTTAGTTTGTTGGCTAAGAAGTCAATATAGTCTCATAGGACATATTACTACATAAATATGCACCAAGGAATTTTGTGTGGGACACATTCTCAATAGACTTTTTATCCAATCTAATTAGGATGCTCTCGAGAACATTGCTATTACCACAAAATTGAACAAAGTGTGTCTTTTGTGTGTTTAAAATCAATTTTTTAGCTGTACACCAGCTTAAAATACTATCATTTGCATTTTTAGAGCTCATAATAATGTCATTTTGAGTTGGAGAAGAAAGTAAAATATTCGTATCATCAGCATATAATATGACTTTAGAACCTGGAATATTACTGAGGGAATGAGCTAAATCATTTATGTAGATTAAAAATAAGATTGGGCCTAAGATTGAACCCTGAGGAACTCCTACGGTGGTAGAAGTACTTTTGGAAGAGTATATACTGCCATTTACAGACAGTGAGACAGCCTGTGTCCGATTGCTGAGGTATGACTGAAGCCATTTATTGGCAATGCCTCTCACTCCAAAATAATTAAGTTTACGAAGTAGGCGAGAGTGATCCACAAAATCAAATGCCTTGGAGAAGTCAAAAGAGATTCCTACAGTTTTTTGCTCGTTGTCGAGTGAGGACAAAATAAAGTCAGTGGCATGGAATAGAGCAGATGTAGTAGAGCGATTTTTACGGAAGCCGTGTTGATTTGAGGAGATTAAGGCATATTTATCCAGGAAAGACATTAATTGGTTGTAGAATACTTTTTCAAATACTTTAGATAAGACATTTTGTTTAGCAATTGGCCTATAGTTATCCAAATTATTGGGGCAGCCTTTATTTTATATAAAGGGTTAATAATGGAGTGCTTGAGAGAAGATGGGAAAATCCCTTGAGTAAGGGATTCATTAATCAGAAATAGAAGAGGTTCCTTTATGCATCTATAAGAGAGATATAATATTCTCCCTGGGATGTGATCAGGGCCCGAAAAGGTTTTGTTAGCTAGGGTTGAAATTATAGCTTGTAAATCCGATTCCGTACAAGGATGAATAAAAATTGAAAAAGCACTAGAGCAAGTTTGCAGAAGAGGTAAGAGAGGTGGGTAACGATGGTGTAATTGTAAAAAGGTTACTGAATTCATTTGCTAAATTTGTGATATCAACCCAGACGGCACAGGAAGTTTTCGTACTTGAATACGAGGGTGGACCATCAAGATACAAAAATCGCGCTTAGGAAGTTACTAAAAAGGTTTTGTTTCTTTATTTCCTATAATGACGAAAAAAGATGCAAGAGGACTGGCAAATTCATATGCATCGATAAAATTGTATCTCATCGATAAAACTGTATTCGGTCTGGGACTATTTTCTTTCGCGGGTGGTGCCATCTGGTGCCATCGTGCCATATCCTCCTAGAAAGATCACATATGTCTTCACAAGCTAGCACAAGCCGTTGGAGATCGCGTCGTTTACGTACCGTCTTACCACATTTCAGGGATTTTTGTGGTTAAGTTTGTGAAAAATAGAGTGTCTGGTAATAGTGAAGTTTCCCTTATTCTTTAATTTCATTCACTGGGCTTTAGAAACGTGTTTGTGAGATATTTTTGTTAAAAATGCCTTTCGTGTGTTTATTGCCGGGACGGCGTAATGGAAACTCCGGGACATGGTTCAAGGTTTTAGCTTTCCAAAAGATCCTGAGTTGAAGAAGAAGTGCATTTGGGCGATAAGAAGAAAACATTTCACCCCTACGAAAAGCTGTGAGGTATGTACTCTTTCTCGCTGTAATTATTTGGATGTAATTTTAAGTTAGAAGTGGCTTCGGGATGTTGATGCATCAGTACTATTCAGTACTAAAAATGGTGATTGAAAATATTGTAGCAGCAATTCTTTTGAAAATTCTTGCATTTTAGTTGTCTATTTTGTATTAATTCATTCGGTGAACGTGTGGTTAAAAGGAGAAACTAGGAATAAGCTGCCAAGTTTATAGGATCGAATATTGCTTCTTAGCTTGCCCTATGGTGTATTACACGTCGGCTTTCATCATTTCAAATTATCTTATGCTATAGTGTAAAACAATAAAAATATCAGGCATACAAATATTTACTATATTTACGAGCCTAGTAATTTGATTTCTCATGCAGAAATACCAAAAATTGGAAATGATTTGACCTAATAAGTTACATGGTATTTTATTATTTATTAATTTTAGGTGTGTGAGCTTCACATCGCACCATTGTGATATCAGAAAGTAATCTGTGGCCTTGGACGAGAAGACGAGGAGAAAATTCTTGCTGAATTGAAGGTGCCCAGATTGGAGAAAGGTACCATTGCTTCACTGTTACCTGTCGCCAAGAAGACAGACATTGTGGCAGAAAAGACATATTTGTGGATGTGGATTTGATTTGTGCAAGTTGATGCTGTGATAGTGGACGTTCATCGGAGAAAGTATTGAAGATAGTTTTTATGTATCGACCAGTCCTCTTTTAAATAATTTTTTATTCGAAAGAGAATAAGAGTAATTGTTTCGCTAAATTAGATGTGGGATAGAAGAGAAAATTGGAAATATTATTGTGGTTGGCAATAGAAAATACATAATACAGACATTGTGGCAGAAGTGACATATTTGTGGATGTGGATTTGATTTGTGCAAGTTGATGCTGTGATAGTGGACGTTCAGCGGAGAAAGTATTGAAGATAGTTTTTATGTATCGACCAGTCCTCTTTTAAATAATTTTCTATTCGAAAGAGAATAAGAGTAATTGTTTCGCTAAATTAGATGTGGGATAGAAGAGAAAATTGGAAATATTATTGTGGTAGACAATAGAAAATACATAATATATGTATTGTATTTCTGTGGGTTTTTTCTTTCCTGCCTCTTTAAAATTTCTTGTGGTGGTGACTTCATGCAAAGTAAGTATAAAATCGGAGGAGTGATCTAAGAGATACTATGTTTTATTTTACAAGTGTTTATGCTGGTGATTTGGCAGGACTTTCATATTTTTAATAGGTTGATACATTTACTGCAGTGACCTAGAGACTTTTACTCATCCCAAATAATTTTTCAAATACTTTAGCGCCTGATATGGGTAAGTTTTAGTAGCTGAGACTGAACTATACGTTAATTTTTGCTTGCATTTTGATGAATTCGATCATACTAATAGCAGATGTGTCAGCAATCCTGTTTCATCGGCAATTTTTACTTAAAAGTTTATTTCGTCAGGCTTTAGGGTAAGCTTTTTAATGCTCGTGGGCTATGTGATGTCTTATTTAGTGTCAAAATTAATAAGAATTCACTCTTATTAACATCTCAAGGTTTCCAAGTAAGTACGAGCCACTTAAGAATGCTGGATGCTGGGGATGCGTGAATTAGCCTTGAGAATCTCATTTTTCGCAGTTATTTAAGTGGCCGAATAAGTTTTGTAAGTTCTCAATGGGTAAATAATACTTTATCATGAATTCTAATTACCATGAAAAACTCACAACCGACAAAAACTTTGTCGGTCGTGAGTCTTTCATGGTAATTAGAATTCATGATATGGTGTTATTTACCTATTGAGAACTTACAATTCATAATGATTCGTATCAAGGTTCTCGCTACGGTCGGTAGCTATCTATTGTGTTGCGTTCGATACATTTTTCGATCGTGCGAGTTACGATATATCTTATTTCGACCTAATCGATTGAGATTAGCCTGAGTGCCGTGTTCCTGCGCGCTTCGTATCCAATCGTACGTGCTTAGTAGCGGACATTCACATGCTGCGTACGCGCTTCGTCGACAGGCCGCGAATGGAAATTATCCATTGACGAAAAGCGACGGAGCGGCACAGTATCCCCTTAGTCAATCATGGGTACTATGTACATACGAATTAGATACGGAGGGTTCTGTGCCGTCTGATGTGTGCATTATCACTGGATTGAGCTATTCTAGGGAGAATGTGCTGATGCAACTTTCCCGTTGACTCTCGAATAATATCCCAAGATGTTTTGGACTTATTACTAGATGAAATTACCCTCTCATTGTTATAGGATTTTTTGGAAAGTTCCAATAATCTCCGATAATTCTTTTTTTGGCCCTGTATTCATCATGAAGGAGAGGACAATTTCAGCATTTAACTCTGGCAGAAACATTTTTGAGCATGACAGAAAAGTGGCGAATTTGGTCAGTAACACAAGGTTTTTTATGCGATAAAGCAGCTCTTCTCATAGGACGGAGGGGGAAGGCAACATCGAATGAGTGTTGAAGACAGTCATGAAAGTATTGAAAACTTGCTTCAAATGAATGACTATAGGGAACTTGCATATATTTAAGATATAATCAATAGCCCCAAAATTATATAAAAATATATGTTTGCATACCTCGGTGAAAGTTTTTTTATTATTTTATGACGTGGTTTGCGATATTTAATGCATCAAAGTTCACGAGAATTTTCAAATGCAAGTGATAATCGAAAACGCCCGATGATTCGCTGGTAGAAAAGTGACATCATAGTTCAGTGCGAGGAGGCACGGCGGCACGGCCGTAGTAGAGGTTGCATACTTGAATACAAGCGACGGCGTGGTTATGATTCATTTATTGAAGGGCAGACGTATCGGAGTTGTTCATTGTGACATCAGGGCTATTATTTGATATATTTCTCCTCCATTGAAAGCGATAGATTGCGTAAAGATGAAGGAATATGGTTATTCCTAGGCTGATCCTAGCAAGCTTCCTGTTACTAATTCCATCATGATAACAGGGTATTTTAGTGAAACTGTAGACTTCGTCGGCGCCGAAAGTCGATACCGAGAAATGGAAAGGTAGCTGATGTGCATCTGAAATGTTTTATACTTCATAAAATAGTGAGACTTGCGTATAATATTGGCGAAAGCGTATATTCATGTGAAATGTGTATTCTTTTGGCAGTCCGGTAGAGAGTCTTATGGTGAACTTATTTCCACCTCGAAGCTGTCGATGATACTTTCAACTTAAAAATACCTTGCCTGGAGGGCGACAGGAAGCTCTGAGGAAGCCAGACTATCAATGTTTCAATTAAGTATCGATAATATAGACGAACTTCCAACACAATCTACCATCTTGTGACTCAAAAACCCTGAAGCCACTTCCTATTCTGCGGAAAGAATCGGTCAATCTCACTTCGATCAATATAATAAACACAACGTCTTCAGGTGTTAAGAAGTTACTTTTGTAATGAAAGCCTTCCTAAAGTAGCATTAAAACGTGAATATTTTCCAAACAGTCTTTAATACATTTTGGGAGCTTTTCTCACGATATATCTGAAACCTACTCTAAAGGCGAGCTCATCGTCATTGCGATCGGTTGTCACTTAAAAATTCCGTATCGGAAATCCTATAGAGGGATGACCCTCGACGATGACCGTGATCACCTGCACTCTCACTATTACTGGAACCCGTGGTGAAAGTATCTTCCCAATCCAATTTATATTTGGTATTAACTGGGGAAAGAGCAACATAGAACTGCACATTCTTTGGGCAACTTTGGGTTTGACTTTCCCTCAAACACCCCATTTCCCCTGTGGTGCACATCAGTCCTATCTTTATACGATGGCCTGACAACCTTTAAATGGATCCTTGGTTTATCCTGACTACCAACTAAATGGAAATTGCTGATCCACACGTCTTCCTCTATCTCCACAGTTTCCAAATCAAGGGCCGCGGAACATCCCTCTTGTGACTCAACTTTTTCTGAAAAGCAAGCCGGCGTAGAATAAAATCAAAGAATGCTGCGATTCATTTTTTGTGACCACCTCTGGATTCCATTCTTTTTCCATCTACAACTTCCTTTATCTTTCGGGGTAAACAATGGGACAAGATAATGTTTAAATATTTTCATAATTTATAACAAAATATAAGTTCTAAAAATACCCAAAAGCTATTTTATTAATCCGCACTGATGAGTGTAAATTAATGTGGAAGATGAATGCTGTAGACGTAGTAGTTTTCCTTAGGTTGAGTTGCAAAGTTCATGAAGTTGACAAAACGGCTAATTTTTCGGTGCGCGGAGTCATTTATTGCACTGACCGTGTCTACATTTTTCAATTTTTTTGTAATAAAATAAATCAGAATTTAGGATAAAATTTTCTTTAAAATGACGTATAGTTCATTATTATAGCATGCAGTGAAGCCAGGATATAAATTTGCAAAGTGCAGCGGCACATCATTTTGACGCCGACAGTAGAAGAAAACGCTGTCTTCTTGGCTGGCATTCGAATGCATGAGGGTCAACGTTGCTCTATACTTTCATATTTCCTCCCTTGATTTTAAACATCATGGAATTTTCTATGTCCTTCCGTAACTGAAATTGAACAAGTGCCATAAATAATTTGAGTCCATCGTAACCATCGAGAAACACCTATCTCGATTTTTGTTGTGAAGTTGAGTTTTTATTCTACGGCGGCCGAAGTATCGAAAAATCTCAGTTTCAATTTATTCAGTCAATGAAATATGGAAATATTATTTATATTAAAGTTATCTTTGCTCACATAGCACACGGGTTTATCATTCCGTTTATTGTACTCTTATTTTTCCGAAACGCTCATCCCGACAGACGGCATGCATCGAGGCTTTTCCTCTAATTTCCTCCGTGGGAATGAAGACGAAAATTTTTTCTGGGGTGTTATTGCACAGAGGAAGAATGCACCACTTGTACTTTTTCCTTATTTCACCCATGTTCTCCTTTAAACGCAACGTGGCTCTTCCAAACCTGCAGTTACTGGGCTTGGATCTTGGACTCCTACTGAACTATGACGTCACGGCCAAAGATTAGTGGGGGCGGTATTTTTTAGCCCGCGAAACTCGAGAGACTTTTGGGAGTCATTTTCTAGGGTATAAACTGAATTTTAAGCGGAAAAAAGTATATTGCGGTAGTAAGTGTTTACTGTAGTATATCAGCATACTGTTTTTAAAAAGTATGCAATTTCCCTATTATATATAACAGACCAGTCAGAGGATTCCAATAGGGATATAAATGTGTCAATGTTTTCTTGCGAATAAACTCTGGTGAGATGTGAATGTTGACAATGTGTACGTGGGTCTACGTTTAAATAAGATAATACGGGAAAGTGATCAGATATGGTAGAGTTGAGAACTTTAGTATTTACCTTATTTAAGTGTATATTAGAAACAATATTATCCAACAGTGATTGTGAATTTGGTGTAATTCTGGTGGCACTTGGTAACTTCACGGTGTTTCTATATAAACTTGGCTATTTATTAGATGAACTTTATAATGTTGGTAACAACGTCCACATCATTCTAACCGGTGATTTTAATTGCAATTTACTAGTTGATGATAATTCATCTAAAGATTTCTTGAGATTGCTGATATCCTATAATTTAATGCCTACTGTAGGAGAGCGCGGTCGACTGCTCAGGGCATGGACTCTTGGGGGAAACCCAAGAGGTGGGGGCGTGAAGCCCTCAACGGAAAAAAGGCTTTCGGGCCCGTTGTAAAAGAGAGAGAATAAAGGAGTTGTGGTTTGAACCTCGAAGTGAGCGAACGTTATTTTGAATATCCTTCTCCAGCGAACCGGCGCTACATTGGCGCAGTCGGTAGGATTGTGTTCTCGATCCTGAGATTTCGCGTGCGGTTCGGCGGCGGCAGCCATGGCGGGTATGGTGATGCCGGAGAAGTTTAGTGGTGCGGAGGAGTGGGAAGACTGGGTATTCCAATTTGAGACAGTGGCGGAAATAAATAAATGGCCTGAGGAGCAGAAGACGCTCTACCTGAGACTCTGCCTCACAGGAAACGCTCTCTCGGCGTTTCGTGATCTGCCGGAGGAAAACAGAGGGAGCTATGAAAAGGCGCGGGAGGCGTTGGGGCGGCGCTTCAACCCAAGGGAAGCGAGCGAGAAGGAGAAGGCGCGATTCGTCCAAAGGGCGCGCAACCCCGGAGAAGACATCGCCGCCTTTGCCACGGACCTCGGGCGCCTTGCTCGGCGCGCATACCCTTCCTGGCCCGAGGATGCGAGAAAGGCCGTAGTGCGCGACCGCTTCCTCGATGGGCTCGACGGGAACATTCGGGTGTGGGTGAAGCAGGCGAGACCTGCTAGCCTCGAGGAAGCAATCGGCGTTGCAATCGAGATGGAGGCAATCCATTTCGCCGAGTCATCCACCAGGGGAGTGAATGCGTTGGCGCCGGCGACGCTCGTCAGGTCACAGGATATCGGTGTGGGGAGTCGAGGGTGTGGTCGTGAGGACAGAGTGGAGGCCGCGTTGACACAGAACTCAGAGACAATGAGAGAGGTGTTGCAATTTCTACGAGGGATGGTTATGTCGAGTGGTGAGGACCACGACCCCGCTCCCGCTCCGGAGAGGCGGCGCCCTAATTCCAGTGTGAGGCGCAGAGATCGGCCGCGCTGTTGGATGTGCGGCGAGGAGGGCCATCTGAGGGCCGAATGCCCACGGCTTTCCTTCTCGGGAAACGATGGGAGGCCGAGGAGACGGTAATCTTCTCGGCCGCAGACGGAAAAGGAAACCGAGACACTACTTCACCGCCCGAGGGCGTCGGAGGACGCGGAGTTAAGGAAATTTGGACAATTTTGTCCGAGTCAGTGCCCCTGGTGCGCGGATCCGTTTCGGGGATCCCCGTCGAGATACTAATAGACACGGGAGCGGCAGTGTCATTGATATCGGAAGAAATATGGAGCCGCACCGAAAATTCGGGGAAAATCATAACAGACAATGTGACACTAATAACGGCGAATGGGGAGCCATTACGGGTGCTTGGGAAGGGTGAAGTGATACTTCAGATCGGAGGGGAAGAGTTCTCTCATGATGTGCTCATCGCCCCGCGCCTATCGAAGGGATGCCTCCTGGGTGCCGATTTTCTGCGAGCACATCAGTGTGACGTGGCTTTTTCCCGGAATTGCATTCTTCTCCGCGGAAAAGCGGTGCCTTTTCTCTCAAGTGAGGGAAAGTGCGAGTGGGGATGCGCAGTGACGTTGAAGGAGAACGTTGTTCTTCCTCCTCACCACGAAGTGGTAGTGGAGTGTTTGGTGAGCTCGGACCCGGGGTTCAAAGAAAAAGAGGGGATAATCGAGCCAAACCCAAAACTTTTAGAGCGTTATGGCGTTTTCGGTGCGCGGATTTTGCATAACGTGAATGATACGGTGAATATGCTTTTCTTGAATCCCTTGGGAGAGACAGTGACTCTATACAAAGACACGAAAGTGGGCGTATTGCACGAGTGTTGTCGAGAACAAGTGGAAACATGTCAAAAGCCCGTTTTTAGTCTGGAGAACGCGCATCTTCCCCCAGCATCTTCCCTCTTTGACTTAAACTGTGCCGATATTAGTGAAGCGGAAATAGAGGAACTCAAAACAGTGTTGAATGAGTTTTCAGATGTGTGCTCTCGAGGACCCTACGACTTAGGGCGTACAAACATTCTTAAGCACACAATAGAGACTAGGGATGTGTCCCCGATTCGGCAACCTCCCCGGAGATTGCCAATCCACAGACGCGGAGAAGTGCGACGAATCGTAGAGGAAATGATGAGGGACGATATAATCGAAGAATCATCATCTCCTTGGAGTTCACCGATCGTTCTTGTGAAAAAGAAAGACGGATCGACGCGATTTTGTGTTGATTATAGGCGTCTGAATTCCGTGACTCACAAAGATGCTTATCCCCTCCCCCGCATGGACGACATTCTCAATTCGCTCGCCGGCGCAACAGCTTTCTCCACAATAGATATGGCGTCAGGATACTGGCAGTGCGAGGTCGCGGAAGTTGATCGAGAAAAGACAGCCTTTACCACTGGTGACGGTCTATATCAGTTTAAAGTGCTGCCTTTCGGATTGTGCAACGGACCCAGTACATTCCAAAGACTAATGGACCTAGTGCTCGCGGGTGCACAGTGGAGGTCTTGTTTGGTGTACTTGGATGACGTCATAATTTTTGGAAGGGATTTTAGGGAGCACGTAGAAAGGCTAACAGATGTGTTGACACGCCTAAGGAAGGCGGGACTGAAAATTAAGCCTGAGAAGTGCCAAATCATGAAACCATCTGTGAAATTTTTAGGCCATATAGTCTCCAAAAATGGTGTCGCGACGGATCCTAATAAAATTGCCGCGATCACACAATGGCGATCTCCAGCATCCCTTGAGGAGCTTAGGGCGTTCCTAGGAACTGTGTCTTACTACAGGCGGTTTATTAGAGACTTTTCACAGATAGCCTGCCCCCTTCACAGGTTGACCGAAAAGCATGCCTTATTTAAATGGAGTGCAGAATGTGAAGACGCCTTTCAGACTCTTAAGCGAAAGCTAACGTGTTCACCGATTTTGGCCTTCCCGCGGATGGACTGCGAATTTACGCTCGACTGTGACGCTAGCGGGATGGGTATCGGGGCCGTACTCAGCCAGAGACAGGAAGGCGAGGAAAGGGTTGTGGCCTATTATAGTCGGACGCTCTCACGTGCCGAAAAACAATATTGTGTGACGAGGCGTGAACTTTTGGCGGTAGTAAATTCTACCCGCCATTTTCGCCAATATTTATTAGGCAAACGGTTTGTGGTGCGCACCGATCATAATTCCCAACAGTGGTTGAGATCGTTTCGAGAACCGGAAGGACAAGTTGCTCGATGGCTTGAGCAATTGTCGGAGTATGACTTTTTAGTGGTGCATCGGCCGGGAAACAAACATGGAAATGCCGACGGTTTATCCCGGTCTGTTTGTAAACAGTGCGCCCGGGGAGAGGGGGAGCTGATGTCAGCGGAAATCGACGCCGTCTTAGAGGCCCCCAGTGAAAGCGTGAGGGACAGGCAAAGAAAAGACCCCATGCTGAGAAGGGTAATGGAAGCACTCGAAGCAGGAATTCGGCCGTCCGAGGGAGAGAGGAGGGGTGACTGCCCGAAGGCGAAGGCTTTGTGGACACAATGGGATAGGCTAGTGTTTAAGGATGGGGCTCTCTTCCGAAGGTGGGAAGAAGAAGGAAGAGACGCCGAACGTTTACAGATAATAGTGCCTGCTGAGGCGAGGGACGAAATTCTTCGGGCTTTGCACGATTCGCCCGTCGGAGGCCATTTAGGGTATGAGAAAACTCTAGGTAAAGTGAGAGAGCGCTACTATTGGCCCGGATACACAAAAGACGTGGAAATTTGGTGCCGCACGTGTGAAGATTGTTCGCGTCGGAAATCCCCGCCTCACCAGCAACGAGCACCACTGGGTCATTGCCCGACGGGAGGACCGATGGAAAGGATTTCCATGGACATTTTAGGACCACTTCCTCAAACAAAGTTGGGAAATAAATATATATTGGTGGTCGCTGACGAGTTCACCAAGTGGACCGAAGCGTATGCCATGCATAACCAAGAGGCGGAAACAGTGGCGCATCATGTTAAGGGCTTCGTGTGCAGGTGGGGAGTGCCACGGGAAATCCATACTGATCAAGGACGCCAATTCGAATCCCGCCTCTTCCAAGAGATGTGTAAAGTGATTGGGGCGGTAAAAACAAGAACATCACCCTACCACCCGCAGTCGGACGGCCAAGTCGAGCGGTTCAATAGAACATTATTAGCTATGTTGAGCCAGTGGACGGATATGGAATCCGAATGGGATGAGCATTTGGATTCCGTCATGCTAGCCTATCGGTCGGCCAAACACAGCAGCACAGGATTTACACCTTATTTCCTTATGTTTGGGAGAGAAGTGCGCCTCCCCATTGAGTTAGAGTGGGGGATCCCTGACGTGCAGAGGGGGGTGGCGAAAGAAGGCGACTTTGTGAGACGCTTGCGAGAGAGCCTCGAGAAAGCCCATGATCTCGCACGACAGAGGCTTGGGTCGGCCCACCTCCGGCAAAAAGAACAATACGACCGCCGGTGTCACGGTGCACCCTTTGAGGAAGGGGAAAGGGTATGGCTCCACGATCCCGCTACGGCAAGAGGGAAGTGTCGCAAATTCCATCGCCCCTGGACGGGTCCTTTCCAAATCATACGGAAATTGTCCGAGGTCACGTACCGAGTGAAGAAGGTGGATAATCCTCGCCGCCGCCTAGTGGTACACTTCAACCGACTCAAAAGGTGGGAGGAAAGACCGGGAGGAGACACGGAAAAGGAATGTGATAATACGGACGGAGTTGAGGAGACAAAAGATGGGCCAAGAGAGGCCGAGACAGCGAGGGAAAAACCTGTCGTCCGCGGAGGGGGTGGATGGAAGTTTTTCTCCATTCCACCAACACATGAGGGCCAAGCGACTCCGGCAGCGAGAGAGGGGCCACCAGCTGAAGCGGTTATTGAGCCGACCATGCGATATCCCAGACGGGTGACAAGGGAACCACAAAGGTTTCAAGCTGGACTCTGAGGAAGGAGTAATTCCGGGGGTGGGGGGTGGTCTCTTTTCTTTTCCTTTCGTTTCAGAGGTAAGGAGATAAAGGCGCCAACTATCCCAGGTCCGAAGACAGCGAAGGTTCCCGCTATGCTGACCGTCGCGAGGGCGCGACGCCTTTGAAAGGTGGGGGCCGTGTAGGAGAGCGCGGTCGACTGCTCAGGGCATGGACTCTTGGGGGAAACCCAAGAGGTGGGGGCGTGAAGCCCTCAACGGAAAAAAGGCTTTCGGGCCCGTTGTAAAAGAGAGAGAATAAAGGAGTTGTGGTTTGAACCTCGAAGTGAGCGAACGTTATTTTGAATATCCTTCTCCAGCGAACCGGCGCTACACCTACGATTACAGCTACACCCCAGGGAGAACACTAAGGTCAAAAAGACGTCTTCTAGACGTCATTTAGATGGTCGAAATAACGTCTTAATCCCAGGTCAAAAAAACCTATCTCCTTCCCTCCACCATGACCTATCCACGACGTCTTGTGGCTCGTCAAAAAGACGTCTTCTAGATGTCATTTAGATGGTCGAAATAACGTCTTAATCCCAGGTCAAAAAAACCTATTTCCTTCCCTCCATCATGACCTATCCACGACGTCTTGTGGTTCGTCAAAAAGACGTCTTCTAGACGTCATTTAGATGGTCGAAATAACGTCTTAATCCCGGGTCAAAAAAACCTATTTCCTTCCCTCCACCATGACCTATCCACGACGTTTTGTGGTTCGTCAAAAAGGCATCTTTAAGGCGTCATTTAGATGGTCAAAAAACCTCTCGATCCCGGGATAACAATACCTTTTTCCTTCCCTCCACCATGGCCCAATCGCGACCTTTTCTTTTTGATCAAAAATACGACATTTTGATGGTTAAAATATTTTGAAAAATGAACCAAGAAGACATATTTTCTTCCCTCCACCAAGATTCAAGGAAAACCTCTTAGGAGATAAAAAATGAAATGAATGAAGTAATTTTTTAATTATATAACCAACAGAAAACTAAACAAAGATTAATGTCCGAGAAACGGAAGGTATAACAAAATGTAGAAAACTCCCACAGAGCACAAATATTGACAAAATGTCTATGTAATATCTTATATGTCTTATGCTAATATGAATATATCTTTAATAACTTGAAGACACCTTCTAAACATAATGTAGATAGCTGTCTCAAAGGCATCTGCAGCATTATCAATGAATGCATTCATGTTGATTCAATGTCTTGCAGTATAGGCCTTGAAGTATTTTCAATGCAAGTTTTGCCAATGTATTTTAACACCTTCATCAGGGCTATGAATAAATATGAGTACATAATTATGTAACATAAAAGTTTATGACGATATTATTCATAATATTAAAATAAAAAAAGAATTTTTGTTCATTAACAAAAAAGAAGAGACTAGAATTTTGATACATACCTGTTATTCCATTGAATTGGATTTGTTTATTGATGGTAACTAAGTTAATTCAGTACATAGTTACGTATCAATTTTGATTAAGTAAATAATTATAAATTTTGCTTAAATTGTTGATGACTGCTCTTTCCTTACAACTATTTTTGTTTTTCAAATATATATAATTTGTTTAAATAATCTTTTTGTCAAATTAATTACATAATATAAAATATTGGTATTTTTGAAGTCCAATCAACAGCCATACTTTCATAAAATAGACATTCTATAGAATTTCTATTATTCTACTCTACTATTCTCTAGAATATACATAGCTATCTATGTATTTAGTAAAGACATTTAAAGAACGAGTTTTCCCAACTTTAAATCGGTTTTATGAACATTTGCCAGAAAAGTTGCCTATGCATTTTGGTGCACCTGCGCACTATGACTTCATCTATCCATCCACCTTCAAAGGTAATAGGTATTATTGACCTGGGATTAATACGTTTTTTTGACCATCTAAAAGACGCGTTAAAAACGCCTTTTTGACCAACCAGAAGACGTAGTGATTAGGTCACGGTGGAGGGAAGGAAATAGGTTTTATTGACCTGGTATTAAGACGTTTTTTCGACCATCTAAATGACGTCTTAAAGACATCTTTTTGACCAACCAGAAGACGTCGTGATTAGGTCACGGTGGAGGGAAGGAAATAGGTTTTATTGACCTGGTATTAAGACGTTTTTTCGACCATCTATATGACGTCTTAAAGACATCTTTTTGACCAACCAGAAGACGTCGTGATTAGGTCACGGTGGAGGGAAGGAAATAGGTTTTATTGACCTGGTATTAAGACGTTTTTTCGACCATCTAAATGACGCCTAGAAGTCGTCTTTTTGACCTTGGTGTTCTCCCTTGGATAGCGGCAGTGGTTAACAATATTTGATTTTGAAAAAAAATTGCATATCAGGCCCTGATATAAGTTCGCAACTTTCCCTCACAGAGCGAATTTATAGGGAACTCGTATTATTAACCTGAGATCGAGAAGGTTTTCTCACCATCTAAATGACGTTTTTTTTGACGTCGTTTTGACCTCTTTTGAAGACGTCTTATTCGACATTTTCTAGACCATTTCAAAACCAAACATAGACCACGTTAATGATGAAGTAAATAAATTTGGAATTAACGAGTAATCTTCATGAAAATGGATTCCAGAATGTCCTAGAACTGCTAAGCGAAGCATTTAAAAAACTTTTTCTCACAATTTTTACTGGTCATTTTTTTTCTTTTCAATACCAAAGTAAAACCACTGTAGCGGCAGTGGTCAACAATATCTGATTTTGAAAAAAATAAGATCGAGACCCTGATATAAGCTGGCAACTTTCCCGCGAAGGGAAAATTTATAGGGAATATGCATTACTAATATGAGATCAAGAGGATTTTCTCACCATCTAAATGACGTTTTTTTGACGTCTTTTCGACCTCTTTTGAAGACGTCTTATTCGACGTTTTCCAGACCACTTCAAAACCAAACATAGACCACATTAATGATGAAGTAAATAAATTTGGAATTAACGAGTAATCTTCATGAGAATGGATTCCAGAATGTACTAGAACTGCTAAGCGACGCATTTAAAAACTTTTGCTCATCATTTTTGCTGGTCATTTTTTTTCTTTTCAAAACCAAAGTAAAACCATTGACCATATCATATCATTGGTGTTCTCCCTGGGTGGAGATCTGTACACACTTAATATATACAGCTTCTTATGATTATTTAAAGCTAAACAAGTAACACAGCACTCAAAAGTTCGCTCTTCATTTAGTTGCAGACTAGAAAATTGGTTTGACACAATTGTTAGATTAGTTTTGACGAATATGATGACGCCGCCGTTTTTATGATGAGTACGGGCATACGCATCTGCAACGATATACCCATGAAGTGAGATAGTAGGAAGTTCTTGTAAGGTCAGCCAATGTTCACAAAGACACAGCACATCAGGTTGAAAGGTATCTAATAAGGCTTCAAGTTCGAGAAGTTTATTTCGTAGGCACTGTATATTTAAATGCAGCACGGAAAGTGATCGTTCTGTCACGAGAGGTAGCGATGTTCCTAGTCAAGAGGTTGTCTCAGCAATGGATGCAGAAGATTCATCGGTGGAGTTGAGCTCACGGAAGAAATTTCGTTTGAAACGAAATTTGTTGACCACGGCATCAACAGGCCAATATTGCAAATCAAGAATTTTTTCAAGATCAGTGGAATCTACTCCTATTTTAAAAGAGCCAAAAGAGCTTTTTCCCGACACTGTATCAACATAATCACAAGCGATACCAATATTTTCGATGACGTGATGTTTAACCTCGTCAATTGTCGTATCCTTACAAATTCGACCCACGTAAACGGCAACTGTCCTTTTGGCCGGGCGAAGAGAAAACGATCTCACGGGGACTTTCTGTTCTCCTTCTTACTTCGTCAACACTGTCCTTTTATTTACAGAAACGTTAGAATTCAGGGATTTGGGCTTAGAAGATGAAGGGGTGGCTGAATTGTTATTAGGTTTGGCACTTAGGTCGTTAGCTGAATGCTGATTTCGACGATTAACTGTAGCCTTGTGCGAAGATTCAACGGAATTCACCCAAGATGACACGAAGTTCTGGTATGTTGTCTCACACTTAGAGAATAGATACGCCCTAGAAGTGGAGGACATCATTACTGATCCGCCCTCCGAGGGAAAGTACGATAGGGTAAAATCTGAACTCATTCGAAGACTTTCAGCCTCGTAAGAGCAAAGAATCCCACAATTGTTAGAGCGCGAGGAGATGGGGGACCGGACACCTTCACAATTTTTGAGGCAATTACGGACCACTGCCAGCCCTGCAGTGCCTACCCAAGATCATAACTAAGGGAGGGGGGGGGCAGCCAAGGTCTAGGAGGGGGCAAGCCATGATCTAGGGGGGTTCATAGTTACCTATCAATTTTGATTAATTAATCCGGCAGTGGTCACGCGGGGTGTCACAGGCACCCCAGCCTTACTTGTGCTATTTTCTAGTAGTTCTGTTTGTATGTATCTGTCTGTCTTATCTGCACTATTTTTTCTTGTAGTCTGACTTTCTCCATCTATAATTTCCTCTAGCTGAGTTTTTAAGCTTTCTGAAGGTACCTATGAAACATGATCATAAAGTCACCTCAAGCTTTTATAAAAAATAACTTTTGCTAATGCTCTGCAGAATAGGGTGCACTAGACACCCCACGTTCTCGTTACAGTTTGCCTTCTCATATTTTTAGCTACTGTAAATGTTTTCATATATGCTACTGTAAATGCTTAATTCATATAAGGTAATACAAAGTTAGCAATTTGCATTATTATTGCAGGGATTTTTCTCGTTTGTTTACCAAGAATAATAAATCTAATAATAGGTACATTACAGATTTCTGTAGTATTTCTTGAAAAAAGAACGCTGTGACACTGTTATATGTTGTCGCTTTTAATTAAGACGAATAAGATATTACTGGATACAATTAGGACTTTAATGCTACAGTCACCATTACAGGATTCAGTCAAGGCACACATCAACAACAACACTTCCGGGGATGACCGGAAGTCTGATTATACAGTGGTACCAACTCACTCTATGAAAGGGGCACCACCCTCAGGGTACACTACAACACCTCCCCTTTCACAGAGTGAAGCGCACAGGAGTTCTCACTCGTCGGCCACTTCTGGTAGTCCCTGGCACTGGATTGGCCGTCTGAGGTTGTGCTCTTGCTGACGTAGAGCACTCACTCGCAGGAGCCCCTGAAGTGTCACTGCTTTCTCTGATGAGTTGAGTTCTCTCATCATTGTCTCTACCTGATTGCCCCCCATGTTCATCAAACAACAGGAGAGGGTCCTGTCTGGGTACATTTTTTGTGATGTTGTGGCGTTGGTGACATTCATTACGCCTTACAATGTTACCATTCGTATTTTTAACAAGGTATGACCTAGGGCAACTATGTTTTCCTGTAATGACACCAGACTCCCACCATTCATTATTTCTTGCCCTAACCCATACTTGTTCTCCAGCCCTAAATTCTTTCACCTGCCTCTTGGAGGTTCTGTCATAATGTTCCTTCGCTATTGCATGTTTTGCTTTAAGTGCCATATAAATACCCCTTTGCACCTTAGGTCTCAAAGCTTCGAAGGTGACTGGAAGCTTTGAGCGCAATTGACGGCTAAACAATATCTGGGCTGGAGAGACATTGAGCCCTTTGAGTGGGGAATTTCGGTACTCCCTTAACATATCCCTGAAATCTTTCCTTAACTCCTGACTTTTCCTAAGGATTTGTTTCCCAATGTGGACACCCTTTTCTGCTAGCCCATTACTCTGATGGTAGTGGGGACTACAAGTCCTCAACTCAATTTCATTTTCTCTTAGGTATTTTTGAAAGTCATACGATAAGAATGGCATGTTGTCTGCAATACATTCCCTCGGGATCCCATGTGTTGCAAAAATATTCTGAAATGCCTCTTTGACAGAGTTAGCGGTTTTGCTAGGCAAGGGGACTAACTCCAACCATTTAGAGAAGTAGTCAACCACGACAAGATATGGTTTTTTCGCAAAGTCTAAAATATCACAGGCAATTTTTTCAAATGGCAACTTGGGTACCTCATGGGGAAGTAATGGCAGTTTTCTGTTTCTTGGCTTGAACTTGTTGCACACTTCACATTCATTAACAATGGTTTCAATATCTTTTGACATTTCTGGCCAATAGAATAGCTTTCTAGCTTAAGCACGAGTCTTTTCTATACCCCCATGCCCTTCATGTAATAATTTTAGCACATAAGATTTCAAATCACCAGGGACTACAATTTTGTGTCCTGAGAAAAGTATGCCATCTTCAACATAAAGATCATCTCTGACTTTATAAAAGGGCTGAAGTTCAATGGGTATTCTACAATGAGCTGCCCACCCACTTCTGCAAGCTTCAAAAATTCCCTTAAAACTTTATCATTCTTAGTTCTTTGCTGAAACTCTCTCTTCCGATCCCTAGTCATGGGTAGATACCTGCTGACAGTATGAACCATCTCCCTCCGTTCAGGCTCATCCTCAACTTCACCCTTAACGTAAGACCGTGACAGTGTGTCTGCAATATGTAAATCCTTTCCTGGGACATAGTACACATTTAAGGAATATCGCAGCAGTTTGAGTCTCAGCCTTTGAAGTCTAACTGACCCTATTTTACAAACGCTTTTCTTCATGACTGACACAAGAGGTTTATGATCAGTTTGCACGTTGACTTCAGACCCATATATAAAGTTGTGAAATTTTACAGTTGCAAAATGAATGGCTAGCAACTCCTTCTCAATTTGAGCATAAGAATTTTGCTCACACTCTGTTAGGCCTCTAGAGGCAAAAGCAACTGGCTGGAGCCCCTTAACCCCATCCCCTTCCTGCAATAGGCAGCAGCCTAGGCCAGACTGAGAGGCATCACATTGAATTGTTATTCTTTTGGATGGGTCAAATGATGTTAAGACTGGAGCAGATGACACGGTTTCTTTAAGTTTCTGGAATGCCTGGCTATGGGAAGGGAGCCATTTCCACTCAGTCCCAGCTTATAATAATTCTCTTAGAGGGGCTGTTAATGTTGCCATGTTTGGGATGAAACTACGCACATAATTGAACATTCCCAGGACTCTCTGTAATTCTTTTTTATTACAGGGAGACTCGAGGCTAACAAGAGCTTTAACCCTTTCTGGATCAGTTTTCATTCCCGCCTCAGAGAAAATATGCCCCACATATTTTACTTCTTTCACCTTGTACTGTAATTTTGTGGGATTAAATTTTACGTTCAGAGCCCTGGCTCTTTCGACAACTCGCTCCACAACCCTATCATGATCCAATTCGGTTTTGCCCATACACAACAGGTCGTCAAAATAGATAATTGTGCCAGGGATATCACTAAAATTCTGCTCCACCATTCTTTGAAATATCTCAGGGGCACATGCTATGCCATAGGGCATTCTCGAGTACTTAAAGCAACCAAATGGACTGGAGAAACCACATTTGAGGGATGACTCTTCATCTAGTTGAACTTGGTGGAAACCTTCTTTCAAATCGAATACAATGAAATATTTATTCCCACTCAGCTTTTCAGATATTTCACCCACAGTTGGAACCGTGTGATATTGCCTGATGATCACCTTATTTAAGTCAACAGGGTCAAGACAGAGACGTAAATCCCCATTTGGCTTTTCAGTGATCACCAGATTACTGATCCACTCTCTACCTGTCAAGGTCTGTAGCTTGGTAATAATTTTCTTGGCTTGAAGCCTCTTCAACTCTAGCTTTAGCCTTTCTTTTAGTGCTGAGGGGACCCTACGTGGCGGTCTTGACATAGGATGCGCATTCTCCACTGTGGCTATATTACAACATTGCGGGAAGCACCCGAGACCATCAAATACACTCTTGTATAATTTAAGAAATTTATTTTTAGGTGATACCTCATCAACATTAAATACTCTTTTCACTAAATCCAAAGATACACAACCAGGTAATCCCAAGAGGGGTTGATAATCACTGTTAACAATTACAAAATCAAGAACACATTCAACATCTTTAAAATTACACATCAAAGTAGCAATACCTTCGGGCTTAATTTTCATGCCACCATAGGACTCAAGTAGTACACTTGTAGGCTTAGTTTCAACACTTTTCCCAATCTTCTTTAATATTTTAAGCGGTAGCACATTCACTTGGGCCCCGGTATCGAGTTTAAGCATTACAGGGACCCCTGAAATGGTAATTTACTCGACCCACTCATTATATTGGGTACTCAGATTTCCCCCAACGGCATCAACACACAAATTGACAGCGTAGCACGACAGCGAAGACGAATCCGAATCACTGTCGATCACTTCAACGTGACGCACGTTTTTTACTCGGCACGATATTGCGAAATGGTTCAGCATTCCACATTTATCACACTTTCTCCCGTAAGCCGGGCACTCACGCGGGGCATGTTTCGTTTGACACCTGTTGCACTGAAATTTCTTGCTTTCAGCCCCTTTCCTGCCACACTCACTTTTATTATAATTATTTTCCGTGTTACCTAAATTGCGACGTCCATGCCTCTTCTTCTGCACCACCACGTCAACCTGGACATCCTCTTTAGCAGAAGCTGTCGAATCCCTCATCAGCTTGGCCTGGCGTCGACTTTGCTCCACTGCTCTGCAATGTGTTGCGGCTTTCTCCAGACTCAGGTCCTCCATCCGCAGCAAGGCCTCCTGCACCGCCTTGTCTCTGACCCCAAAGACAATCCTGTCTCTCAGCAAGGAGTCCTCCTGTGGCTCAGACCTTGCGAATCCGCAGTTCTTTATTAGCCGTCTGCATTCGGCGAAGAAGTGCTCAAAATTTTCTCCTTCTTCTTGGACCCGCTGATTGAAGACGAAGCGCTCGAACGTCTCGTTTATTTTGGGCGCTACATAGTTCTCAAACGCCTTCTTCACGGCAGAGTAGGACTTCCTTTCCTCATCAGCGATGGAGAACGTATCAAATAATGCCAGCGCTTTTGTTCCTAAGATATTCAGCATGAGAGCAATTTTTACTTTTTCCTCCTCCTCATCTCGCTTCGTTGCTGCGAGAAAATTTTCGAATTCGCGCACAAAATTAGTCCACTCAACGTACGCATGCTGGCTGTCGAAATCCACGCTAGTAGGCAGCTTCACGTATTCAGCCATTGTTGTTTCCTTTTTTCACGTTTTCTCTCTTAAATTGGAGCTACACGAACAGTTTAATATCTCCACACGACTGCGCCATGTTATATGTTGTCGCTTTTAATTAAGACGAATAAGATATTACTGGATACAATTAGGACTTTAATGCTACAGTCACCATTACAGGATTCAGTCAAGGCACACATCAACAACAACACTTCCGGGGATGACCGGAAGTCTGATTATACAGTGGTACCAACTCACTCTATGAAAGGGGCACCACCCTAAGGGTACACTACAACAGACACCTTAACTTTTGATTGAAAATTTGGAGGAGGAAATTCTGATGCTGACCTGCGTAGAAATTGATTTTATAGATCCCCTCCCCGATATAAAAACACAATTATTATCCTTCATAAAAGAAAACAAAATATTGAAAAATCATGAATTTACAAGATATTTCTTTAACAAATGAAGTTTTTTCAATTATGAAAAGTTAAAATTAGTTTAAAACCCATTACTTAGTACCCTGTTTTTCAAAAATTTTCCCCAGGTTCTGGTCCCCCCCCCCCTCCCCAAACAAAATTCCTGGGTACGCCCTTAGGGGTACCCAGGATCAAAACTGGGAGGGGGGGGATGGCAAGCTATGGTTGTTCAAGTTATAGGTAAGATTTTACGCATGGGAAAGTTGAATGAAACCAACATTTTAAGGAAATTGTAACAGCTCTTTATTAGTTTTAAAATTATTTGCTTGAAAAAATAGTATTTCCCTTAAAGACACGAGAGTGTTCAAAAATACCTTAGGCCATACTCTAACGCAGTATCAGGCAAAAAAGAACAAGAATGTACTTTTACTCAGCAGCATGCACTCAGACGACAATATTTCCAAAACAAATAAAAGAAAACCAGAGACCATCCTATTTCACACTGAAAACGAAGTGGGAGTAGACATGATCGATAGCATATGTATCAATTTATCTACACGTCTTCTAATCCAACAGCTATTTTCCACGGCCACAAGAAATAAAAAGGTGCCAAGTATCACAGAATTGTGCCAATAAATGGTGTGGCGAGTCAAACAGGAAGTACAACGCACCGACGCTAATCAGCGTGGTAAAACAAGGCGAAGCGCGGTCAACCAGGCGAGCCCGGTCAACGCGGCAAGGCTGCCGCATCGAACCAAAAGCAGTATATCCAGCGTATATAAGACCAGCGGAGAAGCCACCACGAGAGGCAGAAATATAAGAGAAGGTGCCAGCAGAACGCTGTGCTAGAGAGAACTGTGCCACCTCAAGTGTAAACCGATTTTTGTACATAATAAAAATCGTACATTGGAAGAGTATTGTTTGTTTGCAACATAGCCTGACAGCGACCTTACATTGGTGACCCCGACGTGATGCCGGACCCTGGGACTGCTATTGGAGCCGAATCAGTCCCCGCAGGAAGCATGCTGGACCGAGTCGCCGTTCGAGTCACACCTTTTTGGCCTGAAAAACCAACCCTGTGGTTTGCGCAACTGGAGGGACAATTCCGACTGCGCGGGATCAGGCAAGATGACACGAAGTTCTGGTATGTTGTCTCACACTTCGAGAATAGATACGCCCTAGAAGTGGAGGACATCATTACTGATCCGCCCTCCGAGGGAAAGTACGATAGGGTAAAATCTGAACTCATTCGAAGGCTTTCAGCCTCGCAAGAGCAAAGAATCCGACAATTGTTAGAGCGCGAGGAGATGGGGGACCGGACACCTTCACAATTTTTGAGGCAATTACGGACCACTGCCGGCCCTGCAGTGCCAAATACTTTTTTAAAGACCCTCTGGTTAGGTCGCTTACCAGCATCCATGCAAGCAATACTGGCAACCCAAGGTGACGAAGAACTTGAAAAGATAGCTCTGTTGGCAGACAAGGTACAGTGGCGGAAAAAATTAACGCAAAGCTCGTTGGCGTCTGAGAGCGGCCAGTTCAGGAACTACTTGTCCTCCAAAATTTTGCCCTCGTAATGCTCTCATACAACCGGGAGTTTTAAAAGCAATATATCCCTTATACCGGGAATATAATCATACCCGTCGCATTATGAAAAGGCGCAAAAGATCCTGCTACGAATTCTTCGCCATATTCTCCGAAGTATGCTTCGCCCTCGACTCACCTACCATGGAATCTGCTCTCGTCGGGACATCGTGGACACAGCCGACATATTGAGCATTGAGACTGCCTTGGAACCCAATCGTTCCGGTGGTGTAGTGGGTAAAGTATCATGCTTCGAATCAGAGGTTCCACGGATCAAGTCACAGTGACGGATGACTTGATGCTGCACACACACACACTGTAAAGTGAATTTTCTGATCTTAAAACTTCGCAATACCTATCAATAGGTCCATAGGATGCTGCGTAGCTATTGAATTCTCATGCGCTTATTTATTTCTTGAAATTTAACCACCATATTGCATAGCCATTTGGGCAGTTGACTGTGGAGTGAATTTTGACTACCATTACCGCGTCGTCCAACCCAGCTTCAAGGCCCCTAACATTAGCTCTATGTGCAATGTGTCACGGCCTACTACGCCTCCCACATTTCAAGGGAAAATTCCTCGGAAGTTCTGCAGAGCTGAGCGAAGGCAGAACATCAAGCCGCCCAAACTCAGTAGTTCTCAATCGTGTAATTTTGGGCGTCTATGTATGTATTTCATCAGAAACATTGAGCAAATGGTTAAGTTAGCAGAGGTTAGACTTACCCTTAAATTTTCCAGCAAAATTAGCATTACACATACATTTAAAAAATATTTCATCATTATTATGGAACTAATGTTATTTCGATGTCATAGAAATATTGGACTGTTCGCGTTTTCCGCTATTTATTTAATCCCTACTTCGAACTTTTGGTTACTTTTAGCAGTCAACATCGGTTAAGGAATAGAATAAATCTCACAATTAATTATTCGAGGTAATTTCGCGTCAGAAATGCGGTTGTAAGACTTTTATGTTAATATACAAACTAACTTTAAAAAAAATAAAATGATTTCTCATGACCTTTCCCCATCAATGAAGAAATTTTATTCTTGTAATTACATGAATTACCATTCATTGCGACATATTCATTTTATGGCCGAATTTCCAGTACTCACTTTTCATTGAAGAGGAGCAATAGAATTTTTTTTACCATCCCGTGAATTATAGTGTGTGGTCCAATTTTTCCATTGTCTTAGCAAAAAGTATATTTCCAGTAAGCCACGTAATGCTTACAAAAAATTTACCTCACATGCAGCAGACATTTTCTTTCCACTATCTTACGAAGGATTTACTCCCATGATTGTTGCATAATTGAAATATGTATCAAAGATGGACTTCTGAAGCAGGCTACGTAGCAACAGAAAAGTAAATGAGTTTAATCGTGGACATTAAATATTTTGCGGAAATCGATTCGGACACAAAAACGGAGTAAACAGGTAATGACTGCAAGGTACAGCATGTGTGTTTCAGAGAAGAGGAGAATTATGCAGGAATTGATAAAGAAAGCTAGTATCAAAGGTCGGATTTGAACAAAGGAAATATTCACTAGAATTAGAAGAAATAAATTCGAAAATCAATTGATTGATTATGCCTGAACGAGAAATTCATAAGGAAAAATATATCAGTCCATTAGATGCATCAACTTGTAGCAAGGAAATATTAATAATAATTCGATTACTACGGAAACAAATTCTAGATAAAATTCACTCCCTCCTATTAACTCAAAAACAGAGTCGAATACCATAAAGTTCCTTTCCACTCATTCAAATTTCGGTAATCTTTCCAGTTTCCTAAATAACTTTTCAATAAGTGAAAATTATGATACTTTTCTAATTCTCATTTTATGTCAGTTTCTAAGATTGAAAAACATTTAACGATTAGTTCAGATACCTCTTTTTTTAATGAAGATATATTTTTTAATTGATGCTATTAATCAAATATGTGTTCATTTGGATCATATTTGTGATAAAAAATCAAATTTTAAAGACATTATGAAGTTCAAAAAACTCTATTTACTCCTCTTATTTCACTATGAAAGAAATCGTTTACTGACCAAATTAATCAATTTCTTCGGATAACGACATGAAAGAAATTATCAAACCTTAAAATGGCCATAATATATTCCGTTACCTAAATCAATTCGGCTTCGCATTTCTTTTCAATTGCAGTATGTTACAAGTTGTTTCAATATAATCCTCGGGAATCTATTATTGGGCGTAGAATATTGAGCAAAGTATTGACATACTGAACTGAAAACAAACAACTAATTTCTCGGAGGTGGCTCAAAAAGTGCTTTCCTTCTGCTTTGAGGAACTCCATAGGAGTTTTCCCTTGAAGGGAAGAAGCGTAGGCCGTGACACATTGCACATACAGCTAATGTTAGGGGCCTTGAAGCTGGGTTGGACGACGCGGTAATGGTAGTCAAAATTCACTCCACAGTCAACTGCCCAAATGGCTATGCAATATGGTGGTTAAATTTCAAGAAATAAATAAGCGCATGAGAATTCAATAGCTACGCAGCATCCTATGGACCTATTGATAGGTATTGCGAAGTTTTAAGATCAGAAAATTCACTTTACAGTGTGTGTGTGTGCAGCATCAAGTCATCCGTCACTGTGACTTGATCCGTGGAACCTCTGATTCGAAGCATGATACTTTACCCACTACACCACCGGAACGATTGGGTTCCAAGGCAGTCTCAATGCTCAATATGTCGGCTGTGTCCACGATGTCCCGACGAGAGCAGATTCCATGGTAGGTGAGTCGAGGGCGAAGCATACTTCGGAGAATATGGCGAAGAATTCGTAGCAGGATCTTTTGCGCCTTGTCATAATGCGACGGGTATGATTATATTCCCGGTATAAGGGATATATTGCTTTTAAAACTCCCGGTTGTATGAGAGCATTACGAGGGCAAAATTTTGGAGGACAAGTAGTTCCTGAACTGGCCGCTCTCAGACGCCAACGAGCTTTGCGTTAATTTTTTCCGCCACTGTACATGAGGTCACCCCTAAGCACCATATCGCTTGCCTACATGACGGGCCCCGCATCGCAACGCTTGAGAAGAAAATTGACGACCTGGCGAAGCAGCTGGCAGCCTTGATGACCGACACCAGGAGGCCAGGCCAAAGCAGATCGCGTTCTATTTCGCGAAAACGAGATCTGGAGAAGAGGAACAAGGGCCTCTGTTGGTATCACTGGCGTTTTGGTTCGAAAGCTAGGAAATGCTCATCCCCTTGTTCGTATTCTCAGGAAAACGACCAGGGCCCTCGTTTATAGTGGCTAGCGAGCACAGCCCCATTAAAGGCCGCCTCTTCATGACCGACGCAAGAACAAAGGAACAATTCTTGAGAGACACAGGTGCCGATCTCTGCGTCTATCCGCGGATGCGCATTAAGGGTCCCCGTTTTAAGACTTCGTACGAGCTAATTGCTGCCAATGGGTCACGGATCGCAGCTTACGGTTTCGTGACGCTTAACTTAGATTTTGGCCTTAGGCGCATTTTTGTGTGGAATTTTGTTATTGCAGACGTAGACAGACCTATTATCGGAGCAGACTTCTTAAGTTTTTACAGTCTAATCGTCGACATAAAAAATAGGTGACTTTTGGATGGCATTACCTCTCTTTCTACTCCCGGTCACCTGGCACAAGGCACGGTGGGGCAGATCAAAGTAGTAATGGGCAACTCTATGTACCACCGATTATTGTGGGAGTTTCCAGAAATTACACGACCGATAGGAGTTTTTTTGACACCCAAGCACACCAGGGAGCAATATATAAGGACAACGCCAGGCCCACCCGTGTGCTCCAAGCCCAGACGACTAGCACCCGACCGTTTGAAAGCAGCAAAAAAGGAGTTCGAAGCAATGATAAAGATGGGAGTCGCACGCCCATCGCAAAGCAACTGGAGTTCGCCCTTGCATATGGTGCCAAAGAGAGGGGTGGAATGGCGGCCATGTGGAGATTATAGAGCCCTCATCGCGAGGACTATTCCGGACCGCTACCCAGTCCCGCACATAGAAGACGTAGCCAACTCCCTTTTTGGGAAGGCAGTATTTTCAAAAATTGACATGGTACGTGCCTACAATCAAATTCTGGTCGCTCAAGAGGACGTCGCCAAGACAGCAATAACAACCCCATTTGGCTTGTACGAGTTTCCTTTCATGGGTTTTGGTTTGAGGAATGCTGCACAAACATTCCAGTGCTTTATGGACGAAACAATCCGCTGTTTGAACTTCTGCTACGTCTACATCGATGATATTTTGGTAGCATCCGATTCGGAGCAACAGCATGAAGGGCACCTGAGGAAATTGTTCAAGCGATTGAAGAAGCAAGGCATTCTAATTAACCCCGCCAAATGTATTTTCGGAAAGCCTGCCATTAATTTTTTAGGCTATGCCATTTCCAAGGAAGGCATCAAGCCAATGGAAGACAAAGTAAAAGCGCTATCATCTTTTCCGTTGCCTGGAACAGCGAAGCAACTTCGGCGATTCTTGGGGATGATCAATTTTTATCCCCGATTCATTCCAAACGCAGCAGCCATCCAAGCGCCAATGACTGAGCTACTGAAAAGGCCAAAGTTAAAAGGGCAGGCACCAATTGAGTGGACCACGGAAGCACAGCAGGCATTTGATGCATGCAAGACCAGTCTGACTCGGGCAGCGTTGCTGGCGCATCCCGACCCCGAAGCTATTTTGGCGATTGTGACGGATGCATCTGATTGTACTCTCGGCGCCGCCCTACAGCAGCGGAACTCCAACAGATGGCAGCCACTTGCTCTCTTTTCGAAGAAAATGAGCCCGGCGCAGAGAAAGTAAAGCGCTTACGACAGAGAATTGCTCGCAGTCTACGAATCCGTAAAATATTTTCGTCACATGGTCGAGGGGCGTCATTTCGTTATTTTTACGGATCATAAACCTCTCATTTTTGCTTTCCGCCAGAGGGCCGATAAAGTTACTCCGCGACAATTTCGTCATTTGGATTTTATCAGCCAGTTCACCACCGACATACGTCACGTGACAGGAAAGGAGAAAGTGGTGGCAGATGTTTTGTCCAGAATCGACGAGGTGTCTCCAGCAATAGATTATCAAGTGCTCTTCCAATCCCAGGCGGAAGACCAAGAGCTACAACAATTACTAGCGTCCAAAACTTTGCTCCAGCTGAAGCGAGTTCAGATTCCAGATTGCGATGAGAGCATTTTCTGCGACATTTCCACGCAGACTGATCGACCCTACGTCACAGAAGAATTCCGCCGCCAAGCTTTCAACACCGTCCACGGCCTCGCACATCCAGGTATCAAGTCTACAACGAAGTTCGTTACGCAGCGATTTGTGTGGCCAGGAGTCAAGAGAGATTGCACAGTATGGGCACGGAGTTGCATCGCCTGTCAGCGTTCAAAAATTACGAGGCACGTGAATTCACCTCTAGGCGAATTTAAGTTACCTTCTTCGCGATTTGAGCATATTCATATAGATCTAATTGCCCCCCTGCCGGTTTCCCCTGGTTTTCGCTACTGTTTAACTTGCATAGATCGTTTTTCCAGATGGCCCGATGCTTTTCGTATTGAAGACATCAAAGCAGACACAGTGGCCATGGCATTTTTCGGCGGTTGGATTTCCAGGTTCGGTATGCCTTTGAGAGTCACAACGGACCGGGGAAGTCAATTCGAGTCATGCCTTTTCAAATCTTTAACCCGTCTGACAGGAACTCAGCACCTCAGAACAACGGCGTTTCATCCCGCAGCTAATGGACTCGTCGAGCGACTGCACCGCCAGTTGAAAGCAGCAATTAAGTGCCATGCGGATCAATGGTGGGTGGAGCCACTTCCAGCGGTTCTCCTGGGAATGCGTGCAGCGTGGAAGGACGATATCGGGGCAACGGCGGCTGAACTGGTCTACGGCGAGACCTTGCGCCTACCTGGCGAATTCCTATCACCGCAGCCGCAGACCGTCGAAACCTCCACGTTCGTCAACATACTACCACACCAGATGCAGAAATTGAGGCCAGCAAATGTGATACGACATGGGGAAAGGCAAACCTTCGTTTTTAAAGACTTGGCCACTTCTCCGAATGTTTTCGTTAGGAGGGGTTCGGCGAAGGGCATACAAGAGCCACCGTACGATGGGCCTTTTAAAGTCACACGGAGATACCCTAAGTATTTCATAGTCCGATGTAAGGGGAAGGATAGCTCGATCAGCATCGAACGGTTGAAGCCGGCATATGTTTTCGCCGACAACGCGGACCCCAAGACGTCACCCCAGCGGGCGAAGGTAGCAAGGGAAGCAAGGACGATTGTTTACAAAGGCAACCAGAGACAACAACACGTTACGGGAGAAGAGTCCACTTCCCTGACCGCTATCAAGCCCATTAAACTACTGTTTTATTTTGTTTACCTCGTATATTTCCTTATGCTTTCTTCTCTCGTTCAAAACATAGGTTTTGTCACTGCCAAGGGGGTATTGTGGTGAGTCAAACAGGAAGTTCAACGCACTGACGCTGATCAGCGCGGTCAACCAGGCGAGCCCGGTCAACGCGGCGAGGCTGCCGCATCGAACCAAAAGCAGTATATCCAGCGTATATAAGACCAGCGGAGAAGCCACCGTGGGAGGCAGAAATATAAGAGAAGGTGCTAGCAGAACGCTGTGCTAGAGGGAACTGTGCCACCTCAAGTGTAAACCGATTTTTGTACATAATAAAAATAGTACATTGGAAGAGTATTGTTTATTCGCAACATAGCCTGACAGCGACCTTACAATGGTTCAATGCATGCCTTCAATTCAAAAAAAAATATTTTATGAATAGTGCTGAAAAAATTAGTCTGTCTGAGATGTTCAACATAGTAATCATTTTTTTGTAAATTTTGTGAACCCATTATGCCTACCGTCAAAATAATAAATACAACTTTTGTACTCAGGGTATGTGTTTTCATGACTCGATTTGCAATTGAATACTAAATATGATTCAATTCACGATTTAAAAAAATAATTGTTGTTAATTTTTGACATAGGAAATAATATTTAATAATGTTAGAAAGTGTTTTTAAGGAACTGATTTCACAATTTATGCGATAAAACTAAATATTGGATGAAAATGAGGCCTTTTATTAAAAAAAATCTTATGGGTCAGATGACCCCTATCTGTCCATCTAGGTAGCGCAAAACTCTCCTGCTGGTGTTAACTGATGTAAATAAATACAAGTACGACTTGTGTAAGACATTTTCCAAAGAACATATAAATTTAACTTTTCCCTGTACATATTTATATTTTTCAAGTACGTGAAAAAGCAGCTCTTGTCCTTGGGTCTGATGATGCCAAATGTATCAATGACATCAGAAATGACTCATAATCTCTCCATGTACAATTAAGGACTATTTTATGGGCTATGCAAGTGTTATAATCGTTTACCGGTTGATATCAAGCAAGCATAAGCTGATGCTGAGCAAGATCAAGTGGGTGGGAGGAGAACATCTGGATTTACAAGAATAAAGATGCTCAGGCGATTGCAGGAATCCATCTTTCTCTCCTCATTCCATCTTTAGGATTAAGAATAATCCTAAAGATGGAATGAGGAAGTTGCGCTGCACTTGCCAAAGGATCACCAAGATATGTAGCAGGGGAACTGACAGAAGCAGTGATAGTGCACATTTACATGCCATTGTCAAGCCACTTGGAAGAGGAAGTTGAAACGTGAGAGCCACCAAAAGAGGCTTGTACGTTTCTTCAATTTCTCCTAATCAGAGGAGATCAGGTATCATCGGTATACATAATGAAGTCGCAATTTTTTCAATTTATCCAATCTGGCCTAATGTACAGCTGTAAGACCCCTGATGCTCGAAGGGGTGTCGCCGATCAATTGGCAGGGATTTTTGAAAGGAAACTCATAGACTACGGAGAGATGATTTTATTATTCTACTCGTTTACATTCTTCGCCGCCACGTGTCCGATTCCGACTACCGCCTCTCAACGGCCCGCTGACCTCCCCTCCTCCTCATTCTCCATCCTCAGCCATCGTCTTATTCAAATTTAAGTATACCGGGACTAGCCACGGTGATAACTTTACGGGAGTCACCCGCAATGCACAATTGTGCGAAAATTCCACAGTGAAAAAATCATTCGCCTTGACCGGGATTCGAACCCGGATCCCTCGATTTCCGGCCGAGTGCTTTAGCCAGTTAAGCTACCGAGGCGTCATTCTTCCCTGTGGACATTTGTGGACTATACCGGACATGGTGGTATGGACTGCCGAGCATATTATGCGACGAGCAGTATATCCCTGCTCTGCTCAGTATAACCCTGCTCGTCGCATAATATGCTCGGCAGTCCATACCACCATGTCCGGTATAGTCCACAAATTTCCACAGGGAAGAATGACGCCTCGGTAGCTTAACTGGCTAAAGCACTCGGCCGGAAATCGAGGGATCCGGGTTCGAATCCCGGTCAAGGCGAATGATTTTTTCACTGTGGAATTTTCGCATCGTCTTATTCCTTCGCCAAGCTCTGCAGTTTCCCACGGGAGGATGGAAGACGAGCGTAAAGAGACTCGACTCTTCGCAGTGACAGAAACGCATGACTCGGGAAAAATATGGAGTGTGTAGGTGATGGGTTGGGGGCGTGAAAAGGGTGGGACCGGAAGTTGAGTCTGCTGTTTCTGTCTCTTACATCACTCACCCCTCAAACTGCCTTTAATCTAATTGATTATAGGCCTCGTCTGCTTCACCCATTGAATCCTGTAAAAAAGCCGTACATGGAAATGGAGAACACAAAGAATATGGAAAATACAAGGAGCTTTGGAATGGGTGGACTGGGTGGGTGACACAGAGGCAAAATACAATATTTGTCCCCAAGGCACTAATTAGTTAGAACAAAATCCTCCAGCAAAACACTAAAATAGCAAATACAAAGAGAGAGAAAGAGAAATAAGGTTTTATAGGTAAGATTGAAAAACACTGCATTGCAAATGCATCCATTCGTTAATGTGCATTCATTGAAATTCTACCCATAATCAGAAGCATAAAAATATCCTGATTCTCTCCCACTAATTAGAATTCATCTCATAACCAGAGATTTTCACTTTTTAACATTGCACAGCTCCATAAAAATTACAAACAGTAGATTTTATACTGAAAACTCAAAATTCCGTAACATAGGTACTATAAAAAAAAACTGTTCGTTCCACGAAAAGACATAATTTACTCACAAGTCTTAAATGACTTTCTCGGCCAGCTGTTCAAAAAAGTACACAGCGGCCCCACTTAACAAACACACGATATCAACAAACAGCTCTACTCTTTCTTTTCTCTCTACGCTCTAATGCGAACTCTACGCTTTCTCTTCTCTTACAATTCTTTCTGCCGAAGCACTAACACTTACGTCTTCCCTTCTGAGGACGGTCCGGTTTGCGACCCAAAAAGATAGGGAGAGCGGGCAGGACGGGTTGGAGAGATAAGGATGTTGTCATCTGCGTCGTTACTCCTGCTGTCTCCACGGCCTTCCGCGGTATGTGCTGGCGTACGGGGTGTGGAAATGGGAGAAGCAAGGGTACTGGCGTCTTCATCACGGCCTTCACTGGAATGTGGGTACTCTCTTAGAGTACTGCTCTCGCTGGGTAGGCAGCTCGCTGGGGTTCTACGGGGAGTGCCCTCTCGTACACCCAACGGCTCCGGAGGCGTAGGGGTAGGTCGGGGCCTCAGGAGATAAGGGCTCCTTTGCTGCGCAGCTGCTTGCGACTCGCTCGTCGACGGGTATCTCTGCTCCTCCGTGCTCTCCGGCGTGGTGGCCTCTTCTGCTCGTTCTCTCTCGGCTATTGGCGATCCGGACTCTTGGGTCGCCGCTTCCTGACTCTCTCCGCCCTCCGATGACGATGTCGACACCTGACTCATTTCCTCCCACCGTTCTTCGTTCTCCGACTCGGCCAATATATGGGATCGGGGGGACATGACACCAGGGCGAGGGGGAATATGGGAAAAGGGAGTGTCTCCTATTGGGCTTGCTGGGCCACGCACAATTTCCGCTGATTTGGTGGGGGGGTGTTTCCGTGGTCTTCCTCGACGACGTTCTCCACACGGGGGAAAACCTAGAGTTGGCAAATTACCTAAATGCAACTTTAAGCGATTTTTGTGCACCAATAGAGATCTGTAGAGGAGTTGAATTCGCACGTTGCACGGAGGAATCACTTCCGTCACTAGGTAGGGCCCTTTCCACGGGTAATGGAATTTTTTCGCTCCACCTGTCTTCGTGCACGGGTCACTCAGGTAGACGTATTGACCACACTCATATGCCACGTCCTTCGTCCCCCTGTTAAAAACCGCCGCCCTCTCCCGGCGAGCGCGCGCATCATTGATCTCACATCTACTCCGTAATGTCTCCAATTTCTCTTTCAATCCTTGAAAATACTTATTGTCAAACTGTCCCAATGTCGGTTCAAAGTACTCGAAGGGAGATCGCATGACGTGCCCGAAAACGATTTCATGAGGCGAGAAGCCTGTACTGCGATGAATTTTTGTATTATAGCAGAGAACAGCGTACGGTACCCAGGTATCCCAGTCCGAGTTTTTGTCGTTAATGTAGTGGCTAAGTATACCAGCAATTGTTCTATGTACCCTCTCCACTTTCCCGTTCGATTCTGGATGGTAAGGAGAAGAGCGAAGTCTGGAAATTTTCATTAGTTCGCACACTTTTTAAAAGAAATCGGACATATAGTTTGCCCCCTGATCCGTGAGAACCTTGACCGGTACCCCAAACCTTAGAATCCACCTTCTCACGAATGCCGAGGCGATCGTCTCCGCCTTTTGGTCCGGTAAAGGAATCATTTCTAGGTAACGGGAAAAATTATCAATAATAGATAGAATGTATTTGTTACCATACTCACTACATGGAAGGGGCCCGACGGTGTCCAAAGAAACGAAATCGAATGGTCTATCGGAAGAGGGTAATTCCTGAATGGGTGCCCTTGTTCTCCCGAAAGGGCTTCGACGGTGGCATGCGACGCAGTCTCTAAGAGCTTCTTTAATGTCCTTCGCTAAACTTCGCCCCCAATATGATGCCCGCACTCTCTCGAGTGTAGGCCGGACCCCTAGATGCCCCGACAATGGATGATCATGGAAGTTTTTAATTATATATTTCCTCAATTTCTCGGGGGCCACTATTTTCTCACCATCTTTGGTTTTCTTATAGAGAACGCCCCCTTTCACAAAGAATCCTATCTGCGTTCGCAACTGTTTGCATTCGGCGTCGTCGTTCTGATAGTAAATTATTTCGTCACACAGCCCTCGTTCAACCGTTCGTACCTTCCGACTGAGTGCGTCGGCGTTTGAATGAAGCTTCCCTGGTTTGTGTATAATTTCATAGTCGAACTCGCTCAATTTCAACGTCCACCTTACCAAGCGGCTGTTAGGATGCTTAAGACTCAATAGCCATTTGAGGGCCGCGTGGTCTGTAATGATTTTAAATTTTCGACCAAATAAATAACATCTGAAATGTCCCGTAGCCCATACGGCCCCAAGGAGTTCCTTCTCCGTGGCTGAGTAATTTGTTTCGGCGCTGTTCAATTGTCTAGAGGCATAAGTGACGGGATGCTCTTCTCCGTTTATCTCCTGCGATAGAACCGCGCCTAAGGCATAATTTGAGGCATCCATAGAAAGGATGAAAGTTTTTCTGAAATCTGGGTACACTAGAATAGGGCTTTTAGTAAGCGCTGACTTCAGCTCCCTCATCGCCACTTCGCAATCCTCTGACCAGCTAAAAGCTGCCCCCTTTTTCAGCAGTCTCGTCAGGGGCTTTGCTATACTGGCATAGTCCTTCACGAACCTCCGGTAGTAATTGGCTAAACCTAGGAAGGACTGTAGTTCCTTCGTGCAACTGGGCGTGGGATATTCATTTACTGCCGAAAGCTTCGATGGATCGGGGAAAACTCCGTCCTTCGTTATCACATGACCCAAGTAATTCACCTTGTCGTGGGCAAAGTGGCACTTATCAAATTTCAGAGTCAAACCTGCGATTCTCAGTCTCTCCAAAACGCCCCCCAGTCGTTCTGCATGTTCCTCAATTGTGGAGCTAAACACTACCACGTCATCTAAATAGACGAGACAATGCGCCGGTTTGAGCCCGCGCAGAACGCTGTCCATAAGCCGCTGGAAACTGGCGGGGGCATTGCGTAGCCCAAACGGCATTCGCGTATATTCCCAATGCCCGCTCTCCGTATTAAATGCCGTTTTTGGTTGTGACTCTCTGTCCATGGGAATTTGATGGTAACCGCTTGTTAAGTCCATCGTAGTAAAGTATCGGCAATTCCCTAAATAGTCCAAGGTCTCGACTATATTCGGCAGGGGATAAACATCAGGAGTCGTAATGGCGTTTAATGCCCTGTAATCTACGCAAAACCTATACGAATCTTTCCCATCAGTCGATTTCTTAGGGACAACAACAATTGGGGCGGCCCAGGGGCTGGTACTAGGCACTATGACACCCGCCTCTAACTGCTCCCTCACTAACCTATCGACTATTTCCTTCTGGTGGAATGGCGTGCGGTATGCCTTCCTATAGATTGGCCTATCGCCAGCCGTTGGAATATGATGTGTCACCAATTTTGTCGGTGGTGGAAGACCCTTACCGGAAAACAGATCCTTATATTCCTCAAGAATTGGCAATAGAGCGTCACGTTCCCCGCAGTTTAAATGCACAAGTTTATCCGCAAAACAGATTTCGCCCTCGCAACGCCGCACCGTTTGCACTCGCGGACCCCAATCAGCTTCCTCTTCCGCCCCTCTATCTTCCCATTGTGTAGCGGAAGTTAAAATCGTTCCCTTCCTTAGCGTTACCTCTCCTTCATTGAAGTTAGCTACTTGAACAATTACCTCACGGTTTCCATTCACTCTTGACATGCTTCTAGCCACTACACAGCCCTCCAGATCCTCAAAGTTTGGTTCGATAAGGATATCAGCGCCGATAGGGATTTGTAGGTCAGGTACATTGACACTTATTAGTTTTTCACATCTACCCGGCAATGTCTCTATTGACCGGTTTAAAAACCCCGTGTCACTCCGCTTTCGGATTTCTTTCATTATTCCTACATTCGCTTGTTCCCCGTGGTTGCACCTCAAACCCCAGGTCTCATTCCCTGCGGAGAGTGTCCCCTGTTTAATGTTTACACAGCAATCTAATTTTTCTAGGAAATCTAAACCTAATATCCCCTCGTAATCCCCTAGTTCACTCACAACTTGCATGCAACACTTATATTGAACCCCGTTTACAAAAAATTCAACAACCTTTTCCCCAAAACTTTTCACCACGTCACCAGTAATGCCCTTCACGCGATAAGGGGACCGTTTAATACCCTCATTCCCACACATCACAGCACACGAGGGATACCTGAGCGCCGGTGTCACACAGGAACCTGGCCCTTCTTCCTCCGATGCTCACCACCGCCACCAAATCCATAGGTCCGCCTCTTTTCTCCACCCTCGGAAGGAAGACATCTAGTAGGGGCCGGAATTGGCGGCGTTGCCGGCCCCGCCGTCGTTTAACTCCGTAGTCTGCTGCCTCCGTCTGCATTCCCGGGCGATGTGGCCCTCACCTCCGCAGTTGAAGCAGCGCCTCCGATTTCGGCACTCCCTCGCCATGTGCCCCATCTCGCCACAGTTAAAGCATTTACCTTCCCTTGGAGCCCGGAAGACATGGCGGCTCGCAGGCTCCTCTCTCAAGGGGCGCCTCTCCACCTCCTCGATCCTAATGGCGGCCTCGACCGCCTCGTCAAAATTTTGAGGCGACGTCAGCCGGCACTGTCTGCCCACTTCCCCTGAGAGACCATTAAGGAAGGCGTCAAGGGCGCGCTGATCTGCCTCATAGCGCGTCGCGGCGGCATGCTCCGCGGGCCCGGCCACGTCATACGTCTGGCTGTTGATTTTTCGCACCCTGTCTGCGAAGGCCTCCAAGTCTTCTCCATTATGTTGGTTAACAGCTCCCGAAAAAAACGGGTACTCCGTTTCGTTCGGTACCGCTGCAAGAGCTGCGCTTTTAGTTCCTCGAACGTCGCGGCCCCTCGGCACTCTTCCTTGCTATGATAGAATTCGGCCGCTTCCCCGTTCAACTTCAGGATCGTTGCATTCAGTTTTTCGGCGTCAGAGAGGCCCCCCAAATCGGCTGCGCGTTCCACTTTGTCTAAAAAGGCCGTTACGGACTCTTCCGGTCTTCCCGAGAACGCTTCAGTCGCCGAGAGCAGGCCGAAGTTTTTCCGCCCGCCTTCCTCGCCAGCAGCCGTCCCCGCCCGCCGAAGTCTCTCGTTGTCCGCTTCGAGCTCGCGTAATTTCTTGCTCATCTCTGTGATGGCCTGCTGCAAATCCATCTCCTGACCTCCCAGGCTCACTCTCGCCGCCATCGTAATCAATGAGTCTTTCCAAAAATATGCCAATCATCCCACTTCTTGACACCAGTGTAAGACCCCCGATGCTCTAAGGGGTGTCGCCGATCAATTGGCAGGGATTTTTGAAAGGAAACTCATAGCCTACGGAGAGATGATTTTATTATTCTACTTGTTTACATTCTTCGCCGCCACGCGTTCGACTCCGACTACCGCCTCTCAACGGCCCCTCTCCGCTGACCTCCTCTCCTCCTCATTCTCCATCCTCAGCCATCGTCTTATTCTTTCGCCAAGCTCTGCAGTTTCCCACGGGAGGATGGAAGACGAGTGTAAAGAGACTCGACTCTTTGCAGTGACAGAAACGCATGACTCGGGAAAAATATGGAGTGCGTAGGTGATGGGTTGGGGGCGTGAAAAGGGTGGGACCGGAAGTTGAGTCTGCTGTTTCCGTCTCTTACACAGCCTACATATTTAGCTGGTAGCAAACTTCAGCCTCAGAGGTCCAATGGGTGTGACTCAAGTGAATCGTACGTTACTTACAGGGAACCATTGGCTATGCCCTTGTTTTCTAATGAATTTCAACTTTCAATTTTGAATTTGAATGAAGCTCAACCCCAATAGGATATGCAGACTCAGATTGGGCTGGAGACACTACAGACTACAAGTCAACATCCGGCTGCCTGCACCATGCAAACGGAGCAACTGTAAGCTGGGCCACTCATAAACAAACCACTGTAGCCATTTCTACAACTGAGACAGAGTATGTAGCCCTTGCAATGGCATGTAAATAATTTTTGTAGTTGAAGTTACGAGAACTGAATTTCAGACAAGCTGAAAATTTCCTATTCAATATACTAAAAGAATTGTGTCCATGTTACCACCAACTAAGCACTAACTATAAGGAAACAATACTACAGCATTTAATTTAAGGATGAATTTTCAAAGGAATTAACTTTGATCCAAAGAAAGGTTAGGACACCAAATCATAACTATCATCATCCATATTATTTTGGATAAAACACTTAGATTTAGAGAAAGGGACAGGTATAGCCTAAATAAAAACCCTTCCATTTTAGAAAACATAAAATTCTCTATTTTCAAACTTGTAGAAAAATTACAAGACTTAAAATAAACGAAGACAATATACAATCACTTTCAGGATGGAATGTGATACTCCGGGCAGTCGAAGATTAAAGGTGCCAACGATGGACTGCAATTCTTCTCGGCTGTAAAACTGGGTCAAGGAACATTACTTGACAATATTGGGAGTTAAAGTAAAGTTTTTCAATTCAGAGTAGAACCTCAATGTAAAAATCAAGGGATCCAAAAAGAAGTGAATTTGTAATTGTGACGCCTTAGTTTCCCACCAAATTATCTTTGATGTCATAGCTTGTAATTTAAGTTTCAATGAAGTCAACACTTATTAATATTGAGTGCATTCTCCTAAATAACTTGCTAATTACAGTGAACAACTGATAATCGGGGTGAATGATTAGGAGAGGCTGCAAGACTAATCGGAAAACACTTTTGAGCTGAAATTTCATTCAATTTCTTATAATTTTCACAAATAATAATAATTTTCATAAATCAAGCACCATATTATTATTTATGCAAGCAGTCTGCTTTTTTAGATTCCATTCCAAACTCATTTCTTCAACCGACCATGATTACTTGGCGAGAATGTGGTAGCACTGGTATTCCCACGGCTCCATACACTCCAGCCAACAAGCGAGTGCCTGACTAAGACTGATGCACTCTCTACGTATGTCTCTGCTTCCACCTTCACTTCCACCCTGTTCCCTCCTCCCTCTCCTATTTGACTTGGACTGGTCGTGGTGTAAGGGGCATGCCTCGGGGCGACACCTGATCCCTTGGACTGCATTCAACCTCATGCAAAGACACGGCAATAATTGTGCATTTGCAATATGAAATACACAATTAAAGATCGTAACTAACATTTCTCTCACTCAATTTGCGATTGGTAAACCATAGAATAATTTTCTAAAATTAATTATAAGTTTTTTTTCAACCCTCATCATCTTCTGCAATGCAAAGGCAGACATTCTGATAAACTTGTAACATTCCTAGTCAGCAAATCAATAAAACAATTCTGTTTTGACGAGGGGAACTCTAATGCAGATAATACGCTCCATTGTATCATTAACATGCAATAACTCTGGTGCTTTTGCGTCGGATTATATTTTCTATAAATATTACGGAAAACCTCAAAGGAGTGTGAAACTCAAGCACAGATAATCAGCAACACAGATACTGCAAGCACAGATAATCGGGAGTTTACTGTACATTCATAATGTAAAGATACTGGTAATATATTTGTTATTACTGGTTGCTCATAATGAACACGTTCTATCTATGTTTGAAGACATTAATTCCAGGTCTTTACCCTCTATTATGTAAAGAGAAATGTTATTTCTATGAAAGACACTGTCAATCAGCTAAAGTGTTTGTTGGAGAAGATAACAGGATGCATTTTTTAAAGAAATTGGTGGCACTCTCCATTGGTCTCTAAATGACAATTTGATAAATGATGACTGAAAAGTGAGCTCAGGATAATCGAAAGTGCACTAAAAATATTAAATACATATTCATTTTTCAAGACCTTTTTCAAGACCCGAGGCTTGGACGTTGACAGCAGCAGATAAGTCAAGAGTGGAAGCATTCGAAATGTGGTGCTACCGAAGAATGATGAAGATAAAATGGATTGACCGTGTGAGTAACCATGAAGTGCTAAGGAGAGTAGGAGAAAAGAGAAGCCTTCTAGAAACATTAAGCAGAAGAAGGGACAACTTAGTTGGCCACATTTTGAGGCACGATGGTCTGATGAAGTCAATCGCTGAAGGACAAGTGGAAGGGAAAAAGGGCAAGGGACGGCCCCGAATGAGTTATATCGGACAGGTTGTAAAGGATGTAAAAGAGAATAAATATGTAGCTATGAAGAGATTAGCGGATAGGAGAGAGAAATGGAGAGCTGCGTCAAACCAATCTTAGGATTGTTGACTAATGATGATGATTCATTTTTCCTTACAACACTGACAAAGTGGGACCACATACTTTGCTACACCTTTTTCAATGCCATATTTTTTATGGAATTTGAAATTTCAAATGCATTTCGGAAATAGTAGTGGTGTTGCTGAATGGGCCTTAGTTTATCAGTAATTAATTACCTAGGAATACAAAATTAAAATTTTTTTCAGTCAAAAATTTTCAACTTAGTTTTAGCTACATATACTTGGGAGCACTGAATCCAAATAAGGAATAGTGTTTTTCTATCAGCTCTACTTTTGAAGACATGGCATGGCTTGGAAGGCATGACATGGCAGGCATGGAATTCTCACCCCTAAATCATTTTGATTTTATAGGTATGAGGGGCATAATAGCATCAATACACACATGTCAAAATTATATTATTTTATCATTGATTCCTGCTCGAATTTCCTTTATGTATGCCTATGAAAACTTTTAATGAATTTTATATCAACCAAATTAGCAAAAAGAACTTAGAAAAATATATTCAGTTCTTGACAATGGTATGCCAGAATTTTCTCCTGTTTACTTTGGAACTCATTGATTGAACAAGTAGGTAATTGTGTTTCAAAGAAAAAATAAAGAGTTATGATTTATTTACCCAACACTTTCCATAAAACTGCCGATCTCCGGTGATAGATTTTAAGTAATTTTGGGAATATAGTGTGCACAATGAAAACTTCTGCCCACTTCCATTCCTCTCCTCATTAAGTCCGAAAAGTTCAAGGAATAGGGTGGTTTCCTATTATTTTTTCATTGCATAAATCAAAAGATTAATTCTCCTGGCGTACGCATTTCACACTCTTAAGATTTTCGAATGACGATATCTATGTTTCGCGATTAAAAAAAAAGTGAAAAATTTCAAGTGTGTGAAAACGCGACGGCTAAGTAGGAATGATGGGAAAAGTCCGTGTGACGTATTTCTGGTTCCAGCTGTCGGCGTGTGAGGTGACCTTGGGAAACTTTCCGAACTTAGGTATTTTTAATGTGTGATTATTAAGAGATGTTTCCCTAAGCTCTGTGCCTCATGCATGCATTGGTAATCTCAGACCATGTAAAACTCCTATCTACTCGTATAGAAACTAGGTCCCTGTGACGTCACGTGGAGTGGCATCGCATGGGCGCCAATCTGGCCTTTTCCAAATGACATTAAAATTGACCGTTGCCATTCATCTAAACTGGGATTTCTAAAACCAAATAATTTGTATTTTATGAATACACTAATGGCGGGTAAGGAATCGCAATCAATGCATTTCGTTTTCTTTGATGAAGGAAAATACCCTATTAACATTGTACGTTGATACTTTGAATTCTGTTGTGCGAAATCACCACATCTAGGTATCCCAAGTCACATAATGAAATACATTCACAGAAGAAGAAAACACCAAAGCTGTCTAAAGCACAAGGAAGACAGCCAGGCTCCGAGATGGCAATTAAACCACTTAAATAGCCACATTTTTGGTTGTGCAACTTAAAAGATACAGAAATTTTGGAAAATTGTCTGTTGTTTAGATGCTTCCATTATTCAGATTTCTGGATTATTGATCAACTACTGCGCATGTAAATTTTGTCGTAACCATAGAAAACTTTTCATAATTGCCAAAATTATATTTTATTTGTTATATTGAGGTTCTACTGTAGTTTAGGGATCCAGGACACTAGCAAAAGTACAAATAGAAATTCACAGCATTAAAATAAAAACAATTTTCAACTAGAGAGATTTTCTCACTAAGTAATTATTAATAGCATTTACTAGAATAAAGAATTATATTGCAATTGAAACTATTTACTACTTGGGATAAAATTTAAAAGGCATTTTTAATGTCATGAATTTTGAAAATAAGATTATAGCAGATTCCCAATTATCCAACTGTGCTTTATCTGTGCATGAGATTTACACTTATTCGACGTTTTCTGCGATCTTTAAAAAAAAAAAAGGCGCAAAAGCACGAGGATATTTATTTTTTTTAATGCTAGGCTACACCTGACTTATCATTTCCTTTAGAATCCTAAAATCTTCGTAAAATGGAATTATTTTATTTACTTGCTAACGAGGAATGCTTCAAGTTTACTTGGATGCCTGCTCTACCATTGCAGACTACGATATGCAGCGGGGGAAAAACTCTGGATTAATTTTAGAAGATTCTTCAATGATAAACCAATCGCAAATTAAGAGAAATGTTGACTATGATCTACATTTGTACATCGAACATGGGCAATTATTGCCGTGGACTCGCGTGCGATTGACATCGGGCCAAAGGAACCGGAGATTTCGTTGAACACGGACATATTTATGCCGTGACTAGTCAAGGTCAATCTGGAGAGGAAGCGAACACATGGCAGGAGAGAAGGGGAAGTGGAAGTAGAGATAAAGCAAGAGTCATAGCCAGGCACTCGACTGCGTAGATGGATTGCCTAAAGTCCTGGTTTCCTATAACCGCTGCGGCACGATGGGATGATTGCATGCCCATTACCTTCACAGAAGCTCCATGTTCATGTAACATAAACATCAGGGTGCGCTGCAGCATTTAGGGATCTCAGAACCTCATGATGCAGCAGTTGCACACCGGGCAAGTAGCACGAGGCACGACTACGTGCCGTGACGGTGCAGTTTCCAACGTCACCTAGTGGTTTTTAGCATTCATGCAAACCAATTTTCTGAATCCATGATCTCGCAGACACGGGTGTGCGGTTTTCGGAAACGCAGGTATTAAATGGAACGGCAGAAATAAGAGTACAATCACGTTATCAACGCAAAAAGATCATGATCCGGATTAGGTAGCTACGAATGATTCCGGAAAGAAATATTCCTAAAATAACGCACAATATGCATAAATAATAATAATTTTTTCATTTGCATGAATCATGAAAATTACATGAAATTAAAATGAAAGTTTGGATCATTCGTGTTTTCCGACGACTCTCACTATCATTAGCCCGTTAGGATAATCCGGAGTACATACCATATATATACGTCTGAATATATGTAGTCCCCCCTTTTTTTTCAAAAATACCTGTGGTAAAAGTAAAGGGGGGGGGGGACTATATTCAAACACATTTTTTTAACTTTTCCAAAAACCTGACGCCTCAAAATTAGGGGGGAGAACTATATTTGGAGAAATACGGTATGTTGTATTCACTTGAATTACTTTAGCATTAAAACAATTGTAAATCAAAAGTCTGATAAGATAAGGATCACAAGAATGAAAATATCCATCAGAATGTGGATTCCAAGTCTTACATGTAATGCAGGTGTTTTTATTTGATGCATGTGTTTTTATGACCGGAATCACTTTTGTATATGTTTAGTTTGTTTTCTGTTTTTGAGTTCATTTGTTGTTTGTTTTATTTGTCTGTGAGCATGTTTGTTTTTGTTTCGATTTTTTTTGCTGATTTGATGCTATGGTGGTAAGAAGGATAAATAAGGGATTGTTAGGCAGAGAGCCATCTTGAAGTGAATGTACATTAAGATTGAGATTAAAAATACAGTGTCAAGTGATATTTTCCTTGGGTTTAATCGCTGTGATACGTAACATGTCACATGTGCAACAGCAATCTGATAAGTAAATTACTTCTATAGATAATAAAATTATGAATTATGATGAATCCACACCCATATAAAGCCAAATCCATTAGAAGTTGCAGAAAAAAATTGTCATGAAGAAATTATAGAAAGGATATTTTTGCAGCAACTTCATCATCCCAGTACCAACATTCATTGGGATTCCCATGATTATAGACTCACTAACTCCAGTGATAGCATCCTTCTGTCCATAGTAAGCTGCATCAAATAGGTGATCAGATGTTTTCTCAAACTAAAACAAAAGTATGGAAACAATTTTCTCAGTAGTACCTTTTAAATTTCCTCAAACAGTTATACACAGAGCCAAAATAGGCTGAAGAACAATATGTACTCATTAGTTGGCAATTGATAAGCAGCGGATATGCCCATAAACAGTGCTCAAAACAAATTCACAAGCAACTCACAACAATTGCTTTAAATTAATATGCATTTGGTATGCGCTAATGGTAGATTATTAAGTACTTACTGAGGCAAGCATCAAAACAGATTCCTTCATTTTTGCTAAACCATGTCGCGTGATCCCAAGGACTTCTCCCCGGCATGTCATCAAGTCGGCCAGAAGTGTCAAGTGACGGAAATCTATGTTCATTCCATGACTTTCCATAGTATATCTGATTTCGTTGATGATAGTGGACCTGGCAGAGATATTTTTATAAGATTCACCTCAAACTAAGAAGTACTTATTTACAAAACACAATGAATGATTTCAAAGAATTTATATAATACTAAAAACATACAACATTTACCAGTATCACATTAAAATACTAATGATCACACTATCGCTGCATGACCCAACAAAATTTAGCCTATAGCTAGAGGTCCGTGAAATTCAAGAGACGCAATAACGCAAAATAACACCAAATAACCCGCGGGTTATTTTGCATCTTGCGAGGGCAAAATCGGTAAATAAAAACAAAATTTTGCATTTTTTGCAATTTTAGGTGAATTAGCGAAAAAATCACATCTTATGAGTCATAATCTATCAAACCCTAAGCCTTCATTGTTTAACGCTGCCAATGTTCATTCACTCATTACGATTCCAAGGTCGATTGGATTGTAAAGTCTCGTGCATAATGCATCCGCGTAATATCGTGCACCGTAGTGATTTCTCCGCCAGAATTTGCCATTAAAATTTATCACAACCTTTCTCTTCGATTCTCATGTATCAATCCTGAAATTTAGAATGAGGCACTTTTTCACCTGAAGAATTAGATGTTATGAATTAAAAACTGCTGAGAGAAATTTAACGCGGCCGCGGAGGAGCGGAAATACAAGCTCACGCGCCTGACACGCGTCAATGCCGAGTAATAATTCTGGTGACTCATCGCGATGCATTAGACAGCGTTACTGGATAACTTGTAGCAGGAAAACCTTGAGTGTGGGTCTAATGTAACAATTCTGTTGACTTAAACACGGCCCCTCGGACTTGTTGTGGGCCGTTCACGGCATGGCCCAGAGTGTGGCAGAGAGTCGTCTCGTCTGAACGGGGCCTGAATTTCACTGGCGTCGTGACGTGAAGGGGTGGCTGGCAAAAAGTCGTTTCATCAGAAAGCGGCCTCAATTTAGCACTGCCTGTATTTTACGCCGTAGACGGTGCACCGCCGGGACAGATTGAAATGGGTGCTGTGGTGACCACGGCGGCCGTCAACGGCACCGTGCCATCAACTGCACTATAGACAGGTAGGGTTATTTGAAAGCATGAAGCGCTAGCAGTTGGGGGAAGGGGAGGAAGAAACAGAAAGGATAGGGGGTTGTCCTTCATAGCGGACGGATCGTCGGATATTCGGCTCTCAACTGAGCTTCAATGCAAAAAAAAATTCATTTCGACATTGGCCAAATCTAATATCTAATTCTTTGGGTGTCAAAGCATCTCATTCTAGATGTTTCAGGATTGATGAATGGGTAACAATTTTTCAAGTTTCTTTGAATCCGATTATTTTTAGTTATGAGTGCTTCTTTCACTGCCTTTCCTGGCCGATTGTCAATAGCTGTAATCAAAACAAAGCGATATTGTTGTATCTATCCGCTGTCCTACCTTCCCTCAACACCTGGGTGAGGGGTATCAAAAGGGTCCCCACGAAATGAAACATTTCGGCCAATTTGTGAGTTATACAGTACTATGGTTATACCGTAGCTACCCAGCACTCAGTTTGAAAACACCATCGTGAGTGGTTGTGTTTTGCGGTTGGACTGTTTTTTTAAATTGTGGTCCCAGTTTTAAGGGGGCGCCCTAGCAAGGTCGCGGAAGGCGATGCAGACCCTTTCTATTAACCAGTTTGTGCTTCACTCGTTATAGGTACATAGCGGTTTCTTGACTCAGAATATTTATAAAGCTGAAATCTGTGCCTTGAGACAAAGACGGGTCTTTTACCAGGTTTCCTAAAGGAGATACTTGACGCTTTATTTCACGAATTTCGATTTTTTTCTATGACTATCACCACGGCGCAAAATCACGTAAAGAAAATCCAACCAGCCAAAGCATAATATAATCCTTCAACTACAAGCAAAGGCTGCACGTATGCCAAACGTCGTAAATCAAGGCTACAATTTGGGAAATTGTGACACCTTGCAGCCAGTTTTTCGATAACGCGCAGTCGTTTCGAGTCATCCTAAACACCTTTCCTCCTTCCGCCAGTCATCCTTCACTTCTTTGCCTCCCCTCCTGGCCCTCCCTCCCGAGGCGCGCAGGCCCACCCCTCAACAGCAACACCGGCAGCCGGCCTTGCATAAGATTTCTTAGTTGCTTGATCGTCGTTCTTTCGTTTTGCGTATTTCTTTTTGTGGTGCGATGGAAGCGTTTAGCAAGCCCCAAGGGAAACGACGCCGTCGAAAAGAATGGAGGCCTTGGAAAAGGAAGACGTGCAACAAACGGAGACTTCTGTCAAATTAACATAAAATTATCTCAATAATGTTTTCTTATCTTTTGATAAAATTGTCCGAAGTATATGTCTACAGTTGCTTTTTGTTTTAAAATGAGTAATTTTTAAGGATGCCATATCAAGAATGAATATGGTTAGATTCCGTAGTAGTGAAAATTTCTTTTCTATTGGTAGTTTCTATTACCTATTTTTTATGAAACAATGAAAATGTTTTATTTTTCACGTCTTGATAACATGGTGAGAGAAAAACTTCATGTTTATTCACATTGCTACGCATAAGATCTTACACCGCGTAACAAAAAATTATCAAATTTGATTCTCAAAAGAGAAATCGTGCACTAACCTGCCACACCACCTCTCCTATCAAGTTATGTGCCTGAGTGTCCAACCACACGTCGCGATGATTAGATGCGGAAATTTGTTCAGCATTAGTTATAGATGAGGATATTTCGCTAAAGATGAGACGACATTACAGTATTCTACACATTCAAGTCAGAAGCTTGTCTCGGAAAGAGCGCGGCTGCAAGGAAATAGTTTCTTATTCTTGGAGAACCCATATCTCACCGCAATGCACCCTCATTTTGCTAACCACATTCTCCTAGGTCTTTCATAGCTCCCATCAGCTCAAACATTGGAAAGGGCTCAAGAGTGGCGGCGAGCCCACCGCAGTAACCCCTATTGTGACCGTAAACCCTACCTCAGTCTTACGATTTTTATCTAGCGTTTAAAACGTTTTCTACTAAAAGCATAGCTGTCCGTTTGTAGAAATGCCGCTAACTGCTTTATTGCCTCGTTATACGAAGGGTTTTTTTTGTCATTTTGAGGATCGCTTATCTTCGATACAGGTGATTTCTACGAGATGGCTAGAACGGAGTTTTCCACAAATGCTTCTTCCAGATTGATTGAAAAACATTCCTTTCACGATTTTACCGAGCAAATTAGTCAATTTTTACTAGTAAATGTCGAAGTGCTTGTGCTACGGAAGCGAGGAACCAGGGTCTATTTTCCCTAGAGCGTGAGATTTCAGCATTGAGGATGAATTATCACTACTGGAGGATATCTCGCAACGATAAAAAGGTACCTATGTTTTCCAGGATAAAAATCTCACTGATTTCGTGTGTTGTATTATGCAGGGTATTATATTCTAATTTCGATTTTCATCTTTGATGATTCAGATTGTTGATATTTCGTATAAGAAAAATTGAGCGAATGAAAGTAACACGAAAAGAAATACTTGACGTTATTGTTAATGGAAGTGGAAATTCGTTGCCCTCAAAACGTAAATTTGCCGTTCAATATCTTCTCCATAAGTTTAACTGGGAGCAAGAAGTGAAGACGAAGGAAATAACGCAGAAGGTCATGAACAAATACATTTTCAATACGTATTTCCAGATAAGTATGCAAAATAGATATGATTTCCAGATATGCAGAATGCAAAAGAACCAGCGACAGGTTTGAAATAAAACGTCGATGTTGGTTAGAGAAGGGTATACTCACCTGACATGCATAATAATCTCCTTGAAACTGCTTCCACAGTTTGTAACCTATTATTGTTTAACGTATTCGTATTGTATTTACTTTCTCCTAGGCAATTTTATGTCACTATTGCAATCTAACTCCTGGTTTTTCTGGGTAAAGCAGCAAAGAAAGGCCTAAGAAAGACTAGATAAAGAGGTCTAGTGATAGGTCTAACAATAAGAGCAGAAAAGTGACTGGTTTGAGAAAGCAACAGCAGCTGAGCTATCGCTAGCCACATCTGTGACACTGCGCTCGCAAGGGAATGATGCGGCAGCGAAGATAATCACGGAAATTACCACGACCACCCCCACCCGAGGGAAAGAAATGGATATATTGGCAAATGGAAGGAAATCCAGGTGGCAGCACTAAGTTAGGTGTCATGGCCGAATAGGGAGGATCGCCCACTTTAGTACGTTTGTTTGTGTGGAACGATAACCAGCGAATACCCGAGTTTTATGTTCTTATTGAAAGCGTCATTGTTCTTATTGACAATTGCATCTGGAAGGGAATCCAGGTGACAGCACTAAATTAGGTGTCATGGCCGAATATGGAGGATCGGATGCATTAGTACGCTTGTTCGTGCCGGCCAGCACTATACCGTTTAGCCGAATATCAATGGCATTATGATGAAAAACTTAGAAGGAAAAGTTCATGAGCAACAAAATGTGCGGTGTTTATGATTGCACCGACCAGTGTGAGACAAAAGCTATCTCTCTACATAGATTCCGCAACACCCCTAATTTGGGAAAGAAGTGGGAGCACGTCATGAGAATGGGCAAGAGTGAGGTAGCATGCTAGTTTTATTTAAGAAAAAAAACAAGAATGGGTCATAGAGAAACATATGAAGGCATGACATTTTCATTGTATCATTTAATGCCTACTTAAAAATTGTTCGCGTAAGTATGGAGGTGTCAGAGGATGAGATGCAGACGGAAAGAAGGTTGAACAAACTTGCAATAACTATCAATGAATTTTCAGATATCCAATAAGCCAGGAAAGTTAAGGTTGGGGAAATGATTCGAATCGCGACAACTGAGAATTATATGAATATTCCCGGCCGACTACCCACCAATTGCCGGGACTAAGTCTGCTTGAGACAAGTAATTTCTCCCAAAGTCGCACAAACTTTTCCCAGGCGATCCCCCCCTCGATCGCCGAGACATCTTCCGCCCGGGGGCCCGTCAAAACCGGGTCGGCCCTTAAAACATCTGTCTCTTTCTCATTCAATAACTAGGCCCTGCTCTTCTGAATACGATGCGGTGCAAAACCCCGACGTTTCTAAGGCCTGCGTGCTTCGTTGGGTTAAAGGATTTCTCGAGTCGCTTTGCCCAAATGGCCAAAATTCCGGGGCCGAGGCACGGAGACCCTCGCGCGACCCGTCTCGCCACTTCTCCATCGATCTTCGCTAGCCGGTGAGAGTCGAGTGACTCCACATAGCAGTCAAAACGCCAATGCAAGGGGAATTCCACTCACGACCACACCGACGTCGAATTCCCTTAAGAAGAATAGATTATTGAGGACGGATGGCTTATGTGAGTAGATGCCTATCATATTGTTTGATGATTTTAATAATGATATATCTCTTGTAATGATGGTGGATAAAATCGTCAAACAATACACACGAAAACGGAAAAAGAAGCGCCAATTTTCTTCTGAAAAGCTTGTATCTCGTGTGACATGCCATTTATAACGCTTGTTTGTATGCTAAAGCCCATTGCAAGAACCAAATACTCCAACAGTGCTTCAACCATGACAGGTTACAGCATTCCACCTCATAGCCCTCAACGAGGGACCTCTTGATGTCTCTATTGAACTCCAAAACGTCAGATGTGGAGAAAATTACTTCATCCATTATTCACAACTGAGATTTACCATATACATCAGTATTCGCTTCACAAAATTGCTGAAAACACATCCGTTTCGCACACCGCTAGGCTGTAGCATTAGTAAACAAACCGGCCGATCCTCCATGTCTCATTTCTGAAATTGGCCACCAGATGTCAGCTACTTTGATTCCTGTTGCCAATACAGATTTCCTCCATTTATGGAAGAAAACACCTACAATTCAAAATGAACTGACGCCAGAAGAAGCTATTTCGCTGATTGTTGATGGCAATTTAACAAAATTTCTATCCAAAATTATTCGTAAGACTGCCAAGATCCGTGGGTATCAGCTTTATCCTAGTTATGAAAGGGCTAGACGAAAAAAAATCTTCATACCCAGAGGGGACAGCAGTGAAAGAAAAAAACTTGAAGTGGACCTTCAAGGGTTTCTGAACCACACAGCCTCGCGCATCATAGCATCAATGCCAATATTCAGTGATGATCACGGGGTCAACTTTTCTCTTGAATGCAAATGAAAACTAGCTGTGGAGCTGGTGAACTTATTTTTGATGTTTTCTTATGATTTAAATACTTTTGTTAATTTATAATGGTTCATATATAATTTCATGTTTTCCATTGCATTTTCAAAATATTAAATGCTTGCGAGGTGATTTCTGATGAGTGTTATATCAGAAAATATGATGACACAAAGTTCAACTATTAATTAAGTACAGTGGCGGATACAGAAAAAACTCAAGGGGGGGGGGGGGGCGCAAAAGATATCTTGAGCTACCTTTACTTTTATCGTAATAAAAAATTAATCAAGCCACGTGCTAAGTTGAATAAAGTTTTATTTAAACTCATTATACACGTATATAAGTCAATATCTTACGATACAAAAAAGTTACAACTGTGATTCTACAATGTTCGGCAATGTGAGAGGCCCCGCGAAGGGGCAGCGCGCGCCCCCTGCGCCCCCCATCTGTATCCGCCTCTGATTAAGTGCTACTTTTGCCTTGAAATGCAGGTTTCGGCTCTTCCACGGAGTTTTTTTCATCATGTTATGTTTTATTGCTTCTTTGCATCGGTGTTAATAAAAAAATATTTCTAGCTCTAACTTAAGTAACCATAGCTTTTCGCATCCAAGTGCAATTTTTAAGCAAGCTAGCTGACATATATTGTGATATTTTATTAATGATTAATTATGTTAGTTGAATATATTTCACGTAAGTATATATCAAATGAGAAACCTTTCCATTTTTCGTTTGCCACCCATTTTTCCCTACCGTTTCGAAAACTGCTAGCGATGATATCTTCATTACGTAAAAAGACTATATTCCGTTAAAATTACATTATAAACCACAATTCAATGCTGAAATTTTATTTTTTTTAATTTTGTTGTATTCCCAAACCACCAAATTCAGGCCAAATTGAGCCATTGTATATTGAGTATTCAAAAAGTTTAACAATCATTTACACGAAAAACCAAGCCCTGGACAGGGGAATCCTACCCAGGCGCGACACGAACCCGCGATTTTTTGTTTGGCAGGCGAGGACATTACCTAGCCACCATCGAGGTTGGCGGCGTGATGTCGACGAAATGCTTGTTTACATAATGAAGATATCATCGCCAACAATTTCGGAAAAGGTGTAAACTCAAAAGGACCTTCGCATTCACAGGCCTATTTTTTCAGCACATGAGAGAGGAACCAGAAGTTGGCTTCTAATATTTTTAATTGGCTCGCCGCCACTTAGGTGTCACATATCAACTCCGACTGCGACCCCTGTTCCAGCGACCCGTATCAAATTTATCCTGGGTATCAAATTTCTCCTCGGAGTCGTCGCGGGTGAAGTTGGGAGGACAGTAGCCTTCCTCCCCCCCCCTTTCTCTCCCTCGCGGCGCTTCGCCTTCCGTCTCCATATCCCGGCGCTGCGGCTAGAGGCCTTCGTGAGCCGTTAAATTGGGAAATTCAAACGCTAGGGCGCCCCCTTAAATATTGAACAAAGGATAGGAATTTTAAAATGCCAAAAGGTAGTGATACTATTCATACCACGGCAAGTGAATTCAGCTCAGAAGGATTTTATGTGAAAGATGGAGTACTGCTGTGCAAAGTGTGCGATAAAAGATTTCAATTTGAAAGATTTGACATGTTGTTAAAGCACATCAGTAGCGATACACATAAACGTGCGAAAGATAGGGGACCCGCAAAACGACAGCTATCATTTGAACTCACAACCACTCAGTCAAAGAAAGCGAAGGGGGAGCTTGTTGTTGCTACTACAGAGGCATTTTTAAAGGCTTTATTTAGTGTAGAGAAACTTGACAATCAAAAATTCTGGAATGGCTCTTGAAGTATACACGTATAAGGTAGTGGGGATTTGCCGTTTGCGTATCATAATCGCCAAGACTTCATACTCGAACCATTCATATACCTTGAACCAATATAACTTGAACCATTTCCTACATTTAGTTTTATCAGAAATTTTTTACAATGGAGGTTCTGTTAAATGTTATGTAAAATGCTTAACAAAAGTATACACATTCCTGAAAAGTGTACCATAAAATAATAAAACTCGTACAAACGTGGAAAAATTGTATGTATCATTATAATAACACCGCCAAGATTTTCTATAACACCGAAATCACATGGTTTTAAAACGAATTTGAGTAAAAAATAAAACCACTTTCACTGACCTCTACCAATAGCATGCATATAATCTGGGAGCAGATCAATCGAAAAACCAAGATAATCAAAATATACAACAAACCTTTAGATAATGAAAAGGTTGAATGAAATTAAGAATACAATACCTTTAAAAAGTGGACTCATTCAAACCCTCCCTAATCACTCATTTTCCACGGTAGTGTAGTTAAAGATGAGTGGGCATCGATCGATCACATAGGAGTGGCTGTGCCAGCATTTGTACTTTGATTACCTATTTAGGTAAACCAGAGGCCTGAGGTTTAAAAGGCCCGCATAGTGACAGTGCAGCGAGAACCAAAGTGGGTTGCAACAAGTGCATGCTGCTTCCAAGGTGTTGTCTCCAGCCACAAAGAGACACAATGGCAATGGATGCACATGGAAGGGACTATGTTTGCATGGATGGAATTTGGTTGTCCGCTTGTTTCCCGAGCCATTGTCAGCTAGTATGTACCTGATACCACTGGAGGAGCATGGTTTCATTTTGGAGCCACTTCTTCCATTTGTTTCTAAAATTTCATCATTCCCAGAGATTGGCCTGAACTGTGATTCTTTCCCTCATCCAAAAAGTGACCTCCATTGAGAACAGACAAGAGCAAAAAAGTCACAGTTGCATGCACAGCTATCAAATAGGATCAACTCCGTATTTCTTTGAAATATTGTACCACTTTTCTCCCATTAATCGCTCAAAGACTCAAAATTCTGCTAAGAATGAGCAGCATGTTCACTTCTATTTATTTCCACAGCCCTAAAAACAGAACTATTCGGCCTTTACATCGGGGTTTTTGATAACATTTAACAATCAAACGTGCACAAAGATCCATGCCCTCAATAAGGATAACTTAGCCAGGCAAAACTCGAACACGGAACCTTTGGCTTGGCAGGCAAGGACTTTACCCCGCCACCACCGAGGCCGGCATTTTGGTTAATTTTTATGCTAGTGGTTGATTTTGATAGATTGATGTACATGTTATTGTAATTTTTCCGTCTCATTAGTCACATTAGGTCATTCAAATACTTGTAAATCACTTCATTCTGCATCAGCCATTGCAATCATTTTCTATATATCATAACATGTTAATTTGCACCCTGTAAACTACAATGGAACCTCGATCTGTCGTTTTTCAGGGGGATGGATGAAAAGAACGATGAATGCGGGAAAACGATCAATGCGGGAATGGTTGTCCGGGTTGCCTATTTCCCAGGATCAGCTGGATTTTTGCAAATTATGACATTCATTAATGGATTCAAACGAGATTTCAGCTGATTACAGGAATATTATTACACTATCGAAACACTTAGGTCATATTGTTGATTCGACTTATCTCTCTTTCTAAAATCCTAAAGGAACAAGCCGCCTTGCTAAAAAATGTTTGCACTCCACTCGGAATTTTCACGGCTATTATGCATTTCTGTCTGATGTAAAAATTCTTATCCATCAAATGCCATTTCAAGTACACGTATTTACTAGAGAAATGTTCGTGTTATGCCTCAAACAACTGATTTCGCCGTCGCAGTGATTGGTTATGAAATGGATCAAGAAGGCCAATAATAAGAATAAAACTAATAAAAATGAAACCGGACTCCATTGAACCCACGCGGAAAACACTCGCTAGTTTTAAGTCAACCCACCCCGGAAAGTACGGAACCACTCGTGCGAGGTGAAGTTCGGCACTAATGCTATCGCGTACGGCGTAGGCAGAACTTACTGCAGAGGGTGAAGCATGACCATACGACGGCGCAATGAAATTTTTTATCCTATAGAGAAGGCAACTTACCCACTCACTTCCTTGCTTAAAATGCTTAAATAACGTTAGAAATACGTCATGTTTGGTATCAATCTTTACTGAATTACGTGTACATCACTAATATCTCAATATAATAAAAGTATAATACCAATTGCCGAAATTCATTTCTACACACCTTTTGAGCTAATCGGTGATTCATGCAGCAGTTGACCTCCAGAGGTGGGGATCTTTGTAGCGAGTCAGCTAAAAAGAAGTCGGTGGTCGAGAAAGGGGGAAGCGTGAAAAAGGATTCTTTTGTTCTCGAGTAACTTGATATTTTCTTTCCAAGCTAAGGTCTTCGTAATACGATCCCTGCTCCAGCTGGGACCTTTTTTATTTCGGAGAAGAGGAAAGCTTCAGATGGGGAGAGGCGAGTGCTGAATGGAGGGGGATACCGGATCTTGGGAAATGCGATAATGTAACTATCCCACGGCACTCAGCTTCTCCCTATCGTATTTCAATCTCCTGGGGAAGATTCAAACTTTGTGTCTGTCGTTATTAGCCGTAAACAACACGTTGTAAACACTTCGTCTCATTTTCGTCAAACGATAGATGCGGGAAAATTATACGACGGGACCGCGATCGTCAAACGATCAATGCGGGAAAACGATACTTCGGGGAACAATAGATGCGGGAAAAAATTACATTGTCTTTATGGAACTTAATTCGGGACCAGGAGCGGCGAACGATGAATGCGGGAAAACGATGAATGCGGGAACGATAAATCGGGGTTCCACTGTAGTAAATAAATGGGTATTTATCTTAATTGTGAAAAAATGTGGTCAATCGATTCATTGATTGGTGCCTGTTTGCTCCCTTCAATGCCTCCACCCAACGAGGTTGGAGTTGATTGTTCAGGATCACACCCACTGCCCATTGCCGAGTTCTTTTCTTGCTCTACCAACTCCTGAGCTCCTGCATTGCCTCCTTGATGCCGAGCTAAATTTGTTTTTCCTGGAGTACTCACCTCAGAAGGGTGTGCATGTAGGGTGGAGGGGGGGGGGCATGAATGGGTTTCACCATGGTAGTGAACCATGGAAACTGTGCACATGGGTTGCAAAGGAGAATAGGAATAGCATTTTGAAGCTTCAAGGATTAATAAGGTAGATTTAATATCGTTACTTACATTCTATCTCCTGGTTTGAGCGGAATTAGCGACGAAATATTCTTAAACTGATCAAAAGAGGGCCACTTCACAATAAGGACAAATTAGGTAATAGGTACGTTAACCATTTATGATTGATTTACTTAAAAGAGTTTGATTTATTGAATGTCACTACACTTCCTGAGGGTTGAATGAAAATGCTTCAGCAGCAGTCCGCACTCAAATGTTCTTCTCAAGTTTCACGCGCAAGACTTGGCAACGCAGCATTCGTTCACTTGAGCGAATTTTCATAATGTCCGTGAATAATTTATGCTACGCAAAAAAAATGAATTTTCGGATCAAAGAAAATTTTCAAATAAATTAAAAAGTGTTTCTATCAGTTTTATGTTTTCTTTCGGGGTAATCTGTAGGACTAGATAATGTTTCAACATTTCTCTTAATTGACAACAAAATATACATTCTAGAAATACGAAAAAGCTATTTTATTTATGTACATTAATGTGTGCAACTTATGGAGGAATATGAATGCTGTAGACGTGGTAGTTTTCCCTTGGCTGAGTCACAAAGTTCATGATGTTGACAAAACGGCTAAGTTTTGGTGTGCATGGAGTCATTTATGGCCCTGGCATGCCTACATTTTTAAAATTTTCATGGCACAAAAATATAACTCCGAATTTAGAATGAAATTATCTTTAGAATGACGTATTATTCATTATTTTAGCAAAGACATTACTAAGTCCAAATATAAATTTGCAAAGTACAGCGCCACGTCATTTTGAAGCCGAGAGCAGTTCTTGGGTGATGACTGGCCCTGTTGGTGCCTGCTCGGAAATTTAACATATTTTTTGATGTCTTTAACATATCTCTTGGGTCCAGAATCCCTTTCGGAGTTGAAGGAGGAAATTGTTGGGGTTTATTGCTGCAGGGAAGAAGAGTATGACAGGGATTTAAGTGCGCAAATTCCGTCACGCTCACAAAATCACACTCACGTTCCGTCAAAACCTATCAAAGTAAAGCCATTAAAGAATGCTGAGATGCCGACTTTGCAGGCGTTGAGATAGATAGAAAGAGTTAAACAGTGAATAAGGAAATGTTTGCCGAGGCTCCCACTTTCCTGATGTGCCCTTATTTGGAAAATTGTTGCCTCAGAAGCAGAATACATAGCAGCAGCATATTGTTGAAAGAGATCTAGTTTTTGAAAACCATTTAAAAATTAACCATTTATACTTTAAGATTTTTAAAATATTTATTATTCAAAATTTTGTCACCTTCAATTTTTGTCATTGTGTCAAAGGGAAAGCTGGAAATATTTGAGTTCAACTAATGAACAAATGTAATTCAAAGGGTGTCAGTGCAAGAAGTGTACTATGTATTATTTCTTTCAACAGAGAGACAAAGCCCAACTGCCATTGGAGAATGTGTATATCTGTAGGTAAGTATTAATTACAAGATATAAAAGTTTGTCTATTTGCCATTTCAAATTTTCATGCTAAATTTGTGTCCTTTCCACACACTCCACCGGTAAACTAACAGAAATCTAAATAATTTTAAATAAATAAACTATACCTTGCAGCCTCGATTCCCAAAGTAGCAGCAACATCAAAAATGTTGTTTGATGTTGTTTTCTTCCCCAAAACTCCAGGAGTGGCCAGAACATCGCGGAGATTGCCTCCTTCAACAAACAATTTGTGGTGTGATACATCTCCAACAGAGTCATCTCGATGAATTACTGCACGACTTACAGAGGGTAGGCCCTAAAAAATAACCACCATAGCACAGATCATCAAGTTGAAAATGTAAAACTTAAAAAGACATTCACATGTGAAACAGTGTGATTTAGAGAAATTGTTTACAGGGAGAGCGAGTGCCTTATTTGATGATAGGTGTCTCACATTCTTTCGTAACATTTTAAAAGGGAGGCAGACCTCTCTAGATCGCTACCTTGTGAAGGTCTCACGCTGTGAAAGTCAGCAAAGTGAGGCCAAAAAGGCCCGACGTTAAAGTGATGATTAATAAACATTGTGTGTTATTAATATATTAATAAATAAATTAATAAGCATTATGTGCATTATCACTCATTTATTTTTATACAAATTGTGTATATTATGTGTAATTTAACTGTGTTTTGGGTTAGTTTCATATCGCTAGAACGCATTAATGTATATTACATTATTTTAAGTGGCAAAAATTGCTTTGAGATACGATTTTTTTGACACACGACGATGATCACAGAACGAATTAAATTCGTATCTCAAGGTACCACTGTATTTCAAATTTACCAATCAAATTTTTAAAAATTGGCAAATGCATTTTTTCACATTTTTTAATTTACCGCACATATATGTACAAAAATATTTAAAAAATTTTGCTGTAGGAAAACAGTACACTGTATTTTTAAAAAATACATTTAAATCATTTTTGAAATTAGTGCATAAATTAAAATAAATAACAAATTTATTTTTTGAATATTCCAAATTTATCGCATAAAACAAATTTTTCTATATTTCGTAATTCAAAATTAACAATTTTAAAAAATTCCAATAAAAACATACATTTTGAATTTAAGCGCATAATTTGTAGTGTGCTTCTGGATTTGAAAGCACAGAAGGCACGCATGCGCTACGTAACAGTTGTCTATATGTATACACTAGCGATTAAAAAAATTTTTCTTCATGTGTTTCCTTTATTATATTTCTACAATATATAATTGTAAACACTTCACAGTGATAAATTAATTTTATGTCACAACTAGAGATGGGTCGAATAGCAGATTTCTCGAACTCAAATATCGAATTTGAATAGTAAATCATAGCTCGAATATCTCATTTTTTGGATACCTCAAATACTAGAATTCCACAAAGTGTATTAAATGACTTTCATTTATTTCACTTGATGAATATATAAATAAATAGGTACATACCAAATACATTTTGAAAATCAACTTTTTATTTCAAATTTTATGAAATCATTCGCATCAATAACATCATTAACAACCGTAATTAAAAATAACATCATTAAAAACTAGAGATAGGTAAAATAGCAGATTTCTCGAACTCGAATATCAGAGTCGAATAGTAAATCACAGCTCGAATGCTAGCGTCGAATAATAGTGGTACAAACATATAATTTTCCTGCATCCATAGCTAGACAAAAATGAGACGAAATATATACAATGTGTCATTTATGGCTAATAACGACAGGCACATAGTTTGAATCTTCCCCACGAGATGAAACTACCACAGGGGGAAGCTCAATGCCCTGGGATAGTAGCGAAAGTGCATTTCCCAATATCCGCTATCCCCCTCCATCCAGCACTCTCCTCCCCCCCTCTAAGCTTTCCTTTTCTCCAAAATCAAACAAAAGATTCCAGCTCACGCATAGATCGTATTACGAAGACCTTGGCTTCGAAAGGAAATATCAAGTTACACGAGAACAAAAGAAACCTTTTTTCATGCCTCCCCATTCCTCACCCGCTGACCTTTTTCAGCTTACCCGCTTCAAAGTTCCACGTTTCTGGAAGTCAACTGCTGTATGAGTCACCTATTAGCCCAAAAAGTGTCTAACAATGACTTTCACCAATTGGTATAATACATTTATTAGATTGAAATATTAGTAATGTGCACGTAATTAAAAAAAGAATGAGATCAAACATGGTGTATTTCTAAGGTTATTTAAGCATTTTAAGCAAGGAAATAGTTGGAAAAATGCAATAGAGACTTAGATTTCTGCATCCACCCATGGGACACCCATGCCTCTCTTAGCGCAATGCCAATACAGCGCAAATTTGTTCCTCAGGGAAGTATCCCAACACTGTGTAGCCTAATCAAACACCTTAAACGCTCTCTTGATAAAATGTGAACTTGCGCTAAGTAAACACAAAATTGCTACCATTTTACGCATATTAATAGTATTGCTTGCCTCAAATCTTCTTCTATGTTTATATATTAATCGAAATCCATGTTGCGCACAGTGCCCAAAAACATTACTCGTCATGCGGTCCAGATAGCCGGCCTACCCAAGTGCATAATTCATCTCGCCTCCTCAACCCTTAAACTGTGCAAATAAGCTGAAATAGAGCTCCCCACAGGCGCAAAAAAATTATGATAATATTTTTTTATTAACTATCACTTTTTACTTAAGGAAAAATATGTTTAAAAAAATATTTAATTGACTAACTTTCTGCTGATTTTACTTCAAATGATGAACTTAAGGACATGTATTACAATTATGCGAAAAATTATTTCAAAATATATTAATAAATAAAAATCATCAATAGACGATGGGAGCTGCAGTGTGCTAAGGCGATCGCTTATAATAGGTGATGTGAGCAGGTTAAGGTTTAACAGAGTGACATTAGTGAATTTAGATCATTAATTAAGCACGGAGCTAGTGGAAATGAGATTTTTGAATGCAATACGGTTTGAGACATAATTTTTGCCATCATACGTAATTGGGCGAATTGACTTCAATGTAGAGGGTCTACGCCAGGCCTCGCTCACTCCCATAAGGCCCTATAGTATAGCTTTTGGCCCTCTCTATATCTCTCTTTCGACGGTGGAGACATCTGGCTCGGACTTATTTTGCAGCTATCGGTAGAAGGCCTCACGATCGATTGTGGCTCTCACAATCGATAGGGGTTCACATTATCGATAGAGATGGTCACCCATTAGGATCGAATTGTCGTTACCCGGATGAATTCCATTGTTTTTTTTTGAAACGGTGATGCATAAATATCGTTATTTCGATCACAAAACGCGCTGCTATTTAATTATTGCTTGTTTTTGTGTGTGTACCTGTATTCCGGAGTGTTTCCTTGCTCGTTGGGAGTGGTGCCGAGCTTTTGCAATATGAATAGCTGACTTTGAAAGAGATGTATCCGGCGATTATACCACGGACTTGTGAAGGTGAAGTTATGTGCCTGCGAATCCCATCAGTTCACATCGTGATGAAGGACAAAAGAATAAATAGTGAGTTCTTCAAGAAATCCAAATTTGATTAGATTGGCTCGTTAAATGATACTGTGACTTTTGCATGTTCAGTGAGTAATGCCATTGGCAATGTTTTAGCAATGTAAATCATTCACTTTCTCGAATTACTGGACACTAACATAGTAAAGCAATACAATTGGATGAAGCAAAAAAAATCCATGATTAATGTAAAGTATCCAGCAAATAAATTCCTAAACAACGATTGCTGTCTTATTCTTTATCTTTTGTAATATGCATTATGGTAGTAACATGGAAGGAGGAGGAGGATTGTGCTTCCTCTCCTCCTTCTTCCATGGTAGTGCTCTATTAACTTTCTTTTGGAATTGATTCTTTACATATTACCTATTTGTTTCATTGCATGCAATACCATTTACTGAGATTTTCCTCATATTGTGTACACTAAATACTATTTATGCATATCAATTTAGCAATGTAGTATATGATTAAAATATTACTTAGCTATTCTTAATGTAAAGGCATGGTATTCTAGTTAGTCTCGAAGGGCCGCGCGACGTAGCTAGGGGGCGACCAAATTTGATTGGGGGTATTCCATACCAAACCTCTTGTAATTCGGGGATATTTCATGCTAAAACCCCCAGTAGGTGGGCGACACAATAGTAGTTTTCCCCGGTAAGTATTTTGCCTTGAGCCGGCACTGACAGTGGACGTCGAGAAAAAGAGTGTTGCAGGTCAACGAAGTCACCCGGTGGTAGTCTTACTTAAATCATAGAGGTATCTTGGCTACCTTCGTTTCCCAGCCGGTGAACAACATGAACGTAAATACCTCTTGCTACAATGTTGCGGCATAATAGCGAGAGGAAAATCTCAGCCAATAAAGACACATACTAAGTACAAGGATTTCCCCCGTGGATTTTCAAATTCGCGCTTTAATCAGTGCCGAGCTACCAGAGGCGCTGCTCGCGGCAACTGCCCTAACATCTTCAGGCATACTCAAGCATCTGGCTAGTGAGCGGGGCCTGGTCCACACTTTTGCCTTCAAGGTCATTGGTATTCACGGGGGAGAAATGGAGCGGTGCCAGAGTTCCGTATGAATAGCATGAACACGAAGACTAGAGTCTCAAACACAATGGCTTCATTCCCTCCTAGCAGTCGTAGTTCACAAAGCGATAAGTTACATAGATAAATAGTAAGCGAGCATCAAAGCGATATTGCGTGTTTACATATATGTTTAAACTAGGTAGGTCGAATAGCAGATTTCTCAAACTCGAATATTAAATCATAGCTCGAATATTCGAATATCTCAAAATTGGAATACATACCTCAAAAACTAGAATTGCACAAAGCACACTTAACGTTCATTTTCGGTTTTTCCCTGATCATTTTCGGTTCCCCACGTCGAACGATATTTATTCACCACTCTTTTCTGCGAATTTGATGTAGTTCGTCAACTTGCCTAAAATGGCGCTGCATGCACTAAACGACTAGAGTCCTCTACGTTGTTTCCGAGTCAACAACCAACCACATGCGTGCGACAGTGTAAGGGGCGAAATTCAAAGTATTCGAGATAGTACTTTTAGCATAATTATTCGAGATCACGAATATCGAATACTTTCTAGTATTCGAGTATTCACGGATATAATTCGGACATCTCTAGGCACAACATTTGAATAAGCTACTTAAATTGAACGTATTAAAATAAATTGAGTTATATTGTACTAACCTTCACTATTCTTGTATCGAGTACACTCTCCTGCACGAGTATGGACTGGTGACGGTGATGCGAGTCTAATGGTTTGAACGTCACCACAAGAACTGTGTATATAGCGAGTATATAAAGGATTCCAAGCATTATGTTCCAATCCACACCATCAAATGCCTTCTCTAAGTCCACGAACACAACAAACGTCGGCTTATTCTTTTCCATTCTCTTTTCCATGAGCAGCCAAAGGGCCAATATTGCTTCCCTTGTGCCTTTACTTTTTCTAAATCTAAATTGGTCCTCATCCAAATACTCTTCTGCTCTTTGTTCTATTCTTCTGTAGATGATCCCTGTTAGTATCTTCGACACATATTTAGTCAGGCTTATGGTCCTAAAATCTTCGCAGTTCTCCGCTCAACAGAGAGAAATGCTTCAGATCCTATACACAATTAGATATTATCAACAACCCCAGAATTTCATTAACATTATTCCCAAATTTTATTATTAATCCATTACTACCGCCTAATTTAATGATATGAGACAAGTTTTCATAACTTGATACCTACGAAGTTCAGTTATCATGAACCACATCCAAAAACTTCACAGGATAGGGTAAAAATTCAGCATTAACTTAAATGAAAGCAGAATACTTTGCCACCCTTGGTGACAGCAGGGTAAAGTCGTTGCCTGTCAAACAATAGGTCATGGTGCACTGAATTGTTGAGGCCTTTACTTTGTAGAATTCCATATTTAATGTTTGGAAGGAAATTTCTTAGCTTTTCTACAAAAACACACACTTTATTGCCGACTAGTTTCGGTTACACTGTACCATTTTCAAGACTAGTGATACACATCAGAATTTGCCGGTATATATACTCTGTGGTCGGGTGATTGGAGGGGAAAGGGGAGAGAGGAGAGGTAAGTGACGGGAATGGTGAAGGAGGGAAGGGATAGGGGAAAAACCAGAGGTAGTTACAAAGAAGAGCGTGTGTTGGCGTCACAAGGATTTTTTGGGGTGTAATAGTGGAATGTCTAGGAGGGGGGAGTGGAAAGGGAAAAGGTGGTCGTTATCAATGGGTTCTTTCCTCTTTACAATTTTTAAAATTTCCATCTGTTCTCTGATGTCCAGCTGTGTTCCTTTTTTGACTCGGTGCAGCAATTCCGGGGTAAAATCCGCTTGGTGGCCTTCCTCCCGAAGATGGGTAGCGAATTGGGACATCCCAGTGTTGTTGTAGTAATCGCGCCGGTGTTCCTCCGCTTGTACGGTCAGACTTCTTCCTGTTTGTCCTATGTATTTGGAGTCACAATCACCACACCTTAATTGGTAGACCCCGCTCTTGAGGGCTGAGTCAGTGGGGTCCTTGACTGAAGGTAGCATGCTCTTCAGGTTAGAATTATTGTAAAAGGCCGGTTTTATGTTGATTACTTTGAGTAATTTTTCCAATTTAATAGAAGGTTGGCCTAAATATATTATGCGTCGCCATGACTGTTGATCCGTGGGGGTGGTAGAGTAAATACCTCTGAGTAAGACTTTTCTCTTTTTGCTTTCAAACAAATCGTTGATCAATTTTTCGGTGTAACCATTGGCTATCGCGATTTTTTTGATGGTGGTAATTTCTGAAAGGAGATCTGAGGGCTCTAAAGCTCTATGCAGCATGCAATGAAATTCCTCCTTCACCATTCCCGTCACTTACCTCTCCCCTTTCCCCTCCAATCACCTGACCACAGAGTATATATACCGGCAAATTCTGATGTGTATCACTAGTCTTGAAAATGGTACAGTGTAACCGAAACTAGTCGGCAATAGGTCATGGGTTCGAGTCCTGCCTCGGTACGTTTCTCTCATCTAGGGCATGGATGTTCGTGCATGTGTATTTGTTGAAATGTTTAAAATAATCCCCATGTAAAAGCCCAAAATGTACAGTTTTTGGAGGATTGGAAAAAATAAATAAAGAACACGGCATTTTTTCTCTGCAATGATAGAAAAATACAACACTATACACCCATGTCTCGTATAGCGCAATTTCGATTAGCGCAATTTCAATATAGCGCAAATTCGTTCCTCGGGAAAACATTGCAACGCAGTGTAGCCTTATCAAATATCTTAAACGCTCACGTGATAAAACGTGAACTTGCGCTAAGTACACACGAAATTTCTATCATTTTACGCGTATTAATATTATTGCTTGCCCCAAATCTTCTTTTTTGTTTATGTATTAATCGAAATCCATTGCTGTGCAATGGCCAAAAGTATTACTCGTCATTGGGTCCAGATAGCCGGCCTACCGAAGTAATTTATCTCGTCTCCTTAACAGAATGAGTTAATTTAGATCATTAATTAAGCTTGGGGCTAGAGGAAATGAGTTTTTTTTAAGCAATACTGGTTGAGACGTAATTTTTGCCGTCATAGGTTATCGGGCGATTGACTTCCAGGTAGAGGGGCTACTTAAGCCTTCAAGGTCATCGGTATTCACGGGGGAGAAATGGAGCGGTGGCCGAGTGGCGCATGAATAGCGTCAACATATAAGAGGGTCCACTATAGAGTCTCAAACACAATAGCTTCGTTCCCTCCCCGCAGTCGTAGGCCCTCTGCGTCTCAAGAATACAGTTCAGCAGTAGAAGGTGATTTCGATAGAGCCATGCAGAGTAAGGACCAAGAGAAAATGGCAAAAAATAGGAATGCGGGTAGAAAAATCAAGAAGTTATCAAGAAAAACCATAAACCTAGAAGAGAAATTGAAAGAGGTCAATTGCTTTGAAAATGGAGAACCTCAAAGTGGTATTGCGCGGAAGTTTAAACGCACGATGCCTTATTCTGAATAAAGACGAAGTTAAAACATCAGTGACCTCAGCCGCACCAACTTCAACCAAGCGGTCTACACATACGGAAAGTTCATTGTGAATCTGTACAAAAAGACGAATGTGGTAATCGCTCCGGGACATTTAGTGAAAGCTCCGGTTGGTTCCAGAATTTAAACGGCAAGCAGGTATTTTCAGTGCGGCGATATCAGGTGAATCTGCAAGTGTTGATAGCGCAGTCAACACAACATTTTCTGATGAACTCCAAGCTGTGATTGAAAGTGGTTCCTCTCCCCCTCAACTAGTTTTTAGTGTTGACGAGACGATATTCTTTAGGAAAAGAATGCATTCTTGTTCATTAATTTTCAGGGAAAGAAAACCTGGGTCAGGTTTCAAGGCATTTAAAGACTGTTTCACGTAGCTGCTAATGACTCGGAGGACTTCAAATTAAAATGATTTATCATTCATTAACTCTGCTAGCTATGAAATGGCATTCAAAGTAGCATTTGCCTGTCATTTCGATGAGCGACAAAAGGGCCTGGGTGACACAATAGTTGTTTTTAGACTGGTTTGAAAAATCGACAACTGCCGGCAATGCATTACGAACCCCTGAGATAGCAGATGTTAGCCCACCCGCACGACAGGAGGGAATTTCAAAAGCACGTAAGAATTTTTTTTAACGTGAATAAGTCTTCAAATGCGTGCATACTATCTTTAAAGATGTTTTAAACTATAAACATTTATATAAATAATGTTTTCTAAGGCTATTTATGGGAATATATATGTTTTAGAGGAAATTCAATACCCAAGACCTATGCTACGAGGAACGCATCCATATCTTCCCAATGTTAAAACGCTCTCGTATAACGCAAATTCGTATAGCGCAAAGACCCCAAGGAACGCATCCCTTGCGCTATACGAGACATGGGTGTACATATTTCTCAAGAAAAGATAAGCTCAACTGTGAGTGCAGGTAGGTAAGTAGGTTACTCGAAATTCTTGGCTTGGCATGTGCTGATGCATGGCGCCGAGCATTGGGGATGTAATCAGAGGCTCGTGGGTTCCAGCTGCAAATGAACACCCAAAAACAAAATCCTCATAGTGCGAGGCACACAACAGTCCTTAAACTGAATGCATGACATTGCACTGCTTAGTCAGGGGTGAACTGGCGGTATAGGGACTTACCTTGATAACAACATTAGGAACATTATCCTTCAAATGCTGAAGAGAGTATGATGACATTTGGGATGAATACGCTGATGGTCTGATGATTAAGATGGTGTCTGACACAATCTTTATGTCATTTGGCTTTATTTTTAACCGGGATGTGCAAATGCTGGAAGGGTAAAATGAACGAATTAGAAAATGTGATCACCATAGCAATTAAAAATATCAAGGAATAATGTAGTATGCATCATGCTTTCTAATTGTAAGCCAAATGCATGTGCAGATAAAATTTTAAATCACTGAGCAGAAACAATCATTTCAGGTACTGACAGGTATGTATTGACAGGAATGTACTGATATGAATGTGACTACCTATAAGCTTAAACACATACTTTCACCTAGCATTTGTGTATGCATAATATTAACAAGTCACATCTACAAATAATGGAATTTACAGTGGAACCTCGATTTATCGTTTTTCAAGGGGATGGATGAAAAAAACGATGAATGCGGGAAAACGATCAATGTGGGAAGGTTTGTCCGGGTTGCCTATGTCCCAGGATCAGCTGGATTTTTGCAAATTATGACATTCATTAATGGATTCTAAAAAGATATTAGCTTATTAAAGGAATATTATTCCTGTATCGAAACACTAAGGTCATATTGTTGATTCGGATTATATCTCTTTCAAATATCCTGAAGGAACACGCCGCCTTGCTAAAAAAATGTTTTACTCCACTCGGAATTTTCACTGCTATTATGCATTTCTGTCCGATGTAAAAATTCTTCTCCATCAAATGCCATTTCAAGTACACGTATTTACGAGAGAAATGTGCGAGTTATGCCTCAAACAACTGATTTCGCCGTCGCAGTGATTGGTTATAGGGTGTATCAAGAAGGCCAAAAATAGTTTATTATTTGAAATGTTCCTTTCTAGCAATTAAATTTTTAATATGATTGAGGCAATGTGGCGTTAATCGTCAGCGGCACGCCCACCTAATCCTCGGCTTCATCCCACTTCTTGCTTTTCACCAGGGATCTTGCTCTACCTCGACCCCTGCCGTCATTTACTAGCGGATATACCGAGGCGTGCTGTAATATTCACGCATTTCTAGCCCGGATTCTTTTCTTCGTCTTCAATTATTTTCCGTCTATCTTTTAAAGTTCTCACTTGTGTCTTCGGAAGGGCCATGGTCCGAAGACGAATAAGAATAAAACTAATAAAAATGAAACCGGACTCTATTGAACCCACACGGAAAACACTCGCCGGCTTCAAGTCAACCCACCCTGGAAAGTACGGAACCACTCGTACGAGGTGAAGTTCGGCACTAATGATATCGCGTACGGCGTAAGCAGAGCTTACTGCAGAGGGTGAAGCATGACCATAAGACTGCGCAAATTTTTTTATTCTATGGAGAAGGCAGCTTACCCACTCATTTGTAACAATAAGTAGTGTAGCTCTAGGTGAGCAGATGAATTCAGATTGCTAGTAGGGAGAAACAAAATATCCTGAGAAGACATCGCTTCGTTAGCACCTCAGACAGGTGAGACTTGTAGAATACCTCTTAAATTGTAACCAGATTGTAATTGTTTTCGAAAAAAATCCGCATCAACTGCTGTGAAGCTCACTATCAGCTGCGAGGATATCGATAATCGCCAGAAATCACCATCTTATTATTCCAACTATTTCCTTGCTTAAAATTGTTAAATAACGTTAGAAATACGTCGTGTTTGGTATCATCCTTTTTTGAATTACGTGCACATCACTAATAACTCAATCTAATAAAAGTATAATACCAATTGCCGAAATTCATTTTTACACACCTTATGGGCTAATCGGTGATTCATGCAGCAGTTGACCTCCAGAGGTGGGGATCTTTGAAGCGAGTCAACTAAAAAAGAAGTCAGCGGTCGAGATACTTCGGGGAACGATAGATGCGGGAAAAAATTACATTGTCTTTATGGAACTTAATTTGGGACCAGGAGCGGCGAACGATGAATGCGGGAAAACGATTAATGCGGGAACGATAAATCGGGGTTCCACTGTATTTGCAAGCAATTTCAATACATGTATGTCATCCTAAAATATGGGCTAAATCTAATTCATGTGTAAAAAATGGCAAATAGTACTTTGAGTTAAAGGTGAATAAATAGAGCTTTCATGCACTTTACAATGAAAGCAGCTTTACTGGGTACGCATACAAGAGAATAATAATAGAAAACAATCACCTGTATGTAATTGAATTACAGTCCACTTCTAACTTCAAAAGTCGTATCCTATCAATATCAAGTTTTACAACAAGAAAGCAGTCATCAGGAATATAAACCTCCTCCAAGTACTCACAGACCTAAAAATAATATTATTAATCCTGTTATTACTTGTGCAAAATTGATAACAAGGACACATTCTCATGGTTGACTGAAATATGTACATAAAATGACAAAGAAAGTTCCAATGATAAACTTTGACAAGAGAGAATCCCTTCATAAGTTTTAAAAAAGAAACAAAGAAAAGAAGATTTCAAAAATAAAAAGACAACAGCATAGGTCCCAATAATGAAAGATTGTAATCATAACCACAACTCATCGTAAATGAAGGGACTATTCGCATGAAATTTCTGCAGATCAGGAACTTACTTCTCCTAAGGTTGTCTTCTCAATTCTTCCCTTTACTCTGCGAGCGTATTCTGCACTCGTTTCATTCTCAAGAAATGCAGTAATAATTGGTGTGCTGATGACTTTTGAAGCATTAATGATTTCTTTAATTCTGGCAAAAAAAACATGTTGATCAATAAATATGGAACAAAGCTGTACATATATTGTTTGATTGCAGGTATTTGGGGATTATTTTCATACCTAGGTACACCCTGGGTGATATTCATGGAGGCAACTCCAGCAAAGTGAAACGTTTTTAAGGTCATCTGAGTTCCAGGCTCTCCAATACTTTGTGCCGCTAATGCACCCACAGCAGTGCCTGAGAGAATTCAAATGATACATCAAAATTCAATGGTAAAAGTTAATGCATGCAGATATGTAGGTTCACAATGCCCAATCAAATATCCAATTGACTTTTAAAAAAGACAATAGGCGTACTTTCACATCCACCTTAAAAAAAAAAGAAATATTATGATTGCAAATTAATTAAAAAAGGTACAGTGGAAGCCATATATAACTTATGTTGAGGGGGCCAGAAGTTCTCTGGTCATAACCGAACTGTATTACATGTGGGACCACACTAGTGTACTTTGAATTGAACATAAAACCAATGCTACTACAGTAATATCGCAGCAATTAATTTATAGCCTTGCACTGGACAGAAAATAAACCAAGATGAAAAACCAAGAGAAGACCACATCTGAGCCACTGTGTCTGCGGCTGTAATATTTGTGATTATACCCAGTGGGAGAATTACCTGTTTGTCACCAGACGAGGTGATTGTTGACAAAATATTCACATCCTCAGTAAATATTTACCTTCATTTTTAGGAAATTATCCCTCCTGGCCCTCTCTCTCTCTCCACCGGGCAGTTAAGTCATCAAACATGTAAAAATGTGGTGGAAATCCGGAAAATTATGGGAGAACCTACAACTCATTGCGAAGGCCTTCTCAATCATCTTGTTACCTATCAATGTTAATCTCTGCTGACAGGATTAAGGGTCAGTTTCACCAACGACAATAGACACTTCATCTTGGATAAACCATACTATAAATCTCCAATCACATTGACTGAGTTTCACCAACGACAATCAGTGCCAATCAGGGATCAACATCCTCAGTCAAATTAGACGCTACAACTAATTGTCAGTGCTCTCGCCCCTCCATCGAATCTCTCTCTCTCTCTCTCTCTCTCATCTCACAATTTCTGAGACCCCTCACTCAAGCCAATTCATTTCAGCATTTCATACTCCAGAAGTCCAAATAACTACACATTTGTGGTTGTGGTTGACTTGCCACCTTGAGAACATATACGTAGTATTTTGAATTAATTTTTAACTTTTTAAAATCTTTTAGCTCATCAGCATGGACCAAGGGATCAGTGACCATTGACAGCATCTTTGATTTTGAGGGAGAAAGAGTTGCCCATCATATTTAGGGTGGGTTTCACACCATGCATTCACAGGGTTTGAAGTCCAACCTGCATTGGATTTCGGGAAAAGCAACACAACGTAGGTTAGGAAATAGGAAGGGGGATATCACAGGTTTAGACTTCTTTTCATTTCACTTACACAGGATAATCAATATCCACATGTATAAAGCAGCACATTTTTTTCAATGAGCTCCTAAAGTCACATGCTCACTAAATTTTTCAACTTTCTCCCGCTTTTTTAATGAACTTGATAAAGTACTGAATGAAATATCATTCTTGTTTGCGACATTGGTCTTATTCTTCTTACCATCTATGCTCATAAAAATTTAAAATTTTGCACTTCAACACTTTCTCCTTCCTTCATTGCTCTCCACAATCAACATCAATTTCAAACTGAAAACAATTGAAAACTTAAAAGGTGAAAGAGAGAAACGAGATGAAGACCACCAGAGAAAGAGAGAGAAACGCGGGAAGGAGGAGGAGGTGGCTCGCGAGAAGGGTTTGCCCAGCCCCACTCGGGAGTTTGCACATTCTTCCCGTCTGAGTTGTTGAGTTCCAGGGCAAATGGTACACTTCCCCTCCACCATTCATAGACAAAAATTTTCAGATATCATTACACCTCTAAGCATCTTAAAACAAAAATGACATTGCCATAATTTTATACAATTGCTTTGAAAAAGTTACAAATATAAAATGTATCTTGTCACGAGACCAACTTCATTCCTTTCAGTCAGAACTCTTTTCGGCAAGCCTGCATTGATAAAAAATTTTGCAATTTTTTACATAGCGAAAAGACCATTTTTATGGAAAACGGCTTTCACTTCATTAAAAGCAAATTAAGTGGGTTGTTATACGAGGGTTCCACTGTTTATCATCAGAATAATATATAGCAAATAGCATGCAAAAATTTCAAAAATACAAAAATTAATTAAAGGGTGAGTAAAAGTCAACATTTGACTTTCTTGATGATTTTTTTAAGCCAGTGTCCAACGATCAAATTTGTATACAAATTTTTGCATCCAATTTTGATACCAATGACGGGTACCGTTTCCCATGGTCAAATTTTCATCCAACTAGCTTTTGCTCCAATCGTTTGCATCAAACTCAGTTTGGTCACAATGGATAAGACAGGTTCTAAATTTCCATCCAATTGGATGAAGCCAACCAATCACAGCGCCTTTGACAAAAAAGCATCACCAAGTGCTGAGACACAGTCAAAAAATTTATTTATCGTCAGCATGAGCATTGTAATTAATAAATGTATACTATATTATAGATACATAAGTAAACTTTGTTGTATTCCACAGTATGCATTAAAAACTCAACCGGTTTGAAGAGGTGAACAATAATGATAATGACCTGAAAAGGTCAAAACTGGTTGAGTTTTTTCATAAATACTGTGTGGAATACAACAAGGTTTATTTTTAAATCTATAATGCCACCATACCACGAAGTAAACTCGCAACACATTGATTTCAGATATATATAATCTCATCTATTTCATCGCCTGGTTTGGACCTAAAACTAAAAAAAAAATGAGCAGAAATTGACTCGAGAGGCAATGCAAACTTGAGGAAATCCATAATTCGTAATGAGTTCATGTTCAGTAGGAAGGAAGGGATGTATTAGAATCACAATACTACATGAGGTGTTTTGGTAAGAATAAAAGATTTACTTAAGGCATCGAGGCCAAAATCTAAAGGTAAGCTTTGTAGGGGGTATATGATTCCGTAGAGCAGCAGGAGAAATTACTAGGTACCAGTGAAACAGTAGAGCTGCCCGTTTCGATCACTATAATTTTAGGCTAAGGACCTTTAAGCAACTGCTCGATTCGGAGGGAAAAAAACGTGACATTGGCAACCAACTCGTCTGCCAACACTGATAGCACGCCTCTTCCGATGCCTTCCACCTCTTTATCCTAGCCAAGAGGCAATCCGTAGGCAAGAGTCCACCATTGCCCCTCTCATTTCTTTTTTTCTCCTCTTTAATGTTCAAGACACCTATGCAGACAATTCTGACTGATAAAAAAGACATAATCCCCCACATTAGAAGCTTCCACATTTGTTAACATTAATATCCTCTCTCATTTGTTTTCCATCTTTTGATTCAAATGAGATGATTCAGCCTGGGAGAGACAAGACGTGGCAGTGCCAGTGCCCCGTTGTACTTTTGGACCAAATACTTTTGGTCCGCATGTTTTGATACAAATTTGACCGTGGGACACCAGCTTTTGATTAATATGTCTAGACTTCCATGACTTTTCTCACAATCACAATCTCTGGCTCTCCAGGTTGGCAATATGAGATGCCACCTTGACTTTAAATGGTTGCCACTGTAATTTATTAAATCAACTAAATTTTAATAAATTTAAACACAGAACCACTGGGTAATAATTTAAAAATCTGTAACAAACATATGCATAATTGTACACCCAAAAGTTACAAAAACGTACCAGGTTCAATTTTAGAGCGCATGAATTTCTCACGACAAACATCAAAGAACTCAAGCATTTGACTGAATGTTAGTCGTTCCAATTGCTTCTCCACTTTTGTTGGATTCTTCTTGTTATCAAGACCAAATTGTTGATGAGTAACCACCACACGTCGAGCATACGATTTGACAAAAGAACTGTAATAAAATGTGCAGTAATCAGTAAGGGTCCATGGCTCTTATGGTCATGCACTGTTGACAAAGCAAAGCAGTGAGGTAATTACACAAATTATCATCAATTAAATGTGGTTTTCCCATAGAAGATTGGAAGATATTTTTCAGGAGAGAGCTAAAAATGGGAAGTAAAGTTAAATATAATGAGCAATTTGTAGATAATATTTTAACACTTTCACAGCTGGCCATTTTGATGAAAAATGTCGCCATGAGCGGCGGTAGTTTTTCTGCATAACCAAGTAGATATGTCACTATGGATACCGTAAAAAATAATAATACAAATCCTAAGATTGTTTTAAACAAGAAAACAAAGGACACACCGGTGCGTCTGCCGCACACAGCATCTGCAAAGCTATAAAACCCATAAGTTTTTCCTGGATATACAGTAGAATCCTGATTTAAGGTTTTTCAGGGGGGACAAAATTTAAAACACTAAATGCGGACAAACACTAAATGAGGACCTGCCATTTTTTTCAGATTTTAGGGTCTGTAATGATTGGAATGGCTTTTTATGAATAAAAAATATTATTTTAAGTAACTAAAAGGTGCTGAATGCAGCAAAAAATTCGGAATTCGGCTAAAAAAATGGGTAGTAAAAATAAGTAATGAGAGGATGACAATTGTTTTAATGAAATATTTTAAGAAAATTCTAATAAACATCAACTCAAAAGCATTCCCACACGGATTATTATGTGGATATTAGTGATTCCATTTTTATGCATATTTCAGTGATGTCGATGAAATTTAGAATTTTTTCTGTAAAAGTGACCTGTAGGTGACTATAGCATTTCTAATATAATAAGAAAAGGTGTAAGTAGGTACTTGAAAAATCATGAGGAATGAGTGAAATAAAGGGACAGCAGAGGATCGCTAATCCCGAATTCTCAACTACCGAATATCTAGTAAAACGGAGGTTTTCTGGAATTTTGCCAACTTAACGTTTTCTGTTGCCTCGGCGAAACAAGGGATTTATGAGCCTTTAAAAAGCCTCCTATGCGCACATTTTGGATTTCAAGGTCATTCAAAAAAGTAGAATCTTATTTAATTATGCGTCAAGTCGATGGTGATTCAAATCGATAGTAACACCAGATTCATTGTCATATATCCGCGGCCTTATGCAGGTCCAATGGAGCCGGGAGAAGTTGCTTACGCGGCGCGCTGATCACCTTGACTCCGACTCGCCTTGTTTCTCGGCAAGTTTTAATAAAATTTGGTTGGACCTTGAATGACGATTAGCTAAACTCTGTTAAGTGAAAAGGTTTGATCTTCAACAGAACTGGATTTCATCCGAAAAATTGTCAGTGCCTCTGGAGTTTGGCAATTTCGTCAGGGTTATGATGTCGAAGTCAACCACCAAGGGATACCTGCCGGATTTTCGTATTTTTCCGCGCTCATCTATTCTACCGTGAGTATGCGGTGATTTTTTTCCAGCATGAGCGATTTATTTAGAGTCATGAACCGTGATAGTTCGTCAAAACTCCGATTGTCATTATCTTTTGACATTAATTAGCACAAGATAGATATTTTTGAATCGACATCGATATCAACCAGGCGCATGTCGATAAATTGGCTCCGGGATATCTAAATTACGATGTAAAATAATGTTGTTCCGTTGGGAAAGAATGCTCTCACTCACGGTCATGACAGGGGAAACACTTCCTCTGTTATTTCGCTGTTCCTCCGTGGAAAGTGACCTTGGAATGGATTATAGAAAGAATCTTCTAGTGAACTGCGCAATTGATATTGGGCCTCCTCTTTTGAAAAGAGAAAGTAGCCGACTGAAAAAATATTGGGCTAATAATCGACTGCCCGTAGGTGGTAGAGTTGAAAGGGGCATAAGCCATCAATTGAAAACATAACGAGAAAACCATTATTGTAGCGGCCCTCGGAGGATAACTCGTGTCATCAGTCGTCACGTATCATCGAAGTCAAGTTCAAGAAGTGAAGGATAAGGTAGTTCGAGGTTATTAAGGGATGACTTTGCTCCATTAGATCGGATCTGTTACAAATAGTGCCTGGTGTTTGGATCAGAATGGGAGCGAAACATTACGAGAAGACAAATCACCCAGCTTGCGAGTTGAAGGTCGCAGCGCTGCGCTCGCGGAAGAAAGCAGTTGAAGAAGCGTTCCCCAGTAGATTCTATCGACTCTTGGTAAAATTTCATGAGACTGTTCTTGTTGATGAGCATAAATTCGAAGATTTGGATGAACCGTCATAAAAAAACGTTAAATCGGCCAAAAAAATCTTGAGCGGGACAAATTTTTACGACCATAAATGCGGAAACACTAAATACGGATAATTTTTACATTGTCCTAATAGGGAATGAATCAGGACCCAAAAAAATAAACGCTAAATGCGGAAAAACGTTAAATGCGAAGACGTTAAATCCGGATCCGACTGTACCTTTTTTTTAACAGAGCGCAACCCTGGTTTTAATGAATTATCATGATCTTCAGGTGCTAATTATATGAAGATGATGATAATTCATTAAAACCCGGGTCGCGCTCTGATAAAAAAGTGGTATAAGTAATTGTGTGTATATCCAGGAAAAACTTAAAATGGAATACCACAAAGTAAACCAAGAGGTGAATTTTGTTCATGCAACCTGTGCCACATGTGTATGCAACCCGCTATACAAAAATTTTTATCACCCTTAATTCGCATCTAACGTACTTACATTTCCACTTATTTCGCAAATAGATAGATATATTTAAAAATTTGGAGCATTAGAAAATGACAAAATTTTATTTATTTTTAATGAAATAATATTTTTGTCGTAAAATAATTACAAACTCATAATTTGCTCTTGGCTTTGGGATAAATTTCAAGAATCATACTGAAAAACACTAGAATGAAGGGTGCTATTTAAGTCAGTGATAAATTTAAGACTTAAGAAAATATCCTAAGGCATGGGTGCAAGTATAAAACCGTTTTTTTTACGGGCAATCTGGATCGTAAGTGCTAATATATTTCCTCACTCTATTTTTGGCACATATTTAGCACTTATTTCTTCCTTTTCTTAAGTGTGTGGTTGGTGCATATGTTTAGGGCAACTCATTGAAGGCATTGCCTCAGGTTGGACATTTAGCAATGATTTTATTAGTTCACCACAGTATTCTAACAAATTTACACGTTTCCCACTAAATCTTTGGTATAGAATGAATCATTATTATCTGAATAGAGTATATCCTCAACTTTAGGTACCAACTGAAAGTTTTGGTTTCACAAAGACAATAAGACAACAATTGATCAGTCTTGTCTTTGCCTCCAACATGTTTATTGTAAGCATCCACCATACTGGGCTTAGTTGAAACCCTTCCCCGCCTGCCCACAAAATCGTGTTCATATTCGGACGAAATAATCTTCACATCTCTTTTATCCCCCCTTTTCAAAACGCACCCCTCCCTTATACTGTAGCGAGTCACACATTCATCCTTCTCTAATTAAAAAAAAAAAATATATCCAGGTTATTTTTCCTCTTCATTTGAAAAATGACTGTACAGTATGTTTTCTCTTTAAGCAGACGATGGAAAAGATTCACGCTGTCGTAAAAGTTATCCATGTACACAGTGTGCCCCTTATTTTTAAAATTTTCCAACAATTTATGAGTCACTTTTTCTGCATTCTCTGCATCCCCCACTTCTTTACCCTCGGTGCCACAATATATCAAGCAATCCAAAACCAAACCGCATGGTTCAGTGATCATGTACAATTTTATTTCATATTTGTGATGTTTGTTAGGAATGAATTGTTTTAAGAGTAACCGTGGATAACGTCAACTCCATAGAACCATGGATTCGTCTAGACTCACAGCCCTTTCCGCGTAGTACACTTCACTCATACTTGCATGGAATGTATCATGGAAGGGACATATTTTGTAAAATGGATCACTGGGTATGTGTTCGCCTTCAACCACATTTCTACCTAAGTGCATAGCGCGCAATATTTGCAAAAGCTATCTCGAGACATGTATTTGAAAAAAATAGGGAGATTATATATTTCAGATTTTTTCCAATAATATTAAAATCTACTAAGAGAAATGGATGAAAGCTTCTCGGGTTTCCAACCGGATAAGGGTCTGCATTGTGTAGGCCGACGTTTCATTGGGAGACTTTCCCAACATCCTCAGGGCTGATGATGCCGATGTCGTTGTGTTTTGATATATATACCCTCCTCCTTCACCTAGGTGGTCTCTGATTGGTCCCTGATTTTTCCTCCTTTCTCGTCCTATTTATTGACAGGTTCCAAGCGCTACTTAGCTGCAGTCCTCGATCTCTATTGATGTTGTTTGGGTGAAGACGGATCTCTACGGCTTCTTTAGTTATAAGGTCCCAATAGCCTCTTGTTCTTCCGAGTTGGGTAGTTTCTTCCCAGTGGATGTTGTGATTTCCCTGGACACAGTGTTCAGCAATGACCGATTTTTCAAATTGTCTGAGTTGGAGGTGGCGTCGATGCTCCTTCACCCTCGTCTCAATGGTCCTCTCCGTCTCTCCAATATACACTTTACCATATTCGCATGGAATGCGGTAAATGCCGGCTGTTTTGAGACCAATAGGGTCCTTGGCTCGGACAAACTGATCCCGGAGTTTGCCAGGAGGAAGGTGAATGCTACGAATATGGTGTTTAGAAAGAATCCTTGCTATCTTTCCCGAGACGGTGGAGACGTATGGCAGGATGGCTTTTGATGCTGGAGGCCGTTCTTCATCTGGTTTGTCTCCTTTGTCTTGTCTGAAGGCCATTTTAAGGGCCCTATGGACTTGGAAAAGGCTGTATCTGTTGTCTATGATGGTCTTCTTCAGATGTTTCAATTCTCCTTGTAAATTATCCTCTTCGGAGATCTTTCCTGCCATAGCCATCCTGCCATACGTCTCCACGGTAGTATTAATAGTATCGCTTGCCTCAAATCTTCTTCTTTGTTTATATGTTAATCGAAATCCATTTCTGAGCTTTCTTCTTTGTTTATATATTAATCGAAATCCATTGCTGTCCAGATAGCCGGCCTACCGAAGTAATTTATCTCGTCTCCTTAACAGAATGACATTATTTAATATAGATGAATAAGTAAGCGTGGAGCTAGTGGAAATGAGTTTCTTTTTAATCAATACAGTTTAAGACATAATTTATGCAGTCATAGATTATTGGGCGAATTGACTTCCATGTAGAGGGTCTAAACCGTCTACGCTGAAGCCTTCAAGGTCATCAGCATTCACAGGGGAGAAATGGAGTGGTGGCCGAGTTATGTATGAACAGCATCAACTCGTAAAAGGGTCTGCCAGAGAGTCTCAAACACAATGGCTTCATTCCCTCCCAGCTATCGTAGGCCTTTTGCATCTTAGGGATACAGTTCAGCAGTTGCTCAGCAGTAGAGGGTGATTTCGAAAGAGCCATATGGAGTGCAAACCAAGAGAACAATGGCAAAAAATATAAAAATCAAGAAGTTATCAAGAATAACCATAAACCCCGAAGAGAAATTGAAAGTGATCAATTGCTTTGAAAATGGAGACCGTCAAATCGATATTGCGAGTTCATAAGTTTAAATTCACTAAGTCTTATTTTGAATAAAGACGAAGTTAAAATATCAGTGACCTCAGCTGCACCAACTTCAACAAAGCGGTCAACACATATGGAAAGTTCATTGTGAATCTGTACAAAGATGTGGTAACCGCTCCAAGATAATTAATGAAAGCTGCGATTGGTTCCAGAATTTTAAACGGTAAGCAGTTAATTTCAGTGCGGCAATGTCTGGTGGATGTGCAAGTGTTGATAGCGCAGTCACCGCAACATTTTTTGATGAACTCCAAGCTGTGATTGAAAGTGGCTCCTTTCCCCCTGAACTAGTTTTTAGTGTCGACGAGACAATATTGTTTTGGAAAAGAATGCAATCTCGTTCATTCATTTTCAGGGAAGGAAAAACTGTGTCAGGTGTAAAGACATTTAAAGACTGTTTCACATAGCTGCTAATGCCTCGGAGGACTTCAAATAAAAATGATTTATCATTCAAGTAGCATTTGCCTTCCATTTCGACAAGAGACAAAAGGGCCTGGGTCACACAATAATTGTTTTTAGACTGGTTTAAAAAATCATCAACTGCCGGCAATGCATTAAGAACCCCTGAGAAAGCAGACATTAGCCCAGCCACACGACAGGAGGGAATTTCATAAGCGCGTACGAATTTTTTTTAACGTGAATAAAAGTCTTTGAATACGTACCTACTATCTTTAACCCTTAACTATGTACTGGCACAGTTTTTTATTTATTTAATTAATTTCTTAACAAATACTGATATTTTGTAAACATCACCATGCATTTTTGAAAGTTTAAATTGTTTTCAACAGTTGAAGATCATTAGATTTTGATATTTTCAATATTTAATGTTTTTTTAAAAACACCTTGCATTTTCTTCTGAAAACATAGAATCAAATTTAATTTTATCTTCATTCAGGCCCTGAGAACCTATAATTCAATTATTATAACAAAATACAAAATAAACTAATATACACCACTTCACTTCACATTGGTGATTACTTCAATGCAAAAAAAGAGGTATCTATAACGCTAAGAGGTATCTATGTATACGAATTAACTCCCAGAGGCCACACAACCAATAAATACTATTACATTACAGTTCTGAAAAGTTTTCATGATGCACTTGGAAGAGACTATCCATACTTTTTGTCAGGTGGTACTTGGCTTCTTCGCTATGATCACGTACCAACTCATTCATCAAAACTCGAGCAACAATATTTAGCAGAAAATACTTGAGCAAAGATATTTAGGCTTATCATTACGCCAGTCTTCGCAGAATCCCATGAATCATGAATATTTTTTTCTGTCTCTAACATTGAAAATACCGCTCAAAGGGGACTGGTTTGATGATAATGAGCCAGCAAGAACAAATGCACCAAAGGCCATTGCAAATACAAAGTTCCAGTGCTGTTTTGAAAAGGGGAAACTTCTATAAGAACAAACTTATAGTTCACATGGTGATTACTTTGAACTGAGCCACATCTACCAAAACGAAGAATAGAATACATAATTCAGAGAAATGAAGGAAAGTCAGTTACTTGTGGAACTGACCACGTATTTCCAGGAAAAAATTGATTTAGTTAGAGGCATCACCCAGATTTATAGCTAGGACCCTCTGATCAGCAACCAATCAAGTGCCACACAAATGCCAAATATAGGTAATATTCAACCCAAGGAACACACATGGATTGAGGGTAAAATCTACACCACTGCCTGTTACTCAGACTTCACAGCCACTATATAAGAACAGAGGCTCACATGAGTTCATCCTTAAATTCTTTGCTGCAAGTGTTGTATTGCTCGGATTTCACGATTTGCTCAGCCAAATGAAGAATACTGGCCCCGTCCAAGGGGTCCTCATCCAGGAAAGGGGATTTTGCCTTCACATGCTCCAAAACTCGAACAAAATCCACTGGCTTATCTTTGCCTGCAAATAAAATTCAATTACGTTAAAATAAACAACCAAGAACGGAATCAGAAGATTTCCCAACCTTACACCAACACAATTATTAGCTGACAAAAGCATAGAATGTTTGCACGTACACAGCTGACTCAACCAACTACACAAAGAGGGGAATGAATACTTGCTCTGGGATTCTTCCGTTGAAAATGAGGGAATGCTGAGCAAGGGGAATTCTTGGTTTATCAGTATTACTTCTGGGAAGGCTGATAGGGGAGTGATTAAATCTTGCTCCCTTATTGAATTTAAGTAACAATCACCTCTTGATGATATGCCCTTCTCTTTGCAAAATCGGTCAACGAAACCAAAATTGGAAAATGAAACTCACAATGTACGTAGACATCAGCATAAGCAAGAAAACTCAAGATGAGAGAAATAAAAGCAATTAGAAATTCAACTCTGCTGAAACTTACATTCACCATACTCTTATTGAATCGGAATATTTGTTATCCAGTTCATCTTAACTATTTCTGCAGTGAATGCAAATTAAAAGCAAAGAAATGGAAGCAAAAAAATTCTATTCCCACAAGTAAAATGAATTGATTCATAAGTAAATCCTTAACATACACAGGTTGGCTAATGTATCATTTTTATGAAAAGTATGGACCTATTAATAAGATGAGCATTAGGCCGGCCCTTATTTTTTAGAATTGAGAAAAGTTATGTTTTCCTAGTCTCAATTAAAATGATCCAAATGAGCTTTATAGTCAGGTGTTAAAATTTGGTTACTTTAAAATAACGGCAACCCGTGCTCCTAGGGCCCTAAGTACTGAGGACCCTCAATTGAGTTTCTTGGGGCAGAAAAAGTACTTTCTTTATGTAAAACGTGAAAGAAAAGCTCTTAACGGCCGAATTTCTGTTTGTTTTGACCTATCTCTAAGCGTTTACGAGATATCGTCCGTCATAATGCAATCCACTCACCAGGGCGCTACCCCGCACCGCAGCGCCGCTGAGTAGGGTGTCCCAAAAAAACCGAAAGTTTGAAAGTTGAGGGGGCATTTCCATTTTCCTATGCGAATGCATGAAAAAAACATCCCATAAAAATTTTCAGCTCAATCGGACAATATTTCACCCTGCCGAAACGCATTCAAAGTTTGAATTTTTGTTTTCCAAATTTCATGCAATGTTGCCTAGCTCTAAGGGTCTTACCTACCCTGGGCCTACCCTGCAGGAGTTTCGAGTGTTAAAAAAACAACCAATTTTAAGTTCAAACCATCTCCTCTAGCTCTATAGTCGTTGACAGCAACACTTGAGTCAAAATGAGCTTCATAGCCACAACTCGGTGTGTTTACAAGTCCCGCTTGCCGTTGCGGCCGCCAGGCACCAGTCATGAGGGCATATTGCCCCGCCGTGTCGCATTGAGATTCGAGTTATGCGCTTTCGGAACATCGCTCTGTTTATGTTAAATGTATCCTGGCTTAGTCTATCAGATACTCGTGGAGTTTATTGTTGTGCACTAACTGATAACGTGAGGTATTGTTGTGTGTTTCAAGGTCGAGGCTGTTTCGGCGGTGGCCAGAATGAGCGTGAAGTCGAAGGGTACGCCTGTTATGCGAAGTGCGGCAAGTGTTTGGTTGGTGGGTAATGAGTCCAAACATTTTCCTGGCAATGGTAAACTCCCAACGCTGCGTGAAGTTCTCAAAGTTTTCTTTTACAACCTGCACTGTTCTCCAGGATCGTTGTCAGCAGCAGATGCAGCAAGGATTGCAATCAAAGAGTTACTTATTGTGTGGGGAAAGTCTAATATTCCTATGCAGGAGGTTCGAGCAGCCATTAAGAAGCTCCTGACAGCTTACGAGAACTACCGTGCCCTTGGGAAAGATAAAAATAAAACTAGTGAGAAGTCAGTGTCCGCAAGAGAGGAATTCAGCTAAGTGCTCAACCGTCTGTGGTTGACATCGGCTGCAAAGACGCCCTTTCAAACATTACTGTGGAGGAGGACAAGTTGTTTTACATATCTATGAAAACTGATTGAAAAGGATATATGGTGGGTATTGATATAAAGTGGTGTAAGCGTTTAGAAAACCGTAAGAGACTTCAAGAAGAGGATTTTTTAAGGAAAAAACGGCATGAGAAAAAAAAAGAAATATTGTATGAGAAAGTGGACCTCGTTCGACAGATGTCTGCGGAGAGTACGACAAGCTCGTCGGATTCGGAAGAAAGTAATTTTTTTCGGGTGCGGGAAGGGTGACCAATATGGCGGAAGAAAGGGAGAAATAACATTTTGTTACTTTTACAGAATTTGAAATGCGGACAAGGTCCGGAAAGCACCGTAGAGTAAGTATAATGTCCGACATCCTTGTGACTGCTTCCCTAGATCGGACTCAAGACGTCCTCTGCCGCTGGGTCTATGATAGTCCAGGCTGTCGCCAATGCGACAGCATCTGCATTGGGTTTTAAAGGGGATGAAATCCATTTAGTATCTTCCAAATCTCATCTACATAGAATGAGAGTGAATAAAAGGTCCGAGACACTAAGGCTTATCAAGCAAGACTTTCACCCTCAAGTTCCTTTAGCAGTGCACTGGGATGGGAAATTACTTCCGAGCAATGAAGACGACAAGAGGCTGTTTGAAGGATATTTCAAATGTAGATGACGTTATCAAATTTTGTATTCTTCAGCTGCAGGTTCGTAAATGGTAAATGTCAGGATGTTCAGGGTGATTTAAACTCCATCCTCAGGATTAGTATTTAAAATTATGCCCCATATTATTTTAGAACCACCATCCTCGAGACGACTACAAAGAACTTTTGGAGTTGTGTATAGTGTGGTTTGGTGGTGTGGTTCCCAAGAAAGAGAAGTATGTGGTTCGCCCCCCCAGGCCCAACTGACAAATCACGGTGGATGAATAAGGAGCTCTACGCTTTTAAAACGTGGATTTTTGGCAAGCAATTGCGTTTGTCGACACATGACAGTGACAATTTATTCAAATTGTGTTGCTTCATTGCAATTGCATTTATGAAACATTGGTACACCTGTCCTGTGGCAGTGAGCGCTCCGAGAATGGATCTTGAGCTACTTAAAGTCCTTGGTCGGAAGAAAGACCCTCACTACGCAGCAGCTTTGGCCAAGTTTTGTAACCATCTATGGTTAAAACTTTTGAAAACTTGAATTGTATGGCCCTCTTCAATAATGGTTTCTGACGACGAGAAAAGAGACATTGCGGAAGCAATCAGAGACAATGAGGGGTCTGATGATGACGCACCTCGGGCTACTCTTCCGCCTAATCGACCTATTAGTGAGCTGACTCTCGGTGACTTCGCTTCGAAAAATTCTGTGAAGTTTTTCAAAATTATTGGTATTTCACCGACATTTTTTTTTTTGCGAGATCCGTGCACATGGAAAAGTGACGTAGACTATCAGAAGGGCCTATCTATAGTTCAACACCTTAAGGTTGTTAATGATACTGCAGAGAGATTCAATTAATAAAATATTTTCTATTCAAGAAAAAATTGACAAATGATGAGGCTCAGAGGCAACATCTGTTACTAGTTAAGCGGCATAGGAAAATGTATGAAAAAAGTGGCAAAAAACTCTAGTTTTTCATATTGCTTGTTATTCACAGCGCATTTGTATCCACATTGTGGCAGTATAATAATAAGAGAGCGTTTTCTTTCAGAGGTTTCTAATTTTAAATCCCCCAAGACCCTTAGAGCTAGGCAACATTGCATGAAATTTGGAAAACTCAAAAATTCAAACTTTGAATGCGTTTCGGCAGGGTCAAATATTGTCCGATTGAGCTGAAAATTTTTATGGGATGTTTTTTCATGCATTTGCATAGGAAAATGGAAATGCCCCCTCAACTTTCAAACTTCGGTTTTTTTGGGGACACCCTAGCCGCTGAGGTACCACTTACTAGAGACTTCCTCTCCACCCCCTCTCTCGACAAAGACTTTGCTCCTGCTGGCAAGATTTACATGCTCGTGGCACAGAATTGTACAGGTTGTTCCTCATGTGCCATGATTAAAGCCTACAGTGTCAATTTTAACCTTTCAACGCTGTCCCATGTACTGGGTCCCTTAAACCATAATTTGTTGCCACCATACAGTCGCGCACCGTTCCAGCATGCTTAGTTTCAAAGTGCTTTTTATATAAAAAGTATTATAAACATGTGACACATTTGTGTATGTGAATTATAAAGGAATGAAGGAAATGAGCAGGGCTTCCAGGGCTCCAACAGTGGGTAGAAATATTCATGGAAGAAGAAACTATGCAGTCAAGTCATGGATGTAAATGGTTAGTTCCTGTGCATTGTGTGCAAAGGATTAAGAAGTGCTTGGCTTTTAGGATTGAAGGATGATAGTGGTGATATAACCTGTTTATCGCGGATACACGTGATATTCATTTTAAGAATAGGCCAACAAGGAAAGGAATGAAATCAAGACAAAATTCATGCATTGAAATGGTTGGAAAAGAAAGTGAAGAATTCATGGATCAAAGTTACCTACAGTGAGAGAAGTACTGTGTGTTTTTTCTATCACCTAAGGGGTTCGAAATGTATTACACTTAATACAAGGAAAACCGTAGGAAATGTATTTCATCCATAGAACAAAACGAGAATTCCTGTTATTACAGAAATTATGGTGATTGAAAAGTTAGAAAAATTACTCAAAGATGGAGGAACATGCGATGACATAAAGAGAGAGCAAGAAATACTGTGGAGATAAAGAGTATCTTTCGTAACAAAACTTGATTTTTTGTATGACATTGCAACGAGCGGTGCCATTGATTTTTTGACACTTGAGGAGGAAAGTGCAGTTAATCTCTCGGAAAAATGTGCTTGGGTTGAGTAAAATTCTTACGCGATCAAAGAGGAGCGCGGAAAGCAGTTTTGGTGGAAAAGATTTAAATAAGTTCAAGAAGAAAGAAAAAGATGTGGTTTTCCACTCGTAGTGCTGCATCTGCTCCCTACAGGGACCTGCAGTTCCTAGAAAGACTTGTTAATTATGGAAGCGTTAAACTGGACATAGCGAAGCAATACAAAAGAGGTTTTCAAACCACTTGTAATGCCTGAATGAGGAGTTAGTAGGCCTGTCATTCTTTGATGGATCCTTTTCTAGGCATAAAAAGGAAAACGTGATACGCCGTATGAAGACATGTGAGGGAAAATATGATCCACCGAAGAAGGCATTCTACATAAAGACCTGATTAAGGTATCTTTATCAAATTTTGCCACTACGAATTTGAGACAGCTATTTAATACATTGGAAATATGCACTGCATTCTTTGATGTGCTCACACGAGAATGGGATGGACATCCTGACTACAAGAATGGTTTGCAAATTATTCAGGGTCTTCAAGTGGTAAATGATTTTGCAGAGATAGGGGTGAAACTAATTCAAGATTTTAAGTCAGTCACGAAGAAGGAAGAGAGCTTTCAAAACTTATCACTAAGTGTAAATTTTCATCATAGCACAACACCTAATGTGCACAAAAAAAACTAATTGCCAAAGATGTGATTTAAGTGAACACTGGTTAAACCAAGAAGAAATATGCTCAATAAAACTCCCAGGGTATCGCACTGTCGATGTTTTCTGCCGTATAACCTATAAAAACGGGGGTGTAATTATAATACTGGAAGAATCACTTTGCCACTCACCATTTAAATGTACGAATTTTCCAAGATCGACTGATAAAATTTTTGAGTACTGCATTGCTGAAATTATGAAAGACGAGTGTAAATTCATTGTAGTATCACTGTATCGATCTCCATCCACTGATTTCCGGGTGTTTCTGGATAAATTTCAACGATTAATTGAAGAAATTCATAAATCTAACAGGTACTCTATAATTATAATAACCTGTGATTTCAACTGCAATTTACTCCACAATACAAAAGACAAAACTGATTTCTTAGATATTCTTGCCGCTTTTGATATCAAAATAACAAACTTCGCTCCCACTAGAGTTGCTCACTCCACTCAAACAGTGATAGACAACATCCTAACCAACATTGACCTCAAAGATGTGAGCACCCAGGTAACTGATGAGCATATCTCCGATCATCTTCCCTTAATCGCTACCTTTAGCTACAATGCAAATCCTGAAGCTAAGTGCCAAATCAAAAGAAACTTTTCTGACCAGAACATTTCACACTTCCTACTATCTCTCAATTCCCAGGACTGGTCAGACGTCTTTAATGCTAAACCTTTTGAGGAGAGTTTCCATAGTTTTTACTTAGTTTATCTGCACCATTTCAATGTATCATTTCCTACAGAAACGAGAAAAATACATTCTTTCAGAAAAAAAAGTCCTGGATCACAAATGATATAAAATTCTACTCATCACTTCTTAAAAAACTGGCATATGAAACGAAATTGTCGGGTAGTTTCAAAAGCAAAGACCATTACAAACTCATGAAAAAACAGTATAGACTTCTTCTCTCGAAAGCTAAAAGAACATTTAATGATGAAACTTTATCTAAAGCTGCTAATAAAACTAAAGCTGCTCGGAAAATTATAAATAGTCCCAAAAATAAAGATAAAAACTATGTCTTACCCAGCTTTCAATCCACTTCTACTGAAAAGTCAAAATGTATGTATGATCCAGCTGATGCTTTTAATAAGCGTTTTAATTTGTTACCTGACACCTCAGCTGTAAGTCCTGGCACTACTTCTGCAGCGTTTAAGGCACCTTCTATCTTTATGATGCCCTCCAATGAAATGGAGCTAAAGTCAGTAATAGCACATTCATGCCAATACAGTTATAGTTATGGTATTGATGAGATCCCTGGTAATGTAATATACCTCAGCTATGATATGATTAAGTCTCCACTTCTTCATCTAGTTAATGAATCTCTGAGACTTGGAATTTTTCCAAACTCGCTCAAAGTGTCTAAGATTGTGCCCTCTTATAAGAATAAAGGTAATACTGATGATTTGAATAACTATAGGCCAATTGCACTGCAAAACGCATTTTCCAAAATTTTTGAAAAAATAGTCTACTCAAGATTTGTATCATTTTTAGATAAACATAACCTACTTTCTAGCAATCAACATGGGTTTACAAAAGGAAAATCCACAGTTACTTTTATTACTCATGCAATTGATAAAATACTGGTATCCATTGATAAGAGAAATGAAACTATGGCTTCTATGATTTTACTAAAGCATTTGATCTTGTAAATCATGACCAGCTATTGATTAAACTTTATAGATTGGGCATTAGGGGTATTCCGCATCAATGGATAAAATCATATCTACACAATAGATCTCAGGTGGTGACCATAAAATTTGATGGAGTCAAATAATCTTCAACTGCTCGCCATTCAACAGTGGGTGTTCCACAAGGATCAACTCTAGGTCCACTGTTATTTTTATTATATGTAAATGACCTTTCATCATCCTTATCTTGTAATCACAATAATACACCAGTTTTATATGCTGATGACACGACAATGATAATGTCATCCAATTCTGAACAATCATTGATTGACCAAGCTCAGTTAGTTTCAAATGAGATCAGTAAATGGTCAAAGGATAACTATTTAATTATTAACCCTAACAAAAGCAATTTAATGCACTTTATGACTAGTGGCCCACCATCTGAAAACATCAGTGTCAGTCTGAACAGTAAACCTATTGATCAAGTGGATAACTGTTAATTCTTAGGAATACATCTGGATTACAAAATGTCCTGGGCAGACCACATTGTATACATCAGCAGCAAACTTAGTTCTACATGTTACTTGCTGAGACAGCTCAGTTCCACAGTGGAAAGAAAAAGTTTGCTAAACCTATATTACAGCCCAGTGAGAAATGGGTGGTGGAATCCACGTGGAGATGTAACGTGGATACCACGTGTTTTTGGTCGTGGAATCAACGTGGAACCCACGTGGAAATTTGGTGGAAAAATTAAAACAGCAGTAGGTGCTGTCCTAAAACCATTAAAACCTCAACCACTCTATATCTAAACCTTCTATATATGTGTCTACGATTTTTCATGTGCTCTCATGGCTGCCTTTCCAAGAATTATATAAAAATAGAATGTGCGATACATTTTCACATAACTAGCGTGGTTTCAGGTTGATAAATGACGCAATGTCACCAGAGAGTTAAGTTCCACAAATTAGAAATTCTGTTTAACATTTTATGCTAATCACCACAAATCCACTTGAAATCAACGTGGATTCCACGTGGGTCCAACCACTCAATATCCACCACCACCAAATATCCACCACTCAACGTGGATTCCACGTGGGTTCCACGTGGATTCCACCACCCATTTCTCACTGGGAGTGACTTTTATTCACATGTTACCTACAGTGTAATTTTCTGGGGATCAACTTATAAATCCATTAAAATATTATGTCTACAAAAACGGGCCATGAGAATAATTGCTCATAAAGGCTATAGGTCTCCCAGTCGACCAATATTTAAAGAATTGCTTGTACTACCTATTCCGTGTGTATATATATTGTTAACTGTTATGTATGTAAAGAATAACCTTAAAAATTTCACTTTGAATAACATTGTACATAGTCATTACACTAGGTCACAAAGTGATATTCATCACAATTTTGTATGCACCAGAGTTGCTAAAATGGGGCCCAAAGAAATGGGCATCAAACTTTTTAACAAATTACCGACAGATATTAAAAATGTGAATAATTCTAATTTGTTTAAAGCCACGTAGAACAAACTACTTCTGTCTAAAATGTATTATGCAGTTGATGAATACTTAGATGATGCATTTTAACTCTTTATGTAAATATGAATGTTAACAGGTAATTATTCCTGATTAATTATATCTGTATTTTTCTGTATTTACATGTATTATAGACGTGCCTTATATCTTGTCCATTACTGATGTACTAGATCGTTGGGCAAATAAAGATATTATTATTATAATTATTAGTGAAAGGCTAGAAATAATGTTTTGGTGAATGTGTACTGAAATTCCTCGACAGAGTGAAAATAAATTGATCACTTGGATTGGAAATACTGTCATGGCAATTACATTCTTTCAAACGTAAGCTCATTTCTTCAAAGGTTAGATCTTGCCAATAGGATCAAAGGCTTTGCCAAGGGAGGGGAGGGGTTGGAGGGGAAGTCTCTAGTAAGTGGTGCGGGCCGTACCTCAGCAGCGCCGCGGTGCAGGGTAGCGCCTTGGGGGGGTGGATTGCATTACGACGGATGATATCTCATAAACGCTTAGAGATAGGTCAAAACAAATGGAAATTCGGCCGTAAAGGGCTTCACTTTCACGTTTTACATAAAGAAAGTACTTTTTCTGTACCAAAAAATTCAATTGAGAGTCCTCAGTACTAAGGGCCCTTGGGGCACGGGTTGCCGTTATTTTAAAGTAACCAAATTTTAACACGTGACTATAAACCTCATTTGGATCATTTTGAGACTAGGAAAACATAACTTTTCTCAATTCTGAAAAATAAGAGCCAGCCTACTGAGCATGAATAACCATCAAAAGCCCATTCCCGGGAAGATCACACAAGCTATACAGCACACTCCCGATCATCCCAATGGGCTAATTAATGAATGGGAGAGACGGCATGAATAATCGGAAAACACGGATAACCCAAACTTTCACTTAAATGTCTTGCTACATTCACAATTTACCTAAAACAAACAATATAGGTATGTATTAATATTTATGCACTTATTCTGTTATTTAAGAGTGCTTCCCGGACTCACTGAGAGCTTTCTTTGCCAGTTCGCGATCTTTTTAGCGGCGATAACATGGTTTTACTCATATTATTTATGCTCCATGTAAGGCCTGGTTTAGAAAACCACACATCCGTGGCTTAGTGATCACGGATACAGAAAAGTGGTTAGTACAAATGCTTCAAAACCAATGTTCAATGTCGGAAACTACGCTGACAGACACCACACCATTAAGTTGCCTCTAACAATTAGTCGCCACGTAGTCGCATAGTTAATGCAACTCACGGATATGCGGGTATGCTATCGACTGCTTTCTGCCACCCAAGGAACAAAAGAAGATCGATCATTCGCATACGTTAATGCCACAATATTTTCACCAAAATGAAGTGCATATTTATCAAACGGCAGTTTACTACTTGAATTTAAGACTGAGCACTCCATGTTAACTTCATTTCTAACAGATCGTCATCAATTACAGAGATTAGGGACACTTGGTGAAGGCTTTCCAGTGATGGAAACTAAGGGAGTGTCAACACAGAGTGCCAACACCAGAAGGGCCTCATACAAATGATTTTTTTTTTACATGCTACTCATAGGGTCAACAGACAATGCTCTGGCTATCTTTCGCAATCGCTTTAACGCGGTTCCACTGGACCTTTATATGCTGACGACACTGTCATTTGTTGCAAAATTAGTGATCACTCTGACTACGAAATTCCATCATCAGATATAAACAATGTTCATCTGTGTGGGGACTCGAACTTAATATAAGCAAATGCACAGCAGTTACAGTTTGTACAAATATAACCATGTTATGCTGTGGATGGTATTAACATGAGGGCAACTGACGAAGTGAAGTACCTGGGAGTAACAATAACTTCCAACCTTTAGTGGGGAATGCATTGTGAGGAATATCTGTGGCATAGCCCTGAAGAAATTAGGATTCGTCAAGTGCATTGTGAGAAGATTTTCGGATGAGAAAGTGAAAGATAGGTGCTATTTCGCACTCATCCGACCGCACCTTGAATATGCAGCGAGTGCATGGGATGGCCAAAACCTGCTACAGGCGTACAGAAATTGTTACGCAGATGTTAAGTGAATTAGGCTGGGAGCTGCTGGAGACTCGGAGGCTGCGCGCTATGCTTAGATTGCTTGAACAATTGAGAATGGATATCTTTAAGAGCGACACAGAGAACATAATATTAGAGCCACACTATATTTCCAGGTCTGATAGAAGTGATAAATTAAAAGAGATATTTAGCTGAATGGATAGATATGGGAATTAATTTTTCCCCTGAACCATAAAGAACTTTAAAACATGCTAATCGTATTTTTGCATTCCCTTTTTATCTGTAAACAGCTGGAGTCCTAACAACCCCTGCCACATGCCTTTTGGGCAGCTTGCAGGATAGTATATAGTAAGGATGAGTAGGTTCTTAAATTTTTCCATTCTCGGTACCAGTCCGGTTCTACCCCATCGGTTCTTGGTTCGCGATACACGGTTCCAAGGATGAACTACTTCTCACACACTTCTCAGCCGCTTCCAAAGTACCGGCTTTAAGCGATTAGTTCTCGATACCGGTTCCACAGGCCAAGAATCGGCAGGACTGACCCATCTCTAGTATGTAGATGAGGACAAAGGAGGTATAGGGACCTTGGCAGCACTCAAGGCTGAAGGGAGAAAAATGTCTCCCAGGCATTGAAAGAGCGCTGAGCCAATTACAACAGCCGGTGAAGGAGGCAGGGCCATCCATGGCAGTAGGCACTACCCACTAGGGTGGTGCGAAAAAACTCAAGTTCCAAATTCCGTGTCGTAATAGTGCGGAAAAGTTGCGATACGTGAATACAAGAAAAACAAAAAAAGAATTATTAAAATCGGACGTCATCTTCCGATCCCGCAAAGCACCTGAAAAAATGACAAAAATGAAAAATAGTTTTTTTTTTTCGTTGTAAAAAAATTAAATTAAATTAATAACTTTTAACGCTGTAGCAAAAAATTGTTAAAAATAACATAGGTTATTATTTATATATGCATATTTATGGTTTTTAACTGTTATTACTGATCGCACAAGATCATTAAAAATGTATAAATTTTGCAATTTAGCCGGTTTTTCAGAGTTGTGTCATAATAACTTAAGGTAATATTTTAGTCTAAAATACGTTTAATTATGCAGCTCTTCCTTTGTTTATATATGATTTAATAATATTTAAACAACCCAGAACTCACCGCGGAGAGGTGGCTGCACTTTGAGTTCTACCCACACCCTCCATCCATCCAACCAATGAGGGTTACTGCTTCTACAATATTTAAATTTTTTGTCCTTCTTTTAAATTTTAACTTTTGAAAACTACTTTGTACTTCGATTTAGTGGTAAGGTCTGGCATAATGGACCTTGATTTGAATTAGCCCTAATAAATCCATCTCTGGATCGATAGCCACAAAGCTTAAGGGATACCTCCGTTACCAATTTTACACACGGCTCCATTTCTTGCAGGTGATATGGGAAGTTATAATATCCCAATCTTTTTTATCGCCAGATTCAATGAAGGAAGCTATTTCTTCATTAGTAATTATTCTCATAAGAAGAGGTGGAGTAGATAGTTAGACTACATTCCAGTCAATCAATTCTATATGGTCAGTTATTTCGAAGTTCATGGTAGGAGTAATGAAGTTTACGATAGGTTTGCCCTTTGGTTAAGTCTGTCTGGCTTTAAATACTCTTTTTAGCCCTAGCTCTATAATGTGCCTTCTGTAATCAAAAACCATCGCCATCAATACATTCTCTTCATGATCAAAGTTAGAGTTCCGTTCAATAACAGAGAAAACTACTTTTTTTTAATATCCAGGTATGTATCGAGAGGTTTCCTTTGCTCTGTTCACACGAGCCATCTAGCATGTGAAAATGGTCCAGTATCCCGGTTTGCTAAGTCATTTGGAAAGTCGCCACTCTTGATTGCTTAACTAATGTCTATAAGGTATCTTTGGTCCTTGCTCAAAATTTATCTATCAACTTGTAGAATTTCACATTCAATTGTTTAGAAATGCAGTTTGGAAGCTTTCCATAACCATTCATATTATTCCAATTGGCCCACTAAATGATTTTTGGCCACTTGTTTCAGCATATAAATACTGAAAAATGTGACATAAGTAATTCAATGAAATGAAGTAACCCAACTGCCCACTGCAGTGGGTATCATTGGTGTTTTATGAGCTTTCTAATAGTGCAACCTTTCCATCTAATGTTGATGTTCGCGCCATCACAGCAAACTAACTATAAGAACTCTAATGATACTCCTTGATCAGAGAGATAAGATAGTATGGAGACCACTATATCTTTAGCAGACCCGGAGCTTGGAGAAACAACTCAAATACACAAAAGCCGCTTCTTTTATTAGAGAATGGTGTTCCGCTATAACTGTCCGACAGTACTCCTTCGATTCAATAATTTCTATTACTATGGTATTGTCTACCCTTCCGTCAAAGTATAACCGTGTAGCACACCTAAATCAAGATGGATTTGCTGTAAATCGCTTATATTTCTCTTTTCCCTTTTAATTCTACATCGGTCAATGAACTTAGAAGTATATTCTTCAATTATAACACCAATGTCTACTAGTACACTTGATGCTATAGCAGCAGCTGTACGGTGAGAGACCCCATATTGATCACAATGAAAAGCTGTACTTTGGAATTTTACCCTCATTTGCCATGGCGATTTATATTTTTTTGGATGTACTAGGCATGTAATCTTCCTAGTCAACAAATTTCTCCTTGATTGTTGAAATTTGCGTTGCGTCATTTAAAACCTCAACATCTTCACTTTCGGTTTCAATAGGGTTAACATGCTGCCTTTTTAAAGTGCAATTTTGCCTTTCAATTCTAGTGGTCAGTTTTATTGTCATTTTTGATCTAAAGAGCTAATTAAAACTTCTCAAAAATTATCCATAAGTAATTATTACAAAACTCTGAAAAATAGGCGAAATTGAAAAATGTATACATTTTTAATGATCTTGTATGATCGGTAATAACAGTTAAAAGCCATAAATATGCATATATAAATAATAATCTATGCTATTTGTAATCATTTTTTGCTACAGCGTTAAAAGGTTTTAATTTAATTTAATTTTTTTACAACAAAAAAAAACAATTTTTTTCATTTTTGCTATTTTTTCAGGTGCTTTGCGGGATCGGAAGATGACGTCCGATTTTAATAATTCTTTTTTTGTTTTTCTTGTACTAACGTATCGCAACTTTTCCGCACTATTACGACACGAAATTTGGAACTTGAGTTTTTTCGCACCACCCTACTACCCACCCACCCTAGGGGATGTATGGGGCAGAGCCCAATAGCGAGTAATGCAGCCAGTTTCGCTAATGGAGGCTTTTCACACCATAGTTTCACAGTTATTTCTAAAACCTTCTGATTACTCACCCTCCATATATGCGGGATCAAGTCCATCCCCACCATAGACAAATTGCACAACTTCTCCGAGAGAATTGCGAACAGTATCATCATACTGAACACAGAGGTCTTCTAGGGCCTTCAAAGAAATTGATGGAATTAAACATTGATAACACATTTTACAGTAAGGAAGCAGCTCATGGCTTGTGAATTCTCAAAAAAAAAAAACTTTAATTCTTGATAACTTGAAGCAACTTAATCATAACCTTCAATTTGAAAATACCTCCCCTCAGATGGGCTAATATAATGTAATTTAATAAAATTTCACTGCAAAATACGACAGGCAAATAGTGTGACTCTTACAAAGAGATTGAACAATCATTGGGAGAATCTCAACGCTAAAGGATAACAACCATGTCAAAACTGAGGATGTCACAAATTAAAAAAAAAAAAAACTCTCAGCCCTCCCTCATACCATGCCTCTGATATTTTTTTTTCTGAGACCACACAGTCCATAAATCATTATGTTCAAAGGAAATATCAAGTTACACGAGAACAAAGGAAGCATGCTTCATCCCTACCCCACCTCACCCACTGACCTTTTTTATCTTACCTGCTTCAATTCTCCATTTCTAGAGAACAAATTCTAGGGGAGTGACTTACTGGACCCAAAGATGTCTCAATAGATTTCAGCAATTGGATGACATGCACAAGATTCAAAAAAGATTGAGGCCAAATGAGTCGCATTCCTACCATATTTAGTTTTTTTTAAGCTCAAATTGATAGAAACTAAGTTTTTTAGTTGCAACAAGACTATGCCAATACTCAACATTGTCCAAACAGCACAATTTTCAAAGAATCAGGCGTGGCATCAGTACCGTCAAACAAGAAGATACGGCTTGGAAACAACAACTGTATATATCACATAGGTCGCCCGGCTTCACTTTGAAGGCAACGAGATCACAAAATAGCAAGATCTGACATGTGTGTGTCCTTCACTCCCCCATTCATAGCCTCGTTGGTAGCAAGACGGTGGGTGCGCACTCCTTCCCTTCCACCTATCTATCCTTTAAGTGCTTCTGCTGCTGCTCACCCCTTCTTCTCGCAGAGTGGTCGTCCCGTTCTGTTCTCTCGTCGCACGTGATGCTAATGTTGTTCTAAATATTGTTCATTGTGTTGCAGATTGCGCAGTTGCAGTTTAATTTCATGATATACCGATAAAAATGTATTTCATTGTGTAAAAACATATTTATTGACATAAAGAGAACCATGTGCGTGCATTGTGAAGTGAAACTATTGCGAGGAAGTGCAAAATCCACCTCACCGCAACTGAAGCATTGTGGGTGAAACACAAGTCAGTATGCGATGAGAAAGTAACAAAATTCGGGGGAAACTTAAGTGAGGATTATTATTTATTTATTTTTTATTTATTTCCATCGCCCCGAAAACAGCTCACAAGGCCTTTTACATCGGAGGGTATAACATGAAACAACAACTATCACACACAACCATGCCCTGGATAGGGGCAACCTACCCAGGCGGGACTCGAACCCGCGACCTTCGGTTTGGCAGGCGAGGACTTTACCCCGCCGCCACCGAGGCCGGACCATTCAGTCCATGGTTTACCCGAAGACTGAACCTACGTATTTTCATTTCCTAATGCATGCCTAAAAGTTTAGATCCTGAGCGTGTAATGACTATCGTTTTTTTTTAAATAATTTGAAAGCTTATAAAAATGATTTTTAATCAGTAAAATGGTGGTGGGTCGATCTTTAGATATAGTTAGCTGCGAGATTAGCGAGTTCTCTCGTCGAATAAGCAGTCATGGACAAAAAGCAGCGGTGTTCTGAGGGGGCATTGGGCTACCCTTGGGTAAGGTAGACCATTTAAATGATACCGAAACCTGTGAAGATACTGTGACTTGGCAACTGGGGGCCGCCAACAATTATGCCTCTCATCATCTGGGGGAGAGGGCAGCAGCTCTTCTTCACACGTGCGAAAGTGGAGACCATACTGGTTGGTACAGCGACACACATTTCACTGCACGCGTGGTAACATTTACTTTAATTGCTGTAGTACAGTGATGTGGAAGGCAAGGGGAAACCACCACATTATCATCCCGAGGAGTAGCAGCTACTCCACTCAATTTATATAATGACATGATGGAATTCTCTTTCGAATAAAATATTCCAGAGGTAAACTAGTCCCCCATTCAGATCTCCGGGCGGGGACTACTCGAGAGGATACATCGGTCAAAGGTGATAGAATGTTACGGATAGGAACATGGAACGTTAGATCACTTCGTACCTGCGTTAGGCTAGAGAACTTGAAGGTGGAGATGCGAAGAATGAACCATGACGTATTAGGCATCAGCGAAATGAAGTGGCCCCAAGAAGGAGACTTTTGGAGTGAAGGCTACAGAATGATATACACAGGATTGCTAAATGGTAATGCTGGAGTAGGCATAATGCTTGGAAAGAGCGCCGAGATGCGTGTTAAAAGCTACCTGCAGTTTAATTAAAGGATAGTAATGGTGAAGATAGATACTAAACCCGTAGCTACTGTGGTGGTGCAGGTTTACATGCCTTCGTCAGATTATGAAGATGAAGAAGTAGAAGATGTCTACCAAGATATAGCGGAAGTTATCAAGCAGGTAAGAGGGAAAGAAAATCTTATTATTTTAGGTGACTGGAACACCGTCGTCGACAAAGGCCAAGACGGAATAATAACTGGGAAATATGGGTTGGGTAACCGAAATGAAAGAGGAGAAAGGCTACTTGAATTCTGCACGGAGCACAGGCTAGTGGTTGCCAACACTTTATTCAAAAATCCCCTGCGAAGAAGATACACGTGGAAGATGCCAGGAAACCTTAGAAGATTCCAAATCGATTACATTCCAGTGAAACAAAGATTCAGGAACCAGGTGAAGGACTGCAAAAGTTATCCAGGGGCAGATATCGATAGTGACCATAACTTTGTTATGATGAAATGCCACCTTAAATTTAAAAAATTGAAGAAAGCCATGAAAATATATATGGCAGGTTGAAAAATTGAAGGAGGTTCAGCATCAACTGGCTTTTAAAGAAGCTGTAGAAAAGACAATAGGGGAGGATATGACCAATAACCCAGAGGAAGAGAGTTGGAAAACCATTAGAAGTGGTCTGCAGGCAGCAGCTGAGGAAGTTCTTGGTAAAAGATGAGTCGTTATGAAAAAACCATGGATCACAAAGGAAGTATTAAATCTCATTGAAGAAAGAAGAAAATACAAGGCTGCGAAAACAGAGGAAGGACAGAATTGTTACAAGAGAATAAGGAACCAAATATGTCGTACAGTGCGGAAGGCTAGAGAAACGTGGATGAAAAATATTTGTGAAGACTTACAAAACAATCTTATACATGGAAAAGTAGAGGCCGCTTATAGGATAGTGAGGAACCACTTTAAGGAAAGGGGCGTAAGATGTAATACCCTTAGGGCCAAAAACAGAGAACTAATGATTGAAAACGAAGACAAAAGGAAGAGATGGAAGGAATATCTGGTAGATTTGTACAAAGGAAGCAGCCTAAGAACGAATGCTATCGAAAACAAGAGGAAAGTGGATGCCGATGAGATGGGAGCCCCAATTTTAAGATCAGAATTTGATGCGGCTGTAAGAGACCTCAGGATAAATAAATCGCCTGGCATTGGTGACATTCCTGCAGAACTAATCAAAAATTCAGGAGAGAAGACGTTGAACCAGCTATACAAAATCATTAGTGAAATGTATTCGACAGGTGAGATACCAAAGGACTTCGAGAGGAACATTGCAATACCTATTCTTAAGAGTAAAAGAGCGGAGAACTGCGAAGATTTTAGGACAATAAGCCTAACTACCCATGCGTCGAAGATACTGACAAAGATCAACTATAGAAGAATGGAACGAAAAGCAGAAGAGTATTTGGATGAGGACCAATTTGGATTCAGAAGGCATTTGACAATGTAGATTGGAGCTCAATGCTTGGAATCTTAAAAGAAATTGGGGTTCTTTACAATGACAGAAGAATCATCCACAGTTTATACAAAAAAACAAGTAGTGGTTATAAAATCAGGGCCCAACTGTGAAGAAGCAGGAATTAGGAAAGGAGTGAGACAAGGCTGTGAATTGCCACCCGTAATTTTCAACGTTTACATTGAGAAGGCTATTAATGAAATCAAAGAAAAGGCATTGGGAGTGAATATCCATTGAGAAAAAATTAGCATGCTAAGATTTGCCGATGACATAGCCGTTATAGCAGAAACAGAAAAGGATTCGAAAAACATTCCAGTTTATATGGGTAGGGTAATGGGTAAATATCCACTGAAAATAAGCACGAAGAAAAATAAGATATACTGGTATGCAGTAGAAGAGAAGTCAAGACTAACATTAAAATAGGGAAGCAAAAATTGATAGAGGTGGATGAATTCGGTTATTTGGGAAGCAAGATAACTAGAGACGGGAGAAGCAAGAAAGAAATTATCAGCAGAATAGCCCAGGCGAAGATAGCATTCCATTAAAAGAGAGCCCTGCTTACAGCGGGAAACTTAAATATGGACGTAAAGAAACAATTTATGAGAACCTACCTTTGGAGTATCCTCCAATATGGAAGTGAGGCATGGACAATGGGGAACTTGCATGAATTTTTTTTATTTCACAGGCGGACAGAAAATTATTTTCTGAATACAACAAAGAAAACCGCATGTTTATCTGAGTTTTCCTTCGCGAGATATTTAATGATAAATATTACGAATTTTAAAGCGCGGGAAAAACTACCTCACCCCCCAAGCCACTGCCGACGAAGCCTCGATGACGTCAAAGGTGCCTAAACATCACGCAAAGCTATTGTTGTGATTGTTTGTAATAGTTGCCAGCAGTTGTGAGAGCTTCGTTTGTTAGACGTGTTGATTATTTTATATTTAAAGATAAATATCCGACGATAGAGGCTTGGAAGCCCTCATATTTTGCATTATTTATAATATTAATATCTGAGTACGGGCATAAAATATAAAACTGGAGCAGTTAAACCAAAAATTATATAATACCTAAATAACATCGTTGTAGGAGTCTGAGCCACGGCCATTGGAAGGGGGATACGTTAATTGTAAGTTGATGTTATCGACGGCATATCATTCATTTAAGTATGCAATTAGAACGATTTTGATGTTTACTGATGTCCGCTTAGCTTTTATATACAATAACTTCATCCGTTTATTCGTAGGTACCGGAGAATTCGTCGTTTAGGACTGTCTGTGCTTGTATTATGGGGTCAATGCAACTTTTGCTCGCTGATTGGAGACATCTAGGAACATTTTTGTGCCAAAATAGTGTTACTTTCAACGTGACGTCTCCCGTTAAGCTACTGCTAATAATGACAGTGCCAGTGGTTGTAATGCACAAAGTTTGACAAGGCTGAAAATATCGGCCAAGAGTTATCAGTGTTCCATCGTGATTGAATTGTAAAAAGTGCTATTACGCTATCGATAATTGTCTAACAGTAGTGTAAAACTTGTCAGTGGCGTGCAAATCTCCGTTGTTCACCGTAGATATGACATTTCACGATCACGCTATTGAAATAAAAACTGTGTGAAGTTTGTTATTCCATTATTTCAACGAGTAGTAGTGAGAAATGTCACCTGTGTCACTTGTGTGGGTTAATTTAAGGGTTTAAATCAGTGAATAAATAGTTGTATTCATCATAACGAGTTCTGTTATTGTAAGTTGTACGTGATGAATATAAGAATGTGACAGTGACATCCAGTTTTTGATAAGAGTATTTGCCTATTTCCCGCTATATTTTTATGGTATATGCTAGTATATTGTACATGGATTTACCTATATTATTGAAATAGGTTGTAGCTTGTGTGTGTGTTGGCAGCGGAACGGATCGCGATTTCACATGTGGATTGTGTGCAGACTGTTTTGCTGTGAATTCGTACCCATGGCCATGTTCGTACCATAGGACGGGTAGGACTACCTTCTCCGCTAATCCGGCATTGCCAAATTCAACAGCACAGCTTACTCTAATGTCAACAGCACAGCTTACGATCTTTATCCTCCAGTATTACAAGTTTCTTTTACAACTCGATTTGCCGCCAACGTATAGCAATAATTTGTCTTAACAAATTCCATGAGGGTCATGGCATCAATTTTTGGTGTCCTAAAAAATAGGCTGGTGTCCTAACATCCCATGCCACACGCCTTGTAGGCGGCTTGCGGGGTATTATGTAGACGTAGATGAATTTCAGGTGTACTATTTGAACGAGTGGCAACGTTATCATCCATTTTTCTGATAACTAAAACACACGAAGTGAAACGCTTGTACTTCATAATCCCGATGCCGCATTATTAATATCCCAAGTAATAATCTAGGCACAATAGCAATAGGAAAACTTGCCCAAGAATAACAGAACAAAATAAAGTGACGATGAGCGGCTAAATACTTCCTCAAAACAAATTTTACACCAAGCGCTCAGCGTATTTCCCTACTCCCCACGGTTGTTTAGGCACCTATGACGTCATGCATGGCCTCGGCAACGCTCGGGTGTCTTCGCGCAGTGGTCGGCTCAGAGAAATTTTTCTCGATTTTAAATGCAATTTTTTTATTTCTTTTGATGTTGAATGGAGAAACTGAAGGTATTTTTGCGAGCTAATGTATCCATTTGACTTATTCAAAATAGTTTTTAGAGCAATCTACGACCCATGCAAGTTCCTCATTACAGCAACGGAGAAAGCAAGGATAGAGGCCTTCGAAATGTGGTGCTACAGAAGAATGACGAAGAACAAATGGATTGACCAAGTTAGTAACGAGGAAGTCCTTAGAAGAGTAAGAGAGAAGAGAAGCCTCATGAAAAACTTAACAAGAAGACCGAACAATCTTACAGGCCACATCTTGAGATGTGATGGCCTGATGAAGACAATTGTCAAGGGAAGGCAAGAACGGAAAAGGAAGACCTCAAACAAAATATATGGAACAAGTAAAGAAGGATGTGAAAGAGAAGAAATGCGTAGGTGTGAAAAGATTAGCTGATAGGAGAACTGAGTGGAGAGCTGCATCAAACCAATCCTAGGATTGTTGACCAGTGATGATGACTCGCTAAAAATATTAAAATTAGTATGTAAATCTAAAACTCATTCCTTTGATTGTTTATACCCAGAAGAAACTTGAATAATTACTTTGTTTTATAGAAGGAATTTGAAAATGCATTTTGACCCGAAAATATCCGAAGACCCAGCTCCAAAAATCTAGTATCCAAACCGGATCCGAGAAAAATCCTGGATCCGTCCATCCCTATTAAATATTATTCACTTATTGTATTTTCACTTTTACCTACTAACCAGTGACATGCTTAAAAATTTTTACAACCACCATATCAATGAAATTTTTACAACAACATGGAAATTTACCACAAAAATTATGACAAATGTGAAGTTACTTGCTCCGCCTTTTTCAATGCCGTATTTTTTATGGCCTTCGGAATGGTGAACAAATCCCTGAACTAGTAGTGGTTCCGTTGAATGGGCCTTAGTTTGGCTGTAATTAATTAATTTTCATGCGGTACTTTTCACGAGCCGCATATAGTTCCATTATATCACACCACTGAACAGGCGGGGCGGGTGGGGTAGTGGTTAGCGATTACGGCTACGACCCGAGGGACAAAGATTCGAGGCTCCGTGATGGCTGTCTATTTTGTTGTCTTCATTGTGATCATACGGCATCAACTTTTTCATTAGTTTTAATTGCAACAAGCATAGATATGAGACTGTTTTTTTATCATCATAATGGCGTTTAGGTATTTAAGCAGTGTCATTTTCAACGCGGATAAGTGAAGGCTCCACTTTCTACTCTCCTCAAAAACATACCGAAAGGTTAATGGGGGGCTGAAACAGTGGTTTTGTTTTCGAAGAAATGGCATTTGTTGGTGGTAGAGATGGGTCGAATAGCAGATTTCTCGAATTCGAATATCGAATTCGAATATTAAATCATTGCTCGAATATTCGAATACCTCGAATACTAAACGATGAATGTTTGACTCGGTTGCATATGCAGCAGGCAACACAAGATTTTGGGGAGTAATTTTGATTTCCTTCAAAGGATTCGAACAGGAATTTAGCTGATTAATGAATATTTTAATTTTATGGAAACAATTGGGCATATAATTAATTCAACTAACATCGCTTTACCCCCACTCCTGCTGCCAAGTGCTAGCTGACAATCTGAGGCGTTTTGCAAAATACAGGTGCTTCTCCACCGGATTTTCTTCAATTATTTTCAGTCCATCTTTGGAAGTTCTCACGAGATAAGCAGATGAATTTGAATTGCTAGCGGGGAAAAAACCCAATATCCTGAGAAAATATCCCTTCGACTGTGAAAATAGAGATTTATAGCTTAACTCATAAATTGTAACTTGATATATGTTTTCGAAAAAAATACAGCATCAACTTCGGAGAAGCTCAGTTGCGAGGATATTGAGTTTCGCCAGAATGCTAAGTCTCCGTCCTATGTTGACATTTATTTCTTTGCGTAAAATGCTTAAATAAACTCAGAAATACGTCGTGTTTGGTCTTATTCTTTTTGAAATTACGCGCACATTACTAATATTTCAATTCAATGAAGGTGTAACATCAATTGACGAAAGTCATTCTTAGACACCCTTTGTGCTAATAGATGACTCATGCAGCGGTTGACCTCCACAGAAATGGGGAACTTCGAAGCTGGTAGGAAAAAAAAAGGTCAGTGGGGGAGAAAAGGGAGGGCCTGAAACACGTTTCTATTGTTCTCGTGTAACTTGATATTTTTTCGAAGCTAAGGTCTTCGTAATATGATCCCTGCGCGAGCTGTGACCTTTTTTTTATTTCGAAGAAGAGGAAAGCTTCAGAGGGGGGGCTAGTGCTGAATGGAGAGGGATGCCGGATCTTGGGAAATGCTGTGCTAATAGATGACTCATGCAGCGGTTGACCTCCACAGAAATGGGGAACTTCGAAGCTGGTAGGAAAAGAGGTCAGTGGGGGAGAAAAGGGAGGGCCCGAAACACATTTCTATTGTTCTCGTGTAACTTGGTATTTTTTCGAAGCTAAGGTCTTCGTAATATGATCCCTGCGCGAGCTGTGAGCTTTTTTTATTTCGAAGAAGAGGAAAGCCTCAGAGGGGGGGCTAGTGCTGAATGAAGAGGGAAACCGGATCTTGGGAAATGCGCTAATGCAAGTATCCCACGGTACTCTCACAGCAGTTGACCTCCAGAAATGGGGAACTTCGAAGCAGGTAGCCAGAAAAAGGTCAGTGGGCGTGAAACACGTTTTTATTGTTCTCGTAACTCGATATTTTTTTCGTAGCAGGGGTCTTCGTAATGCGATCCCTGCGCGAGCTGGGACCTTTTGTTTGATTTCGGAGAAGAGGAAAGCGTCAGAGTGGGTGAGGCGAGTGCTGAATGGAGGGGGATAGCGGATCGTGGGAAATGCCCTAAGGATTCTATCCCACGGCACTGAGGTTCTCCTGGTGGGGGGAATCGGGGATTTTCGGATTTTTTCACCCGACCATTTTCGGTTCCCCTCGTCGAACTCTTTTCACCGCTAAAATCCACGAGTTTGATGTAATTCGTCAACTTGCGTAAAACGGCGCTGCGAGCACTAAATGACTACAGTTCTCTACATTTTTCCGAGTCAACTACCAACGACGTGCGTGCGACAGTGTATGACGCGAAATTCAAAGTATTCGAGGTATTCGTGGCGGTACTTTTCGCATAACTATTCGAAACCTCGAATATCGAATACTTTCTAGTATTCGAGGTATTCGAGTATTCGCGGATACTATTCGCACATCTCTAGTTGGTGGGCATCTTGTTATTATATTCGATGGGCTACGGAAGATTTTGGGAAGCGGCGAGCACAAGACACATTTGGTGCAATTGTTGCTTTTAACCCTCTAGCGAGTGCGACTGTTATTTCTACACAACCGGGCGAATGGTGTACTTTGCCCATGTTATGTGCATATATGATAACACTCGATTTTTGTTAAAATTAATCTTTATTTGTAGAAATTAGTATAATCTTGTACACTAATAGGTGATTCATATATAAAAGTACACAGGTGGTACACGGCCGGTCGCACGGCGTAATTTATACGCCACGTGTGTCGGGTTCCTCATGCTGATCTAAAAAAATTAGCTACAATACCTCGAACTTCGTAAACTCGAAATATAGACAGTCAAAGTACATTGTAGGAATACACAAGACCATTCTAGCCCAGAATGTACGTACAATGTTGAAATCCTTGGTTTTCGAAGATGGACGTATTTTATATGCCAGCACGCCTGGCCCAGGGTCATCAACTTTTATTTCATCCTATTTATTAATTGAAATTATATTTTGGAATGGTTATTTTAGCACATAGGTACTGTGTAAGTAAACTCCCTTTGGAGTAAAGTGAATTACAAGTGTTCAAGAAATATGGCATTTTATAATTGTTTTGTGTTCTTATTAATTATGTCTGTACGCATGTTGTTGATCGCCGCGAGCCTTTAATGGCATGTGCTCTCGCTAGAGTGGTTTTCATTTTTAATGTGGAAGTTGATTAGTATAAGTAATGAAAAATTAACATTTTGGCGCACACCAACCCTTGCTAGTGTAGTCGTTGTATCTCCGTGTTTGAAATGACACTGCTTAAATATGTACCTAAACACCATTATGATGATAAAAAAAAGTCTCATGTCTATGCTTGTCGCAATTAAAACTAATGAAAAAGTTGATGCCGTATGATCACAATGAAGACAACAAAATAGACAGCCATCACGGAGCCTCGAACCTTTGTCCCTCGGGTCGTAGCCGTAATCGCTAACCACTACCCCACCCGACCCGCCTGTTCAGTGGTGTGATATCATGGAACTATATGCGGCTCGTGAAAAGTACCGCATGAAAATCAATTAATTACAGCCAAACTAAGGCCCATTCAACAGAACCACTACTAGTTCAGGGATTTGTTCACCATTCCGAAGGCCATAAAAAATACGGCATTGAAAAAGGCGGAGCAAGTTTCGCGGTCTCCCCTTGTCAGTGTCAAATTGTGAAGGCTCCCCCAACAATAATTACTGGTTCAAACAGAGTTGACAAACCAGGAAAAATACTGATCCATTGAATTCCTTCAGTGCAGGATTCATAACGCACACACTAGTTCACGAAGTCAGAGGGAACCAATTCAATTGAAAAATCTAATCAAGACTCTTAGATTTAAATACCCCCTTACTTGGATTAGAACCAGTTTTAAAATGCATGTCCTATCTATATATTCACACAGGAAGAATGTCACAAACTATCATGATAATTGACTGTAAATTTTAAAAATCAACTTCTCACACGATTCTGTCCGGGAAATATATAGCTGAAGATGTCATAGATAAAATAAATGGTTCATCTGAATTCCACCACCATACCTTGATCAAACGACGTTGCATGTATCCTGTTTCAGCTGTTTTCACCGCTGTATCAACAAGACCCTCTCGTCCTCCCATTGTGTGGAAAAAAAATTCAGTTGGTGTCAGTCCCGAGTAGAAGCTATTCTCAACAAACCCTTTAGCAGCAGGGATCTTAGCTGTAACATATTTCAAATTACAGCATTTTGTCACATATAATTCATATTTTTTCTATCATAACAACAGACTCCAATCAGACACACATTCAAATAACTACGAGTACACTCTAGTAACTCCATAAATATTTTCTCAAGAAAGATCTTGTACGTCCATGGCAGAGTGCATTCAAATTACTTCAATCCTCAAGAGATATCAAATGAAATGAAATCCTTTATTTAATGACTTTTTAACATTAAGAGGCAAACATTAATTCAATGTTGTTTTATCAGCCATTAGCACCTGATTCACATTCAATACTTTCTAAAGTAATTGATAATCGTATTATTTCTCAAAATTTCTACCATATAATTCTCAAAATTATCAATTCTCAACAAAACTCAATAATACCTCTGCCACTCAGAAATAATGTATGCAATACTAGGAAACCTGGAGAGTTGAAGTTATCTTACTTTAGAATATTAATTTGTCATGAAAAAATAAAAACACTATAAATCTTTCCGAGAATGACTCAACTTTCTGATAAGTATCTAAAAAGTTAACATTTCAAAGGAAACCACTCTATTTAGTTTCTTACCATGCCTATCAAAGTGAGGAAGAGCTCTGTCTTCAAAACCATTCGGTACTCGTTTTCCACTTATGGCTTGCTGGCCGACACAGGCTATCATTTGAGAAATGTTGATGAAAGATCCTGAAAATGATTAATGAATAGTTTTTAAAATAATGTTTTCTTAAAGAAAAGTGGATACTCTTCAAACAAATGAAAAAAAATGTGCTAGGACAGTTGAAAATATCCATAAAAAGACTTCGATCGAACCAGAATAATGTTGACTTTGTTGTAAAGGATTTTGGTTGGAAGAGGTGCCTTTCAGGTTGCGTTGTAACAGGATGAGCAAAGAGATCATGTACACCCATGCCCCGCTTGGCGCAATTTCGATAAGGCACAAATTCATTCCTCAGGAAAACTTCCCAATGCTGAGTGAAGAGTTTTCGGGATTGCCACCGGGTATCAGGGACTGCATTACTGTCGATGTTTCGATGTCTGACTCGGCCATCGTCCTCAGGGCTGTGAAGTGTCAAGTGAGATATTTTTCCTTTTTGCTAATATACAGTCACTCTCTGGTGGTCAGGAGACTGCTGATTGGCTGTCGTCAGCGGCTTGCTCTGATTGGCTGGCGTGCTGGTGACGATTTCACCTTGCCATTCAGTTGATTTTGAGCACAGGTTTCCAAGTGTTGCTCAATGCATATCCGGAATCTCTATTCACTATGTTTTTGTCCAGCATAATTTCAATTGACTCTTTCATGAGTCAATCCCAAAACCCATTGGATCGGCAGAGCATCTTGATGTCGTCATACTTGGCTGTATTTCTGCATTCCATCCAATGCTCTGCGATAGCTGACTTTTCGGACTGTCCTAGGCGAAGGTGGCGCTTGTGTTCTATGAGCCGCGTATCTATCTTCCCGCACCCACATGGGACTTAGTAAATGCCAGGCGTCTTCGTTCCCACCGGATCTTTTGCTCGAGCATGTCCAGGATCTTTTTCGGTGGTCTGTGGATAGCCTATATGCTGAATCTCTTCAGAATTTCTCACTCGACACTCACAGCCCTGAGGACAATGGCCAAGTCGGACATCGAAACGTCGCCACTTATGCAGTTCCTGACCCACTGGCCATCACTCTTCACTAAATCTACTCGCCGGGAAAGCACGAAATCTTTCTTTTCCCAATGCTGCTTTGCCAAATCAAATAACCTTAACATTCTCTGTATAAAACGTGAACTTGCGCTAATTTCTTTTACTTCTAGTAGATTCCTGGTGAGGGCAGACAAATGCTGCAATATGCGACGAATTGTTCAAAGATGACGCAGGTGATACAAATTGCAAAATAAAAATAATACAACCCCAGCGAGAAGCGCATTACCTATTTAGGAATTCATATGTAAGTAATTATGCACGTCGTCTAATTCTCGTGGTAAGGCACAATTCGGAGTTCCATTTAAAATCCATAAATTAATATGAAAACTTGACTTGAGTGTCGCTGCATAAAAACGAGACGACGTAAAATCAAGGTGCATACAATCAAAGGTTTACTGCACATTACTCATCATGCGGTCCTAGAAGCCAACAAACTGAAGTAATTTATCTCGTCTCATTTACTGAGTGATATATTAGTTAATTTAGATCATTAATAAAGTTTGGAGCTGGTGAAAATGAGTTTTTTTAAACAATACTGTTTGTGATGAATTTTTTTACCATTCTAGGTCATCGGGTGAATTGACTTCCGCATAAAGGGTCCACCCTAAATCCTTCAAGGTCATAGGTATTCACAGGAGAGAAATGGAGCAGTGGCCGAGTTGTGTATGAATAGTATCAACACAAAAAGGGTCAGAGAGAGAGAGAGTCTCAATGGGACAATGGCTTCATTCCTTCCCAGCAGCAGTAGGCCCTCTCCGTCTCAGGAGTACATACATTGCAGCAGTAGTTCATCAGTAGAGGGTGATGAGGGTGATAGAGCCGTAGAGTAAAAATCAAGAGAACAATTGCAAAAAATAGGAATGCCGATTGAAAAATAAAGAAGTTATCAAGTAAACGCATAAACCTAAAAGAGAAATTGAAAGTAGAAAATGGAGAGCATCATAGCAATATTGCGCGTAAGATTAAGCTCACCATGCTGACAGTCCACACTATTTTTCTGAATAGAGATGTAGTTAAAACATCAGTGACATCAGCCCCACCAATTGCAGCCAAGTGGTCAACACGTAAGAGTTCATTGCTGGATACGAAACGGAAAGACTTTTAATTACCTGGATTTATCATAAACTGTCAAATAATGATCATTTATTACAGGCATTTGTGCAAAATCTGTGGCTTTATTCGAATCTGTAAAAGATGATGAGAGAGGTAATTGCTTCGAGACATCAAGTGGAAGCTTCAAGACAAAAGGGCCCAGCTGACACAAGAATTGTTTTAAGAATGGTTTGAAAATTTGTCACCTGCCAGCAACGCATTGCAAACCCCTGAATTTCAAAAGCACCTACAAATATTTTTTGACAGGAAAAACGTCTTTGAATATGTACATACTATTTTTAAAGATATTTTAAACTATAATTTTTGTATAAATAAGGTTTTCTAAGGCTATTAATAGGAATGTATGGTTACAGCTATGGATGTATGTGAGATACAGATGGATAGAATGTATATTAATACCTCTTGGTCCGGCACCCTTTTAACTAGACTAGCCATTGGGGCCGGTCATATTATATGCCATAGGCCTCAATATATGTTCAAACTATTATAACGTCGATAAAAAAGACGTCAATAAGAAAAACTTTCACAAAAACAAACAGTAAAGCTACCTGAAGACGCACAAACCAGAACTAGGTCGAAATAGTTCCAAAAAAATCCGTAGAGGTCAGCAGGAGACTGCACTGCATGAAAACCATGAAAACGTAAAAACGCATGATCGGCACATAAGCGCTGGCGGTGGAAACACGTAAAAACATGTGTGTGGACCATAATGTGTTAATAGGTATGTATATGGTCTACAGGAAATTTGATACCCAACACCTATGCTACCGAGAACACATGCCTATACTCCCCATGTTAAAATGGTCTCAAATAATGCAAATTTAATTAGTGTAAAGACCCCATGGAACGCATCCCTTTCACTAAGCGAGGCATGAATGTACTTACATTGAAGACTTAAGTGACAAGGACAGCGGCTGCAGCAGACTTCTGTTCGGACGCTCTTTATAGGGATAAGAAATTCTGACCGCAGTGGCACTTTAAGCACGTCTCCACAGCAAATATTTAAAGCCCCTTGCTTGACTCACATGCTGATGGATGGATACAAAGTTCCACTTCCACAAGAGTGGCAGCACTAAAATTTTAAATGAATGCTGGGGAACAAGAATGATTTTCAGGATAATTCTGAAAACCAGGACTACAGGTCCGGCTGCCGAGAGTTGTCCGATGACTGAACTGGCTTGGCTTAAAGAAGGATTATTAATACCCTATCAAACAAAGGAAACTTTCCATAGGTAATTTTAATAGGTGATTATGAAGAGATGTTTCCTTGAGACCTGTGCCTCATGCATGCATTGGTAATCTCAGACGATGTAAAACTCCTGACTACTTGTATGGAAAATATGTCCCTTTGATGTCACGCGGAGTGGCATTGCATGGGCACCAATCTGGCCTTTTTCAAATGAGGTTAAAATTGACCATTAAAATTTGTAGAACTGGGATTTCTAAAACCAAATAATTTGTACATTATGAATACACTAATAGTGGGTAACGGTTCTTTGATGAAAGAAACTACCCTATTGTGTGTGATAAAAAATGAATCTATGTCTGATAGCACACCATGGTCAGATTTAATATCCATAATAGGCTAAAATACAGCAAATACGTCCTCCGTCGAGGAATTTTGATGTGAAAACTAAATAGGTACCAAGAGTGAGGGTTCAACATTTGCATTTTGTTATGCTTCTGGATATGTCTTTCTATTTATAGTGGACGTTCTCAGTGGAGTGTCAACTTAAGACAAAAGGTGATTGCCCTATTAAACAAGACTAATCTAATTGGAGTGATGAGTACGATACTATCGACATGAAACCCTTGCTAATATTTAACAGTCACTGCATTTTTTTTGTCCATCTTATCTAAATTGCCATAAATTTGAAATTGTAAGTTTTACATGTAATTAATTGAATTCATTATTTTTGGTAAAAAACAGATTAAATAAAAGAATTCTAGCTAAGTTAACAGTCCAATGCGACTTTTCAAACCAAGAAATATGCATGTGCAAATCAATAAATCAAATAATAATAATAATAATAATAAGGATATAAACATGGAATTTGGAATAGATAAATGTAGAACTATCACAATATTCCGAGGTAAAGTACAAAGGAATGATATTCCACTACTGGATGGGCAAATAATAGAGGCCATGGATGAGGGAGATACCTATAAATACCTAGGATTCCAACAAGCAAGACGACTAGACCACTCTACGATAAAGCAAAAACTTTCGACTGAATTCCAAAATAGAATCAAGAAACTTGTTCGCACGGAATTGAACAGCAGAAACCTCACTAATTCAATTAATACCTTTGCCATCCCTCTCCTGACATACTCCTTTGGTATAATCAAATGGTCACAAACAGATCTAGACGACCTACAAAGAAAAATTCGATCCCAAATGACGGAGAAAAATATGCTCCATAAAAGCTCAAATATAGAGAGGAGCACGTTGCCCAGAAAATTTGGTGGAAGGGGTATCGTAGACATCAAGAATCAGCACAACTCACAACTTTCTCAGTTACGGAAATATTTTTTCAGCAAGAAATCTACCTCGGATCTCCTGAGAACTATCTGTGACGCAGACAATAAATACACACCGTTAAACCTATCTGACGAAAGTATGCAAGTTAGTGAAACCACCGTTACTATAGACAGTAAAATGTCAATATGGAAAGCTAAATCCCTTCACGGAAGACACCCTCATGCCCTGGAGGCCCCTGAAATCGATAAAGATGCATCGCACGCATGGCTCAGGCATGGGCAACTCTTCCCAGAAACAGAAGGATTTATGATCGCAATACAAGACCAGGTGGTGAAAACAAAAAATTATGAAAAATATATAATTAAAAACCCAAATTTATTGGATGACAGATGCAGAAAATGTGATAATGCCTCTGAGACGATACAGCACATCACAAGTGGATGCACTAACTTATCTCAAAAATACTACCTACACCGTCACAATCAAATATGCAACATCATACACCAGAAATTAGCTCTGAAGTATAAACTCATAGAAAATGGAGTTCCTTATTATAAGTACACACCTAAAACCATCCTTGAAAACGACCACTGTAAGATTTATTATGACCGTTCAATTATTACCGATAAAACGGTCCATAGCAATAGACCTGATCTAGTAGTACAAGATAAAACTCGCAATGAAACGTACTTGATAGACATTACCGTACCTAATTCGCATAATATCACTACAGCCTACACCAGCAAAATGGAAAAGTATGAAGAACTTAAAAATGAAATCAAGAGATTGTGGAAATCAGATAAAGTACACATAATACCCATCATTATCTCCGCCACAGGAGTAGTGCCTCATTCACTCCATCAAAGTCTTCAAACTATTGGACTGCCGAAAAACTTGTTTATTACCATACAAAAAGCAGCAATTTTAAATACTTGCCGGATTGTCAGAAAATTTTTCAAAACTGAGTAAAGAGACGAGAGTACTTGGTGATACCCGTACCTCGCCTAAAACCAGCAAAAATGCTGTGAAAACATAAAAAAAATATAAAATAATAATAATAATAACCCGTGTGGGGTTTTCCGTCCCCCATCGGGCGCGTCCCCAGGTGGCGGATAGGGGAATGCTCGGCAGATATGCAGGGTAGGTGGGAAATAAAATACCACCCGCGGACCAAAACGGAACCCAAAATCCAGGCGTGTCTGTTCCCACATTGGGCGGCGTCCTGGTCAGCGTCTGTTGTCCATGTGAGGACCGGCTGCATTATAAACCTGGCTGTAGGTATAAAAAGCTACACCCATACATTTTGGATATGGAGAACATTAATTTGCCTCGGAAAGGGTCGCTGCCTGGGGATCGCCAGGGCAGGTCTGGAGCTGGTGCTGGACCTGACAGCATACGGACCACCAGTGATGAGAATGCGCTGTGGCAGGCACTCATCGGGACACCCGAAAATACTACTGCCACCGAAATTGAGGGAAACCAACAACCACTTACCTCTCCTGCTGAACGTGCTTTGCCTGATAGAACTCAAGCAACCACAAAAGCAGGTAGACCGAGGCAACGTATTGAATGGACTACTAGCCTCATTGAAGAAGTCATGCGTTGCTACTACATCAGTACTAAAATGGAGACCGATTTGATAAGATATAGATCCAGGATGCTACAGTTATTTATAAATGCACACTCTGAATTGGCCGGTAGAATCTCGGAACAGAATCTTGCAGATAGGAGAAGAGCAATAGTCACGCGCAACCTTCTCTCCAATCTTGAGCTGAATAGAATCAAAGCACAAATCGAAAGTGATAACGCGAACCAGGAAAACGTGAGCACAACAGAAGGTATCAACACCTTGATCGAACAAGAAAGAGAAATAACTCCAGAGATGGATCCAGTTACATTACAGGATAAGGAAAGTGATAATGAGGAAGAAAAAATTATCTTGCGCAATTTTTATGAAACAAAGGAGAAATACTTTGGAACCAATCCCACACTTAGACCCTACATTCCAAAGATCACAACATCTAATAAAGCGATTCGAATAATGGAATACATCAATAATAACATACTTCCAAATCAAGCTTCGAACTGCAATAGCATAGAAGAACTTCAACTGCTTCTGTACTGTGCTGCAATATGCACAGTCACATCACTAAACATGAAGGTGGACACTTTCAATGGAAGACGTAAGCCGAAGACTGAGTCAGCTCCCCCATGGGAGAAAAGATTAACGAATCGGATTGAAAACATACGGAAGATACTGGGCCAGCTAACACAATATAAAAGAGGAACACATACAAGAAAACTGCTCAAAAAAGTCAAACAGATAATTTATCCTGCTCGTGAGGAAGATCTTTCTGCTCAGAAGATCACAGAGGTAATTGATAAGTACTCGCAGCAACTGGCCGTCTACTCTAAAAGGCTAAGGAGATACAAAAAATGTACAGAGCGGAAGCGCCAAAATAATCTCTTCCAAAAGAACGAAAAGCAATTCTATAGAAATTTAATGAACGCAAAAAGTAAAACGCAAACCGAATATCCCCCCATAGCACACTTAACAGAATATTGGTCTAATTTATGGGAAAAAACAGATACACACGACAACAACACCGAGACACTCTGTGAAGAACGAAACAGGGTCGCTGATGTAAAAGATATGCCATCAGTCAGAATAACAGAACACGACGTTCAGGAGGCCATTAGAAAAACACTAAACTGGAAATCACCTGGCCCGGACAAACTTCAGAACTTCTGGATTAAAAAATTCACTGCTTTGCATGCCACCATAGCAAGAATATTTTGCCATATATTACAGAAACCAATAGATACTCCTGAGTTTTTGGTTAGAGGATGCACTTTTCTCCTTCCCAAAAACGATGCAAATACAGATCCTGCAAACTACCGACCAATAACCTGCCTACCAACCATGTACAAACTACTTACTTCAATACTCACCAATAAAATCCAAGCTCACCTCGATGCGCAAAAAATAATGACAGAAGAGCAAAAAGGCTGCTACACATTTTCAAAAGGATGCAAAGACCAATTAATAATAGACTCCATAGTAACGCAACAGGCCCTGAAGAAACAGCGAAACTTAAGCATAACTTACATAGACTATAAAAAAGCTTTTGACTCGATACCTCACTCTTACTTACTGGAGGTACTTAAAATATATAAAATTGCCCCAAATATATTAGCCTTCCTTGAACTGATAATGCAAAAATGGTCAACAACAATTAAATTGAACACAACAAATGGAACGCAGCAGTCTAGAACAATATACTTCCGCAAAGGGATATTCCAAGGCGACTCCCTCAGTGCTCTATGGTTTTGTATGTGTCTAAACCCTCTAAGTAAAACACTGAACCATACAGGTTATGGGTTTAAGATAGCCACAAGCCCGAAAAACAACAACTACACCCTAAATCATCTGTTATACATGGATGACTTGAAGCTGTACGGGAACTCGCCCATGCAGTTACAAAAACTGCTAACCATAACTAACAATTTTACTAAAGGCGTCAGAATGGAATTCGGTATAGACAAATGCAAATCCATTCATCTACAGAGGGGAAAACTAACAGCCACAGATGGTTATACCCTCGATGAAAATACTTTAATAGAAAACCTTAAAGAAACCGAAAGTTACCGATATCTAGGCATTGCCCAACTAATGGGCATACCCCATACACAGTTAAAAGACAACATAAAGAAAGAACTTAGCAGCAGAATAGAAAATATCCTGAAAACGGAACTTCACGGGCGGAATAAAGTAAAAGCCATCAATACTTTTGCAATACCAATCCTTCTCTATACCTTTGGAATTATCAAATGGACCTTGACCGATCTTAATGAAATAAACAGAATTGTGAGAACCCTTCTTACAAAACACCGTTTACACCACCCAAAGAGCTCCACAGAAAGAGTAATACTTCCCACATATGAAGGAGGACTTGGTATTCTTGATGCTGTACAGCTTCACTATAAGCAAATTGCTGATCTAAGACAATACTTCTATGGCAAAGGAGTCAAATGCAAACTTTTCGAAATAGTATGTAAAACAGACACTCACTACACACCACTACATCTAAGCAACCGTGAACTAGACATCCCGAATCAAACTACAGAACAACTAATCAATCAATGGAAAAGTAAAGAGCTTCATGGGCACCATCCTCATCAGTTAAACATGCCACACATAGATAAAGAGGCTTCAAATATATGGTTGAAACAAGGGAATATATATGGGGAAACAATCGGATTTATGAGGGCCATTCAAGATCGCATAATATTGACGAGGAACTACAGAAAGTTCATATTAAAAGAAAACATAAACAGCGATCAGTGCAGAAGATGCAAGAACCAATATGAGACAATAGAGCATATTATGGGAAGTTGCACGGCTCTAGCAGCAAATGAATATACCAGTAGACATGACAATGTAGCTAAAATCATGCACCAAGAACTGGCAAGAAAAAATAGAATCCTGGACACCAATGAACCATACTACAAATACCATCCACCTGATGTTTTGGAAAACAATGAGTGCAAACTATACTGGAATGCAGAAATAAAAACTGACCGAGCAATTAAAAACAATAGACCGGACATAGTTATAATAGACAAAATAAAACGGCACACTACCCTCATAGACGTAACAATTCCCTTAAACCATAATGTACAGAAAGCACAATCCACCAAAATTAACAAATATGCAGAACTTGCAGCAGAGATCAAAGCCTTGTGGAAGATGCAGTCAGTAGATATATGCCCAATAGTGATAACAACAACAGGAATCACACCGTGCGAAGTTCTACACCAGCTAAAAAAGCTAAACTTGGAGAAAACTCTACCAAAAATACAAAAGTCAGTCATCCTGGACACCTGTCATATTGTCCGACGGTTCCTTTCAATAGAATAATTACGGAAGTAATAACATAACACAGCTGAACTTGACTTGGTCCGTTCACTGTGAAAAATCCTTGTAAGATAGCAAGAGGGAAAAATGAAAATAATAATAATAATAATGACAAAAATACGGTCAATACCTACTGATAAACAACAGTTTTTATTTTGTTATCATGTACAAGATAAAGCGGATGAAGCTAAATGAATATAGCAAAGCGAAGCAGTGATGCAGCGAGGGGGGTTTTTGGGGGTTAAAACCCTCCCAAGAGCTCAGACAACTTTTTTATAAAAACTTTTGTTCCTAATACAGTGGAACTTGGTAGGTACGTTCCTCCTTATAGTCTATTCACTTTATGTCTGCGGGTGAGCTTTCGTGAGAGCCCGGAGACTCTCGGATGGCTTCGCTGATTGGGGAGGGGTACTAACAAGAGAGAGAGGAGGAGCGAACATAACGTTGCCAAATGTAAATAGCCGCCCTACTTTGTCTCTGAAAACGTGCGAGTCATAGGTGGCCACAGGTATTTTGACCCCGGTCCCGAGACAATATACCAACTCATTTGGAAAGCATTGGGGATAATCCTTTCACAGAAGCGCATGACATTGTCAGCTACCGCGCTGAATGAGGCACCGTTGGTGGAAGGCATAATACGTCACATACGAGTAGAACGCGTGAGGTTTGGCAACACTGCTCCACGAGCAGATTCACGAAGTGCACTCGGCGGAGGTCTGAGAGCGACTCATTGAGGCCACGCCTACTGTTTGCTGATTGGCAAAGGCAAAGTCACGAGTCGAGAAACCTTCCCTCCCCTCATCTCCACTTGCTTTGGCCACACCAGCTCACCCGCAGAGATAAAATGAACAGAGTATAGTACGTTTTCCTCCTTAGTACAGCGATTTCTCTCGGTCCCGGTACCATCAGAACAAAATAAAGGTAAAAGTATTTGGTTAGTGCGTTTGAAAAAGTTGCGCTTTCCTGGTTAGTACCCTCAATTGCATTCTGTGACGCAACCCGCAATTCATTCTCTAGTATCTTCTTAACATGTTCAGGGCGGCATGACCCACCGGTGGGTCATGGCTGGTCTATCCCCGTGGGCTGCATGACCCACCGGTGGGTCATGCGTTTCTAAGCTCTATGGGCGGCATGACACACCGGTGGTCACGTTTCCCATGCGAATTCAAGGAGCTTCGGGCCACGTGCGCCCATGAGGACGGACTTATTACGTTCTTCATCACCCATGCAGGTGTTTTTAGTGAACATTTTACTGATGCCAAACCGAACTTTTTGCCTAGAGAAAGGTAGCAAGTAAAATGACGGGCAATCATGTAAAGATTCAGTATTTGATGTAGTATTTGCATTTGTGCGTGAAATATTTTCAATTTAAGTTTAACTAATCGGAAAGATATTCTTTCCGATTAGTTAAACCGAAGTCCGAAGTCTCCTATTTTTAACTAAAATTATTTTATTAAATATTTTTAAATAAAACTAATGCATATATTTAACCCTCATATGGATTTGCTGCGCTTTAGCGGCGCTCGTGGTTTTAAAAGTGGTGTAAAAGTTTTCCATTCCAATGGATCATTTTTTAATTTTCAGTAGTCTATTTTTTCTGCTTTCTTCGTCTACACCTAAAATTTTGTTTTCATAGTATTGATAGTTTACATTTTATTGGCCTCTAATGAAAAAAGTTACGTCGTTGGATTTACGGCGCCGCCAGTATTTCTTCGTCGCTACGTCGGGGACTGCACTCACAATGTTAATATCAAAGCAATTATGTTCCGTATGAAATGCTATAATCTATGTATAATCATATTATTTAATTTTCTAAACTTTATAAACTTTATAAACAAAATGAAATTGTTAAACACAATGAAAATATTACTACACCCATGTCTCGTATAGCGCAATTTCGATATAGCGCAACTGGCGCAACTTCGTTCCTCGGGGAAACATTGCAACGCAGTGTAGCCTAATCAAAACTCTTAAAAGCTCTCGTGATAAAACGTGAACTTGCGCGAAGTACAAACGAAATTTCTATCATTTTACGCATATTAATGTTATTGCTTGCCTCAAATCTTCTTTTTTGTTTATATATTAATCGAAATCTATTGCTGTGCAATGGCCAAAAGTATTACTCGTCATTGGGTCCAGATAGCCGGCTTACCGAAGTAATTTATCTCGTCTCCTAAACAGAATGATAATAAATAATTTAGATCGTTAATTAAGCGTGAGGCTAGTGGAAATGATTTTTTTTCAGCAATACGGTTTGAGACGTATTTTTGCCGTCATAGGTTATCGGGCGATTGACTTCCAGGTAGAGCGTCTACGCCGTCTACGCTGAAGCCTTCAAGGTCATCGGTATTCACGGGGGAGAAATGGAGCGGTGGCCGAGTTGCGCATGAATAGCATCAACACATAAAAGGGTCCGCTATAGAGTCTCAAACACAATGGCTTCGTTCCCTCCCCACAGTCTTAGGCCTTCTGCGTCTCAGGAATACAGTTCAGCAGTAAAAGGTGATTTAGATAGAGCCATAAAGAGTAAAAACCAAGAGAATATGGCAAAAAATAGGAATGCGTGTAGAAAAATCAAGAATTTATCAATAAAAACTATACCTGGGTGACACAAACTATACCTATATAAAACCTGGGTGACACAATAGTTGTTTTTAGACTAGTTTGAAAAATCATCAACTGCCGGCAACGCATTACGATCCCCTGAGATAGCAGATGTTAGCCCACCCGCACGACATGAGGGATTTTCAAAAGCACGTAAGAATTTTTTTTAACGTGAATAAAAGTCTTTGAATGCGTGCATACTATCTTTAAAGATGTTTTAAACTATAAAAATTTATATAAATAATGTTTTCTAAGGCTTTTTATGGGAATATAGATGTTTTAGAGGAAATTCAATACCCAAGACCTATCCTACCAGGAACGCATCCCTATCTTCCCAATGATAAAATGCTCTCGTATAACGCAAATTCGTATAGCGCAAAGACCCCGAGGAACGCATCCCTTGCGCTATACGAGACATGGGTGTACTAAATAACGATGCATAGGTTTTCCAAAATTTATTGCAATTCATCATTTTCAACTATACCAAAGAAGTGTGCATTAATTTTAACATGATTGGATCGATTTAATTTTAATGAAAATTGACGCCCACGGGGAAGAAACGGCAAATTTCACGATAGCCGCGAACGTGTTAAGGGTCGTAAACTTCTGAATTCATGATTTAATTTATTATTATTTGCCATTAACATTCTTGCGTTCATTCCACATCTCTTTCTATGACCGTGATTTATCCAAATGTATTTCTCAATTCTTGTGAAGTGATGAATAATAAAATACGGCCATTTTTCGGGAATGTCTGACTATGCAAAACTGCAGCCAATGAGATGCCCCAATTTTCCCCACCCGGGACTCCTCACCTTCTGTTGCCTTTGGAGTGCCCACTGCGCTCAAATTTCGCGAGTGGGCACGGGGGGCATATGGAGTACGTGCGTATTTACCAGACTACTGCCGCGGGAGCAGACGATGCTCTGGATCTTCACGCGAAGCTTAGCGTAAGAATACTTTATCTCTGCACGAAAGCAGACAACATTAGACAAATTTTTTAAAGTAAATTTCAACTGTATAATATAAAAATATTCTTGCAATGTAATCTTATAATAAGGCGTGTTATTAATTGATATATGGATCGATGTAACAATCGATATGGTATCATTCCAGAAGCGAATGTGTACGGCTGTTGCCGTAACTTAAGGTCAATAAAGTTTTGCGCAATTTATATTTTTATTTTAAAAACAACCAGTTGACATACTCAGGGTTGTCGTAATATTCTCCGAGTACGCTGTGAGAAAGAAGAAATGACTTAACTTCACGTGTCCTCTTTCTATAATTATATATATAGTATAAATCACAGGAGATACACGCCGTTTTCATGTAATTGTCTTCGGAAATCTATGAAACATTGTGATTTTTATTCACATGGTATTGTTTTTCAATATAGCGCTCATTTTCTTGATTTTAAATATGAAAAGAGTTCAGGAAGGCGATCCTACAAGAACTACCGATAGTAATTGGAATTATGACTAATTATACACAGATTGCAATTACCCCGACTGCTCTTATTTACTTTCCTCGTTAGCACGTTTTCCTGGTTAGTACATTCATTTTTTGTGGTCCCTTCAGAAACGTACTAAACAAGTTCTACTGTATTAGGGGGACGAATGAGTAATAAACAAAGCGTATTTAACTATTCACACAGCCGCAAAACCCACTATTTTGAACCATTTATCTTAAAAAATGTCTGGTGGAGAGCCCTCACACCTCTCGCTTACCTTAGCGAGTTTTCTATACCTTGCAGACCCGTAGTATTAGCTACGCCTAAAATCCCCCTATCCTTAATTCCTAGCTAAGCTTTTGAAATGAAGGAAGAAATACAGCGGATGGTTTACCGACTCGTTAAAATACCACGTTTAATTGACCATGAGAAAATCATGGGTTTTCATAACCACATGAGCACAAACATCACAAAAACTGAAAGACTGACCATGTGTCTTGTTAATCATTATCATGAATGCAACATGAATTGGAAATTGAATACGTTTAAGTTCAAAAGGGCATTTAAGTTGGGATCATGGAATCTTCAGAATGAGAACTTCCTCATCTTTGAGTTTTCCTTTGAGTAAAGTCACGTGAATCACATTCACTATCAATTTTTATAAATCACCAAATGCTTCCGTTGGATAGTTTTGTTTGGTTTAGGTTTCGAAAGATCATAAACACAGAGCCTACATTTAGCTGTAAATCGTGCCTTGGTGAGCCAGGTACGTCCAAGGACTTAAAATATTCAGATAGATAGTTGGTGATTTCGTCTTCATTTGTTACACAATTAAAAGATTTGAATTCATGCAGAGTACCAACTATTTGATCCTGATTTACCTAGTTTGAGTAATTCACATCTTCATTCTAGGCCGTCAAAATTGTTCGCTCAGTCAACCAATTTCCATTTTTGTGGTGATCAATCATATTCTGGAACACTTTTTTGATGAGCTCACCTTCCGATGAAACTAATTTGCAAACATTCCGAGGAAGTGTTCTTTTTTCTCGATTCCTCAACAGGAACACGGACATTACCGTTTGTCAACAATTGCTTGGAGATATGTTTACAATCATGGTTGTGAAGAGTCAACTCGAGCTGGGCTTAAAAATAGCTTAAATTAAATTTTTTCAATGCAATTTCAATATTTTGAATATATTTAGTAATTAAAATGTTATATTGCTGCGAATTTCAGTTATTAAATTGGTAAAAACAGAACAAATAATTTAATTTGTAGTTTTGACCGACTTAACAATTGTTGTTGCGTTACTAAGTCCTAAAAACATCACTATGAAAGAGATGAATTTTTTTTGTGAAATTATCCTTTTTTTAATGTCCTATATGTTATCCGGAGATGAGACGAATAGAACCTAATATCATTAAAATCGGTGCAGCCGTTCTAACTAACACAATTTTCGACTTTCTTTTATATATATAGATATATTTTGCTATTAAATTATTCATAATGGAATTAACTTTTAACTGGGTTAATCTGTATTTTACCCTGCATTGCTCTGAACTGATGATTTTGGGAAAAAAAAATTTGGCTTCAACTTTTCTCAAATTACTTGTTTGCAGTGTAATTAGACATAAAGGGGAAGCTCTCGGTACTCTTCCGGAGAAAGTCTACGGAGGCATATATCCATCATTTTCAAAGGAATGAAAATAATATGTTACCTACAGCGATTTTATTTGATGACATTAGGTTTTTCACGTCGCGACATTTTATGTGTTGTGACCACTTAGCTTAATTGCACATAAATACACCTCAAAGCAAAGCACTGAAGGAACAAGTGACTTTGTACGCAGTCACGCACACGGGTGCAAAGTTAAATACACCAAAGGATGAAGTTCGCCATGAAAAAATATTTGACTTATTTGAATATTTGAATATTTGACAGGATACCGGTCAAGGCGAATGATTTTTCCTCTGTGGACTTGTGACGTCAACATCTTGTTCGGTAAAACCCATCCCGAAGTTCGCTCTGAGAAGATGGCTTGGTGGTGTAACTGGTAGCACGCCTGACCGGCAATCGGGAGATCCGGGTTCGAATCCCGGCTAAGTCAAATATTTTTTCATGGCGAACTTCATCCTTTGGTGTATTTACACCTCAAAGCATTAACTCTTTCTTTGCTTTCCATGTTTAATATGTAAAGATGTGCGAAAAATCCACAGAGGATAAATCATTCGCATTGACCGGGATACCGGTCAAGGCGAATGATTTTTCCTCTGTGGATTTTTTGCACAATTTGTGCATTGCGAGTGACTCCGTAAAAGTTATCACCGCGGCTAGTCCCGGTTTACTTAAATAAATATGTCACAGAATTCCATGGGTGTAACATATTCTACTATTTTTTTACATTCTACCAAAAGTACTAATTTAGCAATGAAACTGATTATTTCTCACCATCTTATGCACGCTATTACTGACAGTTAATTGCATCGTTAGAGTGGATAGATACCTGACACAGGCTGTAACGAGGAGAAAAAAATCGATACCTTACATAGGAGTCTAAGAGAGAGATTTAAAAATGATGTTTATACTAAAAATATTTATAAAGAACACTTAGCTGTGTATTAGTCTAAATTCCTCATAAGAGCAGCATTTTAAAAACTTTTCTGGCGCTAAATATGCAAATAACATCAGATGCTGGGTTGATAAATATTAATTTTGGCTTATTCTACAAGTGGACAGCAGATTTTGTCTTGCAGACGGATAACCAAGTAAAGGCCTAGGACAGAATTTGCTTTAAATTACTATGACAAGCTGCACAAACCATATGATACCACACTAAACTATCATTTACTCTAAATGTCTGATAAACAGTATTTTCTACCTGAATGACCGTGACTGTTCACCATGAACTGATATTTTAAACTGTTCTTTTTACTGAACAAGTTCAAAGTGAATGGTTCATCAAAATGAACAGTTTAACCCACCTCTAGTATACATAACATATTATAAGAAAAAGGCATAATAGATAAGAATAAAAAATAAAAAAATTCCTATATACTGCAAGTTCCGCAGCCTTTTCCCTTCACCAGATCCGAGAATTATCTATAGCTAATGAAAAAAAACTTTAAGAATATAAATCTTTTTATAAATAACGACTTATTTCAACCATTTTTGATAAAATGAAACACTTCTTTTGGTTCATGGCAAAGTTAAGATTTATACCTTTGGGCTGAAAGTGTTAAGAAGCAATAACAATTCAAAAATTTACATACTTCATGCACTGCATAATGACTTTCATTCTCACAATATTATGCTAGGCAAATACTTCAAATTATAGGTATATATTATATATTCACATTCTACTTACAAACAACTTACACACCAGCCCTTAGAGACGAATGACCATTTTGGTTTTATCAAGGATAATGAATAAAATTTAAAAATAAAGCAATAGCCTAAATTTGAACCATTGGTCTCACATGAAAGCAATATACCCACAAGCAATACAAGATCCATTAAGCTCAAGTAAAGTACCTTTTGATCCACTCAGAGCCATTATAAGAGCACTGTTACTGTGATGAAGTTCCTTTAAACAAGATTTTCCAGCTAAATCTCTTATAACAGACAACTCTTTGAGAATGAGTGCTTCCAAAGTTTCCTCAGCAGAGCAGCCCGGTTGAGTTTGAAGAGTTCCACTATCCAACTGTTTTATAAATTCATCACACTGACCGTATCTATAGAAAGAGCAAATATAAATTTGACATTGTGGATGAAAATGTCAAACAACCAGATAAATCAATAAATCACTTGTTACAGTAACAGTCAAAAATGCACAGCAAAACTTCTATGATAGATGACTTCACTCCACGGTAATTTCACATATGCCCCATGTTAAATTACTGTAAGCATTTTTAACTTAAAAAAGCAAACAGTAAGAAGGAAAGCCTTCAACAAATATTTTAAAAAGTAATAACCGCAATGGAGTATCATCCTCAATTTGTCTCACAACAAGACGCCACAAAACTTCAAACTTCATGCCAAGCCAATGAGATGTTAGTAATGATATTTATAGCACTAACTGGCAGTACTTGAGTTCAACCACCATTGTATTCCATGTCAAGCTGCTTAGTAGCATTCATAATCTTTTTTTAACAGAAAAATAGGACATTAAATCTTAAGACTGAGAACTAGGACTACATAAATGTAAAAAGCTGCAGAAGTTAGTAGAAAGATGGCAAATTACTTTATATTAGTAAATAAACTGACTGTTCTAAAAATTGTTCTTATTTCATAAAATGTATTATTGACAACACTTGGCAATAAAAGTTTTAAATCAAAGTTTTTCAATTCCAAAACATATTTGTAGCAGAATACAATTATGACTGAGGCACAGGATAAATGAGATGAAGAGATAACAGGGGTTGAATTTTCAAGTGAGTAAATGTGGAATCAGTAACCAGCAAAATTAGGATAATTTGTAACTGGCTAGCTACATTGAAAGCATATAATGGGATTTGTGGTAAGAATTTAAATGATACCACCAATAAAAATATTAAAATGCATTTTAGCAAGAGGTTGGCAAAAATATAAGCATGAATCTAAAATTTAATAGCACAAATATGAAGTAGCATACATACCCAGAACACAATAGTTCATGCTTTGCCTTCAGAAGCCCTGAACTAGGGGTCACATCACCAATGCCAATCGAAAATCCTCTGTTCATGAGAAAATATGAGGCCATGCGAGCAAGCCTCCACATGGCTGTGGCAGATATATCTTCTCCCCAATCCCTCAAAAGAACATAGTAGATACTGCTCTTTGAACCCGAGCCTAAGGTTGATTTGTCCATAGCACCAGCAATCAATGATGAGTTGCGAATGACAACATCTACAAGAAATTGTCATATGGTTCAATCACTTTCATATGTACTCCTAAACAGCATTACACTTAATCACCACCACAGTACATGCAATTGCAAGTCAAGAGTACACACGAACATATGGGTTTGCTGAGGAGAAATAATGACAAACAAAAAAAATAGACCTTCAAATGCATCTAGAAGGTTTGTACTGATTTCAATGCATAAGCTTTCCAAATGATATTTATATGTACACCCATGCCTCACTAAGCGCAAGGGATGCGTTCCTTGGGGTTTTTGCGCTTTACGAATTTGCATTATACGAGAGCATTTTAACACTGGGAAGACAGGGATGTGTTCCAGGGTGCATAAGTGCTGGGTATCAAATTTCCTATAAACTAGAGATGGGTCAAATAGCAGGTTTCTCAAACTCGTATATCGAATTCGAATATTAAATCATAGCTCGAATATTCTAAAACCAAGAATTTCGAATACCTCGATTACTAGAATTGCACAAAGCATATTAAACATACGTTTTTTCTTCTATTTCCCTGGATGAATGTATAAATAAAAAGGTATACAGTGGAACCTCGATCTGTCGTTTTTCAGCGGGGACGAAAAAAAAAAAACGATGAATGAGGGAGTGTATAACTAGGTTGCCTATGGAGCAGGAAACCCAGGATTTTGGGCGAGTGATTGAGATTTCTTTGAAGGATTCAAACCGGAATTTAGCTGATTAATGGAATATTTTAATTTTATGAAAACAATTTGGGCTTATAGTTGATTCAACTAACATCACTTTCAAATATTCTAAGGGGACACACCACCTCGCGCAAAAATGATTGCATGCCATCTCGGCTTTTACACTGCTACAATGGATTTCTGTCTGATGTATATATTCTTATCTACCAAACGCCATTTCAGCAGCATACCGATCTGATACTCGGCTTCATCCAACTTCTTATTTTCAACAGGTAGCTCACTTTACCCCCACTCCTATTGTCAAGAGCTAGCGGACAATCCTAGGCATTTTTCAAAATACACGGGCTTCTCCACCGGATTTTCTTCTTCTTCAATTATTTTCCGTCCATCTTTGGGAAGTTCTCACGAGATAAACAGATGAATACGATTTGCTAGCAGGGAGAAACCAAATACCCTGCGAAAATATCCCTTCGCCTGTGACTGTGACAATAGAGATTTATAGCATTACTAATAAATTGTAACTTGATACTGTAGCGGTACGGACCGGAGCCGGCCCGACGCATCATGTTTTAACATCGCGGCGTGGGGGGGTTACGTCTGCGCGCACACTCACAATTTTAGCATTTTTTTTGTTTAAGGAGTTCTATACTAGATTTATGTAAAGGGTTTATTATTTGTGTTTATTGTAGTATATTTTTTTATGTATGTGAAATAGTGTGAGAGTGGATTTCCGGGAGAGGCGACGCAGTGGTTCTCTCCCGGAATGCATTTGAAAACCCGCCTTTCGGCCGGGGAAAAAGAGGGCGTTGTGGTGCACCAGAGGTGATTGTGGGTAGTGCAGAGTTTATAAAAGGGAGAGACGAGAAGGATAGCTCTCTCTCTCCTACGGTCTGACACGAGATAAGTCAAATAGTGGTGTTCAGTGACAAGCAGCAGCAGCCAAGCTACGGCACGTGGTGGAGGCAGATACGAGGACAGCTCTTCAGGGGTGGCGAGAACATCGGATAAAGGAAGTAAGCTTGGAAATTACCAAAGCCCGAATAGATCCTTTTGTGTCCAGATTGTTCCCCCCTTTGAAAGTCCCAAGTGTGCTCCCCACAATAAGGCCCTAGTGAATTTACTGTCAGCTGGTCTTAGTCACGGCCCTGCAAGACTTAAGTGCGGCACGTGGTGAAGTTTGAGCATAATATCTGAATGTTAGTGTCACTTGGCGGATCATTGAGCCCGACTTCAAGACGGGTGGCCACGCGACCAGACTAACGCCCAATTTATACTTGCTTTGCACGGAAAGTTTTTTTTGTGTAAGTTTGATGTCACTATTTTTTACGTTGCTTATTCGCCAAAGAGCGTGGGTATATTTTGTTGTTGGAAACATTAATTTTTTATAATCATTGAGAAAGTGCTTTTGTAATTTTGAAGGAGAAGCCGAAGGTGAATATTTCATGTTGGAGGTGACGCCGATGGATTTTGGAACGGTGATTTATTGTGTGTGTTTGGGAATGCTTTAGTGTCAGTGTAAATTTTGGAACCTATGGTAGTTCAGTAATTAAAAATCAATTGTAAAAGGGATGTCATTGAAGTTATTTGTTTTGCTATTGCCACGATTTCCTTAAATCCTGTTGTACGTGAGTGTGCGTGCAGGCACGAACAATTGGGGAACTTGATTTTAAGCCCGAATACGGTAAGTCTCCGTAGGGGCAATTTTCTATTTTGGGGGAGTGGAGAGTTAACAATCACATGTACGGGGAGATATCGAACGAGAGGCGAGCGGGCGGCTCTCGCGGTTTGAACCGTTACAATACATGCTTTCGGAAAAAATACCGCATCAACTTCCATGAAGCTCAGCTGCGAGGATATCGAGTTTCGCCAGAATGCTAAGTCTCCATCATATTTTGACATTCATTTCCTGCGTAAAATGCTTAAATAAAGTCAGAAATACGTCGTCTTGTTCTTTTAGAAATTATGCGCACATTATTAATATTTCAATCCAATAAAGGTTTAATATCAATTGACAAAAGTCATTGTTATGTTAGACACCTTTTGTGCTAATAGATGACTCATGCAGCGGTTGACTTCCAGAAATGGGGAACTTCAAAGCAGGTAGGCAGAAAAAGGTCAGTGGGGGAGAAAGAAGGAAGGGTGAAACACGATTCTATTATTCTCCTGTAACTTGATATTTTCTTTTGAAGCTTTTGATATATGGTCTTCGCAATACAAACCCTGCGCATGCTGGGGCCTTTTGTTTAATTTCGGGGAGTAGGAAAGCGTCAGAGGGCCGATGGCTGATGGATGGAGGGGGTAGTGGATTTTGGAAATTGTGCTACGTAGTTCCTATCCCATGGCACTGAGGTTCTCCTGGTGGGGCAAATCAGGGATTTTCGGATTTTTTCACCCGATTATTATCGGTTCATCTCGTTGAACTCTTTTCACCGCCCTAATCCACGAATTTGACGTAATTCGTTAACTTGTCTAAAACTGCGCTGCGTGCACTAAACGACTACAGTTCTCTACATTTTTCCGAGTCAACTGCCAACGACATTTGTGGGACAGTGTATGGTGCGAAATTCAAAGTATTCGAGGTATTCGAGACGGTACCTTTAGCATGACTATTTGAGACCTCGAATATCGAATACTTTCTAGTATTAGAGATATTCGAGTATTTGCGGATACTATTCGCACAACTCTACTACAAACTATATATATTCCTATAAATAGCCTTAGAAGACCTATTTATACAAACATTTATGGTTTAAAGTATTTTTAAAGATAGTAGGCACACATTAAAAGATGTTTTTTCTCGTTAAAATAATTTTGTACATGCTTTTGAAATTCCCAACTTTCAAGTGAGTAGGCTAACATCCAGGAAAAATGCTATCTAAGGAGTTCATAATGCAGTGCCACCATTTGATGAATTTTTAAACCAGTCTAAAAACAATTCTTGTGTCACCCAGGCCCTTTTGTTGCTTAACGGACAAATGCCACTTTGAATACCATTTCATTGCTCAAGGAGTTAGTGAATGATAAATCATTATTGGCATTGATCTCTAGTCCCCCGAGGCATTAATATCATAGGCAGCAATGTGAAACAGTCTTTAAATGCCTTGAAACCTACGCCTTGAAAAGTTTTTCTTTGCTGAGAATGAATAGACAAGATCGCATTCTCTTCTAAAACAATTCCGTTTCATCGACATTAAAAACTAGTTGAGGAGGAAAGGATTCACTCCCAATCACAGATTGGAGGTCATCAGAAAATGTTGCAGCAACTGTGCTATCAGCACTTGCAGATTCACCTGATATCATAGCACTTAAACATCAGCTCGAAGTTTAAAATTCTGGAACCAACCGGAGCTTTCACTAGATGTCTTGAAGCAATTACCTCCCTTAATCTATGTACTTCTATAGATTCAAATAAAGCCATAGCTTTTGCACAAATAACTGCCTGTGTTAGAGGAACATCATTCAACCATTTATTATAAATCCAGGTAATAAGAAATCTTTCCATTTTGTCCAGCCATGAACTTCGCGTTCCTGTTGACCGCCAGGCTGAAGTTGGTGTGGCTGATGTCACCTACATTTTAACCTAATCTTTATTCAGATAAATAGTGTGGGCGGTCGACGTCGTGAGCTTAAACTTTGGCACAATATCGCTCTCAATTTTCAAAGCAAGTGATCACTTTCAATTTCTCTTCTTGGTTATGCTTTTCCTTGATAACTCCTTAGTTTTTATATCCGCATTCCTATTTTTTGCCATTGTTCACTTGATTTTTACCCCGTATGGCTCTATCTAAATCACCTTCTACTGCTGGACAGAACAGCTACAGCTGAAGGAATGAAGCCATTGTGTTTGAGACTCTCTCTCGGGCCCTTTTACGCATTGATGCTATTCATATGCAACTGGGCACCCGCTCCCCGATGACCTTGAAGGCTCTAAAGGTAGACCCTTCACAGGGTAGTTAATTAGCCTGATACCCAGGGGCACCGAATTTTCGTGAACCGCGAAACACGAATTATAACGCGAAATTTCCAAGGTTGCACGAAATTTCGCTTTTAAGCACTTTTTCTGCGAATTTGGCACAATATTTCCCACCATTGCCGGTAAAAACACCCCGTTTACTTTAAGTTTTCTTAAAAAAAAAACGGTATCCAGAACCGATCGCATAATTTCGGTGCTTTGGAACCGGGCTCGGAACTGTGACGAGGATTTGAATTTGGCGCCCAAAGCTGAAATGGTTTGCAGCGTATTCAAGGCCAAAAGGTGAAAAATCGATTTGAAAACGCATATATTACTTTCTGATTGCACGGCGTCCATGTTTTTATTTCTTTTGAGAGTTGCTCACTAGCACGCGGATTTAAGGGGTCGTCAATTTGTCGCTCTCGCCAACATTGTAACATTCTGTAGCCGCTTTCAAACAAGCTGACTTTTCGCCTGCCGCCAGCCACGGCATGGTGACGTTCTTTCAACTTACTAAAAGTCTATATGGATGTCTTCAAACGAGTCGAATCGCGCCATTGACGGCGAGGCGCCCATTTCAATCCGGCCCGGCGATGCTCCGTCTACGGCGTGAAATAAAGGCTATGCTACATTGAGGCCACTTTCAGACGAAACGACTTTTCACCGGCCGCTGTTCACGTGAAATTCGGGTGGCTTTCAGACGAAATGGCTTTCTGCAACACCGTGTGCCATGCCGTGAACGGCACCCGTGGAAAGTCATTACGTCTAAGAGTGGTCTTAAGATTGATTCATGTATATATGCAGCAATTCTTCGATAGACGAGCAACATGCGTTTCGAGAGCCTATTCATAAGTTGATAAACCAATGCAAGGCGTCGAAAATTGTGGTTGTCCTTCAGAATGCAACACTGCATTACAATTTTGCTTTAATTCATGGCCGCTCAGTTTATGCATGTTGTCGCTGTACCGGCGTGTTGAGCAGTTTAATGTTGAGGTTATAAGAACTGTGACAGTGAAGCATGAAAATAAGTTGTCAATTAAAGTAACAATTTAAGCTAGTTACATCACAGAATGTATTTTGATCTGACTTACAAGTTACAACAAAAAACCTGGAGAAAGAACCAGAGGCTGCCCGATGTAATGAGACATAATGGTCGATCATGCATTCATAACAATGTGTTATTTAGCTTTTTTACTTGGCAAATGAAATTATGGAGGATTGGGGAGAACCAGAACGGTACCGAGAACCGAAAAAATTTAAGAACCGACTCAACCTTAATTTATAGAATTCCTTTACCCTAGTCAGCAACGAACAGTTTGGAAAAGAAAATGAATCTTTTCTTAATAGTCTCAAAAAACCTGTGCAACTTTCCATGCGTGAGGTCCTGAAGCAAATAGGCATAAAGACTAATACCAAGTTGTCATTCCTTGCATAATGACCCAGGAAAGAAGATTATTTCAGCCATGGGAAAATCATTTATGTCCTCATATAATCACTAACAGAAACTCAAGAACTTTGAGGCTATTCTGCTTTTAAGGATTCTGTTTGGTCAGTTCAGGAATAAGGAAAAGAATTTTCAGTACTTCCACTAATTCTTGCCCTTTAAAATGATTTTCCCCATTTTGTAGAAAATTGTGTGTAAACCCTGTGGATACCTGTGGCAAATGTAAATGCAGAAAGAAATTTTTCCATGCATGGAAATATAAATAAAAGAACCACTAAACTTCCAAATAATGTAGAATTAAAGTCAAGTTTGACCAATTTTAGATTCCAGAGTGTGAATAATTTCAGATGGCATATTCAAAAATACTTTTATAGATAATAGATAAATACATACTTGCATGTGTTGATATTATATTTTTTTGTGTAGGGCCGTAAAGACTTTTGTTATCAATGTGTTAAGTGAAAACTATTAGTTTTTTTAGGGATGGGTCGAATAGTAGATTTCTCGAATTCGAATATCGAATTCGAATATTAAATCATTGCTCGAATATTCGAATACCTCGAATTTCGAATACCTCGAATACTAAACGATGAATGTGAAAATGTTTGACTAGGTCGCCTATGCAGCAGGAAACCCAAGATTTTGGCGAGTAATTGTGATTGCCTTTAAAGGATTCAAACAGGAATTTAGCTGATTAATGGAATATTTTAATTTTATGTAAACAATAGGGTAGTTTCCTTCATTAAAGAAAACGAAAGGTATTGATTGTGATTCGTTACCCACCATTAGTGTATTCATAATATACAAATTATTTCGTTCCAGAAATACCGGTTTAGACTAAGGGCAATGTTCAATTTTACCTCATTTGAAAAAGGCCAGATTGGCGCCTATGCGATGCCACTCCACGTGACATCACAGGGACCTAGTTTCTACACGAGAGGATCGGAGTTTTACATTGTCTGACAATGAGGTTACCAATGCATGCATGAGGCACGGAGCTCAGGGAAACATGTCTTAATAATCACACAGTCTGTTTGATAAGGTATTAATAATCCTTATTTAAGCCAAGCGCTACCTACTAGCAGGGTACTCGGCTACCTGCTAGCATCCTGCGTCGTAATAGCGCTCAGAGCCTCGCCCCAAGGTCACCTCACTTGCAGCAGCGGTAACCAGAACGTCACGCGGAGTTTTTCCCGGCATTCATACTTACCCGTCGCGTTTTCGCGCGCTTGAAAATTTTCACTTTTAATTTAATCGCGAAAAATAGATATCGTCTTATAAAACTCTAAAAGCGTTATACGTACTTCAGGAGTATTAATATTTCGATTTAGGCAATAAAAAATAATAGGAAACCACCCTATTTGAGCATTACGCCTCCGTCGTATTTCTTCTTCTTCCCGGTATTTATTTTCCTGCGCAAAATGCTTAAATAAAGTCAGAAATATGTCGTGTTTGGTCTTATTCTTTTTTAAATTACGCGCACATTACTAATATTTCAATCCAATAAAGGTGTAATAACAATTGCCGAAAGTCATTGTTAGACACCTTTCGGGCTAGTAGATGACTCATGCAGCAGTTGACCTCGAGAAAGGGGGAAATTCGAAGCAGGTAGGTAGAAAAAGGTCAGTGGGTGAGAAAAGGGGGTGGGTGCGAGACACGTTTTTATTTTTCTCGCGTAACTTGATATTTTTTGAAGCTAAGGCTTTTGTAATACAATCCCTGCGGGAGCTGGGATCTTTTGTTTGATTTCGGAGAAGAGGAAATCTTCAAGAGTGGGTGAGGCGAATGCTGAATGGAGGGGGATAGCAGATCGTGGGAAATGCGCCAATGTCACTATCCCACGGCACTGAGTTCCTCCCTATGGTAGTTTCATCTCCTGGGGAAGATTCAAAATAAGTGCCTGTCATTATTAGCCACAAAGGACACACGGCAAACACCTCCTCTCATTTTATCAAAAGATGGATGCAGGAAAATGGTCAGTGGGGAGAAAGAGGGAAGGGTGAAACACGATTCTATTATTTTCCGGTAACTTGATATTTTTTTCAAAGCTGAGGTCTTCGTAATACGATCCCTGCACGAGCCTGGACTTTTTTTTTGTTTTCGGGGACGAGGAAATCGTCTGAGGGGGTGGGGCGAACGCTGAATGGATGGGGATAGCGGATCGTGGGAAATGCGCCAATGTTGCTATCCCACGGAACTGAGGTTCTCCTGATAGGGGACACCTGGGATTTTCGGATTTTTTTCATCCGATCAATTTCGGTTCCCCGCGTCGAACTCTTTTCACCGCTCGAACCCGTGAATTTGATGTATTTCGTCAGCTTGCCTAAAACGGTGCTGCATGCACTAGACGACTAGAGTTCTCATTTTTCCGAGTCAACTACCAACGACGTGCGAGCGACAGTGTATGACGCGAAATTCAAAGTATTCGAGGTATTCGAGACGGTACCTTTGGCATAACTATTCGAGATCTCGAATATCGAATACTTTCTATTATTCGAGGTATTCGAGTATTCGCGGATACTATTCGCACATCTCTAGTTTTTTTACATCATGCAGGCCAATGAGACAGTGAAATTTAGACCAATCAAAAATATTCCCCATCTGTACAACTCCCGCAGTTGTCCAGCGTTATGAGGTTGAAATACATGCATAGCAATGAGTGTTTATGGTATGTGTATCTAACAAATGCTTAATTCCTTTAGCATTTGCTTTGACCCTTCTTTATCAAGGTTTTTACCATTAATAATATATTTAATATGCTAATAAGCATTTTTATTGGTGAAATTATTGTTCTTGGGATAAAAAAGAATATTTATGACGAAACTGTATTTTTTTATGACGAAATTGCAATATTATGACGACATTTTGAACCGAAATTGACAGATTTTTATGATGAAATTCACAGTTTTTATTCACCGATAATCTTTGCCTCTACTTATATGTGTACACTTCGAGAGCCATTCCAGAATTTTTGCATTATCAAGTTCCTCTACACTAAATAAAGCCTTTAAAATTGCTTCTCTAGTAGCAACAACAAGCTCCTCCATCTCTTTCTTTGTCTGAGTGACTATGTGTTCAAAATATAGATGTCGTTTTGCAGGTCCCCTTTCTTTCGCATGTTCATGTGTATCGTTACTGATGTGCTTTAACAATGTGGCAAATCTTTCAAATTCAAATCTTTTATAGTAAACTTTTCACAGTAATACTCTGTCTTTCACATAAAATCCTTCTGAGCTGAAATCGCTTGCCAAGACTTGAGCGGTATCACTAGGTTTTGGCATTTAAAAATTCCTTTCCTTCGTTCGATATTTAAAGCTGGAACTACGATTAAAAAATCAGTCCAACTGCAAAACACTCACTCAAAGCACTCACGATGGTGTTTTCAAACCGAGTGCTGGGTAGCTACGGTATAATCATAGTACTGTATAACTTACAAATTGGCCAAAATGTTTCATGTCGTGGGTTCCCTTTTGATACCCCTAACCCAGGTGTTGAGGAAAGGTAGGACAGCAGCTAGACACAACAAAATCCCTTAGTTTTGATTACAGCTGTTGCCAATCGGTCAGGAAAGGCAGGGAAAGAAGTGCACATGACTAAACATAATCGGATTCAAAGAAACTTGAAAAATTATTTCCCAATTATCGATCTGCCGTTGACGGCCGCCGTGGTCACCATGGCCCCCATTTCAATCCGGCCCGGCGGTGCGCCATCTACGGCGTGAAATTCAGGCAGTGCTACATTGAGGCTGCTTTCTGACGAAACGACTTTTCGCCAGCCACCATTCACATCACGATGCCGTGAAGTTCAGCCGGCTTTCACACGAGATGACTCTCTGGCACGCTGTGGGTCATGCCGTGAATGGCAGCCCGGTTCCAGCCAGCGGCCATGTTTAAGTCAACGAAATTGTTACATTAGACCCACACTCAAGGTTTTCCTGCAACAAGTTATCCAATAGCGCTGTCTAATGCATCGCTGTGAGTCACCGGAATTACTGCTCGGCCTTCAGGTCTTTATCTAGAGGTTTACAATAATGCTTAAGACCTGAAAATAAGGAAACCGATTGTGTTTTTAATGCATACTGTGTGGAATACAACACTACTTGGAGTCTTACCATTCTGAGTTACAGTAAACTCTTGATTTTACGAAGTCAGTGGGACCGGAAAATTGGCACTTCGTAAAATCGAGTTTCGTAATTTCAAACCTTTTTCATAAGTCACGAAAAAATGTTCGCTTTTGTTTCTTCCGCCATTTTTTGTCTTCAGTGGTCTTATTTAAATTTTTTCGGTGGTTATTCTCGGTATTATTCATCGAAAAGGCTTTTTGTAATCGATTTATAGTGTGAAAGATCGTTAAATAATTATACCACCATAAAATTCCCATTTCTCGTTCATACTTCAACATCAATGATCGCTTAAGAAATTCCCGACCAGTTTAGAAAACGTTATCAAATAATGAATTGCAAAGTTTATTATAAGAATTTAATGTTATAAATTTGTGGTTAGGAGCGAATGACTACTATGTATTAAGTACGCGTAAGATAGATATTTGTTTCCAGCACCCACAGAATTTTAGCGGCAGCCGGCCTAACCGCCAATTATGTCGCCCTCTATCGCTCAGCGACGAGAAAAAAAATAAAAACGAGGGCCTTAACCCGTTTCCAAAATAACCTTCGTAAGTTAATACTTCGAGTAACTCCGTATTTTCAGTTGAATGTGCTATCTTTACAATTAGTTATTTTCATTGAGATTCAGCTACGAGCATAAATTACGAAGGATATGATTATCTTCTGGCGAATGTTCGAAGTAAATTCTGTTTGAGTTCTCCGTCCGGCTACTGTGCTCCATCATTTTTGCAGACGTTGCTACGAAAGACTTTATTCTTCATCAGGACCATATTCTTCATACCGGGTGTGAAGTGCTATGTTCCTATAGTATTTCTCTCTTCTTTTATGCCGACAGGAGCAAGGTTCCAACCGGAAAACGACAGGAGAAACATCTTCCATTATTGGAGAAATAAAGAGAAAAACGTTATTATCCGCATTGATTGGTTTCCTAGAAGAGATGTTTCATCATTTCTCAACGTGTGTGAAGTATTGGTTCACTTGCGTGAATTCCCAAAAATGACACGCAAAAACCTGTACATTCACCTCATTTAGTTTTCGTGTCCCTTTCTCCGCCGTATTGAAAGTTATACAATGAATCATTGACGTAGAGAAAAGATTTTCTTAGCTTTAGCACTAAAAAATAGTCGCACCATAATCGTAAATAAATATAGTGAGGAAAGAGCAAAGAAAATAATTTTAATTAAAACGTCAGCAGAGAAGAAGAGAGACAATTATAAGCGCGGCACCATTTCCCCGACAGTGGAAGATACTTCTTCAGCCTCTCTCCGGTTAATAACTTACCCCCGTTGCAGGTAAAGATGAACCATGCCCCTCTCCACAATCGGGGAACGTTCCCAGTGGGTGGGGTGAATAAGAGTGGGATGGGGATTGCCTGAGGAAAGAAGCTGTCAGCATATGGTGGGGTGGAGGGGGCAGGAGAAAGAAGGGTGGGGAAAGGGCCTTCAGCTCTTCCTCAGTTTACGTTTGGGGGGCGTATTTTTCTACGACACACTCAATCTCCGTAACCTTAGGAGGGGAGTGAATGGGAAATGCTGGGGAAGGAGGGGTTTGGGATGCGTAAGGTGTGTGTCAGCAAGATCAGCAGAAGGCCGCGGGAGTAAGTAAACAAAGACTTTGGAAAGAAAGATCTCTCGGCATGGGAAAACGGGGAGACGCGCGAGAAGAAAGTTCATGGTTAGAGTTAGAAGTGCGTCCTCATTACGAGTAGCCTGAAAAATAAGTTTGTGGTTAATAGAGCCCAATACTTAAGATATTTAAGTTGTTTACTCAGGAAGGCTATTGTATACACAAAAAGATACTACTAAAAAAATCTGTTATTTTTTATATTTTTGCCCTTCTCCATCGCCGCTTCTACCATGGTTACTCACTTGCATACATGGGAATGAAATTGGGGACCTAACTCGTTATCTAGATCAAAATACCTTAATGTTTGGAGGGCAGCATGTACTTCTTTTTTATTTGCTGAAATTATTACTTCCTCACTTTCATCTACGTCGTCACTGCTATTTTGACTAGTCCCGGCCGCTGCTTCTTCCGACGTATGTACCGGCGTCCCATTGTCGCAAGCTCGGAGATCATCGACAAGGGCAATATAATCGTTTGATGTTGCGCGTAGTGCTCTTCCTGCTTTTTCCAAGAATTTTTCAAAATCATCTTTTAAGCCTCTAATCTCCTCCACGATTTTATACGCTGCAGCTTGCTGAAGGTATAACGTAACGAATCAACCATAGCCGTAATATAGTAGCAGTAGAATTACTAGTAGGATAGTTGTATCAATTACCAACCTCAAGAACATCCTCATGATGCGCTATCAAAGGGAATCCGGCCGATTTCCAGCAATTTGCGATTGTAGTGGAGGAAATAAAGTACGTCTTTGAACCGTATTCCTGCAATGAAAAATGACAATTTTATTAACTCGGCCATTTTAGCAAATTTAACAAAATCGTTATTTCTCATCGCAGAAACACAGTTCAGAGACGTACTTGAATGCCTGATTGGCAGGAGTGCGATGTAAACAATTATTTTTGATGATAGCATTGATTGATAGATTTTCAAAATGCAGTCAGAGCGGTCACTTTTGGGGAGAAAGGCTCGGAGGGTCGAAGAGAGGGGCCAGCGAAGGTGAGCTCGTCGAGGAAAGGGTCCCGGATTAGGGACCCTTCGAAGTGCTTCGGCGAAAAGTAGTCAAGTAGTCTTCAAAGTACGTTCACAGCAGCCTGCCTTGCGAACGTACCAGGTACGTTCACAGCATCCTGCCTCGCGAACTTACCAGGTACGTTCACAGCAGTGCAAAGTGTTAATTAGGAGTATACGAAATACCCCGCGCGACCTTCCTCACATGTTAAACTACGAAGTATTGTCGATGCGATGTTTACGAATAGGCACGTAAATAGGGGCATTATGTCAGTCGCGATATTTTAGGCGAGGTTTTAGGCGAACCCTTTCTCTCCAAAGTTGCACTATCATTTACGATTTCACACTGTTGATGAACCACAGTTGGAAGCACTGATTTTTTTTAGCTACATACGCCGGCGTAGCTAGTTTTGTTGACAAATATTTCGCCATAGTTCGTATGAACGAATGCCTTTCGCTCCTGGGGACCGATCCGGGGTTCGTAAATTCAAAACATTTCGTAAAATCGATACTTCGTATAATCGAATTGCACCAAGTATTTACCATAGGCTTTTTGACGGAACCGTACTATCACTTCGTATAATCGGAAACTTCGTAAAAATCCTGCTTCGTATAATCAAGAGTTTACTGTAACACTTGGGTGTTCAAACTTATGATTCATGAGATGCCAGTTTCCACCGGGTGTTCGGTTAAAGCAGTAGCCTCTATCCCAGTGTGCGGTGGGTAGTATTCAAAGTGATTTTAATTTATCATTACATATTTAAACAGTTTTTTGTACTTGTGATGAAAATAGGCGTGAAGCTCAACTGCATGAATTGAAAACTTCCTGCTCTACTTTACACATAAACAAATGACACTCGTCATACTATTCATAACAAGGTCAAACCTGATAACAATTGACACAGGCAAATAATTTATGTGGTACTCCAACTATTATTAAAAGCAACTATGATTATTGTAGGAATTCAATTATACTCCCGGCAAAATAGTGATCGTACCGTAACATAACTCTTGGACTGAATAATATCCACCACAATGTTTGAACATTCTTCACAGTCACCGCCACCCTGAATGGGATGCTAAAATTTTAACAAAAAGTCGTGAAGCAATTTTCACTAATTTATACAGTCACAATAATAATTTCACAACTAATGTGCAAATGATTGATTACATTACACAGTTTAAAATCCTAAAATAAAAACAGAATTAAAGTACGCACTGAAAGTACAGTACTTTGAATATGTATTGACTATGTATGGTATAATTTACTGCATAATATATTGAATATGTAAATTATTATGGAGGCTTCTGCGGTGAGTTGATTGGTGATGGTTTTCTGTTGATCCATGTTTTGCGGACGACAGTTTCGGGCGCGTTCTAGCTCCCGTCTTCGGGTCCAAATGATGTGCAGATCTGCGATCCTTATATATATATATAGCTAGTCAGGCTACTTACGATTGAATATTTATTGTATGTTTTAACTAGTATTGTACTGAAATTTAAGTACTCGGAATATAACGTGCCTCATATCTATGCATATAAATGTATCAAGTCTCCAGGCAAAAAAAGGTTTTTTATAATAATAATAATTATTATTATAATAAATCTTTATTTATAAGTATAAGTTGATTTAATCAGTAATGCAAGCTGAAATGCAGTAGGCCTCAGTGCCTCCTTGTTAATACTTCATAACATTTAAGAGGCAACATAAATATGAATGTATGTGAAGTTGCTTGTCACTACAGTACAACAAACTCCATGCAACAACATTTAAAGAAAACCGCCGTAATTCCAAGTTAAAGCCACACTCCCAAACCCTTCCAATCTATGTAAAAAAACCTTCCATAACAAACCTCTCTACTTAAGAAAATACCTTACTACAAAGCCACCTGCCAGCCTGTCTGAAGAACTACTGTTAAGATTAACATCTAAATGACTATCAAACTGGAAAACTCGTAAAACTGTCATTGAAACTACACATGGAGACAACAACAAACTTGTTAAAAACAACTTTTTCCTCCAGAGAACCGAAGTTATACAAAAAAATTGGTCTATGCAGAACCAAGGCATTCTGGCTGCTTTGCTGTATTTCCCCATACTCGTCTATTTTACGTTGAGATGAAAAATTAACGACTTTGGACTTACACCAAAGATGCCCTTATTGTACAATTACAAAAAGTGATCAGAGAAGAAAGAGGCTTTGAAGACCTGTAGCTGGAGGAGGACGATGATTTAAGTAAAATATGTACATTGAGAGGGTGCTAAGCAAGTATTTCTTGTCCAACTGCAAACCTCTCTATCCCAAACTTAGAGGGCAATATTAATGGTGAAACTATGGAAGTTTTTGGAAGAGTAACCTTAGCTCTCCCAAAAGGCAAAAAAATGGACCTTTCTAGAGGTGCCATTTCACTGCAAGATGCAAAAAGGAGAGGGATTGGTGACATTAGACATTTTTAACTAGGGTGATTGAACTTTAACAACTAATTACTATGGATGGTCGGATCAGATACCTCGGATCCAAATATCCGCAGATATTGCCCTTCATCGGATACATTGGATCCAAAGTCGCAGAAGACATTGGATCTGGATCTGAAATTTTAAATAATAGCTAGTGAATGCAACAAGGGTGGTAAGAGTTCCGATTCTCTCTTCGAATGCACCGTCGCATGCGAATCTTGTCCTACTCATGAACCGCTTTGTTTGAAAGCTCTCTCGGAGGTTACGTAGCAGAAATTCAGCCGCGGAAAATAAAGGCAAAATACGATTGGCACAGTGTGACTCTTCCCAAGAGATTGAACAACCATCGGGGGATTCTCAGCGTCCCAGGATAATAACCACATCAAAAGTAATTACGTCGCAGATTTCAGAAAACCACCCTCTGCCGTCCATCAGCCCGTGCCTCTGTTGTATTTTTTTGTTTCCGAAATCACACAGTACATAAATCATCTTCTCATAAGTCTTCTAAGATAGACATCAAATTACTAGATAACAATTGAATCGTGTTTCATCCCTACCCCGTCTCACCAACTGACCTTTTTTGGCCTACCTGCTTCAATTCTCAGTTTATAGACGACAAATGCTAGGTGAGTGACTTTCTGAGCTCGAAGATGTCGAAATTTAGATGACATGCTCAAGATTTTAAAAATAATTAGACCAAAAACGACACATTCCTGACGATATTTCTGTTTATTTTTCTGCTCTAATTGATTGTCATTAAGTTTTCTATTTACAATTAGACTACACTAACGTGCAACATTATCCAAACAGCACAATTTTCAAAGAAACAAGTGCAGCATTAACCCCTCAAACAAGTATAGACGGATTGGAGGCACCAACTGCATACATCACGTAGCTCGCCCAGCTTCGCTCTGAAGGCAACAACGTCACTGAAGCAAGATCTGACTTGTTCGTCCTTGACTCTCTCATTTGTAGCCTCGTTGCTTGAAATATGGAGGGAGCGCACTCCTTCCCCTCCACCTCTCCTTTACGCGCTTCTGCTGCCCACTCCATCTTCATGCTGAGCGGTCGAGCACCTTGTTGCACATGACGTTAACGCTGTTTTAAATACTGTTAATTGTGTTGCTGATTGCGCAGTTGCAATTTAACTTAATGACATACTGATAAAAATGTCTTTCATTGTGTAGAAACATTTGAAACATTTCTATTGAGATAAGGAGAACCAATGTATGCCATAAGCGTGCACTGTGGCATGAAATTATCGTGAGGAAGTGCTAAATGCACCTCACCATACCGAAGCATTCTCGGATGAAACACAAGTCGGTATGCGATGAGAAAGCAACAAAATTCGGGGGACACGTGCGTGAGGAAAATTTGAATTCAGTCGATAGCAGTAGTGGGGTAGGGCGGGCATTTCGTTAACCAGGGGGAACATTTTTAAACAACAGGATACAAAGTAGAGGGTTTCAAACTACTCTTAACACCCTTCACAATCGAAAAAAACTTCATTTTTCAAATAAATCTATTGTAAATGAATGATTTTTCAATATTTCGTTTCCTTTTATGAAGGGAAGTAATTGTATTTTTATATTTCGGGGAGTCCGGACCCCCCGGTCTTCCCCCTCTCGCTATGTCACTGGTCAGTGGTTTATCCGAAGATTTTTCCTATTTTCATTTCCAAACCCAAGCGTAACAGTTTAGGTCATGAGCATGTAAAGATGTTTTCATAAAACAACTTGAAAACCTATTAAAATTATTTTTAATATATAAAATTATTAAAATGTGTATGAAAATGTAACAAGCATTCCTTTGATTGTCATTGGATATAGCAGAATAAACTTGAATAATTACCGTATAAGCAGGTGTCAGAGGCGCACCTTTTTTCCCAGAAATTGCAGCCGAAACTGGGGGTGCACCTCTTACACAAACTTCTTATCTTCCCCCCCTCCCCTTCACCGGTCGCAAGTCCAAGGGGAACTGAGTGGCCTTGGTTTTCAGCATGAGTCAGTCATCTGAAACCCTGGGTCAAAAACAAGCGGCAGGCAGGGGAGTTTCTCCCTTAGTGACGTATTTTTAAAATGCTCCTGTTTGCTTTTCTTGTAAGCATCGCGCCGTCACGTCGGTACCCCAGAGGTGAACATGGGAAAGATCGCGCTGGGGTTTCAGCTCCGGAGGGCGCGCTAAATTTACTGGTACGAGTGGGCATCCCGCGGCATTTATACTGCATATAGTAATCGCTTATCAAATGTAGAGAAACGCGTACTTTTGAAGGACATACCAGGTAAATAGTCAACATCTGTCTTGCCGAGCAATTACCATTACACTGAGGACCTGATTTTTCAAAACTTATCTTCAGACGTTAATATGAGGATCCAATTTCTCCATATTTCCGGTGCAACCGCGTCGGTTTGTTGGTGATGACAACAGTTTCGCTGGCACTGCTGCCAGCGTCTTCAGGTCGAAGATGATGCCGGTCCACGATTATCTGTAGTCTGCCATTAGAAAGCTCCCAAAAGATGACGCCGCTGAAATAAGAGAGGATGTCTCTCACATTCTCCGCACTACTAGACCACCTAAGCAAAACTTATCCGCTACAGAGAGGGAAGCTCTGTCAAAACTCAAGAGCGATGACAGTCTCATCATACTGAGAGCGGATAAAGGCAACGCAACCGTTCTCATGACCAGAAAGGACTACAACGATAAAATCTCCCAACTTCTGAACGATCCTGCATATCAGCAGCTGAAATCGAACCCTACCACCAGGATAGAGCGACAAGTGAAGGAACTCATCAAGAGGTCATCCATCCCTCAGGAGACTTAGCGGAACCTCATACCACGTGCCGCAAAACCACCAAGATTATATGGTTTACCGAAGATCCACAAGGAAGGAGTTCCACTGCGACCTATAGTGAGTCAAATTGGTGCCCCCACTTACCTCTTATCAAAGTATCTCTCTCAATCATTGCAACAGTTTGTGGGAAAGACCGAGTCCCATGTGAAGAATTCTGTCCATTTCATTGAAATCCTAAATAGCACCACCATTACTAAGAACGACCTCTTAGTCAGTTTTGACGTCTTTTCGCTGTTCACCCGTGTCCCCGTTAAAGACTCAGTAGATATTATCAAAGAACTCACAAAAGTTGGATTGCCTAAAGATTTCCCGTCATTAGTGCAATATTGTCTTGAGAATTCGTATTTTCTGTGGAACAATAATTACTACGAGCAGATAAAAGGCGCAGCAATGGGTTCGCCTTTGTCACCAGTGATAGCGAACCTGTATATGGAGCAATTTGAGAGAAAGGCACTGGCCTCTGCGAAGCACAAACCATCCCTTTGGATTCGATATGTGGATGATACCTTTATCATCTGGCCCCACGGCAAGGAAAATCTACAGGAATTCCTACTGCACCTGAATTCCCAACACAAGGATATACAATTCACCATGGAGTTAGAGAAAGACGGCCAGCCCCCTTTTTTGGACGTCTTGGTAAAGAAAAGGAGTGACGGTCACCTCGGGCACTCTGTATATCGGAAAGCCACGCATACGGACCGGTATCTAGACTATGCCTCGCACCACCATCCTGTGCAAAAGGCATCCTTGATAAATACACTTTTTCACCGGGCCCACCGCGTTTCGGATGCTGAGTCGCTGGCAGAAGAAGAGAAACATCTAATTGCAGCATTGAAAAAGAATGGCTACCCGGATTCGGCCCTGAAAAGGACCATTAAAAGAAAACGACTTTCAAGTGAAAAAACGGAAGACGAAAGAGCTTGGGCCGTCATTCCCTACGTCGCAGGGACCACCGAAAGGATTGCCAGGGCCCTGAAAAAGCACGGCATCACCACCAGGTTTAACTGTACGACAAAAATTGGTGACTTGCTGCCCACAGCCAAAGACAAACTACAGCACGACCTTCATGAAGGTGTTTACAAGGTCCCTTGCTCGTGTGGAAAAGAATACATCGGTGAGACTTGCCGTTCACTCAAGATACGGATGCAAGAGCACCGAAGGGCAACGAAAAACAGGCAATTCCAGCTGTCTGCCATATCGGAGCACGCCTGGACCCCGGGACATGACATTAAGTTTGACGACGCCAAGATAATAGTGAAAGAAGGCCGATATTTTCCCAGACTCATCCGCGAATCCATTGAGATAGCCCGGACGGACAATTTTAACAGAGACGACGGCTACCATCTGGATGCTCATTGGAGGAGGCTCATTAGGCGGACCAATAGGAGAGCGGCAGCCACAACTGGCGGGACTGACCCCCTATATAAGGAGGACGAAAATCGTGGACCGGCATCATCTTCGACCTGAAGACGCTGGCAGCAGTGCCAGCGAAACTGTTGTCATCACCAACAAACCGACGCGGTTGCACCGGAAATATGGAGAAATTGGAACCTGAACACCGCGGAAATCTACGTAGTCACGTTAATATGAGGATTTTTGCAACTGAAAATTACATTGGTGTCAAAACCTGCGGTTTAAAAAATTCGAACGTGTGTGTTCATTGTTGGACTACATGGTGGATGGAAGAAATTGGAAATTATAAGTGAAGAGCGCTGAAGGAGTGGTCGAGGGGAAGGAGCGCGCTCCCGCTTATACGGTACTTCATTTAATAGCAAGAATTTGAAAATGCATTTGGATCTGAAAACATCCGATCCGAAACACTGGCTCCGAAAATCAAGGATCTGATCCAAGTCCTTATCCGAAAAGAATCCGTCCACCCCCACTATGTAATTACTCCAGTTTAATAGTTTTTACCTATACATGGTGCACATTTTTAGTTGAAAAATGACTAATGAGGAAATGAGGAAGAGTGAATCTCTTGGAAAATGTGTGAAGACAACTAAATGCACAAAGCGTTGAGCCAAAGATTAAAAATAGTACCCAACAGATAAGATACGTACTAATTAATTTTTGTACCTAAGAAGGGGTGTATCAACAGGTACTGTACTGATGGTGTTCAGCTTCTATGAAGACATAATCATGTGTGATTGGCATCTTTACCTCAGTGCATAGTCAACTACCACATTTATCCTCGGGGTTACAAACTCGCCCCATCTAACTTCCATTGCCACGTGATCAATATCTTGTAAACAGCAGTCAAGAACATAGAGGAGTATCAGTATTTCCATATGATTACAACAATTTCATTCATTCTGCCACCAGTGAGATGCAATCAACTGCTATCCACTTGAATTATTGCACTCCAAGAATAAAATGGGTTAGATATATATATTCAAAAAAATTATGGAGCACTTTCTAAATATGTATGCATCCACAAGCATTAAATAGGCAGTCCTTTGATTTCAGACTGTTCCTTGTGCAAACAATGGCGCATTGAGCTGAATCGACAAGGAAAGCAATTATTTCATTTAGAAATATACAAAATGAAAATGGCGGGATGATAGCTGCAGTATTCAATTTTAAATGATAAATATTGTCTTTCATCACAATAGGTAGCTAAGGGATTCATGCAAAATCCCCCTACTACATTCAACATTTCTATGCGGGAATATTGTGACATGATTGTGAAAACCTGGTTTACCAGTGGAATGGTTGGCAAGATGTCAATAATAAGATTTCGTCTTTCTCATGATGTTACGGTCTCCTTCTTTTCCTCCTGAAATACATAGATTTAAGGGTACTTACATGAATCATTGGTGCAAAACTCTTCATTTGTAGTGTACGCTCGACCTTTCGTCCTCAAGTTGGCCTTGACAGGGCAATTTGAATTGGGCCTCAATGTTAGGCTGAATATTTGCTTTCCAGTCCACAGAGCACAAGGCTGAAAAAGAATAGAATCCTAAAATGAGTCATGTCATCACACAAGCAATGTCTGGACTGGATTGAAATGAATGAAGTTACGTATAGAGTAGACTCCATTCATAAGAACCACCTTATCACAAAGCTCTCATTTTTACACTTAAAGCTACTACATATTTTCTCTTGGTTTTTGCCATCAACCAAACAAGACCGGTGAAATAGGGAGAAATGTGTTTATCCTCATTTATTTTTAGCTAAAATTATTTTATTAAATATTTTTAAATAAAACTAATGCATATATTTAACCCTCATATGGATTTGCTGCGCTTTAGCGGCGCTCGTGGTTTTAAAAGTGGTGTAAAAGTTTTCCATTCCAATGGATCATTTTTTAATTTTCAGTAGTCTATTTTTTCTGCTTTCTTCGTCTACACCTAAAATTTTGTTTTCATAGTATTGATAGTTTACATTTTATTGGCCTCTAATGAAAAAAGTTACGTCGTTGGATTTACGGCGCCGCCAGTATTTCTTCGTCGCTACGTCGGGGACTGCACTCACAATGTTAATATCAAAGCAATTATGTTCCGTATGAAATGCTATAATCTATGTATAATCATATTATTTAATTTTCTAAACTTTATAAACAAAATGAAATTGTTAAACACAATGAAAATATTACTACACCCATGTCTCGTATAGCGCAATTTCGATATAGCGCAACTGGCGCAACTTCGTTCCTCGGGGAAACATTGCAACGCAGTGTAGCCTAATCAAAAATCTTAAACGCTCTCGTGATAAATCGTGAACTTGCGCTAAGTACACACGAAATTTCTATCATTTTACGCATATTAATATTATTGCTTGCCTCAAATCTTCTTTTTTGTTCATATATTAATCGAAATCCATTGCTGTGCAATGGCCAAAAGTATTGCTCGTCATTGGGTCCAGATAGCCGGCCCACCGAAGTAATTTATCTTGTCTCCTTAACAAAATGATAACAGTTAATTAAGATCATTAATTAAGCGTGGGGCGAGTGGAAATAAGTTTTTTTAAGCAATACGGTTTGAGACATATTTTTGCCGTCATAGGTTATCGGGCGATTGACTTCCAGGTAGGGGGTCTACGCTAAAGCCTTCAAGGTCATCGGTATTCACGGGGGATAAATGGAGCGGTGGCCGAGTTGTGCAAGAATAGCATCAACACGTAAAAGGGTCCGCTATAGAGTCTCAAACACAATGGCTTCGTTCCCTCCCCGAAGTCGTAGGCCTTCTGCTTCTCAGGAATACAGTTCAGCAGTGGAAGGTGATTTAGATAGAGCCATACAGAGTAAAAACCAAGAGAATATGCCAAAAAATAGGAATGCGTATAGAAAAATCAAGAATTTATCAAGAAAAACTATAAACCTAGAAGAGGAATTGAAAGAGGTCAATTGCTTTGAAAATGGAGAACGTCAAAGCGATATTGCTCGGAAGTTTAAACGCACGATGCCTTATTCTGACTAAAGATGAAGTTAAAACATCAGTGACCTCAGCCGCACCAACTTCAACCAAGCGGTCTACACATACGGAAAGTTCATAGTGAATCAGTACAAAAAGACGAGAGTGGTAATCGCTCCGAGACATTTAGTGAAAGCTCCGGTTGGTTCCAGAATTTAAACGGCAAGCAGGTATTTTCAGTGCGGCGATATCAGGTGAATCTGCAAGTGTTGATAGCGCAGTCACCGCAACATTTTCTGATGAACTCCAAGCTGTGATTGAAAGTGGCTCCTTTCCCCCTCAACTAGTTTTTAGTGTTGACGAGACAATATTGTTTTGGAAAAGAATGCAATCTCGTTCATTCATTTTCAGGGAAGGAAAACCTGGGTCAGGTTTCAAGGCATTTAAGGCTCTTTCGCGTAGCTGCTAATGACTCGGAGGACTTCAAATTAAAATGATTTATCATTCATAAACTCCGCTAGCTATGAAATGACATTCAAAGTAGCATTTTCCTGTCATTTTGATGAGCAACAAAAGGGCCTGAGTGACATAATAGTTGTTTTTAGACTAGTTTGAAAAATCGTCAACTGCTGGCAACGCATTACGATCCCCTGAGATAGCAGATGTTAGCCTACCCGCACGACAGGAGGGAATTTCAAAAGCACGTAAGAATTTTTGCTAACTTGAATAAAAGTCTTTGAATGCGTGCATACTATCTTTAAAGATGTTTTCAACTATAAACATTTACATAAATAATGTTTTCTAAGGCTATTTATGGGAATATAGATGTTTTAGAGGAAATTCAATACCCAAGACCAATGCTACCAGGAACGCATCCCTATCTTCCCAATGTTAAAACGCTCTCGTATAACGCAAATTCGTATAGCGCAAAGACCCCAAGGAACGCATCCCTTGCGCTATACGAGACATGGGTGTATACCAATTTTACTTTCTCTTTTATCTAAGAATCATAGTGTTTGCCTCGATATAAAGTTCATTGCCAAAAATTCATCTTTTTACAAGAATAATTCATAGAAACTCATGGCTACCCAAAGTTATTTTTTCCTTGGCCTCCGACTTAGTTTTGCTTGGGACGACAATAACCTCGTCGCTACGTCGGGGACTGTACTCTCAACGCTTATGTCAGAGCAATTATGATTCGTATGAAATGCTATAATCTATTTATAATCCTATTATTTAATTTTTTTAAACCAAGTGAAATTGTTTAACAAAAGGAAAATATTACAATACCAATTGTGCTTTCTCTTTTATCTAACACACATTGTGTTTGCCTCGTTATAATGTTCATTGGCAAAACTTCATCTTTTTGCAAGAATTATTCACAGAAACTCATAGCCACTCTGCTCACTCTAGCTAAGGTTGTTTTTTCCATGGCTTCTGACTTATTTGCTTTGGCACCTTCTCTGCTCCACGTACCTGCCGTGGCGATAGTCACCTTTGGGCAAATTCCAGGGTTACTATGTTTTGAATTACACCAAGCAGCAATTCCAAGAAAATTTTAACACAATGCATTATCCGAATTCGTAGAATAATGCTTCCTCACCGTCGTGTGAATATTTCTCGTTGAATGAGCAATTGTAACTTGCCAGGAGATTCAGAGGTTTCACCAACTACCGTGAAGAACACATCACACGGTTACTGTTATAAGTCTTGTACCTCTCATTCGAAAATATTCATTTGCGGCTACGATAGCTTACACAAAATTCCTGGCATTTATATAATTACCGATGACGTGACACAGCTTACCATTGGGGTGAAATCAAGATAGGTAACTACCCAACTAATTGTGTGTCAGAAAATTATTTCTTTTTCCTGACTATTAATTCATTATTTACACGGTAAAAATCGTTTCATGATGAATAGGAGAATAGAAAATGTACAGTGAAGTGAAAATTTGTATATATATTTCTCATTTCTTTGTGTACTCAAATGCACAGATATTTTACTCATTGGGGGTTTTACTAACGTGAAGGGGTGAGTAAGGAGGAAAACAGAGAAGGAAAGTCTGGTAGGTTGTTTTGAGGTAAAGGGGTGGTAGTGTGTCGACTGCCAAGGATCAGGGAATACCCAGATCGTTAGGCCTTGTAAGCTTAGAAAACCCTTATCGCGAAAAAGGCTAGGAGTACAAGGAGGCAATTAGATATAAAAGCCTGCTTTTCCTTTATCCTTCCATCGCTGCATGAGGGACAGGGAACAAAAGCCTTGTCAAAACGCCTTGCGGTGGCCCTCCCTTCATTCCAAGAAGGTCCAGCTCGGGTGGGTCATTAGGGTGAAGGGAAGTTCAATCAAGTTTTGGGGAGGGGGGAAGAAGGCGATGAATGACGAATAAAGAAGCTTAGTGGGAAGGTATGGATAGTCTCAGGATATTCTCAATGTTTGGGTCAGTGAAACACTTCAGAAAGAAAATGTGAGGGAAGTCCTCCCAGCGTGAGGATATTTTTGTCACTCCAGAACATTCTTCCAACAGTCCCTCACGCAGAGTTGGACGAAAGAAAATAGGCACCTGTTCCTCTTCCCTACCACCTATAACCCATACTTCTAAGAAGTTATTTTTTTGGATTTCCCACCAATCCAGGAGTAAAACCTCATCTGGTGCACTCCCAAGCATCACATTTACCCGCCCATCTCTAAGGAAACGTCCCCAGTGAGGGAATGGGGTTTGTGGTAGGAAAAAAATACCGGCTCTTATAGCTTCACCTCCAAAGCGGCGTTGGGTTCTTTGACACGTCGCTAATTATCCCATATCCTTTATATTTCAAAATCTATAGGACTTGATTTTTTTAATTGCAGGATATAAGCTCCCAGAATATTCGTAAGATGTGTCTAGATCGCCAGAATCCTGTAAAAATCACGAAAGTAACACTCGTCTCTTCTCACTTCACCTACAGCTGTTCGATTATTAATGTTCAATAACTTATCCTTCTACATACACTGCAAAGATATAACATATGGGTGGACGCAGTGACGCAAAATTATGTCACATACGCATAAACGAATTTTATTCGGTCCTCATTTTTAGTATTTAGATACATAAAAACATAAACAATATAAACATTGAAAAGCGGAGTTTGTCCAGCACTACATATATGAAAAATATTTCAAACAACCATTACACATGAAATTAAAACTTTCATTTGAAAATAACAGACAAAGGGAACAGAAATAGAGAGCACGATGGCAACAAATGGAAAAGAATGCAGCGTTCCAGATTTTTTGTTATAACTTACACAAGAATGGGTTAAATCTAGCAAAGCACGATGAGAAATAAAGATAAAAGATGTATTTACCATTATCAATCAGAAAACTTTTAAATTCAGGCTAACTTTGAAAGATAATAACAAAAAATGACGCAGCGCCGCTGCGGTGCCGAAAATCCAACAACGTAACTAAATTTGTAAATCCATATGAGGGTTAATAGGCGTTGAAACTTAGCACTGTGCTCTTCATTTAGATCCTGATAGACTAGACAGCAATAATAGATGTGAGGGAAAATTAGCGCATGTACTTGATGATTGCGAGTGTGCAGTGCAAAAGGTCTTTTCGCGTTTTAAGATGGTAGAGGATCACATTAACCCTATTACAAGAGGTCCATGAAAGTGGTTTTTTTTTTTTCTAAAATTCGTTTTAAAAACCATGTGATTTCGGTGTCATATCAAATCTTGGCGGTGTTATTATAATGCTACAACTTTCCCAGGTATATAGATGTTTAATTATTTTATGGTACACGTTCCATGAATACTTATGCTTTTATTAAGCATTTTACATAACATTTAACACAATTTCGATTGTACAAAATTTCTCACAAAACTACACGAAAGAAAAGGTTCAAGTATATAGTCTTGGCGAATACGATCGGCAAACGCCAAATCCCCAATACCTTATATATAGGGGCTCCGAATTTTTGCAAACCGCGAAACGTGAAATAAAATTTCGCGTTTAAGCACTTTTTCTGCGAATTTGGCACAATATTTCCCACCATTGCCAGTAATAAATACCCCATTACTTTAAGTTTTCTTAAAAAAAAAACGGTATCCAGAACCGATCGCATAATTTCGGTGCTTTGGAACCGGGCTCGGAACTGTGACGAGGATTTGAATTTGGCGCCCAAAGCTGAAATGGTTTGCAGCGTATTCAAGGCCAAAAGGTGAAAAATCGATTTGAAAACGCAAATATTACTTTCTGATTGCACGGCGTCCATGTTTTTATTTCTTTTGAGAGTTGCTCACTAGCACGCGGATTTAAGGGGTCGTCAATTTGTCGCTCTCGCCAACATTGTAACATTCTGTAGCCGCTTTCAAACAAGCTGACTTTTCGCCTGCCGCCAGCCACGGCATGGTGACGTTCTTTCAACTTACTAAAAGTCTATATGGATGTCTTCAAACGAGTCGAATCGCGCCATTGACGGCGAGGCGCCCATTTCAATCCGGCCCGGCGATGCTCCGTCTACGGCGTGAAATAAAGGCTATGCTACATTGAGGCCACTTTCAGACGAAACGACTTTTCACCGGCCGCTGTTCACGTGAAATTCGGGTGGCTTTCAGACGAAATGGCTTTCTGCAACACCGTGTGCCATGCCGTGAACGGCACCCGTGGAAAGTCATTACGTCTAAGAGTGGTCTTAAGATTGATTCATGTATATATGCAGCAATTCTTCGATAGACGAGCAACATGCGTTTCGAGAGCCTATTCATAAGTTGATAAACCAATGCAAGGCGTCGAAAATTGTGGTTGTCCTTCAGAATGCAACACTGCATTACAATTTTGCTTTAATTCATGGCCGCTCAGTTTATGCATGTTGTCGCTGTACCGGCGTGTTGAGCAGTTTAATGTTGAGGTTATAAGAACTGTGACAGTGAAGCATGAAAATAAGTTGTCAATTAAAGTAACAATTTAAGCTAGTTACATCACAGAATGTATTTTGATCTGACTTACAAGTTACAACAAAAAACCTGGAGAAAGAACCAGAGGCTGCCCGATGTAATGAGACATAATGGTCGATCATGCATTCATAACAATGTGTTATTTAGCTTTTTTACTTGGCAAATGAAATTATGGAGGATTGGGGAGAACCAGAACGGTACCGAGAACCGAAAAAATTTAAGAACCGACTCAACCTTAATTTATAGAATTCCTTTACCCTAGTCAGCAACGAACAGTTTGGAAAAGAAAATGAATCTTTTCTTAATAGTCTCAAAAAACCTGTGCAACTTTCCATGCGTGAGGTCCTGAAGCAAATAGGCATAAAGACTAATACCAAGTTGTCATTCCTTGCATAATGACCCAGGAAAGAAGATTATTTCAGCCATGGGAAAATCATTTAACTCAAGGTGGATTTCAGACTGATGTGAAGGACTTAAGCACAATTGTTGCTAATGTCCTCATATAATCACTAACAGAAACTCAAGAACTTTGAGGCTATTCTGCTTTTAAGGATTCTGTTTGGTCAGTTCAGGAATAAGGAAAAGAATTTTCAGTACTTCCACTAATTCTTGCCCTTTAAAATGATTTTCCCCATTTTGTAGAAAATTGTGTGTAAACCCTGTGGATACCTGTGGCAAATGTAAATGCAGAAAGAAATTTTTCCATGCATGGAAATATAAATAAAAGAACCACTAAACTTCCAAATAATGTAGAATTAAAGTCAAGTTTGACCAATTTTAGATTCCAGAGTGTGAATAATTTCAGATGGCATATTCAAAAATACTTTTATAGATAATAGATAAATACATACTTGCATGTGTTGATATTATATTTTTTTGTGTAGGGCCGTAAAGACTTTTGTTATCAATGTGTTAAGTGAAAACTATTAGTTTTTTTACATCATGCAGGCCAATGAGACAGTGAAATTTAGACCAATCAAAAATATTCCCCATCTGTACAACTCCCGCAGTTGTCCAGCGTTATGAGGTTGAAATACATGCATAGCAATGAGTGTTTATGGTATGTGTATCTAACAAATGCTTAATTCCTTTAGCATTTGCTTTGACCCTTCTTTATCAAGGTTTTTACCATTAATAATATATTTAATATGCTAATAAGCATTTTTATTGGTGAAATTATTGTTCTTGGGATAAAAAAGAATATTTATGACGAAACTGTATTTTTTTATGACGAAATTGCAATATTATGACGACATTTTGAACCGAAATTGACAGATTTTTATGATGAAATTCACAGTTTTTATTCACCGATAATCTTTGCCTCTACTTATATGTGTACACTTCGAGAGCCATTCCAGAATTTTTGCATTATCAAGTTCCTCTACACTAAATAAAGCCTTTAAAATTGCTTCTCTAGTAGCAACAACAAGCTCCTCCATCTCTTTCTTTGTCTGAGTGACTGTGTGTTCAAAATATAGATGTCGTTTTGCAGGTCCCCTTTCTTTCGCATGTTCATGTGTATCGTTACTGATGTGCTTTAACAATGTGGCAAATCTTTCAAATTCAAATCTTTTATAGTAAACTTTGCACAGTAATACTCTGTCTTTCACATAAAATCCTTCTGAGCTGAAATCGCTTGCCAAGACTTGAGCGGTATCACTAGGTTTTGGCATTTAAAAATTCCTTTCCTTCGTTCGATATTTAAAGCTGGAACTACGATAAAAAAATCAGTCCAACCGCAAAACACTCACTCAAAGCACTCACGATGGTGTTTTCAAACCGAGTGCTGGGTAGCTACGGTATAATCATAGTACCGTATAACTTACAAATTGGCCAAAATGTTTCATGTCGTGGGTTCCCTTTTGATACCCCTAACCCAGGTGTTGAGGAAAGGTAGGACAGCAGCTAGACACAACAAAATCCCTTAGTTTTGATTACAGCTGTTGCCAATCGGTCAGGAAAGGCAGGGAAAGAAGTGCACATAACTAAACATAATCGGATTCAAAGAAACTTGAAAAATTATTTCCCAATTATCGATCTGCCGTTGACGGCCGCCGTGGTCACCATGGCCCCCATTTCAATCCGGCCCGGCGGTGCGCCATCTACGGCGTGAAATTCAGGCAGTGCTACATTGAGGCCGCTTTCTGACGAAACGACTTTTCGCCAGCCACCATTCACATCACGATGCCGTGAAGTTCAGCCGGCTTTCACACGAGATGACTCTCTGGCACGCTCTGGGTCATGCCGTGAATGGCAGCCCGGTTCCAGCCAGCGGCCATGTTTAAGTCAACGAAATTGTTACATTAGACCCACACTCAAGGTTTTCCTGCAACAAGTTATCCAATAACGCTGTCTAATGCATCGCTGTGAGTCACCGGAATTACTGCTCGGCCTTCAGGTCTTTATCTAGAGGTTTACAATAATGCTTAAGACCTGAAAATAAGGAAACCGATTGTGTTTTTAATGCATACTGTGTGGAATACAACAAAGTTTGCAAATGAGCATTTTAATTAGTAAAAATATATATTATGGACGCAAAAATAAACTTTGTTGTATTCCACACAGTATGCATTAAAAACCCAACCGGTTTCCTTCTTTTCAGGTCTTTAGCATTATTGTAAACCTCTAGATCTGAAAATATCGAAACCTGTTGAGTTTTTTCATTAGTACTGTATTGAATACTAAATGGTTTAGTTTTGAATTTATAATGTCACTAAACCGCGAAGTGAATTCACAAAACATTATTTCAAGTGTATATACAGTAAAACTTTGATTTTACGCAGTTGGAGGGACCGATATGGGCACTGTGTAAAATCAAAGTGTGTAAAATCAAGATTTGGTATTGAGGAGGAGTATAGTTTTCAGGATAAAACTTGCTCATTATTTTTAGAACGCTTAGGTATATGCATATTTCTGGTTTAAGCCAGAACCGGAACCAGAAAAAGTCTCACAGGTGAGGTTTTACAGTAAAGGAGCATGAAATCCTTCTCAATCGAGTCAGATATATGTTTCCCGGATTCAATTACTCATTTGGAGGCAAGAAAATGAAGCTTAATAATCTTGTTTACTCACAAGCAACACCAGAGATGATGTGTTACCTTAAGAAAAACAACGATGCATTCCTGAACAATGTTTCCCATGGTTTCCAATGAACAACATGGTTGAATCGCTAGCATTTCTGGCACTAAGATTACTTCTGTTACCCAGGAGAAATGTCGGAATGGCGATACTAAATGCTCGCAGAGAAGCTAATTTTCGAAAATATTCTCATTAAAAGCAGTTTTCAGGAAATCAGTTTAACCACCAGCAGACAAACAAAGATTGGAGATTGAAGAAATGAGATATCTGATGATAGTCAACCAAATTAACCCAATTAACAGGGAGCAAAATTTCGCTAATACATCACAAAGACTTGACACCCAGTGGGCCTGGGTTCAAGTCCTGGCAGTAGCAGAAACTTATAAGCGATGGCCCTATCCCCACTTGAGTGTAATGAGGAGGGCACTTCCAGTGCACCACTCTGTCCAGCAGATGGGACGTCAAGTCCTGGTCCCTTTGGAGCCTATCATTACAACCTGGCTTATGCCAACATAGGGTTCCTATCCCCCAGCCCTTACTTCATGGCGCTAATGACCCCAGCCATAGGCAGATCTAGGGGAGGGGGGGGGGGCACGTGCCCCCCAGACTGTCAGTTACATACTTCCAAATAGTATACCATAGATAATGCGGAGCACACAGGACCTGGGATATTCGGAAATTCAGATTTTTCCGGTGTTTAGATCACTTTTTTTAAGTGAGCAATTGCCGCCATGCCACCAGTGATGAATAAAAAATTATAAATAGTGAGGAAAAATTTTCCCTCTTTATAATTTTGACGCATTAAAAAAGTATTTTCCCATGAAATTTTAGCATTACTAGATTGAATCTACTGGGTATAGCTTCTCTGTCGGCATTCTTCCGCGAATTCAGCGCCGGGACCTTCGACTCACAAGCCGTGTGACCCATCTTCACGTAATATTTTGCCTCCTCATATCTGATAACAACACTGGACACTTTTTGTACAGTAGACTCCCGATTATCCGGGCTAATGATGGGGAGGGACGGCACGAATAATCGGAAAACACAGATAACCCAAACATCAAATCCAATGTCTTGTAATGATCATAATTTACGTAAAACAAACAATATATTATTATTTATGCCATTATTCTGCTTTATTAGCGTGCTTCCCGGACTCAATGAGAGCTTTCTTCGCCAGTTCGCGATCTTTTTAGCGGCAATAACATGGTTGTACTCGTATTATTAATGCTCCATGTAAGGCCTGGTTTCGAAAACCACACTATCGTAGCTGTGTGATCGCGGATACAGAAAAGTGATTTGCACAAACGCTTCAAAACAACTGCTCGACATCGGAAACTACATCGTCAGGCACCACGCCACGCAGTCGTGTCTCGCACAAGTTGCCCGGGTTGCCACTGCTGCCGGACGTGTATCCGTGATCACGGAGTGCGTTCGCGCACTGCTAGGCTTGGAAAACACGAACTCGGTGATCCCTTGAATGCAGCTAGCGCGCGATCGCTTCCGTTTTACGAACGGGATTCTGACGGAAATGATAAGCCTGGTGTATCCTAGCATTAATGCAGTAATTCCGATAATTTTGGGTCCAATTTTATTTTTTTACAAGATCGCGGGAAAAATTGAGCGAGAGTTAAAATCATGCACGGATAATCCGCAACCCGGATAAACCGCAGCCGGATAATCGGGAGTCTGCTGTATTTCGATTTAATGGTGCTAAGCCATTCCTGAGTTTAAAGGGACTGCCTTATCATTCACGTCTTGAGTTTGACTTCAATGATTACGTGACGATTGATGACGCAAGTTATTCTCTGAGGGCATTAACTTCCGTTCCGTTAAAAATAAACACTTGCCACCGAGCGAAGTTAAGCTTATAGCTATTCAAGATCCAACCATCTTTTATTTAAACCCACTGACAATGAGATGCAAGTTGATTCAGTTATGATAAGTGCGCCGCGCAACCAACTTTCCCTCGCCTCCATTCGTCCTGCAGATGTGGGGTTAGCCCGCGGAATGAGAGGCCTTGATATCGCATGCTGCTTTTACCATCGCGTTGAATCACCATCGACTTACGTCTATACTAGAAGTACGACTATCTTTTTTGGATCTCCTTGGAAGCCAAAATTTTGGCACGGGAGGATTTTTAACGGCTCATTTCGCCATTATATTTCGCTGGGGTGACGGAAAACATAGCGTTGGTAAAATTCTAGAAAACCTTCCGTTAGGGATTGATATTCTGTAGTTCATAATACCGGATTAACGACTATCTACTGTAATTGCAATAAATATGTTATAAAGAGAGTCGATCAATAAGTCGAATAATAAACGAAAGGTGATAATGTTAATATCTCCGGCGATCATCTGTCTTAATCAGTGGTAGTTACGCATACACGGGGATTGCCGAATGTTTTAGGTTTCGATATCCTTCTACGGCAAATTTGAACAAAGAGCGATATTCGCGTTCGTAAAGGAGCCTGAAATATTACTGAGAGGGCGCAGGGGGAAGCAATAATTAGATTCGCGATGTTTTTAGTTTCACGCCCAACAGCGCGACGTCATTTCAACCGTACCGGTATTCATTTTTGCAACTCATTGAGATGAATAAATAACCTAACTTCATATTGCTCCAGTCGGGATTTTCAAAATAAGTCGAAAGACAGCTGCGTAAAATCAAGATTAGCGGCCTCTTTGGGGATGGGGTTATGCTGCGCAAAATCGAAAAACTGCGTAAAATCAAGAAAAGATGTAAAATCGAAGTTTCACCATTGCAACTCCCTATGCTTTCCGGCCGGACTTGAGTGTCGCTGAGTAAAAACGAGACTTGATGTAAAATCGAAGTGCATAAAATCGAAGTTTTACTGTATACGTTTGTGATCGTCTATTTCATCGCCTGGTGTGGTCCTAAAAGTAACAATGATCAAAAATTGGTCTCGATAGGTGATTGAAACTCTCAACTAGGAAATTCGTAATAATGAGTTGATCTTTAATAAGAAGGAAGCGATCATTAGAATCGCAATACAAGGAGGGATGTTTTGGAAATAATAAAAGATTTACTTAAGGTATCGAGACCGAATTCTACAGGTTATCTTTGTGGCGGGCATGCAACCCGAGCGAGCAGCAGCATCAAATTTTGATGCAAATATGACCGTGGGACATCGCACAGTGGGCGGAAATCGGAAAAAGCCGGACAAAATTACAAAATGACTTTTTTGAGTTATAAACTTGAAACTTCGCAGGTATACTCAAAACTGATTGAAATTTATTGATATGCACTTCATTTGACAAAAATCCTACCCGTTTCTGAGATAAACAGGCTTAAACGTGAGCAAATTTCCATAAAAACGTCCATCTTCAATTTTCTCTGAAAATCTTCCAAAGTAAGTAGAAGGTGAAGTTATAGGTGGATTCTTGCAGAATAAAAAACCACATAATCTGTTGGCATGGTGTTTTTTCTTTAATGTTCCGTAATCTTAAAGAATATCATCGATAAATTCTTACCGTGCAGTTACAAAATGGCGGATACTGTTTTTCGACAAAGTTTTACATTGAGGTAGTGTTTAAAATGGTTTTTCGGCAAAATCACGCAGAGTATTTTATATGAGAGCATTCTTTGAAGATTTCTTGAGGTGTTTAGGCAGTGATCTTGGAAATAAGTTTGTGACGCCGAAAATTACATTGATTTATCGATCTTGCGGCAGGGTTCATCTGCACGCGTTGGGAGTTGGATTAACTGCGACGCGGTAAGGTTATTGAAACTGTATGAGTTTTAACGCACAGCATTCACCATTTTAATGTTTTTATTCAAGACACCGATTCTCAAATGGTCAGTGGTGAAGACAGTGGAAGTATTTTATCCGAGGTGAGAGCACGTTTCATTGAAGTTCATTTCGTTTTCTTTGGATACGATCGAAGACCATGCTTCTATTAAAAGCATTCAAACTTCGAAAAAGTGACTTGTTTTCCCGGGAATCATACAAAAAGACCTACCAGAAAGATACCAGCCGAGACTCATACCTTCTTTACTCTCCGATCCCTCACCCCCAGGATTCTACTGCGAAAACGGTCGTTTTATGACTACGCGGAGCGGAGCCTTTGACCGTCTTAACGGGGTATGTCCACGATAACATTTAATATCTAATGAGAATATTTGTATAAATTTGTACTATTTCAAATTGCTCTAAAACATCAAACCTTGTGCCCTTACTGAAGGGGTGGAGAAAATTCTGGTTGAAATTGACAAGAATGAAAAGTCTGTACCAAATGTTTGGCGAGAAGTGACGTTTCATCCCAATTTCCTGCACCTTCTATGTTCTTTCATTCTGATAATAAAACTTCTGCCTGTTTGACCAATGAAACTCAAGTTGCATGATTCACAATTAACTTTGTAAATGCCGGATTGATGGATGGGTTCTATTTTGTCTTTGTCACGACACAGAACTTCACCGAGAGTGCAAGGGTTGTAGAAAGAAACATTGAATTTATTTTTGGGGAATTTGTTTGCAAGCCTGTTGGAAAGGTCTCCCACAAAAAATGACCGGCACCAATTTTTAAAATTCTCTGTGATGGGGGATGGGAGCAAAGCTGTGAAATAGCTCGCGTTATCAACTTTCTCTGAAGGATTTTAGTTAAAGTATTTAAGCTGTAGCCATTTGAAATTGCAATTGATTTCATTATGGAAAGTTCACAATTGAAATTGACTGCATTTAAAGGTAAATTGACCAATCTATGTAACATAGAATGAAAGGAGGATAACTTTTGGGAGGTTGGATGGCATCAGTAACTCGGAATGATTGTATCACTATAGCAAGGGTTTCTGTCTACACCACATTCATGTTTGTCATCAACTATGGATATGGAGAGATCGAGAAAGTTTAGGTGCTTTTTGGATTCTATTTCTACTACGAAGGTAATATTAGGATGTCGAGGATTTAAAAGATTCAGAAAATTATCTAATTGTCTGACACTTCCGGTCCAGCGGCAAATGATGCAGTCAACATAACGGTACCAGAAGATGTTGGATAAGATAGAATGCCCGAATCAAATATGTAATTGGCATTCTGAATTGTCCGTAAATATTTCGGCTATTACAGGTGAAAGGGTGGACCACATCGCAAGGCCGTCTGTTTGGTGATAAATATTCTTACTGTACAAAAAATAATGTTGGCACGCTGTTCCATTAGACAATGAAGTTCACAAGACACACTGTTTTTAATGTTGTGGTCTCTAAGTAAGTCTCTCATAAGTAACAAGGTTGTTTGTACAGGTACAGAAGTAAATAGATTTTTTACGTCAAATGAAACTAGCTTGGAGTTGGATGGTAATGTATGAGGTGTTGAAGTTTCTGTGGCAAAATGATGGAGCTATTAATATTATATTTTGGTGAAAAACCAGGCAATTGCCTAAAGATGATATTTAATTTAGGGGCTAACTTATAAAATTAGAGCAGGAAGATAAAGCTTTTTTTAAGACTTTTTTGGAATCTATCCGTTGGATCACGGGGGAGAATCACGAATGAGGTATCCTCCAACACATCATCACATTTGGCGATGCATCAGACCTTATTACGGATTAGCACACTGTTCCTTTTTTCTGCTTTGGAAATAATCAAATCTTCTTCGTTTACCTTCTAATCGATTGATCAAAATCAACTTGGTTGTGATTAACTTTCATACGGTGAGATGTACTTGGATTAGCAAAGGTAATATAATTTGGTGTCCGTACGACGTCGGGAAGTGGATAAAAAAAATTCCGAAAAATTTAAAATTGTGTGTTGAGGGAATGCAAACTTCACGGCGGATGCCTTGTAAGTTACCAAACGTTGTAGGAGTCGCACATTCAATGGAAATACATAATCGTTAATTACTCGAAATTCGTTGAATTTATGGAAATGAAAAGATTCCCAAAAAATTAAGAAAAAAATTTTGTATCTTGCATTAAATTGAATTGGTACTACGATTATTGCAAATTGGTCAAAAAAATTCCCAAAGTGAGCCCATAAGAAAAGCATTGAAAATTTGAAAAGGTTAAAAGAAATACTTAAAATTAAAACATTGCGAAGAAAACCACACCAAAAAATCAACCAAAAAAACTAGTATCTAATACGTTAAGGACTTATTCCTACAACTATTGAAAGTTGGTTTTAAAAAAAATCCAAAGATAGGCCCATAAGAAAAGCATTGGAAATTTGAAAAAGTTAAAATAAATACTTTAAATCAAAATATTGCAAAGAAAACCATAAAATTATAAAAAATACTTTTAATCAAAATATGGCAAAATGTTTCACATCAAAAAATCGGCCAAAAAATCTAGTTTCCGCCAGTGAAATTTCATGTTCCCGTGACATTTGCAAGTAGGCGATGAATGGAAAAAGTTTTAGTCCCATAAGGCTCCAATGTTAATTTGGATCGATATATCTCGAAAACCGATCGACTTTTTCGAGTTTTCGGATTTTTCCCCCCGATCAATATTTTTTCTCCACCAACGGTGAAAATTTCGTCTTCCCAGCACGTCCGGAAGTGGTCGGGAATTTGTATACGTGAATCAGTCAGTGAGTGGTCAGTGTCACACATCGGGTTGTATATAATGTAGACTCGCCGCGCCGCGCGCGCTCATTAGGGGGCTACGCCCTCTAAAACCCCCGCGCTTCCGGCTTCGCCGGCTGCCCCCGACGGACGGCTTCGCCGTCCCACCCGTGGCGTCTCGGAACGGCTTCGCCGTTCCTCGTCAGGGGTCGGCTTCGCCGCCCAGATATCGAGGTAGCCCTGTGACGGAGACCCGCTTGTTCCTCGGAACGGCTTCGCCGTTCATCGTGGGAGGGCGGCTTCGCCGCCCAAGGGTTACCCGAGTCCCCCCGAGGCGTCAACTCCTGGTAACGGCATCGCCCTTCCTCGTGATGGGGCGGCTTCGCCGCCCATGGTTTACCTGGGTCTCCCCGAGCCATCGACTTCTCGGAACGGCTTCGCCGTTCCTCGCCCGTGGTCGGCTTCGCCGCCCAAGGTTTACCTGTGTCTCCCGAGCCGTCGCCTCCTCGGAACGGCTTCGCCGTTCCTCGCCTGTGGGCGGCTTCGCCGCCCGAGGGTTATCGGCGACCCGCATCCGGCTTCGCCGGCTGACCCCACCGGACGGCTTCGCCGCCCAGATATCGAGGTAGCCCTGTGACGGAGACCCGCTAGTTCCTCGGAACGGCTTCGCCGTTCATCGTGTGAGGGCGGCTTCGCCGCACAAGTGTTACCCGAGTCCCCCCGAGGCGTCGGCTCCTGGGAACAGCATCGCCCTTCCTCGTGGTGGGGCGGCTTCGCCGCCCAAGGTTTACCTGGGTCCCCCCGCGCCATCGACTTCTCGGAACGGCTTCGCCGTTCCTCGCCCGTGGTCGGCTTCGCCGCCCAAGGTTTACCTGTGTACCCCCGGGCCATTGACTCCTCGGAACGGCTTCGCCGTTCCTCGCTCGTGGGCGGCTTCGCCGCCCAGGGGGTATCATCTCCCTCCCCCTTGTAAGACACGTTCGGGTGCTCCGCGTGTCGGGGCGGATTCGCCGCCCGAGGGTTCTCGGAGTTTTTCCTCGCCTCTGGCTCCTCGGAGTGCGTCCGACGTTCCTGGAGCTGGGGGAGCTTCGCCGCCCGGGTTTTCACTCCTTACCAAGCAGTGAGTACTACCGGCTATCCCCTATCGTTTACGAAGGCTGCCGGGGGATAATATTGGAGGATGTAGACGCATGCTAGCCGTGATTGTGGCATCTTTTTAATTTATAACGATGTTTTTAAGGCGGTCCTGGGAGTTTCCAGGGTTTTTTTATGAGTGTACTGACTACGGTCACAATCATCCTAAGAAATTACTTAGCGATTAGTCATAGGAGAAGGGAATTACTGCTAAAATATGCGAAAACACCAAAGAACATGCTATTTACAGAAAAAAAATTATTTTTTCCCTGGTCTTCTAGGAAGCCACGTGAAATTTAGAGGGGTTTTCTTGCATAAAAGGTCTTTGTCTACCTACAATAAAAATTCCAGCGATCTAGCTGCAGGGGAACAATGAATTTTCCCGTATTACTCACATTAAGATTACCAATTCTGTGTTCTCCACATAGCGGTGCATAGGCGCTGTAATAAGGCATAACTAATGTGAATTTCGTAGCCGTACCTTATGGGGAAGTGGTTTAAAAAAATCGCTTTTACGTGTCCATGACCTGGAACCCCTTTTATTACTCTACTATTTTGTTAAGAAATGTACATTTAAAAATTTGAAGTTTTATTGCGGGTGTGTAATTGGGGCAGGATAATTGAACATGACGGGTAAATATAGCCGACACAATTCCCATTCGGAATCAATAAAAACGATACAACTGGGATGAATGGTACACGAAATATACAACTTATTAAGTAATTTTTATTTTTTTGGGGGGGTCACAGGGGGTTTTCGGGGGACCTAAAGTGCTTGTTCTGTATAACGCGGCATCGTTTACCTTGGATAAACATTTCGGCTCTGTAGCTGTAGTGTAAGCATGCTTTTTCGACGGTGTCACCCGTTAAAATTTAATATTCTGCGTTCTCCTGGTTGCGGCACGTAGGGGCACGAGAAAGACGTCACTCACCTGAATTTGGTGTCCGTACGTCGTCGGGAAGTGGCGAAAAAAAATTCCGAGAAATTTAAAATCGTGTGTTGAGGGAATGCAAACTTCACGGCGGATGTGTTGTAAGTTACCAAACGTTGTAGGAGTCGCAAATTCAATGGAAATACATAATCGTTAATTACTCGAAGTTGGATTAACATGTGGATATGAAAGGATAGCCAAAAAATTAAGGAAAAAATCTAGTATCTTGCATTAAATTGAATTGATCCTACGATTATTGCAAATTGGTCAAAAAAATTTGCAAAGTGAGCCCATAAGAAAAGCATTGAAAATTTGAAAAAGTTAAAATAAATACTTTAAATCAAAATATTGCAAAGAAAACCACACCAAAAAATCAACCAAAAAATCTAGCATCTCATACGTTAAGGACTTATTTCTATAACGATTAAAAATTGGTTTTAAAAAAATCCAAAGATAGGCCCATAAGAAAAGCATTGGAAATTTGAAAAAGTTAAAATAAATACTTTAAATCAAAATATTGCAAAGAAAACCACACCAAAAAATCAACCAAAAAATCTAGTATCTCATACGTTAAGGACTTATTTCTATAACGATTAAAAATTGGTTTTAAAAAAATCCAAAGATAGGCCCATAAGAAAAGCATTGGAAATTTAAAAAAATTATAAAAAATACTTATAATGAAAATATGGCAAAAACTTTCACATCAAAAAATAAGCCAAAAAATCTAGTTTCCGTCAGTGAAATTTCATGTTCCTAAGACATTTGCAAGTAGGCGATGAAAGGAAAAAGTTTTAGTCCCATAAGGCTCCAATGCTAATTCGGATCGATATATCTCGAAAACCGATCGACTTTTTCGAGTTTTCGGACTTTTCCCCCCGATGAATATTTTTTCTCCACGACCTGTAAAAATTTCGTCTTCCCAGCACGTCCGGAAGTGGTCGGGAATTTGTATACGTGAATCAGTGAGCTATCTGTCACACATCGGGTTGTATATAATATAGATATATCGCACAATTTTGTTTTCCTACATTCTCACGCCGGAGGGCTACTTGTACGTCGACTACGCCGAATTTTTTTTACATCAGATGGAAGTTTTTTAACCTTCTAAAAACACATCACTAGTTTTTACTCGTCGGGACATAAGTCCCCAACAACGGAGGAAAATGAGGATTACACCTCGGGAAAATCATTGATAAATGACATTTCAGCCACTCAGAGGAAGTATCTCCGGAAAGGCTCGTCAACAGGTCGGTTGCAGTTCGAAGTTTGGACTTAAAACTTTATGTTGCATGATCTCTGCCTTCTCTTCGGGTTACCACCACGTCCATTGCCTTTTGGCGAGAACAGTTTCGACAAAAGCCAACGGACGCGGTGGAAACTCGAAGAGAATGCAGAGATAATCTGATCAACGCCGCGAAAATCTTCGAACCTACTTTATGTTGTATGATTGAAACAAATCCTGTATTAGTGTTGAAAATCAGTATTTAAATGAATAACTTGTTATCAAAGACAAAAAAATAGGCTTTGGACTGTAAAATTGTGTACGAAAAGGAATCAATATCAATTATACATAGAATCTAATATTTTATAACAATTAATGAATGGATAACTCAAGATTCTAACGCAATAACATATTAAAGCCTACGGATTAGGATTCCCCATGAGGCCTACGAAGCAAATTTTGTTTGCAGTTTCGATTCCCAAAAAAACTGCATAATAGGAGGTTTCAAAAAAGGGGAGGGCGGATAGTTTTGAATTGCCATATTTTTCTAGTGCCGCAACAACTTACAATCGGAATATGCTAAAAATACTCCATTTGATATTGCTGTATAAATGCTCACCGCATAAAATGTATTTTTGGATATTTCGTTTTTTGGTCGCTGGGAGAAGGGATTCATTCATATAATGAGGCAAGAATTTAAGCATCAAACGACAATGCGTCTTGTTATTGACGAGACGACGATTATCACAACTATGATCAGAATAAGGTCTCAAGGAAAGACAAAACCATACATTAGATGATCCCAGGCTCCATACGTAAGACCCGAAGTAGAAACCTGGTAGAGCCGAAAGAAACCTTTTCATTTTCGACGTGGTAACAGAATGGGCCATTACTCATCCCGCTATCAAGCAAACAAATCAAGGTCACCGACCACCCCTATTCCCAAAAATGCTACTGCTGATCCATACCTCTTTGTGCTCGTTTGCAGCTGCGCGCTTAAGAATTCATTACCAAATACTTTTAAGCTTTAGTTACCAACTGTGGTGAAGAGGCTATGACCGTTAGCGAAAGGCAAACGGCATTGTTTTTCAGTGTAGAGATCCAATCTCACATTCCTGAACATGAATAAGATTTACATTGTCTCTTGAAGCGAAAAAATCTTCCCTCACGGAAAATCTCTTCCTCGTCAAAACAACAGCTCACTTCGCCAACCTATCTGATGGCAAAACGATCTCCTTGGGAGGCGGGAGCTTTCAGCGTAGACCCAGGCCAGTAAGGAAAGCCTAACGAGGTGCGGCCATTAAAAATTCATAACTACCCTTGTAATCGAGATAAAGTTACAATTTTTTCACGAAAAATAAATTTATAATTTTGCCCAAATTTGATACGCAGCATATATGGACCTATATCGTAAGATACGAAAGTTAGGAGGCGATTGATTTTTACCCTGCAAAATTCCAGATTTTTCGTCCGAAAGATATCTAAACACACATAACAACGTTGAAACTGAGTTATGAACAAATTAAAGTTTACCAGTACGGAAAAAAATGTGCTATAAACATTTTCTGCAAGTTTCAACTTTATACTAAGAACAGTCTGCCGGAAAATGGATTAGGAATATAAACTCGGAAAAATCAAGTAGCTCGCCGAAATTCGAGAAAATATTTTTTATAACAATTGTTATAAACAAATTCAAATAATTTATGTCTCCACTACATGTAGCAACCCTTTCTGCTCCAGAATATATTTTTAGACTTGAGGAACGAGCAAATTCAAAAAATTGCCAAAATTGTTCATAGCCATCTGGTTAATTGTTCTAGAACTACACCAAAAACGTATACGATTTTTGTACCTGTGGTGAGCTTTCTACATATACTTACTCTATGACGGGACTTAACAAGCCAATTGACCTTGGAATTGTAATGAGATAGAGCAAATGAACGTCGGCAGCGTTAAACAATGAAGGCTTAGGCTTTAATAGACTATGACTCATTAGTAGGGACATGCAAAAGGTGGGGTTATTTTATAGCCAAAAGTGGTGTTATTTTTCTGCAAAAGCGATGTTATTTTGCCCTGAAATCGGTGTTATTTTAAAGCCAAAATAATTTATGTTGATTGAGAGCCATCCTTCCAGTGGCCCACCCATTGCCCTAAATTTAGGATATTATTGATTGGGAATAATTAAAGCAATAATATACATGGAGTATTGACTGAATTAACCTATTTTACATATTTATCCTTCGCGTATACATATATCTAGCTTACTTAGAGAGAAATTACTTTTAAATGTCTGTAATTTCAAATGAAATATTGCTGTTGTGATCAAGTTGTCATCTTTTACATTTGTTCTCTTATCTGTTAACACAGCGTTATAGCAGGAAAGAAATCTTTCTCAGTCCATGTTTGCAGAAGTGATCCAAATTGCTCAAAGGCACTTAGATGCAAAGGATGTCTCAGACATTTGAGCTCCTGGATTGCTTTAATTACATCCACTGAACCCCGGGAATTTTGCTTTTGTAGTAATTTCTGTAATCCTCCCAACCCCAACATCAACTTCTCTGTCTCCATTGATTCCAGGCCATGAATTTTTTGTTTTTAAGTCAGGGTTCATGTCTGTAGACGGAACTTCTTGGGGATCAAAAACTGAGATCTTTTCAAATACCTATTTTTCTGCTTAGGTCTTCTACCATAAGAGAACTAAGTTTGGTTGACGCTTTTTCAGCCATCTGCATAGGTATTGACTTCACAGCAGCTGCTTTAGAGGTTTTCATGTTTTGCAGATTTAATAAGTGGTTTTATCTAAAAAAGTACTCTTATGAATTTTCTTGAGGCTCATTTTTAACTTCTTTAACTCTTTCAAAATGGTGGAGTTCTCTCCTTAACATGAATGCAGGACTGCGCTCCATGAGACTCCTTGGTCCCCTCTGTATGGAGCATTTATGTTGGACATCTGTTAAGAAAGGTCTTGCAGATAATCAAACACTCTCAACACCAACCTTTTCTGATCCTTCCTAGTGGGCATTTTGCATTATCTTGGACTCTGAGGGTAGTTGGTCTCCCTCCTTTCCTGGTTTACCACCCTACCAGCATCATTGGTTCGCTGTCAACTCATGCTTTGTTTATGTGAATTAGCTATATGGATGATTGTTGCTTGCACGTAAATTGCAGACTTCCAATTGAATTCCTCGATTTATTCTGAGAATTTTAAAATTTTGAATGAAGCTCTACCGTCAGCATTAACGAATTTAATGCCTTAACAATTTCCATGTTGATTTTATAGTGAAATCGAGATATAAGTTAATATTTATGGTAGAATTTCATTTAAAAATTGTAAACTCTGCCAAAAGACAAAGAATTCAATTCTTCGTTTATATTTTTTTAAGAAAGAACCATATATTTATTTTGCAAACTAACTGAATGAACAATTGTATTATTGCGGTCCCTTGCCAAAAAGAGGGGTAATAAGAGACGAGGGTCTAGGTTCATGCTTCCGGATTTCGGCAGTTACAGATTTTGCCAGTCCATGGTGTTGGCCTGTGTTGGGTCCCGAAACTAAGACTTTGCAAACCCACGAATGTCATAAAAGGAGGAGATCAAGGAAATGTATTTTCGGCATTAGGCCTGCGTAGGAAAATCTCAGACGAAAATTTTCGCCTTTCGTCTCCCGGGTCAAGAAACGTCCTGCCACATATTTTCGTCATTAGCAGCGAAAGGGTTATCTCTTTATAGAATGTGAGTATTTGGATAGTTTGAACCCTCCAGTAATTTTATTAAGTCAACCATCTGATTCCCATGGCATTTTGGCTACTTTGTGGACATCGTGAATGCGGTTTAGACATCCTCCGGACAAACAAGTCGCCTTATTTCCTCGAGTGTGTTTCTTTGTGGAAATTATGAATTTTCTCCAATTCATGGGCGATTTTCACCAACTCAGACGCAAATTTCATAATTTTTGTCCTTCTGCACTACATGAAATTGTTTTTCGAGGTGTATATTTAAGCCGTAATTTTTTCACGGCATTGGCCGCTCACCGACGCGACTAATTTCCGCGGCCGCCGTTCCCGCCACAGCGCCGTGAAATCCAGAGAGTCGTCTTGTCGGAAAGTGGCCTGAATTTTACGGCGCTGTGCCGGGAACGGCGGCCGGCGATAAGTCGTTTTGGCTTAACACTAGAAGGACGGCAGGGGTCATTTGACCCATTTTCAGAATTCAAATTTATTTTTCTCTTATTAAAATATTTTTTTTAATTTTGAAACTTCTTGACTTTGTTCATTTTGGTCTATATTTTGATAAATTAGTGAAAATTCAACAATAATGTTTTGTTTTAAATTTTTATGACGTGTTATACCTAGAAGGACGGCTAGGGGTCATTTGACCCACAACTGGTTTTCGCACTATTTTCTTGCCCGTGGGCACTTTAGTTGCCATGTATATAATATAATCAGCAAGAGGTTAGTGTGGTAGATGATTTACTTCATTTTGAATATGGAAGTACCCAGTTCAATGCCAGTTTCGTCCCGAGGGCTCCTATCTGTATTCGAAAACTTAGGCATAGCGACTTGTTGTGCACAATCTTCCGATATTTTTTGGGCAGCAAAGGAAAATAAAACCTTTTCAATCCTTGATTTGCATAAATTCATGTAATAATGATATTTTAATTTTGTTTTATTTATTGTTCAATGATTATTGCATTACCCACACTGGAAAATCGTCACGTATCCCAAGAATTTTTTTTCCGTCGTCCAAGATTCAGAGCTCTTAGAGATATTATTTTCAATATATCAACTCATCAGGTTTACGCATAACTTTCATTTTTCTGGCCTGACGGCACTGTCACTTGACCTAGCCCCTTTGCCGTGTGTCCAGCATTAGTGCAGCCTGACCCCGTCGGGGTTTGGGGCGGGTCGACCGCACGCTGTGTCTTGGGGAAAAATCCTGTCTCTTTCTGAGAGAGCGGAGGAATTGGGTGGACTGTAAAATTCTACTGTAAATCCTACCCTTGGAATCCGCACGTAGGTCGAAAAAGAAGCATTACTGAAATTTCCTGGAAGATACGAATCAGGAAACGGTTGGCGGTTGAGTCCCTCCCTTTCGAATGGCAATTAGCGTTACTTCTGAAAATTTTGTCCTTTTGTATGAATTTCTAATGCTCTCCAGCTCTCTATACCTCCAATGCAACTGGAGAAGATTCTACCATAATGCGCTTCCGTTTGTAGATTTTTTTGCATGCATATCAGTAGTGAGTTGAGGAAGAAAGTAAGAAGTCGATAAATATATCAAGAGAAGAGAATCGTCGCGATTCAAATAGCTGTAGGGAATATTGAAGATCAGTCTGGAAGTGAATTGTACATACAATTGTACAAGGACATTCTGACCAATCCTTCAACATCTGCGTGTGATGGAAGCGACGAAGTCCAAGATAGTGAATCCGATGGCGACTTTGGCATGATAGCAAATGCACAGCTCTATCCAACAAAATGCAGCTGTCCTTTCATGAGGTAAATTCCAAATAAACCAGACAAATTTGGAATCGAGTACTGGGTTTTGACAGATGTGAAATGAAAATACAGCCTAAATGAATTTCCATATTGTGGCAAAGATGATGATTGGCCATCAAATCATGCGTTGGGGAAATAAATAGCTACTAAAGTGACCGTAAAATACAAGAATTCAGGAATTAATGTAACTTGTAACAATTATTTTCCATCCATCCAGCAGGCCGAAAGTCATAAAAAAATGGAAAACTTCTCTTGCATGGACGATCTGAAAAAAACAGCCGTGATGCGAAAATATCCATGACCCCTAAAATAGCCATGTAATCCATTCAACGCGAGTGTTCAATATTACCTTAGGCCATACTCTTAGGTAGAATCAGGCAAACTAGAACAATAATGCACTTTCACTCAGCAGCATGATCTTAGACGACACTATTTCCGAAACGAATAAAAGAATACCAGAGACCATCCTATTTCATAATAAAAACAAAGTGGGAGTAGATATGATGGATAGTACGTATCAATTTATTTACACGTCTCCAAATCCAACAGCCATAATTCCACGGGCACAAAAAAGAAAAAGGTGCCAAATACCATCAAATTGAATCATTGCACCAATTTCCTTTCCATTTTCCAAATTCCTTTTCAAGTGCAAAGGCCTGGTGTGGTAACACCCTCTGCCACACGCTTTTAAGCGGCTTGTGGGTTAGTGTGTAGATTTATAAATCGTCCAATGAACGCATTCAGCGCAAAAACATATTTTGTGGAAACAGCGCTGAAAAAATACTGTCTGTCTGAGATTTACAACAAAGTAATAAGTTTTAAAAATTTTTATGCAAATTTTGTAAACCCAGTACCCCTATTGTTCAAACATGTAACATAACTTTTGTATTGAGTGTATATATTTTCATTATTAGATTTGCAATCGACTACCAGATTACGGTTTAATTCATGATTCTTTAAAATAATTGTTATTAACTTTTGACGATGGAAATAATATTTAATAATGTTAAATAGTGTTTTTAATGAACTGATTCAACAATTGATACGATTAAACTGAATATTGGTTGAAAATTAGGCGTTTTATTCCAAAATACATTTTAGGGGTCAAATGACCCCTAGCCGTCCTTCTAGGTAGCGCGAAACTCCCGTCCTCCTAGTGTTAAAGCTGCCACAATGTAGCTCCGTGAGTATTTCACGGAATAGACGGCGCACAGCCACTTTTTGCCGCTTTCAGGCTTTTGCTTTGCTCCGGCCGTCGTCAACGGCACGGCACTGTGCTTTCAAATAACCATTGGTCTCAATGCATGTCTTCAAGCGAGTCGAATCGCGCAGTTGACGGCACGGCGTTGTTGACGGTCAGCAAGGCAAGGTTCAATCCGGCCCGGCAGTGCGCCGTTTATGGCGTGAAATACACATCGTGCTATCTTGAGGCTGCTTTCAAACACGACAACTTTTCGCCGGCCGCCATTCACGGCACGGTTCCGTGAAATTCAGGCCACTTTCAAACGAGACATCTCACGGCGCTGAGCCGTGAACGGCGGCCCATGGAAATTCGTCGCGTCGAAAAGTGGCCAATGCAGGGAAAATATTACGGCTTAAATGTACGCCTCGAAAAACAATTTCGTGGGAGGAGCATGAGCAGAAGAAAAAAATTGTGAAAATCGCGTCTGAGTTAGTGAAAATCGCCCATGAATTGGAGAAAATCGCAATTAATACAAAATTCGCGTATTCGCGGGAAAACGCCGGAAATCGCGTATTTCACGGGAAAATCCTGGAATTCGCGTTAAAATTCACGTTATCGCATTTGCGACTTTTGCATGTCCCTACTCATTAGATTTGATTTTTTCACTAATCCACCTAATATCGCAAAAAAGGCAAAATTTCGTTTTAACCCATTTAAGCCCAAGCGGTCGAAAACGACCAGTGTATCATTTTATCCCAAGCGGTCGAAAACGACCTTGGGGGATTTTTTTTGTTCTACGCGCCGGCAATCCACCGATGTACCTACAATGTAACTTAAATGTAACATTTGACTTCTCGGAACTATGTGGGGTTGAGATCTCGCAATTTAGTCAGCGTGGTAGAGAGATCGGCCTCGTGAACTTCGGGAAGTCTATTCTACATTGGCATGTCAGGAAAAATGTCTCGGTAAGTTTTCCATTTTTTATTTAAGCACTAAAAAAACATGTATTTCATAAAATAGATAGCCTGTTTTATTGTATACCAGCGAATTACATGTTTATCTAGAGTCCTATTGAGCCTAGAGCCTATTTATCTATGAGTGGTCGTTTTCGACCACTTGGGATAATGCATGCTCTGCTTGCTTATTTTCCGTAGCGAATCGTGAGATGAAGGATTCGTTGTCCCGATGTTTTTACCGATGGGTTTAAGACTGCCCGCCACTCTGAAAGATTAAAACTCTGTAAATGCTTAGTTGCATATTTTCATTTTCGTACAGCCTATTAGTTTTATGTTCCTATGTTCATACACCTACAGCTATGTACCTACGTGTTTTCTGTTCTGTTTTGAGGGAAATGCCTCACCACCGCAGAAATAATAGAGGAGTGTGAGCGCTTGAGTGAGGATGATATTCCTGATTCAATTTATATATTGCCTCCTATCCAAACATGTGATGAAACTGATGAAGATTCTGGAGATGAGGACGATTTTGACCCCAATAGATTGAATCGTAACCAGTTAACGGCTCCGGCGGAAGTGCGTTTCAGTGACCGTGAGGATAGGAGTGATGACATACCACATGACGAAAGTGCAAGTGCTTTTAAGAAGCTTAAAGTATGTGAATGGGTCCACGGAGATATTAGTGATGTGGAATCTATACCAGTGCCTGAAGAAAAATGTTTTCTCCCTCCTCTCACGATCTCGGAACACTCCGAGGCAATTGACTTCCTGAAACTATTTCTCAATGAAGAAATTGTCGAAGGTTTGGTGAAACACACTTCAATGTATTCTTCCCAGAAAAACAGTTCCCTCCTTGTGAATCATGATGATATGTACGCGTTCATAGGGATTTTAATTCTATCGGGTTATAATTCATGCCCTCGCCGAAGAATGTATTGGGAAAATAGAGCCGACACCGAAAATGCGCCAGTGAAAAATACCAGGAGACGGAATCAATTCGATGAACTGTTTCGCCATTTTCACGCTTGTGATAATTTGAATTTGGACGCCAATGATAAGTTTGCTAAGGTTAGACCACTTGTAAGTAAAGTCAATGAACTTTTCATACGATTTGCTCCATTAGAGAGTTTTGCATCAATTGATGAATCTATGATCAGGTACTTTGGAAAGCATTCCTGCAAACAGTTTTTGAAGGGAAAGCCGGTACGTTTTGGTTATAAAGCATGGTCATTGGCTTTGAAATCAGGGTATTGTCTTCAATTTATGTTATATCAGGGAAAAGATACTTCAAATGGTGAGAACAAGAAAGAATTTGGCTTGGGAGGGTCCGTTATTTTCAGTTTTGTAGATTTATTGGAGAGTTCATACCCCGGATTTAAATTTTCCTTGTTCTTTGACAATTTTTTTACCAGCTCTAAAGTAATTTCACAACTCTCAGAAAGAGGATTAGGTGCTACTGGTACTGTACGTGAAAATCGAACGGAAAAATGCACCATCACGTCAAAGAAGGACATGAAAAAAATGGAAAGAGGAACAATTGACAAACGCGTTGAAAAAGGAAGAAATATTATCGCAGTGGAATGGAAAGATAATAATGCAGTTTTACTTATGTCAAACCAATTTGGTGTAGAGCCTTTATCAAAAGCAACACGGTATTCCTTGAAGGAGAAACGAAAAATTGAGATTCCTGAGCCAAATATAATTAAAATGTACAGCAGATATATGGGTGGAGTGGATCAAATGGATAACCATATTTCCAATTATCAGATAGGAATGCGCGGTAAAAAATGGTACATGCCTATTTTGTTCTGGACCATTGATGTTTGCGTGAACAATGCATGGCTTCTTAGTAAATCGTATGGGTGTAGATGGGATAAGCTAGAGTTTTTACGTCAGGCTGTGGATTCACTCTGCAAAACCCATGGTACAAAACGAAAGGTCAGTGGTCCATTTAAAAAAAATAGAGTAAGTCAATGTCAGAAAGAGTTGGGGAGGCATTTAGTGGTAACTGCTCAACCAAGAAGAAACTGTGTTCATTGTAAAAACAAAACTGTGACTGCATGTGAAACGTATAATGTCCCCTTACATGATAAATGCTTCATTCCATCCCACACTTAAATGATTATTATGAATGCCTGTTAATATTTAAACATTGTTTGAAATAAATAAAGTCAGAGGCTTGAAAATTTAATTTAAAAATGAGTTATGTTATTTGTGAGCTAAAGAAAAAGATTAGGGATCAGTGGGAGCTGACAATGAGTAAATTTATGTCCCATTATCCCAAGTGGTCGTTTTCGACCTCACCAGATAAACAATTTTAACGGTTAAAATTGTAAATGTTGTTTGTTTATTTGCCACTTGTGTGACATTTTAATGCAAATTTAACATCCAAAACACTAAAAAAACATTTTTGGAATTGTGGGCATTTGGAGGTATTATCGAGTCCAGAATTGTGGGCTTAAATGGGTTAATTTACTGATTTTGCGTTATTTCGTGTTTTTTTGGTGTTATTTCACGATATCGGGTATGGCAAAATTCACGGACCTCTACCTATTACACATGATTTGCACATGACTATGCCACCACAAGTTACACATAAATGCGACACTCAGGTTTTCAACACAATTTGAATATGGTATTTTGGTGTCATCAACTGTTATCTTTGGTATAGCATTAACATTCACATTTCTGAGTAGACTTGAGGTACCAAGTACAATTGATTTACTTTTGTTATGGCTAAGAGCAAAGATGTTACCAACAGGCCATGAGCTGATGAGCTTTAATATCTTGATTTAATTTCGCGATTGCATCGATTAACATATTTTTATCTCAATGATAGATCTGCAGATCATCAGTACATATGCATGCAATTAATGTTCTCACCCATAAGATGATCCAATGAATCACTGATTTTGGTGAGGGAAACATTAATCAGCTCAAAAGATTTTCCATATCCCACATACTCTTCTTCCCAACGAGAAATGGATTTTAAGATTTCGGTTTGCTCCTTGTGGATTTCACTCGCACTATCTGACAGCTCTCTTAGTAACTCAGTTATACTGCTCGTGGATCGACCGAGTAAAACAGACTCATTACCAGGTGTTTTCCTGATGTCATCTCTGATGCTGGATGAGCGACTCCCAGCCTGACAGACATCACAACACCATGATCTTTGCTTATCACTGAGAGCTTTGAAGTCATCGTCCGAGGCACACAGGATGGGCCACAATTGCAACCGGAAAGCGATTTTCGGTCTCTCTTGATGAGTTTGAGACAGGCACCGCAGTTAGCCATGGCCTAATACAAAAGGTCGTGAGAGAGAGAGAAAGAGAGAGCACGAGCAATCTGCACCGCACGAAGGATGAGCTCTGACTGAAATAATATAGGATATACCTCCTCAGTCGCAAAAAATTCTTGAGATAGCAATTAATGCTTATTTATGTATAAATGAAAAGAAGCTATTGTCATACCAGATCTACCTGTCGTCAATTTCATTTGTAAAAGAAATGCTCTTAGGAACATTGTTAAAACGAACCTCCTTTTTTTGTCATCTGAACTTTATAATAACGAGAGTCTACTGTACTTACAACTGCCATTAATTTTAGACAAATTACAAAATTATAGAGGAAAAGATGTGTCAGGCTTGTCAATTTTCCTTGGAGTATAGAGTTATCAAGAGTCGAGTTTTCAAGGCTCTAATGTTGATCATATGACTTTTCTAAAATGCTAAAAAAAAACCCTCAAAACTCACTACAGGCGGTCCCCGACTTTTGTACACAATGCGTTCCCGAAAACTTGTACGAAAGTCGAATGTACGAAAGTCGAACCATTGACTTCCATACTAATAAGGGGTTACGTTCCAAAAGAGCGGAATAAACGTACTAAATCCTTTTTTTTCACAGAATTCATTTCGATTGACTTAATTTTAATAACATGTTAATAAAACTCCTCAAATCATCTAATTTCTTTCGAAAATACGCAGAAAATGCAAATAAAAGTTTAAAAAACAAGAACTCCGTTGGCTAACGAGTGAAACTTCCTCTTGGCGTTTAAGTTGACATTCCACTTATTACGTCCACTCTAAATAAAAGGACATATTAAGAAGCATAACAAAATGTATTTGTTGAACCCGCACTCTGGATACCTTTTAATTTTTACACCAAAATTCGATATTTGGCAGGTGACTTTCGTGATCGCGTATATTCCGCATGTAATTCAAAAAAGACAAACGGAATTCGGGTGATATTTCGTGCAATATCGTTGCTGAAGGTTTACATGAATTAAACAGCACTCAAACGAAAAAACACAATTAGAAAGAAGCTCTTACTAGTTTTATTGAAAGCTATTCGATGATGTCTAGTCAACTTCTTTTGAAAAATATCTTCAATGAAGGCTTTTTTCTTCTCTTGATTAAGGGGCCTGTAGCAGGCAGTCTCTCTCCCAAATAAATCACCTAGATTAGAGTCAATTACCAACAATTCCCTTCATTATATACGTTCACATTGTTCGCATATACTGCTGATACTGCCATTTGAAACAATTGAATGTTGGGATGCGCAATAAACATCGCGGGAATTTTAAAAAATTACAGACCAACGTCCGAAAGTCCGAATTTAGCGTACGAAAGTCGAGTAAAAGGTGTCAATTTTGAACGTACGAAAGTGCGAATTGTACGAAAGTCGAGTGTACGAAAGTCGAGGACCGCCTGTACATATTTATAAAATTTCCCAGGGCAAGACCACCAGTATGCCCCCCCCCCACTATTTATTTGTTATAAGTCGACAACCCTGCTGGTCAGGAAGGCTTCTTTAGGGACCTCTCACAAGGTCCTCGTCATTACAGATTGTGACTCTTCTATGGACAAAAAAATGGAATCATTTCAGGGCGGCCTCAACCTGAGGTAACAGAAAGAAGTCTGTTATGGTGACTTCAGGGCTATAAGAGGGTAGGACAGCTTTTGAAGCTTGTGTTGTCATGAACTCACGGACTTGTAGCGCACTGTGGCAAGGCACCTTGTCGAGATGGATTTGCCGGGTAGCAGAGGTGTCTTTTCTTGTCCTGACGGCCCTTTTTCAGAGTCTTTCCAGCACATAAATGTAATAGGCAATGCTAATTAACTGTCTGTCGTTGAGAAAAAACTCATCATACACCACTCTCTCGCTGTCTAAAAAGACAATGATTTCACTTTTGATTTGATCATTCTCGTGTTTTTGGGCATTAACCTCTTCCTGGCCATTCTTAAAGACCTCTAACCACCTCAACACTTGTGAGTAGGATGTAGCAGAGTCAAGACAAGCCTCACAAATCATTTTGTTTGTCTCCTTAAGAGATTTTTTCAGTTTGGCCCAAAACTTAAACTTTGATCAATTGTAGATTCTATTTTTTTGTGACATGGTCAACACACAGAGGTTTATAATAACTGACTGCCACTTTCAGAGCTCGGAGGGAAATAAAACTCGTTTTAGCAGCAAATTTTAGTGTCATTCCCTCACACTCCAAGTGGTTTGATCCCACTTTAACCAATAAAAACAGAAATTCATATGCTTTTCTTTCAGAACGCACCCTGTAAAATGACATTTGGATGAATTTAATGATGCAGAAAATACTACTTCTTAAACACTTTCTTTCTACTTGTTTCCTAGTCCGATCCATTAGATAAACTGCCAACGATAGATAAATACTGCACAATAAGGATGAGTTGGTTCTTAATTTTTTTTCAGTTATGAGTACCAGTCCGGTTCTCCCCCATCGGTTCTTGGTCCTCGATAATTGGTTCCAAGAATGAACTCTTATTATCTGAATTAATGGCAAAGGGTCTAGCCGGTTAAGATGGTGAAAGTGCCCTTAAATGTTTTGAAAAATAAAAAATACACACTTAAAGTGCATAAAAAATTGTGTTTCCCCAAAGTTTCAGACCCTAACAATGGAAATTAACCCCAAAAAAAATTGAAACATGATTTTTCGTTTTGCAAACATATCTCCAGTTTTTATTTTTGTAAAATCTTTTTCTTAATTTTAAAATGAATACATTATTGCGTTCTACCATCCTGATTTTTTTCAAAATTTTTTGACCGAAAACTTAACTTTTGCATTAGTTTGAAATTTTCAAAATTAAATTAAAAATTTTAGGAAACAATACACACGCCGAAAAAAATATTTGTTGTTACCGATGCATCAAAGAACAATTTTATTTTTTTTCAGATTTTTAAAATTGGTGGAACACTTTAAAAAACACGAATAACTGCTCTGCGCCATTTTCATCTATGTATTCCAGGAAGTTATTTGATTTGATTGTTGAGAGCAACGATTGTTGATCAGTTTGTAATATTATAGATTAAGGATAAAGATTAACATAAACAATTCCTATCACACTTAGATTAATCGTAATTATTGGTTGTAACCATACTGTAAAGCTTGAAGTTCGTCTAGGAATACACTCGTCATTCACGGCGCATATGTAGCGGCAGAGGAAAGAACGTGTTTTCCATTTGTTCGAGTACTATCCTGAAACTTGCAAACAAAGAATTTACTGGAGTGGTCAGGGGGTGTACTGGCCTTCCACGTCCAAATCTCAGTAAATAATTTAAGAGCATTTCAAAATTCAATCCCTGGGTGTAATGTGGATTAAACCAGCAGTGCAGTCAAAACACAGTCAGTCACACTGCCTGTCGGATGGGACGTTAAACTGTTGTCCCCTTGGCGCCATTCGTTAAGGGTAGTATAATGCCGATGCCGGGTTTCTGTCCACTTTTCATCCTGTTACTAATCCCAAGCAGATCCATTTCCGTTTCCCAATGAAAGCATAATCAGCACTATCTTTAAAAATACTTTAAACCATAAATGTTTGTATAAATAGGTCTTCTATGGCTATTAATAGGAATATACACCCATGTCTCGTATAGCGCAAGGGATGCGTTCCTTGGGGTCTTTGCGCTATACGAATTTGCGTTATACGAGAGCGTATTAACATTGAGAAGATAGGGATGCGTTCCTGGTAGCATAGGTCTTGGGTATTGAATTTCCTCTAAAACATATATATTCCCATAAATAGCCTTAGAAAACATTAATTATATAAATGTTTTTTGTTTAAAACATCTTTAAAGATAGTATGCACGCATTTGAAGACTTTTATTCACGTTAAAAAAAATTCTTACGTCCTTTTGAAATTCCCTCCTGTCGTGCGGGTGGGCTAACACCTGATATCTCAGGGGTTCGTAATGCATTGCCGGCAGTTGAAGATTTTTCAAACCAGTCTAAAAACAACTATTGTGTCATCCAGGCCCTTTTGTCACTCATCGAAATGACAGGCAAACGCTACTTTGAATGCCATTTCATAGCTAGCGGAGTTTAAGAATGATAAACCATTTTAATTTGAAGTCCTCCGAGTCATTAGCAGCTACGTGAAACAGTCTTTAAATGCCTTGAAACCTGACCCAGGTTTTCCTTCCCTGAAAATGAATGAACGAGAATGCATTCTTTTCCAAAAGAATATCGTCTCGTCAACACTAAAAACTTGTTGAGGGGGAAAGGAGCCACTTTCAATCACAGCTTGGAGTTCATCAGAAAATGTTGTGGTGACTGCGCTATCAACACTTGCAGATTCACCTGATATCGCCGCACTGAAAATACCTGCTTGCCGTTTAATTCTGGAACCAACCGGAGCTTTCACTAAATGTCTCGGAGTGATTACCACTCTCGTCTTTTTGCTCTGATTCACTATGAACTTTCCGTATGTGTAGACCGCTTGGTTGAAGTTGGTGCGGCTGAGGTCACTGATGTTTTAACTTCGTCTTTATTCAGAATAAGGCATCGTGCGTTTAAACTTCCGCGCAATATCGCTTTGACGTTCTCCATTTTCAAAGCAATTGACCTATATCAATTTCTCTTCTGGGTTTAAGGTTTTTCTTGATAAATTCTTGATTTTTCTACCCGAATTCCTATTTTTTGCCATTTTATCTTGGTTTTTACTCTGCGTGGCTCTATCGACATCACCTTCTACTGCTGACCTGTATTCTTGAGACGCAGAGGGCCTACGACTGCGGGGAGGGAACAAAGCTATTGTGTTTGAGACTCTACAGCGGACCCTCTTATATGTTGATGCTATTCATGCGCAACTCGGCCACCGCTCCATTTCTCCCCCGTGAATACCGATGACCTTGAAGGCTTTAGCGTAGACTCTCTACCTGGAAGTCAATCGCCCGATAACCTATGACGGCAAAAATTATGTCTCAACCAGTATTGCTTAAAAAAACTCATTTCCACTAGCCCCACGCTTAATTAATGATCTAAATTAACTCATTCTGTTAAGGAGACGAGATAAATTACTTCGGTAGGCCGGCTATCTGGACCCAATGACGAGTAATACTTTTGGCCATTGCACAACAATGGATTTCGATTAATATATAAACAAAATAGAAGATTTGAGGCAAGCAATAATATTAATATGCGTAAAATGATAGAAATTTCGTGTGTACTTAGCGCAAGTTCACGTTTTATCACGAGAGCGTTTAAGATTTTTGATTAGGCTACACTGCGTTGCAATTTTTCCCCGAGGAACGACTTTGCGCTATATCGAAATTGCGCTAATCGAAATTGCGCTAATCGAAATTGCGCTATACGAGACATGGGTGTATATGGTTTATAGGAAATTTGATACTCAGCACTTATGCTACCGGGAACACATCCCTGTCTTCCCAATGTTAAAATGCTCTCTTATAATGCAAATTCGTAAAGCGCAAAAACCCCAAGGAACGCATCCCTTGCGCTAACAAGGAGAGGTCGCCAAAGTGATGTTCAGGATCTGGATGCGGATGTTATTTTCTAAAACTATATAGGTAAGGTAGAAAAAGGGTCACGGATTTCTTCCACATAGGCCCGGGTTCGAGAGATATTCGCATGTAAAGATTTCGCGCAGCATTAGCTCCCTTGAGTAAGCGCCTCCTCTCATTAACGGCCGTGGCGGTGTGGTCTAGGGCGTTAGTCTTGTATGCTTTAGTTAGTGTCCCGAGATCGAGACCCAGTGCCGGCAATTTTTTTTCTCTCTTCCAATTTTTGAAATCACTGTTACATTTTACCCCAATTCGTTTTAATTAATTACTTCGCGATTTTTTAAATTTAATATCAATTTATGGATTTTAAACTTTAAACTATGGATTTTTTTACTTGTGTATAAATATCAAATGGCATGAAAAAGTTTTTATCATAAGGAGACTGTAAGATTTTTTACTACCAGAAATTTCAGTAAAAATAAAATTACCTATGCATTAAAAAAAAAGACTGCATACCTTCCATATAGCTGGAGGAGGTAACTCAATCCTTGTGGCACTATCATTTCCTGCAATGAAGGATGCTGCAAGTTGAGAAGCTTGTCCACGGTCAAGAAAAACATCTTTTTGAGTCAATAAATAAGCTCCAGTGATGAAATCTTGAGTTGGTGCAATCAGCAGCTCTCCATTTCTAGGTGTAACCATATTGGATTTGTTCTGGAAAAAAAAACATTAAAGGGCTAAACATTTACTGCCCATGGTGGCGGTTCTCATCATCCATCCAACTTCAAAGAAGGAAGGAGAGAACCACAAGGGTCCTTGTTCAATGTGAGGTGATGTGTGTGATTTGCGCATGCCAGCATGACAAAGTACTTGCTAGTTCTATTTACGCTTCCTTTCCTCTTTTTCTCCCACAATATCCTCATTTTGCCATTATGTACTTAGCTTTACAAAAATAGGGTACTCACGAGATCCCCCACCCTAAAAGTGCTGCTGTGCGTGCATACATACACCATTTCTTAGACAAAAGTAAGTGGGAGGCACAAACTTTCAATGTTATGGCGAATGGCAAAATATAAGCTAAATTATCAAGTGCTGAATAGATGTAGACTGTAGAAGCACAAACTCCCTCATTTGGGACCAGCCCTATGACACTCCGTATCCCACTCCATTGGGAACCCATGGTCTTTTATTGAAGTCGTTTCCTCAACCTGCCGCACGTTTGCCGGGGCGGCGCCACGTATTCTGGAGGGCAAGAATTAGCGGGTAAGTTAATTTCCGTATTGTTGAGCGCATACTACAGGTGAGTGGAAATAGTCATTTTTGTAATTAATTAAGATTTAGTTTTCATTTATTTTTGAATGTTAGTCTTCTGCATTATTTCCTTATTGTTCTACATTAATATTTCGTGGATATATATCGCGGATTTACTGAAAAAAGGAAAATGCCGTGGACGTGTGTGGTACCGCGTTGCACCACTGGTTATGGCCACAAGACTTCGGGGATTTCGCTTTTTAGAGTCCCCAAGGACCCTGAGAAGCGATGAAATAGCTGTACGATTCCTTTTTTGGTGTGCTAAAGCTCCAAAATTAATACATATTTTAAATTACAGGTTCTGCTGTTCCAGTGGTCAATGTCATTCACAGTGGAGGAATGAAGTAACACTGAGAAAATGCAAGATGTGCGACGGCTTTCATCAACTATTCATCATTCTCTCCTACTAAATTGAATCTCTTAGAATGATTAGTAATTAGAAATAGAAATTAGTAATAGAAAGAATTAATAGAAATGTTAAATTGTGAGTACTTAAAATTTATTTTTCATGACATTACCTTGCATTGATTGTATAAATAATCTCAGTTTCAATAGCATTGTGTAATCATTCTGGAAATGTAGATTTGATGTGTGTGTACGTTATATAAGTTGGAAAAATGTGAATCGTTTTCATTCTTAATACCTCTTTCGATGATTTCTTTTAATGCAGCTGTTATCGATGGTGCGTGCAACTCTCATGAAAAGTACATTTACCGCGTATTAGCAGTATTAGCCTGTGGTTTCTGTCGTACTACTCATCTTATTTTTGGGCGAGGGATAATATTTCAGATTTGCCAGCACCTGAAAGTGATCAGACATCCGCAAATCCCTCGGATTATATCCATTGCACTGTTTTCGTGGAAGTTTATTCGGAAATTATTTGCAAAATCTCTTTCATTCTTATCTTTCATATGGTATTTTACTTCCTTAAATCTCAAATTATTCCTTTGGTGAGTAGGCAAGCATCGTTATAAAATAGCCTTTAACGGTAATAATGGTACTTCCGGAAATTATTCACCCTGTTCAACGATTAAATATGCCTATTCTATACCCGCAAAACGTCCCTAGGATAGAATCATTTTTTTAGGTTTGCTGTGCCCTGCCATTATTATTATCACTTGATCGAGACTCAGGAGATTAAAAACATTAACATACGTCACTTCATAAGAAGTATTTCACTTCGGCCTTGGTAAGAAGCCGTTTGCGTTTCTGATATTATATTTGTTAATAGTGTTTGAAAGCAAGGAATAACATCTATATTCTTATAAGGCCGTGGAAACATGCCGATGGGCTCAGAGGCAATGGTGCGTACGTAGCTTCTAAGACAACTTATATTAACGTTTACCACAAGATAGCTATAAATAATTATTTCCTTAAAAATACCTTTCCTCACTACATAAGGTTTTAACTGCTGACAATCTTTCGTTATGGCTGTAACTGATTTTACAAAGGTATGGAAGCAGACGAAGCTGAAATCCAACGCCTTCCATTTGATTAATACTCACGTATGAGAACGATTTCTAGGTATTTTTCACTATAAGATGTTAAGTGCATATGAACTTGTTAACTTGTAACCACTGTCGATGTGTTTATATTCATTTTTGCCATAAATTAGTTCATAATTACTGAAGTATCATATACAGATACGTAGGAAACTTGCCCTTCAGGATAGGTGGCGCCCCTTCCGGCCTCAACGGGAAACGGCTTCATTAAATGACCATGCCTGAACGGAGTGTGTCCAGACCTTCTCATATTCTAAGACCGTGTTTCGGACTCACTATGATAAGGAGGTTCCAATTAGGTATGTAAACAGTTACCATGGTGAGCATAATTTGGCCCCCAGCAGCAAGAAAGCTTTCTGCTGAACAAAGCCTAGCAATGTCAGTCATTTGAAAATACAGTACAACTGTGTGATAACTAACACAGACACAGCAAAATTTTGCAAATAATGACGAGGTCAGTTTTCCTAAACATCACAGAATATTGCCTTGAGTGGCAATGAGAGGAGGGGAGAAGTCTTGGAGAGGAGCACAAACCTAGCTAGACCTGTGCTCTGCCAAAGCCAACAATGGGATGATCTGTTTAGCATTGCATCTGATTGGAAACTGGAGCCAGCAAAAGTGACTGCAACTCGCAGAAGCCACTCCCCAGCTTTTTGGAGCAGCAATGAGGCAGTTGCGTAAGTTAACCACAAAATTGAATAATGATTTCGTAAATTTTCCTGGATATCACACAATTACAACCATTTCTTTAAAAAAAAAAAAGTGGTATTAGTAACTGTGATATCCAGGAAAACTTATAATGGAATACCACAAAGTTAATCAAGAGTTAAAGAATTTTTAATGATTTCGTACTCTGAAGGGTAGATTACGATCTCACTCTTAACCCCTAAAGCCCGGCAGGCATTCAATCAAATCTCATCCCGGCGGTCGGATGAGATTTAAATGACTTCGCCTTTTTGGCATGTTATCATTCAATAATTTATAACTTTCATAATATTGTATCACTATCGTTGAAAATCTTTGTAAACTTGCATAATATAATGTGCTACTGTATGATAGTTTTTTCAAGCAATTGGAATAATTATTTATTGTTTTATGCATCTCATTTTCTAAACTAATGAATAAATTTTCACTTTCTAAGACTTAAATTTAGTTTCGATTAAGGTGCAAGATAAATAACTTTCCATGCATTTTTTTACATAATTAATGATGTATTTAGGTGATTTGGGGTTGAAAATTTCATAACCGATTGGATATTCTCGATAGTATCACCCGTTTCGCCTACTTGAAAATTCATCACTTCACCCATTTCTTTGACTTTGTTCTATTATTACCAAATCATTTCATATAGGTACTCACGTGCTATAGTTTCCAGCATCAATATTGTGGCATTTTTTAGTGTTCCCCCCCCCCCAAAAATTTCTGGTACCCCTCCCCCCAGAAATTCCTCGAACTTCCTCGAACTTCCTCCGAACTTATCCGCAGAACTTCTCCCGCCAAGAACTTTTCGCGCTAAGGTTTTTTCGCGCAAAGGATTTTTCGCGCAAAAGGCCTGTAGCAAAATCCTGTCTCTGGAAAATCCTGTCTCTGAAAACCCTGCCTCTGGAATCAGCCTCTGAAACAGCCCCGAAACAACCCCGAACCAACCTACCTGCAATGCAAGACTTATATAGGACTACTGCGGAGAAATACTTACTCCTTGGCAAGCAAGGGGAAATCGGTGCTAAGGCTTTAGTATTGCACTTGGAGTGAGAAGTTTTACCATTGTCCTATCACAACTCTCTCTCCCTCCAACACCTCTCCCCAGTATCTCCTTCCCCTCCATGTGTTCCAATGAATATCCCTCTGATTCAACTGATGTCTCCAACCCAGAAGTTGAGGGGAAAATTCTGGCTGTATGCTGTTGTCTCAAAACCGGGGAATGGTGTTTTGCGGAGCGGCCGTTTCTGCAGGGGCAGCGACGCATCAGTGGCGCAGTAGTTGAATTCGCCTGGCTACCCCTCCACTCCCTGGAAGAATCCCTCCCCTCACATCCTGTCTTGTCCTGCATAGGCAAGCTCTCTTGTGCTCGGGGAGTCGTCGTTGACACATGTCTAGTGAGACATGGCAAATTTAGTGCAATTATTCTGCTGGTTTTTAGCTGGTAATGTTTCCTTTGGCATCATGAATTACTATCATTGTTTTCTGTAATACTTCTGATTTTTTGAATACTCTACTTTGACTAGATATCGTACGGTAATAACTCGTAAGTTGTTTTTGGCTACCTTTTTCTTGTGAGCTGTTTTTCTTGTTTGTGGAGTCTTTCCCTGATCCAGCTTGAGACCGACGGTTGGAGTATTTCCCTTGTCTGGGCCTACGTGATAAATCAACCAGATTTTACGACGTAACGTAACAATATGTAAATATTCATAAGACTTTACCTTATTAATTCTTTGTGTCACATAATTTGAAAGAATCCAAGCATAAGCCCACTGCACATTTTTCACGCCAGTACACGTTGTCTCTTCATTTCCCATGCTGGGCACAAACTGCACACCTCCTTTGAGGCTTTTATTTCATCCCAGCTGTAGGAATTGTCTTTAGGAAATGTATTTCTGTGAGTCTTGGTGCTAAATTGTCTAAGGAGTGACGGCCATGTCCAAACAGTCCATATGGAGTAGGATATTTCAAAAATATTATCTCGACCAATTGCACGCGAAATGATAAGAGAGTCAATTTTTTATACGTTTTTTTCCTGTGAACAACGTATGAATTTAGGACTGTGGCGTTCAATAGTCTCCTAAATAGCTTCATACTCCACTTGTTATGGTGTTTTCTTTCCATTAGGTACGAATGCAATTACAGGTCCTTGAAATTCACCCCACCAATGAATTTATTACAACCTAACACAAACAGACTTCCGAGTCTGTTTTTGCCTTTCAATAATATTCTCATTTCGTAGAATCCACAACTATAAATAAAAATAACCACACACAGGAAGTACACCCCATGAGAATTTCAACACACTGCCTGAAAGAATGCCACAGGGCATGATTGGCTCTAGTGGATTGAAGCGCGAGGTTTCGAAGCTCCATCAAGAGACGAGAAAATATCTTGAAAGGGTCCTGGTACACGCTGACCATTCACAGGGAATCTTGTTGCTTGTGGGATATGTAAAATTCTGATCGAACCTGAAGAGAAACCTGTCTTTTACGGTTTTTGCCCAAACGTTATTCATCTTAAGTGATATAGTCTTAATGATCTCTGCATAACAACCCTTAATGACTCGAACAGTTTATTCTGGAAGTGTCTTTCTTGCCGAGTGGCCGCTATCCATCTACCAAAAATGGCTTCCAACCAGCAATCTTTATCAGAGGAGGTTTGTAAGCAAAAAGCTGATGCAGTGAACTCTCGATTATATGAAGCCAGCAGGAACGGAAAATTAGCACTTCGTGACACTGAGTTTTGTAATTTCAAACCTTTAATAAGTCGCGAAAAAATGTTTGCTTTTGCTTCCACTGCTCTGTTTTGTCTTCAGTGGCCTTTGTTTTAATGCTTCCAGTGGTTATTCACACTAGAATCCTTAGATAACGCTTTTTGTTATTGATTTAATGCTGCGAAAGATCGTTGTAATGGGGGAAAGTGCGTTTGGCACATTAGTAAAAGTCCGATGTCCAAGAGCAAAGGAAAAAAAAAGGGTATTTTGTAATTGTTTAGAAAAAGCAATATTTGTAATTTTTGTGGTAAAAGCTGTATTTATTTTTTACATTTTTCCTGAAATATTTTCTAACTGCCTGTCTGTTATTTTTTAGAAATACTTTAGTAGGTACTCTAAGAAACTATGATTAATGATTATCTTTTGTATTATTTATCATTGTGATTTAAATAAATGGGGGGAAATCGAGCCATGTATCTTGCTTCTTCCCGTTACCATGAGAGAGAGAGAGAGAGAGAATGAGAGAGAGAGAGAGAATGAGAGAGAGGGACCGCGAGCGGTTACGCTGCTGATGGAGAAGGCTGAGATCTGGCCAGTTTAAGCCTCCCGCAACTCCGCCTGCCAACAAGTAAGTCGGCTGGGCCCGTCGATTGAAAGCTGGCACGTCAGAAGTGAGCCATCGAGAAAGCAGACGACGCAACAAGTGTGAAGCCGTGGTTGGCGCATGCGCGGAAAGGAGGAAGACGAGAACTGCGACCACGGCAGGTCGCGTGGCATTCACCCTCTCTTGGATATCGGACTTCAGCGGGGATGGTTCTCCCTGTCAGCTCTATAGTGTGGGGTTAAAGCCCAGTGAAATTGATCAAGTGCCTACCACCAGTGTTCATCTCAAAATTTCGTATTCCAAATGTAAAGGTATGTGGCTTGGTGTGCAGATAGTGTGTTTAACGTCTCGGTGGGGTTGCTTTTTCGTGTGTGTCTTGAGGTGTATTTTATTTCAGTTCAAACAATCGATTCTTTTGTGTGAAGTTGAATTAATCATAGTTTCGTCCGAGTTGTCAAGTGAGGGGAATGAGCCTCAATTAATTTATGAATCAGGTGCTATTATGTATTGCCGACCTTTTCACTGTTTATCCAAATTTATTTAAATAAATACGGAAGCTTAACCAGAGTGGGGATCCTGTTTTTTTTTGTTTTGCTTTTGTCCAAAGTCACCTTGAATCCTGGCTGTCGTCACCACTGAATTTATCTGGGTGGATTACGGTCGGAGGCGACTTGATCCTGAATTTCCGATGGTATGATAGGCCTGGCGCCCGAACTTATTAGGTTTAACAGGTAAGGCGTCACATCGTAAAATAATTTTACCGTCCTAAACTTCCCATTCTTTATACAGTAAAACCTCTCTTAAACGAAACTCAAGGGACCGAAATTTTGCCGTTTCGTTGATCGGGAGTTCGTTCCCCGGAGGTGATGCGCACGTTGCATCATTCTAGGGGCTCGGAAATTGAAGCAAGTCTGCATGCGTTATCTTCATTCTACCTTCGCATACTTCAAAACAGTGCTTATTTCTTCAGCTGCAATGCAAATCGCGGGCAATAGACCACATTTAGGAAGCCTCAGTTCGTATTATTCAATCACTTCGCGTGCTTTTTCATCGGTTTTCAAAAATGTATGCAACGTAGCGGTGAGTGCGAGGCCATCCCTTTATTCTCAATATTTGAAATAGAGTACATGTATTCGCGAAGTTTACACTGAAAAATTAAGAATTCGATAGATTTGACCATTACTAATATAAAGTTAAAGTAACAGCGCCAATTATAGCTTCATCATGAAATTAAGATCGCTCTACCATAACGGCGCGAGTGCGACTTTCGTCGACCCATTAAAGCTCAGTGGGTGGCAGCATTTCTTTATAGTAGTCGAATCCAGAATACTCCATAGCAATATTTGCGGTCGCGGGCTTCGTAAATAATTCATTGTACTAGCATCATTTCCATCGCATTCCGGATAGACAACTGCCGATAAGAAAACATCTTGAAAGGCCCTATGCAGGAGTTCTCGAAGTAAAATACGTCACGATTTTGAAAAATGAGTTTTCGAGAAATTATATTCTGCAACCCTCAGTTCGCTGGCTTCGCGGATTACGAATTTTGAGTCTATTCTAGTGAACTCATCAAACGACCCTTCAATATTCATGACTTTTGAGAGACCCTGCCGGATTCACGGCTTTCGTCATCACTCTCCATCGCGTGGTCGCAGTTGACTGCAAACCGGATTGACAACTCCCGATAAGAAAACAGCTTGGAAGGCCTCATGCAGGAGCTCTTGAAGTAAAATAAGTCACGATAATGATGCTGTTGACTGCAAACCCGGTTTTTGCAAAATAACTAAATATGGTGACAGGTGCGACACGCTTCCAAGCTTTGCAAATCCCTTGCATTACCTGCAAAATGGTCCTCTTCAATTTCGCCGATCCCTTACATCCATTCGACAAACCAAAAACTCCACTAAAATCCGACGGTAATGCGGCTTTGTCGCAGAAATGACCCCTCGGTCGAGAGGTCGCCACTTAGCTATTGCAGTTGGGGGGAAGAAAATAACACGCACATTTTTTATTGTTAGTCCTATGTTTGGGCCCGTGCAGCGATCGAGGAAGAAATCTACTTTCCCCATGAGTGCATCAACTCCCGCCAACCACCGCTGAATTAATCCCGCTGTCATTCATGGATTTTTGCTGCTACCACAGGGGTGAGGCATCACCATTGGCCCAGTCTAAATATGGCATGTTTAGACTGTGTCGTCTTCTTCATGCAACAATTGACGGGCGTCGCAAACCTTTTTCTCAGGAGAAAATCAACATCGCTTCACATCACGTTAGGACATCGCTACAATCGCCGACAGACAGACTGACCTTTAGTATAAAGCACTCAATTCAAGTAACGTCAAGATCAATGGGAAATGTTGGCTTTCGTGTCTTAAGTGCGAATATTTTTTATCCAAGATTGCGGCAAATGCAAAAGTTTCTCCTATTTTTTAGATGATGTTGAAATAAACAATGTGAATGAAACAAGAGTAACTACTGAGTCATATATTAAAGATAATTAAGAGATGCAAATTTTGGCTTTTATCTTCTAGCGCCTACATTGTATCTTCCGTAATTTAGTTAAATTTTAAAGAAGTTATCCAAGATGGCGGCCAGTGAAAAAAAATGCTTCTCGGAATTAACGCGTTGTAATTCTGTAAAGTATCTTAAACAACCGTCAAAAGAATGCGTTCGAAGTACATAGCTCTAGATATCATATCTTTGAGCGTGTAAATATTGGGACATTGAGTTATTTACGAAAGTCAGCATTAACATTTTTCGCAATTCGCCGCGAGCCGCGAGTTGGGGTCGGCGGAAACACACGACGGAAGGCTATGGTTACGGTTAATAATGACGATTCTGATTGGCTTATTCAGTGGAAGTCTCTGATTTGCCCTCCAACGTTACGAATATTAAATTATTCATATGAAAATAAAAATTTAACCGGAAAAATTGGTTATTGGGAGGTGAATTTCACTCGATCGCGCCGAAATTTCATTTCGTTGATCGGGAGTTTTCGTAAAAGAGGAGTTCGTTCATCGGGGTTTTTCACTAATGTGTTTACATAGGCAATTGGCCGGACCAATAGCATTTGTTCGTTGAACGGAGTTCTTCGTTTAGCGGGAGTTCGTTAAGGTGAGGTTTTACTGTATGTAGTTAAATACAAATGATCTTAGCACTAAAGAAATTCCTGTATATTTTAAAAACGTCCAAGACGACAATGAGGAAAAGACAAACAAAGAACTCTCGTATGTGATGAAAGAATTCAAACTTGCCCCAACAAATGGGAGTGGAGGGCGTGCGTGGCTGAATATGAAATGGTGAATAAGGGCAGGGATGGAGAAATCGGGGGACCAATATTCCAAAGAATCTCAACTCAAACATTAGGACAAACCTTGTACTATGGCATTTGTTTGGGTGGTTGCTAGGATAGTTTACTATATAGATTTTCTTTTGACTTTAATAATTTATCCAATTTTGAAATCAAATTGATAGAAGATATTTTTCCCAAATTATTCAATAGTATGACTAAGTAGACGTTTTACACAACATTTACATCAAACTTTCTCCAATACAACAGTCCAAGAAGCTATTTTAAAATTAAATTGTTATGCCACCTTCATCTTCAAATTTTGCTGTTATTGCTGATATTGCTCAACTAAATCTTGAAGACTGACAATAACCCATTGAAGTTATTCTATAATACACTTACTCCCATTAAAATCAGGGCTTCGGCTCGTGCTTCCTCAGTCTGAGGGAGATGAAGATTCATCTCATCCCCATCAAAGTCTGCATTATACGGGTTGCAAACACACTCATTAAACCTGAAACAAAGAGAAATTTCACTCACATGACAAAAGCCTCTACCACATCTGACAAAAAATTAAGTAAAGAGATCTATGCATTTAGGTGTGAAAAACTACGTGCTCTACATAAATTTCACCATACCTCAATCACAAATGTATTCTTTAAAATTTTTACAGGAAATTTTAACAATAAACAACAGCAAGCAACAAAAACATTTTTATTCAAAACGAAACATTCATGCTGAAAGGACACGGCGAATTATAGAATTAAGCTCATCCTACAATATGTACATTTTATCATAATGTGAGGAACGAAACCCTGAATGTGTCGTTGGCCCCCTTTTTAGCGTTGCTCCTCTCATTCTCATAACATGTTTAGCCCTGAGGTAGGGTTGGCCAGGGCAGAGAGGTTTGATTCCCTCGCGAGGAGCTGAGGGGAAGAGAAACCACCCCAGAGGGAGTGAGGGCTAGCGTCGTTCACAAGGCACTCTGGCACTCGTTAGTTCGAGTGTAACCAGAGGCAATTACCATAACGATCTCTCTCGGTCAGATCGGATACCTCAGATCCAAATATCCTGGAATATTGCCCTTCATCTTAATGTACTTCGGATCCAAATTCATCGAAGAAATTGAATCTGAAACCAAAATTTTCAGTCAATGCTTTAGTGAATGCAACGTCCCATAAGGGGGAGCAGAAAGAGTTCCAATCTTCTCTTCACATATGCCGTTGCACTATGGTGCTTGCCCTACTCACGAAAAAATTTTTTAAACGCTCTAGTAGGAGTATTGCAAAAGAATTTCAGCCGTGGAAAATTTTAAAGCAAAACACGACAGACACATAGCGTGAATCTTCCCAAGAGATTGGACAACAATCGGGGGAATATCAGCACCTTAAGATAATAACCACGGTGTAGATTTCACAAAATTACCCCCGGCCCTCCATCAGCCCATGCCTCTGACTTTTTTTTTTCTTTCCGAGAACCTACACGTCATAAATCATTTGCCTCAAAGAAAAATATCACGTTACAAGGGAATAATTGAAACTTGTTTCATCCCTACCACGTCTCACCAACTGACCTTGTTCAGTTTCCCAGCTTCAATTATCTCAGTTCCTGGAGCCCAAATGCTAGGTGAGTCACCTACTGAGCCCAAAGATATCTCGATAGCTTTCAGCTATTGTATGATGTGTACAAGGTTCAAAAAAGAGTGAGGCCCAACGTTACACAATCTGACAGTAAGTTTTTAAGCTCTAATTGATTGACACAAAGCTTTATAGTTACAACAAGGCTGCTAATATTCAAAAGAGTCCAAACAGCATAATTTCGGAAGAAACAAGCGTAGCATGAGCGCATTCAAACAAGACAAGATGAACTGGAAACTTCAGGCAAATCAAACTACGTAGATCACATTGCTGCGCCTTCGCCCCTTCGCTTTGAAGGCAACGACGCCACATGCAAGATCGGACGTGTTCTTCCCTTTCTCCTTCGCCCGTAGCCTCTTTGCTTGAAAGACGGAGGGAGCGCGTTCCTTCCCCTCGACCTCTCCTTCAGCGCTCTTCACTTATAAGCATTTCCGATTTCTTCTATCCGCCTTTTAGTCTAACAATGTACACACTCGTTTGAATCTTTTAAACAGCAGGTTTCGACACCAATATAATTTTCAATTGCAATAGCCCTTATAATAGTGTCTAAAGATGATTTTTGAAAAATCAGGCCCTTAGCGTAATGGAAATTACTCGGCAAGACAGATGTTGACTATTGACCAGGTATTGTCCTTCAAAACTGTGCGTTTCTCTACGTTTGATAAGCGACTACTATATGCAGTATAAATGCTGCGGTATGCTCACTTGCAGCACGTAGAGTAATTTAACGCCCCCTCTGGAGCGAAATACCCCATGCGATCTTTTCCATGTTCACATCTGAGGTACTGATGCTTACGAGTAAGAAACACAAACAGGAGCATTGTAAAAATATGCCACGAAGGGAAAAACTCCTCTACCTCCCGGTTGTTTTTGATCTTGGTTTTTAAGTGACTGACTCACACTGAAAACCAAGGCCACTTGGTTCCTCTTGGGCTTGTGACCAGGGGAAGGGAGGAGGGAAAGATAAGAAGTTTGTGTAAGAGGCTCACCCCCATTTTCGGCTGCAATTTCTCTGAAAAAAGGTGTGCTTCTCACACGCGCTTGTACATACGGTATTCGTGTTTTCTGAATATTCACTCCGCCTCTCCCGATCATTAGCCTGGATAATTGAGAGTTTTCTGTTTATGAAAAGTCCACCAAGAAATTCTCCACAAAAATGATTTAAATATTGAAATCCCATTGAGAGGTGGGATAGGGTACAAATTTTTCTCCTCCTTTTCATGGATAAATAGCTGAAACATTGTAACTCAAAATCAGTACCAAAGCATCAATTCGATGGGTAAAAATAATAATAAACATAGGGCTATATGGCTATTTCTGGACCAATAATTGCCGAAAAGTATTAACAAAAACGCTTGCCTTTTCATGCTTTAAAAAGAAGCAGGAGCCGGCTAGGCTATTTGCACAAATTCAGGCCCTATCAAAAATTCCTCCAAAGCATTTGTTATCGTTTGGTCCTCGGATCACCCACCGCTTCTCTTGTAAGAGAGAAGTCGGTAGACTGCCAACGCCCGGCGCACCTCCGGGCCTTCCCCCTCGGCCAGGGATGCCTTGCTGCCGACCCGTGAGTGAGGGGCCCCTCGCCTCAAAATGGGTGGCCGGTGCACAACTTTGGATGCAGAAATCTCGGCTCAAAAGGCTTATGAGCAAGGCTTTCATATTGGAACACTGCCATTCCATCAAATTTGAACAAAATCAGCAGAAGACACTCGGTGAATGTTACTTATGAGTGCAACAAAATTTCTGGATCCCTTGGGCTGCATTCAACCTCATGCGAAGCCACGGTAATAATTTTGTATTTGCAATGTGATCATGCCAATAACCTTGAATATTCATCTTTTGAGACAGCCTTCACAAAGCATCCCCCCCTGCGGAGCCTGAGAATAATTCATACAGAGTGATTCTGATCACGCTGTCAACCACTCTGAATTGAAACCACACTTGCACTGACAAGCAATTAAGATAATTCCAGCACACCCTCTTACTCAGGAGCACATACTCACCTAAATGTTCTATTCTCCAGAACTTTGGCACGGTGTGACATAATACTCAGCTTGTGCAAACTTGGTTGGCGGTTGAAAAGAACTATATCGTCATCCATCAAATGCCTTTCCACAATGTCACCGGGCTAGAAAGAAATTCAGAAACATATTAATTTATACAGTATTTCGTGAAGTGATGATCAGCCAGACTTAGAATGATTCGGCCTTAAGTAGACAAAATCATACCTTTAATTCTTGAGCAATTTTTTTTCTGTTCCCGTACTTCAAAAATTTCTTGAAGGTAGTGCCCTGGATTTCTACAAAGTTGGCACCAGGATGCACGTCCACTCCATTCATCACTAATTTCCTCATCAACTCGATATTAGCTTTATTTACTTTCTGTGGATAGGTGAGGACTTTCGCCACATGAACGGGCACCCCAACCTTACAAAAATATAAAGGAATAATGAAGTCACAACTCCCTATTTCATTTCAGCAAAGGCAATCAATTACACATTAAATATGTAGTTACCTGATCTATTCTTAAGTTAGGATCAGGCGATATGACAGTTCTGCTGGAGAAGTCCACTCTTTTACCAGACAAGTTGCCACGAAAGCGACCTTGCTTCCCTTTGAGGCGCTGGACCAACCCACGACTAGGTTTCCGGGGCTAAAAATTGACAATAAGAAAATCAAGGGGCAAAAATGTCAAATTAAGAGCAGTCACAAAACAGCATTTACCTGCATACTAAGGGGTATACCAGATGTCTCACTGTTGATATAAAGGGCACATTGTAGCTGAAGAAAATCCCAGTCTTCATTGATCATTTGAACCTTTGCACCAGACTGACGGTGCTTGACTATGACATCATTCAGAAATACTATTTCAGTTAATTTCATTGTCAAGTCATCTTCATTCCTACATGATAAGATAGTACCATAGGATCATTATTTTTGGTAGTATAATAAAATACCTATACTATACTCATTGACACCCAATCCCTATTTTAAAAGGTAATTATTTTCTTTAACACAGTTTGAATCCAGTTTAAATCTCCAGATTCAAAGAAAGATATGTAACCCAATGAATATCAGAAATAAGACAAAACACATTGAGAGTAAATGAAATAAGTTTCACAACAAATCAAATAAATTCGAGGGTAAAAATAAAATCATGGCATAAAATACACACAAAACTTACGTTCCCATTTTGACATCTGAGATTACTGATGGGCGGATGCACAAAGGAGGGACAGGCAGCCTTTGAAGAATAAGGTCTTTCGGTTTCCCACTGTCAGGGACCATTAGCAGCAACGGCACATCCTCGTCTGGGATCCGTTCTAATAAATGCAACACTTCCAAAGGATTCAGGATATGAGCAGAGGCATTATTTAATGAAGATTCTATTTCAGCATTGGCCTCCACAGCCTCGGAAAATTCAGCTGAAATAAAAAATATACAGCTATGTTACATAGCCATGAAACCAAGAATTTCCGATGTGAAAAACTCTACAGTTTCTAAGTGATCACAAACAAAATAATGAGGAAACTAAGAAAAGCACTTCAGAAAAATGGCCTTGAATATCTTCATAGCTTGTACATGAAAAGAAGATGACCATTGGTAGTGGTTCACAACTCAGGGCACACACAATGCAAGTCTAACAGCACCTAGGAAACACATGACAAACCATTTACCATTTGTTGATTTGTGCGCTCCATAAACTTTCTAAAACGCCATCATTTTCTTGATTGATAAATTGTCAGAGGAAGGTAATCTTTTGGATTCTCCCCGACCTTATTTGGACAAATAGGACCAAAGAATTAGGGATAAATTTTTAACAAAAGAGACAAAATAATGACATTTTTAGGCATAAGTTAAACCATTCATTTAAAAAAATTTAAGGGATTGCGTGGAAGTGCGTCATAGTTTTGCTGATATGATGTGAAACTTATTAGCGGGAAAAGTCCCTAGTGGGCTAAGGGTTTCCTTGCAAAGGATTTACGCACAAAGGCCTTCAACTCAAGGGCTCAGAGACTCTAATGCTAAGATCTCTAATGCGTAGGACCCTCCCTCGATTCCAGTTCCCTGCAAACCAGGAATTCAACACTTGAATAGCAGTCCTGCAGATGAATACATGGGTTTAGGAAATCCAGGGGAGGGTTGGTGCAGAGCCACAGTCTGCAGTTTGGAATGAGCAGTACATAGTCCACATTAGACCAATCAAATCTCTCTCCCCCTCACTTCTCCCCCCTCCTATTGCTCATCTGAATTTCCCTCACCCCACCTGGGAACCTAAATAACACAGAAGATTGTTGTGAGGGAGCTGTTCCACACCAAGCGTGTTGGTTCCCCAACCATGCCCGAACTACAGGAGTACTGTTCTGGAGGTTCCTGTCAACTCGGGCGCTGCAGGGAAAATTGGATTGTATCAGCCGACAGGTGTCTTAGGCTGCCTATTGACTCATCCCTCCAGCTGGAGTTCGATCCCAGCCACCTCTTCCCCTAAACTACCACCCTTCAATTGCTCAGCATCATTTACCCGTCACCCACCACTGGAAGTTTGGATGGGCATATCACCTTCTTCGTTAAAACTTTCGCGGGTGCTCGTAATGTTGAATTAAAACTTTTGGGCTATGTCGCCGCGTCAGATGCCGCGTCATCTGACGCGGCGACATAGCCCAAAAGTTTTAATTCAACAGGGCATATCACCGTCTCTCGAATTGACCTTCACTGGAGAAACATATTTCGTGCTTTGACAGAGATGTTGGGAAGTTATCTTGTCTCTTTGTGCCACCACATACAGTTCAAGTTATTTCTTGAATGATTTAAGTTCGTTTTGGGGAATGATAATTGTCATATGTTATGATTTAAATACTTATTGAAATTGTCAGGTCGATGAAGACGCCGGTTGGAATACTACCGGAGAAACAGTCGTCGCAAAGAAAATCCACGCGGTGAAACCCAGAAGCATGGAGACATCATCTAGACAACGCCGCGGAAAACTACGCATCAACTTATTGAAATTGTAACACTTACGTTTGAAATACCAATCAATGTAATAAATTTTTTCGATCTAAGTATGCTAAAATTGTTCTCTGGTTCATTACGTTGTTTGTCTTGGTGGAGTTTTTCCCTTACTTGTTCATTTGCAGATGGAAAGAATCGTGTTGTGTCTGGGCTATCTTTTAAAACTGGGGAAGTTTTGACTACGTAACGCCATACGATAAACCTTCTACATATATCTAAAAAAAACTTCAGCTTACATGCTCACACATGAGGAAACAATAGCAAAGGCATTGTCGCACTATCCTTATCTTAACAAATAATATCATCCTGGACAGTTCATTACCTTAATGAGATGTCTAACTCACATGTTCTCAATGTGACAGTGAAATTCCTAAGAAAGAAACCTCAGGGAGATAGAATTTATGTCCAGTCCTCAAAAGGTTCTGCAAACAAGTTTCCAAATATAATGTATGTATGTGAATAAGTGAATAATATTAAATAAGTAACAATATTGGCAAAAATCCTTGAAATGAAAATGTATTGAATCATTTATCAAGAGACTCATATTTTTGTGAAAATAATAACAGGAATCTAATAAAAATTATTTTTTCCTATGAATTGGGTGCATCTAGAGAATTCAACACCAAGATCTTAGTTTCCACAAGAAAATGCATGTATCAAAAACATTCACTAATCTCCCAGAGTTGTTCCAGACGACCAAAATTTCCGGAAATTCCCATGGCTAGAAAACACTAAGAAATATTATGCTGGGACCAGCAGGGTTATTCCACTAATCGTATGGCCGGGCCATAAGTCGAAATCGACCATAACTACGGCCTCAAGACATACGTATGGCTGCGAGCGATTCTACTCTGAGCGAAAGGCCATAAGTCGGGCGGTAGCTATGGCCTAAAGGCCGTAATACTATGGCCTGCCAAGGAGGCGGTCATAACTCAGGCCATACGAAATAACATTGCTTGCCCTCAGAGTTATAGAAGAAATTTACGGAGTGTCATCGATTATATAGCGATTGTTTCAAGAAGTATATGAATATTGCGGGGGAGCACATATACGGATGCAACGGGCATTGGCTAGATATATAAAATAAAGAAGCCGATTTCATCTGGAAAGAAGGAGTATACGGGATACGTGTAATCCATTTGCATACGATGATGATATTTTCATTAAATATTTCCGCGCGTCAAAAGAAGTTGTTACTTAATTCGTAAGTAGATATAGTGGATGAACTAAAAGTTCGCTTGTAGTTCAAAAGTTAGACATACATTTTTAATGGATGCTCTGTTAAAGTGAACGGAGGAACGGGCTTTTATTTGCTTTCTGTGCTACATTTACTAGCAGATTTCCTACTTGTTTTGAAAAGCTGTAGGTAGCTTGAAATATCCGCTATTAAATGTTTTATATTTTAAGATTCTCGTAGCATTACGGTTCTTGAGGGAGGATATCTAAGAAACATAGGGCAACACATTTTTTTGGCAGTAAGGCAATCTTCAGTACGTCGATGCGTAAAGGACAAATGTCGTCCACAAATCAAGGAAAGAATTATAGTCTCATATTGATGTTTTAATTTTATACAGCTACCTAAACATAAGCCTCTGATAATAAAATTAATGAAACTTAAAGTTTCAATTTCATCTTTAGATTTCGTGCATTGGATGGATTTCTACGGCTTTTGAGGGCAAATTATTGCAGCCATGAGGCAATAGTTACACCATTGGAAGGAGAAAAAGGGGGTTAGAACTACAATAGGATGTCATGTTCTAACTCTATCAATTACATATATAATTCACGAATATTATAATACTGTAGGGTACAAATCGTGCACGAATTTCTTCTGCTTCTTCTCGTCCGTGATTTGCGTTCTTCACTTTTTTTTTAAGATCTCCAGCGTCTGCCGTCAGATCAGAGTTTAAAGAAAATCCAAATTTATCCTTTAATAAGAGTCCATTTCAGTTAAGAAACATAGAATTAATTTTTTATCCACGTTGGAACAAACTAGTGTTTAAAAAAAGTGAATCCAACTTATAGTACCAATTATAATTCTCATACTCGCCTGCAGAAAGGGCATTAAGACTTTTGGCCGGGCCATACGATATGGCCCCTCAAGAATGGAATCGGTATAGGCCGTAATTTCAGGTCGGGCCATAAGAAAGTTACATATGGCCCCGTTTAGCAGAATAGCCCAGAACTACGAAGACTTTAGTTTTAAGGCCGTCATATTTTTTATTTTGCTGAGTGGAGGTTTGTTTGGTACACGAGCGCTTTACTACACCAGACTTATAAGGGAGGTGAACAAGACATAACAGGAAAATAGCCAATTTTTCCCACTGGTACGGATGGTGGCCTATATGCTTAAACCTGCCAAACATCCCTCCTTTCCAACAAAGGGTTGCACAATAATCACTAAAATATTACTCCACTGAACTTAAAAATGATGATTAGAAAAACTGACCCATAAAGTTCAGTAATAACAAACTAAAAAAATCGTCTCCTCTTCAGATTTGATACAAATAAGCTTCACTCTACCACTACGTTCACCAAAAGCAAACCCAAAATCACTCTGAACTCCGATCTGAAATGAGAAATTGAGCTGAGCCTATTGAATTTAATAACATTGATTAAACATATCAATCTTCGCCTATCAATACTGACATCCATGTATGTACATTCCTTATAAGTGTTTCATTTTTGAGTACCTCTCTTTATCGAGTATAATTAATTTTGTCCCTTTGCATGGAATTGGAGACGATAGCATCAATTTTTAATCGATTAGAAGGCCAGACACAGTTAATGGCAAATTGTAACTAATGCTATGCGCTAGCAAATTTTGGAAAGGGAACACCAGTGGACATTATTTGCCATTCTTGGGGGATTAACTAAGTAAAAAATTCTCTCTAAATATATAAATAGAAGATTCATTAATAGTGTTAGTACCAAATTCTCGCTATCAACTGCACTTTAAAGGGTGAAGATTTGTTTTCATTGTGGTAGATACTAATCGCATACCCAAGCTTCAATATGAAGAAACGCACAGAGAAAAACTCTTTACAAGATTAAAATGACCAATTATCCCGTTACACATTATCAGACGATCAAGGAAGTCCAGAACACTATTCCCTCTTTTCAACATCTAATACTCTAATCCACAGTATAAAACTAAATTCAAAATACATGTTCCCTTACCAATCAATTCTGGAATAACAGTTTCGTTTTTCTTAATATGCCTGTACTTCTCATGAACAATTTTCAGCATTCCGAATTTTTTTATCACACCATTATGATCTTTACAGTATGGGCACCGATTAATCTTCTTAGACTTTTCTTGAATTTTGCTTCGAATAGCTTTCTTAACTAGATATGGAAGATTTGGACTACGGACTTTCTCTTTGAACATTTTCTTTTCCGCTGGAGGTAGCAGCACATGAGAGCAAGACTAAAATGACAGAAAAATGAATTTATTAGAAAGAAACTTAAACTAACTTACAGCCATTATTTAAGTAACTGTCCGCTCCGTCACTCACCTTACATATAGACTGTAGGATATTAATAACCGAGCGAAAATACCCGACATGAAATACAGGTAATTCCAGGTCTATGTATCCGAAGTGGCCAACACAATCACTGAGACCTTTCCCACAGGTGAGACAATTTGAGCTCTTTTGACTAGTACCCTAAAATCGACACAAATAAGTGAGATTGGTTCATCCAAGTAATAGAGATAAATAATCACAAGATGATGAATATTGCCATGAATTGATTTAATTTATTAAGCATACCATCTTTCTGTCCAGCACTCCGTAGCTAATTGGTGTTCTTTGTATATCTTGATTGTATAAGCTTTTCGCAACAACATGAATGTGGGATTGCTGCTGCATTTCCTGCGAACTTTGAAGCCCAAATGACACATGGGATCTGTAACAAAGCCAACGTTAGTTATAAAAGCTAAACAAGCTAGCTGAAAAGAAACGAAAGTGACAAATCGATTATAACATTTTACGGATGCAGTCGGTTTCTCGGAATTGCTCCTTCGGCATCGTCACTTTTCAAAGATACTTCAGAAGCAAAATTAAAAGATCTAGTTGGGAGTCGCAATGCATTCATTAAGAGTTAACTATCTTATAACGTCAACCTCCGCGCACCCACGCCATGCCCCAAGCCAAGTTTATCCCACGGTCTCAGAATATGAGAGGTTTATCCGGTTTATCCCAAAACCGTAGTGGCCTCTACAGCCCCCTCCAACTCCCGGCCGCTAGGTGGCCCTAAAGCTTCCGTGCGAGGGAATCGCCGATAGATGGTGCTAGTGGGTGTTTGCGCGTCCAGCATTACGAAATTGCATTGAACCAAATACAATACTTGATCGCTGGAACAACGAATTTAAAATGCCTTCAACTGAATTGAACACTAAGAAGCAATTTAATAGCCTTTTAATTTCATTGACAGCCAGTTAGAAAGTCCATGTACAAAAAACATTGCCTTTACAAGAAATTGAAAATGAGATGTTGTCGTCTGCTAGCAGTCGTATTTTATTAGCTCTACTTCGTAAAAAAGAAGTTATTTGCGTCCTGATCATCATATATTTATCGCTAACGGCATACTGCCTGACATATAATTATCAAGGTATCGGTCCCCCCCAAAAAAATTGGCGATACAGACAATCGAGTCGGCGTTTCCTCCTCCAAGGAACTCCAGCGCAATTATGCTGAATGGGGAAATAAGTTTTGGCTGCAGAAATCTCCTTTAAACTCTCATTAGGTCACCTTAAACAGGCAATCCTAAACTGGTAGCTACGAGGATACGGTTATCTCCGATTCAGAAATTACAAGATCCGCAATGAGAAAAACTGGCCCAAAATTAATTACTGAAAGCTTCACATAACGACTCTTATTAAGATTAGATTAAGACTTAATGGTTATTCTGAAATGGAAAATGTACGTTTGAGAACCCTAATTAAGACTTTGGGCACAACAAAAACACCTTGCTAAATTCTTAACCCAAGAAAGTCACAGAAATACACATCACAAGATCAACCGAAACAGCAACCAATGTAAAGGAAAAGGGGACGTCTGGGAACGGTAGTTGAAGGAAGTGATTGTTGTTAAATTTAAAATGCATTTATTCATGAAAGCACAAGCACTATCATTAACACTGTACAGGCGAGCTTAAAGGATAAGGGCAAAGGTTGGAAGTGTGAAAAATGTAAATAAATCTCGAAGTTCATGAAGATTTGAGGGTTTTCCACGGTTGTGGCAGTATCACTTCCACCAAAAGATCTGGAGATGAATGACCGCCTAGAAATAGAAATTTTTCAAAATTAGGCAAAATTTAAAAAAATATATTAAAAAAATGAGTTGCAATCCTAGGTCGTATCAGTTATAAATGTGGAATGACAGTACTTTTACCACGAAAAATCTCCACAGTTAGCTAATAATGGCGTTACACGAGGTTATGTCTCACCAAAAATGTGAGGCTTTGAGGCACGAGAAAAATATCATAATGAAAGGGTGGGGCCAAATTTTCGATTGCAAATATCAACAGATAAGTTCATCCTTTCAATTCTTAATATTACCAACATTTACTCTATTCTCATGACTTCCTTTTTTATTACAGATAGTAACCCCTGCCCCTTTTCAGCAAAAAATATCCTGACCACATTACTGTTGTTGCACTTTGTTTACAACTACAACAATTTCTAAACTGCAATGGCAGCAAATCCACAGAAGTAAAAAAAATATGAAATTAATTATATTTCAACATCCGTAGGCGGATCACCGTTAGTCCGTGTATATTATTGTACGCTAAACAACATCAATACTTGCATAAAATGAGCATGGATGCAAGCATAACTATCGCTAGGGCGCCATAAATCTTATCCCACCAGATAACAGAAGCTACCATTATAATTTCACTGTCATTAAGTCCTAAAACTAGAGTAGGATGCACATTAACACTTTCACCATGATCATAAAAACATAAATTCACTGCACAACTGTATCTAATAGGAATGAAATAATACAAGTTTTCAATTCGTGGTGGAGCGATATGTTTCCTCCTCTTTCTGTACTGACACAAAATTCTTCACTAAATATCTAAAGCCATCAATTAATTGCAAAGCGAGCTACGAAACCACCGAGGTTATACAATTGTAATTAAGTACAATAACACAATTAGTAAAAACTGATGGAACTATGCCTCCACGGCAACATGGCATGATATTATTTCGGTATTATGTGAAAAACATGAACCATTGATTTCCCGCGAAGATAAAAATAAAAATTTCCGTAAATAAATATCGCATGCTTTGCCATATCCTCTTTAAAAACAAGAGAAAGGGCATGCATGGAAGAGTAAACAAAGCCGCCATTGCAGATACTGCAGTATTTCCGCTATCTATTTGCACCGCTAATTTATTCTTAGCGAATAACACATATTTTCAACTAAAAAACGAGGTCACTGAGATCTAAAACCACGAAAAAATTACCAAATTAGCGTTAATAGAGCCATAAAACTAACATCGGTATCCCACCGCATTTTGAGTACTTACCACTGCTTTGAAAAAACTTTTATTTTCAGCTCAGCATTCCTTCCTGGTTTTCCTGTATCTTGTAGAATTATTAGACACATATCAAAAGCGCTACGCACGAACCATCTTCAAATTTAATAGCTTTTTAGCAATATAACACATCTTCCAAGTGATGAGCTTCGCTGGTTCACCATTGAAATGAATGTAACAGCCATGAACATACATATGGACTATCGTCGACATAGGGCGCTGCATGCAAGCGATTGTTTCCCGAACTTCCTGTCGATAAGTTTACAAAATTTGTCGTGTGGCGTCGCTACTTTGGAAGAGGATTGCTTTGTCACGTTAAAATTACATGGCGGTAGTAGGGAGATTCGTGTCGGCCAGCGACAAAATTGAGAATTGTGCAGTAAATAGAGCTTCCTTCGAAATGCTGCTCAAACTGTTTATTGCCAGATATTAATCGGTGGGTGTGAGTGTGTTAGACGCGTAGTATCTTCGCTTGGGAGTGGTTGTCTACGTTGTTTACCACAACGCGTTGTACCGCTGTGAGAGTTGTGCTTGGGTGCACGGAATATTTGTGTGGTTTGTGTTCAGTATCAATTTTCGTGGAGTCTGTTCTTCGCTATCACGGTAGAGAAGAATAGGAAGCGGGATGCAAGCTGTTGTGCCGAGTTGGAAGACAACCACTGGAAAATGAGTGCAGATAATGCCAAGATGGTCGTCAAGAACAAATCATTGTTACAAGTAACTGTAAGTACGTATTCTGTGTTATTTATGTTGGATATTCATTACTTAACTTATTTAATATTGAATAGTGTGTAATTTTAGTTCATTAATAGACTTTACCGGAAATCCGGTAATGTTGTTACTCTTGGCCATGCGGTCATTTTGGTGTGATTCTAAATGAGGCAGCCATTATTATTCATATGAGAAGCTGTATTTATAATATTTGTTTCGTTATTATTATATCAAGTGGAATTTTAGACCATAATACAAGAGATCGTGTGTCTTAATATACCAGAAATTCGACCTAGTATTTACGCCATGCGGTCATTTTGTTTGGGTTTCTTGGTGAGGCAGCCATTACTGTTTATGTGAGTAGTATTAATTAAATTTGTTCAGTGGTACCTCGCTGACCACTATTTGCTATTAATTTATCATAATCGAAAGAAAATGTGATATCGGAATTGAAATTGCCGTGTTCTACCTTTCATAACTTTAGTTTTTAGTTACATAGTGTAGCGAGATGTTTGTTTTCGCGCAGCAAGTTCTCTTGTACGCTGTTTTTCTTGATAGAGTTAGTTAGGTTCCGAGGTATGGATTAATTAATTTAATTAACGAGAAAACTCTTTTACAAATTTTTACATAAGATAATGGTGTTCATATACGTATTAATATCAGCAGCCCATCACGGGCGTTAGTCTCACGGTTAATGTGTGTTAACTCAATTATATATTTCACTTTGATGAACTTAATGTATTCCCTTTATTCTTTATTCAAGAGGAAAAATTGCATGTATCCCCATGGTGACGATGAACCACTGATTTAAGGAGGTATGCCTCCCCATTAAGAATACTACACTTGTACTACTCTATTGCTTCTAGACGAGAAAAAGACAGTTGTGCTTCGTTGAAGTCGAAAAAGGTTATAATATTATAAAAATAGCATCGCATGTTCATTGCACAGAAAAGAGAATGTGCTCCTAGAATTTAAATTTGGAGAAAAGGGGAGTTTTTGCATCTCACCTTGCAAATCTACCCATATAATTTTATTTCCTGTGGCAAAATTAGAGAGTACAGTTAAAGCATTCAATCTTGATAATTTGCTCTGTGTTTGTTTTGATACCGATGAATGAGCAACAGTTTATAGCTATTTTGTATTTTGCATTGTGGGGTAAAGTAACATCATTTTGTCCTTGTTCATTGGGTGACTATGATTATTTACATAAGTGTCTGCATAAAACTTTATTTTTTGCTAGTGGAAATTTTTTCGTAAGGTATTTCATATCTTGTTTTCTTTCTAGTTATATTTATTCAGCTAATCTGGTCGTGGAGTCTGTGATGGCATCCAGGTCCTACCAAGTACTTGGGCGGATGAAGAAAATAAGAGCTTTTTGGACAGATACAAACAGCAATATTAATTTAACAGTAGGTGTGGCAAGACATTTACTCTGTTACTAACAGCTGGTTGCTTTACCCTTTCAAAAGGGTTATGTATGGCACTGGTAAGTTACAACTTTGGAGTACCTACGATAGCTTTCTTTGATAGTAAAATTTCTATAGTATGTATGAGACTGGTATCCCTCCATTCATTCCAGATTGCTACAACAGGGGGAAAAGAAAATTAAAGCAAGCAATGTATTCTGATACAAATATAGAGGCAGAGCCGGGATGAAAGAGATGAGTCAGGACACAAAGACATCTTTACAGTGGAGACACTAATGATGAGAGGGTTATGCCAGCCAATGAGAGTATAAGGTCCCGAGGAGTAATTTGCCCCCATTACCTGTGTCTTCTGCCAATGAGCTCCACTAACAAGTAAGTGAAGGAACATTCCTTGAAAATATGATGTCCACAGAGACTAACACATTTTATCAATACTTCGGTCTGATTAGATGTGTGGGATTAGGACTGAAAGATCAGAGAAGTGATGGGTGGTGCTGCCATGTAGGATAGTATGTATGGCTATGAGACTTGTGGACTGTCATGGTCAACTACTTTGTCTGTCTATGTGAACTAGGTATGATTCAAGGCTGCTAATCTGGATGGAATAGCATAATGCAATTCGCTGATATTGCAACTGAAGTTGAAATAATTATAGCATATTGCAACCCAGATGCAATACGGTATTCAGAATGGTTGCAATTCTTGTTTTTACTACACTGGAAGACGTAGTTCTCAAAATAGCTATAGCACCGTTGCAATTCATTATTCAGAACAGCGAATCGCAACTGGTAGGGTTGCAATAATAATATGCGGTCTCCCAGGCCGAGCTATTCGGTATTGCTACCCAGAAAATGTTCACATTGCGATGTTGAATTATTTTTTCATAAGGGAAGAGGCAGAGCTCCGAAGTAGCTTGTGCAAGAAGTAGCCAGATGCTATTCCGAACAAAATTATTGCACCCCTTCATTCACAATACGGGGTCGTTGCAATAATGACCCGCGGAATAGCATATGGTATTTATTGCAACGCTTATCCAGAATAGCTGCCCAAGTATATTTATATATTTTTCAGGGGTATTTCTGTGTGTTTAACTTTAATTTTGTTTCATAGGTAATCATGTTGAGTCATTTAAAATTATTTTATTCACTTTCTGTGGAATAGTATTTAGTGGTGCATTGAGTGATTAACATTTTTCCAGGCTCAAGAGCTTATATTTTAAAGAAATATTTAGTATTTACATTTGCGAGAGCTCCTTCTTTATTTATTTAACTTTTCTTATAGGTGCAAGGACTGGCTTCCAGACTACAGTAATGAGAACACTGCAGATAATGCAGCAAAACCAGGTGTCCCTTAAATTAAAAATAAATACTTAAGAATCATAGATACATGATTTGCTAAAGAAGGTGGGATCAAGAGAGAATGACACATATAGCAGGATGGCGTGATGGAAAGAATCCATATGACCACTTTGAAAGGCTTTTTTAAAAGAGCCAATTTCAGAAAGAATACGGTAAGGATATTTAATGTACTCAGTAGCATTTCTGTTACACCACGCTCTTCTTTTTCAGAAAAAAATTGTAAAACTGACAGTGAGAAAAACATGGGTTTTCTTGATTCAGGCCACAAACACTCACCTTGTGATTTTTTAATCATCATTGCGTATGAAACAAAAATTGGAATTTGAATTTATTTAAAGTCAAAGGGCATTAGTTTCAGGGATGCTGACTTACAAAAAATATTGGGGGGCCTAAACCGGGGATCTGGCCATGCGAAATTTTATAAGAAATGAGTTCTAAGTTTTTTAAGCATTTTAGAAGAGTTATGTATATGGTCAAAATAAGAACCCTGATATCTCGAGTCTCGATATCTGGACACTCCGGGAAAATTGACTTATTTTTTCATCACACCCATAACGAATTTTAAATAGGGCTCGGGCCCCCTCAGGTCGCTAGGGGGGGAAGGGGGGCAAGCCATGGGATTTATGAGATTATTTCCTTGAAAAAAATAATTTTATTATAGTTTCATAACTTATAATAATGTATATAAATTTTCGTTGGTTTAAAGAGATTTTGTTGAATATTTTCAATTCAGTAGTGATTTTGGCAAAAGACTTGCCATTTTTGCTTCTTGGGGGGGGCAGCTGCCCCTTGCAGGGTACGCCCATGTACGAAGGTCTCGATTTACAACTTTGTTTTATATATGTATAAGATTTATTCACCAAGGAGACCACATATTTTACTATGCCTTTCTCAGCACCATATTTTTATGAAATTCGTAATGCCGAATGCATTGCAGAACTGGTAGTGATTTCCTTGTATGGGCCTTAGTGTGACTATAATTAATTATTTTTCATGCGATACTTTCAACATGCGTTATATATTATCCTAAAATAGCTGCCCTCTCTGAATATGGTTGAGTTGGTGTAAAGGCTAGTATCATTGACTCCTACTCTGCGGACCAGGGTTCAGGGCCTTATAACTATGGTATATTTTCGTGTCTTCATTTTGTTCATTTATTGCTTGAAACAATTTTATTTTAACTGCTAGGCAGAATAATAATGCCACTGCTTCCCATTATGTATCTTCTGAAACCCTTTGTGTGTGATTGCAAGAGGGCCACCAACAAATGCAGTTTATTTGAGAAAAAAGCTGCCATTATTGCTCCCCTTAAAATCTTTTGGTGGGTTTTCTAGGAGGGTAGCTCTGGAGACATTTTTCATGTTACCCCAATGTGGTGTCTGCATTTCAGCAATCCTTCCTTCAAAAGGACTTTTGTGTGCTCCTTTGAAGTTCTAGTATGGTCGCGACCTATTTTATGAGTCATTCACTCTGTCTGGTGAGGAGTGGAATTCTGCTGAAATCTGAAGTGACCCTTTCTAGTGTAGTCTTCTTATCTTTGCGTTCAAAATAACACTGCTTGATAGGCCATAATGATGACAAAGTAATTCTTATCCTGCCTATGCTCCCCACAGTTTAAATTATTTTATGAAACCACTTCCAGTTCTGCAATAAAAAATATGGCATTGAATAAAGCCTAGGAGTGGATGTGGTCTTCCCTCGTCAGTTGGTAAAAGTGGAGTTACTTAAGTCATTTGGGTTTATTTGAAGGGTTACTTATCTGCTCTCAATAATTAATAATTCCTATCACTCATTATTATGTATTTGTGAGGCTGGTAATTTATGGCATTAACTTCATCTTTAGTGTGCTGCATTTCTGTCATTTGTTTGTTTGTTTGAGTTAATTTTTGAAACTATTTTGCAGCTTCAATTCTGTAGTAATTACTTTTTGAGTGGTGGGCATTAAGGTAAAATAATGGCATAGGATACTTGTTGATGGGCAAGGTCCATTTTCCAATGCATAAATACAAACTAATTTCTGTTGTATTATATTTTTAAAGAGGTGATACAAATTTAAATTTTAAAGCAGAATTGAAAATAAAGAAAATGTCCTATTTAATTGTTGGGTGGAGGGTTTTCATTCCTGTTCTTATTCCTTGAAGGTTAAGATTTGCACCTATCAATAACCTAAAAAAAAGTCCTGCTTGATAGTGTTACATTTTTCTTTATTTATCGTTACAGGTCAGTCTTCGATGCAGATCTTGTTTAGGCATCTAAAGAAGACTGATGGATTATGATGTTGATGTTGTTATGTATGCTAATATTTATGTTTATGAAAATAAATGAATTAATGAGAAAATATAAAGTCATTCATCAGATTTTAGATTAGAATGCTTGGAGATTAATCTCTGGAATCTATACTACACTTCTGAAGCATAGGTGGTGTTTGTATGATGCCAGTCTTTGGTTGTGTTGGTCCAGGTAGACCTGCACAGGCCCAGGAGAATGATCTTAAATCCCATTTAGTTTGTATTTGGCCATCCGACACTTCCATTGGAGGTATTATTTCAGGATTAGGGTGTCCCTGAAATCCATATGAGACGAGTGATTGAATCCGTGAGGTAGGCGATGTTTCAATACATGAAATTTTCTACGATTCTTGCAAGCATTTAGTTCAATGTGGTAAAATTCCACTCCTTCACGCTTCAATCTTTGGATTTTATTCTTTGTGATGCATCCCAAACCTATCAGCGGCATCACAATACAGGTAAATGGTAGAATAGTTGTATCTGATTATCATGGTCCAAATGGATGGAATTGAAGGAAGCAATTACGCAGAGGAGGATTAGTAGGATTCATAAGGGAGTTACGGTTAATGTTATTAGATTGTTGCTTAGTTTACTTGCCAATCACCCTTTAATTAACAGTGTGAGAGTTTTTTGTAATATAGGAGCAATACAGAATTGGGTTATCTGTAATTGATCACTTTGCTGCTTCAGGAATTTCATTATTTTGCATTGTTACTACGTGATGCAGATTTTCTTTTTATCATTGGCATGGTTGAGGGCTAGAGGATGCATTGTAGCATTTGTGGCTTGTCGGTTCCAAATATTCAGCTCTTTTACTCCTAGGAAATTACGTGTAGTTTGTTTACAGTGAGGCAAAGTGTTACTCGATGTGGCGTTACGTGAATTTCAGTTTTCTGTGGTGAAAAGACGTTTGCTACCGAAATCGATAATTGCCGGCATTTACTCCATTGCTTCCTTTAAGCATAATAACTGTAACTAATTATATCGCCCTCGGGCCGACTTAAAGCCACATTTGAAAACCCGCGTTTTAGATTTTTAGTACCGCTTTCTGCCGAGTAGTGGCGCCACGACCACGAGTGCAAGCTTGTGTGTTAAAAGCGGATTGTTTGGGGTCATCTGCCATTGGCTCGATGAGCGTCCATATGCATGTTCATGGTAACAGCAACGCGATACTGGGCGCGCGACAGGCTCGCAGCGCCACTCTGTAACGAACTAAAAAAATTGAATAACGTGGGAGGATTTTGGGACCAGCCTTAGACCATATAAGAACTAGACCCGCCATTCCCCACCCCTACCCATGTCTCGCCGTGTGGCCAACATCTCCCCTCCGCTCCCTTCCTTCCCCGCCCACTTTTAAAGGGGCGTGACGTAACGGTTGGGACGCTCATCGTCGTAGCGCATGGCAACGAATGGGGATTCACTGTATCACTGCGGTATTTTGACCATTTTCTTCACGATTTTTCAATTAAAAGTACTAATATATATTGCGTTATGTACGAGAAGTATTCTCTCAGCCATGGTAGGATTGGTGAACTTACAATTAATAAACAGTGGCCTTTTTCGGCATTGGCAGCGACGAAAAAATATTGTGGCAGTAAAATGAAGACAAAGCCCTTTGTAAACTTCCGCAGATTTTTTTCTTATCTCGTTAGCGATCTAGCATCATTCGGAACATCGTTATGAAAACATGAAATCTTGCACAAAAGTTGTAAACGGGGGAATTTTAGAGAGGAAAAGGGTCATGGTGTAAAGAATTTGCCGGTCGTCCACGAAGTAACGCGGCAACGCCTTCGCATATAGTAATTTTTAAACGGTCGATTATGCGATGCAAATTGAACTGCGCGCTAGTGCTATTAAAAAGTGATGTCAACAAATCAGCATTCTTATGATTTAGGTAAGTAATTTAGTTATTTCATAAATGCATATTTTTTTACTTAGCAGACAGCTCTCGTGTTATTTATATTTTGCGATGGTGGAAAAAGGTCTAGCGCCGGCTTTGCAAGTGACACCTACGATTTAAGTTCGCTACGGATAATTCTGGGAATAAATAATACCTATTAACATATTTATAATTAGAAAGAAAGAGAGGATTGGATTAAAATAATTTTAAAAATAAATTTGCTATAAAACAATCAATTATATGTAATTCATTGAATAACTTATTAAATATTTTCATGTAATGTTGTACGTAAATTCGTACATATGTACTTACAGAGTTTTCAATTAAATTTTTTTAAACTATTTACGACATAATTTAATTTTTTATATTCTTGTCACAATACATAAGAAAAGAGGATGCGGATTCAAAAATCATCTAAGAAGTGAATCTCATTTTATTAAAAAATCCAGAAGCGATTACTCTGTCAAATGTGTGAAATATAACGGATAATTTTCTATTTTTCACGGCAGTATGATATTTCGAAGCACTTGGAGACGCAAGAGCATAAAAGATATTTAAATACTGCTGCATCTTCCTCCAAAATACAGAAATTTTTAGTAAAAACAATTTATGGAGACGAAGAAAAGAAACTAGCATTAGCAGAAGGATGTCTTTCCATTCTATTTTTCATAGTCTTTCCTTCAGATGTAAGGCCTGTACATCACAATTTATCAAATCGGTTTTGCAGCGCACATATTTATGTCATAACGCCGTTCAAACAGCTGCTGTTTTGTTGCCCGCAGATGTGGAAAATATTGTCATTAAAATATATTTTTATTTCTAAATTACACTGTGCGTCTTCAAATGCTGAAAGAATTTTGTGAAACTGCGGAAGTCGCATGTATAAGAAAATACTTGGTTACTGTAAAACGCGCTAGTTACCTCTTTATTCGTCAGCTGTAGATAGAATTTTTAAATTATACCACACTATGAATTCCTACTATCTATATCAGGTTCAATATCCTAAAATTGTAGAAGAGAGTTTTGAAAAGAATCCTCAAATTTAGCTAGAGTTTAAAAACAATCAATCACCTCTTTTTCAAAATGCTATTGAAGTTATTGAAGATGATAAAATTTTGGTAATCGAAGTAGCGAATGAAGTTAAAAATATCTGAGTCAAAAGCGGTCAGAAAGTAATTTTTTTCCATTAACCATCGATAAGAGCATAAGTGAGCTCGAAGTGGGTGCAATAAATCATGCAGATATCATGAATCACGTTAAAAATTTCTATCGTAACTGCAAAGATTATTTAGAAGAGTGGACGCTATATTAAAATTATATTGAACATTTTCATTGGATTACATTAAAAGATAAACTTAATTGGAATGATGTTCAAAAATCATTCGATCATTGTGCATAAAATTTTCCATATAATAATATTTCCAAAAACGATCTTTTTAATGAGGTATCATTATTTAAAAAAAATATATTGGTTAAAAAAGGGTAAAATCTTGGGCTTCAGCACAATTCTTGATAGAGTACAAATGGTTATAAATATTTCATCATTTGAAACAAAGCATATTCCATACAATATTGCCCTAAAATTAAGAAATATTCTTTGCCCTTACCACAAGCAATTGCTGCGACTGAACTCGTTTTTTCTACTGTAAATGAAGTGTGTGCATCAGAAAAGCAATTCAATGTGTGAAATATAACTAAACAAATTCGTGTGAAAAATTTCACGACCTTTTCCGCAAAAGAAATTAAGAAAAAAATCACTCAAATATAAGAAATATGCCAAAGAAAAAATTATACGAAACTTAAGTTTTAATGCATCATATTTGCTATTCTTTTTGCCACCCTTATGACCTTGACGATGACCTAACTGGGTCAACGGTTGAATTTTCGTAAATGAAAGTGTTATTTTCGGGTTTCTCGGGTTTGAAAACCTGAGAATTGACATCTTGGTCAATGAAATGTAGACTTTTTTCTATCTCGATTTTTTTTAGATTAAAACCACATAAGGCAAATTAAAATTTTTGGTTTGGACCCACATTGTGAGGTCAAAAGGTCAAAATTGTAAAATTTTGCTTACACTCAACAAAACTTAGGACCTTTCCCCATAAGTGTGCCAATTTTCATGAATATTGCTCGATGCAAAGTTACTAAAATTACGGGTTAAAAATGACACACGACCGTTGGGACAGTCTTAATATTCATTTTCTAGGAATGTCACCGTTAGGTTAATCTACTAGTAATAAGTAATATTTCTAAAATAATTTTGCCTTTTTATGGACCCCTCCCTTCATCCTTTGTGAGATATCGTGGGATTTTGCCTTCTTTCTAATCTCACGTAGGATTTTTCAAAATACGTATTTTCAGTGTAAATACGTTAATCTAGGCTTCATTGTGTTGGGTTTATAAATAAAACGATTTGTTTAATTATTTTTATTGAAGATTACCGAGATCGCAATAAACTGGTTTTTGCGGACAAAATTACGTGATACTTGCCAGGACCCTTTCTTATTTTACCTAGAGGGGGTGAAGCCATGGTATAGGGGGAGGAAAGCCATGGTCTAGGGGGGGAAGCCATGATCTAGGAGGGGGGGCAAGCCAAGTTGTGACATTTTAGCATGGAAAAGATGAATGAAACCAACATTATAAGAAAATTATAACAGCGCTTTATTAGTTTATGAGATTATTTCCTTGAAAAAATAGTTTTATTTCAGTTACTTATCTTATACTAATACATATCATTTTTCGTTGGTTTGAAGAAAATTTGTTGAATACTTTCGTTTCAATTCAGTACTGATTTTGCTTAAAGACTTTTGCGATTTTTGCTTCTAGGGGGACAGCTGCTCCCCCTGCCCTTCGCTGGGTACGCCCATGTTTACATATGACATTCTTAATCAATTTATTTAATGCGATCGCTTCTCGCTTTATCTTGATTTATTTAGCTTTTTGCGCACAATCAAGGCTATAAAATGCCTTAGTTCATCGTAAAAATATATTTATTGAGTGTATAATCATTTTGCGTGCCCAATATTGTCACTTTTCAGCGACTTTGCAGCGGATGAGCGTTAAAATATCTCAAGCGCGCATACAGAATATCGTCTGCGGTCCCAACCGTGACGTCACGCGCCCTCATCCCACTCACTTCCCCGCCGTGCGATGTTGGCCACAGCGTTCCGCCCGAACGGCAGGTCTACTTACTTAAATGGTCTAAGGGACCAGCCAACCAACGACATAGCAGCCGAGTTGGAGGGGGCTGGGCCTCTAGCTGCAACCTGTCGGTCCACCAATCTGAAATTAGCCGCTGGCCCGCTGGTTCCGATCAACTTCAAGCAGAAGTACCACTGTATGTAATTAACTTGCCTCAACTACACTTTTTTCTTAATTTATACTCATATAAAATCAGCGTATAAAATTTTATAATATAATTTATATGTTTTTTCGCTTTAAATAAAATTCATTATTTAGTAAAAATATACGAATATTTGTTGTATATTCTAAGACCGTGGTTGTACTACAAAGTATATCGTTGGTATAAATGGGTGCATCCAAGGGGAGGTCTACCAATTTTCGCGACTCGTCTTTCGTTGAAAAATGGCGGCTTTCAAATCCAGAAATCCACCTGTTAAGATCAATTGTATATTGTTTCCCTTAACTTTACGTCCCAATACCAGTTTCTGAACCACAATTATATTTCAATAAATTGATTTACCAGAAAAAAATTATTTCTCATCTGTCTAATAAAAATAGAGGATAGGGAGGGTAGGCGCCACCTGACTTAAAAGGTATTCCCATGGAAGAAGATATGTATTCCCTGTTGTATAGTGTGTTATCGTACTGCAGAAATTTGACGAACACTATATTCCGGCCACCAACGTGACTTACCAGAGGTATTTATTTTTCAACAGGCGCCAAGATATGGGTGAATCGTTTGAGCATTTTATGTCGACACTAAAAAATCTGAGTTTACAGTGTGAATTTGGAGCACTAACAGATAGCTTAGTAAAAGATATATTTATTAGTGGGATACAGGACAAAAGACTCCAAGAAAAGCTGTTGAGCGTTCCTAATATTGATGCTAAGGGTGCTTTAGCTTTGTGTAGATCCCACGTAGTAGTATCTCAACAGGTACATAATATTAAGAGTGAAAAGGACATGGACAAAGAACTGTTAGTTAAGGATGAGCCCAATGTTGATGTACTTAATCGAAACTGGGTTGGTGGAACGCGACAAAAAACACGGCAGAGGCAGCATCCAAAGGAACTGCGGGATACTCATAAGGGTGTTGAGAGTAAATGCAAATTTTGTGGGTATGTGCATGAGTATGGCCGTTGTCCGGCATACGGCAAACAGTGCTCTCGGTGTAAAAAAAATAATCATTTTGCTAGAATGTGTAGAGCCGCAGGCGGAAGGCAGCAAGTAAACTCTATCAATGGACTCCCGGACATTCAGGAAAGTGATAGTGACCAAGAGATAAGCGAACTTTCAGTGGTAGTATCTTCAGTGAAGCAACAAATGCAGGAAGGTGGTGATTGGTACACGGCTAGTCTGGAAGTGAACCGGCAACTGTTTCAGGTTAAGGTGGACACCGGTGCGCAGTGTAATGTGCTTAGTTTGTTTCAGTACACGGCTTTGGGATTGAATGCCGGTTTATTAAAAAAATGTAAAGTGGTAATTACTTCGTTCACAAACAACAAACTTCCGGTTATTGGTAAATGTGTTTTGCACTGCAGATTTCAAGGGGTTTTTTATCCAATAGAATTTTATGTGGTGTCTCATAAGTGTGCCAATATTCTTGGGTTAAAATCTTCAGAGGCTTTGGGATTAATTTCAAGAATCGAAACAATATCACTAAGTCCTGAAGGGGTTATTTTGGCTAATTATCAGGAATTGTTCAATGGCCGAGTGGGCTGTCTCCCACAACAGGTGAAAATTGTCATTAACTCTGAGGTGAAACCTGTTGTTTCCCCCGCACGGAAGATACCCTATTCATTAGTGCCCAAAGTTAAAAATGAGCTCGATCGCATGGAGAAAGCAGGTATTATAAAACCAATTGTTGAACCAACAGACTGGGTCAGCCAAATGGTAGTAATTAAAAAGAAAGATGGGTCGTTAAGGATATGTCTGGATCCTAGACCACTGAATAAGGCAATTAAGAGGGCTCATTTTCCATTTCCTACGATTGAGGAGGTAGCAACAAGGCTGGCTGGGGCAAAATATTTCTGTAAATTGGATGCTCAATCTGGATTCTGGATGCTTCCTCTAGACGAGGAAAGCTCTAAATTGTGTACATTTCAAACCATCTGGGGAAGGTATTCTTTTCAAAGACTTCCATTTGGTCTCAACTGTGCACCTGAAATTTTTCATAGGATAATTTGTCAAACTTTTGATAAGATAGATCATGTTGTCTCTTTTCAGGATGATATTTTGATATGGGGAGATACAAAAGAGGAAGTTATGCAGGTTTTAATTAAGGTGCTGGAGGCAGCAAAGGCTAATGGTATTAAATTCAATAGCACAAAGTGTGTTTTCTTGGCTGATAAAATAACTTTCTTAGGCCATACATTTGATTCTCAGGGAATGTCAATTGATAAAGAGAAAGTAAAAGCAATTAATGCCTTGAAACCTCCCACTGATAAAAAGTCATTGCAAAGAATTTTAGGTATGTTTAATTATGTGTCCAAACCCAGGAAAGAAAAACTTATTTCCAACCGTTTTGAACCTCATTTGAATCAGATCTGAATCGTTAAAATCTGATTTGACTCTGTCTTGACACTGATTTCCACTGGTTTCCAGCGGACAGGAAATGGAAGGAAGTGATTTGAATCTCATTTCCATTGTAACTGGTTTCCAGCTGTCTTCCACACGGACTGTATTGACACTGAATTGAATGTCATTTGAAACTCTTTTCCTTATTCATTGGCTTGAAAGTGTTTTCCACAAGTGCTTTCCAACTGAGTTGAATTGTAGAATGAATTTGAAATTCTCCTGATATGAGTGTCTTGTAGAAACCCATCTCACACAGGCTTTACTACTGCGTTGATTGGAAAATTACTTTTTCTGAGGCGTCAATGAGTATATTTAATTCAAAATCATGGTCAGAAATAAAATAATGACATTAAGGAGGAAACATGTACTTTGCCGTCTTGCAAAAATGCACGGGTGATGAAAAAATTTAGTGAACATCATTTCACCTGTTGGAACTCACTACCACCAAACGGTACATAACTTTGGAATGAAAGCACGTAAAAATTAATTTATACCAAATTTTTCAGTGAGGAGTGCTCCGCTGAGGGAATTGTTAAGAAATGATATTTATTTTGTTTGGAGTGAGCATCAGGATAAAGCATTTGGTGATCTGAAGGCTGCATTAACGAAGGCACCACTATTGGGTTTTTATGATCCTAATTTAGACCTAACATTGAGTGTTGACGCAAGTTCAATAGGGATTGGGGCAACATTGCTTCAGGAGGGTCGGCCTATAGCTTATGCTTCTCGTGCTTTGACTGACACTCAAAGTAGATATTCCCAGATTGAGAAGGAATTATTAGCCATTTGCTTTGGTGCAGAAAAATTCAATCAGTATATTTTAGGAAAGGATTATGTCAGGGTGGAAACTGATCATAAACCATTAATTGGATTATTCAACAAACCACTTCACAGAATTCCATCAAGGTTACAAAGAATGATGCTAAAGCTGCAGCCATACCGTCTCAATGTAGTGCATACTCCAGGTAAATACTTGTTCATTGCTGATACTTTGTTAAGGGATTTTTGTGCTGAAAGTTGTGATGTTGATACCCAATTTGATGATGATGTGGAAATGCAGGTAGCACTGCTGTTGGAAAATCTGCCGGTGACAAGGGAGAATTGGGAGCTGATCTCAAAGCATGCTTCCAATGATACTGTGTATTGCAAACTAAAGACTTACATTTCTAATGGATGGCCTCAGTACTTCAAAGATGTTGATTCTGATTGTAGGCCCTATTTTGAATTTAAGGATGAACTGGTTTTGGTAAAAGGAATGGTTTTTAGGGGTGATAGAATTGTAATTCCTTGTTCTTTAAAAATTGAAATGCTGAAAAAATTACATACAGGTCACCCTGGTATTAACAGAATGATGAGTCGTGCTGAAATGTCCATGTTCTGGTTAGGATGTGGGCAAGACATTAAGAAATTTGTCAAGTCTTGTCCAACTTGTCTTAAATTTCAGGATAACAAATCAAAAAATGTTTTGAAGTACAAAAAACTACCCCAATTGCCTTGGTCAGAAGTAGGATGTGATATATTTGAACTCTATCAAAAATATTATTTGGTAGTGGTTGATGCTCTGTCTAACTTTGTTGAAGTAACTACCTTGGACAATTTAAGGACTATTACGGTGGTGGAGAAAATGAAATCGATCTTTGCTAGGCATGGTATTCCCATGGTTGTGTATACAGATGGGGCATTATGTTTTGACTCTGAAATGTTTAAGAAATTTGCTAAAGAGTGGGAATTTCTTCATGTTCTCTCCAGCCCCCACTATCCAAAGTCAAACGGTTTAGCTGAGAGCGGAGTGAAGTCTATTAAAAAGATTTTTAAGAAGGCATTGGATTCAAATGAAGACCCCTACTTAGCACTTTTAAATTTCAGAAACACTCCTAGAGGCAAAGTTCACTCCCCTGCATCAAATCTAATGAGCAGAAATTTGCGCACGAATATACCGTGTAGTTTCCAAGCTTTGATTCCAAAGATTACATATGATAAAGATTGTCCCATTCTCCAGGAGAATAAATATAAATCAAAGGAGTATTATGACCGGTCTGTAAAATCCCATCCCCAGTACCGGGTGGGTCAAAAGGTCATGTTTCAAAAGAAACCAAACTCCATTTGGGTACCGGGAACTATTTTGGAAAAGGGTCAAACTCCCAGATCGTATGTGGTTGAGGGTGAGGAAGGAAGGGGAGTGTACAAAAGAAATGAAGTGAATGTGTCAGCAAGGGGAGAGCCAGTCTCCCTTCAGAAGAGTAATCTGAATGTGTCAGCAAGGGGAGAGCCATTCTCTCTTCAGGAGAGTAATCCTGTAGTTAATACGAGGTCTGGCAGACAAGTCAAATGGCCAAGTAAGTTTAAAGACTTTGTCTGCTGATTGTTGTGTGTAGTAATATAATAGTTTCTTTTTTAAAGGGGAAGATGTTGTATAGTGTGTTATCTTGTTTTGTATTATTGTTCTTTTGTTTGGTTGATGTATGAACCTCCCAAGAGAGGGAGTCTTAGTTGTTGTTCATGTGATCATGAACATACATATATTCATGCATGTGATCTAAAGAAGAGATCTGTATCACAAAGTATGTGATGTTTTTTGTGAAAGATTCAGTAATAAAACTTTCCCTTTCTCAAGTAACACTACACACAGGCGGATTTAGGTGGTGGGGGGTGGTATTTACTTCCCTTTTGTTTTGTGCTACGCAGTATGGAGATGAAGAGTGCATTCTGTACAGTAATTTTTATATGCTTTTCTTAATCCCAAATATGAGAAGACCATTTGCTATGGTGGATCGGAAAAAATCGATTTTTTTGAAATCCATTTAGCCCAATTAAAGCAAAAAAAAAAATTGTGCGACTGATCAAAAATAAGACCTGAAAATTTGAGACCTCAAGGTGAAGTCCTGATTGTCGCTCAAATACAATTTAGGGGGAGGGTCAAAATTTGACAAATTTAATATTTTATATGATCATTCCCTGTATATTTTGCCGAGTTACTTTCCTTCTAAAACAAAAATTTTGTGCATTTTGATGTATCTGCCACTGTTTTGCCACAAAATGTCCAATTCGAGTCCGAATCCACAAAGAAAATATTCCATCATCCACGCAGCATCACAGATACAAGAGCGGCAGGCTGCTTGCGTCCCCACTCCGCTCTCTTCTCCCTCTCCCACGCTTCGAATACAGCAAAATTCAACTCGTGTGTGCTGCTAGGAGGGCGTTTATCTCTGATAATATAAATTAGAAGATGGTAGAAGGTAAAAAAGGATGTGTAGTGAGATGACTTGTCCCTTATTTGGCACCTCATCGGAGTTAAACAAATCGATGTTACCAACTTTTAGAGAAGTGATGAAATATTTATAGATCCGAGAACACAGGACAGGAGTCTATGGTCTATGAAGAGGCCTCTCGAGAGGCTATATAAAGGTGTTCGAACTTCAGCCAACTTTATTCAGATACCTTGCCAGATCTGATAGCTAAAAAACGCCATGGCCTGGTGTAAAGGTGCGAAATTTATCCACATTAACAGCATGCCCATGGCTTGCCCCTCAACTTCGGAATAACCATCCTGATGGAAGGGAGTCCCTAACTTTGAGTATCAATTTCACTAATGAATATTGTAGATGATACATCCATCTACTATTGTCGCACAGAAAGTGAGAGATTCCTTTCTCATGATAAAAAAAATAAAATGTTATGCCAACTGAAAATTGTAGGAAACTTTAAAATCAAAATCACTTTTTGGCTTTATAAGCACATTCTAAGGTCTTGTATGCGTTTGTCACATATTTGCCAAAGAGATTTTCAAATTATCAGCCAGTTTAGCCTTGAGTTCCACAGACATTTCTAACCAAAAATTTTGTATTGCATACTAGACATGCTCGAATATTAGACAGTCATATGGAAAGGATCCTCTGAGGGGTGGTCTGGCCAGGTCGGCGATCGCCAAGGGCCCCCAGAGTCCTCTGGATTGTTAATTATACACTATGCAGTTCGTAACCCTAATAACCCTGTGAGGGAGTAGTGTAGAGAACTGCCATCCAGAGGACACTGGGGGCCTCCACAACGCTCGCATATATCGTGAAGAGGCCGGCATGTGCTGGTCACGTCTCTTTTCTGTCCCACGCTTAGGCTAAACAGGACGGGAGTTCATGTGAATCTCCCTCGTGAGATGACACCATGGTGGCAACCTCAAGTGCAACCGTTGCATATATCAGTACACTTTGGGGACCACTACGGATCATGTGACAGTCCACTTTTTCCCTCGTCTACTCTTCCCGAAGTCTATAGTTCCATAGCAAAACCCAATATCCCGGCAGGTGTTTCTGGATAGTCGATACCGTTGTTAGCATTGGTGTGGTTCCCGGATATCTGGTGTATGCTGTAAGGCCTTAAGGCCGAAGTTGTATCATTGTATTGTGTTTTAATAAATCGGTGTAAAGTATCGCGTGCATCATTAATCCTCCAACGTTCGGTGTAATAAACACGACAGTAGGCAACAACGATTGGGCTGAAAATAATATTTTGTGGTTGTTAAGAAATGGCGACGCCTTTGGTGACAAACTCGCTTATAGGGCGTATGGACCCTTTTGATGTGGAAAAGGAGGTCTTTTCTTCATTAGCCGGAGGCACTATCTTTGTTACTCTAGATCTCCAAAATGCATACTTGCAACTCGGCGTGGCCTCAGAGTCCCAAAAGTACCTCACCATAAAAACTGACCAGGGATTGTTTCAATTTACCCACCTGCCTTTTGGGGTTTCTACTGCACCTGAAATATTCCTGTCAGTAATGCAAGAGATACTCAAGGGGTTACCAATGGCAGTGAGTTATTTGGATGACGTTTTCATCTCTGGAAGGCATTTTCAAGATTGTAAAAACAGAGTGGAAATGGTACATTTTAATAATTTGTTTTGTACTTTTGTTTTCCCTTTGCAATTATTGCCTGATAGTGGTCCACCCTTTGATTACAAACATTTTATTGAATTTTGTAAGTCAAAAGGCATTGAGATTCTAAAGTCACCGGACTACCACCCTCAAACAAATGGCCTTATTGCACAAAGGGCGGTTCAAACCATCAAGAAAACCCTAAAAAAGGAACTGAGCTCTAGTACGGGAGGCATCAAAAACATTCAAGGGGTCATTAATAAAATTTTGTTTTCCTACCGTACTGTGGTGTTATGTCTTTAAATCTTCTAGATTCTGAACGTTAGCCCCAGACACAGGGAACTCCGATTGTCTGTCACTAGCTAGTGGAGGGAAAGACTCCATAAACAAGAATAATCAGCACAAAGACTAAGTACAAGCTGTATAATTTTGCAGAAATCATCCATCTCAGCTGAGCAATCTGGGGATGACGTGTTGGAGGGAGAGAGAATTGTGATAGGACAAGTGGAGTACTTCTCACTCCAAACTGCATTCTTATGCCTCAGCACCCACTTCCCCTTGATTGCCAAGGAGTAGGTATTCCTCCGCCATACTGGGCTATAAAAGTCTTGATCTCCAGGTGGGCTGGCGTTGAAGGGCTGCGTCGTAGGGCAGCGTCGAAGGACAGATTCGGAGACAAGAGTTCCGAGACTTAGTCTCTGAGCCTTTGAGTCGAAGGGCCTTTGCACGAAAATCCTTTGCATGAAAAACCTTAGTGTGAAAAGCCCTTAGCAGGAGAAGTTCTGCAGATAAGTTTGGAGGAATTTCTGGGGGGGTACAAGAAATTTTGGTGGGGGAGTACATTAAAAAACGTCACAGTACCACCCCCCTTTCCTCTGGTGGGTTAAGCCCATTCGACTTAATGTAGAAGTTCAAACCCCGCACCCTCCTCTCGTTAATCAAACCTCGGTCCCCCCTTCCCCTTATTCATAATCATGAGTATCCAGAGTATAAGGTGAGAGAAGTGGTACTGGTGAGAATAAAACCAAAAAGTGAGCAGGTTGGAGCACCTGTCTGTGGGACCTATTTTCAGCATTTAATATCAAGCAAACAATATTTGTTCCTACTAGATAAACTTCCCAATCTGCCTCAACTATTGATAATATTTTTTGCAACTTGAAGTGTGAGCTGGGCACAGCAGTTGAATCACATCTTTCAGACCACCATGCTATAATTACAATAATGGAAATTTTTTCCGAATATTCTCCCTCTAAGAGGACTAAAGCTAAAAAAAGGTTTTTCACTCCTGAAAATATCAGTGAATTTTGTAATGCTCTACAATTGACAACCTGGGATACTGTTTATTGTTCAGTCTCAGTAAATGACAAATTCAATAACTTTCTTGAAATCTTTCTCACACTCTTTAACAGCTGTTTTCCATTAGAAAATTCTAAATCAAGTAGGTCTCCTAGTAAAACTTGGATTACATTAAAAACTTGCATTACATTACTAACTAAACATCAAGGCCACTTTGGAAAAATCGGGGGAATCATCATCATCCCCTAACGGAACCTTTCTGCGGCAAGAAAGAAACCAGGAGGAAAAAAGTGACTCGGGGTTCACAGTGGTCGAGAGCAAGAGAAATCGGCGGCGATCAAGAATGTTCGGAACTGGGAACGCTAGTTCGGGTTGTCCTTTCAAGGCATTGGAGAGAAAGGCGTTCGTCCATGTGTGGAGACTCGAACCACAAATAAAAGATAAGGAGGTTAAAGATTACCTTGAAGAAAAATTGAATTCTCCCGTGACTGTTGAAACCTTAAATGCCAGGGGTCCCTATGCCTCGTTCAAAATTACTGTTGATTCTTCAAAGTTAAGTCAAGTCCTTGACGTAAGTCTGTGGCCAGAGAATGCTGGCATCGAAAAGTTTATATTAAGTAAAAACCATAAGATAGGTAAAGTTCCCCAAGTAAAGTCTTGACTAGGGCATTTTGCTTGTGACACCAATGTTGGCCTAACAAAATTAAAGGTTTTACACCTAAACATTCAGTGTTTACGTTTCAAAATTAATGTTCTTGAATTATTCTTGAACGAGCATAAGCCTCATGTTGTTTGTATCTCTGAACACTGGTTAAACTCCAATGAGTTAAACTCCTTCAAAATTGAGGGTTTTAATCTTGCCTCCTCTTTCTGTAGAACACTGTATAAGAATGGTGGTGTGTTGATTCTGGTGAAAGATAGCATATGTGTAAGAAACTTTAGATTTAATAATCCTAGTAAGGAACTTGATTTTGAATGTTGTGGGACTCAACTATTACTTGGTGATACTGATATCTCTGTTGTATGTGTTTATCGTTCCCCAAGTGGTGATTATTCTCTTTTTTTGAATCTGCTGGATAATGCTATCCCAGCTTTCATGAAAAATGCAGCCAACACAATTATCTGTGGTGATTTCAATGTTGACTTCAGCTCGAACTCCTCACAGGTGAGGCAATTACTCGATTCTTTCAGGACATTTAATTTTTCCCAAACAGTAAATCAAGCTACTCGAGTTACCAGATCTTCTTCCACGATTATTGACAATATTTTCACTGATAAGCCTTCAACTGAAAGTATTATCCTTGATACTTATTTCTCTGATCACAAAGCCCAACTGATTGAGCTTATTACACACAGCAATCCTAACCCCCTGGCCAATAAAGTTTATTACAGACGATCTTTCTCCCTTGCAGCACAGTCACAGTTTAATAGTTTACTTCATCAGCAATCCTGGAATTCTGTATACACAGAAGATGCACTTGATATTAAATTTGACAACTTCTTAGGCATTTTTCAGTATTGTTTCGATGTAGCATTCCCTCTAAAAGCAATAAAATCTTCAGTCACATCTAAGAATAAGTGGGTTACTGATGAAGTTAGGGCCTCATCGTTGAAGTTAAAACAGGTCTTCCATGAATTAAAATTTAGTGACTCCCAGTCCCTCAAAAAGTATTATAAAACTTTAAAACATGAACACCATGTTTTAGTTAATGAGACAAAAAGAAAGTTCAACATGCATACCATTAATTCCTCAGATAACCGAAGCAAGGCTGCCTGGAATTTAATAAAAAATTCCACTACTTCAAAAGCTTCTAAATCCTCCATTGACGTGGTTTTGCATGACAGCTCTTTAATATCAGACAAAACTGTCATAGCCAACTTGCTCAATAATAACTTCCTGAATACCATCAATGATCAGCAAGCTTTCTCTAACCCCCCAAAGAATCCTGTTAACTCTCCTAACCTCAGAATTCATTATTCTCAGTCTATCTTCCTTTACCCCACAGATGAGAAAGAAATTAATAGCATACTGACTAAAATTAGTAGGAAACACTCTGCTGGTTATGATAACATTCCTGGCACCATATTGAAAGGAAATGTAAAAATGGCTATTATGACTCCACTTATATATTTGGATAATGAGTCACTGTCACTGGGTATTTTTCCAGAGAAATTAAAGGTAGCAAGAGTTGTCCCAATTTTCAAGAATGGTGACCCCCAAGATATGAATAATTACAGACCAATTTCTGTTCTATCTGTATTTTCAAAGGTTTTTGAACAAGTCATCTTTAACAGAATCTTATCGTTTTTAACTAAATTTGATATTCTCTCTAAAAAACAATTTGGTTTCATGAAAAATAGGTCAACTGAAATTGCCATGGCTAAGTTCATTCACAATGTTATTAGTGAACTTGACAAACACAATTCTGTTACAGGAATCTTCTATGACCTAAAAAAAGCTTTTGATTCTGTGGATCATGAGATCTTACTTTCTAAACTTGAAAGCTATGGTATCTCAGGCATAGCAAATCAGTGGATAAAATCCTTCCTAACAGGTAGATCTCAATCAGTGAGTATCTTCTCCTCGACTATAAGTACTTATGCAACATCAACCCCTTTAACAGTCACTAAAGGTGTTCCACAAGGGTCTATTTTGGGTCCTCTTCTTTTCCTTATCTATATTAACAATCTTCCCTCATATTTTAATGGTGGTACTGTTTACATGTATGCAGATGATACAACCTATTTATTTTCCTCGAAGTATTTTAACTATGATGTAGTACAAGGAAACATTAATGCAATGTGTAAATGGTGTGATGATAACAATGTGGTCATAAATGATAAAAAATCTACGTTTATTCAGTTTCATACGCATCAAAAGAAAATAACCTCTACTCCACTTCTGAGGGTAAATGGCAAAATTTTAAGTTCTTCCACTGAAACAAAATTCCTGGGACTATATGTGCATGAATCATTATCGTGGGAAATTCATATTGATACTCTTTGTACCAAAGTGGCATCTGGATGTTACCTCCTTAGAAGGATCAAATCGCTCACCGACACCAACACGGCCCTTTCTGTCTACCATGCGTATATCCATAGTAGGCTGAAATATGGAATTGTGGTCTGGGGCCACTCTCAACACAGTACTAGACTTTTTAGACTCCAGAAATGGGCCATTAGGATCATTCAAGGTATTTCTGGTAGAAGTAGCTGCCGGGAGCATTTTAAATCTCTGGGTATTCTAACATTACCATGTATATATATTTTTTCAACTATTGTTCTTATCTGTCAATACAAAAGCATGTTCGAGATTGGAGTAAATTGTGATATACATAATTACAACACGAGAGCATCTAAAAACTTCAGGATTGTCCCCCATAATCTAAGCATGTATTGTAAAAACCCTGTCTATGCTGGAGTGAGTTTTTACAATGCATTGCCAAAAGAGTTAAGGGAAATACGCTCTATGAGCACCTTTAAGAAAAAACTGTACTTGTATCTAGTGAGCAATCCTTGTTATTCTGTTGATGAGTATATGTCATTGCATTTGAATTCCTAATTTTTACTTTCATTGTTTATGTTTTGTGTTGTACATACTTGACTTGTTCTATACATGCTGTCCACATGTCCTGGAATCAATAAAGAATTATTATTATTATTATTATTACTCCTGATATTATCCATAATGCACAAGTTCTCAAATCTCTATGGGTTAGTTATAAAGCTACAAATGATAGTGAATTAAAACGTCAGTATATTGACTTTAAAAAGCACTGCTCCAGTGTGATCAACAGCACCAGAAAAATGTATAACATCAAATCAATTTCCTCCTCCAATAACAAATCTAAAGCCGCCTGGAACATTATTAATAATACCTATGGGAAATCCAAAAACATTAATTTTACCAAATCAATTCTCCACAATAACATTTCAATTCATGACCCTGAGCAAATTGCCACCTACTTCAACAATCATTTCCTGGATACCATTACAAAACCAGCTACTGGACGCTCAGATAACTACTCACATGTACATTCAGTTATGAATAATATATACTTTTACCCTACATGTGAAAAGGAAATTGAATCTGTAATTAAAAAAATTAATTTAAAACACTCAGCTGGATGGGATGAGATTCCATGCTCCCTTCTTAAAGGAAATTGCATGAACTTACTTCTCACTACTATCACGCATCTGGTCAATGCCTCTCTTTCCTCTGGCATCTTTCCTGATAAACTAAAGATGGCTACTGTGGTTCCCTTACTCAAAAAGGGTGATCCTCATGTTATGGATAACTATCGACCTATCTCTAAACTATCAGTCTTTTCAAAAATACTTGAAAGTATCATTTCAAGGAGGATTATGTCTTTCTTAATCAAGAACAATGTTCTATCAAAAAGCCAATTTGGTTTCAGAGGTGGCCTCTCTGCTGAATTTGCCATTTACAAATTTATTGATGCTGTCATTGATGGTCTCGATCATCATTTACATACCATTGGGATTTTTTATGATCTCACTAAAGCTTTTGACTCTGTTGACTTTGAGATTCTTCTTAAGAAAATTCACTTCTATGGAATAAGGGGCATCCCTAACAACCTCATTAGATATTTTCTTTCAAATAGGACTCAATCAGTAACTGTTACACATGACAAGATGTCCATACATACTTCATCATATCGCAAGGTGGCAGGGGGTGTTCCTAAAGGCTCCATCCTTGGGCCCCTCCTTTTTTTACTATACATAAATGATCTTCCTTCATCATTGAATGGAAATATTTTCATGTACGCTGATGATACAAATCATCTAATCAAAAATGATGATAATCCTGTAGTCACTGCTCAAAATGCTGTCTTCGACATGGAAAAGTGGTGCCTCTCCAGCAAAGTAAACTTAAATAAAGCCAAGTGTGCATATGTCTTTTTCCACCCTGCTCAAAAAATAATTGATTACAGCCTTTATTTAAAATTTGAAGACGTCAGCCTTCAACGTGTCAATGACACCAAATTTCTTGGGCTCATCATTAATGAAAATCTGTCCTGGGACTCTCATATTAATCATATTTCATCCTCTATTGCATCTGGATGCTATCTCATTAGACGCATGATGCAATTAACCGACTCACGAACAGCTATCACTATTTATTTTGCTCATATCTATAGCAGGCTAAGATATGGTATTTTAGCCTGGGGTCTATCCCCCAAGGCTGTTCGTATTTTTAAATTACAGAAATGGGCAGTCAGAATCATCTGCAAAGCTAGGAAACGAGACAGCTGTCACAATCTTTTTAAAAAGTTACAAATCCTTCCCCTACCTTGTATTTATATTTATTGTGCTGCGATGCTTATAAGAAATCACCATTCTCACTTGACACTTCTAAAGAATCTTGATATTCATAATCATAACACGAGAAGCAGAGACAATTATGCTGTGAGACAACATAACCTTTGTATTTTTAATACTGGTCCTGTCACCATGAGTTGCAGGATTTATAATAACCTACCTGCCTTATTAAAAGATGAAAAGGTGAAAGGAAATTTCTCCTCTAAATTAAAGATGTACCTTTTAAACAATACCTTTTATTCTATTGAGGAATTCCTCAATTCTTAATTGTTTTGTGGTAACTGTGTAACATTCTTTTATGTATTGTTCATTCAGAATCTCTTGTGTAAGTGTTTATCTTTTTTGACGGGTCCTATATATGTTTTTGCATATCTTTTGGCACCAATAAATTTATTATTATTATTATTATTATTCAGAGAAGAGTTAGCCACGTGATGTACAACGTGGACATTGGAGGTGAAACTCGACTAGTCCACATGAACCAAATTAAATCCCTGTCATCACCCCATGTTTCTTCTAAGTATAATAACACCTTGGATCACCATCACCAGGAGCACCAGCTAGATCCAGGGTGGACTTACCAACTCAACCTCCAAATTCCTCATTGGTGACCTATAACTCTACCCTGCCAGCATGCTTCTGCCCACTGATTCCTGTCCTGTCCCTAGCCACCGATCCTGAAAGCATCCTCCACAACCAACCTTGGGATATCACCTTCAATAGGCATCGTCGCTCCTCTCGACAAAGCAAGGCACCTGTACGCCTCAATCCTTGAGGCTGAAGGGAGGGTTTTAAAACCTAGCAGGGGAGGAATGTGATGCACGGTATTTTGTGTGTCACTTGTATTGGTGACTCAAGCGTTGGGGTTCAAGGTGGTGTTGGTGTGGTTCCCAGATATCTGGTGTATGCTGTGAGGCCATATGGCCGAATTTGTATCGTTGTATTGTGTTTTAATAAATCGGCGTAAAGTATCGCGTGCGTCATTAATCCTCCAACATTCGGTGTAATAAGCACGACAGAGGGGAAAAATTAAGCACGTGCAGCACAAATATACACTTCATTTTTCCTCACACAGACTGCGAAATCCTTAGCAGTCCAGTGAATACTGGTTTGGTTAGTGAGAGAGTTTCATCCTCTTTAAAGTGTTAATATGAAAATCTATCTCTGGAATAAAATGATCCAAAAAAGGTTGGAAATGGATCTCCTGAAATATTCTTCATGATTTTCTGTGGGATTGTTGCTTATGTTTCTTTGATGCATGTATGTTCTCTGGGTTGATATTTCAAATCCTAACTCATCTGCTACTTGAATGAAGTTTTCAGATAGACTATTGAATTCAAGTTTGGCTTCACGTCAAATATCAGCAATATTTAAAGAACTTTAATTGTGTACAGTTGACCTTAATTGCTTACTTTGTATTTGCTACATTAAGTGTGTTGAAGTTGGCATTATTAACAAAGCTGTAATTATATATATTGTATTTTTTATGAGTCCTTGAACACATGATCACTTAGAAGGAATGCACAAAAGATAAATGAATTATTGATTGGGTCCATTAATATTTGACAGTTACTGAAAATTATACCTTTTTAACAGCAGCTTCTCCAATACATAGATCAAAATCAAAATAAATAAAAATATTAAAAATGTATCCGATTATTTTACCAGTTATTTTCTTCTCTATCCAACAATTTTCATTGGTCAGCTGAATTATATGGACGAAACAAATTATTAAACATTAACGTTAAAAAAATATTTTAAGATATGTTTATTAATCCAGGCTTAAATATTTCTACAAAATTAGTACCTCAATTTTTGCAGAAGTTTTCATCTATAATTTGAAACAATAACCAATGAGTATGGATAAAAGCTATGTACCTGCAACTACATTTATATCCCAGGTAAAAATTAATCAGACTTTGTTAATTCATAACAATCAAAAGTCTTTATCTGGCCCCAAAATGTGTTTCATAATACTTTACATTTTTACTTTTGCTTTTTAAAAGGGTTTGAAAAGGTTATTTTAGAAGTTTATTAAATTTCAGGGCATTTTCAAGGAACAAGTTTACTAAATAGTCTAACTACAATACATGATTAAATTTTATAAGCTGTGCAGTCACTTTTCATAATATTTTTTCTTACAAAATTTTATTTTTTAAGTTTTATCTTGTTTTTAAGAGCAAAAATAGTGTCAAAATCCATTTCCCGGCATGCAAATTCCAAGAAGGGGAATGTGAATCTTCTGCTGAGGGGGGGCCCCATGATGAGCTCCAGCCGAGGGCCTGGCCCCAATCACCCCCCCCCAGACAACCCCTGTATCCTCCTCCTAGCAACACTGCAGGATTACAGCCAGAAGACATTGCCAAATTATTAATTTTTAACCCTTAGACTGCGGGATGGTTTTTAAACGTCTTGTTTTTCTGGGGTGGTTGGGGAGAGTCAAGCTGCATTAGCAAACCCTACAGTGAGGGACAGTGCACTTGGGCTCTCACCGGGCAGCGATAAATATTTTGGTAAACTGAAATGAATAGTCGATCAACGGTCAAATGTTTTTACCACTTTTTTATTTTTGATTTACCACTCTCTGTTGTCATTCGGCAAGATATGACTCAAGCCATTGTAGTGTTAAGCCTCTGACTCCAGGCTTATTACACCAAAGAAGTAATTACAGTGTCCAAGGCTTTACTTAAGTTGAAAAATATTCCCATCATCTAATGTTTTTGTTAATTTTGGTCATAATGTACTCAATTAATAACACTGATCGCTCAATAATCACTCATGAATGCCGCCGTCATGGAAGACCTGGGCCTGATTCAAATAGCAACGGCACCGGCATGGCCGCGGGCACCAGGTGCCTCTAAACGTGACACACTGTGAGGGACGGTAATGCGGCGGAGGGTGACTTAAGAGTGAAGGGACGCGAGTGAGCACTTTTCATCAACACAGCAGCGCAGGTGTCTTTAATATCAAGTGAAATAAGTGGTCTCTCAAGAGCACGGTGCCACCTGAGAGGAATCACAGGAAGGACACTTTGAACACACAGGCAAAAGGAGGTGTCTTTACGCGTGGGTGATCATGTCTATCCTACACAAGAGGAAGTTGTGGATGAGTCTGGCCAGGTTTCCTTTTCCTTCAGTTCTTCAAGGAGAGAGTGATCGGCACCAACTTTAAAAGACGGAAAGTGTATATTAGTGAATAACCGCTCGCAAGAGAACTCCTTCCCACAGAATTTTTTCAATCAGTGATTTGTAATAACCTCTGACATAGTTTGGGATTTCGCATGACTTACGAATAACCAAACTTGCCTTGGCATGTCTGAGAATTTACTCGTGCCCTTATCCTTTCCAATAACCCAGGGCTTTTGGCGATAGTTTTTGCTTGCAACACTTTTCTTCTTTTCTTGCCACTGAACTTTTCTTTTGTTGGTCATGAAAGGCTAAGGATGTGCGAGTACATAGTACTTTTTGATCACGAGTCCAATATCAGGTTGAGTTGAAAACTACTCTCAAGTATCTAGTCGAGTCGAATATGGCAATTCCTGAATGAGGCAATACATCAATGTATGCTCCAATATATTCCCATTTTTCCAATTCCCCCATGAAATTTCTATTCTGAAGCATGATCTAAAAGGGAAAACATAATGAGGAATGCTGATAGGAATTGTGTGAAAATTAGGAGATGAATGAAAATTATTGTGTCTTTAACAATTCAATGAGCACAATGTAATTTATTCACCTGTAGGAATATGCCATCAAATTGATTAATGTATTGTAATGGTTCACAACCCATCCGGATTGAATTAGGGCCGTGAGACACAAGTACAATTAAAAAAAATTCCTGCTGAATCCTCCCATACAAGACCACTGGACAAAAACCTTGTCACGTAACATACAGCAAGAAAAAATTGCCTCAAGAGAGGATACATGAGTGGGGGATTCTCGAACTGTCCCAATCCCTCATGTTCCCCAACATTACCACCAAAGTATTGCACACTGGAATCAGGGAAAAAGGTACGGCAGGGGTTGACTTGAAACCTCGCCTCCTCGACTCGCGAAGCAACTGTGAACTTCTGATACACATATCTTTCATTTAACCTCACCTTATTATTCACACTCAGAATAGGCTTTACAAAAAAATGATAATAACCCTCATAGTAATTAAATGAAACATGGGGAAATGAATGAATGAACATAATGATAAAATAACCACAGCAAAAGCAGAAATAATGATTTAACAAAAAAGAATATGAAAAACCGATAATGATAATTTGAGAACAAATGGCAATCTTAATTAATGTTAATTATTTTAGGGAGCTAATAATTAGTCCTTCCCGATTTATTTCAAACACATACTTGCCCTCAATGACGACATTTTATGAGTTAGCTCGCATTATCACTGGGCAGGGACGGTTTCGTTTGAAAGTTATTGCTGCAGCTTGGGGGAGTTTAAGGAATAACGTCCTATAAGACGTTGACAATCTTACGTGACTGTTACAATAACAGCAGCAGCCTGGAAGGATCACTATACCGAAATCTTCTAACTTCAAGCTCGTTCTCTTTGGGAATGGAGGTGTTGTCGGGAACGTGGTGTTGGGATCCGCCTTTCGGCTGTTGTTTCCTCAGTGAATGGCTAAAGATGTCCCTCACTCTTGACAAAGTGTGCCAATTCACGGCTCCGCGATACTGCTACCAGCAAAAACTCAATGTTCCCACTGCCGACTCCTTCTCTGGGCGAACTTGGTCATGAATTCTTTTGCCATGCGTAAGGTCCGCCACGGGTGAGTCTAGTGCGTATAACGATCTGAATTTCTGCTCTTTTCTGCCCATGGTTCCTCGCTCCACGTACTTTTATACCCTCTTCGGTTGAGAGAGGGGCATGAAGAGGAAGGGGGGACTTGAAGTGGGGGTTTCACTTAAAATCTAAACACTTCACTATCCTAATTGATTTCCTTTCAACACAACTGACTAATTAACCTATTCACTTCACTTTCCTCACACACATACATACACTCACTTGCGCACACGACTCAATGAGCCGAGTCAAGAGAAAGGGGGGGGGGGGGGAGAAGGGTGAGTCTGGAGTGAGGTGGGTGGAAAGAAAGTGCAGGGAAAAGGAGGGGGAATCCAAGGAACATAATAATAATAATAATAATAATAATTTATTCGCTGAAGGCAATACAATTGCATAGCTTCGTCAAGTTACATTACATAAAGGATAAAACACAAACAAACAATGGCAATAGAACACAGTGTGTATGCAAATGACAATTAAAGATACATCAGGACAATATTTAATACATTAATTTACAGTTAAGTTTTTCCTTACATACAACATAACTCATTTAAGTTTTTCTTTACATACAGCATAAAATTCATCAGTAGAATATAAAGGTTTTTGTATTAAAAATTTTTTTAGCTCAGTTTTGAATTTTAAAAAATTGTTGATTTTTTTAATATTTTGTGGGAGTGAATTGTGGAGTTTTGCTCCTTTGTGGTATGGACCCTCAGTATTTAGTGTGGTAGATCTAGTTTTGATGTGGATATCTAGGTTTGACCTCGTATGATGCTGGTGAATGTTGCAGTTTAACTCATATAAATTCATGTTATTTTTAACAAACAGAATGAGTTCAAAAATATACAAGGAGGGTAGGGGCATTATACTGGCCTTACTAAAATAAGGTCTACAGGACTCTCTATAAGATAGGTTGAAGAGAGTCCTTATGGCCTGCTTTTGCAATTTAAAAATTTTTGCACTGTGGCAGGAACTGCCCCATAAAATGAGGCCATATGCCAGTATGGATTGGAAGTTAGAAAAATATAAGTCCGAGTCCGTAAAAAAAAGTCCGTGATGGGACAAACCATTAATAATAATAATTTATTCACTGAAGGCAATAAAATTGCATAGTTTCGTCAATTTATGCAGAAAAACTAATTGTTCTACATGCTCAGGCAGCAGGTTTTGATATCTCAATGCTACAGTGTTATTTCCTGCAGAAAATTGTCTTTTGCAACAAACCTGTGTGGCTGGACAAGTAATGTTTTCCTAAGTTACAAGATTAGGGAACCTTGGGAATATTTATTAAAATTTTTGTGTACAATTTTTATGGATCTTCAATCTTCATGGCATTTAAGTGGGCAAAGCACACGAACTATAAAACTTAGCTTTAGCTTTACAGATCAAAAATTTTTTTCTTTATTTTGTCATTAGTTTAATCAACCATAATAACCCCTTTTTGTTACTTCAAGATGGAAAGTAAAAGGAACAAGGGTACAAACGAAAATCAATGTTGGACAAACGTAATACTAAAAAAGACTGAAAGATGGCATTGTAGGCAGAAACCTAAAAGTTGCATTTTTTCTATAGAAATCCTAACAAATTTTTATGTATTCTCTCGGACTTTGAGTGAAAAAAGTATGGTAGTGTGTAGAAGTATCGCATAAAAAAGTATGCACAATGAAGCGGTCCACCCCAATTACACCACAAGGTCGGAAGATGGTCGGCCGCCGTGGCTGACGAAAAGTTATTCTGCACCCATGTGGACTACTATAGTTTTACTATATACTATAGAGGTAAAGAAAGATCTGAGGTTTTCCCGGCGTATGATGTTGTTGAAGTTTATTCGGGATTGCCACCGGATAAGGACCCCTGACCCCAGAAGCCCTGATGACGATGGACGACTCGGCCATCGAAACGTCGGCAGAGATGGAGAACCTTATCCGGTGGCAATCCCGAATACTATAGAGGTCCGTGAAAGTGGTTTTATTTTTTCCTAAAATTCGTTTTAAAACCATGTGATTTCGGCATCATAGAAAGTCTTGGCAGTGTTATTATAATGCTACAATTTTCCCACATTTACAGGCGTTTAATTATTTTATGGTACACGTTTCATGAATACTTATACTTTTGATCTCTCCATTCAACGCTGAGAAAATCTTTGAACCTACTTATACTTTTGTTAAGCATTTTACATAACATTTAACAGAACCTCCATTGTACAAAATTTCTGATAAAACTAAATGTTGGAAATGGTTCAAGTTATATTGGTTCAAGGTATATGAATGGTTCGAGTATGTAGTCTTGGCGATTACAATATGCAAACGGCAAATCCCCACTACCTTATATGTGTATACTTCAAGAGCCATTCCAGAATTTTTGTATTGTCAAGTTTCTCTACACTAAATAAAGCCTTTAAAAATGCTTCTGTAGTAGCAACAACAAGCTCCCCCTTCGCTTTCTTTGACTGAGTGGTTGTGAGTTCAAATAATAGCTATCGTTTTGCAGGTCCCCTATCTTTCGCACGTTTATGTGTATCGCTACTGATGTGCTTTAACAACAAGTCACATCTTTCAAATTCAAATCTTTTGTCGCAAACTTTGCACAGTAATACTCTGTCTTTCACATAAAATCCTTCTCAGCTGAATTCACTTGCCTTGGTATGAACATTATCACTAGCTTTTGGCATTTTAAAATTCCTATCCTTCATTTGATATTTAAAGCTGGAACTACGATTAAAAAAACCGTCCAACTGCAAAACACAACCTGTCACAATGGTTTTTTCAAACTCAGTGCTGGTTAGCTACAGTATAACCATAATACTGTATAGCTTACAAATTGGCCGAAATATTTCATGTCATGGGTTCCCTTTCGATACCCCTCACCCAGGTAAGGTAGGGCAGCAGCTAGATACAACAAAATCGCTTAGTTTTGATTACAGCTGTTGCCAATTGGTCAGGAAAGGCAGTGAAAGAAGCACACTTAACAAAACATAATCAGAATCAAAGAAACTTGAAAATTTTTTTCCCATTTATCGATCCTGAAACATCTAGAATGCGACGCTTTCTCACCTGAAGAATTAGATATTAGATTTGGCCAGTGTTGAAATGATTTTTTTTGCATTGCAGCTCAGTGGAGAGCCGAATATCTGACGATCTGTCCGCTAATGAGGGGAACCCCCTCTCCTCCTATCCTTTCTGTTCCTTCCTCCCCTTCCCCCAACTGCTAGCGCTTCGTGCTTTCAAATAACCATATGTGTCTATGGATGTCTTTAAGCGAATCAAATCGCGCAGTTGACGGCCGCCGTGATCACCATGGCGCCCATTTCAATTCGGCCCGGCGGTGTGCCGTCTACGGCGTGAAACACAAGCAGTGCTACATTGCTTTCTGATGAAACGACTTTTCGCCGGCAATCGTTCACGTCACGACGCCGCGAAATTCAGGCTGCTTTCAGACGAGACGACTCTCTGTCACGCTGTGGGCCGTGCCGTGAACGGCGGCCCGGTCCCAGCCGGCGGCCGTGTTTAAGTCAACGAAATAGTTACATTAGACCTACGCTCGGGGTTTTCCTGCAAAAAGTTAGCCAATAACGCTGTCTAATGCGTCGCGGTGAGTCACTGGAATTACTGCTCGGCATTGACGCGTACCGGGCGCGTGAGCTTGTATTTCCGCTCTTCCGCGGCCGCGTTAAATTTCTTTCCGCACATTTTTAATTCATAATATCTAATTCTTCAGGTGAGATAGCGCCTCATTCTAAATATTTCAGGATTTATACATGGGAATCGAAGATAAAGGCTGTGATTAATTTAACGACAAATTCTGGCGGAGAAATCACTACAGTGCGCGATATTACGCGGAGGCGTTATGCGCGAGACTAAACGAGCCAATTGACCTTGGAATAGTATAGAGATAGAGCAACTGAACGTCGGCAGCGTTAAACAGATTATGGTCTAGGCTTTAATAGATTATGAAGATTTGATTATTTCGCTAATACACCTAAAATCGCAAAAAACACGAAATTTTGTTATTATTTACCGATTTCGCACTATTTCGCGATATCACGTCTCGCGAATTTCACGGACCTCTAACTATAGTGGATGACTGTTACGTATTCAAAAGCAGAAACTGCTAGGCTATAGGCTAAGGCATTAGTATGACTTATCGACTTTAGAAACGGCATTATTACATGAGCTTCATGATAGTGCCTCAAGTCGGCAGATTTCTGAACTTGCTGGCCTCAACAGCTCCGTAACCAAAAAAACACGACTTGACTCGACAGTCGTAATATTACTCAAGGCACATAAGTCGAGTTCCAACTACTCGACTCGACTCAAATTTTTGAGCACTCGCACATTCTTATGTAAGACCCTTCTTCATTCGGGATTTCGCCAACATCCATATCTAAAACCTGCTGCTTCAAGACCACTGCCTCCTTATGTAAGATTTTACACTTTCCCGGCAAACAACATGTATTCACTCTTCTCGGGATACCGCACGGGTAAGATTACATAATTAGGCACCTTTACATAATCTTACCCGCACGGTATTCCGAGAAGAGTTTATACACTACCTCCTTCTTTGCAGCCACAGGCATATTGTTCATTAGCATTAAGATATGTAGAACTATCATTCTGGACATTCCTTAGAACCATGCGTGATACCCAAGATGCTGTTTGTCGTTAACATCCACTCTTAAGTTTCTTCATAGACAAAACTTGTTTGGTCCGAGATACTATCAAGATGTCAGCAAATGAAACATGTTTAACCTCCTTCACCTGCTTGCTCTCAATCGCCAGCTATTTTAGTTCATTTTTTAAGAGTTCAATGTCCTTAGACAAGTTGAATATTGAATATTTAGATAAGCGGCACTGCATTCACTTCCAATACACATCACAGTTCTCAAGTAACGCTTTAGACAATAAATCATTGAGCCCAGTACATGTTGGATTGAATATTCGAGGGTATATGTCACAAAATACGACTTTTTCATTCACTATCATAAATTTTTTGCAAGAGCTGCACTCGCATGCGTCTTTACTGTTTAACATTTTAGAATTGGATTGAATGTCATCCGACAGCCATAATAACGTCATTTGATTTCGATTAGTTCGAAGGTGATACGAAGTTCACCAGGTCACCTAGTTCATTGATATAAAATGCAGTATCCATTACCTAGTACAAGTGTACTTAAATGTTTCGCATCTGTTCCTCCAATAATACATTTCCACTGTTTGAGAGCAGCGACTTACTTGTATTATGGATACAGATACTACGAAGAGATACAGTAATATGGATTCAAAAACAGAAATAAGCTAACTCCAAGGACAAAGTGAATCCTGAAGACAAAAGTGGTGTCTATGCCCTGACATGCGACGAGTGCAACGGTGTGTACGTTGGTCAAACGGGCCGCAAGTTTAAAACTCGTGTCGATGAACACAAAAGAAGTGCTCGTTTGAAAGACTCCATTTCCCATTTTTCTAAACACCTGTCCGAATCCGGCCACAACAGTGATTTTAATATTAAAATTTTACATGTACATGACAAAAGTGTAAAACTGGATATTTTAGAAAATTTTAGAAATCACCAAATGCACTCTTGCACGTAACATCGAAATTTTTAATGATATGACTGTATTCAAATGTTCTAACTTTTTATCTACTGTTTTAAAATCTGACTTCTTCCTTGACAATCCTTCCTCCTCCCCTTCTCATTAACCTCGTTACCACCTGACTTTTATCTGCCTGCCCCCACCCCACCTCCCAAAGCTTTTATACTTTTTGTTTTGAACCTCCTATCCAACCAACAATGCCCAACCAACAATGCTCAATGCTGCTCCTCATTTAGTTCCCCCCCCCTCCCTCTTCCCTCACACTATTGTTGGATAAATAAGGCTGGATGTTGTATGCTTCTCTCAGTCTTGATAATGACGTTGTAACGTTGAAACTAGTAGACTGCAAAAATATAAGGTTGTGGAATAGTACTGTGTTTTTTATTTAACCATGAACAGAAATAAGGATACACTGCTGTATATTATACAATTTTATTCTTATAAAACTGATTAACATTTTAAAATATATCAGTTACCATTAAATATAAATATTTTTTTCTTCAAAGACTTATCAAGTTTACAATGCTCACATATTCACCCCCACAAGACTGAATAATCCAATCCTTCACAAGGAGGAGAAAACTTATGGAGCCAAGTATCCTCAAAGGAGTCTTCTGCATTAGAAGAGGAAAATCCTACATTCAATCAGCAATATGTAAGATTGTTCTTCAGCATCCTCAAAACCCACCTACCAGGCCACACGAGGCCGACAGAAGTCACCAGAGGGTTTCATCTGCAATAGTAAATAGTAGTAGTAGTAGTAGTAGTAGTTTTATTAGCCAAAAGAACCAATACAAGTAAGTAAATGGTATAGGCTTCGTCAAGTATAATACATAATTGGTATTTTAGATAATGTTCACTCAAAAAAACAAAGACATCTTCCTAAAATAAAAAAGTTACATTACAAATTTCAAGCACACAATAGTGAAAGCTGAACAACAGCCATGTATACTTCAACACTTACTTCACAGCACAAAACCTTAAGCACAGGTATACAATTCTCATTTAATAGGTTAACACATCAAATTACATACTTTCTTTACAATAGTTAATAAATTCATCAACACTATACAATGCCTTTCCAGTCAGGTATCTTTTCAGATTTACTTTAAAATTATTTACAGAAGACAAACTTCTCAATTTTTCTGGTAAAAGGTTATATAGTTTTGTACCCTTATGTAGAGGACCATTACTACTCCTTTTTGTTTTCCTGGGTAGCACATGTAAACAGTCTTTGGTTCTGGTCATATGTGAATGGAAGTCAGAATTTTTTGGGAGAGAATTTATACGTTTTTTTATGAATAGCATTAAGTTCAGAATATAAATGGATGTTAGAGTTAAAATTTTGTGTGCCTCAAAGTGAGGTCGACAGGATTCTCTATATTTTAGGTTTAGCATAATTCTTACAGCTTTCTTTTGCATAGTGAATACCTCAGTGCTATTGCAACTGTCACCCCATAAAATAATGCCATAAGAGATTAAGGATTGAAAATTAGCATAGTACACATATTTTAAAACACTCAAAGAAACACTTGATCGTAAATAGCGCAGTTGATACATAATATGTGACAGTTTGGTGGTTAAGATTTCGACATGTCTAGACCACTTCAAGGATTTGTCTAGTGTGATTCCAAGGAAAGAAATATTATTTACATAAGTTATTTCAGAGTTGAATAGTTCCACTGTTGGTGGCGATTTACAATTTAAGTTCATACATAGGTACAGTTTTTTCTAGGTTAACTGCCAACATACTATTTTTTAGCCACATTTGAATATTTTGAACTGTAGAGTTTACCTTAATCTGTAATTCTTGCGAATTTGGGGCTTGCAACAATATACTAGTGTCATCAGCGAATAAGATTGTTTTTGCTTTATAATATGTTTTGAAAAGGCTTTCTAAGCCACCATTGATCATCAAATATAAAGCATGAAGGAAATTATTTTAGCCCCATTAAAAGGACTTCAAATTAGCCAATTAGACCTAAGGTTGGCACTATTGATGAGATATTATCAAAACATGATGATTTTGGTCCGAATCTTTAACTATGCTTAATACATACTAGTAGGACGGCAGGGGTCATTTGACCCATTTTCAGAATTCAAATTTATTTTTCTCTTATTAAAATATTTTTTTAAATTTTGAAACTTTTTGACTTTGTTCATTTTGGTCTATATTTTGATAAACTAGTGAAAATTCAACAATAATGTTTTGTTTTAAATTTTTATGACGTGTTATACCTAGAAGGACGGCTAGGGGTCATTTCACCCACAACTGGTTTTCGCACTATTTTCTTGCCCGTGGGCACTTTAGTGCCATGCAAGGTTCAACCTTGAGTGCCATGTATATCATATAATCAGCAAGAGGCTAGTATGGTAGATGATTTGCTTCATTTTGAATCTGGAAGTACCCGGTTCAATGCCAGTTTCGTCCCAAGGGCTCCTATTTGTATTCGAAAACCTAGGCATAGCGACATGTTGTGCACAATCTTTCGTTATTTTTTGGGCAGCTAAGGGAAATAAAACCTTTTCAATCCTTCATTTGCGTAAATTCATGTAATTATGATATTTTAATTTTGTTTTATTTATTGTTCAATGATCACTGTATTACCCACACCGGAAAATCGTCACGTATCCCAAGAATTGTTTTCCGTCGTCCAAGATTCTGAGCTCTTAGAGACATTATTTTCAATATCGACTCATCAGGTTTACGAATAACTTTCATTTTTCTGGCCTGACGGCACTGTCACTTGACGTAGCCCCTTTGCCGTGTGTCCAGCATTAGTGCCGCCTGACCCCGTCGGTTTCTTTCTAATGCTCTCCAGCTCTCTATACCTCCAATGCAACTAGAGAAGATTCAACCATAATGCGCTTTCGTTTGTAGATTTTTTCGCATGCATATCAGTAGCGAGTTGAGGAAGAAAGTAAGAAGTCGAGAAATATATCAAGAGAAGAGAATCGTCGCGAATCAAATAGCTGTAGGGAATATTGAAGATCAGTCTGGAAGTGAATCGTAAACATCAGTTCAAGGACATTCTGACCAATCCATCAACATCTGCGTGTGATGGAAGCGACGAAGTCCAAGATAGTGAATCCGATGGTGACTTTGGCATGATAGCAAATGCACAGCTCTATCCAACAAAATGCAACCGTCCTTTTATGAGGTAAATTCCAAATAAACCAGACAAATTTGGAATCGAGTACTCGGTTTTGTGAAATGTGAATACAGATGTGAAATGAAAATACAGCCTAAATGAATTTCCATATTGTGGCAAAGATGATGATTGGCCATCAAATCAAGCGTTGGGGAAATAAATAGTGACTAAAGTGACCAGAACATGCAAGAATTCAGGAATAAATGTAGCTAGTAACAATTTTTTCCCATCCATCCTGCTGGCAGGAAGTCATAAAAAAATGGAAAACTTCTCTTGCATGGACGATCTGAAAAAACAGGCGTGACGCACAAATATCCATGACCCCTAAATTAACCATGTAATCCATTCAACGCGAGTGTTCAAAAATACCTTAGGCCATACTCTTTTGTAGAATCAGGCAAACTAGAACAATAATGTACTTTCACTCAGCAGCATGATCTCAGACGACACCATTTCCGAAACGAATAAAAGAATACCAGAGACCATCCTATTTCATAATAAAAACAAAGCGGGAGTAGATATGATGGATAGCATGTATCAATTTATTTACACGTCTCCAAATCCAACAGCCAATTCTCCACGGGCACAAAAAAGGAAAAGGTGCCAAATACAATCATTGAATCATTGCACCAATTTCCTTTCCATTTCCCAAATTCCTTTTCATGTGCAAATGTCTGGTGTCCTAACACCCCCTGCCACACGCTTTAAGGGGCTTGCGGGTTAGTGTGTAGATTAAGATGTAGATGAATAAATCGTCCAATGAACGAATTCAGCGCAAAAAAAATATTTTGTGGAAACAGCGCTGAAAAAATACTGTCTGTCTGAGATTTACAACAAAGTAATAAGTTTTAAAAATTTTAATGCAAATTTTGTAAACCCAGTACCCCTATTGTTTTAACATGTAACACAACTTTTGTATTGAGTGTATGTATTTTCATTATTTGATTTGCAATCGACTACTACATACGGTTTAATTCATGATTCTTTAAAATAATTGTTATTAACTTTTGACGATGGAAATAATATTTAATAATGTTAAATAGTGTTTTTAATGAACTGATTCAACAATTAATACGATTACACTGAATATTAGTTGAAAATTAGGCGTTTTATTCCAATATACATTTTAGGGGTCAAATGACCCCTAGCCGTCCTTCTAGGTAGCACGAAACTCCCGTCCTTCTAGTGTTAATTATTTTTTTTTGCAGCAGACAAACTTAGAGGCAAGTAGTAATAGATTTTTATCCATCAAATATATTAACCCTTATATTTAAATGCTTAATACAATTAAATTACACTTTGCAGCCAAAAAAAAAGCTGACAGAGCAACTCAGTTGTAACATTTTCCATTAGTTTGGGCTCCTACATAGATTAAATTAGAGATGGTAGAAAAAAGTTAACCCCAGCAATAGATCATTTGATAAGGGCAATTATTTTAAATAATTTACTTGTTACATTACCAAAACAATAATAAAAAATAAAAGTAATTAAGTGAAATACAGGACAGAAAAAAATTCAATTTGTCTTCAATACCGGGACTAGCCACGGTGATAACTATATGGAGTTTATCATTTGCACAATTTGTGAACCTGCAATGCACAAATTGTGCAAAAGATCCACAGAGAAAAAATTCATTCAACTTGACCAGGTTGAATGAAATGAACTTTGTTTTTCCACATAAATATTAATTTAGTCACGACCGCGGTTTCGACACATTGCGTCATCCTCAGGCGAGGAGTACATTGAAAGACAGTCTTAAATACCTGACCAATATAAACCAGAAGAACTGGGGGGGGGGGGAAATCAAGAGGTAGGGGTCTTTCCCTGGTTGTAAAAGCCAAGAGGATGTGAGAGGTTGGGGGGTAGGTAGGGTCGATGCACTCAAGCTGACTAACTGCATTGAAAGGTGGGCAAGGAGTGAGAGGTAGGGGAGAGAGGAAAGAATACAATAGGACATTAACTGAGTACAAAATTTTCCATGTTTGTGAGCATAGGCGGGGGTAGGGGTGGGTGACGGTTGGAGAAGGGGAAAGGGAAACCACTAATGTGCGAGGGTATGGGGTTGATGGAAGAGGGAGAGGTTGAGGAGCGGGGAACGGGAAGTATACAGAAGGTCATTAACAATATCACAATTGGATCATACACATTTTAAAATTTCCACTTGCTCCACAGCATCCAGCCTGGGGCCTTTACTTTCACAATACAAGATTTCCAAGGAAAAATCACTGGTGTGGCCTTTGTCTATCAGGTGTTTAGCGAAGTTGGAGTTGGCATTGTTATGTTTAAAACAAGCGACGTGATCCTTTAGTCTTTCTCTGAATTTCCGGCCAGTTTGTCCAATATACACTGCAGTACACTCGCACTTAAGTTTGTATACACCACTTTTTTCTATACTGTTTTTTATATGACGTCTTTGGATTTTGAGAAAAAACTCCTTAGATTATAATTATTATAGAAGGCAGGTCTGATGTGATTTTCTGGGAGGGACTTGGTGGCTAGTAGAGACAAATTTCCTAAGCATAGAAATTTCCCCCATTTATCTGCACTGTCACTTAGTGGAGGGGTTCCGTAAATGGATTTCATGGCCATTTTTTGTATTTTTTTCCGATAAAGCTTATCAATCATGTCGGTTTTATAACAATAGGGTGGTTTCCTATTATTTTTTTTATTGCTTTAATCGAAAGATTATTACTCCTGGAGTACGTATTTGACGCATTTAGATTTTTAAATGACGATATCTATTTTTCGCGATTAAATGAAAAGTGAAAATTTTCTAGTGCGCGAAAACACGACAGGTAAGTATGAATGTCGGGAAATCTCTCCGTGTGACGTATTTCTGGTTCCCGCTGCCGCCCTGTGAGGTGACCTTGAGGCGAGGCTTAGCGCTGATACGACGCAGGCTGCTAGCGGGTAGCTGAGTACCCTGCTGGCTGGTAGCGCTTGGCTTAAATAAGGATTATTAATACCTTATCAAACGAAGAAAACTTTCCGACCTTAGCCAGTTTTAATAGGTGATTATTAAGACATGTTTCCTTGAGCTCTGTGCCTCATGCATGCATTGGTAACCTCAGACGATGTATAACTCCCATCTTCTCGTATAGAAACTAGGTCCCTGTGACGTCACGTGGAGTGGCATCGCATGGGCGCCAATCTGGCCCTTTTCAAATGAGGATAAAAATGGACAATTGCCATTCGACTAAACCGGTATTTCTAAAACGAAATAATTTGTATATTATGAATACACTAATGGTGGGTACCGAATCGCAATCAATGCCTTTCGTTTTCTTTGATGAAGGAAACTACCCTATTCCCAATCCATAATTCAACTTCAGATTGGAAGTTAAAAATTCTAATTAAAATTTTTGACTTAAGAAACATAAAAAATCATGGAATGAAGTAATTTCATGAAATATACATATTAATCAGATATCACAGCAATCCAAGATCGATTAGAGATTTGAAAATATTTAACGCAACTCAATTTTTGTGAATCAAACTGTGAGAACAAAGTGGGGCAGGTTTTGATCACAGATTTGATGTCCCTTTGAAACACAGCTGTGGGATCTTTCTCTAATTCTGAGATTCTATCATCACTAATGAACTGTTCACATTTTGCATTGTAATCTCATTTCATTCATCATGAGTAAATTCCACAAGAAGATACCTCAAACCATCAACTTGACCAGGATTCAAACCTGGATCTGTCAATTATTCGGAGATCTGGGTTCGAATCCTGGTCAAAGCGAATGATTTTTTTCTCAGCGGATTTTTCACACAATTCAATGTGTCTTCGTTCGTGAACCTACAGCTGACCCATAACATCTTAACTGCACAACAGCACAGTTGCAGCACAGGAGTAGAGATGGGGTATGAGTCCATTAATGGACTATGTGAACAATAATTATGCGATTTATAATAGCATGTGAAATCACCATATATTATAGAGAAATTTTAGTTTTGACATCATAGTTAAAAATTTCATGCATGCAAAAAGAATCACATATACAGAAACTGTTTATAGGACGTAGATAAAAATAAATTGGATTTCAGCATTGAGAAGTCGACTTAATAATTAAATTAAGATAACAAAATTTTATTATACAAAGTCAAACAATAAGGTTGCCAGGGTATCAAAGGACAGGCCAGTAGCAAAATAAATTAAATAAAAGCACTCATTATATTCGTTTTGGCTAAGTGGCCTTCTGGAACCTGTTATGTTATTTCAACCAAGGAGTGTAACTCCTTGAATATCCATTACATTAACGCTTTCTCATAGCATGGTGTTTTCATAGCATGGTGTACTTGTGGACAGCAGACATGAAGTATTTTACCCAAAGGTCAGGAAATTACCAAGGTGAACAAAAAAAGACATTCCACCACACTTTGCCTACACTAGCTGAGGAGCAGTGGAATGCATAATTTAACATATTTGATACCTTGCTCTCAGGGACTGAATTCACTTGATATTACATACCACTTATATTTTTCCTCAATATACATATATTATTCCATTTAAATTTTATCCCAGGGAAATTCAAGGACTACCCATTGGTGTGTACCTTCATGGAGTCACCTACATCTTTACTTGAAGTGCAAAAACACCACAGATGAAAAATCATCTGTCATGGCCAGGATTTGAATTTGGGATTCAATTTGTGCTCTAAAATTAACAAAACTCTGCAGAGGAAGAAGATGCCCAATTGGTAGTTTGAGTGGTTGAAAGCAGCCTAGCATGAATTTGCGAGATCAGGGTTCAAATTCTGGCCAAGATGAATGATTTTTACATCTGTAGATATTTTGAACTTCATCAAACTAGTTTATATCTAACACATATTCAACCCTTTTTTTCACACCAAAAGAATTTTAAAGCAAACACTAAAAAAAACCAGGATGCAAAAGTTCATTTCACGAAGAAAGACCACGATATCCTTCTCCACCTGATGATTCCAAGGAAAACATTACGATCGAGGTGCACTAACAATGGAAATATATGATAATTAGGGGTAATATTCATGCATTACAGAAAGTATCATTTTACACTAAAAACAGAACATCCTCAATGATATCTCTACAAAATAAATTCCATTCGTAATTAGAGATGCTTTACCAAAACTGCATCGAAGCTGAATCAAACAACAAATGAAGTCATATCATACATAAGATTTCTAATATTCTGAATTACTTACTCGAATTGGTTGTCTAACAGATGGGTTCTGAGATGGGCGAAGACAGTCATAGTAAAAATCTTCATATCCATACTGGTCATCATATAACGGGTCATTATATCCTCCTCGATAGTCACCATAAAATAAATTTTCAAAGTCTACATCTAATAAATGAAAAGAAAGGCAAGCTAATGGATCATCATAGTTTTATCCAAGAAAATTATTGATATGCAGAATTTACAGCTCTGATCAAAAGAACATTTTGAAAACTCCATTCACCATCTAAAACTAAATCCCAGCCAGCACAAAGTAAGAAACTTATTCGTTCCTTACGGAAAAAGGGTATGCAGCTTACCATAAGCTTAAGTTCTTCAGAGAAGATTTTGGAAAAGAATAGGTAAGGGATGCTGTCAAATATGCTCATTATGGCATCAGCTAAAATGAGGATATTTGACAGCATTCCAAGAAAATTGGAATTGCACACTGGTGCAAGCAAGTACCTAAATATATACGTACATTCCCCCACCTTAACCCCTCAACGCCGTCATGCATACCCAGTACACTTCCTGATCTTCTGTATCTAATATATTTTCTCCATCAGATAGTTTATTTTAAATTGACTTATTACTCTGCTTTTTGAAGAAATGATATTTCTTTAAGTAGGTGAAACGGCTAATACTATCGAGAATATCCAATCTGTTATGAAATTTTCAACCCCAAATCACCTAAATACATCATTAATTATGTAAAAAAATGCATTGAAAGTTATTTATCTTGCACGTTAATTGAAACTAAAACTAAGTCTTAGAAAGTGAAAATTTATTCATTAGTTTAGAAAATGAGATGCGTAAAACAATAAATAATCATTCAAATTGCTTGAAAAACTATCATACAGTAGCACATTATATAATGCAAGTTTACAAAGATTTTCAACAATAGTGATACCATATCAAGAAAGTTATAAATTATTGAATGATAGCATGCCAAAAAGGCTAAGTCATTTAAATCTCACCCGACAGCTGGGATGGGATTTAATTGAATGCCTGCTGTGCTTGAGGGGCTAAATAAAGCCCAAGTTATGAAGTTGAAAATACATTTCTCTTAATCTCGCAAACTACAGATCCCATAAGCTTATTTCTGAATTGTTTCAAAATATGTAATGTATCAATAAAATCACAAAGAAAAAACTAAAATGCTGATGAAATCTCACACGGTTATCCTAATTAGAAAAAAATGCTCAAAACCCACAATATTAATTCATTAGTAAATCATCATTCAAATTTCAATAGCAAATTAATGTATAAAATTACCATAATTCAGGAACATGCTCTCCAACTACACTATAAAATGAAACCTACAAAAGATTCAACTCACAGTTTTCATTCTTAGGATATCCCCTGATGAATGGAGCTGCAGACATTTGTACTTGAGGACTAATATGCCTGGCTGGGTACATATCCGGTAGTGGTTTATCACCGCTAGATAAGGAACATAATGTATGAGGTTGAAATTTTTATATTTATGCACCTAAATGTTGACTTGTGATAACACTGTACTCTGAACGTTTTAAACAAGCAATGAGTCATGACAAAATCACAAAATGCAACCAGTTGAATGAAAGTAATGTGTCCTCCAAAAGCTGGAGATAAGAGTCCATGGGAACATATTTGGAAAGGAGTATCATAATAATAATAATAATAATAATTTTTATTGTTCCTTGAGATCACATGTTCCGGTGACATTGGAAGTCGTCAAAATAAAGTAAATAATTAAAGTAATAGTTACAAATAAATGAAGTGATATAACATTTACAATTTTTACAGATAAAAGAAAAAAAGTTAAAATTTTAGTGGTTGATGGGCAAAGATTACTCCGAGCCCAACATAAAATCCTTCAGGCTATAATAGTTATTTTCTATTAAATATTTCTTCAAAGCATTCTTGAATGGTGTAGGTGGAAGACATTTAATATCATACGGTAGCCTGTTGTATATTTTTGATAGGGAGAAAAGGGGTCCTTTTCGGCAGAAAGTGCTATGGTAGTCTTTGAGGTGAATGTCATTGGTGGTTCTGGTAGCGTGATTATGGAGAGAACTATTTTTTGGAAAGTATTCAGGGTTATTCTTAACAAAAGAGGCACAGTTGAGTATGTACAGTGATGGGAATGTTAGTATTTTCAGATCTTTGTAAAGAGGTAAGCCAGGTGATCGCATAGAAACTCTGGCCATGGCTTTCACTGCACGTTTCTGCATAGAGAAAACTTTGTGGCAGCAGCTAGCATTACCCCAAAAGATGATGCCATAAGTTAGGTGAGGATATATTTTGGCATAATATATCATCTTCAGAGTATCAATGGTAGTTACTTCAGCCAGCTTTCTTATAATAAATATGCCAGTGGATAGTTTATTCATTATATAATCAATATGTGATGACCAGTCAAGGTTGTCAGTGAGGATAACACCTAATAATTTTGTTGAATGTGCCCGGGAAATCACATTGGGACCAACATTTAAGATCATACTTGAGGTACATGGAGACCGGTTGCCATGGAACTGAAGAAAAACTGTTTTGTCAATGTTGACTTGAAGGGCGTTATCATGACACCATTCTGACATGCTGTTGATACTGCTTTGTGTGGTATTAACTAGGTCGCTCCTATTTACCTCACTTGAAATGATTGAGGTGTCATCTGCATATAGAATGGCATTTTGGAGGAGGGGTTTGTCTGGCAAGTCATTAATGAAAATTAGGAATAGCAATGGCCCTAGTATAGAACCCTGTGGTACTCCTGCTTTCACAGTAAGGGGATTTGACTTAACTACTGTAATGCTTTTTGCTGTTCTGGAGGTATATTTGACAAATTGCTGACGGTCAGTTAGGTATGATGACAACCAGGAGAGAGCTTTCCCCAAGATGCCCACTGACTGCAGTTTAGAGAGGAGAATTTCATGATTAATTCGATCAAAGGCTTTGCTTAGATCAAAGAAAACACCAGCTGCTAATTTGCGTTCCTGAAAAGCTGTGCATAGTTGGTTTAATAACTGAAAGATGGCTGTACTTGTGGATTTGGATTTACAGAAACCGTGTTGGGCATTTTTCAGTATTTTAAAGGTTTTGAGATAACTCATTACACGATGGTAAAAGAGTTTTTCGAATATCTTTGAGAAGGCAGACAGTACAGATATAGGTCTGTAGTTTGCCGAGTCATTTAGAGGGCCCTTCTTATGAATTGGGGTAATTGAAGCATATTTGAAAAGGTCTGGGAAGACTCCAGAGCATATGGAGGTATTAAATATGTCAGAAAGGGGACCAGCAATGACTTTGGCAACATGCTTAATTATAGGCATGGGTATACCATCAGTACCTGCTGACCAACTATTTTTGAAGGAGTGAATAATGTGAATAATTTCAGTTTGCGTGCTTGGGAAGAGAAAAATACTCTGTTCGGGGTTGACTACTTTGAAATCAATTGTGGAATTCAGGGTTGAGGGTGAGTAACAGAATTGTTTATTGAAGCTATCTGCAGTGATTGATGGATCAGAGCAAGGAGTGCCATTAAAGAAGATCGGGGAGGGGGTCAGGGTTCCACAGGAGGATTTTGTATTATCTTTGATCACTTTCCATGAAGCCTTTATAAAGTTGTTTGAGTTTTTTATGTATGTATCAATTTTAATCCTACGTTCATTGTATACCATAGATTTAAGGTCTTTCCTGGCTACTTTGTAACTGGGAATCAATTCATTTTTACCGCTTTTTATCAGGGAGTAAAGGTTGCGTACATTAGCGGCTCTTTTAAGAACATTCTCAGAATATATCTTTTCCTTTAGAGGGAAGATTCTGCTTTTTTTCACATTTAGTGGAAAAGCTGCATTGAAATAGATATGAAAATTGTTAAGAAAGGCACTAAGTTTTGAGTTCAAATCCAAACTTGAGTATATCTCTTCCCAATTTTCTAGAGATAGATCATGAAGGAAATACGCATCTCTAGCCACTTATACATTGATCACATCTTCAGATCGTTATAATACCAACTTCAAGGGGAAGATTGGGCTTTGATGAAATGATGAGCACCTTTCAGCAGTAATGCAGAGAACTCCAGAGAAGGGAGAGGGCTAACCACCCACTCAACACACACTTCATGAGGTCTTCAAGAGCTCACACACATGAGGCATTGTGTTGTTCGTTGTTCTACTACCTTGTGCTCAAATTCCTAGTTTATGATTAATACAGTACATACTCCATGGCCTAGTTCTTGCCTCGTACTTTACCTTGTGCCAGCGAACATGAATCTTGTGCCACTTGTGCCTCATGAATCCTAAGTACTCCATCTGATCTGAGATCCGCACGACCCTTGCGGACATCATGGATCATGGAGACTTGGAAGATAAGTTTCAATGATATTCTGTGTAAAATTATTTTTCCACTTGTTCATGTGACAATCCATATATACTATTTTGCAAGCTGCTTAAGTTCATGTTTATCATTGTATAACGGTAAATGCTCATGTAAAATATTTAGGTGGTACAAGTATTGTAACATGCCTTTGCTTTTACTCATGTTTCATTTCATTCAATTCATTCGCTGCACCCTTATAAATTTCTTGTTATCACGTTTTACATTATTTCTGTTAAAATTAGTATTTCCATCATTTCTTGTTTGTATTCAAGCACTGTGATTATTACCACAGTTTCATAAAACAGTTTTCCCTGAGGTCAGTAAATTTCTCATAATCCTGACGTCAACAAACAAAAGTGCTACTTGTGCTAACCGATATGTATTTCGCTTAACTTAACTTCGTACTGTAACTAATGGAATGGTGAACAGGGGAGGCTCCAGGATTTCCTTGAGGGGGGGGCGTGACAGGCTGCTTACCCCTCCCCCCACTCTCTCTCTCTCATGATGTGGCATACTAGCGTCAAAATAAGATAAGAGTTTCGGCATTATAGCTGAGGAAGAATGAAGGAATGGGTACAAATTGTTTGGTTTTAATGAGCGAATTGCACCGAATACACCGAGAAAATTGCAAAAGCCCATGTTATTTTATGGAAAAAGTTGTAAAAGTAATTTCCGATTTACATGTGGAATTTCAAACTATCTGTATAATTTTCGTTCCAAGCGGGAGACACAAGCTTTGAATAGACGTTCGAATCGTAGATTTCGATGGAGAGTTGAGGGAAACAGGGCGAGAAAACAAAAAAGAACACTGTGCAATCTTATGGGAAAATTGTGAGTATAATTTACGACTCATGTATTATTTATGCACTTTCAATTATGATCAAATCATGAAAAAAGAGAATCCACACCAAATGCAGCAAACCCCATCCCTGTAGATCAAAAATTGAGAGAGAAAAAGCAGACATAAGCGTAACATTTATAAATAGAGGGTAGTCTACGGTACGTGATGCGAGTTCGCATTTTATACCCCTTGACAAAAGTGCTTAGCCGGCGAAATGAAGTTTTCTCTTCAATATATTAAATTCCAATTTTACCCATAAGTATTTAACTTTTGGATTTCAGGAACTACTGTATGATTGATCAAGAAAATACAACTGAAGTCGTCAGTAAAATAATTTGCCGCATTTCATTTGAATATCTTGGAAAATATTTTTGAGAAGTTTTTATAGAGATTATTATCAAATATTTAAAAATACAATCATGTGCACACACAAAGTTCCATGGCAGTTTTCATTGGTTTCATGTCATTAAATTCAGGAATTTTTTTTCAAAAAAGTTATCTCATTATCTAATCCCGTTAACATTGTACTTTTATTTATTTTCTATAACAGTGCATATTTATCACATTTTTTCAAGCATGCTTTCTAACATGTCCGAATTTTTTAATTCCATGAAAACAGTTGGGATTAGTGTATTCAACTTGAAGCACTCTTTTGACTTTCCACCAAATCTGTCCTTGATATCCGTATTTACGTAATCTAAGATGGGAATATAGATTATTTTTTCCCAATACGCGATTATATCGTCTTCATCATTGGTAGCCGGGTAATTTGCTCGATTCTTTAGTCGATTGGTTGCACGTGGAATGCGGATTTGAATGTCCATTTCCTCCATAATTTTCTTAGCCTTTGCAAAAATTCCAGAGAAAATTTTATAAGAGTTCATCCGCTTATCCTCTAGTACTTCAAAAGTTTGGTCAACTTTTTTTTAGCTTGAAAAACATCTACAGTCTCGTTTTGCAAATATCTGCTTAAAATATAAATTGCACTCAAAACATCACTCAGACTATATACAGTTCAAATGAATTCACAATTACAAATTGATAACAATAAACATCTTCCTTTAGTTGCAGTTTTATAATCATCCCACTTTGACACTTTTTCGAGAGCTTTGGCAATATCATGTAAGTCGTCTATAAAAGTTACGATAGCTTTATGCCTTTCTACCCATCTAGTCTCACAGTTACCAGTCATTTGATGACCTAAGATATCAACAATGGTTTTATTATGTTTACTTGATGTTTTAAAAAGTCGCGGGAAGAGATGTCGAATCTTGTTCCTTTGAATCATTTTCTAGCCGAGGCTTCTTCCTTATTAGCCACCTAACCATTTTGCATATCTATGCAAATAAATTTAGATCTACACATACACAAAGAAAGAGAAATCAGTTTGATAACATAAAAAAAGAATACAACCCCAAAACGAATGCAACTGTCCAAGCTCACGTGTGATTGATGAATTACTCCAACCGTTTCAGAGAGAAAGTCTTCAACTTTAGAATGTGTCGTCGGAGGAAATCTTCAACAATTTTTGCTCGTAATTGTACAGAGCTCCAACTTCAAACAGCATGCCAGCAAAACAGATACCTGCGCTCCACCTTTGTGCTGCTTGACCGTGCGCACGAGTGGAAACGACCGATGAATCTGTTGTCGGAGTTGCAGACTTTCAAATTCGAATCATAGATCTGGCAAGCTCATCTAAGGAATATATAGTTGCAGAAATTTTCTACAAAGAAAATAAACTCGCCTGCCGATAGTGAAACAAATTATTCGGAACATCTCAACTTCAAGAAAAACTCTTTCTGGCTGTAGGAATGTATGTACCGTAGAATGGGGTGACTTCGGCCACACGCGCTTCGCTTCGCAAATTGATACTTGGTAGCACAATGGGTGACGAGCCATCATTTCATTCTCGCCTTTCCTGGCATAGGTATAAGGAGATTGCAAGCAGCAAAAAAATTCCGTCAGTCACCGCCCAGGGGGGGGGCACGCACCCCCCGCACCCCCTGGCTGGAGCCGCCCCTGATGGTGAAGCACAGAATAAACATTTACAATGCATCTAAGTTAACTTTTAAGTGCTGTCTGATTCAAAAGTAATGTAATTAAGTGTAAGAGTTAATCAGAAATAGTTCACAAATGTAGTGCTATACTTAACCAAGCAAAAACGATTATCTTCGGTAGTGAAACCAGCCCTAAGAATATTAAGGGACTGGTAATGAGATAATTATTATCTGGTTTATTTGATGTTTTCAATTATTTCTTACACCAATATTAAGTTCAATTTTTTTTTCAGCCTCTGTTATGGAATGGAATCCAACCTCAGCAAGTATTGTCGCCTTGGAGAGTGTGGGGAAGTAGTGGCTGCCACATGCAGGAGACCGCATAAAATATGCAGAGAGGAAGAATGGTGAAAGAACTTGTGATGTTTGTTTAAATTGACTTATTATTTTGAAGAATATATTTTGTAGTTGTCCATTCCCTTTGGTTTTTTCTGCCTTATTTCCACCTATGGTTCTCATTTAATGTGCTCTTTTGCTTTATTTTAATTGGATACGTTGCATACTAATGTCATCGGCGAGTGGGTTCTCTTATTTAGGATACGTTAAGTAATTTGAAATCTTTTAATGAACAGGATATCGTAGGCAACCCCACGTAATTATCAGCGATTTAAAAGCCATCTATTGGAATTATTATGAAGTGGGTCGATTTCTGGTTCTCCTGATAGTTCCATAATCAGGCACATGGAGGTGCCACATTTGCGGCACGTAACATAGGATCTCTTACAGGAGTCCTTAAAGACCTCATGTACAAGCTCCTAAACAGTCCTGTAAGGTCTCAAGTAACACTCTTTTAGGAGTGCATATGACCTCATGAAGACATCAATAAGAAGTCATTTAGAATTTTCTTGTAGGAGTCCTACACATTCATGAGAGCTCTGTAAGACCTCATGTACGAGTCCTTTGTGTTGACTGGGCACTAGATTGGATTCATAAAAAAAAATGATACTCAATGGAATTTATTTATTTATTATAGTATTCTACCGATTAAGGTAGGTTTCCATGGAGTATTCGAGAAGAGATCAGGGAGCCTCCTCTTCCTTCCAGCACTGCCTTCTTTAATTCACTGTAAGGCCTACTCTCTTTCAATATATCTAAAAATCCTATTCTTTTTCTTCTCCTCCCTCGCTTCCCCAACATTCTACCCTCCAACACCATTTTCAACATCCCCTCACCGCTAAGCACTAACTCCATCCATACCTTCTGTCTCCTGCGTATCTCATCTAAAAGCTGCCTCTCCTCGCCAACCATATCCAGGACTTCGTCGTTCCTTTTCCTTTCCGTCCATTTCACCCTCTCCATTCTTCTCCATTAACCACACCTCAAATGCCTCCAATCTTCTCTCGTCTTCTTTCCTCAATGTCCACGTTTCCGCACCGTAGAGAGCTACACTCCAGATCAAACTCTTCACAAACCTTTTCTTTAAACTCTTACACAACGATCCTCTCAGAAGCTCCTTCCTGTTCATGAACGCCTCCTACGCTAATGCTATTCTCTTCCTGATGTCCTTACTACTGTATCCGTTTTCCTCTAACGTACTGCCTAAATAGTTGAATTGCTCAACCTGCTCAAGTTTTTCACCACCCACCTTTATTTTGAGTCTCACATTCCTCGCTCGTGATGCTTTACAAAACCGCATAACCTTAGTTTTCTTGTGATTAATCCTCATCCCATACTCCTTGCAACGTTCGTATAACGCATCCACTAGAGCCTGAAGCCCCCTCGCTGACTGGCTGATCAACGCCTGGTCATCCGCGAATCTCACTGATTTGAACATCATTCCTCCCACTTTTATCCCAGCTTCTAACTCATCCCACGCTTCCCTTACCATCTCTTCAGCGTACACGTTAAAGAGCAGCGGCGATAGAGGACAGCCTTGCCTCACACTTCGGCCAATGCTTGCCCACCCAGATTCTCCGTCCGCTACCCTCACTTGCGCAGTCTGGGCCATATAAAGATTACGAACCAGTCGTCTATCCCTCCAATCTACACCTATACTCTTGAGAATATCCATTAACTTTACCCAGTTCACCCTATCAAATGCTTTCTCAAAATCCACGAAACACGCATAGACGTCCTGGTCATATTCTAGGTTCCTTTCCACGAGGGACCTCATTATTGCTATTGCATCACGAGTTGACTTCCCTCTTCTGAAACCAAACTGATCTTCGCCCAAATACTCATTTGCCCTCGCCTCCATTTGTCTGTTCAATATCCTCAGTACCACTTTCGCCGCATGCGATATTAGGCTGATAGTCCTATAATCTCCGCATTCAACAGCTTTCTTCTTTTTCGGAAACGGAATTAAAACCGTCTTCATGAAATCTTCCGGCCATCATCCCTCCTCATAGATCCTGCGCACTAGTTCGAAAAACCTTTTCTTACTATCCTTCCCTAGATTCTTCAGAAGCTCACACGGGATTTTGTCCACGCCTACTGCTTTCCTAGCCTTCATATCACGGAGTGCTCTCTCTATTTCCGAATCTAATATCTCCGGCCCAAGATTATCCTCCTCCACTGCACTTTCCTCCTCTAAACTCAATCTCTCTGGTCTGTTCATTCCGTCATACAGATCCTCCACGTATTCCTTCCACCTATCCTGTATCTCTTCTCGCTCGGTTAGCATCCTCCCATCTTTAGCCTTAATTTTAGACATGGCTTGTCCTCTTTTGCCGCTCGATAGCGACTTAACTTTGGCGTACAATGCGCCTACTTCTCCATCATTCTGGAACTGTTCCATTTCCTCTCATTGTCTTTTCCATCAAGACTCCCTTGCCTTCTTAGTTTCACGTCGTAATCGATTATTCAATTCCCTATACATTCTTTTGCCCTGTTCTTTGTACACGTTCTTCCACTCCCTCCTCTCCTCCATTTCTTTTACCATTGCCTCTGTTATCCACGGCTTCTTTATCCTTCTATTCTCCCGTATACTAATGTCCACTAGTTCCTGATATTCTTTCCTCATACTCCCCTTCAGGGCTTCTACGTTCCATTTCTTCGCCTTCCTAACTTTCATAAGTCTTTTGAATCTTACGTTGCATTTCATGAGCACTAGATTGTGGTCAGAATCCGCATCCACTGCAGGGAAGCTGCGCGAGTTTTTCACACTATTCCTAAACCTCTGTCTTACCATAATGTAGTCTATTTGATATCTCCCCGCATCCCCTGGACTTTTCCATGTGTACCTTCGCCCTTTATGATGATTGAACCACGTGTTTGTGATGAATAATTTGTTTCTCCTACAAAATTCTGCTGCTTTCTCTCCCCTGTCGTTCCGTGTTCCTAGACCAAAATCTCCAATTTCGTTTCCATCCCTCCCTTCCCCGTTTGAGGCGTTCCAGTCCCCCATCACTACCACATTTTTCTTACGCGGTGTGTCTCTAATTATTTCCTCGAGCTGTTCATACACCTCATCTACTTCTTCCTCCCTATGATTGCTAGTGGGCATGTAAATTTGGACCACCATAAGGTTGGTGGGCCGCGCCTCAATTTCTACCACCAGAATCCTATCGCTTACCTGGTCTATACCTACCACACGCTTACCCATCTTCCCATTTAAAACTAAAGCTACCCCTCGCTGGCTTTCTTCCCCTCCACTATATATAACCCTATACCCATCACTCCAATAGTCCCCCCATCCCTCCACCTCACCTCGCATAATCCTAAGATGTCTATCCTCCCTTTATCCATTTCCCTTTTGATATTTTCTAATTTCCCCGCCCTCATCATAGTCCTCAAATTCCACGTCCCTACATTTACAGCCGACTTCTTCTTCTCCATCTTCTTGGTCTTCCTTCTTCATTGCTGCTGCTTATGATGATGATGATGATGATGATAAGTCTCTGCAAGAATTTCGCATGTTGACGACCCCGAGGACCTTGCCGACCTCGCTGCCGTGCCCGACACCCACCCTTTGCGGACGTCGTCCCAGGCGATGAGATTCCGAGGCTCATTTGGTTGTACTCCATGTGTTCAGGGAAGAGATAGTTGGTAGGGTTTCCCACTTCCATTCCAACAGTGTTTTTCACGTGACACCATCACGTGGACTACCTTTTGTCTGGCTCCTACCCTTCGACCTATCTGGCATGGGTGGCCCTACCGGGAATAATTTAGAATTAATCCTGCCAGTGCAGCTCTAGGGGTCATAGGAACACTCAAGCCTTTCCACCACGACAAGGTTGTAACCCAAGGGAAAGGACTCAATGGAATAGCATGCAGAAAAATAGTGAGTAAATCATCCACTGCCAACCTTTCCCTTTGAACCAGCATCATCATGGTCCTTTTTTCCCTTGCTCTCAGCATGACCTCTTTCTTCTTCTTGTCAAAGGGAGGTTTTGCTAATGACACTTCAATACATGAGCCAGAAAGTTCAAGTCCATTTAGCTCAGCCATTGCCTTAAAAATTAAGGTACAAAATGTAAGTTCATGGAATGAGCAGTATATAAATATAAACTACTTGGAAAATAATACTGGTCAAGAAAAAAATATTTTTTTCTTTCCTAGACATGCCTATTGGGTGATCCTAAAATTATTTTATGTGCTGATTCCAAATCTGGTCTCAGATTTTTTCTATCACGTTTAGTTTCCTTAAGACATCCGTATCAAATGGGTAATCAAGGGGATTTCAGCAAATAAATTGTGAAATAAAAAAAATGGGTATCCTTACTTAGGATTTTCTTGCATATTTAGCATATGACAAGTCTCTTTTCAGTGTCCAGCAGTAATCTTATAACATGTTGCTCAACTTTCCTTGGTACCATTTTCCCATTTGTTATCCCGTTATCTCTGTTGATAACTGTTCCCTTTATTATAATAGCGGCTTTAACATGTCCAAAATAAATTTCCTACATTTATTAATTACAAATTAAGATTTTCACAGTCTGATTACAATACTTCATATCTTCTATCCCTTATACATCTGAAACTCTTATCTGACAGATGTTCTTCCATCGATGCCCTGTTCCTCGAGAAAATTATTAATTCTATTATAGATATGTAGTCCTATCTTCTTTCTTTAGTAAATTTTCATGCACCCTGCCATATACATAATTCTAGAAATTCTCACCCATTTGTTGTTAATTGTCACAGAACAAATTATGCTGTATACTCCCGCTATCCAGAATGATGAGGAATTTTAATAAACTCGGCCAAAGTTTTGATTTCTTTATGTCTCTACCTAAATTTCAAAGTCACTTGTAGCAAACCTGAACTCAATTTATAAATTCTACTACGAGAAAAAGTTATACCTCAAATTTTATATTATTTTATCTACCTACATATTTTATTGGTCAACCTTTATTCAAGTAATGATTCTTTTTTCAGTCTCTGATATCTCACTTGTAGATGAAGCAATGATATTTTACATATCCGAGCTGTAGGCCTATTATAATTGCAATTTCTTTTAAGCCACAACAAATTTTGGGGTTACCGACATAAGGCCCTGCACAGAATCCCCGGCGACAAAACCCCTGCCGACATAAGGCCCAGCGACTTAACCCTCAGAGGACACAAGGCCCCGTGACAAAACCCCCCGAGGACATAATGCCTGGCGACAAAAACAATAGAGAAATAAATTTTATAACACTGTCTCAAAAAGGGAGTAATACACCTTTGGCCCTTGATAGAAGTTATACCGCTCATGCCACAAGAGTCATTAGGGTGGTTCACACACAATAATAATAATAAATTTATTTCACCATTGGCAAATTATACATCTGCAAGGCTAAAGTCAATATGAGATTTACGAATAATTACATATAAACATACATGATTTTAAATTTTCCAAGATTCTTGGGAATTCTCAAGATAATCATTTCACTATATGTACAAACATTAGAAACAGAGCCGAGAGGGTTATAAAAATACTAACAGAAAGTATGGAAAAATATAGGCATTCAAGTTGCCATCTAGAAAATTTCCTTTATAATGCATCCTCCAGGTATTCATTAATACTGTAATAGCATTTTTTAGCTAGGAGGATTTTAAGTCTCTTTTTAAATTCGGAAGGTGATTTGCTATTTCTTCGGGAACTTTATTGTAAAGGATCGAGGCAGAGCGGTAGGGACCTTTTAGGCAGAAAGAGCTGGAATACTGGTTTGAATGGATGTCATTTCTAGAATGGGTGAGGTGATCATGGTATGTAGAATTTTGAAGAAAATGGGAAGGGTTTGCTTTGACAAAACAGGCACATGTAAGGATAAACAAAGAAGGGAGGGTGAGGATTTTAGATTTAGCAAAGAAGATTTTCCCAGGAGTGCAATTAGAGACATGGTACATAGCTTTAATGGCTTGTTTTTGGGCTGAAAAGGCTCTTTTTGCTGCAGGTGAGATTCCCCAAAACAGAATGCCATAAGAAATATGGGAATGAATTTTAGCGAAGTATACCATTTTTAAAGTATCCATTGATACAATCGGATACAACCTTCTAATCATGAATATACCCACGGAGATTTTTTTGAGTATGACCTGTACGTGAGGTGCCCAATCAAGGTTGGTAGAGATTTGAAGTCCAAGGAACTTTGTAGTGTCAACGTCAGAGGATTGTGAGATTTTGTCTATGTGAGGGATAAGATCCTTTTTGAAGGAGTTTTTATGTAGGAATTGGAGGAAGACAGTTTTCTGGTTGTTAACTATCAGACTGTTCCTTTTACACCATTGATGCATTTCCTTGATTGTGAGGTTAGTCCGGTCAACAATATTTAATCTCAATCAATATTTAATTAATTTACTTAATACAATTAATCTCAATCAATTAATTCAATATTTAATCTCACAGTCTCGGAATAATAAAAGCTAATCCACTTCACAATGATTACAATGCACTAAGCTGCAATTTCCTGCGAGGAACAAAATTTTCAAATCGTGTTAAGAGAAAAAAACAAAGGCTACACATGCTGACAGTTAGTCACATAAAGATGTGGAGTGGCAGCTGAGTCAGCATAGCTTCGAACAAAACAATAGATTAGTGCAAGTTTAAATTTTTTGACATGATAGGAAGGCATGACATCGTCGGACAACATATTATGACAGGAAAGTTTTATTTTCACCTGTTCATGCTATCATGATTAATACATGAAATTAATTATGTATTACTTTCATTACAGCAAAAACATACATTTTACTTTCCTATGGAAACTAGATGTGATGGAAATACTCTTTGCACATATCCAGAATCAGCACAAAATATATGTCCGAGATCACCCAACAACTCCTTCATGACAAAATCTTTGTTCACCACGGTAATTAGTAGCTCATAATAGTATGAAACAATAATATGAAATAAAAAATGCACAAACCTTTAAGGCACACTCTCGATCCTCAAAGTGTACAAATGCATAGTCTTTTATTTTTTTGATTCTTTCTACATGCCCATAAATTTCAAAAGCACTCTTTAAATCTTGTTCTGTGCAATGTATGGTCAGATTTCTGACATAGAGCACTTTTACCTGAAAAATATGCTTCTCTTAATTAAACTGAGCCAAAATAGCCGAAATTCCAAAAATCGTCGTTATTTTGATATCAGCATCTTGAAGGTGCATTAATATGTATATATGTTAACCACCAAATATATGGATAAGAAATGGACCACAATAAATGGTTCCTAAGCCAGAACAAATGATCGATTTACATCAATGTGGGCCGACCATGACTTTCACTTACAACTAAAAAATAAAACCAGAATATCCTTTAGGTGTCCTTTAGTAATACCAACATGGTGACATTCAACAACTTAACTGAAACTAATGAAAATTGAATGACTAAGTAACCTTCGACATGGTTTCCTCATCTGGTTCTTCTTGAGGATCAGCCCAGTCAACAAATATGTCTAAGCCCCATATCCTCGTTCTTAGACTGCTCAAACGCCTTTTGGCCAGAGAGGCAGCTTTGTGAGATTCATACTCCAGAAAACAGAAACCTCTATTTTTCTTTTCATCATCTGGTGAGCTATAGATGATGACCTTAGTGAGACCAACTAGAAGAAAAATGTGTACTTTGATGTTAAAAATCCGTCATAGGACTTACAATTCTTTTTCATGATCCAAAAGAAAATCGAGTATTTGATTGGTAATGAGCATTCTACGGCTCACTGTCACCCAGTGTTTAAAAGACTTGGTATACTTCCTCTTCTTCGAATGCATGTATAGTCCTGAACATCCAGACATCAAGTCCAGAATCGATGATGACTTGGCAAATGAGGCTGAACCACACCTTCACTTCAAACACTACGAGCAATGAGCGAGGGCCTCCTTCCCTCCTAGTCAAGAAGAGTTTTGAAGCCCATGGAGGAAGACAGTTTGACAGAGAGCCAGAGACACAGTTTGATGGTTTCATGACATGGTGCCCCCAGATGAGGCCCCCATCCCTCTTTCTTCCCCTTCGTCCATCGATCAGACAAAAACCATTCAATTGTTTAAATCAAAGGAAAGAACCGAGGAAGTAAAAAAAGGAAGTGCCTTGCTGACGCATTATTTCCCAAGAACTGGGTTGCTGGATCAATGCTATTTCCAATTTGCTTCAGCAAATATGGGATCAAGTTTACCAAGGTACAAAGAATCACAAGATTCCTCAGGGGTAATTTATGGATTTAAGAATAACTTAAATGCCTTTCTTGGGAGGCTGCATCAATTGATCTTATTTCTTCTATTCAATAGGCAAAACACTGCTTTTTTTATTGATTACACATCCATACACTTCCATTAATAAGATGCAACTAAGATACATATCTGAGGCTTTATACTAGAGATGGGTCGAATAGCACATTTCTCGAACTTGAATATCGAATTCGAATACTATATCATTGCTCGAATATTCTAATATCTCGAATTTCGAACACTATAAACGATTAAAGTCGGCATGTTTGACTTGGTTGCCTATGCAGCAGGAAATACAAGATTTTGGCGAGTAATTGTGATTTCCTTTAAACGATTCAACCACGAATTTAGCTGATTAATGGAATATTTTAATTTCATGGAAACAATTTGGGCATATAGTTGATTCAACTAACATCTCTTTCAAATATTCTAAGGGGACACACCACTTTGCGAAAAAGTCTCTGCATTTACACTGCTACAATGGATTTCTGTCTGATGTATACATTCTTATCTACCAAACGCCATTTCAGCGCCATCTGATACTCGGCTTCATCCAACTCCTTATTTTCAAAAGGTAGCTTGCTTTACCCCCACTCCTGCTGTCAAGTGCTAGAGGACAATCAGAGGCATTTTGCGAAATACATGCGCTTCTCCACCAGATTTTCTTCAATTATTTTCAGTCCATCTTTGGAAGTTCTCACAAGATAGCAGATGAATTCAAATTGCTAGCAGGGAGAAACCAAATATCCTGAGAAAATATCCCTACGTCTGTGACTGTGACAATAGAGATTTATAGCATAACTCATAAATTGTAACTTGATATTTTCTTTTGAAGCTTTTGATATATGGTCTTCGTAATATGAACCCTGCGCATGCTGGGGCCTTTTGTTTGATTTTGGAGAGGAGGAAAGCGTCGGAGGAGGGGCAGAGGGCTGATGGATGGAGGGGGTAGCGGATTTTGGGAATTGTGCTACGTAGTTACCATCCCACGCAACTGAGGTTCTCCTGATGGGGAAAACCGGGGATTTTCGGATTTTTTCACCCGATCATTTTTGGTTACCCATGTCGAACTCTTTTCACCGCTCTAATCCGCGAATTTGATGTAGTTCGTCACCTTGCCTATAACGGCGCTGCATGCACTAAACAACTAGAGTTCTTTACATTTTTCCGAGTCAACTACCAATGACGTGCGTGCGACAGTGTATGGCGCGAAATTCAAAGTATTCATGGTATTTGAGAGCATACCTTTGGCATAATTATTCGAGATCTCGAATATCGAATACTTTCGTGGATACTATTCTCACATCTCTACTTTATACATAGTTAAAAAAAACTATGATTAACAAAATACTGAGCATATTTATGTGCTTTTAAAAATTTCATACCCTTACCTAGTGCCTATACACCTAGTGTATATATATATATATATATATAATATACATATAAATTCAAAGGTAAGGAAAGAAAGGGATAGGAACATGGAATAGAAAAAGGACGAGGACAACGGTGCTGTGGTAGGTGGAAAAAAGCCAGAAATCAGAGGGTAAAAATGCGGCCTGACTGGGACACGAACCCAGAACCTCCTGGTTGCCGGCCAGGTGCTCTACCAGTTGCGCTACCAGGACGCTTAGATTTACCATGATTTCGGCGGGGGTTTATACACAGAAAACTCCCTTTGCTGTGGCCCACGAGAGTAACCAATAGATGGCACTGGGGCAGCTCACCACTCACCAGGGGAAGGAATGGACGAGGACACAAGGATGAAAGGAAAGGTACACACTCACACGATAGTGGGAAAGAGACAGGAACACGCGTTTCGGGGCACGCAGAGCCCAAGTGAAATAAGCCAATATATAACATTTGCAGAAGTACCAACAGGGACGACAAAGCTTTTTTGTACGTTTTTCTCAGTCTCGCAAGATGCACAGTTAATGTCATGTCAGGTGAATAAGTACACGAGAGAACTACCTACCCACTTCTGTGAGATACATTAAATTACAAGGTAATTATTTCCAACGATTCAATCTGAATCCTAACTTTTAGGGACTCTGAAAAGGCACTAATTTCTCCTTGTTGCTATTATTTTGCTAGTGCTGTGAAAAAATCATTAACGTTAGTGATTCGAAATTAAGAGCATTATTCTTGATTTCTCCCTGAGATTCTCATTTGCACTGGCTAAGATTCAAAAACAGCATGGCTTCTGAAATGTTCACAGTAATTTTGACCCTTGACCAATGGAATTTTGCAAGGAATTCAATCATGATATTCATATTCCCAGGGTTGGTATCTGGTAGTACTTCCATACAATAATCCTTACGAATCAGAGGTAACAGCCTATGCTAATCTGAGAGACTGAGCACATAAAAATGATTATAGTAAAAATTTAGTATAAATATAATCTTAATCATCAATTTCTGAGATATGAGGGCAAAATGATATTCTCCCTAAATGTTCTCACAGCACTTTGCTTTGAATGAGAGGAGGCTTTATAGTCTGCTTACAGTCAGACTCCTCTATTCGACTGATTGCGCTGAAAAATGACATACAGAAATATATTATCATTGTAATGCTAGGCTAATTACTTCATAATCCTCATCATGAATATACAGAGTTTAAAGCTAATAGGCTAGAATATCTCTCACAGATTCCTTTAGCTTCACCATTGGTATGAACCACCACCTTGACTAAGAATATTCATTTCCCGACAGGTTTTTTATTCTTCCAACGTATATTTTTTGCTTGAAGTAGCGATGCAACCTTCGAAAATCAATTTAGAAATTTTATATTTTCACCAAAAAATTAGAAACTGCTGGTTCAGTTGCCAGTGCTTCCACTATATTGCCACTACTTTAGCGAAAACATGGTATTTTCAGCCAGCAAATATGACTAGAAACTTATCAACACAAACCCATCATGCATACAAAAAATTTCTGATAAAATGCAAATCTTCTGTCTTATGGCCACTGCGCTTTATTAGCCCCCGTTATAAAATCGTAAACAAAATGCAAATGCTTCCCATCATCAAAATCATCATCCAGTATCTACTGTAGTTTATCAATATCACCACATAAAATCAAGATAATCCAGTTATGAACAATATTTGATTCAACGAGTGCTTCAAACCTTTTCTTGACTCATGGAGATCCAGTAGGATTTGGGAAAAATAACAAAAACCCTAATAGGGTAGTTTCCTATTATTTTTTTATTGCTTTAATCGAAAGATTATTACTCCTGGAGTGCATATTTCACGCTTTTAGATTTTTAAATGACGGTGTATATATTTTGGCGATTAAAAGAAAAGTGAAAAATTTCCAGAGCGCGAAAACGAGACGGGTAAGTATGAATGTCGGGAAATCTCTCCGTGTGACGTAGTTCTGGTTCCCACTGCCGCCCTGTGAGGTGACCTTGAGGCGAGGCTTAGCGATGGTACGACACAGGCTGCTAGCGGGTAGCTGAGTACCCTGCTGGCTGGTAGCGCTTGGCTTAAATAAGGATTATTAATACCTTATCAAACGAAGAAAACTTTCCGACCTTAGCCAGTTTTAAGAGGTGATTATTAAGACATGTTTCCTTGAGCTCTGTGCCTCATGCATGCATTGGTAACCTCAGACGATGTATAACTCCCATCTTCTCGTATAGAAACTAGGTCCCTGTGACGTCACGTGGAGTGGAATCGCATGGGCGCCAATCTGGCCCTTTTCAAATGAGGATAAAAATGGACAATTGCCATTCGACTAAACCGGTATTTCTAAAACAAAATAATTTGCATATTATGAATACACTAATGGTGGGTAACGAATCGCAATCAATGCCTTTCGTTTTCTTTGAAATTAAAATTTTTGACTTAAGAAATATAAAAAATCATGGAATGAAGTAATTTCATGAAATATACATATTAATCAGATATCCCAGCAATCCAAGATCGATTAGAGATTTGAAAATATTTAACGCAATTCAAGTAATAGTTACTCATGCATTTTTTTTACTCTGTCATAATCTGCCACAGCATATGCTCAAAATTTTTTTCTATGGATGAAAGGATGGTTTCATAATATTTTGTTAATCGACTGTGAGAAGAATGCTCATTCATGCAGGCGCTGTGAGTTTAGGCCTGTACACCATAGTTGAAATTTTAGGTCACAATGTCATCCTCCGAGGGGTTCAAAACTCTTTTTGACCAGCAGAGATGAAGGTCCTCTCTCCATACTCAGAGTAATTGTTAATCTTTGCAGTGGAGGATAGGTTCAGTGGTCCAAGTAAGTCCAAGAGAAAAGAGTAAATGATTTACGTATTTTTGGTGGTTTATGGACAGATTTTATGTGGTTGATGTGTCACATAATGATGCACAGTGCTCTAATTTGACAAGTAGACTAATACATAAGTAAAAAATAAATAAAATCAAAAAAGTTATCAGTTCCTAAGGGTTTACATTCCTAATTATTTAATAATTACAGGACTGATTAAATAATCATCAATGAAGAATCATCTGGAATGTACATAACGCATCTCAGATTACCACCAAAATCTGCGATTACTTTGTAACAGGAATTTGCTAAAAGGAGCAAAGAATATAACCTCACCCAGGTTATATTATGCCACCAACACAGCTTATATTCCCCCTAGAGGGTCTAAATATTTCAAGTTTCCCAGTTCATCATATTCAAAATTTAAGAAACATTTCAAAATTAAAACTTGTCCCACAGTGATTATGGCTGAATTCCATAATGCCTCATTCACATTACGATAGTCCGAGCCGTCGTCCTAACTATAGTTAACCGAACTAGCCGTGTGAATGCAAGTCCTGACTATAGTTGACGTAGTTCCGAACGTTGCCACTTTACTATGGTTAGGCGCTGGGAGACCGGAAACGGAAGCGACAAGAGAAGGACGAAAAGCTCGTTAAGCTCTATTATTTTCATGGATTTGTCCTAGGAAGGAAGAATATGAGCGGAAGAAAAATTATTCGGTAAATACACGTTGAAAACAGTAACATCTTGTCAATGCAAACCTCAACAGCTTTGCTAATCATCAATTTCCCGTTCACTTTAGATGTCAGCACTAGAGAGCAGCACAGGTTTCAACCATCGTAATGTGAATGCACGATAGTTCCGACGACAGCTCGGACGATCGTAATATGAACGAGGCATAAGTGGGAAATATGCAGGATCATATTTATTGTGCATTTATTTCTAAACAACGACCTCAAAGATAAAAAAGAAAAATAAATTGGAAGGATGTTGTACGCTTTCTTCAGAAAGATCAAATACAAAAAGGCACATGGATACCAGTAGAAATAATTGTAGTTTAGGAATTTGTCAAAAAATTAGCAGTTCCTTTTATCATACCTTACCTGTCATTTTACCAAATTCTTCAAATATTTCCTCTTGGCCTTTAGATTTTGGAATGTTTCCAACAAAGAGACGTAAATTTGGTACACTGATATTAACTTTCAGAGGTTTCCCAGGCTTGATCATATATTCATTAAGCTAGAAAAATAAAACAAAACACACATAAGCTGTGTTTTACAAGAAGGGTAAATAAATACTTTGAATTGCATATTTTAGTGCAATAAATTTTCTGTCAGTACCATTTAACAAATTTCAGCTGCAACAATCATGCATAAGAAACTACGAGAATTCAAGAATTATCCAGCTAACAATGGACAAAGCTGATCCGCCAACGCCATGAATTCATTGCATGGAAAAACTAACAAACATTTTCTATTTCTTCAAATATATTCCATTACATCAGATGCATATCACACACTTGTTCTGACCCATCTAAAGGTAACAAGATGATTTGAATATTAATAATGCCAATATTTAATTTCTAATGCATTGAATAATCAATAAAAGCACGTGAAGTCTATTGAGCTTATTAACGATAACCTCTCAAAATTAAGTAATAAGCTGGATGAGCTCTTGAGTGAAAATAAAGTTCTAACTAGCAAACTGTCCGATTGTGAAGTTTGCTTAAACCAAATTGAGCAGGAGCAATTGCGGAATGTGGTGGAGATAAGAGGTATTCCTACGTCTGACGTTGAAGTTGTTGATTCCCTCGTTATTGCAACGGGATTATCATTGGGGTTTAAAGTTGACATCAATGATATCGACTATGCATTCCGCGTTGGTAGTCGCTCAGCGGATAACCTAAGCCGTGCAATTTTAGTACGCTTCATGAGGTCCCGTGTTGCAGAGGAATTTGTCCAGCTACGTAAAAGGAAAAGAAATTTATACTTGAAGGACTTAGATGTGCCCCATTTGAAGCCCTATTCACTAAATCCCCTCATCTACGTAAATGAATCATTGACCTCATTTAACAGAAAACTACACAGCATAGCCTGCAGCCTAAGAAAGGAGGGTAAAATCAAGTTTGTCAGGATAAGAAATGGAAAAGTGTATGTAAGATAAAGTGAAGGTGCCGATGAGTCCAGGTGAACACCGAAGAAGACCTACAGAGGGTCAATTAGGATATATGTGCACGTTTAAACTCTGAAATCAACACATTACCTTTAAGCACCACAGCTACTGTTGCACGTGAGCCACAAAAACTTAGTGCATGTCATGTTAATGCTCAATCTTTATTTGCGCACATTGATGAATTTAGACATTATTTTTATGCAAAAAGTTATCATTTAATTGGAATATCCGAAACCTGGCTGAAAGAACACATAAACAATAATATGGTGAACCTCCAAAATTATCAGTTAATTCGGAATGATCGACTCGATGGAGTTGGTGGTGGTGTGGCTGCGTATATTCATGATCGCTTTAATTGTAAAGTCCTTGAAAAGTCCGATGGTACTCCTCGAAAACCTGAATTTATGTTTATTGATGTCTCTAATGCTAATGGCAAGTTATTGTTTGTAGTCATGTAGAGACCACCAAATAGTTGCTATGTATGTGATGATTTTGAAACCTTAATATGTAAGTACGTACCTATGTATAAAAATGTCATTATTTGTGGGGATTTCAACATAGATGTGCTTAAAGATACACGTAAGAGAGCTTATCTTAAGAATTTATTGTTTAGTAATAATCTCCATCTGCCTTCTTTTCAAGCTACACATATTCTGGAATCAAGTCAGACTTTGCTTGACCTAATCATTGTTGACAATGCCAGGAAAGTAGATGACTTTGGTCAAGAATCTGTGAACTTTCTATCAGAGCATGACTTAGTGTATGTGAACTATATTTTCAACCCGACACCATACATATAAACCTCCTGAAATCTGTTTCCAGGATTTGGCTAAACTTGATTCCTTTATGTAACCAGGCGAGCCCGGTCAACGCGGAGAGGCTGCCGCATCGAACCAAAAGCAGTATATCCAGCGTATATAAGACCAGCGGAGAAGCCACCGTGGGAGGCAGAAATATAAGAGAAGGTGCTAGCAGAACGCTGTGCTAGAGGGAACTGTGCCACCTCAAGTGTAAACCGATTTTTGTACATAATAAAAATCGTACATTGGAAGAGTATTGTTTGCTTGCAACATAGCCTGGCAGCCGACCTTTACAGTACATTCTGAATTACTACCTGTCGAACATGGGGTCCCCCAAGGGTCAATACTGGGGCCATTGCTCTTTGTCATTTACATTCAGGACCTCCCAAATAAGATACGTCATTGTAAGTACCATCTATACGCTGACGACTTGCAGATCTATATTGACTGCGATCGCAATGCGATCTCTAGTGCCATTGCTCAAGTTAACGACGATATCTCAATTATATGTGAATGGGCATCTAAAAATTGTCTGAAACTAAACTCACAGAAAACAAAGAGCATTATAATAGGCAGTGCCAAGGTCTTGTCCTCCATAAACATCGGCTCACAGCCTAAAATTCATGTAAATGACGTAGAAATAGATTATTCTGAAAATGTTAAAAATTTAGGCGTTATTCTAAATAAAACACTAACTTGGGACGAACACCCACCATGCATCTCTAATAAGGTAATTAAATCTTTGCACTAGTTAAAATGCTTCCGTAACCTAATGCCTATACCATTGAGACTCAAACTAGCGAATGCTTAGTTGATTCCTCATATTGATTACTGTTCTTTGGTGATGTCAAACATTAATAAACGTCAGATATCTAAATTACAGAAAATACAAAATTGTATCTTGCGTTATGTGTGTAACATTGCATATTATGAGCATGTCACTCCATATTATAAGGAATTAAAAATTTTAAAAATTGAAAAAAGAAGAAAATTTCAAATGGGTCTCTTTATGTATAAACTTTTAAAAACTGAAACTCCTTCTCACATTTTCCAGCCTTACATAGATAACTTAATGAAAAAAACAAGATTTACAAGAAATAAAAATAAATTAATTGTACCTATTCATAAAACAACCATGTACCAAAATTCATTTTATATTAATTCATGTTATGTATGGAATTCGATTCCTCAAGAGTTAAAAAATATCTCAACAATCAATAATTTCAAAAAGTCTTTGTTTTATTTTTATGATACCTGAATTATATAAGCGTCTGCAACTTGCAATTTATGGGTTTGTATGTTTTTTGTATGGTTTTTGATTTTGTTTCAGGTTTTTGGAAATATGCATAAAGGTGGTTGTTTGAGTTGATTGGTTGAGTGTTTCATGATTTCTTCTTTTTTTTATGTTAACCCTCTCAGTCTGAGTGTTTATGATTATGTATTTATTTAGGATCCAAAGGAAAGGATTCCTAGAGCCAATAAAGTTTATTTGTTATTATTACTATTATTAAAACGCCTGACTTCAGCAGTGATGATATGATAAGCTAAAAAAATGAAAAAATAATATCTTTAAAAGTCCACATTTTTTAAATGTCGTTCATGCATGCAAACGAATGAATTTACTCTCTTTATGCATTAAATAAATTTTGAAATTGATTTTAAAAATCTTCTCTTCAGCATACTAATCAATATCACAGAATTATATCATTGTCTGCAATTAATACTGGCATTTCCTTTCGTTTACCCTCTGTAGTCTACTACTAACTGAGCATTCAAATCTTATAAGAATTAAACATTAATGCCTATCTTTGTTCTTAAGAGGGTGGGTATTTCAATTGAAAAAATAAAAACAATTACAGCAAAACCTCTGCACAACTAACACCCTTGCCATGAAACTTTAGGGAAACCACCTCACTTTGAAATCAGAGCCCAGGTCCCAAATCCTTCCAATTGGCAATAATGTAAAAAAAACTTCAGTAGCGAACCTCTCTCATTACAAAAACTCCATACAAAGAAGTTGTGCTTGGATCTGAAACAGAAAGAGTGCACCTCTATAACAAATTTTTGTAAAAAATAGAGATTTGTGTTTCTAGGTCATTTCTCCACTGATACCGATGTAATAAGCAGGGATTCCGTGAGTGGATCAGAAGTGGAGGGTACTGCATCTAAACTGCTATGTGCCAAGCTTTCCTTTCCATGGCATCTTAATAGTACGCATCACTTCTCAGAAATAATGTGCCCGAGATCTGGTATGCATAGACAAGGGGATTTTATACGTTCAGCAATACTTTTTAAACACTGTTTGCAGTGGCAGCTCGTGAGTCAAATGCTTGGGGGGGGGGGGGGGGGGGGGCACATCTCACCGGGGGGTTAAATTTTTTAAATATTTTGTGTATTTTAGTGAGTTTTTAAGGCTATCTAGGTATTAAATTTGTTTAATTTAAAATAATATAATTTAAATATTATAATAATAAAATTTAAACCAAAACAAGGTATTCTGCAACACTGCAGCACCAAGTAGACGTCAGATTATAATGCTGCCACTAGATACGTTGCTCTGCGCATGCTCGGACGGCGTCCCAAGACTTCCATAAGGCACTAGCTTAGACGTGTCATAGCACCAGCAGCCCCCACCACTACCACTCTTCATATAACTGCATGGAGATGGATTGGGACATTCTGGCCAGCTCCCCGCGGCTACAAATGCGAACTTCTCTATTTTTGCGTCTTTTTCTTCCATTTTCGATGCATGCGATTGAAAAAAAAACTCTTTGGTTCATTAGATGTATAATTGTAATTGAATGGGTATTTAATTTTTTTCCTTTTTCAAATCTTTGGGAGGGGCGGCGTCAGAGAGTCCTTGTGGGCAAGCCACCACTGATTGTTTGATAAGCTTGTGAAATGATAACTTTAATTGAAGAACTATCTTAAATATAAACATCTTTTCAATTTTCCCAAAGGTATGGGGGTGAGGGGGGACATTTCCCTATAGTGGCATTTGATGGTGAATAATAGTAAATTGTTTATCATCACTATTGGTAAGGTTTTCATGGTGAATGAAAAAAAGATTGATAAATTAACTTGACTTGCATCAAATGACATTCAGAATACTTGGATGCCCCTACGAAGACAAAACCCGAAGATACAATGAGAACAAATACCCAATGTGAGAGGTTTAAGAGGCAAGGTAGATGCCTTCAAGAGACTCACACTTTTCTCAGACTATGATGTTACGTGTATTAGAGAAACTTGGCTTAGAAATGACATCTATGATTCTGATCCATTTAACGAAAGATGTTATACAGTGCATAGAAAGGATCATAATTCGATTTTGAAAGGGAAGAAACAAGGTGGCGGTGTTATAATTGCTGTAAAAAATATAAATTGATCAAATAGAATAAGAGAAATGGAGACAGAAAATGAGAACATTTGTGTTCAGGTAACATTAAATGACCAGAAAAAGATATTTAACCCCCGAACTCAAAAAAAATGTATACGAAAGATATTTTGATAAATTACTGGCAATAATTGTAATTTAGAGGATATTTTTATTGTAGGTGATTTAATTACTTTCCAACTATAAACTCTGATTCATCCATACACTTGATTGAATTAAGAAATTTTATTGCATTGAATGAGTCGATTCAAGTGAATAAAATAAGTAATATCAATGAGAGATTGCTAGATCTAGTTCTCACCAATGTTAAATGTGATATGTTATCCATATTCAATATTGTGATACAATAGTGAATACGGATAAGTACCACCCGCCCTTAAGATGAGTAATTAAGAATATTTGTGTTAATAGTCATAGAGTGAATACACACAAGAAGTCAACTTCCAGTCATCTTCGGATTTCAAAAGAGGGAATTATCTCAAGTTATAAAACAGTCTTAAGAATATGGATTGGAAGGTATTGGAGAGTACAAATGGTGTTAATGAAGCAGTTGATATCTTTTACAATTATTTATACCATGCTATAAATGGGTGTATTCTTAAGTGTAAAAATAGATCTAATAATTACCCAGCAAAGAAAACCTGATTTCCATCAGATTTGACACTGATTTCCAACAGGTTTGACGCACTGATTTCCTCTTCCTTTGAATCTGTTTTGAAAATTGAAACAGCTGGAAATCAGTTGGAAGACAGTTGGAAAGCAGTTGTGAAGGTCCAATATGGCGGCTGTTTTCCTACTCATTTCCACGAATGTGGTTTGACTCTGGTTTCCACCGTTCAACAGATTTGAATCCAGTTTCCCCATTTTAGCTATTTTGAATCTGTTTTCCACCTTCACACCGATCTGAACTCTAATCTTTGGATCTGAATCTTGTTTGCCACTCGATTCTCACCTCCTTCGACCCACTGATATGAGTTATTTCCGTCAATCCGAAGTTTTACAGATTATCTTACAATTAGCTGTACTCACCCAACGTTTCTAACTTCACATATCTATCAACAATCTGGATGCGTCCACACGACAGAAAAACAAGTTTACAAAATGCAACCCAACAAAATGAACTTCATGCAAGTCTCCCATCACAATAAAAGTAATATAGGCTCTTTTAACGTATTTATTAAGTACAGTGGCGGCTGGTGGTAATTTATCTAGGGTGTGCATTAGAGCAGATTTATGATGATTTAATTATATTATGTTAATGCTAATCCATGAGCATCATATTTCGTCGTAATAGAATACATCGCAAGCAAAACATATAACTGGCATATTATAACCTTAAAATTGCATGAACAGAAATAATATTAGCATGAATGAAAATAATTATTCTAAACACGCCTTTACAAGTGACGGTACAATTCTCCTTTCCTTACACTCTATGAGGAAGTAGTGTAGAAAACGGCCATACAGATGACTCTGTAGACGGACTAGGATCCTGGGCGCAGGTAGTGTGCGTGGCGGCTACACCACTACACTACCTGCTAGTCACTCACCAAAAACATGCGCCTGCGCACTCGCATCGTTTTGAGTCTGCTCCAATCACCCATTTGAACTGCATATACCCCCCCGCATACTTCGTCCCGCCAGAGCACCCTCAAGCGATCGCATAGACCGAAAATGCGCCCGGTCAATGCCTTTGGCCCGGCGCGATGCCACTGGATCGCACACTTGTAGAGCGGTGAATTCGAAAAGGAGATAGCTGTAGCGTTCATGTTTCTAGCATATGCAGACAGGATTTTTATCCTTCTCGTTGCAAAGGAATAGTTTTCTTTTATAATTCATTCATCTTTGGGTGTGCACTTGCTAACATGCGTATACGCACGCGCCGCCACTGATTAAGTATGCACAACCCCTATTGGAGGCACATATTCAATTGAAAATACATAGTCATATAATTTGGTAAATTTCTGAGGCAGAATATTCTTGAAATCTCATTTACATGCATTCCAACTTCTAAATAAAAAATTCAGCGAGACACATAATTTACAAATGAAATCTCATTTGTTTTGCCAAGATTAACAGAACAACAACTTTCAATAGATTTCATAATCTTGAATAGTTATCGAAGACAACAAGTTTTCCCGTGATTAAAGAAAAACCACAATACCAGAAAATATTTCGGATGCCTTTATCAAAGAAAGACTTCTTTACATGCTTATGAAGATAATTGACTCTGCATTAAGCTAACGATATCTGTATGTTTCACTGCAGAAACTTGCCATTAATGTTTATACATAAACATGGTCGTTTCACTTAGTTAGTGCAAACAAACAGAGCCCAGCAGGAAAGAAAGATAAACGATCTCGCCAATGAGGTAGGGAGAATTCGTCAGTTAAGATTGGGCGGAGCGACTCAACCTACAAGTCTTCCCAATCCTCCACACAATTTAAATTTCCGTGGTAGGCCACATGAACGTCCGGTTGCGTTTATGCGGGGAGTGGAGAATTATTTTGAAATACACGCCATCCCGCGAGAGGTTTTATCAGAGGCAGAACAGGGCAAATTAAGGGACCTATTATTTGCCAACAACACTTCATTCATGCCTTCGCTAGCCCAAGCGAGAGACTTTGTGTTTCGCATTAAATTGAATGACGTGACGCCCTTCAGGCAGAGACTGTATCCCATTCCAGAGGCCTACGAAAAGGAGGTTGCTGCAGAAATTGCCAATATGGGACGACAGGGTATCATACACAAAGCGATTAGCCCTTACTTGAACCCCCCAGTAGTCGTTAGGAAAAAGTCGGGTCAGATGCCTATTTGCCTTGATGCTAGGAGACTCAACGCGAGACCTATCGCGGAAAACAATAGACCACCCAAGATGTTCTTGGGAAATTTAAGGGAACCGCGTGGTTTTCGACAACAGATTTTACCGCTTCTTATCTGCAATTACAGTTGCATGCGGATGACCAGAAATACACAACATTTCCTGTCAGATCGCACACATATGTGTTTTGCAGAGTCCCTTTTGGACTGAAAAACAGCGGAGCAGCTTTAATTAGCTGCGTGGATGAGGCATTGGGGAGTGAAGACTACGAACACGTGATAACGTACGTTGATGACCTAGTAATATTCTCCCGGTCCTATGATGATCACATAAGTCGTTAACGGGGGTACGGATATTTGGCAAATTACAAAAAGCAAATTTACGGCTTGTAGTATCTTGAGGGACAAGTGATACGCACGACAGTCAGAGTCCAACATAGGCAACATGGCCGCCGCAGCTCGTTTATTCAGACAACAAATGAATGTGCAACCGCGTATACAAACAATACCACACGGCTGAACATGCTGAAATCACAATTTTGACAACCTTATCCCGTATTATTCCTCATTTCCATTCCCTCCCCTAACATAAGATGTTGCGGGGTGTGATCGCGAGTCGCGATTTTTTTTGTGGGCGGTTTGCCTGTTGACATTTTTTTTTCCTAGTAAATACGTTCCCCGTATTTCCTCTCTTTGAGAGGAGGGCTAATGTAACCGTCGCCGTTTGGCCGGTGACATTTCGGGTTGAATGGACGCTTTGAGAGAGGGAGAGCAATACCTCAAGGTCAAGCAGAGGTTTATTTTTTTTGTATGTGTGTGTGTGCGGATTGTTCCCGTGTGCGAGCAAAGTCCCCGTGTGAACAAAGACATCCCCCCCACATCCCCCCATGGTGATATGACTCGAGAGAACATCCATTTACGGACCCTCCCACTGCCCCCACCCCAGGTACACCACCCCCACTTTTGGGGATAAAAACCCAGCGATTTTGGCCGCCGGGAGGAGAATGAGTCGGGTCACGCTGGGCGTGAGATTACCAAACCAAAGGAAGAAGTTGGCCTGGTTTTTTTTTTTAGCGTTGCTAGCAAGACACGCTGCTGGAGGAGGTTTATCGGGATGTGGCGTAGATGGACAGGCTACATTGAAGCGCGACAGGAGAAAGGAGACTGACCGGTAATTTTCCGTCGCCAAAGGAAAGCCGTTCCACACTACCCCATCAAGGAGACACGGCGGAAGGCAACAGCCCACCAGGAGCCGCAAAAAGCAGAAACTCAGCCCTCAGCGTTGACGCGACCTGGATCTGATAAGTACTACTGCCCTTGCCTCAAACCACGAACTAAGACATTTTTCCCCCCAAGTTAAGAAGGGCCAGTTAAGAAGGAGGAAGATTCCGGACCAGTGTCGTCTACGAACTCCAAACTGAATCCCAAAATTGTTTTCCCCATTTAGAGCAGAAGAGCCGTTTCCCCTCCCCCCCCCCCCATCTTCATTGTGTTCCGATTCCCCCCTCCCCCTGGTGTGCGTGTGTGTATGAGTGTATCAGTTTATAAGGACAGGATATGTTTTTTTTTGGATTATATTGTCATTTAGCTTTGTGATCAGATGGTGCAAGATGAACTGATGAAATCAATCGGGCGAGAATCAGTTGTTTCACTTGTGTTTGCTCAGTTTTCTTTTGATGTTATATTCAATCGATTCTCGCATATGCCCACAAGAAAGCGGCAATCTGATGTATGATTATGTATTTACAATTATCTGCTGTTTTCATTAAATTTGTGTTACATGAAGGATTTGTAGAAAGCTCTCGTTCTTTCAAGTGCATCTATCACCAAGAGATCACTCGCACGTTCCTTTCCCTTCTCGCGCACCCCGTCCCCTTTCCCTCCCGAAAAAAAAAAGAAAAATCCCGACCCCTTTCCTTGTCCACCCCCAATCCCTCCCACTTTCCCCTTGACCCACGACGAGAGGTCACAATACACAAATAATACGACCTTTTCCTATTCCACCCAAAGTTCTAAAAACCCATATACCTATATTTAACTCTTGTTAAAAGGCACTCTTTCTACGTCGCTTATTTGTGTGTGATTTATTCAGAAGAATTATGGCTACATCTTTTTCATCCACCGAAACATACACTCTCATAAGCACTCTAAATCACAGAACTTTCGACTGCTATTTATCCTCTTTCCCCTGAGAGAGGGGCAAGAGGAAGAGGTCCCATATGCTTTCAATGTGTTCAGTACAAAGAAGAAGAAGCAGAAACCAAGACTTTTTTACTTCCAAGGAGCCATTTTCGAGGAATAAAATATTTTATAATAGCATCCAATATGGCTCGCGGCTGAGCTTAAAAGCCACCGAGTGCGTCCACCGGGTTGCGGATGGTGGGTCGACCTTTATATATAGAGGTTAGCTGCGAGATAAGCGAGTTCTCTCGTCGAATAAGCAGTCGTGGACAAAAAGCGGCGGTATTCTGAGGGGGTATTGGGCTACCCTTGGATAAGGTAGACCATTTAAAAGATACCAAAACCTGTGAAGATACCGTGACTTGGCGACTGGGGGCCGCCAATAATTATGCCTCTCATCACCCGGGGGAGAGGGCAGCAGCTCTTCTTCACATGTGCGAAGGTGGTGACCATACTGGTCGGTACAGCGACACACATTCCACTACGGGCGTGGTAACATTTACTACTTTAACGGCTGTAGTACTGCGATGTGGAAGGCAAGGGGAAACCACCACATTATCATCCCGAGGAGTCACAGCTACTCCACTCAATTTATATAATGACATGATGGAATTCTCTCGGGTAAAATATTCCGGAGGTAAACTAGTCCCCCATTCGGATCTCCGGGCGGGGACTACTCGAGAGGGTACATCGGTCAAACGAGATAGAATGTTACGGATAGGAACATGGAACGTCAGATCACTTCGTACCTGCGGTAAGCTAGAGAACTTGAAGGTGGAGATGCGAAGAATGTACCTCGATGTATTAGGCATCAGCGAAATGAAGTGGCCCCAGGAAGGAGACTTTTGGAGTGGAAGCTACAGAATGATACACACGGGATCGCTAAATGGTAATGCTGGAGTAGGCATAATGCTTAGAAAGAGCGCCGGGATGCGTGTTAAAAGCTACCTGCAGTTTAATGAAAGGATAGTAATGGTGAAGATAGATACTAAACCCGTAGCTACTGTAGTGGTACAGGTTTACATGCCTACATCAGATTATGAAGACGAAGAAGTAGAAGATGTCTACCAAGATATAGCGGAAGTTATCAAGCAGGTAAGAGGGGAAGAAAATCTTATTATTTTAGGTGACTGGAACGCCGTCGTCGGCGAAGGTCAAGACGGAATAATAATTGGGAAATATGGGTTGGGTAACCGAAATGAAAGAGGAGAAAGGCTACTTGAATTCTGCACGGAGCACAGGCTAGTGGTTGCCAACACTTTATTCAAAAATCCCCTGCGAAGAAGATACACGTGGAAGATGCCAGGAGACCGTAGAAGATTCCAAATCGACTACATTCTAGAGAAACAAAGATTCAGGAACCAGGTGAAGGACTGCAAAAGCTATCCAGGGGCAGATATCGATAGTGACCATAACCTAGTTATGATGAAGTGCCACCTTAAATTTAAAAAGTTGAAGAAAGCCGTGAAAAACATATGGCAGGTTGAAAAATTGAGGGAGGTTCAGCATCAACTGGCTTTTAAAGAGGCTGTAGAAAATAAAATAGGGGAGGATACGACCAACAAACCAATGGAAGAGAGTTGGAAAACCATTGGAAGTGGTCTGCAGGCGGCAGCTGAGGAAGTTCTTGGTAAAAGAAGAGTCATTATGAAAAAACCATGGATCACGCAGGAAGTATTAGATCTCATTGAAGAAAGAAGAAAATACAAGGCTGCGAAAACAGAGGAAGGACAGAATCGTTACAAGAGGATAAGGAACGAAATATGTCGTAAAGCGCGGAAGGCTAGAGAAACGTGGATGAAAAGCATTTGCGAAGACGTGCAAAACAATCTTAAACATGGAAAAGTAGAGGCCACTTATAGGATAGTGAGGAACCACTTTAAGGAAAGGGGCATAAGATGTAATACCCTTAGGGACAAAAACGGAGAACTATTGATTGAAAATGAAGAAAAAGGGAAGAGATGGAAGGAATATCTGGAAGATTTGTACAAAGGAAGTCGCCTCAGAACGAATGCTATCGAAAACGAGAGGGAAGTGGATGCCGATGACATGGGAGTCCCAATTTTAAGATCGGAATTTGATGTGGCTGTAAGAGACCTCAGGATAATTAAAGTGTCTGGCATTGATGACATCCCTGCAGAACTAATCAAAAATTCAGGAGAGAAGACGTTGAACCAGCTATACAAAATCATTAGTGAAATGTATACGACAGGTGAGATACCGAAGGATTTCGAGAGGAACATTATAATCCCTATTCCTAAGAAGAAAAGAGAGAAGAAGTGCGAAGATTTTAGGACCATAAGCCTTACTACACATGCGTCAAAGATACTGACAAGGATCATCTATAGAAGAATAGAACGAAAAGCAGAAGAGTACTTGGATGAGGACCAATTTGGATTCAGAAAGAACAAAGGGTAGGGAAGCAATATTGGCCCTAAGACTGCTCATAGAAAAGAGAGTGGAAAAGAACAAGCCAACATTCGTTGCGTTTGTGGACTTAGAGAAAGCATTTGACGTGGATTGGAGCACAATGCTTAGAATCCTAAAGGAAATTGGGGTTCTTTATAATGACAGAAGAATCATCCACAGTTTATACAAAAACCAAGTAGCCGTGATAAAATCAGGGCCCAGCTGTGAAGAAGCAAGAATTAAGAAAGGAGTGCGACAAGGCTGTACATTGTCACCCGTAATTTTCAACCTTTACATTGAAAAAGCCATTAATGAAATCAAAGAAAAGGAATTGGGAGTGAATATCCATGGAGAAAAAATTAGCATGCTAAGATTTGCCAATGACATAGCCGTTATAGCAGAAACAGAGAAGGATTTGAAAAATATTCTGGTTAATATGGGTAGGGTAGTGAGTAGATATCAACTGAAAATAAGCACGAAGAAAACCAAGATCTTAGTATGCAGCAGAAGAGAAGAAGTCAAGACCAACATTAAAATAGGGAGGCAAAAACTGATAGAGGTGGATGAATTCTGTTATTTGGGAAGCAAGATAACTAGTGACGGGAGAAGCAAGAAAGAAATTATCAGCAGAATAGCCCAGGCGAAGAGAGCATTCCACCAAAAGAGAGACCTGCTTACAGCGGGAAACTTAAATATAGAAGTAAAGAAACAATTTATAAGAACCTACATCTGGAGTATGCTCCTATACGGAAGTGAGGCATGGACAATGACCGCAGCGGAGAAAGCAAGGATAGAGACCTTTGAAATGTGGTGCTACAGAAGAATGATGAAAATCAAATGGATCGACCGAGTTAGTAACGAAGAAGTCCTAAGAAGGGTAGGAGAGAAGAGAAGCCTCATGAAAACCTTAATAAGAAGACGGAACAACCTTATAGGCCACATCTTGAGACATGATGGCCTGATGAAGACAATCGTCGAAGGGCAAGTGGAAGGCAAGAATGGAAAAGGAAGACCTCGAACAAAATATATGGAACAAGTAAAGAGAGATGTGAAAGAGAAGAAATACGTAGGAGTGAAAAGATTAGCTGATAGGAGAACTGAGTGGAGAGCTGCGTCAAACCAATCCTAGGATTGTTGACCAGTGATGATGATGATGATCCAATATGGCCATACACTTCTCCCAAATGCTGTGCCAGCGGTTGCAAGCCTTACTCATGTTCAGACAATAGATTCTGTACCCCCATTTTCCTTCCCTTCTCCACATGTGTGTCTATGGAAGTATGTGCAAACCGCAAAATCCTGAGCTTTGCAATCTTTCTCTATATTACACCAAAAAAACATATCTTCCCAGCAGAATGACAGAAGATCATATGAATGGACTGGCTTTAATGCATCTCCATCAAGACATGTCAAAAATAAACATTAATGAACTACTGGACATCTTCGGAAGGAAACACAAAAGAAAACTGTCTTTTATGTATTAATGTTATTAATATTTCTATAGGTATTCATAATGTTTATATTAAAATAAAGAGCATTTTAGTACAGTAACTTTTTAGTGCTACTTTAAATCTCAAATATGAGAAGACTGCTAGCCTGTCAGAACCTAGTGCACCACCCAGAAAAAAAACCTGTATCCACCCCTAAATGAAACAATGTAAGTTTTTCAATGAGTAGGTATGATTACTTGTAATTTCCCAGTAAAAATAACTTACATTTGAGCATTTATTTATCTTGATTACAAATTTATAAATATGTTCACGTGTTTTATATGCACATGAGTACATTGAAGCTGTTGGGTAGTCAACTGTTTTGCATATAATTAACATTCTGCTATTGTTGCCAATGATAAAATGCTTCCTTACCCCTTTTCCAGGAAGGTTGTGAGGGGTACGTAGGGGAATAGGAGCCACAGGACCAATCACTTGAACACAAGGGCCGCTTGTGAGCATCTGGTGCAGCAATTAGGGGGGGCGTGTGGCCATATTGGATGTTAATATATTTTATTCCTAAAAAGTTCCCCAAAAGTAAATAAAAATGGAGTGAATTTTGTGACTGGAAGTCTGTACTTTTGATTTAAATCTTAGAAATTATGTCATTTTATCTTTTAAATAATTAATTGTTATTACATTTGATACTCTTGAGCAACCTCTAAATGTTTAACAATCGACCCGATCTTTTTAGTGCATTGATTCTACCCCATAGCATAGCATATTTAAACAGGTTGAAATCCGCAATCAGAGAAAAATTAAAAAAATACGCCACACCCTAGTGGACATGCTTTGCAAAAGTTCATGACTCTTCATTCTAGAATCTCAAGCAACTATTTTGTACAACTCTGTACTGAATTGGTTGGAGATCACTGGCAGCAGCTCACTTGAGGGTGGATAAAGCCATAAGCATTACGCATTTTCAGATATGCCAACAATAATCAGTGATATTCCTTATACCAAATCTACACATGTAGTAATGTGCAATAGCTGTATAATTGCAAGGGTAGGGCATAAGGCGATATCGGTAAAGAAAAACGAAATTTCGTGCTTTTTGCAATTTTCTGAGGATTAGCGAAAAAATCAAATCTTATGAGTCATAATCTATTAAAGCCTAGGCCTTCATTGTTTAACGCTGCCGACGTTCAGTTGCTCTATCTCATTACGATTCCAAGGTCAATTGGCTCGTTTAGTCTCGCGCATAACGCCTCCGCGTAATATCGCGCACTGTAGTGATTTCTCCGCCAGAATTTGCCGTTAAATTTATCACAGCCCTTCTCTCCGATTCCCATGCATCAATCCTGAAATATTTAGAATGAGGCGCTTTTTCACCTGAAGAATTAGATATTATGAATTAAAAATGTGCGGAAAGAAATTAACGCGGCCGCGGAAGAGCGGAAATACAAGCTCACGGGCCCGGCACGCGTCAGTGCCGAGCAGTAATTCCGGTGACACACCGCGATGGATTAGACAGCGTTATTGGATAACTTGTGGCAGGAATACCTTGAATGTGGGTCAAATGTAACAATTTCATTGACTTAAACACGGCCGCTGGCTGGGACCGGGCTGCCGTTCACGTCATGGCCCACAGTGTGACAGAGAGTCGTCTCGTCTGGAAGCGGCCTGAACTTCACGGCGTTGTGACGTGAACGGCGGCCAGCGAAAAGTCTTTTGTCAGAAAGCGGCCTCAATGTAGCACTGCCTGTATTTCACGCCGTAGACGTCACATCGCCGAGCCGGATTGAAATGGGCACCGTGGTGATCACAGCGGCCTTCAACAGTGCCGTGCCGTCAACTGCACAATTCAATTCGCTTAAAGACATCCATAGACACGTATGGTTATTTGAAAGCACGAATCACTAGCAGTGGGGGAAGGGAAGGAAGGAACAGAAAGCATAGGAGGAGAGGGGGTTCTCCTTATTAGGGGGCGGATCGTCGGATATTTGGCTCTCCACTGAGCTACAATGCAAAAAAAATAATTTCAACACTGGCCAAATCTAATATCTAATTCTTCAGGTGACAAAGCGTCACATTCTAGATGTTTCAGGATCGATAAATGGGAAAAAAATTTTCAAGTTTCTTTGAATCCGATTATTTTTAGTTATGTGAGCCTCTTTCACTGCCTTTCCTGGCCGATTGTCAATAGCTGTAATCAAAACAAAGCGATATTGTTGTATCTATCTGCTGTCCTACCTTCCCTCAACACCTGGGTGAGGGGTATCAAAAGGGAACCCACGAAATGAAACATTTCGGCCAATTTGTAAGTTATACAGTACTATGGTTATACCATAACTACCCAGCACTCAGTTTGAAAACACCATTGTGAGTGGTTGTGTTTTGCGGTTGGACTGTTTTTCTTTATCGTGGTCCCAGTTTTAAATATTGAACAAAGGATAGGAATTTTAAAATGCCAAAGGCTAGTGATACTGTTCATACCAGGGCAAGTGAATTCAGCTGAGAAGGATTTTATGTGAAAGACAAAGTATTACCGTGCAAAGTTTGCGACAAAAGATTTGAGCGAAAAATCCACAGAGAAAAAATCATTCGCCTTGACCGGGATTCGAACCCGGATCCCTCGATTTCTGGCCGAGTGCTTTAGCCAGTTAAGCTACCGAGGCGTCATTCATCCCTGTGGCACAGGGACAAAAGATTTGAATTTGAAAGATGTGACATGTTGTTAAAGCACATCAGTAGCGATACACATAAACGTGCGAAAGATAGGGGACCTGCAAAACGACAGCTATCATTTGAACTCACAACCACTCAGTCAAAGAAAGCGAAGGGGGAGCTTGTTGTTGCTACTACAGAAGCATTTTTAAAGGCTTTATTTAGTGTAGAGAAACTTGACAATCAAAAATTCTGGAATGGCTCTTGAAGTATACACGTATAAGGTAGTGGGGATTTGCCGTTTGCGTATCGTAATCGCCAAGACTACATACTCGAACCATTCATATACCTTGAACCATTTCCAACATTTAGTTTTATCAGAAATTTTGTACAATGGAGGTTCTGTTAAATGTTATGTAAAATGCTTAACACATTCACTGCTGGGCTAATTTCTTTAGTCTCCCCGATGGCTGAAATGTTTTATTTCTTTAATATTCTCTTTTTGACATATAGATACTATATCTATATACCTTTTTGCATTTTGGACATTGTTTATAAAATAAAACGACTTGCGACACAGAGTCGACTGCCGCCGTACGAAAGCCCCTCGAATAGGTTGTGCTTATGCAGTCCCGCAGTGCATGGGAATTCCTGCTTGTTCACATTCGCTATGACATACTCTATTTGTGGCAGGTTTTGTATCCATCCAGTTTCCTAAGAATTTTTATACGGGCTCAATAGTTATAGATTATTTTAGTGCGAGTCGTTTTTATGCTTGCGCAAGCATTCGAAGGTGGCATACGATCATGTGTGCATAGATTACCGCCAAGAGCGCGTCATAGATTTTTGGGCACACGCAGAATATATCTCATAAAACAACTAGGATTCACCAGTGTATCGCTTTAAAATAGTTGATCTAGGTTACTCGCACACATACAACCAAATAAAAATTATACATGAAGTATAAATTATAGCAAAAAAGCGTAAAATGCAAAAAAATCCATTTTCTCGGTTGAATTTTCCAAATAATGTTACTTTGTCAGATTCTCTCTTTATTCATGTCAGATCAATAAGTTAAATTTATTGTAAACTAAAAATATATAGTTGAGATCCAAATCAATTTTTCAGTAACATTACACATTTTTTACCATCCATTACTTTGGACATTGAAACCCAGTAGACTTTCCAGAAACATAAATATTTATTTCAACATCCTTATGAACACTTTCTTACAAGAGACAAATGTATAATTATAAATTACAAATAGGTAAGATGTTTCTTACAAAGAGCAATATGTAAAAATATCAGTACAGTCTTTCATTTATAGTCATGAAATCGTGCAAAACAGCTTTCAAGACATAATCCTGGTTTGCCTGGACATAGATCGCAGTAATATTTCGACTCTATCCGCATGTTTGCATTTTTACATATGACACATCTCTTTCTAATTTTTCTATTTTTTCATTTCGGGGAACTTCTTTCGGAATATGGATGTTTTTTGACCTGGGATTTTCTGCCCATGATTCTAGAGGTGGACGATGTTGATAAATCAGTGATTGAATCACACTATCCCGAAATTGCAAAAGAGTCAATTTTTCATTATTGCTGAAAATATTATACAATATAAAGGCATTGTTCAGTATAACGTGGAATATGTGAGCGCCAACTTTGGCATACCAGCGAAGAGTTTTTCTTTCACATGGGTAGTATGCTAATAATTGGTCACATCTGTCGACCCCTCCCATAAACTCGTTCTACTTTAGGACAGCCTCAGGTTTTTGAGTAACCTTACCAGAGCGGGATTTGTGTTCAGACATACGGGCGCCATACTCTGAGGACACAATTAGAACGTCACGTTTGTCCCGCCATTTGAGAACACAGATGCCATTATTAGAGTAAGCTGCTTCTACATTACCAGGCTTCAACTTTTTTTGCACTAAATATGATGGGTTACCTTTCCGGTTCGCCTTCAAGGTTCCTGTTACGTATGTTTTACGATCAAGACAGTAAGCTGTTAGACCAACCCCAGAATAATAGTTATCCATATATATTGCATGGCCTACATCTAAGTGATCTTTTATAAGGTGTTTCACGACCTTTTCAACATGGCCAATTCCACCTACTACCTTATCAGCCGAACCACAAAATATTCTAAATTTCAATAAGAGACCGTTAGGCTGTGTCAACATGTATAGTTTGATACCATATTTGTGCCTCTTATTCTGGATATATTGCCTGAAGAAAAGGCGTCCTCGCCATAACAACATTGACTCATCTATGCTCAACTCTTTAGAGGGATAATAATTGTCTGACATTCTTTGATGAAATAACTCTACCAATGGGTTAATTTTGAAAAGTGGGTCTGACGGTTTAGGTTCACCTTGCTGAGGATTTCTCGCAAAGTGAAGAGTTCTAAGAATAAGTAAAAATTTGTCGCGCCCCATGGCATTTCGGAAAAGGGGAAAGTTATACACCGAAATTTTCATCCAATAATTTGCAAAACTGGGTACATGAATATGACCAGAAAGAAAAGCAAACCCAAGAAAACCTCAAAATCATCACGGTTGATGTCTTTCCATCCATTTATGCGAGCTTTAGGTGAAACATTCTTAGATGACAAATTTTGTGCCTGCAAATTTGTCTGCTGCAATATTAAATCGAATATTTGATCAGAAAATAACAAATAAAAATAATCTAAAGGTTTATTTCCTTGAGGAATTATTTTCAACCCAGAATTTCCTGAAAAAGGAATTTGTGCGGAAGGATGCGCGTTTTGACACCAAGTCGATATTGATGGTTGCCCTGCTACAGCTGGTGGTACATTTACAACAGCTGCACCGTGATTTTGGGACACTTGACTCCCGGGAGATGGCATGGCTGGTGGGCTAGCTGACATCACAGTTGTCACGGCAATAGATGGAGTTGCATTTGGAAAAAAATCACCATCACCTGCCTCTTCTTCATCATAATCACCTTCCTCATCTTCATCGGTGTATTCCACTGGGCTGGATTCCAAATCAGAATTGAGATCCTCCTCCCTGTCAGAATTCTGCAACGCAGAGCGAGAATTCTGCAAATTCTCCTCTTGTCTGAATTCTTAGGTGAAGGCGATCCGAACAGCAGGCCACTTAATGAGGGTCCAGGCGACGTCAGTGCAGAGGAAGTGCCGCGAACAACGGGGGATGGCTCGCCAGAAAAGTTCAAGGAATTAGATAAATGCCGTTTGACCATGTCTAAAAAAATCATTGAAAAATAATCCAATGCAATGAATCCTTAATTCAATGAGTGCAAACATACAGAATAATACTTCATTATTACTCGTTGCAAAAAGATATCATGATATCCTATATAAGTTTATCAAATCACACCAAATATTTATAAGAAAAGAAGTAGAACTTACCGTTGGAAAGTGGACTGAGCAGAAAAGAAAAAACAAGACGACCACCGCCGTTAATATCCTTCGGTCTTGACGGGTTCATAGCAAACACTGAACTAAATTTTTCTCCTTGGCAAAAAGAACCGGGCCTTTGAAGGTGGGGTACACTACATTGACACATTATGTATCGATGTCCAGAAAACACCTCCACGAAAAAAATGTAGACATTGTGTGTAAAGCCGTTATAAGATACGAAAATGTTACACGATACGGGCAAGAAAGATGAAATTTAAAAAAAATTAATTTCTACCAAGTGAAATGAATCTAAATAAAATGTATGCAGTAACAAATTCCGAAAAAAAAAATTCAGGAGCCAATGAACCCACCTTACAAATTGAGTATCTTGGCCGAAACGCGGCGGAAACCACCTGAACAATCTGTCAACCTTTCTGAGGGCTGAGAATGCATCGGAAAGAAATTCGCTTCAAGCGAAACCAATACGGGCACTAAAAAAGTAAAGCAGTCAACAGCGACGCACTGTCGACGCCCGCCGGCAGAAACAAACTTGCCACGCGACACAGTGTCGCACGCCGCAGTGAACGTGTTAACAAAAGTATACACATTCATGAAACGTTTATTTAAGTAAACGAAAGGTTGTACGCATTAAAAATTCTTGTGGAAAAGTGCTACGACCTTTCATTTACTTAAATATGTCTAACTTCCACCAATTGAAGCCTGAATCTGTTGAACTTACAGGTATTCATGAAACGTTCATTATAAAATAATGAAACGTCTATAAATGTGGAAAAATTGTAGCATTATAATAACGCCGCTAAGACTTTCTATAACACCGAAATCACATGGTTTTAAAACGAGTTTTAGCAAAAAATAAAACCACTTTCACGGACCTCTAGCAATTGATCATAACACTGGTCCTACTGTCTTGGTTGCATGGGTTAGTCATGATTTTAGATAAGATACTTCAACTATGAACTTAATATAGATTTAAAATCAATTTAATTACCTCATGAACTGCCTTACTAGCGGCATCCTTAGTGGCATATGTTATGAAAGCAAAGCCTCGATTAAGCCCAGTCATTGGATCCATCATCAGCCTCAAATCCCATATTTTGCCACAGCTTTCAAAGAGAGGGATGAGCTCATCCTCATACACATCCCTTGGTATTTTACCACAGAATACCTAAGTCAATCACAATCAGTAAAACGTTACCAAAGCTAGAGAAAGTCAATATTGTGCTGAACACATTTTAAATACTTATTGTGATACATAAACTGTGAATAATATGTGACAAAATCAAAGACCTAATGAATAAAACTAATAGGTACTATAAAAGAATAAGTCTTCTTTTGCTATAAACCCAAAATTAATTAGGAAATTCTGAAAGAAAGTCAATACTGAAATACATACGATTTTCAAGCTCACCGACCCTTTTACTTTACGCTTAAAATAAGCAAAAATCTTGATCTTGGTCCTACAGGCTTATGGAATGTGTTGCAGAATTTAGCTTGTTTCAATAAAGTTTAGCACATTCAAATTCTGAAGTTCTATCAATGTCTTGAATCAATTTGCTCAACTAATAAGATTAGATTTCAAGAGTTAAAACCATTACTAGACTTTGATAAAAGCAATCCTTTAAATTATGCCTACTGCAACAGACACTCAAGAATAAATATAACGGTCACTGCACACAATATTTTACATCTCCCATTTACATCCCAGGAGAATTCACCCTCCCCTTAAAATTAGCCCAAAGTGACACATGTATGCTTTAAGGCTTCCATAATGGATGTAGCAGATGTATCCTGGGTGGTACACTACATTACAATTCTCATCGCAGCCAACGTTTTCACACACTAATCAAGAATAGTCCATATAGAACAGGAGGGACACCACAAAAAACTATGCCCTGAGGACAATGCTTGATACATACTATATGTTTTGACACACTCACTGCAACCTGGTCCACTCTCAAATCTCCTGACATATTCCGAACTTAGCCTGAGAAAAAATGTTTTATCCTGTATTTGCAAGGGTGGAGGGGACATTTTCTTTGCAATCAATTGATCTGCCACTGCACAAGCATCCCTTGATGAACACATTAGGGACATGTAGGTAAACTCTTCGCGGGATTCCCACTGGGTTAAATCATTCATATTAGCAAATGTTTCAAGCTTCGATAAGGGGCTCATCCTAAGGGCTGCAAAATGCTGTTTCATTTTTTAAAAATATTTGTTACATTAGGGACATGCTCCAAAAATCAGCCATGCTAAGCAAATTTCAGGATAAGTGAGAGGTGTATTTTAGGTGGTATACTTTACACTTAGAGCCACTAACTTTACCGCTGCTATTTTGACATTGCCTCATACGGCCTAAATTAAACGACTTACTTTACATATCTTTTCAAAGACACTTCAAATTATCACTGAAAAAATTGCTCATGCAAGTCCAAAAAATTGTCCATATTGCCCAGCGTCCTCAAAGCATAAAACCCGATACATATTACTCTTAGTGTGATTTTATGCAATTTCCATCAATGTTACTTCTTAGTTAGCTTTAAAGAATGGAAAGTGTCATATATGTACACTTATACTCAGTTATGACACTCAACGTAGCAGTTTATTTCTCGCTTAAGAATTAATGCTAATCATTTTACATACGACCATTTGAATCAATACAGTTGATAAGGCACAGTGACCATTCAATCCAAAAGATAATTTCTTTTGTAGAGGCCATCTTAAGGTACCTAAATTATGTTTTTTTCTTTTTTGATTTCCTCTTGTTTATAAAATGCTGGCATGGGAGGGAGAGAGGCATTTTAACTGGCCCTGAAGCTGAGGAAAAGTGGGAAAATTGCCTCAACTATCATTGAGACCAAGTTGTTTTATAGAGAAAACAATGTTAAGCAAATTGGTGTTATGAGAGGGATACCTGTAACTAGGTATATCAATGTAACAAATTAGCTTGTAGCTTTTTTCATCTGAAATTTCAATCCATTCTATATTATATTGTTGTCAAGAAAGAGTCTATAAGAGTCTCTCTGCGTTCAATTGAAAAGTACTGCCAGCATCTTCAATCCCTATGTTTAAATTCCCTGCCACGCAAAAATATGATAGTGTCTCCCATCTTGGAAGGAATCCTATGTAACCACACAAAATATTACCCTCAAATCAATATATACAAATGAACATCAAAAATAAGATATTGGCTGCCTCTTGCATCAGCAAATTTTTATAACATGGCTTCTTGAAGGACACCAACACAACTATAGTTATTTCTAAAACCTACGCACTGGCTGATGTCAAAGCAAGCATATGGGCCATGATCATCCAAGGAATGCCATAATTCATTACCCTATTCGAAATATTCAATTGCGTTCAATTGAAAAGTGAAAATTTTCAATTGGACATATGGAAATTCAATTGAATACGAGGAAATTCAATTGAATATTGGCACATTCAGTTGAATTCAATTGAAATTTTCAACTGAATCTGCAGATTTTTTCCAATAGGGAATACACGGCTCATTTTTAAGGCTAACCTCACTCACATGCTACTCTGTCTTAATGTAGAGAGTTAAAGTTAATTTATTTTACCTCACAACCATTTCCTGGAGTTGGCCCATTCCACTCAGGAGGAGGTCCTCCATACTTCCTTTGACCAGTGGTAATATCTAATGGATAGCCTGTTCTCTCCAAAATCGACTGGATGTCGTAAGGAATTTGAGAAGGAATAAGAAATTATTCAGTATCACAATCCAGAACTCTACACTTGAAAGCTAAACATGGTGCCATGATTTTTCAAATAAAAACAGACAGATAAAACAAACTTATAAACCTAAACCTCACCTTTATTTTTTCATCATTAGGTCCTCTAGGTGTATTATTAACCTGTGGATTCTGCCCTACTCTATTTTTTTGACGCAAAGTTTTCATGATGCCACAAAGGTAAGCTGACTTATTAGATACATGTTCAAGGTTTGATTCCATGAACTGCATTAAAACATTTAAAGCACCAGCAACAGGAAATTCTTTCAAAGCATCTAAGGCTCTGTCATCTAAGTCTGAGTGGGCCAATTTTCCTACAGGAGGAGCATGCAAAATTATTATTCATGCAAATTGTATTAAAAATCAAAGCTGCTTAGTATTTCATGATAAAATAATGCAGAAAAAATGTACAAGAATGGCCATAAGAAAATTTCCCTGGACCGGGAATCCAACCACAGACCTTTGGCTTTCCGGGCCACTGCACAGACCACTACGCTATCCATGTTCTTTATTTCCAATGGCAATTATACCGAGGCTCATGGTACTAGGTGAGCCTTGGTATTATTGCCATGGGAATTGCATGGCAAGAGGCCTTTGAAATGTGGTGCTACAGAAGAATGATGAAAATCAAATGGATCGACCGAGTTAGTAACGAGGAAGTCCTAAGAAGGGTAGGAGAGAAGAGAAGCCTCATGAAAACCTTAATAAGAAGACGGAACAACCTTAAAGGCCACATCTTGAGACATGATGGCCTGATGAAGACAATCGTCGAAGGACAGGTGGAAGGCAAGAATGGAAAAGGAAGACCTCGAACAAAATATATGGAACAAGTAAAGAGAGATGTGAAAGAGAAGAAATACGTAGGTGTGAAAAGATTGGCTGATAGGAGAACTGAGTGGAGAGCTGCGTCAAACCAATCCTAGGATTGTTGACCAGTGATGATGATGATGATGATGAATAATAATCAGCACTATTCTTACAGGTCTATAATAGGGCGGTTTCCTATTTTTTTGAATTGCCTAAATTGAAAGATTATTACTTCTGGAGTACATGTTTCACGCTTTCAGATTTTAACATCAATTTTTTGCGATTAAATGAAAAGCGAAAATTTTCAATGAATGCTGGGAAAAGCCCGTGTGACATCATTCTGGTTCCAGCTGCCGCCGTGTGAGGCTACCTTGGTGCGAGGCTATGAGCACCAATGTGATGCACTCTACTAGCAGGTAGCAGAATACCCTGCTACCAGGTAGAGCTTGGCTTAAATTAGATTAATACCCCATCAAATGAAGGAATCTTTCCAACCTTAGGCAATTTTAATAGGTGATTATTAGGAGATGTTTCCCTGAGCTCTGAGCCTCATGCATGCATTGGTAATCTCAGACGATGTAAAACTCCTATCTACTCCTATAGAAACTAGGTCCTTGTGACGTCACGTGCAGTGTCATCGCATGGCCGCCAATCTGGCCTTTTTCAAAAGAGGTTAAAATTGTCCATTAAAATTTGTATAAACTGGGATTTCTAATACCAAATAATTTGTACATTATGAATACACTAATGGTAGGTAACAAATCACAATCATTTCCTTCCATTTTTCTTTGATGAAGGATACTATCCCTATTGGACAGAAGTATTGATGGGCACTTACCCTGAAGGCAATAGTACACTAAACCCTCCCAACCCGGGTGCCCACCTTCACTGCTTTTAACTGCATAAATTAATGGTGGCTAAATAAATTTAGTCACAGCTCAATCATTGACATCCAGATTGTACATGAAGTTGGTTGTCAAAATTAACACACAGGGACATTTTTATGATGTGGACATCAGAGCAGCAACCATCTTCTTTGAAGCTACAAGGGAAGAGGGACAGATGTTTGCCACATCACAAGGGCGGGCCCAGGTTTGAAGTTAAAATAAATACTCCCTAACAACACAAACAAAACAAAAATCATTGGAACGGGATGATTTAACCATCTATTTTCAACTTCAGACTTAGCTCCATGAATTATGTTGTCCGAGTGGATAAACAATAATAATAGCACACTAAAAGGGACTTGCTTCAGAAAGAAATTGGCATAATGGTAAAAGGGTAAGTTAGAGCAAAAATAGGTTTTTCACTGAGGAATCTGCTTTGGTTGACTGATTGATAGTTTTGGGTGATGGGTAATTCCATGTCAGTTCAACCAGGCCATCTCACCCACCATCTCAGATTTTGATGAAACTTGGCTTGTTTGTTTTACCCATAAAGATGAGTCACCATGCCAAATTTTAACACTCTACCTCTTACCGTTTCCTTTTTATAGCCTTTTAAAGTTTTGCATTTCCGAAAATTCTAACCTATGGATATCGCAAATGGAGGACGCTTACGTTTCGAAAATTATTTGTAACTTTTTTATTTACCATTAAATCTCCATGAAAATTTATAGGCTTATTCTTAAAACAATGAAGAATATAGAAAAAATACCTCAAACCTCTAAGTTAATCTAATAGGGCTGAAAAAAAATATTTTGTTTGCATCTTTGTATTTTTTTTAAACGAAGACATAGTTTAGCGTAAAATTAAATATCAACGAAAGGGTATGTAATAATCACAAAAACTTTTTTTCCTAAATAATCCTTACTAAATGGGCTATCAAATGATGAAAAAATATTAATGGGGTTTTGACACCTTTGTTGTGTTTTATTATGTTGAATATAAGTTGTAACATTTCGGTTTTACCGATTTTACCATGTCCTAGAAGTATATATTTTTATACTAGAATTTGATAAATAGCCAAACATTGTATTAAAGCAAGCTTTAACTTTATAACAGTACAAGATTTGATAATAACAAATTTAATTGGGTTTTTTTATTGTTTTTAATATTCCAAACTATCCATGGGTATCTCAACAGGGCTCTTCTGTAACAGATAGCGGCTCCGCTATCACGACGAAGATGCTATTTCTGGCGCAATATTACTTTTACTTACTAGTATTACTTTATATTTTGTGTGAAACAGAAGTGTATTTTATTTACAGATACCTTCGTCAAGTGTATGAGTGATGGCTAATTATTATTATGTAATGGAAGTGACAAAAAAGATTTGAACAGTTTCCAGTTACTGTAAATATTTTATATAAGAGTGCATAGAAACTTGTAGGAGTTATTTGCTAAGTTTAGTGCACATTATTGATCTACCGATTTTTGCTAAGTTTTTTTTACATATTTATTTATTTTTTAATTATCGTACTATCTTATTAAATGGAAGCTAAATGCAGCATAGGGGATTTAACATTAACTGACTGCAACCAAACTTGTTTCATAAAATATAAAGGTACCGAAAATGTAATTAAATTATCCGAAGAAGAAATCAATCTAATTAAACTAAGGACTGGGAAAGAGGATGATGGGGGGACAATTTGTTTTCACCATAAATATTATTACTTGAATAAATATGAATTTTTACAAAAGAAATGCTGTGATCCATACAAGAAACATAAGAAACCAATAACAAAAACACTGAGAGTAGTCACTGTACAGCAAAGCAAAGTATCAATTTCAAAGGGGTTCAAAATAAAACCAGGAGAAAAACTATGTGCCTCCTGTCGTAAAACCTTGTTTAAAACCCAACTCACTGATGATGGAAATGATTGTGACAGTAAACATTGCGAAGAGAATGACAAACATTATCTTGATTTGCAAAAAGAAGAGGCAATTTCTTCTTTAAATACATCATTAACAGAAGTAGGTTGCTCGCCCTTGAAATTTCATGCACTATATGAGCACAGTAAACCAAATTACGCCAAAGTCAAACTTGAAAATTTGCAGAAAAATGTGAGGAAGAAAATTGAGTTAGTTTTTGATGTTGAAGTGCCTTTAGATAAAAAAATTTAGAAAAGACTGTAGAAGAAAAGGCTGCAGACATGGACAAGCTAATTAATAACAAAAAGGACAATCTACATTTAACAACAAAGAAAAAACAGATTCATCTACTGACTATACCAGCATCACTAGACTGGTCTAGGCAAAAAATTAAAGACACTTTTCAGGTTTCAGATTATTCGGTACGTCAAGCACAGAAACTTTTAAAGGAAAAAGGCTTGTTAGCAGAACCAGACTCAAAAAGAGGGAAACAACTTAAACCTGAAGTTGTTGAGTTGGTAAAACAATATTTTCAAAGTGATGAGCAGTCTAGAGTTTTGCCTGGGATGAAAGATGTTGTGAGCATAGGGAAAAAACAATATGAAAGAAAACGGTTGGTTTTAGGCAACCTACGTGAACTTTATTCAAATTTTAAAAAAGAGCATCCAGCAATTAAAGTTGGTTTTTCTAAGTTCTGCTCTCTTCACCCGAAATGGTGTGTTTTAGCAGGTGCCAGCGGCACCCACTCAGTATGTGTCTGCACTATTCATCAGAACGTAATATTATTAATTCATGCAGCACACTTTGAAGAAAACTACAAAGACCTGACAAAAATGTTGGTATGTGAAAACCCAAGTCGAGAATGTATGTTAAGGCACTGTAGCCTATGCCCACCAAAGGAAAATCTAACAAGTTTTTTACTTACAAAATTTGAAGATTATGACGAAGACGACACAATTGAATTTAATCAGTGGTTATCAACTGACAGAACTCAAATGATTACTCAAACAGCAAAAATTGAAGACTATATTGAAGACCTAACATCCAAATTGGAAAAACTTGTTTCCCACTCCTTCATTGCTAAGTCGCAATCAAAGTTTTTCAAAACACTACAGGAATCTTCCAATGGAAACATTGCTGTAGTGTCATTGGACTTCAGTGAAAATTACTCGTTCACTATCCAGGATGAAGCCCAGGGATACCACTGGACATCTCACTCCTGCACTGTACACTAGGCCGGCCCTTATTTTTCAGAATAGCGAAAAGTTATGTTTTCCTGGTCTCAAAATGATCCAAATGAGGTTTATATTCAGGTGTTAAAATTTGGTTACTTTAAAATGACGGCAACCCGTGCCCCAAGTACTAAGGACCCTCAATTGAGTTTTTTGGGGTCAAAAAAGTGCTATTTCTATGTAAAACGTAAAAGTAAAGCCCTTTAGGGCCAATTTTCTGTTTGTTTTGACCTATCTCTAAGCGTTTAGGAGATATCGTCCGTCGTAATGCAATCCCCCCCAGGGCGCCACCCCGCACCGTGGCACCGCTGAGGTACGGCCCGCACCACTTACTACAGACTTCCCCTCAACCCCCTCCCCTCCCTCGGCAAATACTCACACTGGCAATATCTAGCCTCTGAAGAAATGTGCTTAACTTAGAAAGACTTTAATTGCCATAACAATACTTCCAATCCAAGAGATCAGTTTATTTTCACTCTGTCCATGAATTTCGGTACATTAACCAAAATAAAATCCATTTTCATTGTATTTCTAATTTTTCACTGACATCCCATATTTGGCAATTAAAGTGCCTTTCCGCACGTAAGGGTGGTATTGCGATGAAAAGTCACACTTACAGTTAGTAATAAATTTTGAAAGCTCTCTTCCTTCAACTTGACTGCCTAAAAATCTTGAATTAGTTTCACCTCTCTCGCTGCACTACCATTTCCCACTTGATGACCCCGAATAATTTGCAAATTGTTCCTGTATGTTCATCCCATTCTCGCATGTGCACATCAAAGAATGCAATGCATATTTACAATACATTAAATAGCTTTCTCGAATTAGTAGTGACAAAATGTGGTATAGATACCTTAGTCATGTCTTTATGTTTGTAGGATGCCTTCTTCAGTGGATCATATTTTCCTTCACATGACCACATACGACGTATTACGTTTTTCTTTCCACACCTAGAAATGGATCCGTCAAAAAATGACAGGCCTACCAACTCCTCACTCATGTACCCCAAGAGGTTTGAAAACCTCTTTTGTGCTGCTTTCGCTATGTCCAGGCTAACACTTTCGTAATTAACAAGTCTTTTTAGGAACAGCGGGTCACTGTTGGAAGCTAATGCAGCACAAGGAGCGCATCTTTTCCTTTCTTCTTGAATATATTGTAATCTATTCCACCAATAACTGCATTTCGTTCTCCTCTTTATTTGCTAAGAACTTTATTTCTTCAGCCCAAGCACATTTATCCGAGAGATAAACTGCACTTTCCTCCTTGTGCGTCAAAAATTCAATGGTACCGCTCCTTGCAATTTCAAACAAATCATCAAGTTTTGTCACGAAAGATTCTCTTCTCTTCATCTCCACTGTAGTTCGCGCTCTCTTTATGTCGTTGCATGTTCATCCATTCTTTGCGTCATTTTTCTAGCTTTTCGATCGCCTTATTTTCCGTAATTACAGGAATTCTAGTTTTGTACCATGGATGAGACGCATTTCTCACGGTTTTTCTCGCACTAAGTCTTACAAATTTCGAACCAGTACACAGAAAACAGAGAGTACATCTCTCACTCTTGGTAAATATGAGCCGAGTATTTCTTCACTTTCTTTTCCAACCAGTTCAATGCCTGGATTTAGTTTTGATTACAAGCCTTTCCTTGTTGGTCTATTCTTAAAATGAACATCACGTTCATGATAAAGAATTTATTTCACCACTTTTCTCCTTACATCCTAAAAAACTTAGAACCTTCTATCCTTTGCACACTATACAAAAGAACTATCTATCCACAGTGATCTACATCCGTGAACTGACTGCATCGTTTCTTCTTCCTTGAATATTTCTATCTACTGTTGGAGCCCTGGAAGCCCTGCTGATTCCCTTAATTCCTTTATAATTCATAGACACAATTGTATCACATGCTTATAATATTTTGTACATAAATAGCACTTTGGAACAAAGCCTGCTGGAATGGGTCGCGGCCGTATGGCGGCAAAAAATCAAGGTTTAAGGGGTCGGTACCACATACATCGGCGTTAAAGAGCTAAAATTGACATTATAGGCTTTGACAACATTAATCATGACACAAGAGGAACAACCTATTCAATTCTGTACCACTAGCATGTAAATCTTGTCATCAGGAGCAAAGTCTTTGCCGAGGGAGGGGAGGGGGTTGAGGGGAAGTCTGTAGTAAGTGGTGCGGGCCGTACCTCAGCGGTGCCACGGTGCGGGGTGGCGCCCTGGGGGGGATTGCATTACGACGGACGATATCTCCTAAAAGCTTAGAGATAGGTCAAAACAAATAGAAAATTGGCCCTAAAGGGCTTTACTTTTACGTTTTACATAGAAATAGCACTTTTTTGACCCCAAACAACTCAATTGAGGGTCCTTAGTACTTAGGGCCCTTGGGGCACGGGTTGCCGTCATTTTAAAGTAACCAAATTTTAACACCTGAATATAAACCTCATTTGGATCATTTTGAGACCAGGAAAACATAACTTTTCGCTATTCTGAAAAATAAGGGCCGGCCTACTGTACACCCTATTATAGTTAACCTAAGCAGTGTTGTAAATGAAAGGTTAGTCTTGTCTCTTTGTATAATATCCGATGACATGAAACATGATGTTTGTATGGTCTACAAAATGCAAGAAATTGTGACAGAGTATGTTAAAGAAAATTATTCACATGTAACAGAGATTCACTTCTTCAGTGATGGCTGTGCAGGCCAATATAAAAATAAATTTAATTTTATCAACCTCTGCTTGCATGAACAAGATTTTAAGATCAAGGCACAGTGGTCGTTTTTTGCAACTAGCCATGGGAAGACTGAATGCGATGGAATTGGAGGCACCGTGAAAAGGTTGGCAAGAAAGGAAAGTCTTCAGAGACCTCTTGGAAATCAGATTCTGTCTCCATCACATTTGTACGAGTTTTGTAAATCAAACATTACAAAAGTTAATTTTTATTATATTTCTAAAGATGATATGCTTAAGACACGTTCTGACTTAGAAAAATGCTTTGAGGACATACAAACAGTCCCTGGAACCAGAAGCTTCCATAACTTTAAGCCGATAGACAGTTCAGGGAACTTGGAAGCAAGGAGGATCAGTTCCGATGAGAAACCTGCCCTCACATTTAACTTGAGGAATAAATCAACATCATTCGTGACAGAAGAAAATTTGAATCCATCATGCTACGTGGCTTGTAAATATGATAATCTATGGTACTTTGGAATCATAACTGAAGTGAATAAAGAAGAAGGTGATGTGACTGTTCAATTTATGCATCCTGCAGGGCCATCACCATCATTTCAATGGCCAAAGCGAGAGGACATTTGCACCGTGCCGATACCTCATGTACTTGCAATTGTTGATCCTTCTTACACTTCGACCGGAAGGACCTATAGGTTTCCAGAAAAATGTGTCAGCTAAATTGAAGGGAAATTTTCAAAACTCCATTAAATGTTTCCTGTAAAATTTGGAATGTAATTAAGATGTTTGAAATATTAAATAGTTTATATAGGTAAGTTAACACTAATTGTTTATTTTTAATTTTTGAGTTTGTTTGAAATTAAGTTCTTTGATTAAGATGATACAGGTTAAAATATGACGTTATGAATTGAATAATAAAATATACCTTCAGATATCCTTAATAATAGTGCAAGCCTAAAGATCATTATAATCCCTGGAAATCCTTATTGTTCAGTAAAATTGGACGGAAAAAATAAATTGGAAACCTAATATATAATGCAATGAAACTCAGCAAAGGAATCAAAACCCCATGAATTTTTTAAAAGCATTTGATAGCCCATTTAGTAAGGATTTATTAGAAAAAAAAGTTTTTGTGACTATTACATACCCTTTCGATGATATTTAATTTTACGCTAAACTATGTCTTCGTTTAAAAAAAATACAAAGATGCAAACAAAATATTTTTTTCAGCCCTATTAGGTTAACTTAGAGGTTTGATCATCTTCATGGGTAAAACAAACAAGCCAAGTTTCATCAAAATCTGAGATGGTGGGTGAGAAAGTGATTTTTCTTTGGTTGAATAGGGTAGTTTCCTTCATCAAAGAAAACGAAAGGCATTGATTGCGATTCGTTACCCACCATTAGTGTATTCATAATACACAAATTATTTGGTTTTTGAAATACCAGTTTAGACGAATAGCAAGGGTCAAATTTTATCCTCATTTGAAAAAGGCCAGATTGGCGCCCATGCGATTCCACTCCACGTGACGTCACAGGGACCTAGTTTCTACACGTGAGGATAGGAGTTATACATCGTCTGAGGTTACCAATGCATGCATGAGGCACAGAGCTCAGGGAAACATGTCTTAATAATCACCTATTAAAACTGGCTAAGGTCGGAAAGTTTTCTTCGTTTGATAAGGTATTAATAAACCTTTTATAAGCGAAGCGCTACCAGCCAGCAAGGTACTCAGCTACCCGCTAGCATCCTGCGTCCTATCAGCGCTCAGAGCCTCGATCAAGGTCACCTCACAAGGCGGGAGGGGGAACCAGAAATGCGTCGCACGGACTTTTTCCCATCATTCCTACTTACGCGTCGCGTTTTCGCGCGCTTGAAAATTTTCACTTTTCATTTTATCGCAAAAAATAGATATCGTCATTTAAAAATCTAAAAGTTTGACATTCGTACTCCAGGAGTAATAATCTTTCGATTTAGGCAATAAAAAAATAATAGGAAACCACCCTATTGATGTGGAATGACCCTGATGTAAATGATCAACAGTAATAGGTTATAAATATTTTTTTAATAAGTGTAAAAGTTAAGGCATTGAAGGAATCACAACAATAAGCTTCATGTCCAATCAAATCGTAATGGCTTGAAGTGACAATGACAAACATTGATAATAAGTATAAGATCTTAGATTTTCCCAGTGTATCAAGTGCAGAAAGGATTCTCAGGTTTTACACGTTAAGGATGGAAGACATGCAGCCCATTTCCCAGTGGAAAACCTGAGAATCCTTTATGGAATTGTTAATAAAGCATACAGGCACATTGCCATAAAGTTGTTTCATTGGGGTGGTTGTACATCATATGGGTGGCCTATACTGACATTTTTTGTCAATTTAAACACAATGAAAAACCATGCATATCTTTAAATCAGCTCCATATTTTGTTAGAATAATGCCAATAGTTGAATTCATCATTGATTATTGGGAGACATAATGAAATTTAACTAAATAGAAAATTGGAGTGTCAGAGGATAGGTGACCGTGGGCTAGAGGTATGTACAGCGGGTCGTCTTCACAAGGAAAATAATTATGGTGTGGGGAGGAGAGTGAAGGGAGGAAGGGTGGGCTGAAACCCCCAACGTCCACCCCTGGCTAGGAGACAGACAGCATATTGCTTTCATTCTTAGAAGTTTACGTCACCAAGAGAGCAAAATAAATATTAACATTCCTGGTAAGTGTGATATTCCCTGCCTTGGTGGGGGTGGAGTAAAACCATGGTTTTACTGCACCCCCACCAAGGCAATCATAGCTGGTCACCAGTTCAAATCGTGCCTGTGGAGGTTATCTCAAACAGGAGCTAAATTTTTGGAAATTTCACTGGGTAGCTTAGTGTAAGAGTGGACTTAGAGTCAAAATAGTCTCTAAAATGCCATTATTATTTCCTGCAGCACATGCATGCCTAAATTTTGACTGGACTGCGATGCGAAGGTCCAAAATTCATTATCTAGGTCATTTGAGAAGACAACTCCCCAGCAAATGCAGTATCCATCTCCAACCAGAGGTAGCGTGTTAAGAGGGTATGTAGGGGGTAGTTTCTCCCTCCCCACTTTCTGAATGCTCCCTTGTATTGGATATATGACGTCAGGGACTTACCTCCCGTTAGTGAAATTTAATGAACTCCAGTCAGGCGCAATTACAAGACAAAATTCTGTTTTTACCTCCAATTACTCATCATGATATGCATATACAGTAACCCTATCGAAATTTCTCTTAGCGACTTCCTTTTCCCACTCGTAAGTAGCAATCCCGAGCCCAAACCCTTTTGGTCGCCACGACTCTCCAAACGAGAAACATGCTAGCATGCGATAAAACACACGATACAATCAGCAGATCCTTTAAAAAGGATAGGAAAACATTGCATTTCCAAAATTGAAAATTCTAGAATTACATTATAACCAAACTGCATCGAAGAATACGGGTGAAATTTTAAAAAACTCGCACCCATGCAGAGGCAAAGTTGTCACCAAAACAACTAAACAGGGCGATAATGTATAAATCTATTTGGGATGCACGAACCTGTCTTAAATATCTCATCCAATTTCGTGGCAACGGCTTCGTCAAAACCACAAGAAATCAATTTTACGAAGTCCTCGCTGGGCACATTTTCTTTAACGAAAGTAGGCTGTATTACAGGTCCCAAAGTTACCACAATATTATCATCTCCAGATTCGTCTTGATCCATTGTTGGCAAATTAATTTCTTCTGTCATATCTTTTGAAATAACAAAAGGGACACAGTTGTTAACAAGGAAGTAGAATTAATTCCTTGCAGAGAATTTTTTTTCTTCTCTGTCAGTTTCTCGAAAAGGAATGAAAGCTATTTATCAATGCGAAAACATCATATTATTCGAACAAAAACAATGATTACAGAGCGAAATTATAACTAATCGGATACGTAAAACACGAGTCAAGCTTTAAAGTGACCGAATGCCATCGCTATTGATACCAATGAATAACCTTTCATCGCAATTACACAGATTGCTGACGAACCTGACAAGAACTCAAATTCAGAATGACGATCAGTTTCGATCGGTTTATTGTTTGTTTATAACAAGTGAATGTGATTGGTCAACGTAATAGAGAGGCATTTTAAAAGCTGAAGCGCAATTTTCAAACAAACATTTCAAAAGACGCAGTAGAAAAATTTCTCAGTCAAGTCAGCCGAAAGCGAAGACTAAAGCTGCAGATGTTGATACGAAAAAATAAGGTGCGACGACACCGTCTAAACACGCTCAGGGTTTAGATGATTTATACTACGGCGAAGGTCAGAAATTTCGCAGCGAAAGCTAAAGAAATAAGAATATAAATAAAAACAAAAGATCCGGGGTCAATGATAAAATTTACGAAATTATTTTCAGAGATGACCCTACTTGTCCTAAAGATTCATTTAACATATGACCCTAGAATAAAATAACGAGAGTAACCAAAACGTGGTCGGTGAAGTTCGAATACACTCGGACATACTAATTGTTCGGGTTGCATAACCTATAAATTGCATCAGACTGGGATTCATCAGCTGTAATAAATCACATCATTACTAAAACTGTGAATTCACAAGCCTCACAAGGATACTGGAATGGATGGAAATATCCATGGAAATACTGAACAAGGTACCACTTGAATTTTTTTATTATTAACTGAAATAGGTATCAGTGGCGGATACATATGATTGGTGCTGGGGCGTGCGCCCCCCCCCCCTTGCGGGGCCACACCTTTGCCTGCACACACCTGCATTGCCTAACATAGCAGAGCCATATTCTTGTACCTTGTAAATGTGTATAATCAGCTTAAATGAAACTTTCAAACTTTGCATGTGACTTATTTTTCATTCTGATAAAAGTTCTCAAGAAATATTTTGCTAGTTTTTTCTGTATCTGCTACTGATAGGTGTGTACCTCTGATTGTGCAGCCTTACGCATGTTTTTAGGACTTCACAAGTAACTTATACACCAATTGTGTATGTTCCCTAGGACAACAATTTTTTAAGACATTTGTGTCTTAGGGAATTTTAAAATAATGCCATGGTAATTGTATAAATTGTATAAAATTTTGAAACAGGTTTATACAATTTTTTCATTGGGGTTACATCACACTTATAATTTTTTCAACAGCAATGCATGGTTAATCTTGTCAAATACCTCTGAGAAATCTTCATACATTGGAGCTGTTGGAGTGTGTGATTTTTCTTGTCACTGAATTCATAGGGATATCATATAAATAGTCTATTCGGAAGGCTGTCCCCTATTGGAAATTTCTTATAAGAAAATTTCTTATCAGAAATTGGACATATTTCTTATAAGAAAATTTCTTATAAGAATTTTTCTATAAGAAAATTTCTTATCAGAAATTGGGCATATTTCTTATAAGAAAATTTCTTATAAGAATTTTTCTTATAAGAAAATTTCTTCTAACTATCAGTTACAAAATGTTATTTATAACAAATTTTCTGATGGAAATATTTATTATAAATATCATATCATCATGCTTAAAACACTTGCGCAAACTTCTATAAAAAGCTACATAAGATTTACATCCCTACTGAGAGTACAAAGTTAGCATTATACCTAATTCAATCCAAATGTAGACGCCTATATCTTATACAGCAAACCTAATGATTTCCCATGAACCAAATGTAGATGTCTATCATCAGTGTACATCAAAAAGGACATTGAAGCTCTGTAAAGTTCACCTGGCTGGCCAGAAAAGGCGAGATACCATAGAGGTCTTTCAGGGCATGGGTTCTGTATAGGGTTAATGTCCCCACATGCTAAAAGAAACTAAAATCAATGAAACCAACGATAGCCTAGAATGATGGACTGATAATTGAATACAACTTTGGCAATCATTACGCAATGAAAGATACAGGAATTGCAATATGGAATATGATTTAACCTGGAAAATTGAAGAAGCAAATGAAATAAAATTCAAGTTCCACTGGGGATAGGTACTTCAAGAAATTATATGGGAAGGAAGAGTAAAATTTGATGAATCAAATGCGTATGAGCAATGTTTATTTAAGATACCAGAGAGAATGAGACCTCTACATGCAGATTTGGATAGATAATGAAAGAAATAAGCAAAGCAAAATGGAATTTGATGCCATTTTGGAGAAAAGGATACGTAGAATATGGCTAACAATAAGTGCAAGATTTAAGGAAATTAATAGGAATCACAGAAACACTGATTGATAATAATAGTTGATGTATTTTCCATAAAATAATAACTGCGAAGATGTTGGCATACTCATACAAATTCATTCTCATTCTCTTCAGAGACGACTAAATCACTCTCTTTGTCCATTAAAACACTGTTTTCATTAAAACTTCCTCTTATGTTAGATATACCACAATCTGAAAAATATACATGTCTATCTAAATTAATGATGAAAAGTTTAAAATTCAACGAAACTATCTGTTTAAGGTAACATAATTTTAGGAATGCCAGTTTTTTAATACTTACCAAATGAGGTCAATGTCTTATTTTGGTTAGAAGCACACGACTTATTTTATTAAACTGCTATCACAAAGACATAGTGAATGATTAACATATAAAAGCAATCCCTAGCAACCTAACAACCAAACAAGTTTTGGTTGTTAGGTTGCTAGGGAACCATGTGAACAGTATCCTGCAACGTATGCAATCGTAGTATACATCGTGGTTATTCATGGCTCATATCGAACTTCCATCGGTCAAATAATCTGTAGACTCAAAACAGAGAGATCTTATAAGTCTACAATTTTTCATGTGCCCTCAGCTATACCTAACAAGTAGCATTAAAGAAGCCTCCGCTTCTTGGAACCATTTATGTCAAATACCATGCTGAAAAAAAAACAGGAAATTAGCAGAACATTACTTAAAAAAGAGTTATACATAATTTCCAAAATTATCTTATATAGAATTCCTTCAATAATTATCAATTGCCAACATAAGTTATGGTGACACGCCTGCTGGATGAAAACCTATAAGGTATGCGACCCGCGCAGCATTATTGTAGAATTCTATAAGAAATGCAGATTTCTTATAAGAATTTTTGTAAGACTTATAGAATCCTATAAGAATTTCTATAAGACTTATAGAATCCTATAAGAAATCTGCAAGACTTATAGAATCCTATAAGAATTTCTATAAGACTTATAGAATCCTATAAGAAATATGTAAGACTTAAAGAATCCTATAAGAATTCTGTAAGACTTATAGAATCCTATAAGTCTTACAGAATTCTTATAAGAATTTCTGTAAGACTTATAAGAAATTTTCAATAGGGTCTTTTGTTTGAAAACTATAAAGCTGCCTACTGGTATTGCTTTGCATGTACAGATGTGCACATATCATACAGGTACTTGGTTGTTTATTTTATGCATGAATCCAAATATAACTATGTATGTTTTTGGTGTTATTAAAAAGGTTGGTTACACAGAAAGATTAAATATGTTCTTTTCCAAACCTCTCTTTTCCAAACCTCTGCTTCACAAGGAATAAGTTGAAACATAAGAATTGATTAAGAATTGCAACAGGTTATGGATCCAGAACACCCTAACACCGCACAAAATAAATGAGAAGCAATAAGTACTGGAAAATGAAAGTATATATAGTACCGAAAAGAAATTGAATTTGAGATGCCAAATGAAGACAATATAGGTGGCTGCTGAAGAGGTGAGGGAAACAAAAGTGTTTTTGAATACCGATGGATCTAAGATGGGCATCCATTAATTACATGAGGTGATTTTGGCAGTTATTGGAAACCTTTACCCCCCTCCCCCCTTAGTGAGATATCGCGAGACTTGGCTAAACCCTTCCCCCCCTCCCTCTAATCTCACGGGGGATTGTTCAAAATATGTATTTTCATTGTAAATACATTAATTATATATATGCTTTCCAGGACCCCCCACGTGAGATTAGGTGAGAATCGGCTTGACCCCTGCCCCCCCTCACGTAATTAATGGATGTTCCCTATTTACTACTCATGGTCAAAAGGACTTGAAGCCAAACTAATCAAAATAATTTTTGGAACACTATCAACCAGGAGTTTGATGATGCCATCCATCACAACGACAATAGACAGACTCAATGCTGGACAGCGTCACAATTAATGATGTCAGTGAATTTGAGCTTGCGAAGGAAGCATGGGACATGCTACATCAAATATATGGGGAGTTCGGCATTATTTGATAATCCTCAAGGTATAAGTAATTTGTTTACAACCCATTTTCCAAAAGTTTACTGTACTGATGTCCCAGGTAATATACCTTCATTTCAATTCTGTCATACTTACTGAATATCAAATATTAAGTTATCAACAAATAAGATCCTTATGAAAGTAAAGCAGCTTGACATCTCTAAAGGCCGTTTTACACGGTACACGGAATTGCACAGGTTAGAGCTGCATTAATGTCTAAAATAGCGTGGAATTGCGCGAATGCATGAATGAAATTAGAACATGGGCTATTTTGCCATCTCGCGTCCACGCATTCTCGCATGTGTTCTAGCAATTCACCGCTTCACACGACGCAATTTTGATTGCGCCTTCGCATGTACATCAGATTGCGCAATTCCGTGTACCGTGTAAAATGGCCTTAATAGATAGAATCCCTCCAATGGGGAACATGCATGAAATTTGTTCATCATGCTAGTTAGCCTCATTGAATAGAAAATTTTCTCATGAGTCCATATATATAAGCCAAAACTCTCCTAGTACTCCACAAACGTCAATAAATGCTAATTAAAAATGCTCAAATGTCGCTTGAAGTCAGGTGACCTTAAACGCCTCTGACGTCATCGCACGGTTCACCATTCACTTATGGGCATCACAGCAGCAAATACTTAATTTATCTTACCAAAAGCCACATATTACTCGTACGCTCCTTATTTTACCCGTGGTTTAATCGTAATCAGTATTTATTCTCATGCATAGCCACCTTCCTTTATATATATAATCCTACAATCGGTGGACCATTAGGTACACCTATAAGGTTGTTTACAAGGTGAAATGAGTTCTACATCCTAAATTTGGTGGCCATCCGAGAAATACTGGCGATTTGATAAAACCGTATGGTAACCCTGATTCAATAATGTACTTACGTTGAGAAACAACCCGTTGACAATGTAAATAAAGTATTTAACTCCATTCCGTAGGTCATCAGCCACTTTCTTCTCTTATTTTTGTTCTTTGGGGCACAAGCAAAAATTTTCTCCGGCGAGAAAATAGAGGTACTTGAGCGGCGGGGCACTAAACACGATATATATGGTTTTCACACGCTTGCCTATTGAATATCCATGCTGCAATACACTTATTCCACTAACCAAATGATATGGGTGTCCAACGTAGATCACAATCTGCAATCAACTTATTTTCATTTAATCTTTCCAAATCTCCCCAAACAATCCCCTTTATTTGTTTCAACAAAGCCTTGGCAACCTAAAATATTCACAGTCTGCATTTTGACGTTAAAACAGCAATTATTTTTGCCTAATTTGCATTTGAGCCCTCGTAGATCAATTTACTATCCACTTCCTCAGTCTGTCATCAGTGGATACCGTGCCGTGACGTCACGCTCCAATGACGTCGTGTTTTCAAGCAGCCGATGAAGGTCTATTTTTAAAGAGTCATAACTCAGCCAAAAAGCGTTATTCATCCGCGAAATTTTCGGCGAGTGCATTTGAGGCAGGGAGCTTCTTATTCAAGTACTTTAAAAAAATTATGCATGATCCCCATTCTACTAAAAGAATATTGTAACTTTCTATCGTATCCTTTGTATATTCTTTTCAATATAATTTCCCAAAATTACACTATACAATCAAGACAGGTGTGAAAAACTCTCAGGTAAATTTGTTTACCTACTAACAGTAGCATAACTGTGGGGGGGGATAAGGGGATAGATACGCCCGAAAGCCTGAGCGAAAAAAAATTAAAACTATTGTCTAGTTTTGACATAGAATAACTTCATCGGCTTAAAGTTAAATTTAAAGCGCAAAAATGATTTGAAATGTATTTCCAGGCATGTCATTTTTCAAAAATTTCCTCAGACCCTGTTGTCTGGGAGGGGGGTCTCCTCCAAAGCATATTGCTAGATATGCCACTGATTATTAAGGGCGTCATTGTTTTGAGGAGGAACAAAAGAAACCTCCACAAAGAAGCCAGAGGGTCATTACAGCAGCTAAAGTAATGGCTAATAACAATTACATCTCGGATCCAACCAACATTAGTAGATCTACCTGGAGAGTATTAAAAAATGAAAAGGGAGGAAATATGCCCAGTAAATCCATTGATTGTATTACAATTGATGAACCTCAACTCAGAGAACCGTCAAAAATAGCTACAGCCTTCAATAACTACTTCATTGAAATACCCACCACCCTTGGTATAGAATTGACTAAGCATTTTTCCACGGAGCTATTCAGCAATCATACACAAGAGAACTACTATGAACTTGTATTTGATTCCATCACAAAATCTGATATATTTCACACCATTGCCTCCTTGAAAAGCAACACCTCTGCTGGGTATGATAAAGTCCTGGTTAAAGCTATTAAATGTGTAGCTAACAAAATAATTGCCCCCCCTAACCAATCTCATCAATCAGTCATTTAATGGGGACACATTTCCAGACTTCTTACAATGTGCTGGTGTAAAACTGATTGACAAAAAAGGATACAGGGCAAACACAAGTGCATAACTACATATATTGACCCCTATCATTACTATCCATCCAAAATATTCAAAAAGGCTGTATATTTTTGTCTCATGAACCACTTAATTGTAAATAATTACATTTCCAACAAGCAACATGGATGCACAAAGGTTAAGAAAACACTTAGCTGTTTCACAAAATAAAATGTATTGCGACCGGTTTCGATACAGAGTATCATCATCTGATGATGATACGCTGAGGCCAGATGATGATACGCTGTATCGAAACCGGTCGCAATATATTTTATTTTGTGAAACAGCTAAGTGTTTTCTTAACCTTTGTGCATCATGAAGGAGTTTCACCATGTTACGCCAACCACCATCGCAAGCAACATGGATTTAGGAAAACTTCCACTAAATCAGCTTTCATACAAATTGGAAATGAAATTTGAACAGCAATTTTATTTTAAGCTGGTGTACAGCTAACAAATTGATTTTAAACACACAAAAGACACACACTGTTCAATTTTGTGGTAATAGCAATGTTCTCGAGAGCATCCTAATTAGATTGGATAAAAAGTCTATTGAGAATGTGTCCCACACAAAATTCCTTGGTGCATACTTATGTAGTAATATGTCCTATGAGATGAATATTGACTTCTTAGCCAACAAACTAAGTTCAATCTGCTATCTATTAAGACACCTTAGGAACTCTGTTGATTTAAATATTCTTCTTAAATTGTATTACGGTATCTTTTATTCTCGAATGTCATACAATATAATTTTTTGGGGCTCATCCCCTCATGCCTCCAAATACAGCTCTCATAGGCCATTTTAAATCGGTGTATTCAACAAATTCAACAATGAAATGTACACGAACAACCATCCCCTGGATTAGGGAAACTTACCCAAGCGGGACTCGAACCCGTGGCTTCATTTTTGGCAGGGGAGGACTTTACCCAGCCACCACCGAGGCCGGCTATTCTCTCTTTATTCGTCTCAGTGCATGAATCTTGCTTGTTGTGACCTTACTTGCTTGACCAAGGATAGCATAGGATTGTGGGTGTAAAATTTTTACTCTGAGATTTCTTTCTGAAATACTTACAGCTTTTTAACCATGACAATATGAGACCAAAAATACCATAAACCTCCACTTCAGAAAGTTAAATGGAGTGATTTACTCTATCAAAGGCTTTAGAAAAGTCAAAGGAAATGGTTCCAATTTGATAATACATAGCTCTGTAAGGACATAGTAATATCATGTTCTAATGGAGCCCAGTTGGCTGATGTAGAACGTCCCTTCTTGAATCCATGCTGTTTGTTTGTTAATACATTTTTTATTAAGGGGCTTCATTTATCAGTGATCCAGGATTTGAGCCAAGGCTGACTAGATTAATACAGGTCTGCAGTTACCCACATTACGCTTATGTCCATTTTTGTGAACAGGAACTACAAATGATGTTTTGAATGAATTCAGGAATACACCCTTTTTCAAAGACGCAATAATAAAATTTTTACTGTCAGATAACTCTTACATTGATATGTGGCTTAAGCCACAGTAAGTCATTGACTTGTCACAGAAGGCAATATAGAATTCTATACAGGGGTATTTAGGGGGACACAGGGGCACGTGCTCCACCCTCCCCCCAGATGCCTACAAAATAAACAAGATTTTTAATACAGTTATCATTGCATTTGTTTTATTTAGTGTATTACAGAGCTTCAATCATTTAATTTTATATTTATAACTTTCATATCAAAATAAAGAAAATGTTTTCTACTGTAATTGTTGTATTTTGTTTTAAATCTTTAATATAAGAAGACCTGTCAGACTCTTGTGTCCCCCCAGAAAAAAATCCTGGATCCATCCCTGAAATTCTATATACAGTTTATACTAAAGACCCAAAGCTTTTTATTACATCAACATAGTTATATTCTCGAAAACAATGCAGAAAATATCATATTCACTGAAAAATGTAGATAAAGGAAGAAATAAGTGGATAGACATAATTGACATAATTTAGGATAGAAGTTGCTAGTATATACATATGTGAGGTAGAGGTTTATTAACAGAGGTAGCAAGGATTATTACAGCACTCGAGTGGTACTCCCTTAACAAAACTCGCACCGTCTCTCTACACACATTCCGCGCGACTGACTGCGCGTCACCCTCCTTACTGGCTCGACCATCCAAGTTCCTCGGCGTCCCCCAGAGGGGCAGCACCTGCCGGACCATTTCGAACAGCCAGTTGATGACAGTCGGCCTTTCCTGATTTCAGGGCCGTCCTCGGCCCGCTCTTGCGGTTGGCTGACCTCTTCTTCTACAGCATCGGATTCCTCTTGAATCGGCTCGTTGGCTCCCTGGTCTCCGAGGCTGCATGGGGGTGGGTTGTCATCTTCTTCTACAGCATCGGGGTCCTCTTGGATCTGCTCGTGGGCTCCCTGGTCTCCGGGGCAGCATGGGGGTGGGTTGTCATCTTCATCTACAGCATCGGGGTCCTCTTGGATCTGCTCGTGGGCTCCCTGGTCTCCGGGGCTGCATGGGGGTGGGTTGTCATCTTCTTCTACAGCATCGGGGTCCTCTTGAATCTGCTCGTGGGCTCCCTGGTCTCCGGGGCTGCATGGGGGTGGGTTGTCATCTTCTTCTACAGCATCGGGGTCGTAGTCTGGTGGGGGTTGGCACCATGGTTTCATTCGATCTGCACAAAAGACCGAATGAAACCTCCTCTGGGTTCTGGCTGCTCCTGGGATGTCTGTCAGCAAATATCTATCCCTGGGGAATACCTTCTCCACCCTGTATGGTCCCTTAAATTTGGGTGCTAGCTTTCGAGACGTTCCCGTCGCCTGGGCTTCTCGCTCGACTAACACTAACTCTCCCCGCACGTATTTTCTTGGCTCCTTGTGAGCTTCGTCAAACCTTTTCTTCTGCCTCTCCTGACATGTTACCATCCTGCCTAAAGCTTCCTTCCTAACCTCCTCTATCACTTCTTTGCTCACTTCATGTTCATCTTCCTGCAATGTCACTACAACTCGGTTCCTTAACGCATTCCGCGGGCGGTACGCGAACAACAGTTCATGTGGACTGGCTCCCACCGTCTTGTTCTTCATCGAGTTCATGGCAAATTGAATGTCTTTCAAGCGCCCATCCCAATCACTTCCATCCTCCGTTGAATTCATCGTAGTGATAGCTCGAGTAATTATGGCGTTTGATCTCTCTACTTGTCCATTTGCCCTAGGCGTTGCAGTGGCGTTCTTGATGTGTTTTATCTGATGCCCCTCGCAAAATTCCTCAAATTCTCTCGACGTATATGCCGTTCCTCTATCCGAGATGATACGGTCCGGACAACCAAACAAGCTAACTATCTCACTCAAGGCCTCACAGACTGGTTTTGACCTCGTGTTTTTCACAGCTCGTAGTACTATGAACTTCGTAAAATTGTCTTGGTACGCGAGGACGTATTCACTGCCTCTTTTGCTACGAGGGAACGGTCCTAGGTGATCTATATTAACGGTATGAAAAGGCGTACCCTCGCGCTTAGTTGGGTACAGTATTCCTTCCCTTTTCCCGCCTGGTCTCTTGTGGTACGCGCATTCGATACAGGCTGCGATATATCTCTTTATCCTTTGTCTCATCCTCGGGAACCAGAAATATCTTCTCAGGTGTTCCAGAGTCTTTTCTTCTCCGTAATGTCCCATGTCATCATGGCTCCCCTTTATGATTCTCCAAATCGCATCTCTTGGGACCACCCAACGACTTCCCCCCTCCACTCTTCGACATATTCGATGGTCTCTTACTACATAATCAGTGTGCACTTGCTTATCCTCGTTTGTCTGTGCTGGCTTTTTCAATGTCGCATGTATTTTCTGGAGACTCGGATCTTGCAGCTGCATGGTCAACAGCCAATCCTCCTGCTGAATTCTGGTGGTGAATATTTTTGAGTCCACCATCTCAGGTTCTACCGCCTTTCCCACCGGGTTTCTGCTGAGGGCGTCTACGTGACTCATGCTCCTGCCTGGTCGGTATTCGATTTCGAAGTCGTACTCCTGTAGTCTCAACCACCACCTGGCGATTCTTGGCAACAGCTCCCTCTTAGTCATCGCCGTCTTTAATGCATTACAGTCCGTTACTACCTTGAACATTCGATCCAACAAGTACATCCTGAATTTGTCAACTGACTCTACTACCGCTAAGGCTTCGAGTTCGTAGCTGTGATAGGATTTCTCTGCATCCGTTGTTTGTCGGCTGTAGTACGCCACAGGTCTCAATGGTCCCTCATTTTGCGATTGCATAAGAATGCCTGCTAATCCATGTTTGCTGGCGTCTGTGTGAACCTCATGCTTTGCACTCACATCAAAAAGCGTCAGCATAGGTCTTTCGACCAGTCTTGCCTTGAGTTCTTGGAATGCCACCTCTTGTTCCTCATTCCACTTGAACTCCACTCCATTCTTCGTCAATTTTGTCAACGGTTGGCTAATCGCAGCAAATCTTGGCACAAACCTTCTAAAGAACCCGGCCAATCCAATGAATTGCCTGATTTCGTGGACATTTTCCGGTCGCTTGAACTCTCTCACGGCTCGAATCTTTCGTTCGCCTGGTTTTATTCCATCTGCGTTTATCTCGAACCCCAAATAGTCTACGCGCTCCTTGAAGAATTCGCATTTCGCCAACTTCAATGTTAGTCCTGTCTCTTTGAGTGCTTCTAGAAATCTTTCAAGCTTCTCAAGTCCTTCCTTCACGGTTCTGCTCGGTATCAGAACATCATCCATATATATCAACACATCCCCTGGTTTTGTGTTCCTGATAACTTGTCTCATCGCCCGATTAAACACGGCTGGTGCGTTTACCAGACCAAAGGGCATACTGTTGAACTCGAACAACCCTCCCGGCGTCACAAACGCTGTAAGATGCCTTGACTGAGGCGCCACTGGTATCTGATGGTAACCCGACGCAAAGTCTAAAGTAGAAAAATAACGGTTTCCCGCGAGGCTATCCAACTGCTCATCAATCGCCGGCATGGGAAACTTCTCCTTCCGGGTCTTCTGGTTCAGCCCTCTGTAGTCGATGCATAATCTGTCCTCTCCATTTGCCTTTTTCACCAACAGAGCCGGGCTAGCATATTCTGATGTAGAAGCTTGGACTATTCCAATCCTCATCAGCTCCTCCACCGCTTTTTGCATGCTCTCTCTTTTTGCGTAAGGCAGGCGATACGGACGTGACGTCACGGGTTTGTCGTCATTCAAGTCAATGCTGATGCTGGTGAAGTTCGCCTTGCCTAACTCGCTTAAGTTTTTAGCAAAACATCCCCTGAATTTATTTACGAGGTCGCATAGTGCCCCTTCGTCTTGCGTCGTCAGGTTCTCGTTCATGTGTATCTCGTCTTTCTGGATCCGTGACTCCTCTTCCACCTTCCGCACTTGAGAATTCTTTCTTTCACTAAGGTCGGCATTTTCTCTGGAAATGGTGAGTCTCCCAAACTCCTTTTCGACCCGAATTCCTGGTTGGTCTAAGGCACTCCGCCCTACAATGATAGCATCCTCCTGAGAATTTTCTGGGACAATTAAAACCTCTACTTCCACATTCACATCGTCTACTTTCAAGATCATTCGTTTCGTGCCAATAGCTTCACAACCCCCTGATCCAAACCCAACTAAACGCTTCTGGCTCGCCTCATATTCGACTCCTAGTTCTTGTGCAACGTCTCTTCTCAGGGTGACAACATCGCTTCCTAAATCAACGAAGCCAACCACCCTGTCGTCGTTTATCTCTATCCACTTGTGGTACTCGTCCTTTATGATGCAATTGGGTCTAGTGATTTTCCTAACGTTCCACTTTTTCTCATTCTGGGTCGTTCTCGGTGTTGCCTGCAAACAATCTTTCTGCATATGTCCCGTCTGCTTGCACCGGTAACAAATTCTCTCACGGGCAGCTACTCGGCACTCCCTAGCGAGGTGCCCCTCTTTTCCACAATTGAAACAAACGCCCTGGGTAGGCGTCCTTTCGCCCCTCACTTCCTTGACTTCAGCCCTTTTGTCAATGGTCACAGGAGGTCGATTGTGAAAGTTTGCCCTATCTCCCAATTTGGCCCTATCAGTGACACTCTCGTATCGTCTTATCTTGCGTAATAGTCCTTCTACATCTTCAAAGTCACACATAGTCAGCAGCTTCACTAGTTCCTTATCCCACATGCCATTTAGAATGTAATTGATAAGGGAGGCTTCATTTACTTCACCACGCCTAGCGATAGTCTTCATCGCGTAAACATATGACTCATGCGTCTCGCCACGCTGCATTCTTCTCTTTGTAAGACTCAAGTGCACGTCGGCTTGGTCCTCCACTGATGGGAAACAATATAATAGTCCTTTTTTGAACGCCTCCCAAGAGTGTACTTCCTCGGCTACGCTATTCAGCCATAGTTTCGCCGCTCCGCGTAACTTACTAACGGATTGGGCTAACAACATCGACTCGTCCCATCCGTAGGCTGATGCAATGCTCTCTACTCGCCTGACCCACTGTACCGCCGTGAACCCCAGGGTTAGCGAAGGTTCAAACTCCGGCAATAATTGCTCTGCTATTTCTCGATAACCCACCATACTTTTCTCAAGAACTAACGATTGCCCATTTAAAAGTTCTCGTTCACGTTCTAGAAGTTTCCTTTCTCTCTCTAGCAATTCTCTCTCGTGTTGCAAAAGCGCTTGTTCCCTCTCCGCTGCGCTTCTAAGGACGCTACTCTCTCCGACAGGATACCGCCAATTTCCCAACGACGGTTCTCTGCCCTTATTAGGCCACACGACAGTAGCCTCGCGCGGTTGCTCACCGGGTCCTCTTGACTGTATATCCTCCTTAGCCTTGTCTCTCGCGGCATACGGCGTCGACGCAGGCAGAACCCACTTAGCGGTAGCCTCTCGGTGCATCTCACTATGCTCCCTGGCCACGCCGGCCTCGCTCTCCTGCTCTCGACATGTTCCCGCCAATTCAGTCGCGTCCCTTCCTTCCGCAGAATGGACCCCGTTGAAGCTACCTACACGACACTCGCCATCCCACGACGCATTCGTCGGACTGGTCATTGCTACAACTAGAACCACACTCTCTCACCTTACTCAGTCCGCACTGGGGTTTTTGATGTTCTATCTATTGATGGCTGGATGTGCACGAACAACTCCACCGCAGCTCGCTGGTCAATCCCACTTCTGAACTGTGAGGTAGAGGTTTATTAACAGAGGTAGCAAGGATTATTACAGCACTCGAGTGGTACTCCCTTAACAAAACTCGCACCGTCTCTCTGCACACATTCCGCGCGACTGACTGCGCGTCACCCTCCTTACTGGCTCGACCGTCCAAGTTCCTCGGCGTCCCCCAGAGGGGCAGCACCTGCCGGACCATTTCGAACAGCCAGTTGATGACAGTCGGCCTTAGTGATGACAGTTCAGAAGTGGGATTGACCAGCGAGCTGCGGTGGAGTTGTTCGTGCACATCCAGCCATCAATAGGAATTTTGCGAGGGGCATCAGATAAAACACATCAAGAACGCCACTGCAACGCCTAGGGCAAATGGACAAGTAGAGAGATCAAACGCCATAATTACTCGAGCTATCACTACGATGAATTCAACGGAGGATGGAAGTGATTGGGATGGGCGCTTGAAAGACATTCAATTTGCCATGAACTCGATGAAGAACAAGACGGTGGGAGCCAGTCCACATGAACTGTTGTTCGCGTACCGCCCGCGGAATGCGTTAAGGAACCGAGTTGTAGTGACATTGCAGGAAGATGAACATGAAGTGAGCAAAGAAGTGATATAGGAGGTTAGGAAGGAAGCTTTAGGCAGGATGGTAACATGTCAGGAGAGGCAGAAGAAAAGGTTTGACGAAGCTCACAAGGAGCCAAGAAAATACGTGCGGGGAGAGTTAGTGTTAGTCGAGCGAGAAGCCCAGGCGACGGGAACGTCTCGAAAGCTAGCACCCAAATTTAAGGGACCATACAGGGTGGAGAAGGTATTCCCCAGGGATAGATATTTGCTGACAGACATCCCAGGAGCAGCCAGAACCCAGAGGAGGTTTCATTCGGTCTTTTGTGCAGATCGAATGAAACCATGGTGCCAACCCCCACCAGACTACGACCCCGATGCTGTAGAAGAAGATGACAACCCACCCCCATGCAGCCCCGGAGACCAGGGAGCCCACGAGCAGATTCAAGAGGACCCCGATGCTGTAGAAGAAGATGACAACCCACCCCCATGCAGCCCCGGAGACCAGGGAGCCCACGAGCAGATCCAAGAGGACCCCGATGCTGTAGATGAAGATGACAACCCACCCCCATGCTGCCCCGGAGACCAGGGAGCCCACGAGCAGATCCAAGAGGACCCCGATGCTGTAGAAGAAGATGACAACCCACCCCCATGCAGCCTCGGAGACCAGGGAGCCAACGAGCCGATTCAAGAGGAATCCGATGCTGTAGAAGAAGAGGTCAGCCAACCGCAAGAGCGGGCCGAGGACGGCCCTGAAATCAGGAAAGGCCGACTGTCATCAACTGGCTGTTCGAAATGGTCCGGCAGGTGCTGCCCCTCTGGGGGACGCCGAGGAACTTGGATGGTCGAGCCAGTAAGGAGGGTGACGCGCAGTCAGTCGCGCGGAATGTGTGTAGAGAGACGGTGCGAGTTTTGTTAAGGGAGTACCACTCGAGTGCTGTAATAATCCTTGCTACCTCTGTTAATAAACCTCTACCTCACATATGTATATACTAGCAACTTCTATCCTAAATTATGTCAATTATGTCTATCCACTTATTTCTTCCTTTATCTACATTTTTCAGTGAATATGATATTTTCTGCATTGTTTTCGAGAATATAACTATGTTGATGTAATAAAAAGCTTTGGGTCTTTAGTATAAACTGTATATAGAATTTCAGGGATGGATCCAGGATTTTTTTCTGGGGGGACACAAGAGTCTGACAGGTCTTCTTATATTAAAGATTTAAAACAAAATACAACAATTACAGTAGAAAACATTTTCTTTATTTTGATATGAAAGTTATAAATATAAAATTAAATGATTGAAGCTCTGTAATACACTAAATAAAACAAATGCAATGATAACTGTATTAAAAATCTTGTTTATTTTGTAGGCATCTGGGGGGAGGGTGGAGCACGTGCCCCTGTGTCCCCCTAAATACCCCTGTATAGAATTCTATATTGCCTTCTGTGACAAGTCAATGACTTACTGTGGCTTAAGCCACATATCAATGTAAGAGTTATCTGACAGTAAAAATTTTATTATTGCGTCTTTGAAAAAGGGTGTATTCCTGAATTCATTCAAAACATCATTTGTAGTTCCTGTTCACAAAAATGGACATAAGCGTAATGTGGGTAACTGCAGACCTGTATTAATCTAGTCAGCCTTGGCTCAAATCCTGGATCACTGATAAATGAAGCCCCTTAATAAAAAATGTATTAACAAACAAACAGCATGGATTCAAGAAGGGACGTTCTACATCAGCCAACTGGGCTCCATTAGAACATGATATTACTATGTCCTTACAGAGCTATGTATTATCAAATTGGAACCATTTCCTTTGACTTTTCTAAAGCCTTTGATAGAGTAAATCACTCCATTTAACTTTCTGAAGTGGAGGTTTATGGTATTTTTGGTCTCATATTGTCATGGTTAAAAAGCTGTAAGTATTTCAGAAAGAAATCTCAGAGTAAAAATTTTACACCCACAATCCTATGCTATCCTTGGTCAAGCAAGTAAGGTCACAACAAGCAAGATTCATGCACTGAGACGAATAAAGAGAGAATAGCCGGCCTCGGTGGTGGCTGGGTAAAGTCCTCCCCTGCCAAAAATGAAGCCACGGGTTCGAGTCCCGCTTGGGTAAGTTTCCCTAATCCAGGGGATGGTTGTTCGTGTACATTTCATTGTTGAATTTGTTGAATACACCGATTTAAAATGGCCTATGAGAGCTGTATTTGGAGGCTTGGGAATAAAATGAAAATAAACAAAAAATATAGCGAAAGATGCCAAAAATGCATCCAATGGGTGCATTTCTTACTTACTTACGGAATTTCATTTGGGAGTTGAAAATCAAACTTCTAAGATGGGAAAACCTCTTATTCAGCAACTTCTTTTCTGTATTATATGGTAGGTAACTATTTAAAAAAATAGATAGTTTAAATGCATGATATAAAATTTATTATCCAACTTCCCAATCATTTGAACAGGAATAAAATGCATAACAGCAGAACACCACAGCAGAAAATTGTACTTAAAAATTAATTCATCTCCAATAACTTTAAGCAGTACAAAAATATACTGGAATTTATTATTTCAATAATTTTTACACATATTATGGCATAGCATGAGCTGTTTTTATCATAAAAGTTACCAAAGAATGTATCACAAAAAGCTGGATTTGAATGTTTTAAAATGATGTTCTCATACTGAAATAAAAAATGCAAATTTTACATCGCTAAAGTTCAGCATGGTATGTACAAGATTTCCAAAACTGTTTCTGAATTTTTTTGCTGGACAATAATTATACTTCTCAACCAAACAATTAGCGAGTTAAATTTGTGTGCAGGGTGAAAAAAAAACAGTTCCTCAATGGAAATGAATGACACAAAATTCATTTTTGGCAACAGAACCACTTAAAAAGTAAGAGTAATGAAGGACATAAGCCATACAAACACGCAAGAGGGTGAGAATTCAACATAAAATACGCATTCAACTTTCACATCAATACTCCTACACAACACTTCATTCTCTAATGAACGAGTTCACCAGGTGAAAATAAAGGCTGGCAATCAGGGTCCCTAGTGAAAGGCAGGGCGGGCTCATGGGCAACTGGTTCTGGTACATATGTACCGTGAAAACCCACAAATGCTTACCAACCATCAAAGGGAACTGAGCCCAGGGGGATTTGCCCACCCTCTTTATCAGGGCTGCTGGCAACCTTTAGTGCCATAGTAATCTTGACAGATACAACCTTCTAATACACACTTAAAAATATTTTTATACACTCATACTTTATGAATGCTGTACCTCAATTTGTGGAAAAAACACACGCATTTTGTGTCTGAGATAACATCTCCATTGGCTTAGATACTGGAATGTAAATATGGTCAGTATTCAGGAAAAAAAGGAATGCTGTATCTGGTCATACACATCGACTATTTAAAGAGGCTCCGAAAGGAAAAAAATTATCAAAGACGTCATGAAGGACTTAACCCTTTCACTGCTGTGAACGTACTTTTTCCTCCTCTGTGCCATGCACTTTTGCCGAAGCTCTTTGAAGGGTCCCTAATCCAGGACCCTTTCCTAAACGAGCTCACCCATGCAGAACCGTCTCATTGACCTTACCAGCCTCCCTCCCGAAAAGTGACCGCTCTGACTGCAATTTGAAAATCAATCAATCAATCAGATCATCAAAAAATGATCGTTTTCATCGCACTCCAGCCAATCAAGCAATCAAGTACATCTTTGAACCATATTTCTGCGATGAAAAATAGTGTTAACTTTGCTAAAATGGCCATTTTCCGGTGGTCCGCAGCCACATCTTTGGCAAAGTTAACAATATCGTTATTTTTCATCGCAGAAACACAGTTCAAAGACATACTTGATTGCTTGATTGGCAGGAGTGCAATGAAAACAATCATTTTTTGACGATCTGATTGATTGATTGATTTTCAAAATGCAGTCAGAGCAGTCACTTTTAGGGAGGGAGGCCCCCCGCTGGGACGGTCGACGGTCCTGCGTGGTTGAGCTCGTCGAGGATAGGGTCCCGGATTAGCGACCCATCGGAGGGTGTACCACACCCATCCTGCAAGCACCTGCTCCATGGGCCCACGAAATGCATTTTAACCTTTTCCCCGCATGTGAGGAGAATGTTTTTGAAGATTGAACAGTAGGGAAAGGGTTAAAAGATCTGAACTTCAACTGACAATTTCTTCAATTCCCAAAAAAAGGATATGGGGATGCAATAGAAGAGTCATTATGTGCCAAAAAGGTTCTGGGAAAGGCAGAGCAAATGTCACAAAGATTTGAGAAAAGTGACCAGATGGATTACGAGAGCAGCCCATCAGCAGGAGAAAGAGACCAAGCAAAAAGTCTTGTCCCATTCAAACAGGCAAACATAAATTACATTGCCAGAGAAAAGTTCCTCATTATTTTGGTCATCCTTATACAAGATGGATAATGACTCTTTGATCACAGTCTAATTTGGAAACAATGGTGATACAGCAAGTGTGACTTGAACTTAATTTCACATCAATATTGCATTCATTCAATGTCTTCATTCAAATGTAGCAATAAGTTCACCAAATTTAATTTCATTTTTAGCAATTATTAAGGGCAGAGCAACCTGAATACACTCCAAAGTATGCTTCTGAATAGAGTGGTTACCTATTATTTTTTTATTACCTAACTTGAAAGATTATTACTCCTGGAGTATGCATTTCATGCTTTTAGATTTTTAAATGACGATATCTATTTTTCGTGATTAAATGAAAAGTGAAAATTTTCAAGCCCACAAAAACACGACGGTTAAGTATGAATGCTGGGAAAAGCCCATGTTACATCATTCTGGTTCCCACTGCCACCTCGTGAGGTGACCTTGGGTGAAAGATATGTGTGCCGCAGCAATGCAGGCTGCTATCAGGTAGCGCTTGGCTTAAATAAAGATTATTAATACCCTATCAAACAAAGGAAAAAATTCCGACCTTAGGCAGTTTTAATACGTGATTATTATTTAGAGATGTTTCCTTGAGCTCTGTGCCTCATGCATGCATTGGTAATCTCAGACGATGTAAAACTCGCCACCAGGTGGCGTGTCCCCCTGGGGAGATGCTGCCCCCTGCCGGAGTAAGCGTGAACTCTATCGAGGTGGCTCGAGGGGTCACGACGAGGGGCCAAAGGAGGAGTCGAGTCGAGAGAGTCTAGAGAGAAACACTGAGAGTGTTGGAGGAGTCGGGGACTGCTCAAGTCTTATTTGTACAAGTGTGTGACGTCGAAGTGAAGGAGAGAGTCTCATTCCAGAGAATACCCAAGGTCCTTAACAGAGCAGCGGTGGGATATTTCTCCGAAAAGGCAAGTGATTTCAGTGCGGCGAGACCCCCAAGATCCCAGTGCGTGGGGCAGGCGTGTTTCCCGGTGAGAGATCCAGTATTGGGATTGTGACGGCGGGGTGTTGCTTCGAAAAGGGACGTTTGTGGAAGGCTACGCTGGAAGCTGAGAGATGGCAAGTGGGAAGTCGGGAACCATGAAGAGAGAGGTGGCGAGCCCCTTTTGTACGTGACGCCGGCGTCAGCCATGTTTCCGTGGCGGGAGAGCGAGGGTAGCGGCATGGGTCACATGGACGGGGGTTGGGGTGAGGCTAGGACGCTAGGAGAGATGGACGAGGGTCAGTGCGAGACTAGAGCGCTAAGAGATATGACCGGGGGTCGGAGTGAGGCTATGCTAGTGGGATCGAGCGTGGCTTGGAACGAAGCGGCGAGCAAAGTGGCGTGCGAACGTTAGCTATTGAGAAGGGAACGGGACATTTTGGACCGGGAACGGAGGCTGCTGGAACGAGAAAGGGATATGTTGGCGGGAAGAGCTGTATTAGCAGGGAACACTTTCATTGGGCGGCATGAGATGGCAGAGAGGCTACTACCAGAGTTCGACCCTTCCCTATCGATAGGGTTTATGGCTGAACAATGGATTAGGCAAGTTGAAAGTGTCGCAATCGCATACGTGTGGGAGGACTCGATGGTGTTAACGCAAGCTGAGCACAAGTTACGAGGCGCCGTGGCGCCGTGGTTGAAGAGCGTTGCGGAAGAAGTGTACTCGTGGGAAGTTTTCAAGAGGAAGCTGAGGAACAGCTTCCCCTCATTGGACGATCAAGCGGAGGTACACATGAGACTCAGTCGAAAGAAGAAACAACGAAATGAAACCTACGAAACGTACATTTACTTGATGAAGGCCTTAGCTAGTCGTGAAGATATTGACAATGCATCCCTGATAAGATATATTTTGAATGGGATTGCAGATTGGGAGTTGGTGAAATTGTTGGCCCCATGTGATTTCCGGGATGTAGAGGGACTGATGAGTAAAATCAAGCGGTACGAAGGTGTGGTGGAACGTACTCGAATCGAAGAGAAGCCATTCATTCGGAGTTTAGATTCAACGTCGAGTGAGAAATTAGTAGATCAGCCGTGGGAATCGAAAGGGGAAAGGAAGTCAGGACAGATGAAATGTTTTAACTGTGCCGAGTTTGGTCATATGGTGAAAGATTGCCAAAACCCAGCTCAAGTTAGACTTTGCTTCACCTGCAAGAAAAATGGGCACGTATCAAGGGAGTGCCCTCAGGCTAATCTAAGAAATGTGCAGACTCTTGAGAGGAGAGGAAACGTTAAGATTATTAGCTGTGCAAATGAGAAGGTGAAAGATGAATATCATAAATGGGTGGAAATTAATAATGACCGCATCATCGGGTTTGTTGATCTAGGAAGCGAGGTAGTGACAATGAGGCAAGATGTGGCAGAGAAAATTGGATTGAAGCATGAGAAAAGCTTGAAACGTTTGTCCGGATTCGGATGTGGGGGTTGTAGGGTCATTGGTTCAAAACAAATCGCATTAAAAGTGGATGGCGTGGACTTTAACATTGAGGTGTTAATTGTCCCGGACTATTCGCAGGATGATGCCATAATTATCGGACGACGTGCACTCAACCAGAGGGACATCTGAGTTGAGAAGGAATACGGAGAGCTTTGAATTATTAGACATGATCCGGAAAATGGTGAAGAGCCGGAACCAAAGATTTTGACAGTGAAAGAAAAGGGGCTGATCAGGAAGGATGATATTAAAATCAGCGAAAATTTAACAGAAAGTGGAAAAGACTCATTATGTGATCTAGTGAACAAATTCAGAGAATACTTTGCTATGACTATGAGTGAATTGGGTAGAGCAAAGGTGGAGAGTTTCGAAATAGAGGTAAACGATGAGCAACCGGTAAATCAGCATCCGTATCATCTACCTTATGCACAAGGAGCGGAGATGCAGAAGGAAGTTGAGGCGTTGCTAAAATTGGGCGTTATAGAGGAATCAACGTCTGATTACATGAGTCCAGCACTACTCGTTAAGAAAGCCAGCGGTGAGAACCGGCTGTGCATTGACTATAGGGAATTGAACCGGAAGATGAAGAAGGTCAAGTTTCCGATGCCCGCTCTCGAGGAATAGCTAGATAGGCTTGCTGGGAACAAGTATTACACTACGCTTGATCTTGCACCAGGGTATTACCAGATCCCTGTGGCAACTAAGTCCAGACCACTAACCGCTTTCGTGACGACCCAGGGATTGTATCAGTTTAAAAAGGTCCCCTTCGGTCTCGTCAATGCACCGGCCGCTTTTAATCAGATGATGAACAAAGTGACTAGGATGGCAAAACCTGGAGACGTCCTCGTGTACATGGACAATGTCTTGATCCCGAGTAAGACCGTGGAGGAAGGGCTGGAGAAGCTAACCAGGTTCCTCAAGGAGCTGAAGGAAGTGGGTCTGACTTTGAAGCCCTCAAAGTGTGAGTTCTTCAAGGACATAGTGGACTACTTAGGCTTCGAGATAAGTAATGAAGGAATAAAGCCGGGCGAGAGAAAAATCAAGGCAGTCAATGATTTTCGTAGGCCCGTGAATATCCACGAAGTTAGGCAATTTATGGGATAGACCGGCTTCTTTAGAAGATATAACAGGTTTCGCGATTCTTAGCAGACCCCTGACGTGACTGACAAAGAAAGATGTAGCCTTTGAGTGGGGCCAAGAGCAGCAGAGTGCATTCCAAGAATTAGAAAGGAAATTGGTGGAACGACCAACGTTGGCCTTATTCGACTTGAGGCGGTGCACGAAGTACACACCGACACCAGCAAGAGTGGCCTGGCTGGGATCCTGTTACAGAGTCGAGAAGGTGAAACTCTAAGGCCCATTGCGTATTATAGTAGACAGACAACAGAGGCAGAAAAGATGTACCATAGCTATGAACTTGAGGCATTGGCAGTAGTAGAAGCGATAGATAAGTTCCGGATGTATCTACTTAACCGGGAATTCAATGTGGTAACTGATTGTAACGCCTTGAAAACCACAATGATGAAGAAGGAAATGCTTCCTCGAATCGCAAGATAGAGGTTGCGACTACAAGAATATGATTTCACCGTAGAGTACAGGCCAGGGAGAAGCATGAGCCATGTTGATGCCCTAAGCCGGAATCCCGTCGAAGAAGCCGAGATACCCGAGACTGCTGATCTAAAAATATTCACTTTGAGGATTGATGAAGCAGATTGGCTTCTGACAATGCAGCTCCAAGACCCAGGGATTAAGAGAATACATGGAATACTGAAGAAAACTTCATGTAGCAACGACGAACGTCAAGTACACACTGACTACAACATAAGGGACAACTGGGTGTGCCGCAAGTCAGATGGAGGAGCCAAGTGGTGGTTCCTAAAGATGCTATTTGGCGGATCATAAAAGGCAACCATGACGAATTAGGGCACTACGCAGAGGAGAAGACTCTTGAACAGATCAAGAGGCATTTCTGGTTTCCGAGAATGAGGCAAAGAGTGAAGAAGTACATCGTTGCCTGCATTGAGTGTGCTCACCACAAGAGAACTGGAGGAATGAAGGAGGGGACATTACACACAACTGAGAGGGTAGCCACCCCATTTCATACCGTTCATGTGGACCATCTGGGACCATTTCAACGAAGTAAGAGAGACCATGAGTACGTACTAGCTTATCAGGATAACTTCACCAAGTTCATAGTGCTGAGAGCAGTAAGGAAGACAAAAACAAAGCAAGTTTGTGAAGCGCTGAAGGATATCGTCAGCCTATTTGGGTGCCCCGAGCGTCTGGTATCAGACAGAGGAACCGCCTTCACTGCAAAGGAGTTCGAAGAGTTTTGTGGCAAGAATCAGATCAAACACATAAAGAACGCGACAGCCACTCCAAAAGCAAACGGGCAGGTTGAAAGGTCAAACAGTGTACATAATTACTAGGGCTATTTTCACGAAATATACATCAGAGGATGGAAGTGACTGGGACGTTGGGTTTCCTGAGATTCAGTTTGCGATGATCTCATGGTGAACAAGACGACAGGGAAGAGCGCCCACAAACTATTGTTTGCGCACAGTCCACGAAATGCCTTAGGTAATCGGGTAGTATTGCTGTTGCAGGATAGTGACAGTGAGGAGGAAGGGGGAAGGACAAGTTAGGGAGGAAGCTTTAGCTAGAATAGGAGTGGTCCAATGGAGGTATAAGAAAAGGTATGAAGCGTGCCATAAACCCCCCTTGAATGCAGAAGAAGAAGATGACGGCAAGGTGGTCAACCCGAGCACCCTGACAGTCTGGCAGAGGACCGAGGGCGGACCTGGGGTAAGGAGAGGCCGACTGTCACGCCACCAAGCGGCGTGTCCCCCCCGGGGAAATGCTGCCCCCTGCCGGAGTAAGGGTGAACTCTATCGAGGAGGCTCGAGGGGTCACGACGAGGGGTCACGACGAGGGGCCAGAGGAGGAGTCGAGTCGAGAGAGTCTAGAGAGAAACAGTGGGAGTGTTGGAGCAGTCGGGGACTGCTCAAGTCTTATTTGTACAAGTGTGTGACAAATAAAGTGACATCGAAGTGAAAGAGAGAGTCTCATTCCAGAGAATACCCAAGGTCCTTAACACTCCTATCTACTCGTATAGAAACTAGGTCCCTGTGACGTCACGTGGAGTGGCATTGCATGGGCGTCAATTTGGCCTTTTTCAAATGCAGTTAAAATTGACCATTAACATTCGTCTAAACTCAGATTTCTAATACAAAATACATATGTAGTTTGATTATTATGAATACACTAATGGTGGGTAACGAATCACAATCAATGCCTTTCGTTTTCTTTGATGAAGGAAACTACCCTATTCAGGGATAATTCTTTGAACCTCTCCAAGAAACATTAGGATTATCTATCTATCCAACAAGGCTGAATTTTCATGGAATCCAAACGTTATAGTGTCATTACATATTAAGAGGACATTTATTTATGATACCGAAGGTAAAATGATCTGGTCAATAAGATAACTTTCGTTTATGTACCATAATGCACTGAAAAATTACTGCAATAAAAATAAACTTAGTAAGTTACCAGGGACATTATCCAAACACAGATGTGACACTAAAAAGGCTCTTATACAGGAGGCCTATACAAGGAGAATACAAAGTTAAAACTAAAAATATAAGAATATAGTGCACAAGTTTTTAATTCCAAGACATAATTGGCATTATTTTCTTAAGGAAAAAACACACAGATCTAAAGAATAGCATTTTTAACAAACATGATAAAAAAACCAGCATTAGCAATGCAATACATATCTGCTTCATAATTTTCATTGAGAACAATAGCATGAACACCCATGCAGCACAAAAATCTCACCAAATAAAATATCACATGCCATTTGTGATGAAATTTGCCAAATGAAAGTGAGAAAAATAATAATACAGACACGCAAGAGAAAAAGAAGGAAGAACATACGATTAAGAATATAAAACAAGCCAAGCCGGATAAGGCTACCAAGCCGGCAACTAAGAAGGGCACACCGCCGGAAAAAAGGGATGCTAGTCAGGGCTCTTCAAAGAAAAACCCAACCACAATCAAGTTCCGAAATTAAATCATAAATAGTGAAATTAGTCCTTTGAATGATGAATTAGGTCATAAAAATCACAACCTTTCTTCTGCCTCCCACCTTTTGCCTCACAATTCCTGGATTCTATTCCATACACAGTAATCATGGTAGATAAAGAGTCCCTTCACACAGTCAGCATATTCTAGGACCCCTTCGAGATATTTCCTCATCTCTTGATGGAGTTTTGAAACCAAGTGTTACAGTCCACTAGAACCATTCATCCTCTATGGTGTTCTTTTTGGCAGTGTGTTGTAATTTTCCTCGTGTGTACTTACCAGGTGTGGTTATTTTTATAATTGGGGATAATAGCTTCAATAAGTAGAAAAAGATTACAATTTCCAATGGACAACAAAATACTGAAGAATTACTAGCTAGTGATTCAGATGAAAGTGTAAGTTCGGCAAGTGATGGAGAAAATTATACCAATAAACACTCTGAAATTGATGCACTACAGCATATTTACGATGAAGTTGAGGGTGGCAGAAAGAGAGAGCAGAAAGCTAAGAACCTAACCCAGTTGAAAGGTTTCGAAACTTCACTTCAAGAGTGATATAAGTGTGTGTGCTATTTCTTGGCGTTAGTTTGTCGTGCATTAGGTTGAATGTTCCCTTTCATCTCAGGCATCTGAAACCCCTCCCAAGGAGGAATTTTGTATTTTTCCTAAGTTTCAAGTGATTAAATATCATTTATGCACATTGCCTGTTATTTTAGCTTGTTTTCCGGAATCATTAAGAGCTTTCTTTTCCCGACCACGATCTTTTTAGCAGCAAAAACGTGATTGTACTCCCATTCCTACTCCTTCGTGTGATACCTGGTTTCCGAAAACCACGCATCTGTGGCTGCAAGATCACGGACTCAGATAAGTGGTTTGTATGATTGCTTCAAAACCACTGTTCGATGTCGGAAACTACACTGTCAGACACCACACCATGTAGTCTCGCACAAATAGATTTTCATTTTGTCAGAAAAAAATTGAGGTTTTTTTTCTGATGCTCAATTACATTTTCCATCCCATTACTTGATTTTCCCAACTTCGTTCACTTTTCCAGGCCAGTAGATATCCTTATTAGTAAATTAACAGCAGTAACTAGAGGCTCAAATATGGCACGTGTAATTCAATATCAACACAAACATTATCTACAGTTGTCTATAGCAAACTTGCTTGAGCACAGGAGAAGTAGCTGACAACATTAATTTCAGCATGCTTATCAAATAATTATTGTAAGCATATGTAATGGGAAGTTGATACCTGAATGAAAAACACTTTGGTACCACAAGGCTTGACGTAAAGATATCACAATTCCATGTGAGGGGAATTTATCAACTGCAAGTACACCTCAAGTTCACAACTTCTCAAAGTCCTTCATCAACAAATTATGAGCAAAACGTAATAAAAAAGATACAGGTGGACCTCGACTTTCGTACAATTCACATATTCATACCTTCCAAATAGACACCTTTTACTGGACTTTTGTACACTAAATTCGGACTTTTGAACGTTTGTCTATAAGTAATTTTTTGAAATTTGAAATGTTCACCGCACATCCAAACATTCAACCATTTCATTTGACAGTTTATGAAGACGATACGTGTGCATACGATTGAAGGCAATGTTGACTTTAATCATGGAGATTAATTTAAGAGAGACACTGCCTGCTACAGGCTCCTTTATCAAGAGAAGAAGAAAACTGAAGTTCAGCACTAATTGGAGAGAGTTTTTAATAAAGTTGACGAGACACCATCAAACAGCTGTCAATAAAATTAATAAATACAAGTGCTTCTTTCTGATTGTTTTTTCCTTTGGGTCCCACTTAAGTCATGTACAACATTTACACCTTCAGCAACAATACTGCACGAAATATCACCTGAATTATGCATGTCTTTTGTCTTTTTTATATAACATGCAAATGATACAGTATCACCAGATATGGTGTGACGAGATGTCGACCGCCAGGAATTTTTATGCAAAAATTTAAAGGTATCAAGAGTGAGTGTTCAACAATTGAATTTTGTTATGCTCCTTACTGTGTCTCTTTATTTCTAGTGGAAATTATAAGTGGAATGTCAACTTAAACACCTAACCGAAGTTTCACTCGGTACCCAACGGCATTGTTTTTTTATTATTTTTATTTACATTTTCTGAGTATTTTCAAAAGAAATTACATAATGTGAGGAATTTTATTGATTTATTATTCAACATTAGTAAATAAGAATAAGGTTTTAGAATGTATATTTCGCTATTTTTGGAACATAACCCCAAATTAGTATGGCACTCAATGGTTTGACTTTCGTACATGTTTTAAGGAACGTGGAGACCGCCTGTACTATGAATTGCTTGGATATTACATTCCATAAATTGTCCAACCCATGCAAGGATAGGATATTGGATTTAAGAAGTGTAAGCAAACGGTGATCTAGCACAGTTAGATCAACAAGTTCATGGCCGATTGGTACGAGCTGCATTTTCAAGTGTAACGGGTACAAAGTTATTTCCTTCACAATGAGATTAAGTCCAGCACTACTGCAATTTTACCTTAATTGATAGCACTAAAACTACTTTCTGGCTCATCCCAAGTATAAAAAATATTCACATAACGACTTAAACATACACATCACAATGAACATGAACACACACACAAATAGGGCAGCTCTTGAGGACCACTGCTTAAATTATAAGAATATATGTTCTCTGAATTAGTAACATTCTTGAGGGCAGAATCACAACTTTCCATGCACTCAAGAAAATGAGCAAAAGAATGACAAGTGTAGGCTCTATAACCTACACATCAATTGAAGCCATAGGCCTCCTATAGTAAACCTCCCAAGCTAGGACAAACCACAGTTTAATACATAATAATTATTGCAATACTTGGTCATTCCATTCCATGAAGTATTATAATGGCATTAGAAGATTCCATAACTTACAGAGGTCCTGAGGGTTGGCTGCCATGTATCACACCGTGTCTCTTCGAAAGGTGGGTGCTTCCCATCGTTCACTGGTCTCACTCTCAGAACACACCCATCACACACACGTGATTCCCATTTACGATTCACTCCATTCAGGAACCAATGCCAGTTCATTCACATGCGATACATTTCACTGGCCAAATTATATGGCCCACTGTTTCATTATTTTATGATGGATCACTATGAGGAGGATTTGACTTTTGATTAACGCAATCACGAGCAGTTTTACACATGCTTATTATGTTTATGAATAAAAATGGCAGTATTTTATCATCCACCACCGGAAAAAAGAAAAAGTTTAACTACCCGAACTTGTATTGAGAATACTCAGAGTCCCAATCTCTCTCAAACACAGCCTGCAACTGATCGCGCACATTACTCTCTTCTTCTTCAGTCAAATCTGACGAGTGCTCTTCATCATCTGGTAGAAATTTATGCACTGGATCCCGTATCACAAAACCAACTCCACCAGTATTGGTGAAATAATCTCCAGCCCAATTGGATGTTCCTTTAAGAAAATCAATTCCTCATTTTACTTAATGAAGTAAATGCTTTTGTAATTCATTATTTTTGCAATGAGAAGTAAATAACAAGAAATGTACTTTCAAACCAAATATAAAAAAACTATAAAAAAATACATATACATATGTAGTATGTTAATTTGTAAATAAAATACTCTCAACTCGCAAAGGTTACCGTATTTCTCTGAATGTATTTCTCCCTTCGAGTATAGTCCCCCCTCTAATTTTGACGCTTCAGTTATGGGAAAAATAAAAAAAAATGCATAGGAGTATAGTCCCCCCCTTTACTTTCACCACGGGCATTTTCGGAAAGAAAGGGGGAATATATGTATTCAGATAAATACAGTAAGTATTACAATTATACCACAAAATAATCACCAACTACCATGGTTAAAAGAAATTTATAGCATCTGAAGCAATATTGGAGACAAAATCCCTTATGGTGGGGCTGACGTAATTTGCCATTACACGTGGCAAACGAATTGAGGACAGTGTTGTGATAGTAACATTGGTGTCATAGGTTGCATAGTCGATATACTGTGAAAAATAAAGTAGAATATGTCAAAGAAGACTGTCCTTGGTTTTAAGGAGATAGTTCGATACCGAAGGGCAATGACAAATAGCAATAAAGATTCCGGTAGTAATGAATCATAAGTACATAGTTGAAATACATACACATCTGCTTTTCTAGCTCATTCTAGACGATTACTCAAATGGTTCCTAGAGACTATAAATACATCACTATGAAAAAAAACACTATTTTTAGCAGGGTAAAAAAGAAAAAAATCAATACCTTGATTTCCTTAAATATCTTAAATGTACATCCCACCATCACAGCATATGATTAATTTTAGCAATGAATGGCTATCGAAAAGCATAATGCATAAATATGAATGCATAAAATATATTTAATATACAACATTATAATTAGGGATGAGTTGATTCCAAATGTCGATTCTCGATTCCACAGATTCTCGGGCATGGAATTGGAATCGATCGCCTAAAGTCGATTCCGATTCCATTAATTCCGGAAGATAAATGTTTTGAGCATTGACCATAAGCTTGGGGCATAAAGGCCGCCACACACCTAAGCGGCCGCGGTGTCAGTCTTGCCCGCGTGGAGGATATGCCCGGCACGCGGGTGCTGCGATGAACATACCTAGGCGGCCTCGGAAACATAAAAATGTCGGCAAGACCGACAAACCGACGAACCCTGAAATGGTGCATGTTCATAATAATAATAATAATATGCCTTTATTCGGGCGAGGTTGAGACTGGAAAGTCCCCTCTTCCACCTAACCCCTTGATAACGTCAATGCAAGCATATTATAAAATATTAGACAAACGTTTACAGTACCAAGAATATACAATATACACTGTTTGTGAAATGTCAAAAAATACAAACAACTACATGTGAAATTTTTGTGTAAAAAAGATTTAAGCTGGTGGGAAAAAACATGAGGATAAGGGTGTAATATCCTTCAGCGAAAAAACCCACTGCAGGAAAACGCCCACTGCAGGAAAACGCCCACACAAGAAGGGGGGCGTTCATGAGCAACTCTCAGAGAAAAAAAATTGAAAACCACGGGATAGAGAAGCAATGCATGCGTTTTTCATCCTTTTATTAACCGCTGGTCACGTCAAATCAAATTATTGCGATAATGAATCACCAATGGAGAATTCATGCGGACCACCAATTTTAACTTGTAATAGATCGGAAAATATATTTTTTAATTTTGAATGATATTTCACATCTGATGATAATAAAAACATGCAGAGAGCGAGTTTGCCTGTGAAAAAAAAGTTTCTTATATATACGCGCAGAGAGTGGGTTTTTTTATATAACTTTTTTTCATAGACTAACACGTGTCTGCATCAACAATAAATATTTAGACACATTCGCGGTTGTATAGGCCTGTTTCATCTATGCAACCCTTGAGAAAGTTGATACTTGCTCGGCATAAGCCTACGGGTTGACTCGACAGGTCGCGTTCGGCTGCCACTACGCACCCGCGAGGCTGCTCTGGTATGTATGGTTGCAATGAACGCTACATTATTGTTTACCCACTGTGGCCAAACGACAATGTAGTCACCACTCAGGTGTGGAGTGGCTTTAACGGTTATATCTGAACGAAAGACAACCGAAAGAACTGCTGTCCTGCACAAGTCATTGCAAGTGCTGCTGCTTGATAATCTACTGCCCTTTTTGTGAACAATGCCCTCTTACGTGTGGAAGTATTTTCAAATAGTTAATTTGCAAAGTGTTCTTCGCGTAGTACTCTTATTTCAAGATGTGGGAGCAGCAAAACAACGTCTAACTTATTGAAACACCTGGAAAAGTTGCATCATATAAATTCAGGAGCAAATGTATCCACCAAGACAAAGACCTCAGCCCTAGAAGACCCTCCCCAGGAAAGCCTTGCGCAGATTCTGGGCTTTCTAAAATTGTGTCATTTTTTCAGCCCGAAAATTCAAGTAAGTCTGCCTCATTGGATAACCCAGCTAGATGCAATAAATTACCAGTGTCTGCTACTGAACCATCAAAGGAAGTTTCTACAGGCCTGGGAATGAAAAAAATCTTTTATGACCAGCTTATTGATGTCCCATCAGAAGGTGTAGAAATAAAATCACCAAATTCAGATTAGGTAACTTCTTTCAGCTTATTCAAACATTGAACCTATTGATAGGGCATACTTTGATTCAGATACGTCAGTCACTGTCTCAAATCCACAGGAAACACCACATCGATCTTATCCAAAAAGTATTAATGTAAGGACCAGGAAGAAGAAGCCAACATTGGATAATCTCTTTGACAGAGTGACTAAATTCAAAAGTAGCGATTCTAGAGCCAAAAAAATTACAAAAATAATTTGTGAGATGATGTGTCTTGATTTGCAGCCACTGCCAGTAGTGGATAATAAAGGATTCAGAAAATTGATAAACCATCACGCCAAGGTACACCATACCATCACACAAAACATTTTCAAATAAAGTTCTTGTTGATATGTACAGTGAAGTGCACCAAAATGTTAAGGAAGAGTTGCATTTGGCCAAATACGTGGCTATTACAACAGATATGAGGACATCTATTGCAAATGAGGACTATATGGCTGTTACAGCACACTTCTATTCCGGAGCAAAGTATGCCCTCAAAATGACACACAAGTGCCTGAAAGTAGTGCCATTTACTGAAGTACCCCATACTGCTGTCAACTTCAAGAGTTTCTTATTGAACGTTTTCAGTGACTGGAGCATATCCTCTAAAGTTGTTGCTATCATAAGGGACAATGGAACAGACACAACCGCGGCTCTGAACCTATCACAGTTTGAAGCAATATCATGTGTAGTGCATACACTGCAACTGGTAATTAAAGATGGCTTTGTGAACAACCAAAAATTTACGACTCTATTGAAGAAAACAAAGAAATTTGTGGGAAGTTTCAAACATTCTGCTAAAGAACTCAACGTTATTAAAAACCCGTCAAACTCAGCTAAGACTGCAGCAGCAATGGATGAAACAGGATGAACCAACCCCCTGGAATAGCTCCCTCCACATGCTTCGGAGAGCAGAGAGAAGTGATAATTTTACTTTTGAGTTAGAGTGACATCAAACTTTCTGTGGAAATGGTTGCTGATGATTGGATGGCTATGCAATTTGCTGTAAGTATTCTAGAGATTTTCGAGCAAGCAACTCTTCAAGTGAGCAAACCATCTTCAACTATATCCGAGGTAGGTTTATTGTAAATTACTATTTGTTACCACCACCATTTGTTTGCATCTGTTACCATTGTTTTAGTTGAATGTAGGTTCTTAAGGCTGCCGGGTACATCGGGCACTTTCGAGTATGGATCCTTCCCCCACCCCTCAAAAACTCGGCCTAGTGGCTAGCGAGCCTAGCCGACTAGTAAGTGGCCTTGGACTCGAGGGAGGGCACATAGGGGGCAGTGTTTAGGGAAGGGAGGGGAGGCGATGTGGAGGGGATGGGGTTTAGATGACTGAAATTTTGGGAACCCTCTCGCCAACTTGGGACTTGGGTTTGTGACTGTTGAACACCTAGGTAGTCGAGTGTCACCGCGCTCTGTCTCTCCGCTGCATGGAAGTAGACGTATCTCAAGGCAACACGGCGGTCTTCGAGATTGGGAAATGGATATTATTTACGGAAGTGTAGAGCACAGAGATTAGGGAGATTTCGTCTCCAACAACCCGGAAGTATTCAAATATAAAAAAAAAATGATTTGGATACTAATTAAAGCAATCTCCTGTAGTAGCGATATAATCCGGCAAGTAAGAATTGAAAGGTACAATTTTATTATTCCTTGACATTTTTGAGAATATCGTTTGTTCTTCATGGTGTTTCAACCCGTCTAAATATCTTAGAGATTTCGTTTTCAATGAAAAACGTTACTCCCGATGCATAAAAAAATTTATTTCCCACTTTTTCCAATTTAAATATTTCTGGAAGAAGGTAAAATGTTTTTAACTTCTCCGCCATGAGGTTTTCCCGTAAAGCGTTGTCCCTCTAATTTTTTTCTTAAATAAATCCACGTTGTAACGGCAGCGCTAGCTATTATTTATGGGGAGCACTTGTCCCAGTTTCTACCCTTTCCTTTTTTTTTGGCTGTTAAGTTTATTTAGTGTAAGTTTAGTTTATTTTGTGTACGTGTGAACAGCATTTTTTGAATACCGCGCAACGATGTGAGTGAATCACGACCCAACAGAGCGCGCAAGTGAAAACCACTGCCCTCCCCTCCCTTCCCCTGTCACGAGGTGTGCTTAACGAGATTGAGCCACCAGGCATCGGGCAGAGATGGTCGGGAGACTCCCGAGACAGCTACGACTCGCCTAGACTCGAGTGGATCGAGCATTGCGCCACCAGGCATGCGGAGAGACAGAAATGATCGGCAGACTCCCGAGGCAACTACAGCTTGCATTCGCTCAAGTCAGTTGAGCATTGAGCCACTGGGCATCGGAGAGAGAGAGAAAGCACCTTGGCAACTCTCCAGTCAACAGCCTGGAAAATGCAACGAGGAACCATCACGAGCTCATGAGTAGTCTGCTCGGCCTCGCCATCCCCTAGTGTGACTTCGTGTTCCCGAACAAGGTGCAGTAAAAAACCGTGCCCTCACCACTTTCCCCGGTCGAAGCAGTGTCGAGAACGTTTTTCTCTCCTACCCCCCCTTTTCCCCCCTGTTTCAAGTTGTGCTGGAACAATAAGTGAACCTTGAATTTCTAATGTGTAGCAGTGGACTTTTAAACCCTGCAAGAAGATTTAAATGCAGTTCATTTTAAACTTATTTTTAGGTTATCAAGTTGATTTTTGGTTTCTTTGTATTTTGTATCCGATCCTTGACAATCCGGCCCTACTAACATCATTTCAAGTGCTACTCCCCATATTTTTTGTATGCTAACTTTAATTATCACGTTTTTTGTGAATAAACGCATTTCTTGTGTTTGCAACCCATGAATACGCGTGGTCTCTTTACCCTCAACCTCCCCTTCCAATTATCCCGTTCGTTTTGCTTCCCAAAATTTATTCGTTTTTTCACATCGCTCCCGCTCTGAGGTGTTTCCTGCCCTACTTTATAACGGACGCAAACCCGTTCGTCACAACGTGGAGTACAAAAGAAAAATATACAATGCCCCTTTTGTGAAATATTCTGTTTCCCCCGGATTTCATAAAAACTTGTGATCTTCGCTTCAGATAAATATTTCCTTCCCGGATTTCACAGTAATCATCAAGTGGAGAATCTCGGGAGGAAATTTCTTCTACGTGGGGGCTGCAACTGGACGTTAGGGATGACGAAGACGCGTGTTATGGTATTTTAGGCACTTTTACAATTTTCATAAAAATAATTCGTACAAAAATGTGTCAAAATTTATGTATTATTACTAAAGTAACCTACCGATTAAGGTAGGTTTGTAATGAGTATTTACGAAACATTCTGGCTGTACTTCCTCCTTTCATGGATTTCCTCTTCAATTCACTATGAAATTCCTTTCCATCAAATCTCTTATTTCCTTCCTATCTCTCGTTTACCAAACATTCCCTCCTGTAACACACATTTCTCTCCTCTCGTACTATGTCCTACACTTTGTCGTTCCTCCTCGTCTCCGTCTGCTTCACTTTCTCCGTTATTGTCCACCTACTTTTATCTTGTGTCTCAATCGTAGCTCGTGAATCTTTACGAACCGCATAAATAATTAACCAATTTATTTTTATTTATCCGTGGAATCATCATTAAAAGCACATTTTACATTTTAAATAAATAAGGATAAAGTAGGAATCCCATTTAGGCCTTGCCTGTAGGATACCTCAAGACAAATGACAATACGAATTGAAAAAATTAGCAAGAGACCAGATAAGAAACATAATAAATGCTTGAAAAAATAGCAATTTTTAATTAAATTTCAACCTGTCGTGCAAAAATATATATTGAGTATTAAACGCACTATTAACAAATGATTTCATTTGGATTTTCTTCATTAAGTTACCATTTATTTAATCTTTAAAAAAAAGATGTTTAACTATTTGATTCTCATATACTTTCTGACCGTCAAGGAAATACCGTATATCTCCGAATATAGTCCCCCCCCGAATATAGTCCCCCCCCCCCAATTTTGAGACCTCAGTTTTGGGAAAAAATTTAAAATGTAAAGGAAGGCAATTTTTCTGTGGTTAGCAAGTTAAGATTCTAGATTCGATAAAAACTATTATTTTCTGTGAAGATTAAGAACAAATCTGTTCACATATTTTCCATCACAACAAAATAATATAATCAACAGATTTAGGCGTTACTTGGTGGAACGATGAGATATTCATGGTTAAATAGTGGAATAGTACTGTGTTTTTTTATTTAACCATGAACAACAAAATAACTATACCTAAAACATGTTGTGATCCATTGCATGTATCAGTAATTTATAATAATAATAATATCTTTATTGTTCTATGGGTCAAACATGTGACATAGAACATTGTCAGGGAGAACATCAAAACATACATGTTGTCATAAACTATCAGACAAAAATTCATTTACATTATAATAACCCTTAGGCTGTAGAAATTTTTTTAATTCTGTCTTAAAAACATTAATATTTGAAATATGTTTTATACTCGTAGGCAATTTGTTAAAAATAAGCGAGGCAGAGTGATGTGGACCTCTTTTGGCACATAATTGTTGCAAGATATGTATATTTTCACTCCCACGGGTCAGATAGGCATGAACCGAGGAGTTTGGTAAAAATAAGGTAGGGTTCTTTTTTACAAATAGTGCACAGTAAAAAATGTACATACTTGGTAGTGTCATTATATTATATTTTAGAAATAATGGCTTTCCAGGAGACCTGATGGACACATTTGCCATAACTTTCAAGGCTCTTTTTTGCATAGAGAATGCTCTAGCAGCAGCACTTGTGTTTCCCCATAAAACTACACAATAAGCCAAGTGAGAATGAATTTTGGCATAATATATCAATTTCAGTATTTCTAATGAAGTAGTTGGAGCCAATTTGCGAATCATATATATTCCCGTTGCCATTTTGCTAACTAAATCCTCAATATGATATTGCCAATCAAGGTTTTCAGTTAATTTCAACCCTAAAAATTTTGTAGAGCTAGACTGCTGAATGGCTGTTGATGAATTAGTCTTAAGTAGAGGACTCATTTCAGGAGGACTAATTTTGTGATGGGAATTTAAAAAACATGTTTTTTTTCCATTCAATTTTAAGTTATTACTTTTACACCAGTCAATCATCTGTGCTACTGATGAGCGTGCCATATCAATCACCTCCCCTGTCTTATTACCAAAACTCAGAGTAGTAGCATCATCAGCATATAAAATGACTTTACTCTGATGCAAATGAGATGGTAGGTCGTTAATAAAAATGATGAATAATAGTGGCCCTAGAATGGATCCTTGGGGCACTCCACAATTTGATATAAGGACATCTGAGTAGTTCTGATTAACATCACCATTACAATTAGTGTTTAATTGCACTACCTGCTTACGATTAGTTAAATAGGATTTTATCCAAGCTAAAGCATTGCCATTAATTCCGATTTGGACAAGTTTACTGTACAATATGCAATGATTGACAGTATCAAATGCCTTTGTTAAATCATAAAAAATCCCAATAATTGCTTTCTGGTTGGCAAGACCTAAGATAATGTCATTAACAAGCTGAAAAACAGCAGACATAGTTGACTTGCCTTTAATAAAGCCATGTTGGGAGAGATTCAATAAATCAAATTTACACAGATAGACAATGATACGGTTGTGAAAGAGTTTTTCAAAGATAGTTCCTTAACCAGATGTAATGAAGAAATGAGAAATTTTTTTAAGCATCCAAGGCTATTGTATTTTTTAAACCTTCACAAATTATTAATATTTTTGATTTCCAAATGACTACAGACAATGTCAATATATAAGCTTTAACTTAAAGCCCATAAACAGTATTGCATTTGGCCCTGAAACTTCCTTAGATCCAGTGTAACACACCCATCAAGTTATCACAAATCCAAGTGACCTGTAGAATTTAGGAAATCTAAATAAAATTGTGTTAAATAAATTATAAATATTATAAAAATATTGCTATTAAATGCCTGCTAAGCAAAACAATTAAACTACAGGACTTAAAAATATCAAAGTAATAAAATTAAGAAATAAACTTTTTCCAACAAACATTAAAACTGAAAAAAAATTATATCAATTTTCAATGCCTCGTCGCGAATCATTGCATAAGTTACACAAAGAGCTTCTGCTCTGCATTTGCACACAAATTCGACGATATTTTCCTCTAATTCTTTGAATCTGCCGCATCGAGACCCCCGAAATGACTTCCGCGATGTATTAGCGCTTTGCTAGCGCTGTAAATACTATGATTTACGGCGTATTCTGCAACGGCTATTTTTAAATTGGCATCGAAACTCCGTCTTTGAAAGCCTCTAATCTGCGGCAGGATTGATCCTCATCTTTCTACTTGATCCATCACCTCACTGTATTTACCCTGACGAATTGAAGATATTCCTCAATAAATTGATTACACTTTCGATGCTAAGTCGCTGTATTTCGATCAAATGCAGTAATGCCGGCGCTTCTGGTTTAAAGTCGTCGATTATTGCGCCTTTTCAGAAACAAATGCATCACCTATTGCGCATTCTTGTTCTGTGAAGGCCATAAAGTGAAGGCTTTAAAGGCAGTGGTTGTAAACACGAACCGCACGGACGTATAGTAGCTACGGACGCAATGAAATGCTAAATCGTCACGAATGGTTCACTTTATCTGTTTATTTTTCGCAATGGGGTGTTTGCGTGGATGTTTTTAGCGATATATGCAGAAACTTCACTTCATCCTAGATACGGAAATGCTATTTAAACTTAAATTTAGGGTAATTTTGGCCATTTCTGGCTGCGTTAAAAATTACCCGGTTTGAACGTCCGCGAAAACAAGGAAAAGAACATGGCCGCCTGTGACGTCACGTGCCCGTAACTTCGAGTACTTGCCGTACGGTAATGCTGTAGTTAATGGTTACGCGCTCTCTTGAACGAAAGTCAGAGATAAACTGTGCGCAATTTCGGCATATAAATGGTGTTTTGTACCAGAGTGTACACATACAAGCAGCAGGAACCCTAGCAAAGTGTTTTTCGCGGTTCCGAAGGAAGAGAAACGGAGGAAGAAATGGTTTAGAGCTGCAACAAGGAACTTCAATGTCTCTCTGAAATCGACCCTTTATTGCTGCGAGGACCATTTTAAGGTATTTTAATATTTATTACTGACGCTTATTGAATAGATACTAATGTATGTGTATGACACGTAAATTATTCATGATGAAGAGCCTTTAACATCTGCTGAATGAATCCATTAATCGTACAAAATAGCCAACGTAATGAAATGGAAAATAGATGCTTCCAAAAAACTGCAATTCAAAGGATGAAAATTGTTGACGAAGAAAACCTTGGAAGAAGCATCTAGTAGATCAGAAGTAAACAGTTTGAGCTATGATTTTGGTATGTACAGTTAAAAATATATACCTAATGCTTTTGTTTATAGATGGAGGACGACATGGGAAATTTCATGAGGTGCAAAATGTTAGGAGGGCATAAGCTATTGAAAAAATGTGCTTTTCCCCACGTATCCAGGAAGATCCACATGCCAGGAAGATTGGCAGAGAGCGTCAACCACCCGAAATTTACCCATGAAGAGGACTCAGCAGAGATTAATAGAAGACGCACTGAGTGTAAGTTATCCATATGCAGCCCTCCCTAGGCTGGTTCTAAAGATATTTGTAGCCTCAACGTGAATTGATGAATATTACAGTCTTATTATGGGAACTCTTTATAGGTACCTACTTTAAGTGTAGACTGCATTGTTTATAATTGCCCTTTAAAAAATTAATATTTTAATTAATGAATAAAAAAAATGATAATCACTAAATAGAAACAGTTACAGAGACATAAATGTGTTCTACAGGTACAGATTGACTAATATATGATATGCTGCCACATCATAGGCGGATCCAGGGGGGGGGGGGGGGCCCGGGGGCACGTGCCCCCCCAGACCCTTAAAAATGTGCTAGAATTTTAATACGGTCCCATTATCATTTCGTTCGTTTTGTATGACGAGGTATCCTTGTGCCCCCCCCCTGAACAAAATCCTGGATCCACCCCTGTGCAACATTGAAGCCTAATAACAACAGAACAGTTAATATTTCTGAAAAATATTTCATATTAAAATGTGGCATCCATACTCTTGGCTTCTAACTATTGGCTATACTTGAATTCTAACCCTATCATATCTGAAATAAAATGGGAAAAATAATAAGCTTGAAAGTGAAATAAAATGTTGTTAATCATATATTTAATTCTATACTTATATGCCCAGTAGGAGTTTGAATATTTTCATATAAGCTCAAGTGATTATTGAAAATTTGAAGAGAAGAGTTTGGTGCTGCTCAGGTACTCAAATAAAAAAAATCAACTTGGTACTATGGAGATAAGGGTCTCGTTAAATGTATGTCAGTTACTTGCAAATTATTGCCTGAATTATACAACTAATAAAATATATGCTTTTCTTTTAGGTTGATAAACATATCCCTCCCCATATAACCAGTCATGATTTGGATGAGGAGTCAGTGGACATAGAACTAGACTGCTCTGAAGCTCATGAGGGTGGAAATGCTGCATCCAACTATGAGCCATTGACTCTTACTAAGGCATTTAGTGATGCTAGTGTCCAAACTTCTGTTTCTCACAGGAGTAAGGATATTAATTGCAATATGATAAAAAAGGAAGTACTTAACATTACCACATCACCCATCAAGTTACAGAGAGATAAGTCGACATCTCCACTGAAGAGAATAGGTGGGGCTGTGGATGAAGAGGAATTGGAGTCTGTCACAACAACTGAGGGTGTGGAAAATGGCAGTGGGAGTGAATATGAGCCATGCTCATCTGAGAGTGATGAGTCTGCTCATGAATTTCAGGACCCTAATGCAATTCTCTCTTGTGTAAATAGGAAATCCAAAATGTATATTGGCGTGCCAGATGAGTGGTTTCCTCATGCAATGTCTTTGATAATGAAATACACTAAACTTGGCCATAGAGACATTGTATTTACTCTCATGAAAATCAAGGTAAATGATTCTTTTGAAAGGCTCGCGGATTAATTTTGCATATTATGTGGCCATGCATGCAAAATTTTTAACAGAACTGTGCCAATCCTGGCACACACATTGAAGGAACTGATCTATTGCCTTATAGGGTGACTATAAAAAGGCAGCTTCCCATACCTTTCATTGTACTATGGAGATGAAATCATCAGGTAACTTACCGAAGTGCCTTCGTTCCTCTAACTTACGGAATGCTGAAGCAGTAATTTCCCTTCAAATACTTCGCCATCATAAATACATCTACTTTTGGTAGATTATTTATATTTCCTTTATCAAAAATTACCTCTAATACCATGTTTTCGACAATTTTCCCAGTCGCAATGAGGCCTTATACCGGTAACTACGGGCAAGTGACGTCACCAACCGTATCTTCTCCCGCTGATTTCCTTGGCATTTTAGCGATTTTATTATTCATTTAATAATATATTTCTCCATTTTACTGCATTGAAACCTATGTTTTCTTCATCTAATTCCTTTCCTCTATACAATGAAGAAATATTTAAGCGCAAAAAATTTTTATGCAAACACCCCATTATTTAAATCGTGTAGTTATTAAATGAGCGACGGGTACATATACTATTGATTCAATTCTAGTGTTCGATTAATGTAATGATAGTGTGTGTTTAGTTTTAATTTTAATTATTTACTGTTTTGCGTCATTAAGTGATCAGTGTCGATTGAATTATTCTAACAATACTTTTCCATGAAAAATTAGCGGCTACCCGATGGATTCCGTGAAAACGCATATTCGATATGCTATTTGAATCGGAATAATCGTATCTTTACAACATTTGTGGTAAAAATTGTCTTAATTTCCGGTAAAACGTGGCAGTATTTACTAATATCTCAGATTATAATCCTCATAAATATACTCAAATAGAAAGACTACGAGAACATTAGCCATTATGCCGTTATTTATTACTTTATGGTCACCTTTAGTATGCTAAATTGGATTACACTCGATTATAGTCCCCCCCCTTACTTTTCCGCGGCCATTTTTGGAAAAAAAGGGGGGACTATATTCGGAGATATACGGTAATTTTGTCTTACATAGACAAATGAGCATTTGAACGGTAAAATTTGTCGTCGGCAAAATATAAATTTTTGTTGGTCTTAAGTTTAATACATTGGTTTCAGGTTCTTCTTAAGGTTTATATCCACTTATGGGGTAGAAAATTTTGGATACTTTGAAAAGGTAATGGTGACGTAAAGGGAGAACTGTAAATCTACAAATTTATAGGGAAGAACGGTTCAAATTATATTTTGTAGCAATCGGTCTATTGCTTTTTGGAGAATCAGCATCCAACTGCTCGAATTTCAATACCCCTCACCAGCAGGTTATGAAGTAGTTTAATTATGATTGCACTAACACATTATTAATAGTTTTAATAAATTGTGGGTAACATTTATTGCGAAGGGAGTAACACGTCGCGTGGATACATTTAAATTTCCTAGAAATTTGGTTAACTTAATTATGACTTCAGTCTTCTTGTGAGTAATCCTCATGCCATATTCATTGCATCTCTTGTCTAATGCATCCACTATAGCCTTCAGCCCTCTCGCTAGCTGGCTAATCAACGCCTGATAGTCCGTGAACCTTACTGATTTTACATCATTCCTCCCACTTTTACTCCAGTTCCCAACTCATCCCACGCTTCTCTTGCCATCACCTCAGCATATACTCTAGAAAGCAATGGAGATGGTGAACAGTCTTGCCTTACTACTCGATCAAGCTTGCACTTCCAGTTTCTCCGTCCGCCACCTTCACTTGCGCAGTCTGGGTCATATGAAGATTACAAATGAGTCGCCTATCCCTCCAATTGATGCCTATTTTCTTGAGAATATCCATAATTTTGTCCAGTCCACTCTATGAAATACTTTTTCAAAATCCACGAAGAAGACAAACACAACCTGATTATAGTCTAGGTTCCTCTTCACCAGCGACCTCATTACCGCAACTGCATCTTCACTTACCTTTTCTTAATCAAAACTGATCCTCGCCCAAGTAATTGATAGTCCCTTTCTCTATTCTTCTCTCAAATATCCTCAGTACCAATTTATCCTTATTGTCCACTGTCGCGAAATCCTCCCGCCAAGACCCTTCCTCATATATCTTGGGTACTAGTTCGAATAACCTTCTCTTACCATTCTAACCTAGATTATTCTGCAGCTCACATGGGATATTATCCACCCACACCTTTCCTAGGTGTCATATCAGGGAGAGCTCCCTCGATTTCCATGTCTTAGAAGCAACCTCTTCCTTGGCTCAAGATTATGCTACACCACTGCCCCTTCTACATGTTAAATATTTCCTGCCTGTTTACGCTGTAGTAGCATTTATTAGTGTTCCTCCCCCCCCCAAAAATTTCTGGTACCCCCCCCCCCCCCCAGAAATTTCTCCGATTCCTCCGAACGTATCCGCAGAACTTCACACGCTAAGGACTTTTCGCGCTAAGGTTTTTCACGCAAAGGATTTTCACGCAAAGGATTTTCACGCAAAGGCCCTTCGACAAAGGCTCGGAGACTCCTGTCTCGGAAACTCCTGTCTTCGGAAACTCCTGTCTCCGGAAAATCCTGTCTCCAGAAAACCCTGCATCCAGAAACCCAGCACCCAGAAACCCAGCCCCGAACCCAGCCTACCTGCAGAGCAAGTCTTGTATAGGATTACTGCGGAGGAATACTAACTCATTGGCAAGCAAGGGGAAATGGGTGGTGAGTCCCTGGTATGCAGTTTGGAGTGAGAAGTATTACCATAGTCCTATCACAACTCTCTCTCCCTCCAACACCTCACCCCACTATGTCTCTCCCCTCCTTGTGTTCCAATGAATATCCCTCTGATTCGACTGATGTCTCCAACCCAGAAGATTGAGGGGAAATTTCTGGCCTGAACGCTGTTCCCCCCCTCCTACCCTGGAGGGGATTACCTGATGCTTGGCGGAGCTGAGAGTCAACAGGGGCGATTTTTGGGGAAGATTCCCAGCTGATAGAACATCGCCCTCTTTACCCCGTCCACTCCTTGGAATAATCCCTCCCCTCCACACTTCCTCGTCGTGGAATACCCAGGCCTTTCTTCTGCTCCGGCTCTCGTGGTGGATGGATGGCGTGACTTGACATGGCCGATTTTAGAAAAGTTATACTGCTGGTATTTAGTTTGGTAACGTTTCCTATGGGATCATTAGTTAAAATCGTTGTTTTCTGTAATAATTCTGATTTTGAATAGTCTACTTCAAATGGATATTGAACGAAAATAACTCGTAAATATTTTTGGCAATTTTTTTCTTGTGTGCTGATTTCTTGTTTGTGGAGTCTTTCCCTGAACCAGCTTGTGACCGACGGATGGAGTTTCCCTATGTCTGGGCTTATGTGAGCAATCTGCAAGATTAACGACGTAACGCCACACTGTCATGCAGATCCTCCTCTTTCCCCATCCATCTACTCTGAACCTTGATTTGCTCAGTTAGCATCCTTCCATTTTTATCATTAATTTTTGACATGGCTTGTCCTCTTTTGCCGCCAGATAGCAACTTCACCTTGACGTACAACTTGTCTACCTCTCGTTACTTCTGAATCTTTTCCATTTCCTCGCAGTGTCTCTCCTTGTTTTCCACCAATTCTTTCTCTCTTCTTGGTTTCTCACCGTAATACATGACTAATTTTACTTAGAATTTTCCCTGTACTGTGTCTACATTCTTCCACTTCCTTATCACCGCAATTTCTTTTTTAGTTTCCTCCGTTATCCAAGTTTTCTTTGCCATACGAATCTCCAGAAGTTTCTAGTAATCTCTCCTGATATTCCCATTAAAGTGTCAACATTCTATTTCCTCACCTCTATTTTTTCACAAGTCTTTTGAATATTACATTTTGTTTCGTTCACCTTAGGGAGAATGCGCTAGATTTTTTGCCATTCCTTAACGTCTGTTTTACTATTATGTGGCCTTTCTGGTGTATCTCCGTATCCCTTGAACTCTTCCTGGTGGACTTTCGCACTATAGGATAACTGGACCAGGCCTTTGTGATGAATAACTTGTTTCTCCTGCAATATTTTATTGATTTCTCTCCCTGATCATTTCGCGTTCCCTAATCCAAAATCTCCTATTTCGTAGCCCTTCCTCCCTCCCCGACTGAGGCGTTATAGTTCCCCATCATTACTTGATTTTTTTAAACCAGGGATTTCACTTATTATTACCTCGTCTACTTTTTTCTCCATATGAATGTTAGCGGACTTGTAGACTTGAGCTGCTACTAGGTTAGTAGGTCGTGCCTCAAGCTCTACAACCAGAATCCACATCGCTTACCAGATTTATTAATTCCGTTGTCTTACTCAGCTTCCCAATTAATACTGAAGCTACTTTTGAAGTTAACTTTCCTCTCTACCATAACATATAGCCACCATTTATATGTGGGATGGGAGGTGGCATAAATTCTACCGGCATTATATGTGCAGTTTCTGCGTCAGATTTTGTTTTGTTGGTCTGCGGAGCATCTTCTAGATCTGTATTTGTAGCATCTCCGGAGCCACTATAAATATTATCAATTTGTTCATAACCATGTATTACAATGATGGCCGCTATGAGATGAATAAAAATATTGAGTTATCAGTGCCAGCAATAAAATAAGTTTCGAAAAAGGGTGCAATACCACTTCACCAATGCTTTCTTCATGAAAAAAATATCCTTTCTCTTCTTTGCTTTTTACTTGCATATATTATTTTTTCATCTGTTAATGCAATAGGCATGGTGGTACTCTGTAAAGAAAATTTTTAAATCCCTTTTCAAATGCAATTCCTGACAGAAGTCTTTCATGTGAAAACTAACGAAGCATATCTATCACAAAAATTAATTTTGTAATTCTTTTTACGATTTTACTTTTATAAAATGCTACAGAAAAATTAATTAATTAGTATCGATGCACGACGGACTAAATCATTTTGGTTATTTTCAGGTCGTATATCGTTGGTGGACGTTGTTGCCAATGTTAGAATGGGCGTGAATGTTCACATAATCTATGTGCGCATAAAAAGTTAGTTGTTAAAATTGTTAAAAAGTTATTTTTATAGGTGCATATGTTCCTTTGCTCTTCTGGAGACGATTACTTATTCTACCAAAGCTTTCAGTTCAAGACGTGAGTAAAAAAAATATAGCGTTAAAAAAGATGCATTTTGCGGCGTATTTACTGCAAATATTGGCTTCGCAGGTAAATCGACGAAATTGTGTACGAGAAGGTGCACATGTTTTATTAATGATAAGAGCGTATAAATTAAATTCTAGAAAAAGGAAGGGCTGCCAGAGGTGGAAGACCAAGTGGCAACATCAATGGACACATGAACATCAAGTCAGTGTTCCGCCGCCTACGACATAAGGCCCTGTGATGTGAACCATAGAGTTATAATACTCTAAGATATGAACGAGCGGTTCAAGATACGCTCATATTAACTACCCTGTTTTAGCACTTGCGTGATTTGAACTTGTATCGTCTCTGAGGAAGCGTCCAGTGCAAGCATGTATTCCAATGACTTCTATCCCTGATTAAAAAATTCTTCGAGCAGTTCCAATGCAAGGGAAATATAAGATTATTGTGATAAAAGAAATAAGCATTTGTCATAGCGATTTCATTCTAACTTAACCAGAAGTCCTTCACTCGATACCCGTGAAAATGTAACATTATTTGAAACAAATGCCCATTTTTTCGGTTTATAAGGCTTGGTTGATAATGATGGAACTGCGAGCGAAATTGTAGTAAAAACCAAGGGTCTAAGGAGTGACGAGAGACGAATAAGACAGTGGGTAGATGAGAATCAAATTATTGCATTTTTATGCAGCAAAATATCAAAATATGCGGTGTTGCGTAGATTGAGATGACGCGAGTGCGGAATCCTTTCCTCATTCGTGCATCCTGTTGCCTCTTTCAAAAATTATGGATCCCTGAATCAATGATATAGTGTGCAATATGATATTCTGTTTAAGTTTAAAATAAGGAGAGACACTAAACTAATCCTAAAATATTTTATATATCTTTAAGTATCCAAAAAACGACACTCATTCCACTGAAAAATTAGACCATTACCTCGTATGCAGGAATCACGAATTCGATGATGCTGCCATATCTTATGCATTATAGGTAACTTACTTATCTAAGTTTCCGTCTCAATTGTTCAAATAGCCAAAAAAGACGTCAGATGTAGAAAAAATCTATTTTAGGGACCGTAGAGTGCAAGTGTGGGTTGAAAGAGACCGATTTCCTAAATATTTTCCTGGCAATCGACAAGTACATGCACCGTAGAATTAGCATAAGTTTTTTTTTGTGAGTTAAGCAAACCTATTGCAATGCATCATGCATAGTACAAGTGGTCCATGAGTTCTTGACTTGCACGTTAGAAAAAACTTCAATTACAGAAAATTGAAAATTTCGGTAATAGAACACACGGATGTAAATATGCACGCTGGTACACGATGCGTAATCTATGACGTGACACGAACTATCAAGAATTATATTATTTACATAGTTTTAGGCATTTAAACTAATGAATTTCTTAAAAATAAAAATTCGAGACTCATAAATCTAAAGCTAATCTTTTATTTTAAGCAGAATTAATATAATTTATCTTATTTTTCGTACATATAAAATTATGGCAAGGAAGATTGCACCGATGAGAGGAAAATTTTACTCTCGAAATGTACTGATGTATCAAGGTACAATGCAGTACTGAAGCGGATATAAACTGACCAGGGTCATTTGTAGCAATCCTCCCCGCTGTGAATAAACCTGCATTACCGATAGTAAATGTACGAAGTACATCTCCATGCATGTAATGTGGGAAATGTAATGTGTATTCATATGTCTTTTTGTAATTACATCGGAACAAAAGATTCACGGAAAAAATCATCATGGTATGGCAGTATTTTGGCAATAAGATCATGCATTCTTAAATAGTATGTGGCGTTCTGCGCGTCTACTGTGAATCAATTCCTGTCCCTGAGCGTGTTGTTGAACTAGATTAAAATTCGGCTCCGAAGCGCGTATCACACATACAAAAGCAACCCTCACGCAGCAAGAGCAATACCATTACATTCTACTCGGCGGCTGCTGGCGAACTGAAGGCAACACACTCCGTGCAAGCGTTGTCCCCCTCCATTTCCCCTTCTCCCGCACGCTGAGACTCGAGGGCGATGTGAACGGGAGAATGTTGCTGCCGATGAGAACGCAAAAATAGCGTGCAGAGGTTCGCATAGATTGACTTAGTGTCGCTATTATGAGGAGTATATAAAAATGGCATGGATTAATATGAAGATAAAGGAATATCATTTAAAAAGAACGTAAAAAAATTTGGGTTCCGTCATCATACACGCCGTAGTAGGCAGCCAATTTAGCCGAATTTAATGTTTTTCCGTGGTCAATATTGCAGTGTGAAAAACGAGAAATGAAAAATTACGACGATCTTTTTAAATATCGATGTCTCTTCTTCGTAAGTAAGCATTCAAATGTTATGAGCATAGAATAACAGAGGCCTCAGACGAATCTGCCCAGATGTCTGCAGTGTAGTTTTTGGTCAAGGTATCCGGGAGCCTTAACACTAGGAGGACGGGAGTTTCGCGCTACCTAGAAGGACGGCTAGGGGTCATTTGACCCCTAAAATGTATTTTGGAATAAAACGCCTAATTTTCAACCAATATTCAGTTTAATCGTATTAATTGTTGAATCAGTTCATTAAAAACACTATTTAACATTATTAAATATTATTTCCATCGTCAAAAGTTAATAACAATTATTTTAAAGAATCATGAATTAAACAGTACGTAGTAGTCGATTGCAAATCAAATAATGAAAATACATACACTCAATACAAAAGTTGTGTTACATATTTAAACAATAGGGGTACTGGGTTTACAAAATTTGCATTAAAAATTTTAAAACATATTACTTTGTTGTAAATCTCACACAGACAGTATTTTTTCAGCGCTGTTTTCACAAAATATTTTTTTCGCTGAATGCGTTCATTGGACGATTTCTTCATCTACATCTACAAACTAACCCGCAAGCCGCTTAAAAGCGTGTGGCAGGGGGTGTTAGGACACCAGCCATTTGCACATGAAAAGGAATTTGGAAAATGGAAAGGAAATTAGTGCAATGATTCAATTTGATGGTATTTGGCACTTTTTTCTTTTTTGTGCCCGTGGAGATATGGCTTGGCTTGGCTTTGGAGACGTGTAAATAAATTGATACATGCTATCCATCGTATCTACTCCCGCTTTGTTTTTATTACGAAATAGGATGGTCTCTGGTATTCTTTTATTCGTTTCGGAATTGGTGTCGTCTGACATCATGCTGCTGAGTGAAAGTACATTATTGTTCTATTTTGCCTGATTCTACGTAACAGTATGGCCTAAGGTATTTTTTAACACTCGCGTTGAATGGATTACATGGCTATTTTAGGGGTCATGGATATTTGTGCGTCACGCCTGTTTTTTTCAGATCGTCCATGCAAGAGAAGTTTTCCATTTTTTTATGACTTCCTGCCAGCTGGATATATGGAAAATAATTGTTACAAGTTACATTTATTCCTGAATTCTTGTATGTTACGGTCATTTTAGTAACTATTTATTTCCCCAACGCTTGATTTGATGGCCAATCATCATCTTTGCCACAATATCGAAATTCATTTAGGCTGTATTTTCATTTCACATCTGTCAAAACCCAGTACTCGATTCCAAATTTGTCTGGTTTATTTGGAATTTACCTCATAGAAGGACAGCTGCATTTTGTTGGATAGAGCTGTGCATTTGCTATCACGCCAAAGTCGCCATCGGATTCACTATCTTGGACTTCGTCGCTTCCATAACACGCAGATGTTGAAGGATTGGTCAGAATGTCCTTGTACAATTGTATGTACAATTCACTTCCAGACTGATCTTCAATATTCCCTACAGCTATTTGAATCGCGACGATTCTCTTCTCTTGATATATTTATCGACTTCTTACTTTCTTCCTCAACTCACTACTGATATGCATGCAAAAAAATCTACAAACGGAAGCGCATTATGGTAGAATCTTCTCCAGTTGCATTGGAGGTATAGAGAGCTGGAGAGCATTAGGAATTCATACAAAAGGACAAAACTTTCAGAAGTAACGCTAATTGCCGTTCGAAAGGCAGGGACTCAACCGCCAACGGTATCCTGATTCGTGTCTTCCAGGAACTTGCAGTAGTGCTTCTTCTTCGACCTACGTGCGGATTCCAAGGATAGGATTTACAGTAGAATTTTACAGTTCACCCAATTCCTCCACTCTCTCAAAAAGAGACAGGATTTTTCCCCAGGACGCAGCGTGCAGTCAACCCGCCCCAAACCACGACGGGGTCAGGCGGCACTAATGCTGGACAAACGGCAAAGGGGCTAGGTCAAGTGACAGTGCTGTCAGGCCAGAAAAATCAAAGTTATTTGTAAACCTGATGAGTCGATATTGAAAATAATGTCTCTAAGAGCTCTGAATCTTGGACGATGGAAAACAGTTCTTAGGATACGTGACAATTTTCCGGTGTGGGTAATAAAATAATCATTGAACAATATATAAAACAAAATTAAAATTTCATAATTACATGAATTTATGCACATCAAGGATTGAAAAGGTTTTATTTCCCTTTGCTGCCCAAAAAATATCGGAAGATTGTGCACAACAAGTCGCTATGCTTAGGTTTTCGAATACAGATAGGAACCCTTGGGACGAAACTGGCATTGAACCGGGTACTTCCAGATTCAAAATGAAGCAAATCATCTACCACACTAGCCTCTTGCTGATTATATGATATACATGGCACTTAAGTGCCCACGGGCATGAAAACAGCGCGAAAACCAGTTGTGGGTCAAATGACCCACAGCCGTCCTTCTAGGTATAACACGTCATAAAAATTTAAAACAAAACATTATTGTTGAATTTTAACTAATTTATCAAAATATAGACCAAAATGAACAAAGTCAAAAAGTTTCAAAATTTAAAAAAATATTTTAATAAAAGAAAAATAAATTTGAATTCTGAAAATGGGTCAAATGACCCCTGCCGTCCTTCTAGTGTTAAGCTTGAGCTGCAAATTAAATATTATTAGTAGGATTTGTTGATTCATATAGCCTAGTGGCTACTATTTTACAAGGTATCTCAATCCAACAACCGTACTTACATATTTATTAGTGGATATTACAATTTTCTTATGCTTTTTTCAATAGGCCTCCTTAAAATAACATTTTCTGCTAAACATTTTGTTTCATGGGCAGTAAAAATATTAAATTTTATAGGCTAAAGGTTACCGGAAAACAAGATGATATGAGGCATAAATAAATCTGAATGAGGTTAAGCATTTTATACTATAGAATTTATGGAAAGAGACAGGATGATTTTTACATAATTTTCCTCAGGTGATTCCACTTATTCATACAGAAAAAAATGTTGAGGAGAACTCGCATTGCCAAAGTTCTGGACTTCAAGGACTGAAGAATGATTTGATATCATTCCGGAAACCCTACTACCCTACTGTGGAAGCAAATTTGATCTATGCTTGTGCAACAATATTGGATACTCGCTTTAAAGCTACACCTTTTCAAAACCCTGATGCTATTGAAGTGGCAAAGGTGAAAATAATCAAAGAAATGGCGGCCTTGACACAGACGGATTCAACCTCGCATTATGAACCAGCAGTTGAAAATGCAACCTTAGACCCTCCTGGTGATAAGTCTAATAAGGGGCTGTGTTCCCATTATAAAGATTACTTTTGCAAAAGTGTTGAGAAAGTTGATTGCAGTGCTTCTTCTTGCGAAAATGAACTGCTGTAGTACCTAGGAGAAAAAAATCCTTGATCCAAAAGAGAGTGAAAAAGTTTCCCATTACTGGGCTAACAGTCTCTTTCTGAGACTTAAAACTATTGTATTCAAGTATCTGTGTGTTCCTACTAGCACTGTGTTTAGTGAAAGACTATTCAGTACAGCAGGGAATATATGCGATGAAAAAAGAAATAGACTTGATCCTGACAGAGTTAAAATGCTTGTTTTCCTTAGCAAAAATATTGAATAGATTGTCATTTTCATTGAATATTTGTCATTTTAACTCTCACGTGTAACAGGTTTTATATTTGTATTTTTTTAATAGTATATATGGGTGAGCATCTTTAACACTTTCAATGCTGACCATGTAAAACTCAAAATCGACCCCCAGTGCGGCTGTCGTTTTTTAATACAAATCGCATGCATGGGTGCCAAAAGATCTGGGAGAAAAATGAAAAAATTTCTTAGACCTAATTTGTTAGCTATGAATTTTTTTATTTATGACGTGATATCACGTCACCCGCACAGCAGGATAGAAACGTGATGCGGGTTGCATACTCTCGGCTTTTTCCCCGCGCCACCGTTTTCTTTCAATTTTTTTTCTGCGCTATGTATCCAAAAAATACGAGTAAAATGAGTTTTTAATGTTCTACTGGTATCGCAATTGGTATTTTGCCACTGCCATAGGGAAAATTTTTGGCTTAGATGAATGTAATGCAAATTATAAGTACAAGGAGTCGCCGTGAACAGCTGTTTGATTGTGATGGTAATTCTGGGCAAGATATTTCGGCGTATTCCTTGTACTAGTAATCCTAAGTGTCGGGGTAGGGTTCTATGATATTCAATAATTTTTACATTTTCTTCTGAAGCCACTATTCTCGTCACAAATTCCTTTACTCGTTTCTTGCTTTCAGCTCCATTTCCTTTCTTCACATACGACTAACTGTAAGCATCAGATATTTAACAAAAATGGTTTTCACATACCATTATGTAGTCCCTTCACTGCAGGTGCTTGAGATGGTTGGCACTCCGCTTTCGAGATTATTTTCCGACGGTGTATTAGGGTGTCTCTTGACGTGCACCACTCCTGCCGGCTGTTCTAAGGTTGGAGGGGGTACGAAGATGAAGCGAGGGATGATAGTAAGATTTAGTATCCCGCTTGTAAGAACTAGAAATAGCTTTTTCGTGAGTGCCATCGGTACATCAAAAAGATGAAGAAGGTATGAGGAAAGATTTTGCTGACACGTGTCCTGTTTGGGTCGTTGGGGTGGAGATTCCGGTGCCGAAATAATAATGGATGTGGAAACAGAAATAATCAACCCATAGCTTCCTCATTACTATCTTCTGAACTCAAGCAAATAACATATTTGTGCAATATGATGTGACCGAGTTAAAAGTTAATACATAAAAACTGGAGCTAATAGTACCTATTTGCAAGCAAATATCTCACAAGTAATCTTCATTTAGGCCACGTATCGCGGTTCTAACTACGAGTATTCAGCGAAAATCTGAAAATGATGTAAATTTTTACAGCTATAATATTTTTTCATTTTTTGCATAATAATATCAATTCAAGTAAACCATTCAATAATACGTATTGCTAGGAATAGATTTTCGGCATCTATGCCCATTATTACGTACCCGATTACCGAAAGCAACGTTTTCTTTCTAATTACACGAGCGAGTAACTAATTCCATCGTGCTTAGAAATCTCCAGTTACTTCTTATTTATGAAGCAGCCCTAGTCTATTGAAAGAAGAAATCACATGACATGAAAAAAATATTATATTTACCCAAAACAAATTCAATACAGTCGAAATGATGACCATTTTCAAATTATATATTATATACAACTACGTACAGTCATGTATGTTTTACCAATGTAGGAAATACCTCTCACAAATTTTGTAACAATATATTTAACCTATAATGCTATTTGCAATATATGATACAAAAATATATAATACTATTTATGCCTTCTTATGAAAGAAAGAAAAAAACTCGGGACAGAGTAGAGGAGAATCCTTGCAGACAGTGTAGATATCTGCGGTCTCTTTCCTACGACCGAGAGTTTCTTACACCTCAATAGTGCAATACTTGCACCATCGATTCTTCTTTCTGCGACCTACCTCTTGGATGAGTTCAGGGAAGTGGGATTGAGATAATGATGGTAAAAGTGGCTTGGGATAAGGAATGTAGGATGGAAGAATAAAGGATCTAATGACAGAAAGACGGAATTTATAAGGGGAAATCTTTTCGGTGGGTTCACGATACATGAAAAAGCGTGCACAGTTTCGAGAAGGAATTATTAGGGAATCAATGGAGGAGTGAAATGAATTTATATTGACAGATATTTTTTAGAGGAAACACTCAGGCTCTGAATCATTTTGGCCGGTTTCGGTGAAAAATGAAGTGCTTGAAGAAAAGAATCAATCAAGACTCATGAAAGTAAAGCAGGTCAAACAAGATATCAATTCTCCATTAGTCGGATATATTGGTTATAGGAATACCTACCTTGTGAAATATTAGGCCTATGAAGGTAAAACTCTTCATAGGTCATTGTTTCCAATTCCTAACCTATTCTTTCGGAGATTACAAGAAAGTATGTCTGTATACGAAAGAGGGTGTCTGGGAAAAGGAGACGCAAAAACACTTGGGTCGTTGGAGGGGGGTGGAATGGTGAGAGCTGGGTTTTCTATGAAAGTGGTATTTTGAGGGGTCACTGAACTACGGGTCCACCGCAAAGGGCGTGGTATTGTTAGAGGGTTCAGGGAAAGAATAGGACAAAGCGGATGGGCCAGGGATTGACATAAAGGGATCGGGAGTAGGAGGAGGCAACGGAGTACCTGACTGTGAGGGTTCAACCTCCTCCCCACCCTCCTCCTCTCTAAATTTCTAGCTCGGAGTCTTCAGAGAATTCCTGATGCCCATCTCTTCGAGGAGCTCCCGCTATTCCTTCTTCGTGTACATTCGCCTTGAGAAGGCAGAGAGCTAAAAAAAGGAAGAATGGAAAAAAATATCTATATTCTCGCTAAATATTATAAAAACGTAATAAACAATTAATAAATACACATAGTTAAGTTCCATATGGTGAATACATATTATTTGTAAAGTATAACTCAAACAAAATTTGTCATACTCACGCATTAATAGAAATAAATAAAAGTAATAGCCTAAAATACAGGGGGAAAATGAATGGAAATTGGCTTACCTTAAGATAAAAGAAAAAATTTCTCCTGATCCTCCCAGGAAAGGTTGCTTGAAACGGCGTTCACAAATACGCTGCTAGATCCCTGCTGAGCAACTTAGAGTCGAAAAATGTCATAATAGAACTGAACCGAGCTCTTACAGAGGGCCAGAACCCTCAAGGTACGCATGACGTGATATCACGTCATCAGCACCAGGGGATAGTGCACCATGACGTGATATCACGTCATGCCGCACTCAAGGTGTTAAGCGTATTACTTTGGTGATTAAATAAAATACTAAATTAATGCATAATATATTATGTAAAGCATCAGAACGGCATAAGTAATTCTGGATAGTCATCTAAATTTAATTAGGTACATAGCGCACAGTACATTATTAAGTTCACAATGTTTTTCTCAAACAGTCAGTTTTTATTATTTTATTTAACCTGAGGATATATTGCTATCATACTATTTTGCTATTTTTAGTAAATATACTTATTGGGCCACTTAATTGTATTGTTATTTTATTCCATTAAATTCTTAAATTCTAATGACAGCAATGCTACATATAAACCTATATCCCACCTGTTAGAAGGAATAAGAATCGATGGAATCGCAATCGAGAATCAGGAACCGATTTGAAGGAATTGGAATTTAAAAAAAGTGGAATCGACTCATCCCTAATTATAATAGTATGTATATTAAGAATGAGTCGGTTCTTAAATTTTTTTGGTTCTCAATACCGGTCCAGTTTTCCCCCATCGGTTATTGATACACACACGGCTACAAGGATAAGCTTTATTAATCATCATCACTGGTCAACAATCCTAGGATTGGTTTGATGCAGCTCTCCACTCAGTTCTCCTATCAGCTAATCTTTTCACACCTACGTATTTCTTCTCTTTCACATCCTTCTTCACTTGTTCCATATATTTTGTCCGAGGTCTTCCTTTTCCATTCTTGCCTTCCACTTGTCCTTCGACGATTGTCTTCATCAGGCCATCATGTCTCAAGATGTGGCCTATAAGGTTGTTCCGTCTTCTTGTTAAGGTTTTCATGAAGCTTCTCTTCTCTCCCACTCTTCTTAGGACTTCCTCGTTAATAACGCAGTCGATCCATTTGATTTTCATCATTTTTCTGTAGCACCACATTTCAAAGGCCTCTATCCTTGCTTTCTCCGCTGCGGTCATTGTCCATGCCTCACTTCCGTATAGGAGCATACTCCAAATGTAGGTTCTTATAAACTGTTTCTTTACTTCCATATTTAAGTTTCTCGCTGTAAGCAGGTCTCTCTTTTGGTGGAATGCTATCTTCGCCTGAGCTATTCTGCTGATAATTTCTTTCTTGCTTCTCCCGTCACTAGTTATCTTGCTTCCCAAATAACCGAATTCATCCACCTCTATCAGTTTTTGCTTCCCTATTTTAATGTTAGTCTTGACTTCTTCTCTTCTGCTGCATACTAAACTCTTATTACCTGAATTAATCGCAAATTTAAATGAACAATCACGAGAAACAAATTAAAATAATTTCACTAAAGATGTAAATTAGAAGGAAAGCTCTGTAAAAAAACTTAAGATCGTCTCCATAATTTTATTTGCCAAGCAAAAAAGTTTAAATAACACATTTTTAAAGAATGCATGATCGACCAATATGTCACATTACATCAGGTAGCCTCTGGTTCTTTCTCAAGTTTTTAATTTAAAAAATTCAACATTTTTATCCTATTTAGGTCTAATCTCTTCTTTTTTTGGAAGAAAAATTGCCTGCAGTACTGAACAGGCATTCACTGAAAAAAGTAGTGGTCAATGTTGATTTTGTAGGGTTGCGCGAAAGACTCTTGGAGCAAAGTTAACATACTGCATAGCATCAGGATCAATAGTGAAACTCCCCCAACATCTGACGACATCATCGGTTAATTTGTTATAACTTTTGAGTCAGTTCATAATGCATATATGTATTCTGAATTTTGCTATGTAGCTTAAATTCTTACTTTTATTGACAACTTATTCACATGCTTCACTGTCACAGTTCTTATAACCTAAACAATAAACTGCTCAACATGCCGGTACAGCGACAACATGGATATACTAAGCTGCCGTTAACTAATGCAAAATAGTAATCGCCAGGCCAGATTGATACGGGTGCCGTGCCATCAACAGCACAATTCAACTTATTTGAAGACATCCATAGAGACTTATGATAAGTTGAAATAACGGTACCATACTGTGGAAGGCGGCAGGCAAAAAAGTTAGCTCGTTTGAAAGTGGCCACGGCTACGGAAATGTTACAATTTTGGCGAGAGCGACAAACTGATGAACCCTTAAATGCACGTGTTAACACATTCGCATCGGGCCCCGCCGATAGGCGTCGTGCCGTGTTTTCCCAAGGATCGGCCGCTGCTTTTCGGCGTCTTGAAACACTGGTGGTCCAAAATGAAATTTTTTTGGTCGCCCGCTCATCACAGCTGTCTCCTGAATTTTACCCGGTCTTTACATAGGACTACATTCTAAAATCAGCCCCCCGTTCTCAAATGTCATGCTTCGGAAATACAATTGAAGCCTTCTTATTTTTCATTCACTATGTCATTTGATTCCGTGTATTCCTGATGCGTTTTTTTACCCTTTTTCCGTGTATCATATTTCCACAATTATATTTATACAATCTTGCAAGTCGCTATCTTCAAAAAAGTCAAGATAACTCTTCCTATGTAGCAAACCATCAGTTTGCCTTATGGAGACACTTTTTGGCTGTGTGCATCGTACAATGTACCTATTTTATTTTTGTTTTCGTGACATTGTTATTCAAGGCATATATATAAAGGGGAAACGGCAATCTCGTCTGCATAACTACTCGTCGTTTTCAATGGGGTAACCCATTTTTAATTTTTCGACCGCTTTTAATTCATCACTGTTTTCATACTCCAGTTTGAGGATTTTTGAAGCTTACAAAACAGGACATTACTGGAAAGACGGAGCATACATAAGGTAAGTACAATTTTAAAAATAAATGTAATTATTCTATTTATTGGTATATAATCTTTAGAATTCAACAATAGTATTTACTATTTATTCATAAAAAATGAATTTCTATTTGTAGCTGCTATACCGATAATGATTATGGTCTCGTTGTTTTCCGCAGGATAAATAAGAAGTTGCTTCATAAATACCATTCGCTTCGAATTACGTAAAATACCTTCAAGTATACTTTAGATAAAACTTAGAACCAGCTCAATTGGTACGTACGACTTTATTTGAAATGTTTGATTTCAATGTTTACAGCAATAATGAGAAATAATTTAACCTTTTTCTTTATTTTACTCTAAGAAGACTTCATGGATAATAAACCAAATTCATCAAGAAAGCGGACAAGGAGCGCACTTCATCACCCTGTGTCTATCTCTGACGAAGACATCGCTCGGTTCTTTGAGAGGGAAGAAGAAATTTCGGATGGAAGTGCAACAGATTCGGATTTTGATGTCTCCTCTGAAGATGAGGAAACCGACGAGAGCTCCGAGGATGATAGTGGTGCAAATGGCGATTGTCAGCTTAGCTTAGACGAATCTATGGTACTTTGGAGGGGAAGACTATATTTCCGGCAGTACATAAAAAACAAGAGGCATAAATATGGTATTAAATTGTATATGCTAACGGAACCAAATGGGCTTGTTTTGAATTGCTTGGTTTACACAGGTTCCAAGGATCCAAATGTTGGGGGAGTTGGTCACTCAGAAAAAGTTGTACAGATTATACTAATGTTGGTCATGCTGTGTACATGGACAACTTCTATAACAGCTATAAATTGTCGCGAGAACTGCTGGGAAAGAAAATATATTCCACGGGAACTCTCCGAAACACTAGGAAAAGCAACCCGCATAATGTTGTAAATAAAAAATTGGCAAAAGGAGAAGTAGTGGGCCAGTATACGAAAGAAGGAAGTTTCATAAGCAAATGGAAGGATAGAAGAGAAGTTTTAATGATTTCCTCGGAGCATTGTGGAGAGATGATAGAAGTAGCAAACAGAAGGGGTAAAATTTCTAAAAAACCAAGCGTTGTAGCTGAATACAACAAATTTATGGGAGGAATAGATAGGGCGGACCAGATTATTTCTTATTATCCAGTGGAGAGAAGAAGCCTGAGATGGTATTTAAAATTAGGGATACACATGTTTCAAACACTTCTAAACAACTCGCAAATACTACATAATAAATTTAGTAGCCAAAACATGAGTCTTCAGAATTTTCGTGAAAGTGTAATCGCCAGTCTTATTTCCAAAAACAAGCCGGCAGAAATTCCAGCGCCAATCCAGCGAAAGGAAAAGATCTATTTGCCAGTACAAATACAAAGTGAAAAGGGTTCAAGAGCGCAAAGAAAAAGATGTCGTAACTGCTCAACGACAGGAATAAGAAGAGATGTCGTCACGTACTGCCCGATGTGTGATGGTGAACCAGGACTATGTCTTGAACCCTGTTTTAGAGTGTTCCATAACTATTAATCGGTAAATATGTTGCAAATTCCAATTACAATTGCTGCAATGTTAATCCAATTACTGTTTGAATTAATAATGAAAGTGTGAATTGTATTCAAAGAAGAAATATATTTCAGATGAAGTTTTGAAACAAAATATCGTGTAATTATTTTGAAATACACATTTTTTTAGTATACTTAAATACATTTTTATGTTTAAAGTTTTTGCTACTCTGGCTTGCATTAGTCTAATCGTGAGACCAATAAATTAAATTGCTATGCGAGGAAAGAGCTTGCATGCCGAAATTAGCAGAATAGGAAACATCACGGAGAGCGGGTCGCCTCCGATAGGCGGCATGGTAATGACCTGAAAAATTGTTGGTAAAATTGTCGTCAATATTAATAAGTTGGTCATAGATATTCATTACATAATGTTTAAAAAATTAACGGTTAAAAAATGAAATTCAGCGAAAATATTGGTGTAAAATTTGTTTATGTAAAGCAACGGTTGGTAAACAAAAGAAAAAGATTCCCGGTCCTAAGTAAAGTCTTGTCCTGAATGTTCGCACCGAATGTGTTAGCGAGCAACTCTCCAAAGTAAAAAACGTGCCATGCCATCCGAAAGTAATAAATGCCTTTTTAATATTTTTATATCACTTTTTGGCCCAGAATACCCTGCGGACCATTTCAATTTTGGGTGCCAAATTCAAATCCTCAGCACTGTTCCAAGCCAGTTCCAGAGTACCGACTTTATGCGATTAGTTCTCGACACTGGTTCCACAGGCCAAGAACCAGCACTATCGAGAACCGGACACCGCAACTAACCCATCTCTAGTTTATACACTAACTAACCACTAGAATTCCACCAACTGACCACTAAAATTCAAGCGTGCCCAAAATTTCAAATTTGGCACCTTTGGAGTTGGCCGCTGTGGTGCAGGGTGGTGCAGAGAAACTCGTTCTTTGGGCACAGACTGAACAGGGCCAATTTAATCCGTGGTGAAGTCGGGAACCGTTTAGCATTTTGCCCATTCTTCCTTCCTGCAGACGGCACATTTTATTCGGCTCCATCCGCATTACACACGCAGCTAGATCAGTTCATTACAATCGTAAGATAATGTAAAATTGAAAGGCAATGTTGCTTCTGCAGGATAAAACACTTTTTTAATGCCTTGCATAGGTTTATCAACTTACTAACAAGCTCTCGGTACGCATCTTGCTCATATGTTGAAGATTACTCTACATGTACATGATTTAACCCTTAGACTGCGGGATCGTATTTAAACGTTTAATACGCTGACTGCATGAAAAAAGTTTTTGCACGTTTGACCACTGCTCGACTACCTACTTGGAAACTTTTATTGCTACCCAGGTAGAGCCCAAGAGTAGGTAAGAGTAGGTACAGGTAGAGTGGTCTTTCCCAAGTGCACTGTAGGGATCGCTAGAGCAGCTTAACTCTCGCCAGCCATCCCAGAAAAACAAAATGTTTAAAAACCTCCCTGCAGTCTAAGGGGTTAATCGTGCATATGTTACACTAAAGCTATTCTGCAGAGCGTGTATAAGTACTGAAAATTGAAGAGACAATGAATTTAGGCAAGGTATGTTTTTTTGCCATAATTCCTGAAAGAAACACTCTTATGAGGTTTGTTATTACAGACCTCAGGTTTTTCGGTCCGCTGAACCTTGTAATAACTAGAGTTTACTGTAGTAAGCACTGGATTTTATCTTGCTATTTTCACATAAATATTTGCTCTCTTAGGTGAACAAACTCATGGCAGAGCAGGGGTCCACCTATTTATTATAAGAGGACAAACCATAAACAATAAATCAGCTTACCGATGTATGCTGCATTATCAGTTACCATGTACTTGTTATGGTTGACACGGGCAAATGGTATTTTGGCTTGTGAAGGTGTACTTGGAACACGGAAGTATTTCTGAAAAAAATAGAAAAGTGCATCCATTAATGATGATAAATTCTCATTAAGCATAGAAATTTGATACAAAAGTTCATGGTGAAACAAAACCCAGTATTATTCCACAAGCTTTTATTTTAACTGTCTACTAGTTTCGACGTTTACACCGTCATTATCAAGACTAAATCGTAATGAGATAGAGCAAAGTGAGCCTTATTGTAGAGATCTTTATGACCTTTCCAATGCTCTCATAGAGAAGTCATCAATTATTTGGTGAACCCTTAACTGTGCCTTTAATTGAGGCCTTCAAAGGGACAAGTCTCCAAGTCATCTCAGTAACTCTAACACTTTTTCTATTCTTAAAACAGATATTAAGGTGAGCAAACGGTATAAAGGTATCCTCTCTAGACTAACTTCAGACCCTTCTCTGGAGGCAGGTTATTTTCATTTTTGAAGAAATTGCAAATGCTTCTAAACAAGTTTAAAACCACTGAACACGTTTCCAGTTTTGTTTTCATTAAAACAAATCAAATTTCAGAAAATTTAAAAAGTCTTGAAAACTGTGGCAAAAGTTTTGGTTTATCAAAATTTACAGAATTTTAGTAAAAGCGACATTTGGTGCTCTGAACAAGCTGAAAAACCATTAGTGAAAGCATTCATTTTTCTGGAGATTGAGGTTTTATGTGCAGGAGCACAGTCGACACTCAGACTACTTGGGATTCTTTGCTCTTTCAGATATGCAGGAGGCATTGAAGCGTCGTTTGGTGCACTTTTCATTTGCTACAACACTCAGAATAAAAATCTCAATGGGCCTTGCAATATCATGTGTGGGTAGGTAAACAAAAACCCGTAAATATCAATTCCTGACGTCTAGAAGTCCGTGAAATTCGCGATATCGCGAAATAACATGAAATAACGTGAAATCGGTAAATAAAAACAAAATTTTGTGTTCTTTGCGATTTTAGGTGAATTAGCGAAAAAATCACATCTAATGAGTGATAATCTATTAAAGCCTAAGCCTTCATTGCTTAACGCTACCAACATTCATTTGCTGTATCTCATTATAATTCCAAGGCCAATTGGCTAGTTTAGTCTCGCACATAACGCATCTGCATAATATCGAGCATGGTAGTGATTTCTCCGCCAGAATTAGCTGTTAAATTTATCACAGCCCCTCTTTTCGATTCCCATGTATCAATCCTGAAATATTTACAATGAGGTGCTTTTTCAACCTCAGAATTAGATATTATGAATTAAAAATGTGCTGAAAGAAATTTAACGTGCCCGCGGAAGAGCAGAAATACAAGCTCAATCGCCCAGCATGCATCAATGCGGAGCAGTAATTCCGGTGACTCACCGCGACGCATTAGACAGCTTTATTGGATAAGTTATTGCAGGAAAATCTTAAGTATGGGTCTAATGTAACAATTCTATTGACTTAAACACGGCCGCTGGCTGGGAACGGGCTGCCGTTCATGGTACGGCACACGGCGTGGTGAGCAAGTCGTCTCATCTGAAAGCGGCCTGAATTTCACGGCGTCGTGACGTGAACGGTGGCCGGCAAAAAGTCGTTTTGTCAGAAAGCGGCCTCAATGTAGCACTGCCTGTATTTCACACCATAGACGGTGCACCGCCGGGCCGGAATGAAATGGTGACCACGGCGGCCGTCAATGGTGCTGTGCCGTCAACTGCATGATTCGTTTAAAGACATCCATAGACACGAATGGTTATTTGAAAGCACAAAGCGCTAGCAGTTGGGGGAAGGGAAGGAAAGAACAGAAAGGATAGGAGGAGAGGGGGTTCCCCTCATTAGCGGACAGATCGTCAGATATTCGGCTCTCCACTGAGCTGCAATGCAAAAAAAATAATTTCAATACTGGCCAAATCTAATATCTAATTCTTCAGGTGACAAAGCGTCACATTCTAGATGTTTCAGGATCGATAAATGGGAAAAAAATTTTCAAGTTTTTCGAATCCGATTATTTTTAGTTATGTGAGCCTCTTTCACTGCCTTTCCTGGCCGATTGTCAATAGCTGTAATCAAAACAAAGCGATAATGTTGTATCTATCTGCTGTCCTACCTTCCCTCAACACCTGGGTGAGGGGTATCAAAAGGGAACCCACGAAATGAAACATTTCGGCCAATTTGTAAGTTATACAGTGCTATGGTTATACCATAACTACCCAGCACTCAGTTTGAAAACACCATTGTGAGTGGTTGTGTTTTGCGGTTGGACTGTTTTTCTTTATCGTGGTCCCAGTTTTAAATATTGAACAAAGGATAGGAATTTAAAAATGCCAAAGGCTAGTGATACTGTTCATACCAGGGCAAGTGAATTCAGCTCAGAAGGATTTCATGTGAAAGATGGAGTACTGCTGTGCAAAGTGTGCGATAAAAGATTTCAATTTGAAAGATTTGACACGTTGTTAAAGCACATCAGTAGCGATACACATAAATGTGCGAAAGAAAGGGGACCCCCAAACAACATCTATCATTTAAACACACAGTCAAAGAAAGAGATGGAGGAGCTTGTTATTGCTACTACTGAAGCATTTTTAAAGGCTTTATTTAGTGTAGAGAAACTTGACTATCAAAAATTATGGAATGGCTCTCGAAGTATACACATATAAGGTAGTGGGGATTTGCCGTTTGCGTATCGTATTCACCAAGACTACATACTCGAACCATTCATATACCTTGAACCAATATAATTTGAACCATTTCCTTCATTTAATTTTATCAGAAATTTTGTACAATCAAAATTGTGTTAAATGATAAGTAAAATGCTTAATAAAGGTATAAGTATTCATGAACCGTGTACCATGAAATAATAAAACTCCTCTAAACATGGGAAAATTCTAGCTTTATGATAACACCGCCAAGATTTTCTATAACACCGAAATAACATGGTTTTAAAATGAATGTTAGCAAAAAATAAAATCACTTTCACGGACCTCTACTGATGTATAAAAGCCTCCCTATATATTTCTAAACCATTAAATTCACGACACATCTTAACAACCATAACATTTGAGATTGAGGCATCGAGATGAACAAGACAGGTGGGATGCAATGTCCGATGGGAAATGGAGAGGAGAATATGGGAAGAAGGGAAGGACTCGGCGAGGGATAGCACGAGGGAGCAGCACCAAATGGGATAACAAGAAATCCCACCGAGTCAAAAACCAAGAGATGCAATCCTATCACATGTTTGAGTGCATATATATTTGATTTAATGGAAGATTGACGCCATATTTATGCAAGGCTTATACTAAAATTTGCAATCATCACTCATTGAAAGGTTTTAATTTGTTTAAAAATTACGCAGGTGAAAGTGGACGACGCTAACCACTAAACAACTGACCAATCTGAAGGAAGTTGTGCAATTTTGGAATTATATACGGATTGTTAAAAGTACTGCTTGAAAGGTAATCAATTACAGCCAAATTAAGGCCCATTCAATGGAACCACTACCACTTCCCAGATGTGTTCGCCATTCTGAATGCCATAAAAATATGACATTGAAAAAGCCAGAGCAAGGTACGTGGTCTTCCCTCGTTAGATTTTATTTATTCACTTTTTTTTCTAGTTAAATCCTGTATTTAATTCATCACAATTGATGAAATTTATTCATCACTGCCCAGCACTCTCTACCCATCCTCATCGACCAGCACCCGGGAAAAGTTTGAAATCCTGATAATGCATTACTTTTTTGTAGCTAATATGTAACTTGTTTTTCAATTTCCCAAGGTATAAGTCTTTTTAATAAAATTTAAGTTTACTCACCCATTTAATGAAGTCAAAATTTAAAGTGGCTATCTTTTTATTCTACTTCCATTGAAGTATTGGAATTACCTAAATGATATAGTAGCGGTGCGAAATGACCTAGCCATCTACGCACCCTAAATCACAATACTTCTACCACTACTACTACTACTAACAAGGTCTCCAAATACACTTTGTTCACATGTCAAGGACTTACTTTATTCAGTGTTTGTAATTTACTGTCACGGAGTAAATTTCTGAAGACCAACATGGTTATCATTGGGAAAATTTCTACTGCATAGAATGCACTAAGTTAATACTGTGACTTTTTCAAAATCTATTCAAGCATCTCTCTCATATTAGCACTAACTGCAATAGTTGTTAGATCCCCAGTTGATAAACCTTTGTGAGTTGATATTATAAGGAGTTGATAGGAATACAGTGAACTCCCGTTTATCTTAATGATGGGGAGGGGCAGCACGAATAATCGGAATAAACATCAATAATCCAAACTTTCACTTTCAATTTCTAGTTACTTTGGTCATTTACGTAAATCAATCAGTATTTTATTATCTACGCACATTTTATGTTATTTTTCATTTCTTTCCGGAATCATTAAGAGCTTTCTTTTCGTGACAGGGATCTTTTTAGCTGCGATAGCGTGATTGCACTCCTACTCTCACCGCTCTGTGTGGTGCATACGCACTTGGTTTCCGACAACCACGCGTCCATAGCTGAAAGATCACGGATTCAGAAGCGTGGTTCGCACGAATGGTTCAAATTCACTGCGCGACGTTGGAAACGACACTGTCAGGCACCACGCCGCATCTCGCACAAGTTGCCCTCGATGCAGCTGCTGTGGGACGCGCATCCGTGATCACTGAGCGTGATGCTTGAAAAACAGGAACACGGAACTCCCGTGATGTCTGCTACAGGCCCATGATCACCCCATCGCCAGCAGTAGTTATGGGAAACTAGGTGCTTTGTCTTTCCTTGCCCCTTCATTAAAGTGATTGTTAATTCAGTAAACTCTCGATTATACAAAGCAGGATTTTACGAAGTTTTCGGTTATACGAAGTGATATTGCGGTCCCGGCGAAAAGCCTATGCTAAATGCATGGTGCTATTCGATTATACGAAATGTTTTGAAATTACGAACCTCGGCTCGGTCAGCAGGAGCAAATGGCATTCGTTTATACGAACTACTACGGCGAATCATTTGTCAATAAAACTAGTTACACCGGCGTAAGTAGATAAAAAAATCAGCTCTTCCAACTGTGGTCCATCAAAAGTGTGAAATCGTAAATGATAGTGCAACTTTGGAGAGAAAGTGTAACCGGTGCCGTTTGGTGCGGTTCATGGGTGTTTAAATCGGCGTTTACGAGGTAGGGAAGGCTTAGGTAATTTTGTATGAATGTGTGCTTATGTCATTTTGTGTGAATGTGTGCGTGTGAAAGGGAAGTGAGCGTGAATGACCCAGTGCTGTATTTTTCCATCCCCCTCCCCCTCCCACGATTCTTCCGCCTAGGAAGAACGGAAATTTCCGATGTGTACGTGATTCGCAGCAAGTTTACCCCACCCCACTGTGAAACAAGAACACCTGCACATGGCAAGTTGAAGGTGATGTAACCCGCCAACCCCGCCCTCCACAGACTTTGGCAAAAAACGCCCCCCCCCCCCCCTCCCCTACTGGAGAATAGCTGAGAACCTGCTATCCTGGGTTTTTCCCCCTGCTCACCCCACCACCCCCAGGAAGTGACCCACGGGACTATAAAAGCGAAGTACAGACGATGACCAAATCTCTATTCGGCTTGGTAAAGTAGCCGGAGGCTCTGGGTCTCTACTGATGCAATCCTGTGGACGAGAGAGAGAGAGAAGCAGCAAGGCGTGGAAGTCGACGTAAAATTTAAATACGGCAGTAACTAGGAAAGAGGAGACGAGAGGGAAGTTTCCGGTACGCACAGTAGAAAACGTCACTCCACGGCGCCCAGTGAAGAAGTTCTCTCATCCCACAGCGAGAGGAGACACAGCAACGATTGATCGGAGCCAGCCGAGGAAGCCTTATCCATCCGCAACTCAGAAAGAGCGATAAGTACTCTAGCCACTTATAACCCCCCCAAAATTCAGAAGAACCAGAAGAGCCCCATTTCCCCCACTATTCAAGATAAGAAGAATTGTGATACATTCCTGTGCATTTTTTTAAATATTTTTTTTATGCCCTCCCTTTTCCCCGAGTGTGTGAATGGTTAATTGTAGTTATTAGGACAGAAAGTGATCATTTGGAATTGGCGTTTGTTATTATTCAACCATTTTGCTATATTTTACGCCAACAATTGTTAAACAGAGTTTATTTTCTTTTGTTATTCATTAATTGCTGTCACATGGTATTTAACTGGCCAGTAGCAATAGTTTAATTTCTTTTTATGCAGAGAATAATTCATTTATGTATTTTGTTGTTCATTTTCAAGTCGAAGTGTTTATTAAAAGTGTTATTGAAATTGTAAACTGTAACGTAAGCCTTTGTTATTTCGTACGCGCCAGCCTCCATTCAGCAAGTGAATCCACCCCAAACTCACTTTTCCATTTCCGTTTCCCCCACCTTCCCTTCTCCCCGAACCACGACCCGCTCACCTTGGGCGAACCTTCCAAAGAATCCTCCCCCACCCCCGAAGCCCAGACGGACGGGTTCGCCTAAAACCTCAAGGTGGGAATTTAGGGGAAGTAGGAGTTCAGTAAAAATATCGCGACTGACATAATGCCCCTATTTACGTGCCTATCCGTAAAAATCGCATCGACAACACTTCGTAGTTTAACATGTCAGGAATGTCGCGCGGGGTATTTCGTTCGCTCCTACTTAACCCTTGGCACTGCTGTGAATGTACTTCGAAGACTACTTGACTACTTTTCGCCAAAGCACTTCGAAGGGTCCCTAATCCGGGACCCTTTCCTCGACGAGCTCACCCTCACTGGCCCCTCTCTTCGACCCTCAGAGCCTTTCTCTCCAAAAGTGACCGCTCTGACTGCATTTTGAAAATCTATCAATCAATGCTATCATCAAAAAATGATTGTTTGCATCGCACTCCTGCCAATCAGGCATTCAAGTACGTCTCTGAACTGTGTTTCTGCGATGAGAAATATCGATTTCGTTAACTTTGCTAAAATGGCCAAGTTAATAAAATTGTTATTTTTCATCGCAGAAATACGGTTCAAAGACGTACTTGATTTCCTCCACTACAATCGAAAATTGCTGGGAATCGGACGGATTCCCTTTGATAGCGCATCATGAGAATGTTCTCGAGGTTGGTAAGTAATAAAACTAGCCTACTAGAAATTCTACTGCTACAATATCACAGCTATGGTTGATTTGTTACGTTATACCTTCTGGAAGCTGCAGCGGATGAAATCACGGAGGAGATTAGAGGCTTGAAAGATGATTTTGAAAAATACTTGGAAAAAGCAGGAGCTCAGCGCGCAACATCAAACGATTATATTGCCCTAGAAGATGATCTACAGGCTTGTGACAATGCGACGCCAGTACCTACGTCGGAAGAAGCAGCGGCCGGGACTAGTCATAATAGCAGTGACGACGAAGATGAAAGTGAGGAAGTAATTTCACCTAATAAAAAAGAAGTATACGATGCCCTCCAAACATTAAGATATTTTGATCTGGCTAACGATTTAGATCCCCAATTTAATTCCCATTTATGCAAGTGAGAAACCATGGTGGAAGCGGCGATGGAGAAGGGCAAAAATATAAAAAATAACAGATTTTTTTAGTAGTATCTTTTTGTGTATACAATAGCCTTCCTGAGTAAACAACTTAAATATCTTAAGTATTGGGCTCTATTTACCACCGACTTATTTTTCAGGCTACTTGTAATGAAGACTCACTTCTAACTCTAACCATGAACTTTCTTCTCGCGAGCCTCCCCATTCTCGCATGCCGAGAGATCTTTCTTTCCAAAGCCTTTGTTTACTCCCTCATGCGGCCTTCTGCTGATCTTGCTGCATCCCAAACCCCTGCTTCCCCAGCATTTCCCATTCACTCCCACTCCAAGGTGACAGGACCTTGAGTGCGTCGTAAAAAAATACGGCCCCCAAACGTAGACGGAGGCAGAGCTGAAGGCCCTTTCCCCACCCTTCTTTCTCCTGCCCCCTTCACCACTCCTTATGCTGGCCACACTTCTTTCCTCAGGCAAACCCCATCCCACTTTTATTCACCCCACCCACTAGGAACGTTCTCCAAACTCTGGAGAAGGGCATGGTTCATCTTTACCGGCAACGGTGGTAAGTTATTAACCGGAGAGAGGCTGAAGAAGTATCTTCCACTATCGGGGAAATGGTGCCCTGCTTATAATTGCCCTCTTCTTCTCTGCTGACTTTTCACTTTAAATTATTTTCTTTGCTCTTTCCACACTATATTTATTTACGATTATGGCGTGCCTATTTTTTAGTGCTTAAACTGAGAAAATCTATTCTCTATGTCAATGATCCTTTGCATAACTTTCAATACGGCGGAGAAAGGAACACAAAAACTAAATGAGGTGAAGGAACAGGTTTTTGCGTGTCATTTTTGGGAATTCATGCAAGTGAACCAATACTTCACACACGTTGAGAAATGATGAAACATCTCTTGTAGGAAAACAATCAATGTGGATAATAACGTTTCTCTCTTTATTTCTCCGATAATGGAAGATGTTTCTCCTGTCGTTTTCCGGTTGGAACCTTGCTCCTGTCGGCATAAAAGAAGACAGACATACTATATGAACATAGCACCTCACACCCGGTATGAAGAATATGGTCCTGATGAAGAATAAAGTCTTTCATAGCAACGTCTGCAAAGATGATGGAGCACATTAGCCGGACGGAGTACTCAAACAGAAATTACTTCAAATATTCGCCAGAAGATAATCATATTCTACGTAATTTATGATCGTAACTGAATCTCAATGAAAATAACTAATTGAAAAGATAGCATATTCAGCTGACAATAAGGAGTAACTCGAAATATTAACTTATGAAGGTTCTTTTGGAATCGGGTTAAGGCCCTCGTTTTTCTTTTTTTCTCGTCACTGAGCGATAGAGGGCGACATAATTGGCGGTTAGGCCCTTACAGTATGGTTAGGCCGGCTGGCACTAAAATTCCGTGGGTGTTGGAGACAAATATCTATCTTACGCCTACTTAATAGTTGCTATTCGTTCCTAACCACAAATTTATAACATTAAATTCTTATAATAAACTTTGCAATTCATTATTGGATTACGTTCTCTAAACTGGTCGGGAATTTCTTAAGCGATCGTTGATATTGAAGTATGTACAAGAAATGAGAATTTTATGGCGGAATAGTTATTTGACGATCTTTTATAGCATAAATCGATAACAAAAAGCCTTTTCTAAGAATTCTACCGTGAATAACCACCTAAAACATTTAAATAAGGCCACTAAAGACAAAAAAGGGCGGAGGAAACAAAAGCGAACATTTTTTCGTGACTTATGAAAAAGGTTTGAAATTACGAAACTCGATTTTACGAAGTGCCAATTTTCCGGTCCCACTGACTTCGTATAATCGAGAGTTTACTGTATCACACTTTATACATATTTCTTGACACTCCTCGATGAGGTATTTAACAAAAACACGACCCAGGTTGTTTTTTTATTATTTGTATTTTTGTTTTTTGTCGTAAGATATGAATGTCAAAGTGTTGATAATTTTGTGTGATTCAAAAGTGCGCGCTAACAGCACAATGAAGTGTAAGTGATATAGGTGGCACTAAAGTACGGAAGTGTAAAGTAAAATAGGTGGCGCTGAGGTAGTTAATCACGTGTGTTTCCTTCCCACGCTGGAGAAAGGCAGGCAGAAGCAGGCAGGATTCTTGGTGAGGCAGAGAGGAGTTGACTTCAGGAGGCGTCGAGTTGAATCCGGAACCAGAACGAAAGACGAAGGGTCAGATCGTACAGACACCCAGCAGATGGCCGGGTCCTTTTCATTCTCACACGAGCCTCAAACCTGGGTTCCATTAAGGATCGCTGAAGGAAGGTAGGCCGAGCTATCGGCCTACCAACTTCACTGCCATGAAGCCCATGCTTGGAAGCATGACGACGCCCACAAGTATAACTTATCTTCGATGCAGCCTTGACTCTCAAGTTTATCTTCGACGCAGCCCACAAGTACATCTTTGCCTGCAGCACCATCAGTAAAGTAAGACCGGAGGTGTTACTTCCAGCCGACGATTCTCCAAGTCCCCCCTTCATTTTCTATCAGCAAATTACGTTGAGAAGTTAACTAAGAAAGACTGAAATTTCGTTCCGCCACGCTTTTGATAGTCTTTTGCAGTGTGTTGACAATATTTCATTAATTTACACAGGAAATACTAGTAACTAAATCTGTCAGTGTTTATATTTGTTGAACAGTGGATTTTCATTTTATTGATAATTTTTTAAAAATATGGTCACGCATTTAATTTATGCTTATTCTTTGTAAGTAAATTTAAGTCCCCTACTAACCATTTATCGAAATAAACCTTGCTTGTTTGATCGTAAATGTGCTTTGAGTTTGCATTTGTGAATAGAGGTTTCCTAGCACCTTTTCGTAAACTGAATTCAACCCGCTTATATTTCGATACATCCCTGAGATCTCACGTCAAAAGCCAACCGTCACAATACGTATATACTTACCGCTTGTACATCAACCCAGGGGTAGGCACCTGTGAGGTCAGTCAATGATTTCAAGAAGTGTGGTAAAGATGGCCGGGTCTGGTTCCATACACTAACTAATAGGCGAATCTTTACTTTATGTTCAATCGCTGCTCTTCTAAGAGCGTCATCAATCTGAGGCCAAAATCTGCAAAATAGAAAGAAATTAATAGTAACCAGTTTTTAAAAAAACCATACATGTATCTTATTCAGTTAACAAAATAAAATTTGAAAATAAGAGCTATCAGTTTACTCTTTCAATACATGAATATGAACAGCCATTAATTACTGGATTATAAAAAGGTGAAATAAAGCCTTTTTTCACCAAATGAACCAACGATTAAATATGATTCATACCTTATCTTTGGAGTATACAATGTCAGAGGATAGTAATCCATAACAGCAACATATATAAATTTCTCTGCATTCTTGATGACATCCAAAATTGCATCCAAATCTACAGTTCGGCCCTTTGCACAAAACGATGGTGGTGAGCTCTGTATTGAATAAAGAAGACACATGCTGACACAGTTAAACTTCTCCCTGATGAACAACAATGAATGACCCTGGCAACATGTTTAACCTTTTCCCTACTAAAGACATAAACATACTTGTGGACGTTTCTTGACCCGGAAGACGAAAGCTGTAAATTTTCGTACGCAAATGAACAAATGCCGAATATATAAGTTTCCTAGCTCTCCCCCTTTTATGATGGTCGGGGGTGTAAGACGCCTTTGTTTCGGGACCCAACACAGCAGGGCTTAGGCTTTACCCTCGAAATCCGGGAGCAGGTACCCAGTCCCCTCGTCTTATATTACCCCTCCAAGCAGTAAGGGATAAAATTGCACAGACTAACAAATAAATTTTGTTTGAAAACTTTATTTATTTTAATAGCTGATCTTCATAGATTTTTATGCGCCGAATCCTAAACTGGCTTTAGTTTTTTGTATCACCCATAGTTTCTAAGTAATATGCATTTTAATATTTAGTAGAGATGTGCAAATAGTATCCGCAAATTTATTTATTTATTTATTTCACACACCACAGAAAACAGCACTGTTCGGCCTTTACAACGGGGTTGATAACATTTAACAATCACAAACATCCATTCCCTGGATAAGAGTAACTTACCCAGGCGGGACTCGAACCCGCGACCTTCGGTTTGGCAGGCGAGGACTTTACCCCGCCGCCGAATACTCGAATACTAGAAAGTATTCGATATTCGAGGTCTCGAATAATTATGCTAAAGGTAGGCTCTCGAATACTTCGATTACTTTGAATTTCGGGCCGTTCACTGTCGCACACTGTCGTTGGTAGTTAACTCAGAAAATTGTAAAGAACTCTAGTCGTTTAGTGTCTCACGTCATTCACTGTCGTATGCACGTCGTTGGTAGTTGACTCGGAAAAATGTAGAGAACTCTAGTCGTTTAGTGCATGCAGCGCCGTTATAGGCAAGGTGACGAACTACATCAAATTCGCGGATTAGAGCGTTGAAAAGAGTTTGACATGGGGAACTGAAAATGATTGGGTGAAAAAATCTGAAAATCCCCGGTTTTCCCCACCAGGAGAACCTCAGTGCTGTGGGATAGTAACTACCATAGAGGGACCTCTATGGTAACTACGTAGCACAATTCCCAAAATCCGCTACCCGAAGACCTTCGAAAAAAATATCAAGTTACACGAGAACAATAGAAATGTGTTTCGCGCCCCCCCTTTTCTCACCCACTGACCTTTTTCAGCCTACCTGCTTCGAAGTTCCCAGTTTCTGGAGGTCAACTGCTGCATGAATCACCTATCATCCCAAAAGGTGTCTAACAATGACTTTCGGCAATTGTTATTACACCTTTATTGGATTGAAATATTAGTAATGTGCGTGTAATATAAAAAAGAATAAGACCAACACGACCCATTTCTGACTTTATTTAAGCATTTTACGCGAGGAAATAAATGTCAAAATACTGCGGTATTTTTTTCCGAAAACATATATCAAGTTACAATTTATGAGTTGTGCTATAAATCTCTATTGTTACAGTGGAAGACAAAGGGATATTTTCTCAGGATATTTGGTTTCTCCCTGATAGCTATTCGAATTCAGTTTCTTATCTCGTGAGAACTTCCAAAGATGGACTGAAAATAATTGAAGAAAATCCGGAGTAGAAGCACATGCATTTTGCAAAATGCCTCAAATTGTCCGCTAGCACTTGACAGCAGGAGTGGGGGTAAAGCGAGCTACCTGTTGAAAATTAGAAGTTGGATGAAGCCGAGTATCATGGGGGTTTGGTAGATAAGAATGTATACATCAGACAGAAATCCATTGTAGCAGAGTAAATGCCGAGATGGCATGCAATCATTTTTCGCGAGGTGGTGTGTCCCCTCAGAATATTTGAAAGAGATGTTAGTTAAATCAACTATATGCCCAATTTTTTCCATAAAATTAAAATCTTTCATTAATCAGCTAAATTCCTGTTCGAATCCTTTAAAGGAAATCAAAATTAATCCCCAAAATCTTGTGTTTCCTGCGGCACAGGCAACCGAGTCAAACATTCATCGTTTAGTAGTCGAGGTATTCGAATATTTGAGCAATTATTAATATTCGAATTCGATGTTCGAGTTCGAGAAATCTGCCCATCTCTAATATCCCAACGGTATATAGAGAAATCATTGAAACACTCTGTTACATCATAAAATAGTTTGTATTTACTGTTAAATTACTTACAATAGTAATGAAGTATGATGAAACATGGTTCACTTTTCAACTGGAATTGGTCTATAATTTCTTTCCCTTTTTTCCTTGAAGCTTCTTGTGTAGCTTTTTCTGCGATTAATCGCTTACTGAAATTCTTGGTGAAGTACCAACAGTAATCCCCTATCCTGTTGGTGTTACAGCGGCCCTGGTAACGTTTTTCCATCAATTTAATGTCCTGGTGAAAACGCTCCCCTTGCTCCTCACTAACATCTTCTAAATTTTCTGGGAAGTAATCGAGGTGGCTGTTCAAAAAGTGAACTTCCAGGCTCATCAAACATCCTAACTATTCAAGCTTTTTTTAACATGTTAGCAACAATGAACTTATATTCTGGGTCTTTTTCATTTCTCAAGAACTTGGTGACAGCTTGCTTGAATGATACCCATGCTTCTCACTCATTTGAGGTCATTGTGGATTCAAAGTTAACGTCAAACATCATTTTTCTAATATCAGGTCCTTCAAAGACTCCTTCTTTCAGTTTAGCTTGTGAAAGGCATGGAAAATTTTGAGAGAGATACTTGTAACAAGGTCCATCTTTAAGCAAAGCCTTTACAAACTGTTTCATGGGACCTAACTTAATATGTAATGGTGGTAGGAGTATATTTCTTGGATCTACAATGTTTTTGTGTAGAATGTTCTTCTCACCAGGCTTTAAAGACTCCCTGGCAGGCCAGTGCTTTCTGCGCCAATGTTGATTCCTAGCTCTACTGTCTCATTCACACAGGAAACATGGAAATTTTGTAAAACCACCTTGCTGACCAAGGAGCATGAACATTACTTTCATATCACCAGTATCATCCAACCATGTGCAGAATAACCTATTTTATTTGAGACTATTTCTAGATTTTCGCAGCTCTCTTTCATATGTACAGAATGACCGACAGGTACAGAAGCATACATGTTACCGTTGTGTAGTTAAGCATCCTTCAAACTAGTTTTGGATGAATCAATAATTATAAACTATAAAAAATGGATTTCATAAATTTAACTGTAAAATGTGAATAAATGGTGGGTGATACAACTAAGGTATTTTCAATAAAAAAGTTTTTCACCGTTGGCCTGTGTTGTTTATCCAGTCAGGTTTCGATATAAATATTTCTTCTTTTCTTAAGAAATATAAACTAAGAATTGAATTCTTTGTCTATTGAGCAGCGTTTACAATTTTTAAACGAAATTCTACCATAAATATTAACTTATATCTCGAGTTCTGTATAAACATTAATATGGAAATAGTTGCTGCATTGAATGCGTTAATATTGACCTTAAAACTTCAATGTTAAAAGTTTCACTGTAAATTGGCGTCACGGCTGTATGTGAAATTTACTTAAATAAATAAATAAATAAATTTAAAATTTGACAATGCTCAGAAAAAAAATGAGGAATTGAATTCAAAAGTCTGCAATTTTGGGTGCAAGCAACAAATATCCATGTGCCAAATACATATAAGCAATCCATAAGTTGAACCAAAGCTGCAGGTAGTGTTGTAAACGTGGAAAGGAGGGAGCACAACTACTCTCGGAGTCTGAGATAATGCGGAGTCCCCGATAGGAAGGGTTGAAAAAAGGTTGGAGCTGTGAGATTGTGATTATCCGCCAGACCCTTCCTAACGAATGTCTCCAAAAATGGGGAAATGTACGAAAGGGGGGAAAAGAAGTCTCTCTCTGTTGCGGCTCAGGACAGCAGTCATGCCAACACGAAAACTCCACCGTCTCGAAAGGATTAAGGGGTGTATGTATGCATAAGTTGGAGGGTATTTCACTTTACTGTTTTCACTTAGGATGGGTTAGACCACTTCTTATTCCAACCGGTTATGAAGCCTATAATATGTACTGCAATCAGAACCAAAGCTAAAAGTAATGCTCACGAATTTACGAATGTACTGATGGTATGGGCAGATTTACTCCCACTTAACATATGGAATTTTACTCTAGGGTTCCTCACCACATGCATCCAGAATCTTTAAAATGCAAAAAAGAGCTGTGAGACTAATAGCGAATTCTCATTATCTTGCCCCTTGCAAACAAATTTTTAAAAGCTGGGCCTTCTACCTTTTCCTTGTGTTTATATTTTACATGTGTTGTTATATACTCACAATAAAATTAACCAATTTAATAGGAACAGTGCCGAACACAATCACTTTACTAGAAGCTGCAACAACCAACATGTACCATATGTACGCACTACAACTGCATTGTGCGGTCCTAACTCAATGGGTCTTAAGCTGTACAATGTGTTACTCAATGAATTGAAATGCATTAATAATTTTTCTATACTTAAGTGCAAAATCAAGGAAATTTTACGCCATAAAATGTACTACAAAGTTGCTGATCTCATTAATGACCAAATTTAATATTGATTTTGTGTTTTTCATTCTAGTAATTTTTTAATTAAACAGTAACATGTCTGACCTGTCCTATATCATGTACTTGATCTCTGGACCAATAAACTATCATTATTATTTATTTAACCCAAACCCAAAATGAAAACTTTTCTGGAGCAAAATTTTCATCACTTACTGCTTACAGAGATAGATATCATGGATATATGTTACGTAGGTGTTTCTCAGTGTACCCTTTCATCACACACTTGCATAGTCATTTTTCACCACAAAACATTCGCAGAAGAATGGCGACACATTCAGAGATGTTTCCATTGGGTTGAAAATGCTACAATCTATCAATAATCCAACATTACAGCTCTAGGGCAGCATCATTGAAGACAATTGGTCATACTTATTTATAATTCTGGCAAAATCAAAACAAATATTTACAGATTGAAATAACTTAATGATTTTCCATAAAATAATATTTTAACATCGATCCTGATGAACTCTAGCAAAACACCTTCCTCTCCACCCTCCGCTCCTGCCGCGTTTCCCTTTCAATCGTCAATCCCTCCTCTTCCGCTGCCAAACTTCGATTGCACCCAAACTGACTGTACCCATCACCAATGATGTACATAACAGCATACACAGGTCAGAGTAATTTTACCTCAATTTGCACACTATCAATATTGCTGTTATAGCTTTCAGACTGAGTACACACACATCTACAGTGGCCATTGAAAGGAAATCCATGTCAATTTGTCCTTTCAAAAACGAAAAAAAATGCCAACATACCACAGGGTCATGAAGTCTGTGCAGAAGAGGGGCGATTTTTGCATGAATGTTTATCTTTAAGCAGAGCAGTGGCATAAATAGGATTGCAATATTCATAATATTGCAATTATGATGGACCTGGAGGGATGCACAATCCCCGAACAAAACACAAGTTGTGATATTTTTGGAGGCGAGTGGATATGTATCTGCTCATTATTCTACCCCACCCTCCAACAACGCACTGTCTTCCCTCATCCAGTGGTGTGTGCGTTGTAGCAAAAAGTGAATGCAAACTTGCAACTCTTAAAGCTCAGCGTTATATTGCTACCAGTATTTTCATTTGAAAATGCCAAGTTTTAAATAGAGATGGGTCATCAAATCTGCTAGCTGCCCCAAATCCATCAAATTCCCAAGATTTGAACGTCGATTTGATGCAATTTAAAGTAGAATAGTAAGGGCTCTATATAAATCTTTTTTACAGTTAGAATGTGACTTATACATTAATGATACCAATTTTTCTTTCTGTAAAATCTAGGAGCACAATTTTAAATACCTTACTCTAAATAGGAAATAATACAACTTCAAAGTCACTTTTGTTTAGGTAAAGCTTGCCGGAATATCCTGGCCGTGGGATTCAAGGTAATTCATGGACTTATAATTGATACTTTTGGAAATCGTTTCCCTTTTGGTCCGTGCAAATACTGCTTCTGTGGGAAAATGTGGGCACTAGGAGTGGAAATGCGCAGTTACCTAATGATTGCTCAACAGAATTTCAGCCGTGGAAAATTGCAAGGCAAAATATAATAGCCACATAGTGTGAATCTTCCAAACAGATTGAGCCAACATCTGGGGAATCTCAGTGCCATAGGATGATAACAAAGTCAAAAGTAACTACACATGTCCCATATTTCACAAATCCACCCTTCCACCCTTCTTCAGCCCCTGACGCTCATGTTATTTTAATTTTCGAGACACCACAGACTATAAAACATTAGCTTCAAAAGAAAATATGAAGTTACACAGGAACAATGGAAACGCGTTTCATCCCTTCCCCATCTCACCAACAGACCTTTTTCGGCTAACCAGGTTCAATTCTCCAAGTTTCTGGAAGCCAAATGCTAGGTGAGTCACCTACTGGGTCCAAAATATCTCGATAACAGACAGACATGCAGAGGTTCAAAAAACACTGAGGCAAAACGGGAGATACAGTGAAACCTCAATTTTACATTCCCCCATTATACATTTTCCCTGATTTTACACAGTTTTTATCAGGTCCCAAACAATACCGCCTTTAGAAAAAGATACTCTATTTTACAATATCCTCAAATTTGCACTTTTTGTAAGTGGTCCATTCAAAAGTGTAAAATAGAGGTTTCACTGTATTTCTGATGAGAGTATTGACATTTTTCAGGTGTGATTGATTGACACAAAGCTTTCTAGTAACAACAGGGTTATACCAATATTCAGCATAGTCCAAACAGCAAAATTTTCAAAGAAACAAGCCTATCATGAGCACACCCAAACAAGATGAGATGGACTGGAAGCGCAAACTACATAAAGTGCAACCTCGATAAAACGAGACCCCATGGTGCTAAAATAAACTCTTGCTGTAGCGAATTGTCGCTTTACCGGAGGTGGAGCAAATAAAAGACCATATACCCATTGTCAACAATTATATAGGAACAGGATTGCTGCGGTGAGGGAGACATTTCTTATCGATACACTCAAGCATAAATTTAGCAAAAGGCGATGTTTTTATTGCATCACTAAATTTCCTCACCATAATAACGAACTAGCCATTCAATTTATGACTGCTGTATTAAATAAAAATAGGGTAGTTTCCTTCATCAAAGAAAACGAAAGGCATTGATTGCGATTCCTAACCCACCGTTAGTGTATTCATAATATACAAATTATTTGCCTTTAGAAATATGTACCGGTTTAGACGAATGGCCACGGTCAATTTTAACCTCATTTGAAAGAGGCCAGGGGCCGTATTCTGTATTTCGTCGGTGCCGCACCGGTCGGTTTCCCTTTCAAGCCCACCGACTGGACATCAAACCGTACCGACAACGGATTCCGCACCGACGACGACACTTTCAGCGATTCTGTAAGGTCGTCGGTTTCAAACCAGTCGGTACGGTTCCCCTTCCTTCCCAAACAGGGAAAATCCGAATATATCCGAAGTTTCACGTGTCTCCACCAATGAGAAGGGTAAAAACAAGTGAAGACTCATTGGCACAGTTTGTTGTCGTAATTCTCAATCTTTTTATTTGCGGAAATTACGACTTATTGCTAGATTAAGATAAACGATATTGGATAAGTTGTTGACAATGCTTATATAATGTGTGGTAGTAATGCTGTACCTACAGAATCGAAGGAAACAATATTACAACATCACAATAAAGTTTGTATGTGATGGAGATTGTTGTTGCTGGAATGAATTATTGAAACTATCCTTGAGATCGTAGTTTCTTTTTTTAAATATTGGTTCCGTATAATGCTATTTATTCATGATTTGGTAATATAGTTGTCATTAAGTAAGTTCCGTATAAATGTTATCAACGGAAGATTATGCCATTGGCACCGTAGCAGACGAAAATAGCATACCATGGAACGTGAACGTAGGATTCAAATGCAAATGTAATATTAGAGGAACATGTTAGGAAATTGTTATAAAAATATGGAGCTGGGTGCAATTAAAAGAAGTGTAATGACGAGGAAGTAAATAAATTGTGATTGGGTGAAATACATATGTATAAGTTGCGCATTCCAAGTGAGAGAAAATGATAATATTGCGGTAAACCTCATACTTATTAACAAATATCTTCTTTTATCGTCAAGGGAATCAATGGCTGACGATGAAATGAAATATAGTTGCCCGTTAAAAATGAAAGAAACTGATACCGTTGTGGCAAACTTCATACTTAAATAAAAAGATCTTATTTCTATGCCGAGAGAAACGCCAAATGATGATTGAGTGAAATAATAGTTGCCTATTCAGAGTGAGATAAAGTGATAACATTGCGGCAAAACTCATATTTAATCAAAAATATCTTTTTTATGTCAAAGGAGCAAGTAAATGATGATAGAGAGAAATAAAGCCTATTACAAGCGAGTGAAAGTGCGGTAACATAAATGAGAGAGTCATTATATGTTAGCAAACCTCATTTTTATTAACCATTATCTTATATTTCTGTCAAGGTAATTAATATAGATGATGACACAGTGAATTATAGAGGCGTATTCGAAGGGGCAGAAAAAGATAACATTGGAGAAAACCTCATTATTTACTCGGTGATGAGGTAAAAACAAAATAAAACGTACAATGCGCACCGGGGAATTCATGAAACCCACTAGTCGGTGGCCGTACCGACACCTCTTTGCTGTCGGTACGGCTACCGACGATCTCCCGTCCTCTCGTCGGTGCCGCACTGACCGGGTTCGTACAGAATCACACGACTTCTTACCGGGAGTCGGTGTGACGTCGCACCCGACGAATCGGTGCCGCACCGATCGGTTTGGAGTTACAGAATACGGCCCCAGATTGGTGCCCATGCGATTCCACTCCACCTGACGTCACAGGGACCTAGTTTCTATACGAGTAGATAGGAGTTATACATGATCTGAGATTACCAATGCATGCATGAGGCACAGAGCTCAGGGAAACATCTCATAATAATCACACATTAAAAATACCTAAGTTCGGAAAGTTTACTTCGTTTGATAGGGGAATAATAATCCATATTTAAGCCAAGCGCTACCTGCTAGCAGGATACTCAGCTACCTGCTAGCATCCCGCGTCGTATCAGTGCTCAAAGCCTCACCCCAAGGTCACCTCACTTGCGGCAGCGGCAACCAGAACAACGTCACACGGAGATTTCCCGGCATTCATACTTAGCTGTTGAATTTTCGCGCGCTTGAAATTTTTTACTTTTCATTTAATTGCAAAAAATAGATATCGTCATTAAAAAATCTAAAAGCGTGAAATACATACTCCAGGAGTAATAATCTTTTGATTTAGGCAATAAAAAAATAATAGGAAATCACCCTATTATTCAAAGCAAATCCTTCAATTGGTGTATGTTTATTGTTCCCATGCATTTCGCGGAAGTTACGTGAAATAATGCATCGCATTTATTTCTGCAGATGATAAAGGTGGAAGATGATAAAATAATCCTGCCTCGGAAACCTTTTCTTTCATCCAATGTAATATATTCATTATCTACACTAAAAAGTTAGCTAAACATTCTTAATGATGTGATAAAAATTGCCTGTATTTCAATTAAGTTCCAATTTGAGAGTTGTGCCTGCGACGTCATTGAAAGAATACATGAAAGAATATGGCGAGGTCCTCGGGGTTGTCAACATGCGAAATCCTTGCAGAGACTTATCATCATCATCAGCAGCAGCAGCAATGAAGAAGGAAGACCAAGAAGATGGAGAAGAAGAAGTCGGCTATAAATGTAGGGACGTGGAATGTGAGGACTATGATGAGGGCGGGAAAGTTAGAAAATATCAAAAGGGAAATGGATAAAGGGAGGATAGATATCTTAGGATTATGCGAGGTGAGGTGGAGGGATGGGGGGACTATTGGAGTGATGGGTATAGGGTTATATATAGTGGAGGGGAAGAGAGCCAGCGAGAGGTAGCTTTAGTATTAAACAGGAAGATGGGTAATCGTGTGGTAGGTATTGTAATGGTTCAAGCCCCATTACAGTGCATTTCTACTCGGCGCATTTTCTTCCCTACCAGTTTACCCGCTCGTTCCACGACCTTTCCCAAAACCCCACCCCCAAACCATGGCCCGTGGAGGAAGGCGTGGATGAGTAAGAGGGGATGAATGTGTTTTCGCCGATTTTTGTATGGTTGTGTGTGAGTGTGTGTGTGTGGGAGGAGGGGAGCTCGGGTTTTCCCTGAGTGAGTGGCGTATTACTCCTCCCTCCCTTCATTGTGCATTACCCCCACCCCTAGTTGAGGTATGATAAAAGGTGGTGCGCGGAAGAGAACCGAGAGAATTCCTAAGTGACTGTCGGGCGGAGCCTATGCCCAAAATCAGTGCGACGCACGGCAGGAGGAGACAAGGGGCCCAAGTACTTTCAGAAAGACTGATCTGGAAGAAGAATCCTCCCCCCCGTCCGAAGGAGTAAAGGACCAGCTGAAGAGGACGCATTATCTCCGTTCCGGATGCAGCTTCCTCCAACAAGGGAGAAAGGAGTGCAGTAAATGGAACGAGAGAGTGTTGGATCCAACCTGGTCCAGACTCGGACTACGATAAAGTAAGATTGCAGCTATCCCCCCCCCCCCCCAAAGCCCCCTTGTGTCTCCTGCCAAGCCAAGTTAAGACAAACAGTCACGGAACGCACCCGTTACATTAGTGAAAGTGAAATCAGTCACCAAGTACAATTAACGTTCGCACCCCAAATTTACATTCGACGGGATGGACTATCATTTACCTCCCCAGTCAAGAAATCATTGAATTTGTATCATATTTACGTGTTCACCACCGAACTTTACTTTGTTATCATCATTTTCTATATTGATTTTCATCTAGAAACCAAGTTATATTGTTTTTTATTTTTATTTATCATCGATGTTTCATAAGTGGCTTTCACCAATTCATATTTCATTAGAGTATAAGAGGGTTCCTTTTGTTTTTTTTGTCATATGCAACCTTATTTGTGTGAATTATATTTTGTTTAATTGAAAGTGTTTTTGAGAGAGTGTTTTTTGTTCCGATTCATCCACGGGTCACCCCATTGAAAATATCCTTCGTCCTTCCTTTCGCCCCGTCTGATTTCCTTCCCGTAAATGCGTGTTGGACGAGTGCATCATCGCCCGAACGTCACCCATCAGTTTGAATCGGGAACCCCCCACCCGCAATCATCTTCACAGAAGGGGAATATTTTTTTTATTTTATGTGAATTACGAGAAGTGAGTGGCATAGTTTTGTCCCGTAGGTCCCATGCGGGAGGGATCTTCGCGGATTTGTATTTTTTTTATTTTTGTGCGACGTCTCCCCCCGGTTCTATTGTGGTATCCGGGCGAGTCGGGGGTGGGATGCCACAGTATAGACCAGGTGAGTGATAGGTAGAGGCAAAGATTATCGGTGAATAAAAACTGTGAATTTCGTCATAAAAATCTGTCAATTTCGGTTTAAAATTTCGTCATAAAATTTCAATTTTGTCACAAAAAAATACCATTTCGTCACAAAAAATAGTTTCGTTATAAAAATTCACTCGTCATAAATATTCTTTTTTATCCCAAGAACAATAATTTCAACAATAATTACAATAACAACGCAATGATAATGGTAATGATGATATTGACCATATTACAGTCTTGCACATTTTTGAGGGTCTGGGGGGGAGCACGTGCCCCTGTGCCCCCCCCCCCCCCTCTGGATCCGCCTATGGTTTTCACTTTTACATTGATAACAAATATCTTTAAGGTCTAACACAAAAAAATTATAACAACACTTGCAAATGTGTATTTATCTACTAATGGGTTGCTTCTATCTATAAAAGTTTTTTGGAATATGCCATCTGAAATTATGCACACTCTGGAATTTAAAATTGGCTGAATCCTTCTTTTACTGGAATTGAGATCCATTGGTCAAACTTGACTTTAATTCTGAATTTTTTGGAAGTTCAGTGGTTCTTTTATTTATATTTCCATACATGGAAAAACCACTTTCTGCATCTACATTTGCCACAGGTATCCACAGGGTTTTCACACAATTTTCTACAAAATGGGGAAAATCATTTTAAAGGGCAAGAATTAGTGGAAGTACTGAAAATTCTTTTCCTTCTTCCTGAACTGATCTAACAGAATCCTTCAAAGTAGAATAGCCAAGAAGTTCATGAGTTTCTGTTAATGATAATATGGGGACATTAGCAACGAGTGTGCGTAAGTCCATCACATCAGCTGTCGATATACACCTTGTGTTGAATAATCTTCCCATGGCTGTAATAATGTTCCTCCCTGGGTCACTGTATACAAGGAATGACAACTTCATATTAGTCTTTAAACCTATTTGCTTCAGGACCTCACACATGAAAAGTTGCACAGATTATGTTGAGGCTATTAAGAGAAGATTCATTTTCTTTTCCAAACTGTGCATTGCTGACTAGGGTAAAGGAATTCAATTCTCGATAGATACAGGTCTGGCTCTCCCCCACTGATTCTCGATACTTAGTTCTAATTATCTGAATTAATGGCAAATTTAAATGAACAACCTCAAGAAGTGAATGAAAATAATTTCACGAAAGATGTTAATCAGCAGGAAAGCTCTGTAAAAAAATGCCTCCATAATTTTATTTGCCAAGTAAAATAACACGTTGTTAAGAATGCATGATCGACCAATGTGTCTCATTACATCAGGCAGCCACTGGTTCTTTCACCAGGTTTTTTGTTGTAACTTGTAAGTCAGATCAAAATACATTCTGTGATGTGGCTAGCTTAAATTGTTACTTTAATTGGCAACTTATTTGCATGCTTCACTGTCACAGTTCTTATAACCTAAACAATAAACTGCTCAACACGCCGGTACAGCGACACTGGATAAACTGAGCGGCCATGAATTAACGCAAAATTGTAATGCGGTGTTGCATTATGCAGGATAACCACCCTTTTCGACGCCTTGCATAGGTTTATCAAATTACGAGTTGGCTCTCGAAACGCATTTTGCTCGTATGTTGAAGAATTACTGTAAATATACATGAATCAATCTTAAGACCACTCTCAGACGAAACGCTTTTCCGCGGGCGCCGTCCATGGCATGGCACACGGCGTTGCAGAGAGTCGTCTCGTCAGAAAACCGCCTGAATTTCACGTGAACGGCGGCCGGCGAAAGATCGTTTCGTCTGAAAGCGGCCTCAATGTAGCATAGTGTATATTTCACCTCGTAGACGGCGCATCACCGGGCCGGATTGAAATGGGCGCCGTGCCGTCGACGGCGCGATTCGACTCGTTTGGAGACATCCATAGAGGCCTATAGTCAATAGGGTAGTTTCCTTCATCAAAGAAAACAAAAGGCAATAATTGCGATTCGTTACCCACCATTAGTGTATTCATAATATACAAATTATTTCGTTTTATAAATGCCGGTTTAGACGAATGGCAATGGTCCATTTTTATCCTGATTTGAAAAGGGCCAGATTGGCGCCCATGCGATGCCACTCCACGTGACGTCACAGGGACCTAGTTTCTATAGGAGTTATACATCGTCTGAGGTTACCAATGCATGCATGAGGCGCAGAGCTCAGGGAAACATGTCTTAATAATCACTTATTAAAACTGGCTAAGGTCGGAAAGTTTTCCTCGTTTGATAAGGTATTAATAATCCTTATTTAATCCAAGCGCTACCAGCCAGCAGGGTACTAGGCTACCCGCTGGCAGCCTGCGACGTATCAGCGCTAAGCCTCGCCTCAAGGTCACCTCACCGGGCGAAGGGGGAACCAGAAATACGACGTACGGAGAGATTTCCCATCATTCCTACTTACGCGTCGCGTTTTCGCGCGCTTGAAAATTTTCAATTTTCAGTTAATCGCGAAAAATAGATATTGTCATTTAAAAATCTAAAAGCGTGAAATACGTACTCCAGGAGTAATAATCTGTCGATTTAGGCAATAAAAAAATAATAGGAAACCACCCTATTGAGAGAACGTCACCGTGCTGAGGACGGCGGCAGGCGATAAGTCAGATTGTTTAAAAGCGGCCTACGTGGCCGCGGCTACAGAATGTTACAATGTTGGCGAGAGCGACAAACTGACGAACCTTTAAATGCGCGAGTTAGCAAGCAACTCGCAAAAGAAAAAAAAACATGGACGCCATAAAATCGGTAAGTAATATATGTATGCGTTTTTAAGACTTTTTTTCACTTTTTGGCCATGAATACGCTGCAGACCATTTCGGATTTGGGCGCCAAATTCAAATCCTCGCTACGTTCCGAGCTGGTTGCAAAGCACCTACTTTATGCGATCGGTTCTTGATACCGGTTTATAAATAGACCTTGAAGTGACGGGGTATTTTTTATCGGCAATGGTACAAAATATCGCGCCAAATTCGCAGAAAAAGTGCTTAAACGCGAAATTTCGTGGAACCAAGTGAATTTCGCGCAGCCTTGGAAATTTCGCGTTATAATTCGCGTTCCGCGAAAATTCGGTGCCCCGTTAGGTGATAGGATTCTGGTTGTAGAAATAGGGAAGTGCACTAGTGTTTCAAATGCACCAAACACATTTTTTAAATTAGAGTTCAGAATAACATAATGTCGTAAAACCATAGTTTAAATCCTAATAGTGAATACTTGATTTGAGATGACCGTCTGAAATATGGAAAAATTCAAAGGCCGCTAAAACGTGTGTCCATGTTGAATATTGGCCGTGACGTCACAAGGCAGTAGCAGAAGGCAGCTTCTATGCCGTTTAGTTCTACCACTATTATTGCATAGAAAAATTACAGAATTTGAGGGTATCCATTTTTTTGCTGTCATAAAATATCTTCAGAATATATATGTGGCTGCTTCTCTTTTGAGTAAACGACTTCATAATTGCGTAATATATTAATATTCATTTATGTATCAACTTCAGTTTGGAAAGAGTAGTACGAATAGCACATTGAATCTTCAATAAAAGCATGATGGCATTTATTTTTCGCTGGGTATATTTTGGCACAATGCCGTTAATCATGCCAAAACTTTTTTTGTAAGAACCGAGTCAAACTAATAAACCTATTTCAGACGCTTGCTGCAAGACTTATTCGTTGCGTATGTATTCACGCCGGCCGGAACGTTCGCCCTTCGCAACTAGAATCATGGGATGTTAGCCTTATTTCCGAGCTGGCTGGTTGTTGCAATGGTTCGCTGTCCAGGATGGGTTCAAGAAAAGATAATCTTGGTTGGGAGAAGGAAAATTCCAACGATTTATAAATGGTATACCAAACTTTGATATATTTATGGTTACTGAATTTTTGAATAAGGAGGACAGGTTCAACGCTCCATAGAAATGCGAGACGTTAAGGCTAACAAGGGGAGACCGCGTACCTTGCTGCATCTTTTTCAATTACGGCGTTAGTTAGGCTGTAATTAATTAATTTTCATGCGTTACTTTTTACAAGTTATATATATAAATCCAAAATATCAACAATTGCATAACGGGTCGTTTGGGGTAGTGGTAGCGTGCACGATTTAAGGACAGATCGCACCCAAAGGACCATGGTTCAAGACTACGACATGGCATTATTTTTTGTTGTCTTCATTGTGATCATACGGCATCAAGTTTATCATTAATTATAATTGCAGCAATCATTGACATGAGACAATTTTTTTTATCATCATTATGGCGTTTAGGTATTTTAGCAGTGTCATTACAAACGCAGAGATACGACGACTACAAGAGTTGGTGTGCGCTAAAATGTTATTTATTTCTTTGCTTATGGGCAAAGTACGCATTTTGCCCGGTCGTGTAAAAAAACAGTCGCGCCATAATTCTTTAACTAAACTACTTTCAGTTTATAAATTACGTAGGTCTACGCGGAAGATGCTATATTTTGACTCAACACACTTTCTGATGTGACTGAGGTACCTATTAAGTAAATTATTATAATATAAATATCAATTTGATCTTACAATACCTTCAAATGATCTTCAAAACAGAACATCATCGATAGGTAAGAGTCAGGAGCAGCCTTGAACCATTTATTCCGTATAGCTTGTGCTTAAGGCACGGGAATGAATATCTTCTCCAGGCTTTTGTTTCGACGTCGAGATGAAATTTGGAACAAAAAATCATTTATAATTCTATTTTGAATTCATGTTTTCGGTACTAGACAACATTTTAAGGAAGCAAACTCCACCGATTCCCGGAAACTCTCGCCACGCTAAAGAAGGCGACGGAATACAGCAATACTCCACTGGTGACTACTGTCTTGTGACGTCACATCTCAATCAAGATGGAAGCACTTTGTTTCAGCGCAACATGAAATTTTCCGACTTTCAAAACGTTTTAAAGTGCATACCCCAGATGCAGAAAATAAAAGTGACTATACTAATGTTTATTTTTTAGGCTAAACTTTCAAATTCAGCAATAAAAAAAAATTAGTGCACTTCCCTATTGAGGCGTGGCCCACCAACCTTGTGGTGGTCCAAGTTTACATGCCACTAACAATTATAGGGAGGAAGAAGTAGATGAGGTGTATGAACAGCTCGAGGAAATAATTAGAGACACACTGGGAAAGAAATATCTGGTAAAGATGGGGGACTAGAACGCTTCAGTTGGGGAAAGGGAGGGATGGAAACAAAATAGGAGAATTTGGATTAGGAACATGGAATGACAGGGGAGAGAAAGCAGCAGAATTTTGTAGGAGAAACAAATTATTCATCACAAACACGTGGTTCAATCATCATAAAGGGTGAAGGTACACATGGAAAAGTCCAGGGGATGTGGAGAGATATCAAATAGACTACATTATGGTAAGACAGAGGTTTAGGAATAGTGTGCAAAACTCACGCAGCTTCCCAGCAGCAGATGCGGATTCAGACCACAACCTAGTACTTATGAAATGCAACGTAAGATGAAAGGCATGAGGGTGAGGAAATGGAATGTAGAAGCGCTGAAGGGGAGTATGAAGAGAAAATATCAGGAACTAGTGGACATTAGTATACTGGAGATTGAAAGTACGAAGACTGTTGAGGAAAGATGGGATAATATTCAAACAGGAATAGCCAATGCGGCGGAGAAGTCAATTGGCTACGTTGACAGCAGAAGGATAAAGAAGCCTCGGGTTATGTACATATGGTAAAAGAAGTGGAGGAGAGGAGGAAGTGGAAGAACGTGGACACAGAGCAGGGCAAAAGAATGTATAGGGAACTAAATAATCGATTACGACGTGAAACTGAGGGCAAGGGAGGATTGGTGGAAAATACAGTGTGAGGAAATGGAAAAGTTCCAGAAGGATGGAGAAGTATGCGTTGTATGCCAAAGTTAAGTCGCTATCGGGCAGCAAAAGAGGACAAACCATGTCTAAAATTAAGGCTAAAGATGGGAGAATGCTAACTGAGCAAGAAGAGGTACCTGAGTAGATGGAAGGAATAGGTGGAGGATCTGTATGACGGAAGAAACAGGCCGGAGAGATTGAGTTTAGAGGAGGAAAGTGCAGTGGAGGAGGATAATCTTGGGCCGGGGATATTAGATTTGGAAATAGAGAAAGCCCTTCGTGATATGAAGGCTAGTAAAGCAGTGGGCGTGGACAATATCCCGTATGAGCATCTGAAGAATCTAGGGAAAGAAGGTAAGAAAAGGTTTTTCGAACTAGTGCGCATGATCTATGAGGAGGGATGCTGGCTGGAGGATTTCGTGAAGATGGTGTTAATTCCGCTTTCGAAAAAGAAGAAAGCTATGGAATGTGGAGATTATAGGACTATCAGCCTAATATCGCATGCGGCGAAAGTGGTGCTGAGGATATTGAACAGACGAATGGAGGCGAGGGCAAACGAGTATTTGGGAGAAGATCAGTTTGGTTTCAGAAAAGGGAAGTCAACTCGTGATGCAATAGCAATAATGAGGTCCCTCGTGGAGAGGAACCTAGAATATGACCAGGTTGTTCTATGCGTGTTTCGTGGATTTTGAGAACGCGTTTGATAGGATGAACTAGGTAAAGTTAATGGATATTCTCAAGAGAATAGGTGTAGATTGGAGGGATAGACGATTGATTCGTAATCTTTATATGGCCCAAACTGCGCAAGTGAGGGTAGCGGACGGAGAATCTGGATGGGCAAGCATTGGTCGAGGTGTGAGGCAAGGCTGTCCTCAATCGCCGCTGCTTTTTAACGTATACGCTGAGGAGATGGTAAGAGAAGCGTGGGACGAGTTGGAAGCTGGAGTGAAAGTGGGAGGAAGTGCAAAATCCACTTACCACTATCGAAGCATCTGCAAGTGAAACACAAGTCAGTATGGGATGAGACAGTGAGAAGATTTGAGGGAAACGTGTGTGAGGAAAATTTGAATTAAATCGATAATTTATTCAAAGATTCAAACTTATTTTCATTTCCTAATACATGTTTAACCATTTCGATCCTGAGTGTGTAAGGTGTAAGTGTTTTTTAAATATAACTTGAGGGCTTATAAAAACGATTTTTAATTAAAATGTGTACGACAATCAAAATAGAATTCCAATGATTGCATAGACCCAGAAGAAACTTGAATAATTCGAATCAGCAGGCAATTTAAGATGATCCGAAAAAACCTGAAGATCCAACTCCTGAAATCATGGATCTGACCCGGATGTGGATCTGACAAAAACTCCACCATCCATTCATCACTAATTTAAGCAATTTATATGTATTTCTAAATATAACTATTAGCCTTTGGGGAGTGTTTTGTCACCCTGATCTTGCCCATTACTTACGCCACTGAAACTGAGTCATCATTGTGCCATAATGGGCACTTTCTCAATCCCTCCGAGATCTTGATCCCTCTGAGACTTAACCCCTCTGAGACTTGACCCCTCTGAGACTTCACCACGAGGAGACGATTCGCGAGCTCCTGAGTACCAGTCTCGCGAAGCTCCAGAGTACGTCGTGCCTGACTGATCCACGCGTGCCGCTGATCCTCGCGTCCTGTGAACTGCTCACAATTTATAGTGAATTCACCAACGGTGTCGGCCTCTTTACGGCATGTGTGAACTTCAATTACTTTCCGCCACCGTTTACCCAATTGTAAGGTGAATCGTCAGCGTGAAACCTGTTTCCCCTCCTCTGCCTACACCTCCCCTCTCACGCCTGCTTCGAGCGCGGCCGCGATCTTGTAAGCGGTCTGGCGCTCTCTCTCTGCTACTGACCTCAGACAAGGAAGGAACTCGCTTTCGTGCCCGGCTTCTTCCCAACGGCAAGAGTACACTATCCTCAGGCAATTTAGTATTTTATGTATTGTGCTCCTAAAGCTTACTTCGGTCATTAAATGTATTATTACTGTTGGAAGTCAACCATATTGTTTGTTAATTTTTCACTCCTAACCACCTATATTCTCGTCAATTCATTCTCGCGACGTGTGTGCGTTGCATCATGTAAATATTACCCATTACTCAAAAGTGCCAGCAAGTGTGAGTAAAAAGAGGTCTCACGGTCCAAATACATTAATCATTACGAAAAACTACCTTCAAATTCTTTTAAATATGGTGAAATTATGTTCTAAGGAATTAAATACAATTTTAACACACTTTTACTCAAAGAATTTAGTCCATAATAACTTGGGTGTTGAAAGTTCAAGTTTCTTATATATCCACAATGAACTTTCAAAAAAATACCGTATATGTCTGAATATAGTCTCCCCTTTTTTTTACCAAAAATGTCTGTGGTAAAAGTAAAGGGGGGGACTATATTCAAACGCATTTTTTTTTTATTTTCCTGAAACTGAAGCCTCAAAATTAGGGAGGGGGGACTATGTTCAGAGGGGGACTATATTCGGGGTACTTTACCAACTATCAACTTCATAATTTACAATAATGAGGTACTCTCTACCACCCTAAGGACAACAGGAGACATCCATTGCAAATCCACTGATTGCGAGAATTCTATTAAAAATCACACAAAGCACGCAATTTACAGAGAGTGAAACCTAAGGAAAATACGAAATACTTACCGATAAATATGTAAGGGAGTTGGAACTATTGAAAGTAAGATTCATAGGAGAGTCACGACCATAAGCAGTAGAAAACTGATCAGGCCATTTCAGGGGGACTTGAGCACCTTCTTGCCCCAGCAGCCAATACGCCTGAGAGAAACAGACAAAGCCAAAAAATATCACTCCACTCTGCCTTATTGAAAAAAAGTAAGGTAAGCAAATCATTTTAGGTACCCACATCAAAAATTTTTCCCACGTCCGCGGCTAAACAACTGCAGTTATAAACAGCAGCACCCATTTCTTTCACCTACAGAAGTAAAAAGCTGTGTATTTAAAATGAAAATCGGAGCCATAAAATAATCACATTACGCATTAATTGCATACTTAAGGAAATTTACACTAAATGTTGTTCAAGCATCACTCATCTGTCATAGCATAGACATATGGAATAAACCAAGTTTAAATGGAAGCACATTTAAATTCTTTAAATAAATTCCATTTACCTTCAAATCCAAATTGATCACCTCCACTCCTCTCTCAATAGTCTATATGACATTACATACATATCAATACTAGATTTATGAGGAGCCTCATCTGAACTTCAGATACTCACCTGGGTAAGAGACCTCCAATCCATGTTAGCACTTCCAACATAGAAATGTTTACGGTCAACCAACCAGAACTTTGTATGAAGGACACCACCACCAACAAGCTGAGGAAAATTAAGTGACCTGACCTGATTAAGAAAAAAGTAGACCATTACAACAAAATAAATGAAGAAGCATATTTTAGAGCTGAGATGTTTTTGACTAAGCAAAAGAATGCATAAGGTAATCTCTTAGGTTGCTGCTATTTCAATTCCTTTCCAAGTTGAGTACTATAGATTCTTTTTCCGAGCATTATTTTAACAGAGAAGCTGGAAATAATTAATCAAATGATATTCCAAGAAATAATATCATCAGATAATTACAATTTAACTATAATTTTTCACTTTGAATCTTACAATGTGGTTTTGCTAAACAAATTTATGTACAGTGCAACCTCGATATAACGACACCCCACGGTGCACTAATAAACACTCGCTATAGCGAATTGTCGCTTTACCGGAGGTGGAGCAAATAATAGTCAATATACCTGTTGCGAACAGATATACAGGAACAGGAGTGGTGCGGCGACAGATAAACATCTATTCGATAAACGTAAGCATAAATCCAGACGAAAGGCAATGTTTTTTTGCATCACAAAATTTCCTTACTCAAACAACGACTAACTATTCAAACAATTTATAAGCGCCGCACTGAATAAAAATCATGGAAAGCATTGTTTCGTCAATCATTATGCCAATGCACATCCGACGAAGTCATTTTTCTATGCGCTTAATTAGTTCATTTACGTGATCATTCTATTATTTTGGTATTTTCCACTGAAAATTCAAAAATTAACTGATAAAACAGTATCGCGGTTATTTAATGCCTCAAAGGTTTCCATTGGTGTATGTTTATTGTTTCTGTACGTTAAGCGGCAGTGAAGTGAAATAACGCATTACATTTGTTTCTACAGGTGAAAACGGTGGAAGGTTGTATAACGTTCCTGCCTTGGAAGACTTTTTCTATCAGATAATGTAATATCTTCATCATCTACGGTAAAAAGTTTGCTAAGCTTGAAAAATGACGTGATTAAAATTGCCGTTGTTGAAAAAAAGTTTCTTTTTGAGTGTTACGCACGCGACGTATTTGAAATGATACACCGAGTTTACCACGGCACTGCAAACGAGAGTTAGTTGTTCTGTGAGTTCTTCCAGCGGCCACCAGGGGATTCTCGGCTACCCACGTGACAAAAGAGAGCGCCAGTACGACTCCGACCAGTGACGCGAATAGTTCACCCTTGTAAATCCGCAACGGAGAATAAATACGTCCATCCGGACAATTCACGCTGAGTATCATTGCTTCGTACATTGTACATCATCGCTAAGGCACACTACCTACCTTTAAGGCCGTTTTACACGGTACACGGAATTGCGCAGGTTAGAGCTGCATTTATTTCTAAAATGGCGTGGAATTGCGCGAATGCATGAACGAAATTAGAACAGGGGCTATTTTGCCGTCTCGCATCCGCGCATGTGTTCATGGAAATTCACCGCTTTACACGACGCAATTTTGGTTGCGCCTTCACACGTACGTCAGACTGCGCAATTCCGTCTACCGTGTAAAACGGCCTTTAGAGGCATCATTGCAAGAAATACCTCATACTGCAAGGGTTTTGTCGGGGAGTTGTATGTAAAAAAAGTTCCGTTTCGTCTATGTTATATGACGCGGGGAATACTTCTAAAGATACTTATGATCAGAGTCCTTTCTTCCACGACTTCAGGTTTACACCACAGGCATCACCAGCAATTGTGAGGGGAGATAACGCTTTGGTGCTTCGCATTAGTATAATCAACCTTCCGCACTCTTAAAATTCTCGATTCGCAATCTATCCCTAAAATACTCCGCTCCAGGCTTGGGCGTAGCCCCTTTCTCAGAAGTTCCCGCAGATTTGAATGGGCAAAACCACCCGAACAAAGCTCCTTATAACTCTTCATCGTCTGCATTCCTTGGGCGCTTTTGTTTTTTTTAATTTTGCAGAGCGAATAGGAAGATAAATTAATTTCGACACTCTCATATTACTCCTTTATTTTTATTTTCTCGCTTAGACGTGTTTGGTGTTTTTTGGCCATGGTGACTGCCATCAAATGCTTTCTAATCACGCAACTCACGGACGTGCGGGTATGCTGCCGACTGCTTTCTGCCGCCCGAGGAACGAAAGAAGATTAAGCATTTGCGAATGCTAATGCCACAATATTTTCACCAAAATTAACTACTTATTTATCGAACGACAGTTTACCAAATAAATTTGAGACTGAGCACTCCATTAACTTCATTTCTAACAGATCGCTAGCATTTACAGAGGTTAAGGAGTCTTGATGAAAGTCTTCCGGCGGTGAAACCCTCGCTATGACGAGAGCCAACACCCAAAGGGTCTCGTAAAAACGAATTTTTTAACACGCTTATTATAGGGTCAATTGACGGTGCATCGGCTATCTCTCATTATAGCGGGAGTATCGCTATAGCCCGTACTCGCTTTAACGAGGTTCCACTGTATTTACATTTGTGGTAGCTTAAGCAGCTGTTGAGCATAACTGCTACGAAGTAAAGAGAGAAGAGAAAAATTTGTAACGGCTTATTAAAATAAAAACGATTACATTTGCTGGCATGATACAGGGTCTTTTTAAAAAAAGGATAAATATTTCAAATAAATATTCTGATGAATTAACTTCACTGATATCAACTCACACGAATTCCTCATTAACATATTCACTCACTTCAGCAGCTCCCCTCTTTTGAAGAATCTCTGTATCCACATTGGGCTGCCACTGCGTGGGATAATTTTGAGCTATACGTACTCTCAAACCCCTTTTTGTTCCTGCCAGAAGAAGAGACTGAAATATTTCTTCCCCCTTCAAAGAAAAAACAACAAATACGTTACACAAACATTGAAAAATATAGAATATTTGAAATTTCAGGTTAAGGAGTTTACCGTATAAGCGTGTGTAAGAGACGCACACGTGTAAGAGGCGCACCCCTGTTTTGAGCATCGAAGGTATGAATAAAAAAATTTTGCGGCATTTTTTTAATACTATCGCACGGTGTTGCAGACATATGCCTGGAATTTCGACTGTTATCGAAATTTCCTCTTATAATACTAATTGAAAGAGGAAATTTTGATAACTGCGGCGGTAATAGCGGCATTAGTGGGAGTAGAAAGAGTTCCGATCCTCTCTCCGCATACGCCGTTGCTCTACGATGCTTGTCCTATTCACGAACAATTTTATTCAAATGCTCTCGCAGGAGTATTGCAATAGAATTGCAGCCGTGGAAAATTTTAAGGCAAAACACGACAGGCACATAGCATGAACCTTCCCAAGAGATTGGACAACAATTGGGGCAATCTCAGCGCAGTATGATAATAACCACGTCATAGATTTAACGGAGCCACACTCGGCCCTCCATCAGCCAATGCCTCTGCTGTTTTTTTTCCTTTCCGAGACCCCACAGGAAAATATCAAGTTACAGGGGAACAATGGATGAAATGAACATGAAATGCTGCAAATGCATTTAAGAAATTTCCACACATAAAAACTAAATTCTCTGTTAAAATCATGGAAATACTGGTGAATCACAATCTTGCGTTACAGAAAAAGTAGATAGAATTGATGAAAAAAAGTGTCACACAGGAGGATTGACCCATAGATTTCGAAGCGAACACCAAACACGGAGACCACTGGATTATAAAATACTACGACAACCACACAAATCTGAAGGAAATATGTTAGACCTGAAATGGCATTTTTATGTGTTAACTATTGGTTGTAGGTATAACCCTTTATGGGGGGTGATTGGAGAACAATGGGCTAAAGCACAACTTGTACACTTCCCTTGTAAGACCATCCACTCTCTTCTTTTTTGATGCATCAAAAAAAGAATTACTAAAGTAAATTACTACTTATTTTGAAGTGCAGAAAAATGTAAAGAAAATGTCATCATCATAAGCGAACGGAATACACATATCCCTTATCCTCCTCCTTTCCAGATGGAATTGACGTCTTTCAGCCTGGTAGACTTTCAAAGCTGTTGTGGATTCTTCAACTTGACTGAAAAGAGGCTGATATATGCACAAATTTTCCCATAAACCACTCCATCATGACCACTGTGGAGTAAAGGGCGCAATTCCAAGGATTTTTCTGAGAAAATATCAATGTTAGAAAATGATAGTACCTATATTTCATATCCTCGACATGATTCTTGTGATATCTCCTTATGACCTACAAAATAATGTAATAAAGAGGGGTATCTTCGGAAGGTTGATTAGTCCTTATAAAAAACAAACAAATGTAACCTATCTTCATAAAATCAAAGACAGTCTGAGGCTTCTCCACCAAACACCAAGGTGAAATGTTTGACCACGTAATCTCCATGCGATTGATGCTTATGATTTAAAGCCTGGAGGCAGTTAAATTGACATGAATGAGGTCTCGTATATATTGGTGTGAATGGTTTTCACAGAATTAGAAGGCACATGAGTGTATGAACCAAATTTTAGGTTCCATACCCCATTCATGCATTTTTACAAGTAGGGTGGTTATGCACGATATTTTTACATCTATTCTCAGGTCTTGGCATTTAAATGTTAATTTATTTGCACTAATACATTATATATGTAAACAGACCTTAATAAAAAGCAGACACAAAGTCTAAATTCTGTCAGAAGTGAGCTTTACTAAAAGAAACTAGAATACTTGCCTTCCTTCTACATAGTATATTTCTAGAACACTTGCCTTGTCAGCAGATGGGTCTGGAAAAACATCCCCCCTTTTCAAAGTCCAGTAGAATGAAGCAATTTCAACAGTTCGTTCTGCTAACTGTAATAAGTTCTTCCACGTAGTGAAAGTAGAAGGGTGGCCAGCAGCAGTACTGTTAGGAAAGTCAACTCCTTCTGGTATGCTTTCCACCAAGGTAATCCTATCATTGAGAAATAAGTTGCCAATAAACACAGCTTAGAAATACAACATATTCTATAGCATAATATCATTCATCCATGTACTTATAAAGCCCACCTCCAACCACTCACTCACTCTCAAATGTTTGGGCTGAACGAGACATGACAGAAAGTATCATGACTTACCCCCTACACAACTGTTTAAAATTAGGAAAAATTATCAAAACACAACATAATCTATTTTTTATCCAGCTAATCATTTGAAATTGAAATTAGAATCAGTTAAAAAAATGGCCATCAAAATCTGATGGTGGCATTGCGATCATTAGACGGAAGATAACAAAAAAATTGTTTTTTCAAACAAAAGAAGTGAAATAGGAGAGGGAAAACAATAAGGAGCAACAAAAAAGATGAAAAAGATAAGACCGTAGGTCTTTTTCATTGTAATTTTTTTCAACTCAAAATATTCATTGCTTGTTTTCATATGACCAAAAATTTGTTTATATCAAAACTTGCTAAAAAATTGATTGAACTTAAAGTTGCAAAAAAATGAGCTGAAGAAAAATAGAAAGAGGAAGAAGGGAAAATAAGAAGGACCAAAAACGAAGAGGAGAGAGATAAGGTAGGAAATTAATTTGCTGTAGTCATCAATTATACATAATCAAGCTACCTGTAACATCAATTCAAATGTAATTTACTGTAGTTCATTGTATTTCATAGTTTCATCATGATTGTGATGATAAATATAAGTTGAGTCCTATTTAGTTTTGAGTGTTAAAGTGGAACCTGTACCCAATGTTTTCTATCTGTCTCTGCGATCATTTAAGGTAGTTTGAGCGAGATAGATCCGTAGTCACAACAGCGACTGTATCTTCTCAAAATTTACAAATATCAAGAGTTTTTAAGGTTTTTGATACAATTTTATAATTTTTTGTCGGGAAAATATTTGCTTCAGTTGCTTATTTTTCTCGGTAATGAACAAAATATACGTATTTTAAACTCTATCTTGACTTATTACCAAAGGTACCAACGGTACTTATCGTAATATAATAGTAAGTTTCCTTAATATAGTATGGACTTAATCCCGACTTGGAGTTCGATATCCTGGCATCTGAAATGTTCAAACATAAAACTGTAAGGGTTACTTATATTAGAAAGCAATTTTAAAGCATTGTATCGCAAGAAATGACATATGTCAAAGAGACGTTCGACTTGGCAACAACGTCAAATTTCTTAGGTTGGTGCGACTCTCAACTAGCCCTGAAATTCAGAGAAACAAGTGAATGGCTTGAAGCGTTACAGGAGTGCAGAGATTTCGGTGTTGAAATATACTTTAGAAAGTCAAGTATTTCTCTAACTTTTTAGTGAAATATGCCAGTTTTTCAGCCTTCTCTGCTTTAACAATGAAGCCATCCACTAGTAAAGCGGGGCAGTTTGTGCGGAAGAAGGAATTTACGAAGGGACAGAAGAGTTCTTCTCGAACGTTCAGTGAATATAGGTAAGTGCTCTAGTAAATACCTCATTGCGAATTTAAGAATGGAAGTATGTTATTAGCTGAAAATAAATTTTTGTTTCATTTATAGTGTGCGTCCTGTCATGTGTTGGGAATGAGCAAATGAATCCGGTTTTGGCAACCCTAATTATTCCGTCTGTCGCCAATTCCACTTGGAAAAGGTAGGAGCGATCTGTGGGGTCAAAGGTTGAAGATGCAATCGAGTACGGAAGCTGTGGAGAAGGTGGTGGAGGTGGAGAAGCTTCTCACTTTGGCCTTAACACCGTAAGTTTCACCGCATCAGTTAAAAAAATGAGACTATAAGTAGTAGCGTTATTGGTCCCCCGAAACCCAATGTGAATGTTAATTCATTTTTTTAAAATGTGCCTTGTGGTTGCATTACGTTCTTTCATATCTCTTGGAAATATTCAGTCGGTGTGCTTTTTATTTCCATGTACATTGCATTCCAAAAACATTACCAGTAGTAGGTCCAATATATAAACTAAAATTTAGGAAATGCAGAGGCTTTAATTTTTTTGATGATTACTTTGTTCAAGTGTAATTTTAAATAGGGTAGTTTCCTTCATCAAAGAAAACGAAAGGCATTGATTGCGATTCGTTACCCACCATTAGTGTATTCATAATACACAAATTATTTGGTTTTTGAAATACCGGTTTAGACGAATGGCAAGGGTCAAATTTTATCCTCATTTGAAAAAGACCAGATTGGCGCCCATGCGATTCCACTCCGCATGACGTCACAGGGACCTAGTTTCTACACGAGAGGATAGGAGTTATACATCGTCTGAGGTTACCAATGCATGCATGAGGCACAGAGCTCAGGGAAACATGTCTTAATAATCACCTACTAAAACTGGCTAAGGTCGGAAAGTTTTCTTCGTTTGATAAGGTATTAATAAACCTTTTTTAAGCCAAGCGCTACCATTCAGCAAGGTACTCAGCTACCCGCTGGCAGCCTGCGACGTATCAGCGCTAAGCCTCGCCTCAAGGTCACCTCACCGGGCGGGAGGGGGAACCAGAAATACGACGTACGGAGATATTTCCCGGCATTCATACTTGAGCGTCGCGTTTTCGCGCGCTTGAAAATTTTCACTTTCATTTAATCGCGAAAAATAGATATTGTCATTTAAAAATCTAAAAGCGTGAAATACGTACTCCAGGAGTAATAATCTTTCGATTAAGGTAATAAAAAAATAATAGGAAACCACCCTATTAGTTTCATTTAATTTTTTATTGTCCTTCAATGTAATTTGTTATTGGTTCCTTTGGATGAAACCATAATTGATTAAGTGATTGTTGACTGGAATTTGGTGATGTGAGCTATATAAAGTGTTTGATATTTAGAACCAGAGAATTACCACAGATTTGCTGTTTTTAACATAGAAAATCAATAATTGCTGGATTGTGTTAATGTGGATTATAACTTGATTAATTATGGTGATCTGTTATCAGGTCATAGGATTAGAAGTCTATCTAACATATGTTTTCAACTATAGTATCCATATCTTAAGTATTTATTCAGCAATTGAAGACAATCTAATTTCTCCTTGATTATTATTCCTTAGTCATTGTTTCTTAAAGAGGTAAAGTACTCAGCACAGCCCTTTTACTGGTGTGCTCAGTGTTGCAACTATTATTCTATGTCATAATTTTACATGCTACTTATTTATCTAAGACTTTCAATATTTTTCGTGGATCAAAAACTTTTTCTTGATTTCTTAAAGGGATTACCTGTCTCCTCTAACAGCTATTTGCATGTGCTTGCCAGAAGAGGAGTATTAGTTATAATTCAATCAGCTTTGTTTCCGTGGCCATACCCTTTCCACTTATGATGTTCATCCTTCTCTCACAACCTGTTTTTTTTATGCAATGTGAAGAAATGTTTTCTCTGTCGTTAATTTTTTAAAAGTCAAGGCATTACTATTTGCAAACCCTTATTCATTTCAAATTCCTAATGTTGCATTGAGTGAATGCTAATGATCACATTGAACTTATCTTTCTAAAAGAATTGCATATAATCATATTTTACTAGTGGAAATAATATTGCAGGAAAATGTTCCTATCCATCGACATCATCTCCCTGTTGTTCTTGATGGTTCTGTCCTGATTGTGGTTGCTTTCCTACATTTATCATAATTACAACCTACTTCACTATATCTGGGCTGCTATTCTGGATAAGCGTTGCAAAAAATAGCATATGCTATTCTGCGGGTCATTATTGCAACGACCCCGTATTCTGAATGACGTGTAGTAATAATTTTGTTCGGAATAGCATCATGCTATTCCTTGCGCGAGCTATTTGGAAGCTCCGCCCCTTCCCGTATGAAAAACTTTCTGAACAGTTTGCGCAACCAATGGGGGAGAAGATATTTTATATATTTTTCTGTATTTTATGGAATATTGACTTGCAATTTCAAATAATTGCTTCATTTGCATTTAAAAATTATATTAAACCGTGGATTTATATAATACGCTTTGAAAATCTCGTTTAGGAAATCAGCTGATTGTTGTTGTTTTGATAATATCACAATGGCTTCACAATCACAGGTGGGTTATGTCATAATTTTACTGTTATAATGATGATTTATCGGGCATAAATATTGAATCATTTACCTATATCCGATCGGTCCTTTATCGTGAGATATATGTTATGCGAAATAATCATTGAAAGCTAAATATGTTTGATTTTCTTCGTAATTGTCTTAGGCTTCGAAGTCTGTCTGTTCGTTGCATGTCAAAATAAATATGTACCAACTTTTATTGCTTTGATCGTGACGATATAGCTTTACTGTATGGACTAGGAGCTTTCGTTTTTAATACTAACTTTATATTATATGACTCCCTAATTTCAGTATTCAATCTCTGTTTAGGAACTGAAGTAGGTGGAAACGTCACAGCTGTGCTTTCATGTATTACGATGGAATAGTATCGATATTTCAGCTGCAGATTTGGAAAAAGCAGAGGGAGGTGATGGTGAATTTGAGGATGATGGAACAGCTGTGAAAAAGTGAATCTAGCGATAGTGAATCGTGTGGAAAGTGCTGTTGTGTCAGTTATCATTGTTTTCGTATCAGCTGATTTTAATGTGTAACTGAAATTTTTATAGACCCTGAACTGTGCCGATATACTGAAAATTAATTGTGTGAATAACTTGCTTGGCTATAGAGGAAACAATTTGTATTGAATTCCACATGATATGTATTGCGTTTATGATGTACATGAATATTCCATTAAACGTTTGTGGTGAATCATATTTGTTCGGAAACTTTATTGGTGTTCGGAGAAATCCTTTGTTTTCAAGCAAGTAATTCAAGTCGACTGCCCCTGTTATAATTTAGTAAATTTTAAGTTTTAATTGTAGAAGGTAGCGAATAGTGGGGAAAATAATTTCGACGCGTTGCATGTATTTGTATATACTGTCCAACTGAGGAAATGAATGGCTGATCAAAGTATATGGTATTATTATGGTAATATATGGTTTTCATTGAAAGCTATAACAATTATTATATTTGGCGAGTTAGTGTGTTAACACAAGCTTGAAATTTTTCAAGAATAGACCTCATAGCCTACATTGAGGATATTTTTAGTAGCAAGTCAAGTGATGAAATAAAATTATGAGTTGTACATATGAATAAAACACGGAAAATTTGGGCTAATCGTAGTAATTCTTTGCATTAATTGTTATTGTTTTCGTACTGTCGATGAAGCAAGCTTGTGCTTCATATATTAAGCTCGAATGTTAATTTCTAACCAATTCACTTAACTAGTTAAATATTCATCACTTATGCTACTATTATTTAATTAAAATAAAGCAGATATCATTTTATTTTTGGCTATTATTCCATTTTTCAATACTGATTATGTTACTTTAACCTCAGAAAAACAATCCGACATCGCAATGCGCACGTTTTCAGGGTTGCAATACCGAATAGCTCGGCCTCGAAGACCGCGTAATATTATAGCAAGCCTACCGGTTGCAATTCGCCGTTCAGAATAGTGAATTGCTACGGGCCTATGCTATTCTGAGAATTACGTCTTCCGGTGTAGTAAAAACACGAATTGCAACCGTTCTGAATACCAAATAGCATAGGCGTTGCAATACGCTATATTATAGCAACATCGGTTGCAATATCGAAGAATAGCATAATGCTATTCCATCCAGAATAGCAGCCCTGGTATGATGTTGGGCACAATATGGTGGAAGTCTTTAATATTAGTACAATTAAAAAGACATTGCAATATTTCCACTGAGTTTTATTATGACAACAACACTTAATAATGTTGTTTGTAGCAATGAAACGCGTTTCGTCATAATAAAACTCAGTGGAAATATTGCAATTTATAATTTTAGTAATACTTCATTATACACACTGATTAATGTTCTTGTCAGATTAATGAGTTCCAAAGTGGCAAAATGTATTTGTGTCACATTAACCAATGATAGGGTATAAGTGTCTGACACATATACAGTCCTCCCTAATGTTGAATCAAGAACATCATAAGTTAAGCGGTAGAGAACCTCCAATGTTATCATACTATTTCTATTCCTTAGTTTTAATTCCACCCAGTCACAGAAATCTAAGTGCTGTGCACTGGCTAATTAATATGTGGCCCCTCATTCAGTATACATAATTTATTTCAGTGGCATGACTCCCAGTGAAGAGTCTCCTGATGGAGTTGAGGTAGATATCATTGCCTCTTATGATTATGGATGGCAGAAGAAAGGCAATGGGTAATCATATGACAGTAAATCTGATAAATTCCATCATATTTTCTGGGAAATAAATTATGTAAATCCTCTTTATTATTATTGTTCCTCTCTTTATTATGTTAACAGTTAAAATGTCTTTCTTTTTACATTTACAGGGCATGGGTCTGTCATTGATTACCACTCCGAAAAATTACTTGCGTATGATGTATGCAGCACTATCTGTGCAATGTGTAGAAGACACAGAAGGTGGCAATGCTACAAACCCTGTAGAGTGTTATTTCAAGCTTAATGATTTCCTAAATGGCTACAGCTGGCATTAATATGGAGAAGCTGGTGGAAATACTCAGTATATGTGGAACTGAGGGAATAAGATTAAGTACACATGGGAGAGAGTATCAATGGTAAGCCCCATTTTACCATCCAAAGGAGAATAGAGTTTCACAAGTCTATTGAGGCTATTAGTAAATATTTTGAGGAGTTGAGAAAACTTAAAGAGTATTACCGATAAAAAGAGAAAATTAAAAAGAGTAAGACTGATAAATTATCTTATGCCTTATGTATAGCATGGTTTAAATGTACATAGTAGAAATGGTCATACTGTAAAGTCTATTAGAGATTTTTTAGCTTCTTTAAGATTCTCCCCATGTCCTCTGGCTTGTGGTAACAGGTGTCTCCTGAGTATTTTAACTAGTATCTTCAGGTTTGCTGCAAGGGTCTAAAGGTTTGCGTGACATAATATTGGACAATTTTTCCATGTTTTCTTTTGGGTGATTATCTTGTATACTGGTTAATGCGTCAACGTCTTTGAGTGAGAATGACTCTTTAGAAACTCCCTCCTGAATTGTTAGTGGGATTTTGTCGATAGGGCTGATCAATTTCTTTGCGCACCTTGATTGGCAAGAAAATTATGCTGTCCCTCCCAAGGGATTGTTGTTACAAGGGTAGCAAGGATTTTATTATTATTTGCATCGGTGAAAGTTATTTTAAAGTACTGTTTAACTAATTGCCATCTAATTACTGAAAGACATTGTGTTCCACTCTATGTATATAAATATCTTTATATATAAAATTAACCTGAAAATGTCCACCAGCTTCTCCATATTATGTAGAAATAAGGTTAAGGCAAATCTGGTGGTCTCCATGTTCAATGCTATTGGCTCCTGAAGTTAATCACAATCAAGATCAGCTTACATAGCTAACATTGGTAACATATTCCCTTTCGTATTATATCTTTTGCTCTTACAATGACTTCGGGAACAACCTAAGTTGCTTCACAGGGACTGTAACTTGCCTCCTTACTGTAGCCTTCATTTTTTCTTCTATTCTGCTGGAGTGGGGCATATGGCATATGCAGTGTTGAATGCTAACAAAGAAATGTTTCTTTTTAAGACTAGCCTCTGCCCATTTCTTCAAAATTTACTGTGAATGCCTGAAGTGTAATAATAATAATAATTTATTTCACCGATTGGCAAGAGTACAATTGCATGTATTTTTTTAACACTGATTTGAAGGAAAAAATCCCACTACTACGTTGGAAATATGAGGGAACATTGTCACAAGCAAGTTAGAGTGATAAGACAGCAGAGAAATACCTCATGTACAAACAAACAAAGTATATAGTAGCCAATTTAATGTCTCTTGGGAGCCCTGGCTCTCCTTTTTATGTTCTTAGCCAACACTCAGTGAAACTGAAATGTGTATTGCTGCATTTATGTAACATTGTAGAGTGCTTTTCTGTTAATATATTTTGTAATTTTTGTTATGTATTAATAATAAATATGTATACCAGAAGTGTAGTAATATATCATTTTTTGTCTGATTCCATCCTACAAACCCTAAGTTGGTAACTATGTGCATATATTTCCAGAATAGGGCCTTGAGATGAAAAGCAGAATATTGAAATTGTATCCAGTTTAACTAAAGGTAAGGGGGTATTGCAGTAGGCATCAAGGTGAATGGCAAGCTTAATTTAGAATAGTGTTATGGAGATTTTAGTGGTTGAAGCACAATATTGTGATTTTTCAGCTTTTAGTATCTCTGTAATGATGTAAGCAGAAGTCCATTTGGTGTGAATTTCTTGTTCCTAAGGGATTGTTGTAAGGAAATGGCAAGATGCACTTACTTTGAGACTCAATATGACTATTATTGGAAGATTAATTTATACTTCGGTTACGTTCTATCTAAAGATTAGATTCATTTGATTGCTTCGTGGTTAGTAGTCAGCTCTGCATTCATGACGTGGAAATGTGCAGTTACTGGAGCAAGAACTTTCCAACAGTGCAATCTTCTAATTTTGCATTACGTGGAAGAAAAGATAGGTAATTTAAAATCGATGTCGACCAATGTTAATATATTCGGAGGGCTGGTTATACATTCATTTTTTCGAAAGGTTTCCTCAAATTCCGTTAAGGCAACAAGATTTAGTAGGTTTTATGCATTGTGGGATGAATTCTGATTTCCAAAAGGGAGATGATTCAACAGAATTTTACCATAAACGAAATGTGTTGTTTGACTTAAGTGTAAATGCATGACTACACTCATAATATCTCGCTATGGATCCTGTCCTTTTGTTTATGTAAGGTTCGGACTGCGTTGACTTAAATATGAAAAATACCTGTCAATAACTACCTGTTAACGTTGTTCAATAGATTTCGCGCACGGCTCATACCTAAAAGATGGTTTGAGCCACTCGCTTTCATCACAAATAGCAAGTTCATTAATGCGGATGGAGAATCGTACTTGTGAAAGTAAATACGCAGACACCTTTAGTATGCGTAAAATCGGTAATATCATTCCTCCCAAAGCATGCCAAATAATATTTACGTACACATAAGAAATCTCTTCATTCGAAGTTTACAGAAACCCAAATAGTATCAGGCATCGCGAATCTCATATTTCACTTCCCAATGTCCACCACGAAGTAATTTTTGTACTTGGAATTTACTACGACAATATGGAAAGTCAGTACACTAAACTCTTACGCAATCAATTATATCCAGTAATGCTTATTCCTTGTATGCGATCATGTTTGTTTACGTTTAATTCTAAAGCAGCGTTGCCAAGCCGAATCTTCCGGCATCCGGTCGTCTGTAGGAAATGCCTGTTCGACGAAAAGTTTTTCTTTTATATTTTAATTATACTACCGGTGACCTATAATTTTAATGCAACCAAAAATTCATAAATGAAGTTTACTACACTCAGTTAGTTTTTCGTCGATTTCTATGAACGGGAAATAATTCTTTTTAAATAAATTCTGTCGCCAAAGCGCATGGCTCCTATCTATGCCATGTAAATCAGCTTCTCTTTGCTCACAAATATCTCTGAATTTAGCACGGAAAGGGGTGTATATTATGATATCACTGGAAAGATCAAGACTTTTTCTTTACAATGAGATAAAGATCATAGAATTCTATGATGATTGATTTTTCGCTCAAACTACCTTAACACACTCAATGCTGAGAAAATTTATCGTAACGCACCGCCACGCGGAAAAAATATTTCGCAATAATATCAGATATTATGTCTTCCTTAATCGTATACAATCATACATAGTTCAAAATTATTAAAATTTGCACTATTAATAAATAAAATATTAAATATTATTATAAAATTATAATAATTATATTATTATAAAAATAAACCAAAAAATCTGCTGCAAGCAAACGTCTTGTATCCAGTCACAGGAGAAAACACATTGAGACGCTGGGCACAATTGCAGGGTCTAGTAGAAGACGCGGAGGCAGATGGCGGGCCGAGAAACCTAATGGGACCGATGCCTTGTATTCAAGGCATCCGCGTCCTAGGCTAGCGCGGAATGCCTTGAATTCAAGGCATCCGCATTGAGTGTGTTAATGGAAAGAGAATGGCAGAAAATCATGACAACAAATGTGTTAATGCAAGCAAAAGTAGCACAAGTGAAACAGCTTCCGTTAAAAAGGAAGAGGAAGGAGCAAAAAAGAAAGGATGATAAAGATAAGGTAGAAATTGTAAAATGTAATTTTTGAAAATTATTCATGGATTGTATACAAATTGACAATTCCAAACAGAAAAAAAATGTTGTTGTAATTACATTAAACTCGATATTCTCCAAACAATGTTTTTCTAGTAGAAAAATAAAATAAATAGCGAGTAAAACTATATCTAAATAGATTACGATTTTTGTGAACAGGTTTTAATAGACGATGGACTTAAACAGTATAACCTAGGGGAATGAACTGGCACTTAGATGGTGCTCTCGCGAATACTATTCCATCAATAGTTAAAACTGACATGCATATTGCGGCACGGAATGGGTTATTGAAATACTAATCCTAAAAATAACTCCCAAACCTCATTACTTAACTTACGAATTGGTTAATATATACTTCATCCAAAAGAAATTATTCGAAAATGGCGCCTAGATAACCAAACATACTTCTGCGCAAACGTGAAGTTGTGTACACATGGCATCACAAGATGAGAGTGGGCAAGTCAAAACACTGCTCATATTAACACGCCGCTTTCGTGAAAATATTTTCGCTGATACGCTCTGAGATAAGAACTTTATGACTCACCTGCAAGTAGAATGGCAGGCACTCAACTGGGCTGCTAACAAGGAACTTTCTTCTCTCCTTTCCGTGTCCCATTTCTGGTCTAGCAGAGGCAACAGGACAACAAGCACAATTAGCACCAAAATGATACTGATAGGGATGCACGATGGACGACAGCACCATCCGCCCCATCTCTCTTCATCGCCTCCCATTCCTGTGTCTGTTCGAAGGACACATCGGGTATCCCAAGGCTCCAACTCTGCTTCCGCTACGTCAAGCTTCCCACGGCTATCGGTCTGTCAAAATCAAAGAACGCAAATTGAAACAACAGGTGGGCGTGAAACCATATAGAAGCAGAGACACCTTCGCCATGAAAGGAAAGAATGGAATAATGGTTTTCTACATTGCTACAAGGAGCCTAAAATTCAATCTAAGTCGTATTACTAAAAATAATCGGGAGAAAGTTGCAACTGCTTTTACCAGCATTAAAATAATTAAAATTGTATGTATTTACACAACAAAAAGTATTCTTATTCACAAAATCAACTTATGAGAAATTAAGCTACACGCAATAAGTTCATTACGTTTTGGTTTCCCACATACGCTAACGCTAAATAATATTTGTAACAATTACCGTAATAGCTTGTTCTTCAGTTGGTTCACGGATCAATGCCATATCTCAATCTATCTACGGGAGGGATCTGAAGCATTAACAGGATAATTACCACCGTTTTCCGGCCTACACACCATATAAACACTATTTTATACAATCAAAACAAACCGTTACGGCCAGCCAGCGTGCGTGCGTGCGACGCACGCGATGCGTAAACACATGACGCACCAATTTCGTAGTACGTGCGCGGAAAATTCAAATTTTTGTCTGCAGCAAATAAGTAGTCTTTGAGGTCTATTCTGTATCTTGGGGGTGCTTTATTGCGCCGCCGCTATTTCCCTCTTTCAAATGGCATCGATTTTGATTCAGCAAATAGCATCGCGTTATATTACGCCGATTTTGAGGGCGTAATATATCGCCCTGATGCTATATGTAGTCGGTATGAAAAACATCGTAGAGCAAATGATACAAGCCGTGTGCTTCAGAAAGTTATAAATATTAACGTAATTTTTAGAGAGAATAATAACTATAATTAATTTTTATTTATTAATATATCATTAAAAAGCTGGTATTAACAGCCAATTTTAGATATTATGATATTACCTGTTGATCCAAATCCAAGTTGACAAATGACAATCGAAAACGGTTGTGCGGCAACACAAACGACGATACAAATCGATTAAATTAAAGTCATAAACATAAATATATATATCTAGCGGAAAATTGAAGTTGAGATACATAATGGAAAGGTAAGTCATTATATATTGACTTCGGCATTAATATTATGTGGTATTTATGCTGAACTACGAATGTATTTGCAATAATTAATGATATATGGGAAAAATTATAGCAACAAAGCAAGGGCATTTAAGATGACGCAGAAACAAACTGCGACATTAGCCAACTACATGAACGACCATCGCGAGTTCGCCCTTTTCAAATTTCATGGGCCAACAGGAAGAGCCGACCATCAGAAGCTCTGGGAAGAGCTGGCTGATATTCTCGCGCTGCACGGACCGCCTAAAACACTCGACCAATGGAAGAAGGTACGATCTCTCACGCATTGTTGAATTTAATCATTTATATGAAATAATATTGATCTTACGTGATATTATTTAGGCATGGAAGGACCTGCGTGGAAAGGCGAGGCAGAAGAATGCCCGTGCATGTGCCGATAGGCTGGCCACGGGAAATAAAAAGGTCAGAATTGTGTATGACTATGAAAAAATAACAATTTAATAACTAACTCAATTATTAACTGTTTGGTATTCCATTATAAGATTTCCTGGTTATTTAACTGTTACTTATGCTACCACTTTGGTTTAGTCCATTATTATTTATGGTTATAATTATACAAATTACGCTGATGATGTAGCAACAGTTATTTAACCAAGAAAAATTAAAATAATAATTCCTCTCCGTTTGTATTTTTATGCTGGTTTATGTTTTTTTAAGGGTCACACCCCTGTATTAAGTGATATTGACAATCTTATTTTGTCAATAATTGGCAAGCAGACATCGACCCCCTTAATGGATATTGGTGCAAACTTGGAAGGTGATGCACCACAAACAGTTAGTACCATATACATGAATTTCATATTTTTATTGGTTTGCATTTGACAATCACAAATTTTATCAAAAAAAATCAAAAATGAACTTATGTTTTGAAATGTTTTTCCAACAGATTAATGTTGACATAGACGTCATTGCTGATGATATTGGGGATATGATTAACGAGGTAAGTGCATATTACGTTATATAAATAGTAGATGTTAGCTGTAACCAGCACTATCCACTGCCTTTCTTTCTTAGGTTACTGTGCAAAGTACTTCTGAAAAGCAGCTGCAGCATCAGTTGGAAGAGGCACTGCCTTGTACATCCACATTAAGTTATGAACGTAAGAAAACTATCTTCTTTACTTTTAGAAAATATAATTTATGTAAAATTGCAATCAAAATTTAACTATGGTGATATTTTTTCACAGGCAGTCACCAGAGAGATAAAAAAAAGTTAGGGGATATTGAGGCACATCTTCGCAGTGCCGACTCTTCCCAACTTAAGGAGTTACAGGTAGCTACGCCTTATGTCTAGAAACACTATGGTTGTTGATACTCCCCAGCCAAATTTTGATAAAAATTATTGCTTAAACTCCTGTGTAGGCCATTTCTGATAGCCTCACCAGTCTCACCCAGGGACAGGCAGCATTGCTTGACCTGGAGAGGCAGCGAGTGGAAAAGGATGAAGCGGACAGAGTTCAACAAAGGGAGTTTGAGAAGGAGGTCCTGAGGCTTGAGGGTGAACGCTTACGGAGGCATTCAGAAATAGTATCCGCTCTGAAGGATTTAGTAAGTACTCAAAGCCAGTTAGTGGAAGGCCATGGGAGTGTACAGGTAATGGAGTTTCCCTTGGAGGAAGTCTAGAGTGTATAGCTTAAATGTGTATACACATATATGTTTATTGCAGAGTTCATTTCAGTTTTATGTCAATCGTTCATTGTACCAAAAGTTAATCTCATTGGTTAAACAATTTTTGTTATTCCAGTTAATTTCATATAATGGAGAAAGAGTAGAAGCACATTGTCACAAATATTGTAATTTTTTTATCAATAAACTAATAATTTGTTATAAAAATGTGTTTAAATGTTTATTCTAACAACAATAAATCATGAACTCTAAAGGGAAGCAGAAAAAAAGCTCAATGTTGGGAGCCCAAATGTAGAAAATGACTTTGTTGGACTATATAATATGTATAAAAAGGCCACTTAAAAGGTAATGGAATGAAAAATTTCTAATTTAAAATTATATGGTGAAATAACGTTGGATGATATTCATCTGCCTCCTCCTTGCTATGGTGAGTTGATCTCCCCCAAATATGTCTCCCCTCTGGCCATTATCTTGTAAATCTTCATAGACTTCATTTTATGGCAGTGGAATTCTGGAATCCAAAACAGTTATAATTTAACGCCGCATGATGCAATACTACATGTGACTAGAACATAAATGTGTACATGCTGTAGTAGGCTTTCTAAGTATGCAGCATCAATACTTCAATACCATTTCAATATGTTCATTGAAACTACTTAGAAGAATAGTCATAACTATCATACCGATGGTGCATCATTATGTTGTGCAGTATTGCACAACAAACAATAATCTTGGATGCCTTCTCTGGGGTGTAGTGCAAAGTTCGGTCTTTCAATAGGCATCTCCACCTTGGTTTTAAAACTCCGAACACCCTTTCTATTTTATTCCTTGTATGGCAGTGGGCCATGGTGAATCTGTATTGCGGAGTTCCCTCCTCAGCTTGGGGCAGTGGAGTGATCAACCATGGCTCCAATGCATACCCAGAATCTCCTGCAGATGGCAAAATATAAAATCATCAGTAATTGGAACTTTACTTGGCTGATTGATTATTATGATAGTTGGGAAAACACGTGTATTTTGATCACTATTAAACCCACCTAGCAAAAAGTATCCTCCATCAGTGTTTCTCATTATGTTCTTTAATTGGCAGAAGTTCCATATAAATTGGTCGTGTACGGACCCAGGGTATGTGACCACATTAGTTATTACCATTCTATCATCACACGTCTGGAATTTTTCAAAGAGAATTACTTTAAATTTATATTAATCCAATTACTTAAAATTCCTTCGAAAAGCAATGAAACAGAATGTTTGTTAAGGAAATATAATGAAATCAATCTGAATTTATCACCATCTGTGTATTAAGAGAGAAGTAGCCTTTTCTGTTTCTATATCCTTCTGCATGAATGGCAGGAGTGACGATGGAGACATGGGTGCAGTCAATTAACCCAACTATTCCGGGAAATCCAGCATTAGCTCTAAATCTGAAAACGAAATAACTGGAGAGTTAATAAAAGTGGAGAGAGTCATTTTTTCAATGCATCATAATGAATGTACCATACCTTTCTTGTACCGCCGCCATTTCATTGTCTGTTTGGGGAAAATTAATCCACTGGTGTAGGCGGTCGCAGATACTGGAAGTCACTTTGGTGACACACCTGCTCACATTGGGCTGGCTCACTGCCATTAAAAAGTCCTGCCCAACCCCTCTTTGGTACGATCCTTCCGCCAGAAATCGCAAGGCGACTAATACCTACACAAATGAATTTAAAATCTTTGCTGAACATATTGCATGACAATCGAAGTTCACAGTTTGGTTAACCCACATCTAAAAAATTGTTAATATTTTCTAATGAAAATGAACTTATAAATTCTATCTTCTAATAGATTTAAAATCTTTTCATTTACTTGCGTATGTGTTCTTAAGCCACTACGACGTCTTCTTTACAGCTCCGGATGCAATTGCTGACACAAGTAAATCGCAATCTCCTTACTTACGCGAAAATATCGAGTGAAGTCCTCTTCTCTGACCTCAAAGGGATTGGAGTGATCCCTGATCATTCTCCTCTCCAAGCGAGGAAATCGCCTTTCCCTTAAATATATTTTACGAGCGATATGTAACCACACTAATCGACGGGCCATATTTGTATCTTTCACAATCTATCTCGCCCTTCTCTAAAATAAATTTCGCGCGATGTGTGGAACCGACGATCTTCGCACTCAATTGTTTCATTGAAACAATTGAGTGCGACGATCCGCGCTTTAAAAATGCCCTGGTAGGGGGCCGCTATCGGAATAACGCAAGCCAAATGCTGGCGTTATTGTCGATGCTATAAAGCGACCCCAAATTCCGCTTAGGGGCCGCTATTTTCAGATAGTGAATCGGGGGGGCGTAATATTGCGCCAGAAATAGCATCTTCGTCGTGATAGCGGAGCCGCTATCTGTTACAGAATAGGCCTGTTTGTATGATTGAGAAAATGATGAGTGATGAGTAAATTTTCAGTTCGTTGTCCAATTTTGTATAAGTTTTTTTTATCTTGCCAAGCCTAATGTTTGCTATTAAAATCGCCATAAAAATAAAATTACTATAATATTCATTTAAATCATGGATACGATAGCTACCTTGTCCCTTTTGAAAAAGCACAGATTATGACCTATCTAAAAATATCAAAGAATTTTTGAGACTAGATAGCATGTACCATCAGCCAACTCATTCAAGTCCATACTGCAACATGAAGGTTTGTTTTGAATAGGTGAGGGCAGACAGTGGCGCAGCGAGGGGGGGGGGTGGGGGTTAAACCCCCCCCACCAGAGCTCAGAGAAATTTTAAAGTTTAATCCATTTTACTTAATTGGATTGATATTACTAATAGAATGGAATAGTGTAAGTATTAACAAAATGTCCCTCAGAAAACCGTAAAACTTACAATTTTGAACCGTTTATCATTAAAATTCCGCAATTTATTAATCTCGCACCTACCGCTTATCCATGATGGGTATACCATACCTCCACACACCCCGGTATTACTGGTGCATCTAAACCCCCCCCCCCCAGCCTTAATTCGTGGCTGCGCCCCTGAGGGCAGTGATTACTATCGGGCTATCGGCGTCAAATGCCCCGTCCCACACTACCATTATTCTCAACCAGCGTAAGACGACGTCAGAACCAGCGTGCATTAACACATACCATCAAGCCGTAGCCTACGTTGGGCGCGTTCCGAAATTCACTGGCAGTACTGCCAGTGCTGCCAAACCGTTCCGAAATCAACTGGCAGTACGGTGCAGTAACGGATGACGTCAGTCGTTTGATGACGTTCCCTACGGTGGACTCTACTGCGGCTACTGCAAGCCGAGAGCAGCAGTAGCGGCAGTAAAGCAGACGATTGGCGGTAAAATTTTAACTTGGCGGTGTGTTTTCGTATAGTCATTGCGCGCGCGAGAAGATGCAAATTATAATAAATGCCTGAGTTATCTCTTCACAGCCACTAAAGAATAAGTGGAAAGGGTAATAAAATGTTTTATGCATGTATAATATCTACTTCTAGTGACTGAAAAGCTCGAATATCTGCTTATTAAAAGTTGGGTTCGTGAAGTGTTCAGCAACCGAAAAAGATGATTTTTTGGGGGCTGATGGTAAATCAGGCTGCTTTGCCGTCTTCTCTTTGAATTATTGGTCCAGTCAAAGTTAATTGTATTCCATCGTTTCTGGATACATTCTATTTACAGTGGAAAATAGAAATATAACGATGTTGTCTTACTTTTGACGAAGATAATTCAGGTCTTAAATTACCCAAGTAATCTTTAAAGCCTAATGGAATATGATTTTTGTGAAAAAGTGTTAAAATGACGGTAAATCGTGACTCTATTTGGCATTATTCTTGCTGACAATTCCTAAAAAATTGCCCGAGAATGAAGGTGCTATACTCTCAAGAAAAGCCTCTTGCCGTGGGCAGGAGCAGCGGCAGTAAGCAGACGGAAGCCGATGTTCACCTGTTTTTGGAACACTGCAATTGCCTTGTAAAACACATACAATACAAATAGTACGCTAAACGTGGTATAGTACGCAAGTAAATGAAATATAATGGACATAATTCAGAATATATTCAAGTAAACTGAGAGAAATAACTTCCACTCATAAATATATATTGGATGTGAAAATGGCCAGTGTTGTGCGCGAATGAATTTCTGTATGCCTGTATGAAATATTTGGTTTGCTAATTTCGTGTGATTAACCGATGGTGTCTTGAATAATGTCTCGTTAACTCCAGTTGTAGATAAGAAGTAATCCCCGAAAACTTCAACGCAAGAAACTATAATTAAAATTACGTTTTCCACGCATGTATGTGTATCATGTGTTACAGAAATGTATGCATAAACTTTCTTAATTTCTATCATCAATGAGATGCAACTTCCTTATTCTATGCCATACGGTTTAATGTGTATTCTAGGTAGTGGCACACGCAATTTTAACTGTACGTTGGAAATTCGTCTCCCTTGGCATTCTTCTACCTTACAACTGTACCCATGCATGTTTTCGTCTGCTTAAGTGTCAGCATACTCGCTTATTTTGCGTTAGTCCATGAAGTACGAAATATAATGTGTAGTAAAGCGTATATTGCCTTTAACTTTTCTTCAATCATGAATATTGAGGAACAGCTAATTAAATCCTGCATCGGTGCCTTGTAAATTGTTCTTGATAATGTTTACGCACTGAAAACCTAACAATGGAAGGCATTTTTCAACCTGAGATTGAAGTACTTTTAATTTTAAAGGTCTTTGGTGACTCTCCTCGATTGCAATGGATATTTTAAAATATTTCTTTAGGCTACAATACATCAATGTCGAAGTTTCATGCTTACAACTTATATATTGAATTTACTTTGAAAGTGGCATTTGCACGATTCATTATTTCCCGCGAAATTATCACGGCAGCTACTGTTGACCGTTCCGAAATCACTGCCTTGCTTACAGTGGCAGTACTGTTTTCCGTTCCGTTTTGCAGCAGCAGTAGCAGTACTGCCAGTGAATTACGGAACGCGCCCGTTATATATATGAATAACGTAGGCTACGATCAAGCCATAAATACTCTACACTAGTAATGTAAACTCTATGGATCAAGCATACCATGGTCAGAGTCCTCTATATTGCCATAGTGTTGAGAGAGCAATCTAGAGGACTCTGACCATGGTTAGACACTGGTGACATCTGATGAGTGGTAAAGTAAGTCCAAGTGAAAAATGAATCTACGAGAGCGAATAACCTGTTGGAAGGAAATAGAGAATGTGCAGGGAAAAGTTCTCGTGTTAATTGCAATGATTTTCAACGTATGTGCATATTATGAGCTGCTTATGAATTAAAAATTGAATTTCAGCATCGTCAAACATTGTTCCTTGCTACGTATAAGTTAATTCAAATGTGTTCGTCCAACTAATCATTTCATCGATATTGTAGCTTGCATTTTTCTACTGCTCTATTTACGACTGTTTAATACAGTTTTAAAGCGACGGTTTTAAAGCGACTGTTTAAAAGCGATTGTTAGTGATAATTAGGTTGATATCAAGAACATATACTACTACTAGCCCTTCATTCGGATATGCTGACAAATCATTGATGCAGGTGAAGAAAAGAGGACCTAATCTTGAGACTTAAGCCTCAATTGAGGCACACTTGTGGTGATTTGGGATTGAGATAGACTTTTCGCTGCATCACAGACTTAGCAATTATTTTTTTCTGATTTTGACAAAGGATACGATCCAACCTGATGCTTATCGTATTGTAGCGATAATTAACTAACTTATCACTACCTACTCTTTTTCTATAACTAATTTATTCTTCCTCTTTTTCTTTCGCACAAAAGATTATATCAACTTCCGTGTTCCGCTCTTCTCTCCAACATCCAAAACCCATTATTGGTTAGTTTTCCATGACAACTTGGAAGAGGGTTTTCTGTAGCATTCATTGGCAACTGGAAGGAAATCCAGGTGGCAGCACTAAGTTAGGTGTCATGGCCGAATAGGGAGGATCGCCCACTTTAGTACGTTTGTTTGTGTGGAACGATAACCTGCGACTACCCGAGTTTTATGTTCTTTTTGAAAGCGTCATTGTTCTTATTGACAATTGCATCTGGAAGGGAATCCAGGTGGCAACACTAAATTAGGTGTCATGGCCGAATATGGAGGATCGGATGCATTAGTACGCTTGTTCGTGTGAAACGTTAGCCGGCCAGCACTATACCGTTTGGCCGAATATCAATGGCATTATGATGAAAAACTTAGAAGGAGAAGTTCATGAGCAACAAAATGTGCGGCGTTTATGATTGCACCGACCAGTTTGAGACAAAAGCTATCTCTCTACATAGATTCCGCAACACCCCTAATTTGGGAAAGAAGTGGGAGCACGTCATGAGAATGGGCAAGAGTGAGCTAGCATGCTAGTTTTATTTAATAAAAAAACAAGAATGGGTCATAGAGAAACATATGAAGGCATGACACCTTCATTGTATCATTTAATGCCTACTTAAAAATTGTTCGCGTAAGTATGGAGGTGTCAGAGGATGAGATGCCGACGGAAAGAAGGCTGAACTTGCAATAACTATCAATGAATTTTCATATATCCAATAAGCCAGGAAAGTTAAGGTTGGGGAAATGATTCGAATCGCGACAACTGAGAATTATATGAATATTCCCGGCCGACTACCCACCAATTGCCGGGACTAAGTCTGCTTGAGACAAGTAATTTCTCCCAAAGTCGCACAAACTTTTCCCAGGCGATCCCCCCCACGATCGCGGGGACATCTTCCGCCCGGTGGCCCGTCAAAACCGGGTCGGCCCTTAAAACATCTGTCTCTTTCTCATTCAATAACTAGGCCCTGCTCTTCTGAATACGATGCGGTGCGAAACCCCGACGTTTCTAAGGCCTGCGTGCTTCGTTGGGTTAAAGGATTTCTCGAGTCGCTTTGCCCAAATGGCCAAAATTCCGGGGCCGAGGCACGGAGACCCTCGCGCGACCCGTCTCGCCACTTCTCCATCGATCTTCGCTAGCCGGTGAGAGTCGAGTGACTCCACATAGCAGTCAAAACGCCAATGCAAGGGGAATTCCACTCACGACCACACCGACGTCGAATTCCCTTAAGAAGAATAGATTATTGAGGACGGATGGCTTATGTGAGTAGATGCCTATCATATTGTTTGATGATTTTAATAATGATATCTCTTGTGATAGATGGTTGATAAAATCGTCAAACAATACCCACGAAAACGGAAAAAGAAGCGCCAATTTTCTTCTGAAAAGCTTGTATCTCGTGTGACATGCCATTAATAACGCTTTGTTTGTATGCTAAAGCCCATTGCAAGAACCAAATACTCCAACAGTGCTTCAACCATGACAGGTTACATCATTCCACCTCATAACCCTCAACGAGGGACCTCTTGATGTCTCTATTGAACTCCAAAACGTCAGATGTGGAGAAAATTACTTCATCCATTATTCACAACTGAGATTTACCATATACATCAGTATTCGCTTCTAAAAAATTGCTGAAAACACATCCGTTTCGCACACCGCTAGGCTGTAGCATTAGTAAACTAACCGGCCGATCCTCCATATCTCATTTCTGAAATTGGCCACCAGATGTCAGCTACTTTGATTCCTGTTGCCAATAACATACCTACACGTCCCCCCCAAAACCCTCAATAACTAATGGCCAACCCTAGGCCTTAAGTTATACCTAGGTTCGACCGTCTCTGTGACTGCAGGTATAATTTGTCGGTCCTCTTCAGGAACTCCATCTTCCCTCAGTAGTTGTCGGGGTATTAACTTCAGTTCTGATCGGTGAACCTTGGATGGAGGGTCTGTCCTCATAAAATAGACTCCATTTCCAAGTTTATTTTCAATCTGGAAGGGTCCGATCCATTTTGGAGCTAAACCAGCATGGTACTCCTGAAGCTTGTTGCTAGGTTGGTGGTTCCTCCACAGTACTAGCTGTCCAGGCTGCAAGTCTTCTTCAATAACCTGGTCTACTGCTTCAGCTTCCTTTTTAGAGCGCTTGGTTGCTTCTGTGTACATCCGGTGAACTTTTCCCTGATGATTCTCAACCCAAGCCATATAGGGGATATCCTCTTCATCTTCAACAGCTTCGATTCCCCAGTCGCCAGTGCATTGAATCGGTCTTCCCAAGAATAGCTCTGCCGGAGTGTAGCTAGTGACGCGGTTGACTCGCTGTCTAATGGCAAAAAGAGACTCATGCAGGTGCTGGTCCCATCTGTTATGTTTCTCGTTCAAGAGGTGTATCCGCAATATCTTCTTCAATTCCTGGTTCCTTCTCTCAGTTGGGTTTGCATGAGGATGATAAAGAGGTGTAGTCCAGTGTACAATTCCCCATGCCTCTAATGCTTGAGACCATCGCCTTGAAGTGAACTGAGACCCGTTGTCGGTGAGAAGACATCTGGAATAACCATATCGACTGAATACTCCAGTCTTCAGAAGATTGAGTATTCGCTCTGACGTTACCTCGGGAATAGCAGGGGCTTCTAGCCACCTGGTGAACAAATCTGTGACAACCAGGATACCAGTCTTCCCACGTGCCGTCCGAGGATAAGGTCCCATCAGGTCTGAAGCCAATACGTCCCAGGATTGATATGGACGTCTTCCTCTTGAACTGGTAGGTACTGGCCTTCTGGTTGCACGCCTTTGTGCATGCACATGGACACTCTTGTACATACCTCTTTACGTCTTGGCGCAAAGGCACCCACCCAGTGAGAAATGGATCATCGAATCTATGTCGAATCTTCGTCGATTCGACGACTATAGATCGATATGTGGTTGATGTCGATTTTATTTGTTCAATCGACGATTTTTCGACGTGTTATTCTCATTGGTCAGCGGGGTCAGCGTGTTGATTGGCTGAGGGGGGACAAAGTGATGTTGTGACAAAGTCTTAAAATTAACGGTGAGACTATTAAAATATATGTGACAAACAGGGCCGTCGCGTGGTGTGGCCGCGCCCGGGGCGAGATTCTGTCAAGCGCCCCCCCCCCCCCCCGGGCGACCGCACAACAACTTACACTCAAAACCAAACACAATGCGAGCGGCAGGTGTTTACAGGAATACAGGAATCCCGAATCACCAAATAACAACTAACATATTTGTTTTTAACATTTATTCACAATCCACGTACAGTATTGTTGAAAATATTCAAACCAAGATAATATACATATGTACCTACGAATGTTAAAGTTGAAAGGAAATAAACAGAGGCACTAAACACTGAACGGCATTCGCCTGGCTTTTGCATGAGCAAATTTTATGAGCACATCCTTAAAATCTATTTTTCTCGCCAGTTCGTTTTCAATAGATTAGATGGCTAGTGAATTTAGTCTTTCCTGTGAAATTGTTGACCGTAAATACGTTTTTATAAGCTTTAGCTTGCTGAAGCTTATAAAAACTGGCGACTGAAACTGGCGTGGTTAACAATACTCTTAAGGCAATCCAAAGATTCAAGATTAAAGTCTTTGCTGTCTGTTCTCTTGATTGTTCGTAAGACTTCGATGGGATGAACTCGAGGTTCTATCAATTCCAAGATGGTGTGGATATGTTGCAGTTCACAAAAAAGTTCATTGCCATTAATATCTGAAGCGCCGTCAGTATTTTTTAACGTAGATTCAAGATTCAAACAATTTTGTTTCAGCATGTCCTTTGCTGGGAGGTTAGCCACATTGTACAAGAAGCCCCACTGTGCATTATGGTTTTCAATTGCAGTTGACCTAATTTTCACTGACGTGCTAACTGTGTCCACCAGTGGATAAAATACCTCCCTCTTGAATGTCTCTGATGCAGATGCTTGCACTTCCTCTTTCTCATTATTTTCATTAAAAAATAATCGTTTCTTTTTTCGTATTCTTTTTTCTTGGAAGACTTGTTGAATTTCTAGCTCTTCTGCTATCTCTTTCGCTGTAATTACCGCGTCAACGAATCCACTTTCCCGAAATTTGTCCAAGAAGTCTAAACAATTACTGATCTTCTTGGCAGCATCACTTACACTCTTAGCCTTCCCTTGAAGAGTTTTGCTGATTATGTTGATTTCGAACAGCAAGTCATGCCATATGACTAAGCACACTAAGAAAGAAAAATCCTCCATCTGCTTGACCAAAGAAAGTGCTTCACTTGCGGTCTTAGGGTCATCCGTCTTCTCGTTCAGTTCGATCAAAGCATCCCGGACTTTGATGTATTGATAACGAAGAGCTTGAACTGCAGATATGCGGGCTTCCCAACGTGTTTCACATACTTGTTTCACAGTGATATTCGTGACTTGTTCACTGATCACACACCAACGCTTCGTAGAGCCCACAAATATGGTGTAAATACGCGTAAACTACTCCTCTACTCCATTTCACAACTACGGCTGCGGTTAGGGGGCGCACAACTGCAGTGATTGAGTAGGTGCGTAGGGGGCGCCCCTTTAGAAAACGTAAACGAAAAGCACGCATGTTCAATCACTAAATTTTGAAAAGATAATGACTTAAGATAACGAATATTTTAGTTATTATTGCAGAATGTTAATTTTGTTATTGTAAAAACAACTTTTTTTAAATTCTGGTAGTAAAAATTTTTGTTTTCCCTGCCGCAAGATTCCCGTTTTCCCTGCCGTAGCGGCGCCCCCCTGGCCGCGGCGCCCGGGGCGACCGCCCCGATCGCCCCACCCACGCGACGGCCCTGGTGACAAATAATAAAGCTAAAATTAAATAATTATTTTATTAATTCATACACATTAGTCTTAATCTCGGAGAACAATCTTTGATTCCTTTTCATTCTGTAACTTTACCGGAAGTGCATGACGTTGAAGCTTAAAGGCAGTCTTCAACAGTCTCTACCGGTCTCTACTAATTTTTAGACTCTGTCGATCTGATAAGCCGGTTGAACCGTGGGAAACCTGTGTCGGTTGCTGTCGGTGTTTCGTTTCGTGTCATTTCGATACCTTTAGCCTCGCGTCATAGATATCAACATCTCACATTTTTTCCCAAGGGTTTCTGATTATTATTGAAGATAAATACGAAGGACTTGAGATTACAATTCACCATAATAAATTTGAAACAGTCTAATTATTTCAGCCTTCATTTGTTAAGACTATGCGTGCTCGAGTGAAATCCTTCGTTGGGGCAGCAATAGATGCTCTTTATTAGCCGAAAAGATGTATATTTCCGTAATTATTATTAGGAATCGCAGGTAAGCAGACGGTATCACGTCGACATAGAAAACACGTCGATGACATCGACATCGAAAACACGTCGATGACGTCGACGTCGAAAACACGTCGATTTTCGGACCATATAGACATCAATCGATGTGTTGCCATCGACGTTTTATCGATGACTACTTCGACGTCGAATCGACGGCGATTCGATAACTCATTTCTCACTGGGCCAGAAGAACCGCCGACGAATTGACAAAAATGTTTCCTCCTGTACTGGATGCCCAGCTTCCGGCTCATCGTGGAACTTCTCTAATATGGTCCTAGCTTGAGATCTTGGCACCATAGGCACCAGTGACTGATCCGAGTTATAGGAGACATATAAAAGTAGCTGGAACACTTCTGCTATCAGCGCAACGTTGACCAATCCAAGATTTCATCTTCTTACATAGGACCTATCATTATTCTGCAATCTCTTAATAATGTCCATATCGAAAGGTTTCCTTTCTCAATTAGCAGCCAAAAGAACAGGTAAGTCTTCTTTCATTTTTCTTAACTCCGGAACTTCCCTCTCCACTAGTTCCCCGCCTGAATTTAGTTTAGTCACAGGATTTCTTGATAGGCTATCTGCTGCTTGATTACTTTGTCCAGGGACATTACAAAAGTCAAAGTCAAAGTCCGCGAGTATCAATGACCAACGCATCAATTTCGATTTTGTTCCAGCCACTTCTTTAGCCATTTAAGAGATGAGTTGTCAGTGTTGAGTTGGAATTTCCTCCCTTCAAGATAGCCTCGAAATTTCCCAACAGCCCAGACCACTGCTAAAACCTCCTTCTCAGCTGCACAGTAATTCCTCTCCGTTGGTGACATCTTCCGGCTAGCATACTCGATAACCCTCCTCTCACCTTGTTCAGTCTCTTGAAATAGTACAGCTCCAAATCCAAGACCGCTAGCATCGGTCTGTATATTTAATTTCCTGCGAGGGTCAGGGTGTGCCAACCTTGGAGCATTGCAAATGCTTTCCTTGATCTGTTCAAAGGCTCTTTGTTCACGTTCAGTCCATTTGAAGGGAGCTGTCTTATTGAGTAAATCAGTCAGTGGAGCAGCTTTTACTCCAAAATGAGGTACAAAACTACTGTACCAACCACAAAGTCGCAAAAACTGACGGACTTGCTTCTTAGTTTTTGATTAAATAAAAAAGAAGAACTTTGTGCTTTCACATTAATATTTATTCACGACCATGGTTTCAACGTTAGACGTCATCATCAGGTGAAAGAAGAAAAATTGACGTCACATCAATCAACAATCAATAAAGCAAGAAATCAACACAGCAGAAGTCTAAAGCCGATGTCCCACGGTCAAATTTGCGTCAAAATATTTGCATCATAATTTGATGCAACTGACGCGCACCCTGTCCCACGGTCAAAATTTTGTCCAACTGGCTTTTGGTCCTATCGTTTGTACAAATCACCGATTTGTACAAATGGATAGGACAGGTTCTAAGGCCGTGTTCCAATCCATAGGGTGCACTCTACGCTCTTACGCTCTAAACGGCTCTTTCGCTCTTTCCTGCTCTTATTGCAAGTAGTGCCACCACTGTCAAGTGGCAGATTTCGAAACTGAAAAAAGTTGAGTAACAAATTTGGAGGGTAAGAAAATGGTGCAATGTTGTTGTTGTTATGAAGTGAGTGTTGCAATAATTTATTGCCTTATAAATATATGTACTTATATATATGCTTATATGTACTTATAAATGGAATTGCAGAAGTTATAACGAATAAAATACGGCATAGGCGACATATTTATCAATTGTAGGCTACTAATGCCCCGTTCACATTACCATCATTCTTAACCAGCGTAGGATGACGTCAGAACCAACGCGCGTTCACACTTCTACCCCGTTCACACTACGTCCTTTTTACGCCGGTTAGCCCCGACCATGGTTACAAAACGAGGTGTGAACGCAAGTTCCCGTTAACCGTGGTTGGGATTCTGACCACCGTTACCATGGTTAGACCCTGGCGACATCTGATGAGTGGTAAAGTAAGTACAAGTGAAAAATGAATATACGAGAGCGTATAACCTGTTGGAAGGAAATAGAGAATGTGCAGGGAAAAGTTCTTGTGTCAATTGCAATGATTTTCAACGTATGTGCATATTATGAGCTGCTTATGAATTAAAAATTGCATTCCAGCGTCGACAATTATCATTGTTCCTTGCTACGTAGAAGGTAATATAAATGTGTTCGTCCAACTAATCATTTCATCGATAGTGTGGCTTGCATTATCCTACTGCTCTATTTAATACGAATAAAAGCGAATATTAGTGATAATTAGGTTGATATCAACAACATATACTACTACTTTCCCTTGATTCGGATGTGTTGACAAATCATTGATGTAGGTGAAGAAAATCGAGGACCTAATCTCGAGACTTGAGCCTCAATTGAGACACACTTATGATTTGGGATGGAGATACACTTTTCGCTGCATTAAATTCTTCGCAATTATTGTTTTCTGATTTGACAAAGGACATGATCCAATCCGATGCTTACCGTAAATTAAAACTCTTATACCTCTTCTTCAAATGTGGACGAATAACTTGCAGAAATGTGACGATTATTGAAATTTAACTTATGAAATAAGAGAAAGAACGTGGTACTTTTGCGATATGTAGTATCACCCGACGTTTCTAACTTTATTTTCTATAGTTATATCTGACAAGCCATTAGCCTGATAATTTATATTGATAGTGGAAGAACTTTTGTCCAAGGATGAACATAAGTGATCTTTTTCAAACTGGGACTAAGCACTCTTACCAAAACATTAAAATCATAGTGACTTTCAGATTTCTATTATGGTAGTTTCGCACATTTTACTTAATTCTAGCAAAATATTAATATAGATTATTCAATCTGTCCGTAACAATACAATACGAACTAATAGCTAATTCACTACGAACTATATAGTATATCGCATAACTTAAATCAGGTTTAAAATCTCATAATATACAGCAAATTACGGAATGAATCAATAACACTTTCCTTAGAATTAATTCTGACGAATATAATTCAACAAGAACGGCCGTCTCCTCAACGAATGCTTTATTTTCTGCTTTCTTTCCTCCTATCCCACTTCGTTGCTGCTTCGCCTTCTTCTTTTTCTAACCAGCTTTTAACCAACTTGCGTTCACACACGCATGAAATACCGCCAACCATGGTCGGAAAACGGTGGTCAGAATCCCAACCACGGTTAACGGGAACTTGCGTTCACACCTCGTTTTGTAACCATGGTCGGGGCTAACCGGCGTAAAAAGAACGTAATGTGAACGGGGCATAATTTCGTGTAGGCAACCAATTTCGTAGTACATTCAGACAAATTTAAGTGGTTTTTATATCTGAAAACAATTTATTAAAGATGTAGTGAAAATGAAAAATTATATTCACTGTAAATAGGTACCCGTCATAATATTTGAAATGCAGTAAGTCGACTGATTTAGGGCGTCCAGCCAAAGCAGAAAACTTCATGCATAATTCCAGCTTCTCCAGGGAAATTTTACAAATCCCAGTTTAATCTTACGTGATTACTGCGATATATACGAATTTTTTACATGATTTTACCCGAATCCCTTACATGACTTTAAATCATTGAAGTGATTTCATGTTATATCATTATCATATTCATGTATTTACAAGGAAAAGAAATACGTTAGTTAACACATTGAATACGTTTGTTAGCATTGAAATTATTCAAAGCAAGGCTGACGAGCTGCTTCAAACTCCTAACTAGATGTCGACGTCACCTGGCATTCTATTCTTCGTGTTTTTTAAATCTTACTTGAGTACATAGTTAGATATTTACATTCATTCAGATAGAGTACATATATTAGTATATTTCGGTTCTGTTGTCTCGTCTGACATTGCACGTTTCGTTGCAGCTGAAAAAACTCTTCTCAGCTGTTGCACTTAAATCTACAACAAACACATTTTAACCAGAAAATGGGCGTTGAACTGGAAAAATTATCTATGAAATGAATTTGATATAAACGTTTCTACAGTTCCGGGGTGGATCAAAAATTCATGCATAATTCCCGACTTTCCCGGTCACTGGACACCCTTAAATTCACATCTATTCAAGATTCATTCGGATTCGATATTCACTCGATTCCTTATTAACGATTTAAAGAACCGAATCATTGCTCCGAATCAAATCCCATCCGAATCCACGAAAATTCCACCTCAACGGCGGTAGACGAAGGGCTGAAGAGCGAGTAAGGGTGGATCCTTGCGCTCTCTCGTGCTCTTCGATTATGCGCTCTTCAGAGCAGAACGTAGAACGGATTGGAATCGCACTACGTGACGTCACTTCCGAAATGTGACGATCGAAAAGTGCGGGAAAGAGCGCAAGAGTGCATTTACGGTGGATTGGAACACGGCCTTAGGAACACGGCCTTGTATTCCACACAGTATGCATTAAAAACCCAACCGGTTTCCACCTTTTCAGGTCGTTATCTTAATCGTAAACCTCTAGATAAGGACCTGAAAAGATCGAAACCGGTTGAGTTTTTTCATTAGTATTGTATGGAATACTAAAAGGCTTAGTTTTAAATTTATAATATCAACATACCACGAAGTGAATTCACAAAACATGATTTCAAATATATATATACGTTCGTGATCGTCTATTTCATCGCCTGGTGTGGCCCTAAAGGTAAATATGAGCAAAAATTTGTCTTAGTGATAGGCGATGGAAGTTCTCAACTAGGAAATCCGTAATAATTAGTTGATCTTTAATAGAAAGGAAGCGATATTTAGAATCGCAATACCAGGAGGGATGTTTTGGAAATAATAAAAGATTTACTTTAGGTATCGTGGCCGAATTTTACACTTTGTGGAAGGCATACAATGCGAGCGAGCAGCTGGAGAAATGACTAATATGAACTGACGATTGTACCTATGGAACACTACAGCTGCCCGTTTCTATTACTATGATTATCGGATAAGGACCTTATTTTAGAAACTGCTAGATTAGGAGAGAAAAATGTGATTTAAATGCACGCTTACAGCACTATTCATAACGTCTCCTCAACCACAATGTCCATCATTTATTAATAACATTTTCCTCGCGGGAATAAACTGCCTCACGTTTGTATCCTGGCGTTTTATTCTGCCCTCAACCTTGCTGATAAGGGACATGAAAATATCCTCACTTGTCAATTATTATCGATAATAAACGGGAACATCGGCGACCAACTCCTTCTCCAACATATGTTTAGCATGCTTATTCCAACGCTTTCATACCCCCTTTCCAGCCAAGGCCAAGTTCAGCATTCCTTCCCTAACAACACCGGATATCCTACGGATATCCATTTCAGGTCCGCTATGTCCTATCTAGGTCCGCCGGCAATCAGGATATCCGTCGGATCTCCCACGGATATCCGAAGCCGGATGATCCGAAAAATGTCCGAATGGGATGATCATAGGATATTCTGTTACAGAGCTATAATAACAATAATATACAATTGTTACCATTATTGCATTCAGATTTGCACAATACCAATGCAGTTATACCATGTTCATTGATGAAAACTAGCGGAATACAAATAACAACTCTGACTGCAAAAAAATATTCAAGTTAACATTTAAAGTTTTTCCTGCAATTTTTGGTTTTCGCTAATTTTTAATACGGGTTTTCTGTCGAATGCAAGCATATATCAATATAGCAATGCAAGCAGGATATCCGTTTCAGGTCCGCTATGTCCTATCTAGGTCTGCTGGCAATCAGGATATCCGCCGGATCTCCCACGGATATCCGAAGTCGGATGATCCGAAAAATGTCCGAATGGGATGATCATAGGATACTCTGTTACAGACCTTTAATAACAATAATATACAATTGTAACCATTGTTGCATTCAGATTTGCACAATACCAATGCAGTTACAGCAAATTCATTGATGAAAACTAACGGAATACAAATAGTAACTCTGAATGCAAAAATTATTCGAATTGGCATTCGAAGTTTTTCCTGCAAGTTTTGGTTTTCGCTCATTATTAATACCTATGGGTTTTCTGTCGAATACAAGCGCCTATAGTTTGGAATTGGTGATTATAGCATTTACAAATTTCCTCCACAATGATAATTATTATATTTTTCGTTGAAACCATTATCCCAGACAGCACAACCATTTGTATACAAATGGTAAATCTTTTGTACCCTTACAAATTGTACCGATTTTTGTAATACAACTGTATTACAGTTGTATTCAAACGTCTTGTACACAGACCCGCCCGGAAAACAAAAGAACGATGGAATACGTATCGTCGAACTTGCTAAAACTCACTTTCCTGATACCTCGGATACCTCGTTATGAGAAGTGCTGAGAAGGTAGATAGAGTTCTTCTTCATATTTTCTGGTTCGCTTTATAGATTGCTTTGACCCCTCGCCGTGTTGGATTCTTTTTCTCTCGGTTTTGCCCCCTGCTTCATTTGGTTTGGACTATTCTCACGATTTTGACCCCGGCTTCGTTGTGATTTTGGACTCTTCGTTGTTGTTAAACTACGGCTGCGACAGTGAAATACTGTATTATTTCCTACCATTCTGCGATATTTAGTGAGCCTTAATAGATTCTCAGGTCATCTGTGCTACAAGCTCCCGTGTCAACTCTAGAACCCACGGCTGTTATTTCAGGTAAGTGCTGGCATTCAATGATTTAATCGATGCATGCATACAAATTTTAAGCTTGGAAAGTGGTTCTGCTGTAGAAATTTTAGGCATATTGATAATGCAGTTAATGTACTAGTGACGTGTTGCTGTCTTGTTTTATTCATTATTTATCGCTACGGATATAATAGTCAACCTAACATCAACACAACATCGACCAAGGGAAGCCAGCAAAAGTATAATTTTAATGAATGGAATTAGTGAGGCAAGAGAGAATTTTGGGTGTGTACTACATTTTCGTGAAAGTCAAAGGTCACCCAATCTTGTGAAGACTTGAAGAAGTGCCAATTTCATTTTTTTAAATTTTCTCCCGTATAAAACTCCTGATGCAGTTTTGTGGTACATCAGTAAATGTGATGATAGGGGAGGTTTGTTATTAAGGTATTTGGAATGCAACGAAATTTTAGGTAATTTGTATTACCCCATGGAGTAATAACTTCATCTTTTGACTTATTTCTCTGGGGAAAACCAAATACCCTAAACTGAATAGAGGAACCTATTCCTAAATTAAATGCTTCAGGAGTTTAATATAATTTTCAAGCATTTTTCCCATATACCCCAGGGAGTAATGATAGCATTTCCTTTATCTTTACAGTTTCTGCCCGGAGGAAGGGACTTCACGAGGGCAAGTTGTTTGTCCGAGAAATATCAAAATGGTTGTACCAGAGTGCTTCAGAAAGGACAAATAATAAGTTAATGTTCAATTAATTTTATATTGCTTTGCTACAATTATTAGCATTCTTGCATCATGTACATGTACTTTGTTTTTAACTTTTTGAATTAGAATGTAGTAGGAGTAGTCCATATCCATTCAGGCAGCCTAAGAAAAAATCTTACCTTCATACCTCGTATGTTATTGAATTTAACATACGTCGAACTTCAAGACAAAGTAAGTAGTGAGTATTTTTTGTTTTGTCCAAAAACATTTGTGGCCCGAGATACATTCCACCCAACATGGACCTGCGGGTGCTATTTTTCACTTGTAATTATGGACAAAATACTAAAATGCTCAGGAACGGTTCAAGATAATATACTTATTTCTGTTTTTTTTAAAGGTAATAATTTTGTGTTTAAATTTAAATTGAAAATTTGTGTCCACATTCTCTTGCTGAAATTGTTTCATAAAAACATTTTTTCTCAAAAATTCTAATCCCTAAACATTGCCAGTTCAAATAGTTGGTAAGGTTTTTGAAGTGACTAGCGGCACCATCGGAAATAATTATGATATTTTCTACCTGTGATTGCAGTGGTTGAAGAATTTTGTTAATTGCCAACAATGCATGTGCTGATTCATGTCCTCTGCCATCACTTATAACTGCTACACTTGTGGCCTTGTTCTGAAAATATGTCACTCCTGTAAAAATTTAAACTTGGTCATTACTCCAGTGATATCCTTGAACTTCTTGTGGTAGAATCACTGACCAGGTCTCAGCAAAATCAAAGTGAAGCACTTAACGTGCAGCTTCTATCCGTCCCTACTCTTCTGCAATGTGTTCTTGTTGCATCTTCTTCAGATGTTGGTGTGTTACTGATTTTTTTGTCCCAAGGTATCGTTAGAAATTTATTATCTTTCAAATAAAACTGAAATTAGCAAAATATCTTGAACTCTTGCTTAGATATGAGCATTTTAGTATTTTGTCCGAAATCTAATGTGAAAAGTAGCACCCATGGGTCCATGTTCGGAGGAATATATCTTGGGCCAAAAATTATTTTGGACAAAACTAAAAAAATGCTTATTACTTACTTTGTCCTGAAGTTTGACACATGTTAAATAACATCGGAGACTATGAAGGTAACCTCTCTGCCTGAATCGATTTGCACTGGGCCAGGATGATTATTTTTAAGTGTTTGTCCGAGAAGTTAAGCTAAATTGTTTGATTGATTCAAATTTTTTGTCTGGGAAATATCAATTGAATGTACCAGAGTGCTACAAGAATGGAGTATGTTTATTTTGAAAGTGTTTTGACCATGAATAAATCATAATGCAATTATGAACTTCAATTTTCTCTTTTCAAATCCTCCTCAACCTGTTACCCTCAATCTGTTTAATTTTACTGCTTAGATAACACTAGAGGGTATCAATGAGCTGGGAGTGCACTAAATTCAGTGAAACTCAAGGTATGTGGTATCCTGGAAGGTTACTTGGGAATTTCATGATTCTATACGCTGGGAAAGCCTCAATCATTCTTCAGGTAGGTTGTATGTTCCCTGAGACTCCCTTTCCAGGAAAAATGCCGGCTAGTCATGGGCTACCATTGATTGCGAGTGTTACTGTTATTTGTCAACAATATTTTTTTCATTGCATTTGTGTTGGATTAGTTATTTTTGGCTTATATTATTTATGTTTTATGTGTATGGTCAACTATTCTGATTTTTCAATCAATTTTCCTCATGCTTTTTCCTCAAGTTTTTTTTTCAGGGAAATGCAGACACCCCCTTTACCCTAAAAATTTTTTTTTAAACGAATCTATTATACTATAACCCTGAGGTTAGGCATACCTAAGTGAGGATACTCCTAAGTGGAAAAATTATTTGTCTTGTCCTTTGATTTTTTATGCCTTGTTCGCATTTCGCTTGTAATACAGTTGCAAACACATGATTCATCAAATGTTATTTCCAGATCCATAGTTAACAGTTTCCCATTCATAGAAGACTGCTAACTATGGATCTGGAGATAACACCTGATGAATCCTGTGTTTGCAACTGTATGACAAGGGAAATACAATTGTCTGTAATACATACAATGGTATTACAGGAGAAATACAATTTGTAAAAATTTCGTATTTTTCCCTGTAATACGAATATAATACAATTGGATTAGAGGACATTTGACACTGTAATACAATTGAAATACAAATGGAATACAAAGAGTTCCATTTTGTAATATGATCGTATTGTGGTGGTATTGCAGCGGTATTACAAATCTTGTGCTATCTGGGATATTACGTACTTATCTAATAATAACGGATTAAAAATCGTATTTCTATTCTAGCGAAACTAAAATCTGCTCTAGAAAAATTTGCCCTTACATTTGATAAAACAAATAATGCACTGTTAAAAAATCTTTGGGACTACGAACCTCCGCTGAAACCAAAACACCGCCTCCCCAGATGTGCCCTCAACCCTTCCCATATCCCTATCCCCTAATTCCCTGTCAAGTATTATTATGCCATGACTCTTTTAATCTGTAAAACGTGATAATCTAATCTGCCTGCATTATTACTAAACGAAACGCCCAGGAGATAGCTGCAAAGCTGGGAACTGAGGAAAATAACAACGAGAAATATACTTGGACTTGGAAAATCGTATTTCGAAACTTGCGCCATAACGACCGGCGGCCATCTTATATAACATGTGACTTACAGCGCCCACAGCCATCACCACTTAAGTTGTGTTCACATTCGTAGGTACTGTATTTTTGACTTTGTGAATTTAGCTGTGCTGTAAAATCTTATTTTACAAGAAAATTTACGTTGACGTACGCCATGAAAGAGGAAAATGATCCCTTTTTTGCAGTGGAGACTGGCAAAAAGGGATTAGAAGAATACAGTTAGTCAGCATTGACCCATCTACTGTTTACTGACCATTTAAATGTAAGTAAACGGAAATTTTTTCTCTATTCGATAGTAAACCATCGAACTTGTGTGTATCTACCCTTTCAGGACTAATTTATTTCTCAGTGTAATTAATATTTTGTATGATCTTTGCGTGATAAAATACAATCCATTCAGACCGATTAAGTTTAAATATCAGTTCTCGCGGTAGAATCCATTTTTTAGCTGTTCTTTATGGCATTTAAGTATTATTCTCTATCTCAATGAACTCGTATATGAAGGGTTTTTCTCACAAATGAATAACTATTGAGAATATGTCGAAGAATTATAGTAATTAATGAGCAGTTCAGGACATAGCCATCAATTAACTCTCTCCGATCATTATCATTTAGGTATTGATTTGTGTGTTTAGTAAAATATTCGCTAATGCCTTACAGTTAGAAGAGGATGCAGAGAAATACATCTTCTGGAAAATGACGTGAGGCCCTTCAAGGATAAAAACAACAGTGTGAATGCCGGGATCAGAACATTCCAGTCTCTCCAGACCGCCCCGACCGTAACTAGGAAGAGAAAAATTCTATAGCTACTGCAGGAGCATGAAGAGCCCAAGGAGGTGCAAATGTACCATGTAATCCCCGGAAATGGTAACGAGGAGATTGATGAAGATAATTCGTATCTATTGATCCACATTCTTCCTGAAGGCATGTTTACACTGTACATTAACTCGTAGGAGTCATTGTCTAAATGTATGAATGCATCAATTTACACGAAAATGCACCATGTTATAGGCACCCAACTTGTGTGAAGTTGTGTGCCTAACCATTGTGTGTTAAAAAAAGTTAACGTTGGAATAGAAATACTTTGTCATTCCTCTTACTCAGGTGTTTATTATTTCGTTGTTTATCTCATTTTAGACTATTGTGCATTCCGTGAAAATAATCTACAAAGCATTGCTCTGCTCACATGTTTTCGCACTGTATCTTAGACCATTTAAGTAAGTAGACGTGCCATTCGGGCGGAACGCTGTGGCCAACATCGCACGGCGGGGAAGTGAGTGGGATGAGGGAGCGTGACGTCACGGTTGGGACTGCAGACGATATTCCGTATGTGCGCTTGAGATATTTTAACGCTCATTCGCTGCAAAGTCGCCGAAAAGTGACGATATTGGGCACGCAAAATGATTATACACTTAATAAATATATTTTTACGATGAACTAAGGCATTTTATAGCCTTGACTGTGCGCAAGAAGCTAAATAAATCAAGATAAAGCTAGAAGCGATCGTATTAAATAAATTGATTAAGAATGTCATATGTAAACATGGGCGTACCCAGCGAAGGCCAGGGGGAGCAGCTGTCCCCCTAGAAGCAAAAATCGCAAAATTCTTTAAGCAAAATCAGTACTGAATTGGAACGAAAGTATTCAACAAATTTTCTTCAAACCAACGAAAAATGATATGTATTAGTATAAGTTAAGTAACTGAAATAAAACTATTTTTTCAAGGAAATGATCTCATAAACTAATAAAGCGCTGTTATAATGTTCTTCATTCATCTTTTCCATGCTAAAATGTCTCAACTTGGCTTGCCCCCCTAGACCATGGCTTTCCTCCCCCTAGACCATACCTTTTCACCCCCTCTAGGTAAAAAGAAGGGGTCCTGGCAAGTATCTCGTAATTTTTTCCGCAAAAACCAGTTTATTGCGATCTCGGTAATCTTCAATAAAAATAATTAAACAAATCGTTTTATTTATAAGCCCAGTACAATGAAGCCTAGATTAACGTATTTACACTGAAAATACGCATTTTGAAAAGTCCTACGTGAGATTAAAAAGAAGGCGTGGAGCAAAATCCCACGATATTTCACAAAGGGTGAAGGGAGGGGTCCATAAAAGGCAAAATTATTTTTGAAATATTCCTTATTACTTGTAGATTAACCTAACGGTGACATTCCTAGAAAATGAATATTAAGACTGTCCCAACGGTCGTGTGTCATTTTTGACCCGTAATTTTAGTAACTTTGCATCGAGCAATATTCATAAAAATTGGCACACTTATGGGGAAAGGTCCTAAGTTTTGTTGAGTTTAAGGAAAATTTTTACAATTTTGACCTTTTGACCTCGCAATGTGGGTCCAAACCAAAAATTTTAATTTGCCTTATGTGGTTTTAATGTAAAAAATCGAGATTGAAAAATGTCTAAATATCATTGACCAAAAATGTCAATTCTTGGGTTTTCGGACACAAGAAACCCGAAAAAAAACACTTAAATTTACGAAAATTCAACCGTTGACCCAGTAAGGTCACCGTCAAGGTCATAAGGGTGGCAAAAAGAATAGCATACCAACAAAGGTGTCGATCCATGGATTTTATAGGGCACCCAAGTCATTGATATTGTCCAAATACCCGTATTATTCACTAATTGACCTCCAAGGTTAATACGGAGGTCAAAGGCCGTAGAGGTAAACGTCCGGCCATCGTGACACCCAGGTTTCGAACCATATGTTTTCAAGGGTGCCAAAGTCGATTTTTCAGTTAATAGATCCGTATTGTTGATTTGTTGACCACCGAGGTCTCAATGGGGGTCAAAGGTCATAGAGTTAAATGTCTGGCCATCATGACAACCAACGTGTCAAACCATAGGTTTTGAAGGGTCCCAAAGTCGGTTACGCAGTTCATTCATCCGTGCAACAATTTATTTTGACCTCCGAAAGTCATAATGGGGGTCAAAGGTGATAGAGATTTTAGTCGACCGCTTTGACTTTCTGACCGCTTTTGATTCAGATATTTTAAACTTCATTCGCTACTTCGATTACCAAATTTTATCTCCCTCAATAACTTCAATAGCATTTAAAAAAAGGTGATTGTTTTTAAACTCTAGCTAAAGGGCATAGCCGGATAAGAAGGTGAAAAGTCCCCCCTCCCGGATTTTTCCCGTACTTGGGGTATGCAATTTGGGATCAAATAGGACAAACCTCCCCATATTTCCAGCCCGCTATGTGCCCACCAGGGCCGGCTAGATCGAAAATACGATTTTCACTCTTTTTTAAATATCTCGGTCAAGAATGCATATTTTTTAATGCGGTTTGCGGCATTAGAAACCTTATTTAATGGCACATATTTTCAATTTTTTTCAAGAACTTCGGGCCGGAAAAGATGAATTGGCGTCGATTTGAAAATTTCTAATGCAAGTTTTCATAAAATTTTCTTGAGAGGGCCAAAAAGAAAAAACGTTTTCTGGAAGTGTTTTTTAATACCTTTCGGCTGGCGTATTGAAAATATAACTTTTAGGTGGTGGAACATCGCGAAAAATGCGATTGAAAATATGCGATTTTGGCCATTTGGCTCTACGCTCTGACCCTCCATAACACCCATTTTTAGTTATTATAGTATTGTACCGATTAAGGTGCTCACCACAGAGACAGAATGGTATTGATACTGGGTCCAAAAATGCATTCAGGGCCCTTGAAAACGCCCGAGTAAGCTAAAAAGAATTTCCCTGCTTCCAACCCCTCCGTCATTCCTTTCAATGAGAATTTATTGAACTTCCTCAATGTCCTTATCAGATATAAATTCATTGAAATTACCTCACCTATGCTAAACTATGTGGATATCATTATAACTTTATGATAGCTGTTTGCTGAAATGAAAAAAATATGGGTTTCAACTTTTTCCCAGTTGGCATACAAATAAAAAAAATCTGTTGAACAGTAACTAGCCGAAAAGATGAATTTTCACCATACAATTTTATATTGACTCCAGGATGTCAATGAAAATCGCTCTTGAAAGGTTATTCGTCATCCTCTGAATATTCATTGATGCATGTTATTACGTTGTCCGTCAAAACAAATGCTAGTTTAAATCTTATTTAATATTACTTAATATAATCAATGTCTTGCGATTTTATCTTTGTACTTCCCGTAGGATAAATAATAAATTGTTGCTGCTATATGAGCGCAACACCCTATTCTTCTATTCCATTACCACAGTCACAGAAATATCTCATTATGCTGCCCCATACGATGCCATTCGCTGTAATTATATTCTAAATAAAAATTATAGTTCCTTATATTTTAATGATATTTTCCTTAATACTAACAATACCTACCCGTCTTAATTTAGCCACGAAGTCACAATTCATTCAATTCTTTAGTCGTTAACTGAGCTCGCATGCCTTTCAGCGTCGGCATCAGCACGCTTAACTCTAAATCATCTTCTAAATATGACACAACATCCCGAAATCCTCTATCCAGAATCAAAATGTCACCTTTTTTCATGAAATTATTACTGGATATGCCGATTGCTGGATTGATTTTAGAGAATCGGCATCATTTTGATTGGCCAAAAAGGGTCCGGGCATAACAATCACAACCCATCAAGGGTAAAAATAGGGAATGGTTTACAAAGAGGAGCTAGTACTGTTCATGTTCCCGGTTTGGAGTTTAAAAAGAAAAACTATCAGCCCTTGAGTGACTGACCTAATATTCGAATATCTCGCCGACGTTAACACACTAAGTAACTGTGTTAATTAGTCCCATGACAAACCAGTAAAAGTTCGCGGACAATCAGTTCTCTAGAAAAAGGAAGTCACTAAGTTTCGCCGTCAAACTGCGGTTAGATAAATATTCGACTATGTCCACAAATAGACAAATTTTAGAAACATGCAAGGAAATACTTATGCAGTAGACACGGAAAGTGGGAATTTCATTGGTAAAAACCGCTTATCATGTAGATAACCTTTACAGACCACATTTTTGAAAGAAATGATCAACCTCCACCCCCTTCAATCTAGCTTACACGGGAGCAGGATGGAGGTAATTTGTAGCAGTATATCCACAAATGAAACAACACTTGCGCGTAGATTCAACGCGGGGAAAACTCAAATCGAGCTCATTTTCTTAATATAAATTCTCACATTCCGGCAGTTTTCAAGGGCCCTGAAGCCATTTTCGGCACCAGTATCAATACAATTCTGTCCCTGTGGTGAGCACCTTAATCGGTACAATACTATAATAACTAAAAATGGGTGTTATGGAGGGTCAGAGCGTAGAGCCAAATGGCCAAAGTCGCATATTTTCAATCGCATTTTTCGCGATGTTCCACCACCTAAAAGTTATATTTTCAATACGCCAGCCGAAAGGTATTAAAAAACACTTCCAGAAAACGTTTTTTCTTTTTGGCCCTCTCAAGAAAATTTTATGAAAACTTGCATTAGAAATTTTCAAATCGACGCCAATTCATCTTTTCCGGCCCGAAGTTCTTGAAAAAAAATTGACAATATGTGCCATTAAATAAGGTTTCTAATGCCGCAAACCGCATTAAAAAATATGCATTCTTGACCGAGATATTTAAAAAAGAGTGAAAATCGTATTTTCGATCTAGCCGGCCCTGGTGGGCACATAGCGGGCTGGAAATATGGGGAGATTTGTCCTATTTGATCCCAAATTGCATACCCCAAGTACGGGAAAAATCCGGGAGGGGGGACTTTTCACCCTCTTTATCCGGCTATGCCCTTTGAGGATTCTTTTTCAAAACTCTCTTCTACAATTCTAGGACATTAAGCCTGATATAGAAAGTAGGAATTCATGGTGTGGTATAATTTAAAAATTCTATCTACAGCTGACGAAAGAGGTAACTAGCGCGTTTTACTGTAACCAAGTATTTTATTATACATGCGACTTCCGCATTTTCACAAAATTCGTTCAGCATTTGAAGACGCACAGTGTAATGTAGAAATAGAAATATATTTTAATGACAATATTTTCCACATCTGCGGGCAACAAAACAGCAGCTGTTTGAACGGCCTTATGTATCATGTGCGCTGCAACACCGATTTGATAACTTTTGATGTACAGACCTTAGATCTGAAGGAATGACTATAAAAAATAGAATGGAAATACATCCTTCTGCTAATGCTAGTTTCTTTTCTTCGTTTTCATAAATTGTTTTTACTTAAAATTTCTGTATTTTGGAGGAAGATAGAGCAGTGTTTAAATATCTTTTATGGTCTTGCGTCTCCAAGTGCTTCGAAATATCATACTGCCGTGAAAAATAGAAATTTATCCGTTACATTTCACACATTTGACAGAGTAATCGCGTCTGGATTTTTTTAATAAAATGAGATTCACTTCTTAGATGATCTTTGAATCCACATCCTCTTTTCTTACGTATTGTGACAAGAATATAAAAAATTAAATTATGTCGTAAATTATTTAAAGAATTTAATTGAAAACTCTGTAAGTACATACGTACAAAATTACATAAAAATCTTTAATAAGTTATTCAATATATTAAATATAATTGATTGTTATAAAGCAAATTTATTTTTAAAATTATTTTAATCCAATCCTCTTTCTTTCTAATTATAAATATGTTAATAGGTATTATTTATTCCCAGAATTTTCCGTAGCGTACGTAAATCGTAGGTGTCACTTGCAAAGCCGGCGCTAGACCTTTTTCCACCATCGCAAAATATATATAACACGAGAGCTGTCTGCTAAGTAAAAAATTATGCATTTATGAAATAACTAAATTACTTACCTAAATAATATGAATGCTGATTTGTTGACATCCCTTTTAAGTAGCGCTAGCGCGCAGCTCAATTTGCATCGCATAATTGACCGTTTAAAAATTACTATATGCGAAGGCGTTGCCGCGTTACTTCGTGGACGACCGGCAAATTCTTTACACCATGACCCTTTTCCTCTCTAAAATTCCCCCGTTTACAACTTTTGTGCAAGATTTCATGTTTTTATAACGATGTTCCGAATGATGCTAGATCGCTAACGAGATAAGAAAAAAATCTGCGGAAGTTTACAAAGGGCTTTGTCTTCATTTTACTGCCACAATATTTTTTCGTCGCTGCCAATGACGAAAAATGCCACTGTTCATTAATTGTAAATTCACCAATCCAACCATGGCTGAGAGAATACTTCTCGTACATAACGCAATATATATTAGTACTTTTAATTGAAAAATCGCGAAGAAAATGGTCAAAATACTGCAGTGATACAGTGAATCCCCATTCGTAGCCATGCGCTACGACGATGAGCGTCCCAACCGTTACGTCATGCCCCTTTAAAAGTGGGAGGGGAAGGAAGGGAGCGGAGGGGAGATGTTGGCCACAAGGCGAGACATGGGTAGGGGTGGGGAATGGCGGGTCTAGTTCTTATATGGTCTAAGCACTGTATTTACCATAAATACTCTACACAGGATTCTCCACTCCCTTGGTTCCTGTGATTCCCACCGATCGCATCAAATAGCGGCGCTGATGTAGCGAGCCCCGGTTGTTCCCAAGCAATACACGCCCACAAGAGGCACGCTACGCGGCGAATTTGAATCCACGTTTCGCAACGCAGAGCTGTGAAGGGCAAAATTTGCTGGCGGAGCGGGAGCTCTCGTGGCGTCGACGCAACGCGGAGCTGTGAAGGCACCCTAATATGGCCGCGAGAGGCACGCTTTGCGGCGAATTTGAATCCATGTCTCAATCGTTCATTACTAAAACATAAAGTTCGTGTCAACTGCCCACGAAAATATAACTATCACCGTGAGTTTATGTAGTTTCCTGGTGGTGAAAATGTACGTAATCACAAAATCGGTACGCTAATTCACGTTGAGAGAAGGGAAGAATAAGTGGGTAAGGAAACGCTGTTAACTTTCCCTAGCCTGAATTAAGTTTGAGGGCCCATAGATATCAACCATGTCTTTAAACATCCGGCACCTATGTTTTAGAGAATTAAGAATTATTCCTGCGCAGCTCATAAAGAAGAGCACTCGTTGACATCATTACCAGACCACCTAGGCACACTTGGGGACGGGTCAGATCCGGTATTAGGACCATAGCAAGAATTTTTATCATACAGACTGTCCCAAGGGTCGTGTGTCATTTTTGACCTGTAATTTTAGTAACTTTGCATGGAGCAATATGCATGAAAATTGTCACACTTATGGGGAAAGGTCCTAAGTTTTGTTGAGTGTAAGCAATATTTTACAATTTTGACCTTTTGACCTCACAAAGTGGGTCCAAACCAAAAATTTGAATTTGCCTTAAGGGGTTTCAATGTTAAAAAAATCGAGATAGACAAAAGTGTGAATTTCATTGACCAATATGTCAATTCTTAGGTTTTCGGACACGAGAAAACCGAAAATAACACTTTTATTTACGAATATTCAACCGTTGACCCAGTAAGGTCACCGTCAAGGTCATAAGGGTGGCAAAAGGAATAGCATACCAACAAAGGTGTCGATCCATGGGTTTTGTAGGGTGCCCAAGTCATTGGTATTGTCCAAATACCCGTATTATTCACTAATTGACCTCCGAGGGTCACCACGGGGGTCAAAGGTCATAGAGTTAAAAGTCGGGCAATCATAAAAACCAAGGGGTCAAACCATAGGTTTTGAAGGGTGCCAAAGTCGGTTAGGCTGTTCGTAGATCCTTATTGTTGATATTTTGACCTCCGAAGGTCATAATGGGGGTCAAGGGTCATAGAGTTAAATCGGCCCACCATGACAGCAAAAGAGTGTAACAATGTGTTTTAAAGGGTGCCCAAGTCAGTTTTGCTGTTTTTAAATCCGTATTGTCGACTTTTTATTACCAGCGAGGGTCACAATGGGGTCAGAGGTCATAGAGGTATGTTTGGAAATAATAGGAAAACTAATGTCCCCAACCAAAGGTTGTTTTCTTGTTTGTTTCCTATTATTTCAAAACATACCTCTATGACCTCTGACCCCATTGTGACCCTCGATGGTAATAAAAAGTCGACAATATGGATTTAAAAACAGCAAAACTGACTTGGGCACCCTTTAAAACACATTGTTACACTCTTTTGCTGTCATGGTGGGCCGATTTAACTCTATGACCCTTGACCCCCATTATGACCTTCGAAGGTCAAAATATCAACAATACGGATGTACGAACAGCCTAACCGACTTCGGCACCCTTCAAAACCTATGGTTTGACACCTTGGTTGTCATGATGGCTCGACGTTTGACTCTATGACCTTTGACCCCAATTTTGACCTTCGGAGGTCAAAAAATCAACAATACGGATCTACGAACAGTCTAACCGACTTTGGCACCCTTCAAAACCTATGGTTTGACACCTTGGTTGTCATGATGGCTCGACGTTTGACTTTATGACCTTTGACCCCAATTGTGACCTTCGGAGGTCATAAAATCAACAATACGGATCTACGAACAGTCTAACCGACTTTGGCACCCTTCAAAACCTATGGTTTGACCCCTTGGTTTTTATGATTGCCCGACTTTTAACTCTATGACCTTTGACCCCCGTGGTGACCCTCGGAGGTCAATTAGTGAATAATACGGGTATTTGGACAATACCAATGACTTGGGCAACCTACAAAACACATGGATCGACACCTTTGTTGGTATGCTATTCCTTTTGCCACCCTTATGACCTTGACGGTGACCTTACTGGGTCAACGGTTGAATATTCGTAAATAAAAGTGTTATTTTCGGTTTTCTCGTGTCCGAAAACTTAAGAATTGACATATTGGTCAATGAAATTCACACTTTTGTCTATCTCGATTTTTTTAACATTGAAACCCCATAAGGCAAATTCAAATTTTTGGTTTGGACCCACTTTGTGAGGTCAAAAGGTCAAAATTGTAAAATTTTGCTTACACTCAACAAAACTTGGGATCTTTCCCCATAAGTGTGACAATTTTCATGAATATTGCTCCATGCAAAGCTACTAAAATTACAGGTCAAAAATGACACACGACCCTTGGGACAGTCTGTATGATAAAAATTCTTGCTATGGTCCTGTATCCCCAACCGCTTATTTTCCCTCAGCTCCCAATCGTAGCCGGAGCTGCATCCGGGCACAAAACACCGAGATTTACCCATGATATTTCGTAAATATCTTACTGGTGGAGAAATACTAAAAAAAACACCAAAATCGGTGAAATTCTCGGCTCACAGAGGATGATAACAGCCGATCACTCATAAGCCGCCACTGACAACAAGCCAAATGAAGGGGATGGTAGTGTCGGTCGCGCCACAAGTGGCAAAAGTTGGAGTTTGAATTAATGCGCGGGACCCGTGTTCAAATTATGACTGCTACCGCCACCTAGTGGGGCCTCCTTAGTAATGTAAACTCTATGGTATTTACTTAGTCATAAGTGTTTTGGAGTGCAGAGATTAAGTGAATTCATTGGTCTTATCTATATGGACAGTTTATTTTGTGCCAATGTAAGCATGACATTTGTTTCCATGTTATAACTTATGTATGTTTAATAATTTTGTCTTTTAAAGCCATGCATGTTGTATTTGTTCACGGAGAAGTGCCATTTTTGTTAATTTTATAAGCTGAAATTTATATGATGAATCAAAAGATTGTTTTATCTGGTTCTTGTCAATATTCAACTGTAACCAAGTGGTAATCATTCTTAACTATTGTTTGCTACAATTTTTCATTAAGGTCACTTTACAAGGTTGAATTTATTCATTGATACGGAAATGGAAACCCAGAAATTGTATCATCTCAGATTTATTAGTAGGCATAGTTGGAAGCTTGGGTACATACATTTTACCTATAAACAATGCCATTGTTGATGTGATTCTTCAAACAATTGAAATCTCAAAGCATGAGATGTTACGATCTTCCTTGGAAATCATTTTTCGGAACTTTCAGGGTATGACCTGTACCATTCGAACTCTTGGATTCACTAAATTTAAATTGATCCAATTTCCAAGAGGGAACATTAATTTTGAAAGTCAGTTTGCTTGAATGCAATAACTCAAATCATGTAAAAAGGCCTTAAAAATGACAAAATAAGAAATATTAAATAGTTTTGTAATGCATTTTTGTTTCTTTTTATTTAATCAGTAGTCACTAGTTAAAGCATTAATCATTCGAATGAAGGAATCTATTTGGTGTATATTCTTGCAACAATATGCAAAAAATGGTATTAATATCCGGAAGGGGACGTCCTATGGATATCGGATTTTGGGACATTAACTATCGGATTTGGGACATGAAGACTCCTTCCATCTTGATAAGGTTGTCTATCATGTGCAGGAATCTTTTTGATGTATATTCTTGCAACAATATGCAAAAAATTGTATTAATATCCGGAAGCGGACGTCCTATGGATATCGGATTTTGGGACTTATGGATATCCGACGGATGTCCGAGGGATATCGCCGAATTTTCATCGGATATCCATGGCCCATCCGCAACGTCCGCCTTGGATATCCGACGGACATCCGTCGGATGTCCATGTGTTGTTAGGGCAGTGTTTAATTTTTGTACTTCTTGGAACCTGGGGCATTGTGACGTTGAATCCAGGGACATCCTCCTCCAGGACAGAATTGCCCCTTAGTAGTTTTCCGGGAAATGGTCTCGTATGTGACCAGTTTTCCCACAACCAAAACATCTCTGAGATCCAGTTTCTCGAGGAGTAGCGTTTTCGTCCGTTGAAGTCTTAATCTTCGTATAATCCTCCTCTAGTTTCCTAATAGCTTCCCTTAATTCATCAAATGTCTTCGGATAAGCCACTCTCACTAACGGTCTCATTTTATCATTGAGTGATTCAATGATGTTGGGTAAAGCAGTACCACTGTCCTTTTGAGGATTCAATCTTTTAAAAAGTTGGTATTTCTGTATCATAAATGCGCCAGCCCTCATGCAAGTAGGCTACGTTTCGGTTAAGAATTCCCTATTAACAGCAGACCTAACGCCATCAGAATCGAATCTGAGGCATAATTCCTTACCAAAATCGTCCCAATTCAGGCCCAGGCCCTTTATGTTATTCCACCATGTAGCCGCTGGTCCCTTCAGTTGTTGTGCCACCAAATTCACATAAATATTCTCCGGCAGATTCGTCCGTTTAAGTAAGGAATCGGAATTGATCAAAAATACCTTCGGGTCTTCTTCTAATCTACCGCGATATTCTGGCATGCTATCCCTAATTACTTTAGGATCACCAGGCAGCAGCCCTATCGAAGTAGCTGATGGAATATTTGCTTCGGAAATCACCATTTTTAAGACTTCATTCCCTAATTTTGATAATCTTTTAGATACATCCTGTTGTAATCCATCTAATCGCGATGTTTTCTTTTCAAGGTCGGTGTAAAGGTTAAGTTCATTAATTTCTAGGTTAGCAACTCTCTGATGAATATCGGTAATCCTCTCATCAAGATTTTCAAATCTAGCACTAAATGTTTCACTTAGTTCTTCAATCCTTGATTCTATTATTTTGGATTGCGATTCAATTTGAAATTTAACATCTTCTTTTAAATCTGATTTCATTTCTTTGATTTGTAATTTAATGTTTCTGGATTGAACCTTCATTTGTTCTGTTAATTTCACGAAGATTACACTTAATTCTTGTCCTACCTCGTAGATCTCGTGATCTTCTCCAGATTCAATGAGATCCTGCCGAAGCCGTATTTCCAGATCTCCCTTATTTCCCGTCGTAAGAAGTCCCCGCTGGGCCAGCGCCGTCCTCAGCTGGGCGATCTTCATTTCAGCAATCTTCATGATTCTATTTCTTCTCCGAGCGCAAACTCCTTGCGCTAAGTCCTGTCACGGTCGCCAATTATCGTATTGTAGCGATAATTAACTAACTTATCACTACTTACTCTTTTTCTGTAACTTATTTATTCTTCCTCTTTTTCTTTCGTACAAAAGATTATATCAACTTCCGTGTTCCACTCATCTCTCCAACATAAACCAAAACCAATTATTGGTTATTTTCCATGACAACTTGGAAGAGGGTTTTCTATAGCATTTATAACATACATGTCATGCCATACCGTAAATCAGCCCTATGACACTCCCTATCCCACTCCATTGGGAACCCATGGTCTTTTATTGAAGTCGTTTCCTCAACCTGCCGCACGTTTTCCGCGGCGGCGCCACGTATTCTGGAGGGCAAGCATTAGCGGGTAAGTCCATTTCCTTATCGTTGAGTGCGTGCTACAGGTGAATGGAAATGGTGATTTTTGTAATTAATTAAGATTTAGTTTTAATTTATTTTCGTATGTAAGTTTTCTGCATTATTTCCTTATTGTTCTACATTAATATTTCGTGGATATATATTGTAGATTTACTGAAAAAAGGAAAATGCCGTGGACGTGTGTGGTACCGCGTTGCACCACTGGTTATGGCCACAAGACTTCGGGGATTTCGCTTTTTAGAGTCCCCAAGGATCCTGAGAAGCGATGAAATAGCTGTACGATTCCTTTTTTTGGTGTGCCAAAGCTCCAAAATTTATACATATTTTAAATTACAGGTTCTGTTGTTCCAGTGGTCAATGTCATTCACAGTGGAGGAATGAAGTAGGTAACACTGAGAAAATGCAAGATGTACGACGGCTCTCATCATTCTCTCTTACTAAATTGAATCTATTTTAATATAAATGTTAAATTAAGTTAATATAAATGTTAAATTGCGTGTACTTAAAATTTATTTTAATGAGATTATTTTGCATTGATTGTATAAATAATTTCAGTTTCAATAGAATTGTGTAATCATTCTGGAAATGTAGATTTGATGTGTGTGTATACATTATGTACGTTGGAAAAATGTGAATCGTTTTCCATCTTAATACCTCTTTCAATGATTTCTTTTAATGCAGCTGTTATCGATGGTGCAACTCTCATGAAAAGTACATTTACTGCTTATTATGGCCTGTGGTTTCTGTCGTATACTTATCTTATTTTTGGGAGGGATAATATTTCAGATTTGCCAGTACCTACAATTGATCAGACATCCGCAAATCCCTCAGATTATATCCATTGTACTGTTTTCGTGGAAGTTTATTCGGAAATTGTTTGCAAAATCTCTTTCGTTCTTATCTTTCCGATGGTATTTTACTTCCTTAAATCTCAAATTATTCCTTTGGTGAGTAGACATGCATCGTTATATATAATAGACTTTAACGGTAATAATACTACTTCCGGAAATTATTCACCCTGTTCAACGCTTAAATATGCGTATTCTATACCCGCAAAACGTCCCTAGGATAGAACCTTGTTTTTTAGGTTTGCTGTGTACTGCCTTCTATATTATAAGGCCGTGGAAACATGCCGATGGGCTCAGAGGCAATGGTGCGTACGTTGCTTCTATGACAACTTATGTTGACGTTTACCACAAGATAGTTATAAATAATTATTTCCTTAAAAATACCTCTCCTCACTAAATAAGGTTTTAACTGCTGACAATCTTTCGTTATGGCTGCAACTGATTGTAATACAAAGGTATGGAAGTAGACGAAGCTGAAATCCAACGCCTTCCATTTGATTAATACTCACGTATGAGAACGTTTTCAAGGCATGTTTCGCTATAAGATGTCAAGTGCATATGAAATTGTTAACTAGTAACCACTTTCGATGTGTTTATCTTCATTTTTGCCATAAATTAGTTCGTAATTACTGAAGTATCGTATACAGATACGTATGGAACTTGCCCTTCAGGATAGGTGGTGCCCCTACCGGCCTCAACGGGAAACGGCTTCATTAAATGACCATGCCTGGACGGAGAGTGTCCAGACCTTCTCATATTCTAAAACCGTGCCGTAAATTAAAACAATTTTACTTCAATTAAATGGTGGACGAATAACTTGCAGAAATGTGACTGGATTGTTGAAATTAAACGTATGAAAAAAGAGAGATAACGTGGTATTTTTTGTGATATGTAGTATCACCCGACGTTTCTAAATTTATTTTCTATAGTTATATCTAATTAGGCGTTAGCCTGATACTTTATATTGATATGGGAGGAACTTTTGTTCAAGGGCGAACATCAGTGATCTTTTTCAAACTGGGACGAAGAACTCTTACCAAAAAATTAAAACCATTGTGACCATCGGACTTTAGTTAAGGTAGTTTCGCACATTTTACGTAATTCTAGCAAAATATTTATAGAGATTGCTCAATATGCCCGTAACAATACAATGCGAGCTAATGGCTAATTCACTACGAACTATACAGCATATCGAATAACTTAAATCAGGTTTAAAATCTCATAATATACAACAAATTATGGAATGAATCTATAGTACTTTCCTTAGAATTAATTCTGACGAATATAGTTGAACAATAATGGCCGTCTCCTCTTCGAATGATTTGCTTTCTGTTTTCTTTCCTCCTATCCTACCTTGATGCTGCTTCGCCTTCTTCTTTTTCTAACCACTTGCATCCACACACGCATAAACTACCGCCAACCATGGTCGTAAAACGGTGGTTAGAATACCAACCACGGTTAACGGTAACTTGCGTTCACACCTCGTTTTGTAACCATGGTCGGGTCTAACCGGCGGTGATGTATAATGATTTTGAACTGTTTTATAATAAGGCATTTGGCTGCAATTCTCGAAAAATTACAGTGCAAGTTCTATTTAATTTTTATGTTTTTATTTATAATTGATACTTCAAAGTGGGCATGGAATACTATATGCACGCAGAAAAATTCTAAATCGTGTGGTCAAACTTCATGAATACTGTCAATGAAGTCGTTGCTGTTAATCATTAAGTTCATTAAGATTAACTTCGCTTTAAATATTACCAAAACTCAATTATTTTCGTAGATAGCTGATTGATAAAACATAAAATGGCAGCACTATGGAAGTACCGTCTATACTAATTCCGATTTTTCTGGTACCGCTTTGAAATACTGCCAGGTATTACCGGAGTTAAAAAAATAGTACTCGGCACCAACGAATACCGGTATTTTTTGCTCAACTTCTCGGTCCTGAATAATTGCTTCGTTTAATAGATCTATTAAGTTTGGCAGTATTGATTAAAGTAGTGGAATAAGTCTCGTCATGCGGTCTTACTTAATAATCATGAAATGAAGTCTTTTTTTTTTCGATACACCGATGCATTCACTGAAGCGCAAAGTGAAGAAAGACATGAGACCCGGAAAAGAGCCAGCAGAAGTCAAAGCCGGCACTATCCAGAGCAAAATAGACAGACCAAGGGAGCTGACCAGTGACCACCCCAAAGTAACACACTTTCGTTTACAAAAAAACTCCCAAGGCCATCCGAGATCGCGACCGCCAGCGGACCGAAATGTGATTCCGCAGAAGGGGGAGCTCAGCCCCCTTTCCACCCATACAAATTTCTCTCCAATTCGAACTGCAGCGGTCGCTTTCGAAACTAAATTCCAGTGACCGTTGCCGCGGAGTTCCCCCAAAGTATATGCAATCCTCGTGTCACAGTTTTTGTAACAAATCTCCTCCGAAAAGGTATGATCGATTCTTATGAAATTTTATGCGTATATTCAGTAGGTCTGAGAATAGAATGTCAACTATTTTTCATTATTCCGCAGGGCCCACGAGGCCCTGATCATTTTCTTAAGAGATACATATAAATTTTTATCCGAAGATTTTCGCAGCTTATTTCATCTATCTTGTTAGTTCGTTTCGGGAGGAGGGGGAGACTTGAGAGGAACGCAGCATTTCCCGAAAGGAACTAACTCGATAAACGCATGTGAAGTACGTTGTTAATGCCGGCAGACCTTTTCTCTTTTGCATATTTAAATTAGAGATAATGGTCACGTATAGTTGAAACATTGAAGGCGGATTTAGGGGGAGGGCAGGGGGGCACGAGCACCCCCCCCCGAGACGATTAAAAAGTAGACAAGATTTTTAATACGGTTATCATTACGCTGGTTTTGTTTCGTTTACTACGGAGCCTCAATCGTTAAATTTCATATTAATAACTTTCATGTTAAACAAAAGAGAATATTTCGAACAGCAATAAGGTGGTTTCCTATTATTTTTTTATGGCCTAAATCAAAAGATTATTACTCCTGGAGTACGTATTGCACGCTTTTAGATATTAAATGACGATATCTATTTTTCGCGATTAAATGAAAAGTGATAATTTTCAAGCGCACGAAAACGTGACGGGTAAGTATGAATGCCGGGAAAACTCCGTGTGACGTCGTTCTGGCTCCCGCTGCCGCAAGTGAGGTGACCTTGGGGCGAGGCTCTGAGCGCTGATACGACGCAGGATGCTAGCAGATAGCAGAGTACCATGCTAGCTGGTAGCGCTTGGCTTAAATAAGGATTATTAATACCTTATCAAACGAGGAAAACTTTCCGGCCATAGCCAGTTTTAATAGGTGATTATTAAGACATGTTTCCCTGAGCTCTGTGCCTCATGCATGCATTGGTAACCTCAGACGATGTAAAACTTCTATCTACTCGTATAGAAACTAGGTCCCTCTGACGTCACGTGGAGTGGCAATGCATGGGCCCCAATCTGGCCTTTTTTAAATGAGGATAAAATTGACCCTTGCCATTCGTCTAAACCGGTATTTCTAAAACCAAATAATTTGTATATTATGAATACGCTAATGGTGGGTAAGGAATCGCAATCAATGCCTTTCTTTTTCTTTGATGAAGGAAACTACGTCCTATTGGTGTATGTTGATTTTAATATCAAACGAGTCGATAGGCGCTTGATTTCATCAAGCGGGTTCGAGAGGGGGGTCGGAACATGCTTGTGTCACGCGTGTTCGAGTATTGGGTCCATAAGTTGCTTAAAAAGGGAAAGAAAAAACTTACAATATCGTTTTAATAGATGAAATAGACGGAGGATACGCTCTTTTGCTCTCAACATATACTTAGCGTCGTCTTAGTAACCACGATGATATAAGCATTAAGACCGTTTTGAATAGAATATTTACGTAATGGAGAGAAATATAAAATTAACGACGGATGCACTTGTGAAATATCGCCGATTTTTTGTATTTTGACCCTTGTCATAGAATTGTAGCCTTTCTCTTTCTGATTATGAAGATTTGAACCCAACATAGTTAAAAAAATATAACAGCTTTTTTTTACTATCGGACTGAGACCAATTCAATGCACCAATCAAGTTAATCAAGTCAATCAAGTCAAGCCGATCAAGTTAATTTCGAAGACAGAAATCCAAAAAGCGCGGATCTATTAAATGTTACCACTTTTCAACCGAGAAAAGCTCAAACGCTCTGTCCTCAAAATCCAGCATTCGCATATTCCTTGAGGTTTATTTATAAAAATTCGACAATTCATACACATCATAACTGTTCATCTATTCTTAAATATATGAGTGCGGAATAATCTGAAAGATAGCTATCGCCTGGCCTGTAAATTATTTTCACACACAGCCATATAATTAGCTATTCTAAAACCTGCTCTTATTTGTGAGGTGGGAGATGGCAATATGAACGCAAAATATCGGGACACAAAAGTATCACCATGCACGAAAGTTTTTTTTATTAACAATACACATGAAAATAGATATTCTAAAATATATTTTTATATCACTGAATAGATGGCGCCACCAACGCAAATCAGCGTAACACGGCTTTCATAAGCGGTCGCGCAAGATTTTTTCATAATCATTACATATTCACAGCAAATTGTCTTCGCCGAATTAACTCAATTTTTGGTTATGGCATTCATTTGTCGTGACGCATTACGCGAACTTTATTAGATATCGATTCCCGACTACTTGAATCCCATATAATGTAAAACATTCTTAAACGATGAATTACGTGAGGGTGTAGTCTCCATAACTCCAAATTTCAGCGTTGGTAAAGAAGTATGCAACAGGCATAACATATAGGCCCTACGCATGCTAGAAAATGTAATTACAAATTTTAATAGCAAACTATCCGTAATTTCGTGTAGTTAAATAACCACGGGAAAAAGCAACCCCGGTATATAATGGTCAGTATTACCGGTTACTATGATTGACATTATTCCGCACATTAGGCAATCAATAATGCGACTGAAATGATTTGATGAAAGAATGTGTAAGGATGCGCCTTGAATATTGAATTTTTCGTATTTCAATGATGCATAATGTAGTATGTAATTTTGGAAAGGAGATATATTATCAAAGGGAAATTAAAACTGTTAAAACCAATCAAATATAAAAAATACATAAATACAGTTAAGCATTTTGAAATGGTGTAAAATATGCAAACGTCATTGAAAGTAAAAAAAAGTCAATGTTTAAACCAAAATAATGAATTGGTTACGCTTACGTGTAGTAGAGTTGGTTTACCAGACATCAACAATCACTTCCAGCCTTAGCAACCACTTCCAAATCCTGAATGAAATCGTACGTAAAAACGATATGAGTGTATCGCCATTTACTTTACATTGAAATTAAATGTCGATATAAAATGAAAACTATGGTTGCCATGGAGCCCTTATTATAACGAAACATCTATATTACCGATCAGGTACTACCCTGAAAATATCAGAGAGGTACGGTCAATAGCAAAGGAGAAAATGAGTCCTATCGATATAATTTCATATCGATATATTTTCATTAGGAATCGTTACTCATCAAAATTATTTGTATGTATGCATAGAGCTTTTTTATCTTACCAATATATAAAGATTTATATGCCCGTAACTATGTAAATAAGTCTACAAAAGGGATCTATAGAATGCACACTTTGATCGATAATTACTTCGGCTCTAATCATTCGATCCGCTTAATTTAACATTTGTCTGATAAAACACATTATCAGATTTTATATATCTGACTTTCATATTCAAAACTTGATTAACAAAAAAGTTATTAGTGATTAAAGCGTAACTAAGGAGATTAGCATCGATATAACTCGCACATAAATCGATTGAGCGAAATGGTCATCATTGCAAAAGTTGACTTTTTTGATAAAAGTAAAACCCTGAAAATTTCATTCATCTAGCTTGTATGATTGCTAAGATATTCAAGATTGTATGCTCCACAAAAAAATGGCGACAATGATTTTTCGCGTGCAGGATATTTTTCGGAATTTAATTATGAATCAACCAAGAGGGTTATGGGAAAAGCAGTTTGAACGTGAGGGTACGAAGTACCCTCTACGGTTTTTCCTGAAGATTCCAAATTTTCATATGGCACATGTCTCAAGGCCGAAATCCGAGTTTGAAAATTCGCCCTTCACGACAATGTAAAATCGAAATCGTTTATTCCTCGGAATTGCTTGGATGTACAAAAATTCCAAGATAGCCAAAAAATCAACCAAACAATCCTACACCTTATATTTCAAGGAATTTGTCCTACGATTATTGCAAGTTGGTCAAAAAATTCCTAAACTTTTTCCATAAGAAAAGCATAGAAAACGTTCAAACTATAATAAATAAGCTCTTATAAAAAAAAAATTTTTTTTAAACCAGCCTTTATATTTAGATTACAGGGGATGAGCAACGTTTATATATGACACAAAGCAAAAAAACTCAGTGACCCCGAAAAACCAAAAGTGACGTATTAAAAAAGTCACTATATTTATTACTACGAATCTGCAGGCGCTCGAAGGGAAGACAAATTTTTTGACGATTTTCGAAAAAAATCTAAGTGCCGAAAAATTTCAGTCCAGAGTCCGGACCTGGGACGACGGAATTCGGACGAAATTTTTCCAAGTCCGAAGCCGGACCCGAGACGACGGAGGGACTTTGAAAAATTTTCGAAAGCGGGGGTCTCGCCGAGTAAAGCAAGACGGATCCCCCAAGCTAGGGCTGAGTCGATGGGAAATTTTATGGTGGATAACTTTTACTGTGGTCGCAAAACACGAAAATCGACCATTTGGAACTTCTTTGATCAAAAACATGTTTTGGGGGGCTATAGGTTGACTGGGGGGTGGTTAAAGGGGGGTTGGAGAGAAAAAGTTATATTTTCATGTATTGTCATCGGAAATGAAGAAGTGTGCAAAATTTCAGCGTTTTTGCTTCACAGGAAGTGAGTCAAATTTCAGTTACAAGATTTGTACCAGACAAACAGACAGGTTGGTGAGTTGATATAAAGACTGTAAAAATACTAAATATCAATATGTCGCAATGGCAACCATACCAAAAAATCTAGTTTATGTCCATTGAATATCATGTTCCTCAAACGTTGAAAAGTACAAAACTAAAGCGAAAACGTTTTAGTCCCATAAGGCTCCCATGTTAATTCAAGTCGATATATCTCGAAAACTAATCAATTTTTTCAAGTTTTAAGATTTTTCCTCCCGATGAATTTTTTTTTACTTTTACGTCCAATAAGCCAAATACCCACGCCTATCACAGTTTGGGCTGCGAATTGTGATGAGTCAGTCAGTGGGTAATCAATTTGCAGCTTTATTATATTTTAACGAGTATATTGGGCGCTTGAATTCATCAAGCGGGTAATTAGGGGGGGGTGGGAACATAGTTGTGTCACATGTTTCCGAGTCATGTGCCCATAAGTGGTTCAAAAAGCGAAAGAAACACTCAAAATATCGTTTAAATGATAGAAATATGCGGGCAATACGCTCATTCACTGTCAACAATACTTAAGACCTTCTTAGTAACCACGGTGATCAATGCTTCGGGAAACCGTTTTGATGTGAATGATTTACGCAATGTAGAAAAATATATAGTGTACGATAGATGAACTTAAGAAATGTAGCCGATTTTTCTTATTTAAGCCCTTGCCCTAGGATTGTATCACCTCCATTTTTGATTTTTAACGTTTGAATACAGCAGACTTACAAGGGGAATACACGACCTTCGCATCGCCGATCGAGCTCAAATTTTGCGAATCGGTAGTTTATGGGTACAAATGCAATATGCCGAAGCGAGACGACGCACTTCTCGTAAAATTCCGAGAAAAAAGCAATTAAAAATCGTTCAAAATGAAGGTACGCTATATAAGCTGTTTTGAACGCCTATGTTAAACAATAGGGCGACAGCTCAGTGGATACGGTGTCCGACTGTGGGGGTGAAGGTAGCGAGATCGATGCTCACTCGGGGAACTTTTTTTTGTGTTAATTTTTAAGAATTATTTTGTTTAAATTTTTAAAGTTCGTTTTCTTATCTTCGTTACTACTATGGAATATATTTTTAAAAGAGTTTTTTTAAATATTAAATCAGGAATGGATCAGCTTGGGATTAGGAACTGAGGATGAAGGGTGGATAGAAACCCGGCGTCGGCATTAGCCTGCTCTTAACGAAAGGCGCCAAAGGGACCACGGCTTAACGTCCCATCCGACGGACGGTGTACTGCACAACTAGTGTAATCCACATTACACGCAGGGATTGAATTTAGGAATGCCCCTTAATTCTTTACCGAGATTTGGATGTGGAAGGCCAGTACACTGCCTCACCACTCCAGTTAATCCTTTATTTGCAATTTTCAGGATGTAACTCATCATAAAGACATGCAAAGCAAAGTGATTTGCGGCACCACGAACAAGCAGAAAAGGCGTTTTTTCCACAACTGCAACGACTGTCCATAATTTTTGAAGGAAAACACACGTTATTTAAATTTACGAAAAATTGTCTCGTGCCAGCGAGCTTCGAAGCAAACATGCATGTTCAATAATTTTCCCGGAAACATATAATGTTATGTGGGTACTTGATTAACCTGTAATAGAAGAATCGAATAATTGGGGAAAGTTTTGCAAATTTTTTCCCTTTTTCGCGGCCGACGGGCACGAGCGGAAAGGGGTGATGTATGTGTATTTATGACCGGAATCACTTTTGTATGTGTTTCGTTTGTTTTCTGTTTTTGAGTTTATTTGTTGTGTTTTATTTGTCTGTGAGCATGTTTGTTTTTGTTTTGATTTTTTTTGCTGATTTGATACTATGTTGAGGAGAGATAAATAGTAGATTGTTAGGCAGAGAGCCATCTTGGAGTGAATGTACATAAGATACAGTGTGTCAAGAGACATTTTCCTTTGGTTTAATCGCTTTGATACGTTAGGGGTACACACTTCCTTTGAACATAGAGAGACTATCCTTGGATATTCCGATGATTGGATACGGATGAGTTAACGTGTGCGTGGCACAATTGTGTGATTACACTAGTTGTGCAGTACACCGTCCGTCGGATGGGACGTTAAGCCGTGGTCCCCTTGGCGCCTTTCGTTAAGAGCAGGCTAATGCCGACGCCGGGTTTCTATCCACCCTTCATCCTCAGTTCCTAGTCCCAAGCTGATCCATTCCTGATTTAATATTTAAAAAAACTCTTTTAAAAATATATTCCATATTAGTAACGAAGATAAGAAAACGAACTTTAAAAATTTAAACAAAATAATTCTTAAAAATTAACACAAAAAAAAGTTCCCCGAGTGAGCATCGATCTCGCTACCTTCACCCCCACAGTCGGACACCGTATCCACTGGGCTGTCGCCCTAATGTTTAACATATGCGTTCAAAACAGCTTATATAGCGTACCTTCATTTTTAACGATTTTTAATTGCTTTTTTCTCGGAATTTTACGAGAAGTGCGTCGTCTCGCTTCGGCATATTGCATTTGTACCCATAAACTACCGATTCGCAAAATTTGAGCTCGATCGGCGATGCGAAGGTCGTGTATTCCCCTTGTTAGTGAAATTAAATACATCATAATTAGAAAATAAACCTAACATAGACTAATGAAATGATTATCCGAATAAATGTGTCTCGAATAATGAAGCAATGTTCGGATTTCTCTGACGATGTATGTCCCTCAATGCTGTCATTTTTTTATATCTAAGGAAGGTTTATAACAACAACACGCATTGATTATAATTAATATATTAATACGGTTATGAAACTTGAATTGGAGAAAAAACCGAAGAATGTTCAACTGTCCCCGTTGATGTTATATTCGGTAAGTAATAGCAGTTCGATATATTTTTACAAAAACGTAGATTCGATATGTGTCGAATGGGAGCATAAAAAACAAATATATTTCATTGGTGCAGCATGAACAATGCTTCAATAAACATATTCATAAAATTTCTTCGGTCTAACATCAATAGTAATAAAGATACGCAAATTAGCATATTAGCTACCATATTCATAACGAATTGTCAAGTATACTCACATGTGAAAATATAAATTCGCAATCCCATTGATTTATCTTCCCGTTAGGTCATCTATCCTATATTTCATGTTCAAATAAGCCCGCGGAAGTAAAATCCTGCATGTAATAAAAATTCGATATATTTTAAGAAAACGATGAATCGATATATATCTAATGAGACACTACATGCAAAACATATTTCCGTTGGGCTTAGTGAAGAATACCAGGATGTACACATTCACCAAATTTCATTGGTCCAAAGGATATACGAATCAAGTTATGCCAATTTGCGTATTTTCTATAATAATCGATTCGATCATTCGATTATACTGCATCTGTAAAGTAAAATTCGCAATGCTTTTGATTTTAATTCCGGTCCATGGCCATTTACCATATAAAACCTTGTCGACTTTGCCCATTGATGTAAATTCCAATGTGTTATAACAATTCCATATATTTTAAGAAAAAGCATATTCGATATATATCGAACGTGAGACTACATACAAAAAATATTTCCATTGGGCATTGTGAGGAATACCAATGTGTACCCATTCACCAAATTGCATTGGTCCAACGGATATACTATTTAAGTTATGCCAATTTGCATATTTGCTACAATAATCGATTCGATCTTTCGATTAAACTGCCATCTGCACTGTAAAATCCGCAAATCTGTATGTATAATAATTCCAGTTAATAGTCATCTACTCTATAATTCCTGGTCAACAATGCCTGTGGATGTAAAATCTTAAATGTTAAGGCAAATCATATAATTTGGAAAATGAAGATTCGATATATATCGCATGTGAGACCATATACAAAACAAATTTCTATTTGGCATTGTGAGAAATATCATGATATACCCATTCCCAAAATTTCATTGGTCCAACCTATATAGCAATCAAGTTATGCCAATTTGCGTATTTGCTATAATTATCGTATCGATCTTTCGATTATACTGACATCTGTACTTTAAAATCAGCAATACTATTGGTTTAACTTCAAGTCTGCGGGTATTTTCTATATGATTCCTGGTCAACTATGTCCTTGGATGTAAAATCCTATATGTTATAGCAATTCGATATCTTTTAAGAAAAAGTAGATTCGATATATATCGAACGTGAGACTACATACAAAACATATTTCCATTGGGCATTGTGAGGAATACCAGGATCTACCCATTCACGAAATTTCATTGGCCTAGCGGATATAGTATTGAAGTTATGCCAATTTACGTATTTGCTATAATAATCGAATCGATTTTTCGATCATATTGACATCCGTACTGTAAAATCCGAAATGCTATTGGTTTAACTTAAAGTCTATGGGTATCTACTATATAATACCTGGTCAACTATGCCCTTGGATGTAAAATCCTATTTGTTATAGCAGTTCGATATATTTGAAGAAAAAGCATATTCGATATATATCGCACGTTAGACTACATACAAAACATATTTCTATTGGACATTGTGAGGAATACCAAGATGTGCACCTTCGCCAAATTTCATTGGTCCAACGGGTATACTTTTCAAGTTATACCAATTTGTGTATTTGCTATAATAATTGAATCGATTTTTCGATCATACTGACATCTGTACCGTAAAATCCAGTCTATGGGTATCTACTATTTAATCCCTAGTATACTATGTCCTTGGATGTAAAATCCTGCATGTTATAGCAATACGATATATTTTAAGAAAAAGTAGATTCGATATACATCGAACGTGAGACTTTATACAAAACATATTACCATTGAGCATTGTGAGGAATACCAAGATGTACCCGTTCGTCAAGTTTCATTGGTCTAACGTATACACTGATCAAGTTATACCAATTTGCGTATTTGCTATACTAATCGAATCGTACATTAGACAATAGACACCTGTACTGTAAAATCCGCAATCCTATTGATATCCCTTCCATTCTATGGTCACTGCGTTATCCCTGCCTTCTCTACTATCCCCGCTTTCAAAATTTAGCCTATGTTCTTATATTGGTGACATAGATAGACGGCATGCGTGTATTTCTTACGGGGGCCTAATACAAAAAGGTATAAATTCATATCGATGTATCTTCATTAGGAAACATAATTCATCTAAATAATTTATGTGTGTGCATAATTCATTCTTCTCCTTACATATTGTTAAAATTTTTATCCCCGTAACTATGTAAATAAGCCCAAAAAAAGGCTCAATCGAATACAACCTTGTATCGATCATAACTTCGAGTCTAATCAATCGATCCGCTTGATTTAACTTTTGTCGGATGAAACACATTATCAGTTGTATTGTGTATGACTGTCATCATAGAGTAAGTATATTCTAGAGGGCTCACGGCATAGGGGGAAATCGTATCGACAGTTTTAATTCTCAAAAAGCGAAGGAAGATGGCACGACAGTAGCTGGCCAGAGGCGAGAGAGATCGCTTCAAGGTCAACTCGCCTATCCCCTTCCCTTCCCGCTCCCCCTCTTCCTGACTCAGTCCCCCGAGCCCCAAGCATCGAAGGAAGGGAACAAGATGTTTATATCGGCCTGATAGAGCATAGGAGGACAGGCGGCGCACAATGGCCCAGATCGCGAAAAAGTTGGACAAAAATCAGATTTTCGTTGGATGTCTTTGAAAATTGCTCTTTACACGTTTTTTGGCATGCTATTTTCATTTCTGCAGTTATTTTCACGAAAAAATATTATTTTAGGCGATACGTGGAACTTTAACGTATTAACTGGCCAATTGTAACGCTGACTGCATAGACGAACCCAAATCATGATAAAACATGAAAATAAATGATAATTAGTTATAAAGTATGAGTTTGAAGTATTAGTTATAAAGAATGAAATTAGTCATTAAACAAAAAAGGCTAAAAGTAGGGTTTTTGGGTTCATTGACTTACGTTAAAGAGGTGCGATTTCCAGATTTCGAGAGGTTCTTCTGTATGGACTAAAAGTAATTTTTAAATAAATGTCAAAATAGTATTTAAGTGACTCTTTCATTCTCATATAAGCATGGTTAATGATTTATAACTTTACGCATTATGTATTATAATTATTCATCATCAGATTCTTCTCAATCCCACCCATCCCTCTCCTCTTCGCATTCGCTCGCAGAATTTTGAGACTCTTGCAAGACCAAGAGATCACGAACCTCCTGCGAAAGATCTTTAAGGCCCCGACATTTGTTCAGTCAGTTCCTCATGTGCTAATAAAAGGGTCCGATGTCAGGATCAGTCACCGGAAAATATTCTCATTCGTATGAATTCGAGATATTTTTCTCGCGTAATGCTCGCGGTATTTTCTAATATCTTTATGGCGAGATTCCTGGGCTTCCTCTGACAGTTCTCCATTAGGAAGAAGAGCCAACTCGATAACATCTGCACCATGTAGAAATACTTCGTGCTCCATGGGTGGCATGTAAAACCATCCATAATGTCTCACAAAATTATCCGCTGTATCTAAGCAGAACTTCTTAAATTTTACCGGATCAATCAAAAATCCGCAAGACAGAGATCTCAAACTAGTTGAGAATTGAAAGATTAACTCTTCTTCTACTCCTGCAAATTAATTGACTTCAAGCAGCTTCGCTTTCCTAATTTTGGAGCGCGTAGTAACATCAGTGAATTGGTTACTTGGCCTACCCCCTTGTATATCGGAAGTACCTGTTAAAAAATAAGACTACTAGAACAATATCCCAGGGGACCCCATGTCACCATTAAAATACTAGGAAAATACGAACCCGAGGTGCTTGGAAGGTTGCGAAATACATCAGGGAAATCAACAATTTTGTCCAACCATTTGCCATTCCTCTAAAAAAAAAAGAGATTGATCGTGAACTAGCTCACCATCTTCTCTCGTCGGAATAAAGAAATTTCATGTTCAAAAAATTAATAAGCTCAAGTTTTGCCTTTCATCTCCGTGTAATCTGAAACAACCCCCTAGATATGCATTCAAATTCCTTTTTCGAGCAACTATGGTTTTCTCTTTTTTCTCCAGCATTTTTCCGTGCAGTTCTCGCCGCGTAAAAGTCCATGAAATTTTTGACAGTCAATAATAATTACACAGATTTGTAAAAAGCTACACAACAGTCTTCTTCCTACAAAGTTTAAATATAAAATAGAAGGGAAAATATGAAAAATAGTGCTGTGCCTCGTCTCAGACCAATTTTAAAAAACGGAAACTAGAAACGGAAATAAATGAAACATAATATGCCTACTCGTATGTGGTTGTCAGGAACTAATAAATCACTGAATCACATTTCTTTAGTTATCACAACACTATAACTTCTGTGTGAGATCACTGTTAAACACAAAAACTGTGGCCAAAATAGGACTTCTGAATTGGTAATGGGTATGTGTTCACATCGGCAGAAAAGGAGAAACTGAAGGGTAACAAAATGTTTTGACCGCTATTTGGACGGGGTTAAAAAGAAGAGCCATGAAAATGTGGCTATTCCCCCAGATAACTTGTAGGGGTAGGGTTGGACCCGTAAAGAGAATGTGAAATGTTTAGATTTTGTGCGAAAATGCAATGCCATGAAATAGCGGCGGACCTGCAATACAACCCGTCCAAAAGGAGGCGGGTGGAGGGTAAAGACCTCATCTATTAACAAGTGTAGCTTCAATTGCAAGTCAGACCACCTCTAGGAAATTAACTCAAGTTGGGTGGTGCTCCAAGTTAAGATAACATAAGGTCCCGACTAAGGACCACTTCCCACGTCCCTAAGGTCCGGCATGTGTTCGGGTGACGGGTCTCTTGCCACTTCGGATTGAAAGAAAGGGAAGCCGGTAGTAGATTTTCCCATTAGCAGTGCATGTAGCCTATCGTATTTACTTCAATATATCACCAAAACGCAATTGAAGTCGTTCTGAGAAGCGATCGAATACAATACAATTAACGCTAAAGACCTGAAAAGGAGGAAACCGGTTGGATTTTTAATGCATACTGTGTGGAATACAACAAAGTTTATTTTTGTGTCCATAATATATATTTTATTAATTAAAATGCTCATTTGCAAACTTTGTTGTATTCCACACAGTATGCATTAAAAACCCAACCGGTTTCCTTCTTTTCAGGTCATTAGCGTTATCGTAAACCTCTAGATAAATACCTGAAAATATCGAAACCGGTTGAGTTTTTTCATTAATACTGTATTGAATACTAAATGGCTTAATTTTGAATTTATAATGTCACCATACCGCGAAGTGAGTTCACAAAGCATTATTTCAAATGTATATATACGTTCGTGATCGTCTATTTCATCGACTGGTGTGGTCCTAAAAGTAAAAATGAGCAAAAATTGGTCTCGATAGGCGATGGAAACTCAACCAGGAAATCCGTAATAATGAGTTGATCTTTAATAAGAAGGAAGCTATCTTTAGAATCGCAATACTAGGAGGGGAGTTTTGGAAATAATAAAAGATTTACTTAAGGTATCGAGACCGAATTCTACAGGTTATCTTTGTGGCGGGCATGCAATCCGAGCGAGCGAGCAGCTGGAGAAATGACTAATATGAAATGACGATTATACCTGTGAAACACTACAGCTGCCCGTTTCTATCACTATTATTTTAGGATAAGGGCCTTATTTTAGCAACTGCTGGATTAGGAGAGGAAAAATGTGATTTAAATGCACGTTTACGGCACTAATCATAACATCTTCTCAACCACAATATCCATCTAATTATTAATAATATATTCACCACGGGAATAAACTGCGTCACGTTTGTATCCTGCCGTTTCATTCTGCCCCCAACCTTGCTGATAAGGGACATGCAAATATCCTCACTTATCGTCAATTATTATCGATAATATACGGGAACATCGTCGACCAACTCCTTCTCCATCATGTTTAGCATGCTTATTCCAACCATTCATACCCCCTTTTCCAGCCAAGGCCAAGCTCAGCATTTCTTCTGTTTTCTTTTTTCGCCTCTTCAATATTCAAGAGGCCTGTTCAGACAATTTCGCTTGCTAAAAAAGACAGAATCCTTCACTTCCATAAGCTTCCAAATTTGTTTACATAAATATCGTCTTTTTCCTTTTCGTCCAAATGATATGCATCGTGGGACACCCCGTCCAGTTGCATCAAAATATTTGCACCGTTTGACCGTGGGACACCGGCTTAACCTATGTGGCCTCTGTTTCAGCGCTAGGCGATGCTTTTTGTCAAGGGCCCTGTGAATTGTTGGTTTCATCCTATTGGATGAAAATTTAGAACCTGCCCTATCCATTTGGACAAAACGGTGTTTTGTACAAATGATAGTACCAAAAGCCAGTTGGATGAAATTTTGACGGTGGGACAGGGTGCGCGTTAGTTGCATTAAATTTTGATGCAAATTTGACCGTGGGATATCGCACAGTGGGCGGAAATCGGAAAAAGCCGGACAAAATTACAAAATGACTTTTTTTGAGTTATAAACTTAAAACTTCGCAGCTAAACTCAAAACTGATTGAAATTTAAGGATATGCAATTCATTCGACAAAGATCCTACCCGATTCTGAGATACACAGAACGTGAGCAACGTTCCATGAAAACGCCCGTCTTCAATTTTCTCTGAAAATCTTCCAAAGTATGTAGAAGGTGAAGTTGTAGGTGGATTCTTGCGGAATAAAAAACCACATAATCTATTGGCATGGTGTTCTTTCTTTAATCTGCGCACGTCGGGAGTTGGATTAGCCGCGACGTGGTAATGTTATTGAAACTGTATGGGTTTTAACGCACAGCATTCACCGTTTTTATGCTTTTATTCAAGACACCGATTCTCAAATGGTCTGTGGTGAAGACAGTGGAAGTATTTTAGCCGAGGTGAGTGCACGTTTCATTGCAGTTCATTTCGTTTTCACTGGATACGATCGAAGACTATGCTTCTTTTAAAAGCGTTCACACTTCGAAAAAGTGACTTGTTTTCCCGGGAATCATACAAAAGACCTACCAGAAAGATACCAGCTGAGACTGTTATACCTTCTGTACTCTCCGATCCCTCACCCCCAGGGTTTTACTGCGAAAACGGACGTTTTATGACACCGCGGAGCTGTGCCTAAGACCGTCTTAACGGGGTATGTCTACGGGAACATCTAATAAGAATATTTGTATAAATTTGTACTATTTAAAATTTTTCTAAAACATCAAGCCTTGTGCCATTACTGAAGGGGTGAAGAAAATTATGGTTGAAAATGACAAGAATGAAAAGTCTGTACCAAATGTTTGGCGAGAAGTGATGTTTCATCCCAATTTCCTGCACTTTCTATGTTCTTTCATTCTGATAATAAAACTTCTGCCTGTTTGACCAATGAAACTCAAGTTGCATGATTCACAATTAACTTTGTAAATGCCGGATTGATGGATGGGTTCTATTTTGTCTTTGTCACGACACAGAACTTCACCGAGAGTGCAAGGGTTGTAGAAAGAAACATAGAATTTATTTTTGGGGAATTTGTTTGCAAGCCTGTTGGAAAGGTCTCCCACAAAAAATGACCGGCACCAATTTTTAGAATTCTCTGTGATGGCGGAAGGGAGCAAAGCTGAGAAATAGCTCGCGTTTTCATCTTTCTCTGAAGGATTTTAGTTTAAGTATTTAAGCTGTAGCCATTTGAAATTGCAACTGATTTCATTGTGGAAAGTTCACAATTGAAATTGACTGCATTTAAAGGTAGATTGACCTATCTATGTAACATTAAATTGAATGTAACATTTTGCGATGCATGAGATCTTATTACGGATTAGCACACTGTTCTTTTTTTCTGCTTTGGAAATAATCAAATCTCCTTCGTTTATCTTGTAATTGATTGATCAAAATCAACTTGTTTGTGATTAATTTTCATACGGTGAGATTTACTTGGATTAGCAAAAGTAATATAATTATATATATCGCACAATTTTGTTTTCCTACATTCTCGCGCCGGAGGGCTACTTTCACGTCGACTCCGTCGAAATTTTTTTACATCAGATGGAAGTTTTTTAACCTTCTAAAAACACATCACTAGTTTTTACTCGTCAGGACATGAGTCCCCAACAACGGAGGAAAATGAGGATTACACCTCGGGAAAATCATTGCTAGGTGACATTTCAGCCACTCAGAGGAAGAATCTCCGGAAAGGCTCGTCAATAGGTCTGTTACAGTTCGAAGTTTGGACTTAAAACTTTATGTTGCATGATCTCTGCCTTCTCTTCGGGTTTCCACCGCGTCCGTTGCCTTTTGGCGAGAACAGTTTCGACAAAAGCCAACGGACGCGGTGGAAACCCGAAGAGAATGCAGAGATAATCTGATCAACGCCGCGAAAATCTTCGAACCTACTTTATGTTGCAAGATTATAATAAATCCTGTATTAGTGTTGAAAATCCGTATTTAAATGAATAACTCGTCATCAAAGACAAAAAAATAGGTTTTGGTTTGTTAAATTGTGTACGAAAAGCAATCAATATCTAATATACATAGAATCAAATGCTTTATAACAATTAATGAATGGACAACTCAAGATTCTAACGCAATAACATATTTTAGCCTACGGATTAGGATTCCCCATGAGGCCTACGAAGCAAATTTTGCTTGCAGTTTCGATTCACAAAACTGCATAATAAGAGGTTTAATTCCGAAAAAGGGGAGGGCGTATAATTTTGAATCGCCATATTTTTCTAGTGCCGCAACAACTTACAATCGGAATATGCCAAAAATACTCCATTCGATATTCCTGTATAAATGCTCACCGCGTAAAATGTATCTTTGGATATTTAGTTTTTCGGCCCCTGGGAGAAGGGATTCATTCATATAATGAGGCAAGAATTTAAGCAATGAGTGAACCCGGGCTCAATTGCAGCCGCTATTTGTTTTACTTTTAAGAACCTCAACTAAATGCTAACGCTTAAAATAAAACTTTCCTCAAACGACAATGCGTCTTGTTATTGACGAGACGACGATTATCACAACTATGATCAGAATAAGGTCTCAAGGAAAGACAAAAACATGCATTAGATGATCCTCTGCCTCATACGTAAGACCCGAAGTAGAAAATGGTAGAGCCGAAAGAAACCTTTCCATTTTCGACGTGGTAACAGAATGGGCCATTACTCATCCCGCTATCGAGCAAACAAATCAAGGTCACCGACCACCCCTATTCCCAAAAATGCTACTGCTGATCCATACCTCTTTGTGTTCGTTTGAAGCTGCGCGCTTAAGAATTCATTACCAAATACTTTTAAGCTTTAGTTACCAACTGTGGTGAAGAGGCTATGACCGTTAGCGAAAGGCAAACAGTGCATTGTTTTTCAGTGTAGGGATCCTATCTCGCATTCCTATTTTATTGTAATATTCCGGCACTTGGTGTTGTAAATAACATTTACACTTCACCAAAGTGAGGTATTTCATAACTGAAGTTCTGAAGCACACCACTCGAAATGTATTTCATTCTATATGTTGATTGTTCAATGAAGCGATGAACATCAATAAGATTTATAAGTCTCTTGAAGGGAAAAAATCTTCCCTCACGGAAAATCTCTTCCTCGTCAAAACAACAGCTCACCTCGCCAACCTATCTGATGGCAAAACGATATCCTTGGGAGGCGGAAGCTTTCAGCGTGGACCCAGGCCAGAAAGGAAAGCCTGACGAGGTGCGTTCATTAAAAATTCATAACTCCCCTTGTAATCGAGATAAAGTTACAATTCTTTCACCAAAAATAAATTTATAGCTTTGTTCAAATTTCATACGCAGCATATATGGACCTATATCGTAAGATACGAAAGTTAGCAGGCGATTGATTTTTACCCTGCAAAATTCCATATTTTTCGTCCGAAAGATATATAAACACACATAACAACGTTGAAACTAGGTTATGAACAAATTAAAGTTTACCAGTATGGAAAAAAATGTACTATAAACATTTCCTGCAAGTTTCAACTTTATACTAAGAACAGTCTGCCGGAAAATGGATTAGGAATATAAACTCGGAAAAGTCAAGTAACTAGCCGAAATTCGATAAAATATTTTTTATAACAATTGTTATAAACAAAATCGAATAATTAATGTCTCCAATTAACGTAGCAACCCTTTCTGCTTCAGAATATATTTTTAGACTTGTGGAACGAGCAAATTAAAAAAATTGCCAAAATTCTTCTAGTGACATCTGGTTAATCGCTCTAGAACTACACCAAAAACGTATACGATTTTTGTACGTGTGGTGAGCTCTCTATATATGCTTACTCTATGCTGTCATGTTTAAAACTTGACTAACAAAAAAGTTATTAGCGATTAAAGCGTATCCAAGGAGATTGGTATCGATATAACTCGCACGTGAATCGATCGAGCGGAATGGCAATCATTGAAAAAGTTGACTATTTTAATGATGCTATTACCCTTAAAATTTCATTCATCTAGCTGAAATGGTTGCTAAGATATTTAAGGTTGTATGCTCCACAAAAAAATTGCGACAATGATTTTTCGCGTGCAGGACATTTTTCGGAATTTAATTATTAATTAACCAAGAGGGATACGGAGAAAGTGAGCTCAAACGTAAGGGTTCGAAGAACCCTTTACGGTTTTTCTAGGAGATTCCAAATTTTCACATGGCACATGTCTCAACGCCGAAATCCAAGATTGAAAATTCGACCACCTCTACAATGGAAAGTCGAAATCGTTTATTCCTCGGAATTGTTTCGACATATGAAAATTCCGAGATAGCCAAAAAATCAACTAAAAAATCTAGTATGTTGCGTTTCAAGGAATTTGTCCTGCGATGATTGCAAGTTGGTCAAAAAAATTCTTTACGTAGTGCCATAAGAAAAGCATGGGGCACTTTCAAAAAATCATAAAAAATAGTAAATATCAAATCATCGCAATGACAACCACACCAAAAAATCAATCAAAAAATCTAGTTTATGTCAAGGGAATGTCATGTTCCTCACATATTTAAAAATACATTAAAAAAGTGAAAAAGGTTTAGTCCCATAAGGCTCCCATGTTAATTCAAGTCGATATATCTCGAAAATTAATCGACTTTTTAAAGATTTCAGATTTTTCCTCCCGATGAATTTTTTTTTACTTTTACGTCCAATAAGCCAAATATCCACACCTATCACAGTTTGGGCTACTAATTTGTATCAATCACCCAATCAGTGAATCAAATCGTAGCTATATAGGAGACCGTTTGACTGTCAGACCACAGTGCCCACCCCGAGAAAAATCCTGGATCCGCCCTTGTACACCATTAGAAAGAAAAAAAATAAGTACACATACTTATTATTGCATTCGAATGTCGTTTTCCACTTGATTTCCGGTAAATTTTGAAAAAAAAACATTCATATATTACTGCCCCTCTCGTCACTCTACCTACTTCCCTGGCGCTCATGCCCCTCAGGATATCTTGGAGGACTTGCAGGGGTGCCGACTTACAGAAAATATTGGGGGGGGGGGCAAACGGGGCATCTTGCCGCGGGAAATTTTATAAGTAGCGAGTTCTAAGTTTTTAAGCATTTTAGAAGAGTCTTATGACCAACATTAGAACCCTGATAACTCGAATCTCCATATCCGGACAATCTGGGGAAAATCGGAAAGCCTGACACATTTTTTCCTCACACGCATAACGAATTTTTGAGGGGGCTCGGGCCCCTCAGGCCCCATGGAGTCGGCGTCACTGAGGACTTGTACCCCATTCCACAAATCCACCTCCCGGATCTTCCCTTCTACTCCTCGGATCACCAATGAGAGACCACCTCATCTGAGCACCATTTTCAAAAGCCACCCGCCCTCTTCAAAAATCGCAGTCAGTCACCACCATCCCACCCTCACCTTGCTACCGTCCCAGATGCAAAACCTGTAATATATTCTCCCCACCGCCCGCCTCTATCCTCCCCAAACTTAAACGCCTCCCGATCTTCCCCTCCACTACTTTTACGTCCACCAATATCATATACCTCCTTCATTGCAACTTCTGCTCCGCTTTCTATGTAGTCCAATGCACCACCCCCCTCAACCTCAGAATTAATAATCACCGCGCCTCCTGCTGTCCATCATCCCCCCACGCATCTCTCCCCGTACCCACACATTGTTTGTCGCACGACTCCCCCTTCAATGCATGCTTCAGAGTATCAGTTATTGCCTCCCTCTGACTCCGCCCTCAACCTCCACACCTTCGTGCTTTTGGCGTCTACAAGCTCCCTCGGGTCGAATGCCAATCACCCCTCCTCTCTCCTTTTCCATCGCTCCTGCTTCCTGCACTCTCAACCAACACTCACACTTCAACGGAGTCGGAAATTCTTTCTCTTCAAGCGTATCTACGTTTTAACTTGACACATAGCTACATGGAAATTAAAAGTACACTAATTTGAAATCGTAGTCCTCAAATAGAACTATTTTATGGAACTTTGAAAAATTCGGCCTCAAACACTGGGCAGCGTATCATGCACACTTCTATCATTGCAGAGTACGTTATTCAGCGTTTACCTGGTGACTGGAAAGTGCATTCAAAAATGCAAAATGTTTAGGCCTATTGGAAGACTCCGATCGAAATCGTAAGGCTGATGGCCTGGCTCAATACGGCATCTATCCACTGACTAACACAGACTGCAGCATCGCAGCATCTACAGCAGCGAAAGCAGCATTGGTGTTGTAGCGGCGCGTATCATTTCGGAGTGCGATTCGGCCCTCCTTAGCAGTGAGTGAGTTGTGCTGAGGCTGAGGAGTGCTCACCGAGACGAAAGAGGACGTCGCTCTGCGGCTGCTGGTCCTGGTCCGCTGGCTGCCGCCCGCCTCCTCCCGCCTCCAGCCGCCCCCGCCGCCGCCGACCGTCCGCCCGCTATCCGACACCTCCGCTGCGAACGATCAAAACACACGGATCAAGTCCCGACCGTCAGATGAAGAGCCCACCGCACCCACGCAACTTGCGTCGCGTTTGCGGGGGAACGCAATATCTGGAATGGCTACCCAAATGGCAAATAGCTATCGGGGTGGAATGGATACGCGCAATTTTTAACTTCGCTCAAGGCGCGAAGAAAATCAATGGGAAGCGAGGAAATGGGCATTATTTAATGAGAAGACGAAGCGAAAAATCAGCAGAGATAAAATCATTCGCTTTGACTGGGATTCGAACCCGGATCCTCCGATTTCCGGTCGAGTGCTTTAGCCAGGTAAGCTACTGTCCACAAATATCCACCGGGACCAATGACGCCTCCGTAGTTTAAAGCACTCGTCCGGAAATCGGGGAATCCGGATTCGAATCCCGGTCAAGGCGAATGATTTTCTTCTCTGGAAATTTTAGCACAATATGTGAATTTCGGGTGACTAAGTAAAGATATCACCGCGGCTAATCACTCCCGGTATACTTAAACTAGGAAATATGAAGCCACAAAATACCCTTTGAGGTCAATAATCAATGGGAAATGGAATTTTAATGTAAAACGATACAGATTTTCACCTTTCTCCAAAGTAGATTTTCTGCACTGATAAAGAGGAAAAATTCTTTCGAAAAAGGTACGGAACTTATAAAAAGAAACATAAAGCGGGTAAATCACCGACATAAATATGTATATCGACATATTCCTCCAAGAGGGTTCCAATTTTTTTCTCATCTCTAAATCTGTTGTCTGACGAACTCGGATGAGCGGGACTCCAGTGGACGGGATGGATGGAGAGAGAGTTTGAGGGCTCAGGGGAGCCCTTCGAGGAGACAACACACCGGGGCCGGGAACCAAGCCAGTGGCTTATACGCCCTGACATCGGGGAGGGGAAGGAAGGGAATGAAAAAGGATAGAGGCGCCGCCGCGAAGGGAGCCCGCCGACGCCTCTGGGAAGGGATAGGAGCGGAAGGGACGGGACGAGGGAAAAACACCCCAACGCTATGGAAGCGAAGGGGGCCCTACTATTAGCGAAACCAAGCATAAGCAATTAATGTTCTAGCGATCCTAGTGGATTTTCCTATGAGGAGGAAAAACCCATCGATCGAATCGCTAGATGGATGGATGGAGAGAGTGGAAAAGATTAGCACGAGACACTCCTTTAAAAAAAATGTCTGTCATGTGAGCGATTGGCAAGCGTGAGTCCATTTTGAGGGCGCCTCTTCAATATTATTGAGTTTTCCTTCACTGAACCTGAACCACACACTGAACCACCAATTGGTCACGACGGGAAGTGAGTCACAGAAGGAAAAATAAAGTTCAATAAGGCGACTCTTCCGATAGATTGTGAAGAAAATTCTTCCGATATTAGATTAATGACCAATCGATGAGACTTCCGCAGCACAATGGGCTAAAATCGAAAAAAGCTGGCCAAAAATCGCTGTAGTCCTAAGTATTGCTAAATTAATGAAAATTTTTGCGAATTGTGTATTGCAAGTATGCAATGAAAAATTTTAAAATGACGTTAAAAAAATTATAAAAAAATTAACATCAGTTTTACATGCTCTGAAAATTCTAAAACGATGATTTACTAGACCGGGTGCGAAATGAAAAAGTCGACATTTGGATGTTTGGCCAGCTTTTTTCGATTTCAGCCCACTGTGCGTCGCCAAGTAGCTACGTTAATGGAACAGATTTCTAGTTACCTCGAGTCCACCTTGATTTATATTTCTAACCGATGGGAAATATGGAGAGCAGCGTTACCTGAATTACGAATAAAAAAGGGCGAAAGGTGCCCAACTATGCGCTGCGCGATTTCAGAGCATTGCAATCTCAGACAAATTTCCAGTTGAAAATTAAAGATTAAGGCGTGGTACCTCAAAACAGATTCAAATTAACTTCGGCCAATTTATTCCAAATAATTGATCACACATTCTGCTATTTTGATATATGAGGGATAGAAAGACGTTATTTCGAACATAAATTTCAATTTTATAAAATCAAAATTTAGTGACGTAATTTAGTCATTAATTTTTCGTTATCTTGTAATTCTAGGTAAGCAAAGAAGTTTATAATTAACGCTAACAATCAGATAAGCTTTTCTAACCGTTGTAAGATCAAGTAAGCGTCGAAAGGTAAAATGGTTTTTCCATGAGAAGAAACAGAGACAATGGAGTCATAATCTCATTTTCCTATTACCCTTGTCACATCGGATCATTATTTACACCTTAAAAAACAATTTTTATTAAAGAGCAATGGAGAAGAAGATATATCATGAAACTTGATGTTGCCTCGCGGAAGCGAAGACTTTATCAACAAGAAAAATAATGAGCCTAATGCTTTAAATATGTTACACATAGCTAATCCATCCCTAAGGAAATATCAGCACTTAGGCAAGATTTCATTCAGATGATGGCCATTTTACCAGTATTCACGTAAAAAATAATAATTTCCTATGGTTTAAGCATTATTGATAGAAATTAGTTGATCTACAATCGCGATCCTTTTCGCGCCGAGCTCCTTCGCGGGAAGTTCCTTTTGGCTCTACGAAAGGTTTGAGATTTTCTTTTTCACCCCGTGCGGAGTTTTTTTTCGGCTTGGGACTGACCAGGTAGTCGCTTCCTCCCCTTGATGACCTTTCCTAGCGGGGTCCCTCGGCAACTGGGCAAATATAATCCTCGACCCTTTTCCCCGAAGGCAGCCCATCCCGGCGTACTTTTGCGGTCAGTTTATTGTTGCCAGTACAATTTTAATTTTTTTAATTGTTACTGTTGCATTAAATGTCAGTTCATCAATGTATTCCTTTTATTTTGCAATGCCTGTAGAACTTGTAAACGAAGTTCTACGGTTATTTTTAGGGTTTTCAGCAAAACGGCACTATATCATAGCCAAATGAGCTTTTCCGAGAAGAGTGAGGTTATCATCTTCCACGTACATATATCAGTATGAGAATACTTACACGAATGAGAGTACTTACAATATGAGAGTAATTACCTGGGTAGAGCAGTTCTTATTCCTGCAATGGTATGGAATGCTTCTCACAACATGTGTCTACGTAAAACATTCCCTATTGGTACATTAACTTTACGAATTTTTAGGATATGCATTAATCAGTATTTATAGCGAAATTCGTTTATAATACCTTTGTATTCAAAGGTTGGTAAGAGGTTATTAAAAATAGCCGCTGTAATTTTGGCTGACGACAAAGAACTGAGGGAATCAAATTTTATTACATTACGAGGGCTTTTTTCATAGACGTAAAATCGGATATTCTATCGAATTTCACCGCAAATGTACACTTAGAATGAAGCTAACAGAGTAACGTATACTTTTAGATGTAAATCATTACAATATCGCTCCTATAAACTTGCTAGTAAGTTATAAAAATAACAATTAAACATCTAACCTTAGCGTCTCCAAAAATTGTTCTAGGTGATGATCAACTCCGTTAATATGAACGCTAGAATTCCGTTTAAAATTTAGAACCAATCAGCAGAACATACAGAATGTAATTACTCGCATTGATTTTCAAAAAATGCAACATTTACGTTTTTAGTTATTCCACCTTATAAACAAATAAGTGACCATGAGCACCTTCCTTGAGTGGGACACTGAGAGCCGGAATGGGCCGAGATAATCCCCACGCGGACAATAGGAAAGGGTCGAACCTCTCACGCTGAGGGACCCTAATGGCGGTTGGGACCCACTTGGCATGCTTGACCGCGAAACCGTGATAACACGGCCTTTGCCCTTTTGCTTCGAAAAATTCCAGCCGTGAAAAGCCGGCCTTCCTCCTTTAGCATCAGAAAATTCAGGCCGTGAAATCACGCCCTGCGTAGGGAAGAGGTTAAAATTCGACAAAATTTGTATTCAGATAGTAATTGAACACATACACATTTGGCGGCAAAGATTACACATTCAACTTAAACAGCATCAAGACGAATACTTTGTCGAAGAAACCAATAGCGCAAAACTAATTGTCTTATAGGAAAATCGGGGCAAAATCATATCTGTATTATTAAATACGTCTGACACAGCCCCGAAATAGCATAATAATGGGTGCCGAGAAAAGTGGATTCCAGAGTCCTCTAGATTGCTCTCTCAACACTACTCTCTCATCATGTCGAGTCGTCGCATAGGCTTCCACTATGGGAAGCACGACGTCCGCCATTGTTAGTCCTAGCAGCCCATTTACCCGTAAGGAGATGTGGGCAGATTTCATCGTTTATTTGGTACGCAAAGAATGCTGGTAAATTTCGGATAGTTGATATTAATTCCCGAAACCTTGGGTAACATCCCAGTGGGGAAAGTTTGTGCAGAATTAAGTTTGAATTACTTCAAAGTATGTGCATAGTTGAATTAATTCAGAATGAATGTGCATAGAACGTGCTTAGAACATGCAAAGATCGTTTTACGCTGCACTAACTTTGAACATGTGCAAGGTGAACGTTCTCAGCACATTCTTTGAACTAAATTAGGGAACTAATTCAAAGATTGTTCATTTTGTACATTATTTCACTGATGTCCGCGGGTTGTACGTGAGATCGTACGATCTCAGATGCCAACGGATTCTACAGAACACCTCCCAATTCACATGGAGTTCGAAGATTGTTTCATATTTTCCCCGTAAATGTCTACACAAGGTGCGAGCGATAGTCACTTGATTACTCAAGCCTTTATATTATTTAAAATTCACGGAAATTCTGAATTTTAAAAATTTGGCACGAAAAGCAATAAGCTAGGTTTTATAATAGGGAAAAAAACTTTCTTCTTATTTAACACAATAATAAAAAAATTCTGTGAGTCTACACCAGGCGAAGCTGATGGAAGGGAACATATGGAGTTGGGGTAGATGCTCGCCCTTCTGTATCGAGTCGATAAGAGACTATAAGGGCAGCGTTAGGACTTGCGAATTGGTTAGCTGACTTATAATGTAGCCAACTATTTGTGTATATCCTTAATGCATGTTTCTGAGTTTTCCTAGTATTTCTAACAGCATGCTTTGCGCGATCTATCTTCATAAGCAGATTGCCTTCATTAGTAGTTGGCAAGTTGTACCTTTGAATGAATGAGGAAGAAAAGTTTGTAAAAATGTGTAACATTTTTATGGCGGTGTGGTTAGCATGTGAGAATCCCCTTGCATGTTGATGATTGATCATCCCCTGCCAAACATCCTAGAGGTGGCTCATAGCCCCGTCGCCACTCCGGTCGCCAATGGCTACCCATATTGGTAACGCTGCGTTGTAGCATACGGAGCTTATAACACTAGGTCGCCAGTCTCCCGTTGCCACTCTGTAAGTACACATCGCTGGGCAATGAGAAAAAAAAGCTCTTGCTGCTGAACTGGTTACTAAGTTAGGCAGCCAGTGCGACGTCAGCTAATGTCGCTGGCTACCTCGTCTAATAAGAGCCAAAATGTATATGTTGCGATTGAACGGCTCTGCAGAGCTTACGGGTGAAAGTAACAAGAGTTCGGGGTTGGGGAAGGAGGGGAGGAGAATGAAGACGGGAGAATCTCAAGTTTGTAAAGAAATAATTACGTTCGCGGAAGCTTACCTAAGGAGTTGTTTTAGCGGCTTCAACTGACACCACCTACTCTGAATTGCAACTCCGTCACTCTTTCGTGAACTCGTGGTGAATGCAGTTGTGAGCTGAGAAGGGACCCCAGGAACTGGAGTGGAAGAGGCAGCTATCAATTGCGACCACTAACGCCGATTTATTCTAGGTGAGTACGTAGTATTTACCATATTACTAAATTTGTTTCATTAGTTAATATTATTATTATTATTATTAGAATTTTTGGTTCTCAGATTAGATGTATGAATTTTGCGAGACTCTACACATAAGCTCACTTGTTGCATATTCGGTTTGTGGTGATCGGAGGATACTCTGCGTGGCGGGAAAGGAGGCGTGACGCTACTTTTCCCGCCCTAGGGTGCGGGGGTCCAAGGTGCATTTCCGAGAATTTGGACCATGCACTGGGGTACACTCCCCTTTCCCGCTGCGACCCCTTCCCCCTCACGCACACCCCCGGGAAGTGGACATATAGGGCAGAAATTCTGTCCCGCGTGGACAGTTTTTCTTGGCAGTACAGTGAGTGCGTTAATGCTGGTGCCTGGGTTGGACGAGTTCGTCGTTCGAGGACTTCTGCGATTCTCCATCCGGGGACACTTCGGGACCTTGACGCGGGAGCTGCGGTAGTTCTCGAACAACAACTCGTGTGGGAATCGAACCGGGTACGACCAAGTCCACGACCATCAGCACCGCCTCTCCCTACTCGCCGCCACGTAAGTTCTATACCCAAGCATTCCACCTCCGTGCGCGCCAGCCTCAAATCCCCCCCGTGAAAGTGTACGAACGGAATAACAGCGAACAATAAAAGCTGTGTTAGTTACTCCCAATGAGCATTTGATTCGCTCTCCATTCGGGACCTTATCCAGGCAGAAGACCTACTAGTAGGTAGCAGTGTCGTCCCGTCGCGATATTTTGGTGTCAGGTGAAAAATTAATTTATCCAAAATTCATTTTACTTTTCGGGGGCTTACTTTGCAGTGAATAATCTAAAGGACATTTACTCCGATTTTTTTTGTTATTTTCGTTATTTTATTTTATTTTTGTGTGTGTTTTTAACACTTGCACCATCACGGCAAGGCAAAAATGACCCGCCACTGGCATTTCCATGGACGTACAGACAGGCAGAGCCAATGAGGGAAGAGGTCAAATGAAGAAACCCTTTAAAAATTTAATTTTTAAGCTTCAACATATGCGTGCTTTGCCTATTGCTGTGGAATAATTTTTATGTGGAAACAATTAGTATATATGTGTATTCTTTTCATACTTTGTGTCATCATCATCAATCATTCCTCAATTACTTTTATTCGCTTGCTTTCACATTGTTTCTATAATATTTGCCATTTAATATGAATGTCATTTTTTATGAACATAAATTTTTACTTTATATACCTATATTACATTATTATTTTATACCCTCCTTCCCTTCTTCTTGGATTTATTTCCAAAATGAATGTGCCTAAGATTCCTCCTTCGCCTGTCCCTACAATTGGTATAGCACTGAACTTGAAGCAGCTTTGATCATTCTTGCGGATTTATATAGCCAGAGGCAGTGCATCATGCATCCTATCCTATGGATCCTATTATATCCTATTCTATGGATCATCTTTGTTCCTTCTCGATGTAGAATTTCGCCGGAAGTAGTGCACGATGCGTATCCTAAGAAGCAACTATGAACCTTCACAATGTAGGATCTGCTAAGAGGTGGTGCTCGACACATATCCTATAAAGCAACTTTGAACCTTCTCAATGTAGGATCTGGTAAGGGGTAGTGTAAGGTGAATATCCTATGAAGCAACTTTGAACCTTCTCAATGTAGGATCTGGTAAGGGGTAGTTCACGGTGAATAGCCTGTGGAGCAACTTTGAACCTTCCCAATCAAGCATCTAGCCGGGGTTGTGCAAAATGCATGTCCTATTAAGCAGCTTTGAACCTTCTCAATGTAGTTTCTAGCCAGGGGTAGTGCACGATGCATATCCTATGAAGCAATTTTGAACCTCCTCAATGTAGCATCTAGCCAGGGGTAGTGCAAAATGCATGTCCTATGAAGCAACTTTGAACCTTCTCAATGTAGCATCTAGCCAGGGGTGGTGCAAAATGCATGTCCTATGAAGTAGCTTTGAACCTTCTCAATGTAGCATCTAGCCAGGGGTGGTGCAAAATGCATGTCCTATGAAGTAGCTTTGAACCTTCTCGATGTAGCATCAAGCTAGGGGTAGTGCACGATGCATATCCTATGAAGCAACTTTGAACCTCCTCAATGTAGCATCTAGCCAGGGTTAGTGCAAAATGCATGTCCCATGAAGCAACTTTGAACCTTCTCAATGTAGCATCTAGCTAGGGGTAGTGCACAATGCATATCCTATGAAGCAACTTTGAACCTTCCCAATGAAGCATCTAGCCAGAGGTTGTGCAAAATGCATGTTCTATGAAGCAACTTTGAATCCTCTGGCAAGAGGTAGTTCACGATACATATCCTAAGAAGCAACTTTGAACCTTCTTATCGCACGATCTGGCCATAGGTAGTGCAAGATGAATAACCAAAGAACATCCTTTGCACTACTGCAGGAGAATATTCTTTGAACTCGGATAGTGCGCCATTTGTTGATTCTTTGGACGTTCATGAAGAACATTCTTTGCACTAAAGATGCTTCGCTGGAGAATATTCTTTACATATCTTTTGAACTAACTTTTCCCCACTGGCATAAATAAAAATTTTCTAGGCATGACAACAATGGAAACGGCGAAAATAAAGATAAAACCACGACAAAGACTAAACGTATTACGACCTGATAGAACCCTTCTTTTAATGGGTTGACAGTCAATTGCGCTTAATAATCACTGAAAATACTATTGTATATTGACAATCATGGGCCACTAAAACAGCTTAACATAAGAGCAACCAGTGACTCCGTTTGATTACTCTAGAAGTATTTTGAAAACAATTTTTCAATGTAAAGTAGCAAGGCGGATGCTATGGAAGTAATGAAAAATGGTAAAACTGAAAAATTGCCAGAATATAAACAAATGCAATGTGAAAGAAAAGAACTTGTAATGGATAGTTCAATCTTACATTCAAACAAACACGTCAATTTGAGAAGCTACCTCATTTGATAGATGATAAGCATTAACAAAGACTGCGTGCCTATTTTTCAACAACTGTGCTGATTTCTCAAAAATTATAGATGAATGATAATGTTAACAAATACTTCATTTAAAAATATACATTTTTAGTCATATCTCAGCAAAACACCAAGTGCAGGTGACACGTATGGAGGATGAGAAATGACTTACACCACCTAAAGACACTATAATGAGGCATAATAGAAAAAGACAAACTACAAGAGATTTTAGGAGTCCATAACTCAGGGTAATAGGTGCTTATGACATGAATAAAAGCACAAATAAAGACATGCTCAGTATCTCCAGCTCCTAAGACTGCATGTAGCCATCAAAAACACACAACCCCTCCAAGATACGAAACCTTGGATTCATCCAGCATGCCTATGCCAAACATGAATTACACACAGGTGATTTTTTCCAAGAAACACTATCGAGAAACCACAGGTTAATGATTTTGGTTTCATGCAAAAAATTTTCATCATTTCAAATTTTAATACAACATGGAAGTACTCTCTTAAAGAGGTAAACAAATAGGACGTTTAACAATGAAAATAGCAATTAGGTACTTCTTAATGAATTAAAAAGGCCTCTTTCTTTACTGTTAGCCGCAGATAGTTCAAATGTAGTACCACAAAATGAAGGTAGTTTCAATATCATTTGAATTGTCAATCTCAGCTATGTTTTTTATTTGTAAAATAGTTCACAGATCCCAATAATACAATGAAGCTATGAAGGGAAAGTCGAGATATCTCTGGCTTGTGCATGCTTGCCACTTTTTACTTAGTACCAACGTGAACCAATAATTAAAGAGTATGTTTAAATACCACTTTATTTTAATTATAATACTTCAGGCTGCGCCTAACATTGACAACCTAAACTATTGAATGGACGATGAGGATACATGATTGCTTTGTCGATGCCATTTCCTAATAAATGCCCTAGCATCACTTTATCCATACACCAGTTGTTTGTACGAAACATTTCCAATGAACCCATTCATTAAGGGATTGATATTGTACAATCATATTTTTATAGCCTACATCGAATAGGTAATTGTCTCTCAGGCTGGTTAATAATCTAAACAGGACAGCCTTCAGTGCTACTATTGAATAATTCCAAAATATATTCATCCAATATAAGTCCCCCATTCGGATCTCCGGGCGGGGACTACTCGAGAGGGTACATCGGTCAAACGAGATAGAATGTTACGGATAGGAACATGGAACGTCAGATCACTTCGTACCTGCGGTAAGATAGAGAACTTGAAGGTGGAGATGCGAAGAATGAACCTCGATGTATTAGGCATCAGCGAAATGAAGTGGCCCCAGGAAGGAGACTTTTGGAGTGGAAGCTACAGAATGATACACACGGGATCGCTAAATGGTAATGCTGGAGTAGGCATAATGCTTAGGAAGAGCGCCGGGATGCGTGTTAAAAGCTACCTGCAGTTTAATGAAAGGATAGTAATGGTGAAGATAGATACTAAACCCGTAGCTACTGTAGTAGTACAGGTTTACATGCCTACGTCAGATTATGAAGACGAAGAAGTAGAAGATGTCTACCAAGATATAGCGGAATTTATCAAGCAGGTAAGAGGGGAAAAAATCTTATTATTTTAGGTGACTGGAAAGCCGTCGTCGGCGAAGGTCAAGACGGAATAATAACTGGGAAATATGGGTTGGGTAACCGAAATGAAAGAGGAGAAAGGCTACTTGAATTCTGCACGGAGCACAGGCTAGTGGTTGTCAACACTTTATTCAAAAATCCCCTGCGAAGAAGATACACGTGGAAGATGCCAGGAGACCGTAGAAGATTCCAAATCGACTACATTCCAGTGAAACAAAGATTCAGGAACCAGGTGAAGGACTGCAAAAGCTATCCAGGGGCAGATATCGATAGTGACCATAACCTAGTTATGATGAAATGCCACCGTAAATTTAAAAAGTTGAAGAAAGCCGTGAAAAACGTATGGCAGGTTGAAAAATTGAGGGAGGTTCAGCATCAACTGGCTTTTAAAGAGGCTGTAGAAAATAAAATAGGGGAGGATACGACCAACAAACCAATGGAAGAGAGTTGGAAAACCATTAGAAGTGGTCAGCAGGCGGCAGCTGAGGAAGTTATTGGTAAAAGAAGAGTCGTTATGAAAAAACCATGGATCACGCAGGAAGTATTAGATCTCATTGAAGAAAGAAGAAAATACAAGGCTGCGAAAACAGAGGAAGGACAGAATCGTTACAAGAGGACAAGGCACGAAATATGTCGTAAAGCGCGGAAGGCTAGAGAAACGAGGATGAAAAGCATTTGCGAAGACGTGCAAAACAATCTTAATCATGGAAAAGTAGAGGCCGCTTATAGGATAGTGAGGAACCACTTTAAGGAAAGGGGCGTAAGATGTAATACCCTTAGGGACAAAAACGGAGAACTATTGATTGAAAACGAAGAAAAAGGGAAGAGATGCAAGGAATATCTGGAAGATTTGTACAAAGGAAGTCGCCTCAGAACGAATGCTATCGAAAACGAGAGGGAAGTGGATGCCGATGACATGGGAGCCCCAATTTTAAGATCGGAATTTGATGCGGCGGTAAGAGACCTCAGGACAAATAAAGCGTCTGGCATTGATGACATTCCTGCAGAACTAATCAAAAATTCAGGAGAGAAGACGTTGAACCAGCTATACAAAATCATTAGTGAAATGTATACGACAGGTGAGATACCAAAGGATTTCGAGAGGAACATTATAATCCTTATTCCTAAGAAGAAAAGAGCGGAGAAGTGCGAAGATTTTAGGACCATAAGCCTTACTACACATGCATCAAAGATACTGACAAGGATCATCAATAGAAGAATAGAAGGAAAAGCAGAAGAGTACTTGGATGAGGACCAATTTGGATTCAGAAAAAAAACAAAGGCACAAGGGAAGCAATATTGGCCCTAAGACTGCTCATAGAAAAGAGAATGGAAAAGAACAAGCCAACATTCGTTGCGTTTGTGGACTTAGAGAAAGCATTTGACAACGTGGATTGGAGCACAATGCTTGGAATCCTAAAGGAAATTTGGGTTCTTTATAATGACAGAAGAATCATCCACAGTTTAGACAAAAGCCAAGTAGCCGTGATAAAATCAGGGCCCAGCTGTGAAGAAGCAAGAATTAAGAAAGGAGTGCGACAAGGCTGTACATTGTCACCCGTAATTTTCAACCTTTACATTGAAAAAGCCATTAATGAAATCAAAGGAAAGGAATTGGGAGTGAATATCCATGGAGAAAAAATTAGCATGCTAAGATTTGCCGATGACATAGCCGTTATAGCAGAAACAGAGAAGGATTTGAAAAATATTCTGGTTAATATGGGTAGGGTAATGAGTAGATATTAACTGAAAATAAGCACGAATAAAACCAAGATCTTAGTATGCAGCAGATGAGAAGAAGTCAAGACCAACATTAAAATAGGGAGGCAAAAACTGATGGAGGTGGATGAATTCTGTTATTTGGGAAGCAAGATAACTAGTGACGGGAGAAGCAAGAAAGAAATTATCATCAGAATAGCCCAGGCGAAGAGAGCATTCCATCAAAAGAGAGACCTGCTTACAGCGGGAAACTTAAATATAGAAGTAAAGAAACAATTTATAAGAACCTACATTTGGAGTATGTTCCTATAAGGAAGTGAGGCATGGACAATGACCGCAGCGGAGAAAGCAAGGATAGAGGCCTTAGAAATGTGGTGCTACAGAAAAATGATGAAAATCAAATGGATCGACCGAGTTAGTAACGAGGAAGTCCTAAGAAGGGTAGGAGAGAAGAGAAGCCTCATGAAAACCTTAATAAGAAGACGGAAGAACCTTATAGGCCACATCTTGAGACATGATGGCCTGGTGAAGACAATCGTCGAAGAACAAATGGAAGGCAAGAATGGAAAAGGAAGACCCCGAACAAAATATAAGGAACAAGTAAAGAGAGATGTGAAAGAGAAGAAATACGTAGGAGTGAAAAGATTAGCTGATAGGAGAACTGAGTGGAGAGCTGCGTCAAATCAATCCTAGGATTGTTGACCAGTGATGATGATATTCATCCTAAGAAGAGATAAGTGGGAAATAAAAATTGTGCTACCTTTTGAGCGAAGGTATGTTGGTGAAAGCAAATGATGATTGAATTAAAAATGCTACTCAAGATGAACAAAAGAAAACAAAGCCCAACAACCAGATGACTCAAAGACAATAATGCAATAGAACGGTGCCACAATACTTCGTTATTACCTATTACCTTCGTTATTACCTTTCACCGCAATGCACTAACTCTGATAACAACATAATCACTCTCTCTCAGCAAATGCCAAGAATAGTATGAATAACAGTACGACCTTATTATGAACACACCACACTCGATGGCTCTTCAACTTCAGCAAGGGAATATACTTCAGGTGACTCTTGTGGCACGTCCTTATCAGCCGGCAATAGAATATGAGAGGTCTTCTCTTTGGTGTAATAGGCTTAGGATAATTCGCGACGTCGAAAATCGTCGGAACATCATTACGCTTTTAATGTTTTTCAGCCTTCCTTCCGAGCGGATTCAAATTTTGATTCGTATAAGTGCACTTGTGGCAAGGAAAACGAAGATAACTCACACGAATATGTTTTCATAATGATTAAATGGCTAAATAATTACGTGCATGTACTGCATGTTGCCTTTCTCTGGGCTACAACCTTGTCTTGGTGGAAAGGCTTGCGCATCCCTATAACCCCTAGAGCTGCACTGGAGGGATTAATTCTAAATTATTCCCGATAGGGCCACCCATCCCAGATAGGTCGATGAGTATGAGCCAGACGAAAGGTAGTCGACGTGATGGCGTCACGTGAAAAACACTGTTGGAATGGAAGTGGGAAACCCTACCAACTATCTCTTCCCTGAACACATGGAGTACAACCAAATAAGCCTCGGAATCTCATCGACCGGGACCCGTCCGCAAAGGGCGGGTGTCGGGCACGGCAGCGAGGTCGGCAAGGTCCTCGGGGTCGTCAACATGCGAAATCCTTGCAGAGACTTATCAAGATCACCAGCAGCAGCAGCAATGAAGAGAGAAGAAGACCAATAAGATGGGGAAGAAGAAGTCGGCTATAAATGTAGGGTGGTGGAATGGTGGTATATGATGAGGGCGGGAAAGTTAGAAAATATCAAAAGGGAAATGGATAAAGGGAGGATAGATATCTTACAATTATGCGAGGTGAGGTGGAGGGATGGGGGGACTATTGGGGTATTGGGTATAGGGTTATATATAGTGGTGGGGAGGTAAGCCAGAGAGGAGTAGCTTTAGTATTAAACAGGAAGATGGCTAAGCGTGTGATAGGTATAGATCAGGTAAGCGATAGGATTCTGGTGATAGAAATTGAGGCGCGGCCCACCAACCTTGTGGTGGTCCAAATAGTGAGGAAGAAGTAGATGAGGTGTATGAAAAGCTCGAGGAAATAATTAGAGACACACCGGGTAAGATAAATCTGGTAGTGACGGGGGACTGGAACGCCTCAGTCGGGGAAGGGAGGGATGGAAACGAAATAGGAGAATTTGGATTAGGAATTCGGAACGAGAGGGGTGAGAAAGCAGCAGAATTTTGCAAGAGAAACAAGTTATTCATCACAAACACGTGGTTCAATCATCATAAAGGGCGAAGGTACACGTGGAAAAGTCCAAGGGATGTAGGGAGATATCAAATACACTAAATTATGGTAAGACAGAGGTTTATGAATAGTGTGAAAAACTCGCGCAGCTTCCCAGCAGCAGATGCGGATTAAGACCACAACCTAGTACTTATAAAATGTAACGTAAGATTCAAAAGACTTATGAAAGCTAGGAAGGCGAGGAAAAAGAATGTGGAAGCACTAAAGGGGACTATGAGGAGACAATATAAGGAATAGACAAAGCGGCGGAGAAGGTCGAAATTCGAAAAACATAGTGTTTTATGGTCAATGACCATTGGTCATTGCCTATAGATTTTGCCGAGTTACTGCCCGTAAGGGCCAACATTTCGTGCATTTTGACGTATCTGCCACCGTTTAGCCACAAAATGCCTAATTTGAGTCCGCGCCCGCGAAGAAAATATTCCAACGCCCAAGCAGCGTCGCGGATACAAGAGCCGCAGGCCGATCCCCTCCCCTCCCCGCTCGCTTCTACCCCTCCCACGCCTCCAACACAGCAAAATTCATCCCGCGTATGCAACTAGGAGGTCATTTATCTTTGATAATATAAATCGGAAGATGGTAGAAGGTAATAAAGGAAGCTTAGTGAGACGACTTGTAAAAGGCCTCTAGAGTGGCGAAAGGTGTGCGAACTATGGTGACGCTTCCCTTCCATTATGTGTGTGACTAAATGGATTTAGCGGTACAAACGGGAAGTACTAAAACTTACGGAAAATGCGAATAGGCCAAAAGTAGGGTTTTTACTTAAGTACAAACCTGAAGCACTTTTGAAAGAACATTTGAAATTATGCGATATTTTTGCGTGTAAGTGCAAGAAGGAGCATAATGTTCCCCCCAATGAAGAAGTATGTTGAGAGACCAGCGGACGAAACTAAAGATGATGGCTGCTGGATTGAGTCCTAAAGAAACTCGAAAACTGAGGAAAAAAAGAGAATCGTCGGAGAGTGTTGAGTCGACATCGTCAATTCTTGTATGGGAAAACAGTATCAAAATTTGTCTTCATCAATTCATCCGAAGAAACTTTAACTGAAGAGAAATCATCCGATTTTTATCTCTCTACGTTCTTCATCAAATAAAAATTCGGGGGTAAACTCAAACTGGAACTTCTGCGTGGAAAATGCGTCTGCCAAATGTGATAGAGGTATATGCAAGAACCAAGAAACAGCAATGATCGTCCCCGCAACTTTAGTTGACGCAAAAATCATAACTTCGTAAGAAACATCCAAGGTAGTTTGCAAGAATATCTTACGTAGACAGAAAAAGATGCTAATTATTGTGAATACGAAAAGACAGGTATCAAAGGGTGTCATCAAAGGGCTAAATTTTTATGGAGTGAAAGACTATACTTTTTTCTGATGAAAAAAGGCAAGAGCACTTATCAATCCAAGTTTAGAGGGGAATGTGTGATGTTAGTTGAAGAAACAGGGTCCCACTTTTGGGTTTGCCTCCCTTGTCGGAGGATTAGCAAAAGTTATAAAATCTGCGATTCTCCATTCCTTTCCGAGTGAAAATTAGATACACAAAAATAAAAAGGATTTGAATGCGATGGTGAATACCGCCCAAAAAGGAGGCATCATCCCTATGCTGCAAGCATAATTCCAACATCCCTGGCTATGTGAGTAAACTCTTATCGGGATTCCCACCGGGTTAATTTTTCCATAATGGCAAACGTTTCAAGCTCCGACTCGGGGCTCATCATCAGGGATAAATTTCGCTGAATCCCGAGAAGAGTTTACCCACATCATTCGCCGGGAAAGCATCAAATCATATTTCATCCCTTACAGAGGTCTATTTGCTAATTGCACTAAGTTGACTTAGATTTGCGGCATAAACATTGGGAGGGCAATCTAAGGACCGAATTTGCGTTGTTGCAAGTATGCGTTTGGCGGCCGATCCGAGATTTTTTAAAGTGCTGGATTTTAATACCAACTTTAAGGACTACTCGCTGATGACATATTGGAGAGAGACCACAGTACCTCCGGCTACATATGACCTTAGGGCTGTGGATTTTCAAAAATCTATTGATGACCTCTCAAATTTGAAGTAAAATATTTCTTTTTATTATAGATACCGACGAGAGATTCGTGAAGAAATTCACCAAAACTTTGTTGACAACAGCGAAAGACGAGGAATGACACTGACATAAGAAATACAGATTGGAAAGCAGGTATTTTGAAAAATTCTTTCGTGAATGTTCCTCCACAGACGATACTGAAACATTAAATATTTAGGCTAACGAAGTAAGACGCACTTGGTGTGAATTTTGGTGCATTTGGCGCGTGGGAGAAGCTTGCGCGGAGGGCACGCGAGCGGCTTTCGCCCAAAATCCATTTAATCACATCTGTCGGACAAAGCCGAAATTGGAGCGCATATCCGAAGTTAGCACACCTTTATAGCCACTCGAGAGGCCTTTTCATGGACCGTAGGCTCCTTTCCAGCGTTCTTGGATCTAAAAATATTTCACTTCTCTAAAAGTTGGTAACATCGATTTGTTTAACCCCGACGAGGCGCCTAATAAGGGACAAGTCGTCTCACTAAGCTTCCTTTATTACCTTCTACCATCTTCCGATTTATGTTATCAAAGATAAATGACCTCCTAGCAGCATACGCGGGATGAATTTTTCTGTGTTGGAGGCGTTGGAGGGGTAGAAGCGAGCGGGGAGGGGAGGGGATCGGCCTGCGGCTCTTGTATCAGCGACGCTGCGTGGGCGTTGGAATATTTTCTTCGCGGGCGCGGACTCAAGTTAGGCATTTTGTGGCTAAACGGTGGCAGATACGTCAAAATGCACGAAATATTGATCTAAAGGAAAGTAACTCGGCAAAATCTATATGAAATGACCAAAAAATACAATGTTTTTCGAATTTCGACCTTCCCCCCCTAAATTGCATTTGAGCGAGGGTCAGGGGTTCACCTAGAGGTCTCAAATTTTTCAGGCCTTATTTTTGATCGGTCCCACAACTTTTTTTCATTGGGCCAGATGGATTTGAAAAAAATCGATTTTTCCGATCCGCCCTACTAAGGACCCCTTCCCACGTCCCTAAAGGCCGTTTTAAGGCCGGGACACACATAACCGCACCGAGCCCGCGACGACACACGGCCGAGTGTTGGACGTGCTACGGCGAGAAAGGAAAACAATGCATTCAAACGCGTAGGGACACACACCACCGCACCGTGCCAGCACCGTCATCGTGCTCGGAGACCGCGCCGAGTCCGCACCGTCACCGACTAGTTCAGTTTACTTTTTGACGGTGACGGTGCGGGCTCGTGCAACATGGAGAGCGAGAAGCTTATTGAAGAAGTGCGGAAATTCCCAGTTCTCGACTGCCCATTAGGCCGGCCCTTATTTTTCAGAATTGAGAAAAGTTATGTTTTCCTAGTCTCAAAATGATCCAAATGAGGTTCATATTCACGTGTTAAAATTTGGTTACTTTAAAATAACGGCAACCCGTGCCCCAAGGGCCCTAAGTACTAAGGATCCTCAATTGAGATTTTTGAGGCCGAAAAAGTGCTAATTCTATGTAAAACGTAAAAGTAAAGCCCTTTTGGGCCGATATTTTGTTTGTTTTGACCTATCTCTAAGCGTTTACGAGATATTGTCCGTCGTAATGCAATCCACCCCCAAGGGCGCTACCCCGCACCGCGGCGCCGCTGAGGTACGGCCCGCACCACTTACTAGAGACTTCCCCTCCACCCCCTCCCCTCCCTCGGTACAGACTTTGCTCCTGATGGCAAGATGTAGTCTTTGAAGAAATGTGTTTGCGTTAAAAAGCATTTAATTGCCTTGACAATGCTTCCAATCAAAGTGATCAATTTACTCGTATTTTCACTTGTCCATGAATTTCAGTACATATTAACCAAAACAAAATACATTTTCGTATTTCTAATATTTCACTGACACCCCATATTTGGCATTTGAAGTGTATTTGCGCACGTTAGGGGCTGTGCCACGATGAAAATTCACATTTATTGTTAGTAATTTATTTTGAAAGCTCTCTTTCTTCTACGTGACTGACTTAAAATCTTGAATTAGTTTCACCCCTCTCTCTGCACAATCATCTACCGCTTGAAGGCCCCGAATAATTTGCAAATCGTTCTTGTAATCAGGATGTTCATACCATTCTTGAGTGGACACATCAAAGAATGCAGTTCATATTTCCAATGCATCAAATAGCCTTCTCGAATTAGTAGTGACAACATTTGATATAGATACCGTTTTCAGGTCTTTACGTTTATAGAATGCCATCTTTGGTGGATCATATTTTCCCTCACGTGTCCTCATATGGCGTATCACAATTTCCTTTTCACACCCAGAAAAGAATCCGTCAAAGAATGACAGGCCTATGAACTCCTCATTCAGGTACCGCAAGTGGTTTGAAAACCTCTTGTGTACTCCTTTCGCTATGTCCAGGTTAACACTTTCGTAATTTTAGGATCTGAAAGTCACTGTTGGGAGCAGATGCAACACAAGGAGCGGGAAACCACAACTTTTTCTTTTTTCTTGAGCATATTGAAATCTATTCCACCAATAACTGCATTTCGTGCTCCTATTTGACTGCATTAGAATTTTACTTCTTCATCCCACGCACATTTATCTGAGAGATTAACTGCGAGCGTCAAAAATTCAATGGCACCGCCCCTTGCAATATCAAACAAATCATCAAGTTTTGTTACGAAAGATTCTCTTCTCTAAATCTCCACGGTAGTTCCCACTCTCTCTTTATGTCGTCGCACCTTCATCCATTCATTGTGTAATGTTTCTAACATTTCAGTCACCTTATTTTCTGTAATAACAGGACTTCTCATTTTGTTCCATGGATGAAACGCATTTCTTTCTGTTTTTCTCGCACTAAGTCTGATACATTTCAAACCCATCAGGTTATAGAGAAACACACAGTACTTCTCTCACTGTAAGTAACTTTGAGCCAAGTATTTCTTCACTTTCTTTTACAATCACTTCAATGTGCGAATTTAGTCTTAATTTCATACTTTTTCTTGTTGGCCTATTCTTAAAATGAACGCCACGTGTGTTCATGATAAACTAGTTTTTTTCACCACTTTTCTCCGTATATCCTAAAAAAACTTAGCACATTCTATCCTTTGCGCACTATAAATAAGAACTAACTATCTCTCCACATTGCTCTACAAATGTGAACTGACTGCCTCGTTTCTTCTTCATAGAATATTTCTATCAACTGTTATGGCCCTGGAAGCCCTGCTCATTTCCTTCATTCCTTTATAACTCACAAATACAATTGTATCAAATACTTATAAAATTTTGTACATAAAGAGCACTTTTGAACAAAGCATGCAGTAATTGTGCGCGGTCGTCTGGTGGCAACAAACTAAGGTTTAAGGGGTCGGTGCACAGTACATATGACGGCGTTGAAGGGTTAAGATTAACATTGTATGCTTTAAAAACATAAATCATGACACAAGAGGAACTTTTCAATTCTGTACCACTAGCATGCAAATATTGCCAGCAGGAGCAAAGTCTGTGCCGAGGGAGGGGAGGGGGGGTGGAGGGGAAGTCTCCAGTAAGTGGTGCGGGCCGTACCTCAGCGGCGCCGCGGTGCGGGGTAGCGCCCTTGGGGGTGGATTGCATTACGACGGACAATATCTCGTAAACGCTTAGAGATAGGTCAAAACAAACAAAATATCGGCCCAAAAGGGCTTTACTTTTACGTTTTACATAGAATTAGCACTTTTTCGGCCTCAAAAATCTCAATTGAGGATCCTTAGTACTTAGGGCCCTTGGGGCACGGGTTGCCGTTATTTTAAAGTAACCAAATTTTAACACGTGAATATGAACCTCATTTGGATCATTTTGAGACTAGGAAAACATAACTTTTCTCAATTCTGAAAAATAAGGGCCGGCCTACTGCCCATGCACCCATGTCCCATGCACCTCGGACGAGGGAATGGGGTTTGGGAAAGGGAAGGAGAGGGAAATTTAGGGGTAACGAGACCTGAGACAGTAGCGTTCGGATAAAGAAAGCCGTTCGACTGCGTATTTCGCTCAACATAAATTTAATAAGTTTTAAATATGATCATTTACAAATACAATCAAGTCAATAACAAAAGAAACAATTAACTTCTTTTCCTTGGATTCAAAGAAATACAACGCATAATTCACTAGGCTGCACAACAGTAAAATTTAAGTCCTTAACCTAAACCCAAAAGAAAAAAGAATCATGCTACACGTTTTCACATTCATAACCCATACGAAAACCACAAGAAAAGGGGACAAATAAAAAAAAGAAACAAAAAAAAGAAAAGGGGGGGAATGGAAATATGAAACAACGAAATAGATATTGCACTGAAGTTCACACTGTAATAGGGGGTAGTACTGTCATCTTCTCTACTTGTGCGGGGGGAACTTTATAAACCTTTTTAATGAATTCTCTTCTTGACTTGGTGGAGTGGGACTTTTCTTCTGTTCTTTGGGGGGGGGGGGGGGTGGGATTTCGTGGCTTTTTCTCTTACACTTTTTCTCTCACTCGCGTTGTGCATACGGGGCTGCAAATGCCCATGCGTTTAAAGAACTAATTATTTGAGAGCGAAAAGTAGGTGAGTAAGATAGTGCCTGCATAATTATTTAAACTGATATATGAGGAATATTTCGGATGCCAATGAAAGAGCCGAAATTCCTGAGAGAAAAAAACAACACGAATACGGGATCAAAGAATAAACAATTATTAATGAAAAAATCCGAAGTAAATCACAAACAGGCCTTCATAAATTTTGAACTCATTGCCAAATCGATTCCTCGGATTGAATAGCCGTTTTATCAGTAATTCTTATTATAAAGACTTTCACTATTTCCAACAACAGCACATTGGGTTGATATAGAAAAAAAGCCTGCCAAAACCTCATAAATGTTTTTTTGAGCTAGGACGTTGAAACTTCGCATAAATACCCTCGAATAAATTATAAATAACTTCCTGGATATATTCTTTCCTCTGCCCTCACGTTAACAATACACATGAGGTCAAATTTTAACAAATTCAGCGAAAAACTGCCATCCTCGTTTTTTTATAAAAATCGAGGATGGCAAACTTTTCTTCTTCAACTTGAAGGGTTATCAAAGAATTTGCAACCGTAGATATATAACAAAATGGCGGAGCCTGTTTTCCGACAATTTTTACATAAACGTAGGGATTAAGTAGATACTTCCACCGACTTCCGCCAAGTGACGATTACCATGTCGTTCTATGAAGCTTCTATATTGTGATTCTAAAGTCAAACCTTGCACCAATTTGCAACCTCGAATTTTAAATCGTTTTTTCGAGCGTGCGGTCGACTCCGTTTCTGGCCGGCGGCGGCGGAGAGTATGGCGATGCGGCAAGCGTGTGGATGCGATATCGCCACATTCATTTTTATATCTGGATAATATACATATATAATGATGGAAAATAATCACCAGAAAGTAAAATTAATAAATATTGCTACGAATGCCACTTATTATGTAATCGCGGGGCACTGCAAGAGATATTCTGAAAGGCTTCTTCCTTTCAGTGCATTCCATAAACTACTACGGAGAATGGACTCGCATAGTGTACTTAACGTAGGAAAACGTATTTTTTTTATAGACAAACAAACTCTCTTTCTAGACAATAACCGTCCATCATCCACGGTCTCAACCTCCCAGCACTCTCCATACCTATTTAAAAGCGTTCCGATAAGGGTTGTTTTATGGCACCGCGGTAACCCCGAATGGATTGCTGCCGATATTTCGCGTATAAATCCAGCATAATACCAATCGCTCCACTCCGTGGCATTGAGAGAATGAACTTCTCTCGGGTAAAGAAATTAGCTTCCTTCCCTGCTCAACCCCAGAGAATTTTATTCACTCTATTCGTCGGGAAAGTGTTAAATCTGGCATTGAGAGAATTTTGCATGGCAATTAATAGCGGGGTAAGGTCGCGAGAATTAATCGTCACTATTATTGGCGTGAACATGAAAGTTGCGAAACCTCACAGTCTATTTAGATAGCATTTGCATTATCGCGTGGACTCTTCATGATGCCAAACAATCAATGTCGCTTGTTGAAATAAATCATCCAGCAGTTACGATCAAAGCTAGGGCCATTCGCGTTAACAGCATTTAGTTCCATGAATACTGATTACTTAGGTAGATAATAGCAGCGCAAGCCGAAAAGAATTAATTGAAATTTGAAATAAATAATCCATGTGAAGGTGTCTTTGGAATCACCAAATGGTTTACCATAGCTTCGTTAGCCATTTACGAACTAACTAATTTAATCAGTTTGCCCCAAATAAACGGTAAACGCAACGATAATTTTCCTTCGCTTGTTACGGTACTCTCCACTAAAGCATAATTTGCACATTTCTCACGGCATAATTGCGTATCTTTTTATTAATTTCGAATGCATGATTTGAAAAAATATTTAACTGATTGTTTTGTGCCTAAAATATCATTTCTAGATTATATCTAATACAGCCAGAGTTTGTCCATAAGAATCACATCGGTAATTACAAAAAATCTATTGCTAAACTTTTCTAACAAAGTACCAAAACACTAAGGTACTTACAAATGGTAATTACCAAAATTAAGGCATGTAGCAGAGGAAGGAAATTAAAATAAGGGAAAAATATCCTTGTCCTTATCATCGAGTTAATGGCATTTGACTTCATTAGATTATATTTTTTTAAACACATTCTGAGAAACAGCAATGATTTCCTAGGTTCATTTGGAACTCACTCAGTGGTGGATCTATGAGGTGGGGGGGCTGAGGGGGTATAGCCCCCCCTTGGGTATCCAATTTACACTAGATAGAATGATGATTTTTTTCCGACCCCCACCACTGCTGGAATTTTAACTCCCCCCACTTATCCCTATATCCTGGATCCGCAACTGAACTCACTAATAAACTGAAAGTAAAACGGGTGCATAATTTATATTTAAAAAAGCTTTATCGGATATGAGAAACGCATCGTTGTGCTTGTTAAATACATTGCAGAAGAAGAGCGCAAAATGAAAAAGGTCTTACGACTTGGGTGTTTTATATCTTGAATCGGAATATTTTTCGCCGATAAAGATCCAAAACTGGGACTTTACGACACCAAATTAAGAGGAAAACGACCCCATTACAAATTCACGCAAAGTTTTGAGCGCTCAACTCGGAGATTATAGCATTATATCGACCACCAATGAATTCCAAATGACAAGCACGCATTGGTTAAAAAGTTCGAATATATTCAGGGCAAGAAGAGAGAGAAATGTTTTGATCAATACGAGGCCGGAGTGAACGCGCAAGTCAAAATCCTCTCTTCAGTCAAGCACTTAAATTGCTTTAGGTC